>NC_091770.1:72231516-74731516 GCF_029378745.1 Bos indicus | reverse complement strand
TCACCCACCACCCAGCTGACTCTGGTGGAAGCAATGGCAACAGTTTCTAAGGCTGCTCCACCTCTTTGCTGGTGGTTTACAAATCTTGGTCCTTCATATTCTGCCACATTCACATTCTAGCTCTACTACTACTTAGATAACATTTTTGTCCATGTTTGAGCAAAATACCTAGGGAAATCATGGGTTCGATGTGCTGGTTACGTTTCTTCTAATAGTCACCACCATAAACATGTAACCATTAACATCAATTGAATTCTCCTGGGCCCTCTTTTTGCAGCCATTGTGTTGGGCACCAACAGGATATCCCACTTTAGGAAAGAATGATGTATGTTAAAACCTGCAAGCATTGGCCTGTCTGTTCAGTGTCTGCGAATAATAGGAATAGTCTCAAGTAGTTTATTGTTTCTAAAGCTGGAACATACATGACGTTAGCTTCATCAGGATGAATGTGGGACAATCCTTGTACTAATACCCTGGCTGACATTTGTGCATTTCATTACTTATGGTTCTTAAATGTTTATCCTCAAAATTTCTAACCTGACCCCTACCATCACTTTCAGATGCTCTTATCTCTGATGTCAGGGAAAAAAAAAATACAGGCATGATGCCCCTTTAACTTCCTGCCTGTCTCCCTGCTCACTTATCCCTGTACTTCCTGCCTGTGTCAGGGGCCAAGAGGATCCCACTTTTTCCAGAAGCCAGAATCCCTAATCCACCCTCTCTGGCAGGACCCTTCGCCGCCCTTCCACTTCCCCTTTCAGTCCTCAGTGGTCCCTCCAGGCTATGAACACAGTCACGTGTCCCTCCTACCACAATATTTACAACAAACACACTCGTTCCTTCAATGCTGCTCCTTCCTCAGACACCCGTCTCCAGTCTTACTGCCAAATGGCTCTAGAGGGGTCTGTCATTCACTCCCCCCGACCCCAGCTCTCTCTGTCACCTCTCCAACTCAGAGTCACTGGTTTCTGTCCCACTGCTCCACTGACACTGCATTTTGCTTTTGTTTTTTAACTTTTAATTTTATACTGGAGAATAGCCAATGATGCTGTGATAGTTTCAGGTGAACAGCTAAGGGACTCCGTCATGCACAAACATTGTATCCATTCTCCTCCAAACTCCCCTCCCATCCAGGCTGCCAGGGAACACTGAGCAGAGTTACCTGTGCTATACAGTAGGTCCTTGTTGGTTATTAATAAATAGAGCAGCAAGACACTGCTTTTGTGAAGGTAATGACGACTCAGCATTGCCAGTCCAGAGACCCCTGGGAGCTCACATCCTCCTGTACCTGCGCACAGCCCTGACACCTCTGATGAGCTGCTGCTTCCAGCCCTCCGGTCTCTCCCTCAGCCCCTGTCACTCTCCTCTTCCCGGTGTGTCCTTCTGCATTTCTGCTTCTGCCTGCCTCCAGACTCTCTGCTTCCCCCAGTCCAGCAAACACTACAGTGTATTCCTGGCATTCCTGACCTGCAGGGTCAAATGAGTGTGGGCAAAGCTACAGATGTCCTTCTCTGCTGGGGTCACAAGGTGCATGGACATACCAAGGCTCTGAGAAATCCTGCTCTAAAGAAACATTCAGTTTGAGTGAACTCAAGAGCTGCCCACACTTACTTGACCCTCTGTTTTGAGGGGAGAGTGAATCTGTCGAGAACTGAGGAATTAGGGTTTATGGATAGAATACACCCCTCTGCCATCCTCTACACCTGCACTGTCCAATATGGGACCCATTAGCAACATGTGACTACTCAGCACTTGAACCTCGGCCAGTCCAAATAGAGAAGTGCCATAAATGTGAAACATACACCAGACTTTAAAGACCCAGTACAAACATCCCGGAATGTAAAACAATGCATCAGTACCGAAATTGTTACACCAATTAAATACTGAAATGATAGTATTTTGGATAATGCTGGGTTAAGTAAAAATAACTATTAAAATTAATTCCATCTGTTTCTTTTTACTTTTTAAAAATGTAACTGCTAGAAACTTTTAAATTACATATGGGCTTATATTTGTGACTTACATTATATTTATATCGAACAGCTCAAGCCAGCCGCTACATTTTTTTATCAGGTTTCCTCCCTGATGGAAATGTTCAATGGCTGCTGTTTTTTTGCAGAATGAGGTCCTAACTCGGGGGGAGCACAAGGCTCCAGAGTCTCCTGAATCCAGCAGTGGCCTGCCTCTGAGCGTGCCGCCCACCTTCTGGCCACCCTGGCCTCATGATGCACTGCATCAGTCCTCACGATGAGCTGTACACACTGGCCATGGCGTGGCTGTTTCCACTTCTGTCCTGGGCTCTGTCCATAGCCCTTCTCCACCCAGAAGCCATCTCATTACCCCTTCAGGGTGCAGCTCACATGATCCTTCTCCGGGGAAACCTCTCCCATCCCCTGTCCCACTTGCTCCCACACTGCATCTCCTTCATGTTTCCATGATACTGGTTTGCATCTATATTATAATACTTCACATAATGTGACTTGTAGTTCACCTGTGTACAGGTAGTATGGCCACCTCTCCTAATGGAGGTCAGGCACTGTGTCTGACAGTCTATAACGTAACACTTAGCAGGGCTTTTGCCCACGGAGGTCAGGAAATACTTACTGAACGGAAGACTATTTTGTCATCTCCAGACCCAATTCTCATCTTTCCCCTGCTCTGCTCTATACTTTTGTCTTACTGAAGCACATCTCTTAATGGTTCCTTTAGTCACATTCATGGTATTAGTGGTAAATACTTTCAAATTTTGCCTGAAAATGGCTTTATCTCCCCCCCTTTCATGAATAGTATAATTAAAATTCTAGTTTGACAGTTATTTTTTCTTAACACTTCCTATTGTTGGGTTGAGTTGTGTGCAGTCAAGTCTGACTGCTGTTCCCGTATAGTTATTCTGCTCTTTCTTGCTTACTATTTTCAACATTTTTTTTTCTCTTTGGTGTTTTGCAATCTAGGTATGTATGGGTTTATTTTTTTCCCCAGAAGTCATTGTTCTTCGGAATCTGTGGAGTCATATCTTTCATCAATTCTAGAAAATTCTCAACCTCTAACCAGGCCAAACTCTAAGGCTACTTTTGTAAGCTCCTTCCTTACTTGGCTTCTGCTTGGATTTGGTTAATGAGAGGAGGCTCCATCAGGATACTGAAGACTATTAGGATAGACTAGGAAAAGAATCCTCCTGCCACAACAGTGAGATGACAAGAAAGCATTTAGTCCCCACTGGGTAAAGAACAGAAATGCCTGGGCTGCATCTCACATAAATTTGGAGTTCAAGAACTCCTGAACTGATGAATTAACACAAAAATTAATTTCTGGCTGGTGATACCTTCAGGGTGCTTGCCCAGAGAAAATGTACAAATGGTCTGGAGGGTCACTCTCACAACCTTGGTTCCACAGGGTTTACAAAGAAAAACCAAGTCTTGCTAAAGCTGAGTTCATAGTAAAAAATTACAAAAAACAAGGACAGACTCCCCATTCATTTTGAGGATTAGAGCTGCAAGAACGTTAGAACAAAAGGGGGTATAAAATATGTATGTTTAAAATAACTCAAGATATATATAATGTACTTGAAATCCTAAGTAGGGTCTAAAAAACCAATAGGCAGATTTGAAAAAGAAATGAACAGAAAGGTAAATATTATCATAATATTAATAGATGAGATAGCTGATAAAACACATCTGAGAAAACAATTAGTAAATCTGAAAAAGAGCTGAAGAAATTACTTAGAATAGAGCCCAGAAAGACAAAAAAATGGAAAACATAAAATTAAGGTTAAAAGATACGGAGGAGGAAATGACAAGGCCTTACATACATCTAATAGGAGTCAAGGAAGGGAGAATAAAAAGAATGGGAAGAGATAATATTGAGAGAATGGTTGATAATTTTCTAGAACTGATGGAAGTTATGATTATACAGATTCAGGAGCAACAATGACTCCTGGGAAAAAAATAAAATAAACCCATATCTAGACTGCAAAATGCCAAGAAGAAAAAATTGTTGAAACAGTAAGAGAGAAGGGGCAGAACAATTACACAGGAACAGCAATCAGACCTGGCTGTAGACAATGCAACCCAAGAATAGGGAGTGTTGAGAAAAAGTAACCGTCAAACTAGAATTCTAATTATACTATTTTTCATGGAAGAAAGAAAAGAAAGAAGCACTCAGTCGTGTCTGACTCTTTGCAACCCCGTGGACTCCTCCGCCCATGGGATTCTCCGCCCATGGGATTCTCCAGGCAAGAATACTGGGGTGGGTTGTCATTTCCTTCTCCAGGGGATCTTTCCAACCCAGGGACAGAACCAGGGTCTCCCGCATTGCAGGCAGATGCTTTACCCTCTGAGCCACTAGGGAAGCCCATTTTTCATGGAAGAGGGGGAAATAAAGGCATTTTCAGGCAAAGTTTGAGAGTATTTACAACTAATAGATGAGATTAAAGAACTGTTAAGAGATGTACTTCGGTAAGAAAAAAAACTGAATAGAGAAATAAAGAGATGCAAAGGGAAGTAGAAAAAAGAGAATGGTGAGCACAAATATTAGTAATGATGTGAAAAAAGTTATTTATATTAGAAAATAATAATAATGACTAAGTGGGATAAATTCAGTATGAATTTTTAAAAAAGCAGCAAAGGAAATACACGGTAAATAAAACATATCTAAAAAGATAGATATAAATAAAAGTATCAAACAGTTCTAATAAATGTAAATACCTTAAAACTATCAGTTAAAAGAGAGATTCCAGACTGGATAAAAAAAAAAATTCAGCTAGATGCTATTTACAAAGACACCTAATATGTAAAGTAACAGAAATATTAGAAGTAAAGGACTGGAAAAAAAACTATCCAAATGCAAAATATAAAAGAGCAGTGTGTGGGGGGATTTATTAGCAACAGACAAAACAGGATTTCAAGGACTATATAAGAAAATATCATAAACAACTCATGAAAATGTAATAATTCTTATTTGCAACAGGAGCACTTCAAAATCTAAAATAAAAAGCTGACAGAATTACATCCCCCAAAAAATAGAGAAAAAAGAAAAACTAAAAAATCTATCATTGAAGTAGTAGATTTTAATATATTTCTCTTAATGAAAATCAGTAAGAATATGAAAGATTTGAACACAATTAACAGGGCTCATGTAATGAGAATATAAACAAGAGAATACACATTATTTTGCTCAGGCAACCAGGGACATCTTTGATACTTTTCTTCTTCTCACACCTCACATTCAATCCACCTATAGCTCCATCTTCAAAACAGATCAGAGTGGTCCATAATCTGACCACGTCATACCTCATCCACCACCATCATTTTGATCCCCTCCAACCCCCAATGTAATCTAGCAAGCCAGAGCTATTCTATTAAAACATAGCAGGTCATGTCACTCCTTGGATCAAAACCCTTCAATGGGGTGTTCTCACTCTGAGAAAAAGTCAAAGTTCTTAAAATCAGCCCACAAGAAACAATCTCCCCCATCTCTGTGGATACCTCTGTCCTCTCTGCCTCCTCCTCTTGCTCCTTTCTCATTCCGGCCACCCTGACCTCTGTGCTGCTCCTCAAGCATCACAGGCATGCTCCTTGCATGTAATGTTCCCTCTATCTAGTGACCTTCCACGTGTCCACAGTGCTTCCTTCCAGATACCCATATCTGTCTAGTCTTTGCTCACATCACCATGTCAGAGAAGCTCTGAGTAGTCAGTTTGAAACTGAAATCCCTCTGCATCCATCTCTCCCCACCCAGCACTTTCTTTCCCTAACTTGCTTCAATTTTCTAAAATTTCACATACTTACTCGTCTTGTTTTGTCTGCTGCTGCTAAGTCGCTTCAGTCGTGTCCAACTCTGTGCGACCCCATAGACGGCAGCCCACCAGGCTCCCCCGTCCCTGGGATTCTCCAGGCAAGAACACTGGAGTGGGTTGCTATTTCCTTCTCCAATGCATGAAAGTGAAAAGTGAAAGTGAAGTCGCCCAGTTGTGTCCAACTCTTAGCGACCCCATGGACTACAGCCTACCAGGCTCGTTCATCCATGGGATTTTCCAGGCAAGAGTACTGGAGTGGGGTGCCATCTCTTTTTCCCTGTTTTGTCTTACCCTACTCAAATATCAGCTTCAAGAGGACAGGACTTTTTATCTATTTTACAATCTTCTACGTCTCCAGTGGCTGACACATAGTAGTAGGTTTTATAAGTATTTAAAATCACGATGATATGAAGATAGACTCTGAGCTGCAGGAGATGGTGCATCGATATTAACTACAGGAAGTCAGAGAATGTTGAAAACATCCTGGGAAGTTCTTTCTGATAGACAATAAGAATGGGAAAGCAGGAGAAATGAGAGATCATGGCTACTATCAGGTCAAAGTTCCCAAAGAAATAATGAGTGGTAGGCTGGGCCACAAGACCCCTCCAACCACGTCCCCCCTCCCCACATACACTTGTTTTTTAGGATGTGGAGACTGAGAGACAAAATATGAAGAATGAATAATGGTTATGAAAACTCTGTGTCCCACTATAATTGGGAACCACTTTTCTAAATTACAGTGCAAGCAAGAAAATAAGGCATCTTCGCAGATAGCTGCGAAGATTCCAAAAAGTGAAGGACAAAAGGCAATCTGTGATGACTGACACAAAGAGGGCTTGTTCAGATGACATCACGAAGTCCCAGAAAGGTCCTTGCCCATTCTGAGGAGAGGAACGCCCCTGAACAATGCTGTTCTCTGTGTCCCCAAGTTCAGCTGCCAGGGTGTCACATAATGGTTTTCAGTCTCACTGTGTGGAAAATCAGTGAAAAGATGAGATTTTAACAGTAAATCCAGATGACTGAGCTGGGTGCATTTTCTGAAGGCTGCCTTTAATACTGAAGCTTTATCAGGGCAATAGGAAATTGCTGGACATCTTATTTTGTAAGAGAATAGCCTTTTATCTGCTTGGCAAATATTTACTGAGTGCAAACCATGTGCCGGGTAGCATGCTCCCACCATGAAGCCATATACACATTTGTGGTTTTGCTTTTGGAAATTTAAATAATCCGTGAACCATTTTTTAAGCTCTTGTGTCATTTTTCGATGCTTGTCAAGTTCCATGCCATCAGGTGTTACGTCGCTTAAGTACAAAAAGGTCTGTTGGTGTATAGTCTAACGCCGCAGACCATCGGAAAGCAATATATCTGACTATCAGAAAACAGACACATTCTAGAACTGCCAAAAGCAGCTCTAATGATAAACGCAACTGGATCTGCATTTACCCAAGTAATATCAATTTGGTGTTATTTTTAAATTTACAGTAAAATATTATAAGCCTAAAAGACAGCAAAGACCTCCGCAAAGCAGACAGAAGTGCAGATTCTGGCCTCAAAAAGCAGTTAGTTGAAGCTGACTTTTTGCATTATCTTCTAGTCTCCCAGACTTGATCCTATATCACTGACTCAACTGAGGGAATTAATGTATTATTCAGAATACAGAATATTAAGAAAAGATGTCATGAAAGAGTTTCTTCATGTCCACCCAGCACAGAACTTCCAATTTTAACAGTACAAATAACCAACATGGGTATGACTGTTTACAAACCTCTGATCAATCCTCTGATTAACAAATACAAATTTGACCCCTATGTATAAGCATATGGAAAATCTGAGGCTTAGTAGTTAAGGGACTTACTGTAGGATTTAGAACTACTAAATCCCTAAATCTAGGTACATTGATTCAAGTCTTACACTTTGAAATTCCAGGCCCTTTTAAATGGTGCTTACATGACAATCCTATTCGGTGTGAAACACTGGCAATTGTGTGTACGAACCTGACCTGGCCCCAGGCTTGCTGGATTCTTGAGGAAAAAAAGATTTCAGTAGAAATATTTGGAATGCAAAAAAACCCAAAGGCACTGAAGAAGCCAACCGGGTCCTTTAACTCACCTTTAACTCTTTTTTGTATCTCTGTGACATCATTGGTCCCTTTACTAAACTTCTAATCCGTTACACATGCATAATAACTTGTATCTAACAGCCAATTTCAAACAGACTGTGTACCCTTCACGCTCTGTATTAGTTCGCCCATTACTACAGTACTGACCTGGGGCAAAAGGAGTTTCATCTGCACATATAGTTTTTTCTTGTTATTACTAAGCAGACTGCTACACCTCTAACTTTACCCAATGGTATGGCTATACAGCCTGTGTTTTCCAGCTTGTTTATGACTATATAATACTATACCCCAAACTGCCGAGTTTAGAACACTAATCCTGTAGCACTGCCTGACTGACTTCATGGTGGTTAACAGATGACCACTGGTGACACAGGTTTCACAGCAGCAGGTCCTTCCAGTACCTTGAAATGCAACTTTACCAGTCTCAATTCATTTAAAGCTGTAGCCTTCTTCAGCGATCAATGCAAAGAAATAGAGGAAAACAACAGAATGGGAAAGACTAGGGATCTCTTCAAGAAAATCAGAGATACCAAAGGAACATTTCATGCAAAGATGGGCTCGATAAAGGACAGAAATGGTATGGACCTAACAGAAGCAGAAGATATTAAGAAGAGGTGGCAAGAATACACAGGAGAACTGTACAAAAAAGATCTTCACGGCCCAGATAATCATGATGGTGTGATCACTGACCTAGAGCCAGACATCCTGGAATGTGAAGTCAAGTGGGCCTTAGAAAGCATCACTATGAACAAAGCTAGTGGAGGTGACAGAATTCCAATTGAGCTATTCCAAATCCTGAAAGATGATGCTGTGAAAGTGCTGCACTCAATATGCCAGCAAATTTGGAAAACTCAGCAGTGGCCATAGGACTGGAAAAGGTCAGTTTTCATTCCAATCCCAAAGAAAGGCAATGCCAAAGAATGCTCAAACTACCGCACAATTGCACTCATCTCACACGCTGGTAAAGTAATACTCAAAATTCTCCAAGCCAGGCTTCAGCAATATGTGAACCGTGAACTTCCTGATGTTCAACCTGGTTTTAGAAAAGGCAGAGGAACCAGAGATTAAATTGCCAACATCCGCTGGATCATGGAAAAAACAAGAGAGTTCCAGAAAAACATCTATTTCTGCTTTATTGACTATGCCAAAGCCTTTGACTGTGTGGATCACAATAAACTGTGGAAAATTCTGAAAGAGATGGGAATACCAGACCACCTGATCTGCCTCTTGAGAAATCTGTATGCAGGTCAGGAAGCAACAGTTAGAAGTGGACATGGAACAACAGACTGGTTCCAAATAGGAAATAGGAGTTCATCAAGGCTGTATATTGTCACCCTGTTTATTTAACTTCTATGCAGAGTACATCATGAGAAACGCTGGACTGGAAGAAACATAAGCTGGAATCAAGATTGCGGGGAGAAATATCAATAACCTCAGATATGCAGATGACACCACCCTTATGGCAGAAAGTGAAGAGGAACTCAAAAGCCTCTTGATGAAAGTGAAAGTGGAGAGTGAAAAAGTTGGCTTAAAGCTCAACATTCAGAAAACAAAGATCATGGCATCTGGTCCCACCACTTCATGGGAAATAGATGGGGAAACAGTGGAAACAGTGTCAGACTTTATTTTTCTGGGCTCCAAAATCACTACAAATGGTGACTGCAGCCATGAAATTAAAAGACGCTTACTCCTTGGAAGAAAAGTCATTATCAACCTAGATAGCATATTCAAAAGCAGAGACATTACTTTGCCAACAAAGGTTCGTCTAGTCAAGGCTATAGTTTTTCCTGTGGTCATGTATGGATGTGAGAGTTCGACTGTGAAGAAAGCTGAGCGCCGAAGAATTGATGGTTTTGAACTGTGGTGTTGGAGAAGACTCTTGAGAGTCCCTTGGACTGCAAGGAGATCCAACCAGTCCATTCTGAAGATCAGCCCTGGGATTTCTTTGGAAGGAATGATGCTGAAGCTGAAACTCCAGTACTTTGGCCACCTCATGCGAAGAGTTGACTCACTGGAAGACTCTGATGCTGGGAGGGATTGGGGGCAAAAGGAGAAGGGGATGACAGAGGATGAGATGGCTGGATGGCATCACTGACTCAATGGACGTGAGTCTGAGTGAACTGTGGGAGCTGGTGATGGACAGGGAGGCCTGGTGTGCTACGATTCATGGGGTCGCAAAGAGTCGGACACGACTGAGCGACTGATCTGATCTGAATGCTCTTTACCCTCTTCTCATCTGTATCTTGGAATTAAATCATGATCGTTCTAATTCTGTGATTTGAAGTAACAACAACTCCAAGTTAGTGAGGGATGGCTAAGAGCACAAGCTCTGGAGTCAGATCTGGACACTAGTTATATTCCATCACACCCAAGGTGTTTAGTTCATCATTTAGGATACAGCAAATGCTTGGTAAGTATTAACTCTTACTTCCAGTATCTATATGCTAAGACTCTGGACTGGTGCTTCATAAATTGCTTAAGTTTCACCTGTAATATAAATATTACTCTCTTCATTATACAGATGAGGCAAAGGCTCCTAGGGGTGAGCTCACAGAGCCATGATTCAAAGCAGCCACAACTTCCTATTACATTCATTTTATCATTATTGGATTTTGCCTTTGATAACATCATTAAGACATCTCTCTTAAGCATTTCTTTCAATATTTGTTGTTGTTTAAAACAGTTTTAAAAGTGATTATAAAGACAATTTACTCAACTTAAAAATAAGCAAAGGATCTGAATACACACTTCTCCAAAAAAGACCTACAGGTAGCCAACAAGCACATGAAAAGATGCTCCATCATCATTAGTCACAGAGAAGATGTAATTCAAAATCACAAGATATCACTTCACACCTACAAGGATGGCTTTAATAATATGTCAGATAATAACAAGCATTGGTAAAAATGTGGAGAAACAAAAACCCTTGTACACTGCTGGTGGGAATAAAAAAAAAAAAGTAGCCATTTTGGAAAACAGTCTGGCAGTTCCCCCAAAAGTCAAGCCATTTGATCCAGCGATTTCACTCCTACGTACAGACCCAGGAAAAATGAAGTTGTATGACCATGCAAAAACTTGTACATAAATGTACATAGTATTATTTATAAGAACCAAAGAGTAAAAACCCAAATGTCCACCAATTAATATATGGATAAATAACAATGGAATATTCCATAAAAAGGAATGAAGTACTGACACACCCTATAGCATGATGTACCTTGAAAACATTATGCCAAGCAAAATGAGCCAATCAAAAAAACCCCAAACATTTTATGGTTCCATTTGTATATGTTCAGAACAGGCAAACACGGAGACAAAACACAGATCAGTGGTTGCCTAGGGCTGCATGGGAGGCAGGGTGCTTAGGAAGATATGAGGGTGATAGCTAATGGATACTGGTTTCTTTTTGAGGTGATGAAAATGTTCTATAATTGACTCTGGTAACGACTGCATAACTCAGTGAATATACTAAAAACCACTGATTTGTATAGTTGGGGGAACTGTGTGGAGTGTAAATTATGTCTCAACAAAGCTGTTACCAAAAAAGTGATTATGTTCAGTTTTATCCTTTTGAATATTCGTCTTAAGAGATTCTTATCCTTATTATAATATTCAGCCCCTGCTTCCTCATCTTCTCTGCATGTACCTTTTACACAGAGAAAACACTGCAGCCTTTGATTTTTCTTCTTTTCATTGGTTCAACCTACGGCTGTACTGCAGGAACTTCATTATTATGAAAATGGGAGGCAATATTAGCATTGGAGAGCAGAAGCTAAGAGCATGGACTCTGGAGCCAACCACTTGGGTCTGAACCCAGCTCTACCAATGACTATCCGTGTAACCTTGACCAAGTTATTTAACTTCTCTGTGTTTTAATTTCCATGCCTATAAAAAGGAAACAGTAATAAGGACCTTAGAAAAATACCTAGACTAATAAGTATTCAATAAATAGCACATTTCCTCTTTTCATTTTATTGATATGAGCAATGGTTATATAGGTAGAATTTTATTATTTTATAAAAATGGTGATATTAGCGTAACCATCTGTTTATTCTCCTAGAACCTTTGTTTCTTGTCTTCATGGGTTCCTTTCACGATATAACCCTTAACCCCTGATACACTCAAAGGTCTGATTTTCTCCCCAGGTCACCTCATTTACTTTCACTGGCTCAGAAACTATCAATATGCATTCATGCCACCAGCTGATGTACATCTGACGCTGTATATCTTAATTATATCTCATTACCTGCTGGAGAATTCTATCTAGATGTCCCATGGGTACTTTGTAGTCAAAACCAAACTCATCTTTTTCTCCCAACTGATTTTTACTGCAGCTGGTGGCACCATGATTTCTCCCTGTCACCAAGATACAAACCTGGGAATCACACTGACCCTTTCACTTGCCCACACAATCCATAAATCCCCCAACTCCTCCCAGTGTTCCCTCAGAAACTATTCTTAATGCTGCTTCATGGTTTTTTCTCCACCTTCGCTTCACATAAGAATCATCTGAGGAGTTTTTAAAAATCCCCATGCCCAGGCCTCACTTCAGGCCATTTAAATCAGGACTCAGGCATCAACAGCTTGTCAAAGGCCCCCCAAGTGGTGATTCCAACGAGCAGCCAAACGAGCAATCTCTGGTTTAGCCCCCGGCCTGCTCTCAAGCTTCAACTTGTCTTATTGGCTTTCCACTTCCACTCCAGCAATAACGAACTGCTTATAGTCACCCCTCTCCTCCTGTATCTAGGCTGCTACTTGTCTCTATCACTCTCCCCACCACTCTACCCTCCAATCTGGCTTTCTCCTACTTATCTTATGGATCGAGCAGTTGCCTTATCCAGGAAGTCTTTTCTAATTCACCAATCTACAGATGAATTAGGCATTCCTCCTCCATACTCTCTTGTGTGCATGCATGCTAAGTCACTCAGTTGTGGTCAAATCTTTGCAACCCTAAGGACCATAGCCCACCAGGCTCCTGTCCATGGGATTCTCCAGGCAAGAATACTGGAGTGGGTTTCCATGCCCTCCTGCAAGGGATCTTCCTGACCCAGGGACTGAATCCACGTCTGCTGGAGGGGCAGGCAGGTTCTTTACCACTAGCACCTCCTGGGAAGTCCCTGTACTCTCTTGGTGCCCAGTAAATCTCTCTCAGTGTGCTTAGCATGCTGTTTTATAATTACCTGCTTTCATGCCTGGTCCTCTTACAGTTAGGTCCTACCTGAGACCTGGACCACCTGACACTCATTTCCATATTCTCAGCACCTAGTACTCTGCATTCGCTTATACAAATGCTCAACACATGTTCGTTGAAAGACTTTACAGAGATCAAGATAGGTTTTTGCAAAGAGACAGTTTATATCATACATTGACAGATGGGTTGACTTTTGATCTACTTTTTTTCACTCAAGGTGAAACCACCAACTTGACTACTGAAGTGTAAAACTGCTTAACTCTGGTGCCTCCAAGCATCCAGTGGAATTTCTTTTGCTGAATATAGACTCTTATTATTTTGTACTAAAAATGTTTTAGTCTTACATTTGCAGTGAGTATTAACTTGTAAATTCCTTCCAATCTTTTTAGAGATAAAGTTGGATTAAAAATTATAAATAACGTAGTCTATTATTATCCTAGATATTTCTTTTGCTTTCAAATCAAAATTTCTTTTGCTTTTGAGATACATACACTTATCCTGGATCAAACTATCTCAATCGTTACCACTTAAAAATTTCTTTTGTCCCTTGTACTACAATACAACTTGCGGGTCTGGACCAAGAGACCACGTTAAGGAAAAACAGACATCCAAAGAAATTCAAACAGGACTACAATATAAACAGTTAAAAATAAGTTCTAAAGGATGCTTCAAAAGAAATACACAATACAAGTAATGTAGTTTGTGTCCCTTTAATAAACACACTTGCATAGTTATATTACAGTTTTGTAAAAATGAAAATGAATGACCTCATGCCAAGCGTGCCCAGCATTTGCACAATCTCAATATCTTTGATACTATAGTTTTCAAGACGCACAAAATAAAAATTTAAGGCAAAAAAACAGCACTTTGCAACAATAATTTATTACATTACAGTAGCATCACAGCAGCATCCAATAATGCCACTATAGGCAAAAGTCTCTCAGTCTTTCCATTAGAGTCTATTTACAAGAATTTATAACTTGGTAAAATTCATCCTAAGAAAACTTGGCAAATAAAGCTTTGGACTGGAATTGGCATTTCTTTCTCTACTTTTCCTTCCCCTACTTTATTTTAAACTATCAGAATTCATATTATATTTTTAAAACACTAATGTAGCAGTTATACTGTTTTAATAGCTGTATTATTTTAAAATGACTCCCTAGGATAAAGTTTTAGAGGAAACTATACAACAGGTAGGATTGATTTAGATTTTCAAATTTTCGAAAAAAAATCAGCTTTGGTCTTAGAACTGATTTTTTTCATTGCTGGAAAACCCATCAGGTTTAATCACATACTGTAGAAATGATTACAACATACTGCAATTTTAAAATAAACAGGTATTTTGATTCTTCACTTCCTACAGGGTTCAGATTTGCTCAGTTGTGCTCCCATTTTAAAAATTCTATCTTCCTGATAAACTCCTTCTAATGTCTCTTTCTAAGTAAACTGAAGCTGCCTCTTATACTGAATGAGGAAGAGAGCAAATATGTGGCTGAATATGAGGTATTGCAAAGGACTGCATGCTCTTTTAAGAAGGACAAGTTATTATTATATGTCATACCATTTCCTTTACTTTTAGCTTCCTGTCAAATGTATGACAAAATACCTAAACAGAGAGAGGTATTTCTGTAAATACAGTAAATTTATTTCCCAGACAGACACTCAGTTTAAATACGCCATTATAAGACTTAGTCCATAGTACCTGAAGAATATATTCTTTTCAAATTAATTTACAGACACTAATCTCTACCAGAATGTCATTCTTTATAGTTATCAGTGTAAAAGTGAAGCAATTTGAGCTACAAAGATACCTTTGAAATAATTTATCAGTGTATTAAATAAGCCCAAATTCAAAATTATAAAGAGAGAATGTTATACTATATCATGTGATTAATTAAGTGGTCTTATTTCTAACCTCAGGGTTTAAGGTGGATTTAAAGTAACTGCCCTGAATTTGAACCCAACTAACATGTTCAGAAAATAAAAGGCAAGACCAAGTAACCCATACAATTTAGAAGATCAGCTGAATTTACAAGGACTCAGTCTTTACACTGTACCCTTTAGTGACTGCAGGCAAATCTGTTATGCCACCTGTAAAATAATATTATTGCTTTCCATTTAATGTCATATTTTATAAAAGTATCATGATGATGCCAAATGCTAAAAGTTGAGGTGGTCTAGTAACTAGAAATCCCTGCCTCAGGAAGCATACATGCCTGTCACCATACATTCCAATGATGTGAAGTATTCTGGAACACAGACATTTATATTTTGTGAAGTTCTAACTACGGTTTAGTTGATTCTTCCTCAAGTGTTGTAAAGTTATGATTTAGGCAACATATGACTAAAATCATTCATTCATAATGTATAGGCACATTAACACAAATATTGCACAAAATATGCCTCAGAGATATAAAAACACATTTCACTCTTCTTAAAGAACTCTGTGAGGAAATAAGACTCTGATTGTATGTACACTTTTCCTGATAATACTTGGACATTCAGAAACAGTAGATTGCACTGCAGTTTGTAAACAGTTTAAATTGCATAATCTTCTCATTGATTTTCAAATATGATTTAGTACTATCCACTAAAAGTCAACTAAGTACTCTCACATTTATAATAATGTTTTACTATCCTTGCAGTTTTTGGCTCAAGGAAAAGAAGTAAAGTCCTATGCCAAAGTTGCCAATGTGGTTGAAGAACAGATATTAGGTAGAGAATTCTGAATGGTAAAATCAGTTCTGTAGCCACAAAGCAGCTTCATGGACACAGAGGAATGCCAGCTCCCACACAGCTTTCCTTCACTCTAATTCATTCTCAACTAGATAGAGACTGCCTGCTTCAAGGGCATTTAAACTCTTCAAGCATTCCTTATGATCTTTACTAAATGCATTAAGAAGAAAGTCAACCAGTGCCCCTTTGTGACCTAGGACATGGAGTTACCTCATTAAAATAGATAACATGAATTTCTGACTTTAAAATGTATAGATATAAATTCTCTGCCTAAGGTAGGGAAAGTTTCATATCTTGTAGTCAATGATGGGAGCCTTTCATTCTTCAAAAATAATCCATTTTTAGGCAATCAGTAAAGAAGTAACAACTGACTGCGGCAGCACATTAGCAGTATCTTCACGAGCCCAGAGACCCCAGTGGACTCCCAGGGTACAGGGCTCATTTTGGGACAGCTGCTATAGATAAAACCCACCCTGCTCTGCACATATGGCTGGGTAAGGCAGGCCGCTTCCCTCTTCTATGTGTAAGAAGAGTTCCTCCAAAGTGTCATCACTCCCACATCAAAATACACAGAAAATAGAGAAAAGGATATTTCCAATTCTCGGCCTTTTAACAAACTTAAATATTGGTACTTATAGTGGCATATTAGAAAGTAATAGAGGAAAACAGTGCCTATTGGGGGACAAATCGCATATTGAACCAATTAAGGGCTCACTGTGATTAGGATTAGGTCAAACATAACAGCAAAACATAAGCAATTCTGAATTCTGTAATGAATATACATGTTGCAGTAACATTAGAAAAGCATGGCAGCCCATTCCAAACCAGCAAGAACAGTTTGTGCAAATAGTGGGTCTTTGTGTGTTTGAACTCCCACCATGTAAGGGCAAACTCAGTATGCATGCTAATGACCTACAATTACCAAATTAAAAAAGGAGAAAAATGCTAAAGGATGCCAGAGTGAACAGCAGGGAAAGCCACACAAAGACCCACTATCCTTTAACTTGTTACAAATAAATTTTAACTGTAAATTAGAAACACAGAGAAATAATCACAAGTGGCTCTAACATTTGAGAACGAAGCTAAGGAATTGTGTAGGAGATATTTGATCAGGGCTGCCTGCCCTGTCTCCACGCTAGAGTCAAACTTGGATAGTGGGTCTCTGGGGTGCTTTCACACTGGAAGGCAACACTGGGTCCTATAAAAAGAAAAACGAGGGATAAAATGAACATAAAGCAAATCAAGGGGGTGAGAAAAATTCTACTGATTACATGCAACATCAACAAGTTTGAACTATGAAAATTCTCAACCTTTAGAAAATATCCTACCTACCTAGTAAAATGAAAGTAATATTTATAAAGGCTTGAGAAACACACACGATAGTCTAAAACTTAACTAGTTTTCACTGACGCGTATACTCCTGGCTGTTCTTCCTTTAGATCACTTCCATTTTTTCTTATATTTCTTATTATAAAAGACTTAAAAGGGAAAAATATGTTCCACCATTGGAAAACAAGATAACAACAAAACATTTGGAAAATGATCACTTTACATTGTAGACACTATGAAAGTCAAATGCACTGATAAACTAGAATGCCTCCAAGGATCACTTAGCCCAAGATCTTCCAGACCTTCCTCTCTCAGGCCCAGGAAAGACCCCTCGGGTATTTTTATTAACCAGACAAACTGGCAAGCCCTGAAAACTGCCAAACCATCAGCAGAATTTAAAAATGGTCTTTCATTTAAGTAATCCAAGTTTTACAATTTTCCTTACTATCTCTTCTGAAACCCTGAGGTATTTTTAGGAATATTCAAAGCATAAAAAACTGGACTCCACATCCAGACTGGGAAATTCAGCTGCTCTATCTAAAGGACCGTCTTCTCCCCAAATCACAATGATCTTTATGAGCTCTAAAGTGAAAATAATGCACTAATAATTTAAAATGATAGATACAGTACAAAGTAAATTAATAATACTTGCACTTAATTGTAAACACAGCTCAGCTTTGACTGGGTTACCATTTATATGTTCTTAGAAGCTAAGTTAAAATGAAAGGCTAAAGCTTTTAGATAATTTCACAAGAATGATAAAAACACAAACCATGATGTATTTTATTAAGAAGGACAAAAAGATCAAAAGGGTGAGGAAAGGTGACCTCTATTTTATGAAGCTAAAAAAATATTTCCAAGTACTGTTTATTCTCTAATGCTACATTTACTGTCAAGGGTAAGAAAGGTTAGGTAACTATCAAGAGATAATTTTATGTAATACCAAATCATATACATTGAGATATGGACCCCTGCAGTAAAAGTAGTGAAACGGATCTTAATTCATATATCTCTGTGGCATGAGTTACCTACCTTAAAAGATCACCTAATGAGATTTTTGCAAGCACTTTATTTGTAAAATAAATTTTATAATTTTCTTCTAACCTGGGTGATGTGTAATAACGTGGGAAATAAGGTTGCAAAATTAATAGCACCTGTACACTAAAAGGGTCATTGTGCACAGGTGAATACGCTAACTGCCAGCTAGTCTCTACTCTCTCTCAAGCTGAAAAAGGCTGGTGTAAAGAGAAGCCGCAGTGTAGACTGCTATCATACCAAGGAACTCATGAAAGAACTAGAACTTTTTTCAGATAAAGTCTAACAGTAAGGTCTGAAGCTAGGTAAAAAGTATTTGAAAAAAAGCAATATAACTTTTGATTTTGTGAAAGTTTCTTATTTTATTTTCTTACTCTAAACATTAATATACATTCGCTGAGAGTGCTAAGATTTGGTTGAGAAAAGTAAGGAATGCAGTTCTGTATGTTAAAGCTGATGCACTATTAAGAAGTAAATAGCTTGATATTACTCACACTGTTGACTTGGATCTGCATCTGTCGTCATCTTAACGTAGTTTGAAGGGAAGAGACCAGTCACCCCACTGGTTTCTCCTTGCCACCAGTCAGGATCATCCTTGTTTAGAACATTAATAAGCTGTCCCTTGGAGAAACTGAGCTCGTCCTCGTTGTTTGCCGTGTAGTCATACATGGCGATCACCTGACACACTAGCAGAGGAATAATGACAAAGTAACAAGTTAAATTGAGTAAGTCTTCCTATTAGCATCATATGTTAAAATTCTGCTAACATTTCCTTTAGCTGTTCTCTCCCACCCTCCTTCCTCTATTCCCTGTTTCACAAAAGCAAGAATTTCCCAAATGTAGTTTGGAAATCCAAGCGACTGCTTTGAAGTATGATGGTAGAGCAATTAAACAATTTCAAGGAGTGATGTAGTCCAAGCATCACTGAACAGCTGGCTGTTTCTAACAGAACTTTTTGGAAAGGAAGTTCTCACAGAGGTAAAGAAAGAACAAATTTTAAAAATATTTTTCAAAGAATTGGCTAATCTAAGAAATGCTGAGTTAAAAAAAAAAAACAAACAAACTTCCTAAGATGAAACCCAAGTTAACCCATTTCCATACCAGGATGAAAGGCAGGCGCAGTTCTTTCACTACTTGGACCCAAAAGTTTAACATGGCTGGCAGGAAACCATCCTTTCTGTCGCTTTTTCCCTCTGGCCTATAAAATTAGCAAAAAGAACACAAAAAATGAGACTAAAGACAATTATTGAGACATAAACTAAAAATAAGAAAATCCAAACTGTGTAGTAAAGAATTTAACCTTGCCCAAAGGGAGGCCTGGCCTTTGCCTATGGCTCCTGGAAGGTAATCTCTAAACCTTTGAGACGTCTTGACTGTTCAAAGAGTGTCTCAGTTTATGTGGGGGGCCGTAATGATGCAGGAGAGCCTAATGATGTGATTTATGGTGGGCCCTCTGGGTCATAATATGAACACAACCTCTGGAGGGACTGGAGACTGAGTTCAGCCATGTGAGCAATCAACCGTGTCTATTTGATGGGGTTTCAATAAACACGCTGGAAACCAAGGCTCAAGTGAGCTGCTGCTTGGCAATACTCCATGTGTACTGTTGCCAGGAGATTTAATGCTGCCCATGACTCCATGGGGAGAGAACAACGGGAAGCTCTGTGTTAGGAACCCTCCTGAACTCTGATCCATACATCTCTTCCCTTGGCTAATTTTAATCTAAATCCTTTTGCTGTAATAAATTGTAACCAGGAGTATAACAGCTTTCAGTGAGTCCTGTGAGTTTTTATGGGAAATTACTGAATCTGGGAGTGGTCTCAGGGCCCTCCAAATTTACAATCTGTGTTAGGAGGGAGGGTATCTTGAGAACACTTGAATTCTGCATTGGCCTTCGAGGTCAATATTAAACAACTGAAAGATTTAATATGCATCTCAACACTATTTGTAGAAGTCTATTTGGAGATTGTTCAGTCTCAAAGTTCTCTGCATACTTCACACAAATAATATTTATAAACTAAGAAGACCTTTCTAATGTTCTCCTAATAAGTAAATACCTCTTGGAGCTTTGTTAATTATCAAACTAATTATTAATCAGTCAAATAAGATAAATTAAATTTTTATTAATCTTATTTTTCTAATGAGCAGGCATTACTTTTATAATAAAATTAACAAATGTTATTTAAAAGTTATTACCTGTAATTCCCCTTGCCACCACCCACTTGTGTTTTTCTTTAGAATTAGTATTAACTGTCCTGGTGCGAGGCTAAGCTGTTCAGAACCAGAAGCCGCATATGCTGATGTTACTTGAGCAATCTCTGAAAAGAAGAAAAACAAGGGACTATGAATTCAAGACTATTAAACACCCTAGTAGTTCGTCAGCTTCATCATGATACATATACCAGGTTTTTTTTTTAAGAAGAAATATAAGGGACTATGAATTCAAGACTATTAATGAACACTTTGGTAGTTTGTCAGCTTCATCATGATACATACCAGGTTTCTTATTTGATGTTCCAGATTTGCTAGAACTCCCAAAACCCTATAAGGAAAAGATACAGTTTTATCATTTTTCAACAATCCAGGGTTAAAAGTACACAGGCTATTAGGGACTAGAGATTTCTAATTCCCAGGGTTATCGTTTCTTTAGAGTAAGAGCAAAATAATGATTAACCTTATACTGATCAAATAAGTTAAGAATCCAATACTTATGGGAGATCTGATTCTGATAGAATACATTATATGTAAGTAGCTGATGTTGGCAACTCAACAGGAACAGCTCATTTTCTGAATCTTTTCTGAATATTAAATGTTAATACAAATACATTTCATCATTGGGGGGTCAGAATCAATGCCCACCACATATAACACATGTGCTCTGGCTATGTTAAGGCATATGTGAGTTTTGCTCCTGTTACATACAAGGTAATGCTTTTATTTTTAATTTTTTTGCCATGTTCCTCCTGAACCTGACCTAAGAATAAAGAATCAGATCAGATCAGTGGCTCAGTCGTGTCCGACTCTTTGCGACCCCATGAATCGCAGCACGCCAGGCCTCCCTGTCCATCACCAACTCCCACAGTTCACTCAGACTCACGTCCATCGAGTCAGTGATGCCATCCAGCCATCTCACCCTCTGTTGTCCCCTTCTCCTCCTGCCCCCAATCCCTCCCAGCATCAGGGTCTTTTCCAATGAATCAACTCTTCGCATGAGGTGGCCAAAGTACTGGAGTTTCAGCTTCAGCATCATTCCTTCCAAAGAAATCCCAGGGCTGATCTCCTTCAGAATGGACTGGTTGGATCTCCTTGCAGTCCAAGGGACTCTCAAGAGTCTTCTCCAACACCACAGTTCAAAAGCATCAGTTCTTCGGCGCTCAGCCTTCTTCACAGTCCAACTCTCACATCACAGGAAAAACCATAGCCTTGACTGAATGAAGCTTTGTTGGCAAAGTAATGTCTCTGCTTTTGAATATGCTATCTAGGTTGGTCATAACTTTCCTTCCAAGGAGTAAGCGTCTTTTAATTTCATGGCTGCAGTCACCATCTGTAGTGATATACATACCGGCAACTATGACCTGTTTGACTTTACAGGATAAGTTGGCCCAATCACACTTCTTATTTTTAGGAACTGTTATTTGTAGACGTTTTAATGATGGCCCTTCTGTCAGGTGGTACTTCACTGTACTTTTGAATTTGCATTTCTCTAGTAAGCAGTGATATGTTGAGCAGTTTTTCATGTGCCTATTGGTCATCTGTATTTCTTCTATGGAGAAATGTCTATTTAAGTTTTCTCCCCATTTTTCAATTGGGTTTTTTTTGTTTTTTTTTTTTTTCAATTGGGTTGGTTTTTTGGTGTTGTTGAGTTGTATAAGCTGTTTGTGTATTTTGGAAATTAAGCCCTTGTCAGTTACATCATTTGCAAATATTTTCTCCCATTCTGTAGGTTGTCTTTTCATTTTGTTTATGGTTTCTATTACTATACAAAAGCTTGTAAGTTTATTAGGTCCCATTTGTTTATTTTTTGTTTTTATTTGTATTGCCCTTGGAGACTGACTGAAGAAAACAGTGGTATGATTTACATCAGAGAATGTTTTACCTGTGATCTCTTCTAGGTGTTTTATGGTGTCATGTCTTATGTTTAAGTCTTTAAGCCACAAATGTAATTTTTAAAATATTATATAATGAAATGTAGCAATAAGTGAATACTTGCATAACTCAGTGATTCAGTATTTGCCAAATGATCAATGAATGATGTCATCACACTCGGTATGCAAAACAGACTGGTGAATTTAAAAAAAAAAAAAAACAAAAAAAACAATAAGGAATGTTCACTGATTTGGCTTCAGATTCTGCACTGCAAGTAATCTATAAGAATTTAGTACTTGTTAAGTTTTGGTACAGCAGTGTCAAAGAATATCCACAGGTATCCGAACATGTTATTAAAATACTTTTGTTATCGCTCATATTTGTGTGAGGTTGAATTTTCTTCAACTACTTCAACCAAAAGAATATACTACTCTTTCCATTAAACACTTTTGAAGAGGGAGAAGTACATATTTGTTTTCCATTAAAAGCAATTTATTTAAGTCATCATATAGTGGGTTTAATTTCGTTATTTCAAAATGAATTAGTAAATTTTTAAAAATTTCAGTCTTAATTTCTAATATGGGAAATATTGCTAGATATAATCCATATATTTTCAGAAACTTTGGAGTCCTCAATAACTTTTAAGAATGTGCAAAGTTCCTGAAATAAAAAAGTCTGGGAACTGCTGCTAGTGGTAGGAGAAAGGCAGCAGGAACTCTAAGTGTGGGCTGGGTCATAATAACGGCAGAGCCTCAAAGATTTACGGATTCCTTTTAAGCCTCCCTGAATCCAAACCATTCCCTAACTTCAGTTATCATGAGGTCTGCCCCTATCTATGGCTCTTGTTCTTGGAATTTCATAAAATCACTTCTCCTTTATCTAACAGGATCTCTGTGATAAACTATATTTTATTGGAGTTACCTTAAATGGTCTCCTTGTAACCAAAGCAGCCCAACCAAAACCATATGTAAGCATCCTTTATAAATATGAACCTTGAGCAACAGGAATGGAATGATTCTGTTTCTATACCAAAGTAACTCTACCTCCTGATCTTTTGGTTTGACATAATTTGATGGAAAAATTCCAGTTCTGTCTCCAATACTTCCTGTCCACCATTCTCCATCTTTCTGGGTCACCAATATTTCTTCACCTTCAGTGAAAGTCAAATCTCCAGGTTCTACACTTGAATATGAATAAAGTGCAATATACTCTGTAGGGAATAAAGAAAAAGAAAAACTAATTTTGGTTATAAGATTACAGAAGTAAAAAAAAAAGTGTTAATTTCCAAGATTTTGAGTAAATTAGCTGTAAAAGACCTTGTGACTTAAGGAAACCTAATGTAAAGAGACGTTAACGTAGAAAGTAGAATGAAGTAATTACTTAATAATTACTAGAAAAAGACTGGGGCTCCCCAGGTGGTGCTAGTGGTAAAGAAACCGCCTGCCAGTGCAGGAATTGTAAGAGACACAGGTTCGATCCCTTTAATCAGGAAGATCCCTGGAGAAGGAAATTGCATCCTACTCCAGTATTCTTGCCTGGAGAATGACATGGACAGAGGAGGCTGGTGGGCTGCAGTCCATGGGACCACACAGTCAGATACAACTGAAGCGACTTAGGATGGATGGAAAGCTTTATCACAGGTTTCTTTTTTCCCACTGTATCATCATCATCATCATCATCATCATGTCACAGAGAATAACCCCAAAGCTACAAATATATATCAGTATCTCTACAGGGTCAAGACATGGAAAAGTTTTTTTAACCTTCTTACATATAGTTTAATCTCTTAAATTCTTTTCTCTTTAATTCTTTTATATACAGTTATGCAAATGCCCACTCTTCAGCTGACATCAATATGAGAGGCCAGTTTCCATCACAATGGTCCAGCTCCTAGCACGGTGCTTGGCATGGAATAGATGCTCCATAAATATTTGTTAATGAATAACCTTAAGGGAACTATTTAAGTTTTTATATGTATTTGTTGACATGAAATTTGATCTGCAGATCATAAACTGAAGATGACCAGAACCATCAAACAAAAACTATTTACTATCCACATTCCCATACTATTCAATTTAGCTGACTCAATAAAACAAAAAATGGACTGCAAGCTTAAGGTATGTTGTAATAAGCGAGGTTCTTTTCAAAATGCTCCTCACCACTTTCCTAGCATCATTCCACTGCCTTTATTCCACAGTACACCTCCGGCTCTAGGCTTGCTGGTAACTCAAGTTCCCTAGGACTTCCCTGGTGGCTCAGGCGGTAAAGCATCTGTCTACAATGAGGGAGACCTGGGTTCGATCCCTGGGTTGGGAAGATTCCCCTGGAAAAGGAAATGGCTATCCATTCCAGTACTATCGCCTGGAAAATCCCATGGACAGAGGAGCCTGGTAGGCTACAGTCCATGGGGTTGCAAAGAGTCGGACACGACTGAGCGACTTCAATTTCCTTTCCTTTCCTTTCCTAACCTTTCACAGCTGAGCCTTGGCTCACGCCTTTCCCTCTGTCCACCAAGCCTTCTCTTCCTTCATCACTAAGCAAGACCCTACTCATTGTTTAAGATGATTCAATGTGGCCACCTCTGTGGATTCATAGGTCCTACTCAAAATTGTGTTTTCATTTAGAATTTATTACAATTATATGCCTATCCTTCCCATTCTACTATTAGCACCTGGGAAACTGTGTTTTATTCATCCTTGTATATGATGAATAAAACATAATTCTAGGCTTTAGAATAGAATCTCTAATGTAGTAGATAATGAATAAACTGTTTAAATTACTATTAAACTGATTTTCTTGAGCAATATAAACAAAATGTAAACTATTCAACTAGTTTTACAATGGATATATACAATTCATTTATAAACCTATAAAACTATTACATAAAAACACTGTCTGAAGTAAGGATAGACATTTTTCAACACATTTTCAAAATTAAGATAGTCAAACCACCCAAGGGGCAACAAAAATTTCTTTGTAATATTTATGATTAAAGTATATCTTGATTTCAAATCCTACTTAATAATTTATGTGCCATACTGTAATTAAAATGCAATTCAGCAAATTCCCTGGTGGGCCAGTTGTTAGGACTCCATGCTCTCACTGCCAAGGGCCTGGGTTCAATCCTTGGTCAGGGAACTAAAAATTCTACAAGCTGCACAGTGTGGCTAAAAAAAAAGGCAATTCATAAACAACTAAATGTACTAAAATTTCCTTATATTTTAAACATCTATAATATATAATAAAAGGAAAACAAAAAATTTTATGCTATTTCATTTCAACACTTATCTATTTATTTATTGAGGTCATGGTGGAGAGGTCTGACAGAATGTGGCCCACTGGAGAAGGGAATGGCAAACCACTTCAGTATTCTTGCCTTGAGAACCCCACGAACAATATGAAAAGGCAAAAAGATAGGACACTGAAAGATGAACTCCCCAGGTCAGTAGATACCCAATATGCTACTGGGAGCTGACTCGTTTGAAAAGACCCTGATGTTAGGAAAGACAGAGCAGGAGAAGGGGACAACAGAGATGAGATGGTTGGATGGCGTCACCGACTCAATGGATATGAGTCTGGGTAGACTCGGAGTTGGTGATGGACAGGGAGGCCTGGCATGCTGCGGTTCATGGGGTGGCAAACGGTCGGACACGACTGAGTGACTGAACTGAACTGATATGAACTTTTATAGTACTGATTTTTTTAAAGTGTCAAGTATTTTCAGTCATTTATTTTCTATCTCCTAAATATTCATGTGAAATAGAGTGGCAGCAGGTTTCTTCTAATTTCACTTTAACACTGAAGACACAAAAGCAATAAGAGTAACAACTGTGGGAAGTCAGTTATATAACTAGTCAGTAGCTAATCTGACCTCCATCCAATTTACAAATTAACCAAAGCTCACCTTCTCCCACTGTACAGGCTGCAGAGGCAGGTTTCTTGTTTACAGATGCATACAAAGCTTCTGGTCTGCCAAATAAACACACAAAACAGATAAAAAACAATAATAATACAATAAAAAGGGTATCATCACATAAATAAAAAAGAAAGACGGTTTGATGAAGACAGCACGTTTTTAGCAGTGTGCTCTTTTAAGGGCTAAAATTAACTGAAATATTGTCTCAGTACACAAGCTAGAAATACGCTCATACACTTCAAAATCTTAGTGGATTATAAACTGCCTACTTACAAACTACTAAATTTTTAAAATCTATTTAATTTCAATATGATTTATAAATAGTTCTTCAAATGTGAGTTATTTGGCTTTTCTAAATCTAAAAGACATTACACACCGGTAAATGGGCAGTCATTTGGTGAAGCACATATGGGGCTGGATTTGGTTAGAAAAAAATAAGGACAATTATAAATTTTACTACTTGTTTACAGCACAGTACATTTAAAATATATAAAAATAACAGCACTTTATTTTTACATCTGGAAACATATATAGCTTTTATTTTTCAATTTAACCTAGGAAACTGTTCTAAAAAATCTAGAAAACTGTGGCAGTAAGAACTAGACATCTGTATATATATCAGGGGTCCCCAATTATGTGACCAAATTGTATAGTGAAGCAGTTTTCGGGTTAAAAGTGGACTCTTACTACAACTCATGGGCACACCAAATGGACTGCCTGGCTGAATTCTCCATTACTATAGGTTTTCAAGTTGCGTGCCCTATCTGTTAGAAAGGATCAGTAATCGAATGAAAAGTTAGAAGAAATGTCTTTTTAAGCATTTAAACTTAACCTATTTGTGTCTATGTGTTCCTTCTCTGTAAAATGCTATGGAGTTTAAATAAGATAATTACCATAAAGGGTCTGGCACAGTGCCAGCACACACATCAGCTATTACTGTTGCTACTGTTATCACACGCTCTAGAATTCCACGTCAGTTTGAAAAGTAAATGTCTTCTGACATTTGAACTAAAAATTAATGTACAGAACCTTAGCACTGAAAGAATTTTTAAAGATTTTTTAGTTATTTTCATTAAATCAATGAAAAAACTCGAGACCAAGAAGGCTTACCCCATACAGTCTGGCAAAAATAGAATCAGAACTCAAGGATCTTAATTTCCAATGACCCCATTCCTTTTCAATAAATCATTTTGCTTTTCTATTTAGACCAACTTCCACATAAAACACAAGTGATAATTATCCACAGCTACATTAGAGTACTTAGTTCTTGGTAGTAAAGATGTTTGATGACCTGACTCCCCTACAGACTGGGAAATAAAGACCAGAGACCCCATCCGGTTTTGTTTTTTGTTCATGCAAAAGTTTCATTCGTGTGTTCTTTCGTTAGCTCCTCTCTTCACTAAGCAAGTATGATTGAGCAGCTACTAGGCATTAAGGTCACACTAGGTATCGAAAATCTAAAATGCGAACAAAAAAGACATGAATCCCACCTCCTAGAGCTTATGATCTAATAAGGAATATAGGTAAGAAGGGAAATAGCTACAACACAGTGTGTCATGAGCACCAAGAAAGGTGACCTGCAAGGAACTCTGGAGATCCAGAGATGGGAGAGGCAGAGGCAAGGCCCTCAGTAAAGGTTTATCTAAATATTGACAGTTCACAGTAAACAAGGGAGAAAGCTCCAAAGGAAATGAACAATAACTTCTCTAACCTGCTGGTGCAAAGAAAGCAAACGATCTAAAATTTTAAGCACTTTGAAAACTTTAGGAATCTGAAATAACTAGAATAAAAGATATTCTAAAACTGGTACAAATACCTTAGGTATTTCACTCTAGGAATCACCATTCTGATATTCAGACTTAAGTTTAAACTTCTAATTTTCCTGCACAGCCAGTTGTACTTTGGCTGACTCATCAGTGAAACTGGCAACATCCACATCTCATGTAAACACACAAAACTAAGTGCTTACTCTTCCCGCTTAACTTCACTCCCAGGGATGATTTTGACGTAAGATTTCGGAAACCATCCTCTTCCTCCGTGAACCTCCCCAAACCACCAATTTTCTTGCTGCTCTAAGACAGTAATAATATCATGTTTTGAGAAGTTCAAGTGGTTTTCTTTCTTTGCAGTCCAAGAACAAAGGGCCTGTGCTTTCAGGTTTTCTACAACCTGTCCCTGTGAATACAAAACCACAAAATCAGAAACAAACAGAAAACAATGACAACTGTCATTTCTGTTTCCCAGGATATAACATACTTACTGCTCAAACAACAGACTGGTTTGGTATGGCAGTGAGTTATTATCAATGATGACTTAAGATAATCTTAATCTACTGATGTAAAATTATATATGACAGACAACCATCTGAATAGCCTTCTATGAATTTAAAGACCCAACACTTACCATTCAAGGAGACACCTTGGCATTAAGCACCATGGGTATGGAAGGCAAACCCTGTACTGAAGAAGCGTACTCATAGACCCACTAAGTATGTATCAGGTAACAAATGAAAAGGGAAACCTTTCTTTCCTCACTTCCAAGTCTCCGCACTGCAGTGGATCCAGTTTATTCCACAAGGATGGAGATGCAGCTGTGCTCGACCTTCTTCCACTTTTGTTTTCTGTCTCCTAACTTCTTCATATTCTTCTTCTTCCTTTCTTGTCTTCTCTCAGAGGAAGGAGTGTTTCTGTTTTGTTGATAAGGCTAACCCCTCTACCTGGGCTCTAAACTTTCTACCAGGTCCTCCCATTTTCTAAAAATATTTTGTAACTTCGTGAATTCTCTCTTTTGAATCTTTAATTTCTTTACTTCTCTACTTAATTCTACTTCTAACTTTCTTAAAGAAACAGAAATCTTGCACTTGCTTTCCAATTTCACCTCTCAGTCCATTCTAATTTAGGTTCTGCAATCGTTTTACTACTGAACTTCTTGACAAGGTCACTGATAACGTCAGAGCCAAAAGTTTCTTCAAACCCTTTCTTTCCCTGATCTCTGATTGGTGGTGACATCACTGAAACCCCTCCACTTTTCTGAAGCTCACAGTCTGGTGACTGATGGCTCCTCTTTGGTCCAGCCTCTTTCTCTTCCTGTTTCACATGATTTCTCTTAAAATCTTATTTATGCCTAGGATCTCTCAAATCTGTATCTTTTAAAATTTATATACTTTTATTTATTTATTTCTGGCTGGGCAGAGTCTTCGTTGCTGCTCAGGCTTTTCTCTAGTTGCAGGGAGTGGGGGCTACTCTCTAGCTGTGGTGCTCAGGCTTCTTGTTGCAGTGGCTTCTCCTGTTGCAGAGCACAGGTTCTAGGGTGCATGGGTTCAGTAGGTGAAGCTCGTGGGCTCGAGTGCACAGGCTCAGTAGTTGTGGTACACAGGCTTAGTTGCTCTGTGGCATGTGGGATCTTCCTGGATCAGGGATCAAACTCATGTCTCCTGCATTAGCAGGTGTCTTTTTTACCACTGAGCTACCAGAGAAGCCCTCAAATCTATATTTTAACTGTAACTTTATCTTTTGACCTCTAGACTTGTAAATCAAGCTGCCTGCTGGGCCTGGCCCTCATGCTTAGGTATACAAATACCTAAGTTATACATCTGAAATGTAATCACTTTTAGAACTCACCAAACCCATTCCTCCTACATTGTACAATGATACCACCATCCTCTCAGTCACTTGAGCTAAAGACCTTGAAGAGGTATCTTTAACTTCAACTTCTTCCTCATTCCTCACGTTCGATGGACTGCCAAATTTTGGTTGACTAATACTTTTTTAAGTCCCTCTCCTCTTCTGTATATTTTCACTACTGTGACACTGATTCACAGCATCACCTGTTACTACTGTAATATCCTCCCTTTGGTGGTCTCCTCCCTTTGCTTCCTTCTACCAATCTGGCCTCTACATGACTGCCAGAGTTCTCTCTCTAAAATACACAACTCAACTCTCCTTTTGAAAACCTTCATGGGCTTTCCACTGGTAGCTCAGCTGGTAAAGAATCCACCTGCAATGCGGGAGAGACCTGGGTTCGATCACTGGGTTGGGAAGATCTCCTGGAGAAGGGAACGGCTACCCACTCCAGTATTCTGGCCTGGAGAATTCCATGGACAGAGGAGCCTGGCAAGCTATAGACCACGGGGTCGCAAACAGTCAGACACGACTGAGCGACGTTCACATGGACTTTCCACTGCCAGCTGCTTAGTATGACATTAAATGCTTCACAAATAAATCTCAACCTCTCTCTCCAACTACATTTTAACACTTTCTTTATGAATCTGGTAATCTAGCCACACTATAAACAATACTTGTTTCCTATAAACTCCTGTGTTAACATGCCTCAGTGACTTTCCCCAAATTGTTCTTTCACAGGAATAACTTTCCTTCTCTGTTTGTTAAAAGCTTGCTCATTTTTGAGGGTTCTACTGAAATTGTGAAGCCTATTGTGAAGCCTGCTCTGATTCCCACTGGTTGAACTGAAACACTCTCTCTTCTGTATACCCCTTAGGATTTCATAAAATATCTTTATTACAACACTTCTCATACAGTTTTTTATTGTGTCTTCATTAGCTGATGACTAACGACAGAATTTTCTTCCATTAAATTTCTAGTACAGAATAAATGCCTAGGACCTATGGTCACACAATAAACATTTTTTCAGTAAGGTGAAATCTGCAGGACTCTATTCTGATAAAGTCTGCAATTTCTTTTTAATAATGTTAATGTAACAATGGGCTTCCCTCATAGCTCAGTCTGTAAAGAATCTGCCTGCAATGCAGGAGACCGGGGTTCGATTCCTGGGTCGGGAAGACTCCCTGGAGAAGGAAATGGCAATCCACTCCAGTATTCTTGCCTGGAGAATCCCATGGACAGAGGCGCCTGTCCATGAGGTTGCAAGAGTCTGACATGACTTAGAGACTAAACTACCAGCAATGTAAATGCTTGCATCTTGTTTACATCTAAACCAGAGGCTAAATACACATGTAATACAGTTCTTACACAATGACTTATTTAAGGAAAACACAAACAAACAAAAAAAACCCCAAGCCCACAGCTCTTCTTACAATAACTACAAATTAAGAATATAATCAAATTTGTAAAGATATTATTTTGAGTTTAGAAACCTTAGCTGGTACCAACTTGTTACTAAGAGAATAAACTGTTGAGAAATCCCTAATAATTTCAACTTTGTATCACATATGAATGGTTAAGAACCAAAACAAAATGCTACAAACTGGTAAATGAATCAATGAAGCCTTTGTGCAAAAATCTTCATTCTATTTTACATGAAGCATGAGCAATGTCAAAGAATAAAACACACAAAAATGAAACATACAAACCTGTCCATGAATCGGTGATACAGACACAGGGGACACAGTGCGAGTAAAAGCTGATTTTTTCTGCCATGATGTGTTAACACTTAGGTTTGAAAAAGATACATTTCGATAATCGATCACAGATGCTGGTTGGTTTGAAGAAAGTGATCTATAAATATAACAATATGATGTAAGTATACTTAATTGTTTAGAATCTAATGAAGTACTACCAATTTATCTACTCATATATAATATACATTGTGCTTAAACACAAATTATTAAAAAAAAATCATGACCTATGTTTTTATTTACTAAACTTCAGTATTAAATTTGGAACAAAAGGTACTCTGACAGAGTCCAGTGCAGATTACAACATGATTAAATATCAGGTTGACACAAATACATATTAGGGATTCAAACATGTGCAGTGACATATAAATTCCATTATTAGCTAAAAACTTACTCAGAAGTTGAGGTAGCAGATACTGTAGGAGGAAGTAAGGCCTTCTTAGGAGACACAGATTTTTCACTTGATGTCACTTTTTCTACATAATTGCCTGGAAACCAGCCAAAATTTCCTTGAAAACTACCATAAAGCCAACCAGGTTCTCCTACAGTTTTTTCATCAACCTATGGAAACAAAAAGAAGAATTAGCAGTGGTTGAAAAGCCACATATTTGCAAAGAGAAGAGATGCAGAACACTGTCCAGCAGCCTAATTTTCAGAATCAAGTCCATCTAAAGAGTCGGACATGACTGAGCGACTGAACTGAACTGAACTACATGGTTAAAGCATTTTCTACAATAGGTTACTACCTCTAACAATTGACAAGGTGCCCTTTTAAACTTAAATTTTTAATTTTATCCAAGTTAATACACAAAAATAGTTCACAAAGACCAGTACAATCTCCATGAAGGCAAGAATAACAAACCCCAGGAATTATACAACCTAAACCTGATTTAAATATTTGGTCTCAAGGTGAGGAATTACTGAAATGTATGAGTACTGGTGTTCAAACACTAACTTCCTCTTTTTCTTACCAACTTTCAAAAGCATAATTTCTTTAATATTGTTTCCTAATATTTTCAACCTTATGAAAAAGAAACTGCCCATTCATTTATTCTTCAGAGTTAGGCCAGATTTGCTTTGTAAGCAGTCAATTTTAATCAATTTTATACTTGTCATTTATGATTATAATTAATTTCTAGTTGGCAATTAACATAGAGACCTAAGCTAGGAAATTTTACATAAATTCTCACAGGCCTAGAGAAACTATTACTTCGAAAACAGCATTAACAGATAAGACTAGAAACAGGTTGTGATGAAAAATGTTGCCAGGGTTCAGAGGAATTTCTAACTTATTTCACTTTTCTCAAACCTCCTCTGCCATTTTCTCACATTAAATTGATTAGATCTTGCCTCCTATCTTAACAACAATACAGAAGCCCTCAGATTTGACATCACCTCTACTTCAGCAAAATTTATGATCCCATCCACTCTTTCATCCAGCCCTCCAACCACAAAGGAAAATGACCCAGTCCTTCCACCTCTCCCTCTTCCCGGGCTCTAGACCCCAAGCCCTCCACGTTGTCAAGAATCTTTCGCGTCTCCATCCGTTGGTCAGAACAGAGAGGTCTGACAGGGAGGCCTGAGGTGCCTTCCTGAGCGTTCTGTGTTCTATGTGTTGATATGAATGGTGGCTTCAATGATTTATGTTGTCATTGTTTTACTTGCGAGGTCGTGTCTCTTTTGCAACCCCATGGACTGCAGCCCGCCAGACTCCTCTGTCCATGGGATTTCCTAGGCAAGAATACTGGAGTGGGTGGCCATTTCCTCCTCCAGGGGATCTTCCTGACCCAGGGAATGAACTCATATCTCCTGCACTGGCAGGTGGATTCTTTCACCACGAGCCACCTGGGAAGCCCTTTCAAAGATTTACATATGTGTATAAATTATTGGAGCTACTCACTGATGGCTGTGCACTTTACTAAATGTAAATTATAGCTTAATTGGGAAAAAAAGTCTCTCTCTATTAGTAATTTACTCTTTCTGGTATCATTAACCCTTTTTCTCTGCAGACCCTTTCTATCATTAAACTTGGTCAAGCTTCTGCCAAGTTAAAAAAACAAGAAAACAGAACAACTTCCCTCAATCCACATTTGTCATTATTTTCCACCTTCACTTCCTTCTCCCCTTCAGAAGCCAAGCTCCTTCAAGAGTTTTATATACTCACTGTCTCCTCTTTCCTTCCCTCCAACTGTTCCTCAACTCACAGAAATTTGGCCTCTTCCTCCACTATTCCACTTAACTAATACTCTTCTTCTCAAGGTTAATAGTAACTGTGCTGTTGCTAATACAGTGGTTATTTTTTCTAAAGCACTGTCTTGTTTTACATGTGGACCACTCTTTTCTCAAAATCCCCTGACACCACACTCTGTTTTGTTTCTTTCTCTAGTCGTTCTTTTCTGGCTCCCCTTCCTCTGACAATCCCTCAGTGTCCATGCTTCCCAGAGAGTGCTCCCTCAGCCACGTTCCCCCTTCTTTATTCCCCCTTAGGGGAGCTCTGCCACAGTCACGTCTTCAATGACCATCACAACACACTAATGACATCCAAACTGGCCCCCTCTGACCTTTTCCAGAGATCTCTCTAGATACCTCTGGATATGTAACTGCTGCCTAGAAATCTGAAACTCATCCCAAACTGAACTCATTATAATTCCCACTTAAATTTCCTCCTTTTAATCTTCCTCTCTTAGTGAATGAACACAATTATTAACTAAGCTGTCCAAATCAGGTGTGTGCATGCATGCTAGGCTGCTTCAGTCATGTCCAACTCTTTGAAACCCTATGGACTGTAGCCCACCTGGCTCCTCTGTCCATGGAGATTCTCCAGTGAGAATACTGGAGTGGGTTGCCATGCCCTCCTCCAGGGGATCTTCCTGTCCCAGGGCTTGAACCTGCGTCTCTTGCATCTCTTGCATTGGCAGGCAGGTTCTTTACCGCTAGTGCTACCTGGGAAGCCTCCAAATCAGATATCTGACAGTAACTCATGACATTCTTTACATCAACGATTCAGCAAAGAACATAAACACTCAAGAAACTCGCAGCCAACCTTATGTTCCTGCTGTCACCACCACCAGATTGGCCCTCTGACGTGGGAGAGATCTGTTCTAAAGTGGGCAGCTGTCCACACCCTTCTTCTACTTCTTTGGGATATCTATCTTTCTCAATGAACTATAAACTTATTCAGAGCCGAGACTGAATTGTTTACTATATCCCTAGCCTAGTATAGCCTCCAACAAGAATTTGCTGAAACAAAAGATATAATCAAAAATATAAGTAGGCTCTTGGCCAGACATGCCCAGACAGGCTGTATTTCTTCATTCTTGGACACCACCTCATCACCGCCAACTAGACAAGGAGGAATGGCAGGGTCAGGGGACTGGGGACTCAAGCTGCCTACGTAATGGACCTCCCTCAGCTGAGGAGCAGCTACGCATGGCCACTGTGGCAATGGCAACAGAAGCAGTGTGTAGCTGGGGAGGATACTGAGCATCTGAATAGTTGGTTCTTGTAAACCCTAGTCCAAGTACCATTCAGCTTTTGCTACTCAACTGATAAAATACACCAAACTGGTGACAACGCAGGTTAAAAAAAGGAAACAGACACTGGCTAGGTAATCTAGGTAATATAACCTTTGTTTTCTAAGAAGAAAACTGAAGACGGGACTAAAATCCAAGTCACTATGCTTTTACAGCCTGTATTCTTCCTAATGTATCACAATAGCTCAATCGATGCTATTCCCTGCGTCTTCTCTTATTCATCCATTTTACATGGCATGTGATTATACAATAAAATCCTTTTTGTTCTGCATCTAGTTAGAACTACAGAACCTAACTCTTTCAACTCTTTTAATGGTTGTCAGAAAATAACTAGCTCTCCCAAATGCCACTGTAATTTATTAAAATAAAATCAGTGTCACTTTTTATGGCATAAAGCAGCATGGCCTAGTGAAAAGAACACTGGGTTTAGAAATGAAAAGACATGTACTCGCACTCCATGCTGGCAGCGTGCCACTGAGGATGACAGCTTTATGTAAGTCTTCCTTACCTGTAATGTCCTCTGCAGATCTGCAGTATGTCTTAAGAACCAAATGAGGTGATGCTGAAGATGTATTTTTAAAATGGTAAATTACTGTATAATTCTTTACCGTCTGAGCCACCAGGGAAGCCCCATAATAGTATACTCAATATTATTATTGAAAGTAATATAGTACAGTGCACTCAGCTTATTCATGAGAAAAGAAAAGACTTTGTTTCCAACCTGTATTATATCCCCAGAATTAAAACTCATTTCATCATGGTTCCTTGCTTCAAAGCGATATAACGCTCTGTAATTCACCAAAGTACCAGCTGGCTCACCTAAAGAGAAGATTATTATCATTATTTGCTTCTTTCATAGATACACATCTTTGCTATGACTCAATGAAGAGCTCAAAAAGAAAAAAAAAACAAACAAACTGAGCACCAAACAGTATACTGAGAATCCATTTGATATAGGCTTTAAGTATTTTTAACAGTCACAGAATCAATATAAAAAACAAACAAGGATATTTGTCTTAAGCAGGATGCAGCAAAACAAAGAGAGGACTGGCAGGATGTGTCACACGCATGGATAAGGGAAGGCGAGGATGGTGACCAAGCTGTGCCAGGCGGAGGGAGACTAAGCTGCAAGGGGCTTAATTTAATCTGTGGAGGTCAGACTATCACAGGGAAGATGAATACAAAAGGGAGGTCACAGGTGAGGAAGTGAGTCAGTATAAACAGGGTTAATTACAGATTCATCAGTATGGTTCTAAAACCAAACACAGCAGAAGGGCTCACAAGTATACTAGACTTACTAAAGATATTTTACTTTGTTCATTTGTAGAATAAATGCTTTAACTTTAAAAAATTTTAATACACTGTATCATTAATAATGATTCAAAAATATGCGTATCCAGAAAAGATACAATAATACTTAAGTTGTTAATATTTTAGAAATACACTGGGAAGGGGTACTAAAAACAACGTATATCATCTGAGAAAATTTCACTGTGCAAAGACTTAACAGTTTACTGTTACTCCATTAAAATAAACAGTTTAGTTACACTAGTGAAATAAAGTATTTTAAATTACTTCAGTTATGAACACTGTGTCCAGGTTTATGCATCGATAGTGATGACTACTTTCTTTTCGTCATTTTAAGATTTCTACCCTCAATCTGTTTTAGTAAGACTACATATTTCTCATCCAAGTTTAAATTAGAAAAAGAATTAGCATCCACTTAAATTTTCTTCTTGCCTCATTAGAACCTTTTTTTCTTGTTGCTTTTGTTGCTCTGTTTCAGAAAAATCAAACCAATTATTTTTATCCTTATCCTTACTTTGTTTCTCCTCAGCTTTCCGCTCCACTTCTTGAACTTTTTCCTGTGCTTTTTCTTCTTGGAGTCGTTTTTGTTTTTCTTCTTCCTCCTTTCTAAGATTTTCTTTCCATAAGTTTTCTTTTCCTTGTTTTGCTTTCCTTTATAAAAAAGAAAAAGTTTGCATAATGTCCTAAATTTCTTTCATGCAAAATAAAAATATAATAGATCTTCTTCCTGACAAACTGAAGAAAAATTAATATTTCTTATATATTTAAATATAATCTTAAACATAATTATGTATTTACTACATACAGCAAAGACATGTGAGGGGGAGTGGAGAAACCATGGGGAATCAGGGCTGAAGGAGAAAACCAATTAGTCAATCAACTAATCAAGAGAGAAACTATGGATAAACAGATGAGCTGAAGTGTATGACTAACAATTTCTCACACTCCCAGATTTATTCCTGCCAGCCAACCTCCTAAACCCAAGGGAAAAAAAGTGGTAAAAAACTAAAATGCAACTAATCAGAAAACACACATAAAAATTGTATTTAAATTTCCTTTCCTTCTCTCTAGATTCTTCACCAAGACTGCTATCAAACTCTTACTCTCACTATCCTAGCTAATCCCTGTTTTCGGGATTTAGTCATTGCTGTGAAAATAGGAAATGCTTCTAGACAGACAGATTACTTCTTATATTATCATTTAAAAGTCTTTTTCATTTGTTAGATTTTGGTTAACAGATCATTTTTCCTGGAGAGGTCTATGCCTCTGTACAAGTTTCTATGACATTTGATACAGCTGCAGCTTCGTTTCTAGCTAGTCAAGATGACCTGTGATCATACAGAATTAATGCTCACCACAGCTCTTCCTGCACATACTTTTGATGATCTTACTGAAGGCAGAGCAGTCACCACCAAATTTAACATCTTCTTCAAGCCTCAGCAAACACTATCACGGGCTGTGACTGATGCATCCTGGGTTTTGGGGGGCACTTATGCCCCATGAAGGTGAAAGTCTTGCTTAATTCTGTATCTCTATTCCTATAATTCCTGGAAGAATTTGGAAATCCTAGATAATTTTAAAAACTGTAGACCCACTTAGTCATGAACCCTTTCTCCTCATCCCCCAATGTCTTATACTTCATACTCCTGGTTCATTATCACACAACTAGCTTCCACTCAACCCTCTGCAAACCCTCCTACACCTTCTATCACTTTGCAGAGTGCTCTCTCTACTATTTTCTATAACCAACATCCACCTCTCCTTTCAGAAGTATGCTTCTCTAGCAGTCTTGACTTAATTCCAACCAATATTCCCTTTCCTAGTTCCTTGGTAACATTCCCTGACAGTCTCTCATGTCTAGGATGACCCAACCTACCTTTATTTAAATTGTCATAGCATTATGAACACCACTATCAGGGTACTTGCCACATATTTATTGGGATAAACAAAAGACGAGAGAGTTAAGAGAATATAAAATTAAATTTTGGTAAAGTTTCTAAGTTTGTGGATGAGAAACTGGTCCAGGGCCAGAAGATGCTTCAAAAGTTGGACACAAGGCAAAGAGACCAGACCAACAATGGGAAAACCTGACTATTACCAATAGCTTTGAGTAAGAAGTCAACATAGCTGGGCAAGTGGCCAAGAAATCAAGATATAGTACTAAGACCCAGCTCTGAACCAATCCTACATGTTCTGATTGCTTCCCTCTACTAAAGTAGGATAATGTGTGAAGATGGTGAATAAAATGAAAATGTGTATTACTAATATGGTCTACTGGGCTGAAAGGAACCATGAGCAATGATGGAGAGATATCAAGATACTCGCATGTGCCAACAGAAAACCTGAGCACAGTGACTAGCGGTGCAGCCGTTGTCCAGTTCCCTTGTGGCACACAATGCTGCACAAGTTAGGTGGCGGATAAAAATCTCCTTAATTTAAACTTTACTGCCTCTACATCTATATTATTCCAGTATCTCTTGCTAGGGAGTCACAAAAGGATGAGTCTTGGAGTAAAAAATGTTACAGCTATTTGCTTAGCTGTCTGAATCCCCTACTAGAACTATAAGGAATCTAGAGACAAGGAGTAACCCAGAGTTTACCTGCATCACAGTCCACAGTGACCATTAAATAAAAATGTGCTGAGGTGGTTATTCTGAAGTTAGTAAGAAAAGAGGCCTGCTATATGGTAATGTGTCTTTCTTGTCTTCCCAGTAGCTATTTCATGGACATTACTCTTCTACTCTTCTCCAGGGTGAAGAAATGCTGGTGTGTTGATATTTGTTAATTATAACAATTTCTGATACTACAGAACTTGGGAGAAACATAGGAACGTATCAGAAGTAGAATCTTACGGAAAGAAAAAAAAGTCATGTGCAGTCTCTAAATGAATGGCTCTATGCTTCAGACACACAACTGTCTCACTTTTCTTTGCTACAAATGTAGGCAGTTGATGTAGCCCAGATATATATAAAGAAAACTGTATCAACATGGCATTTCTGCACTCAATATTACCCTCTATAAAATTAAGTACTTGGTTTTTATGATTTCTCAGGAAACAGTAATAGATTTACTATGGAGAGACAAAAATAATGGTGCTTATTACCTACTAAACACTATAGTTGGTTCTTTAATCTTATTTAATTCTGAATTAGCTATGTGATATGCATTACTGTTTCTATTTTTCAGATGGTAAAAACTGAGGTTCCAAAAGGTAAAGTGACTTAACCAAGTTCATGGTAGATCAAGATAACCCAGGTTGAACTCCAAAGCCTGTAGTTTTCACTAAGGGAACATTTACAATTGGTTACTGTAAACTCAGTCTGCAAAAGGAGGACTAAACTTCTAAACTTTAGAATCTAATTAGCATCTTAGGATAATAATTTTATTCCCCTTATATTTTTCATAGTCAAACTAAAGATATGGGCAACAAAAATTAGAATTTTAGTAGCAATATAGTATAATAAATTTATCAACTACATTACCTTGTAGCCTCATCTTCTAGTTTCTTTTTCTGTATTAACTCTGATCTTTTTCTTTCAATTTCCCTCAGTTTGTCACGTTTGATCTTATAAAGCTGTTCAATGGCTAACTGCTGTGTATTGTAACTTTCTCTCAGTTCCTAAGGAGAAAATAAAAAGTTAATATGGCATGGATTTAAATACTTTTGCCTTACATAAAAATGTGGCAACTGTATTTAAATATAAAAATCATAAAGCAAGTTAAACTAAAGTAAAAAAGATTAAAAGTCTTAAAAAAGATGATTAAAAAAAATCTTGAATACATTAAGTACTGAAGGTATATAGCCACTGAGGACAAATTTATGTTAAAATCAACTACTTTTATACTAATTCATTCCTAAGGAACAAAAATCTTTTACAAGCCAAGTATTTGATTTGGTACTTTGTTTTCAATAGAAAAGCAATCCATTAAAAATTCAGGGAAAACAGTTTGCTTGTTACAACATTTGAAGAGGAATTTTGTTCAGTCATAGTTTTGACATGTGTAGTTGAAGCAAGTTATCCATAACTTTTATCCAGTCAGATATTGAACTAAACACAGAAATAATTATTTAATAAATTATGCAATATTTATTTAATTTAAATAATTTAATAACTAAAATGGAAAAGATAACGTCTACCTAAAACCACGACTAGAGTGGGTCAAAATAATGAAAAGTATTAAACAGGAATTAAATGTTTATTGAGCATCTAGTTCTGTGCAAAATGCTATAAAGATTCACAGGGGATCCAATCAAGACCATCTGACTCCTGAGTCTATAGTCCTTGTCTTCAAAGAATTCGGCCTCAAGGTAGAGAAAAGTGCCAAAATCTGGAACATAGTTGAGTGTCTTAGTAGAAACCTGTGATTATCCACTCAGTACTCCTTCCCCTTCTCTACTAACATCCTCTTCCTCCTTTGGGGAAGTTGCTTTATCCCCTGAAAACCACCCTTCGATGTGGTTTTGAAGAGTCTGTCACACTCAGTGCTCCTCCCACTTCCACCCAAGTGTGGTCACGTGATCGGAACAATCATAGCACCTCATTCCCCTGGCAAGAATGACTGGTGCAAAGGACATGCACATGATCCAAGCTGGGCCACAATCCCTTCCCAGGATTCAGATATACTGAGGAGGGGAGAAAGAAGCCTTTCCCTCACTAAACTCATTAAAGTGAGGGTAAGGTAAACCTGGGGCTGCCCCATTTTCTAGTGAGGCCATCAGGGGTAGAAATGAAGTCAACACAGCAAAGAGAGAAGCAAAGGTTAGAGAGAGAGAGGTGGAGCAAGGAGGAGTGCTGGGGAACCAAATCTCTGACTTCACTCCCATGTCTAGGAACTGCCCCTTCTACTGATTCAGTTAGTGGTCCTAGTATTCTTCCAGTTACCACTCTTTTTAGCTTAACTATTTTGAACTGAATTTCTTTTACTTGGAATCTATAGAATCCTGAACAAGACAGTAGAAAAAGGCTGGGATAAAGAAGAGGAAAAAACTCCAAAAACAAAGAAACTACCACAAAAACCTAAAGTAAACAAAGGAAGCTTCACAGCAAAGGTGGGAGCTTAGACCACATTTGGATAGAATTTTTTGGTAAAAGATGTCTTGGGGCATCTATCTATACACGAAAATAAAAACTCCAAGTCACAAGCAAACAAAGGAAAGTAGCCTAAGCTTTATTTCTTTTCAGAAATAAAAATATTTTATAGGTGAACCCTTTTAACTGAATAAATGTGGTATCCAGAGACTATGTCCAAAATGTCTAAGATCAAGACTTAAGACAATAATAATACAAATAGCACCATTCATAGCAAAGTTTTCACAGATCTCAGCTCTCAGTTCTCTTACAGATCTCAGTTCTCTCTGTTGCACCTTTCTCTAGACTCTATTGAAAAGCAGAAGACTACCATGGTTACATTCTATGGAGAAGTAGCCTGGTTTAGTGAAAGGACTTCAGGAGCATGGGTCTGGAATAATACCCCCCAAGATCTGAATCAGGCTCTGTCAGTGACTAGCTGAGTAACCTTAGGAAACCTCATAGTCTCCTCATCTGTAAAATGAGGTTAATTACAGTACATGCCCCACAGCATTGCTATGAGAACTGAATGGGTTAACACACATAAAATGCTTACAATAGTGTAGGGCACTAAGTGTGTCCTTAATAAATATTAGCTATATTACTGGCTGAAGTCATAAAAAGGGAGAATTGTAAGTTTAAAAGCAAAGTGGAAAGGAGCCAAATTAATGTCTGATCTTAATATGGTTGCAAGGTTAGCCCTCTAACTTGTCCTTTAAAATATTGTTCCAGGGACTACTCTGGTGGTCCAGTGACTCCATGCTCCCAATGCAGGGGGCTTGGGTTCAATCCCTGATCAGGGAACTAGATCCTGCATGCCAAAACTAAGACCAGCCAGATAAATACATAAAGGTTAAAAGAAAAATACTGTTCCAAGTCTTCCTTCATTAGCCATTCCTCCTGTGTCTGAATTAACGAGCTTCTTTGCGCTCTGCAAGGCATTATGTACATTCTCCTGTCATAGGCAGCATCTTCCAACTGTATGACCGTCTCTCCACTGGAGTGAGTTTCTTGACAAGAGGACTGTCTTTCATCAAGATAATCCCAGCCAAGACAGAGCCTGGTAGACTACAGTTATTTAGTTAGTATTTACTGGGTGAATGAAAATATATAAACCATAGGTAAGGTAAGGTAAGTCACTCAGCTGTGCATGACTCTTTGTGATCCCAGGGACTGTGGCCTGCAGGCTCCTCTGTCCATGGAATCCTCCAGGCAAGAATACTGGAGTGGGTTGCCAGGTCCTCCTCCAGGGGATCTTCCAGATCCAGGGATAGAAACCGGGTCTCCTGCATTGCAGGCACTCTTAACCGTACATAAACCATAGTCTATGCATATTAGTAAGATGTGAAGAGTACCATGGGGCTTGCCAAAAACATTTCCTCTACCTGAGTTACAATGATCCTAGAAAGTATCATTAGACTCACTCCTCTGAGTTAAGTCATGCTTCTAGGAGGTCCTGGTTAAATCTAATAGTTAACTATCACTTTGCAGGACAGCAGAAATTAACACAACACTGTAAATTAACTATACTTCGATTTTAAAAATAATCAATGAACTGAAAACAAGTAAACAATATGCACTTACGAACAGAGTTGTTCTCCATCTTAACAGAACAACAGATCATTCTTTTCAAGTTAAGGAAGTTTTCTTCTGTTCCTAGTATGCTAATAACTTTTTCACTTTTTAATCATAAATAGGTGCTAAATTTTATCAAATACCTTTTCTGCATTTAGAGAGATGAGCATATTGTTTTTCTCCTTTAACCTGTTTATATGGCAAATTACAGTAAAACATTTTTACATATCAAGTCATCTTTGCCTGGATAAGATAAATCCTACTTGGTCATAGTTGAGTATCTTATAAATTTTCATATTCAACTTTTCAATATTATTTAGAATTTTTGCCTCTATGCTAAATTGATCTATAATGATCCTTTCTCACACTATTCTTATCAAATTATGAGGTTTATGATAGTTTCATGTGATAAGTTGGGAATACTCCCTCTTTTATATTTTGAAACAGATGTATAAAATTGGAGTTATTTATTCCGTCAGTAAAATTCCAGGTCTGGACTCTGTTTTAGAGGAGATTTTACACTACAGAATTAAAATATTTCATGACAATAGAGCTACCTATTTTTTTCTTGAATCAGTGTTAACAAATCATTTGTTCATTTCACCTATGTTTTTATATTTATATGCAAAATTTGTCATAATATTCCCTCTTACTGTTTGCAATGTATTCAGTTATTTTTCCTTTTTACCCCTAACTTTACTTTTACTTCCTTATAAAAATGTCTTGCCAAAGGTTTGTTAATTTTTTAATCTATAAAAGTAAAAATTTGGTTTTCTTAACTCTTTCTATTAAATATCTGTGTTCTATTTCACTATTTCCTTCTACTTTTTTCCTCCTTTATTATGCTAGTCTTTTTTTAGCTTCTTAAATTGAACACTTAGCTAATAAATTTTCATTTTTTCCCTAATATAACCATTTAAGGTCAAATCCTGACTCTCTGGGTTGAATTTCTTTTTGCTATCTGTGTGACTCTAGGCAGCTTAATTTACTTCTATGTGAAATGTGAACCAATAATAGAAGGTATATCACAGGGGTAATGTTAAGGATTAAATAAATTAATATAAGTAAAACATTTAGGACAGTGCCAGTCACAGAGAAAGCCTGTAATAATCTTATCTATTATTAGTACAGCTTGATTTATGAATTAGAAAATAATTATTGACTCCTGATATGAAATATGAGGAATCTGCTCATTTACACTACCCCACATCTCCTCTTCATTTCTCAATGTTTGGCTGTAACTTAAAAATAGACTTAAACTACTATTTGATTTTCATAAACATTTGACAACATTTTGCAACTCTAAATTTTTCTTTTTGAAAATTTTAAGATTTAAAAAAATTTGACTTAAGTTTCATACACTGATGCTTTCACCCCCTAGAATGTCATCATTATTCCACATAACTAGTGTTAACGTCAGCACCAAACTAAAGAATGCTAATAGTGACATAGTAATATTACTTAATACAGAACTCGTATTCCAAAAATGTTCCCAATCGGGTAAACACTGTCCTTAATAAGCTTTTTTTTTTTAGATCCACTATCCAATCAAGGACCATACACTTTGTTTCATTGTTGTGAGGTCTCTTCCATTTTTTTATGAGATTCACATTTCTAGTGTGTGGGTTAGTATTTTATAGACCAAACCACAGTTTGGGTTTGCCTAATTATTTCCTTACATTTACACAGATGAAGTATTTTTGGCAAAAACAGCATAGAAGTGATGTGTCTTTCTCAGAGCATCCTATCAGGAGACACGTAATGTCAGTTGGGCCATTCTGGTAATAGTAAATATGACTGCCTGGCTGAGGACGGTTTACCTGGTTTCTGGCCTGAGGTAATAGTAAGTATGACTGACTGGGTTTCTGGCCTGAGTATTCTCGTTGCTCTTCATTGCCTTTTCCAGATGACTATTTCTCCTCACTCGTACAAATTCTGTGCTTCTGAGGCTCAGAATACCATCCAGTAGTTCCACCCTCCCCTTCCTCTTTACTGTCATCTATCAATCACCTGGTCACTGCTCCTCACTCATTCATTTTCATTATTCTCCCAATCTTTGACATCCACATAGATAACCCCATCAAAACCTAAATTCAGGCTGATCTCCTCAATGATGACCTCTTTTTTTTGGGGGGAGGGGTCCATTTGATCTATCACTTGCATTATTATATCTTGTCATCATCTCAAAGAAAACTACCATTGATCAGTATCCCATTTCCCAAACATAAGTTCTTACTTATCCTTCAAGCTTTTCTTATATCTGACGCATCCATTTCAACAGTTTTTCAACCTCTCTGGGACCTCTGCTCTGCTGACCCCATCATCCTCTCTTTTTCCATCAACAGCCGTTCCTCTTTTCATATCCCTTCATGTTCAGAACATATGTCAGAGTTCATTTTATCATAATTACTGTGTTAAGATCTGTAGCTTTCTTGTTCGTCCCTCTCTGCCCATGTCTATTAAAACCTCAAACCTGTTTAAATCTATGAATCTATGTCATTACCCTTTTCTGTGCTTACATACAAGCAGCTGAACTTTGGTGGAAAGAAAAAAGACAATTAGTCATGCTGTTTCTTTTTTAAATTCATGAACTCCAACTGTGAATAAGCATTTAACGCTGCTCAGGATGTGGACTGCTTTCCTCTACTAAACTTGCACTCTCTAGCCACACTGAGATGTATTATTTCACGGCTACTTTTCTCTCCTGAAATCTCCCAATCTTCCATTCATTTTCCTCACTACCAGCCAATAATCTTGCTACATTAAGCCAGACTGGATCTCCCTCATCTTTCCATCTCAAAAGCATTAAACCTTCCTGCATCTAATCCATTTCCTTCTAGTCTGAGTTATTCCATGTCCTCAACTATTCATGATTTCTTGCAACGATCCAACTTGCTTCTGATTTTAAGTTTTGAAGCTGTCAACTTCCTACTCTCCACCAACAAATTTAACTGACTTCATGCCTATCTTATCCCCATATGCTATACTGGAAGTATTCTTTTTATCTTGAAGAACAAGAATATCTTAATCTGCTTCCCTGGAAATTTATTCCATCAATTATCACCACTTTAAAAGTCTCAATCTCTCACTTTTCTCCTCCCTCCCTCCCTCTCTCTCTCTTTACTATCTCCTTCAAGTCTTTTCTTTCCTTTTTTGAATTAAAAAAGTAGCTTTTACTTAAAAGAATAAATTATATGAAATGAGAAGTGTTCTTAAAATCTGGGATATATGGTTTCCTACTGGTTTTGACTAATTTCTACTTTTTTCTTCTAAACTCTATACCAATAATAACTCCAAATGCTGCCTATCTTCTGACTGAGAACATTCAAAACCATTCATCCATTCAGCAAGTATGTACTGCCACCCATGATGTTCCATGCACTGTTCTAGGTGTTGGGAATTCAGCAATAAAATATTTGGCTTGAGTAGGCAATTAAGCAGAGAAGCCAACGGCACCCCACTCCAGTACTTTTGCCAGGAAAATCCCATGGACGGAGGAGCCTGATAGGCTGTAGAGACTGAGAGACTTCACTTTCACAACTGAGAGACTTCACTTTCACTTTTCACTTTCATGCACTGGAAAAGGAAATGGCAACCCATTCCAGTGTTCTTGCCTGGAGAATCCCAGGGACGGGGGAGCCTGGTGGGCTGCCGTCTCTGGGGTCGCACAGAGTCGGACACGACTGAAGTGACACAGCAGCAGCAGCAATTAAGACCCTCTGATGGATATGGTTAGTTACCCAAAAAGCTCTATTTTCTCCATTTCATGCTTCTGTCCTAACAAAAACTATCCATTCCTCATGTATCCTTATGCTGCACAAGAAGGTGATACCACTTTCAAGCATGGCTCCAATTATTCTTTTACTTTTCAACTTTATTATAAAGTATAATTGATAAATAAAAACTATATATTTAAGGTATACAACTTGTTTTAATACACATATACACTGTGAAATGATCACCCTAATCAAGCTAATTAACATATTCATTTCTTCATATAGTTACCACTCCCTCTCTCATTCCCTCCCTCCCTGTCTTCTCTCCCTCTTTCTTTCTTTCCTGAGAATGTTTAAGATCTATCCTCCTAACAATACTGTATTGTACAGTTCAAATTCGCTAACTATAGTCACTATGCTGTGCACTGGATTTCACAATTTTTCCATCTTGCATAACTAAAACTTTGTATCCTTTGTTGTCTTTCTTAAACCAAAAAACCCCAATACTCTCTTTTTAACCAATGCTTTCTTTTTCTCCATGCTCTCTTTTCACTCTTCTAAAGCTTTTCCCACTCACTCCACCCCTCCTCGGCTCCCATTCATTTCTGATCTGCAGCAATCCAGCTTCTGGTGGTCATTCAACTGAGATGACACTCTCAAAAGGGTCTTCAAAGGTCTTCTTGTTGGCAATTCAATGGCAACTTTCCAGTACTAAGTTAACTGACTGCTCTGTATCATTTCTAATGGCTGCAGAAAGCCTCTTTTCTTGCTTTCTGTACAGTCATTCTCCTGACCACTCTGACAGCATAGGTTTCATCCCCTTTTAGATTCCTAAATTGCCTCTGATGAAAGCATCAACAAGCAGTGAAAGGTTGGAAGGCAGGAAGCGGAAGGAAGAAAGTAAAACAAGAAACAAGAATAATCTGCTGGCCTGTGGAGAATCAAATGCTAACTCAAAGAATCAGACCTGTGTGTGTGAGCATAGTCCACAAACCATCGTCAAACTTCACTGCGTACATGAAGAAACAGGTTTAAACGTCTGTGTGACCTGAAGCACAGATTCTAAGGTCAGATAATCTGGCCATTCATGCTATAACCATAAAGGAAAGGCTGATATCATCTTTCCATCTACTTTTCCTTAGGTAGCAATTGAGTTCTACTTCCTGCCTTCACTGTGTATGTACATTTAAGTGCCCTGTTGTCATCCACTTTAGTACTGAGTAGAATGTATTTAAAAATCTACTAGGCTCAGCTAGTGGTAAATATAAAGCAAGTCTCTTTAAATTAAATTTAAATAGGAATTCATTGAGTATTTTAAATATTCTTTGTGCTATTTACACATGAAAAAGTGAACTGCTTATTTATGATTTAAACATTTTTCTCTGTGGTGCAAGTGTATCTAAATATGAGACCTGATAACTAGACAAAACCAAAGCTGCACCTACATTATTGGTTCTTATCATAGTTTTGGGAAGCAGCCTGATATATACATGATGTAACCTTGCACTAGATGTCAGAAAGTATTTAAGTTTTACTTTAAACAGTAATTTTCAGTGATATGGGTAAATAATTTAGTCTCACATTCCCTTAGTTTCCTTTTTAATTGAATCAATAATCATCCCATCATTTAGCCTCACTCACAGGGAATCAGGTAATATTTCTAAGTGTCGTGGGCTCCTCATGAGAACTCTGGGCAACCTTACTGATTCCTGGCATTAGACTCAAACAGGCAGTGAAACAGCAGAAGGATATTTAAGCAAGCAGAAAGAAAAATGTTTATATTGTATAGGTTATTTCAAACAAAGACACTTAGATAAATGCAAAGAATAGTCTAGTGTTTAAAAAAAGAAACAGTAAAGTAACTCAAAGAAAAAGAGCTAGATATTAGAAAATAACCTTAAGTAAGAGGAAGAGGTTGTTGAGACAGCTTAGCAGAGACAAAAGGCACTGAAGAACAGAGTCATCCATATTCCCACACTGTAAGATAAGGCAGATAAAAAGCCAATTAAACTATGTACAGATTAAAAAAAATAATGTAGGGAAGATAACTTGATTGGTTTGTCTGTCCATCAATGACAAATTATTTGGTTTTCTTTAAATTTTTTTTCTACAGAATATATGCTGGTGTAGAATATGTCATTAACATTATTCACCTCAAATTTCCCTCCTTCACTAAAGCCACCATGGTTTCTTTTCTTGATCATACTGTTTACTTTATGGTTGGTGTAACATTATTCTAAATAAGTTAGCAAGATGAAAGTCAAATGAAGAGACAGATTTGCCTGAAAAACCTTGTAGTACTTTATGCTCTGAAAACTTCACACTTTGTTAGCAAAGGAGTAACTGAGACTAGTCCCAAATTTCAATCATGTGCCATTAGTCTGATTTTTGGCTTTTAATATTTTCTTTCATAGGTATGGCTTCAGCATACAACTAGTACTGCACAGAATGAGAAGCATATGGTATATGTTTTGGACATCTGCTCTTCCACTGCAGCAAATAATGAGTCACGAATCTACTTTCCATGCAAAATTTTTAGTGCCAAATTATGCTTTGGATTTCACTGGTTATTGCATTATTTCACAAAGGTTAATTAAATTATAAAAAAGAATTTAGTGTGTTAAAAGAGCCTCTACCACCTGGACTATTTAAAATTTTCCATATTTCCCATTTTCAAATTTGCTTAAGATCATTCTGGCTGAGATCCATACTGACAAATCTAATGTAATACTAATATTGACAAAGGTAATTATTTTTTAAATGTATAGATGCCAATAAAAACAGTCATCAAAAACTGGAAACTATGGTAAATTGTATGTTTACACGACTCAATGTTTATAATATATATGGAGAACATTAAAAACAATCTTGCAATCCTGGTGTAGCTCAAATAATAAAATAAATCATGTAAATAATGAACATATTAGCTTTAGTTATTCATTCAATTAAATCAAAATAAGGAAGGTAAAGAGGCAGCAAATTAAAAATGAATATAATAGAAGATAATTACCTTCAGTTCATTGTTAAATGAATCCATTTCTGAAAGCTTGGATGCAGTTTCTTTCTCAAGAGCATCTAATTGTTCTTTAAGTCTTTGGCATAATTCTTCTTTTTCTAATGATTTTTTTTGAAGTAAACTGATCCCTAAATCTGAAATACAAACATTACACAGTTTATTTTTTGCAGAAGTTCTTGTCCTTACTAGTAATGAATGGTTATTGTCTGGTCAAATTGGTATAACTACAGAGACAAAAGCTGTACACACATACTATGTTTCTAGATTCTCTATTTAGTTCCAGTGCTTTGTCTAGTTTTGATCAAACATACGTTATTTTAGGTATTACACCTTTCATAACTTATGTTTTGGTATTTGATAGAGCTAGTCTCGTTCTCCCACTTTTTCATATCTTACCCCATCTTGCGTATTGTCTCTTCTAGGTGAATTTGTGAATTATTGTGCCAAGTTTCATTTAAAGAAATCTGAATTAAACTGAATATATAGATGAATTAGTAGAGAACTAAACAACATCTTTAAAATGTTGAGCTAGTTCATTCAGGAGTAGAATATAATATGTAGCTACTTATCCAGGAATCTTTTATGTTAATCAGTAAAATTGTATGGCTGTGCTTTTCTTTATTCATTTAACAATGAGAATGCTAATGTGAGTGAGACTTTCCTCCATATTTTCTGAATAAATACTTTTGATATACAGTAAAGTTACTAATTTTTATATGCTGATTTTATATCCAGGCACCTTGCTAAATTCTTTATAATTCTAAGAGCTTTCCAGTATTTCAATAAATATTTAATCATTAAATTACACATCTGTTATATGCACGGCCCTGTTCTTTGTTCAACAGTAGGTAAACATGAAAGATAAGCATGGGTTCTATTCTAGTGGGAGACAAGCATTGGGAAAAATAAAAGTCAAAGAATATTCATTCTTAGTATTCAAACTGAGCAACAGTAATAATGGATGCTTTTATATGGAATGTGATCGTATCCTATCTACGAGCACTGTGTTGGATAAATGAAAGAGGCAACACCGTAGTGCAGTGAGCTTTAGAGTCAGATACACAAGAATTTGAACCTACTATTAAATGATCTCGTGTGTATGCTAAGTCGCTTAGTCATGTTAGACTCTTTGAAACCCTATGGACCGTAGCCCACCAGCCTCCTCTGTCCATGGAATTCTCCAGGCAAGAATAGTGGAGTGGGTTGTCATGCCCTCCTCCAGGGGATTTTCCTGACCTAGGAATCGAACCCATGTCTTTTTTGTCTCCTGCACTGGCAGGCAGGTTCTTTACCACTAGTGCTACCTGGGAAGCTGAGACAATCTTGGGTAACTTCTTAGTCTCTCTGAATCTCAGTTTTTCCAAACTGAACAATGGGAATAACAACTACTACTTCACAAGGTTGTTGTAAAGATGAAAGGAAATAATGCATGAAAACTGTCTAGCATGGTGCTTGGTGCGTGGCTGACAATTTTACATGGTTACTGTTATGGAGTGAGGAATCTGAGGGATACTGGGTACTTTGTAAATTCCAAATAAGAGCTTCCTATTCTGGACTGGACTAGAACAAAGATTAATAAATTTATAAAAGCTAACTGAACAAATTAAGAAATAAAGCCAAGGAGCAAGACATGAGAGACTAAAATACCACTTCATTATTAATAAAGCTGATGTTAGATAGCATGGTTATCTATGCTCTACCAGAAGCAGAGCTCTACTGGGTCCCTAACAAGACACAATCTACATCCTACTCACAGTTCAGACACTGAGAGTGAGGATGACAACATACTTTGTACCCTGCACTGATCAGGAGGGCTGTCTTATGTTGCCTCTGGAATGCCTGTGAGGGGTGAGGTGGGAGCTGATACACTTTAAATAACCAAGAAAAGAAAGCACCCTGTTCCAGGAACATGGTCTGAGAAGAGACGTCAGTGGAAGGTGGGGGACATGATAAAAGTAGTTCAAAAGATTGATTTTTCTATGCCTGGTGCTTCTTCCATGTAAGGGGACTTTGATAAGAATAGCAGTCCCAGCTTCTTTTAACTCTTACATAATTGGTGAGATCAAGATAAGGACCTGGGCATAAGTGCCCCTATATCTTTCCTATCCCTTGCTTTCTTGAGGTTGAACTGCCCACAGGAATCTGCATTCTATTTTGTTCATGCACCCAATGTCTTACGTTGGGCAGCTGTACTGCTCACAGATAAATCATGCTATCTAATGTCAGCTTTATTAATAATGAAGTGGTATTTTGGTCTCTCATGTCTTACTCTTTTGCCTTATTTCTTAATTTGTTCAGAACTTGGGCAAAGAAGAGGGATAACTCTACTTAATTGGACCTCCTCAACAACCGGAAGTGTAATAAAGAGCCATAAAGTGAAAAACTGGCACTCAGTGGGAGACATTTAGGATACTTTAGCTAGTTTTAACACATTTGCAGTTACTTTTCTTTAAATAAATCTTTCTTCTGCTACGCTATTATTGGCATGCTATCCAACATAGAGATTTTTTTTTTTTTTCAGTTTTCTGGTTGAGACTTGAATCAAGAGAAATGTTATATTCTTATAAATTACACTGGAATATTTTGTTCCACAGATGTCAGAGGGCCAAGTTGGTAAAAATTCTTCACATGAATCACAAAGTTAGATGATTTAAAGTCTCAGGAAGGGTATGCCAGTTGCTTAGGCCTATCATTGCTGTACACTATTACCCTAGAGTCCAACAGGTTTGGCTTCATAGAAAAGTGTCCTCATAAACAGTTCTTTCTACAATTAGTGAAGAATCTTGCCAAAATGCACAGACAGCATTGTGTTCAAGCCAAACTGAGGTCTTGTTTAACTGTAATCTAACATTTTATTTGATTAATATTTAAAATATATAAATAAAAATGGTGTGAGACAGGAAGTCAGATCACAATTGTTACTTTATTTGCATTTACTTTTTATTGCTAAAAATGACCCAACATGGGATCATTTTCACATAATTTAAAAAGTTTAACTATAGTCAAAAAAATGTTATTTATAATAGAATGATGCTATTTTTTAAAAGTAGCAGAGTATGACTGACACATTCAGAAAAGAATAAAGAATAAAAGAGGCAAAACAAACCTTAGAGACTTACCAGGTGTGTTACCGAGCTGCATGTTTTTAATTCTTTCATTTAATAACTGCTTCTCTGGCACCAAATAGATAAGTTTATTTTGATATTCCTTAAAAAAGAAAAAGTAATACCTGATTAAAACTCTGTAATGTTGTCTAAGAATTTTTTGAAAATGTAAAAACATGATTTGATCACTCGTAAAGCTTAGTATAGGATTAATATGTAGAATAATATATAAATTGCTTACAACTTATAGATAAACTAGAATGGAGTCAAACATGATTTAAAATACAAATATTTACACATAAATCCATTTACAAAAGACTGGCTGAAAATAAAAGGTGGGGAAGAAAGCTTTGCTAGTAGGGTATGTCGAGAAGCCTGACAATTTCCCATGTCCTAAAGGATGAGAACAGGCACAGCCTAAGAGGTGCCTTTGGTATCTGCTCTGAATGGTGTGTGGAAGCTATGATACCTGGGCTATGATACCCCAGGATGAAGATCAAAGATGGGCCAAAAACTCAGGGATAACTGGGAAAGCAGGTGTAAATCAGACAGGAAATGTTATTTGGCGTCTTGTCTACATCTGCTGTGAGAAAGTAAAAACATTATGTTAATTACTGTTAGTCCTTATGGAAAAACACATTTGGTTAAGAGGACTTGAGATGCAAAATGCTTCCAGGGTCTCTTTTCTACACAAATAAAGAGCAGAATTACCAGGTCCCTGAGGGCATATTTAGTAATTATATTCTCACCACAATTTCTGAAAGAACAACATTAGGTAAAAATTTCCTAAAAGTAGTCACAATAACCTTAGTTTAATATATATTTATGTATGTATTTATTAAAGACTTAAAACACAAAGTGGCAAATGCTCAGGGAATGCATAAATATTAAGCAGAATTTAGCCAGGTGTCAGGCAGAGTTTTAGGGAGTCCATGAGATTCCTGATATTCCACAAGGTTGTGTATGTCTACTACCCTTTTACAAGGAGGTCACTAGAGGCTCCACGGGGTTCAGGACCCCAAAAGCAAAAAACCGCTAGATTAGGAAGAGTTACTAGTAACTGCTCACAGTGAAGGACGATTCAGCAGCCAAGCACTCACCTGAAGCTCCTGTTGAAGCTGCTTGATTTCCATGATTTCCAGGTCACACTGCTTATCCAGAACTTCCAGCTCAGTCTTCTGAGTTTGCTTTCTGAGTCGGACATCTTGAAGTCTGCCTGAGATCTGCTGATGTTTGCCATTCTACGGGAAGACCATATAAATACAGTTATATAAAATGCTAATAAGAAATGCTCCCATCAAGAGAATAATATTTTTATTTAAATTGTAAATGTCATTTGTCATTTATATTCACTCTAGGATAAATGTCTAAAACCAAGTTAACTCAAGAGAGTAAGTAGCAGGAAACTCTTCTGTTCATGGAGTTCTCCAGGCAAGAACACTGGAGTGTTACCATTCCCTTCTCTAGGGGATCTTCCTGACCCAGAGATTGAACCCAGGTCTCCTGCATTGCAGGCAGATTCTTAACCATCTGAGTCACCAGGGAAGCCCCTAAGATAAATGTCTAATACCAAGTTAACTCAAGAGTTATTAGCAGGAAATGTACCATTCTGAGTATAAGAGCCTTAAATGTTAAGTGAGAAAGCACAGACACAACACACTGAATTTTGTTTTCTGAACCCAGCATTCAGACACTAATTTTTAATATTAAAATATAAAAAAATCTCAAAAAATAATGACGACGAGAGGGTGTTAGTATGTGACATTTAGGGTTACCTTCTCTGAACTTCTACTTCTGTCTTCAACACTACCAGCTAATTCCTCCAACTAAACAGTGTCCAGGACTTCCCTGGTGGATCAGAAGGTAGAGAATCAAACCTGGGTTTGATCCCTGGGTTGGGAAGATTCCCTGGAGAAGTGAATGGCAACCCACTCCAGTATTCTTGCCTGGAGAATCCCATGGACAGAGGAGCTTGGCAGGCTATAGCCCACGGGGTCGCAAAGAGTCGGACATGACTGAGCAACTTTCATTTCATTAAACAGTGTCCAAGAGGGCCTCTTTGGCCATGATACTCTTCTCCTATAAAAATATTTTTTTTTCTTTCTGAGAAGAAAAAAAAAGGAACAAAAAATAGCAGAGATTCTCAGTGGAAGCTAAGAAGGGAAAGGTGTTATGGGCTGAATCGTATCCCTCCAAATTCATATGTTGACTGTATTCTCAGTGACCTCAGAATATGACCATATTTGGAGACAGGACCTTTAAAGACTTCACCTTTAAAGAGGCGATTAAGATTAGATGAGGTCAGATGGGGGCCCTACTCCAATCCGATTGGTATCTTTGTAAGACAAGAACATCTGAATAGAAAAGAGACAGCAGAGATACACAGGCAGAGAAAAGCCCGCATGAGGACACTGTGAGAAGGCAGCCATCTGCAAGCCAAGAAGAGAAGCCCCAGAAGAAACCAGGCATGTTGACTCCTGGATCTTGGACTTCCAGCCTCCAGACTGTGATAAAATTAACTACTGTTGTTTTAGCCACCTGGTCTTTGGTATTTTGTTATGGCAGGCTTAGCAAACACAGTGGGGTGAGGAAAAAAGAGGCCACTGGTTAAAAATCACCAATAGTGAGGTTTTTACTGAAAAGTCTGTTTCATATTTGAGAAATACATGCTGAAGGGAATATGCTGTGCCCATTCTGGAGTTCATGTTATTTTCTTCAGCAAATTTAAGAATAGGCTTTTCCAGACTCTGCACATTAACCTGTGCTACTTGCTACTGTTTGGTGTGTTACTCCAGTTCTTGTGGGTATATACAGTCTTAAGGATTCCTCCCACAGTATTTTGAAGAAAAAAATATATAGCCAACATAATGGTTCAGACAGATATCCAAATAGCAACACAAAGAAGTGAAAGTTTTCAGGACTGTTCTGTGGTACTATGGCATGCTTAATAACTGTGGTATGCTTTTCTACCTATTTGAAGGCAAAAAACAGTATCTTTTTGATGAAAGATACTATGACTTTTTAAAAATGTAATTCATCAGCCAAATAAAACATCAGATTACAATTAAACAAGATGTAAATATGGTTCTACTATACATAGCTGCTGCTGCTGCTGCTAAGTTGCTTCAGTCGTGTCCGACTCTGTGCGACCCCATAGACAGCAGCCCACCAGGCCCCGCCGTCCCTGGGATTTTTGCAAAACCCTACTATACAATCAGGTCAGGTTTATGGAACTTCAGAGTTGTAGTCCAACAGCATGCCTTACTCAGACCCTTTATATCTTCTCATCCTGCATTTCAAGCAAAGTCTTTTAATACTTTGATGCCCCAACATCTGATGTGTGAAAACTGATAAGCATAATGGCCAATATTAGTTAACAACCATAGTCTTAGAGAACCGAAAGAAACGGTAAGAGATCATTTAGGTCAGCAGTTTCCGATCATTTTTTTCCTTTTTAGCAGTAGAATCCTTTTTTCCCAATCAAAGCTTTTTCCCCAATAAAACGGCCACAGATTAATGTGCGATTCTCTGTTGTGAAGTGTGGGTAGAAGTGGGGAGAGGAGACACTGTCCTGCCACCTTGGCTCCTCTCCCCACCTCTTGCTTATCCTTCTGTAGACCATTTTCCAGTATGAAAAAATGAAAATCACTGAACCAGCACAAAGCTTTACTTTACAGATGCACAAAGTGAGGTACAGAAAAGGGAAATGTCTTACCCAAGAGTACACTGCCTATCCACATCTAAACTAAAACCACAACAATTCTCAACGTTTGGATTCACTATCCTTTTTTAGTAAACTATACTGTCTAGACTGTTAAAAAGCACATATGAAAATATGATTAATTATATTAAGATGTAATATATTCATGAGGTAGATTTAAAAAACAGTAATAATTCTCAACAAGTAACTCTTGCATCATTCAGATAAATTTCACTTAAATCTGTAAGCATACCAGTGCTTCCAACTCGAGATGGAGGCTCTTCTTTTTAGAGTTTAACCTGACAATTTCTTCCTGTTCTCTATTCCTTCGACTGAGAAGCTCCTGCCTACGAATTCTCTCCCATTCTAAACGACGTTGTCTTTCAAGTTCCTGTTTTGCGGCCTGAAAATAATGAACCAAGGTTAATTTTAAAATTAACACTTTTTGCATCATTCAAAAACTGATGGGAAGACAAAGTAAAGCTGAGGCAGCATTTAGCACTGAGTGGACTCGAGGTCGAAGGGTAACAGGGCAAACCTATTGTTATCAATGGACCTAAAGACTTCCACAAAAACAAATTCATTCAGCAGACTTTCTGACTGCGTCAAGCACCATCTTCTTGCTGCAGTTATTTTTCCCTTAATAAACAAAAGGACAACTCCATACATATAGATGTTTGTAGGAATAACTGCACCTTTCTTCTGGTATCAGGGAATAAAAAACTTTTATTTACAATTATTTCAGTGGCATTGTAATTTACATGCACAGTCCTTGAAAATACAGCCAGGCCTCCCAGGGACCCCGCACAGCAACATTTATCCCAAGGATCTGTGTAAGCTCACCCTCTTAATTCCTCTCAAGGCTTTCTTTCTGCCTCTCCAATTAACTTGACCTTTTACTCTAGATCCTAAGCTTAGTTTCATTTAATGACCTGACCAACTGACTTCTTCTAGCTCCTCACTCAACTCAGCTTTGCGACCAATCCTGCTCTGATTGAGATACCACCTGCAGATATGCTTTCTCTATCAGCTGTCAGCCCTGGAAACCCTTCATAAGCAAGGACCCTCTTGCCCTCATAGGGGAAGGAAGATTCAGATTCATACAGGGTAAGAATGAATGAATGAGGCTGAGAAAAATAAAAGTACCATTTTTTATCAAATGAAATGTAGCCACTTATTAAAGGAAATGATTTCCCTGGAAATAAAATAACTTAAAAAAAAATAACCTCTCGTCTTTCTATCTCTTTTCTCCTTTCTTCTTCCCGTTGTCGCTCCAATTCCCTCTGCTTCTCCAGGCGTTTTTCTAATTCAAGTTGTTTCTTCCATTCTTGCTCTTGTAGCTCTCTCTGTTTTCGTTCCCATTCTTCCTTTTCCTTCTGGGCTTTGCGCTCTGCCTCCCTCTGCTGCTGCTCCATCATGGCCTGGCGTCGCTTCTCCAGTTCCATGTTGCCCCGCTCATAGTTGGCTTTCCGCTTGTCCTCGAATGTAACTGAATAAGGTACAGCGTAAGCACTCTTCAGCATGAAGCACCTACCGAACCTATAATCTGGTTTCAACATCCTCCTGCCTTGTGGTCATGTGAATGCAATTTCTCTTTGGATACTTCTAAGGATAATCTTAATTCAAATGTAAATAATACAATATTTATTTTCTTATAAGAATATTCATTTTGGGGAAAAAAACTCATTCTGGGAAAAACAAATCACTAAGTTTGAGTCCGTCCAAGAGAAAAATAATTTTACTATTCCTGCCAATAAAAATACTTTTCAATTCTTTTCTCAGTATTTCTTCAAGGATAACCAAAATTGTATGGCTCTATATTTGTTATATGCCATATATATATGACATACATGTTATATATATGTTAAAAGTTATATGTTATATAACTTTTTAGTATTTTTAAATATATACTATTTAAATATAATATAAATATATGTACATTTTCAACCAATATTTAAACTTTTTTTTAAAGCTCAAGATTTCATCATGAAGCTTGCTGTAATGCTTTTTCCAAAAGTGGGAAACACTTTAAATTGGACATCTAATACATACAATCTTGCCAAATATATACACCAGTCTCTTCTTCTCAATTTTGACAGTCTTAATTTTATTGATGTCAAAATCCATCCTATTCATCAAATAGTTTCTCATATAGCATTTAATATATTAACAAAGTTAAAATTCTAAATATTCATTTCTACTTCACAGTAAAAAAGAGCATTCACTATAAAATATACAACTTGGACATTCAATGTTACCTGGTAATTTTTTCTGAGGTTCCTCTTCTTGTGCTTTCTGATATGAAGGCAGAGTTCCATTAATGGAATCAATTTGCTTTCCTCCTCTAAGAAAGGCAAACAACAAATAAATTTAGCATTATGAGATCTGAAAATTTTAGACCAGACTATATAGACTATCAATGACTACAGCAATTTAATATTTAGCATATAATATTAAAGATATTTAAAACATTATGGTCTATAGTTACACTGAACATCAGTATACAAATTATCAAGATAGACAGATCTGGATTCAGAACATGGTTCGACCAGTTGCTATTCTTGGGTAAATTTATTTTGAATCTCTTTAGGCATTAGTTTCCTTATCTATAATGTGGTGAAAACACATACGTACTTCTAATATCTACTCTCTTATCAGTGTTACTCACTAAATACCAAAATCAAATGGCAATGTAAATGCTTGATTTTCCACAAAAGTAGAGCAGAGACCTCAGGAATTCCCAGAGTAAAAATCTTGTCTGCCAAACATGATTGAAACAACACCCCTTAACCTTCAGAGACACTCACCTAAAAGATGGAGGGACAAGCTCAGGAGGTAAAGCCAGCGGCAACGGCTGTCCAGCTTTGGCCATATCAGTGAGGTGCATCGCAAGGATGAACTCCTCAGCTTTCAGCTGTCCATCACCATCGATGTCAGCCAGAGTCCTGAAGAAAGGATAAAGTTTCTCAACTTAGAAAGCCTATTTAGAGTAAAATATTTTCAGAAGAGTTCAATCTTTTTATTTTGAAAGCAAGAGTAATGACAGAAAAACAGCTGGGTTAATATATTTTAGTGAGAAGTACATACAGAAAAGTGAGCTAATTTTTGCCTTTAATTTCCATATCACCAGAGAGGGAAGAAATTTTGAAATGAAAAGGGAAATATTCCCTTCAAAAAGGTAGCTTGTCTTGGTTCGTGGTTAATTCACTTATCAAATCACCTCACGCTCTACACTGAAAATGAGATACTCTCTAATCCTTCACAGAAGGTATTACATAAAAGCAAACAAGTTTTACTTGTAAGATAATTAAATGCCAAATTCTCAAGGGTAACATTTTACAAAGCAATTTTATTTGCTTGCAGGTTTGCATTAACTGTCACACAGTTGCTTTTGTGGAACATTTTTGAGTCACAAACATTTACAGAAATGGCTTCTTTCTTATGTCTAATTAAAAATCATACAGAATGTCTAGTTAAAAATCATAATTAACGGGCAAACTCACCATATAGTAGCTAGCTGAGTTTGAGAAAGATTTGACTGAAGAAGAGCATTTCTAGCTTGAAAACCTGATTTAGTGGGGGAAAAAAAATACATAAAAGAAGATTCTTTAGCCTCTTAAAGTCATGCAAACTTAAATAGCTGTACTCGTGAAATAACACTGCTGCTATCCTGGGATTTTACCATGCACGAGGCACTGAGCATTCAGTAGTCATCAAAATAAACACATCCCCTGGACCAAGGAGTTTAAAATCTACAGTCAGTAGAAGAATGTGCTCCCATGTCCTTCCAGAAGATAATGGTCCCCACAAGTGACTGACACAAAGGACTATGCCAGTATTAGAGGCCAAGCTCCCAAGCACAGCTTTGCCTAGCATTTTCAGATTTGCTCTTATCTCTCTCATCATTTCTTTGTCTATACTCTTCCTCTTATAAATAACATGTAAATCATTCTTCAAGGATCTGTCCTGGGCACTCTGTTCTCTCTGTGCATTCATATCCATTTCTATGACTAAACAGTACCTGGAAGCAGAGGATTCCCAAATGGACATCCACAGCCCAAGCCTCTCCTTTAAGTTTAGATGTCTATATCCAGTTGAAAAATTTATGTATTTCACAAGCATATCAAACTAAGTACATACCAAACTACTCTTTCAATCCCCAACTAGGCTTCTCTTCCTCATCTTCACCCCAATCTTCTCTGTGAATGGTATCAAAGGCCATCCAGTAGCTCAAGCCAGAAATCAGAGTCTCCTCTTAACCCTCCCTGTCCTGTACAACCAGGTGCAACATCGAGTCCTACAGTTCTACATCATTTTATGTCTAGGCCCTTCTCACCTGTGAAGTCAAAATTTAATGTCACCTTCTCAGAAAGGCCTTCTCTGTCCATTCTACCCTTCAATATATTTCCTGCTTCTATCCTTTATATCTCGTAACATAATCTGTAATGAAACATTTATTTGCTTGTTTACCTGTTTATCTGTTTCGCCTATTATGCTAAGTTCTATGAAGACAAAAGCCTTGACTGCTGTGTCCATTAATGCATAACTCATGCCTAGTACCTAGATGCTTAATAAATGTTTGTGAAAGTGATGAATAAAATTGTAACCCAAAGTTTTCCTCTATCTTAGCTGCAATGGGGGCCTACTTATATGAGAGCATCTGATAATAAAGACAGCTAACGTTCATTAAATGCTTACTATGTATGGTAAACTGTTCAACTTCTTTTCTCTCTTCCAGTGAGACAAAACAAAAACGTGTTTCCGTAACAGGCTCCTGATCTTCAATGAAAATATTTCAGAACAGGAAATCCCTCTTGGCTTCAGAGGAACACTCACTCGTGGTGAGCCTGTCTGGGGCTTTTTGGCCGTGATGAATCGGAGGCTTCTCTGGTGAGGGCCTCCTGGTTGGTAGAGCAGGTACCACGCCTCCCACTCTCAGGCGCATAAGCCACAAGCGCCCGAAGAGTCAGCCCTACCCTGCGTCCAGCCTGAGTCAAGCAGCATCCGTACAACCCCACACAGAAGGCACACAACTGCCGGCTCTTCCTCAGCAATCACTTGCACTAAAGCCAGCACAGATGCTGCTAAATCCATGGCTTCACTCAACTTTAAACACAAAGATTTGGATAATCAAAGCAACATATTCTATATGGAACAGACTCAAATATACCACATATTGTGACAAGCATCAAATGTTTATATTATATAACTTTAAAATCTTTTCCATTCTTTTTTAATAGAAACCACATACAGGAAATACACTGGAAATAGCTTACAGCCTCACTCAATTAATTAACAATACTCCTCAATACACTTCATACAAGATGTGAGATTTGTGGAGGTTTTTTTTATGTTAAAAGGAAGATTCTTTTACAGTGTTTTTTACAATGTCAACCTCTGCTGTACAGCAAAGTGACTCAGTTATATACATATATTCATTCTTTTTCAGTATCCTTTTCCATTATGGCTTATCGCAGGATACTGAACACAGATGTGAAGTACATTAGGACCTTGTTGTTTATCCACGTAGTAGTTTGCATCTACAAACCGTAAACTCCCAGTCGATCCCTCTCCTTACCCGCCCCTGCTCAGCAACCACGAGTCTGTTCTCTATGCCTCTGTCTGTTTCCATTTGGTAGATAGGTTCACTTGTGCCACGTTTTAGATTCCACATATAAGTGATCTAACATCTGATAAAGCTCTACTATAAACACCTACTCTGTCTAAACTCTAAGTCGTTGCTGAGTGAGGAAAGAGGGCCAGTGAGAAGACCAGAATTCTACTTGCCTAGTACCCTCTGTTTATGTCCACTTCACCACCCTCAATTAGTGAATTTGGATGTTTGTTACAGCATGGACTCAGATGTCCCAGGGGGATCTCAGGTTATCTCAGTTTTATAGCTACACATGGGTCGGAGCATTAAAGGGTGAACAGTGTTCACGTGAGGTGTTTGGAAGGACAGCTGAGGCTTAGTATCACACTCTGGTCGCAAGACAAGGAAAATGAGGTTTGACTTTCTCAAGGGAGAGGTCGTCTTCTCAAAACATTGGGTGTGTATCTGTGTGTTTAACTTGATTATAAGAACTTTGAACTCTTACATAACTTAACCGTTATTTGTATTTATCAAATGACTGCTATTTTTTTTGGAAGTTAAAATTTTAAATGAGCTACAAAATACAACTTCAAATAAAAGTTCTTCAATAGAAGTCCATAGAAAATCATAACTTTCTCACATTCTTAAGCACTGTATGCCACTTACCTGAGAGGTATCCACTCATGCTTTTGTCAAGACTATTAAATTTTTGCCGATATTTTAATCTTGAAGGCTGAGGAACTGCCCACTCTGAGGTCCCAGTCTTGGGTGAATTCCCTGAGAGGGAAGCAGTTGAGGAAGTTGAGCTGTAACAAAATTTATTTAAAATTTTTGTTACTACATAAAATACATTTAAACTTTATAAGTCAGAGACAATAAGAATCCTACCTTCTATAACATAACAGTAATTGGTTTTGTATATGATATTGAAACAACAATCTATCTTTACGGTATTTTAGGAAAGTAAATACCATATGAAGTTTCGAACTACCATATACCAAATACCTATCGTGCGGCAGGCCCCACACAGTGCTAGGGCCTTTATAAATATTATGTCTAATCCCCATGACAAACTTAAAAAGATATTACTGTCTCCATCTTTCATATGGGCAAACTACAGCTCAGTGATGTTAAGAAAAACAAAGTTACACAATCAGTGAGCGTTTAAGCAAGGATACAGACATTGTTTTTCTGGGTCATTGTTTTAAAGAGTATTATTGTGATTTATAGGAGGAGTGATGATGAATGAACATTGATGCTTTTGGGCCTTCTGAAATTTAAAGGATACTCAATTAGTAGTTTTTGCTCAAGAAATAATGTGTAATGATCATGAGATGTTTTGAGAAATTTTTTGCAAGGAAAAATATGTAGCTTTGGGCAAAAAATTGACTGATTAAAATACAGCAGGATATTTTTACTTTACATAAAAGAAATTTTTCAGAAGTAAAATACCACAGACAGTTAATAATTCTAAACATAAAATTATTTTATGTGAATTACAAATAGTAAATTACCTATAGTATTTACATTTGGCCATTAGAAAGTAAAAACTGGATAAGCTCCAAGTTTAAAAAACAAACAGTCATTTGTTAAATACGCCTTTGTTTGTTGTTTAGTCACCAAGTTGCGTCCAACTCTTTTGTAACCCCATGGACTGGAGCCCACCAGGCTCCTCTGTCCATGAGATTTCCCAGGCAAGAACACTGGAGTGGGTTGCCATTTTCTTCAGGGGATCTTCTTGACTCAGGTATCAAAAACCTGTCTCCCCTGCACTGGAGGTGAATTAGGCAAATTCTATACCACTGAGCCACCTGGGAAGCTCTTATTGAAAGCCTAAAAAGTTGGAAGTTTTAAATATTCATACCTACTAGATCCTAAATCAATCAGAGACTGGGCTTTCTGTATATTAGCACCACCAAATCCTCCCATCATCAGACTGTAAGATGACGTATGAGGCAATGCTAAAAAAAAAAAAAAGAAAAAGGTTCACATCAAACAATTTCACAAAGTATCTATTGGGATGCAAATATAACAGTTTCTTCACATAAAAATACTGACTCATTAGACACAAAGCACTTACTTGAAGAAGAATAAGGAATGGATAAAGGCTGAATGAGACTGACGGTTCCATTTGGTAATGATGAAGTGCTAATGGAAGGCACTAGGGGAGCAGCCATCAATAGGGAAGGGAGGGTGGTCCCTGAAGTCGCCGAGGACAAGGGTGGTGCTATGGGTGCAACTGGAGGCAATGACTGAGGAATGGACAGATTGGGCATGCTTCCCATTCCTAAGGACAAAACAGAACACATTTTCTGGTGCTGGTAAACCAATTATAAAACACAGGACAGAATACAAGTTTACAGTACAGTGAGCAGCTGCTATGTTACAGAAACACTGTGGGCAACCTATCAATGGATTTAAAAACTTCATTAAAGCAAGCTGGATCCAGCAGTGCAAGAGGTAAACTACTTCTTTTATTTTATTTTATTTTTTTTTTAATTTTTTTATTTGTGGCTGGGTCTCCCTGCTGCTCAGGCCGTTCTCTAGTTGCGGTGAGCGGGGCTCCAGCTGCGGTGCAGGGCTTCTCGTCGCGGGAGCCTTCTTGTCGCCGAGCAAGGGCTGGAGGTGCCCGGTTTCAGGAGCTGCGGCTCACGGGCTCCGGGGCACAGACCCAGGAGCTGCGGTGCACAGGCTTAGCTCCTCCAAGCCATGTGGGATCTTCCTGGCTCAGGGATCGAACCCGTGCCTCCTGCACTGACAGGCAGATTCTTTACCACTGAGCCACCAGCGAAGCCCTAAACTACTTCTTTTAATATCAATATTCTGACCTGTGTGAACTGAGGCAATGTCTATTAAGAAGCTAAAATTCTTTTCTAGTATCATGAATAAAACTAAGTAGGCCTTTTCCAACTACCCATTAGTATCCTCAATGAGAGTATGTATCACCTGATTGAATGTGGGTTTTTTTGTAGCGATGATAAATACAGTGCTGTTGCGTTCACACACACACACACACACACACACTCCACAAACTCTTCCCTCCCCCGCAAAGGATGTTCTAAATTCTACATACTTAAGGAAACCCATTTATGCATATACATTATGTGCAGGAAAAAAAGCATGCCATCTGTTTCATTTTTCTTATATGCAACACACGTATGGATTCAAGGACAATTCTTTAAAAGGGACAAAGTGATGACTCATTTGTTTACTAACTGCAGAATACAAAGTATACTATATTAATATGATTACACAATGATTTGGTATTTATCTCTAGAATTCAGTGCAAGAGTGAAAGAATTTAGCATTTTAAGATCTAACATATGGAGTGGAAGACCATGGTTCAGATATAAAGAGATTCTACTTGAATGTTCCAATGAGTGTTCCTCACGAATAATTAGTAAGAAAATGGCTAATCAAAATTAATGGAAGACTGGTGATCTCAGATGAATATGTAAATTAATTAGCACAAAGTTTCCAACTTTTAGCCCTAAATTTGTCTGGCAAATTAACCTTTAAAGAAATTTCTACTAATGTATAATTTATCAGTCGTGTCCGACTCTTTTTGACCCCATGGACTGTAGCCTACCAGGCTTCTCCGTCCATGGGATCTTCCAGGCAAGAATACTGGAGTGGGTTGCCATTTCCTTCCCCAAATTTAAAATTACTCCCCAAATTAAACCATTTTGAACTTAAATTGTTCATATTTTTTGTTATACATACAAAGTATAGAGGAAACTAAATGAGAATAGTATGTAGGATCAGCTATGACTAGCAGGCGGAGAAGGCAATGGCACCCCACTCCAGTACTCTTGCCTGGAAAATCCCATGGACGGAGAAGCCTGGTAGGCTGCAGTCCATGGGGTTGCTAAGAGTCGGACACGACTGAGCGACTTCACTTTCACTTTTCACTTTCATGCATCAGAGAAGGAAATGGCAACCCACTCCAGTGTTCTTGCCTGGAGAATCCCAGGGATGGGGGAGCCTGGTGGGCTGCCGTCTATGGGGTCGCACAGACTCGGACACGACTGAAGTGACTTAGCAGATGACTAGCAGGATCATATAATCTATCATCCAACTGGGAATTATGAAAGGGAGCACAAACCAGATTAGATGCCAGAACAACAGGCATAAATCACACTGGCCCTGGGAAACTGGGACACATGGACTCCCAAGCTATGACAGCGACCTTAACATTTCTAATCTCAGACATGAAAGTTAACTTGGGAGTCCGGGGACGGTCATTTTACACCAACAAATCCTTTTCTGATTCTCAAACATTATGCCTAGGAATCAAGTTTAACTATCAAATATATTGAACTAAATTAAGAAACACATACCAAAACGAGCAGAAATTAATGGAGAGAACATAGGAGGCTGTTTCATAATAGGAGGAAGAACCACTGGCAACTGTTGGCCTTGAAGCTTTAGTTTGATGAGTTTCATCGCTATGGAGAACTCTTGTTGATCCATCTTCCCATCCTTGTTCAGGTCTGATAAAGCCCTAAAAGGACAATGAGGCCGATGGATTGGTACACAGAATCAGCATTACTTTTGTAAATGACATCGCATTTACATGTAGATAATCGCTTAATTAAATGTGAGTGTATAACAAAAAGCTAAAACCTGTACAATAATACTGACCAAAGATAGTATCTAATAAAATACTATGAGTCTATATAGACTCTAGATACCTTTGGGATGAATTCCACTGGTGCAAATGTTAAGAAACTATACAAGAGTAAAATCATTCTAAACAATTTGTTCAATATTTACCAAATGCCTGCTAAGTGCCTGGCCCTCTGCACTGGAGAGAAAGGTGGAATAGGGGTTGATGTTTACTGTAAATACATTAGAAAACCAAAACCTTAGATATTATAGAGAACCATTTCTTTAAGGTAGGAACAAGGGAAGGGTGAGCTAATCTGAGGCTTAAATTATGATGAAATAAATAACTACAAAATAACATAATGAAGGTGGAAACTCTTGCCAAATTACAAAGAAGTGTTTTTCAACAGAAATGTATACATCTCCTTTCTTTACAAATTCTAAGGAAATTAGAACTTTGTCCTACAGAACAAAACCCCAGTTGATTTTCAGTCATTTACTCACTAAAATTTATTTTCTAAAAAGCTGAATACTCTTACTTATTAACAACAGACTACAGGTAAAAACAACTTTATGTTAACACTAAGTATTAAAAAGTTAAGTTCATCTACAAAAGAACACATTTTACCATATTTCAGCTAAAACGGGAGCCGGCAGGCCTGACTGTAAGAAAAAGGTACGGGCTTGATCACCTGAAGGCAATAAAAACAAAATAATCAAACAATGTATTAGTAAATGGAATTACTTTGATGTCTCTGAATAACAAAAATGGCCACTAGTAACAATTCTATTGATTTATTTTAGTTCCAATTATTAAAGAAAATCACATTATTCATCTTAGTTTTCCCTCATAATTGGGGTCTTACTTGATAATAATCCTATCTTGTAAAATTTATAGCTAAAAGCACTATTCCCCAGAAGAGTTCTAAATAAAAAAACACCAGGTTTGGGGAAGGTACTCCTCATGGGTATCTGACAATCCTGTATCTCTTGCCATGTAGGCCAGGAATGTAAGGTCCTAACAGCTCTCTGCCTGGATCAATTCTCAGAATTGGTTTTGCTGTGAGCAGTTTTAAGGGAGGAGGTAATGTTTTCCACTGGAACAGAGAACAAGTTTGCTTTTTGCTTGCTAAAACATGGTGGGTTCTGTGAGGCTGAGTGTTCCTCTTCTTTAACACAACCATGGCAAGTACAGCATCCTTCTGGGCTCTCCGCATGGCCCCTATGTGAACCAGGGGACAAGGGAAACGGATAGAAATGTGCCAATGCTCAGGCTGCCAGCTGTGCTATTACAAAGAGTGTCCTGTGTCTCTGACTTAGGAATTCCGGGTATTCTGCCAGCATTCAACAGACAGTAACAGACCAAATTATTACCTTGTAAGCAGGGTAATCAAATCCCTACCGGGAGAAAAGTTAAGATAGTTATTATTACAGAAGTACAAATAACATTAAACTATAATGGTTGACCCAGATAATCACGATGGTGTGATCACTCACCTACAGCCAGACATCCTGGAATATGAAGTCAAGTGGGCCTGAGGAAACATCACTACAAACAAAGCTAGGGGAGGTGATAGAATTCCAGTTGAGCTATTTCAAATCCTGAAAGATGATGCTGTGAAAGTGCTGCACTCAATACGTGAGCAAATTTGGAAAACTCAGCAGTGGCCACACGACTGGAAAAGGCCAGTTTTCATTCCAACCCCAAAGAAAGGCAACGCCAAAGAATGCTCAAACTACCGCACAATTTCACTTATCTCACACACTAGTAAAGTAATGCTCAAAATTCTCCAAACCAGGCTTTAGCAATACGTGAACCATGAACTTTCAGATGTTCAAGCTGGTTTCAGAAAAGACAGAGGAACCAGAGATCAAATTGCCAACATCCACTGGATCATCGAAAAAGCAAGAGAGTTCCAGAAAACTATCTATTTCTGCTATATTGACCATGCCAAAGTCTTTGACTGTGTGGATCACAATAAACTGTGGAAAATTCTGAAAGAGATGGGATTACCAGACCATCTGACCTGCCTCTTGAGAAACCTGTATGCAGGTCAGGAAGCAACAGTTAGAACTGGACATGGAACAACAGACTGGTTCCAAATAGGAAAAAGAGTACGTCAAGGCTGTATATTGTCACCCTGCTTATTTAACTTATATGCAGAGTACATCATGAGAAACACTGGGCTGGATGAAGAAGCACAAGCTGGAATCAAGGTTGCCAGGAGAATATCAGTAACCTCACATATGCAGTTGACACCACCCTTATGGCAGAAAGTGAATAAGAACTAAAGAGACTCTTGATGAAAGTGAAAGAGGAGAGTGAAAAAGTTGGCTTAAAGCTCAACATTCAGAAAACGAAGATCATGGCATCTGGTCCCATCACTTCATGGGAAATAGATGGGGAAACAGTGGAAACAGTGGCTGACTTTATTTTTCTGGGCTCCAAAATCACTGCAGATGGTGATTGCAGCCATGAAATTAAAAGACACTTACTCCTTGGAAGGAAAGTTATGACCAACCTAGACAGCATATTCAAAAGCAGAGATATTACTTTGTCAACAAAGGTCCATCTAGTCAAGGCTATGGTTTTTCCAGTGGTCATATATGGATGTGAGAGTTGGACTACAAAGAAAGCTGAGTGCAGAAGAATTGATGCTTTTGAACTGTGGTGTTGGAAAGACTCTTGAGAGGCCCTTGGACTGCAAGGAGATCCAACCAGTGCATCCTAAAGGAGATCAGTCCTGGGTGTTCCCTGGAAGGACTGATGTTGAAGCTGAAACTCCAATATTTTGGCCACCTGATGCGAAGAGCCGACTCATTTGAAAAGACCCTGATGTTGTGAAAGATTGAAGGCAGGAGGAGAAGAGGACGACAGAGGATGAGATGGCATCACCAACTCAATGGACGTGAGTTTGGGTAAACTCCGAGAGTTGGTGATGGACAAGGAGGCCTGGCGTGCTGTGGTTCATGGGGTTGCAAAGAGTCAGACACGACTGAGCAACTGAACTGAACTGGTAATTGTTGAGAGGATGGATTCCGAAGTCAGACCTAAAGGTTTCCAAGCCCTGGTATTTATTGTTCAGTTGCTAAGTTGTGTCTGACTCTTTGTGACTTGATGGACTATAGTACACCACACTCCTCTGTCCTCCACTATCTTGGGGAGTTTGCTCAAACTCATGTCCGTTGAGTTGGTGATGCTATCTAACCATCTCATCCTCTGCCCCCCTCTTCTTTTGCCTTCAGTCTTCCCCAGCATCAGGGTCTTTTCCAATAAGTCTGTTCTTTGCATTAGTTGGCCAAAGTACTGGAGCTTCAGCTTCAGCATCAGTCCTTCCAATGAATATTCAGGGTTAATTTCCTTTATGATTGACTGGTTTGATCTCTTTGTTGTCCAAGGAACTATCAAGAATCTTCTCCAGCACCACAATTCAAGAGTATCAGTCTTTGGAGCTCAGCCTTCTTTATGGTCTGACTCTCAGATCCATACATGACCGCACTCAGTCGTGTCCAACTCTGTCAACCCCGTTGACTGTAGCCCGCCAGGCTCCTCTGTCCATGGAATTCTCAAGGCAAGAACACTGGAGTGGGTAGCCATTCCCTTCTCCAGGGGATCCTCCTGACTCAGGGGTCGAACCCAGGTCTCCTCCATCGCAGGCCGATTCTTTACCATCTGAACCACCATGGAACTTATCATTAAATAGTACAAATTGATGGCAGTCAAATTAAAACTAATTATAAGATATTTCATGAAAAGGAGCATATAATCACAAATAAAATAAGAACACAAACCTGTTATGTAACCTCCCGAAGGTTTGAGGTTATCAAACTGCTTGTCATGTTTAGTCCGTTCTTCGGAGGTAATAGCCCACATGTTTGGCCCTCCTAAAACATAAATGAAGACAAAGATTTTATACTGCATATATGAGAATGCTTAAATACAATTCCAGAATGTAAACATGAATCACAAATGCTCCTTTAATGACAGTCCTAATACTGGAGTGACACAAAGAAGAAAGCTCTATTCATAACCATACCAAGTATGGTCCTGACGCTTTTCACTCATTACCCAATTAACATCTACTTGAACAACTGCTGTGTACCACTCACTGGAAATGAGCAACAAGCTAAATACGGGAAATAAAAAGATGAATAAAGTATTGTTCCATCCTTAAGGAAGTCTTACTCTAGAAAATGACTATCAGCACTTACAGTGTTAACCTGTGAGGCATCCTAAAACAGAAACATATACAAAAAGCTGTGCTAATCCTGACTCAGAAGCATCAGTGATGAGCTAACAGGAAAGGTAAGACTGAGGCAGAGCCTTGAAGCTTGGCTTGAATTTTGCCGTGTGAAGAGGAGGGATAAGGATATTTCACAAAACAAGGTCAGAGCATGAGGAGTCAAGGCATGTTCCAGACACTCCCCTGAGTAGACTGATAGCTAAAGCACCACGTGAGTGTGGGAAAGAGGTTAAGAAAGAGGCAGGAAGGACTAGCTTTAAAGGGTCTTAAATAGCATCCTTAGCTGACCTTTACCCTGGAAGTTATGGAGTGTCCTCTGATACATTTTAAAGTAACCTTCTTATTTGAAATCCTTTTAGACTTATAGGAAAGTTGCAAAGATAGTATGGAGCCTGCACCCAATTTCTACTAAGTTAACAATTTACATAACCAGAGTATATTTGTCAAAACACATAAATTAGGACAGGTATACTACTACTCGGAGAAGGCAATGGCACCCCACTCCAGTACTCTTGCCTGGAAAATCCCATGGGTGGAGGAGCCTGGTAGGCTGCATGCAGTCCATGGGGTCTCGAAGAGTTGGACATGACTGAGTGACTTCACTTTCACTTTTCACTTTCATGCAATGGAGGAAATGGCAACCCACTCCAGTGTTCTTGCCTGGAGAATCCCAGGGACGGGGGAGCCTGGTAGGCTGCCGTCTATGGGGTCGCACAGAGTCGGACACGACTGAAATGACTTAGGAGCAGCAGCAGCAGCATACTAGTACTAGCTAAACTAAATACTTCCACCAGCAGGGCTAGCTGGTAAACCCCAACAAATTAGACTCTGGGCACTGGAAACAGCACAAATCTTTGTTACTGAAGATTCTGCCAAGTGGAAGCTTTGGCAAAGGGAAGTAGCCTACTCTGGGTCTGAATGCTTGACCTATGCAGGCCCAGTGACTCTCTGGCCTGATAGTCCCATTTAGGGACTAAACACAAACTCCACAACTAACAAGGTGAGAAGGACCCTCAGAAGCCTTGCTTGTCAAACAGAATGGTATATTCAAGAACAGAAGACAGCCTGGCCCCAAAGGCCAGGCTTTACATGAAAAAGTGGCAGCAAATTCGCTAAGGGGAAACTTTATTCCTACTCTACTGTCTGAAGCAAAGCTACTGGTTCAATGAAATTCCCTGAAATGCCTCAGCCTAGTTCACTTATGGGTCACAACAGCTGGAATTCTGACAGCGTCCACTGGGCTTCCATGACTCTTCAGCCTCAGAGCTAAGCAGAACCAAAGCGAGACACATTTTCTTCAGTGGACAGAACTCAGATACTTGGAATGTTGCCAATGGCCCAGCTGTTTGATTTGCCACCTGGAAAATTACAACTGACAGATTAAAGATACCCTCTTTGGGGCTGCAAGATGGAAACAAATTTTAATTGCTAATTGAATAGTCTGGGTCACTACCGATGGCAAGGGCCCATTCTCTAACTTAGACTGAAATCAAGATTCTGATGGAAGTCTGACTCTGTTTCTGAGGCAGAGGATACCAGTGCATGCCAGAGTTAAGGATTCCTGTCTGGGGAGGGGGTCTCATTACACAGGGCATTGTTCTCTTTTTGGCTCTTGGCAGATGGACTACATCAAACTTTTGATTGCTCTCTAGGGTTACTGGTGTTGACACTTTTTAGGTTACCAATCAGCCTGCTATGTCCATACTAGCGTGGCCCTTAAAACAAACCTGTATCATGATTTTAGCTTTCTGGTCTATCAGCGCTCTGATGCTAATGAATCATTTATCAGAAAAAACTGTTCACAATGCACTGATCGAGTCTGAGTCCACTTTCATAATCTCCTCCTGGTTCACACTCCTTAAAGTAAGATAGTTTGGCCACTGAATGTCCTGTCCTGAGAAAGGGATCATCGTTGTCCCTTGGCTGTTTCCTGGCTAATGATCAGGACTAAAGGGGTTGGGGGAGGGGGTCACAGGTGAATACAAGTCTTAATGTGAAAGTTGAGGATTCTACCCTGATGGTTCTTGGACATGATGCATCTCTATTTCTCCTAGAAACAACTGTGGACAGGCTGTTGGTACATCCTTCAGGTGGCAGCTCGGCTGAACAGAAACCTAAAGGATTCGAAACTAATTCTGGTTAGGGTTTACAAAAATGTCCCTGTCCCTCTTGCACCTAACCATTCTGGATCATTAGAAAACAGTGAAGCTAAAGCAAAACAGGACACTTAAATCTTGTGGCAGTGGAGAGCCCCAAGCTCTCCCCAAGCCCCAAGCCCTGGAGAGAAATACCTTAGATCCCAGAGGCACCAGAAGGGAGAAGCATGACTTTTTCTCTTTCAGAGCTGGCCGGGCAGTCTTCTTCCCCAAGGAGGATGCCCTGGTGAGGCTCTCCTAAACTGCTGGAAGCACCTTACACTGTATGTAACTCTGAGTCTGCCATCTCCCACCAGATGGCTTTGACTGATCCACTCTCAGTCTTAGGCAGACCCTGAACACCTGAGTCCCAGGAGTATGGACTTCTCTGTATACAAAACAAAAACTGAGGACCACGAGGAGGTTGGTACTATATCTGTATCTCACAAAAGGAAATTCTTACAAACCCCATATATCAATATATAACATTTGTCTTTCTCATCCTGTGACATGTTCCCTTTACTTGGACTGCCATTCATATAACCCTCTTCCATTTCAAACTTTACCTTTCAAGGTCCAGGGCATGGGTCATTTCTTCCAGGAGGTCTCTGACACCTGCAGGTCAAATTAATTGCTTCCTCCTCTAGGTTCTCAAGGGACTTCACCATGCTTCTACAGGGCACTTACAAAGGTTCTGTAATTGTTTTCTATCCATCTGTTCTACCACACAATGAGTCCTTGGAGGACAAGAGCTTTGTGTGTTTATCTTTCTATCCTCAGAACCAGCAGAGTATTACAGAGCACACACACTTAAAATTGACTGAGGAATAAATACCTGAAAAAATTAGAAGGAGTAAAAAAAAGTCAGAGAGGCAAGATCATGATTTGGAAAAAGACAAATTCATTTACAAATCTTTCTGGTGTCAATCCTTCACATATAGCTATACTGGCCCTCTGAGGAGGTCTTTAAAGCTATATATTCAAGAAGCACCAACTCACTGGAAAAGACAATATGCTGGGAAAGACTGAAGGCAAAGGAGAAAGGGACGGCAGAGGATGAGATGAGAAAGCGTCACTGACTCAAAGGACATGAATTTGAGCAAACTCTGGGAGACAGTGGAGGACAGAGGAGCCTGGGATGCTGCAGTGCATGTGGTTGCAAAGAGTTGGACATAATTTAGCAACAGAACAACAAACAATTCAGCATGGTTGACAGTCATCTATACTTCACTTCTGATTACCCTTCCAGTTTACTGAGTTTCTACCAATAAGAAACCAAGTATGTTTAGGCATGTAAACTCACACATGTTTGCTGACTACAGTCCATAAAAATCTGCTTTACAAAGCTGTTTCCTCAGGCTTGCAGGATCTCAGTTCCCCAACCAGGGATTGAACCTGGGCCACCAAAGTAAAAGTGCCGAGTTCTAACCACTGGGACACCGGCAAATTCCCTGTTTAACTACAATCTTAAACCTTGTCTTTACGAGAAGATATTTATAGATTAAAAAAAAAAAACAGTCATTTGGGGCTAAGAAATATTAGATCAAATCCATCTAGTGTTTAAAATTATACTGGGCACCTATATTTCAGTGATAGACATTCCTGGAAACAACTGTATACACTCGTCAAAACTCATCAAACTATAAAGAAAAAAGGGTGGAGTATACCTCAATAAATCCAACTCAAAACAAAAATATAACACATCAAACACATGCCTATCACATGACATGTACTCAATAAATTAGTTTCCTTACTCAATCCCAGGGCTTCCCTTGTGGCTCAGAATGTGGTAAAGAATCCGCCTGCAATGTGGGAGACCTGGGTTCAATCCTTGGGTGAGGAAGATCCCCTGGAGAAGGGAACGGCTACCCACTCCAGTATTCTGGCCTGGAGAATTCCATGGACTATATAGTCCATGGGTCACAAAGAGTTGGACGTGACTGAGTGACTTTCACTCACTCAATCCAATCCCAGGGAATGGCATAATTAGGCAGAAGGCAGAGCGTTAAAACCTTTCATAGGCTCTTTTTGTGATAAAGGTATTCTTGCCAGAAAAATACTGAATGTGATGCTTTTTAGTCAGAAACCTTAAGACTATTTTAAATTTGAACAGTCTGGTTGGGGAAGTTTGAGCGGCTCTAACATACTTCAGTGTACATCCCCAGGCAGAGACAGTCCGCTACCCTCAGACTACAGAGAGGTCTGCTGCAGCAGAAGGGTAGTGGTGTCAGTCCCATCACATGGTACTTTCACCTTTCTTTGGTACCTGGCTTCACAGTGGTCAACTCAATCTATCTGGTAATGCTTACTGCTTAGTTCCGCATGACTCCAACCAGAAATTTTGGTACTTTATATACATTCATGCAACTAACATTTATGGGGCAACAATGGTATAAAGAAGAATAAAATAAATGTCTTAAATGAGCTCAGAGATTTTCTAATACTCAAAGGGGCTCCACAAGCCAAGACAGTCATACACAACAATCATGATTAAATATTGTCATGATTAATGTTACTAACAGAACAAAAGAGATGGGAATACCAGACCACCTGACCTGTCTCTTGAGAAACCTGTATGCAGGTCAGGAAGCAACAGTTAGAACTGGACATGGAACAACAGACTGGTTGCAAATAGGAAAAGGAGTACGTCAAGGCTGTATATTGTCACCCTGCTTATTTAACTTATATGCAGAATACATCATGAGAAACACTGGGCTGGAAGAAGCACAAGCTGGAATCAAGATTGCGGGGAGAAATATCAATAACCTCAGATATGCAGATGACACCACCCTTATGCCAGTAAGTGAAGAGGAACTCAAAAGCCTCTTGATGAAAGTGAAAGAGGAGAGTGAAAAAGTTGGCTTAAAGCTCAACATTCAGAAAACGAAGATCATGGCATCCGGTCCCACCACTTCATGGGAAATAGATGGGGAAACAGTGGAAACAGTGTCAGACTTTATTTTTCTGGGCTCCAAAATCACTGCAGATGGTGACTGCAGCCATGAAATTAAAAGACGCTTGCTCCTTGGAAGAAAAGTTATGACCAACCTAGATAGCATATTGAAAAGCAGAAACATTACTTTGCCAAAAAAGGTCCATCTAGTCAAGGCTATGGTTTTTCCAGTAGTCATGTATGGATGTGAAAGTTGGACTATGAAGAAAGCTGAGTGCCGAAGAACTGATGCTTTTGAACTGTGGTATTGGAGAAGACTCTTGAGAGTCCCTTGGACTGCAAGGAGATCCAACCAGTCTATTCTAAAGGAGATCAGCCCTGGGTGTTCTTTGGAAGGAATGATGCTAAAGCTGAAACTCCAGTACTTTGGCCACCTCATGTGAAGAGTTGACTCATTGGAAAAAACTCTGGTGCTGGGAGGGATTAGGGGCAGGAGGAAAAGGGGACGACAGAAGATGAGGTGGCTGGATGGCATCACTGACTCGATGGACATGAGTTTGAGTGAACTCCGGGAGATGGTGATGGACAGGGAGGCCTGGCGTGCTGTGATTCATGGGGTCGTAAAGAGTCGGACGCAACTGAAGGACTGAACTGAACAGAATAAAAATATTCTAAGTCAAATGAGAAGGAATAATTTTTAAGTAGTATTCAAATAATATTCAAATCTGGACACTAAAGCTATGAAATACATGTAATTCAAAGCCAATTTTGAAATAGTTGATCCAATTCTAGCTTTCTTATTTAGAATATATACTAAAAGAACCTTCTAAAGAGTCAACAACTTATTACTTTGAACTTCAAGTAAAGCATATCTTAATCTATATTTATTCATAAGTGTTACAGAAAGGCAGGAAAATCTAAGTTTTGGAGTTGATGTTTCCAATTATTTCCTTAAAAACCTAAAACCTTTTACATTCTCTGATGATTACTTTAGAAATATATTAAAATCCTATCCAATTCCCCCAACTCATCACTAAATTGAGAAAGTGGTATTTTCATAAAGATTTCTGTTGCTTAGTCTCATCTACTGGCTCTGACAAATATATTCTTATAGTCTATATAGAAGGAAAAACACGTTTACAGAACATCAGCTATATGCTAGACCCCATGCAATAAGTAGTGTCATTCCTGTTTTACATCTATGTATACAAACATATGCGTATGTACATATACACACATAAATAAGTTCCACGTGGTTAAGCCACAAAGCTGGGTAGCAGCAGAGCAATATTCTAACACACAGTTCTCAGCATACATGATTCAGATGGGTTACATCCCACCTGTACACTGTAAAAATTAAATGATATCAGAAACAGTCTTCATTGGTATATTTGTTCATTTCAAAATAATAAATGATACACGCTGATCCAGTACTAAGTTAAATCTCTAAAACACAAATGGAATACTGGTCTAGATAGAACAAAAGCCTAACTGTAGGGACTTGAGTAATAAATGCCTGGGTTGTTACATATGCAGTCCCACACTAGAGCTGATTCTACAGGCCCAATGTTCAACAAAAATTTCTTAATTACAGAAAGAGTAAAGAGCTCTAAAATTCTAAAAGGTAATAAAATAAAAGGTTCTAAAAATAAAAATGGTATTTTTTTTCCCTCCTAAGTTACTAGCTGTTTCTTTTCTCTCCTTCTTCCTTCTCTCTTCCAGGTTTTAGACAGAACCACTGTCATGGGCTCCAGAATGTCATACTCACATAACCAGCCTTTAGTACCTCTACAGTTTTGAGGTTGAAACAAGCCATGGTATACTATGATACCAACTGGCAGCAACATGTATCCAAAGTGGCCTCTTGCCTATCACCTTATGGCTCATGTATCATGCCCTCTGTATTTATAATTTCATTAAATTTCTGAAAAGCAGAAAACAAACCTACCATGACTAAAACAGTTTTGGCAAGGATGACTCTGCTCATGCAGAAGACACCAGAAATAAAATTGTAAGTGGTAAAAATATGATGCAATGATCTTTTAGTTCTGTAAGCAAATGGTAAGCACAAAAAGAAAGAATACCCATTCAACAGAGCTTTCTGAGACGTATCTGCACTGTCCAATACGGTAGCCACTAGCCGAGCACATGTGGTTCTGAGCACACTTGGCAGTGTGACTGAAGAACTGGATTTTTAAATTTTACTTAATTATTATTAATTTAAATTTAAATAGTCACATGTACTTAATGGCTACTGTATTAGACAATACAGCTCTAAGAACCAAAAATGTCTTAAAAGTCTGTGGTTAGTCTCAGGATGATAAAGTAGACAGGGCAAAATTTGAGCACTATGTCAGAAATATTTAGACAAACAGCTTGGTCCAGGGAGGGCAGTTAGAGACAAGTTCCAATATTCAGATCAGATCAGTCGCTCAGTCGTGTCCGACTCTTTGCGACCCCGTGAATCGCAGCACGCCAGGCCTCCCTGTCCAGCACCAACTCCCGGAGTTCACTCAGACTCATGTCCATCGAGTCAGTGATGCCATCCAGCCATCTCATCCTCTGTCGTCCCCTTCTCCTCCTGCCCCCAATCCCTCCCAGCATCAGAGTCTTTTCCAATGAGTCAACTCTTCGCATGAGGTGGCCAAAGTACTGGAGTTTCAGCTTCAGCATCATTCCTTCCAAAGAAATCCCAGGGCTGATCTCCTTCAGAATGGACTGGTTGCATCTCCTTGCAGTCCAAGGGACTCTCAAGAGTCTTCTCCAACACCACAGTTCAAAAGCATCAATTCTTCGGCGCTCTGCCTTCTTCACAGTCCAAATCTCACATCCATACATGACCAGAGGAAAAACCATAGCCTTGATTAGACGAACCTTTGTTGGCAAAGTAATGTCTCTGCTTTTCAATATGCTATCTAGGTTGGTCATAACTTTCCTTCCAAGGAGTAAGCGGCTTTTAATTTCATGGCTGCAGTCACCATCTGCAGTGATTTTGGAGCCCAGAAAAATAAAGTCTGACACTGTTTCCACTGTTTCCCCATCTATTTCCCATGAAGTGGTGGGACCGGATGCCATGATCTTCGTTTTCTGAATGTTGAGCTTTAAGCCAACTTTTTCACTCTCCACTTTCATTTTCATCAAGAGGCTTTTGAGTTCCTCTTCACTTTCTGCCATAAGGGTGGTGTCATCTGCATATCTGAGGTTATTGATATTTCTCCCCACAATCTTGATTCCAGTTTGTGTTTCTTCCAGTCCAGCGTTTCTTATGATGTACTCTGCATATAAGTTAAATAAACAGGGTGACAATATACAGCCTTGACGGACTCCTTTTCCTATTTGGAACCAGTCTGTTGTTCCATGTCCACTTCTAACTGTTGCTTCCTGACCTGCATACAAATTTCTCAAGAGGCAGATCAGGTGGTCTGGTATTCCCATCTCTTTCAGAATTGTCCACAGTTTATTGTGATCCACACAGTCAAAGGCTTTGGCATAGTCAATAAAGCAGAAATACATGTTTTTCTGGAACTCTCTTGCTTTTTCCATGATCCAGCAGATGTTGGCAATTTGATGTCTTGTTCCTCTGCCTTTTCTAAAACCAGCTTGAACATCAGGAAGTTCACGGTTCACATATTGCTGAAGCCTGGCTTGGAGAATTTTGAGCATTACTTTACTAGCGTGTGAGATGAGTGCAATTGTGTGGTAGTTTGAGCATTCTTTGGCATTGCCTTTCTTTGGGACTGGAATGAAAACTGACCTTTTCCAGTCCTGTGGCCACTGCTGAGTTTTCCAAATTTGCTTGCATATTGAGTGCAGCACTTTCATAGCATCATCTTTCAGGATTTGGAATAGTTCAACTGGAATTCCATTACTGGGCATCAAAAAAGTTTAACCCAATCTATAACTGAGAATGTATTGAAGGAGAAAACACTGCTCTTGAAGGTTTGTGCTATACATGGATGCTTCTTTCAATAAGATTTTAAACCCTGAACTGGACTCAGATATATATAAGATTATCTTCAATCTTCAGTTACTTTATAAAGTAAGTAGGAAGGTACTACAGTCTGCATTAGCTATCACCTCTTCAGAAGTTTAAAAAATTAGTATCTTTATTCTTATATACTATTCGTAAATTGGAGATGGAAATGGCAATCCACTCCAATTTTCTTGCCTGGATAATCCCTTGGACAGAGGAGAAAGTCAGGCTACAGTCCATGGGTCACAAAGAGTAGGACATGACTTCAGCAACTGAGCATTCCTAAATTATTTGTCCAACATTTTAGACAATTATTCAAATAATCTCTTTTCATTGCTATTATTGAACATATTGTTTGTTTCCAATATTTTACATATAATAGAAAAAGCTACAAAGTGATCTGTAAATGTTCAGAGAATGGAAAAAAACAATGAAGAAAGACCAGGTCTACAATGATTTCTACTATGCTCATTTTATTTATAAGCCTGCTTAACATGTAGGTTGAAGTTTATAACTAAACAATGTATTTACAGCAAATTCCTTAGTATGTGGCATAGAAATTCTCAGATTTGAGTAGAGCACATTATTACCACAATTATTACTCTCATTCTAAACTTACATTTAACACTCATTAAGGAAAAAAAATTCATTTTAAGAAATGGTCCATGGCATCAAATAATCTTTATAATCCCATACCATTTCCAGAGAAGGAGCAATGCTCACATCTGAAAAGGCAAAAAACAAAACAACAAAACCCTTATCTCAAGTCCATCCTTAAATGACAGCATCCTACCACATATTAAAATTTATCTTTACTTTTTATGAAAATAATTCATTTTTCTAAAACTTTTCTAAATGTCACAAGAGCAATCCGGAGTCTTAAGATACACAACATATATTTTCTTTATTAACAATGTACTGATTTGGCCCTATGATTGAAAACACTTAAAAAAAAAAGGAATTGATCAATTGGTAACATTAACACAATCCTATGTGAAGGCTGTGGAATTATTGGTGGCTTTTCCCTCTTTTTTCCCCTAGTGTTCTTTTCAATTACAGTTTTCAGTTCTAATGTTAAAAGAATTATTGACTGGACTCTTTATTTTCTTATATTTATAATTAGCTAATAAAATCTACCTCATAATTAAGAACTCAGCATCTTTGATTACCTTAGTAATTTACAAACATAATGCATTTTCTCAATCATAAATGATACACACAGTAAAAAATACCTATTAAAGGTGAGTAATATATATCTGAGAAACAAAACTTGAATCAGAAAAAAAACCTTGAAAACTTTTTATTATTGAAATAACCTAAACATGTCCTCTAAAATGTTTCCTATTAAGAAACTGTGTGTATAGGTATACACATAACCCTTTATAAAAGGGAAAACAAACTAATTTTATGTGTATATTAATAAATGAATCTTTACTGGTTTAATCACTTTACAATCATCTCATGCTATCAAAAACATCTTTAATATTCTCCACTTATGGCACTATGCTTTCTGTCTTCCAGTTTTATGCTTTAAACACAATGGATGTTTAGGTTACTCTTAACTGCTCAAAGGCAAGCACACACTCCAGATGATACTGCAGACCATGCTTATATTGAGCTTTGGGATTTACTGCATAATATTCTAATAGAAGACACACGCAGTGTTTTGATATAAACTATCTAAATTCTTTAAACAAGAATACTTGAAATTTTGCATTTATAAATTTAAGGGAAAATATCTAAATGAATATTTTATAACTTCTACCAAAATCTCATAACCACTTTATCTCACCACAAGCATGAAGCTACTTACCATTCATTGCTGTGGGAAACTGAGCCATCATGGTCCTGAATTTTCCTTGCTAACGCTCAGCCATCTGCAACATGAAAACATGGTGCCATTAATAATACAGCAAGGGCAGATCACAGCTTAGCACACCTGCTAAGCACCAGGAATGCCTGGCCCCTTCAGCTCACACTTCCAACAGAAAACAGTGCAGAGCTTCGGCTGCTGCTGAACAGGCAGAATTTACAGCTGGGGAAGAGCAGAAGATTTTGTTGGGTAACTGTGCTGCCTTTAAAATAAAACCATTTAACAGAAAATCAGTCATATTTAATGGTAAATACTGAATAAAGAACCTTTGGCATTAAACCAGTTTTGTAGAAACTAATTTGCGAAAGAGGAGGGTTGCTACAACCAGCCAAGAATTTATTCCGGAGAAGTCAACTCTATAAATTAAGTGTACAATAACATGGGAAGTCATAATACTCTTCTCCTTCAAAAAATAAACCCCCCAAAAAACAAAAAAAAACCTCGAGCAAGAAAAATATCCAAAATAAATGTAGCATAGCTGTTTAATTCAGCTCTACAGGTTTATAAAAATGGACTAAAAGTAACTATTAAAACATGTATGTTTATTTATACATAACAAATGTACTAAGGAAATATTCTGCACTAGGAAGAGAAGGGAATTTGGAAATTAACAGCTCTGGGTTCAAATCTCAACTTTATTTTTCTAGCTGTGATCACGAGTTATTTAATCTTACAGAGTCTCAGATTTCTCATCTGTAAAAATAATTGGCATGAGTTTTTATTTTTTTAAGTGTTAAACATAACCCAGTACACTGCCTGACACATTGTGGGTGTTTTTAAAATGACTTAAAAATGGTTTCCTGGGTGTCCAGGAAGGAAGAATACAATATAACTTTGAACCCTGAATTCATCATCTTATTACAAATAAATTCAAAATTTGTTCCAGGAAATCTTGAGGGCAGGACCAATTAGGGCGAGTGAAGACCTAGCAAATTCAGTAATGCACTTAATTAAAACCATGGTTTATAACATTGTAGGAAAACACTACTTTATTAAGACTGCTCAGTAACTCATCTATCTAACCAAATCATTCAAATATTAGTATTTTTAGAAGCCTGAGGAAAAATGTTTGCACAAGCCATCTGAATAAAGAAGGCAAAAAGAGGTGTGCATCGTGGTGGAAGGTGTCCCCAGAAGAGCTGGTTGACTAGCTGCCAAGAAGTGTTACAAGGCACCATAGCCCAGTGAATGCATGGTGCTCAAGGGAAAGATGACAGTACCTGTATAACCGCAAAGGCAGTCACACTAACAAAACAATGGTATATAAAATCCAGTTTATTAATATGCAATGAGTTTTAGTCTTCTGACTCCTAACTTTTCTGTATGTTGCCACGATATACCATCCTCCCTCTCAGAGTGCACACCCTTTTTCTCTAGATGCTAGTATGCTTCACTGCAATGGAACTTGGAACCTTTAATCTTTTTAGGTAGGAGGAAACTTTACTCATGTACAAGTTGGTTTTCTTCCCTCTTTTCTCAAAGGTAATGTGAACTCTAGGTTTGGAGTTGCTTACCATACAGAAAAAGATTATCTAAACTGTGGTGGGGTGGTCAAGAACTCCTAAAGGAGGTACTGTGTTGAGCTTCACAGGTGAGTAAGAATTAGTTATAGCTGTAAAGTTAAGAATTTTGGACTTGAACCTATGTCTGACAAGTCTTAACAGGTTTTAAGGAGGGATAGAGTCCTATTTCACTTAAGACAGTCAATTGTGAAGAAAAGGCTGCAGCAGGAAGAGAGGGGAAGGGAGGAGCGGGAATAAACCAGAGGACCAACAAAGTGTTTACAATAGATAGAACTTCTATGAGAGATGAGACCATGGACTCCCAGAATTATAGTTTGTGACTGGATGAAGCGTGGTGTCAGGAGCTAAATAAAGTCAACACAGAAGGAAGTTTCATAAATCAAGTTTTGACTACAACATCTCCAGATATAGAAATTCTACAAATAAGTAGAACACTTTCACTTCCCCAATTTTAAATTATCACAAGTAATGTTAAACCAAAATAAGCCAAATCTTGCAAAGAAACTATTGATAGATACACAGTAGCTAGGGCCCCTATTTTTATTGAGTCTCTGTGAGAAAATTTTTATATGTGGCAGAAATCCTCCAAAAGCATTACCTACGATGCATTTTATAACTGCATAAAAATGTGTGCATTACCAAAGACAGCTTGAAGGAAAAGCACAGGCTTACAAAAGACAAAGAAGGTATAGGATCCCATAGCCATGAAGCCTTAATCAGTTAGATCTAGGTGTAAAAGTTTATAGATCATCTATCTAGGACATCTGGCGAGTCATCATGTACTCTGAATATAACAGATGCTCAATAATCACAAGTATAATCCTGAAATAAAACCAAAAAGTGAATCAAATAATGTGAAGGGCAAGGAGGGCAGGCAAATCCCCGTAGGGAAGCGAAAGGTACTGGTATTACAGAATATTCTTCACCTGGTACATGGGGGTTAACCACCTGTGCATGCAGGTATCACATTATTATATGTATGTATATAACATCTGATTGACTGTGGTAAAATCTGAATACAGTGGCATCATTTGCTGGAACCAATAAGCTTTTTTTTTTAACTTTATATATGCTATATTCAGGAATTTTAATACAAAATATCATGTTTGCCCAACTATATATAGATTGTTCAGATGACATCTTTTAAAGTTATATATGTGTGTATATATATTTCAGATTATTTTCTTTTAATAGTTTATTATAAGATATTGAACATATATATACACTAAATCCTTGCTGCTTATCTTTTTTATGTATAGCAGTTTATATCTGTTAATCCCATACTCCTGATTTATCCCTACCTCCTCCCTTTCCACTTTGGTAACTGAAAGTTTGCTTTCTGTGTCTGTGGGTCTATTTGTTTTGTATATAGATTTATTTGTGTTATTTTTTTAGATTCCACATATAAGTGATATCATACAGTGTTTGCCTTTCTCTGCCTGACTGACTTCACTTAGTATAATATTCTCTAGGTCCATCCACAGAATCATTAAGCTTCTAAAGCCTACTATTTCATATTTGTTAGGTTTATACTAATTCTCTCTGACCTGCTGTAGAATAATTACTGCATAATCTATATTTGCAGAGAAATAGTAATTAAAACTTTGAAAAATGCAACAAATACATTTGATTTTTTAAAATCTTGTGTATGCTTTTATTTTTTATTTTTAATTATTTATTTTACAATATTGTATTGGTTTTGCCATACATTGACTTGAATCCGCCATGAGTGTACATGTGTTCCCCACCCTGAACCCCCCCTCCCACCTCCCTCCCCATCCCCTCCCTCTGGGTCATCCCAGTGCACCAGCCCCAAGCACCCTGTATCATGCATCAAACCGGGACTGGTGATTCGTTTCACATATGATATTTTACATATCTCAATGCCATTCTCCCATATCATCCCGACCTCGCCCTCTCCCACAGAGTCCAAAAGACTGTTCAATACATCTGTGTCTCTTTGCTGTCTCGCATACAGGGTTATCGTTACCTTCTTTCTAAATTCCATATACATGCGTTAGTATACTGTATTGGTGCTTTTCTTTCTGGCTTACTTCACTCTGTATAATAGGCTCCAGTTTCATCCACCTCATTAGAACTGATTCAAATGTATTCTTTTTAATGTCTGAGTAATACTCCATTGTGTATATGTACCACAGCTTTCTTATCCATTCATCTGCTGATGGGCATCTAGGTTGCTTCCATGTCCTGGCTATTATAAACAGTGCTGCGATGAACACTAGGGTACACATGACTCTTTCGATTCTGGTTTCCTCAGTGTGTATGCCCAGCAGTGGGATTGCTGGGTCACATGGCAGTTCTATTTCCAGTTTTTTAAGGAATCTCCACACTGTTCTCCATAGTGACTGTACTAGTTTGCATTCCCACCAACAGTGCAAGAGGGTTCCCTTTTCTCCACACCCTCTCCAGCATTTATAAAAAATCAACAGTTTTACTTTTTGTAATCATAATAGTTACCATTTACTAAATGCTTACTACAAATTCAGTATACTTTATTATCTATTTCTCATGCTCAATAGTCATTGAGAATCTAAAATATTTCAGGTTCTGTACAAGGAGCCTCACACATAGGAGTTTCTTTACTAGGTGCCAGCCAGACAAAGCTAGGCACCTTTGATAATACTGGCAAACCTCACAACATCCCTGCAGGACAGATGATACTGTGCCCATTTCACACATGAAGAAATGGGATGATTAAATTACTTGCCAAAATTCAGTTAAGAGATGTAGCCAGTAAGTGATGAAACCTGTTTAGTTCTAAAGTCCATGAACTTTCCATGGACTTCATCTGCCTTTTCCTCTCTTAAATGGGTATAATAATTAATGCTGGGTGGGTCACAGGTTCCTGCAAGTACCAGATCAACTCATTCTTGCTACATTTACAATAAAAGAAAGAAGAAAAACAAGCCAGCCAGAGACGCCTTCTAACACTCAGGCCTACATCAATCACATGCATAAACTAGGGAATGCTTATTATTTCTTCCCTCTTGGTATAACCCTTTGAGAGGAAGAAAGGGTGATCAGCGTCTCCCCAGTTACAGGCCTGATGTCTGCTTCAGGCATGTATGACTGAAGTCAGCATCCAATAAACATCACTCTCTACTCTTCAAAACGGATAACATGTAATGATGGGCAATCTTGGCAGTTTGCATCTATCATATAATTTGAACACTGTGTTAATTATCAATGGTTTCAGAATATTTACATGCAGATTTTCCTGCTCATAGTAAGTGGAGAACTGGCATTGTTTCCTTTTTAGAAACCAAGAAAATGTGTGGCAGATAACAGACATAATGCAAAAACCACTGCTTCAGTTTAACATAATCCAAACACCATTTGGAGTATGTGGGAAATATATATTCATACTAAAGCAGAGAAAAGCAGAAATACTTGAATAGGAGTAGGCAATCCGTCTTCTTCAAAGGGTCAATAAGATACAGAAGGAAAAAAAATTATAGCCATTATAAGTAAAAAGTAGTTCAATTAAGGTTGGACTTGTTTAAAAGCACAGAATTATAGAAGGAAACAATTACAGTAATTAGTGTAAAACCCTCAATTTGCAAGATGAAAAAACGAGAAGACTTCCATGAGCTCATATAGCTAGTCAGTAGCAAAACTGGTCCCAGACAACACCTTTCTTATGTCCAATGCTTTGTTTTTAAGCATCCCAATTTGCCTGATTCTATCACCTCGGATACTTTCTAGTTCTAAGATTCCCAGGCCTATCCCTGGGAAATTGTGACTTAGTAAGTGGGTCATTACATGAATCAGGGCATGAACCTCCTAAAATGGTCTTCCTGACTTCCACAGAGCTGCTAGTTCCCACCCCACCCCGACAACAACCACTAATGCCCTTCTCCTGCTTAAACTCCCCTACTGATCACAAGTTAAAGTCCAAACTTCATAGAATGAAATACGGCACCCTTCAAAATCCCACCCCAATCTACTTTATCACATTCACCGCTAGACACGTCCCATAGATTCAGATGTCCTAACTATACCAACCTTTCCTTTATCAGAGGGGCTTTTTTCACTCTCCTATTCCTCTGTTAAAAAGCTGTTCCCCTCTGTCACATTCACCACACTTCTCATTCTTCAACCCCCAACTGGTATGTCACCTCTTCTTTGGAAGATTTCTGTCCTCAGGCAGTCAGTCATCATCTCTTAGGTATGCTCATAACACCTGTTCATCCCACGGTAACTTAATCATACTGTATCCCAATTTCACGTTTGCCTGTTTCACTTGTTCTGGACAAAGACCTTTTTTTATTTACCTCTATGCTTACTGCCTAAACCAGATCTCCCAGAGAGAATGCTCAATAACTATTTGCTAAACAAATAAACTGGGTAAATGAATAAGATGGTTGAGATACGGAAAAAAATAAAAAAGCAAGGGAGGCATGGAGAAGATTAATACTGAATTGAAAACATATACAGAAGAGAAACTGGTAAGAAGGCAAAAAGCGGTTTCAAACTACTTCCCTGAAACCCTACAGGCATCAGAGCTATGGATCTTAGACAAAACTATCCTTTGTAATATGGACCTTCTGTAATTTTTCTTCTGCTTGTATGTACACTTTTAGAGATAAAGGTTTACTTCCCATTGAATTCTAAAGGCTTTTTATTGGAATGAAGAGAAAGCCTTGGGTTTCTCAACTATACTTTGAATCATGTTGATTAGTATAGATTTGACTGAAGGTCTGACATTCAAAAGCAAGATCATCAAGTTCCTGAAGGCATGTCATATAATCTTTCTCCAGTGCCTCCTCCACTTCACGTGCTACATACATAAAAGGGAACTCTCTAAACTTGCTGATTAGTTGGGGAAAATGTTCTTTCCACATCTGATTTGCAAGGAGATCAAGGTCAGTTCCATGCAAGAATGATTAGAGCAAAATACCTACTTCTTTATAGTTCCTGCAGTAAGATGAAATTTACAGGGTATATAAATTCTCCACACCTGTTCCCCATCTATTCACTCATTCTTTCTTTCATCCATATATTTATTCATTCAAATATGAACAATGAACTATAATAAAAGGATATGAAGAATGCTATGAGAATCAAGAAGATAGAACTAACACTACTTGGGAGGTAAATCAAAGTACCGTACATATCACAAAGAAAGCAATTTTTGTATAAGAATTATCTAGGGGACTCCCTGGCAGTCCAGTGGTTAGGATTCCAGGCTTTCACTGCTGAGATCCTCAATTCAATGTAAGATACTGCAAGCCGCACAGTGCAGCCAACACACACACACACACACACACAGAATTATCTAACATGAGGTCAGTGTTAAAGTAAGTGGGTTTAATGGTGCCCTCATAGTAAAATACATTGTACAGGTCTGTTGCTAGGCACTATTACAAAGAAAGGAGACGTATTTGAATCTAAGAGAAGGACTTGCTAAAGAAGGAAAGAACACAGCCAGTAAAAGAGCAGAGCCTTTCCGACTCAGAGAGTATATATAATTTGAGAGTGATGTGATTTCAAAGAACTCATTCTTGAAACTCAATAGTTTCAAATCATGCACCTTAGAGTTCTAGAAATTTCAAGGAGATACAGCAGAGCTGCTGAAGATACCAATTTTAATGAAAGCAGCTCTGTTTTTTGTGTTTTACATATTGAGGTTTCTCTATATTACCTCATGATTAAAAAAAAGAGTTAAACACATACCGAATTCCATTCCCTTTATTTAGAAACAATTAAAAAGAGGTCAAAGACATAAAGTAACTTGCCAAGATCTCAACTTAAGGAACAAAGTATGTCATGTTATTGATTTTGAACTTCACTACACAAGTCACAGAGAGTCAATATTTAAAACATAGCATATGGGACTTTCCTGGTGGTCCAGGGGTTAAGACTCTGTGATTCCAATGCAAGGGGTACAGGTTTGATACCTGGTCAGGGAACTGAGATCCTGCATGCTGCAGCCTCTCAAACAATCAAAACACAGTATGTATCCAACCTAGAGACCCAGATTTGGTAGTCCTCAGGGATTGGGAAGTTGTTGCCATGTCCATGAAGGACATTATCCAGGGTAAGCATATATAAGAAACAAGAGAAGAACCTGGTCTTTTAAGGGCAGAGAGAAAGAATTCTGACAAATAATACATAAACTGAATTGCATTTGAATATCTTGAGGCAGGGACATTGTCCCTAGTATAGTCCAGATGGTGAAAATCTGAACTTGTGTAGAGGCAGAAGAGACAGGATTTTCTGATCAGCTAATGTGGATGATGAAAGAAAAGCATCACAGATGAGTTTCTACCTTGAGCAACTGCAAAGTGATAATATTAACCAACAGAAGCTCTGAGGAAACAGGGATCTGGATAATAAATTTGTGAGGTAAGCAACAAAATGTTCCATTTTGAGCACATCTAATCTGACACACCTGCAAAGACACTTAGGTGGAACATGTTAGAAACAGTTAAGAATTCTGTTTAAGGCAGAAACCCAGTTTTGGTAGTCATTAAGGCTTGGGAGTAGTTGTCAACATGTCAGTGAATGACATTACCCATAAAAAGTATGTACAGGAAACAGGAGAAGATCAATCAAAACAGAGGCTGAGAAAAAGGAGAGAAATTGGGATACAGAGATAAGAGTTTCAAGAGGATGATGGTCATACTGCCAAATGTCACATAAGTCAAAACTAAGCCATTAGTTTTGGCAATCTCTTGTGAAGACAGTTCCAGGATGGTAAGCTGACTGTTAAAGGCAAGCTGAAGCAATAATCTGGAGGTGAAGTGTAGGTGACTCAACAAGTATGTGTTGTTACAAGAAGGGAGAAAAAGGGTAGGAGGAGAGATAAGCTTTAGGAAAGAATAGAGGTTATAAGTCTTTACTTTTTAGACAGGAGAACAAAACCACTTTAAGAAGAAGGAGAGATTTAATTTTGAAAAGGGAAAAGGAAAGGAGGTTACCTAACAAGTCTGGGTCCAGAGAAAGTGGAAGTTGACAGCTCTAGAGTACAAAGTTAGAATCTGGGACAGAATAAAAAACAGGAAAAGCGGTAAGGATGAATGTACCTAAGTTGGAAGCAGAGGAAAAAAGAAGTTGAGAAAAGGAGAAAGTACAGCTTTTCTTTGTAACTTTTTATCTTTCCTTCAGGCCTAGACAATAATAGTCCAAAGAGTCAGACTGAAAACAGTCTCTTATATCCCAGGCCCCCCAGGAGCCCAAACACAAATTTCTCTCCTCTACAGCCCAAAAGAAGAGAGGGTCACATGCAAATCAGTTCCCAAGAATCAACCAGGCACATGCATTTCAGATTGTGTTTAAATTAGTTTATGCCTTATACATAAAAATATGTGTCAAATGAATGAATATGGGGAAAAAATTTTCTGGGCAGAGGTAACAGTACATGCAAAAGCAGAGAGAAGAGCGTGGTCTGGGAAAATAAGCAGCAGCTTATTCACATGATATACTGAAGAGCTAAGAGCAATGCAAGGAACTGTAACAAGAGCTGTAATAGTACTGCACCAATTCTTAGCTAATATGAACTACAAAAATGATCCCTGAAAGCACAGTCTTAATAATACCTAGCTAATACAAGTGTAAATCGGCACCCTCTTTCTGGAAAGGAATTTGGAAATGCATTTATATCCTGCCTTATCACAAAAGCCCCCACAAAAATACAAAACACATTTAAGTAAAAAATAGATTACTAGGGACTTCCCTAGCAATCTAGTGGTTAAGACTTTGCCTTCCAATGCAGGGGGTGTGGGTCTGATACCTGGCTGGGGAGCTAAGATCCCACATGCATTGTGGCCAAAAAACAAAACATCAAATAGAAATTATACTGTAACAAATTCAATAAAGACTTTAAAAAATTAATTTTAAAAAATCAACTACTAAATGAAGGCATACAGAAAATAAGTGAGCACAGTACTTCAAACTTCTGTATATGTTTGACATTTTTCACAATAAAAGTGGAAAAAGAAAACTAGCTTTTGACTTTCGAGCACCTGACTTGACCACTGGCTCTCCTCATTCACTGTTGTCCCCTACAATCACCAGAGTAATTCCTTGACTGCTCAGTATCTACTCTCCAGCATTATTCCCATAAGAATTCCTGGTGATGTCAATGTTCTCACAGATCATCCTGCCCACAGACTGGCTTCTAAGTAAGTCTTTGACGTGCTGGCATGCTGCAGCCATGGGGTAGCAAATAGTTGGACACGACTTAGAGACTGAACATAGCAACTGAACAACAAGAAGTCTTTGACCTCTTGTGTTCCAAAAATTTTATCCTCCATCTAAGGCAGCAACTTCCATGTCACACCCCAGGCCTTGTTATTACCAGTAAATGCCCTCTTCTGTAATCCATTTCAAGTCTCCCATGCCCCTTACACCAGCACCATCTCAAAAGCTGAATCTCTCCAGTTGCCTAACGCCAACAATTCTTTGACCCTACTTGGACCTACAAACTATTGATCTTCTCACCTTTTAACTGTCCCTCAATGTTCCTTATATCCTTACACCCTTCCTCATGTCCTAATATCCCTCCTTGCCCAAATTAAGTATCACAGCTCACCATTATAAGCAGTTTGCTGTAAACATCCTCAGCTTCCCTCTCCCCCTACATACTACACATCTGGCAAAATACCAGTCTTTTGTAAATCCAACTCTCTAGTTATTACATGACTATATAAATGCTGCCTGGTCTCACTTTAAATTCCTGACCACCAACTCCAGTGTACCCCACGTCCTGCCTGACAAGTCCACATTTCCCTAGTTCATCTGCTCCCCTACTCTCTTAGAAGACTACTTCACACTCTGCCCTTTCAGTCTCCCAGACTTACATGTTACAAACACTTTTTATCCAATTTGTTGTTATACCAACTTTGTTCTTTTTATCAATCTTTTCCTTTACGACCACTGAGTATGCTCTCATGCTAAGAAAGGTCTGTCTCATATGAGAAACTGCCCAAATTTTCTTCTAGTACCTGTACATTTAAAAATTTTTATATATTTGATTTATTCAGAATTTTTTATTTTGGAATGGAATGACAGATATAAGTCTAAATTATTTTCTCCACTTTTCCACCACTAATGATGTCTACCACTTCTTCTGAGACCATTTATGAAATAATTTAGCTTTTACTAATTAGTGTAAAATGCATCTCTCCTCTTATACACTAAGTTTACTCATAGCCTGTGTTTATTTCTGTTCAGTGGGTCTTCCTGTGTACTCCTATCTTAGGGTTCTAACTACCATAGTGTTAGAATATGCAAATCCCTCTCTACTCACTGTCCTATTTTTTCATAATTTTTGAGACTGTTCTCAGATGTGTATTTTTTGCATCCTTCAGTAGAGTCCTACTCTTGTCTCATTTACTTCTAGGTACTTAATGGTTACAGTAAACGTGATATACTAACATATATTTTTGGTATACAAGAAACATATTCATTTTGGCAAATTACGTTGCAATGTACACATCTGGTTCACTTGCCTACTTGGTCCATGGTTGTCTGTCTTGTGACAAAAACACCAAATCCCAACAGAGGGACATTATAATATACCTAACCAGTACCCTTCAAGACAGAGTCATCAGAAACAAGTAAAGTTTGAGTAACAGTCACAACTAAGAGTAACAACAATCAAGAGGAGCCTAGGGAGCCATGACAACTAAATGTACTATAGTATGGGATCCTGGTACAGAAAAAGGTCATCAGGTAAAAACTAAGGGAAAGTAAGTAAAGCATGGACATTAGTTAATAATAATGTGCCAACACTGGTTAATTAATTACAATAAGTGTACTGTATTAACATGTTGTTAATAATAGGTAGAAGGGTGTATGGGAAACTCTGTACTATCTGCTCAATTTTCCTATTAATTTTAAATTATCCGAAAAAAAAAATGCATCAATTTTTTAAAGAAGGCAAATATCACAGAAGTAGAAGGTTTAAGGTAAAGTTTGTACCTTTAAATTTGACAACATTCATCCAAAACAAAATGCCCACCTGGCCCATTTGTAAGAATTTATCTTAAGAAAATAATCCAAAGGAGGAAAATAGAATGCAAAGATATGTATCATAGAGTCATCAACAGCAGAAAAAATACAAATAAGGTAATTTATCTAACGAAGAAAGGAACAAGAAAATAAGGTTATATTCACTTAGAATAAAATGCATCTATTCACAAATGATAATTTCAAGGTTATAGTAGATAGTCAATGTTTATGATACAATGGAAATTTTTTTAAAATATAAAATTCTGGAATAGGATGCAAATATTCAAAATTGTGAATTTATGTATATAAACAGAAGTTCAAACTCCAACACTCACTTGTTTTTCTTGGAGGTTGGTGGATGGGGCTGAAAATTCCAATCCTCTAGTTCTCTAAGTCTTTCTGGTTATCTAGCCTTACGCTGTGGAGAAGGCAATGGCACCCCACTCCAGTACTCTTGCCTGGAAAATCCCATGGATGCAGGAGCCTAGTAGGCTGCAGTCCATGGGGTCACTAAGAGTAGGACACGACTGAGAGACTTCACTTTCACTTTTCACTTTCATGCACTGGAGAAGGAAATGGCAACCCACTCCAGTGTTCTTGCCTGGAGAATCCCAGGGACGGGGGAGCCTGGTGGGCTGCCGTCTATGGGGTCGCACAGAGTCGGACACGACCTAAACGACTTAGCAGCAGCAGCAACCTTACACTGAGGCTATCCAGAGGTGCCACTCTTAAGTCACCTCATTAACATAAGCTCAGGTATGATGGAAAGCAACTTTCCTATCACTCAGGGAATTTCAAAGGTTTTAGGAGCTCTGTGCCAGGAACCAGGGACACAGACCAAATATACTTGTATTATACTATAACCATACTTTAACCCTATAGCCAATATCATCCAGAACCTCACCTTGTCAATTTCTCTTTTTCTTTTCCCCCTGACAATTTCTTAGTCTATTATAAACAATATTAAGTAACAAGTCTGTTTTATCAAAAACATTTAACCGAAATTGCCAGTCTCATATCTCAAATTCAACCATGCTGCATATGATGGTAAAACAGCTACAGAGAAGAAGTATACTCCTCCAGCCACACTGTCCTGCAGAGGCCTTGAGAACCCAATATCCAAGCTGATGCCACAACACCCGAGCAAGGCCTGCATGGGAAGAGCTTTCACCAGCTACTGGTACTTTCCAATCTCAATCAAAACACAAACAGAATAAGAGAGTAAAGGAAAAAGAAATTAGAAGTCAATGGGTAGAAAAGCATTCATTTTCTTATTCTATCAAACCATTTTTTAAAAATACCAATTCAAGTAAAGCATGCAATCAGGGCAGCAAAAATAACACCTTGAATAAAGAGCAATCCAATCATACAAGAAAGTAAATATAAAATAATAAATATTACTTTAATAATAAAATAGAAAATAGTAATAATAAATATGCAGTGAGGACTTTCAAGGCAAACTCAAAGTACTGACAGGGACAAAAAATTATCAGGAAAGAATAAAAGAGAGCTATTCTAACATGGAATGAGTCACCCTTTTAAAAGATGTGTATCCAGAAAATATCTATCACTGAGAAGCAACATATAACCAAAGCAAGATCTCACTTCCCCCAAATATCCCAAATCTCAAATTTACAAATTCTCTTCATCCATCTGAATTCTTTAATTTTGAGGGCCATGGACTTCTTTTTTAAAAAAGAAATTTGGCAAACCCAGTTTCTCTCTCTGGAAAAAACACAAATGCACAAAATGTGGTGAACAATTTCAAAGCTTTCAGACTTTCAAAGCCAATTTGGGGAGTGCATGTACTCCATAGTTAAAACCCTTAATTATAACATACATTAATTTCCACTTTAAAAATGTATTAGAGTGGAATACTAGAGTGGGAAAGAAACCTTCCAATTATGTAAGCCATTCATTCTCAAACTATTCTAACTATTGCCTACCTATGTGGAACAGGAAAGAGATTCAACCTACCTATGTGCTCCTATTTTTCAGTAGAAAAATAACTCTATGATGAAGTTATAGCAATGAAATAGTTATACAAATGGTCAACAAAATTAAAACAACATAATTCTGTGACTGCAATCAATTCAAGAATAGCAGAAATGGAACCAAGTCAAACTCAAGACAACCCAATGATACACTGAAACAGCATCCACTGTTGTGGGAGTGCATAGTAGGAATTTTTCAATTCAACCTGATGCTGCCAAAGTTTTGTAGAGTTAACAGATTTCTTAGAAAAAAACTGAATTAGGACACTCAGTAAGCTCTAGAAATTGGTTAGTTTTAATACATAAATACTAAATTTCAGTAATCCTTAATAACTCAGATTTTAAGTAGCCCACAGAATTGAGGAAATTATTTGCATTTTAGTTCCATTCATTAGAAGAAGGTTTCTGACCTATGTCTTGAAAGACACTGGGAAGCAGGAACAGAATCCAATAGTTTTCAACCACTGTGACTGTGCTTACCAATAGTATAAAATCTGTTGTTTACTCGCTAAGTTGTTTCAGACTCTTTTGTGACCCATGGACTATATAGCCCATCAGGCTCCACTGCCCATGGAATTTCCCAAGCAAGAAATACAGGAGTGAGTTGTCATTTCCTTCTCCAGGGGATCTGATCTCCTACTAAACTGGATCCCTCATACCTTGCTGGTGGGAAAGTAAAACTATTTAGCTGCTTTGGAAAACAATTTGGCAGTTCCTCAAAATGTTAAGCATAGGTTACCATAAAACCCAGCAATTCCACCTTCAGATATGAACCCAAGAGAAATGAAAATATAAACCTATGTCCATATAAAAACTTGTATACAAATGCTCACAACAGTACTGTTCATAATAGCTCAAAAGTGGAAACCTAAATGACCATCAACTGATGAATGGATAAACAAAATGTGGTATACCCATACAATGGAATATTTGACCATAAAAAGAAATGAATTACTGACACATGGTACAATATGGATGCACTTTAAAAACAAACATTACAGTAAGTAAAAGAAGTCAGTAACAAAAGACCATGTATTCTATGTCTCATTTATATGAAATGTCCAGAAGAGGCAAATTCACAGAGGCAAATTCATGGGTTAGTGGTTACCTGATGCTGGGAGGGATTGGGGGCAGGAGGAGAAGGGGAGGACAGAGGATGAGATGGCTGGATGGCATCACCGACTCGATGCACATGCGTCTGAGTGAACTCCAGGAGTTGGTGATGAACAGGGAGGCCTGGTGTGCTGCGATTCATGGGGTCGCAAAGAGTCGGACACGACTGAGCGAATTAACTGAACTGAACTGAGAGCTGGGAAACGGAGAAGGCAATGGCACCCCACTCCAGTACTCTTGCCTGGAAAATCCCATGGACGGAGGAGGCTGGTAGGCTGCAGTCCATGGGGTCGCTAAGAGTTGGACACAACTGAGCGACTTCACTTTCACTTTTCACTTTCCTGCATTGGAGAAGAAAATGGCACCCATTCCAGTGTTCTTGCCTGGAGAATCCCAGGGACGGGGGAGCCTGGTGGGTTGCCGTCTATGGGATCGCACAGAGTCGGACACGACTGAAGCGACTTAGCAGCAGCAGCAGCAGAGCTGGGAAATGGAGAGAGGATGCTAATGGGCATAGGGGGTTCTTTGGGACAAATAAAGTAACCTAAAATTAGTGATGATGCTTGTGCAATTCTGTGATTGTAATAAAAATAACAGAATTGTAAACTTTGAAAGGGTGAATTTTATAGTATATGAATTATATCTTGATAAAACTGATATTTTCAAAAAGTATTTAATTTTCTCCACATGGCATATAAGATATTTTAGGGTTTATCCTCTGCCTACATTTCCAATGTTAGAATACCTTCCCCCTCCACCTCTATGCCATCTTATTCTTATTACCCCTCTCTCTGAATCTGTGACACTTCTCAGTGATACTTCCACTTAAAAACCTTCTTTTGCCACATCCTCATTTTATTTTGTATATATCTCCAATAAACTACATACCACCAAATACTGTAACCTTTATTTTCATGCCTGCCCATCTCTATCAGACTGGGAGTTCCTGTGAATGTCTCATCTTCATATACCTAGTGCTCAGCCATAGGGTGGGTACTAAAATATCCTTTAATACAAAAGCTTTGACACTGAGAGATTAGCATCCTTTCAACTGCACTGAGGACAAGCAAGCTGACAATCTGGAAGTTGAACTTTGAAAGCAGATTAACCAATTCGAGTTCTAATCCCAGTGTAGTTACTTTTAGTTTAGGAGACTTACACATGACATAGCTTCAGTTTTCTAACTTATAAATGTGATTGATGGCACCTAAATGCCAGGCTCTTTTAAGGCTCAGGTATCATGTCTGTAAAACAGCTGGCACACTGATGGTGCTCATAAATGATGGCTGTTACTACTATTACTTCATCTTCATTTTCAACTATTAAGAATTGGCTTAATTTCACTGAATTGGTATGACAACTGCAGTTGTACCAATTACTAATAAAAAGGAGATGTTTTTCTTACAAATATTGATTACATTTGAGTAAAAGGTGATTATTATTTCTACTAAGAGGTTTAGGGCCCCAAATACACAAAGCATGTTGAGACTCAAAAGCTTCAAAAAGAGAACTGCTCTACACAAATTTAGTTCTCAGTTCTAGTTCTGCAACTTAACATCTTCAGTTTAAGGTGTCTGAATATAAGCTGTGAACTTGGACTTCTATAAATGTTAAGTTTAGTCCACAAAGAATCGACCAATAGGGCAAAAAAAGAACAGAAATGGTAAACTAATAACTGAAGTAGCTAGTGCTCCGATAATGAAGATCTAAATTAGACCAATTTTAGAAGAATTAGTCAACAAGTCTGAACAAGACAATTCACCCACATGAAAGGGGAAAAAATACCTAAGAATAGCTTGTGACTCAGCCTGCACTGCTGTAAGGGGTGGGCTGGTGGGAGCTGGCTAGTTGGTTTATCCTCTTCCGTCTCATATTAGGACTAAATATTAAAGCAAAACTATTTACTTGACTTGATTAAGAAGTATAGAAGGAGAGGACTTTCCTGGTGGTCCAATGGTTGAAGATCTACCTTCCAGGGCAGGGGACATGAGTTCGATCCCTGGTCGGGGAGGCAAGACCCCACATTCTATGGGGCAACCAAGCCTGTGGGCCACAGCTAAGACCCCACACGGTCAAAAAAATAAGTAAATATTCTAGAAAATAGTATAGAGGGAAAAAATTCAGGTAGATGCTTTACCTTCAAGTAAAATATCACCTCCCTAAAACAAAGATAACTAAGTCCTGAAGCTATTATTTATGCAAAAGAAATAGTAAAGATTCGTCCATACAAATATTTTTAGACTTCTGTTGAATACAAAATTAAAAGATATACAATTGGAGAAAAAGCAAAACAAATATGATAGTTATGTTTAATGTACATAGAACTACTTAGATAATGAAAACACTAAGACTTTAAATAGACAATTTCCAAAGAGGAAATAAAACTGGCTAATAGATGTTAACATTACTAATCAATCGAGAAAATGCAAATTTTTATTTTGTTTCTCCTTATATACTTTAAAAAAAAAAAAAAAAACAGACCCTAGGGCTAGCAGTATTCAGGGCTAGCAAAGGTGAGAAGAGAGGAGGGTTACAGACATACTCATGGGGGTACAAACCATCAGAGCTCTTCAGAAGGTAGTGTGAAAATATACAGCAAGAATCCTAATAAAATTCTTATCCTGTAAGTCAATGATTTCATTTCTGGAAATCTGTCACAAGGAAACAATAATAAATGTGGGAAGTGCTTTACTTACAGTGACATTTACTGCAGCTATTATTAGTTACTAGAGAAAAATTGGAAACGATATGAGTATCCAATAAGGGGAGAACACACTGAGCCAAGTATTATGCTGCCACTTCAGTCAAATTCATAGTGATATGTGAATTATATATCTAGATAGATCTGATCTAGATATATATAGATCGATCAATCTAGATATATATAGATAGACATCTATCTAGATATATATAGGTAGATAGATTGATCTATCTAAATATACAGATATATCTATATCTAGATAGATACCTCAATAACTTTTTTAAAAAAATTTCAGGAAGATTATGTAATAATCTGGAAACTGTTTATGCTTTTATAATTTATCAGTTCAGTCTCTTAGTCACGTCTGACTCTTTGCAACCCCACAGACTGCAGCACGCCAGGCTTCCCTGTGTATCACCAACTCCCAGAGCTTGCTTAAACTCATGTTCATTGAGTCAGTGATGCCATTCAACCATCTCATCCACTGTCATCCCCTTCTCCTCCTGCCTTCAATCTTTCCCAGCATCAGGGTCTTTTCCAATGAGCCAGTTCTTTGCATGAGGCGGCCAAAGTACTGGAGTTTCAGCTTCAGAATCAGTCCTTCCAATGAATATTCAGGACTGATTTCCTTTAGGATGGACTGGCTGGATCTCCTTGCAGTCCAAGGGACTCTCCAGAGTCTTCTCCAACACCACAGTTCAAAAGCATCAATTCTTCGGTGCTCAGCTTTCTTTATAGTCCAACTGTCACATCCATACATGACTACTGGAAAAACCATAGCCTTGACTAGACAAACCTTTGTTGGCAATGTCTCTGCTTTTTAATATGCTGTCTGTGTTTGTTATAGCTTTTCTTCCAAGGAGCAAGTGTCTTTTAATTTCATGGCTGCAGTCACCATCTGCAGTGATTTAGGAGACCAAGAAAAAAAAGTCTCTCACTTTTTCCACTGTTTCCCCATCTATTTGCTATGAAGTGATGGGACTGGATGCCATGATCTTCTTTTTTGAATGCTGAGTTTTAAGCCAGTTTTTTCACTCTCCTCTTTCACTTTCATCAAGAGGCTCTTCAGTTCCTCTTCACTTTGTGCCATAAGGGTGGTGTCATCTGTATATGTGAGGTTATTGATATTTCTCCCAGCAATTTTGATTCCAGTTTGTACTACATCCAGCACAGTATGTCACATGATGTACTCTGCATATAAAATTTGCCAACATCCACTGGAATTTATAATTTATAACATACTATAAATGTGTATTTATCATTATTAAAAAGAACAGCTAACAATCACTGAATACTTACCAAACACCAAGCCTGACACTCAGGTCTATACTTGCCACTGTTATTGAAACATCATTGATACCATCATCACCATGTATCTGAGATGGGCCTAGAAGTCTGAGGCCCAGGGCCACTCACCCATTGTGAGGCTAGGCCAAGATAAAAGTCATATTTTAAAGGAGGTCTCAGTGTAAACATTTTCATAGGCCCCTTGAGAATGTTAAAAAAAATTTTGAAGTTGAACTTTAATTATTTCAGAAAAGAAAGGTACAGTAACCTGACCTACCTCCTCTCTCCAAGCACAGGCCAGAGGAGCACCCCTCGATGACCTAACCAAAGGACAGGCCTGATTATTACTGTTACATTTATTGAAAAGTCATTATGAGATGGTCACACTGAACACATATTATTTCTTCATCCTCACAAAAACTCTAGGGATAAATATTTTATGAAACTGCCACTTTTTAAAGAAAAGACAACTAAGGCTTACTGAGACAGTTATACTCACAAAGCTAATAAAAGGCTAAGCTGTAACTAAAACCCCAGATAGCACAAGCCATGTTCCTAACTACAGTGCTGTATTGTAAAACATGTACAAAAATACGTATGTAAAAACAAAGAGCAAAAACAGGGTGGTGGGAGACACCAAAATGTGGTTGTAATTGGTTGTTGGAATAACTTTTCTCTTACTTTTCTTTTTCTCTATTTTACAAAGTTTCTTCAATCAGCATGAATTATTTTCATAATTTAAAAAAGTTTTAGTTACACGATGAGATATGAAGAGGAGGATTTGAAAAAATATCAAATTAAATGACAAATAAATTATATTGTCAATCTGTAAAGTGCTCACTTCTTCCTCAAGACCAGCAGTCAGTATACCTCAAGACTACAGCCAGAGAAGAACGTCTCTTAGTCTTGTATCAAAGCTAGAAGAACAGAAACATAATGAAGGCCAGAGAGAAAAGACATTGAGGTCTCGTGCCATGTGCTGACAACCAGCAAAGGGCGTGCAGGAACCCAAGTCTTCACAGAGGGCTGCAGGGTTTCCTCTCTCCCCAAGCCCAAGGCTTCCACTTTCAGCAAAGGCTGCCAGTGGGCCTTCCCCACCAAGTCACAAAATTTCCCTGGGCATTTCAAGATCTTATCAAGATTATACCAGGACCTGCCAACTTCCCCCGCTCCTGTCACACTGGAAAAATGAGGAAGTCAGAAAAGAAACTGAGCTCTGTTTTATAACAGAAGAGCTCCAGAAGAAAGACTGAAATACTAACACTAGACCAGGTATGCTGGGTGAAGGAGGGATTTATTACATCAGGCTTTCCCAGAGGCAAAGCTGATAAACCTCAAAATCACTGTAAATCACTTGTTGGTCCCAGAACGGGAAATTCCCATGTGTGTTTGCACTCAGTCTCTAGGCCCCCCTCTTTCTGCCTCCTTCCCCACTGGCCTTCAAAGTTGAGTTCCAGAGTTAACTTCCTTAGTGTAAGTTTCTCTATTTTACATACTGGGAAAGTTGATTTCTTTCTTATATCACCAACAGTATCATGAGCACCTTTAATTCAAATCAACAAATATTTACAGAGTATTCAGATGTACAGCATCTGTATAAAATGTATAAGAGCAGGGAATACACAAGAGGAATAAGACCAAAAATGATAACTGCATGTAAGTGCAACAGGTATAAAGAAAAGACAGAAGATGGGCACCTAACTTTGCCTTGGGGAACTAGAAAGTTGTTAGATGACTAATACCAGAGAAAATAACTTCTAAACTAAGAAATGAAAAACTGAACAAAAGGTATCACCCATTAGGCTAGGAAAAGAGATTCTAAGGAACTGAGAACAGAAATGGGCAAGGACACAGAAGAAAAAACCGTTTGAGAATTTAAAACATGCTGTCAGAGTACTTTGTAAATGGAGCTAATAACTGCACCTACCTCACAGAGAAGAGATATTATAAAAATTAAATGAGTTAATTAATATAATCAATTAATATAGCAGGAGATGCAAGAGACACAGATTCAATCCCTGGGTTGGCAAGATCCTCTGGAATAGGAAATGGCAAACCGCTCCAGTATTCTTGGCATGAAAATTCCATGGACAGAGGAGTCTGGTGGTCTGCAGTCCGTGGGGTCACAAAGAGTTGGACATGACTGAGTGACTAAGCACGCACGCGTGCGCACGCACACACACGGTGATTACTACATAAACCCTAGCTATTATCATTACAATTGATAAGAATTCATTTACAAAGCTAAGATACAAACTTGGAAAAAAAATTTATACCTATAAGCAAAGAGTTACTATTCTTAGTATTTAAAGAAATCTTAGAAATAACCAAGAGATGAACATGCCAATGAAGTGAGAAAAGGACAGAGACAAATATTTCTCAAAGAAAAAAACTTTAAGTATTACGTTATTAATATTAGGGCTTCCCTGATAGCTCAGTTGGTAAATAATCTGCCTGCAACACAGGGGACCCTGGTTTGATTCCTGGGTAAAATAGGCTGGAGAAGGAATAGGCTACCCACTCCAGTATTCTTGGGCTTCCCTTGTGGCTCAGCTGGTAAAGAATCTGCCTGCAATGCGGGAGACCTGGGTTCAATCCCTGGGTTGGGAGAATCCCCTGGAGAAGGGAAAGGCTACCAATTTCAGTATTCTGGCCTGGAGAATTCCATGGACTGTATAGCCATGAGGCTGCAAAGAGTTGGACACGACTGGCCAACTTTCACTTCACTACTAATATTCAGAGAAAGAAAAATTAAAACAAGGGTCTTTATCAAATTATTAGATTTAAAAAGAAGTGTTCCTAAGGATGTGGGGAATCTGGTTTTATCTGGTTAAGAGAACACTTTGGTACTGACAAGTTTTTCTGGAAGACAACTTGGCAATACATTTACATGGGCCTTAGAAAGTACCCACACCTTTTGACCCAATGTTACTGCAACTACTAGAAATTTATTCTAAGGAAATAATCATAAAGTCAGATATGGTTACAAGGATGTTAGCTGTGGCACAACTTAAAATAACAACAAAAACAACTATAAACTACCTTAATGTTGAGAAACAATATGAGACAGTGATACAAGCACAGGCTATGGAGTCAGAATAAGTTCATAACCTATGGCTCCCACTTACTGGCTGTGGGATCTTGGGAAAATTACCAAACTTGTCCTTGCTCAATTTTCTCAGCTGTAAAATAAATAATCATAGAACAGCTCTTAAAGAGAGACTAAAGACTAAACGAGCAAAAGTATGTAAAGGGTCTCAAAAGTAACCAGGATACAGTAGTATCAATAGACGTTAGACATTATTAACATCCAGTATCAATGGCACCCCACTCCAGTACTCTTGCCTGGAAAATCCCATGGGTGGAAGAGCCTGGTAGGCTGCAGTCCATGGGGTCGCTAAGAGTCGGACATGACTGAGCGACTTCACTTTCACTTTTCACTTTCATGCATTGGAGAAGGAAATGGCAACCCATTCCAGTGTTCTTGCCTGGAGAGTCCCAGGGACAGGGGAGCCTGGTAGGCTGCTGTCTATGGGGTCGCACAGAGTTGGACACGACTGAAGCGACTTAGCAGCAGCATAAGCAAGACAATATTATTTAGCCAATAAAAATTTTATTGTAGATAAATACAAAGTAGAACTATGGTTTTGATAAGTGCTACTAAACTAAAAAGCAGATAACAAAAGCAGAATATATAATTCCATTTTTCCCAAAGAAAAATTTCTAGATGAGATCTACCAAAATATTAACACTCAACATTTCTCTGGATAATATGATTATTAAGGACTATAATTTTCTTCCTTCAATTTCCCTGCAGCTTTCCAGTTTTACACAAGGAACCTTATGTTACTCATAACAAAAATAGCATAAACCAAAAGTCTATAGAATTTAAAAACAAACACAATATAGCACTTTTAGAAAAAATCAAATTAAGGTATCTATTCTATGCTATTTGATAAATAGTTTATCTGCTCTAGGTTCACGTTGTACCTGAGGTTTTTTGTTTTCTGGCTTAAGTTACTAGATAATAGAAATATTAAGAGATCTACCAGGTCCAAACCAGATAGTGAATGATAAACATTTCTGTTAAATACAATGATCTGAAATACTATTAAATTAACTCATAAAATGTGTACAATAATCCTCCCAATTTTGAATTCTTTAATAATTTTGAATGAGGCAAACTCTTCTCTCCATTTACCCCCACCCAACTGCCCACACATTCCCTAGCCCCATTTCCTACCTTACTTTTCTCCATAGCACTCAGCAAATTCTAACTCCTAGCCATTTTTGTCTCCACTCCCCATTCCTGAATACAAGTAGCACAGGGCAGGGTTTTTGTGTGTTTTGTTTACTGTTTATACTCTCAGTGGTTGGATCAGTTCCTGGCATGAAGACATTCATTATTTGCTAGAAGAACGAATGAATTCAGTATCAAGAATTATGAGTGACTTCTGTTAGGTTTAACTTTTTAAAGAAGAAAGAGGCTGAGAATAAAAGAAAGTTAAAGCAGAAGAAAAAGAGGGAAGAGGAGCTTCTTTTCCCCCCATTGAAACCCCTAGAAAGATAAAGTTGGGGTAAAGTCAACCTAATGAGGAAAGCAATAGTAAACATGGATATAAGAGGCAGCTGCAGCACGTACTTTTTCAAGATGGGATGACCACCAGGTTATAAAGACTATAAAACCCAGGTCCCGGAAAGGAGTGGTCAGAAAGCTTTGAGTTATCTGTATCTGTCTCAAACCTGAATGGCATGGCTCTTTCCATCTCAATCATCCAAGTAACTGAGCTTTCAGGGAACAATGGAACCCTAGATTCTGGATGTAGGAACTAGGATGCTGGAAGGAGGAAAAAACTTCATATTCATGGAAGGAAGGGACTTCTCTGGCAGTCCAGTGGTTAGGACGCAACACTTCCATGGCAGGGAGCATGAGTTCAATCCCTGGTCAGGGAAGTAAGATCCCACATGCTGCACAGCCAAAAAAAAAAAAAAATATATATATACACACACACACACACACACACACATATGGAATGAAGACCAGACACCAGAAGAAAGGAGAAGTGGGGAGGGAAAGTCTTCTAATACAGGTTGTCTAAGCATTTCACTGGACATTTAGCAGAGGTAAAGCTGAAAATGCTTCTAGTGAGAAGAAGAGAATAAAGGGAAATTAAATCTCAAGTCTTCTTTATCATTCAGGTTTTAAGGGCTTACCATAAAGTTAGAGAATGAATGCTACACAAGCATTCCTAGTCTGCTTCATTCCCAGCAAACTTCATTAATCTCTAAGTTCTCACTTATATTCACCAAAAAGTATTTCATACTCATTAAAAGGGCTTCCCACGTGACACCAGTGGTAAAGAACCTGCCTGCCAATGCAGAAGACGTAAAGGACACAGGTTAAATCCCTTAGTCAGGAAGAGCCCCTGGAGGAGGGCATGGCAACCCACCCCAGTATTCTTGCCTGGAGCATCCCATGGACAGAGGAGCCTGGTGGGCTACAGTCCATACATAGCATCGCAAAGGCACAGTCCATAGGGTCACAAAGGGTCAGAAACGACTGAGGCAACTTAGCACACACTCACTAAAAGTAAAGTCCTCAAATGTTGCATAATTTGTGAAATTTATTAATTTGACCTACTTAATTCTCATATTTAAGCAATCATTCTTAAGTGTGGAGGAGTGGCAAGGTGGTGAACAAAGTGTCCAAATACCTATTTTTAAGCAAAAATGAAATGATACAGCAAGTTATCAGTGTCCTCCAAACTGTCCAAGCAAACCCGAATGGGTCCTTATCTATGTGGGCTCTGCAGTTTGACACTGTTCTTGGTCATTCTTTCCCATTATCAACCTCATAGTAGCCAAATACTCCTCACACTGAAAAGTAGAAGTTATTTAAGCATGTGGATTCAAAGACTTTGAAGTAATAAACCAAAGCAGTAGCTTCTTTTCCAGATATAGAACGTTTGCTTCTTTTAGGCTATGCCTCCCACCCTCCCCCAAATTAAGGGGACTAAAAATGCAGATTCTTTGTTGGGAGAAAGGATTGTGGCTAAGTTCTACTCTATTTTCCAGCCTTCTTTTATGGATTGTTTTGATGGTAAGATTAAACATCAAGAGCAAAATTTTCTTTAATAAATAAAAAATAGAAAGACGACTAAGTTCAGTTTTGAAATTTCTCTTTGAAATAAGTTGGAATAATAATATGTAACATTTATTAAGCACTTATACCAAGCAGAAATCACTGTGGTAAGGACTTTATATTACATACAACAGCACTGAGATAGGTACTGTTATTTTCCCCATTTTACATATGAGGAAACAGAAGCTTAGAGAATTAAAATAAGTTGCTCAAAACAGATATAAGCAGGAGGCTTAACTTAAAGGCCTGTACTTTTATCCAGACCAAAATAAATAAAATTTTTATTGAAATACATATACTTTTTCTAAAATGAATATGCACTAGTGAAAAAAATGATCTAGAAAACATAAAACAGTTGCTTAAGTAAAACAAGTTAAAAGTCTGCCATCTGGTATTAGATCTCTAAATGTCTACCATAACCACTGCTGAATAACTTCACAAACAAATCATTCAGTGTCTTCATATAGCTGTGAAATTCATTTTTTTAATTAATCTCTCAGAATATTTGAAAATGAAACATGGTGCCCTCTTAGACTTATACATTATTTCTTGATGTATTCGCTCAGATGTATTCTTTTCTGCTCAGTTTCCTTCCTCCCTCCCCCACTTCCTCTCTGCCTGTAGGTCATTTAAGACCAGTTCAGTTCCTCCTTCTCAAGAATACCTATATGCACACTCTACCCAACAGGACTCTAATTTAGTCGCTGTGCTCTGTAGATAGAGAATGGTAAAAAGTAAAAAACAAACTCAAGTAAAAAATATAGCGTTTCTGATGCAGCTTCATCTATAGGACTATTCTTTTACAGAACTAATCCTAAACACTATTTTTATACTTCACACTTGGAGTCCTGCCTTTAACAATTGGCACACAAAAACGTCTGCCTATTTTTAGCCTTTCTTCATAAATATTAATAGTTATTCCATACATTTTTCCATAAATAAGGTACTGAAAATATTAGAATATAAAAAAAGAAAAACAGGCACACACACTGTTGTATGGTAATAAAATACCACCATTTTTTGAGTAAGGTAATTAGTTTATTCTGAATCATTTTTGGAACTTGCTAATATAAATGCTTTACAAGTAAATACAGTATATAAAAATGCTACTTATTGATGGAATAATATGTATCAAAACTTTCATTCATTTACTCAACAAATACTGAATGCCCAAATAACTTTTTGTTTTCATTTCTGAACCAAGATGAATGTACCAGATAAGGAACAGGTGTTGAAGTTAGAAGAATCTTGGTTTGAAACCTGGCTTACTAGCTCAGTGACCCAGAGTAACTCAGTTAACCTAAAGAAGCTCTGTTAACCTCCAGGTTGACATTTCCCTTATCTATTTGATGGGTGGGAAAGAACTATCCATAGGGTCTCTGTGAGCCTAAATGATTATATAACACAACACAGAGCCTGGGAGGCAGTAAGTGTTCAATAAATGACAAAAATGGTAAATATATTTTAATACTGAGGAAAGTAGCTGAAGTAGATATCCAATAAAATGGTCTTTTTGTCTTACTAGATAGAAATTTCTGAAACTCTGCATTAAAGATACAACAAAGTAAAAATCTTAAGGTTATGTAAGAAAATTTACACTTTAAAAAAGAGATATGGTAAGTCTATAGAGTGAAAAAAATAAAGGAAGAAAGAGATGGGTAAAGAAGGTCTTGAAAGCTGCTGAGTTTGGGTGATGGATGTATATAAGTTCCTTTTACTATCCAGATTTTGTGAAAATACAAATTTTTTAAAAACTATAATTCTAATCCCAGCAATTGTAGAATAAATTTTCTCATATTCTGGTGAGATCTGAATTTTAGCCATGAGATATACTGAACTAACAATAGTACCTCCCTGCTCAATAATTCAGTACAGGTCAAGTTTTCTCAAACAATTCTACCTTTTGTTATAAAGGTAAGCAAAAAAAAACAATTACATGCATTAAACTATAAAAAGATGCAAGCGTTCGTGAGGCTCATTACTACCACATTAAATCAGCAGCCATGCACGTTTTTTTCCATGGCATCCCAAAAAAACACAAAATTCTGTTTGTCCTTAAATGAAGCTTTTAGAAACAACTTTCACCTTACCTACTTTTGAAGTAATAAGGAATATATTTCAAGCATATCTCAATAAAGCTGGGGGAAATAAATTACAAGGGAATCGTAGGCACAGCCAAAGAAACCTAGCACATCAAAATTGCTACTATCTTTAAATTTTGAGAGACGTCATTATTAATTTATGTAAGGGTTTTACGTGATGTTTTTAGATTGTATTTAGGTTTTACCACTGATTAACAACATAGCAAAGAAGTACAGGGAGAGAGGCAATTACTTTTCTTAAGAGGCTTAAGAAGCTTAACCTGGAGTCTATGCTACCTAAGTTAAGCTGACTAGGACAACACAAAATTTCAAGGCACACTCGCCTATTTCTGGGTAAGCAAGTAAACCCTAGCAAAAACAAACTAGTGCATTTAGCAAAGCAAACATTTTTGTGTTAAGTTTAATTCCTATCACAAAGTATTCTATCAAAAATATTCCTAATAAATACAAGTCTCAAGTGAAGCATACTTGCCATCAGCAATCACTCGACTATAACGCACAGGATTAATAAATCCAAATACATCATCTTTTTATAAAATGCACGCCATCTGCATTTCAGCCTCGGTTTACCCATTCACTATACACATGCAGGCGTCTTCAAAAAGAATTATAAAAGCAATCAACTTTTACTCTGGTCCAAGAGATTACAGCTCTCCGTGCTTCCTGTATACCCTGGAAGTCAATAACGCTGAACTCAAATTGTAACATTTCCCAACTTTGGTTTAATGAGAGCGGCGGACTCAGAGCATCCGCCCACTGGCCTCTCGTGACTCGGGCTACTTTGACGCACTGGGATGCGGCTCACCTGACATTCCGCACCAACCATTGCCAAGGAGGAAAACCAACTCTGTGAAAATAAAATGGGGCCCCGAGGAAGCGGGCGGGTGCCCCTCAGGGCTGGTTCGCTTCTGCCCGCACCCCGAAAGCCAGGGGGCCAGCCGCCGCGTCCGCACCTGCCAGAAGAGGCCGCGGCTAGGGGTCCAGGGTTTGGCCGCGGGGAAGAGGCAGCCCGGCCCCGGCTCCTGGCCGTCCGCCCTGGCCGCGCCGCGGGGGCAGGAACCCGGGGCCGGAGGTTTCCGCCCGGCGCCGCCAAGACTGCCAGGGGCCTAGTTCGGGGGCCTCCCGGGTTCCCGAGGGCCCGTCCGCGTCGTGCGGGGCGCGCAGCCGCCTCCCGGCCCGGCCCGCAAGCCTCCCCGCGGCGGACGCCGCAGCGCCCGCACCTGCCCCGCGCCCTGCCGCAGCCCGAGCAGCGGCTTCACCCACCTGGCGCGCCCGCCGCGCCTCCCGCACGTCACAGCGCGACCCCGCGCCCCTCGGCACCAGCGGCGCGGGCGCGGGCGGATGCCGGGAGACCTGTTCGGCAGCCGCCGCTGCGCGCCTGCTTCGTCGTCAGGCCGCCGACAGCGAACCTGTTGCGCAGCCTGTCACGGCCGCTCGGGCTCCGCGGCGCCGCCTCAGCCCCACAACATGGCGGCCGCGGCCTCCGCAGGAAGCCGGGGGGCGGGGAGGGAGGCGACGGGCCGGGCAGTTGACGGCCCGCCCGCTCGCTGGCGGGCACTGACTCGTACTCCCTTGGGAACCCGAAATTGGCCCGGGTGCGGCTCCTCACCCTCGAAGTCCCGAGGCCGCGGACCCCGCGGGCCTGGTCCACATGCTCGTCTCTTCCCTCCGGGAGGCCCTGAAGCCCTGGACCCGCAGCCCTTCCTGGAGGGGTGCCGACCCACCTGGCTCCTCCTCCACGAGGTGACATGCTGGGGTTGGGTGGTGCGTTTCCTGCCACCGCAGACCCCAAGGTTTCGGAAGAGGGCCAAGGGGTGTCCAGCACGTCCCTGATGCAGGCGCCTCACCCCACCCCAAGTCCCTGTGGGGTTCTCTCTGGAGCCTTCTCACCTGGGAGCTCAATTCCCCTGGAATGGGGACGGGGCGGGCATAGGTTATTCCCACCTTTGTTCATGGGTTTGTTACCGGCCTTTCCTTCAAATACCCAAGAAGGACTCACTTTCATCGTACCTAACAGTCGTCCATTCAGCGTCCCTCACCCTCCTCTATAACAAACAAAAAAGGACAAGAAAGGAGCCTTCCAGCCCTCATCCACACGCAGAGCAGCTACCTCGAATACTCTGGCCAAGCAGTAAGAAGACAGTCATCTCTCCGTGAATTCCACGACCTGCGGCTCTCCGCCGGGTGCTGAAATTTCTTCCCCACCTGAGAGCCGTCTGACAGGTGAAGCTCAAATTCAGCATCTGTTTTTTCTCCCCTTTCAGCTCCTAGTCTCTTCACAAAAGACTAAATAACTCAAGTCACCACCATTTATGGGGGGCTTGCCCTTGACACAGCACGCCTTCAAGAGAAAGGCTTTTCGTTATTTGAGGTTAGAGGTGGCGTTGGTGGTTTCTATGGGCATAACAAAGTGGGGGTGCAAGACCCAAGATTTTTGTTGGCTTTACAGGTAGGATAGACCCATGTACAAAACTCATACACCATGACTTGTTGGAAAAGGAGAAATCTGTGCAGAGCAAAAGATCCCATGGCTTCCTTTCATTGTTACACGTTGGGGCATGTGAATGTAGCCAGCGGACTTAAGAGGCGTGACTCCGGAGACCAGGCCTATCTGAACTAAACAGGCAACTCCTGTGAGGAACTTAGCAAACATCAGTAATGATAAACAGGCTTTTCCCGCTCTCATATTCGATGTTTTTCCTAACTCTTAGATTTGGACCTGACTTAGACTTGATAGACAGGTCCTGAGTCAGTGACACAGAAAAACCTGACTTCCTTGTGTTAGCCTAGGAAGTCATTTATCTGCTAGAGACCAGTCAGTCTATTCCTGTATCTGCTAGGGACCAATCAGTCTGCAAACAAACCACCCAAGCTACAGACAGCACTCTTGAGCACATGGTCTTATTCCCATGACAGACATCGCCAATTATTTATGATCCCTTTTGGAGTCTGTGCTTCAGTCCAAGCCTCTGAATCCTTCTCAACGAAAATCTCCAAAGGGTTGGTCTGTAAGGTGAAACCTATTTTTATTCCCAATAGGCCAATTGATAGCCAGTCTCCATTTCCCTCCCATTGTCTGATCAATGTCATTTGTGTTTCTGGGTTCTGGACCTGATACCATTCACCCTGAGTCCTCTTTCTTTCTAAAGGAGGAGGCCAAATCCTTGGTAGGACAAAAATGAACCTTATAGAAAGGAATAGTTATAAAGAAATTTAAGGAAAAAATTTAAGTCTTCCTAAAATAGACCAAAAAGCTAAGAACCTCAGATGGAAATTGAGGTCCTGAATACAACTGGAAGCCTATAGTACCCCAAACACTAAAACAATTATATCCCAGGGTTCCATTCAGAGCTCTGAGGCTAGTGTGTCCATCCTATCCTACTCTTTCAGCATTGATGATTCATATGGGTGATAGCACCACAATCCCAGTTCTTTGACTTCCTCTTCTCATCACAGGGTGCGCCTTGAAACTGTATCTGTAATTTCTCCCCTTAATATTTCCCAAATCCTACCACCTCTTTTTCACTTCCTGCACCAACTGGAAATCAGATACCTGGAGGAACTAAGTACTATCTAAAGACGTATAGACATACCTGTCAAGCCTTAAGAAGATTAGGAATTATTGTAGGGTGAGAAGGTTGAGAAATTAGGTAGTGGACTAAGTATGTTACATTTCTCTTCCCCAAGTTCTGCCACAGATTAGGACAGAGTGAAGGCCTGTTCCTGGTAACTTCGCTTTTACCATGAGAGCATTTAATCTCAATGTTTTCCTTCCCTGCAGTGATTCTCCCTCCCAACCATATATATTCCATATTCTAGCAATCTCCGTTTCTGTTGGTTTTCAAAGATTTTTGTCCCTCACCACATTACTACCCAGTCAACCCACATAACAAATTCTTAGTAATGGGAAGAGGCTCAAATAGAGAGCAGAAGCAATTCCAGACTCTAAGCATCCCATAAGATAAATACAGAGTAGGAAGGCTATGAGCTAATATGTAATACCTCTGCAAGTAATAAATCTCCCAAGACAGTACTATAAGCAATTTATAAAGAAATTAAGAGAAAAGGAACAAAAAATAGGTTTTTTTAAAATTTATTCAGATGCTTAGCATTTTTGGTGTGCTTCATTCTTCCCCGTTGAATGAAGGTTTCCATCTTATAGTTCCCTTCAACTTGAAGAGCTTCTTTTAGTGTTTCTACTAGTGCGGATCTGTTGGCTACAAATCTTTTTAGTTGTACTTTATCTGAAAATAATTGTTATTTTTCTTTCATAATTGAATAACATATCCCCTGAATATAGAGTTCTGGATTGACAGGATGGTTTTTTTAGTTTCAGCATTTTAATGGTGTTTTTCCATTCTCTCTGGCCTCCATGGTTTCAGATGAAAGTTGGCTGTTGATTGGATCATTTTCCCTCTGTGTAATATGTTATTTTCTCTTGCTGCTTTTGAGAGTTGCTGTTAGGCTTTGGCTTTCAGTAATTTGACTCTGGTGTACATCAGTGTGAACCTTTTTTGTGTTTATTCTGCTTAGTGTTCATTTATAATCTTGTATCTACAAATTTCTGTCTTTCATCAAATTAAGCAAAGTCTTAGCCATTATTTTTTAAAACACTTTTTTTCTGCCCCATTCTCTCTCATCTCCTTCTGTCATTCCAACTACATGTATATCTGAGTATTTGATACCACCTCGGTTTCATAGTTGATGTGTTGCAGCAGTGGAACACTATTCCACCACTGAACACCAGAAAACCCTGGCTCTCCCCTCCTGATCTAGGGCATCTGGAGATAGGAGTGAGTAGCATGATTTTACGGAGAAAACAATGGCACCCCACTCCAGTACTCTTGCCTGGAAAATCCCATGGACGGAGGAGCCTGGTAGGCTGCAGTCCATGGGGTTGCTAAGAGTCAGACACGACTGAGCAACTTCACTTTAACTTTTCACTTTCATGCATTGGAGAAGGAAATGGCAACCCACTCCAGTGTTCTTGCCTGGAGAATCCCAGGGACGGGAGAGCCTGGTGGGCTGCTGTCTGTGGGGTCGCACAGAGTCGGACACGACTGAAGTGACTTAGCAGCAGCAGCATGATTTTAAAGCTGTGCCCCCTTTACCTTCTGTCTTTGGTAGGAGTTAATCTGCCTCTACTGTTAGCAACTGTGCTTTCCAGCTAGGGTGTCTCTTCCATTCTCCTATAGAAAATAACACAACCTCTCAATCTTTTCATGCCACTCCTAAACACACACACACACACACACACACATTTATATATTGCCACCTTGATTCTGTCCCTTCTGAGAAATAGATAGAAAGTAAGGTTTGTCCCTTTTTAAGTTCCTTAAAACTCACATGAAAGTATGGATGTGCTGAAAGTGATCCTTTGTGCATAAAGAACTAAAATCAAAGTTAATCTGGGAAACCAAGCTGAAGCTGCCCTAGTTTCTGAATATAAAAACAGATGAAAAGCAGGCAGGAATAGGGGAGGTCAGGGTCCAAGAAAAGGCCTTGGACTTCGTTTGACACAGGTGTACTTCATTTTATCACGCTTCATTTTACTGTGCTTTGGCTTCCCAGGTGGTAAAGAATCTGCCAATGTAGGAAACATAGGAGATGCAGGTTCAGTCCCTGGGATGGGAAGATCCCCTGGAAGAAGAAATGGCAACCCACTCCAGTATTCTTGCTGGAATAATCCCATGGACAGAGGAGCCTGGTGAGCTACAGTCCATGGGGCACAAAGAATCAGACAGGACGGAAGCAACTGAGCATGCAGGCATGTATTATAGTGCTTCACAAATACTGCATTTTTACAAACTGAAGATTTGTGACAACCCTGCATATCAAACAAGTCTGTTGGTGCTGTTTTTCAACAGTATTTGCTCACTTCATGTCTCTGTGTCACAATTTAGTCCTTCTCACAATATTTCAAATATTTCAATATTATTCCTTCTCACAGTATTTCAAACTGTTTGATCATTATTTATCATCGTGATCTCTGTTCAGTGATCTCTGATGTTACTTTGACTTGCTAAAGACTCGGATGATGGTTAGGGTTTTCAACAATACAGTATTTTTAGTTAAGATAGGTATATTTTTAAGGTGTAATGCTGTTGACTTTATAGATGTCAGTGTGGTGTAAACACAACTTTTATATGAATTAGGAAGCCAAAAAATTCACTTTATTGAGATATTTGCTTTATTGTGGTGGTCTGGAACTGAACCCACAAAATCTCCAAGGTATACCTATGTTTGCTGATTCGTTAATCTGATATTTGTGTTCCTTTGGTTAATAGTTATTAAGAACCTATTACGTTCCAGCTCCTGAAAGCAAGAAGTTAGCAAGGAAGTAGCACTAGTGGAGAGCAGTTGAGACTCAATTTAGAGGAATGGTCAATGAGACAAACTAGTTCCTTGCCTCTTATCTTAGCTTCTTGACCTCCCACACCCTAATCTGGAGCCCTGGAGCAGATGAGAACCAGAGAAGTAGTAGAAATAGGAGTGCTTTTAGGGGAAAGAGGAGGGAAGTTCCCTAGTATGAAGGAAGGAATGTTCTCATTCTTGGGCCACTTCTGCTGTACAAAACCTGACTCTGGCATAATGCCTGATGGTACCGGAAAGGCAGTACCAGGCAAACTAGAAGGGGAAGTTAACCCAGACTTGGCCCTGGGCCAGCACTGCAGGGTGGAGCCAAAGGCCAGACTGGGGTGAGGCCTTGGAAGCCCTGGACAGGACATGTCCATTCATGACCAGAGCACCAGGGGCTTCCAGTTTGGCAGGTATAGCTCAGCAGAAGGGAATCTAGCCTGTGTTCAAGAGTCAGACATGCTTCCTGTCTGGCAGATTTGCCCAGCTGTCTGTTTAGTTCATTGTTGCTATCTCCAGCACAAACCTGGAATGATACCAGTTTCCTTCATGTAATAACCTGACTAATATTTATGTGGCATTTTGCACTTGACAGAGTAATTTTATTTCATTTAATACTTAACAATCCTAGGAAGTAGGATAAAGTTCTGTTTGTGATTATGTAACCTTGGTTGGTATGACTAAAAAGGGGTAAAGTCAGGCATAAGCCTTTTGTTGGGAATTTTCCCATGCAGATTTGTGATTTTCTTTCCCCTTTTAAATAGAGAAACACAGGCCACATTATTCTGGGTTCAAGAAAGCAACAGTGTTTTAATTTAAAATATACAGTGGATCAGATCACTTTGTACTACTTGGCCCAGACTGGTGGGACAAGCATTTTTATTTCTAGTATTGCCATTTTCTTCTCCCTAAATAAGGCATCTTGAGCCTGTGAAATAAAAGAAAGATAACTGCCCCTATCTTGGCCTTATGCCCACTCAGCAGAGAGAGATGAGATGGGGTAACCATCCTTGCTCTGGAGTCAAGAACTGTAGGAAGATAGACCCTACGCCAATAGGAAGCTACTGTTTGCTTGTTTGGGTGATATACTTGATTCCTTCTGGTATATTTTTTTATTTCAGTTATTGTTCATCTGTTTGTTCTTTAGTTCTTCTAGGTCTTTGTTAAACATTTCTTGTTGTTTTCTCCATCTATGCTTCCATTCATTTTGGACATCTTGGATCATCTTTACTATCATTACTGTGAATTCTTTTAAAGGTAGATTGCCTGTCTTCACTTAGTTGTTCTTCTGAGGTTTTGTCTTGTTCTTTCATCTGGGACATATTTCTCTGCCATCTCATTTTGTCTTTCTGTGATTGTGGTTGTAGCCTGGTGGATGAGGCTATCTAAGAGACTTGCATGCAGACTTCACGCTTTCACTCCTATGGGAGAACTTCTGCAGTATACTTTCCAGTTTGTGGGTCGCCCACCCACCCTGTATGGGATTTGATTTTATTGCACTTGCGTCCCTCCTATCATCTCATTGTGGCTTCTTCTTTGTCTTTGGATGTAGGGTATTTTATTAGAAGGTTCCAGTATTTTTTTGTCAATGGGTGTTCAGCAGTTGTGATTCTGGTGTTTCGGTAAGAAGAGATGAGCTCATGTCCTTCTACTCTGCCATCTTGCCTGTGACCCTGAGTGATATACTTGAAATTTTCCCTATCTTGATTTCATTCAAGAACAAAATGAACATTTAAAAATTAGAGCAATGAAATCACTGCTAAAAATGAGGGCAGCAACCTGAAGTCAGTTGCCATTCTCATCCACCCTTTCCGGAGCATTTTCTGCCTTGGGCCTCAGATGGAGGTTAGGTACTGTTGCCATTTACCATTTCTGATTTTTTTTTCCTTTTGTGTTGTACTTATCCAATAAATAGACCTTTCCCCCCTTTTCTAGTATCTAGTGTTAAAGTACTTATTTCAGTAGACACATGTAGGAGCACAAGAAAGAATAAAAATAGACTGCTTGCAAATTAAGCTCAGAAGCCATTCTTCAACAGGTAGATGTTTTTGGCTTTTTTTATAAATGAAAAACATGAGTGTCTTGAACAAAGCCATTCAGCCAGAAGTGCTGAGAATGGCTGGTATCCAGTTCTCTTAATATTTAACAGTTACTGACACCATTGTTTGCTCAGCATGCCAGGCACTCATGTAGTTTCCAATCCTTAAGATAACAATGCATGGCAGGTATTATAAACCTCATTTCACAGGCAAAGAAATGGAAGTTCAGAAGAATTGGATCATTTCTCCACAGTCACATATTTAGGAAGTGGAAGAGCTAGAATTTGACTCCTGATTTTTTTGACTCTGAAGTCCGTGCTCTTTCTACTCTACGAGGCTTCCTCTCACTCTATTACAGCATTTAATAATTTCTCTGTTTTCATATTAAATGTGTATAAAGAACTTCCAAAATAATTTATCTTGGAAGAACAATTACCCAAAACATGAAGATGCAAATAGTAGGTCAAGTTCCCTTTATAGTCAGATACACTGTGTGATGCTCCCGGAGCTTGGGATGCCTGCCTCTGCAGCCAGGATCTCAGGTTGCAGTGCAATTCCTCTTTGTGTTGGCCACAGTTCCAGATTTCCAGGCTGGAACTTACATGGTCATATTTCTTGGATTCCTTTAAGAGTCTATCATGTACATACATAACTCTTTATGAAAGAGAATCCACCCAGTCATTTGAAGAGGAGAGGCAGCAGTGGCCTTAAGATGTACACTCTGTCTGGCCAATGTGAGCCATAAGGAGTAATTAAATAAACATCTCACCATTCATGACCACCCACACTGACCAAGGTGGTTTAGTAAGGGTAGATTACTCAAAACACCTGCTGCTGCTGCTGCTGCTAAGTCACTTCAGTCAAGTCTGACTCTGTGCAACCCCATAGACGGCAGCCCACCAGGCTCCCCCATCCCTGGGATTCTCTAGGCAAGAACACTGGAGTGGGGTGCCATTTCCTTCTCCAATGCATGAAAGTGAAAATTGAAAGTGAAATTGCTCAGTCGTGTCTGACTCAAAACACCTAGAAAAGCTTTATTACATTCCAAATAGGCAATTTAAGGAAAATAAAATCTTCTCAATGCTGTGTCTGGTTTTCAGTTCTGTGAAATGTTCTTATCTGATTACAGACCATTTCTGTTCTTCTTTATTGAGGTATAATTTTCAGGTGTTAAAAGTATGCACATCATAAATTTGCCAGCTCCCAGATTTTATATAAGTAAAATCACACAGTATGTACCCATCTGTACCTGGTTTCTTTTGTTCAATGTTGTAGACACTCCATTTTGAAGCAACAGAATTTTTATCATACTTTGAAATAGTCTGCCTAGAATTTACTCATTTGTGGGAAGTGGAATTTAAAAAGATTTCAGACTGTCATTTTTTAAAATCTATTTATTTTCCTGTATTGGGTCTTGGTTGCCATTAAGTCTTAACCCTCTGTGTATGTCTCTCTAACTCTCTCTGTTCTTTTTCCTAAAATTCTATTTTTTCTTCAGAAAAAGGGAGTTCTTATTTTATTTTATTACTCAAATAACATTGTATCAGTAGATTTAGAATTATATCTAGAATCCAAATAATACAATTGCACCATTCTAACAAATTAAACTTTCATTTTACTTTTAGGACTTGTGTATATGGATATATATTTATTATTTGACTGTCACAGTGTAATTTAGTAAGGTCATAGTGTAATAAAATTTTATTTTTAACTTTTTTTCACTTAATGTATATCATAGCTATTTTTCCATGTATATTTTCCTAGTGTATTTTATTGTATTTCTTGTATTTCCACGTATTTTCCATATTTCTTAAAAAAACTGCATACTGTCTATTGATGAAGTACTGTAATTTGCATGATTCTCCTGTTATTTGCTGATTTTAGTTTTTTATTATAAATAACATTTAATTTCTAAACACTGAAACATATATAAAAATATTTCACAGTAAACATTTTCATAGATACCATTTTTCCTTCTTTTGATGGCCATCCTCAGAATCAATTTTCAGAACTTTACTTCAGCAAAATAATTTCTGATAGTTTCCATAAAATGTATTTTAGTCTGCCAAAGCAGTGTAGGAATATACCAGTTTCACCATATCCTCCTCAAAGCTATATTTCATCAACTTTTAAATTACTAGACAGAGTAATTTTTCAACTTGTTTCTCTTAGATCAGTCCTAATGATCAACATTGTTATTACTTTTTTATTAATAAGGTTAATTTTTTCTCCTATGAACTATTCATATTCTCTATCCTGTGGCCATCATGGTCAACAAAAGAGTCCGAAATGCAGTACTTGGATGCAATCTCAAAAACAACAGAATGATCTCTGTTCATTTCCAAGGCAAACCATTCAATATCACAGTAATCCAAGTCCATGCCCCAACCAGTAATGCTGAAGAAGCTGAAGTTGAACGGTTCTATGAAGACCTACAAGACCTTTTAGAACTAACACCCCAAAAAGATGTCCTTTTCATTATAGGGGACTGGAATGCAAAAGTAGGAAATCAAGAAACACCTGGAGTAACAGGCAAATTTGGCCTTGGAATACGGAATGAAGCAGGGCAAAGACTAATAGAGTTTGGCCAAGAAAATGCACTGGTCATAACAAACACCCTCTTTCAACAACACAAGAGAAGACTCTATACATGGACATCGCCAGATGGTGAACACTGAAATCAGATTGATTATATTCTTTGCAGCCAAAGATAGAGAAGCTCTATACAGTCAGCAAAAACAAGACCAGGAGCTGACTGTGGCTCAGACCATGAACTCCTTATTGCCAAATTCAGACTTAAATTGAAGAAAGTAGGGAAAACCACTAGACCATTCAGGTATGACCTAAATCAAATCCCTTATGATTACACAGTGGAAGTGAGAAATAGATTTAAGGGCCTAGATCTGATAGATAGAGTGCCTGATGAACTATGGAATGAGGTTCGTGACATTGTACAGGAGACAGGGATCAAGACCATTCCCATAGAAAAGAAATGCAAAAAAGCAAAATGGCTGTCTGGGGAGGCCTTACAAATAGCTGTGAAAAGAGAAGCGAAAAGCAAAGGAGAAAAGGAAAGATATAAACATCTGAATGCAGAGTTCCAAAGAATGGCAAGAAGAGATAAGAAAGCCTTCTTCAGCGATCAATGCAAAGAAATAGAGGAAAACAACAGAATGGGAAAGACTAGGGATCTCTTCAAGAAAATCAGAGATACCAAAGGAACATTTCATGCAAAGATGAGCTCGATAAAGGACAGAAATTGTATGGACCTAACAGAAGCAGAAGATATTAAGAAGAGGTGGCAAGAATACACAGAAGAACTGTACAAAAAAGATCTTCACAAAACCAGATAATCACGATGGTGTGATCACTGGCCTAGAGCCAGACATCCTGGAATGTGAAGTCAAGTGGGCCTTAGAAAGCATCACTACGAACAAAGCTAGTGGAGGTAGTGGAATTCCAGTTGAGCTATTCCAAATCCTGAAAGATGATGCTGTGAAAGTGCTGCACTCAATATGCCAGCAAATTTGGAAAACTCAGCAGTGGCCACAGGACTGAAAAAGGTCAGTTTTCATTCCAATCCCAAAGAAAGGCAATGCCAAAGAATGCTCAAACTACCGCACAATTGCACTCATCTCACACGCTGGTAAAGTAATGCTCAAAATTCTCCAAGCCAGGCTTCAGCAATATGTGAACCGTGAACTTCCTGATGTTCAAGCTGGTTTTAGAAAAGGCAGAGGAACAAGACATCAAATTGCCAACATCCACTGGACCATGGAAAAAGCAAGAGAGTTCCAGAAAAACATCTATTTCTGCTTTATTGACTATGCCAAAGCCTTTGACTGTGTGGATCACAATAAACTGTGGAAAATTCTTCAAGAGATGAGAATACCAGAGAACCTGACCTGCCTCTTGAGAAATTTGTATGCAGGTCATGAAGCAACAGTTAGAAGTGGACATGGAAAAACAGACTGGTTCCAAATAGGAAAAGGAGTTTGTCAAGGCTGTATATTGTCACCCTGCTTATTTAACTTATATGCAGAATACATCATGAGAAACACTGGGCTGGAAGAAGCACAAGTTGGAATCGAGATTGCCGGGAGAAATATCAATAACCTCAGATATGCAGATGACACCACCCTTAGGGCAGAAAGTGAAGAGGAACTAAAAAGCCTCTTGATGAAAGTGAAAGTGGAGAGTGAAAAAGTTGGCTTAAAGCTCAACATTCAGAAAACAAAGATCATGGCATCCGGTCCCATCGCTTCATGGGAAATAGATGGGGAAACAGTGGAAACAGTGTCAGACTTTATTTTTCTGGGCTCCAAAATCACTGCAGATGGTGATTGCAGCCATGAAATTAAAAGATGCTTACTCCTTGGAAGAAAAGTTATGACCAACCTAGATAGCATATTCAAAAGCAGAGACGTTACTTTGCCAACAAAGGTTCGTTTAGTCAAGGCTATGGTTTTTCCTGTGGTCATGTATGGATGTGAGAGTTGGACTGTGAAGAAGGCTGAGCACCGAAGAATGGATGCTTTTGAACTGTGGTGTTGGAGAAGACTCTTGAGAGTCCCTTGGACTGCAAGGAGATCAGTCCTGGGATTTCTTTGGAAGGAATGATGCTGAAGCTGAAACTCCAGTACTTTGGCCACCTCATGCGAAGAGTTGACTCATTGGAAAAGACTGATGCTGGGAGGGATTGGGGGCAGGAGGAGAAGGGGATGACAGAGGATGAGATGGCTGGATGGCATCACTGACTCGATGGACGTGAGTCTAGGTGAACTCCAGGAGTTGGTGATGGACAGGGAGGCCTGGCGTGCTTTGATTCAAGGGGTTGCAAAGAGTCGGACTGAGCAACTGATCTGATCTGATCCATTTATAATTATGGTATTCCCATTTTACCAATTCATATGAATTTTTAATATAATATATACAAAAGGATTGTTTTAAAATCATCTTTTGGTCATTATCTCATTGGACATATTATTTGATTCTCTACTTACCAGATAACATGGATTGACTCTTATTTTTCAACATTCATTTGCTTATCTAGAAATATTTACTGTGCCTTTTATATGCCAAGACTATGCTAAGCAAAGAGAATATAGCAGTAAACAAGATAACATGGTTCTTGCCCATATTAGATGTTCAATAAATGTCACTGGATGCTGAAAAAAGTGTTATGACAGAAGATAATGTCATCTACATTTCTAATTATTGTTGAATAGTTCTCAGGAGTCCTTGAAGAGGTTTCTAAGATTCTCCTACCTGATTAGAATAGTCAGATGGCCCTTTTCCAAGTTCTATTTAAAATTTTTTTTCCTAAGGTATATGTACTATATTTTATTTTTTACTATGGTATATTTTTTGCTTGAACACAAACTATTGGTGGTATCCTAGGACAGTGATACTATCTCCTAGGATAAAGTGAAAGTGAAAGTCACTGAGTCGAGTCCGACTCTTTGTGACCCCTTGGACTATACAGTCCATGGAATTCTCCAGGCCAGAATACTGGAGTGGGTAGCCTTTCCCTTCTCCAGGAGATCTTCCCAACCCAGGGATCGAACCCAGGTCTCCCACATTGCAGGCGGATTCTTTACCAGCTGAGCCACCAGGGAATCCCAGGAGAGGCCTAGTTTGTTTTCATTGTATAATACTCTATGCAGTAGCTCTCTTAAACATAATAAAAACCTTCATTTTTACAAATTTAAATTCAGTATTTTCAAGGCTTTTGATATATTGAAAATAATGTTATACTGGGCAAGGCTATTTATCAAATTCTTAGAGAAAACTCCTTTGATGAAGTCTGCTGAATGAAGCTTTTTTTACCCATATGTTCACCATGGTGAGAGTTTTTTTCATGTGTTTCAAAAGGATTTAGCCCCTAGGCAAATGTTTTTCTTAAGTCTTTGTAAAGGAAACATAAAACTCTCAGTTCCATGTCAGAGTGACCAGGTTGAGTTAAGATGTTAGATTGGAAATAACAGCAGTCAACTGAAGGGGCTTAAAACAAAAAGTAGTATTCTATATAAGGTTATATATAGAAAGTGAAAGTGAAGTTGCTCAGTGGTATCCAACTCTTTGTGACTCCATAGACTGTAGCCTACCAGGCTCCTCCGTCCATGGGATTTTCCAGGCAAGAGTACTGGAGTGGGTTGCCATTTCTTTCTCCAGGGGGTCTTCCCGACCTAGGGATCGAACCCAGGTCTCCCACATTGTAGGCAGACACTTTACCGTCTGAGCCACCAGGGAAGCCTGTTATATATAGAATACTACCTTTTTCAGAAGACAGGGTGGTCAGATGGCATCACTGACCCAATAGACATGAGTTTAAGCAAGCTCTGGGAGACGGTGAAGGACAGGGTAGCCTGGTGTGCTGCAGTCCATGGGGTCGCAAGAGTCGGTCACAACTGAGTGACTGAACAACACAATATAAGGTTATAGGAGGGTATGGTGTTAAATACTCAATAGACACCCTCTCTCTCTCATCTCTGCCCTTGTGCTTCATTTTCTGTCTGTAGACTGACTTCCCATCCTTCTCCAGTTCTCCTCACAGGTGAAGATGCCCTCACCCCATCCCCATTGGACCCAACCTCCATGTTTTAGGTCTAGTCGTCTAAAGAAAAGTTGAATCCCTTAGATCTAATTCCAGATTTCTTGGGATGAGATTCTGATTGGTCTAGTTTGGGTCATGTGTCTGCTCCTGGCCCAATCAACTGTGGTCAAGTTCAGTTCAAGTCAGTTGCTCAGTCGTGTCTGATTCTTTACGACCCCATGAATCACAGCACGCCAGGCCTCCCTGTCCATCACCAACTCCTGGAGTTCACTCAGACTCATGTCCATCGAGTCAGTGATGCCATCCAACCATCTCATCCTCTGTCCTCCCCTTCTCCTCCTGCCCCCAGTCTCTCCCAGCATCAGTGTTTTCCAATGAGTCAACTCTTCGCATGAGGTGGCCAAAGTACTGGAGTTTCAGCTTTAGCATCATTCCTTCCAAAGAAATCCCAGGACTGATCTCCTTCAGAATGGACTGGTTGGATCTCCTTGCAGTCCAAGGGACTCTCAAGAGTCTTCTCCAACACCATAGTTCAAAAGCATCAATTCTTCGGTGCTCAGCTTTCTTCACAGTCCAACTCTCACATCCATACATGACCACAGGAAAAACCATAGCCTTGACTATGGTTTTGTTGGACCCTTGTTGGCAAAGTAATGTCTCTGCTTTTGAATATGCTATCTAAGTGGGTCATAACTTTTCTTCCAAGGAGCAAGCGTCTTTTAATTTCATGGCTGCAATCACCATCTGCAGTGATTTTGGAGCCCCCCAAAATAAAGTCTGACATTGTTTCCACTGTTTCCCCATCTATTTCCCGTGAAGTGATTGGACCAGATGCCATGATCTTCGTTTTCTGAATGTTGAGTTTTAAGCCAACTTTTTCACTCTCCTCTTTCATCTTCATCAAGAGGCTTTTGAGTTCCTCTTCACTTTCTGCCATAAGGGTGGTGTCATCTGCATATCTGAGGTTATTGGTATTTCTCTCCACAATCTTGATTCCAGCTTGTGCTTCTTCCAGCCCAGCGTTTCTCATGATGTACTCTGCATATAAGTTAAATAAGCAGGGTGACAATACACAGCCTTGACGTACTCCTTTTCCTATTTGGAACCAGTCTGTTGTTCCATGTCCACTTCTAACTGTTGCTTCCTGACCTGCATACAGATTTCTCAAGAGGCAGGTCAGGTGGTCTGGTATTCCCATCTCTTTCAGAATTTTCCACAGTTAATTGTGATCCACACAGTCAAACGCTTTGGTATAATCAATAAAGCAGAAATAGATGTTTTTCTGGAACTCTCTTGCTTTTTCAACTGTGGTCAAGGGTGGGTAAAACATTTTTATTATGTTTTAAGAGTTCTACTGTGTGGAGTATTATACAATGAAAACAAACTAGGCCTCTCCTAAGATATCACCCTTGGCCACAGTTGATTAAGCCTTGTATAAACAAGCCTGACTCAGCTCCAGTCTTGTGATTGAGGTTGTAGTCTCTGGAGGCCAAGGGAAAAGGAGGAACAATAGGAATAGACAGATGCCACAAAAGATGTCTCCTGTAATATCTTTGTCAGGCAGACATATTGGTACTGATGGATGGTTTTTTAAATGAAAGAAAAGTAAATATTAAAATCTCTTTGCAGTATGCTACTGCTGTTGAGGCTCTTGTTACAATAGCTTGATATATTTCAGTTCACTCATGATCAAGGAGAATCTAGGTGATATCTAAGAGTTTTATGATGCTGTTTGATTTTTTTCATTTGGGACAACGAGAGTAGCTGAAATTATATTACAACTCTAGCATTCTCTTTTTAAGTTAAATATTATTTCCTGAAACATTGGCAGTGCCATTGTTAGTAGATTTTAAAAAATTACAGAATTTTACCTTCAAACCAACAAATAATTCTGGTTAGAATTATGGTAACTCATTAGGGATTTATAGAAAAGTTTCCTGAAGTTTGTGTCATTCAAGTTTAGCCTTTTTAATTTGATGCAGTGAGTAGTCTGAATGAGTTTGTTTTTGTAATTTATCTGATAAGCCTTGGGGCAGGGCCCAGGTTTTGACATGTAGTTTGATAGTTTATACTGTACTCTCAATACTTAAAAAATAATGATTGTTAAGTGTTGGGGTTTTGGCACAAAACCCTAAGGATAATTAACTTTGAGAGCTATTTTGATGTATGATGAAAGGAGTTGTGAAAAACTTCTCATGGCTTCTTAGAAGGAGTCAAGTATGTATCCAGTGGCTGAAACATGCTGAAATTTAGAATTCATAGATGTAATTGCCTGATGAACATGGCTTTGATGTTAAAAATTCTAACAGCATTTATACTAGAATTAATATCCCTAGTACTGGATTAAGAGTTTAGAGGCTCTAAATCCATGTGTGAAATTAAAAAACAAAACATCAAAATATACTAAACCTTAAAGTAAACATCAAGAAATCTAATGAGTTCTATGGTTTGTTTGTTTTGAATTTTGCATGATGACTATTTGAATGCCTTTTTAAAAAAATCTCTCAAATATTGAATACTTCCAAATTGTGTGCGTGTGTGTGTTGCACAAGCGTTGCCAGCACCCTAGGAATGTACTTAATTTGCCTTTTGGATGACCCACAGTGGGTACATCATGTTCTTGAATGTGAAGTAGACTGTGCGGACTTGGGTTCCAATTACAGAAAATTTGGGTAGCTTAGTTGGCAACCAAGGAAGCTACACCAGTGGCAACTCCTTATGACCGCTTCAGGAGAGAGAGCTGTGCCTCGTGTCTTCTATCTCATGTGGTAGGGGCTTAGTTTCACTTTTGAGCATAAGAATTTTACCCCAGGATGATCATGGTTGAAGGGCAAATGAGCAGTTATAGAAGGCCTTGTGTGATGGTTCCTAACTTCTTCACCAAAACGCTTTCCATTATTTCCCCTCTAAATTTGGAATATTTTTTCCTAATTAAAAAATACATTTACTAGTTAAAATTTGTTGTATGTCAGTGTATAAATTAGATGGCTTTTAAGAAAGGAAAATTAAGAAAATAAGATAATCTTTAGAGTTAAACTACATAAACAAAAAAATTGCAGAGAAGAAAAGAGACAAAAATTACTTTGAAGAAATGCAATGGCCAGATCTGAGCAAATTATGGGAGTATATGGTGACAGTGAAATCGGAAGTAAATGAAGGTGTATTAGTTATTCTGGGAAGATTTTCATAAGAGAGCATCTGGGATGAATATTGGCAGGGTCCATCCAGCTACTACTGTCCTGGGACGAGACGGTCTCACATTTGTACTTACGGTTTCATTGGCAGTTCAGTTCAATTCAGTCTCTCAGTCATGTCCAACTCTTCGCGACCGCATAGACTGCAGCACGCCAGGCCTCCCTGTCCATCACCAACTTCCGGAGCTTATTCAAATTCATGTCCATGGAGTCAGTGATGCCATCCAACCATCTCATCCTTTGTTGTCCCCCTCTCCTCCTGCCTTCAGTCTTTCCCAGCATCAGGGTCTTTTCCAATGAGTCAGTTCTTTGCATCAGGTGGCCAGAGTATTGGAGTTTCAGCTTCAACATCAGTTCTTCCAATGAATATTCAGGGCTGATCTCCTTTAGGATGAACTGGTTGGATCTCCTTGCAGTCCAGGGACTCTCAGAGTCTCCTCTAACACCACAGTTCAAAAGCATCAATTCTTTGGTGCTCAGCTTTCTTCATAGTCCAACTCTCACATCCATACATGACTACTGGAAAAACCATAACTTTGACTAAACAGACCTTTGTTGACAAAGTAATGTCTCTGCTTTCTAATATGCTGTCTAAGTTGGTCATAACTTTTCTTCCAAGGAGCAAGCATCTCTTAATTTCATGGCTACAGTCACCATCTGCTGTGATTTTGGAGCCCCCAAAAATAAAGTCAGCCACTTTTTCCACTCTTTCCCCATCTATTTGCCATGAAGTGATGGGACCGGATGCCATGATCTTAGTTTTCTGAATGTTGAGTTTTAAGCTAACTTTTTCACTCTCCTCTTTCACTTTCATCAAGAGGCTCTTTAGTTCTTCTATGCTTTCTGCCATAAGTGTGGTGTCATCTGCATATCTGAGGTTATTGATATTTCTCCCGGCAATCTTGGTTCCAACCTGTGCTTCATTAAGTCCAGCATTTCTCATGATGTACTCTGCATATAAGTTAAATAAGCAGGGTGATAATATACAGCCTTGATGTACTCCTTTCCCAATTTGGAACCAGTCTGTTGTTCCATGTCCAGTTCTTTTTTTTTTTTTTTTAAATGAAAAACAGTATTTTATTGTGAGTTCCTGAACATTCAGCCAGGTATGTATCAGAATTTTTCTTTCTTTTTTTTTTTTGAAAAATAAAAAAATTCCTTTATTTCTCATGTGTTCCCCATCCTGAACCCTCCTCCCTCCTCCCTCCCCATACCATCCCTCTGGGTCGTCCCAGTGCACCAGCCCCAAGCATCCAGCATCGTGCATTGAACCTGGACTGGCATCTCGTTTCATACATGACATTTCACATGTTTCAATGCCATTCTCCCAAATCTTCCCACCCTCTCCCTCTCCCACAGAGTCCATAAGCCTGTTCTATACATCAGTGTCTCTTTTGCTGTCTCGTATACAGGGTTATCGTTACCATCTTTCTAAATTCCATATATATGCGTTAGTATACTGTATTGGTGTTTTTCCTTCTGGCTTACTTCACTCTGTATAATAGGCTCCAGTTTCATCCACCTCATTAGAACTGATTCAAATGTATTCTTTTTAATGGCTGAGTAATACTCCATTGTGTATATGTACCACAGCTTTCTTATCCATTCATCTGCAGATGGACATCTAGGTTGCTTCCATGTCCTGGCTATTATAAACAGTGCTGCGATGAACACTGGGGTACACGTGTCTCTTTCCCTTCTGGTTTCCTCAGTGTGTATGCCCAGCAGTGGGATTGCTGGATCATAAGGCAGTTCTATTTCCAGTTTTTTAAGGAATCTCCACACTGTTCTCCATAGTGGCTGTACTAGTTTGCATTCCCACCAACAGTGTAAGAGGGTTCCCTTTTCTCCACATCCTCTCCAGCATTTATTATTTGTAGACTTTTGGATCGCAGCCATTCTGACTGGTGTGAAATGGTATCTCATAGTGGTTTTGATTTGCATTTCTCTGATAATGAGTGATGTTGAGCATCTTTTCATGTGTTTGTTAGCCATCTGTATGTCTTCTTTGGAGAAATGTCTATTTAGATCTTTGGCCCATTTTTTGATTGGGTCATTTATTTTTCTGGAGTTGAGCTGTAGGAGTTGCTTGTATATTTTTGAGATTAGTTGTTTGTCGGTTGCTTCATTTGCTATTATTTTCTCCCATTCTGAAGGCTGTCTTTTCACCTTGCTAATAGTTTCCTTTGATGTGCAGAAGCTTTTAAGTTTAATTAGGTCCCATTTGTTTATTTTTGCTTTTATTTCCAATATTCTGGGAGGTGGGTCATAGAGGATCCTGCTGTGATGTATGTCAGAGAGTGTTTTGCCTATGTTCTCCTCTAGGAGTTTTATAGTTTCTGGTCTTACGTTGAGATCTTTAATCCATTTTGAGTTTATTTTTGTATATGGTGTTAGAAAGTGTTCTAGTTTCATTCTTTTACAGGTGGTTGACCAGATTTCCCAGCACCACTTGTTAAAGAGATTGTCTTTAATCCATTGTATATTCTTGCCTCCTTTGTCAAAGATAAGGTGTCCATATGTGCGTGGATTTATCTCTGGGCTTTCTATTTTGTTCCATTGATCTATATTTCTGTCTTTGTGCCAGTACCATACTGTCTTGATAACTGTGGCTTTGTAGTAGAGCCTGAAGTCAGGTAGGTTGATTCCTCCAGTTCCATTTTTCTTTCTCAAGATCGCTTTGGCTATTCGAGGTTTTTTGTATTTCCATACAAATTGTGAAATTATTTGTTCTAGCTCTGTGAAGAATACTGTTGGTAGCTTGATAGGGATTGCATTGAATCTATAAATTGCTTTGGGTAGTATACTCATTTTCACTATATTGATTCTTCCAATCCATGAACATGGTATATTTCTCCATCTATTAGTGTCCACTTTGATTTCTTTCACCAGTGTTTTATAGTTTTCTATATATAGGTCTTTAGTTTCTTTAGGTAGATATATTCCTAAGTATTTTATTCTTTTTGTTGCAATGGTGAATGGAATTGTTTCCTTAATTTCTCTTTCTGTTTTCTCATTATTAGTGTATAGGAATGCAAGGGATTTCTGTGTGTTGATTTTATATCCTGCAACTTTACTATAATCATTGATTAGTTCTAGTAATTTTCTGGTGGAGTCTTTAGGGTTTTCTATGTAGAGGATCATGTCATCTGCAAATAGTGAGAGTTTTACTTCTTCTTTTCCAATTTGGATTCCTTTTATTTCTTTTTCTGCTCTGATTGCTGTGGCCAAAACTTCCAAAACTATGTTGAATCGTAATGGTGAAAGTGGGCACCCTTGTCTTGTTTCTGACTTTAGAGGAAATGCTTTCAATTTTTCACCATTGAGGATAATGTTTGCTGTGGGTTTGTCATATATAGCTTTTATTATGTTGAGGTATGTTCCTTCTATTCCTGCTTTCTGGAGAGTTTTTATCATAAATGGGTGTTGAATTTTGTCAAAGGCTTTCTCTGCATCTATTGAGATAATCATATGGTTTTTGTTTTTCAATTTGTTAATGTGGTGTATTACATTGATTGATTTGCGGATATTGAAGAATCCTTGCATCCCTGGGATAAAGCCCACTTGGTCATGGTGTATGATCTTTTTAATGTGTTGTTGGATTCTGATTGCTAGAATTTTGTTTAGGATTTTTGCATCTATATTCATCAGTGATATTGGCCTGTAGTTTTCTTTTTTTGTGGGATCTTTGTCAGGTTTTGGTATTAGGGTGATGGTGGTCTCATAGAATGAGTTTGGAAGTTTACCTTCCTCTGCAATTTTCTGGAAGAGTTTGAGCAGGATAGGTGTTAGCTCTTCTCTAAATTTTTGGTAGAATTCAGCTGTGAAGCCGTCTGGACCTGGGCTTTTGTTTGCTGGAAGATTTTTGATTACAGTTTCAATTTCCGTGCTTGTGATGGGTCTGTTAAGGTTTTCTATTTCTTCCTGGTCGAGTTTTGGAAAGTTGTACTTTTCTAAGAATTTGTCCATTTCTTCCTCGTTGTCCATTTTATTGGCATATAATTGTTGATAATAGTCTCTTATGATCCTTTGTATTTCTGTGTTGTCTGTTGTGATCTCTCCATTTTCGTTTCTAATTTTATTGATTTGATTTTTCTCCCTTTGTTTCTTGATGAGTCTGGCTAATGGTTTATCAATTTTATTTATCCTTTCAAAGAACCAGCTTTTGGCTTTGTTGATTTTTGCTATGGTCTCTTTTGTTTCTTTTGCATTTATTTCTGCTCTAATTTTTAAGATTTCTTTCCTTCTACTAACCCTGGGGTTCTTCATTTCTTCCTTTTCTAGTTGCTTTAGGTGTAGAGTTAGGTTATTTATTTGACTTTTTTCTTGTTTCTTGAGGTGTGCCTGTATTGCTATGAACTTTCCCCTTAGGACTGCTTTTACTGTGTCCCACAGGTTTTGGGTTGTTGTGTTTTCATTTTCATTCGTTTCTATGCAAATTTTGATTTCTTTTTTGATTTCTTCTGTGATTTGTCGGTTATTCAGCAGGGTGTTGTTCATCCTCCATATGTTGGAATTTTTAATAGTTTTTCTCCTGTAATTGAGATCTAATCTTACTGCATTGTGGTCAGAAAAGATGCTTGGAATGATTTCTATTTTTTTGAATTTACCAAGGCTAGCTTTATGGCCCAGGATGTGATCTATCCTGGAGAAGGTTCCATGTGCGCTTGAGAAAAAGGTGAAATTCATTGTTTTGGGATGAAATGTCCTATAGATATCAATTAGGTCTAACTGGTCTATTGTATCGTTTAAAGTTTGTGTTTCCTTATTAATTTTCTGTTTAGTTGATCTATCCATAGGTGTGAGTGGGGTATTAAAGTCTCCCACTGTTATTGTGTTATTGTTAATTTCTCCTTTCAAACTTGTTAGCATTTGTCTTACATACTGCGGTGCTCCCGTGTTGGGTGCATATATATTTATAATTGTTATATCTTCTTCTTGGATTGATCCTTTGATCATTATGTAGTGACCTTCTTTGTCTCTTTTCACAGCCTTTGTTTTAAAGTCTATTTTATCTGATATGAGTATTGCTACTCCTGCTTTCTTTTGGTCCCTATTTGCATGGAAAATCTTTTTCCAGCCCTTCACTTTCAGTCTGTATGTGTCCCCAGTTTTGAGGTGGGTCTCCTGTAGACAACATATGTAGGGGTCTTGTTTTTGTATCCATTCAGCCAGTCTTTGTCTTTTGGTTGGGGCATTCAACCCATTTACGTTTAAGGTAATTACTGATAAGTATGATCCCGTTGCCATTTACTTTATTGTTTGGGGTTCGAATTTATACACCATTTTTGTGTTTCCTGTCTAGAGAATATCCTTTAGTATTTGTTGGAGAGCTGGTTTGGTGGTGCAGAATTCTCTCAGCTTTTGCTTGTCTGAGAAGCTTTTGATTTCTCCTTCATACTTGAATGAAATCCTTGCTCGGTACAATAATCTGGGCTGTAGGTTATTTTCTTTCATCATTTTAAGTATGTCTTGCCATTCCCTCCTGGCTTGAAGAGTTTCTATTGAAAGATCAGCTGTTATCCTTATGGGAATTCCCTTGTGTGTTATTTGTTGTTTTTCCCTTGCTGCTTCTAATATTTGTTCTTTGTGTTTGACCTTTGTTAATTTGATTAATATGTGTCTTGGGGTGTTTCGCCTTGGGTTTATCCTGTTTGGGATTCTCTGGGTTTCTTGGACTTGGGTGATTATTTCCTTCCCCAGTTTAAGGAAGTTTTCAACTATTATCTCCTCAAGTATTTTCTCATGGTCTTTCTTTTTGTCTTCTTCTTCTGGAACCCCTATGATTCGAATGTTGTAGCGTTTAATATTGTCCTGGAGGTCTCTGAGATTGTCCTCATTTCTTTTACTTCGTTTTTCTTTTATTCTCTCTGATTCATTTATTTCTACCGTTCTATCTTCTAATTCACTAATCCTATCTTCTGCCTCTGTTATTCTACTATTTGTTGCCTCCAGAGTGTTTTTAATTTCATTTATTGCATTATTCACTATATATTGACTCTTTTTTATTTCTTCTAGGTCCTTGTTAAACCTTTCTTGCATCTTCTCAATCCTTGTCTCCAAGCTATTTATCTGTGATTCCATTTTAATTTCAAGATTTTGGATCAATTTCACTATCGTTATTCGGAATTCTTTATCAGGTAGATTCCCTATCTCTTCCTCTTTTGTTTGGTTTGGTGGGCATTTATCCTGTTCCTTTATCTGCTGGCTATTCCTCTGTCTCTTCATCTTGTTTAAATTGCTGAGTTTGGGGTGTCCTTTCTGTATTCTGGCAGTTTGTGGAGTTCTCTTTGTTGTGGCTTTTCCTCGCTGTGTGTGGGTTTGTACAGGTGGCTTGTCAAGGTTTCCTGGTTAGGGAAGCTTGTGTCGGTGTTCTGATGGGTGGAGCTGTATTTCTTCTCTTTGTTCAGTCACGCTCCTTTCGAAGAGTTGGATTGCTTTTCTGGGTGCCTGATGTCCTCTGCCGGCGTTCAGAAGTTGTTTTGTGGAATTTACTCGACGTTTAAATGCTCTTTTGATGAATTTGTGGGGGAGAAAGTGTTCTCCCCGTCCTACTCCTCCGCCATCTTGGCTCCTCCCAGTCCATGTCCAGTTCTAACTGTTGTTTCTTGACTTGCATACAGATTTCTCAGAAGGCAGGTCAGGTGCTCTGGTATTCCCATCTATTGAAGAATTTTCCACAGTTTGTTGTGATCCACACACAGTCAAAGGCTTTGGTATAGTCAATAAAGCAGAAATAGATGTTTTTCTGTAACTCTCTTGCTTTTGGCAATTTGATCTCTGGTGTCTCTACCTTTTCTGCCTTTGAGTCCAGCTTGAACATCTGGAAGTTCACGGTTCATGGTTCAGGTTGAAGCCTGGCTTGGAGAATTTTGAGCATTACTTTACTAGCATGTGAGATGAGTGCAATTGTGTGCTGGTTTCATCGGCAGGGCTATGTTTATTGAGGGGAAAGGTACTAACACCAGGTCTCATTGAACTTTTAAGTTACTCCCTGCCTCTGGCAGGATTCCAGTCTCAGTAAACAAGATGCTAATAATATTTTGGTTCCCTACGTAGTTCACCCCGTAAGGGTGAAAAATGTTCTGGTCATGCTTAGAGGATTATCCTAGCCCATGTGACTGTGATAATTCTCAGCACAAATTAATACATTATCTTAGTTTGCTCATCAACTTCTGTGAATTTGGTTAAAATGAGGGATGATCTTGAATGGGCTGACAAATGGGTTTTTGGAGCCAGCAAGGCCAAGAACCAAGGAACCTCCCCAAAGAACGTGGACTTTAGACTCTTGGCAGGCGGGGGAAGGGTGGGCGGGCCAGAAAGTGTGTCCAACTCATGTCTATCCCCAGCTTGTATCACAGGGCCTTGCATCCAGTTGAAACTCAGTGTTGATTTATCTGGACTAGATGCTCCTTCATGTTAAAGCCTATTTTATAATTGCAATCTCATTTTATAATTGCTCAAAAGTATAAAATCACCAATCAGAAAGTTTTTAAAACTTAAAAAAATTAACCCTGGTAATAAACATTCTGAAGAAAATATATAAAATAGACATAAGTGAAAAGAAAAAACTAACCACCCATATTCAATTAATTAGAGAAAACCACTGTTAACATTTAGTATATACCCTTTCAGTCATTTTTTATACATAAAGTACATGTATGTTTAAATATCTATATTCTTACAAAAATAGTATCTTATCATAATGCAGTTTTGTAGGTTGGCCTTTTTAAAAAAAATTAAACTACATGTGAAAAAAAATCTTCCTGTCAATAAATAATCTATGGAATAATTTTTAGTGACTGCATAGTATATTTCTTACTGTATGGATGTACCATAACTTGAGCATTCCCCTATTGTTTCTCATTTAAGTTGTGCCCATTACTTTGTTATTATAAACAGTACTCTAAAGACCACACAGTTTCTTTTGAATGAATTCTTGGAAGTGATATTAATAAGTTAAAGTGTATACATGTTTTAAAGCTTTTTACAGAGTTTGACAGACAAATTGTCCTCTGGAAAAACTGCTTTAAAATTATTCATCCACTAGCAGTGTATGAGAGGGCCCATTTTCCTACCTTAGGCTTTATACAACTTAGTATCATTGACAGCTTTGGAGCGTAAGGCCACTACAGCCCAAGTATCCTTAACAACTAATTGGAACCCCAGATGCAGCCTTTCCAGTCGACCTCACCATGCCTGTCAATCCCAGTGCTTGTCCCTCCAAATCTAGACTCTTAACACCCCTCTCTGTCTCACACTCCCTCCCTTCTTTCTTTCTTCTCTCCTTCCTTCCTTCCTGGTCTTGAAATTCCTTCAGGGAAGCTGTGAATGGACTCTGAGTATGAGTCCATTCAGACAGTCCAGACAGAATACAGGATGCCCAGTTAAATTCAGATGTTAGATAAACAACAAATATTGCCTGAGCCAGTAGTACAGTTTTTATACTAAAAATTGTTTATCGTATATTGGTATCTGTAGTTCATATTGAACTGGGCACCCTGTATTTTTATTTGCTAAATCTGGCAAACGTATCTGCATGTTCTTTAATATCATCTGCCCTAAATATAGTAAAATTCCTCAAAATATCTGATATTTGGGTGCTTTTCTCTATCTCAATTAAAGGACACAGATTGTTCTTTATTTTACATTTCTTTAGTCATTTTGGTGGGGGAGAGAAAACCAGAAGGAGAGGAATTAGCTATGTCTTCTCAAACCACCATCTTTTTCCCAGAAGTATAAAAGTTTTATGAAAAGCAAACCAGTGTATTTGAAGGCTATAAAGCAGAACATTCATGATTTATCATTTGGATAAAATAAGTTGCAAAGCACATGTTATGATCTTATTTCAGTTTAAAATATACTACTTTCATTTTAAATTTTATTGAAGTATAGTTGATTTACAGTGCTGTGTTATCTCTAGTATGCTACAAAATGACTCAGTTATGCATATATACATATTCTTTTCCACTATGGTTTATCACAGGATATTGAATATAGTTCCATGTGCTATATAGTAGGACTTTGTTGTTTATTCTTCCTATATATAATAGTTTGCATCTGCTAATCGTAAATTCCTAATCCTTCCCTCTGCACCCCTCTTCCCGCTTGGCAACCACAAGTCTGTTTTCTGTCTGTGAGTCTATTTCTGTTTCATAGATATGTTCATTTGTGTTGTATTTTAGATACCAGTTATAAGTGATATATGGTATTGAGTTAGTCAATAAGTTTGTTCAGGTTTTTCCACAAGGTGTAATGTAGTATTTGTCTTTCTCTTCTGACTTATTAGCACTTAGCTTAGTGTGATAATCTCTAGGTCCATCCATGTGGCTATAAATGGTATTATTTCATTTTTTTAATGGCTAATATTCCCCTGTATGTATGTGTGTGTTTGTGTGTATATTTACACACACATATCACATATGTATATATATACATATATATATATGTGTATAGGCTTCCCAGGTGGTGCAGTGGTCAAGAATCCACCTGCCAATGCAAGAGATGCAAGAGATACAGATTCAATCCCTGCATCAGGAAGATCCTCTGGAATAGCAAATGGCAACCTGCTCCAGTATTCTCGCCTGAAAAATTCCAAGGACAGAGGAGCCTCGGGGGCTACAGTCTATGGGGTTGTAAAAAGTTGAACATGACTGAGAAATTGAGCACACATGCACACGCTTACACACACGCATACACATTCAAAAAACTAAGATCATGGCATCTGGTCCCACCACTTCATGGCAAGTAGATGGAGAAAAAATGGAAACAGTGACAGACTTTATTTTCTTAGGCTCCAAAATAACTGCAGATGGTGATTGCAGCCATGAAATTAAAAGATGTTTGCTCCTTGGAAGAAAATCTATGACAAACCTAGACAGCATATTAAAAAGCAGAGACATCACTATACCAACAAAGGTCCACATGGTCAAGCTATGGTTTTTCCGTTGGTCATGTATGGATGTGAGAGTTGAATCAGAAAGACGGCTGAGCACCAAAGAATTGATGCTTTTGAACTACGGTGCTGGAGAAGACTCTTGAGAGTCTCTCTTAGGCTGCAAGGAAATCAAACCAGTCAACTCTAAAGGAAATCAACCCTGAATATTCTTTGGAAGAACTGATGCTGAAGCTCCAAAATTTTGGCCACCTGATATGAAGAGCCTACTCACTGGAAAAGACCATGATGCTGGGAAAGATTGAAGACAGGAGGAGAAGGGGACAACAGAGGATGAGATGGTTGGATGGCATCATCGACTCAATGGACATGAGTTTGAGCAAACTCTGGGAGATAGTGAAGGACAGGGACGCCTGGCATGCTGCAATTCAGGGGGTCGCAAGAAGTTGTACACACCTGAACGACTGAACAACAACAGCAGCAAATAGGCCCAGGCCTGCATAGCCTAGTTTTTACAAGAATCCTGCTGGATTAGTTTAGAGACTCTCAAGTCTCTTTAATACCTGATAACTCTCAATATCTGATCAAGTTCTTCACCCTTTACCTTTGATGTCTAAAGTCCTTGCCCAGCCTTCAGACAGAATCCTGCTAAGTCAGTTTACAAAGACCCCCTATTTTTGATGTCTCCTTTTAATAATTTTACATCCACTGAGTTTTCTATCCACTGATCTCCCCTTTCTGCTCCTTGGCTGTGAATCCCCATTTGTTACTATATTCAGAGTTGAGCCTGATCTCTCTCCCCATTGGGATAATCTTGACATCTGCTGCAATAGTCTTGAATAAAGTCTTCCTTACCATTTTAAAAAAGTGTCAGAATAACTTGTTCTTCTTTTTCCAGCTTTATTGAAATACAAGTGACATTTTCCACTGTGCAGGTTTAAGATGTACAACATAGTGATTTGATTCACAAATATATTGTGAAATGATTACCACAATAAGGTTAATCTCACACAGTACCTTTTTGGGGAGTGGGGGAACGAGTACTGAGAACTTCTGAGATGTATTCCCTTAGCAACTTTGAAGTATACAGTACAGTATTGTTAGAATAATTTCTTCTTTAACAATCCTGGCAAATCTGGCCTAGGCTGCCTCAGAGCACCACTTTTTAAGATGCAAAGATTTGAATGGCAGCCATAAAGAAAGGACATTCTGCATGTAAGCAAGGGCTTTTAGCCTTTTAGATACTTTCATTCTTTGCTCCATCCTTAGCAATAAAGTCCCCAAACGTCCTTGGCCTGTATCAGATTTCCTCCCCTAGGGTATGAAGCTTGTGTGTGGAAATCCTTGGGCTCCCCCTAGTGGATAAAGTGTGCATCCACCACTGACTGGCGTGCGTGCGTGCGTGCGTGCGTGCGTGCGTGCGTGCGTGCGTGCGTGTGTGTGTGTGTGTGTGTGTGTGTGTGTGTGTGTGTGTGTGGTGGGGGTGGTGGGGATGGGTTTATTGTTACTGCTGTTGTTTTACTGTTAAAGTCAGGAAGACTAGAATGTTGCTTTCCCTCTCCAAGGAGCTTAACCAAGTATCAAAAGTGTTCAGTCTCTACCTACCTGTTGCTGATTCTTCAGTCCTTGCTAGCTCACTGCTTAGGACTCATGAAATGGGTAGTTCAGTCCTTTTACAAGTGTTCCATTGATGTTCTACTCAGGAAGCCAGAGAGCTATTTCAGGACGTATCAAGTGCAACTCAAGTGTGTTTCCAAGTATGGACCATCTGCATAAGAATATCCTAGAGTTCTTTCTTTATTTATTTTTTTTAATGAAGATTTCTGAGTCCTGCTTTAAGCCTTCTGAATCAGAATTTCTGGGGTAGGGGTGGGGGCATGAGGAAGGTGAGGCAATTCTAATGCACACTGAGGTTTGAAAACCAGTGCTATACACTACATAAGGAGGCATTCCCCTATTCTGTGTCTCATTTAAAATTATGCTGTATGATGCCATAATCAGACTCAGAGTTGCATACACAATGAGCACAATAATATCGTATGCCAGTTTTTTCACCCTGAAAACAGAACACAGCCAATGCCTTTCTGTTATTCAAGCTCTTGAATATAAATTCTCAAATATGTAGAAAATGGTTAACTTTTCACTCTTAAAATTTTATTCTCTTCAGTCTAGACAAAAAAGTCTTATTCATACCTTCAGCAACTCCAAAGTTGGGTTAATTTAGCCCAAGTCTTTCAAGTGTTCTATCTTTGCAAAGTTCCAGGGAGCTATCAGGCACAGGCCTTCTCTCCAAATTTAGGAAGCCTCACTGTGCATAAATACAATTGCCTAAAATCTAGCCATAGTTTCTCTTTGGAAGGATAGTTAAAATGTAGGTTCATAAGCTTTACTCTGTTTTGGTAGATCTTGGTTGGAACCAAGAATCTGCATTTTTATCAAGCATCCTAAGGTAACTCTGATACTGGTGATTCTCAGACTGTACTTTAAGAAACTACCTTGTATGCCGGAGTTTCCCAAACAAGTATGGTATTGCCAGAGTATTTTACAACCAACTCCCATGTGAATCTTGTAAACTAGAGTTCTAAGCAAATATTTCATTATTAATCTGGAGAGAGGCAGTAGACTTGGGACAATAAATAATGGCATGTCCTCTGCTTAGTCACTCAGTCGTGTCCAACTCTTTGAGACCCCATGCAGTGTAGCCTGCCAGGCTCTTCTGTCCATGGGGATTCTCCAGGCAAGAATACTGGAGTGAGTTGCCATGCCCTCCTCCAGAGGATCTTCCCAACCCAGCAATTGAACCCAGGTCTCCCGCATTGCATGCAGATTCTTTACAGTCTGAGCCACCAGGGGAGTTCTAAGAAAATATTTAATTATTAATCTGGAGAAAGGCAGTAGACTTGGGATAATAAATAATGCATACTGAAGTGAAGTCGCTCAGCCGTGTCCGACTCTTTGCGGCCCCATGGACTGTAGCCCACCAAGCTCCTCTGTCCATGGGATTTTCCAGGCAAGAATACTGGAGTGGGTTGCCATTTCCTTCTCCAGGGGATCTTCCCAACCCAGGGATCAAACCTGGGTCTCCTGCACTGCAGGCAGATGTTTTACCCTCTAAGCCACCAGGGAAGAAATAATGCATAGAGACCTTAATTTCACCCTTTTTTCTGTTTCCTGTAGTGCCGGGGACCAGCCCCGGCTGATCCAGGGTATTCGAAGCGGGGACGGCGTCGGCGACCTATTTATTTAAATATTTTATCAAAGATATAAAGAGTAGTAGGATGAGGATAGCTCAGTAGGAAAATTCAGTGGAGAAAAGAGGCTGAGTAGCTTGGTTTACGCGGGAGACCAATAAAACTTCAAGACAAGAAGTTTGCACCACTTACCTAGGCCGCAGGCATCCTTCTGTTCTCCCGAAGGAGAGGAAACACTGAGGCCTCCCCAGTTGGATCTTAGAAGCCCAGGCATAATTAGCAAGCATGGTGGGTTCCGCGCTCCAGATGGAGACTCAGCCAGAATTTGGGAGAGAGAGCGACATGGGGAGACCAAGTTTCGGTGAACAAGGCCCGCACTTTATTTTCCAAAGTAGTTTTTATACCTTAAGTTGTGCATAGAGGATAATGGGGGAAGGGGTGGAGTCATGCAAGGACAGCAGTTCCTGGTCCTAATCGAAGCCAGGCTTTCAAACTTATCATATGCAAAAGTTCAGGTGAATTACATCATCTTCTGGCCAGGAGGCCTGTTAACATGTTAAGAAACTTATCTTTCTCTAAAGGTGATTTATTCCAAAGTCAGGCACCAGCCTCCAAAAAAGCATTGGACAAAGCTGCATTCCTATAGGGCAAAGGTGAGGTGGGCTCAATCAAGAAAAGAATTAACTCAAGGGTCCAAGGTTACAAACATTGAGGCTACTACTTACATTTCTATACACCCATTATATCAATCAATACACTGCCAAGGACACAGTAGGTAAGGAGTATGGAGACTTAGCAGCAAACATTGGCCCAATAAGTGAAAAACCCTTCACCAATACAATTTCTAATCAATCTTTTAACTACTCAAAGGAATCTGTGTTTAGACAGCTTAGAACATCTCCTGCCTCTCACAGTTGGGAGGCTCTGAACAATCACATGTGGCCAGAAAAACCTATTCAGGCAGGCTAGAGGATTTCCAAAGGAGTTTGTAGGTTAAACACTGTCAGACCCAGGAATTATTAACTGGAGCTGTAAGCTAACTCTTTTTTCAGAGAGAGGTAGTGGGGGACAGCCCCCCGTAAAGTCAGAGGTGTAGGTGAAAGCACAAAGCATAAAGTAGGCAGACTCTGGTTTTGGGGGTAGATGCTCGAGAATTTCCAGGGAGACTCCTGAGGCTTGATCCCGCCTTTGCATATGCCAAGCCTCCTTCATGACCTTTGCCACAGGCGGAGCTCGCTCCCCGCACTATAGGTTAAGGTAAGGAGGCTTGGAGCTCTAGTTCTTTGTTCTCCTAACAAACATGTTTTCTGCCGTACTTTACTAACTCTACAGTGTGCGTGTGTGAATAAATGACACGCCCTGCACAAAGCAAGTGAGGAGCCCTGCTCTGTGTTTTGTGGTGACCTCATATGGTTTATGGCAGAAACCCTGTCAGGGGTTTATACCAACCTGCCAATAGACTTCCCTTATGGCTCAGATGGTAAAGCATCTGCCTACAATGCGGGAGATCCAGGTTCAATCTCTGGGTCAGGAAGATCTCCTAGAGAAGGAAATGGCATCCCACTCCAGTATTCTTGCCTGGATAATCCTATGGACGGAGGAACCTGATAGGCTACAGTCCATGGGGTCGCAAAGAGTCAGACATGACTGAGTGACTTCACTTTCTTACTTTCTTTCATAGGTTTTTACTTTCATCATGGTAAAATATATATAACATGCTTACCGTTTTAACCATTTTCTAAGTACAGTTCAGTGGCATTAATTACATTCTCAGGGTTGTGCAGTCACCCCCACAATCTAGTTTCAAAACTTTCTCATTACCTCAGTCAGAAACTCTGTACCCATTAAGCAGTAACTCCTTATCCTCCCCATTCCCCCTATGTTCAGTTACGTTACTCAGTCATGTCCAACTTTTTGCAACCCCATGGACTGCAGCATGCCAGGCTTTCCTGTCCATCACCAACTCCCAGAGCTTACTCAAACTCATGTCCATAGAGTTGGTGATGCAATACAACCATTTCATCCTCTGTCGTCCCCTTTTCCTCCTGCCTTCAGTCTTTCCCAGCATCAGTATCTTTTCCAGTGAATCAGTTCTTCATATCAGGTGGCCAAAGTATTGGACTTTCAGCTGTAGAATCAGTCCTTCCAATGAATATTCAGGACTGATTTCCTTTAGGATGGACTGGTTGGATCTCCTTGCAGTCCAAGGGACTCTCAAGTTTTCTCCAACACCACAGTTCAAAAGCGTCAATTCTTCTGCACTCAGCTTTCTTTATAGTCCAATTCTTACATCCATATGTGACCACTGGAAAAACCATAGCCTTGACTGGATGGACATTTGTTGACCAATGTCTCTGCTTTTTAATATACTGTCTAGGTTGGTCATAACTTTTTTTCCAAGGAGCAAGTGTCTTTTAATTTCATGGCTGCAGTCACCATCTGCAATGATTTTGGAGCCCCCCCAAATAAAGTCTGTACCTGTTTCCATTGTTTCCCCATCTATTTGCCATGCTGTGTGGATAACAATAAACTGTGGAAAATTCTTAAAGAGATGGGAATACCAGACCACCTGACCTGCCTTCTGAAAAATATGTAGGTAGATCAAGAAGCAACAGTTAGAACTGGACATGGAATAACAGACTGGTTCCAAGTCAGGAAAGGAGTTCATCAAGGCTGTGTATTGTTACCCTGCTTATTTAACTTATATGCAGAGTACATCATGAGAAACGCTGGGCTGGATGACGCACAAGCTGGAATCAAGATTGCTGGAAGAAATATCAATAACCTCAGATATGCAGGTGACACCACCCTTATGGCAGAAAGCAAAGAACTAAAGAGCCTCTTGATGAAAGTGAAAGAGGAGGGTGAAAAAGTTGGCTTAAAACTCAGCATTCAGGAAACTAACATCATGGCATCTGGTCCCATTCTTCCTGCTGCTGCTGAGTCACTTCAGTCGTGTCCGACTCTGTGCAACCCCGTAGACGGCAGCCCATCAGGCTCCCCCGTCCCTGGGATTCTCCAGTCAAGAACACTGGAGTGGGTTGCCATTTCCTTCTCCAATGCATGAAAGTGAAAAGTGAAAGTGAAGTTGCTCAGTCGTGTCCGACTCTCAGCGACCCCATGGACTGCAGCCTACCAGGCTCCTCCATCCATGGGATTTTCCAGGCAAGAGTACTGGAGTGGGGTGCCATCACCTTCTCTGCCCATTCCTCATCCTATACCTGGAAATTTTTAGTTTACTTTCTGTCTCTATGAATTTGCTTATTCTAGATATTTCATACAAGTGGAATCATTCAGTGTTTTTCCTTTTGTGTCTGACTTATTTACTTAGCATAGTGTTTTCAAGGTTCTTTCATGCTGTAGCATGAACTTCATTCCTTTTCATGACTAAGGAATACCCACTGTGTTTATATCACAGTTCATTTATCCTTTCATTTATTGAGGGATATTTAGATTGTTTCCATCTCGTAGCTATTGTGAATAGTACTGTAATGAACATTGGCATGCTAGTATCTGCTTGAGTCCCTGTTTTCAATACTTTTTTGAGTATATGACTAAAGTCCACTGTGGGTTACCTTTTAACTGTGTTGATACTGTCTTTTGATACACAACATTTAAAAATTTTCATAATGTCTAGTTTGCCTATTTTTTTATTTTGTTGCCATTGGTGGTGTCATAGCCAATAAATCATTGCCAAATTCACTATTGTAAAGCTTCTGGCTGTTTCCTTTTAAGGGTTTATAGTTCGGAGTCTTACACCAAACTTACATTCAAAATGAATGTCTTTCATTCATTTTGAGTTAGTTTTTATATATGGGATTAGGTAAAGTTTCAACTTTATTCTTTTGCATGTAGGAATCCAGTTTTCTCAGCACAATTTATTGAAAAGACTGTATTTTCCCCATTGAATTGTCTTGGCACCCTTGTCAAAAATTACTTGATCATATAAGTGAGGATTTTTTCCTAGGTTTTATTCAATTCCATTGGTCTCTATGTTTATCTTTCTGGAAAAGGTCAGTTTTCATTCCAATCCCAAAGAAAGGCAATGCCAAAGAATGCTCAAACTACCACACAAGTGCACTCATCTCACATGCTAGTAAAGTAATGCTCAAAATTCTCCAAGCCAGGCTTCAGCAATACGTGCACCGTGAACTTCCTGATGTTCAAGCTGGTTTTAGAAAAGGCAGAGGAACCAGACATCAAATTGCCAACATCCGCTGGATCATGGAGAAAGCAAGAGAGTTCCAGAAAGACATCTATTTCTGCTTTATTGACTATGCCAAAGCCTTTGACTGTGTGTATCACAATAAACTGTGGAAAATTCTGAAAGAGATGGGAATACCAGACCACCTGATCTGCCTCTTGAGAAGTTTGTATGCAGGCCAGGAAGCAACAGTTAGAAGTGGACATGGAACAACAGACTGGTTCCAAATAGGAAAAGGAATACATCAAGGCTGTGTTTTGTCACCCTGCTTATTTAACTTATATGCAGAGTACATCATGAGAAATGCTGGACTGGAAGAAACACAAGCTGGAATCAAGATTGCCAGGAGAAATATCAATAACCTCAGATATGCAGATGACACCACCCTTCTGGCAGGAAGTGAAGAGGAACTCAAAAGTCTCTTGATGAAAGTGAAAGAGGAGAGTGAAAAAGTTGGCTTAAAGCTCAAAATTCAGAAAACAAAGATCATGGCATCCGATTCCATCGCTTCATGGGAAATAGATGGGGAAACAGTGGATACAGTGTCAGACTTTATTTTTCTGGGCTCCAAAATCACTGCAGATGGTGACTGCAGCCATGAAATTAAAAGACACTTACTCCTTGGAAGGAAGGTTATGACCAACCTAGATAGCATATTCAAAAGCAGAGACTTTACTTTGCCAACAAAGCTTCGTCCAGTCAAGGCTATGGTTTTTCCTGTGGTCATGTATGGATGTGAGAGTTGGACTGTGAAGAAGGCTGAGCGCTGAAGAATTGATGCTTTTGAACTGTGGTGTTGGAGAAGACTCTTGAGAGTCCCTTGGACTGCAAGGAGATCCAACCAGTCCATTCTGAAGGAGATCAGCCCTGGGATTTCTTTGGAAGGAATGATGCTAAAGCTGAAACTCCAGTACTTTGGCCACCTCATGAGAAGAGTTGACTCATTGGAAAAGACTCTGATGCTGGGAGGGATTGGGGGCAGGAGGAGAAGGGGACGACAGAGGATGAGATGGCTGGATGGCATCACTGACTCGATGGACATGAGTCTGGGTGAACTCCGGGAGTTGGTGATGGACAGGGAGGCCTGGCATGCTGCGATTCATGGGGTCGCAAAGAGTCGCAGAGAGTCGGACACGACTGAGCGACTGAACTGAACTGAACTGATGTTTGTCTTTGTGCGATATCACATGAGTTTGATTACTTAGAAAGATGGTAACAATAACCCTGTGTACGAGACAGCAAAAGAGACACTGATGTATAGAACAGGCTTATGGACTCTGTGGGAAAGGGAGAGGGTGGGAAGATTTGGGAGAATGGCATTGAAACATGTATAATATCATGTATGAAACGAGTTGCCAGTCCAGGTTCGATGCACCATACTGGATGCTTGGGGCTGGTGCACTGGGATGACCCAAAGGGATGGTATGGGGAGGGAGGAGGGAGGAGGGTTCAGGATGGGGAACACATGTATACCTGTGGCAGATTCATTTCAATATTTGGCAAAACTAATACAATTTTGTAAAGTTTAAAAATAAAATAAAATTAAAAATAAATAAATAAATAAAATGAGTTTGATTTCTGTAGCTTTACAATATGTTTTGAAATCAGAAGTTTTGGCTCTTTCAGCTTTATTTTTCTTTCCTTTTTTAAGATTTTCTTGGCTTTGCAATGTCCTTTGAGGTTTCATATGAGTTTTAGGATGAATTTTTCTATTTTTTGAAAAGTGTCATTGGGATTTTGATAGGGATTGCACTGAATCTGTAGATTACTTTAGGTATTGACATTTTAGCAATATTAATTCTATCAATCCATGGACATAGGTATTTCCATTTATTTATATCTTTAATTTCCTTTGGTAATGTTTTCTGGATTTCACTGTATTGTTAAAAGCCTTTCACCTCCTTGGTTAAGTTAGTTTCCAAGTATTTTATATTTTCTGATGCTGTTGTAAATGGGACAGCTTGTGTATTGTTTTCAGATTGTTCATTGTAGTATATAGAAATGCAAGTGATTTTTGTGTGTTGACACTATATCCTGCCACTTTGTTGAATTTGTTTGTTGTAACAGTTTCTTTGTGGAGTCTTTAGGGTTTCTACATATGAGATCATATCATCTCCAAAGAGATAATTTTACTTCTTCCTTTCTAATATGAGTGCCTTTTGTTTCTTCTTCTTGCCAAATTCGGACACGACTGAGTGACTTCACTTTTCACTTTCTTTCACTTGCCTAATTTATCTGGCTAGATCTTCCAGTACTGTGTTGAACAGAGGTGGCAAAAGCAGGTGTTTTTGTCTTTTTCCTGATCTTTGAGGGAAAGCTTTCAGACTTTCACCATTCAGTATGATTTTCACTATGTGTTTTCATATGTGGTTTTTATTATATGAAATTTGTTGTCTTTTGTTCTTAGTTTGTTGAGTGTTTTTATCATGAAATGGTGTTAAATTTTGTCAAATGCTTTTTCTGCATCAGTTGAAGTGTTTATGTGGTTTTTCTTCATTCTGTTAATGTAGAATGTTACATTGATTTTCACATGTTGAACCATCTTTGGATTCCAGGAATAAATTCCACTTAGTCATGGTATATAATCCCTTTGATATTCTGCTGAATTTGGTTTACTAGTGTTTTGTTGAGAATATTCGCGTCCATTCATAAGGGATGTTGGTCTGCTGTTTTTTTCTTGCAGTGTCTGTCTGACTTTGGTATCTGGGTTATGCTGACCTCATAGAATGAGTTAGGAAGTTTCCCTTCATTCAGTTTTTGGGAAAAGTTTGAGAAGTATTGGTATTAATTCTTGTTTAAATGTTTTATAGAATTAACCAATGAAGTCATCAGGTCTAGGGATTTTGTCAGATATTTGATTACTAATTCAACATCCTTATTAGTTATGGGTTTATTCAGAGTTTTCTATTTCTTTGTGATTTACTCTTGGTTCATTTTGTGTTTGTAGAAATTTGTCCATTTAATTTAGATTATCCAAATTATATTATATCTGACTCAATGGATATGAGTTTGAGCAAGCTCCGGGAGTTGGTGATGGACAGGGAAGCCTGACATGCTGCAGACCATGGAGTCACAGAGTCAGACACGACTGAACAACTGAACTGATTGACTCACTGATCCAAATTATTGGCATACAGTGGTTCATAGTGTTCTCTTACAATCCTTTTTATTTCTGTAGAATTGGTAATATTTCCATTTTCATTTCTTTTTTAAATTTTGTTTATTTATTTTTGGCTGTGCTGGATCTTTGTTACTGCACAGGCTTTTTTCTAGTTGCAGTGAGCAAGGGCTATTCTCTAGGGGCAGCGTGAGGGCTTCTCATTGCAATGGCTTCTCTTGTTGCTGAGCACAGGCTCTAAGGCATGTGGGCTTCAGAAGTCACGGTACATGGGCTCAGCAGTTGTGACTCCTGGCCTCTAGGGCACAGGCTCAATAGTTGTGGTGCGTGGGCTTAGCCACTCCATGGCACATGGGATCTTCTTGTATCAGGGATCTATCTAACTTACATCTGTTACTAGCAGGCCGATTCTTTACCATCTGAACCATCAGGGAAGCCCTTATCTTTGTTGTTTCCTTTTTCTGCTAACTTTGGGTTTAGTTTGTTCTTCTTTCTCTAGTTCCTTAAATTGTAAAGTTAAGTTATTGTTTTGAGATCTTTCTTGTTTTTGTTTTTTTTCCCCCCCCCCCCCCCCCTTTAGCAATGCTTTCACTACACCTGTAAGTTTTGGTATGTTGTGTTTTTATTTTCATTCTTTTCTGAGTACTTTCTAATCTCCCTTGTTATTTCTTCTTTGATCTCTTGGTTGTTAAGAGTATAGTATTTTATTTCCTCAAATTTGTGAATTTTTCAGTTTTATTTGTGATAAAACTATAATAGAAAAGATACTTTGTATGATATCAATCTTTTAATCTATTGAGACTTAATCTGTGAGCCAACATAAAAAGTCCACTTTCCATATGCCCCTCCAGGCATAAAGATGGTGATAGCTCCCCCAACATACTTCACCATCCCTTACTGGTTCTTTTAATCCTGCCCACACCTTTGTAAATAGTTTCCTTATTAAATTCTATTCAGGTCTCCTTTGGGTGTGCCAACTGGTTTTCTGCCAGAACTCTGACTGCTTCATCACTGTTCATGTTCTCCCTTTACTGTATTTATTCATTTCAAGAATTTTATTCTCATTTTAGCAGAGTTTCTAGAGGCAACAGAAATAAGTGCCATATGTTCAATATGCTGTATTTAGCTGTTAAATATTCTTTTTTTCCAATATCTTTTCCTATGCAGAAGTATCTGACTCTTACTTTCTTTGATATAACATACTGATTATCTCCAGTGCCCAAAGCAAAGACTGGAGGCTTGATCTACAAATTGAAAAGACAGGTTCCAATTCAGGGACAAGCACAGAGGTAGGCAAAGCAGAAGCATCATACTGTAAAGAATGACAAAGTCCATATGGTGCAGGATGACCCTCCACTCATTCTCTTGAGTTTCTCCGTGCCCAAAAAGCTGAAAACCAGAAGGCTGACAGCTTTATTCCCTAGCACTCACCAATCAGAAGATTCAAGATTTTTTTTTCCCTGGAAAAAGTAGCTATATAGAAAATTAGAAAGTTTTAACATATATGCTTCATCATTCCACAGTGAAACTCACCAGGTAAAAGTCTAGCACACAATCTTTTAGTGTTTTAGAGCCTTATTTTAAAGTGTGAATGAACAACAAAAGATCACTAGATAGTTGAGGAAGATTTAAGCAAGAGAGACGAAGACAACCAACAGTAGAAGCACAAACAAACCATAACAAAAATTCAGGCAGGAGAAGCAATCTGGGACTCAGAAAAGAAGCAAACAAAACAACAACATTGGATTGGTCTGGAGGAAAAATGGAGCAGTGCCTTAAAATTCTGAAGAACAATTATTTCTAATCTACAATTTTATACCTAGGCAAATGATCACCCTGGTAAGGAAGATTAAATAATGACACTTTTGTTCAGAAACACTAAGTGATGTGAAAAGGGAAGAAGCCAGGAAAAAGAAAGGCATAGTATCCAGGAAACAGAAGATCTGACATATAAGCAAGGGGGAAAGAATTCCCAGGATTTTAGTGCTGGGAAGTTTCAGGATGTTAGCTGGGCAGTAAACCTAGTGAGCAACCAGTATAGATAAGAGGGTTCCAAGATGGATATTTCCAGGGAGAAAACTACATGTAGAGTATCTGAGGTATTTTAATGTGTTCTGAAATGATTTTTTAGTTCTGTTGGATAGTTTGGAGTTGAATTACTGATTTTGACATGGGAAAAGGCAAACAACCAAAAGACCCCCAAGGCAGTTATCAGTACTGGGAAAAACATAAAAGTTGTTCAAGAATGAAATGTTATCATAGTACACACTATCATAACTGTGAATAATATAAACTAATCATAATGATGTAAATAATAAACATTTATTTAAATAAAAATGCCAGTGTAACTAATTTGGTAAATGGATATGCAGAAATATATGTGAGCAAATATATTTGAGGGAGATTATTTAAGACAGCTAAATCTTCATTTACCATAATAGCTAAAAGAATTGCTTAAGAGGAATGAAAGGAAATTCCCTGGTAGTCCAGTGGCTAAGTCTCCATGCTCCCAATGCAGGGGGCTGGGGTTCAATCAGAAGAAGATCTCACATGCTGCAACTAAGACTCAGCACAGTCTAATAAGTAAAAATAAATATTTAAAAAGAAGTGGGAATTTGAGAATAAGGCTCACAGGGTCAGAATTCTACTCTTCTATTTAATTTTTTAAAAGGGATATATGGGTTGGTCTTACAAAAAATGAAAAGAAAAACCTATCACATTGGTGGTCTGAGAAGTCACATAGCAATATTTCTCTCTCTCTTCTCCCCATATTCTAAGAACTCTGTTTCCATGTAAAGAATTCTTGGAATCTATGTGGTATATCACAAGTGTTCTGTGAATTTGTTCTCTTGGCTGCCTTGACATTTCTGTTCTTACTCTTCTCTTCAGAGGCAAACTGAAGGCCACACCCCTGCTGGCTGCTGACTCTCACTGATCTCTGCTCCCAGACTGCCAATACCTGGTGTCAAATTGTTGATGTTTGTGCCAACAATGCTACTTCTTGTCACTGCTGAAGCTGCTGGCTCCAAGGCCGTCAATATTTTACACTCTACTGCCCCCACACACTTGTGTTTTCCTAAATGGGAGAATGTTCTCTCAGTTTGCAAAATCAGGGAACAGTATTCTCTCCTGAGTATCTGCTTTTATTTTTTATGAATACTATGAGCATGCCACTTTTCTTTTGGTGGACTGGCTTCTAGAAAAGCTCTTAGCTAAATCTACTTGTAATTCTAGAGGTGAAGAGGATCTTATGCCTTTTGTGTTTGTGACTTTTAGACTTTTAATTTTATGTTTTCACTTGTCTTTTCTTCATTCAATACTGTATTTCTTTTGGTAAGGTGACTAAACTTTTTTTTGGAAATGGGAAAATATAAATAATTGAATAAAAATGACAAAAAATTTTTAGATTAAAAAAAATTTCTCCTTATTAAAATCCCTTTATCTTAGGAATCAGGACTGAATTCATGGTTGCTGTCTTGATCACTATAGCTTTATACAAATCTTAAGACTGGATACTGTGTTTCCTTCAAATTCTTCCATTTCAAAATTGTCTTAGTCATTTTAGTTCCTTTGTCTTTCCAATAAATTTTAGAATAGGCTTGTTTATATTTATAAAAACTTCTGCTTTTTAAGAAATTTTAAATTAAAAAAATGTTTAAGAATTTTTAAAACAGCTTTCAGTTCAGTTCAGTTCAGTCGCTCAGTTGTGTCCGACTCCTTGCGACCCCATGAACTGCAGCACGCCAGGCCTCCCTGTCCATCACCAACTCCTGGAGTCCACCCAAACCCATGTCCATTGAGTTGGTGATGCCATCCAAACATCTCATCCTCTGTCGTCCCCTTCTTCTCCTGCCTGCAATCTTTCCCAGCATCAGGGTCTTTTCAAATGGGTTAGCTCTTTGCATCAGGTGGCCAAAGTATTGGAGTTTCAGCTTCAACATCAGTCCTTCCAATGAACAATCAGGACTGATCTCCTTTAGGATGGACTGGTTGGATCTCCCTGCAGTCCAAGGCACTCTCAAAAGTCTTTTCCAACACCACAGTTCAAAAGCATCAATTCTTCTGCACTCAGCTTTCTTTATAATCCAACTCTCACATCCATACATGACCACTGGAAAGACCATAGCCTTGACTAGACAGACCTTTGTTGGCAAAGTAATGTCTCTGCTTTTTAATATGCTGTCTATGTTGGTCATAACCTGAGATATAATTCACATACTATAAAATTCACATTTTTAAAGTATACATTTCAGTGGCTTTTTAATATTTTCAAAGTTGGGTAACCATCATCACTGTCTAATTCCAGAATATTTGTATCATCTCAGAAAGAAAGCCCATACTCATTACCAGTCACTCATTCAATCATTTGAAGACCTTAGGGGAAAAAACCTTGAGTCCCCTGGAGGAAGAGGGAATTCTGCTTTAGACTCAAGCCTACAACTCGACTCTTCTCTGAATCTCTAGCCTGCTGGCCAGTTTTATACTCACCAGTCCCCACACCTGTGTGAGCCAATTTCTACTCTGGAGAGCCCTGACTAATACAGAGTTGGAAATCCTATAATATATGCCTTTTCTGTCTATGTTTTTCACTTTAGCATATTATTTTTAAGGTTCATTCATGTTCTAGCATTTTTTCATCTATGAAAAATAGATGAATCCATTTTTCATCCCTTTTTATGGCTGAATAATATTCTACTGTATAGATGTATCACATTTTGTTTATCCATTCATTCATTGATGGACTTTTGGGTTCTGTCTGTTTGGGTTCTGTCTAAGTGGACAGAAGTTCTGTCCACTTCTGTTTATTATGAATAATGATGCTATAAATATTTATGTACAAGTTTTTGTGGGGGCAAGTTTCAGTTCTCTCGTATGTCTCTTCAATTTGTGGCTGCACCATCTTACATTCCTCTCAGCATTGCATGACAGTTCTAATTTCTCTACATCCTCACAAATACTTATTAGTGCCTATCTTTTTTATTATTGCCATCATAGTGGGAAAAGTGATATCTTGTGATTTTTATTTTATTTCCTTGGTAGCTAATGATGTTGAGAATTTTTCCAACTTATGTCTAGAGTCATCAATAGGCTGCCTCATGCACTCTGTCCATTTTATAGCTGCATTCAGTGGGAGAGATTTGAAATATGCTTTCTTCATTTTACCTGAAAACAGAAACTTGCTAGTTTTCAATACTTACAAGAGTTTCTTTACATTTTCTAATTATTATTGCTGATGAATATGAATGCAGTTGATTTTTTAAATGTTGATTTCCTGTGAACTTGCTAAATTCTTTTTAACTCTAGTGTTTTATCATCTGCATATAATGAAGGCTTGTTTCTATCTTTCCAACCCTTATTTATTAATTTTACATGAGTGTATTGCTAAGAACTCTGGACAAAAAGATAAATTAGAAATCATGATATGATATCCTTATGTTCTTCCTGGTCCTTAATGGAATATTTTCTCTTTCACCTTTAAATGTAAAAACATTTGGAGTAGGTTTTGGTAGATATATATTATCAGGTTAAGAAAATTCCTTTCTAGTCTTCTTACTGTGTTGTTTTTGTTTAAATCTTGAATATGTATTGGATTTTATTACATGTCTTTGCTTCATGTATTGAAAAGATATATATTTTTTTTCTTTTCAGCTCTTACCATGATGGGTTTTCTAATATTAAACATATGTGGTAGATTGTTTGCAAAGATGGCTACAACCATTCCTCCCATCCTTTTTGCTCTTGATCCCCTGAAAAGGTGAAATCTTCCGTTGAATCTGCTCTGGCCTTTTGTTCTGTTTTATTAGAATATGACCAAAGAAGCTTATAAATTTCTGATCTTGGCCTCCAGACACTTTGTTTTTTGCTCTCTCCCTCTGAGAATGCTTCTCTCAACATGGAAAAAGCCTTCAGTGATAGATTTCATGGAGAGAGAGGCTGAGAATCCCAGCCATTCCATACATCCCAAATGAGGGCCTGGATTGTATGAAGTTGAATCATCTCAGGCCATCTACCTGAGGTTTTGGCTGACCACAGCCATACAAGTGACCTAGGCAAGGCCAGCCCAGCCTTCCCATAGCATAGTGAAAAATAATAAATTGTTGTTTCAAGCCTGTTTTTGACTATTGCTATTTTGTTTTTGTGTGTGTGGAGAGGGGTTGTTTGTTTTAATGCAGCATAGATGACTGAAAAATGTCAAAATAACAGGTTGGGAAAACAAACTCATGACCACTAGAAAGAATTCCTGATGTTGATGAGTTCACAAATCTGACATAGTACCAGAATGGAGCAGGGTTCTCATCATTTGTCATGGGATCTGAGGCAGGTTTCTTTCATGTGGTAGCAATTCCTAGATCTTCCTCTGAACAGCATTCTTAGGATTTTCTCCACTGCCTTCTTTGGGGCTTAAAGACTGGTGCTTTTTGAACCTAACAGAACTAGTGATTTTTTATCTTTATCACCAAAAGCAGTCTAGTTAGTATTAGTCTGGCCTGGAATGAACCTGAAGTACATAGTGTTTAGACGTTTCCCTAGACAAAATAGGAGGAAGAGGGATGACTCTGCTTCTGAGGACCCTGGAAAACCAGGCAGAGTTGATTCTGTTGCTGGGAACATCATATTCTTCTGTCTTAGAGGGTTTCCTGGAGTCAGCAGAATTAGATTTCCTCTCACTGTGGGAGGTTAGAATGAAGCTTTCTCCTCCTGAGCCAGCTCATCTAACTGCAGTCTCACCTTATCTTCACAGTTCACAGTAGCCTTCTCTGGGTACCCTCTCACCAGAACACAGTAGCAGGCTCAGGTCTAGAGTTGCTTTCCCTAAAACAACGAAGAAGGAAATATCTGTCTTCTTACAGTACAGTGAAATATAATAGAATTGGCAAGCAGTTAAAAATAAGATAAAGAAAGTGAAAGTGAAGTCACTCAGTCATGTCCGACTCTTTGTGACCCCATGGACTGTAGCCTACCAGGCTCCTCCGTCCATGGGACTTTCCAGGCAAGAGTACTGGAGTGGGTTGCCATTTCCTTCTCTAGGGGATCTTCCCGACCCAGGGATCGAACCCAGGTCTCCTGCATTGCAGACAGATGCTTTACCCTCTGAGCCATCAGGGAAGTCCTAAAAATAAGATAAGGGAAGCTCAAATAGTCAAGTAAATCATCTTACATTTTGCACTTGTTGACAAGACTTTAAGAACTAATGTAACAGAGAGGACTTTGAATAAAGAAGGCAGCAGTGAGGAAACACTGATGAAAGAAAGTGAAAGTGTTAGTTGCTCAGTCGTGTCCATTCTTCGTGACCCATGGACTATAGCCCACCAGGCTCCTCTGTCCATGGATTCTCCAAGCAAGAATACTGGAGTGGGTTGCCATTTCTTCCTCCAGGGGATCTTCCCTACCCAGAAATTGAACCCGGGTATCCTGCATTGCAGGCAGATTCTTTACCATCTGAACCACCAGGGAAGCCAACACTGATAGTATGTTTCAAAGATTTCTTCTGCAGCACATTTCTTCACTGAAATAGTCAAATATCACTCACACACACACACACACACACATCCACACACTCTCTACTACATCAACAGACTAAAAATTTTCAAGTTAGGAATTTGAAGAAAAGGGGGGAAATTATCGAGTTCCTTGGAGTTCTTTGGAACATCCAGAATTATAACATTTTAGAGAAAAGTCATACTATTTTATTTTTAAAATACCAATAAGGTTGTGGTTTGTTAGGTGAGTGAACTGGAGAGCTTTGAGGACAAAGGAGTTGAACCTTTACATGTGAGAATAGTTATAAAGATGAGATGGAATCTAAGCTGGATAAGCAACCCAGTAGTTCTGTTCGAGTCATGATTTGTTGTTGTTTAGTTGCTAAGTCGATCCCAGTGGACTATATATAGCCTGGGCTTCCCTGGTGGCTCAGCGGTAAAGAATCCGCTTGAAATGCAAGAGCCGTAGAAGGCACAGGTTCGATCCCTGGGTCGGGAAGATCCCCTGGAGGCGGGCATGGCAACCCAGCCCAGTATTCTTATCTGGAGAATCCCATGGACAGAGGAACCTGGCGGGATAGAGTCCATAGGGTTACAGAGAGTCAGACATGACTGGAAGTGACTTAGCATGCACGCACGGACTGTAGCCTGCCAGGCTCCTTTGTCCATGGGATTCTCCAGGCAAGAACGCTGGAAGGGATTGCCATTTCCTTCTCCAGGGGATCATCCCAACACAGGGGTAGAACTCATGTCTTGTGCATCTCCTGCACTGGCAGGCAGATTCTTTACCACTGAGCCACCAGGGAAACCCAGGGGCATGATTACTGGGATTGATTCCTAGTGTGGATATGACCCAGCAGGGCAAGTTTTCTGTTCTTATTTTTCTAGCTGTACTACTGAAATCATTGTTAACTTTTTTTGAGTTAATGCATTGGTCTAGATTTGGGAATGATTGTTATCCTCTGGCGGGAAAGCATAAATAACAGTCCATTTGACAAGCTGCTTTCCAATCACATTATCACCTATTTTCCTCCACAATATTTGTATTTGTCAGAAGCTTTTCTTCTCTACACAGGTTTCTGTCCTGCAGTTAACACAGAATCTTGCCTGTGATTCACTGTGATTTATCTACCTAGAGACTGTAGCTCAGTACTAACTAAACTAAGGGAGATCTGGAATGGAAAAGAACAGGAATCTCCAACTATATATGGGTAGTTTGGATAATTTTCAATGTCCTGATTTAAACTTACAAATTCAGCATATTTAAAATGATCACCTGAAAACTTTTTGTAAGGAATTCCATACAGACATGCTTTGGAGGGATTTATCTTTGGAGGCAGCTCACTGTGGTATGTTTTAAGAGAATTTGGTAGGTTGACATATAGGGAGTTAACCAGAATGAAAACCCAGTGGATAAATGGGCCAAAGATGAAACAGGGACTTCACAGCAGAGAAAACACAATTAGATGACAAAGGAGCAGCATGTGGAAAATGTGCTTTATAGCTGCTCCTTGTGTCAGGGAAATGATAACATTAAGGTACAATTTTATACCTGTCAGGCTGGCAAAAATTGATGTCTGATAATACTGAGTGTTGCCAATGGCGTGGAACAGCACAAGCCATAATCATACTCTGTTGGTGGGAGTGTACATTGAGATGGTAACTGGAAAACAATTTGGCATTATATAGTAAAGTTGAAGATGTACATATTATACAACCCAGTGTTCTCACTGCAAGGTATATGTTCTAAAGAAACCCTCAAACACGTGTACGTGGGGACATGGGCCAATTAATCAGAGTGACTCTGTTTATAATAGCATATTAGAAGCAGCACAAGTGTCCATCAGCAGTGGAATGGATACCCTGTAACAATATAGGATGCAATACACATAACAGTGTTAATACAAAAGCTATAACAGCATGGATGAGTCTCAAGAATAAAATTTTTAATGCAAATGTGCAAGAAACAATGCTTAAACTATGATTCCATTCAAATAAAATTCAGAAGCATGCAAAACTAAACACTGTTTTATAGATGTATGCAAACGTATTAAGGCTTGAAAAATTATGAAATAACAACATTTAGGATAGTGTTTTATCTCTAAAAAAGAAAGGAAAGTGGGGCAGAGAGAGGCACACAGGTAATAGTAATATTCTTTATTTTTTAGATTAATAACTATACAGGTATGCTTTTAAATATGACTTTCTTGATTGCATATGTAGCATAAATAATATATAATATAAAATATTACTTTGAAATATTTTGTAATTTTTTTTCTTCTCTTGATAATAAAATCACTTTTAAGTGAAAAGAAAAGTCACCAAGACATGACTACATGTCTTTAGAGTTACAGAGTCAGTTTTCATGTTTATTTTTAACTGGTCAAAAAAAATCACCCTTCCAGTTTAGGTAAAATGCTGTCAACAGTGCTGTAGCCATGAAAGTGAGCTGCAAGAGTTTCAAGTCACCAGATTTAACTGTGCATTTTCTTCATGCAGTTTTATTTCAAAATAAAAGAGCATATTTATTCCCTAAAACGTCTGCTTGAAATCTTAAAGAAGATAATATTTTTGAACAACAGTTCTTATCTCCTGGCTGTACATTAGATGCACCCAGAAACTAAAAACATAAAATGTTAATGCCTGAGCCCCATCTAGACTAAGTGAGTCAAGATCTATAGGGATGGAGCCTGGGCTTCAGAATTTTCTTCAAAAATTCCCCAAGTTATTCTAATTTGAAGCCAGAATTGTAAAGTACTATTTTAAAATAAATTTCTCAACCAGCATTCTTTATACTGCTGTTGCAAAATTCTTAAGTGTATCAGAAATCAATTTGGTAGGTTTCTAACATTTAGGAAATAAAAAGAATTGGGATTAGAAAGTATCAGAGTGTATCATATTTTATTTCAAGAGTGTGTGTTTGTGTGTGTGTGTGTGTGTGTGTGGAATGAATGGCAATATAAAATACAGGATTTATTACACAGTACACTTGAAAAACAGTTCTAAGCAAAGCTACTTTAAGGTATAATAGATATCCTTTCTATAGAGTTTGAGATGATGGAACAGCAATATCACACTCTTTGTAGAGTTTGAAACCTGGCTTTTTCCCTTATGCCCTCAGGTAAATGACCCTCTTGGTATTAGTTCTTGCATCATAATAATCCCTTGGGTGCTTGCAAAAGAGTTCAGCAAACTGCACAGTCACAAACCACAGCCCCAGGAGACTGCCCTCATTCTAGAAACCTGTCAAAAATTTCAAGGTTCTCAGGGCCACCCTCACATCAGACCAGCTGGCTACAAAGTCAGGATTCTCATGACCATCCTCAGGTTTGATAATTCACTAGAAAGACTCACCACAGACAGTGACTGCAGCCATGAAATTAAAAGATGCTTGCTCCTTGGAAGAAAAGCTATAACAAACCTAGACAGCAAATTAAAAAGCAGAGACATCGTTTTGCCAACAAAGGTCCCCATAGTCAAAGCTATGGTTTTTCCAGTAGTCATGTATGGATGTGAGAGTTGGACCGTAAAGAAGGCTGAGTATTGAAGAATGGATGCTTTTGAATTGTGGGCTGGAGAAGACTCTTGAGAGTCCCTTGGACTGCAAGGAGATCAAACCAGTCAGTCCTAAAGGAAATCAACCCTGAATATTTATTGGAAGGACTGATGCTGAAGAGGAAGCTCCAACACTTTGGGCACCTGATGTGAAGAACTAACTCATTGGAAAAGACCCTGATGCTGGGAAAGATTGAAGGCAGGAGGAGAAGGGGACAACAGAGGATGAGATGGTTGGATGGCATCACTGATGCGATGGACGCGAGTTTGAGTAAGCTCTGGGAGTTGGTGATGGACAGAGAGCCTGGCAGTCCATGGGGTCGCAAAGAGTCACAATTGAGCAACCAAACTGACTCAGCAGCAGCAAAGCACACAGGCTCACAGAGATGCCCAGCCTCCAAGGATGCTGCTCTCCACTAAACACCAAAAGAGAAGTGGAAACAATTCCCACAGGCCATTCCTTGGTCCTGACTGTTGCCAATTCCCAAGCTGAAGGCCAGAAACACACTTAACTATCAATGGAGCATGCTAACATGCCATAGAGTTGGTTGGATAGCATCACCAACTCGATGGATATGAGTTTGAGCAAGCTCTGGGAGATAGTGATGGACAGAAGATTGGTGTGCTGCAGTCCACAGGTTCACTAAGAGTGGGACATGACTCAATGACTGAACAACAGCAGAAAGAGTGCTCTGAAAGATGTCATACTGAGTCATGTTTTTCTATAAGCAAGGAATACAAATTAGAACCAAAGGAAGAGACACATAGAGCTCAGTATGGGAGAGTTCCAAATGCAAAGCTTCCACCATCCTCAGGATGTGTTACCCTCCAGACACTGAAGTGTGACAGTTCTCAAAAAGTATTGCCAACCACAGCTCACCTGAGCTTTGGTGCCCAGAATTTTTTTGGAGCTTCATTGCAGAGATTTGATTGATTGAATGATTGCGCATGTGATTGAATTCAATCTCCAGTTTCCCTTCCCTCCTTGGAAGTCAGGTTGATACCACGTGTCCCAAAGTCCCAGCCTTCTAACCACATAATTGGTCTATTGCCCTGGTCAGCCCCCAGCTTGAATCATCTTGTTAGCATAAACTACCCAGGGGCCCACCAGGGGTCACCTTGTTAGCACAAATGTTCAGTGTGGTCCAGGGGGCTCACCATGAATAACAAAGACACTTTACCACTTGGAAAATTCCAAGAATGTAAAGGTTATCTCCTGGAGTTAGGATTAAAGACAAACCTTTCTTTGGAGGTCAAATACTTTATTACCCAGTGCTAGGAGCTGAAACTCCATTACTTTAGCCACCTGATGCGAAGAACCGACTCATTTGAAAAGACCCTGATGCTGGGAATGATTGAAAGCAGGAGGAGAAGGGGACGACAGAGGATGAGATGGTTGGATGGCATCACCGATGCAATGGACACGAGTTTGAGTAAGCTCTGGGAGTTGGTGATGGACAGGGAGGCCTGGCAACTGCAGTCTATGGGGTCACAAACAGTTGGACACAACTGAGCAACTGAACTGAACTGAGTATAAGGATTAAATAATAATTACATGTAAAGCTCTTAAAATATGACCTGGAACATAGTAAGTTCTCAAAAACTATTAGTTACTACTATTACTATTGTTATTAATCCTTGCCCCCTTTTGTTTTTGAGCCTTGTTACTATTTTAATTTTGTCTATCCAACAGCCTTTGCTTTCTTAGTTTCCCTTCCTCTCCCACATAGAAAGAAATTGCTTGCCCGAGAGAGGGAAAGAAAGAGTAGAAATAAGCTAATGTCTTTCTCCCTCTTGCCAACAATCCTGCCTCTTCCATTCTCCCCCTTTCTTAACAGCTCTTTCCTTCACTCCTAAATTAGAAGATCTTGACACTGTGAACCCAAATTCTAGCATAACAATATGCTGGTAGTGGGTCTCCACTTTAAACAAGCTCCATCCTGTCTCCATAACTCCCACGTTATCTGCTTCATCTACCTGTTTGAACCCTCTCGGGTCTGATTTTGCAGTCACAAGTTTAGAGATTATTACCAATGTTCTCTCAACATCTTACCAATAAACAGAACACAGGACACATTATTAACAAGTTTTGCAAAATTATCTTGCTAAAGAATTTTCTTGCTAAAACTCAGGCACGCAAAATTATATATGAAGAGCAAAGTTTTAATGATGTAAGCTCATGTTAACTTTTTGAATAAACTGATCTCTAAGCGTGCGTGCTCAGTCATGTTCAACTCTTTTTTGACTCTGGACTGTAGCCCTCCAGGCTCCTCTGTTCATGGAATTTTCCAGGCAAGAATACTGGAGTGGGTTGCTATTTCCTCCTCCAGGGGATCTTTCCTACCCAGGAATTGAACTCAAGTGTCTGCATCACAGAGCAGATTCTTTACCATGGAGCCACCTGGAAGCCCAGACTGATCTTACCCCCTGCCATTGCACCTGAGAAATGGGGTTTCCGTTTTTTAACTTCTGTTGCCAAGAAAAGGCCTTCATTAAAAAAGTGAAGGTCCTAATATATAAATCGTGTGTGACACAAACCAGATGCATAAGATTTACCTTATCTCTAGTTCACTTATCAAATGTTTTTTTCTGAGGGACTGAAACTTCTAGTATATAATTCATCTTGGTTAAAAAAAAATCAGAATTCTGAAATAAAAATGAATCCAAGTTGAAATAGACAATAGTTCGTTTTGATTGTTTAAACAATCATTTCAAGGGTTCTTAAGTGACATTAGCGATCATTCAATCCAATCCCTGCCTTTTAAATAGAAGGCAACTATCCAAGAATAAACAAAATTCCATGCTGTGTTTTATGTTTTGAAGCTGTCAGAACCTCTTTAAGAAATTAACCACTGCAGGGGGCAGACAGCAGAATATCTGCTTCTTCAAACTTTGGAAATTACACCATGATTTTCCTATTGCTTTGAGAACAACTCTTACTTGGAAATATTTCAAGGAGTTCATTTTAAGTTCAATCACATCTAAAGCGATGTAATTTATTATAATGTATTAGTCACTGAGTATCTATGTGCTCCCGTGCATTTCCCAGCTCCCAGGTATTAATAGTTAAGTGGGTCTATGTGACTAGTTGTGACAAATGAGATGTGAAGAGAAGTGATGTGTGTCACTTCTGGGACAAAGCATAGAGAAGACAGCATTTGTTAGTTCCTGATGCCTCTCTTTTCCTACCACCCCAGCAGAAGAAGCCAGATGTCGAGATGGTGTAACCAAAAATAGGGGAGATAGCCTGGATGTCAGGCATGCTTGGAAGGGAGGTGTCCAGAAGAGCCATGGTACCTATGGCTAACTTCATGTGAGGGAAAAATAAACTGTAATGGGCTAAACCAACGGAAGTTTGAAAGTGAAATTCACTTGGTCATGTCTGGTTCTTTGTGATCCCTTGAACTATATGGTCCATGGAATTCTCCAGGCCAGAATATTGGAGAGGGTAGCCTTTCCCTTCCCCAGGGGACCTTCCCAACCCAGGGTTCGAACCCATGTCTCCCACATGGCAGGTGGATTCTTTACCAGCTGAGCCACAAGGGAAGCCCGAGAATACTGGAGTGGGTAGCCTATCCCTTCTCCAGTGGATCTTCCTGACCCAGGAATTGAACCGGGGTCTCCTGCAGTGCAGGCAGATTCTTTACCAACTGGGAAACCATGATATGAAAGTTTGGGATTGTTTAATTCTGCAACATAACTAGTCTATCCTGGTTAATACATTAACAATACCGTCTTACATTAGCTACATTTTAAAACTTGCCATTATTATCTAAAACATAATTTATAAGCTGTGACATTCATACACATTTGAAAGCATAGTATTTGTATATATCTCTTGTTTTAAAAAATGATGGCAAGGGAATTCTTATTTTTTCATGTTGAGTAAGAAGAAAGCCCTGTAGAAAAATGTATCATCTATGATCAGTATGAAACATGGTCAGATTTTCTTGATTAAATCTGAATGATTAGGTAACAAAACATTTTAAGTTTAGTTTATAAGTTTGCAATTTGTTATCTGTATCAGCACAGACTAAGCCATTTTGGAGAACAGCACCGAAGTTCTTTCAGTACCACATAATATATTTTCCCTTTAACATTTTTCTTTAATTTCCTTAAAGAAATGGAAGGCTTAATTTTAATTTGTTTCCACAAAATTAAGAGCCAAAACTTAGGTAATTTGCTGTAAGCTCTACAGCAAATTAATGGAGAAGGCCATATCAGAATCCAGCTCTCCTTGTTTCCTCTATGTCTATTTTTCCTTAAAAAGTTATAGGATGATAAGTAGGAGGAGATGAAAGAGTGGATTGTAGGGAATTCCCTGGCAGTCCAGTGGTTAAGACTCGGTGCTTTCACTGCCAGGATCTGGGTTCAATCTCTGGTTGGAGAACTAAGATCCCACACAGCACAGCCAAAAAAGGAAAAAAAAAAAAAAAAAGTCAACAGTAGACTTCTTCCAGGAATGATGAGTTAAGTAATTTAGATAAATCCTCCCATTGAAGACAGCTGGAATGCAGAACAAGATATAACATGATCTTTCTAGAAATAGCAAACTAACAAATAGTGAGGAATTCCTAGGCTAAGGTCCTGGAGAAGATGAACATCTAGAGAAGTGCCTGGAAGTGGTGCCACTGTGTTCTGAGGATGTTTAGTAATACAGAGCAGGGGTTGAGTGGCTTAACTGCCTTTGGGTTAGAGTGACAAAAGTTGTGGTCCATGGCCCACTAGAGATAAGTGCCTTCCAGCTTAAGTCGAGACGAAAAGGACAGACACCAGGAATAAGGGTGAACTGTACTGTCATCTGCTTTCGACTCATCTATGTAGCCCAGAAAATGTCAAGCTGTGAAACTGGATTAGGGTAATCTTAGGTTGTTGGTACCTCCAACTGCCTGGCAGGAGCAATGAAAATTCTTTTTGGAGAAAGAGAACATCATCAGAGGCCTCAAATTATTTTTACAAATAATTAAAATTGTCAGGACATTGTAAAAAAAAGAATCAGGTATACAAGAGGAAAAACACCGTGAACAAGAATGATACACTAGACTACAAAAACAGATCCTCAAGGATTCCAGATACAGATTGCAAAGCATCTATGTTTATCAAATTCAAGTAGATAAAAGGGAAGCTTGAACTTAGCCACTTAGTCCAATGGCTAAGATTCTGTGCTCCTAATGCAGGGGGCCCAGGTTTGATCCCTGGTCAGGGAACTAGATCCTACCACAACAAAGATTGAAGATCTGGTGGGCCACAGCTAAGATCTGGCACAGACAAATAAATAAATATATATTTTTAAAATAGAAGCTTGAATATTTTAGGAGAAAATTGTAAAGTATTTTTATATTTTAAAAAATGGCACAGAAGATTTAAAAAATAACCAAATAGAATTTCTAATAGTAAAAGGTAGAGTAACCTAAATGAAACCAATGGATGAATTTAGGACAAATTAAACACATTTAAGAAAGAATTAGAGTATGAATACCAGTTGAAAGAAACCACTCAAAATGAAGCACAAAGAGAGAAAACAAAGTGCAAAGGGAAATGGAGCAGAATCAAAAGGTCTAACTTGTTTAATTGGAGTTTTTAAAGAGGTAAAATGGAGAAGGCAATGGCACCCCACTCCAGTACTCTTGCCTGGAAAATCCTACGGATGGAGGAGCCTGGTGGGCTGAAGTCCATGGGGTCGCTAAAAGTTGGACATGAGTGAACGACTTCACTTTCACTTTTCACTTTCCTGCATTGGAAAAGGAAATGGCAACCCACTCCAGTGTTCTTGCCTGGAGAATCCCAGGGATGGGGGAGGCTGGTGGGCTGCCGTCTATGGGGTCACACAGAGTCGGACACGACTGAAGTGACTTAGCAGCAAAGAGGTAAAAGGCAGTGGTACAGAAGCAACGTCTAATGAGATACTAGCTGGGAGTCATTCAGCTTTAGTCAACAAATTGCAAATTCAAGAAGCTCGTGAATCACAAGAAGACCTGTAAAAAGAAAGCCATACATACACACATCATAAGGAAACCAGGAAAACCAAAGACAAAGAGAAACTGTTAAGAGCAGCCAGAGGCAAGAAGACAGTTTACCACAAAAGAAGGGATAGACTGATGGCTAAATTCTTAGCAGCAATCACTGAAGCCAAGAGATTAAGCAATGATACCTTTAATGTGCTGAACTAAATAGCTGCCAACCCAGAATTATATACCCTGTGAAAATATTCCTAAAACTCTGTGTGAAAATAACCTCAAGTCAGTAATTAAAATTTTTCCCTGCTGGTACCTGCTGCAGTACACACCTGTGTGTACTGCTTTTTTTGTTCTTACCTTCTCTCCAGACTATAAGCTCTGTGCTTTTTGTTTTTAATTCTGCAAAGAGCCAGGAGAGAGGTAACACTAGGAGTGAGATGAAGTGTGAGAAAGTTCTTACTTGGCTAACATTTTTATAATATGGCTTCACATCCTCTTGGGCTAGTAAATGTTTGAGAACTGGCTCTCCCATGGGCAGTTTCTAGTATTATTTGTGAATAGCTAAGGCTTCCCAGGTGGCTCAGTGGTAAGGAATCAGCCTGCCAATGCAAGAGACACAGGAGATGTGGGTTCAATCCCTGAGTCATGAAGATCTCCTGGAGGAGGAAATGGTCACCCACTCCAGTATTCTTATATGGAAAATTCCATGGGCAGAGGAGCCTGGTGGGTTGCAAAAAGTTGGACACAACTGAGTACACAGACACGCTAATATGAATATCTATATATTGGGTTGTCCATATTTTTCTTATTGCTTTGCAAGAGTTTTTTATACATTTTAGATACAAGCCTCTTTTCAATAATACTTGGTGCAAATACAATTTCCCATCCTGTGGCTTACCTTTCCATTCTCTTAATGGTATCTTCTGATAAATAGAAGTTATTACTTTTAATGAAGCATAATTTATCATTCTTTTCCTCCTGGTGAGTGAATGTTTCCCTTCTGAGAAGAAGTTGCCCCTTTGTCTCTTTTTGATAGCAGTGCCAACCCTTTTCCCTCAGTAGTCTAAAATCCAAATTTAACCATGTGATGCTGAACAGAACTTGGTAGTCTAACCAACAGCCATTTCCCATTTTTTTTCAGCTTACAAAACAGAATTGACAGAAGAACAGATTAAGGGAAAAGTATACCCTAAAACATAGGTTGTTTGGCAAAACGCACCCCACATTTGACCCATTGAATCATAATTCTTGCACTCGAACTTGGATGTGTGCAATTTTAAAAAGGTTTCCCCAGATTATTTAGTTATATCTTAATAAAGACTACAAAGAAGAAAAAAAAAACAACCTCAAGTTTCATGAATGGGATTAAAGGAAGGACAGAATTTTAAGCAGGGGTTGGAAAAGAGACAGTCCAGGGAGGATAAAGATTTAAAAGGACACAAACTTCCAGCTCTAAGATGAGTAAGTTCCAAGGATTTGACGTACATCATGGTGGCTATAATTAACAGTACTGAATTATACACTTGAAAGTTGTTAAGAGAGTGAATCTTAAATGTCCTCACTATGCACACAAAAAGATGATTATATGAGGGGATGGTGGTGTTAATTAACCTTATTGTGATAATCATTTTGCAATATACACATGTATTAAATCATCACATCATACACCTCAAACTTGCGTGTTATATGTCAATAGTATCTCAATATAAAGCTGGAAAAAATAGTGCAAGGCTTATGCAAAAACTAACAAGAAAGATATGGGCTACAAATATACCAAGAAATTCCGATTTTAATTTTGTAGGTCTTCATACAAGAATGAGAACTTCCCTGGTGGCTCAGTGGTAAAAAAAAAAAAAAAAAAAAAAAAAAACCCGCCTACTAATGCAGGAGACACAGGTTCAATCCCTGGGTTGGGAAGATTCCCTGGAGGAGGAAATAGCAACCCACTCCAGTATTCTTGTCTGGGAAATTCCATGAACACAAGAGCCTGGCAGGCTGCAGTCCATGGGGTTGCAAAAGAGTTGGACATGACTTAGTGACTAAACAAAAACAAAACATACTAGAAGGAGGATTCTAAAACTACATGGAGATTCCTTGCACATTTGCAGAAAAAACTATCTAATAAACAAATTATCTAATTTTAAAAAAGATTAAGAAAAATGTGTTGGATTAATTTTAATCTTCAGTTGTTAGTAAACTAAGAACACTTTTAGTACTCAAATGTGCTATAGAATTTCAGTTACACAACGTTACGGATAGGGAGTCAGAAAGCAAAAAATGGGTACGTATGGGCTTCCATGGTGACTCAGCCGGTAAAGAATCTGCCTGCAATGCAGGAGACCTGGGTTTGATTCCTGGGTTGGTAAGATCCCCTGGAGAAGGGAACGGCTATCCACTCCAAAATTCTGGCTTGGAGATTCCATGGACTATATAGTCCATGGGGTCGCAAAGAATTGGACACGACTGAGCAACTTTCACTTTCAATTAAATATTTAAGGAGAGAAGATGGTAATAAAATGTTTTCCAGAATCAAACACAAAGAGCTGTTTTTAGTTTTAAGATGTGAGATCCGAGACCATTAAAACCCTTTAATCTTAGAACTGAGAGAAACCTTCAGTTCGATTCAGTTCAGTCGCTCAGTCGTGTCCAAGTCTTTGTCCATCACCAGGCCTCTCTGTCCATCACCAACTCCCGGAACTTACCCAAACTCATGTCCACTGAGTCGGTGATGCGATCCAAACATCTCATCTTCTGTCGTCCCCTTCTCCTCCTGCCCCCAATCCCTCCCAGCATCAGGGTCTTTTCAAATGAGTCAGTTCTTCACATCAGGTGGCCAAAGTATTGGAGTTTCAGCTTCAACATCAGTCCTTCCAATGAATATTCAGGACTGATCCCCTTTAGAATGGACTGGTTGGATCTCCTTGCAGGCCAAGGGACTCTCAAGAGTCTTCTCCAACACCACAGTGCAAAAGCATCACTTCTTCTGCACTCAGCTTTCTTCACAGTCCAACTCTCACATCCATACATGATCACTGGAAAAACCATAGCCTTGACTAGACGGACCTTTGTTGGCAAAGTAATGTCTCTGCTCTTTAATATGCTATCTAGGTTGGTCATAACTTTCCTTCTAAGGAGAAACCTTAAAGATCATCTAATTGCATTCCATCTGATGCTTAAATTTCCTTGATGAAGTCCTGTCATTCTGCTTACACTGAAGGTCCTCTGTGGGTGAGGTCTGCTGTATTTCTGCATGGCTTTGAGTGAAAGTTCCTCTTTGTCCACTTTCCTCCTCAAAGCTTACTGATTGTCATATTTGAAACAGGAGGACAGGTGTCAGCTGTGAGGGAATGTTATCTCAGTAATAAATATATTTAATAGTTGGCCAAAAGAAATGATTAAAAAGGATATGGCTTGAATTTTATTTTTTGAAGGCAACCACTGGATCAAACTTAAATAAATAAGACAATTTAAGAAATAGTGGTTCTTTAAGAATGAAGTTTTGACTCTGCAAGGAAAATTTAGCTGTGTGGTATTTAGTATGGCAATCCCAAGTCAGAAATTTGAGGAGGAGCCGTATTATTTAGGAATGGCTTTGGCTAGAGAAATAGAATAGCCGACTAAAAGTGCTCAAACCACATGACCCATAATATGCCACTTAAGGAAACGTGTGAAAGCAGGTGACGACTGGGGTGCTCAACAGCTGGATGACTGGGCGCACAAGGGCTGCTCCCATGTCCTGCCTGTTCTGGCCACCAGATGGCGCAGCTGCTCTAGACATGGTTTCGTCAGAGTGCCAAGTCCCAAGCAGGAAGGAAGGAGACAAGAGAAGGGCTTTCTCTTTCTCTTAAATCTCCCTAAGCAGGAAGAAACATTGAGGCTTCCAGCAAACATCTTGGGCCTGAACTTGACCTCATGCCCATTGCGAGATCACAAAAGGGAAATGAGAGTGATACGATTTGCTTAGGCCCTGAAACTGGGCACATCATTACCCAATTGAAATAGGGCTTTTGTCTTAAGTATGTAGTCTGTTTGTTTTTGTTTTTGTTTTTTTTAAAGCAGAAAGAAGTGGGTAATAGCTGTTGGGTAGGCTACTAATAGCCTTGCCAGAGGCACTCAGGAGAAATTATACACGCTAAATCCACCCGGTCCTGTGCCAAGGGCAGGACAATGCCTCTTCAGAAACTAGTAAAATGTTTTTCTTCTTCTGATAATTATTAATTCTCTGCAGTGACTTAGAAAAATTCTTGGACTACATTTCTTGCCATTAAGTATTTGATGAATATGGAAACTGACTGTAAAACTATTTTTAAAAGTCACTCTGCTTCTAACCCAAACTTCTTACTCTAGCTCTTATCTTAGCATTACATGAGTTGTACGAATCACCTCCAATTTACATATTATAGAAGAGCCTTACATGGAAAAGAATAAATCATTTTCAAATTAGACATTCTGTCTAGAGCTGTCAGTAGCTGATTCCCAGCACTGTCTTTTATTTCTGACATGCTTTTAGATGAGAGTAATCTTATACTTGCAGTAATTCTCAGGATAAAATTTTCTTCTCAAAGCTCATTTCATGAAGTTGTTTTTTTTTTTTTAATTTTGAAGAATAAAGCAATTATTCTTGCTTTTTGAAATTGCACATCAAGTCTAGGAACATAAATTATTCTTTCTTTTTGAAATTGCATACCAAGTCCAGAAATATAGACTCTTAAAATTTTAAATATTAATGTCAAGTGATGGATGTAAACATCTCCCACTTTTAACTCTCATTCTCTCAGTGTGCCCCTCTTTCTCGGTAGATCCTCATTTCTACTGGATTTCCATCGCACACCAATTATCCCAGGCTACAGCTGTTTACTGTCAGCTGTTCTCTTCACTGCCCACCACACAGCCAGCCTGCTGCTGGTAACTGGACTCTCGCTCCCATCTGTGGAAATCCCTGCCTCCAGTGTGGTTGCTTAGGCTGGGGCTTCACCCCTGGCTCAGGCACAGAGTTTGTGACCTAAATCAATCCAGATATTGCAATCCCCTGGTCAGCCTGAGGCAGAATCAATGAGAAGTAGTGATATTTCTGCTGGGGCTTCTGGGAGAGAGATTCATTTTCTGTCCTGCTATATTTTCATGTTTCATGTAAGGCTCAGAGTTGCTGTAGCCATCTTGACATCTTAAGTGGGAACCAGTCTGAGAAAAGAGCTGTGAAAGAGAGAGAGAGGCACCCTGGTGATGCTTTTCAGCTTTCAATCCAAGATAGCAGCAGAGCAGCAAGCCCTATTCCTGGACTGTTCAGTTACATAATCAAGTAAGTTCCTGTTTTGTTTCAGCCAGTGTTTGGATCAGATCTCTTCTCACTTGCTGTCAAAAGAGATCTAACTTGCTATCAAAAGCTGTACAAATGTTCAGAATCCCTTATGACCAAGAAATATACTCAGATACTGAACGTGTCATAAAAATTAATATGGAAAATACTTTTAGGGAATAAATGCACTCATAGCTTATCATGTCTAGTATTTTTACTGTCTTTTCTCCAAGTAATAATGTCCACTCATCATATAATATAATATAGGAAAGAGTTTCAATTAGGATTCTCCTTTTCACATACTTGCTATATTCTAATCATTATTATGGTGATATGCTCTGGAGACAGGTTCTGAGCATATACATTTGTTTCTTCTTTAAATTATTTCTCATTATCTTGGAAGATATTTAGAAATATTGATAAATTGCTGGTAAAAGAAGTAGTGGTATAGTGCTGTGCTTGAATTTCCCTGGCTATTTCTTTGGCTCAGACAGCACTGTCCTGGGAAACAGCACAGCAGGCTGACCCGGCTGTGTGACCATTGTGCTTGGCTGAGAGTTATTTGTGCCTGGAGATGGAGATTAGTGTGAAGAAGCTGTTCACTTCGGAAAAGCTTCATTCCTAAATCAGTGCCTCTAGCCTTCCCCGTGGTGGCCTTTGCACTCTCCACGCCAGACGCCAGGCATCCCTGTCAAAGGGTGAGAAACCTTTTGTGATGGGCCACGATGATTGTACCCTGGAGAAGGAAATGGCACCCAACTCCAGTATTCTTGCCTGGAGAATTCCATGGACAGAGGAGCCTGGCAGGCTACAGTCCATGGAGTTGCAAAGAGTCGGACATGACTGAGCAACTGACACACGGTGATTGTGAAGACAGTGGCCGGTCAGTTTGTCAACCTGGAGTGTTCCCGAGAAACAGACCCAGTTCATTTTCGTGCATGAATGAAACAGTAAGGCAGATTCTGTTTCATTACAGTGGGGAAGGACACGATGATTGCGCTAGAAGAAGCTTATCTTCATCACGAGCTGCTCTGTCATATTATCCCGCAGCTATAATGGTAATACTACTCCAGGGAAACCGAGAGTTTATGTTAATAGGTAATTCTTTCACATGGCTCAACATTCAAAGAGCACAAACAAACATTTGTGAAAACTTTTCCTTTCTACCTCTGTTCCCCGGATGCCCAGTTCTCTTTCCCAGAGGCAACCATTTTATGGTTTTTGATCCATCTTCTCAGAGTGACTTATACATATTTAAATGAATGCGCATGAATATTGTCTTCCTCATTTTATCTCAACCATGGTGTATGTACTACTCCGCATCTTGCTTTTTTCACTTAATGTATCTTGGATCCAGGCTTCCCCCGGTGGCTCAGAGATAAACAATCCACCTGCAAATACAGGAGATCTGGGTCCGATCCCTGGGTCAGGAAGATCCCATGGAGAAGGAAATGGCAACCCACTCCACTATTCTTGCCTGGGAAATCCCATGCACAGAGGAGTCTGGCAGGCTACAGTCCATGGGATGGCAAAAGAGTTGGACATGACTTAGCAATTAAACAACATTTTGGATCTACTTCTATTTTAGTACGTAAGGAGGTTCCTCAATCTTTTTTTACAGCCTCTAAATGTTCCACAATTTCATAATACCACGATTTCACAAGGTCCTATTGGTGGTCATTTAGGTTATTTCCAATCTTTGGCTCTTACAAACAATGCCATCTGCATGTGAACGAGTGTATCTTTGGAATAAATTTCTAGAAGTGGAGTTGTGGGTTGAGGGTATGTATGTTTGTATTTTCCCCTACGTATTACAGTTTTATTATACTTGAAAAAGTAATACGTGCATATGTTTAAAAGGAACAAAATTAAGCGGTTATGAAAGTACATACAGGAGGAAAATATTTCCCTTTGGTCTCTTGGCTTCTGGGTCCCTCCCCAGAGGCAGCCACTGTTTGTGTGCACACTTCTGGAGAGCATATGCACATGCAAACCTGCGTATGTGAACAAGTATATGTCATTTGTCTGCTTGAAAGGAACATCTGACTCACACCATTCTATATTCTGCTTTTTTTCACTTGTTCAGTCACTAAGTTGCGTATGTGTGTTTGGCGGGGGTCATTGCGACCCCCTGGACTGCAGCACACTAGGCTTCCCTGTCCTTCACTATCATTTTTCACTTAATATATATTAAAATGTATTGTCTAATGGTTGATATAGAACAATCTCATTCTCTTTAAAGGCAACAGAGACTTTCTTATGAGGAAACTTGACATTAACATTTTTGTGAAAAAGATTTAGGTATAATTTGTATACAGCAGATTTTACCCTTTTTAATATACAGTTCTGCAGGTTTTGACTTCCCTTGTCATTTTGATAGATATTGCTAAATAGCCCTCTTGAGAAAGTTGTATAGGTGTATGTGTCTGCTTTTCTACAAGCTTGTCAGTTCAGTTCAGTTCAGTTCAGTTCATTTGCTCAGTCATGTCCAGCTCTTTGTGACCCCATGAACCACAGCACGCCAGGCCTCCCTGTCCATCACCAACTCCCGGAGTCCACCCAGACCCATGTCCATTGAGTCGGTGATGCCATCCAACCATCTCATCCTCTGTCGTCCCCTTCTCCTCCTGCCCTCAATCTTTCCCAGCATCGGGGTCTTTTCAAATGAGTCAGCTCTTTGTATCAGGTGGCCAAAGTATTGGAGTTTCAGCTTCAACATCAGTCCTTCCAATGAATATTCAGGACTGATCTCCTTTAGGATGGACTGGTTGGATCTCCTTGCAGTCCAAGGGACTCTCAAGAATCTTTTCCAACACCACAGTTCAAAAGCATCAGTTCTTCTGCACTCAGCTTTCTTTATAGTCCAACTCTTACATCCATACATGACCAGTGGAAAAACCATAGCCTTGACTAGATGGACCTTTGTTGACAAAGTAATGTCTCTGCTTTTTTAATATGCTATCTATGTCGGTCATAACTTTCCTTCCAAGGAGTAAGCGTCTTGTCAGTTCAGATGTCATCAAACTTTTTGGTCTTTATCAATCTGTAGATGAAACTGATAATTGCATTGTCATTTAAAATTTTATTTCCCTTATTATGATGAAGCTGAGCACCTTATCATTTGTATAAGATCCATATAGATGTTCTTTTCTGGGAATGATCCGTATCTTTTCTTTTTGGCCCATTTTTCTACTGTGGGTTGGTCTTCTTATTCATATCAAGTAGGGACTCATGCTGTAGCTGCTGCTGCTGCTAAGTCGCTTCAGTCGTGTCCAACTCTGTGCGACCCCATAGACAGCAGCCCAACAGGCTCCCCCGTCCCTAGGATTCTCCAGGCAAGAACACTGAAGTGGGTTGCCATTTCCTTCTCCAATGCATGAAAAGTGAAAAGTGAAAGTGAAGTCTCTCAGTTGTGTCTGACTCTTCACGACCCCATAGACTGCAGCCTACCAGGCTCCTCCGTCCATGGGATTTTCCAGGCAAGAGTACTGGAGTGGGGTGCCATTGCCTTCTCCAGTAGGGACTCATGATATGTTTGAAATCAGTCTTTGGCTGGTATATAAATTACAAAAATTTGGGAAACTTGCTGTTCGCAGAAACATCAGTATGAACTGCATCCCCCACAAACACTTAAACCTTTGTCAACCATTGGGAGAATATTGCATATATAAAATTCCACTCTAGGAGAACTAAACTTCCAAAATTAGGTTTTGGCTTAGAAGACCGTCATGCTTTGTAAAAGAATCAGAGGTATATTGTCTGGAAACAAAAATAAAATGCATGTGTCTGTGCAATTAACTGTGTAGTCTTTGAATAATCTCCAAGGATTAAAAGTAAATGTTTTATTATCTGTAATATAACTGACCTGGGTCTCTCTCATTAATACATGAGAATATCCATGAGTTCATTTCAAGCACATGGCAAGATATAAAGTCATCTCCGGGTGCTTCCTGCATATCTGTCCAGGACGATTACATCATATTAAAATGAAGAATAAGTTCACAGTTTCAGTGATCTGATTTCCAGAGTGTACACATAATATTCAATAGAAATCTTTATATCTCTGGATGTAATGGAGAAGAGATGAGCTGTAAGAAAATTAAAAATTATTTTATTTTCTCATGACATGGAGAAATAAAATGTGTTATTTGGCTCCCAATACAGCAGAAGACAGCTTGTGAACTAAAAATGGGGGTGCAGAAAACTTTACTTGATTTATTTGGATAAATAAATTTGTAGAACATTTAAGAGAGAAACTCCAGGAAGAAGGAGGTGGAAATAGAGAAGAGTAACTCAAGTGTGTGTGTGTGTGTGTGTGTTAACCACTCTGCTGCTGCTGCTGCTAAGTCACTTTAGTCGTGTCTGACTCAATGCGACCCCATAGATGGCAGCCCAACAGGCTCCCCCGTCCCTGGGATTCTCTAGGCAAGAACACTGGAGTGGGTTGCCATTTCCTTCTCCAATGCATGAAAGTGAAAAGTGAAAGTAAAGTCACTCAGTCGTGTCCGACTCTTAGTGACCCCATGGACTGCAGCCTACCAGGCTCCTCCGTCCATGGGATTTTCCAGGCAAGAGTACTGGAGTGGGTGCCATTGCCTTCTCTGGTTAACCACTCAGTCATGTCCAACTCTTTGCAGCCTCATGGACTATAGCCCATATGCGTCTCTGTCCATAGAATTCTCTAGGCAAGAATACTGGAGTGGATAGCCATTCCCTTCTCCAAGGGATCTTCTCTACCCAGGGATTGAACCCGGGTCTCCTGCATTGCAGGCAGATTCTTTACTGTCTGAGCCACCAAGGAAGCCCCAAATGACTCAATATCCTTTCTTATATGTGGAATGATAGACGTAAAAATATAATTAAGTCATCCATTATGAGCTTGAACCAAGTGAGCTGTGGTCACTGCCTTTGATTTTAATTTGTATGTTGATATTAAACATTTTGCAAACTGTCATCATAACTGATTTTTTTTCAAAATGGATAATTGGTCGAAGTCATACACATCAGCAGCCTTTTAATTCTTTCTCGATGACTACACATATCTTCACTGCCATCTACATTTAATGTTATTTAATAGTTCTTTCTAATCATTTATGATACAATCTACTCATTCATAATTAGAAGGAAAAATTCACATACTAAATCTGGGTCTTTGAATATACCCGTGTTAACCAATCCTTTTGTGTAACCAGCTCATCGAACAAGCGGAACTTGAGCTTTGTGACCACAGAAGCAGCTTATTGTTATCTCCTGCTCTCCTTTTAAAGCTCTTTGTGGGAGGGAAGCCGTTGCCTTCCCCGCCAGGTGGAGATTCCAGCACTTCGATCACATTTCTGCTCATTCTCAGGTAATAAAAATCTTTCTGGTGCCTTTAAGTTCCAAACACAACCTCAACCTAGTAATTAAAGCTTATCCCTTCCTTCAGCTGCGACCGGTTGCAGGTGAAAATCTGTGACCGAGGAAGTGTCAGAGGGGGGGATAGCTTCTCTTTGCTCTCTGTGGCCCTCACCGACCCCTGCCCGCCGGCTGCTGCCTGTGAGGAGCCAGGAGTGGACATGGGAGCACAAAGAGAAGTGACCAGTAGGAAAGTACCTACTGGCGGGTGCTGGCTGGCTTCCCCTCTCTGGCCCAGTGACGTCCACTCTCCTGGGCGGTTTTCTAGGCCCTTTGTGCATCTCTGCTCCTGGGCCTTCACCATCCTGGGACCTGAGAAACGCCCTTGCTTCTGGTTGGCTGCACCTGTGTGCTTCTTGGTACCACTCCTGCCAGTCTGCTTTCTGTCTGTGTCCTCTCACCCCACAAAGCTACCCTTGAGGGCAGGAGCCACTTAAAATTACCTCAGGGCAGGAGCCACTTAAAATTACCACCGGCTCTTGCTCGGTGGGAGGCAGGTAGCACCTGTCTCCCCTTTAGCTTTCTCCATCACAGGTCCCTGTAACCAACCCTGCTCGGACAGCATAGTGGGTCTCCAGGGCCCCCAGCGGTAGCTCCCTTCCCTTTGAGGAGAAGGTTTCAAAGCTCCCTCCAGAGAAGCCCTCCTCACAAAGTTCTCCCTTTCTCCCCTCCCAACCCACTGGGGCCTCAGTGTGGGCTCCTTGTCTAACCTGTTCTTGGCACCTGCTTTGAAATGCCCACAGGGCCTCACACCTCACTTTGGAATCTGAAATCTATCAAAACTGGGTGCCTCAGCCCAACCTCCCAGTTACATATCTTGTCATGTTCGTTTTCTCTTTTTCCTCCAAAGGGAATTCCTTCCACTTACGGGGTGATTGCTAATGAAACTTTCTCCCTGCCAGAGGTCATCACTCAAAATGGTGAGGTGGCCTTTATTCTCTCTTGTCCCCGGGAGGCCTCTCAGCTTTCTTTCTTTACCTAGGTCACCTGTTTTTGATTAAATGACATATGTACATGGTCTAAAATTCAAAAGGCACAAAAGGGAATGGCAAGAAAAGCAGGTTTCTCCTCAACCCTGATCTCTTGGATTCCTGGTCCCTCTCTCCAAAAAGTGACAACTATTTTGAGATGTGGAGTATATTTCCGGAGGTATCTATAGAGATACAAGTATACGTGTCTATGAAACCTTTGGTTTTTTAAGGCAGCATGTAACACACCTTCCTGTACTGTGCTCTTTCTACTTGATATATCATTGAATAGATCTCTCCATGTATGATGCAAAGATCTCTTTTCTTTGTCACATCTACATTAAATCTGAAATTAGTGTAACATAATTTACTTACCAGTTCCATATATATAAAGATTCAGGTTTATCTTTGTTGACTGATTTAAATAACCTATTTACATAAGGATTTGAGCATGGGCTCTGGAACCAGGCTGTCAGAGTGCATGTCTTAGCACAACCACTTACTTGCTGTGTGGCCCAAGGCATGCTACTTAACCTCTCTGTGCCTCCATTGCAGTTTTAGTTTCTCTAAAACAGAAGTAAGAATATTTTCCTCTTAGAGTTGTGACGATTAAATGAGTCAAAGTATGTAAAGAGCTTATAACCATGCTTAGTACACATTAAGCACTTGATATGCTGCTGCTGCTGCTAAGTCGCTTCAGTCATGTCCGACTCTGTGCAACCCCATAGACGGCAGCCCACCAGGCTCCCCCATCCCTGGGATTCTCCAGGCAAGAACACTGGAGTGGGCTGCCATTTCCTTCTCCAATGCATGAAAGTGAAAAGTGACAGTGAAGTTGCTCAGTCGTGTCTGACTCTTTGTGACCCCAGGGACTGCAGCCCACCAGGCTCCTCCATCTATGGGATTTTCCAGGCAAGAGTACTGGAGTGGGGTGCCATTGCCTTCTCCAAGCACTTGATATATGTTAGTGTTTATTCTTCCTGGATAAAGTGCCGTGTGCCCTCCTGGCTGTCCCTAGGCCTGCTCTCAATTTGCAGAGGGAGGGGAGCTCTTGTTTCTCTCTCGTGGTGTTGGCAGAAGGGACTGTGCTGTAGACATGCTGTCGGGTACCTGCTGATCTCAAGGGTGCCTGGGTGCCCCTTGCTGCTTTGTTTTCACAGCTGAATTCTGGGCTCCAGGACTTGTGGCCTCGCCTCTCAGCTAGGTGAGGCCTGATGGCACTTCCTGGGTCGTTCACCTCTCCTCCTGGCCCTATAACCCACCTGAGGTCTGGCTGCTTCTCCAGATTAGCCCAGTCCAGGCAGTTTTCTCTGTATTCTCTCAATGCAGAGCCATGGCTTTCTCACTTTGGCTGTCCCCTCTGACAAGCTTCACTCTGCTTTTGTCAGTTGTCTTCAGTAAGTTTCTGGACAAGAGTCTTCTTTTTCGTCCTTTGCGTTATGCTCTGATCTAATGAATGCACCGCTCCAAATTCTCCATCTCTCTTGGTTGGCTGAAGGTTGTCCTGTAGGACTTTCCAAAAGGAACAATGGGTCACCCTTGAACAACATGGGTTCAAACTGTTAGAGTCCACTTATACATGGATTTTTTTCAATAAATACATTGGAAAAACTTTGGAGATTTATGACAAAATTTAAAAAACTCACAGATGGACTAAGTGGTCTAGGAATAGTAAAAAAAAATTTTAAGTTAGGATTGCCATGAATGAATAACATATATGTAGATACTAGTCAATTTCATCATTCACTATCATAAAATATTTAAAAATCTATTATAAAAGTTCAGTTCAGTTCAGTTCAGTTGCTAGGTTGTGTCTGACTCTTTGCGACCCCATGAATCGCAGCACGCCAGGCCTCCCTGTCCATCACCAACTCCTGGAGTTCACTCAGACTCACGTCCATCGAGTCAGTGATGCCATCCAGCCATCTCATCCTCTGTCATCCCCTTCTCCTCCTGCCCCCAATCCCTCCCAGCATCAGAGTCTTTTCCAATGAGTCAACTCTTCGCATGAGGTGGCCAAAGTACTGGAGTTTCGGCTTTAGCATCATTCCTTTCAAAGAAATCCCAGGACTGATCTCCTTTAGAATGGACTGGTTGGATCTCCTTGCAATCCAAGGGACTCTCAGGAATCTTCTCCAACACCACAGTTCAAAAGCATCAATTCTTTGGTGCTCAGCTTTCTTCAGTCCAACTCTCACATCCATACATGACCACAGGAAAAACCATAGCCTTGACTAGATGGACCTTTGTTGGCAAAGTAATGTCTCTGCTTTTGAATATGCTATCTAGGTTGGTCACGACTTTTCTTCCAAGGAGTAAGCGTCTTTTAATTTCATGGCTGCAATCACCATCTGCAGTGATTTTGGAGCCCCAAACCACAAAGTCTGCCACTGTTTGCACTGTTTCCCCATCTATTTCCCATGAAGTGATGGGACCAGATGCCATGATCTTCGTTTTGTGAATGTTGAGCTTTAAGCCAACTTTTTCACTCTCCTCTTTCACTTTCATCAAGAGGCTTTTTAGTTCCTCTTCACTTTCTACCATAAGTGTGGTGTCATCTGCATATCTGAGGTTATCGATATTTCTCCCGGCAATCTTGATTCCAGCTTGTGCTTCTTCCAGCCCAGCATTTCTCATGATGTACTCTGCATAGAAGTTAAATAAGCAGGGTGACAATATACAGCCTTGACATACTCCTTTTCCTATTTGGAGCCAGTCTGTTGTTCCATGTCCAGTTCTAACAGTTGCTTCCTGACCGGCATATAGGTTTCTCAAGAGGCAGGTCAGGTGGTCTGGTATTCCCATCTCTTTCAGAATTGTCCACAGTTTATTGTGATCCACACAGTCAAAGGCTTTGGCATAGTCAACAAAGCAGAAATAGATGTTTTTCTGGAACTCTCTTGCTTTTTCGATGATTCAGCAGATGTTGCCAAGTTAATGTTTATCAAAACTTACACAAACACTGTACATGGTGACATTTTCAGTCAAGAGAAATGTAAACAAAAAGTAACAAAGATACAATATTAAGTCATAACTGCCTACAATCAACTGTGGAACCTACTGCATGGCTCTAATAATTTTGTAGCCATCTCCTGTTGCTATCACGCTGAGTCGCTTAAAGCACTCAGTGACACATTTTCTCTGCATGAGCAGTTGGTAGCTCCAGTAAATTCCGTGTTGTAGTAAAAAGTGATCTCTTGTGGGTCTCGCGTATTTTTCTTCGTGTTTACTGCAGTACCGTAAACCTTGAGTAACACCCAGGATCCATATGAAGTGCCACTACTGATGTTGGAAGTGGTCCCACAAAACAGAGAAAAGGCATGACATTACAAGAAAAAATTGAATTGCTTTATATGTACCAAAGATTGAGGTCTGCATCTGTGGTTGCAGCCATTTCAGGATAAATGAATCCAGTGTAAGGGCTGTTTTACAAGAAGAAAAGGAAACTCATGAAGCTGTTGCTGCAGCTTCACCAGCAAGGATGAAACCTTGTACTTTTTGGAGAAATACCTTTTTATCTGGTATTGAAAATTCAGTTTTTATGTGGGTGCAGGATTTGCTATGATAGGCACACCTATAGACTCATATAATTCAAGGAAAAGCAAAGTCATGCTATGAAAACTTAAAGCAAAAGGAAGGTAAAAAATCTAAAGCTGGAGATTTTAATGCCAGCAATTTGATAATTTTAGAAAGAGATTTGGCTTTTAAAACGTTAAGATAACAGGAGAAGCTGCTTCTGCCAACCAAGAGGCAGCAGACAAGTTCCCAGACATCATTAAGAAAACCATTAATGAGAAAGGATATCTGCCTGAACAGAGTTTATATATATATTTGCTTATCGGCTGTGCTGGGTCTTTGTTGCTGCACAGGTTTTCCTCTAGTTGCGGTGCACAGGCTTCTCGTTGCGGGGTTTCTCTCATTGCAGATCACAGGCTCTAGTGTGTGCAGGTTTCATTAGTTGTGGTTTCCGGGCTCCGGAGCACAGGATCAGTGGCTGTGGTGCATGGCTGTGTTGCTCAGCCTCATGTGGGGTCTTCCCAGACCAGGGATTGAACTCGTGTATCCTGCGTTGGCAGGTGGACTCTTTACCACTGAGCCACCAGGGAAGCCCCTGAACAAGTTTTTAATGCAGATGAAAGTGCCCTTTTATGGGGGAAAATAATGCCATGAAGGGCATTTTTATTAGTAAGGAAGAGAAGTGGACACCAGGATTTAAGGCTTGAAGGACTAACTCTACTGTTTTGGGCAAATGCAGTGGGGTTTATGATTGGGACTGCCTTTATCTATAAAACTGCTAACCCCTGAGCCTTGAAGGAAAAGATAAACATCAGTTGCCAGTCTTTTGGTTGTGCAAGAAGGCTTGGACAATGAGAACCCTTTTTCTGGATTGGTTCCATCAATGTCAGGGAGCACCTTTACAGTAAGAGACTGATTCTTTTGATATTGGGCAATGCTCCTGGCCACCCAGAGCCCCATGAGTTCAACACCAAAGGTGATTGGGTGGTCTACTTGCCCCCAAACACAACATGTCTATTTTAGCCTGTAGGTCGGGGATCATAAGGACATTTAGGACTCATTACACATGATACTCTTTGGAAAGAATTGTCAACCTTATGGAAGAGGACTCCAAGAGAGAGAACATCACGAATGTCTGGAAGGATTACACTATTGAAGATGCCATCATTGTAAGAGAAAAAGCTGTGAAAGCCATCAAACCCCAAATAATAAATTCCTGATGGAGAAAACTATGTCCAGATGTCGTGCGTGACTTTAGGGGATTTATGACAGAGCCAATCAAGGGAATAAAGAAAGAGATTGTGGGTTTGGCAAAAAAAGGTTGGGGGAGGGGTGAAGGGTTTCAGGATATAGATCTTGGAGAAATTTAAGATCTAGTAGACATCATACCAGACGAATTAACAGAAGATGACTTAATGGAGATGAGTGCTTCGGAACCAGTGCCAGACAACGAGGAAGAAGATGTAGAGGAAGCAGTGCCAGGAAACAAATCGACATTAGCCAATCTGGCAGAAGGATTTAGATTATTCAAAACTGGTTTTGACCTTTATTTATTTATTTTGCTGCACCAGGCCTTCATTGCTGCGTGTGGGCTTTCTCTAGTTGGAGCGAGCGGTGGCTACCCTTAGTTGCAGTACTTGGTCTTCTCTGGTTGCAGCTTGCAGGGGCTAAAGCATGGGTTTCAGTAGTTGTGGTGCATGGCCTTAGCTGTCCCACAGCATGTGGGATCCTTCCAGACCAGGTATTGAACCCACGTCCCCTGCAGACTCCTAACCACTAGACTACCAGGCAAGTCCCCAGCTTCTGACTTCTTTTATGGCAGGGACCCTTCTATGATACGGGCACTGAAACTAAAGCAAGTGATGGAGGAAGGGTTGGTCCCATAACGCAACATTTTGAAAAATCTGTTTGTTTATTTATGGCTGTGTTGAGTCTTGGTCATGGCACGTGGGATCTTCATTGTGGTACATAGTCTCTCTAGTTGTGGTTCTTGGGTTTAGTTGCTTCACTGCATGTGAGATCTTAGTTCCCTGACCAGGGATGCAACCTGCGTGTCCTGCATTGGAAGGCAGATTCTTAGCCACTGGACCACCAGGGAAGTTCCCCCAAGGATTGGCACCATATAGAAACATGTCAAGAGAAATGAAGAAGCAAAAATACATATAAAATATATGTTAACTTTATCAGTAAAACTTCTGATCAACAGTAGGCTACTAGTGGTTAAATTTGGGGAGAGTCAAAAGTTATGTGCAAATTTTTAACCACACCTCTGTGTTGGTCAAGGGTCAGTTGTATATATCCTGACTTTTAGCATGTTTGACAATATTTATCTGTTGCGTTTATACTTAATATGCTGAGTATGAAAATCTTGGATCACATTCCTTTCTTTATAACTCCTACTTTCTAGCTCCTCACTGTCATTGAGTGTGACTGTGGAGAAGTCTTAAGCTCATCTGAAAGTTTTTCCCTTTATATATGAGTTGATAATTTTGCATGAATGCTCAGAAGTATTTTCTTCTTTGTCATTCGAGTCCAGTAAACTTATTGGGACATATTCTTGTCGATGATTCAAAATGTTCATTTTCATTTGTTTTGCTTTTTTTCTCAAGACTTTCTTCTGTGTTCTTTGCACATTTTCAAGTGTTCATTGTTCTCTTCATTGCTCTTATTGTGATCCTCAGTTATATGATGGCAAATGCTTTTTCCTTGCTTCTTCTTTCCTGAATTCTTCCAATTAATTTTGAAAATTAACTTTTATGCAATATTTTATCTATGAAATTATAAACTACATGTAATGTATAAGGACTAATCAGACAAAGATTTGACCACTAACATCTGGATTAGAAGTACACCAACTTAACCTTACAAGTCAATTCTAAAATTTATCTGGAATTTCCAAGAACCTAGAGAACTCTTGAAGGTGGCCATTTTAAAAAAACGAATAAAGATGAATACTTAGACTTCTAGGCATTAGATTTCTCATAAAGTTAAAATAAAGTGTGGTGTAGATACTAGGAGGGACAAATAGATCAAGGAAAAGAAGCCCAGAGACAGACCCACACATGTACAGTTCCATGATTTGTTGTAAATTTAATTCAGAGGAAAAGATGCTATTTTCAATAGTGGTGCTAGGCAAGTTGGCTTCCCATATAGGAAACAAAAATGGACCTTGATTCCCATCTCCCTTCATAGATCAGATCACATCAGATCAGTCACTCAGTCATGTCCGACTCTTTGCGACCCCATGAATCGCAGCACGCCAGGCCTCCCTGTCCATCACCAACTCCTGGAGTTCACTCAAACTCACGTCCATCGAGTCAGTGATGCCATCCAGCCATCTCATCCTCTGTCATCCCCTTCTCCTCCTGCCCCCAATCCCTCCCAGCATCAGAGTCTTTTCCAATGAGTCAACTCTTCGCATGAAGTGGCCAAAGTACTGGAGTTTTGGTTTTAGCATCATTCCTTCCAAAGAAATCCCAGGGCTGATCTCCTTCAGAATGGACTGGTTGCATCTCCTTGCAGTCCAAGGGACTCTCAAGAGTCTTCTCCAATACCACAGTTCAAAAGCATCAATTCTTTGGCGCTCAGCTTTCTTCACACTCCAACTCTCACATCCATACATGACCACAGGAAAAACCATAGTCTTGACTAGATGAACCTTTGTTGGCAAAGTAATGTCTCTGCTTTTCAATATGCTATCTAGGTTGGTCATAACTTTCCTTCCAAGGAGTAAGCGTCTTTTCATTTCATGGCTGCAGTCACCATCTGTAGTGATTTTGGAGCCCAGAAAAATAAAGTCTGACACTGTTTGCACTGTTTCCCCATCTATTTCCCATGAAGTGATGGGACCAGATGCCATGATCTTCATTTTCTGAATGTGGAGCTTTAAGCCAACTTTTTCACTCTCCACTTTCACCTTCATCAAGAGGCTTTTGAGTTCCTCTTCACTTTCTGCCATAAGGGTGGTGTCATCTGCATATCTGAGGTTATTGAGATTTCTCCCGGCAATCTTGATTCCAGCTTGTGCTTCTTCCAGTCCAGCATTTCTCATGATGTACTCTGCATATAAGTTAAATAAACAGGGTGACAATATACAGCCTTGACATACTCCTTTTCCTATTTGGAACCAGTCTGTTGTTCCATGTCCACTTCTAACTGTTGCTTCCTGACCTGCATACAAATTTCACAAGAGGCAGGTCAGGTGGTCTGGTATTCCCATCTCTTTCAGAATTGTCCACAGTTTATTGTGATCCACACAGTCAAAGGCTTTGGCATAGTCAATAAAGCAGAAATAGATGCTTTTCTGGAACTCTCTTGCTTTTTCCATGATCCAGCAGATGTTGGCAATTTGATCTCTGGTTACTCTGACTTTTCTAAAAGCAGCTTGAACATCAGGAAGTTCACGGTTCACATATTGCTGAAGCCTGGCTTGGAGAATTTTGAGCATTACTTTACTAGCGTGTGAGATGAGTGCAATTGTGCAGTAGTTTGAGCATTCTTTGGCATTGCCTTTCTTTGGGATTGGAATGAAAACTGACCTTTTCCAGTCTTGTGGCCACTGCTGAGTTTTCCAAATTTGCTTGCATATTGAGTGCAGCACTTTCACAGCATCATTTTTCAGGATTTGAAATAGCTCAACTGGAATTCCATCACCTCCACTAGCTTTGTTTGTAGTGATGCTTTCTAAGGCCCACTTGACTTCACATTTAAGGGTGTCTGGCTCTAGGTCAGTGATTACACCATCGTGATTATCTGGGTCGTGAAGATCTTTTTTGTACAGTTCTTCTGTGTATTCTTGCCATCTCTTCTTAATATCTTCTGCTTCTGTTAGGTCCATACCATTTCTGTCCTTTATCGAGCCCATCTTTGCATGAAATGTTCCTTTGGTATCTCTGATTTTCTTGAAGAGATCTCTAGTCTTTCCAATTCTGTTATTTTCCTCTATTTCTTTGCATTGATTGCTGAAGAAGGCTTTCTTATCTTTTCTTGCTATTCTTTGGAACTCTGCATTCAGATGTTTATATCTTTCCTTTTCTCCTTTGTTTTTCGCTTCTCTTCTTTTCACAGCTATTTGTAAGGCCTCCCCAGACAGCCATTTTGCTTTTTTGCATTTCTTTTCCATGTGGATGGTCTTGATCCCTGTCTCCTGTACAATGTCACGAACCTCATTCCATAGCTCATCAGGCACTCTATCTATCAGATCTAGGCCCTTAAATCTATTTCTCACTTCCACTGTGTAATCATAAGGGATTTGATTTAGGTCATACCTGAATGGTCTAGTGGTTTTCCCTACTTTCCTCAATTTTAGTCTGAATTTGGCAATAAGGAGTTCATGGTCTGAGCCACAGTCAGCTCCTGGTCTTGTTTTTGCTGACTGTATAGAACTTCTCCATCTTTGGCTGCAAAGAATATAATCAGTCTGATTTCAGTGTTGACCATCTGGTGATGTCCATGTATAGGGTCTTCTCTTGGGTTGTTGGAAGAGGGTGTTTGTTATGACCAGTGCATTTTCTTGGCAAAACTCTGTCTTTGCCCTGCTTCATTCCGTATTCCAAGGCCAAATTTGCCTGTTACTCCAGGTGTTTCTTGGCTTCCTACTTTTGCATTCTGAGATGGATCATAGAGCTAACTGTGAAAGTTAATAAATTTTTAAAAGAATGTAGAGGAATATTTTTTATGACTTTGCTATAGGCAATGATTTCTTAAACAAGTTACAAAAAGGACTGAATATAAAATAAAATATTGACAAGTTGGACTTAATTAAAATTAAGAATTTTTCATCTAAGACATCATTGGAGTGAAAAGGTGAGCTACAGATTGGGAAAATATTTGTATGCATATACCTGACAAATGTATATGTCAGGTATACATTGATGTATAATGTACATCAAGAATTGATGCTTTTGAACTGTGGTGTTGGAGAAGACTCTTGAGAGTCCCTTGGGACTGCAAGGAGATCCAACCAGTCCATTCTAGAGGAGATCAGCCCTGGGTATTCTTTGGAAGAAATGATTCTGAAGCTGAAACTCCAGTACTTTGGCCACCTCATGCGAAGAGTTGACTCATTGGAAAAGACTCTGATGCTGGGAGGGATTGGGGGCAGGAGGAGAAGGGGACGACAGAGGATGAGATGGCTGGATGGCATCACTGACTCGATGGACGTGAGTTTGAGTGAACTCCAGGAGTTGGTGATGGACAGGGAGGCCTGGCATGCTGCGATCATGGGGTCGCAAAGAGTCGGACACGACTGAGCTACTGAACTGAACTTGACAAATGACTCCTACCAAGGGTATACAAATAACTCCTTCATATTAATAAGATAAATACTGACAACCTGGTAAATAATGGGCAGAGGCTTGAACGGATACTTCACAAGAAATAAGCACATGAAAATTTCCTAAATTTGAATCATCAGGGAAATGTAAATTAAAATTACAATGAGATCCTTCTACTAGAATGGCAAAAATTAGAAGAACTAACAATACCAAGTAGAAGCTAAAATGTGGAGGATGCATTCCTGGTTTAAATTAGTACAGCCACTTTGGAAAACTTTTTAATGATTTCAAAACTAAATATGCATGTACTTTATGACCTAGAAATTCCACCCCTTTGTGGAAATATTCCGAACAGAAATAAATGTTTATATCCCCCGCAAAAGACATGTACAACAGTATTCATAGCCGCTCTTTTCATAATAGTTAAAAACAGGAAACAGGTCAAATATTACTGGATATGTTTCCTCGCATTCCTATAATGGGATACTATATAACACTACAGAAAAGTGAACTACTATATAATATTTACAACTATGTGGATGAATCTCATGGACACAATGTAAAGTGAAAGAACGCATATAAGATTACCTAGTACTGTTTGCTGTCATTCATAGACTATTCAACACTAAATAAAACCACTGCTGCTGCTGCTGAGTCACTTCAACTCTGTGCGAGCCCACAGAGGGCAGCCCACTAGGCTCCTCTGCCCCTGGGACTCTCCAGGCAAGAAAACAAAACTAGTTGATGGTTAATGATAGTGGTGAAAACGACAATACCTTTGACTGGGAAGGGTCAGGGAGGCGCCTTCTTGGGTGTTGATAGTATTTTATCTCTCTTTACAAGGGTGGTTACCTGGTTGTGATTACCTTTTAAAACTTCATCAGGCTAAGACTTTACACAAATTTGCCCTCAAAGAAACAGATGTCAGTGCTAACTCATTTGCTAACTTCAGATGTGTGGTCATTTTCTCCTCAAACCCTTGTATCTCTGCTTTGAGTGTTTGATATATATGTATGTGTGTGTATATATATATATAATTTTTTTCTAGAGTTTATTTTTTCTTTAGTTCTTAAGGTTTACAGAGATTTATTTGGTTATGATTTTCACTGGATATGTAGCAAGATTTTTCTGCTGTCATTCTTTTTTTTAATAAAGGAAGGCAATATCATTCATTTTGTCTTTCCCCTTATTTTTTTTTTTTTAGTATTTATGTTTTAAATGTATGTATTTGTCTGTGCCTGGTCTTAGTTGTGACACATGGGATCTTTTGTTTTGGCATGTGAGCTCTTACTTGCAGCCATGGGATCTAGTTCCCTGACCAGGGATTGAACCCTGCATTGGGAGCACAGAGTCTTAACCACTGGACCACCAGCGAAGTCCCTCTGCAGCCATTCTTTATCTACCAGTGATTTTCCCTCCTGATTTCCTCCTTTTTTCTTGTCTTTTTGGAAAGAGCTAGGCTGGTCCCCTTGTGATCATTTCCCTGCTTTAATAAGGGCATTTCTTCCTGCAGGGCTGACTCACTATCCATTTCCGAAGGAAAAAAAGTGAAAATGAGAGTCACTCAGTCGTGTCCAACTCTTTGTGACCCCATGGACTATACAGTCCATGGAATTCTCCAGGCCAGAATACTGGAGTGGGTAGCCTTTCCCTTCTCCAGGGGATCTTCCTAACCCAGGGATTGAACCCAGGTCTCCTGCATTGCAGGTGGATTCTTTACCAGCTGAGCCACAAGGGAACAATATCCATGCTGTATTCTCTCCAAGGGGCACTGTTCACATAGAATACCATATGGACAGTGTCTTCTGAGACACCTCTGCTGAGACAACCTGTTTGTTGAAATTCTTGTTGAGAAGTGACCAGAGCAGAGTGCCAAACCTCTCCTGGAGCCCCTAGGGCTTTGTATGTGTGCTTGTATGAGCTGGTCTAGCCCTTTCTTCTCCTCAGAGGAAAAGGTTAGCAACTGCAGGGCAGCCTATTACTTACTGACAGCTATTCTTCCACCTGGATGGGTCACCAGGATGGATCTGCAACCTTCTTTCCTCACCTGCTGCCCTTGTCCCTCTGTGGTCTCCAAAAGTGCCTGAGGAAACTTCAGCTGCCAACGCACCAGTTCTTTTTCTAAGCAAAGTACTGTTGGTTCTCATGTCAGGAATCCTCTTGTGTTTGAGCTGAGTGCTGCTGGCTCTGTGTGGCGTCCCGGGTGGTCAAAGAATCTGCCTGCCAGTTCAGGAGATGCAGGAGACGGGGGTTCAGTCCCTGGGTTGGGAGGATCCCCTGGAGGAGGAGATGGCAGCCCTCTCCAGTATTTTTGCCAGGAGAATCCCATGGATAGAGAAGCCAGGCGGGCTACAGTTCATGGGGTTGCAAAGAGTCAAGCACGGCTGAGCACTCACTCACTACTGCATGACTACCAGCTCTACCGTGTACAGTCTTCCTGCCTGGATCTCTTTTCTTACCCAGGTTGGATTATCACCATAGAAAACAGCCTTCCTTCATATATATTAAGGTTCCTGGTAAAAGCAGCTTAGCCATTTCATCCAAAGTGAATTTTCTTATTCTCCTTGTTCCTTTCAGATGACTTAAAATAGTTTGATCTCACAGACAATGCTGCAATGTACATAATGCAATGGATATCTATGCAAGTGTATCTGTAGAATAAAACCCTAAGATTGGAATATGGGTTAAAAGGATATGTGCATTTATCATTTGAACATTACCTAGAGGTTGCACCAATTTATACTCACATCAGTAAGCATGCCTATTTCCCCAGATCCTTGTCAACACCATGGACTATCATACATTTTTGTCTATGCCATTCTAAGAGGTGCAAAATGGAGTATTAGTATATTTTGAAATAACATTTTCTCTTTTTGCATATTCAAGAATCATTTGTCTTAGTGTTTGCTCCCTTTGTCCTTCCTTTTCTACAAACTGTCTATCCATATTATTGGCCCATTTTCCCATTGGATGTTGTTCTTATGGATTTTCAGGAGCTCTTTATATGAGGAAATATGCTCTTTGTGATGTGAGGTGCAAATATTTCCCCCAGTTTGTCATTTGTCTTTAGATTTCGCTTATAGTAATTATTGCTTTACTGATTTTCTTTTTTAATATATGGAGTTACAATTATGGATCTCTTCTTTGATGACATCCTGATAAATGATCTTTACTGTAATGCAAGTTGAGTTCTTTTGTGGTCACCACCCGTGGTAAAACAGGGCTTAGAATAAATGCCTCAACATCATGCAGTGTTGGCTAAAAGATCAGATTTTACTGGAGAAAACTACAAGCCAGGGGTCAGCAAGAGATGAGGTGAGTCTGTTTTCTCGTCATCCCAGGGCCTGGGTTATCAGCTGGAAACAGAGTAGGTTTGAATTGCAGTGGGAGCATCTCTCATCCCAGGGATCCTGATGCAGGGATTGAACCCAGGTCTCCCACATTGTGGGCAGATTCTTTACTGTCTGAGCCGCCACCCAGGAAGCCCATAATAAACATTGAGAATGATCAATATGCTGATATTTCCTAATCTTGTATAGCCTGGGGATCAAAAGATTTCATTTAAAACTGATAAGCCAGATAAAGCAGTATGATACACTGAATAGCACAAAGGAAAACTCTAAGACTGATTCTAAAAGTGGGCCAGGTTCTTGGTTTTAACAGTAAAATCCATACTTACTAGTTTAGGCAGAAAGGGATTTATTAGGTAGCTCCTCTAAGCTGGTGGCTCAGATGATAAAGAATCTGACTGCAATACAGGAGACCTGGGTTTGATCCCTGGGTCGGGAAGATCCTCTGGAGAAGGGAATGGCAACCCACTCCAGTATTCTTGCCTGGAGAATCCCATGGACAGAGGAACCTGGTGGGCTACAGTCCATGGGGTCGCAAAGAGTCGGACATGACTGAGTGACTTTCACACACACACACACATTAGTCATAACTCCTAGAACCACACTGCAGAACAGACCTGAAGGCATAGCTGCTGCCATGTCATGAGCAGCCATTCCCAGGAGGGCACTTCCTCAAAGCCAGGAGCTGTTATCTCCAAACACAGAACTGTCCTCTTCAGCACAGAACGCTCTTCCCCCAGATAGCTGCAGGGTTCCCTCCCTCGGGCAGCCCTCAGCTGGCTTCCATTCTTGGGCCTGAAGCTTGCAGATTAAATTCAGCCCTGGGCCCTGAGAGCCTTAATAATGGCCTTGAACATAGAGACACAGTATAAACCTGTTCGTATCCTCAGTTTTCATCTTTGATTACCCACTGCTCTTCACTTGCCCCAGGATAAATCCTGGCTTTGATACTCTTTTCTTTTTGAAGCAACTGGGGTAGTGTTTTCCCCAGAAACTAGGGGAACCACTGTCTGAGCGGGGAAGAGTGGGCTCCACCTAGTTGTGAACAGAGTAGACAAGGACCAAGTACAGATTCCATCTCAGAATCAAAAGGAAGATGTTAAGACTAGCTTGTGCTGGGCTCTCTGTAATTGCCTTTAGGGAATTAATACAGTGTGAAGGCTAGTGTCCACAGTAAGCAGGGCTTCCCAGGTGGCTCAGTAATAAAGAATCTGCCTGCCAATGCAGGAACCCCTGGAGACGTGGGTTCGATTCCTGGGTCGAGAAGATTCCCTGGAGGAAGAAATGGTAACCCACTCTGATATTCTTGCCTGGATAATTCCATGGACAGAGGAACCAGTCCATGGGGTCACAAAGAGTCAGACATGACTGAGTGCTACACTGCACTGTCCATAGTAAGCGTTTGAAATCATTTCTTATTTAATAGGTTCAAAATGTTTTTGACATGTGGAACGGCCTTTTAGTACTAGTCAGGTCAAAAGGTCGGTCTCCAGTTCACTGATGTCGTTCCCTTTCACATAGACTCTCTGGTGTATCCTTCCTTTCCAAGTCTGCACACCACATTCATGCACTTTACAGGGAGACTATTTTTAGTCATCAAATTCCTTGACATATTGGTGATGAATTTCTGCTAGCGAAAAAAAATTTTTGCATGAAAAATTTCAAATCGCAGCATGAATTTCATCTGGGAGCCACATGTCTAGGAAAGTAATTATTTCAAACCCAAGGGCATAACCGACCACTGCTAAAATGGATCCAGTTTATGGTTCTGCCATACTTGCTCATAAAACATTGTACTCCCAACAAAATCACGGCGCTATCCACTGGGTACTGACCACTAGCCTTGTTAACTCTCTTCGTTACTGACTTGATATTTGAGACCTGAACTTTGAGTTCGTGGTCTCTGGAAATGAAGAACAGGGACCAGGTAAAATGGTCGATTTTGAGGGATTCTGAGAGCATGAAATGCATATGCAAGAAAACAGAACCACAGAAAGTTCTTGAAAGTCTGTACTAATGTTGACTGTGGTTATGAGGGGAAATTTGATTTCAAGTTCTTTTAGGAAAGGAAGGGGTGGATTCCTGGCACATACCTGTTGGTAGGTACTTTAGTGATGAAAGGAAATAAAACCGTGACCTCTTGAAGGAGAAAAGCAGTGTTTTCTGTAGCTACCATTCAACAAATAATCATTGAATGAGGGACAGTGAAGAGTAATTATAAGGACTAATTCAGCTAAACTTCGCATTTGTGATTGTGCACAACCATGTGGGTTAGGGTAACCTTCCTGAGAAAGACATTTTCCCCAGTTGAGAAAGACTTAGAACTGGATTAGAAGATTTGGATCTCGGTCCTGGGACTTACTATCTATTTGAATGCCTCACCATGTATCTCTGGGCTGTAGCCCACCAGTCTCCTCTGTCCATGGGATTTTTTAGGCAAGAATACTGGAGCGATTGCTGTTTCCCTCTCCAGGGCATCTTCCCGACCCATGGATTGAACCCTCATCTCCTGTATCTCCTGCATTGGAGGTGGGTTCTTTATCTGCTGATCCATCAAGGAAGCCCCTCTGAGACTCAGTGTGTTCTATATAAATCACTTATGAAAATATAACAGGCATGTGGACTAGTGCGTTCATTTGGAAGAACAATCCAATCTTACCATGAGAAGTTGGTGAAAGTAATCCTTATGGCCCTGTAATCCCCCAGAGTAGTTCACCTCAGTGTATAACAGCAGCTTTGTGAGGATGTTCATTGCATAAAGAGCATGCAACAACCTATTATCCATCTCTAGGGGAATGGGGGAGGAAAGTTTGAAGAATTCTTATCACAGAATTCTCTGCAGCAACTGGAAGTGATGAATTAGAGATACAGAGAGCAACATGGATAGATCTTTAGATAGAGCCTTGAGTAAATGAATGACATAACAATTATCATAGAATGATTCCATGTTGACTCATTAAAATCACATTCATGGAAAACAACCATTTATTTATCAAAGATGCATATCCATCAAGAATATATTTCAAACATGTTAGGAAGGATACCTATGAACTAGGGATTGGGGAAAAGAACAATATGCAAGAGGAGCCTTATCTAAAACCAATGGTGAGAATATGGCTTAATCATCTCCAGCCTAATGAAAAACAGCAAAAAATGCCATTCTTTACCCCATAGTTGAAACTGTTCCACTCACCTTGCTTGCTATCCTTGGGGTCTCTTTTTTTCAAATTGTTCTTTAGGAACTGTTACTTTACCTTAACTCTGTTCAGTGATATCATGGATAGTGCTTCGAGTTTAGGTATGGTTTACAAATATCCTTTTGTTCCCAAGGTTTTTCCTAGTCAAATTAAGTATTAGATGTGAGTATAAAGTAATGAGTTTTTAAACATGATCCAAATGAATGTTATTTCTTCCAAGTAGTCATAGATTCCACCAGCTCTGCCAATGCTTGAAACATTTTTGGAACTGTGTGTGGTGTGTGTGTGTTCACGTGCATTTAAGGATCAGCCAAGTTTTATATTATTTAAAAGTCTAGCCTTAGTTATCGGATCACCTCTCCAACTCCATCTCCTTCTGGTCTCTACTCCTTGCCCACAGTGTTCCAGGCACACATGCCTTCTTTTAGTCTCTGCAGCATATGAAACTTATTCTTGCTTGGGGCCGTTGCAATAGCTGTTCCCTTTGTCTGAGTTTCTTATCCTTCTGATCTTCCTTTGCAGAGCACTCCCTCTTATCAGTCAGATCTTCCTTAAATATCACATCCTCAGAGAAGTTCTCTCTGAGAACTGATCACTCAGCTAAGAGCCATCTAATCATGTGCTCTGCCATCACTCTGCTTTCTTTCCATTGCCCCAACTTGAATAAAATTTGCTTATCCTCCATACCTAGAAAGATGCCTGCCGCATAGTAGGTGCTCAAAGGATGTTTGCTGAATACATTGAAGAGCATTATTAACTCAGATTTCTGTGTCTGAGGGCCAGAAAACAAGCGACATAAATACAAGTTAGTGTAGAGTCTTTCTTCCTTGTTAATGTCTTACAATTTATTGTTTATTCTTTTATGATATCATTTCACACTTTGTACCACATACGTCTATTTATAAATGTATCTATTTCTCTAAGTTTTGGGCTTCTGAAAAGAATAAACTGTGTTTCTAAAATTTATATCCCTTAGAGGATTTAGCACCAAATTTTGATATTCTGAATACTAGATATATATTGTTATCAGACTGAACTGAATCTGAGTGGTATGAACAAGTACGTATGTGTGTGTGTGAAAGAGAGAATGTGAGAGAGAAACAATCAAATGGGTCTGTTTGGGCACCTTCTGTGCCAGTGATTTCCAGACTGGTTTTGAGCACCTGCTTACGTTTGGACAGAGATCGGATTTCTGGACCAGGTTGTCATAACAGCTTAAATTCTGTAGGACAAAAAGCACAATGGGCAAATGGGCAAAAGGATATACGGTCATAGGTTTAAGACGGTACACGCCCGATTTACACGGTGTTCTGCTCTTTTCTGCATAAGAGCAGTGACGTTAGGGAGTTACATCACACACGAGGGGTAAGACCACAAAACCCGGGGTTACGCCAGTCTTTAACTGGAATGGGTGGAGGAGGTTGACTGTGAGTGACTTGAGGACTGATCCTGTGTCCTGCGAATTTTCCTCTACAGTGGCTAGAACAGCACATAACCCATAGGGCACACTTCACAGAATGTATGTTAAATGATGGATTAAATGAAAAATGGATACTTGAACGGTAATGAGATTGATTTTTCACATGACTCATAAATTGGCTTGGAGGCCATTGGCTCAGGAGGAACTCAATTGAATAGTTCCAAAACTGTGGTATCATTGACTTAAGTGTGAAATCTCTCCAGAGCACATATTTAGCTGTAGAAGAGGCATTACTCTCCATCATTGCCATCCTCCAGTGTCTCAGACTAGAGTCTTTAGAACCTGATATGAGTCATCTACCTTACTTTTCTTCCATATCTAAGCAGTCATTAATTCCTGCCAGATTTACCATTGTCTTTTTGCTTAATCTGTAGACAGTGTATGCGTACTCAGTCGTGTCCTGCTCTTGTGACCCCAGGGACTGTAGCCCACCAGGCTCCTCTATCCATGGGATTTTTTTTGGCAAGAATACTGGAGTGGGTTGCCATTTTCTCCCCCAGGGGATCTTCCCAACCCAGGGATCGAACCTGTGTCTCCTGCACTGGCAGGTGGATTCTTTACCACTGCACCACAATCACCTCTTAATTGGGATCTGGCCACAAATACCCCTCCTCTGGGCACAAGTACACTGAAGAATTGATGCTTTTGAACTGTGGTGTTGGAGAAGACTCTTAAGTGTCCCTTGGACAGTAAGAAGATCCAACCAGTCAATCCTAAAGGAAGAACTGACTCATTGGAAAAGACCCTGATGCTGGGAAAGATTGAAGGCAGGAGAAAAGGGGACGACAGAGGATGAGGTGGTTGTGTGGCATCACCGACTCAACGGACATGAGTTTGAGTAAACTCCAGGAGTTGGTGATGGACAGGGAGGCCTGGTGTGTTGTAGTCCATGGGATCGCAAAAAGAGTCAGACATGACTGAGCGACTGAACTTGACCCCTCCTCTTTGGAATCAATCCTCCTTCAATCCACCAAAGTTATCCACCTATCATTAATATAATAAACAAGTTGGACTTGGGAGGATTTAAGCAGAAAGCAACTTTGTTCTGTCTTGTAACTGGCCCTTTAAAACTGCTCTCTCCAATCTTTCTTTCCTCCCTATGGGTTTTGAAAGGTACAGTTCAATCTAATATGAAAACTTCAACTTCTTATCCCAATTAAAATTCTCCCTTTCACTAGTGTGGGGCTCAACCAGACTTGCAACCATATGGTGAAGAGGGAAGTTCACAGTCATTTCTTCTCTATTTTTTCACCTTCTCTTGCATTAGCTGAGCCCAGAAGAAAAGAGGGTTTAGAGAAAAAGAGGCAAGGTCTTCAGTAGCTCCTGCAGTTGTGAGCACAGAGCCCTCTGTGTGTGGCCGATCTAATGGGTGTTTCTCTGGTGGGGTGCTTTTGAGGATTCATTTAGAGACCCTTCTTCCCTGGGATATTCTACTGTAGCATTGCTCAAATAATACCTACTTCATGTAGGCTCTTAAAATTCCTCCCTTATCACCTGGATTCCAGCAGCCTCCCCCACCCTCTGTCCCAACCCCTGCTCCCAGCAGTGTCTCTGATGTTGGAATTATCTAGAAGAGCCTTGTAAAGTCTGTAAAATAACCCCAGTGCCATTCTCCCCCTTATATCCTCATGGCCCAAACTTCTGTATTATTTCTGCAGTGAAGCTTGTTCCTTCTGAGGCCCACTGGCTTTGTTCTGCTGCCTGAGTTGCCACCAGCCAGCCTTTCGCTAAAGACTTTTTTCCAGTGGAATCACTCAGTCCCCTCTCTTAGCCTTTTCTTGCAAAGCCTGGAGGTGTGTGTGTCTAACCATGGCAGAACCAGTTCTAGGCATCATTCTGCAAGCTCTGCCTAGACAGTCTTGTATCTCACTTAGGATGTGTGTGAGTAGGGAGAGACCTAAACCTATTGTTCTCAGCTTTGAAGCCTCAGCCAAAACCCTGAGAAAGGAAAAGGCCTATTTTAACATGCTGTTACATTCCTTTAAAAACATCAGATAGTGTTTTGTTTTGTTTTAATTAACTGTTCTAAGCTTATAATGCTTGATTTTAAAGTTCCAGAAAAGACAGTTTAGCAAACTAAGAAACGGATCACTGAAACTCCTTTATTTTGCAAATGAGAAACTAAAATTGATTGATTTATTGAAGATCACACAACTAGTCATGACTGATCAGGGCTTGAACCTAGATCTTTGGCCTCCAAACCCTGTGCTTTTCCACTGTTATTCTGTTTAACATGTATACATTCTGCAAGTGTACTCAGTCATGTCTGACTCTCTGTGACCCCATGGACTGCCAGGCTCCTCTGTCCATGGGATTCTCCAGGGAATAATACTGGAGTGGGTTGTCATTTCCTCTTCCAGGGAATCTTCCTGACTCAAGGATCGAACCCGAATCTCCTGTGCCTCCTGCATCAGCAGACGGATTCTTTACCACTGAGCTACCAGGTTGTTGTTGGGTCCCTAAGCTGTGTCCGACTCTTTGCAACCCCATGGACTGCAGCACGCCATGCTTCCCTATCTTTCACTATCTCCAAGTTTGCTCAGACTCATGTCCTTTGAATCGATGATGCCAGCCAACCATCTCTTCCTCTGCCGCCCTCTTCTCCTCCTGCCCTCAGTCTTTCCCAGCATCAGGGTTTTTTCCAATGAGTCGGCTCTTCACATCAGGTGGCCAAATTATTGGAGCTTCAGCTTCAGCATCAGTCCTGCCAATGAATATTCAGGGTTGATTTCCTTTAGAATTGACTGGTTGGATCTCCTTGGAGTCCAAGGGACTCTCAAGAGTCTTCTCCAGCACCACAGTTTGAAAGCAACAATTCTTTGGTGCTCAGCCTTCTTTATGGTACCATGCTTCTCCTTAACGTCTCTCAGGAGACATTGGCTCCTGAAATAAAGCTATGTGGAAAGGTCAAATGAAAATAATATATGCTTTAATGATTTTCAAAGTCTACAAACTGGATGCTGTGATTATGGATGATTTTCTTTTTTTTTTTTTCGCTTACCTGTATTTTCTGGACTTCCCAGGTGGTGCTGGTGGTAAAGAACCCTCCTGCTAATGCAGGAGAGGTAAATTCTCTATGATGATCAAATATGTCTTCTACTGTAAGGAAGAAAAACATATAAAAGTACTCTTTTTAAGTATAGGTCTCTATTATAGGAAATAATTCTATATATTAGTAAATGGAAACAAAATTGCATGTATACACTTTTGGTAAGTCCATTTGAGTAGAATAATAAGATCTGAATTAGGGACTTCTCTGGCAATCCAGTGGTTGAGACTTGGTGCTTTCACTGCTGTGGGGCTAAGTTCAATCACTGGTCAGGGGGCTAAGATCCTGGAAGCTGCACGGTGTGGCAAAAACAAAACAAAACAAAAACCCAAAGACCTGAGTTAGAGTCCTGGAGCTACTTAACTACATGATCTTAAGTTAGTCACTTGACCTCTTTGGTAATCATTTCCTCAAATGCAATGCGTGGACCTGGCCTATATAAAATCTAAGATGTTTTCCAATTCTGAAAATAAAATTATTTCTTAAAAACCGTATGAGGAATAATGATGAACATTTATATGAAAAGTATCAAAATAAAAGTGCCACGTATATTTATGGCAATAAAGGACCATGGTTTCTCATCCTTCTTTAAAATGGGCCTTCCAAGCAGGTCAGCCTTGTCAGTTTATCCAAGCCAGGCACCCTGCCTGTGTATTTACCCTCCAGTCTCACCTCCTCCCTGAAGTCTCCCTGATGTCGCTAGCCCCGCCCTGGCCACCCCTTGCAGGTCCTGCAGACTCTGAGCCGCACCGGCCCACTCAGTGCATCCTCTGATGCTCTATGGCACATTGTGATTCCTCATATGTTGGATTTTCTTCTCCAGCACACATTGCCTGCAGACAGCAGCCACCTTTGCCATCCCCGTTTCCCCCGCTACTGCCCACCACAGGCTGAGCACACAGGGCACCCTTCGTGCACATTTGTCAGTGAGAGAGATCTTTTAGGAGGAAAAGGTCTGAAAGGTCCAGTCAGAGACTCAAGAGATGTGGGGCCCCAGGCTGTCTCTGGAGCAGGGTGCTGTAATCAGCCAGTCTTGGTCAAGAAGAAAATGAAATTGATCCCTTTCCCTCCACCTCCCTTTGGGTCTTCCCCTCTGCAGCTCTGGGCAAGGCTGCCTTGGGGTGGCTTTCTGCTGCTGTCACTTCCTGGAATTGGACCCACAGTTTGGACCCCTTCTGGAAAAGGGATCATGAGTCTCTCCTTACGCTGCTGGCTCCAGGCAACTTTCCTTGGGCCAGGCCGAGGGAGTGGAGCCGGCCAGAGCACTAAAGTATCTGGGGTATGCTCTGGGCCTCTTGGCTGAGAAGGCCAAAACACAGTCAACTCTGCTGATTTTTACTCTCTCCCCGGACCTGGAGGGGTGGAAAGGAGGAAGGGCCACCTCTCCTCTGTCTTTGTTGGGCTGTCTCTCTCCTGCGGTCCCCTTCCACCTTCCTCCTCCTCCTCTCCTGTCACTCCTCTTCCTCACTGCTGCCCCCTGGCTGTCTCGCTGACTTTCTGCTTTACTTCTCTTGTCTCTGTTTTCTCCTCTTCTTTGCCACTATGCCCAGCTCTTTCTGTCTATGAAAGAGACAGAAAGAGCTGGGCAGTCTACCTTTCTGTTCCTGGTTTTCTCCACCGTCTTCTCTGCCCAAAGAGTTAATGGGGAGGAGAGGCGGTCCCCACTCTTGTGTGCCAGCCTGGGAACGAGGTGATTTCTGTACATTTTTCTCATTGTGAGAGCTAGACTTGTCCTCTTAAGATGGGGAAATGGGATGCCAGCTTCAGCTGCACTTCAGAACCTGGTCAAAGATCCCAACAGGAGTTGTCTTACACCGTGTCCCACCGCACCAGCCCGGGAGCGGGTGGAGGCAACGGAACTGGGGTGAGATGTCACAGGAGTAGTGGAAGTCCTCCGAAGTAGGCCACAGATGCTCGGCTGCACAGTTCTGAGTTCTCTGATAAGCCCTTCCGAGCACACTGCCTCCAGTCACACATCCACAGTGAAATGTGGGTGTTTTAATCACTGAAGAGAATCCTTAATACTGCTCCTTCAGCACATAGCTGCTTCTCCCGCGCCAGGAACCACAGGGAGCCTATTGCTTTCCGTCCTGAACTGGTTCCAGAAGCATTAGGTGATGCTCAGTACAATTTTCAGTTGTTATCATATGAGGCCCTTAGAGACACTTCTCAATTCTAGCAATTAGCCGCACAGGGGTCAACCAAGTGTTCTCAGCTCTAATTAACAGCTGTGTTGAATCTGGGACACATACAATTCCTTTGGGGATGTGCTCTTCAAACAGAAACAGAACCAGAATATCAAGCTCTTTCCTCCTTATCAGAGGCTATGAAGGCCGAAAATGATGGCCGAGGGTATTCTTTGCAAAAATTCCGGGAAGCTGAATGGCTTCTGAGCTGAATGTATGAACTTAAAGGGGAAAATATCATCTCAGCTCTACCATGAAATGTATCCAGTGGGGTTCAGCAGGCTCAGGGAGTGCTCGGGGGATTAGATGCCTCCCAGATGCACGCCCAGAGCCCAGCTACACCCAGCGGGTTACATGATATCATCGCCACATGAATCAAAGGCTTGCTCTCTGGCTTCAGAAGGAAAAGGAACAGGAACAGGATACTTTGTATTGGGAGTCCCGCCCCAAGCGGGAACTATGCTGATGCCTGCTCAAGTTGTTCTCTGGGTATGCTGGCTTCTTGCCCTGCCTGACAGCTGCAGGAGTTCTGTAAGAAATCTGAGGGAGAATTTCCTTTGCAGCCATGACTGAGAACCCAGGATCAAAAGCTTTGCAGACAAAAAAGACATTACCCTTCAAATATCCCAAGTCATTTATTAGGGTCCATAAGCAGACGGCAAAGCAAGACAGCTAGCTGTCTGGCCCCGGATGGAGAAAATGTATTCCCCTGGGAACCAGCCAGTTGAATTTTTCTTTTGTAACTGAGAGCAAATGCACAGAAGCATTTAAAAAATATTTTAACACTGGAATGGTTCAAATGGATAGAAATGTACAGAACAATACCAATTAGCCAATGTTAACTTTGTGCCTTATTTACTACTTCATATCTTTTTCTAAATATATATATATATATATATATTTATATATATATTCAAATCTTCCTGTGCTTCCTCTGGCCTCACTCACCACTGATGTCCTGAGGTTAGTATGTATCTTCCTGTGTATCCACATCCAAGGGTATGTACTGTTACTACACATGGATGTATCCCGAAGCAATATTCTCTCTCTGTTTTTGAAATGTATGTAAATGGTATCATTCTATTCCTTCCCTTTTGCAACATTTAAAATTTTCTCTTGGGACTTCCCTGGCCACCCAGGGGTTAAGATTCCACACTCCCAATGTAGGGGGCCCAGGTTCCACCCCTGGTCAGGGAACTAGTTCCCACATTCCACAAATAAGAGCCTGCATGCTGCAACTAAGACTTGGTGCAGTCAAATAAATCAATAAATGTTAAAAAGAAGTTCTGTTAACTTTGGCCCCCGATGCAAAGAATTGACTCATTGGGAAAGACCCTGATGGCTGGGAAAGATGGAAGGCAGGAGAAGGGGACGACAGAGGATGAGATGGTTGGATGGCATCACCAACTCAATGGACACGAGTTTGAGTAAGATTCGGGAGTTGGTGATGGACAGGGAGTCCTGGTGTGCTGCAGTCCATGGAGTCACGAAGAGTCGGACATGACTGAGTGACTGATCTGAACCGAACATGTTTTAGAATCATCTACATCAGTACATGTAAATCCAGTTCATTCATTTTAATCAGAGAGATACTTTATTATATGACTATGTCAAAGTGTATGTATCCATTCCCTATTAATAGATTTTAAGTAAAAAAAGTTTTTAATCACAAAATGGCTGCAATGAATTGTTTTGTACATGTCTCTCAGGAGCTATATGGTAGATTTTTTTCCTTACGGCACTGGTTCTCAAAGCTTTGCTCTCAGAATCCTTTTACACTGTTATAATTATTAAGAACCACAAATAGCTTTTGTTTGTGTAGATTATATCTATTGGTGTGTACACTGAAATTAAAACTGAGAAATTGAAAAATATTTATTTACTAATTTATTTAGAAATAAAAAAATTCATTATGTTAAACATAATGTGTTTTTAATGAAAAATAACTATTTTACCAAACAAAAAATAATTAGTGAGAAAGCCATTGTTTTGTATTTTGTCAAATCGCTAATGCCAGGCTTGATAGACGTTATATCTGCTTCTGTATTCAGTCTGTTACAATATGTTTTCTTGGTTTAACTATATGAAGAAAAAGAGACTTCATACAAGTATGTAGTTGGAAAAGGGAGGAGTATTTTAATAGCCAAAGATAACTTTGGATATTCTTCATCAAGGATACTAAATCAAAAGTCATTAAATAATAGTTTCTTAAAGGTTGAAATGTGGACTCTGAAATCATGTCAATGAACTTCTCATACTCTTTTACACTTAAAATCCATTGATCTTTCTTTCTCATTTGGAAAACGTTGGTTCACTGAATTACATGTCTTACGAACACTGACAGATTTCATTATACAGTATCAAAAAAGAACATTTATTTATATCACCACTGACTTCATCACAGAAGTTTCTGAAAGTTGGGAAATTGTCAAGGTCATAATGGTGGATTTTAAGTTTTCCAAAATTCTCACTTTTGCTTGAAAGCTCAAAATTTATCACTGGCAACAGATGCACTCAATTTCTTTCCTTGAAGTGACAGGCTCACTTTGTTCATTTATGAGAAAATGCCTGCCAAAATCCAGGTCTGAATAACCATAGTTTGTCAGTCTTTCTTTCAAGTAGAAATGGTGTTTCATGAAAAAAGCAGCTAGTTCAGTTAGCTTAAAAAAAATTTTTTTTTAATGCACAAGTGTTTTTCCTTGAGAGACAACCATCTACCCTAGTGTGCAGAAATGTTTTATGTGTTTTTTCCATTTCATTTCACAGGATATTAATATTCAAAAGACATGGAAGCCAGAGTTGAGATTCAATACAACTTATTAATTTTCACTGCTTCATCAATAAACTTTATAAGTAAACCTGGATGATGTTGATGGTGGTGATGAGGATGATTTTATTTCAAGTACCTGACAGTAAAGATTATAACAACAATCAGAAAAGTTCATTACTACAGCCTGATTTGTGCTAAATCACCAGCATTTTACCCACAATTCCTTTTGCACTGTCAGTGCAGACAACACCACATTCAAAAAGGCAAGCAGTATCGAGTACAGACCTAAGTGTGGAATTGCAGAGGTCTAGGATATGTATTTGGAGAAGGCAATGGCACCCCACTCCAGTACTCTTGCCTGGAAAATCCCATGGATGGAGGAACCTGGTAGGCTGCAGTCCATGGGGTCGCTGAGGGTCGGACATGACTGAGCGACTTCACTTTCACTTTTCACTTTCATTCATTGGTGAAGGAAATGGCACCCCACTCCAGTGTTCTTGCCTGGAGAATCCCAGGGACGGGGGAGCCTGGTGGGCTGCCGTCTATGGGGTCGCAATGAGTCGGACACAACTGAAGTGACAGCAGCAGCAGCAGCAGCATATGTATTGCCTGGAAAATCCCATGGACGGAGGAGCCTGGTAGGCTCCTCCATGGGGTCCATGGGGTCGCTAAGAGTCAGACATGACTGAGCGACTTCCCTTTCACTTTTCACTTTCATGCATTGGAGAAGGAAATGGCAACCCACTCCAGTGTTCTTGCCTGGGGAATCCCAGGGATGGGGGAGCCTGGTGGGCTGCCGTCTATGGGGTCGCACAGAGTCGGACACGACTGAAGCGACTTAGCAGCAGCAGGATATGTATGACCAGTGTGTTCTCTTGGCAAAACTCTATTAGCCTTTGCCCTGCTTCAGTCCGTATTCCAAGGCCAAATTTGCCTGTTAGCCCAGGTGTTTCTTGACTTCCTACTTTTGCATTCCAGTCCCCTATAATGAAAAGGACGTAATTTTGGGATGTTAATTCTAAAAGGTCTTGTAGGTCTTCATAGAACCGTTCAACTTCAGCTTCTTCAGCGTTACTGGTTGGGGCATAGACTTGGATTACTGTAATACTGAATGGTTTACCTTGGAAATGAACAGAGATCATTCTGTAGTTCACCTAGAGCCAGACATCCTGGAATGTGAAGTCAAGTGGGCATTAGAAAACATCACTACAAACAAAGCTAGTGGAGGTGATGGAATTCCAGTTGAGCTATTTCAAATCCTGAAAAATGATGCTGTGAAAGTGCTGCACTCAGTATGGCAGCAAATTTGGAAAACTCAGCAGTGGCCATAGGACTGGAAAAGGTCTGTTTTCATTCCAATCCCAAAGAAAGGCAATGCCAAAGAATGCTCAAACTACCACACAATTGCACTCATCTCACACTCTAGTAAAGTAATGCTCAAAATTCTCCAAGCCAGGCTTCAGCAATACGTGAACCGTGAACTTCCAGATGTTCAAGCTGGTTTTAGAAAAGGCAGAGGAACCAGAGATCAAATTGCCAACATCCGCTGGATCACGGAAAAAGCAAGAGAGTTCCAGAAAGACATCTATTTCTGCTTTATTGACTATGCCAAAGCCTTTGACTGTGTGGATCACAATAAACTGTGGACAATTCTGAAAGAGATGGGAATACCAGACCACCTGACCTGCCTCTTGAGAAACCTATATGCAGGTCAGGAAGCAACAGTTAGAACTGGACATGGAACGACAGACTGGCTCCAAATAGGAAAAGGAGTATGTCAAGGCTGTATATTGTCACCCTGCTTATTTAATGTATATGCAGAGTACATCATGAGAAACACTGGGCTGGAAGAAGCACAGACTGGAATCAAGATTGCCGGGAGAATTATCAATAACCTCAGATATGCAGATGACACCACCCTTATGGCAGAATGTGAAGAGGAACTAAAAAGCCTCTTGATGAAGGTGAAAGAGGAGAGTGAAAAAGTTGGCTTAAAGCTCAACATTCAGAAAACGAAGATCATGGCATCTGGTCCCATCACTTCATGGCAAATAGATGGGGAAACAGTGGAAACAGTGTCAGATTTTATTTTGGGGGTCTCCAAAATCACAGCAGATGGTGACTGCAGCCATGAAAATAAAAGATGCTTACTCCTTGGAAGGAAAGTTATGACCAACCTAGATAGCATATTGAAAAGCAGAGACATTACTTTGCCAACAAAGGTCCATCTAGTCAAGGCTATGGTTTTTCCTGTGGTCATGTATGGATGTGAGAGTTGGACTGTGAAGAAGGCTGAGCGCCGAAGAATTGATGCTTTTGAACTGTGGTGTTGGAGAAGACTCTTGAGAGTCCTTTCGACTGCAAGGAGATCCAACCAGTCCATTCTAAAGGAGATCAGTCCTGGGTGTTCTTTGGAAGGACTGATGCTAAAGCTGAAACTCCAATACTTTGACCACCTTATGCAAAGAGTTAACTCATTGGAAAAGACTCTGATGCTGGGAGGGATTGGGGGCAGGAGGAGAAGGGCATGACAGAAGATGAGATGGCTAAATGGCATCACCGACTCTATGGACATGAGTTTGGGTGAACTTTGGGACTTGGTAATGGACAGGGAGGCCTGGCGTGCTGCAATTCATGGAGTCCCAAAGAGTTGGACATGACTGAGCGACTGAACTGAACTGACTGAGGATATGTATGTGTTCAGTTCTACTGGATAATATCAAATTACTCTTCAGAGAAGCTGTGCTCTCTTAGACATCTACCAGCTGTGTATGAGAGTTCCTATTTTTCCACAACCTTGCCAACATGGAACTTGTCTTTTAACTGTGATATTGGTATCTTGGTACAGAGATTTTAAACTCTTTTGAAATATTCCCAGAACATTCTGTTCTTAAAGGTCTGCCCTCTACAGAAACTGTTTTACCAGAGCCTAACTGACTGGGGTTTTATCAGAGACCCACTAACCTGAAAGATAGGAAATACCAACTCTAGCCCCTGGTGGAGTTAGAGTCATGTACAGATGTAAGAGTTGGACCATAAAGAAGGCGGAGTGATGAAGTATTAATGCTTTTGAGTTGTTCTGGAGAAGACTCTTGAGAGTCTCCTGTATGGCAAGGAGATCAAACCAGTCAGTCCTAAGGAAATCAACCCTGAATATTCATTGGAAGGACTGATGCTGAAGCCAAAGCTCCAATCCTTTGGCCACTTGATACAAAGAGTTGACTCATTGGAAAAGACCCTGGTGCTGGGAAAGATTGAAGGCAAAAGGAGAAGGGAGAGGCAGAGGATGAGATGGTTAGATAGCATCACCAACTCAATGGACATGAGTTTGAACAAACTCTGGGAGATTGTGAAGGATGGGAGAGTCTGGAGTGCTGCAATCCATGGGGTCGCAAAGAGTTGAACAGGACATTGCGACTTGAACAACAACCTACAATTATTGCATAATGGTAACTCCCATCCAGACAAATATAAAACTGCACACTAATGGTCTATTTACCTCACTTCCTTTTATTTGTGTATAGTATCTGGCTTTCAATAAAAAATTACAAGGCATGCTAAAAGCCAAAAAACACAGTCTGAAGAGGCAGAGCAATCATCAGAACCAGACTCAGATGCAGCAGAAGAATTTAAAACAATTATGATTAATATGCTCTGATAGTTTTGTTTCTATGGTTCCAATTCTTTCACATTTATTTCTTCACAGGACTACCAGGACATTGTTAAATAGAGGTGGTGATAATGGTTATCCTTGTCTTTTCCCCCTGAATTAAAAAATTGTTCTAACTTTTCATATTGACTATAGAGTTTGCTTCAGGTTTTTGATACTCTTTTTCAGGGTAGGAAATCCCCTTCTATTTCTAGTTAGCTAAGAGTTCTGTGGTTTTTAAAAAATCATAAGTGGATTTTGAATTTTATTGAGTGCTTTTCCTGTATCCTCTGAGATGATCATGTGGTTTTCCTTCTTTAATTTATTAATGCATTGTAATGAAATAAGAGATTTTTTTTCTTATGGTAATTCATCATTGTATTTGTGTGATAAACCTAATTGGTCACTATTTTAAAAAAATGACATTCTTGGATTGTGATTGCTATAATATTATTTTGTGTAGGATTTTTTTACATCTCTGCTCAAAACCAAGATTGACCTATATTTTCCTTTCTTGTACAGTCATTGTCTGGTTTTGATATCAAGGATACACTAGCCTCCTAAAATGAACTTTCCATTTTTCAGTTCATTTTCTGGAAATGAACTCTCCTGCAAAGTAATATGTACCTCATGTATTATTTGTGGTAGATCTAGCTATTATTCCATTTCTTTTATAATCATAGAACTAATAATATTTTCTATTTCTTCTTAAGTTAAATTTAATAGCTTATCTTAAAAATCCACATCATTTGTTTTCAAATTTATTGGCATTAATTTATCATGTCAATATCAAAGAATTTTTTATCATAATCATAATTATATCTTTATGCTGCTGCTAAGTCACTTCAGTCGTGTCCAACTCTATGTGACCCCATAAACAGCAGCCCACTAGGCTCCCCCGTCCCTGGGATTCTCCAGGCAAGAACACTGGAGTGGGCTGCCATTTCCTTCTCCAATGCATGAAAGTGAAAAGTGAAAGTGAAGTTGCTCAGTCGTGTCCAACTCTTCAGGACCCCATGGACTGCAGCCTACCAGGCTCCTCTGTCCATGGGATTTTCCAGGCAAGAGTACTGGAGTGGGGTGCCATCGCCTTCTCCATGTATCTTTATACCACTTCCAATATTATTTGTGCTTTCTTGTTTTTCATTGATCAACCTTACTAGAAGTTTGTCTGCCATGTTTTATTAAACCTTAGATATTTTACTCCATTATTCATTTCCTAATACCTGGGTTTAGAAACTTAACTCTATTATTTTTCATACTTCTTTTAAAAGTATATACATGTAATTTGTGTTATTTGTACTGTGAGTTTGATATACAATTTTTCATTGCTATTTTATTCCATGCACTTCACATTCATAATTATTTATCCTTTGAAGACTAAATTAATAAAAATGTTTAAAAATTTCCAAACATTAAAAATATTTTTATTTATTTCTAGCATTATCACATTGTATGCAAATTCTTTAGTATTTGTTAAGAATTTCACTATGGTCTTGTACATAGGTAATATTTATAAATGTTTTCTATACAATTTTATAACTGATCTTGAAAAATTATATATTTTAAAATTGTTGGTTGTGTGTGTGTTAGTTGCTCAGTTGTGTCCGACTCTTTGGATACCATGGACTGAAGCCTGCCAGGCTCCTCCATCCAAGGGATTTTACAGGCAAGAATACTGGAATGGATTGCCATTTCCTTACCCAGGGAATCTTCCCGACTCCAGGATTGAACCCTGGTCTCCTGCATTGCAGGCAGATTTTACCATCTGAGTAACCAGGGGAGCCCATAATTGGATATAGAGTACTCTATATGCTCATTACATTGAATTTGTTAAGTTGATTATATAAGCCATCTATATCTTTAACAAAATTTGTGTTTTTGATCTTATTTCATGTGTAAGAAATGTTAAAAACCCTCCCAGTGTTATTATAGATTTATCAATTTTCACTAGACTTTTGTCAAGCTCTGCTCTCTACATATTTTAAGGCTACCATGTTAGGTCTATATTGTCCTCGTGACTTAATAAATTCAACCATTTACTGAACACCTACTGTGTCTAAGGCATTGTTAAAGACAGTGAAAAAACAGCACTGAACAAAACAGAATGATTCCTTTTATTATTAAGTAATAATACTCTTTATCACTAATAATGCTTTTTGCTTTAACATTTACTGTGTATAATAGTAATACTGGTGCGCCAACTTTTTAAAAATGCCTATTTTCTTGGTATTTTTATCATCCCTTTGTTTTCATCAGTTTATGGCCAGACTTCTTTGTTTTTTAAATTCAGTCTAAGAATTGCTGACTTTTAATGGAGAGATAGACTCCCTCTTCTTTTACTTTGATCCATGATATATTTGGTATTATTTTTAGCAAGGTATTTTATATTTTCTGTTTACCCTTCTCTTTTTCTGTCATCTACTGTCTTGATTTTTTTTAAAGCCCTCTTCTTTCCTCTGTTGGTTGGAAAGTTGTATATTCTATATCTACACTTTTAGAGGTGTTTTTGGTTATAGTTAACATTTAGTATGTACAGTTGCCTTTTGTTGTTTTGTTGCTAAATCGTGTCTGACTCTCTTACGAACTCACGGACTATAGCCCATCAGGCTCTCTTTCGATGGGATTTCCTAGACAAGAATACTGGAGTGGGCTGCCATTCCCTTCTCCAGAGAATCTTCCTGACCCAGCAATCAAACCTGCGTCTCTTGCATTGGGGACAGGTGGATTCTTTACCTCTGAGCCACCAGCTGCCTTAACATTGTTTAAAGTTAACCAAGAGTTCTACCCTCTTCCCAAATAGTGCAAAAGCCTTAGATTCTTTAAATTTGTCCTTCCACCTCCTGCTGACATGTTACTCTTGAGTGGTATTTTTTTTTTTTAAACTTTACATAATTGCATTAGTTTTGCCAAATATCAAAATGAATCCGCCACAGGTATACATGAGTGGTATTTTATTTGTACTTTGTTCTAAGCACCAATTGGTCTTCAATGTTACTAATATTATTTTTACAAATGAATATTTGTTTAGATTTAATCTACATGTTTACCAATTGGCCTCTCAACTGTTTTTTTTCTTTTTTGCATCTCATTTCCTCACTTTTGTTTCAATATCTTTCTTCTGATGCTCCAGGAAGAAGTAGCTATCATTGACCTTCCAGCCAGTGATAGCCTATGAGTAATAAACTTTTTCTGTTAGTCTGAAAATGTCTTTATGTTAGCCTTATTTTAATATTTATTTATTATTTAATATGTATTTATTATTGGCTCTTCTGGGTCTTTGTCTGCTGGGTCTTGGTCTAGTTGTGAAGAGTAGAGGGCTACTTCCTGCTTGCGATGCGTGGGCTTCTCACTGTGGTGGCTTCACGTGTTGCGGAGCACAGGCTCTAGGGTCCAAGGGCTTCAGTAGTTGTGACTCACTGGCATAGTTGTGCCGCGACCTGTGGGATCTTCCTGGACCAGAGATCAAACCAGTGTCCCTGACACGGCAAGCGGTAGTCTTAACCACTGGACCACCAGGGAAGCCCATGTTAGCTTTATTTTAAAAGATAACTTTAGTTAAGTGTGAAACTTTTTTAAATAGTTATTTTCTCTTATCTCTCTGAAGATACTAATCTAGTCATTAAGATCCTATTGTTGCTGATGAGAAGTGTGTTGTCAGTCTAATAGCTATTTTTTTGTGATCATGTGTCTTTTCCCCTCTGGTTGCTTTTGAGATTTTCTCTTTCTCTGGTATTCTGTAGATTCTTTCACCATCTTTTGTCTGCGTGTGGATTTTTTTCCCTGCTGGGTCCTTCAGTGTGAGAACTTACATTTTTCTTTGAGTATGGAAAACTTTGATCCGTTTGTTCCGAGCTCTGTCTCTCCCCCTATTTCCTCCTCCAGGAACTCCTATTAGAGGCATCACAATATCTTATTGTGTCTTCTCTCTCTTAGCTTCTGTCATGCATATTCCACCTCTTTCATCTGTCTGTGCTGCATTCTGTGTGATTTATGCAAATCTATTTTCTAGGTAATGGATTCTTTCTCAGCTGTGTCTAATCCACTGTTTAATTTACCTGTTAAGCTTTTAATTTTGTGACAATATTTATTTCTAAGAGTTTTTTTTTTTTTAATCTCCCAGATTTTCTTCATTGTGGTGTCTTTCCTTTTTTGTATATCTTTAACTATTTGTTTAATTCAGATTTCACCAGTGCGTGTGCGTGTGTGTGTGTGTGTGTGTAATTTTATGCAGTCTTATCACACACATAGCTTTGTGTAACAACCAGCACAATGAAGATTCAGAACTGTGCATCACCCCAAGGCTAATGCTGCTCTTCAGGGCCACACCTACTTCCTTCATTCACCCACCCTGTTCCTAACCCCTAGCACCCACAAATCTGTTCTCAATTTCTATAATTTGGTTATTTCAAGAATGTTATATAAATGGAGTAATACAATGTATAACCTTTGGAAACGGTTTGTTTTATTCAGCATTATTCCCTCAAGATCCATCCAAGTCATGTGTGTATTAATAGGTTACTCCTTTTTATTGCTCAGTGATATTCTATGATATATTCCACAGTTGTTTAACCATTCACCAGTTGAAAGAAATCTGGGTTATTTACATTTTAGGCTAATATGAATAAAGTTGTTATGAATATTCATATGCAGGTTTTGTGTGAAAATAGGTTTTTATCTCTCTGGAATACGTGCCCAAGAGTTCAATTGATATGTCATATGTTAGTTGCATGTTTAGTTTAAAACGAAATAGCCAAACTGTATCCCAGAATGGCAATATCATTTAATATTCCTATAATCATATGCCCGATTCCGTTTCTTCACATCCTCCTCAACATTCTAACAGGTGTATAGTGATATCTCATAGTTGTTGGGCTTTGGATTTCCCCAGTGGCTAATGATGTTTAGTACTTCTTTTTGTGAACGTGTCATCTGCATATCCTCTTTGGAGAAATGTCTGTTCATATCTTTTGCCCATTTTCTAACTGGATTTTTTTAAACTGCTCAGTTTTGAGAGTTCTTATATATTCTAAATACAAGTTATCCATTGAATATGTGGTTTGCAAACAATTTCTCCCAATCTGTAGCTTATCTTTTCGTCTTCTTGATGGGATCTATTGCAAAACAGAATCTTACATTTTGATGAGATCCGATTTGTCAATTTTTCCTTTTAAGAATTGTTTTTGGTGTCAATTCCTTAACCATTTTAACTTAAATATCTAGTAGTCTCTTTCTGATTTGCTTTTATACCTGGTTGTTAGCACACTGATTCTTAGCAGTGTTGTGTCTATGAGCTCTACCTGATACTGTTTCATTTTTTCATCTGTTTTTAATACTATGAGCTCATTTGGGGGGGGGAGGAATATAGGATGTTCTTTTTTCACCATCTTAGTGACTTGACCTACAGAAGTCACTCTATTTTGATGTTTTTTATTTTTCTTACCAGGGTTTGAGAAACTTTATGAGTCCTGGACCAGTTTGGGGATCTCTGTACCTTGCTGCTGCTGCTGCTAAGTCGCTTCAGTCGTGTCCGACTCTGTGCGACCCCATAGACAGCACCCACCAGGCTCCCCTGTCCCTGGGATTCTCCAGGCAAGAACACTGGAGTGGGTTGCCATTTCCATCTCCAATGTGTGAAAGTGAAGTCGCTTAGTCGTGTCTGACTCTTAGCGACCCCAGGGACTGCAGCCTATCAGGCTCTTCCGTCCTTGGGATTTTCCAGGCAAGAGTACTGGAGTGGGGTGAATATAGGCATAGTTATGGATAAATTGGAAATATATGTGGTTGTATATATGGATAAATGTGTCTGGAAGAACATATCTCGAAAGGTTAACAGTGTTAATCATTGGGTGGTGATTTATCAGTGTTCGTTTTTTTCTTTATACTTTTCAACATAAATCCTTGTTGGGTTGGTTTATATTCTGCTCTCACAGAGCTTAGCTATGACAATTCAGAGACTGCTAACTGTCTTCAAAGTTCTTTTTCTCATTTTTCTTTAGTAATAGAATTTTTAGCTGAGTACAGGGATGCCCAGAATAAAGACTACATTTTACAGCCTCTCTTGAAACGAGATGTAGCCATGTGTCTACCTTCTGGTAAATGAGATGTAATTAGAAATGTCATATGTGACTCAGGGAAAGGGTTCTTGAATGGAAGATGCATATTCTTCTTCCTTTCTTTTTCCTTCTTATTGACAGAGAAACAGATATAATGGCTAGAAATTGAACAGCTCTTTGGACCATGAAAATGAAGGTCACACCCTAGGGATAGCAAACTGGCAAGCTCGAAGAATGACAGTTTTGAGGATCTTGCCATTACTAGCTCAAGGCTTCTCATCTCTGGACATTTTACATGAGAGCAATACATATGTTTTAGCCATTATTAATTTGGGTTTTATGGCACAGTTAAATCCTGACATGGAATTAGTGTGTAATTCATATTTTCCTTTGCCTCAAAGGTGAAGAATTTATATTATATGCTCTTCCCTGGACATATTTGCTGTAAGTAAACTGTTGGGCTTCTTATGAAATTTTAAGATTGTTCAGTCTCATCGAGCTCTGGTTCATTGGAAACATTAGTACATGTTTATCAGGACACACATGTACTAATGTATACAAGTATATACTAGTGCTCATGGCAGAATGCTCATGTACACATGTACTAAGAATGTTGGTGGCAGAATCCATTGTAACAAAAATTTAGAAACCACTGGTGAAAATGATTAAATAAAATTGTGGTACAGTTCTGCTGTTGAATGTTACACAACAGTGAAAGTGAATTAACTATAACCACAACATTATTGGTAAATATAGGGAACATAATGCTGAGCCAAAGGAATAAGTCCCAGAAGACAACATATAATATGATAAGTTCAAACATATATAAACTAGCATATTATTTAGGCCCACACATGTGTGTAATAAAACGTAAAGAAAAGCAAGGATATGATAAAAGCAAAATTTAAGAGAATGGTTACTACTGAGAGGAAGGTGGGGAATGGTGCAGAGGAGGAACACATGAGTCAGTGTAAATCGTGGAGGCCTTTTAGCGCTTGGGTTGAGAGGTGGGTCCATGAGTCCTTTATTATATTATTATGATACATACAGTATAAATTAATTAAATGAGGTTTATGAAGGGACCAAAGGACTAATGATAGTCCTGGATTTGTGACATACTATTAACATGAACCAGGACTCTGATCATCCAGTTTTGTGTTTCTGAAGTTCATAAAATAATCATACCACTTGTGAAGCTGCCTATTAGGCAGGCCTGGCTTAATTTGTATAAACCAAGCAATAAGAATGGATATGTTTCTATTTGTGTATCCAACTGTTTCCCTATCCAGGTTCTTAAAAATAGACTTTTAATTTTAGGATAGTTTTAGACTTACAGAAAAGTTGCAAAGATAGTACAGAGTTACTGTAAGCCTTCCAGCAACCACTGACTCTGTTTTCCCTGCTGTTACATCTTATATGGTACATTTGTTTCAGTTAATGAACCAGTGATGATACATTATTATTATCATTGTTATTATTTTTATTATTAACCCTAACTAGACTTGAAGCTTCCTGAGAGTAGGTCTCATGCATCTTAGCATTCCCCAGCATCTTGCCTCTAATCAGTGTTCCACATGTGTTGAATTGATGAGGAAATTAAATGTACTAAATGTCTAAACTGTCTGCAAAAATAAGCTCCATATTTCATGATCAAATACAATTTGCTTTAAGCAGCTAAAGCTGCCTTGAGATATAACCCCAAGCTAAGTTGGGTTTAATGTTCTTAAAAGTCATTGTTTCTGAATTATTTACAAGCGCTCTCATTAGAATAAGCACAGGGAGCCAAGTGCTGAATTGTTTTTGTTTTTTTTTTTTCCTTCCCTGGGTTTCTTTTCTAAATCAGGTCACGGAAAATGGATGCTACTTCTTTAAATAATATAACCAAGCTGATCCCTGGATTACAATTAGGTTACGTAACTTGCTTATGAGCTGCTTTTCATTAAGACTTGCAGTGGGCAATGGGGCTTTACATTTCAGAGCAAAGCTGGGAGAACAATCCTGCTAAAAGCCAGAACACATGCGGTGTTGGAAGCAGGAACCGCAATAATTTCGGCACGGGATTGAGTTCACTGTAGGAGGCTCCTTTTCTCTTTAAATTCTTAAAACATCTTTTGTCCTACCAAACTCTCTGGTTCCGAATACATCCACGACAGAGGTGTTGAGGACCCACAGTAAGGGAGGAGATAAAGGTCGCTGGTCCCCAGCAGGCTGAGCAATGTACCCCTCCCGGGAGGACATTATCAAGTTTCTGCACAACCATGGCTCAGTTTCATTTCTTGCAGAACACAAATTACTAGGAAACATTTTAAAAATGTGGCCAAGGGAGGTAACAAAAATCCTCGTACCAGCCTATAACCATATCTTTGTAAATAAGCATTTAAGAGGTGCAGTAAGTAGAAGGTTCCAGATCAAGGAGAAAACAAGGAACTGGGTATCAAAGAAATCAAGTTGGAGGAGATTCCAGAGATCATTCATCAAAACGTATAAACATCTGTTCTTAAAAACAGAAATAAAGCCAACTTTCCACAAAAGGAAGTTGTTCGTTGCTGTTAAACAACATACTACAGAATGGGACCATTTTTCAAACTAATATTAAAATCACCTCCAATAAGATGACGAATGTTGGAAATGGAAGTTTTACAGTTAGGGTAAGCAAAGTTATCAGAGAATGGGACAAAGCACCCTTGACAATAAATGAACAGGGAATGGCTCTGCTCTCCAGAAAGTGAACCAGAACAGCTTATGAATAGAAAGGACAGCCTAATGCCAAAATTCTACTAAGTGCAAAATTCTTTTTTGAAATCGAATTACCGCACAGTGATTAAAATAGCAATCAGGAACAATTAAATGAACTTGGAGCCCTTTCTGTCCTTGAAGAAACACCTGTCATATACTTTAAAGGAAGAGTTAAAAGGATAATTCTTTAAGCAGCTAAATTAAAGCTTGTTTCTTAACTTTTGATAAATGTGATATCTTGCAAATTCCCCAAGTGGAGGATATCTTATTGTATAGCTCTATAAAATAATGAATAAAGAGAATTTTTTTCTTTTAACCCACAGCTAGCTTTTACAAATTATGGTTAACTTTCAACTACTAGCATGTAATAATTATAGTTAACTTTTATAAGTTTTTTAACTTAAAAGGAACCTTTTTATAATCAATAATACTAGCAATATAAATGTAAGCTATATGCTTGAATGCAAAGCAGTTAATTAATTCTAATGGTATTGCACATTAATCTTGGCTTCAACACAGCCTAAAACTTGCCTAAGTCCTGTTGGTTGCTGGGGAGTCTTTGATTCTTGTGTGTGTGTCTAATTTACTAATGAACTTGGTGTCATTTAGGGCTGAACCAAGCACATCTGAACGGGTCTGGCTGCCCCTGGGCAGCTGGGGAAGGGCACCCAGAGTGTTCTGAGCAAAGTTGGAAGAACACCAGAGCCGAGATGAGTCAGAGGCTCTCAAAGTGTGTGGTGACTCAGAATCAATGCCCCCCTCCCCACCCCAGACGTAGCAAAAAAAAAAAAAAGAAGAAGAAGCTGGGGCAGGGGGAGTTCAGTTCTAAGAGGGGAGGTATTAAAGGACACACTACAAACCTACCCGCTGAGACCCTTTGTATCTTGAGTGTTGTGGATGTTGCCTATTCCTAGGGTGGTTCAGATCAGAGGCCACAGTCTAAGCAATGATCAGAAGGAGAGCCAGCAAAGATAACCCTAATCCTAACCCCAACATGATGGATGGCAGGAAAAAGGATGGACTGACCAGCACATGCCACTGGGTTGTGGTCTCCAGCAGGGAATCTTGGGGAAGCCACAAATGGTCCTGGAAGCCACAGAGATACCCCAGGGAAAGCACATGAGCTCTGGGTCCCAGATACTTGGGTTTAAATTTAAATCCTTTCTCTGTCACTGGTGGCTCAGAGGGTAAAGCATCTGCCTGCAATGTGGAAGACCTGGGTTCTATCCCTGGGTCAGGAAGATCCCCTGGAGAAGGGAATGGCAACCCACTCCAGTATTCTTGCCTGGAGAATCCCATGGACGGAGGAGCCTGGTAGGCTATAGTCCATGGGGTCCCAAAGAGTTGGACACGACCGAGTGACTTCACTTTCTTTCTTTCTTTCACTTTCTGTCACTTACTGTGTGATACTGGGGCAAGTCACTCAAACAATCCAAGCCTCACCTCCCTTATCCGAAGGTGGTAGTATCCTTTCTCATTAGCTAGTTAGTTTAGTGGTAAGGAAAGTGGGTTGCAGGTTGCTAAATAGGATTTCATGGTATTGCTTGGCTCAGTAATGGGCCTGAAATGAGGGTGGAACTCAGTAAAATATTAGTTGAATGAATACCTAAGTGATACTATCACTAGATCATCCAGTTGAGGCTGTGTTTGATTCCAGGTTGACGTGTTTTCCAGGACATGATTTCTTTAGACTCCTTCATATCCCCCCGAGAGCAGGAGCTGTCTCTCTCCTAATCTGGGAATTGTCCATCTCCTATGAGGAAAGATTATGTAGAAAAGCTAAAGTTTAAATATTGAAAGTCTTAAAAAGCTCTAGCCAATACTCTATGGACAGGCACAATCTTCTCAAAAATGACTCTCCCAGCAAAATGCCACTGCTGAAGACTGACATCTTGAAAAATTATTTTTATTGAAATATAGTTGATGTATGATATTATATGTTACAGGTGTACAATAGAGTGCTTCCCAATTTTAAAAGGTTATACTCCATTTCTAATTATTATAAAATATTGGCTATATTCTCTGTGTTGTACAATAATCCTTGTGTTATTTTATACCTAATAATTTGGACCTCTTAATCCACTATCGTGCTCTTCTCCCCTTTCCCTCTTCCTACTGGTAACCACTAATTTGTTCTCTATATCTGTGGTTCTGCTTCTTTTTTTATTATATTCACTAGTTTATTGTGTTTTAAAAATATTCTATGTTTAAGTGATAAACAGTTTTTGTATTTCTCTGTCTGACTTCACTTAATATGACAATATCTAGGTCCATCCACGTTGCTGCAAATGGCAAAACTCATCCTTTTTTATGTCTGAGTACTATTCCTGTGTGTGTGTGTGTGTGTGTGTGACATCATCTTTACTCATTCATCTCTTGATGTACACTTAGTTTGCTTCCATATCTTGGCAATTGCAAATAATGCTGCTATGAACTTTGGGTTCCATGTATCTTTTCAGATTAGTGTTATCGTGTTTTTTCGATATACACCCTTGAGTGGAATTTCTGGGTTGTGTGGTAGTTCCATTTTAGTTTTATGAGCAGCCTCCATACTGTTTTGCACAGTGGCTGCACCAATTTGTATTCCTACCATCAGTATAAGAGGGCCCCCTTTTCTCCACGTCCTCACCAACATTTGTTACTTGTGTTCTTTTTGATAACAGCCCTTCTGACAGGTGTGAGGTGATATCTCACTGTGGTTTTGATTTCCATCTCCCTGATGATTATCAGTATTGAGCGGAAGATTGAAATCTTAATGATGATGAAAGAGGCAGAGGTTTTTGAATCGTATTTCAGCATTAGAGCTCATTTTGGAGAAATACCATTCAGCCTTCTTTGGACCAAATTCTGCTGAAAGTTCCTCCTCTACAAGGCTTTGTTTCAGGTCTATCCAACAGAAAGAATTATAGATAAGGCACAGGACGCTCTCTAGAACCTACAATCTTATGGAAGGAAATGACTGCAAAGATGACTATAGTAAAAAGATAGGTTGTGGTAAGAAAAACATTCAGACAGAGTCATGAGACCCTATTATTTATTTTTGTAACTCTCACAGGGCCTTTCATACTGCCACACAAAAATAATGATAATAATAATGATGATGATGATAATGTACTTACTACAAACCAAACACTGTGTTAAGAGCCTCATGCATCCATACACTGCTTTGTTTAATGTTTACAACTCTGTTAGGTAACTTCTCTTGTTTGTCCAGGTTACACATGAAAGGATTAAGGCAAAGATTTTCTCTAGGATATGCTGAAGACATTCATTTGCTTGTTCATCTGAATTTCAGCACCATATAAAAACAGGGGAACCACAATGGAACAAAAATTTCATCTCCAGATGCTCCTAGAAGGTAGACTTTGAAGGAGAAAGAAGAAAACTAAAATTAATTGAATATTGATTTAATGCCTTGCACCTTCACATGCATGATTTCGTTTAATGCTCACTTTACAAGTGAAGGAATGGAAGCTTAGAGAGACTGCGTAAATTGAGTCCAGATACACCTGACTCCAAGTCTACATTCTTTCCATTCTATCAGTAGAGTTCTGGCTCTCACTTATCCCTATCAACATCCCTTACGTTTTCTAAACATTGATGTTCTCAACAGTAAAAATGGGGATAAAATGGGTGCCCATCTAGCCCTTAGAATATTTTTAAATTTTAAAATTATTATTTTTTATTTATTTTTGGCCACACAGCTTACAGGATCTTAGTTCCTCAACTAGGACTCAAACCCATGCCCCCTGCAGTGGAAGCACAGAGTCTTAACCACTGGACCATCATGGAAGTTCCACCCTTAGGATAGTCTGAGAAATCATGTGAAATGGGATGGTCTACAAAAATAAAGCAGGCATGGCTCCAACAGCAAATAATCCAAATTCATATCAAGGAGATATAAACATAAGAAAGTAAAAGTTGCTCAGTCATGTCTGACTCTTTGCACCCCATGGACAGTCCATGGAATTCTCCAGGCCAGAATACTGGAATGGGTATCCTTTCCCTTCTCCAGGGGATCTTCCCAACCCAGAGATTGAACCCAGGTCTCCCAAATTGTAGGCAGATTCTTTACCAGCTGAGCCACAAGGGAAGTCCTTATAAATATAACTGTGATACAAAATGTTAGGAGTCGATATACTTGTTTTATAAAAATACTGGAGCACTGAAGAGAGATTTCTTTCTCTTGTTTGGGTGAGCCATGGAAGAGTTCACCTAGAAAATGACATTTGAGCTAACCATTTGGAACGAGGCTTCCCTGGTGGCTCAGACAGTAAAGAATCTGCGCACAATGCGGGCGATCTGGGTTTGATCCCTTGGTAGGGAAGATCCCTTGGAGAAGGAAATTCCCTCCAGTATTCTTGCCTGGAGAATTCCACGGACAGAGGAGCCTGACTGGCTGCAATCCGTGAGGTCACAAACAGTCGGACATGGCTAAGTGACTAACACTTTCACTTTCTTTTCAGAATGAGGAGGGCTTCATTAAGTTTAGGAAAAAAAAAAAAAAACTGGTCGGGGGCGGGGGGTGGAGGGCGGGGCATTTTAAAGAAAAGAAATGACAGGAAAGGCATGGAGGCATGAGAGAGTGTGAGTGTCCAGAACACACAGTACCAGGTGTCTGGGCTGGCAGATGATAAGCCCGGGAATAATTGGACCAGAGTCAGGAGGCCTTGAATGCCATGCTAAGGCCTTTGGACTTAATTCTGTAGACAGTTGGGAGCCACCGAGGGTGACTACCCAAAGAATCCATAATGACAAAGAGTCTGAACAGGGCCTTTTGCCATCCTGTTCTTGTGATGATCACAAAGTCCCATGTTCAGAACATCACAGTCTGTTGCCATGGAAATAGTAATGGGCCTCACTATGGGAATAAATTATCCTCATCATTATACCTTTCTTCCAAGGAACTCAAAGTGTTTGTTGTGTGTGTTTTCTTTTCTTTCTTTCTTTCTTTTTTTTTTTTAATAGAAGCACCAGATGGTGGTTACGGGAAAGAAGAAAGCCTAAAGACTGTTGAATTAAAGGAGATTTCAAAGGAATGGAAGGAAAAACACAAGTTGAATTTTGAAAGGTTTAATCAAAACAGATGGCAGAATATCTCAGCCTGAGGGAAGGGGAAAATTGTCTCAGAACCAATCTGAAGTGGAAGCTTCTTCACCCTTGCTTCCTTGGTCTCTCTCTGAAGCCTTTCTTCAGGCTGATGGTTCAAGCTGGTTAATGAGGAAAGAGGTGTGTGAATGTGTGTGATAATATATATGCCAGTGACAAGAATTAACGTCGTTGAAATGCCTTTTTGAGATACTATAAATACTGATTTCTTATTCATGTGATCTTTATTTTCAGACAAAAAATTAAAAAAAAACAAACAAAATTTTACTCTCTTCACAAAAGTGTGTCTGCTGTTTTTCACTCTGTGGGCAGAAAAAGGAAACTATTACTTTGTGTATCTCATTTGTACACACGTTCCTATATCACCCTATTTTAATTATCGGTCTAATTCAATCTTTGGACAGAATTGCCCTATGTAGTAGGCATTGCTGTTCTTTGTTACAGAGGAAGATGAGACCCACAGAGGCTGCAAATATTACCCAGGTTATTCCTCAGTGACAGCCCTGCTCTGAGCTCTGGTTAGCACAGGCTCTTCCCAAAATTCCAAGAGAGTTCTGTCACCACCACTCTAAAACTGAGAGAAACTGATTAAGGTTCGCATCCTCTCTGGGCCTCAGTTTCCTCTAGATAATAGGAAAATCAGTGCCTACATCAGCATTCTTGCTTTAGAGGCATGGGCGTGGAGTGGAATGTGAATGTGAAGAATGATAAACATTATGTACCTTTTCTGATATTCTGATAATCACATTTGAGATCACATTTGAGATCTCCAAGTCCCTGTCTTACTAGGCTGCCTGGGGTTCTTCTGAGTGGACCAATCGTGTTCTGAGGATTTAAATAGTTATTTTTTTAAAAATGTAAGATGAAAAAAAGCAGAGAAAAGTTAGGACATTGAAATACTCATAGTGGCTCTATTGATACCAGGTGTATTTCATGAGTGTTTACTATATGCCAGGCACTGTTGGTGGGGGATACTAAAATGAACAGACAGACAGACAGGGTTTGGCTATTTTAGAGCACCTAGGAAAAGAGCAGTCATGGGAGATTTCTACCTGGAAGCTGCATGTGAAATGATATTCCAGCCATTATCCTCCACAAAAGACTATTTCCTAAATCTGTTTCTTGTACCTTCTTCTAGGAGGTAAAGAAAGTTGTATTACTCTGACCCTGCCTGGTCAGTGAGGCATCTGTCCCCACTCCCTGTTCATTCTTATCACAAACAAGACTTCTCAGCTTCCTGAATATTTCTGAGGTTTTGATATATAAACCACGCATTAGATGGATCAGGGCAAAAATGCTTGTGTTTACATTCTTTCTTTATCATTCTGCCGTTTATGGACTGAACTACTGGCTTATAGCTTCCCAGATGGCTCAGGGGTAAATGAGGCCACTGCAGGAGACCCAGGTTCAATCCCTGGGTTGGGATGATCCCCTGGAGAAGGAAATGGCAACCCACTCCAGTATGTTTGCCTGGAAAATCCCATGGACAGAGAAGCCCGGCAAGCCACAGTCCATGGGGTCACAAGAGTCAGACAGGACTTAAATGACTAAACAAAAACAACTGGCTGATAACCCATCTGTCTGGCTGCATGTTGTGGTCTTCCTGTGAGCGGAATGGCAAAGTGAGAGGAGCAAGGCAGCTGCATTGCAACATGGAAGGAGAAGCAGCTCACAGACGCCGGCCCAGGAGTGTGCCTCCTCCTCGTGTTCAGGATGACTTTGAATCCCTCCAAATTGCCACAGCACTAAAGGGGAAATAGTTTTCCATTAGAAGTTACACCTTTCAGTTTGGATGTTTCTAACACACATTCTCTAAGTACTTTATTTTCTCTCCTCGCCCATTCTGATCCACCTGATGCAGTCTGTGCATCACCAGATTTTACTGAGGTGTTTTGGAAGTGATTCTTACCCAGGGTCTTTGGACTTTGGGCTAGAGGGAAGATAGAAGAAACTTTCCTGAGGAACAGGGCTGAGCTGAGAACATATCCCAAACGGATTATAAATACCAGGAGGTCTAGGGAAAATTGGGAAAGACCGTAAGCAAACAGGGCTGGGAAAATCTGGAAAGGCAGCAAGAAGCAGCAGCAGCTGGGAGCAGAGAAGAGCAAGTAGTCAAGGAGATTTGGGAAACAGAGGCCAGAGGGGATTTGTGCATTTTCATGGCCATGCCAGATTCATTTTAAGGCAAAGATACAGAAGAACTCAAAAAGATGACCATGAATTTGAAAAGGATTTTGGACTTTATTCCAGGAGTCACTGAGTTAGATGTTAAGACTGAAGGAGAAGGAGGAATCAAGGAATCAAATGAGCATGCCATCTATGGCGATGAGGAAGTTCAGACAAGGACCAAAGCCCTCAAAGTTTAGACAAGGACTGCAAGGAGATCAAACCAGTCAATCCCAAAGGAAGTCGGTCCTGAATATTCATTGCAAGGACTGATGCTGAAAGTGAAACTCCAATACTTTGGCCACCTGATGCGAAGAACTGGCTCATTGGAAAAGACCCTGAAGCTGGGAAAGATTGAAGGCAGGAGGAGAAGGACGTGACCGATGAGATGAGATGGTTGGTTGGCATCAGCGACTTGATGGACATGCATTTGAGCAAGCTCCGGGAGTTGGTGATGGACAGGGAAGCCTTTCATACTAAAGTCCACGGGGTCGTGGGGAGTTGAACACGACTGAGCGACTGAACTGACTTAAAGAACCTCTTGATGAAGGTGAAAGAGGAGAATGAAAAAGCTGGCTTAAAACTCATTATTCAAAAAACTAAGATCATGGCATCCAGTCCCATCACTTTATGGCAAATAGATGGGGAAAGAATGGAAATAGTGACAGACTTCATTTTCTTGGGTTCCAAAATCACTGCAGATGGTGGCTGCAGCCACAAAATTAAAAGATGCTTGCTTTTTGGAAGAAAAGCTATGACAAACTTAAACAGCATATTAATAAACAGAGACATTACTTTGGTGACAAAAATCCGTAAAGTCAAAGCTATGGTTTTTCCAGTAGTCATATATGGATGGGAGAGTTGGACCATAAAGAAGGCTGAATGTTGGAGAATTGATGCTTTTGAGCTGTGGGGTTGGAGAAGACTCTTGAGAGTCCCTTGGTCTGCAAAGCGATAAAACCAATCAATCCTAAAGGAAATCAATCCTGAATATTCATTAGAAGGACTGATGTTGAAGCTGAAGCTCCTTTGGCCACATGATGTGAAGAGCCAACTCACTAGAGAAGACCCTGATGCTGGGAACGATTGAAGGTGGGAGAAGGGGACGACAGAGGACGAGATGGTTGGATGGTATTGCTGACTCAATGGCCATGAGTGTGAGCAAGCTTCGGGAGATGGTGAAGGACAGGGAAGGCTGGCATGCTGCAGTCCATTGGGTCGCGAAGAGTTGGACATGACTGAGCAACTGAACAACGACAAGGGCCCTCAATCCTGAAAGTGAATCTACAGAATTTCACTTGCTTTTGTTGCGTTGTGTTTGGATGCAGGAATCTGAAACTCAGAGGAGAGGTCTGGGTTGGAGACATGAATTTGGGAGTTGTTGACACAGATACTTCATGCTGCAGGAATGGATGGATGTAACCATCCAGGGAGAGAGTGTAAAACAATTATTATCTGCATTTTACAAAAGGAGAAAATTGAAGCTGGGGGAGGTTAAATAACTTGTCAAATATACCCATTCTGCCCCGGTGAGTGGTGGAGCCAGCATCCGAACCAAGGCCCATAATGGGTATAAAAATAGTTATTGTTATTTTTGTTGTTGTTGTAGCTATTATATCTTGCTGACGTTAAGGGCTTGGACCCATTACATTTATGTAAAACCAGCTTAACACCCTAAATGGCCCCATAAAAATCCTCTGAGATGATATTCCACTGCCCTGGGAAACCCCCAGGCTCTGCCTCCCACCTGTCGTTCTAAACTGCTTGCCTCGTCCTGGGAGCTCAATTCCTGTTCTTTTGCCCAGCACCTGGTTATTTCTGCCTCTTTGCCCAGATCCTTTGGCCTCACACTTCAGAGGGACTCTCTGTTTGGCATCCCAGCTTTGCCCAGGGATGCTATCTTTCCCTTGGCTCCATTAGTTACAGTCTGTGGGCCAGTCTTGCCTCATCTCTGAGCCTAGTCCTGGATCCCAGTTCTCTAAAACAGTATGGTTCCCTGGGTACTTGTTTTTGCAGGAAGAGAGCTCAAACAATATCATGTCTTTGTCTTTTAACATATATTTTTTCCATGAAAAGCATCCTAGGTTTATTCTCCTTACTTTTTCTTATTCTATCTTATTTTTCTAGCCTTGAGCTAATCGAGTAAGATTTGTTTATTCCATCGTCTTCCATCTTCTGAGCCTATCTTCCTGCTTTTCATTCGTCCCTTATAGACTTTTATAATTTTTTTTTTAAACCCTAGTATTACCTCCTTCTTCCAAAATGTTCTGGTTTTCTTGAAGGTCTTTTATCATTTCACTCCTGTATATTGCTCTCTCCCACATTATTCCTAGCTTTGAATTTTAAAAAAAAGTTTAAACCTCATTGTTATTTTTTGACATTGGCCAATTCTAGCTCTTTCTCAGAGGTGTCTTCTCACAATTCACAAATACTGTTTGGGTGAGGACCAGGTATTTTTTTTTTAATTTAATTTTATTTTATTTTTTAACTTTACAATATTGTATTGGTTTTGCCATATATCAAAATGAATCTGCCACAGGTATACATGTGTTCCCCATCCTGAACCCAGGTATTTAATTATACTTTCCCTTTATTGCTAAATGCTGGGTGACCTACAGGTGGAAAACATGTAATGGCTGTTTATGTTCCATATTCATTCAGGTTGTCCAGTAGCCCTCCTGACCAGCTATTTAATACTTTAAAGATTACTCTGGCTAAAATACTACCACTTCTAGAACAGAGGCACCCTGAGAATGACATCTGTTAACTTTAATCAGTCTGAGAACTCATTGATCCTAAATGTCAGTCTGTTAGGCTCTTGGAAGTCCACCAACCTCTACATTCTTTCTGGTAACAGCGTGATGAAACAAACTCAGCAAACATTCCAAACAGAAAGCTTATAGGTCTTCCTTGCTGGGGATTAATGCTACTACAATTACTTAAGAGTCCAGATTTCCCTAGGGCAACCTTGTGATTCTCAACAAGGGCAACCTTGACCATTTGGGAAACACAGAATCTCCAGGTATAGAGAAGGGGATTGTTTGAAAAAATAAATTCAATATTAGAACATACTTTTATATTTGAAACTAATTAAGAGAACTTTTGCTTTCATTATGCAAACTAAAGAAAGTAAATATGGACAAATGCAGGAAATAAAATAATCTCATCAGAACAATCAGGGAGAGGACGATGTTTTTCTAATTTTTTTTGTTGCTGTCATGAACCACAACAAATAAAAAATACATTTTTGTCTTAATTCAGTACACATTTGTGTGTGTGTGCTTGTGTTTGTGTGTAATTAAAACAAACAAAAACGTTTTAAACAGTGCTTACTCTTTTTTTCCAACTGTTAGTCATGACAAACTAAATTGATTTTATGGTTCATAGTTTGAAAAACATTTCTTTCCGGTGACAATATCAGAATTTGGGGAGAAAAGATGCATGTTGATATATGGCAAAACCAATACAATATTGTAAAGTAAAAAACAAAACAAAACAAAACTTATTTTTTAAGAAGTGTCTATGTCCTTGAGATTGCAGACTTCTTATTTCTTCTCTCCAGGGTCCCTGTTACTTTACTTTCTTTTGCTTTAATTTGCATAGACAATGAATGAGACTGTGAAATTATTTTACTGCAATGTTAAGCGCCTAGATTTTGTACTATGTGAGGTGGCATATTGCAGGTACCTGGTTTCATTCTTTAAACTTAAACTTATCTAACAACCTATCAAAATCTTAACTAATATATTGATTATTAATGAACAATTTATCTTGTGATTTTTAGTTCTATTAGGTACCTTCTACCCTCATTCTAAATGAAGGTCCAGTTCTTACCTCACCTGGCTCATAGGGGAGCAAAGTCCCATTTTCCCTACACAGTTGAGGCCTCACCCTCCCACACAGGATGGGCTGCATTCTACTCTGCCTCTTGAAATCCAATAGTGATAATCTTTTGACCACCATCCCCCCTTCCCCCATCATCATCTCCTGCAGCTGGTCTCTCTTGCTGGCCTTCTTCTTAGTCTACTTTTTGTTGGCCTTTATAGTCTACTTTAAAGTTGGCCCTTTTATAAGAGTGACAGAGTGACTTTTTAATCTTTTCTCCTATTTCCTGACCCTACAGATCCTGTATTTCTTCCACCCTTCCCTTCCCCAGAAGGCAAGAGTCCAGAGCAGGTATGTTACCTACCTTGTTCATCAAATAATTGTATCTATTTTTTTGAATCCAATCTGATATTGTGATTTTTCCTGATGTAAACCAGTAAGATAGAGATGTGGAGGGCTAACTGTATACAAAGGCCTGGGTTCATGAACTTAATTCATTCCCCTACATTGGCTGTTATGTGCGCTCTCCACTTGGATGTCATCCCAACATCTTAGCACGTTTAAAATTGAGTTTATTGTAAAGTAATTATCCACCAATTCAAAATTTTAAAACAGAAATAATGAAAAGAATTGAATTTGTTGTATTAGCCCTCAAACCGCATCCCTTCCCAGCTTTTCTACTGACAATGATGAGGACAGTGATGGTGAGCTGTGCTGCGTCCACTCATCCAGAACTACCGTGTTTTCTCACGTACCACTTTTAAAAATATATATTTACTTGACTATACCACATTTAAATTTTGGCATATGAGACCTTTTAGTCGTGGCTTGTAAACGCTTAGTTGCACCAAGTGGGTTCTAATTTCCTGAGCAGGGATTGGGAGCACAGAGTCTTCACCACTGGGCCACCAGGGAAGTCCCCCACGTATCATCTTATTTGTGCCTCCCCCAAACACTGTGAAGTTGATAGAGGCACTTTACGAATGAGGGACCTGAGTCCAAGAGGGAATCAGTACCTTGTTCAAAGCGGCAGACAGGTCTTCCTCCTCTCAGTTCTATGCCTTGGCACTGCCTGGCACCTCCGGTTTTAAACGTCGTGGTTGTTTCTGCTCCTTTTCCTCTGTTGCAGGCCCGCATCTAACCCATCACAAAGTCCTCCTGATTGCTCTTCTATAGTGTCTCACACTTGCCATATCTAAGCAGCTAAAACCTCTTGGAGGCCCCCTTCTGCTCCTTTCTCAATCACTGAATATACCTTGTCCATGCTTCTTTTCTTCTCTAATTTGTCCTGAAGACATTCATTCAGAATATGATGTTTATTTTGCATATTTTTTCCCTTTTTTGTTTTCTTCCCTCTGTTCCATGTGCATTTTGAGGTCTAATTCTGACTTCCTACCAGAATTGAAATGAGGGTCTCAGATACAGCAGCTGTCAGAAGAGTATCGTCACCTTTAGTGAAGAGTAAGTATCTGTGGATAATTGGAAAGATGATATGTGTAGTATATGTGTAAATATGTTGCTCTCATGATATCACTGTCTTGTGGCCTACATCAGCATCCTATTTCTTATTTGGAAAGTTCAAAATAGGCCTTCTATCCAAGACTGTCTGTTAACTGAGAATTTTCTGACCTTGTCCTGGATACCAAGGTAATGCAGCATTCAACCCACCTGTCCCAAAATTCAAGGTTGCTTGTGGTCAGGGGCTCCCTTCTGGGGACAGATGATGGATCAGTTGGGTTAGCCAAACATTTTTTGACATGAAAAACCTGAATGAACCTTTTGTTGTTGTTCAGTTGCTTGGTCATGTCCAACTCTTTGCAAACCCATGGACTTTAGCATATTAGCCTTCCTGTCCATCACCATCTCCCAGAGCTTGCTCAAACTCATGACCATTGAGTCAGTGATGCCATCCAACCATCTCATTCTCTGTCGTCCCTTTCTCCTTCTGCCTTCAATCTTTCCCAGCATCAGGGTCTTTTTCAATGATTTGGCTCTTCACATCAGGTGACCAAAGAATTGGAGCTTCAGCTTCAGCATCAGTCCTTCCAATGAATATTCAGGGTTTATTTCCTTTAGTATTGACTGGTTTGATTTCCTTGCAAGTCCAAGGGGCTCTTAAGAGTCTTCTCCAGCACCACAGTTCAAAGGCATCATCAATTCTTTGGCACGCTAAGCCAATATTAATTTCTGAGATGCCAGAAGATTCTTAAGGAATATAAAAGGAAACAACTTTTATAGTGTATTTTCTTGAAGTCACCACCAAGCCTGGTATTTTATCCGATTTATCTCATTGAACGCCAACACCAACCCTACAAAAAAGGTAAAAAGAGAAGGTGGGAAGGGCTGTGGAAGAAGTTCTGGCTTAGCTGCCTAACCTGGGCTCAGAATTCTGACAGGTCTTGGAAGGTCCAAATGCTGTTGGGAAGGGACATACTTGCTTGAGGAATTAAGGAGATCCTGAGAAATAACCCATTCTGAGGAGAGTGGGGCAAGTTTGGATGAAAGCGGGGAGGGTGTTGTCAGTAGTATAAACTGCTGGTCACTAACATCACCTGCTGACTCTGCTCCGGGGATTCCTGCCTTCCTCCCAGTGAGACTGAACAAAAAGAGGAACAAACAAAGCTGTTTCTTTGAAAGATATTAAGGCAAGATGCTGTGACCCGAGATACCCTTGCTGGACACCGCACGTGGCATCCTACAGCCCACAGGGATCTGCAGGAAGCGGAAGCAGAAAGCACACAGCGACCTGGGAGGGTGACGGCGCTGGGCTCCTGCAGCCTTGGTCTAGGCCTCGAAAACTGGGCAGCAGACTTCAGCCCAGGTGCCAGAGCAGAGACCAGGGAAATGGTAGACTTCACGGGCTGCTGGGATGACTATAGTTGTTTTAAAAAAATACTTACAAGATAACTACTTTCTCCCCTTCCCCACTGTCAGAGCTATTTGAGAAAAAATCAAGGAAGCCTATTTCTCAAATACTATTTTTCTTGGCATATTGTTAATCACTGTCTATTTCCACACCTGACCTGAGAAGCAGATCACAAATGTATTTTCATCTCCATTATATGGATGAGAAACTGAGGCTCAAAGAGTCTAAGCAAATTAAGACAATTAGAAAGTGGCCGAGCTTGGGTGAGAATTTGAGTCTTCTATATTTTAAAGCCCATGCTCTTTTCACTTCATTATTTATTCAACAAACATTTATGGAGTGCCCACCATGTGTCAGACACAGGAGGCAATGTGAAACATTCTGCCCAAATGTGCCTCATACCCAGTGGGAAAGATCGATAAGTGTTCACCAAAACTTCTGGTCTCTTCTTTTTCCTGGACTCATAGCTAGACACACTTCCCAGCTTCCCTCGCATTAGGTCTCCAGCCTGCTGAATGTGAGTGGAAATGCTAAGTGTCGCTTCCAGGCCTGGCGCATAACAACCTCCCCTCATATGTTTCTCTGTGCTGAGTTGACTAGTGCAACCTTGGAAGCCACGTGTGGAAAATGGCTGAGCTGCCTCCGCTGATGAGGAACATATGATCTGGTCTGTTACATGAACAAGACATCAATTTATACTGTGTTTGAGACATTATACATTTAGGAGTTTATTTTTTTTTATAGCACTCTCTAGATCTTAATTAAAACATACTTCTACATGAATACTATCTACAATAGTTTTGTTTTTACCAAAAGAATGAGGATAAACATTCCTTCTTTCAAACTATACTTTCTAAAGACTACTTTGAAAAGTCTCTCAGTGTTGGAATAAGAACAGTCATCTTTTGAGTGGAAGGGGCTCCTGGTGGCTAAAGGGCAACACAGAGACTCAACGTGAGAAAACCTGCATGGGTCCAGCTGTGCCCACTACTGAAGGGGGCCGTTCTCCCTAAGTCTGGTTCTTTCTACCCACCCTGCTTTGCAAACAAAGCTGGATGCTGCCCTCTCCAACCTGGCCTCTCTCAGTTGTAATAAAGGCAATATCTTAACTTCCCTCTGCCACTCTTCTATTTTACTTCTTAATTTGTTCAGAACTCAGATTGGGAAGAGGTTCGCTACTTATGGGGCCCCATCCGAGATTTCTGGAGAAATCAGTAGTCAGTGATTATATTATAATTATTGTATAAATAAATCTTCACAGTTGAACCCAATGGAATACTATGATTATGTTTTGTTTCTAGTACAATTTTTGCCATGGAGTTAATAAAAACCATGTTTTTGTTTTTTTTTTTTTAGTTTTCTATGAACTTATCACTATTTATTCCAACTACTACAATCTCTCTGTCAAAGATTTTTCAGATAGTATGCTAAAAGTGCTAACCATGACAGTCAATACATTTGGAAAGCATTAAAATTAAGAACTTAGGTTTATCAAATGATGTGATTAAGAGAGTGAAAAAAAAGCACAAAATGCAGTATACTTCAGTCTGTGTATTCAAAAGAGGATTTGTGTATAGAGTATATAAAGAGCCCCAGTGGATCAAGAAGAGAAAGACAACAGGATTGTTTAAAATGAGCAAAAGATTTCAACAGACACCTCCCTGAAGAGGATTTCCAATGGCCTATAAACACACGAAAAGATCTGCTTCATCAGTCATCAGGGATGTATAAAATAATGCCACAATGAGGTCCTACACATCTCCTATCACAGTTACAATGAAGAAGACAGACGATCCATACAGCACAGGATGTGCTGAAGCTTGAATCCCTATACACGGCTGCTGTTGGGACTGTAAAACTGTACAACCACTATGGACAATTTTTTTGTTTGTTTTTGAAACTTTATTTATTTGTTTATTTTGGCTGCACTGGGCCTTCGTTATTGTGTGCGGCTTTCTCTAGTTGTGGCAAGTGGGAGCTTCTCACTGCAGTGGCTTCCCATGCTATGGAGCACAGGATGTAGGGTGCTCTAAGGCATGTGCACTTAGCTGTCCCATGGCCTAGGGGATTTTCCCAGACAGGGATTGAACCTGCATTTCTTGCATTGGCAGGCAGATTCCCAACCACTGGACCAGCAGAGAAGTCTGTGCATAACTGTTTGCATTAAAGTCAAATTTAAACATACTCTGTGAACTAGCGATTCCACTTCTTGATACATACCCAATAAAAATGAGTATAATATTCACAAAAGACATGCACAAAAATGTTCATAGCAGCAGTATTTGTAACAGTGAAAACCTGAAAACAAAAGTCCAACAACAGTAGGATAGATAAAACAGTGATGTAATTATAAAATGCTATACACCAATGAGAATGAAGAAACCATTGCTACTTGTAAAACGATGGATAAATCTTATAAAATGCAACAAATGCATGAACAAAAATCATACAAAAGAGCACATAATATATGATTCAATTTATATAAAGCTCAAAACCAGGCAAAACTCACCAATGGAGATAGAAACTGTTTGGTGGTTTCTTCTTCGTTGGGTGGAAGAAAGCTTGAGGGAGACCTCCTGGGGTGCTGGTTATATTCTATTTCACAATCTGAGTTCTGATTGTTTGATCTGTGAAAATTCTTTGAGCTGAGCAATTATGATTTGTGTACTTTCCTATTTGTTACACTATACTGAAAAACTTTTAAATCTGCCATAACATGTAGACATACTGAAAAAATATTGAAAATTCTAGGAAACGAGAACCTCCTAAGTAGGTAAGCTTCGCAGTACACAAACTCATCATCATCAGTAGGATTTGGTCTCTGGAGTGACAAATATTAATTCCAATTAATTCTCAGGGGTGAAAAGGCCAATTAAGTAGCATCTTGTTTAATCAGCTGTCCCCACTAGTTTGAGGGTGAATTTTGAAGTATAAGTACCCAGAGTGGACACTGGTTATTTTTTCTGTCTAGAATTACTTCCTTGGGGGCTGCTAGTGTCCAATATGTTCAATATGTGGTTCTGATATGTTGTTAAGTACAACACTCTACCCCCAACAGAGAGGTTGATGTTTGATCTTTGCTTGGCCAATCACACTTTTTATCCAAAGAAGTTGAACTTTGAGCTGAGAAATGCAGGCACAGAAGGTGGTGAAGCTGTGATCCTATGCTGCCATGAGACAGCTCACAGTTCCTGATTCCCAGATCCTTGAAGCTGCTTTGGTTCTGGCCTCCTGAGAACAAATGATCCAACCGATCTTTGTATTCCCTCATCTGCCCTGTATCCTTCCAATCAATTTTTGCGTCAGTAGCAAGGGTTTATTCTCGTAATTTTCAACCAAAGAACCAATAAAGCATCAGAACCTGCAAGGTTTATAAACTGAGTTCTATCAGTTCATTCAGGAATTATTATGCTGCATAAAAGTGATACACATTGACCAAACTCATAGAAATTTGACATATATAAGTGATGATATTAATTTATTTCTTTATTCTAGGAGATTTTCTTAGTCTAAAGACAAAACAATCATTTTGAAGAGGGTGTACATTTCATATTTAGCATTTATTTACTAAGGACTGACTTTTAGGTACTAGGGTAAGCAAAGAAATATGAAACTGGGTGCTTTCAAAATAATTTTTATAACCTTCAACTCATGTCTTGATGTGCTATGCTTTCTAATTCTAGTTCTACAGTTCCTTAATACATTTTTCTAAAATACCATTTTGTTGCACTCTGGTCAAAAATCTTCAGTGAAAGTGTTAGTCACTCAGTCATGTCCGTCTCTTGGTGACCCTGTGGGCTGTAGTTTGCCAGGCTCCTCTGTCCGTGGATTTCCCAGGCAAGAATACTGGAGTGGGTTGCCATTCCCTTCTCCAGGGGATCTTCCTAACCCAGGGATCAAACCCAGGTCTCCTGAATTGCAGGCAAACTCTTTACCATCTAAGCCATCATCCAGAATGCTTCCATCCTTTTAATGTCACCCTCCCTACTCCTAGACGAAGTCTCCAAAAAGCTCTTTTGCTACATTCTTGGGCCTTGGGGAGCTGCTCCAGGCAGTGCTTCCCATGTCCCTTTCAGAGCCTGCTCTTCCACAGCACCTCTAGTTCACTCTGGTTACCTCATAACTAGCCCTGCCTCTCTGATATGTTTATCTTGATCCTGGCCATGCCCCAGTTTGCTAGCTTGATCTTCGTCCTCAGTACATTTTGCAATTCCATGTGCCAGTCTTGCCTTCCCTCCTACCCTGCCTCAACCCCCATAGCCAGGAGGAATTAGTATCTGACGTCTCCTAATTTCTGAGGGAGTGAGGATAAGGATCAATTCTGGAGGCCTAAGACTGGCATTCAAACTTCTCCCAAGTGCCATGTATTTTCTTTACATGAGCACGCCACTCTAGCTGGAGTGATTATTTACTCTTTTGCAAATAGAAAATAAATCATTTTGGACTCTCTGCTTTTGCTTACATTGTTCTTTATCCCAGGAACGCCCTTACTTCTTCTCTCCCTGTCTGAATCCAAGCACTCCACAAATTCTCCTATGGATTCCTCAGAGCTTCCCAATCCTTCCATCCATGAATATCCTCCTGATTTTCTTTTCTTTAAAAAAACTATTTTGGACTGGACTGCACAGCATGTTGGATCTTAGTTCCCTGACTAGGGATCGAACCTGTGCCCCAGCATTGGCAGCAACAGTCTTAACCACTGGACTGTCAGGCAAGTCCCTCTTTTTGTTTTTTTAGTTGCTCTGCTATGCTCATCTTTCTTCTATTACCAGTTTTCAGGTGGTCTTGAAGGTAGTGATTTGTCTTAGATTTTTCTCCATACTATCAATTAAAATATTGGTGCTGAAGTCCTACTCTTTGAAGGGGACTTCACTGGACTCTTGGGGACATAGAGAAATAGAAGACTTAGGTCTTGGCTGCAAATAGTTACAGCTTAGTTGAGGAAAATTTGTCCCTGTAGCCTGTGTGCATTAGGCCCACAAGAAGTGCCTGTTTATCTTAGACTTCAAGGGCTTCCATAACAAAATACCAAAGACTAGGTGCCTCAAACAGCAGAAATTTATTTTCTCACAGTTCTGGAGGCTAGAAGTCCAAAATCAAGGTGCTGGCTGGTTTGATTTCTTCTGAGGCCTCTTTCCTTGGTGTGTAGATGGCCATCTTCTCCTTGTGTCCTCAGATGGTCTTTCCTCTGTGTGCACAGCCCTGGTATCTCTTTGGGTGTCCAAATTTCCTCTGCTTATAAGAAAATCAATCAGATAAGAATAGGGCACCTTGACAGCCTCATTTTAACTTAATCATCGGTTTGAAGGCTCTTTCTCCAAGTACAGTTACATTCTGATATACTGGGGTTAGGATTTCAACATACGAGTTGGAGGCGGCCACAATCCTGTTGAACACCTTTTTGGACGATTGCCTAATGATAATCCTGTGGCGTAAGCTTCACTTCCCATAGGAGGCTAAACAGCTGTGGCAAGTGCCTGTGAGTTATTGATTATCACAATCTTGGACTTTCAAAGGCAGTCCACCAGGTATGCTTCCTGGGGGTTTACAGCACAAAATACAATATGAGACACAAAGAAGACCTTATTTCCTTAAGCAGTGACTAGAAGTGTAGCATTTCTATGTTTGGTTTTCCATCTTTTGAAGTTAGAGGTGGAGTCTCTATGTGATCTACAGGAAGCTCAGGAGATTATAATCTTCTCTCTTGTATGATCATCCATGTGCAACTTCTAGAAACTATCTTCAAGCATTGGTCCTCTATGTTGTAAAATTTTCTTTGAGTCTTTTCTGTGGTTAAGTCCTGTTAAGAACTTGGTCTATTCAGGCATGACAAGGTAGGGTGGTAGATATTGGGGATAACCACAGGCTGGTGAAGGTGATCAGCATATGGATTAGTTAAGGGCAGGCCTTGTACATGTGTGGCTGGCTCAGATATTAGATGAGTCAATAGAGCAGAGATTAAAGCAAGTGACCAGGATCAGGGTTTGCTGAAAGTCTGGAGGACAAAATTGAAGAAACAATGAGTACAGTTCTTTGTTCCTGGATAGAGAACCTTCAGGCTAAGAATTTGAGGGGAAAATGTTGCTCTGAGAGCGTGCAAGACTCTCCTTTCTATCCAGTGGAATGGCTTTTTAAAAACAGCACTATTGTTCTCTGAGCATCATCAATATAAGCAATAGTCACATGCAGTCCTGATTGCCAGTGTGCACTAATGCAGCCTCATGCGTTGCCGCAGGCTGGTCTGTTAGCTTCTGTGTCATATCAGTTGTTAAATATTTTCAGTACCACCCTTATGCAGATGTATAAGTTTTCTATCATTTTTGGTAAAATTTCTGTCAAGGGCACCAGCTAATCTGCTCTTCAGTGTCCTCATACAAAGATTTACATGATAGATTTCACTTGGCATTCCAAATTCAGGATGATACATAACATTGTGCTGTAGTGTACAGTTCCAATTAACATCAGCACTGAAGTCACCAGTACTGTCAGTTTCTCTATATGGCAGTGACTACTGACAATTTGTCTTGGTTTCCTGGATGTCATCCAGTACATTGGCCAAAGAGGCCAAAGTAGGCATCTGTGTTATATTTCAACCTCCTTCTTGTCTCTCTCTCTTTTTTTCCTCTTCTTATTTTATCTGTACCTAAACTTTTGCTCCTGAGTCTTTGGCCACATGATGAAAAGAGCCGACTCACTGGAAAAGACCCTGATGCTGGGAAAGATCGAGTGCAGGAGGAGAAGGGGGTGAAAAAGGATGAAATGGTTAGATAGCATCATCGACTCAGTGGACATGAATTTGAACAAACTCCAGGAGATAGTGAAGGACAGGGAAGTCTTCATGCTGCAGTCTGTTGGGTTGCAAAGAGTTGGACACGACTGTGTGATTGAACAACAACACAGGTACTCATTGGGAGGTGCCTTTATTATTCATTTGTTTATTCCTTCAACAAGACAAAGTTCCTACTCTGTATCAGGTACTAGACATGATAATAGTGAACAAAACCTGATATGGTCCTTGCTCTCATGGAGTTTAGAGTCATATGGATAGCTTAATGGCAGGATAAGCCAAGAAGTCAAGTCCCCACTTTTGGTTTTAATCTCATCCTTATTTCACACCCATTAAACCTTGCTTGGTAAATTATTTTTATTTTTTTGCCACTTCAATCTTTTCTTATAAGTGATCTTCCCCTCTGAGCAGAAACATGTCTTATCTCCCTTCTACTGCAATGATAATCCTCTTGTGTTCATTTAAGTTCTTATTTTTATTTTTTTAGTTTATTTGTCTGCTGTGAGTCTTAGATGAAGCACACTGTATCTTTGTTGCAGCATGTAGAATCTAGTTCTCTGACCAGGGACTGAACCTGGGTCCCTGCACTGGGAGTGTGGAGTCTCAACCACTGGACTACCAAGGAAGTCCCTCATTTAAGTTCTTGATTGCCATCTTCTCTGTCCATTAACGGACTTCACAAGTGAGTTAATCTTGACCTCCCAGGGCCCAGTCCTTTACCACTTGTAATCCTGCATCCATCCCTACCTCCCTGGGTGGCCGGTGATTTTCCTGCTATCTGAGTCGCCTCTTTTTGGTCATCTGAGTGTTCTCCTTCCTTTCCATGCTAACGGGAAGCAGCAGGCAAGCAAGATCCTTTAAATCTGGGAAATTCTGTCCCAGAAAGCCTTTCCTAAATCTCATCTCAGCAGAATTGCCTTCTGTAGGAAGCAGCTAACTAGCTGTCTCAGTTGCCTTATCTGTCATATGAGTAAGTTGTACCAAGATCTCTTCCTGTCTTAGGAGTTTGTGGGTGTAGGAAATCAGATGAGGGAAGAGTTAAGGGACCCCAGTGTCTCCTGACCTTAGGGACAACAGGAAAGTGGGGAGACAGCAAACTCTGATAGCTCACACAGCAAGAGTAGCTCATGGGGAGGAAAAGGCAAGGAGAGGCTGGAGGGCAGTGATGAGTCTGGGCAATGAGGAGGAGCAGAGGGCAACATAAACTCTTTTCTGGAGTCATAGCTATAGACACATTTGGAATAAGAAGCTATGTGCAGGCTCTGAGCTTGCGGACCCAGGATTGCTGAGTTTGAAGTATATCCCTGACACATGCTGGCTCTGAGAATGGAAATATGCATACTTTCCTTCCCCAAACCGTATAAGCACTAACTGTCCAGTTTAGTTGAATATGTGAAACTTCCTTTTTAGAAGGTGAGTGCTTTGGGACTTCCCTGTTGGCCCAGTGGTTAAGAATCCACCTGTTAATGCAGGGAATATGGGTTCCATCTCTAGTCAGGGAATTAAGATCCCACATGTCGCGGGGCAGCCACAACTACCAAAGCCCGAGCACTGCAACTAGAGAAAGCCCACCCACAGTAACAAAGAGCCTGTGTGCTGCAATGGCACATATAATTTGCTCTTCCTTCTGTATTTGAATTCTAAAAGAAGATTGCTCAAATAAATAACAATTATGTCCTTTGATTTGATAACCTCTTTTGAGAATTTAGAGTCTTACCTGGTGGATCAGACAGTAAAGAGTCTGCCTGCAATGAGGGAGACCAGGGTTCAATCCCTGGATTGGGAAGATCCCCTGGAGAAGGAATGGCAACCCACTCCAGTATTCTTGCCTGGAGAATTCCATGGACAGAGGAGCCTGGGGTACAGTCCATGGGGTCACACAGAGTTGGACACGATTGAGTGACTTAACACTTTCACTTCACTTTGAGGATTTGAGTTCAAGGCAAGACTCTGAAAATGAGAGAGAGGAGAAAACATCCCAAATTTGCAATGATAGAGAATGGTGAGATCAATACAATTGAATACTATACAACCCTTAAAACCAAATAAGCTTGAGATCTCTATAAGAAATAATGAACCTAAAATAGTTTATTCACTGATTACATGTCTGACTACTGATTAAGAATATGTGAATTTTTATACACTGATAGTATGTTCTGTATCATTAATCTGTGTCTAGCTCAAAGCTTTGCTCATAGTAGATGTTTAGTTAATATTTATTGAATGAATGAAGGGACCAGAAGTAAATTTAGAGAAATTCTTGGAATTTATATTTATCAGATTTCTTTTACTGTAAAGTTACTTTGGGCTTCCCAAGTGGCTCAGTGGTAAAGAATCTGCCTGCCAATACAGGAGACACATAGATAGGGGTTCGATCCCTGGGTCAGGGGAGATTCCCTGGAGTAGGAAATGACAACTCACCCTGTTATTCTTGCCCAAAAAACTCCAAGGACAGAGGAGCCTGGCTGGCTACAGTCCATGGGGTCGCAAAGAGTCAGACACGACTGAGCGACTGAACAGGCATGCATGCATGCACACAAAGCTACTTTAATACATAACAAAAGATTCTAAAGAGAAGATTACCTTTTCAGTTTTATGTATATGAAAGGAAAAGAAGGAAACAACAAAATGTTAACAGTAGTAGAGTCTGAATTGTGAGCTGTAGGTAATTTCTATTTTCATTTATCAACTTCTCTGGAAGCTCTTGATTTTCTACAATAATCATAATCATGGAGAAACAATTTGTTGAAAGAATCATCTTGAAGTAGCAAGTTACAAACCCAAAGGAATGAATCTCTGTTGTTGAAATTGTAGGCACTGGTAAGCTTGAGGGTGAGGGTTTGCCTGGCATCTCTCGAAACGCATAACACAGGCTACCACCAATCCAGTCCTACATATACAGCTGACATCAGTATTAAGACTTCGAAAGTAAAAAGCAGGGTTTCCCTGGTGGTCTAGGGGTTAAGAATCCACCTGGCAATGCAGGGGACGCTGGTTCCATCTCTGGTCTGGAAAGATTTCACATGCTCTGGGGCAACCAAGCCTGTGCGCCACAACAGCTGAGACCACACTCTAGAGCCTGCAAGGTCTAGAGCCCGTGCTCCACAAAACAAGAGAAACCACTACAAAGAGAAGCCCGTGCACTGCAACTAGAGAGTAGGCCCTGCTCGCCGCAACTAGAGAAAGGCTGTGCGCCATAACAAAGATGCAGTGCAGGCAAAAATGAATAAATACAAGCAAGAAGCAGCCACAACAGCAAGTCTGATTGAAGTCCACATATGTTAGGCAGGTATGCCTGTGTTTTACATCATCAGCGCTTGTCTGAGATATTGTCATCCCAGAAGGGCACAAAGAAAGCATCCGTTGCAGTGTGCTTTTAGTAGTGTAAAATGATAAATAACCAAAATGTTCATCATAGAGAATATAACCTTCCAAATTCTGACATGAAAACCAAAGATATTTTATGGTACCTTCATCTTTTAGCTACAATGAATACACATAGATAATGTCCACCTTAAGAGAAATAGGATGGTTTTTGAGACTAAAAGGTGTGAAGTGATCATTCAGGAAAGGAAGATTGTTTTTTAAAAATGATCACATCTACATTGCCTTTGGGTCTGGACACGCAGGGACTACTTACGTCACTGGAGAATTCACTACCAAGCATGAAGCATGTTGCTAAGTAGTTAGCTATGACAAGTGAATTAACTGAATTAACTGACATAGGACATAAAAATATTTTAGAAAATAACTGCTATGTAATGTACAGGAATAGAGTTATAGTAACTAATCAATAAGACTTGGAAAAAAGATCAGAAATCCTGTTATTTGCTAATAGAACACTATGACATAGTAAGTTATTTATTTAATTTAAAAAATCAATTGGAAGAAGTAAAATTATTACTATTTGCAGATGACATGATTTCACACCTAGAAAACTCTAATGACTCCACCAAAAAGCTGTTAGAACTAATAAAAAAAATTCAGTAAAGTTGCAGGGTACAAAATCAATATACAAAAACTGGTTGCATTTTAATGCACTAACAACAAACAATCAAAAAGGGAAATTAAGAAAAAAATCCCATTTATGATTGCATCAAAAAGAATAAAATACCTTGGAATAGGGCTTCCCTGGTGACTCAGATGGTAAAGAATCCACCTGCAATGCAGGAGACTTGGGTTCGATCCCTGGGTTGGGAAGATCCCCTGGAGGAGGGCATGGCAACCCACTCCAGTATTCTTGCCTGGAAAATCCTCATGGACAGAGAAGCCTGGTGGGCTGCAGTCCATGGGGTCACAAAGAGATGGACGCAACTGAACAACTAAGCACAGAATTATAAATAAATACAACACAAAATTTAAAAAAGTTACCTAGGAATAAGTTAACTAAGGAGGAAAAAGACCTGTACACTGAAAACTATTGATGAGCGAAATTGAAAAAGACACAAATGGAAAGCTATTCCATCCTCATGGATTAGAAGAATTAATATTGTTAAAATGTCCATTCCACTCAAAGCAATCTATAGATTTCATTCAATCTCTATCAAAATTATAATGACATTTTTCACAAAAGCAGAACAAACAATTCCAACATTTTTATGCAACCACAACAGACAGGGAATACTCAAAGCAATCTTGAGAAAGAAGAACAAAGCTGGTGGCATCATGCTTCCTGATTTCAAGCTATATTACAAGGCTACAGTAATCAAAATAATATGGTGTTGGCATAAAAACAGACACATAGATCAATGGACCAGAATAAAGAGCCCAGAAATTACACCTATGCATATGTGGCCCCAATTCATTTTTGATAAAGGAGGCAAAAATAGACAATGGGGAAACGACAGTCTTTTTAATAAATGGTACTGAAAAAACTGGACAGTAAATGTAAAAGAATGACACTGGATCACTATCTTACACCATATGTAAAAAATAACTCAGAAAGGATTAAAGACTTGAATATAAGACTTGAAACCATAAAACTCCTAGGAGAAAACATAGCCAATAAACTCCTTGGCATTGGTACTGGTGATTATTTTTTGAATCTGACTCCAAAAACAAATGCAACAAAAGCAAAAATAAGCAAATAGGATTACATCAAAAGAAAAAAGCTTCTGCACAGCAAAAAGAAGACGAAGAAATGAAGTGAAAGTCACTTAGTTGTGTCTGACTCTTTACAATCCCATGGACTATACAGTTCATGGAATTCTCCAGGGAGAATACTGGAGTGGGTAGCCTTTCCCTTCTCCAGGGGATCTTCCCAACCCGGGGATCAAACCCAGGTCTCCTGCATTGAAGGTGGATTCTTTACCAGTTGAGCCACAAAGGAAGCCCAAGAACATTGGAATGGGTAACCTATCCCTTCTCCAGAGGATCTTCCTGACACAGGGACCGAACTGGGGTCTCCTGCATTGCAGGCAGATTCTTTACCAACTGAGCTATCAGGGAAAAATATTTCCAATCATATATCCAAAAAGGAGTGAATATCCAAAATCTATAAAGAACTCGGGCAACTCAATAGCAAAAAAACACAAACGATCTGATTTAAAAAATGGGCAGAGGATCTGAATAAATACTTTTTAGAAGAAGTCATAATGATGGCTAACAGGCACATGAAAAGATGCTCAGCATCACTAATCATCAAGGAAATGAAAATCAGAACTACAAGAAGATATCACCTCACACCTATCAGAATGTTTGTCATAAAACAGAAGTAACAAGTGTTGGAGAAGATGTCGAGAAAAGGGATCCCTCGTGTCCTACTGGCAGGAATGTGAATTGGTACAGCTACTGTAAAAATAATATAGAGGTTCCTCAAAAAATTAAAACTAGAACTACCACATGATCTAGCAATTCCACTTCTAGGTACTTATTTGAAGAAGAAAACAAAAATACTAATTTGAAAAGATGTGAGCTCCTCCATGTTCTTTGAAGCATTATTTACAATAGCCAAGGTATGGAAACTGTCAGGGCTTCTTTGGTGGCTCAGTTAGTAAAGAATCCTCCTGCAATGCAGGAGACTGCATACAATGCAGGAGACCCAGGTTTGACCCTTGGGTCCGGAAGATCCTCTGGAGAAGGAAATGGCAACCCATTCCAGTATTTTTGCCTGGGAAATCCCATGCACAGAGGAGCCTGGCGGGCTACAGCCCATGGGGTCGCAAAAACCAAATACTACTTGGTGACTAAACCACCACCACCATGGAAACAACCTAGAGAGGTCCCTGGTGGCCCAGTGGTTAGGACGCAGCGCTCTCACTGCAATAGCCCAGGTCCAATACCTTGTTAAGGAACTAAACTGCAAGTTGTGTGGCATGAGCATAAATAAATAAATAAACTCTAAGTGTCCATTGATACATTGATACATGGATAAAGAAGTGGGATGGGCTGGAGGAAGCACAAGCTGGAATCAAGATTGCCGGGAGAAATATCAATAACCTCAGATACGCAGATGACACCACTCTTATGGCATAAAGTGAAGAAGAACTAAAGAGCCTCTTGATGAAAGTGAAAGAGGAAAGTGAAAAAGTTGGCTAAAGCTCAACACTCAGAAAACTAAGATCATGGCATCCGGTCCCATCACTTCATGGCAAATAGATGGGGAAACAGTGGATGGAAACAGTGTCAAACTTTATTTTTTGGGGTTCCAAAATCACTGCAGATGGTGATTGCAGCCATGAAATTAAAAGACTCTTACTCCTTTGATGGAAAATTATGACTAACCCAGACAGCATATTAAAAAGCAGAGAGATTACTTTGCCAACAAAGGTCCGTCTAGTCAAAGCTATAGTGTTCCCAGTAGTCATGGATGGATGTGAGAGTTGTACTATAAAGAAAGCTGAGCACCGAAGAATTGATGCTTTTGAACTGTGATGTTGGAGAAGACTCTTGAGAGTCTCTTGGACTGCAAGGAGATCCAACCACTCCATCCTAAAGGAGATCAGTCCTGGGTCTCCTTTGGAAGGACTGATGCTAAAGCTGAAACTTCAGTACTTTGGCCACCTCATACGAAGAGTTAACTCATTGGAAAAGACTCCGATGCTGGGAGGGATTGGGGGCAGGAGGAGAAGGGGACGACAGAGGATGAGATGGTTGGATGGCATCACCGACTCAATAGACATGGGTTTGGGTGGACTCTGGGAGTTGGTGATGGACAGGGAGGCCTGGCGTGCTGTGGTTCATGGGGTCGCAAAGAGTCAGACATGACTGAGCGACTGAACTGAACTGAAGTGTTATATATCCACATATACACACACAATGGAATACTCAGCCATTAAAAAAATTATTGCCATTTGTGACTACACAGATGAACTTGAGGGTATCATGCAAAGTGAAATAAGTCAGGCAGAAGAAAATAAAAATACAGTGTGATTTCACTTATATGTGGAATCTAAAAAATAGAACAAACAAAAAACAAAGCAAAATCAAACTCACAGATACAGTAGCAAAATTGGTGGTTGCAGAGGGGATGGGGGTTAGCAGGTGGGCAAAAGGGGTGAAAGGGTTAAGAGGTGCAAACTTTCAGGTGTAGAATAGGTAAGTCATGGACACGTAATGTATCACGTAGTTGAATATAGTCAATATTATTGTATTGCATATCTGAAAGTTGCCAAGATAATAAATCTTAAAAGTTCTCATCAGAAGGAAAAAATATGTAACTTTACTTGGTGATGGATGGTACCTAGACTTACGATGGTGATCATTTTGTAATCTACACAAATATCAAATCATTATGTGGTATACCTGAAACAAATATATGATATATGTCAATTATACCTCAGTTTAAAAAAAATCAACTACCTGAGCAAAAAGTTTTGCCACCAAAGTAACAACTTAGTATCAGAACTGAAAGAAACTCCAAGAAACAATTCAAAAATCAGTATTAGTTGGGGGCAAAATCATTCAATTTGTTTAACAACAGCTAATTTAACAAATAATATTTCAAAGTATTTTTAAAAATTTTAATTTATTTGTTTATTTTTGACTGCACTGGGTCTTTATTGCTGTGTGCTGGCTTTCTCTAGTTGCCGTGAGCAGAGGCTGCTCTTTGTTGCAGAGCGCAGGTTTCTCTTTGAGGTGGCTTTTCTTGTTGCAGAACACAGGCTCTAGGGTGCACGGGCTTCCTTAGTTGCAGCACGTGGGCTCCGCAGTTGCAGCTCACGGGCTCTAGTGCACAGGATTCACAGTTGTGGTGAGCAGGCTTTGTTGCCCAGCAGCATGTGGGATCTTCCTGGACCAGAGATCAAACCCATGTCCCCTCATTGGCAGATTTTTAACCACTAGACCATCAGGAAAGTCCCTTTGTAAAGTATTAAAAAGAAACTTTTAAGATATTCCAAATGAAACCCTATATTTATGTACTATCTACTTCTACTTAATACCACATAGTAGGATATGGTTGGATGGCATCACCGACTCAATGGACATGAGTCTGAGCAAACCTCGGGAGATGGTGAAGGACAGGGAGGCCTGGTGTGCTGCAGTCCATGGGGTCACACAGAGTAGCATACAACTGAGCGACTGAACACCAAGAGATGGGAACTCTTCTCAGAGTTTAGATGCAATTTAAATAAAACAGTGTTTTCATAGGCTCAAAGTAAAGCATGGCTGTGTATAAAGGGGTCAACATCCAGTCTGGACTGCAAGGTGGACACAGGGTATACTCTTGATTTGGAAAGAATAAAGTTAAGATAGATGAAGAATTTTCGTCCAGACACCTCTTTACTGAAAACTCTACTTCTGGGTTTTAAATCAAGGCCACATTTCTGTCAAAGAGGCCTTAGATTTTCCAGACAAGAGACAGATATATCATTTTTATTGATATAATTATGAACACCAAAGTTTCTGATATTTATGATTGTGGAGAATAAGATTTCTCAGTGAGTAGGGGAGGAGTAGTCACTCGAAGAAGGCAGCTATTATGGCACTTTACAGCTGCAGTGTGTCCTTAGGGGACACTGCATCCTGTCGACTGTGCAGCTGGCTTTATCTGGGCCTATTCTTCCAGCTTGATGCAAGAATCAGGCAGATTTTTACCTTCTTAGTTTGAGCTTAATTTTTACTTTTTCATGGGCAATCCTAAGTGCTGAACACTAAACTAAGCGCTTTGCATATATTATTTCATTCAGTCTTTGCAATAATCCTTTCCTAGCATCCTATTTTACAGATGAGGACACTGAGGCTTGGAGGTGTCAAAGGAATTTGCTCAGGGTCACACTTCTAGTCAGTGACATGGCCATTTCAAAACTGAGTCTGCCTAATTCTAAACCTAGCTTTCTTAATGTCCATAAATCAAGCAAATGTAGAAGTAAAAGACTATTCAGAAGGAAACTGACAAAATCCTTTTGTGGGGAATTCTTTTGTGGCAGGCTCATGCAAGGTAGACAAGATTGGAACAGTTTTCCTGGAGGTCAGTTTGGCAAATATATATTAAAAAAAAAGAAAAGATTAAACATGTACACTTAGAGACAGCAATGAATCTTCTAGGAATTTAACCTAAGAAAATGATCTTCAAGCCCTGGATCAGAGCATGTATTAGAATTTTAGCATTATTTATGAAAACAAACACATAAACAAGAAAATAAAAACAATGTAAACACCTCCCACCAAAGGATTGGTTAATTAAATTGCTAAAGAGACACACAAGGCAAGAGTATTCAGCCTCTTTAATGATGAAAATGTATTATATAATAAAAGACAGCAGAAGGACTTCCCTGGTTGTCTAGTGGTTAAGACTCCGCCTTCTAATGCAAGGGCACAGGATTGATTCCTGGTGGGGGAGTGAAGATCCCACATGCTGTGTGGTGCAGCCAATAAATAAATAAATTTATTTAAAAAAATACAGCAGATTATCTATGAGGATGTATAGTGTGTTATGTAAAATCAAATACTATACTGTATTTATATGTGCAAATACACTTAGTCCATATGTGAAAAGGTGTCTATTATGTTTTTTTTCTGGCAGCAAAGAGTTTGTTTGTTTTACCCCTTTATAGTTTTCTGTATTATTTGGTTATTTTATGAATCAAAACATAAAGAAAACTATTTGAAAAAAAGAGTGTTGATGTTAAATCGGTTCTTGCCTCAGCAACTGGAGTGATTTCACGTACACTAGCCAGATGTTTTATACAACTAGAAATCTATTATGCCTTGGAGAAAATTCAACAGGTATATTACAGACCCTGGTCATGTAACTACCATGTTTCTGTTCCATTGAAGGCCTAATATTAAAATATGAGGTCAGTGCAGGACCTGACTAAAACCAGACCTACCTGGTCTATAAAAGTTAAAATGTTGTCTTATATTTTCATTAAAAAAAAAAATCTCTTTAGGACTTCCCTGGTGGTCCAGTGGTTGAGAATCCATCTGCCAATCTACATGGGGTACATGGGTTCACTCCCTGGTCCAGGAAAATTCCACATCCCAACTAAGCCCATGAGCCACAACTACTGAGCCTGCTTGCCTAGAGCCCGTGCTCCACAACAAGAAAGCTAGTGTAGTAAGAAGCCCGTATACCACAACAAAGAGTAGCTCCCCACTCGTCACAACTACAGAAAGCCCATACAGCAGTGAAGACCCAGTGCAGTCAAAAATAAATACACATTATAAAAAAGATATAAGAAAAAAAAACCTCTTCAAAACACTTTAATTGGAGTCAGCCTTATTTGTTGATTGGCATTGTACTTTGGGAGTCAAAGAACTTTTTCTTAAATAGCTAAAGTAAATGGATTTCAAAGAAGCTGTGTGGGGTTCAGGAAGTAAATCTGACAGATTTATGCCTCTGTATTAATGGTTCCTGGTGGTGGGGTGTTGGTTGGAATTAAAGAAATAGGCCTGTTTAGGAAATGTAGATGGAGCCAGAGAGGTGTTGAAAATGAGAAGAGACCAATTGGGAAACAGAAAAGTGGCTTATGAGCATATGAAAAGATGCTCAACATCACTAGTCATTGCTGCTGCTGCTGCTGCTAAGTCATTTCAGTCGTGTCCGACTCTGTGCGACCCCATAGACGGCAGCCCACCAGGCTCCCCCGTCCCTGGGATTCTCCAGGCAAGAACACTGGAGTGGGTTGCCATTTCCTTCTCCAATGCATGAAAGTGAAAAGTGAACGTGAAGTCGCTCAGTCGTGTCCGACTCTATCAACCCCATGGACTGCAGCCCACCAGGCTCCTCCGTTTATGGGACTTGCCAGGCAAGAGTGCTGGAGTGGGTTGCCATTGCCTTCTCCGTCACTAGTCATTAGAGAAATTCAAATCAAAACTACAATGAGATACCACCTTACACTCATTAGGATGGCTACTATTAAAAAAAGGAAAACAATTAGTGTTGTCGAGGATGTGGAGAAATTGGAAACCTTGTGCATTGCTGTGGGACTGTCACATAGTATAGATGCTATGGAAAACAGTATGGAGGTTTCTCAAGAAGTTAAACATAGAATTACTGTATGACCCAGATAGTCCATGTCTGGGTATATACCCAAAAGAACTGAAAGCAGGATCTCAAAATGATATTTGTATATCTATGTTCAGAGCAGCATTATTAGTTAAAATAATTATTAGTTACTTTTTAACACTAGTTAAAAAGTAGAAGCAACCCAAGTGTCCATTGACTGATGAATGGATAAGCCAAATGTGGTACGTACATAGAATAGAATTGTGGTATGTAAATAGAATATTATTTAGCCTTAAAAAAGGAGAAATTTCTGCAATATACTACATGGACAAATTTTGAGGAAGGCTTCCCAGGTGGCGTTAGCGGTAAAGAACTCACCTGCCAATGCGGGTTCAATCCCTCGGTCAGGAAGATACACTGGTGGCAGGAATGGCAACCCACTCCAGTATTCTTGCCTGGAGAATCCCATGGACAGAGGAGCCTGGAGGGCTACAGTCCATAGATAAGTAGAGTCGAACACGACTGAAGCGACCTAGCACATACTGAGTGAAATGAGCCAGTCCCCAAAGGAAAAATACTGCCTTATTCACTTATTTGAGGTACTTAGAGTAGTCAAAATCATAATGAAAAAATATTGACTTGGCCAAAAAGTTTCTTTAGGTTTTTCTGTAAGATGTTATGGAAAAACCTGAACGAACTTTTGGGCCAGCCCAATAGAATGGTGGTTGCTAGGGACAGGAAAAAGGGAGAATGAGGAGTTAGTGTTTATAAGTGAAGATATTTAGTTTTACAAGATGAAAAAAGTTATGTGGATGGTGCTGATAGCTGCCCAACAATGTAAATATATTTAACACCCTGAACAACATATTTAATAATGGTTAAGGTAGTAAATTTTATGTTATGTGATCTTCAACACAATAGAAAAGGAAAAGTGGGTTATAACTGTTTTGGCAAGTGATTAAGAAGGTAGAGGAAAGAGAAGAAAGTCAAAGGATCTTACTTATGAAGGAACGTCATCCTAGAAAAGTCCTTTCTTTAGTGTCCATGGATGGCAAGATAAATAATACGTTAAGTTTCATTCATCATCCAACAAAATCTCAGCACTGCCTTCCCTGAGGATGTTTAAAAGTTAAGACACTGGACTGCAGAGTGGGTGGGATGGGGGGCAGGGGCTGGGAAAAGGAGATGCAGGTGTTTTTAACACTTAAAGCAGTGGAAACAAAACTAAGTCAATCTAAGTGAGAGAAGAGGTGGGGGAACAAATTCAAACCTTAAAGATACCAACATTATATGGCTCTGTGGAAAAGGAGCAGCAAAGTGCTAGTGAAGGAACATTAAGAAAACAGGCAAAGAGAGAGGAGAATAGTGTAGAAGATAGGGAGGGGAGGAGAATAGAGTTCTCAAATGGAGGACTTTGCAGCATCAAGTAAGGCCCTATAATGGGGGTGGTGGTGGGGAGGGGCACTGAATCTGGATCTGGCAATGTGCAGTGAGCAAAGGGTAGACCCGCCAGGAGACAGGATTACCTACACAAGTGGTGCGTTTGTAGACTTCACACAGTTTGGATTGGACCAGACTGGGAGGTATGTCCTACACGAGCAGATTAACCTGGCGAATAAGAGATACATAGCTCTGGGTATTTTCAGCGATTATTGCGGACTCTGCAGGTGGCGAGATGTTCTGCAAAACCAGGTGAGGGCAAGAACTAAAGAAATGCACCTAGAGCTCCAGGAATAAGAATGAAATGAGCCTAAGATGAATGTGGGGTGTGGGCTAAAGGTTCCTTACGAGCAGGATCCGATCGAGGGCACGGCAGCGAAAGATCGCGGGATGGAGTACCTGCCTCTGGAAGGAATGGCTCGCTGACTCAGAGAGGTGTCGGGGAGGTTGGTGTTTTCAATGCAAAGTCAGATTTCAGTTAGAAGGGGTGTGAAGGTCTTAAGGATTTCTAGAGGTTGCTTTAGGGTAGAAAACACTGAGAGAGAAACAGCAGGAAACGCTGGGAGACAGCAACAGCAGGACTGGATTGAGGGAGGTGCCGACAGCTACCTGGAAACAGGAGTGCAGGAAAGGATAGCCGCTTTACAAAGCACCTCCGCAGCCAGCAACTCATTCATCGTAGGGACACCCGAGGAAAGACATAGGTATTACATTCCAGCCTCTGGAACTGAGAGGTGCTTTCACGTGATAAGGCGATCACGGCTCATAAAGCCTGTTCAGCCGCTGTTTGATTTCTCCAGTGACAAGGAACACTCTACTTTGGGAAGTAGCACTTCTATTATAAAATTTTTAAAAAGCGAGTCGAAAAGAAGAAAGCTGTAGACCCCCTTTGCGGGGAAAGCTCTGTCAATGACAGACATTTTGGTTAATTCATGGAATTGCACAGCCAGACGCTCCAGTCACATTTTTTTTTCCATCTGTAAAACGAAGGGGGCAGATGATCTTTCTTTCCCTTATCTAATAGCCTGTGAAATCATCCAGGCAACCAACTCCCAATTTTTCAGAATATAAAACGAGGCCCTCGGAGGTGCCTCGCTCTAAGTAATACAAGAAATCAACGGAGGAACAGGCCAGACCCGACTCCTCCCGGGTCTATCCCGCGCCCCTCGCCGCTCCGGACCTTCCCGGACGGGATTGGGCCAGCGCGAGGCTGCAGGCCGGGCGGCCTAGCTGAAAGCGCCCTGGGGTTCGAGGCGGCTTCCCGGCAGCAGTCAGAGGAACGCCCCGAGGGGAGGGGGAAGAGTTAGGGCCTCCTTTCCCACACTTCGTTAGGACGCGGGCCGGGGCGGGACCGCGGCAGCTCTCCCTAGGGCCTGCGGCCGGCAGGGGGCGCGGGGCGGCTCCGCGGTCCGCCGCCCCGCGGCGGGGGCACTGGCTGCCCCGGGCGAGCCGTCGGAGCTCGCGGGCACCGGGTCGCGGCGGCCGGGCCAGGTTGAGGGTTCAGGGGCAGCGCGCCGGGCGGGGCGGCGGGCGGCGGGGCGGGGCGGGGCGACCGGGAGCCGGCGGGGCGGGGCGGGGCGGGGCGCGAAGGGGGCGGGGCCGCGAGCGGGGGGCGGTGGCGGCGGCGGCGGCGGCGGCAGCCGAGGAGGAGGAGGAGGAGGAGGAGGAGGAGGAGGAGAACATGGCGGCCGCGGAGAGCGGCTGAAATGCCTGTTCTTCAGGCCAGGAGAGCGGGAGTCTTGACGCGATTCTCGAAGCCTTCTCCTTAGACGGCCGGATCGCGGCCTCCAGCGCCTCGGCCGCCCTGTTCCCTGTTGCTCCGTCCAGCGGAGCCTGCGTCGGGTCCGTTCTGCATCCCCCCTGAGGGGGGACCCCCTGGCTCCGGAGGAGGGGGCCGGAGAGCCGCGGCGGCGGCGGCGGCGGCGGCGGCGGGCTCCCGGCCCGAGCAGCAGCGGAGGCCGCGGCGGCGCCGCCACGGTCGCGGGAGAGCGCGGCGCCCGTCAGCGCGGCCCAGAGGCGGCGGCAGCAGGTGAGTGGCGGGCGGCGGGCGCCGAGCCTCCTGGTGGGTGCAGCTGTCACGAGCCGCGCGGCCGCCGAGGCCCTAGGGGGCGGGAGCAGCTGGCTCCCCCTCCGCCCCCCGCTCTCCTTTCTCTCCGCTAGTCCCCCCCTCCCACTTTCCCCGAGTTCTCCCTCGGCCTCGCGCGGCTGGAGGGGGCGGAGGTCGCAGCTGTCATGGGCACCAGCTGGGGGCTGCGTCGCGGAGGGAAACTGCTGCAGCAGCGACTTTGGCTTGCCCGGGTTTCCCAGTTGCCCTAGTTAGCGCGGACCGGGCGAGCATCCGCGGAGGGTACGCGAGGCTCGCGGCGGCCGGCCCGGCGTGGGGAGCGGCGCCCCGAGCCCGCGGGCGCTCCCCGCCGCCGCCGCCGCCGAGAGGGGGAGCCGGAAGTCGGCGCCGGCGCCCCTCGGCCGGGGCGAGCGCGGTGACCTTGGCAAGCCGGGTAACCTCTCCGAGTCTTCGCTTGCCGGGACTGCGAAATGGGGATGACCGTGGCGAGCCTTCCCGTAAGCCTCAGCCTTCGACGGCGCTTCTGTTTTACACCCCGCGCACTTGCTTTTCCCATCTCCAGACAGAGGGATTTCGAAGGCAGAAATGGGATGGATAAGTGAGATTTTTTTTTCCTGTTGTGTCTAGGGTTTGGTCCCCATTGTCAGATTCCGCTGAAAGGAGGTAGGAGTGGAGAGTAGGGGGGGTAAACACGTCGGCTGGACGACTGAGGGGTGGGATGGGTTAATGGTCAGCCCGACCGAACTCGAGCCTTTGCCTAGTCGCTTGGAAGAGTAATGGGAGAAACCGGACACCAGGATCCCCGCTCTTACTACCCAGTTATGTTTTTGTTTGTTTGTTTTTGAAGCAGTCACTCCCATGTACTATAGACACTGCCTCAGTTGACGGTGTTAGAGGGAGACGGAGGGTTTGACAATAAAGCCTGTGTGTGTGACAAGGACAGTCCGTGCTGCTGTGGCTGCAGAGTTTGGTGGGGAGGAAAACTTTAAGCTGGAGGATGTTTTAGCTTTTCAGACTTGACTTCGTTCACTGTAGGCGTTGAAGAGGCAGGTGTCCTTGTGGAGAAGGTGACTTTTTAATTTTTTTCTTTTTTCTTTTGAGATGGTGAATTTTTAATGTCGAGTATGATGGTGGTGAATGAAGGGTTCTTGAGTGAATTGCAGTCCCGGCACCCTCTGTTGATGCCAAGAGTAATCTCTGTGGCGATGATTTGTGAGGGCTGAGGCTTACACTTCAGTGATTAAGAAATCTTCAAGTGTCTGTGTAAAACATTGCTGCGGTGCAGCCTAGATTATACTCTACAGCTGAAGGGATGGATTTCAGGGGTTAAATTTGAGGTTTGTCTTCAATTCTGGAATTGGTTGAAGGTTAGTCTCAAAAAAAAAAAAAAAAAAAGTTGGCCAAAGGGGCCTCTCAGCTTGTTTCACAGAAGCTGTGATGTAGTAGGAAGGGGGTCAGATTTCTTCATGTTGAGAGTAATGTGAAAAGAAAGTATTTGCTTGGGTCTTTTGGCTCCTGAACTAGAAATAGTTTTGGGTTAAAGGTAGCAGTGGGATTTGATTTAGCTTAATAAATGGGCATTCCTTGTACTATTTGTTGTAAACTACATGCAACTGCAAATGTTTCTTTTATATCTCCTCTACTTTGTGGGTCTAATTTGGTTTTGTGAACTAGGTTTGGAAATGGTTTGCCTCTATTTCTTATTCAGAATTTATGCTTTGGAAACAATGGATCAAAAAGGGGGCCCGAATAGGGAATATATGGTATGGAGAGAAAAAGCAGGGGTGCTGCTTATAAGAACAGAGATTCCGTTTGATTTTTGTAGACGTTTTGCACTGATGATTTATTTCATTTAGTTAACTCATGATGAAGTTTGGTTTTTAAGGTGCAAAATTTGAATTTTACATAGTTTATAGTTAATCTTTTCTTCATTTCTTTCTGAGAAAATCTGTAGGATTGAATCTTTTAAATTGCTTTTTGTGTGGTTTAAGCCAAGGGAGTATTTTAGATCTGCATTTTTGGGTAAGTGGTTTTATTGAAAAAAAGTGCTTGATGGGACTAATGGTGATTGTTCCATTTAAACTGGGATTATATAGACAATGCATTTTCCTGCCTCTTTCTGCCAACATTTGTTTTTCTTTCTCCTTCAATTCCAGGGTTTCATTTCTAGAAATCTGGGCTGGAAACAGAAGCAGCAGTTTGTATAATCCCAAGAACTTGCTTATGCCAGGAAGCTGTAAGGGTAGCATGAAGTGGGTGTGGTACAAAGATACTGCCAATATTTAAGAACAGTGTAACTGTTGAGGGAGTCTAGGGTCAAACTTTAATTTTTGTTGAATTTCCTGTTTTCTTTGTATGTGTTAATCTTTTGGTGGGCAGAGGATTGGGTTGCTCTGGTGCTGACTGGTACATATTGTGATAGCACTCACACATTTTCATGCTTTTGCTCTATAGGAAAGGGTGGTAAACATGCTTAAATAATTTAAAGATGTTCCCAGGATGAAATGTTGTCTTCATGTACTCTTGATCCTGCTAATCCACTGATCAGTCTTTATCAGGACTAAATGTTGAGTAAGTGATGAGGGTGGCATAGAGGTGCTGAAAGCTGGAGAGGGGAAGAAAGGATATTGGACATTCTTTGAAAATCTTTTCTCTTTTGGACTATGTATCACAGTATGATTTATAATTCTTTTTAAAGAACATCTCTGTTGTCATCAATTTCACATACCTTCTCTTAGATATTACCTTCATTCCTCACTTTAGCTTGTCTTTATTGCCCTATCCCCCAGGGACTCCACATTGTTTGAATATGTTACGTATCTTTTGGGGTTGGTTGGTCTTAAACCATATGGCCTAAAATAGCTTTCATTTTAGGGCAAGTATGGGAGGTCAACACAGGCACACACCACTGAATAGAATCTTCTAAGTCATCGGGTAGAGGAAATCCCAAGATGCTCATTATTCCCTTGGCCGTGATTTTCACTTTCTACCTATGATAATCAGAGTTTCTCAGGGGGCCATCAGCTGCTTTTCTTGCAGAGGTCTGGAAACATGTGGTGGGGTCCTTGTTACATTACCTCCAAATATCGGTGCAAAAGAGGGTGGGACTGGGTGAAGTACATGTGTTTCAGGAGTTGAATAGCAGAGCACTGTATTTAGTTTGGGCTGCAGAACCATACAGATTTCTCCCCACCTCATATAGCTTTCCTAAAAGTGGGACAGACTAGACTTTAGGAAAGGACTTCTTTAGTGCTTTTCTCCCAGGTTAACCAGTAGCTTAGCTCTTGGTTGTTGGTCACTAAGGATGGACCGTGTGGTCTCTGACCTTTTTTCTTAACATCAGAGATGAGGTCTAGTCAATTCAAACCTTCCTTTCTCTCTTTTTTGTTAGTCAGATTTTGTGCCTCTTACCATATGGTGTCAGAGGTCATAAAATAGCCTCATAGCAACTGTGTGCCATTCTTGATTGCTTAGTTTAAGGAAGAGGTGCAGATTTTTTCCTTTAATTCTAGATGATGTTTTGTGGGTGCACCATATTTGGATTAACGTACCAATGGTTATTTTATATTCCTGCAAGATACTTGGTTGAAAAAGAAGAATTATTACAAAACACTGATTCCAACATTTAAGTCCAATTCTTAAAATGCAAGTAGAGTGGATTGTTGTATATCTGTGTGTCCTCCTCCATTTCCCCATCTGCAACACGGTACTGCTGAGGCTCCTTGAAATGACAGACTTTTAGAAAAGCTTAGTATAGTTGTCATACTTAGAAGGTGAAGCTGCAATCACTGGAGGAGTTGTAGAAGACTTCAGATTAATCAGTCTAGTCACCCTCATCTTAGATATAGTTGATCTAATCTCTCCCTAGTCTTTCCAGGAGGCTCTGAATGGTAAAGAATTCGCCTGCAATGCAGGAGACACCAGTTCAATCCCTGGGTTGGGAAGATCCCCTGAAGAAGGAAATGGCAACCCCCTCCAGTATTCCTGCCTTGGGAAATCCCATGGACAGAGAGGCCTGGAGGACCACAGTTCATGGGATCGCAAAGAGTCAGACACGATTCAGTGACTAAACAGCAATCTCTCCCCATGGATATGTTTCAGTGTGGAGGGTGGGGAAGCTGGGCTTTATTGGTAAGTACTGGACCTGAGCATCAGGAAAGCACAGGCCAGATCTGTAACACTGGGTGCCAGTACAGAGGTGAAATGCACCTATTAACAGGACCAGAATTCTAATAACACTGAATTATCCAATGTTTCCAGAATGGTGCTTCATTTTTGCCTTGTAATTTTGCCTGGCTTGTAACTTTGAGGCAATTTTTAAGCTTCTTTTGAGAATGGATGTTTGACTTCAGACAGGGATGATGTCCTGGCTCTTCTACTTAGTGGGTGTAACCTTGTGCTAGTTATTTAACCACTGTAAACCTCAGATTTTCATGCTTAAAATTGAAATAATGTACTTAAGCTCATATTGTTGTGGTCTTGGAATTAACTTATATTAAATAAGAAGATAATATTGGAACGTACTAAGACTTTATTCTACATTCCATATCCTAAACACATCACTGTCTAATCCATCATCAGATTATTTGATTCTTTTCTTTACAGTTTCTTGGATTTCTCTGTTTTTTCTGCCTCTACAGTCTGGTCCTGTCATTTTGCGTATACAGTAATTAGCGTTACATGAACTCTGTGGGCCTTTATCCTTAAAGGAATTTCTTCATCGTTAAATGAACACATTGGTTTGAGTTCATATTTCTTCCTGTGCTGAAATTCTGTGATTTATAACTGTTTGCCTGCATGCATTTATTTGCCTGACTAATTCATCCTACATATAAATGATGAAAAAATTCTTTTCTGAAATATTTTTTGGTATTACTGTTTTTAATGGACGCTCTGTGGACAAATTTATCAAATGTAAATCATTTAAACTGTTCTTATATTTCTCATTCCAGTAAATTTATTGCAGATGGTATATGCAGAAATGCTTTGTAAACTGTAAAGTGCTATACAAGAAAGTATTATAATCACTTGTAGATATCTTGCTTCTTTGATTATACATGTTTCGTTTCTTTATTTAAAGTGTTTCCTTTATCTTTATCTTTTGATCTTCAAAAACAGTCAAAGCCGGTATGTTCTCTCGAAAGCTTGATTTTTATCGCACTCCTTTAGCATCAGTTACTCAGTTTGTTCTATAAATAAATTCCTTTCTTCCTTTCCTCCTTTATTTATTTTTTTGAAAGAGTTTCTCTTATTAGTGTATGTTGAATGGGTTTTCCTAATTAGATTAAAAAATCCTTGGGATAACATGAACCACAAGATTTAGAGCAAAGAGGCCTTAATGGTAATTTGGAATAACCTTGTTAATAATGTTATAGATGAGAACACTAAGGCCAGACAAATATGTTAATTTTCATGGGTAACATAATGTCTTTACTTGGGCAGGAACCCAGGTATTCAGCTCCCAGTCTTCTTAATGAGAGTTACTCTTTGTGTTTGAAAGTTATTTCAAAGAGATTTAAAATTTTAAGAATTTTAGTAAGATTTTGAGTAATGTATAAGGTAGGAAGAAAGGAGTATTTTCGTTTTTTGGCCAAAAGTTGGCTGTCAGATATTATAATAAGGTATTAATCAGAAATTAATTAAGGCTGCTCTCTCAAAAAGCACAGAAGTGCCTGGAGAGAAATATATGCTTTTCTTGTATGGCCCTCACCCTTTAAAGCCAGTAAATGTTTATTGAGGACTGTCTCTGAGACACATTGAGACACACTGTATGCAGGTATCGTGCTTGCTCTACATGTTATATTTTATAAGGAAGGTTAAGTGGCTGTTATACGATTGCACAGCTTGTTGGTATTGGGGCTGACATTTGAGTCCAGGTCTTGAGACCTGGAATCTCCAACATACCTCTACACTGGCTTCTCTCCAAGCGTGTTAGCCGCATGTGGCCACATTGCACCCCTCTGTTCTTGTCTGGACTCCTTTCTCTCGTCTTCATGTGCAGTAGAGACGGCTGTAGTCTCCATTGCTTTCTGATGACCCAGGAGCCATGAAGCAGTTACTTAATGAAAGTATCACTTTAAGATTTTCATGCTGTTTCTGATCTCACCTTTGTACTTAGTAATGTTGATTCTTTGGTGCTTCTGGTCTAGCTTATCTTTGAATGGTTGGTTTGGAGTCTTAGCAATACAATTCTGCCTCTCAAGTTTTGTTAGTATTTGAATAGCTAGAGCTTAGGGTATTTTTTTTTCATTTGAAATAAATTGCTTGGTCATTCTCTGTGTTTCCACTTGTATTTTGAATGGTTGGTCTTAATCTGATAGCTTTAATATATTGCATTGTTAGTTTGCCTATATGGTTAAAATATTTACATGCTTTTATTATCAAGCACAGATTCAATTGTTTAACAGAAGATATTCTGTTGTGAGTGTGTTTGTATATATACAGATAATCATACCGTATTTGACCAAATAGTTGAAGGATGAAGTGTCCTTGCCTTTCAAAATACCTGTATGTGTAATACTGGCTTTACTGTGCTGAGTTTGTTTGGAGGAAACTAGGGAAAAGATACTTGTTCTGCAGAGTCTTAAGTCCTCCCTCCCTCTCCATTCCAGATGGTACAGGAAATCTGTTTTAGAATTTCTAAGGGTGTACTCAATCATTCATTCAAGACATAGTTATAAGAGTACTTGTTCAAGGTGCTGTGTTGTGAAAACATAGAAAAGTTAAATGATAAGATATAGATCCTGTTTTTACAGAGATTATGACCTAAGAGAGGTGATAAAATGACACACAAATACCTGTAGTACTAATTAAATGTGATGAGTGCGATGAGAGAGGTACTGAAATAGTATACTTTGAGGAATCTGGAGAGCAAGCAATTATTTTCATTTAAAAGAGATCAGAGCAAGTTTCGTGGAGGGCTTGTTGTTGGACGGGAACATTGAAGGCAGGGGATGATTTCTCTCTGAGTGAGGAGGAGGAGAGCAGTATATTCAGGAAGATTAAATAGCAAAGATGAAAGGACAGAAAAGCTTGGGGTTATTTTGGGAGTAATGAAGGGGGAAAGTGTAAGCAGGAAGGTGGCACCAGCTGAAGTGGGAGAAGGAACCAGATGTTCTGGGTGCAGTTGTAAGACATTAAAGGATTTTAATGGAGGGAGGTGGTGAGGAACAGTGAAGTTTGTAGATCTGGAAGAAAATGAAAAGTGTCAGTTTTCCAAATCTACGTGGATCTTTTTTTGGCAGGTTTTACACCCCAAATTTTATATTTTCATAGTTTTTGAAATGATTCCATATGTAAGGCTTACCACACTGGGAACTTACTCATTTTTATGTATATTTGAGAACAGACTTTTTTTTCCCTTTTCTTGGTAGAAGTTAGTACAAAATCTTTTTCACTGGCTTGTGCTTTTTTTTTCCCCCCCAGTAGCTATTTCTTTAAACAGTGTGTTATCATTTGGCATTCTTAAGATGATGCAGCAGACTTGTTTTTCAAGTGTAAAAATGTCATCTCCTTATGTAAATATATGTCACTGTATAAGTTAGATTGGTCATGCAAGTTGAAAGCCCCTGGCTCTCAATATAGTTCATGATTTATTTTACTGATTTATTTATGCCCTGCCATGTTCCAGAAAGGATTTAAAGCAGGATATGTCATGAAAAGTCTTGGACCTTGTTCGAGCCCTGTCTATTATTTGACTGAATCGCTAGCCAACATTACACTGAGGGAACAGTGTTGAAGACAACTGGTGTCACAGAATGTGCTGCAGTTGTGTCTTTTGCCAACTGGTAGTGATTCAGAGATGGATACAATATAATTAGACTACCTTTAAGGATAAGTCCTTCGAACTTTGAGAGCATGTAAGGAAAATTGGTTGGAAGGAACTCACGGAGGGCTTTGACCCTTGGGAGCCCAGGCACATTTAGAGCAGTGGTCTGTACAGTAGGGTTTATATAAAATTATCTGGGAAATGGGAGAAATACTAGAGGTCTGTTTGAAAGATTCTTTATTTTCAGTCAGCTGTGATGTTTTTTAGTTCATAGGAGCATGGGTAATTAGATTTTTAGATTTATTATTTTATTTTATTTTATTTTTTTTTAGATTTATTATTTTAAATAGTAGACTCTTAACATGTATTGTTGCAATAGGAAGTCACCATGCAGATCTTTTATAAAATATTTCATCCAGTTTAGCTGGTCATCTTGAGGCAAAGGACTTAAGTATTGTCTAATCTGAAGATGACTTACTAATTTTTCTTTCACGAAAACACAAATTTCAGATACAAATGTCTGAAATTTGCTGACATTTTCCTCTCACAGGTGTCTGTGAATTATATACTACCTACCTGATATTTATGAAAATTAACAGACTTAATCTGTTGCTTTGGGATGATAGGTAAATTCATAACAGTGACCCGAAAAGTAACTACCTTTCAAGACGAATCCACTATTATGAAGAGAGGTTATTTGGAATGGATATTTGGATATTTCCAATTCTAAACATCCAAAATTGATATTTGGAATTATTTCCATCATTATTGGATTTAATTGCTGAAGATGATATGATCTTAAAACTTTAAGAATATTTTTATATGTACACTTGAACTTGAAAACAGAATTTTCTGACCTGTATAAAAATCTAGTAAAAACTGAGAATATATTAATTAAAAAGGCATTACTATCTGATTAGTTAGTAAGAACAACTGATTGTCATCAGGAAATATGGAAATGCACTATCTGAATTTTAGCAAAGACATTTGCATAAATGGTGAACAGGATTGAAGATTGAATATCATGTGGAGGTTTACTCAGTGCAGCAAGTGTGATGCAGTTCTTTCCTTTGTCTTACTCGTCTTTGTGAAGTATGTTTTTGGGCTATGATTACCGTTAAAACCAAATAAAACAATTACCTATTATGAAAATGAACCGAATTTAGAACCAGACTTTTAAGTTGCTATATTACAAAATGTGAAAGCAAAATTAAAAAGTGATTTAGTGTTCATTATGTTTTTCCTCGTATGGGCCGCTCTCTTATTGGACTTCCTTTGTGGTTCAACTGGTGAAGAATCCACCTGCCATGTGGCAGACCTGATTGCGATCCCTGGGTTGGGAAGATAACCCTGGAGAAGGGAAAGGCTACCCACTGCAGTATTCTGTCCTGGAGAATTCCATGGACTGTGTAGTCCTTGGGGTCATAAAGAGTGGGACACAACTGAGCGGCTTTGACTTTTCACATGTTATTCTTAACAAAAATGGTGGTAGTATTAATAGTATTTATTAGGGATAGCACAAGCTGTGTCATCAATAGGTAAATTAAATGTTTAAAAATGGTAAATTAAAAAAAATGGTAAATTTTATTATAATAAGCATCATTTTATGTTTCCATTTTTAGGTATGCTTTATAAGGCACATAATTTATTGGTCTAGTGAGCAATGTATATAAATTATAAATAAATATACCTATATGGCTTCTCATTCAAAACCTTTTTAACTGTGGGATATATGATAAAAATACTTACCACAGTTATATAGGAGGGGTTCTTTTTTTCTTTTTCTTTGTAGTATAAGTATTTATTACTCTGGTATTGTAAATCAGTTAAGGAGGATAACATTCTTGTTGGGACTTAAGAGAAGCTCCAACTCCACCACTAGCACCCAAAGTTGAAATTCTACTTAAACTATTTCTTGAAAAGTTAACACATGAACAGTGAAACATTATTATCATGTGGTATACTAGTATTGCACATAAGTATATTCTAAATAATCCCATTGCTATGTATTTTGTGCATTCGATGATCTACCTAATCAAAATGTATTGATACATGCGCTTTATCGTACATATGTACTGTGTATGAAAGTGAAAGTGAAAATCGCTCAGTCATGTCCGAGTCTGCGACCCCATGGACTTTACAGTCCGTGGAATTCTCCAGGCCAGAATACTGGAGTGGGTAGCCTTTCCATTCTCCAGGGGATCTTCCCAACCCAGGGATCGAACCCAGGTCTCCAGCATTGCTGAGCCACAAGGGAAGCCCTAATCATACATTATCTGCTCCATACTTATCAGTTCAGTTCAGTTCTGTTGCTCAGTCGTGTCCAACTCTTTGCAACCCCATGAATCACAGCACGCCAGGCCTCCCTGTCCATCACCATCTCCCGGAGTTCACTCAAACTCACGTCCATCGAGTTGGTGATGCCATCCAGCCATCTCATCCTCTGTCATCCCCTTCTCCTCCTGCCCCCAGTCCCTCCCAGCAGCAGAGTCTTTTCCAATGAGTCAACTTCGTATGAGGTGGCCAAAGTACTGGAGTTTCAGCTTCAGCATCATTCCTTCCAAAGAACACCCAGGGCTGATCTCCTCTAGAATGGGTTGGTTGGATCTCCTTGCAGTCCAAGGGACTCTCAAGAGTCTTCTCCAACACCACAGTTCAAAAGCATCAATTCTTCGGCGCTCAGCCTTCTTCACAGTCCAACTCTCGCATCCATACATGACCACTGGAAAAACCATAGCCTTGACTAGACGGACCTTTGTTGGCAAAGTAATGTCTCTGCTTTTGAATATGCTATCTAGGTTGGTCATAACTTTTCCTTCAAAGGAGTAAATGTCTTTTAATTTCATGGCTGCAATCACCATCTGCAGTGATTTTGGAGCCCCCCAAAAATAAAGTCTGACACTGTTTCCACTGTTTCCCCATCTATTTCCCATGAAGTGATGGGACCAGATGCCATGATCTTAGTTTTGTGAATGTTGAGCTTTAAGCCAACTTTTTCACTCTCCTCTTTCACTTTCATCAAGAGGCTTTTTAGTTCCTCTTCACTTTCTGCCATAAAGGTGGTGTCATCTGCATATCTGTGGTTATTGATATTTCTCCCGGCAATCTTGATTCTAGCTTGTGCTTCTTCCAGCCCAGCGTTTCTCATGATGTACTCTGCATGGAAGATAAATAAGCATGGTGACAATATACAGCCTTGACGTACTCCTTTTCCTATTTGGAACCAGTCTGTTGTTCCATGTCCAGTTCTAATGGTTGCTTCCTGACTTGCATATAGTTTCTCAAGAGGCAGGTCAGGTAGTCCGGTATTCCCATCGCTCTCAGAATTTTTCACAGTTTATTGTGATCCACATAGTCAAAGACACTTACAAGCACATCCATTAACTAAAAGTGTTGCATAACATGTAAAATGACTTACCATACATACCATGTTTTAAAAGTGTTTAAGTTACATTTATTACATTTTTGTATATCTCTTTGGGGACCTTATTATTGCTTTAATTTATTTTGGCATACATAGTATTTTTTGTCACATAGATACCTATTATACAACATATGTAATTAATATTACATAGAACACACTAATAATTATACATGCCCTATTAAGTCAGATCATTTTTAGTCAATATACTTATTATAATAGATAATCAATTCTTAATTACCAATTTTAGGAAGAGTTCTTAAGAACCCTTGGAATTCATGGACTAAGAGTCTCTAGTTAGGCTTTGGGTGAGTGGTGTCTGTGAACATTCTGAAATTATGTATATGCAAAATTCTATGAGTCTTTCTCTGGAGAGAAATTCATCAGATCCCAAAAGGGTCTGTGACCTCCCCAAAGGTTAAGAACCTCTTTTGTTAAGGACTGGGACCTCAATAACTCCATTCATCCAGTCTTAGTCTTTTGCCAAGTTTAATGGATATATCTGATGTCATTACTTAGGCCCGCAGTATGACTGGATTTGCAGTCTGTTTTTCCATTTTGCAATAGATGTGATTGCAGTGCCTTTGGCCTTTACAGTTGTTTGAGCTCCTATCTGTTTGTTGTACAACTACCTGGTCTTTATCACTTAGCAGCTTTTAGATATCATTTCCCACTTTTCCCCCCAAAATCCCAGTGAAAAAGAGTGGATCTTTTGTATGAGTGTGAAGATGGCAATGCATGAATGTATAGAAGAGCCCAGTATCAATTCGTGTATAGGGACACCCTGCTGGGTAGGCTGGAATTTGCAGTTGTTGTGGTTTTAATCTCTTTGTAAGCATCTGAATCTCAGCTCTTCAGAGTCCTTAAGGTCTGATTTGACATATGCTAAAAACACTTTCCAAGTCCTATCAGCTCTTTACATCTGTTCCTTTTTTCCTCACTGTCGTCATTCTAATCTAGGCCTGATATTTGTGAAAGTACCCCAGAATGGTCTCACTGTCCCCTGGGAGTTGCTTCTTCAGTCTGTCCTAAATTTTGTTTTGGAACAATCATCCTAATTTTTATTTTCATTGCATTACTTTGTTTAAACCCTTCAATGGCTCCTCATTACTGTCAAGATAAAGTTCCTTAGTCTGGCATTTAAAGCTTTCCAGTGTCTGGCACCAACTTGCTTTTCTGGTCTCATTTCCCACTCGTCTCCCCTAATGAACTGCTCAAAGTAAAATCGTCAGCACTGTCCCTTATACATCCCTTGGGCTTCTCTGTTTGCCACCCTTTATTTTTCGTTTCCCTGGAATGTTCTCCCTTATCCTGTGAAATTCTGCATATTCTTTAAAGCTCAGCTCAGTTTCCAACTTGCTTGTTAAGTGTTCAGACTGTAAAATTTGAAAAAATCCCTTCCTTCGATGAACTCTTTTAATATTTATTTTCTTTATTATTAACTTGACACTTTATACTGCATTTATACTTTGGAGTTTTTGTTTTCATGCATCCTGTCTCCCAAATTAGGGTATGAGAATGGCAAAGGGGATCATGTTTTATTATCTGTCCTCTGCAGTGTCTTGTACTTGTAGATATTAAAATATTTGACAACTTACATTGATTAAATCATGATAGTACTTAAGTACTTATTAATGTACTTAGAGAAATAGGCCTTTTTTGTATGTGTGCCCTTGGAGCTCAGTCAGTAAAGAATCTGCCTGCAGTACAGGAGACCTGGGTTCAATCCCTGCATTGGGAAGATCCCCTGGAGAAGGAAATGGCAAACCACTCCAGTTTCCTTGCCATGAAAAATCTCATGGGCAGAGGAGCCTGGTGGGCTGCAGTCCATGGCGTTGCAAAGAGTCGGGCACGACTGAGTAACTAACACACTGGAATACTCATACAACATATCTAGGAATCCTCTTTACTGGTTTCAGAGTATTTGGGAAATTGAATTGGAAATCAGATGTTGCTCAGACGGCTTGTAAGTCCTACAGCACAAGAAGTCGGCTGTCAAGGGCTGTGTTCAGAAGTCTGGGGGTAACCTGGTGACTCTTTGTTCTCCAGTGTCTTGCTCCACTTGCCTTGGATAATAGAAAACCTTGTGTGTGTTCAGCTCTCTCCTTTGCTTTGCTGGAGACACAGATTCCTAATATCTTGAGGAATACTACATTTCTGTTTTAATTTTTTAACACATTCTCCTCAATAGAAGATAAAGTTTGATGGAATACCTGTTGTTTGCATGTAAGGGGCACCATGAGGTAGTTGTACCTTAGAGTTTCCATCCTTCAGGGAGATTATAATTCCTATAGGGAGTCTCCTTTGCTTTTAGTCATACACGAATAAAAAAAAAAATGTCATAAGGGAGTATATAACTGGTTTACTTAGTTGCCAGATGAGATATGGGGAACTCCTCTAGCACTTATTTTTAGCACTCTCTTGAAATTTATTATCATTTATACCTTTCTTACCAACCACATTGTAAATAATAGGAAGTAGATACCATTTATTGTGTTAGTTATATATGCCAGAACCACAGTGCATTTCAAGTCCTTTACTGTAGTATACATGTAAGTGTGTTACCCGTGTTGCCAGGAACATGATCTGGGTAGGTTTCCTGCAGGAAATGGAATTTCAGTTAGATTTCTAGGATTTGAAATGATACTTGTAGCATCATCCCTTGGAATATGTTAAAAAAAAAAAAAGGTGGGGTGGGGGGGATTCTGTAGTTAAAATAATGAAGTACAATGTTTGCTCAATACCTGAACATGGAACCTCCTTGGTTACTATGCTTTTGGCACTGAAGTGACCCATGTCACTTCGTCTTGTAACCCATTGGCCAAAAGTAGTCACAGGGCACTACTTGTGGAGCTAGGCAATGTGGGCAAGAAATGAATATTCAGTGATAGTAAATATCTGTGCCCCACTACAGTATAGCAGACTTGGCTTTCTTCAGAGCCATGAATACTAGAATTGGTAGCGTCCTGCTTGGAGTCATTGAAATAAAGAAGAATTGTTTTTGTGTGTCAGTCTAAAGGGGACTTTATTATTAAATTTATTTGTGAAAAGAACTTGTAGTTTTGAATGGTAGCTTCTTGAGACAGTTACAGGAGAAATTTTTACTAATGTCTCTAGGAGTAGATACTATAAGTTGTTTTAGTTTAGATGGTTTGCTACCACCTTTAGAGTAGGTATTTGAAACAGGTAGGAAGTGTTATTTGGCTTCAGTAAAACTGATCCAGAATTTTTCCTCATGTACTGCTAAGATTATAAGGTGAGAAAAGAGAGGACATAAAGAGCTTTCAGATTGTATTAGAAGCCATGTACTGTCTGAGGATTTCTTAAAATTTCTCTTTACAGGTCTTGGAAGTCTTTTCTTTTCCTCTTATCAACATATTATTGCTAATTAATTAAAATATGTTTTCTCCATTTTCTGTTTGTCTTTTAATGCTTGGTTTGATAAGGACTGGCTGGTGGTTAAAATGTTGGCCAAGTGTCCAGGATTTGAAAGTGCAGATTTTATACATGTTATTTATACATGAGGCTTATTTTCCCTATGACTTAATTCTAATGTCACCAACCCTGAACTTTTTAGACCTTAGGATTTCTTTCTGACTACGTTCTAGTATTTTCTTCCTTTTTAAATTAAAAATAAATCATATGTGTAATACATGACTATATTCAAATAATAAGTTCAAGGAAATGGGAATATATAGAATTAAAAGGTGAAAGTCTCCATAGTGAACTTGATACTGGTAATTTAGGCTGTGTAGTGTCCCCTTTCCCCCCTTTCCAGGTGTTGCTATATCCTACCCCTTGGCCAGGAGGTGAGCATGTGACTTAGGCTTGGTCTATTAACACTCCATTTCTCTGGAAATAGTGATTGCTACAGGATGGCCATATGACCAAAGCAGGTTCAGACCCCCCTTCCTTGAGATTGAAAAGCAGATATTGGACATGGGACAGGTTCATTCCTTTAGAATTGCTAAGGTGAGATAGCGTGTGCTTGGCCAAGTAAAGAAACCTATGTGCCATAGGAAAGAATGCCAACATAAAGACAGAAGCTGAGTGACCACAGACACACTCACAGATGCACAGTCATATAGCCTCACACGCTTGCATGTGAAGCATGGAGTCGTTGGAGTCTCTGGCTCCACTTGAACCTTAAAGTAGATCCACTTTGTATTTTCCGGTTAAATGAGCTACTCAACTGCCTAACTTGTGTGAGTTTGAATATTGAATTTCTGTCTCTTGGAACTGAAAGAGTCCTGACCAGTTCAGACCCCTGTTGTCAGCTTCCCTCTCCTTCCCTCCCCTCTACCCACAGGATCAAGCTTTTTGAATTATTACAGGCTTTTAAAAACTTAATATCATGAAAATCTTTCTGTGTTAGAATATGAAGGAGCCATTTTACTTTACATAAAATTCTGCATAGAGTTGCATTAGATGTATTTTCCATAGTTTATGTAACCATCCCTCTTTTGATAGACATTTAAACTAGTTTTTCTGTTTCAAGATATATTTTGGTAAACATGCTAGTTTGAACTTGTTTTTGTATATGTATGAGAACATACCTATGGAATTAATGATTATGCATATTTTAAAACATTGATGTCCTTTCAAAACATTTCTCCAAAGGCTCTACCAATTTATGCTTTCACTAAGAGTATATGATAGTCACTGCTCTCCCCTGACTTTATCAGCTCTGGATATTAATGGTCATTTCTATTTTGGCCCTGTCTGGTGGGTGAAAATGGTATAAAGCATTGTTGTATTTGAAGTTCCCTGACTATTGATACAGTTGATCATCTCTCTGATGTCTTTTTATTGGATTTCCCCCCCAAGACTTTCTTTATTCATATTTTTTTCATGTTCTATTGGGCTGCTTGTCTTTTAAAATCGCGTCCTAGCCCTAGTATACTCATGATGTAATCATTTTATACTAATGAGGGATGGCCTTGGTAAACTGCTGATTCTGCTTCCTAGTTTGAAAGAAAGATGTGAGATATCTACTACTCCAAAACCCACGTCTTATTTATTCACAGATGTCCCTGGATATTTAATCGGTTTATATGTGCTGACTTTGGATAGCTGCCCAGTTCATTTGTAGAGCTTCAGGGTACACATCTCAAGTAGATGGTCTATGGGTAAAATTGAGGTAATTTTATGGCTGAAGTAAAAAGTTGAGAAACTGTTTATTGGAGAATTTTCCAGGTCCAAATCATGGGTTTGTGATTTGTGATTGCATGGAATTTGGGCACTCACCCATTATACATTGGTGCTGAATCAGAACCACTTTCAGAGGAAAATTTTGACCCTGTGAGGAACTATTGTCTTGGCTCACCTCCATGGAGAGTTGGGTTAGCTGCAACTTAGATGTCTTTAGTGGTTAGATTCCTTAATTTTCCTAAGAGCATATTAACCTAATTCTGTACTTGATTGGCTACAAAAGTGTATAGTCTACCTGTAATTGGCAGTATAGAATAGCTAGTATGAATTCACTTACATTGCTGCCTAATTCTTACCAAACACCTAGTAGTCAGAAACAGGACTCTGAAAATTGCATTCACACATTCAATCCACTGCGTTAGAAACAATCAATCTTCACTTTCCCATTCTGTTGTTTTCCTCTATTTCTTTGCTTTGATCGCTGAGAAAGGCTTTCTTACCTCTCCTTGCTATTCTTTGCAACTCTGCATTCAAATGGGAATATCTTTCCTTTTCTCCTTTGCTTTTCGCTTCTCTTCTTTTCACAGCTATTTGTAAGGCCTCCTCAGACAGCCATTTTGCTTTTTTGCATTTCTTTTCCATGGGGATGGTCTTGCTCCCTGTCTCCTGTACAATGTCACGAACCTCCTTCCATAGTTCATCAGGCACTCTGTCTATCAGATCTAGTCCCTTAAATCTATTTCTCACTTCCACTGTATAATCATAAGGGATTTGATTTAGGTCATACCTGAATGGTCTAGTGGTTTCCCCTAACAACAGAATGGGAAAGACTAAAGATCTCGTCAAGAAAATTAGAGATACCAAGGGAACATTTCATGCAAAGATGGGCTTGATAAAGGACAGAAATGGTATGGACCTAACAAAAGCAGAAGACATTAAGAAGAGGTGGCAAGAATACACAGAAGAACTGTACAAAAAAGATCTTCATGACCCAGATAACCACAGTGGTGTGATCACTGACCTAGAGCCAGACATCCTGGAATGTGAAGTCAAGTGGGCCTTAGGAAGCATCACTATGAACAAAGCTAGTGGAGGTGATGGAATTCCAGTTGAGCTATTTCAAATCCTGAAAGATGATGCTGTGAAAGTGCGGCACTCAATATGCCAGCAAATTTGGAAAACTCAGCAGTGGCCACAGGACTGGAAAAGATCAGTTTTCATTCCAATCCCAAAGAAAGGCAATATCAAACAACACTCAAACTACTGCACAATTGCACTCAAGTCACAGGCTACTAAAGCAATGCTCAAAATTCTCCAAGCCAGGCTTTAGCAATACGTGAACTGTGAACTTCCTGATGTTCAAGCTGGTTTTAGAAAAGGCAGAGGAACAGAGATCAAATTGCCAACATCCACTGGATCATCGAAAAAGCAAGATTCTGCTTTATTGACTATGCCAAAGCCTTTGACTGTGTGGATCACTATAAACTGTGGAAAATTCTGAAAGAGATGGGAATACCGGACCACCTGACCTGTCTCTTGAGAAACCTGTGTGCAGGTCAGGAAGCAACAGTTAGAACTGGACATGGAACCACAGACTGGTTCCAAATAGGAAAAGGAGTATGTCAAGGATATATATTGTCACCCTGCTTATTTAACTTCTATGCAGAGTACATCATGAGAAACCCTGCACTGGAAGAAGCACAGGCTGAAATCAGGATTGCCAGGAGAAATACCAATAACCTCAGATATGCAGATGATACCACTCTTATGGCAGAAAGTGAGTGAGTGTGTGAAGTCGCTCAGTCGTATCCGACTCTTTGCAGCCCCATAGACTGTAGCCTACCAGGTTTCTCCATCCATGGGATTTTCCAGGCAAGAGTACTGGAGTGGGGTGCCATTTCCTTCTCCAGAGGATCTTCCCAACCCAGGGATCGAACCCAGGTCTCCCACATTGTAGGCAGACGCTTTACCGTCTGAGCCACCAGGGAAGCCCTAGTGAAGAAAGTGAAGAGGAACTAAAAAGCCTCTTGATGAAAGTGAAAGAGGTGAGTGAAAAAGTTGGCTTAAAGCTCAACATTCAGAAAACGAAGATCATGGCATCTGGTCCCATCACTTCATGGGAAATAGATGGGGAAACAGCAGAAACAGTGTCAGACTTTATTTTTTTGGGCTCCAAAATCACTGCAGATGGTGACTGCAGCCATGAAATTAAAAGACGCTTACTCCTTGGAAGGAAAGTTATGACCAATCTAGATAGCATATTGAAAAGCAGAGACATTACTTTGCCAACAAAGGTACGTCTAGTCAAGGCTATGGTTTTTCCAGTACTCATGTATGAATGCGAGAATTGGACTGTGAAGAAAGCTGAGCGCCAAAGAATTGATGCTTTTGAACTGTGGTGATGGAGAAGACTGTCTTGAGTCCCTTGGACTGCAAGGAGATCTAACCGGTCCATCCTAAAGGAGATCAGTCCTGGGTGTTCATTGAAAGGACTGATGTTGAGGCTGAAACTCTAATACTTTGGCCACCTCATGTGAAGAGCTGACTTGTAAAAGACCCTGATGCTGGGAGGGATTGGGGGCAGAAGGAAAAGGAGACGACAGAGGATGAGATGGCTGGATGTCATCACCGACTCGATGGACTTGAGTTTGGGTAAACTCTGGGAGTTGGTGATAGGGAGGCCTGGTGTGCTGCGGTTCATGGGGTCACTCAGACACGACTGAGCCACTGAACTGAACTGAACTGAATCTTTACTTGAATCAAGCCAGAATACCAGAGAGATGCATATATTGATTGCATTGTTTTAGACTGGGGTAGAATCACTTTTACAGAATTATTATTGGTGTGATGCAGTCTGCTTTTATTGAGGGCCATTAAAACAGTTTTATGAAATTTATGATCTACAAGTGCTCCTCTTGTAGAATTGTTGTGAGGATATTATCTCCTGTGTCTCAGTGCCCTTGTTGATATTGTAACTGTTGCTACTACTGTTAAGGTTAGCTGCTGATCCAGAGGACTAAGACTGAACACAAACTTAACTGATAGTTAATGGACAGATACTGCTCTTGGCTGATAGCAATTGCTTCTCCTTTCCCCAGAGGGAGGCAACTTTATGGATGAGGGGTGATGTCATGGTTGTGGCCCTGGAGCTAGATTTACTTGCTTGAATCCTGGCTTTGCAACTTCCTAGTTGTGTGTTATTTAGCCTCTTGCTGCCTCAGTGTTCTGAGGCCTCATCTATAAAATGGGGATAATAATTGTACTTATCTCCACAAGGTGGTTGTGAGAATTTTGTGACTTTAAGCATATAAAATGCTTAGAACATGTCTGGCCCAGGACACATGCAGAGAAAGTAAGGTGCTGTTATCCGCTCCCCCCCCCCCCAATTTTTAATTGTGTAAGATGTACATAACATAAAATTTTAACCATTTTTAAATGTAAAGCTTAAGTTGCTGTCATTGTTATCATCATCATCATCATCAGAACCCATGTAAACATGTGTAGTAATTTTTTCCCCTCAGGTCTGGGTACCAGGACCAAATGCGTTTCCTCTGAGCAGCTAGTTGGCCTGTATTACAGAGCCATTGTGACGCTCACAAGCCTTGGTGCTCCCCTCTGCAGGGTGGCTCAGCCAGGCGTGCGGCGCCCCCCACAGCTGCATAAGGCCTTGCGGCACACAGTTGGTGTGGTAAGCTTGCATCTGGCATTATCTGCTTTTCTCCCTCATTTTCCCTTTTCCCCCTTCTTGTCCACTTCTTTCTTTTTAATGTTAATGCATTCTTTGAGCTGTCTCAAATCTTTTTTAGAATAATATGGAAATAAACAAGAAATCTTCATTCAGCATGTGTCCATGTTGAAACTTTAGACAGATTTTCATTTAATTTACCTTAAGCAGGGCTGCTTCTTGATGACAGGGAGGTGCTCTAATTCTCATTAAGATATCTCCAGTCACATCCTAGCGTTACTTCTGGGGAGGTCCCTATTGACAGCTAATCTTGTTGACGGTGTGGGTTTTTTTTTAAGCTTCAGTCACAAGTGTTCCTTCCTGACTTTTCTTGTTTGTTTTTTCCCTTGGCCTTTGCTCCAGCCTTCTCTTGTAGATTTGGGGGTTGGGGTTGAGGGGGGAGGATCATTTTAAGAACTTGTAGACTTGTAGTCTTTAAAAATACACATCAGAATGAGACTTTCATCATACATGTAGTGTAGGAAGAGTAAAGGCTATATGTGTTGTTTTGATCTTTTTTTAAAAACCAGAATGCTAGGTTTATTGATTTACAAAGAGAAAAAAGAAGTGTCCCAAAGCCTAAAATATTCCCATATATTCTGGAGATATCACTAGCATATTCTCTTCCTCAAGCAGAGATGTATAATGGGGCCGATGCTACTGCCTTTTTGGAGAGAGAATTTTAAAAAGTTTTTTTGACATCAGAATTGATTAAAATGTCTTAAGTCCTTTTTTTTTTTTTTTTTTTTAATTTGTAGATTCCTTCTCTCTGTCTCCTTTTCTCTCTTCCCCCCTTTCTTTTTTGTCTGTTGAAGAACCTGGGTGGTTTGTCCTATTAGAATTTCTTACAATCTGAATTTCTATTGAGTTTAACGTGTTTTTCTACCCTCTTTCGATTCTGTAAATTGGTTATTTGATATAGAAGGTTGATAAAGGTTTCATCTGGGGGGAAGGCCAGATGACTTTATAGATGGTATTATGAGACACACATAATGTCTAGTTGTCTTTTTGTGATGTTATCAGCTGTGAGTATTGCTATTGGCTTTCTGTTCTTAAAATCCTAAAGTAGTCACCATGGTGTCTCAGTGAGAAAGAGGAAGCATTGCCTGGAAATAGTGCCATCTGCTCTGTACAGATAGGACTCCTGGTGATCATTTGAGAATGAAGCAGTTGTTGTGAAGACTCAAAGAAGACCTACTAGGTTTCAGTCTTGAGTTCCTTGTTTAGGAGCTGTTTGATCTTGCATAATTAATAACAGCAATAATGCTAGCAGCAACTACCATTCATTTATTGCTTATTTTACACCAGGTTCTGTGCTTGGTGCTTTATATGTGTCATGTAATCTGATCCTCATAAATACAGTGTAAGCCAGGTATCTTTATTTTGCAGTTCACTTTGTGAGAAAAGTAATGAAGGGATTCAAGCCCTGCGTGACTCCAGTCTTGTGCTCTTAATTGCATTGTTCTTCCATATCTGTAAATTGGGGTATAAATATAGCTGCCTTATCTATCTTGTAGGACTAACGAGATATTGTGTATGAAAATGTCTTGAAATATAGATGTAAAAAGGAGAAGTGTGCTGGACTGACAATACACAGGGCAAGGTGGACAGTGGAGGCCTTTCCCTTTGGAAAGGTAATAGTGAAGAGTCAGACATGACTTAGTGACTGAACAACAAGTAATAGTGAGAAGTTTGGACGGAAAGAACCCTCTGGTCATTTTCTGTTTCCATTACTATGGCTGTTGACACGTGGGAGAGTTTCCTTCTCTTTTAAAATTGACAGTGATAGAGGTTTCATATGTGGTAAATGTCACATGTCAGAGGTCGCTTAAGAGTCTCTGGTGAATAGTGATGTCTTGATATTACCCCAAGGGCCACATGTATAAGCTTCGTACAGATATTTTTAACTTGAGAGACAAGAGTGTAGTCACAGTTCTTTTTCTAAAAGGTTAAATGCTTATTAAAAGTGGAGGAAGCATTAACTGAATTTGTAATGTTATATTTCTTTACTTAGTGAGGGTGTTATGTATGTTAAACTTACTTTATGCAGAATGCCTTTTTTGTATGTCTGAAGTATTTTATAATTAATAACACCACTAAAGTGCTGAACAGTAATAATTGCATGTGTAATAGACTGAGAGAGAAATAGATGTGAAATTAGTTCCTTTGGGTCTTACCTTCAGTACTTCATTATCAATTACAATAAGTAGTTATTGAGTACATGGAGAACTGTGTTGAGAAGCGGTCTATGGCCATTTCCAGCTCCATGGCAGAGGGTGAATTGATGACTGACATCTGCCTGGGCCAGACATGCAGAGTGTAGGGATACATGCTTGTTTTTTGCTACATGTTTGTAATGTGTTTTTCAGAAACCCTCAGGCCTTGACCTGGACTCATTTTCTTACTACTGTGCTTCTTGCATTTCTTCTGTTACTTTGGAAATCATATTGCCATACTATATTTATTATGGTGAAATACCTAGGATTTCATTGTGATATTCCCAATAAAGATTTCCCATTTATTTATTTATTATTATTATTTTTTGAAGTATAATTCACATACCATGAAGTCACTTATTTAAAGTATACAGTTCAGTGGCTTGTTATATATTTGAAAGTTATGTAACTATCATAGCTAATAGCAGACCATGTCATTCCTCCTTACCTCTTCCCCCACCAACCCCTCCCACATATCATAGGATCATAATATATAAGGTTTTGGTATGTGGCTTCCTTCACTTTGTATATTTTCAAGGTTATTCATATTGTGGCTTGTATCATTACTTCATTCTTTTTTACGGCCAAATATTATTCTGGTGTATGGATGTGCCACATTTTATTTATTTGTTAGGCTACTGATATATATTTGAGTTATTTCTACTTTTTGACTAGTGTGAATAGTGCTGTTATTAACTTTTATGTGCAAGTTTTTGAATGAAATATGTTTTCCTTTCTTTTGTTTATATACCCAGGAGTGGAATTGCTCCATCATATAGTAACTATGTTTAACCTTTAGGAACTACAAAACTGGTTTCCAAAGTAGCTGAATCATTTACATTCCTATCAGCAGTGTATGATGGTTCTGATTTCTCTACATCCTTGCAAATAGTTGTGAGTTTTGATTCTAGTCATCCTAGTAAATGTGAAGTGGCATCTCATAATTTTAATTTGCATTTCCCTAAAGACAAGATGCTGAGCATTGTGTCATGTGCTTATTGGCCATTTGTACATCTTTCTCAGAGAAATGTCTGCTACATCTTTTGCCTGTTTAAAAACTTGGTTCTTTTTTTATAATTTAATTTTAAGAATTCTTTACATAGTGGTCCTCCTAATCATGGTTTTGCTTTCAGCAATTTCAGTTACCTTTGGTTAACTGGCCTGAAAATACTAATGAAAAATTCCAGAAATAATGTATAAGTTTTAAATTACACACCGTTCAGAGTAGTGTGATGAAATCTCGTGCTGTCCCACTCTTTCCTGCCCAGGATGTGAATCATCCCTTTGTCCAGATTATCCTGCCCATTAGTCACTTGGTAGCTCTCTTGGTTATCAGATTGATTGTTGCTTGTGTTTAAGTAACCTTTATTTTACTTAATAATGGCCCCAAAATGCAAGAGTAGGGATGCTGGCAATTTGGACATGCCAGAGAGAAGCCATGAGTGCTTCCTTTAAGTGAAAACATGCAAGTTCTTCACCTAATGAGGAAAGAAAAAGAAAATGCTGATGTTGTGAAGATATACGATAAGAATAAATCTTCTATCTGTGAAACTGTAAAGAAGGAAAAAGAAATTCTTGCTGGTTTTGGGTCACACCTCTTATTGCAAAAGTCGCAGCCACAGTAGATGATAAGAGCTTCGTTAAGGTGGAAAAGGCATTACATTTGTACAGTAAGATATTTTGAGAGCTAGTGACCATATTCACATAACTTTTATTCTAGTATGTTGTTATAATTGTTATAACTTGTTATTTGTTATTGTTAGTCTCTTATTGTGTCTAATTTATAAATTAAAACTCTATCATGGGTATGTAGGCACAGGAGAAAACATAGTGTTGAGATGGCCAAAAGGTTGATTTGGTTTTTCCTGTAAGATGACTCTAATAACTTTTAGTTGTCTTTAACTTCATTAGAAACAGTTTTGTCAGATTGTATTGTGACAGCTGTCATAACAGTATGCATTAAAAAAAAAGCTTAGCAGAATTGGTGAATTTCTGTGAAGCCATTTTAATAGTGAAGATGAGAGGAAAAAAGCTACATTTTCTGGCATATTATGCTTTATTTTATCAACTGAAATGCAAGAATTGTGCAGTGTATGGAGAAGATGCTCTGACTGACTGAACATTTCAGAAGTGGTTTGCAGTTTCATGCTGAAGATTTCTCACTGGATGAGACCTTCCACGGTCAGGTAGACCAGTTGAAGTTGATAGCGATCAAATGGAGACATTGAGAACAATCAGTGTTGTACCACACGAAGATAGCTGGACATACTCAAAATATCCAAGTCAAACATTGGAAAAAATTTGTGGTTATGTTCATAGCTTTGATGTTTGGGTTCCACATAAGTTACGCAAAAAAAAAAAGACCAAACAAACCCAAAACAACCCTTCTTGCTGGTATTTCCACATGTGAATCTCTAATTAAATGTAACAAAACTGTTCTGTTTTTAAAGCAACTTATGACAGGCCATGAAAAGTGAATTCTGTACAATAATGTGGATTGGAGAAGATCATGGGGCAAGCGAAATGAACTGCCTCCCACCACACCAGAGGCCAGTCTTCATCCAAAGAAGGTGATGTTGTGTTTACAGTGGGATTGGAAGGGAGTCCTCTAGTATGAATTCCTTCCAGAAAACTAAATGATTAATTCCAATAAGTACTGCCTCCAGTACAGACCAGCTGAAAGCAGCACTTGATGAAAAGTGTCCAGAATTAGTTAACAGAAAATGTGTAATCTTCTATCAGCAAGACCATTAGCAAGGCCGCATGTTTTTTTTTTGATGATCAGGCAAAAACTGTTACAGCTTAGCTGGGAAGTTCTGATTCATCTGTCAGATTCACCAGACATTGCACCTTTGGATTTCCATTTATTGTGGTCTTTACAGAATTCTCTTAATGGAAAAAATTTTAATTTCCTGAAAGACTGTAAAAGGCACCTGGAACAGTTCTTTGCTCAAAAAGATAAAAAGTTTTGGGAAGATGGAATTATGAAGTTGCCTGGAAAATGACAGAAGGTAGTGGAACAAAATGGTGAATTGTGAATATGTTGTTCAATAAAGTTCTTGGTGAAAAGTGAAAAATGTGTCTTTTATTTTTATTTAAATATTGAAGCAGCTTTTTGTCCAATCCAATGTATATAGGGTTTGGTATTTTCTGTAGTTTTAGGCATCACTGGGGATCTTGGAACACATCCCCTTCAGATGAGGGGAACTACTATATCTTCTGGATACAAGTCCTATATCAGATAAATGATTTGCAAATATATTCTCCCATCATGTGTATTGTAGTTTTGCTTTCTCCGTGGTTTCCTTTGAAACAGAAAAATTTTTAATTTTTATGAACTCCCAATTTATTTAGTTTTTATTCTTATGCTTTGATGTCATAGCTAAGAAATCCTTACCTAATCCAAGGTTATTAACATTTATGCTGTTTTTTTCCTGAGAGTTTTTTTAGCAGTGACATTTGGGCCTTTCATCCATTTTGAGCTAATTTTTCTATATGGTTTGATATAGGTCCAAGGTGGGCTTTTTTTTTTTTTTTTGCTGTAGAGATAAAGCTTATTATCTTATATATATATATAATGTATACACACACATACACGTCAGTGGGACCTTCTGGTTCACCTCACTGGGTAAGATTTTAATTAGTATGTGATTTTTTGCCACTTCATTAGTCTCACCTCTGACTCCTTGCTAAAGAGTACTTTGTTGGTTTTAAATGTAGTTCTTTTTTCTTTAACAAAGCCATATTAATCTTTGCACTAATCATAGACTGTGAGAATGAGAAGGCTTATTGATTGTACAGTCCAACCTCTTATCAGAGTAGATCCCTCAGTGTTTGTGAAAGAAGAGCTCCCAGTTTCCTCTTCGACACTTTCAGAGTTGGTTAGCTCAAGAGTGTGTTGCACTATAGAGAAGTAGTTACATTGAGAAATCTTACCTAATCAAAAGTAATTTTATAAATAAAAAATGTTCCAGAGGGAAAAGGCAGTTAGAGCCTTGACTGTTTTAAAGAGTTGTTTTTCCTGTAGCAGTTTAAGTTAAAAGGTGTTGGTGATTACATCATCTTAAGGACTGAATTTTTGTCTCTCATCAAAATTCCTATGTTAAAGCCCTAACCCCCCAGTGTGTTGGTATTAGAAGGTGGGGCCTTTTGGTATGAGAAGGTGGGGCCATGAAGGTGGAATCCTCACCATGGGATTATGTCCTTATAAGAAAAGAACTGAAAGCTTAGCTTCTTGTTCCTAGCATGTAGGGATATAGCAAGAAGGCAGACGTCCATGAACCAGAAAAAAGGGCCCTCTTGAGATATCAGATCTGCTGGAACCTTCACATGGACTTGCCAGTTTGTTGGTGAAGCCACCTGGTTCATGGTATATTGTTATAGCAGCCTGATAACTCAGGCTGCTATAACACATCATAGCCCACATCATAGCCCACAGTGTTTATGGTTAAATGGGAGTGTTGTATCCACCAGCACAGTAGGAAAATACTTACATTCCTAAAGCAGTTCAGTTTAGCTTTAAAAAGCTCTAATGGTTATAACGTTTATTCTTTTATTCGTCTGGAATGTTGCCCTTGGTAACAAGTCCTCATTTTATCAATGTCCTCTTAAAAACCTGGAATCTAAAATTAAACTCAGTACTTCACTTACGTGTGTAGTAGTACAAAGTATGGTTGACTGATAATTTTTTGTTTTCCCTTTTATTTAGTATAACCCATAATTAAGCTGTTTTTGGTAACCATATCCTCTTTGGAGCTCCTGTTGAGCTTGTGACCAGGTGAAACCCCTGTTTAACAAGAGTTGCTAGGCTGCATGTCCCATTTTTTTTGAAACACCAGAGTTGTTATAAATGTTGCTTTACAGCTCCAGATCATGTGGGCTCTTCTCTTATTGGCTCTGTGACCATAGCCAAGTCACCCAATTTCTTTGACTTTAATTTTTAAAATCTGCCAAATGGGAATAATACCTTCATTTTTGCAGTGTTATTAGGGATATAATTAGATGGTTTGTGCATATGGCTCTCACACTCCCTGATGGAAATAGGTCTTGTGAAAACAGTCTTCTGTCATAGGCTTTACTGGCTTTACTTACTCTTGGTCAGGTATTAACTCTGTTAAATAGAATCCACCCAGTTCAGATCTCTATATATTCTGAATGGATAAGAAGTATTTCAAATATTCAGAAAAGAGTAAAGAATAGTAGAAAAATCATTCCATGTACTATCCATCCAACTTATAACTTAACTGGTTCTTGGATCTTAACATTTTCCTCTATTTGCTTTAGATTTTTTTTTTAAAGAAGTAAAACACTGTGGGGTTGAACCCTCTGTGTACCCATTTCTTTCCCACCCCCCTTCATTCCTCAGAGGTAAATACTATCTTGAAGATGTTTGTTTTCATAAATAATGTAATTGTTTTGCATATTTTTAAACTTTCGATATACACTATACTGCAGTGCACTCTTGCAGTATGATTTTTTTCCTCAACATTTTTCTGTTGCATGGCTGTACCATAGTTTATTTACCTTTTCTCCTTTGGTTGATTATTAGGTAGTTTTCAATTTTTTTTTTTTAATCATTAAACAATGCTGCAATGAACTTTCCTGAACATGTTTCTTGTGAATATGTTTGAGATTCTGTAGAGAGAATGTAGGGTGTGTTTGTGTTTGTATAGGATTGGAATCACTGGTTGAATAGTATATGGCTCTTCAGCTTAGAAAAGTAATAATGGCATTACTTACTAAAGAATACCAATTTAGACATTACTGTTAAGAGAACAAGAGTTTTACTGTCCTACCTTTCTTCCACCAAGTTTAGCATTATCTGAAATGGAATTCATCAGGTTCTGCATGGTGAGCAGTTACTGGGTTCAGCAATTTCTCTGGTCAGCTCTAGAAGCACTTGGTATGGGTAAAGAGACATTTATACATACTGTCAAAGGAAAAGGCTTCCGAAACCGTGTGGCTCAGGATCTGTGGCTAACTCACTCTTAAAAGGTCACTTGTAGTTCATTTGACCAGTTTAGTTGAAAAATAGCAGATTTTAATTTTTTTAAAACAATAACACTGTCACATAAGCATTGGTAATAATCTTCGCTGAAAGTGAAAGTGAAGTTGCTCAGTCATGTCTGACTCTTTGCAATCCCATGGACTGTAGCCTGCCAGGCTCCTCCGTCCATGGGATTCTCCAGGCAAGAAGACTGGAGTGGGTTGCCATTTGCTTCTCCAGGGGATCTTCCTGACCCAGGGATTGAGCCCAGATCACCCGCATTGCAAGCAGACTCTACCTTCTGAGCCACCAGGGAATCCCATAGTCTTCATTACCTATATTTTACTTGATTAAACTCCATGTGGAGCAAGTAAGGGAAGCAAGATTCTAGTCTCTGGCAATTGCGGCTTCAAATGAATAACATAAACAGATTAATAAAATTAGTATAAGATATTTGATAATAAAATATAGATATAAATAGTTAAATTTTAATGAGTTAAGATTTTGACATTGAAGGACATCTATGGTCATTTAATACAAAGTATGACTAAGTATAGTACATGCATTAATATATAAAAATAGTATGAGTGTCACATGAATCTGCAGAGTAGTTATATTAACTATTATAGTTTAAAGATAGGGATGGTACAGATTCATTGGGTTGAGTCAAGTGTGTAAGCCGGAAGTAAGAGTGCTTATCACATCTTGACCCTTGCTTGAACTCTGGGCATCGGAATAAGTTATAGCTGTCAAATCTAACTTAGCATTGAGAAAGAGCTTATCTTTTATTTTTAAATATTTAGTATTAAAAACATGTTTCTTGTGAAATTTCTGAATTATTGAAGGTGCATTTAGAAATAATTTATTTGGGGGACATTTATTTTGGCACACTTTTTAAAATTTATTTCTCCTTGGTATTTTGAGAATTAGAGTGATTCATATTATATGACTTAGAGGAAAGCTGTCTGCTCTCTTGGTTTCTTGATTGCTTGTTTTTGTCCCCTTATGTTACAAAAGGAAAATGGACTATTGAGGAAAATAGGGAAAGAATTAAAGAGTAAAAGGGAGGAGGAAAAAAAAAGGCACAGAGCAAGTAAAACAAGCAAGTAACTAACCATATATAGTCCTGTCTTTAGACAAAAGCTGTTAATAGTTTGGTGAACTTTTGCAAGTTATAGATTTAAAATTATAGATTTATATTTTTATTCAGATTTTTGGGGTGTCTTTTCCAAAGCAAGTAACTGTTCTTTCATTCATTGGATGAAGAGTTAAACATACACACACACAAAACAAACAACAAACAGAAACCTTCAGTGAATCTCCTTCTGGAAAGAAAACGTAATTCTTAGTTCTATCACTGAAGAATAGCCAGAGCCACTCAGCCAGCAGGTAATCAGTCCCTCTCTGAGCTCCTTGAGTGTGAGCTCCTGTGTGCCAGCCCCTTCGTGGTGAATAGGCTAAGCCTTGCTCTGCACGTTATAAAGGAGCAATGACATGGATCCTGACCTAGGAAATATATATATATATTTTTACTATTTATGATTATGAATAGGTTTGTTTTTTTTTAATTGAGGGGGAGCAAAAACAAAAGTTCATTAAGCTGTGAATGCAAATATATATCACTGTTGTTAACTGAGCCACACTAATGGCTACCCTTGTGAAATGATAATAATAATGATAATAGTAGAGATAAACTTAAAAAAAAAAAAAAAAAAACTTGACCTAACTCCCTTTAATTCTCAGTCTGGTATCTGACCTTTTTCTCTCTCCCACCTGTTAGCGCTGTCTTTCTCCTTTTCTCTGTTACTCCCTCTGCTTTATCTGTTGGTATAAAAACTGCCTCTCTAACCTTTTCCCTCCAGTTTACTCTCCTATTTATGTACAGCTTTTTTCATTTAAGAATATATCTTTAATACCAGTGTTTTTGCCTACACACTCCCCTCAACTACATATTCATACCATTTTGTTGGGGCTACACAGTGTTTTACTATCTGTTAAGTTAGTAAGATATAGGCCATACTTCTTCCTATTGGTTTAAACTTGCCCCATTTACATGCTTTTGTTATTAATTCTTTGGTTCTTGTAGGGATTTGAATTTATATTTTTTATAGTATACTCTGTGTGACAGTCCAGAAAGAGATCCATACACATGTGTTAAATTGTTTTTTAACAAAGCTACCAAAGCAATTCAGTGGCAAAAGGGCAGTCTTTTCAACCAGTAGTGCTGGAACAGTTGTATATCCACATGTAGAAAACTGGACTTTGATCCATTGTTTGTACCACATTAAAAAAAAAAATTAACTCCCAATGGATCATAGAATTAAATGTAAAACCTAAAACTTTAACACTTCTAGAAAAAGCACAGTATAAAACCTTTGTGACTATAGGTTAGGTGAAGATTTCTTAGATTCAACACAAAAGGCATGATCTGTAAAAGAAAAAATTGATAGATTGAACTTCATCAAAATTAAGAACTATTAAGAGCATGAAACTTGGAGAAGGGAACGGCAACCCACTCCAGTATTCTTGCCTGGAGAATTCCATGGACAGAGGAGCCTGACGGGCTACAGTTCATGGGGTCACAAAGAGTCAGACATGACTGAGTGGACAGCACTTAGAAGAGCATGGAAAAACAGTCATCAGAGAAGTAAATATAAACCACAATGAGATACCACACTTCATACCCATTGTGATGGTTAGAATTAAAAAGATAATAACAAGCGTTGATAGGAACTTGGAAGAAATCAGGAATTTCATATACTACTAGTGAGAATGTAAAATGGTACAGCTACTTTTGAAAACATTCTGGCCATTTCTTGGATATCCCTCTCAACTCCTTCAAGTCTTGCTCAAATCTTGTTTCCAGTAAAGTGGGGGGTGGGGAGTGTGTGTCTACCTGTATCATCCCTATTTAGTATCACAATTTTCCCCTTCCCCTCCTCTTCACTGAGTCCTCATCTCTGTTTACCCTGCTCCCAAATGTATTACCTTCTAACATACTGTATTATTTACCTGTTTCATTGTGGTTATAGTTTGCTTCTCCCCATTGGAATATAAGTTCTACGCAAGCAGGATAGAAGGATGCCTGCTTCTTCTATCTTCTTCTAGATAAAGTAGCCTCTCATTAAATATTTGTTGAATGAATGAACAAAAGCTGGACAGACTTCACATCTCATGTTCTTAATCATTGTGATACACAGTCTCTAACATTTATTATTGAGTTTTAATAATGACTTGTTTTTGTTTTGTGACTCAGTAACTGAATTGTACTGTAATTTGTTAAACTATTTCTTGTCATCTAGTTTATTTCTGAAGGATGGAATCATTCATTCCGCAAACATTTAGCAGCCTTTAGTGTTAAGTATTCTGTGCCAGCCTCATAATGATGAAGAAAACAAGGACGTTGTTCCCAGACTATAGTGGCAGTAGATAACATCAACGGTGATTATAGTGATGCCTGATAAGGGCATACATGAGAAGCATTTTGAAGGTACAAAAAGAGTATACAAGATGTAGTACACAACTCTGTGGGAGCTTGAAGTTGGGTTCTGATTTGGGGATGGTGTAGAAACAGGAAGAGGAAGGATACTTGAATAAGATGCAGTAATCATGAGGGATGGTTTTGCCCAGGTATTAAAGTAGATTGGAAAAGGGCTTAAGATTGCTAAAGATGGAAAGGGTGAAGTAAAACCTTAATCATTAGCAATATAATAATATTCTGCAGTAATTTGTAATTTAATGCATCATTGGAGTAAGATTCTTGCTTTTAGAGATCTGAAAGGGGTAATGCATTTACCTTTAATTATCTTAAAACACATAGTACTCATACTCTTAGGAGAGGGTAGGATTGAGTATTTAGAATTCTTTTAAGCTGCCAACAGTGGGTATTATAAGCAATAGTTGTAGAAATGAGCACTTTTTGAAAGCTTATCATATACTAGGCAGCACTGTAAACATTTTACATGTGTTGATTCAGAATACTGTATTTTACATTTGTTTATATATATATGGGCAAGTCATGATTATCTATAGGCAGATTGTTTGCATTTGGATTATTATCTATTCCAGAATATATCTTCTTTGACTGTATCCTTCCATCTTCTCCTAACTATCCTTCTCCCAGTTGTTTTTACTGCATCTGACTAGCTTTTTTTTTTTAAATCATCATTTATACCTTTTTTTTTTTTAAAGCTGTTAAGTAGATTTTTTTTGTCTTTCTAACATATTTGTTGACATTTGGTGGGTCATAATGAGAGAACAGATGTCATGTAAGCCTGAGACAAGTATATAAGACTCATTTTCTTCAATCTTAAAATTTTTGTAACTCCCTGCTTATTATTTCATTTATCTGTTTAAGGTTTTTCTCCAATTACCATTTAATTGTCTACACAAGTACTGGGTACCATTTTCCCCAGTCCTACTTACTGTTAAATGGTCTCTCTCCTCCCGGTTAACCAGGGCTATAATTCTTGGAAACCATTGCCTTTTAAAGACTTTGAAGGTTTCCGCGCTAGAGGAGAAAAGTTGTGGAACAGAATCCACTTATGGGATTTCAGACAAGGCTAATGATGGAAAGTATCTTCACCCATACTGTCGGATGATTTTTTAATTTCATTATTATTTTGTCTGAAGTTCTGTGTATTAAGCATTAATGTGGATGGACAAATACTTGTTTTTTAGATACTTCTGGATAGGTTAAGAGTTTACAATCATTTTTATAAATTGTTCTAGTCGGATTATCTCTCCATCCCTAGTTGTGATTAAAAGGGAGAAGCGTAATTTTATACATTAGAGCTGGTCAGTTGTCAATACATGGTTAATTGAAGCAGCCAGAGCAGGGCTAGAGAAGGATACTGTGGCGTGGGGTAATTTGTACATACTGGAGTTAGGAATGAGGAGAGTGGAAAACGCTGTGCAGAATGGTGGGATTTAAAGAAGACAAATTGTTTTATTAGAAAAATTGCTAAGGTTGGCAGTTTAGGGAGTGACCATTTTAGGGGAAAAAGGACTTTTTTCTTTAAGTCTGCCTTGTTCTGATGATCTCCTGCTCACTTACCCAGAACTCAAGTTGATTCTTCAGTGTAGTCTAATTTTCATATTTGAGAGACTAGTTTGAGAAAGATAAAAGCAAGCAAAACGTGACTCCACTCTAATTAATGTTGTAGTACAGCTTTGTAAAATAAGTTTTTGGACCTGTCAGTTGGGCCATAATTTGTGACATTTATTTTATGGGGATATGCATATAAAATGTGAAATGACTAACATACAGTTAAAATCAAGGCCGTAATTTGTTGTAGAGAACAAAGACTTCATGTGAAGGATGAGGATTAGGGAAATAGAATCTGAGGTTTGTAAGGGATCTTTGGTTTTTTAGTCTGTCTCTCTTCTTGATTATCTTTAGTAATAGTGATCCGAGGTTTACTTCTTTATATTATCTACTTATCGGTCCCAGCTCTACTCTTTGAAGCTGTGTATAATGGATCACTCTCTATTTTGGTACATCAGTTCAGTTCAGTTGCTCAGTCATGTCTGACTCTTTGCGACCCCATGAATTGCAGCACGCCAGGCCTCCCTGTCCATCACCAACTCCCGGAGTTCACCCAAACTCTTGTCCATCGAGTCAGTGATGCCATCCAGCCATCTCATCCTCTGTCATCCCCTTCTCCTCCTGCCCCCAATCTCTCCCAGCATCAGAGTCTTTTCTAATGAGTCAACTCTTCGCATGAAGTGGCCAAAGTACTGGAGTTTCAGCTTTAGCATCATTCCTTCCAAAGAAATCCCAGGGCTGATCTCCTTCAGAATGGACTGGTTGGATCTCCTTGCAGCCCAAGGGACTCTCAAGAGTCTTCTCCAACACCACAGTTCAAAAGCATCAATTCTTCAGCGCTCAGCCTTCTTCACAGTCCAACTCTCATATCCATACATGACCACAGGAAAAACCATAGCCTTGACTAGACGGACCTTTGTTGGCAAAGTAATGTCTCTGTTTTTCAATATGCTATCTAGGTTGGTCATAACTTTGCTTGGTACATCAAGGGTTTGGATATTTCATGACTACTTTGATGTCTCTATTTGATGATAGCTGTCTGTCTTTCCAGATGCTTTTCTTCTCCAGAATACTTTTGGTAACCTAATTGTTTCTTCTAAACCATTATATTCAGACTCTTGGAAACCCTAGATGTTCTCTAATCTTAAATCTTTCAAATCATAGTATTTAAAACCTCATATTATGGCTTAAGTGTGATTCTGATCAACTCAGATTAGAATAGGTCTATTTTAGCAGCGTGATTAAAATAGTTCAAGTTTTCAATTAGTTTTTTTTTTTTTAATGATGGTATATCCCTCTTTTTGTTCCCATTAACAACTTTGGTCATGTAAGCCTGTAGATTTGTTTGCTTGTATATTTATTTATTTTTATAATTGGCTATTATGCAGAGTCTTCCTATCTTCATTTTAACTGAGAAATAAAGAAGAGATTGGTATAGCAAATCAAGCCATGAACTCTAGGGGCAAAAAGATTGGGTTTTGCCATTTATTAGTAAAGGGTCCTTGGATGTAACTTGACTTTAAAAAGATATATAATGAGAATAATAATACATCATTAGTAGGATTGTTGTGAGGATTACGTGAAATAATCTAGGGATGGGACTTTAATATGCTTTATCCTTCTGCTTTATTTACTCTTAAATTTTAAATAAACATTAAGTGGATGCAAAATAATATATTAAAAGTACGTACCTGGTAAAGAATACTATACAGCAAACTCTCATGTGCTTATCACCCTAAATTTTTATCTAGTTTGTTTTTAACCCAGTGTTCTACCCTTTAGACCAGTTACCACTTTTAATATTCATTTATTGCATTCTGTAGCCTATTCAGCTTTGTGTTATCAACAGATACGATGAAGTTTTTGAATTATTGGAGCAAGTCATTGAAAAAAAAATTTTAACAGGGCAGCTGGAGTCTGAGCACTGAGGCAGGCCACCATAGCCCTGTTCATTGGTGGATGTTGTTGTTTAGTCGCTAAGTCATGTTCAACTCTTTTGCAACCCCAAGATTTGTAGCCCAGCAGGCTCCTCTGTCCATGGGATTTTCAACACAAGAATACTGGAGTGGGTTTCCATTTCCTTCTCTAGGGGATCTTCCCCGCCCAGAGATCGAGCCTGCATCTCCTGCTTTGGCATGTGGATTTTTCCTTTTTCTTTGTTTTATCGCCAAGCCACCTGGGCAGCCTTCATTTTTGGATACGGAGTGCTTAATTGGCATTTTCTGGGGTGGAGGTTTTATAGTTAGCTTCTCTTCTGCCTGGAAGTACATTTACCACTTAACTTTCTACCCTTTTTTCTCTACAAAGATATTTACAAGATCAGTATTAGATACATGGTCTCTTTTGTCCTTGTTCAGTAGCTAAGTTGTGTCCAACTCTTTGTGACACCATGGACTGCAGCACGCCCAGCTTCCTTGTCCTCCTCTCCTGGATTTTGCTCAAGTTCATGTCCATCGAGTCAGTGATGCTATCTATCTCTCCCTCCTCTGCGGCTCTCTTCTTTTGCCTTCAGTCTTTCCCAGCATCGGGGTCTTTTCCAGTGAGTCAGCTCTTCTCATCAGGTGGCCAAAGTATTGGAGCTTCACCTTTAGCACGAGTCCTTCCAATGAATATTGGATAATACTAAATTTCCTAATTTACCTACCTAATTTTTTATCATTATGCTATGAAAATTATTTGCTAATTTTTTGAAAAAAAAAAAAAAATCAGCCATATTTAGGATAATGATATAACAAACTCTTAGATGTTTTAGCTAGTGGTAAAATAGCATATTATATATTTTTAAAAATTGTTTTAGATTTCTCAGATTTTCTTTTTTTAGTCCTCAGTGTAATTCAACACAAACTAAGAATGTCTCTACTACTTTTTAGAAATAGAATTTTATTTGATAGTTCATTTAGTAGTTCTCACTAAAGATTGCAAAGTTCATTAGAGTTGCAACCAAAGATTTTCAGTTTTAGAATCAACAGTAGCTTATTTTTTTAGTGCTACATTTGTGAGTCTTCTAGTGGTCAGCAGGACTATCTGAAGAAGTTTTGGACAAAAGGTATTTAATACAGTTTTGATTTAAACAAAAATGATCAATGTGCTCACCATTAAGAGCTAGAGAAAGATAATTGTTTTAATAATTACATTCACCTTGCCATTTATTTATGTAATGACATTGTCTTGAGAATCTTTATTGTGACTAACACTGAAATTTCTGGCTGATCATCATCTGTTGAGCAGAAAAACCTGTTTTTTATACTTCTGTAGTAATATGGTTCAGGGTCTGTGTTTCAGATTTTTGGCTTTTGTCCATTTTGTCTCTCAGGTGACTTAGTGATTTCTTTTCCCTACTGAGGCCCATTATTCTTAATCCAGTTTTTGTTTTCACATAGCTACTTCCTCGGAGAAGGCAATGGCACCCCACTCCAGGACTCTTGCCTGGAGAATCCCATGGATGGAGGAGCCTGGTGGGCTGCAGTCCATGGGGTCGTGAAGAGTCGAACACGACTGAGCAACTTCACTTTCACTTTTCACTTTCATGCATTGGAGAAGGAAATGGCAACCCACTCCAGTGTTCTTGCCTGGAGAATCCCAGGGACGGGGGAGCCTGGTGGTTGTCATCTATGGGGTCGCACAGAATCGGACACAACTGAAGTGACTTAGCAGCAGCTACTTCCTACTAGTTTATCATCTGGATGCAAATTAAACCTAACAACATGCAGCCACATTCCAGTCGTTGTCTCAGGTTACTTTATACTTTCCTTTGACTTTGTTCAGTATTTCTTTCGAAGTGTTAGAAGTCCAGAGTCCATGTGTGCTTAGATTTGGATGTACAGGACCTTTGCAGGTCACTTCAGCACTGGTAGGGAAAAGGAGGGACTGAGAAATGTCTAGAAGTAGGAAAAAAAAAAAGAATGTTTTAAATAGAGGATATCTTTTAAAAGGGATTGATTGCTATGCAACCAACGTCTTGTGGGCATTTCTTATATATCAGATTTCTTTATAGCCTCATCTTAGCAGTGTTAAAGCCTCATAATAAAAAATGCTCTTACAGCTTCCTGAGTGTTACAGTACAAGACTGCATGGATATGAAGGATCACCCTGGTAGAAGGTATAGAAAGAGATTTAGATGAAAGATCTTTGAACACACACATCTAAAATGAGGATTCTTCTAATAAGACTTTTGGAAGGAGGATGGCTAAAAAAGGAGGACAAAAATTCAGGAGATACACCCAAAACTTATATAATGATTTTTAAAAATTCAGGCGTGTGTGTGCTAACAAATCTGAAACTATTATACATGTACACTCATATTAAATAAGTAAATGGATAGTGAATTGTGGGACCAGGTTTCTTACTTTTGGTGAGTGAGGTTACAGATAACCATAGCAAGGGGAAGGCTAGAACAAACCATGTGGTACTAGATTAGGATTAGAGAAGTCAGGATGAACTCATGTTTAAGTTAATGTAGATATGGATACAGAAACAATAAATATATGTGGCCAAAAATACAGATGTTTATTTCCTAGATAGACATTTATTTCTATCTTGATAAAAGAACCTAGGAGCAGTGACACCCCCTTAGCACTGTGCACACGTAGCACTCAGATCTTGATTTCTGATACACTTCTCCAATAACAAGAATGCAGCTTCTTAGAAAATGGCTGATTCTAGGACTGGAGCAGGGAATTGCAAGATGAACCATGAACATTTTGTAGAGCCAGAAAGTAAACATACTCAAAAGCCAAAGAATGGGGCTTGGCTAAAAAATATAGGAAACAGTCTGAAAGAGCATCCAGACACCAAAACTGGATCAGTTTATAATCCGAAGTGTAAAGTGAATATCCCTCCATCCACACTGATTAAATGATTGAATAAAAAGGTATTCCCACCCCCCAATTATTTGTCTCATACAGAAGAACTCCAGATAGTTTATGCATACATTTCTCTCCTTCAAGGAGGTGGAATGTAACTGCCTAGCCTTTGAGTATGTGCTTCACATAGTAACTGAAGGGAATGGTTATTTATGTATTGGTGGGCTGCCGTCTATGGGGTCGCACAGAGTCGGACACAACTGAAGCGACTTAGCAGCAGCAGCAGCAGGTGCTGTTTACGGAGAAGGCAATGGCACTCCACTCCAGCACTCTTGCCTGGAAAATCCCATGGACGGAGGAGCCTGGTGGGCTGCAGTCCATGGGGTCGCTAAGAGTTGGACACGACTGAGCAACTTCCCCTTCACTTTTCACTTTCATGCATTGGAGAAGGAAATGGCAATCCACTGCAGTGTTCTTGCCTGGAGAATCCCAGGGACGGGGGAACCTGGTGGGCTGCCGTCTATGGGGTCACACAGAGTCGGACACGACTGAAGCAACTTAGCAGCAGCAGCAGCAGGTGCTGTTTAGGGCTTCCCTGATAGCTCTTTAAGGTTAAATAAGTTAAAGACTAAGGTATTTTCATAGGATATAACATTAAAGAATATTGGTAATCTAAGGGGGAGCTGTTGTAGGGGAATCGTAGATTTTGGGGCTGTTATATGTGTATGACTCTAATCTTAAGCAATCTTATAGAGTGTTCTATATGTTCTGATTAGAAGATTTAATCACAGACAGACAGTTATTTAGTGTCTATCCAAAGCTCACTGAAAGCATCAGATATGAGAGGATGGTTTAATGAATATTTTAATTATGTAGTCATCTGATTTCTTGTATCAGGTCTTCAGAGAATAAAAATAGTAAGATCGTGTCTTCTCAGTCTCCCCTAATATGAAAATGCCTGTACCATATTCTGATTTAATGATGTGCCATCTGTCTATAGATATATCACTTTGAATGATGTGCATTTTCTCAAATTATATTTGAAACTATAGTCCACTAGGTTCATTGTTCTTTTTACAAGTACATACTGTTCAGATACAAAATTTACATATTTCCTTCTTATCAAAAATGAAAACTTAAAACCCTGGGAACATGGACCCAATTTTGACACTCAGGACCCAATAGTGACACATAATATCACTGTCTCGTTGATATTATGAGCTTGATAGTGTCTGTTTCAGTTGCCTGTTGTTGTTTAACAAATCACTCCCAAACTTAGTGACTTAAAACCACATTGATTTATTCTTTTTACAGTTCTGTGGGCCAGGAATTTGGTTACGGCTTGGCTAGGGGATGTGGTATCAGCTGGTTTCATTCCCTCAGCTGGTAGCTTGGGCTGGACTGGATAGTCTAAGGAGACTTCCATTACAGATCTGGCACTTTGGTGTGCCTCCAGAGGACCTCTTCACAGCATGATAGTTTTGGGGTGTTCCGATTTCTTACATGGCTCCTAGCTTCCAAGAAAGAGAAAGGGCAAATGGTTAATCCTGCAGATCTTTGAAGCTTCAGTATGTCATTTTTGGTCACTGTTGGTCAAAGCAAGTCAAAAGGCCAGCCAAGATTCAAGGAACTGTGATATAAGCATCATATCCTCATGGGTGGAGTGACATGCACACAGACTGATAAGGACTTGATGGCTGCCTTTTTTGGAGGATAGTTTGTGTCCATGTCAACCAACTACCACAGTATCTTAATTTTTAATTTTATTTACAAAGTTTTATTGGGATTAATCCTCTCTACATTGTATCTTAACTTGTAACCATTTCAAGTCCTCTTAGAGATTAGATTATACATATTAAATAAAAAGTATTTCCTTAATTAAGTAGAAAAAATTTGGTAAGTCTCACTCTTGTTGTTATCACTCACTCTGAATTTATCTTGATTTAGCAAGTATCTTGGATTACTTAGGATTGAAAATCATAGTTGCTGTGATCTGGAAGGTTTACTGACATATATCCGTATATATTTTTTTAAGCTTTGCCTTCATAAACTTTGTGAAACAAAATTCTAGTGAAGGGTATCATAAGTATCATAATTTAAATTCAGACTCTCTTTGACTCAGAAAGTAATTCCAGTTCATGAGTACACAAACATTCTTTAGAGCATTGTGAATAAAGGAAAAATATTGGAAGTAATATGAGTTTGTCCATGAGAAACTGGTTAGACAGTTATGATATATTCATGTGTAATATAATGAAGTTGCTAAGAAGAAAAAGAGCATGAGAGAATTCTTTAAGGAATGATATGAAGTAAGTTCTAAGACGCATTAAGTTAAAAAAATCATCATGAGAAGCTGTATAATATGCCATCATTTTCATTAAAAATACATATAAATGCTTTTTAATATATAGAATACCAGTGAATACACAGTAAGCAAGGGAAAGGAGCTGAATGACTAAGGGAGACTTTCTGTTCATCATAACCTGTTAGTACAGTTTACTTTTTATAACAGGAATGTGTGTTAACTGCTCTAAGAATCAGCTTAAATACTCCTCTGATAGCTTTATTTCATTTGTTGATTATCTTCTTGCATAGGGCAGAATGTTGGTGTGCCATTCAGACAGGAGCCTAAAGGCCAGTAGGAAAAGGTGAATAAACACAGGTACCATGTCAGCAGGCTGCTTGTCAAAGTTGTAATTTTTGCATCGTCCAAACACTTTGCCATTGTTTTTACTGAACTGTTTATTGTTTTATTGTATCTAGGAGTTCTTTATATTCCAGAAACAAGATTTTTATGAGATACTCTTAGATATTTTCTCCATGTTTGTGTCGTCTTTACATTTTCCTAACACTGTCTATGGAAGAGCAGAATTTAGTGCAATATCTCATGTTTTTTCTTTTATGGTCCCTGCTTTTTGTGTCATATCAAAAAATTCTGCCTAACTCATGGATTGGCAAACTATAGCTAGTTCAGTTTGCTGCTTGTTTTTATAATTAAAGTTTTATTGGAGCGTAGCTATGCCTGTTTATTTCCATGTTCTCTATAGCTTCTTTCTTGCTGCAGGACAGAGTTAAGCCCACAAAGCCTAAAATATTTAATGTCTGACCCTTTACAGAAAAAGTTTGCCAACCTCTGGGTTAATCTCAGTTTAGTTCAGTCACTGAGTTGTGTCTGACTCTTTGCAACCCCATGGTTTACAGCGCGCCAGGCTTCCCTGACCATCACTATCTCCCAGAACTTGCTCAAACTCATCCAGTTGGTGATGCCATCCAATCATCCATCCAACCATCTCATCCTCTGTCGTTCCCTTCTCCTCCTGCCTTCAATCTTGCCCAGCATCAAGGTCTTTGCCAGTGGGTCAGTTCTTTGCATCAGGTGGCCAAACTATTGGAGTTTCAACTTAAGTATCAGTCCTTCCAGTGAATATTGAGGACAGATTTCCTTTAGGATTGACTGGTTTGATCTTCTCAAAGTCCAGGGGACTCTCAAGAGTCTTCTCCAACACCACAGTTCAAAAGCATCAATTCTTCAGCACTCAGCTTTCTTTATAGTCCAACTCTCAAATCCATACATGACTACTGGAAATACCATACCTTTGACTAGATGGACTTTTGTTGGCAAAGTAATGTCTCTGTTTTTTAATATGCTATCTAGGTGGGTCATAGCTTTTCTTCCAAGGAGCAAGCGTCTTTTAATTTTTTGGCTGCAGTTACTATCTGCAGTGATTTTGGAGCCCAAGAAAATAAAGTCTATCACTGTTTCCATTGTTTCCCCATCTATTTGCCGTGAAGTGATGAGACCAAATGTCATGATCTTCGTTTTCTGAATGTTGAGTTTTAAGCCAGTTTTTTCACTCTCCTCTTTCACTTTCATCAAGAGACTCTTTAGTTCCTCTTTGCTTTCTGCCATAAGGGTGGCGTGTCATCTGTGTATGTGAGGTTATTGATATTTCTCCTGGCAATCTTGAGTCCAGTTTGAGCTTCATCCAGCCTGGCATTTCAAATGATGTAAATTAATATATAAATTAAAGTAAAATAAATTAAAAATTAAAATAAAATAAAAAATATATAAATATAAAATTTAATATCTATTAAAAAAAATAAAATATAAATAAAATGCATATAAATTAAAGAAACAGGGTGACAATATACATCCTTGATGTACTCCTTTCCCAGTTTGGAACCAGTCTGTTGTTCCATGTCCAGTTCTAACTGTTACTTCTTGACCTGCATATAGATTTCTCAGGGTTTCTCACTAGGTTCCCTGGGTTAACCTAGTGTCCCCCAAATTTTCTCCTATGTTTTCCTTTAGGAATTTTATAGTTTTATATTTTAAATGTTTAAGTCTATTAATTTTTATATAAGATATGAGGTGTGTGTTGAGGTTTTTTTTTTCCTTCCCCATATAGATTGTCATTTGTTCTAGCATTAGTTGCTACAAAGACAGTTCTTCTTCCATTGAATTACCCTGGTACTTTTGTTGAAGATCAAATTGATTGACTGTTAATATGTAGATCTGTTTCTGGACATCTCTTCTGTTCCACTGATCTGTGTGCTTATCCTTATGTCAGAATTACAATATCCTGATGACTTTAGCTTTATATAAAGTATTGAAGGACTTCCCTGGCAGTCCAACGGTTAAGACTGTGCTCCCACTGCAGGGGGCGTGGCTTCCATCCCTGGTCTGGAAACTAAGCACTCATAGGGTGCAGAGTGGTGCCCCTTCGTCCCCTCTCCTCCCCCAGTGCAGACTGAGAATAAAGAGACCTTAATTAAAAAATAAAAAGTACTGAAATTAGGTTGTATAAAATTTCCAATAATGTTCTTTTTTAGAATTATTTTTAGTGTTATAGGTTCTGTGCATTTTCATATAAATTTTAGAATCAGCTAACCAGTTTTTACGAAAAAAGCTAGGTGGGGTTTTAATTGGGATTTATGTTAAATCTATATACTAGTTTGAGGAGAATTGATACCTTCATGTTGATTAATCTGATTTTTTAAAACAGTATACCTTTATTTATTGAGGTCTTTGATTTCTCACTTGGTGTTTTGTATTTTTGAGCACAGGACTTTTCTGTTTGTTTTGTTATATTTATCTTAAATCTTTCTTTTTTGATGCCAGTATAATTGCTACTGTTTGGTTAATTTATTTCTAATTAATTGCTGCCATATAGAAATACAGTTGAATTTTGTATGTTGACTTTGTATCCTGACATTTTGCTGGATTCAAAGCAAATTTAGTTTTAGTAGTAGATTCATTGGGATTTTCTGTATAGACTGTAGCACTTGTGGAAAAAAAAGATAGTTTTGTCTTCTTTTTTTTTCCGCACCTCTGTGCTTTTATTTCGTTTTCTTACATTATTGTACTGACAGTACAGTGTATTGCTGAATAGGAGTTATGAGAGCAGATGTTCTTGCCTTGTGCCTGATCTTAGAGGGGAAGCATTTAGCCTTTTATGATTATGTATGGCATTAGCTGTAGATTTGTTGTAAATTCATGTCTTAGGCTGAGGACATTCCCTTCTGTTCCTAGTTTTCTGAGTTTTGAATCATGAATGGTTGTGGGGTTTCCTAAATTTTTTTTAGATGATTGCTTATATTGATATGTTGGATTACATTGATTCATTTTTTTTTTCTATATTGAACTAATATTGTATTCTTGGTATTAATGTTATTTGGTCATTATATATATTCCTTTCTGTATATTGCTAGATTCATTTTTCTAATATTCGGTTAAGGTATTTTGTGTTATACTGTCCTTATAAAATGAATTGGGAAATGTTTACTCTTATTTCTGGAAAATTTATGTAATATTATTATGATTTCTTCCTTAGATGTTGGTAGAATTTACCAAGGAAGCCATTTGTCATGGACCTCTCTTCATGGAAAGATTTTAAATGATGAATTAAATTGTCTTAATACTTATTAAGAGTTATGTTATTTAATTTATTGAGTAAACTTGGTAGTTTGTCTTTCAAACTTTCAAGGAATTGGTACCAAGGAATTGGTACATTTTAACAAAATGCAGGTCAGGAAGCAACAGTTAGAATTGGACATGGAACAACAGACTGGTTCCAAATAGGAAAAGGAGTTCGTCAAGGCTGTATATTGTCACCCTGTTTATTTAACTTATATGCAGAGTACATCATGAGAAATGCTGGACTGGAAGAAACACAAGCTGGAATCAAGATTGCTGGAAGAAATATCAATAACCTCAGATATGTAGATGACACCACCCTTATGGCAGAAAGTGAAGAGGAACTCAAAAGCCTCTTGATGAAAGTGAAAGTAGAGAGTGAAAAAGTTGGCTTAAAGCTCAACATTCAGAAAACGAAGATCATGGCATCTGGTCCCACCACTTCATGGGAAATAGATGGGGAAACAGTGGAAACAGTGTCAGACTTTATTTTTCTGGGCTCCCAAATCACTACAGATGGTGACTGCAGCCATGAAATGAAAAGACGCTTACTCCTTGGAAGGAAAGTTATGACCAACCTAGATAGCATATTCAAAAGCAGAGACATTACTTTGCCAACAAAGGTCCGTCTAGTCAAGGCTATGGTTTTTCCTGTGGTCATGTATGGATGTGAGAGTTGGACTGTGAAGAAGGCTGAGCGCCGAAGAATTGATGCTTTTGAACTGTGGTGTTGGAGAAGACTCTTGAGAGTCCCTTGGACTGCAAGGAGATCCAACCAGTCCATTCTGAAGGAGATCAGCCCTGGGATTTCTTTGGAAGGAATGATGCTAAAGCTGAAACTCCAGTACTTTGGCCACCTCATGCGAAGAGTTGACTCATTGGAAAAGACTCTGATGCTGGGAGGGATTGGGGGCAGGAGGAGAAGGGGACAACAGAGGATGAGATGGATGGATGGCATCACTGACTCGATGGACGTGAGTCTGAGTGAACGCTGGGGGTTGGTGATGGACAGGGAGGCCTGGTGTGCTGCGATTCATGGGGTTGCAAAGAGCGACACAACTGAGTGACTGATCTGATCTGATCTGATTGCCATAAAGTTGTTTGTAATAGTCTCATGTTATTCTTTGAATATCTGTACAGTTTCTAGTGCTGTCCTCTTTTCATTCTTGATATAGTTAATTTGTGGCTTCTCTCTTTTTCTGGCCGGAAGTTTATTCAGTGTTACTGAAATTTTCAAAGAACTAGATTTCAGTTTCATAAATTTTTGTGTTGTGTTTTGTTTCAGTTTTGTTTCTTCCTTCTAATTCCTTTGTGTTTATTTTGCTTTTTCTACTTAAGGTGGAGGTTTAGATTATTGAGGCAAAACTTATGTTTTTTAATATAAGCAGTTTATGTTTTATGCTATCAGTTTTTCTCTAAGAACTGCGTTAGTGGTATCCCACAAATTTTGGTATGTTCTCTTTTACTTTTCAATTAAAATTTTTTTCTAATTTCCCTTAATTTTTAATCTTTGAGTTATTTAGAAATATATTGTTTAATCTCTAACCTTTGATAATTCTTAATGTATCTTTCAGTTATTGATTCTAACTTAATTCTGTTTTGGTCAGAAAAAACGCATTATTTATTTTTAATTCTTTTAAATATTTTGACGTTTGTTTTCTGGCTCAGAAAGTGGTATTTCTTGGTGAATGCTCTATGTAGCCTTGAAAATTATGCATTTTCTGATTTTGTTGTGTATAATGTTCTGTAAATGTTCAGTTAGGTCATGTCAGTTGATAGTGTTTTCAAGTCTTCTATATCTTAGTGATTTCCTGTTTTCTTGTTCTTTTAATTAATAGCAGAAGCATATTAATGTCTATAACTGTAATTATGGATTTGTCTCATCTCCTTAGAGTTTTATCATGAATTGATCCTTTATCATTAATGTTCCTCTTTATCATTGGTAATATTCTGTATTCTGAAGTCTGCTTTGTCAGATATTAATGCAGTCATGCTATCTTTTCTTTCCTTTCCAGCCTTTTACTTTTAACCTATGTCTTTGTACAGAAAGTGTCTTGTGGATAGCATATGATTGGATTATGTTTAAAAAATTTGATCTGATAATCTCTACCTTTTAATTGGGTGTTTAGATAATTTCTATTTAAGGTAGTCATTTGGAAAGTTTGGATTTAAACCTTCCATCCTTCTAGTTATTTTCTATTTGAATCCTTTTTATTTTTTCCTCTTTTTATGCCTTCTGTTGAATTAGTCATTTTTCATAGTTTCATTTTATCTAACTTTCGGCATATCCTATACATACACACAGGCACATTTTAGTGGTTGCTGTAGGTCATGGTTTCTTCACTGTGGCACTGTTGGTCTTTTTGGTTGGGTAATTCTTTGTTGTTGGGTCATGGCGGAGATATCCTGTGTGCATGCAGCATTTTTAACATTCCTGGTCTCTGTCTACTAGATGACAGTAGCACCCACTTCCTGCCCCAAATTGTGACAACCAGAAATGTTTCTAGACTTTGCTGTATGTCTCTGAGGGGTCCAAACTGCTCCTGGTTGAGAACCACTACTCTCAGGTTTAAAAGGTATATCTTTTAAAAAGATATATAAGTTAAAAATCTTAACTTATCATATTCTTTTTTCCACGTTTTTTAATATCACATTTTTTCTTTAAATAATATTATACTACTTCATGTGTCATATAATACCTTATACACAGTATGGTTCAACTTCCTACCTACCAGCTTTATACTTTGTTGTCATAAATTTTATTTCTTTATATGTTATTAACCCTACATTATCATTTTTTACTTTAGTTCATGTGCAACCTTCTAAAATGAGTAAACTATGAAAAAATAGTCTATTTACCTTCTCTTTCCAGTGCTCTTCATTTCCTTTTGGTAGGTCCAGATTTTCACCTGGTAATTTTCACTGCTGCCTAAAGAACTTCCTTTAACATCTCTGGTGTCTGAAGGCAGTGAATTCTCTCATTTTAGTTGTAAAAAATTCTGTCTTCCTTCAATTAAAAAACATTTTTTTTGGTGGTTATAGAACTCTGTGTTCAGCTCTTTTTTTTTTCTTTCAGTACCTAAAAGGTATTATATTCAGTACTGTCTTTGACTTGTATAATTTTCTGAAGAAAATTTTAATCTTTGTTGTTTGTGTGTAGTAGTTATTTTTTTTCTCTGTCTTTGAGATTTTTATTTTTGTTTTTCTACAGTTGACTATGATATACCCATGTATGTTTGTTTGTGTGTGTGTGCTTTGGTATTTATCTTGATTGGGGTTCTCTGGGATTTTTTGCTCTCTGGTTTGTTGTCTTGGATATTTCTGGGAAAATTCTTGGCCATTATCATATTCATGTATTTCTTATATCTCATTATTTTTGCTTTTTTCTCCTGGGGCTCCAATTAAATGGATGTAATACGTCTTGATACAGTACTACACCTCTTGGATGCCCGAGCTGTGTTTTTCTTTTAGTTTTTCTAAGCTGTAGTTTCACTTTATTATTTCTATTGTCTTTAAGTTCACTGATTCTTTCCTCATCTGTGTTCAGGCTGCTCTTAAGGCTGCCAAAGAAATTTTTCTTCTCTAATGTAAAACAATTTTTTTTGTTGTTTCTAGCTTTTCTATTTTACTTTTTTAAAGTTTTCATCTCACTGTTGAAAATTTCCATCTCTTTATATATGCTGGTCCATCTTTTCTACTAGATCATTTAGCATACTTATTTTAGAATCGTTGATAATTTAAATGAATTGATCAGTCCTGATTCTGCTGATTTCTTTATCTCTTAACAAAGAGTTATTTTTTCTTGCTTTTGTGGATGCTTGATAATTTGTGATTTAATGCTCGTCATCATGTATAGAGAGTAGGAGAGATTGAAGTGATTCTCTCCTGTTGGGTTGTTTGTGTCAGAGATTGAGTCAACCTAATCCTGAAATGAGCTGGGTTTGGAATTTGTGGCCATTTATTACCTTCAGTGAGCTTCAAAATTCTCAAGTGACTGGCTGGTGTTGCCTTGTGTTGTGAATGTGGTGTGTGGTACTACAGAATTTTTCTGTAATGCTATATTACCCCCATCGTTCAACAGTCTTTGCACATCTGTTTGTGGAGAGATTTCATGTTACTTTCTTTCTCCCAGTGATAGATTATTGTTGCTTGTTACCCAGAGCTGTGCTTGTGGGATAGGGCAGGGTTCTCTTCTGTTCTGATCCAAACTCAGTCCTGATCAGGCCTTACAGAACTCAGTGGTAGGACTTTATTAGCTTTCCTGCTTTCTCTTCCCTGGATGGTCAAACACTGTCATGCATTTGTGATTGGTCTTGGGCAGGAATATCCTTTTCCTCCCTTGTAGTAGTACATTTCTATTGTTATTAGTGCAGGATCCCTGACCCAAGACTTTTCCTTCCCCCCTCCCCTACAGTGGCAGACGGTTGTTTTTTTGCCTGTATATTCTCATAGCACCATTGTATCTTTGCCTGTGTCTGAGAGCTTAAGAGTGTTTTCTTCTCCGTGTCTGGATAAGGCATTTGCTTCTGTTTGCTAAAGCAGTGGATTTTTGCCTGGATCCTGGTGTGAGAGAGTTTTCTGTCGTTCCCCCATGTTGGGGACAGGTTGGGGAATCAGGCAAGGCTTCAGACCCGTACTTGTCACCTCATACACACTTGCTTCAATGATGAGGGACTTTCTCTGGTTTCCTGTCCTACCTCTGATCTTTCTTGTGAGAATCTGGTTGAGGCATGAAGAAGAAATTGCAACTGAGTGTAAACTCCCCTTGTGTTTGGGGTTTCCAGCCATTCCTAACTGATATAGTAGTTCATATTTGGTCACTTAGAATTTGTTAAAATCTTAACTGATTTTTTTTCCCTGTATACTTGTATGAGGGCCACTTCTTTTTCTGGGAACCTGCCAAAGGTAAAACAGTTTGTACAGTCTCTCCCTGGAGGAAATTTCCCTCTTTGGAATTGAATTACTTGGTTGCCTTCTGACTTCAATTCTTTATTAGATTCAAGAGAAGTTTTGATTTTATGTATCTGGCTTTTTCTCACACTCTTTTGCGGCTTTCTGCATTCTAAGTGGAAGTAGAACTACTTAGAGTTCTTGACAGAGTTTGCTTTTTCAAACTGCTGCTTATTCTGAACCCCCTTGTTTTCTCTTGCCTTTATTTGTCTCTTGAGCACTTGGTCATTTAGGATTGAACCCAAGGGGCTATTTCTTCCATGAATCTTTCTCTGATCTTACTAAGTAGAATGGAACATTTTTTTTGCTTCTACAGCTGTTTTGATTCTTGTAAAACTATATTTCATTTTTGTAGACCCATTGAAACCCTCATTGAGGTTAGGCAGCTTTCAGAATTTGAGGCTTTTCAACCTGAGAACTGTCCTTCTGCTTTCAAAGTTTATGACTGTTATGGTTGATAGATTTTAGATAGGACCATAAAGTAAACTTGAGATAAAAAGATAAAGAAATATACAAGAGAACTTATATTTATTAACGGAATAAAATTTTGTGAAATCACATCACATAGTTTCATGTACTGCTTGGTTTGTTCAGTTGTTGCTCTTGAACTAAATTATTTTCAGAAATATGACTTAAATTTATAGAATCTAATTTCTTAAAACTGTGAGCTTAGTTATGCAAGCTAGTATATGTTCACACAATGAAATATCATGGAAGCATATCCTAACATGGAAAATCTGCAGGATATAATGAGCGAAAAAAGATAATGTGCAAAATTAAATATTTTATGTAAGAAGGCAGGAATAATAAGACTATATTTGCAGTTAAGTGTATTTGCATAAAGAATCACTGGAAGCATATACATACAAGAATGTATAATAAACATTTATTTATACTTTAATAAAAGTGGTGACATATAGTAATCAAGGGCAGCATGAAACCACATGTGGATGATAGAGAAATGAGACTTCTCAAATATGTTTCTTTTTACATCATTTAAATTTTTTGATTTATGTGAATGTGGTATATATTCAGAAAAATTAAAGTTAGTAAACATAACTATGTGAACCTTAAAAGATAACAGGAAGATTTGAAAAATCCATTGGAACTGATAAAAAAATGTTGGCTTGTGAAATAAAAATTGTGTGAGATACTTCTGTTTTTACATAAAGTATATTTTAGAAATGAAAAGGTAAATACAAAGCATGGAGATTGCAGAGATCATGGTTTTATGAATCTGGCTCTAGATAGATAAATACATAAAAAGGCTGGTTTTCTAACATGATTAGGGAGGTTTTGGGTCTAGACCCAATTAGGATGATCCCTCAAAGTACAAAGGAGCACTGTGTACAGACAGCAACTGTAACAGAAATACACCACTCACAGTGGACTGGGAACCATTTCTTACTCATGAAGCTACTAGGCATCTCCTTGGAAACTGGTAAAATGTATCTAACTGTTGTCAAGAATAGAACATGAGAATACCAAAGAATATTCTTATCACAAATTAAATCATAAAAAGAAACAATAATTACATTACAGAAATGGATAATAGCCTGGAAATCAACCTTGTTGTAGACAAATGAAATGTATAAAAAGAAATTTATAAATCAAAAAGAAGTTTACTTAATTACTTAAAGTTGTTAGGAAAACTGGCAATTTGAAATACAGGTCAGTTTAGAATTAAATCTCTTTCCATTCATCATTTGCAATGAAGTATTCAGAAACAGCCCACAGAAAAGTAAAAACCAGAGTATCTATCCGTTATTGTTGAAGGGGAAGAAATTTCTAAGCAAAGAAATAATAAGAGAGATGAAAAAACGCACTGATGGATAAATCTGGCCACCTGAAAATAGAAACTTTTGTATTAAAAGCCAGCGATAGACTGAGAAAAATGTTAAAAGTAGATGAAAGAAATGGTGTTTTCACAATATAAATAACCTACACACATGGTTAAGGAAGACATAAAACCCCTTTCCCATTCTGCCCCATGTGGGGCTGGAAGAGTGAGAGTTGCACATTTGCCAACAGAGGCAGTGTGGTTATGGAAGAAGGATCTGATTAATGACATGGATGGCATTCAATGTCTGACTAACTTTGAAGACCTTAATGTTATAGCAGGATTAGTCCACATGGTTGTGTGGTTTTCATTAGCAGGTGGTTAAATTGACCCAGGATTAGGAATTTGAGAGTGGTGAAGTGGAAGAAAGAAACTAACATACTTGGTAGACTGATAGCCTGGGTGGTGACAACCCACATTTTGAGATTGGTGACAACACACAACTGGAGAGATGAGTGTAGGTAGAGTGCGTCTGAGGGCTTGAGTCTGGACCCTCAAGTGGAATGAGAGTGGAATATTCAATGACAAAGACAAGAAGAGGGTAGGACGGCTAGATGGCATGACTCTGAGGGAAGGGTTGGGATTGCTTATGAGTTAGGGTCTGGAAATGTCACTGTGGACAGAGATGATTCCTATGACCTTATTAGTCTTTACTCCCGAGGGTTTGTTTCAAGAGGCGGATTTAGCCTAGTGGCTGAGACTAAGTTCAGTGATAAGGCTGAAGATATAGAGGTCATTTGTTTTACTATGTAAAAGGGGTTTCCAGAGGTCCCTGTGGAGAAGGTTGGAAGGAAGGACCGCAGTTGGGGAAAACATGCAGTGGGTGAGAGAGCAAAGAGAACACTGTGGGCATGAAAACAGGAGCGACAGCAGTCAGTCACAGTAGTTTATGCTTTGAATAGAGCCCAAGAGTGACAGGGATGGGAGCCACAGGTACAAGGAACTAGCAAGATTCCTGAGTTGATCTGTGGTATAAAGATCATTTCTGGAGCTTCATCCACCTTGTCTTTGTGGTCTAAAGGGAGTATTAGTGAAAAGCTTAACCCTGGGTGGTAAAACCTTAAAGCAGTTCAGATCAGTCGCTCAGTCGTGTCTGACTCTTTGCGATCCCATGAATCGCAGCACGCCAGGCCTCCCTGTCCATCACCAACTCCCGGAGTTCACTCAGACTCACGTCCATTGAGTCAGCGATGCCATCCAGCCATCTCATCCTCTGTCGTCCCCTTCTCCTCCTGCCCCCAATCCCTCCCAGCATCAGAGTCTTTTTCCAATGAGTCAACTCTTCGCATGAGGTGGCCAAAGTACTGGAGTTTCAGCTTTAGCATCATTCCTTCCAAAGAAATCCCAGGGCTGATCTCCTTCAGAATGGACTGGTTGGATCTCCTTGCAGTCCAAGGGACTCTCAAGAGTCTTCTCCAACACCACAGTTCAAAAGCATCAATTCTTGGGCGCTCAGCCTTCTTCACAGTCCAACTCTCACATCCATACATGACCACAGGAAAAACCATAGCCTTGACTAGACGTACCTTTGTTGGCAAAGTAATGTCTCTGCTTTTGAATATGCTATCTAGGTTGGTCATAACTTTCCTTCCAAGGAGTAAGCGTCTTTTCATTTCATGGCTGCAGTCACCATCTGTAGTGATTTTGGAGCCCAGGAAAATAAAGTCTGACACTGTTTCCGTTGTTTCCCCATCTATTTCCCATGAAGTGATGGGACTGGATGCCATGATCTTCGTTTTCTGAATGTTGAGCTTTAAGCCAACTTTTTCGCTCTCCACTTTCACTTTCATCAAGAGGCTTTTGAGTTCCTCTTCACTTTCTGCCATAAGGGTGGTGTCATCTGCATATCTGAGGTTATTGATATTTCTCCCGGCAATCTTGATTCCAGTTTGTGTTTCTTCCAGTCCAGCGTTTCTCATGAGGTACTCTGCATATAAGTTAAATAAACAGGGTGACAATATACAGCCTTGACGAACTCCTTTTCCTATTTGGAACCAGTCTGTTGTTCCATGTCCAGTTCTAACTGTTGCTTCCTGACCTGCATATAGGTTTCTCAAGAGGCAGGTCAGGTGGTCTGGTATTCCCATCTCTTTCAGAATTTCCCACAGTTTATTGTGATCCACACAGTCAAGGGTTTGGCATAGTCAAAAAAGCAGAAATGGATGTTTTTCTGGAACTCTCTTGCTTTTTCCATGATCCAGCGGATGTTGGCAATTTGATCTCTGGTTCCTCTGCCTTTTCTAAAAGCAGCTTGAACATCAGGAAGTTCATGGTTCACATTATTGCTGAAGCCTGGCTTGGAGAATTTTGAGCATTACTTTACTAGCATGTGAGATGAGTGCAGTTGTGCGGTAGTTTGAGCATTCTTTGGCATTGCCTTTCTTTGGGATTGGAATGAAAACTGACCTTTTCCAGTCCTGTGGCCACTGCTGAGTTTTCCAAATTTGCTGGCATATTGAGTGCAGCACTTTCACAGCATCATCTTTCAGGATTTGGAATTTAAGCAGTTAGGCTTTAAATAATGAGAGCTAGTAGGGCTCACTTTTCTCAAGTATTCTCTGATGTCTGCAGAGTCCCACTGTTTGGCGTTAACTTTGAGGTAGAATGGGAAGATACAGCACTACCATTAATTCAGTAAGGTGGGCCATTTGTTACGTTCCCACTGCCAGTGACCTAGGAATGAATGATAGCCATCATATCAAGCACTTCTTTGTCACAGAGCTATCTTCTGCTGGAAATCCTGTTTCTTCCTACTGTTGCATTTTACCTGAAACTGAGTCCTGAGGCCACCGCTGCTGGGGTGACTTCAGCAACTCTGATGAGTGAGTCAGAAGCTTAGGTCCCTTACCTCCTTAAATTATCCATATGAAGCCTAATTTGCGGCATACCTCCTTTGGGTATCTGAACCTTTTTAAAGCCAGTAGCTAATTACCACTGATAACTTTATCTGTTTATTTAATCTTTATTCTTTATTTTCAGTTTTTCATATCTGTGGTAGGGACAAGAATGGGAATTAGAATTTCTTGAAAAACTAAAGCATTTGTGTGAGAATCTTTGTATGCTTATAGGGAAACAATGATGTGTCACTGTATCTAAAATCTAATGTCTTTTCTACTTTAGATCCATCCATACTAATGGGATGTGACTGGAACCGACTCTGATGATAAAAATCACGGACCACCAGACAAGATCAGGCAGTAAGAATTTTTGCTTCCAAATGAAGACACCGACATTTATAACTTCTACTTACTCTAAGGTATTCAAGGTACAGCTTTACTTTAATTTAACTCCTTGGCAGTCAGTGTATAATGTTGATTTCTATCTATAAAGATTTTATAAGTTTAAAAATTTCTATGTTAGAATGGTTAGCTTTTAGGGATGCATCCACTCCCCTCTCCACATTCCCCCAAATCTGAGATGAGATTCAGATTTTAAAAGGAGGTAATCCTTATAATTAGAAAAGCATGTCAATTATTAGAAATATACTGAGTGCAGGTTACGACTCAGTATAGAAGAACTGGAATAAAATAAATGCCTAAAGTTTAATTATTATTTTATTTATGTCATGACCCTGTGAGATGAACATTTGAATTCAGCATGTGCTTCCATGATACAAGAGACTTATCCCTTGGTTTGATTAAGAAACCTCTCTTTCCTATTCTCCTAAACTTACTGTGAAGAGTTTTCTATTCACCAAGAAGTGTCACTTATACTCCCCATAGACTCCCTTTAGGACCTTTGGGATCTGATGGGTTAGTTTCACTTGGATCAGAAAAGCCAGATATATAATTAAAGAGTCAAATGATACTTCCAAATCAGGGGGTGGCTGTCCACTTTAAAGACTACATAAGACAATTGAAAACAATCAAAGGAAACATAGTATCAACGGAAAACACAGTGCTCTCTATTTTTCTAAAATAGGTATGAAATCCAAAGAGGGTACAGTTAGTTTGGTGTTTATTTAAAAATAAAGTATTTTCTTGTTAATTGTATGTTTCCAAATAGGCAGGAATTTATGGAAAGATAATTATTTTCAGTGAGAGAGTTGGTTGCTTCTTTGTATTTGCTAGGATATAGAGTAGATGAAAAATCTAAGAAAAATGTATCACTTATTACTTGGATTTTAAATTTCATTTTGTTCTGTTTCGAAAGAAGAACTTATAAAGCAGTAAATTCTAAAATACAAGAATCCATAATAGAACACCTAAGATTGCTTCAGTTAAAATAAATGGATTGCTTTCTAAAAGGGGGTGGTGTAATTGAGCAGTTCTTATCAAAGAAAAATTACCTTGAATCAAATAGCAGATGAAAAAGAGGTTGTTTTGATGAGAAGTTTTAAAAGTTCTCTGGCAGCTAGCACATACATTGAACTTTTAGAAAACTTTTTGGTGTCACTTTGAATCAAATGGCAATGATGATTAAATATGTAATTTAACTTATTACTATAACCATTTCCCTTATTGTTTTTTAAGATTTTTTTTTGATGTGGTCATTTTTAAAAATCTTTGTTGAATTTGTTACACTATCGCTTCTGTTTATGTTCTGGTTTTTTGGCCAGGAGGTATGTGGATCTTAGCTCCCTGACCAGGGATTGAACCCATACCCTCTACATTGGAAAGTTAAGTCTTAACCACTGGACTGCCAGGGAAGTGCCTAACTTATTTTTTAAAGATACCTTTCCTTCTTGCTTTCATATAACAGCATTAGTTGAATTGTTAAGCTTTGTAGCGAGTAATTCTAAATGTGTAGAAGGATATAGGTTATTCTGTAATTTCATTATGAATGAAGTTGAAGACCTCTTTCACTCAGAATGTTTACTCTGGGGCTAGGGAGGCTAAACTAAATGTCATCTAAAAACCATTTAAAAGCAATTATGAAATGAGCACTTAAAATCATAGTTTAGTATTCTTTTCTAAGTAATATAGTTAAGTTCTATATTCAGATGTCAACAAAAAGATTAGAGAATTGGAAATTCTGATCAATTGAATTTTGTGACTGATTGGTTGTGGTTGTTGGCTGTTCATGGTTCTACTTGTGAAAGTGCCATACAACCAAATTAATTTGCTTACATCCTGAAATTAGGGATCTCTAATTCATTAGTTTCTTATATTGCCCCACTCATTTTCAGGCTTACACAGCATAATACTCCTATTGATACTTGTCATTTCCCGTTTAAAAAATGAAGTAAAAATTTCACAAATTTGTACTCAGAAGTTTTATCTAATACATTTTGAGAATATTTTCTTAAAGATTTTTCAAAACATTTTTTGAGAGGTTTTTAAGATTTTGAGATTGTGGGAGTTTGTTTTTTTTTTTTTGTATTTTTACTGTACAAAATAAAATCAGTGCATGATTTAAGGCCCTAGAACATTTGTAAGGTTATGTCTTGGATTATGCATGCACGTGTGTGTGTGTGTGTGGGGGTGGGTGCTAAGTTGCTTCAGTTGTCTCCAACTCTTTGCAACCCTGTGGGTTGTAGTCCTCCAGGTTCCTGTGTCCATGGGATTCTCCAGGCAAGAATCCTGGAGTGGGTTGCCATTTCCTCCTCCAGGGGATCCTCCCAACCTAGGGATTGAACCCATGTTTGTTATGTCTCCTGCATTGGCAGCCAGGTTTGTTTGTTTTTTTTAACCACTAGTGTCACCTGGGAAGCCCATCTTGGATTATAGTTTACATTAAATTAAAATAATGCTTTTTAAAAATACTTTGTTTGGACTCACAAAAACATTTCAACAGGTATATTGAATAGGTATCCCTTGCCACGATTTTCTCTGTGGTGGGATGGAAAGAGCACAAGCATTGGCTCTTCGACTTCACGCCACCCTGAGGAACTGAATTAATATTTCTGTCTTAGTTTTCTTTTTTATAATAATTACTTTTTAGACTTGTGATGAAAATGAAACAAATGTATAAAATTTTATAAAATAATGCTTTTCAGTGTTATATGAATGCATGTTGTTGCTAAAGACAGAGAAGACCATATTGCTGAAGTATCATTCACAGTTATCCTCCTAGCCAAAAACAGGTCAGCTCACACTACTATTGAAAAGCTTGTCAAACCAGTTTCAAACTTAATGACAAATATTATGCTTGGAGAGAAAGTAAAACGAGCTTTTGGCAGAAATCCCTTATCAAAGGCATACCATCTGGAAAAGCAATTACTGTCATGTGCATGCTAGTAGAATGTTTTGTTTTGCAGTTGGATGAAAGCACTGATGTGCTGAGGACATACCAGCACTTCATAGAGATGTGTTTCTGTTTAGTCACTGAGAAATTTACACCAGCAGAAGAGCTTTTTGTTGTTACTGTTATTTTGTTTTGTTGTTTTTGTTGTTGATGGTGGTGGTGATAGTGATTGGTTGAGTTTTTTTAAGCCATTGTTGCCTGTAAAAGTTGCACTGGTTCCTCTGATCAAACCCCAACAACTTAGCTGTAGGAGAGGGTATACTTGGCCTGTGAATAAAAGATATTGCACCAAGGTATAAATTTATATCCTTATTTTCAGAGAGGAAAATTGGCATTTAGTAATGTGATTTCTGGTTGTGATTTAATGTTGGAAAAAAACAGTAAAAATTGTGGATGTAAGCAATTTTTGGCCACTGACACTGTGTTTTTTTAGGATGTTGGTGAAGAAATGGTCAGCAAGTGTAGGATTCTGCTTTTCCAAAGTGATGTATTTGATGTACTGTGTACTGTGACAGGGCTTTACATGTTTATTAGTTTGTTTTTTAGTAAAATAAGATGAATGTTTCTTTACTACTTATAATGCCATTTCTGTGATTTCAAGGAGGCATAAACTTAAATTTACTTTTTGAAATAGTTGGAACTTAAAACTTTCATATTCCCATATCATGAGTTTCAATGTTAAGGATGAAGCATAAGGACTTTATAAAAGTTTGAATTATAATATAGAATAATTTTATAGGAGCTTGACCATTTTCCCATACTTGATGATTTTACTAATTTATCAAAGAAATGAATTTTTATTATACGTGTTTAAAAACCATATCTGAATTTTGAAATAGAACATGGAGACATACTTTGCAGAGCTAAAATGCCAGCAGAAAATATATTAGGACTCTTTTGCTCCAGTCTGTCAAACTGAAGCATTTAACATCTTAATTTTGTGTCAGTTATGCTTTTTGGTGGGGACAGTCAATGGAATCCTGAAAGCAGACCTGAAAAGGAAATATTTCTGTAATTTCTGGGTCCATATTCAATCGTAATATCCAGAATATATAACACAATTGATTTATAATTAAAAATGAAGATTTATTTATTTATCTTACTGCAGTGGGTCTTAGTTGTGGCATGCAGTATCTTTAGCTGCAGCATTCGGGTTCTAGTTCTCTGACCAGTGTTTGATCTTGGGCTGCTGGCATTGGGAGCACAGAGTTTAGCCACTGGACCACCAAGGAAGTCTCAGGAATTAGGCGTTTTTAGTTTAGTAGAAATAAAGAATAAGCAAGGAGCTAGTTGAAAGGGAAAACAAAGTATGGCTAAAGCTGCTTCAGACTGGGGGCATTGAACATCTTGCAGGGAAGTTATCAAGCAGTAATAGGATGTGACAAAGCAATGAAGGTGCTTAATTGAATGGGCTCTGTCTGACCAAAGATGAGACAGTTTGAGCATTAGTATGTAAAACTGTAACATAATCACATCAAATATGTTTAAACTCATGAGTTCATGGTGATACTTTAAAAAACTCATTTGTTTTCTTTGGAGTATGCTAAGAAACCAACTATACTTGAAGGTAACCAACTAGTTGAAGAGAGAAAGTTTCTTTACTCAGTACTAGTATTCTGTTTACAGTTAAGGGGTGATAAGTAGAACATCACCATTTCTTAATGAATTCCTGGACTTAAGCAAAGATCATCAGTGGCCGCTAACATCACAAGAATAAAAACAGACATTAGGTTTCTCTTAATGAAAGTTCATAATCCTACCTCTGAAGTATCCTTGCCAAAAAAATTAAATTTAAATCTGAATCTGGTCAAGCCTCTAGCTCCAACTACTGATTTACAGGAAGACAGGGAAACAGTGAAATGATACCGTGGAGTGGAGTCAACAGAATCTAGGCTATGGGGAAGTCCTTGGGACATCAGCTTTTTTTTTTTTTAAACAAATTGTGAGGAATAAAAAAAGAGAAAAGAAGGAAGAAAACTGAAATGAATAGTGATGTTTGGATTTTATTTGGGTCCAAATTTTAATAAGTAAATGTAAAATAATCAGGGAAATTTGAACACTTAATATTTTATATTAAATTATTAATTTTTAGATATGATAGATAATAGCATGTAGTTATATTGAAAAGAGTCATTATCTTTTAGAGGTACATATTGAAATGTTGATGGGTGCAAGGATATGTCTGAGATCTGCTTTATTATTATCTGGGGTAGAGAGGAGGCTGTGGGTGGGGACGGATCAAGATTGGCCATGAGTTGATCAATGTTTATACTAGGCACATGTGGTGTTGGAGGGTGGTGGTGGTATAATTCTTGATATTATTCTCTAAGTTTTTTGGAAGATTTCCTGTAAGAAAAAGGTCCATAAATTTACATTTTCTTTTTGTTGGCTTATAAGAATGCTATTGAACTATGTGTATTTAGCAACCTGCCAAATTTTTATTTCTGATAATTTCTTGAGCCGTTTGGGTTTTATATATACAGAATCATATTGTCTACAAAGGACAGTTTTACTGTATAGTGCTTAATGTTTACCAAGCTCTATTTTAAGCACTTGCACATATTAATCCATTAGGTTCTTATACAAGCCCCAGTGAAGTAGACATTAATTTGCCCAAGATTGCCTAGCTGGTATGTAGTACAGCTGGGATTTGAACCCAGGCATTCTAGCCCTAGAGTCTGTACTTTCCTAGTTTTTATGTCTCTCCTTATAAGTTTTATTTTTAATCCTTCCACTCCAATCTTTGTACTGTTTATTTCTTTTGTTTTACTGTGCTGCCTAGAATTTAAACTTTTAAATAGCAGTTTTCATTTGAATTTTGATTTTAGAAGTTGTCTTAATATTTAGTGAATCCAGAGTCAAGTTTATTCCTATATAAATACATGGTAGTCACTAAGAGACTAAGAATTGACTTAGTATGTAGTCAGAAGCCAAAGAATAAAGTGTATCACTGTTTCCAGTTGCCAAGACATGAAAGCAACCTAAATGTCCATCAACAGATGAATGGATAAAGATGTGGTACATATATGCAATGGAATACTACTCAGCCATAAAAAGAATGAAATAATCATATTTGCAGTAACATGGATGTAACTAGAGATTATCATACTGAGTGAAGTAAGTCAGACAAAGACAAATGTCATATGATGCCACTTATATGTGGAATCTAAAAAAATGATATAAATCAACTTATTTAAAAAACAGATGTAGACTCACAGACAAAGAAAATAAACTTATGGTTACCAAAGAGGAAAGGCAGTTGTGGGTGAGAAATTAGGAATTTGGGATTAACAGATACACGTGACTCTATATAAAACACACATATATATTTTATATTCAGAATACATATAAGATATATATATATGCGTGTATTTCTGAATCACTTTGCTGTACACCTGAAACTAACACAACATTGTAAATCAATTATATTCAATTTAAAAAAAGGAACAAAATATATAGTAACAGCTTCTAGTCTTTTTTCACAATTACTTTTATCTCTTGATCAGTAAGCAGCCTATTCATGGTTCATTTTACTTTGAATTACTTGTTGATTCTATTGATTTGATTTCCTGAATTTCTCTGACTCTCTGATAAAATTACTTCTTTCTTCCCCCATCCTCCACACCTGTTATACAGTTACTTCTCATTGGACTTCACATAGGTTACATGAGATAAAATTAGGCAAAGCATTTATTAGCACATGTTTAAGAGAAAACTCCTTCATAATTTTGTTTAAAAATTATTATTTCTTTAATTAATTTTTTTTAATGGGGAGAAGTGAATATGGTTTAGTTAGTTTAAGAAGCCCTAGGCCTGGGACATGTGGGAAAAACTGTTGATAATGTGCTGTGGTGGTTTAATGAGTAATCTCTGTGTTCTCTGTAAGACACTTTCTTATAATACTCTGAGAAAGATTACTGAGAGAATTGGATACCAAAATAATACTTCCCTAGTAGGGAATGAGGTGGTGGAAACAGTTTAGGGGAAAACATACCTTGAGGAAGCTTTGGTTGAATGGGTCCCAAGCAACCTTATTTGAGCTAATTTAGGATGGAGCCTGGTAGGCGACAGTCCATGGGGTCGCAAAGAGTCGGACACGACTGAGCAACTTCACTTCACTTCACTTCAGAGTTGATACTGTTGAAGTTCTTTACTTAATGTCTCATGTATTATGAGGTCTTTTCGCTCTGCTTGGTGGGAATAACACTCTCCCTACCCTTGTATGAGTTTCAGGAATTCTTTGACCTATCTGTTTTTCATGGGTCCTTTCCCCAGCCTCCGGTAGTTCCTGTCATAGATGACCTGCCGAAGGCTTGAGGGGAGGCCTCTGCAGATCTCCAGAGTTCTGTGTATGTAGGTCCCTTCTCTTTGGTAGGCTTTAACACAGGTTCTGGCTATCTTGGTCTCCCTGAACATTGCCAGTCTCTTGTCTCCTCAGTTGTCTGAGACTGCCAGGCTCTGCTGACGTTCTCCCTCTCTACCCTGTATCCTGGAAACTGCTTCCAGGGTGTGTGAGGTGAAGCAGCTGTAGGGCTCACCTGATTTTTCCCCCCTTTTCACGGGTATCCCACTCCTGCTTTGACTGTCATCCAATATCTGAAAGCTATTGTTTATTTTATCCCAGTTTTCTGGTTGTATATCCAGAAGGATTAATCAGATCGCTGTTAGAAATACTTGATTTTCTTTTCCTTCTTTTCTCTATGATAAGATGTGGACCTAAGTATAATAAAATAAATCAAGAAACCATTGGCTTGAGCTGAGTGTTTCAGGTATTAGGCTTAACTAACTGTTTGCCTCTTGAGAAATCTGTATGCAGATCAGGAAGCAACAGTTAGAACTGGACATGAAACGACAGACTGGCTCCAAATAGGGAAAGGAGTACGTCAAGGCTGTATATTGTCACCGTGCTTATTTAACTTATATGCAGAGTACATCATGAGAAATGCTGGACTGGATGAAGCACAAGCTGGAATCAAGATTGCGGGGAGAAATATCAGTAACCTCAGATATGCAGATGACACCACCCTTATGGCAGAAAGTAAAGAAGAACTAAAGAGCCTCTTGATAAAAGTGAAAGAGGAGAGTGAAAAAGTTGGCTTAAAGCTCAACATTCAGAATACTAAGATCATGGCATCCGGTCCCATCACTTCATGGGAAATAGATGGATAAACAGTGGAAACAGTAGCAGACTTTATTTTTTGGGCTCCCAGATCACTGCAGATGGTGACTGTAGCCATGAAATTTAAAGATGCTTGCTCCTTGGAAGAAAAGTTATGACCAACCTAGACAGCATAGTAAAAGGCAGAGACATTACTTTGCCAACATAAGTCCATCTAGTCAAAGCTATAGTTTATCCAGTAGTCATTTATGGATGTGAGAATTGGACTATAAAGAAAGCTGAGCGCCAAAGAATTGATGCTTTTAAACTGTGGTGTTGGAGAAGACTCTTGAGAGTCCCTTGGATTGCAAGGAGATCCAACCAGTCCATCCTAAAGGAAATCAGTCCTCAATATTCATTGGAAGGACTTATGCTGAAGCTGAAACTCCAATACTTTGGCTACGTGATGTGAAGAACTGACTCATTTGAAAAGACCCTGTTTCTGGGAAAGATTGAAGGCAGGAGGAGAAGCGGATGACAGTGGATGAGATGGTTGGATGGCATCACTGACTCAATGGACATGAGTTTGAGTAGACTCTGGGAGTTGGTGATGGACAGGGAGGTGTGGCGTGCTGCAGTCCATGGGGTTACAAAGAGTCGGACACAACTGAGTGACTGAACTGAACTGAACTGAAGCAGAGGGGTTCCTAGTTGCCTGTGGTCCAAACCCTTTGATAATAATAAACAGTCAGTTTCACCTGGTAGGTTCCTTCTCACTTCCATTCTCTGGAACCTATTGCAGTGGTAGGGTGGTTGGTCAAGAATTATGGTATTCTGAATCTTGGTTAGGTACTATTGTTGTTTAGTCCCTAAATTGTGTCTCACTCTTTGTAACCCCATGAACTGTAGCCCACCAGGCTCCTCTGTCCATTGGATTTCCCAGGTAAGAATACTGGAGGGGGTTGCCATTTCCTTCTCCAGGGGATCTTCCTGACCCAGGGATTAAACCCACGTCTTCTTCGTTGGCAGGCAGGTTCTTTACCACTGAGCCACCTGGAAAGCCCTGGTTAGGTACTGCATAGTTTTATTAAGTTTTTAATACTCTTACTTTCAACTGGATTAAGACCTACTTTTACTTACTTTTTCTCAGCTATTTCATTTTGCGATTACCTTTAATTATATCAGCTTATTTTGGTTATGTTATTGGCTAGATGTCTAGATGGTTGTCATTTTTCACTGGATTGTATTTACTTCATCGTGTGTTCTTCTGTCTCACAGTAACGTTTAGGATCTTTGAAGAGTTTGATTTTTAGGCATTATTATCTTTAGTTTTGGTCCTGCTTCTCTGTTCTTGCTTTCCTTTACCCAGAAATGAATGAGCAGATAAGGAACTGAATGTGAGTGAAAGTTGCTCAGTTGTGCCTGACTCTTTGCGACCCCATGGCCTATACAGTCTATGGAATTCTCCAGGCCAGAATACTGAAGTTGGTAGCCTTTTCCTTCTCCAGGTTATCTTCCCAATACAGGTATCAAACCCAGGTCTCCCGCACTGGGGGCAGATTCTCTACCAGCTGAGCCACAAGGGAAGCCCAAGAATACTGGAGTGGGTAGCCCTATCCCTTCTCCAGTGGATTTTCCTGACCCAGGAATCAAACCACAGTCTCTTGCATTGCAGGTGGATTCTTTACCAACTGAGCTATAAGGGAAGCCCAAGTAACAATAGATGTATGTAAATATATACACATATATACCCAGAGTGCATTTTCTCTATTCTGAGATTAATTATTATGATATAGACTCTTGATTTAATATACTTTAAAGAAAGAAGAAACATTAAATTTATTTTGAAAATACTTCTTAGAAATTAACTGACAGAAACATACATTTATCCATACAGTTCCTATACCATCTTCTTTGGAATCATAATACAAGAGTGAGTCTAATCCTTTTTCATTCTGACATGCTGATTTTCCTCACCTGTTATTGCCTTTTTACACATTATGATTGTCAGTGTAGTTTTGAGTCATATGGGAAATGGTTGAAATTTAACTACTTTTCTTTTTTGGCTAAATTCATAGTTTTTCTATAGATAAACTGTGAATTAAATAATTTCTTTTTTGATTCAGCTGGAAACTTCTGACAGATATCCAGCACTTGGGTAATGAAAGTGAAGTCGCTCAGTAGTGTCCGACTCTTTTCGACCCCATGGACTGTAGCTTACCAGGCTCCTACCTCCATGGGATTCTCCAGGCAAGAGTACTGGAGTGGGTTGCCAATTCCTTCTCCAGGGGATCTTCCCGACCCAGGGATCAAACCCGGGTCTCCCGCATTCCAGTACTTTATAAAATGTAAAGTGGTCTCACCAATGTCTCCCAGCTCTGATAATTCTATGATCTATTTTGAAGGACTGGGCAATTTCTATTACCTTTAATTGCTCTTGCTTGTCTTGCAACAGGCAATATTTGCATCACAATAGCTTTTTATTTCAGTGCTTTCTGAAAACATTTTCAAGCAACAGTTAAGCTTTGGGATTTAACTTAAAATTCTATAGCTTGTGAGTTTACCCATGCAGATAATTCAGCTGTGGTGATATTTGGATAAACAGATACTTCCTATGGGAAGGTATAGTCTCACAGTTTTACACCTGGGCAAGCAGTTACATACATCACAACTTACTCTTGCTTAACTACTGGTACGTTTTTCTGAACATTAATTCTGATACTTCTCTTTTCAGAAACCTAAAAATATTATTTTAAGAGAAACAAGTATCTTTAGAATTGAGAAAATATGACTTAGCAAATAAGTATACAATAATCCTGAAGTCTGCCAAGTGGTAGAATTATAAGTTTTGGTCTGATCAGGTAGCAGTTAGAAAAATTAGTGTTGAGACTGTCCATATGCAAATATGTGGTTAACTTTTTAAAAACTGAGGAACTAGTGAAGCTATGCAAATAGTAACCCAAAGTGAGAAGACTAAAAAATTAAGTACATCTAAATGGAAAAACCAACACAAAATTAAAAAGGAAAATAACAAAATGGAAGATATTTACAAATTTGACCTTAAATACTATCTAAAGTAACCATGAATATTTAAAAAATAATTATAACACGAATATTCCGGTAAGTACACTGATAAAATTGTGTCTATTAGGTCAGCGTAGAGTTTACATAGAATAAACAAAAGTTAGGAAAAGAGTTCATCCTCCTGGATAACTGAAACAATAGTGAATAATCTTTTTATACTTATTGAATAACTATAATAAAGTAGTCCATAGGGAATCAAGTACTCGTGCATTGTTTTGGAATTGGTACAGTTGGGCTCCATGGTTTTCTGATGAGAAATTCCCTGTAGATAATGCATCATTTTTCTCTGCCTGCATTCATGATTAGTTCGTGTTTTGTTTCAGAAACTTTTTAAAAATGTGAGTATGTTTGGATTTCTTTGGATTTAACCCATTTGCAGTTTGCCCAGCTCTTCTTCAATTTTGTTAGCTTATGATTTTAACCAAATTTGAAAAATTGTCACCAGTTATTTCTTCAAATAATTTTTCAGCCCATGCCTTTTCTCCCCTTTTTCTAAGACTTTGATGACATGAATGTTAGATCTTATGTAATTGTTCCAGAGGTCCCCGAGGCTCCATTTATTTTTTTCAGTCTATTCCTTTTCTCTTGTTCAGGTTGGATGATTTCTGTTGATTGATCTTTAAGTTTACTTGCTTTAATATCGATTTTTCTTTGTTATTGCCATCCTGCTATTGAATCCATCCATTGAATTTAATTTTGGCTATTGTATTTTTTAATTCTAAAATTTCCATTTGATTCTCTGTATTCTCTGTATCTTTGCTGACACTTTCTGTTTTCCCATTTGTTTCTGTGAGCGTTCACAGTTGCATTTTGGTTTGTTTTACTGATAGTTGCTCTAAAATCGTTAAATAATTCAAATATGTTTGTCATGTCAGTACTGGTGTCTGTTAATTGTCTGGTCTCATTTAAGTTGCAGTTTTTCATATATTGCTTTATTTTTTTCACGAGTATAGTTATGATAAAAATGAAGAGAATGAGAATAAAGAGGAAATAGAATCAGTCTAGCTGTGTAAACTGAATTTCTTTCTCTATAAAGTAGAAATAATAATATCTACTCCACAGATTTTTTACAAAGACTACATGAAAACACATATCTAAAATATCCAACACAGTCCCTGGCATGTAACAGTGCTCAGAAAATATTAGTTACCTTTGCTTTTCTTTTTTCTGATTATAATTTTGAAAAATCTAAATCATTACTATCATCTACTTGGCATTTTAAGGGAAGAGGCTCTTTAAAAGAGATCTTAACTCTCCTTCCTTAACTAGTTCTCTAAGTTGTGATTCAGTTCAGTTCAGTTCAGTTGCTCAGTCATGTCCGACTCTTTGTGACCCCATGAATCGCAGCACACCAGGCCTCCCTGTCCATCACCAACTCCCGGAGTTTACTGAGACTCATGTCCATCGAGTTAGTAATGCCATCCAGCCATCTCATCCTCTGTCGTCCCCTTCTCCTCCTGCCCCCAATCGCTCGCAGCATCAGAGTCTTTTTCCAATGACTCAACCCTTCGCATGAGGTGGCCAAAGTACTGGAGTTTCAGCTTTAGCATCATTCCTACTAAGGAAATCCAGGGCTGATCTCCTTCAGAATGGACTGGTTGGATCTCATTGCAGTCCAAGGGACTCTCAAGAGTGTTCTCCAACACCACAGTTCAAAAGCATCAATTCTTGGGCGCTCAGCCTTCTTCACAGTCCAACTCTCACATCCATACATGACCACTGGAAAAACCATAGCCTTGACTAGACGTACCTTTGTTGGCAAAGTAATGTCTCTGCTTTTGAATATGCTATCTAGATTGGTCATAACTTTCCTTCCAAGGAGTAAGAGTCTTTTCATTACTTGGCTGCAGTCACCATCTGCAGTGATTTTGGAGCCCCCCAAAAATAAAGTCTGACACCGTTTCCACTGTTTCCCCACCTATTTCCCATGAAGTGATGGGACCAGATGCCATGATCTTCGTTTTCTTTTTTTTTTTTTACATTTATGTAAAAATTGTTTATTGGCTTATACAAAAGACATGGAAATGAGTCTTTTGTGAAATGATTTGTTATTTGATTAATTCTATCTTTTCATCTAATGTTCAGGACTGGATTAGATTTGCTTAGCTCATATAACTGTCTGTCTCTCCCCATTAATTTTTCATCTTACCATACCCATGAAGTGATGGGACCAGATGCCATGATCTTCGTTTTCTGAATGTTGAGCTTTAAGCCAACTTTTTCACTCTCCTCTTTCACTTTCATCAAGAGGCTTTTGAGTTCCTCTTCACTTTCTGCCATAAGGGTGGTGTCATCTGCATATCTGAGGTTATTGATATTTCTCCCGGCAATCTTGATTCCAGCTTGTGCTTCCTCCAGTCCAGTGTTTCTCATGATGTACTCTGCATAGAAGTTAAATAAGCAAGGTGACAATATACAGCCTTGACGTACTCCTTTTCCTATTTGGAGCCAGTCTGTCGTTCCACGTCCAGTTCTAACTGTTGCTTTCTGACCTGCATATAGGTTTCTCAAGAGGCAGGTCAGGTGGTCTGGTATTCCCATCTCTTTCAGAATTGTCCACAGTTTGTTGTGATCCACACAGTCAAAGGCTTTGGCATAGTCAATAAAGCAGAAATGGATGTTTTTCTGGAACGCTCTTGCTTTTTCCATGATCCAGCGGATGTTGGCAATTTGGTCTCTGGTTCCCTTGCCTTTTCTAAAACCAGCTTGAACATCTGGAAGTTCACGGTTCATGTATTGCTGAAGCCTGGCTTGGAGAATTTTGAGCATTACTTTACTAGCATGTGAGATGAGTGCAATTGTGCGGTAGTTTGAGCATTCTTTGGCATTGCCTTTCTTTGGGATTGGAATGAAAACTGACCTTTTCCAGTCCTGTGGCCACTGCTGAGTTTTCCAAATTTGTTGGCATATTGAGTGCAGCACTTTCACAGCATCATCTTTCAGGATTTGAAATAGCTCCACTGGAATTCCATCACCTCCACTAGCTTTGTTGGTAGTGATGCTTTCTAAGGCCCACTTGACTTCACGTTCCAGGATACCTGGCTCTAGGTGAGTGATCACACCATCGTGATTATCTGGGTCATGAGGATCTTTTTTATACAGTTATTCTGTGTATTCTTGCCTCTTCTGTGTATTCTTATGAAATCCTAACAACTTGTTAAAGCCATAGGTAGTCTCTGACTCTTGCTGAGTTGGTTATTGGATGCCCTATTGGACTGATGCATTTTGACTTTTTTCTCTTTTCTCTTGAAACCTCTTTGACTTTCATGATGGAAAGTTTTTCCTGAGAAAGCAATATTTAAGCTAAATTCTGAAAGTTGAGTTAGGAGTTATTAATACTAAGTGAGAAAGGAATAATATGGTGGCAGACAGAACCAGCTTATCTTAAGTTCTTGAGGTAAGGAAGGAGCATATAGCATATTGGAGGTACCCAAAGAAAGTCAGTACAGAAATAAAGATGATGTGGTATTGGCAAAGGGATAGACACTTAGGTCATTGGAACAGAGTAGACAGTCACAGAAAGTTGAACATGACTGAAGTGACTTATCTGCAGGCAGACAGACAGTCTGGAAATGGGACCCCCAGAAATATGGCCAGTTGATTTTTGATAAAGTTGCAAAAGCAGTTCTAGAGAGAATAACCTTTTTTTTGGTAAATGATGATACATACGTGATTTATATAAACACACATATTCATATGTACACACATTTTTGGAAATGTGTGGATTATTTTCTGTAAGTGGTATATTTATATAGTTTGGCAGTTTGATTTTGTTTTTCAGTCTGCAGCATATTTAGATCTATGTTTTGTTGTTGTTTTATTTTTCTGCCTTGTGTTTTACACTCTGGCTATATTTGTCTTATTTGGGGCCTCAGGGTTTTTACTGCAGATCGTTTGTAAGTTTTTAAAACTACAAACAGTAGAGTCAGGAGTGTCTTGTATGTACTTTCTCATGTACCTGCATGATAGTTGCTTTAAGATAAAAATAAGTGGAATTGTAGAACCATATGGTATATGAACTTTAAATGTTTCCTAAGGAAAATGTCAAACTTATGCCAAAGTAGACAAAATAGAAGAATGAACAACTCACCTTCAACAGTTATCAATCTTGTTTTATCTGGACTCTCATTCACTTTATCTCCTCTCACAGTTTGAAACAAATCCGGATACTATGTCATTTGAGCTGTAAATATTCCATGTGTTCCTGGAAAAATATAAGGTCTTTTTGTTTTTTTAAGAAAAATGGAATTGTAATACCATTCCCTGAATATTCATTGGAAGGACTGATGCTGAAGCTGAAGCACCAGTACTTTGGCCATGTGATGCAAAGAGCCATTTCATTCGAAAAGACCTGATTGGGAAAGATTGAGGGCATGAGGAGAAAGGGGTGACAGAGGATCAGATGGTTGGATGGCATCATCCACTCAATGGACATGAGTTTGGGCAAACTCTGGGAGATAGTAAGGGACAGGGAAGCCTGGCGTGCTGCACTTCATGGGATTGCAAATGTTTGGACACAAGTGAGTGACTGAACAATAAATCACACTTGAAAATTAACAATAATTCTTTAGTATCTTTGAATATTGAGTCAGTATTCAAATTAAAAAATTTTTTAATGTCAGAAGCATTTAATGTCAGAAACATTCCTTCCATTTTTAAAAAAATTATTTACTTGTTTGAATTATGATCCAGATAAGGTTCACTTTTGAAAACTTTGTTTTCTACTTTAAGACCTTACTCATATTCCACAGATTTTTTTTATTCCTAGGTGATTTTTATTTTTGTCTTTTCTGGGATGGAGTGGTTCTGATATCTTTAAAACAAATCATAGCCTACCTGTTTCCAGTTCTGATTTTCCCGTTCCCTCCTTTATTTTACTTTATGTTTTCACAGCATTTGTCACCTTTTCACAGACTTGATAATTTACCTATTTATTATGTGTGTTGTTACTACCTGTGTTCCTTACTCTCTCTCCAAATCTGGAATGTAATTTTTACAAGGATAGGGATCTATCTTTTTATTTCTAGACATCATACTGAGGACTGATATGAATTCTATGAGTTTTATATTCTCTTTTGAGTTTTGTAAGGAGAATTTTTCATGTTATATGCAAATAATGACTTTTGGGGAGTCTTTTCCTTTCTAGAATTAATGTATCTTTTCCTTAGTTTATTGCATTGACTGTCTTCCAATTCTGTGATGAATGGTTCATGTGATTTCCCTCAGTATTTGTTTTTAACATACATGAGAATTCTTTTGTTACTTTATTCCTAAGTATTGATACAATGTTTACTATTGACTTCTGATATATTTTAACAAAGTGTGGAAGTTCACTTTTTGTTCCTACCTTGCTAAAAGTTTTTATTTGGGGATTTTGAATTTTATCAATGGAAAAGGCACATAAATAATCTATATTTATGAGAGTTATCACCATTTTGTAGATGATACCACCAAGAGTAAGGAGTTGAACATACAGTGGTTGCTAAGAAACAGAAACTGAGGGGAGCTTTTGGTGGTCTTAAAGGGTGGAGAGACTGCTGGACTTCAGGATTACAAGACATCTAGGGCTTGAATGACCAAGATCCTAAAGAGAATATAAGCACAGAAAAGGAGAGCCAAAAGTCTGAACCATGTTTCCACCAGAAGTTTTTGCAGATTGCTAAACTGCATAAGCCAATAGGCAGAAAAGTTGAACCATAGGTGGCTACTGAGAAGTTGAGAAGCTAAGCAGAATTTTCAGCAGTTTCATGGTACTAAAGAGATAGAAGAATCCTGGTAGATATCCTAGGCTTTCAGTTGAGATCTACAAATAACTATATTGTAACAGTAGGCATAAACCAGAGAAGACCAGGTCTTTTAATTTTTTTAATTGAATTATATGTAGTTCATGTATAATACATTATACAGGAGTATAATATAGTGATTCACAATTTTTAAAGGTTATACTCCCTTTATAGTTTATAACATATTGGCTATATTCCCTGTGTTGTACAGTATATCTGTTTTTTTATATATTTATTTATTTGTTTGGGTGTGCTGGGTCTTCGCTACTACTGGATCTGGTTGCCTGACCAGGGATTGAACTCATGTCCCCTTCATTGGGAGCACAGAATCTTAACCATTAGGCCACCAGGAAAGTCCCAATATTTGTATATTTTTTGAACAATTATTTATTTATTTTATTTCATTTTTGGTTGCTCTGGGTCTTTGTTGCTGCACATAGGTTTTCTCTAATTGTAGCGAGCGAGGGCTACCCTTTATTGCAGTGTGCGGACTTCTCATTGCAGTAGCTTCTCTTGTTGCAGAGCTCAGGCTCTGGGTGTGCAGACTTCAGTAGTTGCAACATTCAGGCTCAGTAGTTGTGACTCTTGGGTTCTAGAGCTTGGGCTCAGTAGTGGTGGCACACGGGCATGGTTGCTCTGCATAGTGTGGAATCCTCCTAGACCAGAGATTGAACCTGAACAGGGGACACTTCAACGTGTCTGCTGAAGTGGCAGGTGGATTCTTATCCACTGTACCACTAGGAAAGTCCCAGCTGTAGTAGTTTGTGCCTCTTAAATCTCTGCCCCTCCCCACTTCCCTCTCTCTACTTATAACCACTTATTTGTTCTCTATATATGTATCTACTTTTTTGTTATATTCAGTAGTTTTATTTTTTAAATTCCACATATAAGTGATGTTATACAGTATTTGTCTTCCTATGTCTTGACTTATTTCACTTAGCATAGTGCCCTCCAAGTCCATCCATGTTACAAATGGCAAAATTTCATTCGTTTTTATGGCTGAGTAGTAGTCCATAGTGTGTTGAGTGTATGTGTGTATATATATCTATATCACATCTTCTTTATTCATTTGTCTGTTGCTAGACACTGAGGTTGTTTCCATATCTTGGCTATTGTAAATAATGCTGCTGTAACCATTGGGTGCATGTTCATAGGTCTTAATATGATTGAAAATTGTCTTCAGATTAGCTTAATGTCTGATTAAATGGAATTAGGTCCCATTACCAACCAGAAAAGGCAGAAAAAAGGCAGAGGAACCAGAGATCAAATTGCCAACATCTGCTGGATCATTGAAAAAGCAAGAGAGTTCCAGAAAAACATCTATTTCTGCTTTATTGACTATGCCAAAGCCTTTGACTGTGTGGATCACAATAAACTGTGAACAATTCTGAAAGAGATGGGAATACCAGACCACCTGACCTGCCTCTTGAGAAACCTATATGCAGGTCAGGAAGCAACAGTTAGAACTGGACGTAGAACGACAGACTGGCTCCAAATAGGAAGAGGAGTACGTCAAGGCTGTATATTGTCACTCTGCTTATTTAACTTCTATGCAGAGTACATCATGAGAAACGCTGGACTGGAGGAAGCACAAGCTGGTATCAAGATTGCTGGAAGAAATATCAATAACCTCAGATATGCAGATGACACCACCCTTATGGCAGAAAGTGAAGAGGAACTCAAAAGCCTCTTGATGAAAGTGAAGGAGCAGAGTGAAAAAGTTGGCTTAAAGCTCAACATTCAGAAAACGAAGATCATGGCATCCAGTCCCATCACTTCATGGGAAATAGATGGGGAAACAGTGGAAACAGTAGCAGACTTTATTTTTTTGGGCTCCCAAATCACTACAGATGGTGACTGCAGCCATGAAATGAAAAGACGCTTACTCCTTGGAAGGAAAGTTATGACCAACCTAGATAGCATATTGAAAAGCAGAGACATTATTTTGCCAACAAAGATCCATCTAGTCAAGGCTATGGTTTTTCCAGTGGTCATGTATGGATGTGAGAGTTGGACTGTGAAGAAAGCTGAGCACCGAAGAATTGATGCTTTTGAACTGTGGTGTTGGAGAAGACTCTTGAGAGTCCCTTGGACTGCAAGGAGATCCAACCAGTCCATTCTGAAGCATATCAGCCCTAGGTGTTCTTTGGAAGGAATGATGCTAAAGCTGAAACTCCAGTACTTTAGCCACCTCATGCGAAGGGTGGAAAGGACTAATTGGAAAGGACTGTGATGCTTGGAGGGGTTGAGGGCAGGAGGAGAAGGGGACGACAGAGGATGAGATGGCTGGATGGCATCACTGACTCAATGGACTTGAGTCTGAGTGAACTCCAGGAGTTGGTGATGGACAGGGAGGCCTGGCGTGCTGCAATTCATGGGGTCACAAAGAGTCGGATACGACTGAGCGACTGAACTGAACTGAACTGAACCAACCAGAAACTAAAGAAGATCTATTGAAAAATATATCAGACACAACCTCTACAATTTTTATTATGCAATATCTGACATTCAGTCTCCAGATTCCAGCCATGCCAAGAGTTACGAACAAGAGAAAAACACATGTATAACCACAGATAATCAGATGTGGACTTCGGTGCCACTTCCTTCATCCCTCTTTTGTTTCAGACTAGAAATCTGTCATTTGAATTTTTTTTTTTTTCCTGTAGGTAAAGCATTGTTTCTCTCTGGCTATTTTCATTGTATTTTCCTTGTCCTTAGTTTTCAGAAGCTTAACTATAAACTCTCTGGGTGTGGATTACTTTGAGCTTATCCTGTTTAGGATTCACTTAGTTTCTATAAACTTGTGTGTTTTTCTAAGCTTGAGAAGTTATAAGCTTTTGTTTCTTAGTGAACTTTTTTAGTCTTACCCTTTCTTCTCTCTTTTTGGGACTCCGAAGACATGGGATATAAGTCTTTTGTTGTAGTTCCACAGGGCCCCAAGGGTATGTTTTATTTTATTTTTCAGTGTTTTCCCTCTATTGTTTGGATTGGGTAGTTTCTTCTGTTCTATCATCCAGTTCAGTGATTCTTCCCTCTGTCCTCTTCATTCTACTGTTGTTCTCATCTGTTGAGTTTTTTATTTCAGTTATTGCATGTTTTCAGTTCTGAAATTTTTTTTGGTGTATTTTTTCCTTAGTTGAGATTCCATGTTTATTTGTTTCATGCATGTGCATAGTTGCTCTCGGAGACATTTTTGTAATGTCCACTTCAAACATTATGTCAGTAGTGGGGCCATCAGGATTTTAATCCAGAATCTGCTTCTCAGTAACTTTATGAAGCTGGGCAACCTCTTGGGTTTTAATCTCTAATCTAATCTCTGTATTCCTTGCATTTCATCAGTGTAAAATGGGACTAATGACAGTAATTAGTAACTGCTTCACAGAATTATGGTAAGGGTACAGTTAATATGTATAATATGTTTATAGCATTAGCTAGGCACATAGTATTAATATATGTTCAATAAATATTGTGTGTGTGTGTAGTTCCAAAGTCATGTCCAACTCTTTGTGACCCCATGGACTGTAGCCTGCCAAGCTCCTCTCTCCATGGGATTTCCCAGGCAACAATACTGGAGTGGGTTGCCATTTCCTTTTCCAAAGGATCTTCCCGACCTAGGGATCCAACTCAGGTCTCTTGCATTGGCAGACAGATTCTTTACCACTGTGACGCCAGGACTTCCATCATCTTGGTAACTGGTGTCTGTGGATTGTCTTTTTTCATTCATTTTGACATACTCCTTGTTGTGATAAGAGTTATGAGATTTCTTGTTATGATGAATGATTTTTATTTGATACCTGGACATTTTGGATATTATGTTCTGAGACACTGGATCTTATTTAAGCGTTCTGATTTAGCTGGCTTTTTCTGGCACTGCTCCAGCATGGGAAGTAGGGGAGTGCTCTGCCACATTTCTGCCTAGTGGGAATATAAGTCCAAGTTTCTCACTCTGCCTTTGTTGACTCTCAAGTTTGTGGGAGATTCCTCACTACTGCTGCTCAGAGACGGGAGGTCTGGCCTCCACTGACTTCCCCAGCTGGGAGGGGCTGGTATGCCTCAGCCCTGTTCCCCACATGCCCTCCACAGGGGCCTTTTTACTGTTGGACAGTGGCAAAAGGCCCGACTCCACTAGGCCTCTTCTGACACCAGCCTGTCCTAAGGAAAGAGAAGTACACCTTCTTACTGCCAGGTGGACACCCAAGCTCTCCCTGTGGTCTTCACTGACACCAGCAGGAAGAAGGTCTCATTGTCACTTGGTAAGGACCAACTCCCAAATGGCCTTCTCTGACACCATGTGGTAGGGAGTGTGGGGTACCTTGTTACAGTTTGGAAAAGGTAGAAGCCTAGGTTCTCCACTTGACCTTTGCTGGTAGAGCTTGGTCACAGTTTCGTTCTGTGAGGTTTGTCTGGGTATAACAGCTTTTTGTCTAGATTGGCTCTTTCCTGATCTTTTGGCTGGGGAGAACAGGATTTTTTAATTTGGTTGATTGTTTTGATTGGGCCTGTTGATGTTTCTAGGTTGCGAGCTTAGTCAGCACCAAGTCTAGAGCATACATGGCATAAAAGAAAATCCATGGAGCTCACCACCATGCTGTTTCCTTTAGATCCGGTGTGTCCTAACTGATCCACCTTCTTCTCTCCACCTTTAAACTCTACTTATGTTTGTTACGTCGATATTTGTTGTCCAGAACTTTTTAGTTTTACTTAGTGGGAAGAACAGGGAAAATATATCTATTCTATCTTCCCCGAAGTGGAAGTCCTTAAGTACTTTAAATTCAATCTTAATTGTTTAATTTTCAGTATAATTAAAGTACCTTTTAGTCTGTTTGCCATCTGTTGACTGGGTAGAATTTTATCAGTGTGCCTCACTTTTAGAGCTTTAAAATTTTTTTAATGAAAGTATGACTTATCATCTAGAAATGGAAGTTTTAGAATTAATCTTTTAGTCTTAATTATTTTGGAGGAAAAGCAACAATTTTCTATATCCCATTTTATTAAAAATATATACATAAACTCTCTGGTTTTTGTTTGCTTAAAGATGAAGTCCCAAGAAGGCTTATGTATTAATTATGTATATCTTAAGAAATAAAGAATACTACTTTGAATATATTAAATTTATTTACTACCACTACCACCCCCACTTCCATTTTCTTAGTAGATTACATTAATTTCATACAGTTGATCCAGATAGCTACAACTGACTGTTTAATTATTTTCCTGATTTCAGGTTCTCTTTACAACTACATCAGAGATTGAATTAATACACTAATAAATCACTAAATACTGCTCTGAGGGGTTTAGAAATAAGTTGGGTAAGTTTAATATCATCTTAAATACTACCTGGATTTTTCTAGTGAATTCCTGATTTGGGCCTGTTATGCGCCTGGCATCAAGCTGGACACATTGAGTGGGGAGAGTGTTCTCACTTTGATTTTCCTCTTTGCTTATGGAACTTCTCAGTTTTCTTTTGGATCGGGAACCCCTTGAAAGGTTTGCATAAAGCTGTTGTCACTTTTCACAAACATGCACAGATATCAGAGTGTGTGAGGACCTTCTGACATCCCCCAGAGTTCACAGGCCTTGGGTCAAGCGTCTGCTCTATAGATTTTAAGACACTTTTACATGCTTTATTGCTCTTTCATTAATAAATATCACAACAGCCCTGAGAATTAGTGGCTTGTATTCATATTTAATAATGAAGAAACCGGTGCTCAAAGTGGTGTGTGACTTATCCAGTCGTGTAGCTATGAAATGCAAGTCTAGAACTGAAGGCTTTCTAAATTGTGACAGTTTCTCAGGGGGGGATCAGTGTTTTCTAAGGTTCTTGGTACTTACTGTCAAATTGCTTCCTAATAAGGGAGAGTTATCTTTTCCTCACTGTCAGGAAATGAGCATGCCTTTTCACCACATTATCACATTGAGTTTTTCCCCACACCATTGTTTCTTAAACTGATATGTACATGGGATATATATTTATTTTCAGATTCTTTTCCATTATATGTTATTACATGACATTAAATACTGTTCCTATATCAGTCCTATATAGTAGGTTCTTGGTTTTTATTTTATATATAGTAATGTGTATCTGTTAATCCCAGACTCCTAATTTATCCACCTCCCCCACCATGCTATACCCTCTGGTAATCATAAATTTGTTTTCTGTGTCTGCAAATCTGTCTCTCTTTTTCAATAATAAGCTTGTTTATTATTCTGTTTTTAAATACGCTCGTATAATTTTTTTTACATTGATATGCTATTTGTCTTTCTCCAACTTCACTTAGTATGATAATCTCTAGGTTCATCCATGTTGCTGCAAATGGCATTATTTTATTCTTTTTATGGCTGAGTAGTATTCCATTGTATCTGTGTGTTGCATCTTCTTTATCCATTCCTCTGTTGATGGACATTTCTGTTGCTTTCATGTCTTGGCTGTTGTAAAAGGTGCTGCAGTGAACATTGGGATGCATGTATCTTTTTGAATTAGAGTTTTGTCCATAAGTGGAATTGCAGGATCATATGGTAATATGGAACCTTTACCATATGGAACCATTTTGCCTTTTTGCATTTCTTGTTTTGGGGATGGTCTCGATCCCTGCCTCCTGTACAATGTCACAAACCTCCATCCATAGTTCTTCAGGCACTCTATCAGATCTAATCCCTTGAATCTATTTATCACTTCCACTGTATAATCCTAAGGGATTTGATTTAGGTCATACCTGGATGGTCTAGTGGTTTTCCCTACTCTCTTCAATTTAAGTCTGAATTTGGCAATAAGTTCATGATCTGAGCCACAGTCAGCTCACGATCTTGTTTTTGCTAACTGTATAGAGCTTCTCCATCTTTGGCTGCAAAGAATATAATCAATCTGATTTTGGTATTGACCATCTGGTGATGTCCACGTGTAGAGTCTTCTCTTGTGTTGTTGGAAGAAGGTGTTTACTATGACCATTGTGTTCTCTTGGCAACTCTGTTAGCCTTGGCCCTGCTTACTCCAAGGCCAAATTTGCCTGTTACTCCAGGTATCGCTTGACTTCCTACTTTTGCATTCCAGTCCCCTATAATGAAAAGGGCATCTGTTTTGCGTGTTAGTTCTAGAAGGTCTTGTAGGTTTTCATAGAACTGTTCAACTTCAGCTTCTTCAGCATTACTGCTCAGGGCATAGACTTGGATTACTGTGATATTGAATGGTTTGCCTTGGAAATGAACAGAGATCATTCTGTCATTTTTGAGATTGCATCCAAGTACTGCATTTCAGACTGTTTTGTTGACTCTGAGGGCCACTCCATTTCTTCTAAGGGATTCTTGCCCACAGTAGTAGATACAATGGTCATCTGAGTTAAATTCACCCATTCCAGTCCATTTTAGTTCACTGATTCCTAGAATGTCAACGTTCACTCTTGCCATCTCCTGTTTGACCACTTCCGTTTTGCCTTGATGCATGAACCTAACATTCCAGGTTCCTGTGCAATATTGCTCTTTACAACATTGGACTGGAAAAGGTCAGTTTTCATTCCAGTCCCAAAGAAAGGCAATCTAAAGAATGTTCAAACTACCACACAATTGCACTCATCTCACATGCTATCAAAGTAATGCTCAAACTTCTCCAAGCCAGCCTTCAACAGTACGTGAACTGTGAACTTCCAGATGTTCAAGCTGGACTTAGAAAAGGCAGAGGAACCAGAGATCAAATTGCCAATATCTGTTGGATCATTGAAAAAGCAAGAGAGTTCCAGAAAAACATCTGCTGCTGCTTTATTGACTATGCCAAAGCCTGTGTGGATCACAACAAACTGTGGAAGAATTCTTAAAGAGATAGGAATACCAGACCACCTGACCTGCTTCCTGAGAAATCTGTATGCAGGTCAAGAAGCAAGAGTTAGAACTGGACATGGAACAACAGACAAGTTCCATATTGGGAAAGTAGTATGTCAAAGTTGTATATTGTCACCCTGCTTATTTAACTTATATGCAGAGTACATCATGAGAAATGCTGGACTGGATGAAGCACAAGCTGGAATCAAGATTGCAAGGAGAAATATCAATAACCTGAGATATGCAGATGACACCACACTTCTGACAGAAAGCGAAGAAGAACTAAAGAGCCTCTTGATGAAAGTGAAAGAGAAGAGTGAAAAAGTTGACTTACAACTCAACATTCAGAAAACTAAGATCATCACATCTGGCCCCATCACTTCATGGGAAATAGATGGAGAAACGATGGAAACAGTGACAGACTTCATTTTTGGGGGGGCTCCAAAATCGCTGCAGATGGTGACTGCAGCCGTGAAATTAAAAGATGGTTGCTCCTTGGAAGGAAAGTTATGACCAACCTAGATAGCATATTAAAAAGCAGACACATTACTTTGCCAACAAAGGTCCGTCTAGTTAAGGCTATGGTTTTTCCAGTAGTCATGTATGGATGTGAGAGTTGGACTATAAAGAAAGCTGAGCACTGAAGAATTGATGCTTTTGAACTGTGGTGTTAGAGAAGACTCTTGAGAGTTCCTTGAACAGCAAGGACATCCAACCAGTCCATCCTAAAGGAAATCAGTCCTTTACATTCATTGCAAGGACTGATGCTGAAGCTGAAACTCCCAATACTTTGGCTACCTGGTGCGAAGAACCGACTCATTTGAAAAGACCCTGATGCTGGGAAAGATTGAAGTCAGGAGGAGAAGGGGATAATAGAGGATGAGATGGTTGGATGGCATCACCAACTGAATGGACATGAGTGTGAGTAAACTCTGTGAGTTGGTGACGGATAGGGAGGCCTGGCGTGCTGCAGTCCATGACGTCACAGAGAGTCAGACACAACTGTGTGAACTAAACTGATGGTAATTCTATTTTTAGTTCTTTAGTAGTAGTAGTGAAAGTCACTCAGTCGTGTCCGACTCTTGGGACACCAGGGGCTGTAGCCAACTAGGCTTCTCTGTCCATGGGATTCTCCAGGCAAGAATACTGGAGTGGGTTGCCATTTCCTTCTGTAGGGGATCTTCCCGACCCAGGAATCGAACCCAGGTCGCTGCATTGCAGGCAGATTCTTTACCGACTGAGCTATGAGGGAAGCCCTTGTAGTTCTTTAATGAACCTCTATACTCTTCTCCATAGTTGCTACACCAGTTTACATTTCCAGTAACAGTGTAGGAAGGTTCCCTTGTCTCCACACCCTCTCCAGCATTTGTTATTTGTAGACGTTCTGATGATGGCTATTCTGACTGGTGTGGGGTGATACCTCACTGTAGTTTTAATTTGCGCTTCTCTAATAATTAGCAGTATTGAGCATCTTTTCTTGTGCCTGTTGATCATCTGCATAAATATTTTTTGTTTAATCTTTCAGAATTTTATAATGATGCTATATAGAAATCTAACTTTTTTCTTCTAAATTAGGTAATTCATTTGGGTAGCTTTTATTGAATGTTTCTTTGGTTACCGACTGTTTGAAGTCTGCCTTTATCATATAAAAAACTCCCATATATTATATATGTGTTTGTCTGTATAATGTTCCTTTAATCTCATTCTGTATTGCTATGTGTTTATCATACTCTTTTAATGTTATATTATTGAAAGTAGCTTTTGAGTTTTCTCCTATTAGACTTTCAAAAATGTTTGTCTTGATTTGGGGGGAAACTAGTATCTCTTTATTATCTATACTTATGCACCTTAGTGGAATCTTCTCTGTCTCTGTATTCTTGGGGACTTTCCTTATGTTCTCTGGCTCCCAAGAGTCTTTCCCTGGCTTTCTCACTAGAACGTGGAGTTTTCTTTCTCTCAGTAGTGGTGCCTGTCCCCGTCCCCACTGCCCCCCGCCCGCCACGCTTCAGTGTTGCACAGTTACACCCCACCGAGCCCTCCTCGATAAAAGGAATAAGGGGGAAAAAAGGAGAAGTGAGGCTGCCTTCCCCAACCCCAATACTCTTCATGCCACCCTGGCTCCTTTTTCTAGTTTCTTAGGAGATTGGAGCCAGTTTTCTCTTAGGCTTTTAAGTTTCCCTCCTCCCTTGTACAGCTTTATGACTTGGACTGGCTTCAGAGCGGGTCAGCAGAGAAAAAAAAGAAAAGGAGCTGGGAATTCCCCATCCCAAACATTTACACTTTCCAGCTTGCAGAAGCCCCTTTTATTCCAGTGAGAAAAGGAGTTTCTCTTATAGTTGTTGCTGTGTGCACCTGCTGTGTAATGCTGGGACTCGACCCACCCTCATGTCAAAGTGGTAAACAAGAAAGGATTTTTAAAATAGCGTGGACTCACCGCCAGATTGATTGTTCTTCACATTTTGACTTCCCTCCCCAGTTTGCCTGCCATTGTTTATTCTTCAGAGTTCTCAGGTAACTGCTTTTAGGATTCTCTCCAGAGTTTTTTTTTTTTTTTTTTCTTTTTACTAATTGTAATCAGCGGGAGAGATATAATGGGCTTTTACTCCATCTTGGCCTTCACTGAAAGTCAAGATATTTCATTTTGAAAATAATTTTTGTTTTTATTTTCTAAAAATTCTTTTTTTTTCCTTGGTTACCACATTTTATGACAGTTTTCTTATTTTATGGATATACTGTACTGAATCTCTCTGAAGATACCAGTTAAAGTTAAGAACATTTTATTTCTTTTCGTTGCCTTACTTTCTTTTTTATGGGTCTTTGTGCCTTTGCTTTTTCACCTTAGTGCCTCTTTTAGTTTTCATTAAGTAGCTGATGATTCTTGGCTTGTTGTTGTTTAGTTGCTCAGCCATGTCCGACTCTTTGCGACACCAAGGACTGCAGCACACCAGGTTTCCTTGTCCGTCACTATCTCCCAGGTTTTGCTCAAACTCATCTCTGTTGAGTTGATGATGCCATCCAACCATCTAATCCTCTGTCACCCCCTTCTCCAGCCATCAATCTTTCCCAGCATCAGGGTCTTTTCTAGTGAGTCTGCTCTTCACATCAGGTGGCCAAAGTATTGGAGCTTCAGCTTCAGCATTAGTCCTTCCAATGAATATTCAGGGTTGATTTCCTTTGTGATTGACTGGTTACGTGTCTCTGCAGTCCAGGGTACTCTCAAGAGTCTTCACCACCACCACAGTTTGAAAGCATCAGTTCTTGGCTATTCTTCTTTATAGTATTTTTAAATGAAGGTCTAAACCAGTGTTTGTCCAACTTTAGTACATGTAATGGTCACTTGGGGACTAAGTTTAAATGCAGATTCCTAGCCTTATTCTCAAAACATCTGATTCAATGTGTTTTGGTGGAGCATCTAAACAGTTTAGATAATTCTGATGCTGGTAACATCTTGGTAACTGGTATAATTCTGTAAAGCTCAGTTCTTCTCTCCAGAGAATTGTATTCTCCACTGAGTATTATCACTGACCACATAACTCTGCAAGTTGGTTTCCCACTTGCTGTGGTAAATGGGATGTAGAGTTCCTTTTTTCTTTTTTTTGCAGTTGCAAAGACAAGGCTAACAAACTTCTGCTGTAAGTGAAAGTGAAAGTTGCTCAGTTATGTCCAACTCTTTGCAACCACATGGCCTATACAGTCCATGGAATTCTCCAGGCCAGAATACTGGAGTGGGTAGCCTTTCCCTTCTCCCGCGGATCTTCCTAACCCAGGGATTGACCCAGGTCTCTCACATCGCAGGAGAATTCTTTACCAGCTGAGCCACAAGGGAAGCCAAGAATATTGGAGTGGGTAGCCTATCCCTTCTCCAGGGGATCTTTCTGACCCAGGAATTGAATGAACCAGGGTCTCCTGCAGATTCTTTGTAGGTGGATTCTTTACCAACTGAGCTATGAGGGAAGCCTCTGCTATAAGGAAGGGATTTATCTACAAGGAGAGTTCTGATTAGTTCTGCATTGTCGTCCCTCGATCACAGTCTATTGTGATTGTCCCTAACCTGCTATTATCTCCAACTCAAAGTTCATACTATAAGTCCTCTGACAAAGACTTTAGACCCACAGTAAATGCTGTGGTCAGCATTTACCATTTATCATCAGAGTTTTTATTGGTTATCTTTGGTGATTTTTCACTTAGTTGTTCTGTGGCTTGACATGAGGTGTTTGGGGAGAAGAAGAAGTGGATACTCAGTCTGCCATCTTGAACTGGAAATCCATTGTTACTTTTAAAGTGATGTTGATTTCTAGTATGCCAAGAAGTGTTTCTTTTGAATTCTTACATAAAACAAACATCATAAAATCTGTAGCAGGATCATAACTTAATTCCTACTAAGTCAGGTATATGAAGAAAATACAGCTTCTTTATTTTCCTAAAAGCCCTGTCTTCCTTTTGATGAACCCTGGGTACTGGGTAACTGGAGGAAGAGTACCAGTGTTATTCCAAGCTGGTAAACTAAGTCATATCTAGTAATTTAAACTGATCTCTTTGGATATTTTAGTCTCTGTTTGGATACTAGTCATTCAGGTATCATCTCTTTGCCCTCGCTTTCCCACAATGGAATCTTAATGGATGCTTGTGTGACCTTGTAGTCATGGAAGGATACCAGAACCATCAAGTCCATGTGCTGTTTTCTCTGTTTCTTACTGGTCTCTCCTTTAAAGTAACTGGTCAGGCTGTTTCCTGGAATTGTGACTACTGTGGTGCTACCAGCACTGTCCTAGAGTATTCTTCAGATGTCTGAAGCTGAAGTTTACAACTAATGTTACCACAAGATCTGTTCTCTTGGTTCCCAGGATCTATTGCCATTTGCTCAGGTGTCATGGATAACCTGAGGTCTGGTTTGGGATTCCCATCGACTCACTAGCCAGGTGGTCTCTTTTCCAGGCCTCTGCTGTGGAGCCGCTTTGCCCCTGTTACAGGGACCTCTTCTGGCAAACTTAAAATCACCATCTTAAGTTACCTTTCTGCACTAGTTTAGAGCACCTAGGAATTTCCCAGAGCCTTTCATGGCACACAGAAGAAAAAGGAGACCCCAGAGCAGGTGTCACACCCTTCCTCTATCGGATTGGGCTTCTGTGCATATGCTCTGGTGTGGCTGGCTCCAACTTGTTCTAGGTGTGTATGTGCCCGGTCCCTCAGTTGTGTTCGACTCTTTGGCCCCTCCCTTCTGGCCCCCTTGGACTATAGCCTTCAGTCTCATCTGACCGTGGAATTTCCCAGGCAAGAATACTGGAGAGGGTTGCCATTTCCTTCTCCAGGGGATCTTCCTGACCCAGGGCTCAAACTCACATCTCTTGTGTCTCCTGCATGTGCTGACAGGTTGTTTACCACTGGCGCTACCTGGGGAGCCGAGGGTGTGTATGAGGGGAGAATAATGGCTTGGTGGGGGTGGGCAGTGGGGGTACACAGGATGTTTCTGGAAGGCGGTGACTTTCCACTTACTCAACAAGAAGCAGAGCAGAAACCATTCTAACTCCCAGATTTCCTCAATCTTTCACACATTCCTTTCCTTTTGCAGCCTCGACCTGGATTGGGTAAAGGAAGTACTGGTCTAATCACTTGCTTCTCCTGTCTCAGTCTTAATGTCTTTATCCCACAGTCCTTTGGCCAGAATCAGGATTTTTTTTTTTGGCTATGCTGAATCTTCGTTTCTGTGAAGGCTTTCTCTAGTTGCCTTGAGTCGGGGGCTACTCTCTAGCTGCAGTACACGGACTTCTCATTGCAGTGGTTCTCTTGTTAGGGAGCACAGGCTCTAGGGCATGCAGGCTTCGGGAGTTGTGACACGTGGGCTCAGTAGTTTCAGCTCTGGGCCTCTAGAGCACAGGCTCAATAGTTACAGCCCATGGGCTTAGTTACTCTGCAGCACGTGGGGTCTTCCTGGGGTCGAACCCGTGTCTCCTCCATTGGCAGGTAGATTCTTCACTGAGCCACCAGGGAAGCCCCAGAATCGGGAATTTGAGGCTTTAATTTGTAGTCTCTCGGTTTTATCCTCCTTCTACCCTAGGTAGTAGGCATTATGTTCTAGCTATCATGAGCAAAAGGGATATCTGCTCTCCAAAGTGAAAGAAACTGCACTCTTGAGTCTTTCAAGCTTGGTCAGAAAACATTAGTGTAAAAAAAATGTCTTTCTTTGGGAAAACCAGAACTTCAAGACCTATCTTGCTGCAAAATCCTTTCTTTAACTCAAAAGGCAAATGTTAAATATTTATCTAAACTTCTCCAAGGAAGTGGTTGCTACTTGTAGAACAGTAGAAAAGTTAGTAGAAGGAAATGCAAATAGGAGAAAATATAACTGTTTTCCTGATCATTAAGGTATATCTACCCTTATTACTCTTCTTTTTCAAAGTTTCCTTGTTTTTCCTTTTACATTTACTCTTTTACCCTTTTATTGTGGTATAGATTCTTATATGATTATATTTCTAAAATATACTTTAGTTTTTATTTGATTTATATTAAGCCTGTAGTTTTTGGATCAGTTTGTATCTTAATAATAGTTTTCCCAAACAGGAAAATAATCTGTTTATATCTTTTCCTATCTTTAAAAAAAATTTATCAGTAAGGTTTTGTAAAATTTTGAAACATGACTTTAAAATATAGAGCTAATATTCTTTTTTACATGATTTTTTTTCTTTCTGTTTTTGTGTGTGTGTGTAAGAAAGCAAAATCCAGTTTGCAACTCGGTGCTTCTGCTTTGTGGCTCTTTCCTGTGTGTTCCCATGGTACTTGTTTATTTGTTTTTTCTAAAATTCCTCATATTTGTATTTACTTGGGTGGATCAGGTCAAGGGCAGGGACTCAGGTAGTGCTTATCTTTATTTGCCTTAGTGCCTAACAAATTCCTGCTCCTAAGAGGCTTGGGGGAATTAGCACTTCCTGTACTCCTTCCCGGATTTATTTTTCTCCATAGTACTTACTGTATTCTAACAGACTACATTATTTACTTGTTTTATTTATCATCTCTCTCCTCTCACTAAATTTTAAGTGCCACCATGGCAGGGATTTTTAACTGTTTTGCCTACTACTGTATTTCTAACACCTAGAAGAGTACCTGGAACAGAGGTGACCAGTGATTATTTGTGGAATGATTAACTAATGAATTGTTCATATTTAGATACTTGCCTGAATTATACCGTATGATCCATAAAATATGATAGGTATAAATGCTGATATGGAAAAAATTTATGTATCATAAAACTGTAGAGTTCAAAAGCTAGGAAAACCTTAATATCATCTAATCTGTCTCATTTTGGGAAATGACCCAAAGGTGAAATGACTTGATTTAAGCCCAGGCTCAGTTATTTCTAGAGATGGAACAAGAATTGAGAACTCTTGAGTAAAATTTAATAGTTAATACTGATATTTGGATATGTGGTAGGAAAGATGTGTGATTATGGGTAAGAAAAACGAATCAGAAATTAGGTATATGTAGGCAAATGACCTGATCTCCCAGGCATCAGATTCCTCCTCTGCAACCAAGAATAATTCTACCTTTCTTATAAATCATTCTGAGACATATATGAGACAAAGCATATTAACTTAAGAATGCACATTGCCTGGCACTTAGTGAAGGCTCAGTGAAGGTGGCTCCCATTATTACTATTTGGAATATTTTTCTTGATATCCCAGTAAATACCATTTAGGTTTTAATTTTTCATTAATAGCACATTAACAGAATTTGCAATTGTGTATTTAATGTCTCTCTTCTCTCTTAGATGTTAAGTTTCATAAAGGCATCTTTATTGTGATGTATCCAGTTGTCTTATACAATGCCTGAAACATGATAGACACTGCATATGTATGAATTAATTAACTTGAGAAGGTTGCTAAGAAGTTTGAAAAGAGAAACATTTGATGAAAACCTTTTGACTAATGAAAGTTAAGAAGAATAAGTTGGGCAGCTTTATATTAAAGCTATAGGTACCTTCTTAGTCTCAAATACTTGTAAGGAACCTTATGCTTTTAATTTGTTTTTCCCAAGTAAACTGCTCTGCTGGAAAGCAAATTCACTGACTTCCTGGCAAGGATATTAGTTGAGCTTATAAGATACTGTTCATTGTAAAGGACTAAATCAGCTTTGGAGGACCACTCTTGGATAAGATAAACTGATCCATTGAGGTACTCGATCTGTGGGGCTAAGCGATTAAGCACCTCAGTAGCAGTCTTGAGGCCGTTGTCCAGCCATCAGTCTATCTATCTCTTGTTACTTTACCTAGCTTCATTTAATGAAAATCAGGAAAACTGTTTTTCTCCTCAAATTGCTATCCCCTCCTACTTTTTTTGTACTGTTTTGAAGCAGTAACCATGGTTACTAGTAAGCTCCTTGGAGCTTAGAAAACATTAGTCAGTTTCACAGCTGGAGGTAGAGTGATCTAGATAAAAGCAGAAGAAAAAAGCTGACTGTGGTTTTTTTCCTTCTCTTGGAACTGAGTTCTTTCAATGGGGAGCACTTCACATAAAGTGAAATGTTCTTTATTCCCACCAGTATGACCATGTTTTCATTTAAATTAACAGTAGGCTAGCACCTGGCTCCTTTTTAGAGTCAGGAAAGGGAGATAATGCTACCACTCACCTGCCCTCCACCTGAATCTCCTCCCTCTCTACCCTCTTCTCTCTCTTCTCTATTTCTTTACACCTCCCCCGGGCCAGTAGTGAGTGAAGTAATACTGACATTTGAGGCCCAGATGGATAAGGTTATGAAGTTGCAGCTTTGGATTAACGGGGTGGGTAAGGGGAGGAGTGAAGGAGCACTAAAATCTTGGTATAATGGTGAAGTGAAAGTCGCTCGGTTGTGTCCGACTCTTTGCCACCTCATGGACTATACAGTCCATGGGATTCTCCGGGCCAGGATACTGGAGTGGGTAGCCTTTCCCTTCTCCACGGGATCTTCCCAACCCAGAGATCAAACCCAGGTTTCCTGCATTGCAGGCAGATTCTTTACCAGCTGACCCGCAAGGAAAGCTCAAGAATATTGAAGTGGGTAGCCTATCCCTTCTCCAGCGGTATAGTGTTCAGTTCAGTTCAGTCGCTCAGTCGTGTCCCACTCTTTGCAACCCCATGAATCGCAGCATGCCAGGCCTCCCTGTCCATCACCAACTCCCGGAGTTCACTCAAACTCATGTCCATCGAGTTGGTGATGCCATCCAGCCGTCTCATTCTCTGTCCTCCCCTTCTCCTCCTGCCCCCAATCCCTCCCAGCCTCAGGGTCTTTTCCAATGAGTCAACTCTTCGCATGAGGTGGCCAAAGTATTGGAGTTTCAGCTTCAGCATCAGTCCTTCCAATGAACACCCAGGACTGATCTCCTTTAGAACGGACTGGTTGGATCTCCTTGCAGTCCAAGGGACTCTCAAGAGTCTTCTCCAACACCACAGTTCAAAAGCATCAATTCTTCGGCACTGAGCTTTCTTCACAGTCCAACTCTTATATCCATACATGACCACTGGAAAAACCATAGCCTTGACTAGACGTACCTTTGTTGGCAAAGTAATGTCTCTGCTTTTCAATATATTATCTAGGTTGGTCATAACTTTCCTTCTAAGGAGGAAGCGTCTTTTAATTTCATGGCTACAGTCACCATCTGCAGTGATTTTGGAGCCCCCCAAAAATAAAGTCGGACACTGTTTCCACTGTTTCCCCATCTATTTCCCATGAAGTGATGGGACCGGGTGCCATGATCTTAGTTTTCTGAATGTTGAGCTTTAAGCCAACTTTTTACCAGGAGCATATTTGGCAGGACCAAGGACCACCTCTTGTGAGAGGGCCAGAATAAGTGATTTCTAGAAGTAAATTTTGAGGGATGGTGGTATTCAGAAGAGAAAGGAAATCTATATTTATTAAGCATCTAGTATGCACATCTGGAGCTTCCCAGGTGGTACAGTAGTAAAGAATCCACCTGCCAATGCAGGAGACCCAAGAGACACGGGTTCAGTCCCTGAATTGGGAAGATCCCCTGGAGTAGAAACTGAACTAAGGAAATGGCAACCAATTCCAGTATTCTTACCTGGCAATCTCATGGACAGAGGGGCCTGGCGGGCTATAGTCCATGGGATTGCAGAGTCGAACACAACTGAGTGTACATGTGCACACATGCACACACGTGTGCACACACACACACATACACACACGAAGTACCTGCATAGTACTTTCTACTGTATTATGCTGTCTCTTACTCTAGGCTGTGAAAGGACTCTGAAAAATTTAGAATAGCTGATTTATACCATCTTGTTTCTTGGTGTGATCTAGATCAGGAGTTGGCAGACTACAGTCTGTGAGCCAGATCCTGCCTACAGTCTGTTTTCAGTAAAGTTTTATTAGAACATAGCCACCATGCCCATTCATTTTTGTGTAGTCTATGATTGCTTCTATACGTTGAAGGCAGAATTGAGTACTTGCTATCCTGTACAGAGACTGGATAGCCTGTAAAACCTGATGTATTGCTGTCTGGCCTTTTACAGAAAAATCTGCTAACCCCTGATCTAGATGAGCTGGATCAGTTCTTCTTGGACCAGGTACAGGAAGGGTTATATTGGGAGAAAACACACTCATAGGCTGCACTCCTGTGGACATTAGAATAGCGGCATCTTGAAGGGACGATGCTGGGGATTTGGATAAAACTGGTGGGCTTTCTGGCCATTTTTAGTCATAAGCCCAAACCTAACTTGTGAGAGGAAACTTTAAATGTGATCTTTGTATTTTATTTTTGACATTTCTTTGCCATCTTCTGTTCCTACATACATAGCTGTAGTCTCAAATGAACTTAACTCCAATTCTGTTTCCTACACTTCCATAAATGTAAACTTAACTATTTTAATTGGAAATGAACTTGGAGATCATGTGCTCCGATATCCTTATTTTACAGACTCCAGAAACTGAGTTCCTAAGAAGTTATCTTATACCTGATGTCACAAAAGCAGGTTAGTTGCAAATCCTGGGAATAAAGCTCTGATTTTTTTTTACTAATTTCCTGCTGTCTTGCATAAAGGAATTTACATATGAAGTCTACCCTCACCCATTTATCTGCAGCTCCAAGAAATCTTCTTAGAAATCTAAAGAAACAACCAAAGAGGAGAGAAGTGCTAAATCTAGATTCTAATTTAACTCTGCTACTAGTTATCATTTTTAGTAAGTGTACCAATCTTTGATAAACAGAAGACTCTAGAAGATAAATTAGGCTTGTAAGGATGACTGTAAATTAAGTTCCAGATATTTGCTGGGAAATATGCAAGTTATTCAAGTAAACACAGTAATTCCTCAGTAATTTGTAAATAAAACATTGTAGAAGCAAGAATCCCTATTGCTATAAGTGGAGTATGTAATTGTGTTTAAATGTTTTTCTTTTGTGAATTGTACAAACTGTAATTTATAATAAAAGTTTTAATTTATGACTTCATAATCTAATGAAAAAATCTTCCTTAAGAAAATTAAATATTGTTTAACTAAAAACACAAAAAGAAATATGCCAGAAATTGTAGTCATTTTACTTTTATATTCCTGATAGGGATATTGCCATAACAACTGGAGCAGAGTCATTACGTATTTTCCTTAAATTCAGTACTGGAAAAACCTCTCCCTTTATTGCATCAGAAAATAATAAAAGAATTTCTTCTTGCTAGTTCCCCAGGGACCCATTTTAGACAGGAGAAATCCTAACAGCAGCATGCACACACACACAAAAATCTACATTGGAACCTCTGCTGTAAGAGCAGATATTAGTATCCTTTTGGCTTATTCTGAAGATGATTTGTAAAACTTTAACACCAATATTAGATGCATGTATTTAATTAATCTTTACAGAATTGTATAATTGTTTCTTTTTCCCCTCTGTGTACTAAGTCTGGCCCCTCTACTTTCTTTCTTTTTACATTGGAAAAGTTAATTTTTTCTCTTAGCAATGTAAAATAATGAGCAAATTCAAGTTGCAGCTTAATAGACTTAACCTATCTTAATTATAAATTATAATGTGATGAAACCATTAAACTCAAAATACATGACTGCTATTTAATCTTTCAGAAATTTAAGCCATTTTAGCAATTAAATATTTTGTATTTCATTTATATATTTATTGGAGGCCTATCTCCAAATGGATTGTCCAAATAAAAAATCAAAAGGAACACCTATTTGTTTAAATTTGGAATTCCTAAGTAAATATTTTTGTTACAGTTGGTTCATTAGAATTGAGATTGAGATATAATCATAAGGGTGTCAGTTAATCTGGAACGCTTGATTTACCAGCATAGCTTAATTATCTAAGCTAGTCGTTTTCAGTTCTTCAAAACCAGGTTTCTCTTTGATAGTCATAGAAGTAATTGATTCCTCTTTGCTATTACTTGAAATTTAAAGTAAATTTCATTTGTTTAAAAAAACCCAAAAGATTTAGGTACAAAGTGCTTTTTTCCCCCTCCAAACTTGGTAACATGTCCCCAGTTTACTGAATTCTATATAAATTTACAGAACAGAAATTTATAATATGTGTTCCTTGCACCACTTCAGAGGGTCATTAAACTTTCTGATACTAAAAAAAAAAAAAAAAAACTTTCTGATACTATATACAAAGTTTTGTCCTTGTTAAAATTATTTTGAGGTAAAGTGTCTGGCTTTTTATTGAAGTCTCAAAGCTGTCTATCACCCAAAGTCAAAAAGCATTTTTTAATAAGGCTTCTAGAAGCTTCTTGCCTTCCAAAGGAATAGTGAAGGTAAATTTGCTTTGCTTTCTGTAGAATCTTGGCATGACCAACTTCAATTTTTCATAGGTGAGGAAATGGAAGCTCCTAGAAGTTAAGTGACTTACTCAAGGATATTGTAGTTAAATCCTTGTTTAATTAACGTGGGTTCCCCTAGGGCTCTTGTGGCATCCTAATAGATTTCTTAGGACTTTTTTAACCTTCCAGCTTAGGCACAAAGGTTGTTGAACTTTCAACTTGGCAGCAAGATATTTGAATACAAATGTTTTTTGTATTTTATAGGTGCAATAGAGATCTCTCATAATTTGCTCCAGGTGTTTCATGAAACATTAGCATGATACTCTTTATGTAGTTTCTTAGAGGATCTGTATATGGAGGGCCTCTAAAGTCCCAAAGGAAAATCTCTGAGTCTTCATAAAAAAGCAGTGCTCATATGAAAATATAGGAGCAAGGTCATGAGAGACCCCAGACTAAGAAATCTTAGGCCTGTGAACATTTTGTTCATTCATTTAACATTTTGTTCATTCATTCATGTTTATTATGTGCACACTATGGGACTGTAGGTTTAACTAGTTGATAAAGAATACTTGTGATAAAATATGAGATTGTGTTCATTTAATAATACCACCAGTTTAATTAATGTTAGAAGATGCTTTCCTTTATAATTACTAACCCAAAGAAAAAAATACTGTACAGTGATATTGACAGGCATTTTATATAATGGTCATTAATACACCAATCTGATAGAGTCGTGAAATATTATAAATTCTCAGACTACTGGTAATTAAGGAGATCTCCTTGTTTAAATATAAGACCAATCCAGGGGGAGAAAAAAGATTTTGTTTTGTTTACCATGTTACACTATCTGATAAAGATTTAACTATTATTCTTAAGTTAATTTTTTAATGTTTAAATTTAGTGGTCATATTTTACATTGTGAACATAGATCCTGAATTTTTATATTTCTTGGTAATATATGGTAGTGTAGTTGTAAGTGTGAAAAAAGTGTGTGGCAAATTAATTGGAAGTATCCTTAAATGAACTTAAATTTCAGTCACTCTTCATGTATACTTAAGGTGCTTTCAAAATAAGGATTTTACGATTTAATATGCATTTCAAAGATCGAAAGACTAATCCCATTTTACAATGTTTATTTTACATAGTATGCTTGAGATTTATGAACTGTGAGATTTGTGTGTCTTTCCAATTTGAGTTAATCAGTTTGGCCTTTTAAACTGGGAAAAGATTCTTCAACATTCTAAATCTTACTCTTAAGATTCCTTAGCCAGTTCTTACAAAATAATCACTCCAGAGGAATAGTAACAATGTAGTATTTATATTGTGCTTGTTTTCACATTCTGTTCTTTTAAAATGTTTTTACTTTATTTCTGTATTTTTAAGGTATATAATTGGTTTCCAAGGGTGACTCTTATGATGAATGATATTTTCATTAATAGGCAGTTAAGATTCAATTGATGTAGGAGCTTCAGTTAATGTATGAGTCCCTTCCCTGTGCTCCATGAATAGTATCTTGAGCTCATAACCTTATAATATTTATTATTTTATTTTAATTATTTGTTTCTTCATCTAGACCACACCAACTCCCAAGTCCTTGAGAAGAGGAATCTAGATCAACTTTGAATCTTCAGAATGTATGATAGCATGCAGTAGACAGTATGTTTTAAATGAATAAATTGAGGGACTACACACATTACAGAGAGTCATCTGCTTTATTCAGAGTCTCCTGATTTAAATGTTAATGTCATGGAAAAAAACCCAAACAAACAAACCCTTCACGGTGACATCTAGACTGGTGTTTGACTGTATATCTGGACACTGTGGCTTAGCCAAGTTGACACATAAAATTAACCATATAGGTACCACGTAAGTAATTTCAGTGGGGGAAGAAGATTCCTTAGTATTTTGATAAATTAGCTATAAAAATTGAAATTAGTGTAAGAAATATCAAATTAAAATTAAAAGGAAACATGCATGGCTGTGGTTGCTGCTGTTGCTGCTATGTCGCTTCAGTCATGTCTGACTCTGTGCCACCCCATAGACGGCAGCCCATCAGGCTGCCCGGTCCCTGGGATTCTCCAGGCAAGAACACTGGAGTGGGTTGCCATTTCCTTCTCCAATGCATGAAAGTGAAAAGTGAAAGTGAAGTCGCTCAGTCGTGTCCAAGTCTTAGCGACCGCATGGACTGCAGCCTTCCAGGCTCCTCCGTCCATGGGATTTTCCAGGCAAGAGTACTGGAGTAGGGTGCCATTGCCTTCTGCGATTGCTGTGGCTAGGAATATATTTGTATAATAGAATTGTTATGTCAGTGCAGCATGAGAAAACAAAGCATATGAACAAGTATAACGTAATACATAATAGAAAATGTTCAAGAAACAATGATCAAAATGGGGTTGAAGGCAAGTATTCTTAAAAAATAGAAATTTTGATCAAATTTTGAAGAAAGTATCAGTCCAGTTCAGTTCGGTCGCTCAGTCGTGTCCAACTCTTTGCGACCCCATGAATCGCAGCACGCCAGGCCACCCTGTCCATCACCAACTCCTGGAGTTCACCCAAACTCTTGTCCATCGAGTCAGTGATGCCATCCAGCCATCTCATCCTCTGTCATCCCCTTCTCCTCCTGCCCCCAATCCTTCCCAGCATCAGAGCCTTTTCCAATGAGTCAGCTCTTCACACGAGGTGACCAAAGTATTGGAGTTTCAGCTTTAGCATCAATCCTTCCAAAGAACACCCAGCACTGATTTCCTTTAGAATGGATTGGTTGGATCTCCTTGCAGTCCAAGGGGCTCTCAAGAGCCTTCTCCAACACCACAGTTCAAAAGCATCAATTCTTCACTGTTCAGCTTTCTTCACAGTCCAACTTTCACATCCATACATGACCACAGGAAAAACCATAGCCTTGACTAGACGGACCTTTGTTGGCAAAGTAATATCTCTGCTTTTCAATACGCTGTCTAGGTTGGTCATAACTTTCCTTCCAAGGAGTAAGTGTCTTTTAATTTCATGGCTGCAGTCACCATCTACAGTGATTTTGGAGCCCCCCAAAATAAAATCTGACACTGTTTCCCCATCTATTTCTCATGAAGTGATGGGACCAGATGCCATGATCTTAGTTTTCTAAATGTTGAGCTTTAAGCCAACATTTTTACTCTCCTCTTTCACTTTCATGAAGACGCTTTTTAGTTCCTCTTCACTTTCTGCCATAGGGTGGTGTCATCTGCATATCTGAGGTTATTGATATTTCTCCCAGCAATCTTGATTCCAGCTTGTGCTTCTTCCAGACCAGCATTTCTCATGATGTACTCTGCATATAAGTTAAATAAGCAGGGTGATAATATACAGCCTTGACGTACTCCTTTTCCTATTTGGAGCCAGTCTGTTGTTCCATGTCCAGTTCTAACTGTTGCTTCCTGACCTGCATATAGGTTTCTCAAGAGGCAGGTCAGGTGGTCTGGTATTCCTATCTCTTTCAGAATTGTCCACAGTTTATTGTGATCCACACAGTCAAAGGCTTTGGATTAGTCAATAAAGCAGAAATAGATCTTTTTCTGGAACTCTTGTGCTTTTTCCATGATCCAGCAGATGTTGGCAATTTGATCTCTGGTTCCTCTGCCTTTTCTGAAACCAGCTTGAACATCTGGAAGTTCACAGTTCACATGCTTCTGAAGCCTGGCTTGGAGAATTTTGAGCATTACTTTACTAGCGTGTGAGATGAGTGCAATTCTGCAGTAGTTTGAGCATTCTTTGGCATTGCCTTTCTTTGGGATTGGAATGAAAACTGACCTTTTCCAGTCCTGTGGCTACTGCTGAGTTTTCCAAATTTGCTGGCATATTGAGTACAGCACTTTCACAGCATCATCTTTCAGGATTTGAAATAGCTCCACTGGAATTCCATCACCTCCACTAGCTTTATTCATAGTGATGCTTCCTAAGGCCCACTTGACTTCACATTCCAGGATGTCTGGCTCTAGGTGAGTGATCACACCATCGTGATTATCTTGGTTGTGAAGATCTTTTTTGTATTGTTCTTCTGTGTATTCTTGCCACCTCTTTTTAATATCTTCTGCCTCTGTTAGGTCCATACCATTTCTGTCCTTTATTGAGCCCATCTTTGCATGAAATTGTTCCCTTGGTATCTCTAATTTTCTTGAAGAGCTCTCTCGTCTTTCCCATTCTGTTGTTTTCCTCTATTTCTTTGCATTGATCGCTGAGGAAGGCTTTCTTATCTCTCCTTGCTATTCTTTGGAACTCTGCATTCGAATGCTTATATCTTTCCTTTTCTCCTTTGCTTTTCGCTTCTCTTCTTTTCACAGCTATTTGTAAGGCCTCCCCAGAAAGTATATGGCTATGCATATATGTGGAATTGGGGGATAATCCCAGTAATTAGAATATTAAAGCCTTGTGAGTAACTGAGAGAAGAAAAGACAGGAGAAACTAAAGGGGGGCCTTGAATATACATTTTATAGTTTTTAGCTGGGAATTACAAAAAACTTGTGAGGAATAATTAGGAGGAAAGTAAGTAAATAAAAAACATTTCTTAAGGTACTGTTCTGTGTGTATAATGCACTAAAGTGGTTTATAAGCCCATGTACATTATTTGAGAACCTTGGCAAAGATTTGTAAATAGAGAATCCCCAGATCTCTTAGCGACTGATGAGAGAATTGACAGAACTTTGTGATTTAATGTTGGAGACACATTTAAGAGAGATACACTAATTTTGTCTAAATATATAGATAAGTCTCAAGGGGTATTCGGTAGGATAAAAGTTACTATATATTGTACTGTAATATTCTAATATTTTTCTCTGAGGCATAAAATATAGTACTTTCTTATTAAGGAATTTTATTCTACTTGGTGAAACCAGCATACTTTTATTATAAACTTTATAGTGTGAAGTTTAATATTTGAAGATAGCAGACATGAAATTACTGGTTAATCATCTCTAGCCATCACATGTATAGTTAGTGTGTACTGTAACAAAGACCATTAAAACTGTAGAAGTTCAAAGTGAGAGGGTAGTTAAGACTATTGTCTGGGAAGAATTTATGACAGGTATCAGATTTAAGCTCTTATATATAGGATTTGAAATATTTTACAAAATGGGGATAATAGAGCAAATGGAAAGCCCCACAAGTTGAAGGTTTAGTGATGACTAAAAGGTGCTACATATTTTAAATAAGACTGTTAATTTGGATATCTTGTAACTTACACACAGCTTTTATCTGCTTATTATAAATGATTAATCATTTTTATATGACCTGCAACTGTAACATCATCAGTTGTATAATTTACCTTTTTTTCCCTCTCAATTCCCATTCTCTACTTTAATCTGTCAGTGTCAAAAATTCCTTAAAAATCTGGTCACTTCTTGAGGTAGCATTGAGATTATCTGTTATTTCCTTTTGGTCAATCTTTATTTTGTCATTACACTGTACATTCCTTTGTTTTCATTAGTTTGATTTGCCCCTAGTCCCAAGTGGCATTAATCGAGATATTTCTTGGTTCAGAGCCAAATATTCCTACTGTTGTCATTGTGCTGGAGCCTGTCTTCTCTTGCTTTCTTTCCAGATAGGAGCTTCTTTAAATGATGGTATTTCTTCTTGTGCCTGCTTCTCAAGCCCCATCTAATTTCTCTTCTCCAAACCTCATTGCCTCTTACTGTTATTACTCCCATGGTAAATCTCTTTGGATTGCATTTATAGCAGTTTTTATGATATGCATAGAATTTGAATTACTGAAATAAAACTGTTTTCCATTACCTCAGTTAATATTGGGTATCTCAGTTTTCATCCAGTCAGATGATTTTTCATTATAATTAGTCAGTGTTTTCAAGGTTTCAGTATAAGTTATCATCTTGCAGTACAAAAATGATATCTGATATTGTTAAGGTTTGTCACAAAGTTAGTCAGAAATAGAATATTTAAAATGTGTAGTATACATGGAAAAATTTCCATAATTCTGTAGCATCAGTATTTTAAAAAATAATACTGTTGATTTATAATCAAACAATGAAGCTACACTTTAAATAATGCTGGGAGAAAAGGATTTAATAGCTCCTTAACATCCTAATCCTACTTCTTGCCCTGTCAGTTTTATTCATTGGAATTCCTCTGGAGATCATTCTGTGGAAAACAACTCCTCCTTTCTCCCACCTTTACTCAGGAGGGCGGAATACAAGTATTTCTTCCTTTGCTTGTACTTTAATCTTGCTTAGAGCTATTTTGTCTTCATCACTTAATTGTTCATTGTTAATACTTCTGTAGTTTCAAAAAATAACCACTGTGGTCACAATTCAGGAAGAGCATTGAGACTTCCACGTGGCTGTCAGTTAGAATTTACTGAATGGTCATATGATTGGGGAAGTAATTGGATGGTTAACTGCTAAAAGTTTTTAAATAAACTCTAAATTCTTCACTACATTTATGTGATAACCAGTAGTTTCTTGAATAGTTATCTAGGTAATCAAGACAATGTATTTTGATTAATAAATAAGGAAAGAAATAGGGTTAGCTGAATATTTGAAAACATTGAAGTTATTCTCCATAAAATACTGTTCTGTAATCTCCTTAATCCATTTAATAAAAATTTATTGCCTTCCATTAGAAAGTAGACATAAAATATTGTTTAGTATGTTAATACGGACCAAGCAGTAGTATAAATACCAGCCTAAGAAATAGAGTTTTACCAATACAGTGGAAACTCCCAGTGTTAATAAACCTTTCTCAGCACATCCTCATTTTGTTACCTTCTAAATGTAAACACTATACTGAATTTTGTGACTGTTATTTTTTAATTTAAAATACATTTTACATATATATCTATACTTAAGTAATATACTCTTCTGGGGCTTCCCAGGTGGCACTAGTGGTAAAGAAACCATCTGGCAATGCAGGAGACATAAGAGAGGCAGGTTTGATCCTTGGGTTGGGAAGATACTCTGAAGGAGGGCATAGTAATCCACTCCAGTATTCTTGCCTGGAGAATCCTATGGACAGAGGAACCTGGTGGGCTATAGTCCATAGGGTCGCAAAATGTTGGACATGACTGAAGCGACTTAACACACACACACACACTCTATTGATTCATTCATTTTTGAACAGTATAAAAGCAGTATATTGTATGTGTTCTTAAGATCTACTTTTAAGATTCATTTGCATTGCTCTGTAGCACATTTATTTTCATAACTAGTTATGAATATGTGATGAATTATTTTATCCTGTTTTTGTTTTTGCTATTATGAACAATACTTCAGTGAGTTTCTTACAGTATCTAGTGGTATATACATGTACAGGCATTTCCACCTAGGAATAGAATTGCTAGGTCATAGAGTATATATATATGCACGTTCAGTTTTAGCGCTAAATTGTTTTCCAGCTTGGTTTGTTGCACAGGGTGGCTAGATATACACTAAAAATTTCCTCCTCTTCCTGGGCACCGAGTTAGGTTGTATTTTCCACCTCCCTTGCATTAGGAATGTCCATTTAAATGACTTCTAGTCTCTAGAACGGAGAAGGCAATGGCACCCCACTCCAGTACTCTTGCCTGGAAAATCCCATGGACGGAGGAGCCTGGTAGGCTGCAGTCCATGGGGTCGCTAGAGTCGGACACGACTGAGCGACTTCACTTTCACTTTTCACTTTAATTCATTGGAGAAGGAAATGGCAACCCACTCCAGTGTTCTTGCCTGGAGAATCCCAGGGACGGGGGAGCCTGGTGGGCTGCCATCTACGGGGTCGCACAGAGTCGGACACGACTGAAGCAACTTAGCAGCAGCAGCAGCAGCAGTCTCTAGAATGTGAGTAAAAGTAATGTATGCCACCTTTAGACTTAGTCCTCAAAATTATGCTATGTGTGATAAGCCAGTTTCTTGTTTCCCATTTTCTGGCCAAGTTTTCTTTCATACTAATTCTTTCACCTCCTGTTATATATACTATGCTAGAAAGACTAAGTATTCCCTGTACAAGTGGAATGCAGGTTGTGATTAGTGAATGTCCTTGACTTGTTTCTGTTTTTAAAGTGTATGCTTCATATATTTCACAGTTATCTACAGTATTTTCTGTGTTCTCTAGATATCCTTTATAAACTAAAGTGTTTCTTAAAAATCTTAATGATTTTTCTAAAAATTTTATCAGAAGTGTTGAAGTTAATCAGGTGTTTTACCAGTAACTTTTGGAGTCATCACTTGGCTCTTCTCCTTTGATCTGTTAATTTTGTGAATAATATTTATGAATTATTTGTGAATAATATTTATAATAATATTTATTATATCTTTGGAATATTCCTATTCCATACTTCTATTCCTAAACTCAGATTGATAAATCTTCCATTCATTTGTTAATAAAAGTTTGCTTTCACTATCTACATTTTTTTGGGATTCTTAGTTTGAATATATTCATAGTAAGGGTATAATGGATGTAACTAAGGGTCTGGTAAAGATGTAACGACTATTTCTGAGTTCAAAGTATCCTTAGATCCAAGGAATACCTAATAGATACATTTATTAAGTAATTAGGTCAAAAAAGTTAATAAGTATGTATGTGCTAGCAACTTAGCAGCTGTTTGAAAAAATAATACACATGAATTCAAAGAAGTAATATTTTAATTTTATTCTTAAATGACCGCAGTTGCTTACTAATAGGATGTGTGCATCTGAGAGTACTGCATAACTTCTCACATCTTGGGCTTAGCTTGGGCACTGCGACCCTCATTTCCTGTTTCATGTTGATTTCCACATGGTGCTTGCTTTTTATCACAGCACCTACCATAAACTCAGATTCACAACAAAAAGAGGTCATCAGAAGGAATGCAGTGTGATTTACTGTTGCAATTGTGAAACAATATGTGATAGCTGATAGATGTGTAGATATGTGTTGCTGTTATCCTCAAAGGGATTGAGATTGTTTTGTCAGGTTCAAAATAATTCTTGAAACTGGACATTATGGTCTCTCTGCTCTCAACTTCTGGTTTTCCTCTTATCTTTATTCATTTTCTTTCTTTCTTTCTTTTTGTTACTTGATCTTCTGGCTATAACTGCCCCCTTCTTTAAATATGGGAATGTTTCCAGAGTAATCCATTCTCCTCTCGACATACTTTTTCTTGGTCCTCTCATCTATTCCATTATTATCAATATGTCATTGATTCTGAAGACCTTTATATCCCTCTACTTTGGAAGTCAGCTAGACAGATCTACTTGGACGTCATATTCATAATTAATGTGTACATAACTGAAAATTCATTAGCTTCTCTCTCAGACATCTGTTATCTCCTGTAAACTCAGTCTTGGCTAAATGTCTTTAATATACACCTAGACTCCTATTACAGGACACTTGGTGTTTGTAGGACTTATTTAGAGAATATAATCCTGAATGAAAGTAAAGTTTTAGCCAGAAAGATGCCTCATCAGCAAAAAATTGGAACTAAAGTCCCATACTCTGCTTAAAAACTCTCTCACACACACACAAGAATATTTTACAGACAATGTAGAAGAATATTTTAATAACATGAGAAGTTGTGTGTATAAAAATTTAGTGGACTTCCCTGTTGGTCCTGTGGTTAAGAATCTGCCTGCCCACACAGGGTGCATGGGTTCGATTCCTGCTCAGGGAAGATTCCACATGCCATGGGGCAACTAAGCCTATGTGCCTCAACTGCTGGAGTCTGTAAGTCCTTGCTATGCAGCAACAGATGCCATCACAATGTGAAATCTGAGCACCACAACTGGAGAGTAGCCCCGGCTGCTGCAACAAGAGAAAGCCTGCATGCAGCAAGCAAGATCGAGCACAGCTGAAAAGAAATAAAATTAATAATAAAATTATGTTAAAAATTTAATGAATAAAGATGCTCTTAATATGTGCACTGATCATTAAAACTGTAAAGAATTATATGTGTATTCTATATTTGTAGAATAGATATACAAATGTTTGCATTAATTCTAGAAAAACATGAATTATTTTCATAATTCATACATGCTGACAATTGGGGCTCTCTTTTTCACCTCTTCCTCTTGTTGGTTTAGTCCAATGTCTCATTCAACCCCACTGTTGCTGCACTGGTTCAGCTGCTCAATGTATCAGAAATAGTCTATTAAAACAGCCCCCTTCACTCTGTTGCTCAGCTGCCAGAACTGTCTTCCTAAACATCTTGATTGGTTGGGTTCTTCCTTTGCTTAACCTTTCCAGTTTAGGTAACTAAATGTTACATCTCCAAACCCATCAGGAGTAGAGTGAGTTTTGAATCTTTTCCCATGTTATTGTCTGAAGGCCTTCAGCCTACTGGAATTTGACCAACTCCAAGATGGCATATAAGATTTTCTTTTAACCCTAACCAAGTCACTTCTGACCAGAGAGCAGATAGTCATGCCAGATTGGGGTTAGAGGAGGGAAGAAAGAAAGGGAAACAGTGGGAGGGAAAATAAAAATTGAACTCAGGTGTTTGCAAATCTTTGCTCTCTGCTCATCCCTTACGTTCTGCCTCTGCAACCTGTCACACATTGTCCTTGCTTGGTGGACTTTTGTTTGTTTGTTTTCTATTGGAGGGACAATTTATTGGTTTTCTTGAGTATTCAGTCAGTAAGAACAAATAGCCAAATAAAGAAAATCCATCCATTTTAGTGCCAATTATTATATCAGCAAATCCTATTAGGAGTATTTATTGAAGCATGTCATGCTAATAGTCCCAGAGTGTAATTATACTTGCAGATTTTTCTTGCTTTCAGGGAGTCTCTAACATGTTCCAGATGGTTAAATAGGAAAGAGTAGACATTTTGTACTGTCTTTTCAATTATGATTAGGAATTTGATGTTACTTACTACTTGCATTACATTATTGCTTTTGTTAGATCTAAACATGAGAGGAATTTAAACAAAATGTGTTTTTTTTTAAAACTCTTCTACTATGGTCAACAGTTAACAGGACCTTTCATAGATTCTTTTCCCTCTGTTAAATTGTTTAATTACTTTAAGCATCATTAAAGTGAGATAATTACATTATAATGTAATCCTTAATTTATTCTTGGAAAGCATTCACTTGGGTTTGTTTTAGACTTAAAATTACATGGCATGGTGAACTTTCTTGAAAGAATTTACATGAGACCGAAATAGTTATTTTCCAAACTTTCAAAGGTTCTTTGACCCTTTTCATAAACTAATATGACCCTGGATTCGGAATTCGTGTGATGTATACTTTAAATTTTGCCAATAATGATAGTGATGACTTTCATTCGTCTATTCATACTCTCTTGTCTGCCTTTAATGGACTATCCAGCTTCTCCCATTTGAAAGGCAGTTTACCAAAGATTAGGCATATAGCCTTTCATTTTGGAATAGAAATATTAATGAATCATAGGGATCCAGACTCAAAATCCTTGACTTTATTATGGCCTTACATTAACCAGTTTGCTAACTGGTTAGTTGACCTGAAGAAATATGTTGTTTTTCAATAAGAAATAGAATACTAGTTGACCTGAAGAAATACGTTGTTTTTCAATAAGAAATAGAATACTCTATCATTCAGTTTAACTGCCTATGTGTTTTCATAATATAATTGTTGTGTGGTGGGGGGACAAATTGTTCTTCCTTAGACTACCATTCTCTGTCCTTGGAGCTCTTTTCAAGAGTTCTTGCAAAGTAGAAAACAAGTAAGAAACATAAAAAATGTAATACCAACATTATTTTTTTGGTGATGAATAAAACCAAGCCATTCCTAAAGATTTTATTGGAGTGAAAGGGGTAGTTTACACTCTGTCATCCAGCAAGACTTCCCCTCTGCTACTGCTGCTGCTAAGTCGCTTCAGTCGTGTCCGACTCTGTGCGACCCCATAGACGGCAGCCCACCAGGGTCCCCCATCCCTGGATTCTCCAGGCAAGAACACTGGAGTGGGTTGCCATTTCCTTCTCCAATGCATGAAAGTGAAAAGTGAAAGTGAAGTCGCTTAGTCGTGTCCGACTCTTAGTGACCCCATGGACTGCAGCCTACCAGGCTCTTCCATCCATGGGATTTTCCAGGCAAGAGTACTGGAGTGGGGTGCCATTGCCTTCTCCGACCTTCCCCTCAGTTGCTTTTAAATATCTTTGTTCCTTCTCAGACTTTCTTGTTTCTTACTAAGCTACTACATCTTCATCTCTTCTTGATCTTCTCTCCCCCAAACTCTTCCATTTTAGTAGAGTTGCTCTTTAGGAAAGAACTAAACTGTTGTAGTCTAGGTGTTACATTTCATTTTTAGCTCTTTGAAAATGATTCTTTCCAAAACCTGGTGTTTTCTCTTGCAGTATGACAAAAGCAGAGAGGTAAATTATGTTGCAGAATGATGCCACAGAAATAGGCATTCTCCAATTAGTAGAGACTAATCTAACAGTTTTACTACTTTCATCTTTCTTTCCTCCCTGTGTTCTCAACACCAAACCTTTGTCTAATCCCTTATGTTAATAATCTAGTTTGTCCCCCTCATGCCATTCATACTCCTCTTGAATTTGTTTAGGAAGATTTGTAATGTCCTTTGAGCACTTTAATGATCCTCATTCTCTTTGAGCTTTCAACTTCACTGCCGTTCTTGAATTAGAACAGATTCATTAATTCCACAAATTAAACTTCTTAAATGTTGTATACCTACTCTGTGCTGTTTTAAAAATGTGCACCTGGTGTTTTACAGTGTAGTGAGGAAGGTAAGTGGTATACATAATCACACAAACAAATATGTAAGAAATATATTTTTTTAATTCTATGAAGAAAAAGTTGAAACTGTCATGGAGGGCTGATTTTGATTACTGGGGTAAGAGAAATTGAATTGGAGTTAAAGCTTGAACAATGAATAAGGAATTGAGCAGGTGAAGAAAACAGGAGGGATTATTCACAGCAGAGATTGTATTGTAGTGAAGGCCATGGAATGGGGAAAAAAGACTGGGGAATGGAGAGGAACTGAAGGACAGATTAGTGTGGCTCTAGTGTAGTGTGCTGTGTGTTGTGAGTTTTGGGTTTTGTCATATGTGAGATAAAACTTCATGGAAAGAGTCTAAGCAGGAATAGGGTGTTGGATTTGTATCTCTGTTGATTGATGATTTATTTTTGAAATAGACCAGATGGGGCTTGGTGAGTAACATACACAGGGTATGAGAGTGAAAAAGATTTCAGGGGTGATAACTGAGATTCTGGTAGCAATTGCTTTGAAAATAACTTATCTCCAAAACAGATGTATTTATAAGAATTATTAGTATTAAAATCCATTGGTATAGGCTTTTCAGTATTTATCTCTTTAATGTGAGTATAAAAGTAGATGTAAGAGTCATTAATATTTTAGATTTAGTAGTTGATATGCAGAGTGTTTAAACACACAATTTTGGTTTTAAGGTGTTTTTGCCCTTTTTTAAGGGGAGCAAGTAATCAAAATTAACATACATTAAGGTATGATCCCTGGGGAAAAGGAAATGGCAAGCCACTCCAGTATTATTGCCTAGAGAATCTCATGGACAGAAGAGCCTGGTTGGCCACAGTCCATGGGATCACAGAAAGAGTTGGACACAACTTAATGACTAAACAACAGCAACATTAAATGTTTAGTCTCCAAACAACTGTTGAGTAGGTACAAATATTATCCTCGTTTTTGTAGTTGAGGAAACTGATGCATGGAGAGGCTAAGGTCAGAAAGTTGGTAATGGTGGAGTTGGGCTCCAGAGCCCATACTTGATAATACTTTATTACTACTGTTTGTTTCTAAGGCAAACCATTCAATATCACGGTAATTCAAGTCTGTGCCCCAACCAGTAATGCTGAAGAAGCTGAAGTTGAACGGTTCTATGAAGACCTACAAGACCTTCTGGAACTAAGACCCCCAAAAGATGTCCTTTTCATTATAGGGGACTGAGATGCAAAAGTAGGAAGACAAGAAATACCTGGAGTAACAGGCAAATTTGGCCTTGGAGTACAGAATGAAGCAGGGCAAAGGCTAATAGACTTTTGCCAAGAGAATGCACTGGTCATAGCAAACACCCTTTTCCAACAACACAAGAGAAGACTCTACACATGGACATCACCAGATGATCAACACCAAAATCAGATTGATTATATTCTTTGCAGCCAAAAATGTAGAAGCTCTATACAGTCAGCAAAAACAAGAGCTGACTGTGGTTCAGATCATGAACTCCTTATTGCCAAATTCAGACTTAAATTGACGAAAGTAGGGAAAACCACTAGACCATCCAGGTATGACCTAAATCAAATCTATTACGATTATACAGTGGAAGTGAGCAATAGATTTAAGGGACTAGTTCTGATAGAGTGCCTGGTGAACTATGGATGGAGGTTCATGACATTGTACAGGAGACAGGGATCAAGACCATCCCCAATTAAAAGAAATGCAAAAAAGCAAAATGGCTGTCTGAGGAGGCCTTACAAATAGCTGTGAAAAGAAGAGAAGCAAAAAGGAAAGATATACCCATTTGAGTGCAGAGTTCCAAAGAATAGAAAGGAGAGATATGAGCGTTCCTCAGTGATCAATGCAAAGGAATAGAGGAAAACAATTGAATGGAAAAGAGTAGAGATCTCTTCCAGAAAATTAGAGATACCAAGGGAACATTTCATGCAAAGATGGGCTCAATAAAGGACAGAAGTAGTATGGACCTAACAGAAGCAGAAGATATTAAGAAGAGGTGGCAGGAATACACAGAAGAACTGTACAAAAAAGATCTTCATGGCCCAGATAATCATAGTAGTGTGATCACGCACCTAGAGCCAGACATCCTGGAATGTGAAGTCAAGTGGGCCTTAGGAAGCATCACTACAAACAAAGCTAGTGGAGATGATGGAATTCCAGTTGAGCTATTTCAAATCCTGAAAGATGATGCTGTGAAAGTGCTGCACTCAATATGCCAGCAAATTTGGAAAACTCAGCAGTGGCCACAGGACTGGAAAAGTCAGTTTTCATTCCAGTCCCTAAGAAAAGCAATGCCAAAGAATGCTCAAACTACCACACAATTGCACTCATCTCATACGAGTAAAGTAATGCTCAAAATTCTCCAAGCCAGGCTTCAGCAGTACATGAACCGAGAACTTCCAGATGTTCAAGCTGGTTTCAGTAAAGGCAGAGGAACCAGAGATCAAATTGCCAACATCCGCTGGATCATCAAAAAAGCAAGAGAGTTCCAGAAAAACATCTATTTCTGCTTTATTGACTATGCCAAAGCCTTTGACTGTGTGGATCACAATAAACTGTGGAAGATTCTGGAAAAGATGGGAATACCAGACCACCTGACCTGCCTCTTGAGAAACCTGTATTCAGGTCAGGAAGGTGTGGTTAGGAATGGACATGGAACAACAGACTGGCTCCAAATAGGAAAAGGAGTACGTCAAGGCTGTATATTGTCACCCTGCTTATTTAACTTCTATGCAGAGTACATCATTAGAAACTCTGGTCTGGAAGAAGCACAAGCTGGAATCAAGATTGCCGGGAGAAATATCAATAACCTCAGATATGCAGATGACACCACCCTTTTGGCAGAAAGTGAAGAACTAAAGAGCCTCTTCATGAATGTGAAAGAGGAGCATGAAAAGGTTGGCTTAAAGCTCAATATTCAGAAAACTAAGATCATGGCATCTGTTCCCATCACTTCATGGCAAATCGATGGGGGAACAGTGGAAACAGTGTCAGACTTTATATTTTTGGGCTCCAAAATCACTGCAGATGGTAACTGCAGCCATGAAATTAAAAGACGCTTACTCCTTGGAAGGAAAGTTATGACTCACCTAGACAGCATATTAAAAAGCAGAGACGTTACTTTGCCAACAAAGGTCCATCTAGTCAAAGCTTTAGTGTTTCTAGTAGTCATGTATGGATTGTGAGAGTTGTACTATAAAGAAAGCTGAGTGCCGAAGAATTGATGCTTTTGAACTGTGGTGTTGGAGAAGACTCTTGAGAGTCCCTTGGACTGCAAGAAGATCCAACCAGTCCATCCTCTAGGAAATCAGTCCTGAGTGTTCATTGGAAGGACTGATGTTGAAGCTGAAACTCCAATACTTTGGCCACCTGATGCAAAGAACTACTCATTGGAAGAGACCCTGATGCTAGGAAAGATTGAAGGCGGAAGGAGAAGGGGACGACAGAGGATGAGATGTTTAGATGGCATCACTGACTCAGTGGACATGAGTTCGGGTAAAGTCCAAGAGTTAGTGATGGACAGGGAGGCCTGGCGTGCTGCAGTCCATGGGGTTGCAAAGAGTCAGACAGACTGAGCGACTGAACTGAACTGAAACACCTGGATTTTCAGAAGGGACTGTGGTTGCCTGTAGGCAGATGTGAATAGCTGGATCTGGTCAGTTTATTTAACTAATGTGAGGTTTCAGTGTATCAATATACTAGGCTTTGCTAATCCATGCTGTTATTGATGTGCACCTGGATTGTTCCTATTTTTTGCTCTCATAAACATTGCTAACATGAATATTTTTCTTCACGTCTCTTGTTGCACATGGTTATGAAAAATTTCCCTACAGTCATTGTCTGTAGTGCTGATTCACTGTAGAATACTTGCCATTTACCAAGATTTGTTTCCCAGCTCTGTCCCTTTGGAACTCTTGTTCTTATCAAAAAACGACATTTTACCTATCTTTCCAACGTAATGCAATTTTATCTTCTAACAATACCTATGCATTTACCCAGATTTTTAAGACACCCCAAAAATTGTGTGAAGAAATAAGTACTTTTCTGGAGAGAAGTGGCAAGATTTTCATAAACACATTTTGTAATCATAAGAACAATGAAGTCAGTCTTCTAAAAATTGAAGATTAACAAGAAAAAATAAGCAAATATTGTCATTTTATTAAGAAGAACAGTTCTATTTTTAAAGTCTTGATTTTCTTTTAGGCCTTCTCTTAACAGTGTTAATAAGAAAAGACAACTATATACTGTAGAGAAGTCAAATAAGTAAACTTTATAGACATTCAAAAACTGTTATGGATGGCTTGATTTCAAATTTCATTTAGATCGTTTTTGTCTTTGGTTTGGATAGTATGACTTTTGTGTCATCACTAATAGGAAAGTTGGTGGCATCATTTTTTTCTTCATTCTTTCACAAAAATCTTTCGATCCATCCCAAGGAAAAAAACTTATTTTTTCCACAGTTTTTTAGGTGCCCTTTTACTTCTTAAAGTTTATTTTAGGTAGAATTAATAAGAACACAGATGTAACTTTGGAATCTTAACTTCATGTAACCAAAATAATTTATAATTGCCACTAATGTTAATGGTTTATTTATAACAACCTATTATTGGATGACAGCATAGCTGAACTAAGCTATTAATCCCAGCACACTGGGAGTTTTGGCTAACGTTATCCCTTTCTCTCCTCATCAAAAAGTATATCATAAAGAAGAAAAAAATAACTTTATGATAAAGACAACCTTCAATCTGCACTAATTTTATTAAAGTACCTTATATACATTGTAATTTTAATATATATAGTATACAGTTTAAGCATGTATATTTTAAAGTATAAAACATCAGTGTATATTGTTTATGGATGGATAGAAAAAATTTGACCAGAAGATATATATTAAATTTATGCCAGTGGTTATCTCTATCAAAAGGAAGGGGAGTAGGCTTTGTATGAGTGTGGGGACTTCTGATATATTGATAATACTTCATTAAAATGCATCAAAAATGTTTACTGTCATTACTTCTGGGTGGTAGATCCATAGATATTCCTTTGTTCTATTTCTCTCTATATTTAAAAATTCTGGCCCTGTACCTCTGCCTGACTCCAGAGTAACAAAGGAAGAAGAGTGTTTTATAGATTTCCTTTTTTACTCTTTCTATATATTAAGTGCATTATAGGTGTTTTTCTATCACCTTGTTTCCTCATGTGATTCTTAAATCAGATTGAATTTAACAGATTAAACTGAATAATTTATTAAACGAAATTAAAGGAATTGAGGTGCTGCACTAGCCAGCACTTGGGGCAGAATTGGAAGCAGATAATGAAGACAGAAAGGCCTTACCCGTAAAGAGAGAATTGGAACAAGTAATGGGAAGCCTCCAGGCATGAGGGTCTATAAGGAGTTTGTACCGTCCATATCAGATCTCCTGCTTTGGGCTCCTGGGGGTGAGAGAAGACTTAAAATACTGAACTCTGGATAGCACAGATAATACATAATAAATACTAGAGAGAGATGTTTTAAAAACAGTAAGCTTATTAATTTCATAATAACAAACATCAGATCATCAGCAGTACTCTTTTTCTCTCTATTTATTCATATGCCTCCTGTCTTTTTTGGTTCTCAGTGTATTAGCTTTCTCTTGGTTTTCATATTTTTTGCTTCTCATTGTCTACATATCTTTTTGGAGTATAGATTTATCTTGTGCTTTTCTGTCTTCATGCAGTCTCTGACTGAGTATGCTCAGCCTCCCTTCTCAGCACTGTTTCTGTATTCCCTCACATGTTTGGCCATGAGTCATCAGGACCCTCAGTCATTAGCAGGATCCATCTGGCTTCAGTTACTGCCTGGTTTTAAAAAAGTACCTGTAAAAACTCACAGGTTTTATGGAAGACAGTGGCATTATTTCACAAAGATTTTATCTGCAGTGTTAACTACACAAATGATTTTTGAGGAGTGCTCTTCCTTGAAAGGCAGAAAACGACAGAACCTGGGTTTGTGGTTGACTAGATGAAAAAATGCCGTCTTTGCTGTATTCAATTACTACTTTCCAGTTCTGACGCAGATTTACCTAGGGAAATTCAAAGATGAAAGAACACAAAGTAGTAATCGTGAGGAATCTCATCATCCAAGAAATATTTTATAGCACTGTTGATTATAGATGCAAATAAGGTAGATATATACAGTGAGAAAAACCCAACTAAGTACAATGTAAATTGGACTAACCTAACTATAAATTCCTGTCTTTAATAGTTTAAACTATGTCAATGTGAAGAGCCAGTCCAAGTTTCTTTGCATTTTCAAATTGTGCGTTTAAATCAAGGAAAGAAGAAAAAAAATCTTGAAAATATGAAAAACACTTAGTTTAATTTAGAGGGACTATAAGAGGTAAGCACTTTTGGATCCAGTCATAGAATCATCCAATTTTCTAACATTAGATAGACATTCCACTTTAATCTGGAATTCATCATTGGGGAAATCATGATTAAGAGAAAATATAGTCTTTATTTAAAGAGCAAAAGCCTCAAGCATTTAAAACCTCCATTATAAATATATAATAAAACAAAAATAGATTTATATTCTTTGATCATAAAATGCACTAGATATGCAAAAAGTAAACAACTAATTTTATTTTTGAGTATATGAATTAATTTGGAGGAGAATTTACATCTTAATGCTATTGAGTCTTAGTGAACCCCTGAAAAAAGATTTACTTAGTCTTACCTCAAGTATTAATAATTTTTTTTTATCTTTTCAAAACGTCAGCTTTTGGTTTTAAATTTTTTCAGTTGTCCAGTCTTCATATTTGGTACTGTTTTGACTTTAAGTTCACCAACTTATTTTTGTGCCATCACAAATCTGTTAAGCTTGTCCAGTGAATTGAAAAATTTCAATGTTGAACTAGTTCTTCAATTTCCATTTACTTCTGTTTTATAGTTTCCATTTGCTCCCAGTATTTCCCATCTGTTAACTTATTATAACATCTTGAACATATTCATAATAACTGCTTTAACATCCTTATCAGCTAATTTCAACTGATTATCTTATGATAGATTTCTATAGACCCCCACTTTTGTTACCCTGATTTTGAATTGCAATTTCTAGCTTCTTTGCATGTTTAGTAATTTTTTTATTCTATACTGGATGTTGTGGATACTATTGTGGATTGTTATTTTTTTCTGAAGAGTATTGATTTTTGTTCTAGTAGACAACTAAATTACTGGCTAGTAAATACACACTTACTGAACAATCCAGTTGTATATAAAATTCTGGATGTTTATCCCAGAAGAATGAAAACCTATATTCACACAGAAACCTGTACACAAATATTTATAGCAGCTTTATTCATAATAGCCCCAATTTGAAAACAACCCAAATGTACCTCAACAGTGAATGGTGGAAAAGAAACTGGTACCTTCAAACCATGGAGCAATAAAAAGCAACAAACAATTTTTATATGCAACAAGTTGGATGGATATCAAAGGCATTATACTGAGTGAAAAAGACATTACAAAATATTTCGATACTTGATTCAAGTATGGAATTGATTCAATTTCTATAATATTCTCAAAGTGACAAAATTATAGAAATGGGGGCAGATAAGTGGTTACTAAGGAGCTAAGAAAAAGGGAGTGAGGAGTGTGTGATTATAAACAGCAAAAGGGAATCTCAGTTGTGGTATGGTTGTATGGAGCTACTTGGAGTCTCCCTGTGCATGAGCAATTCCTCTGAATTCCTCTGATCAACCAAGGATTTAAGGAACATTTGTATACAGATTTAAGGTACCCCACCCCTTGCTCTGCTGCCCTTCTTACCATGATTTTCTCCTCTTGTTGTCTAGCATTCTGTCAGCTCTGAACTACATTCTCCAATGCTTCAAGCCAAAGAGACAGTGGTTTTCTCCCTTAGGCCTAGCCTCCCTGTAGTACTTAGGGGTATACTGGTAAGAGTTCTCTGTGAGTATAGATCTTATTCAGTACGATTCCTTTCTTTCAGTTATCAAATTCCCCACATTTCTGCCTTCTTGTGGTCACTTTTCCATGTCTTTGAGTAAATTTTATTTTGTCCAGATTTTTTTGTCCATTGTTATGTGTGGGCAAGTTAGTCCAATACAAGATCATTCATCCTTACTAGAAACAGAAGTCAATGAAATTTATTTTTAGGTATTATGAAACTAAAAAGTTTGTACACTTTTTCAATAAAAGATTTGAAAGTAAAATACCATAGTATCTTTAATATATAATGGGAAGTGTTACAGAAATGAAAGAATTAAATGCAAACTGAAAACATTAAAAATCAGAATTTATAGGTAGAAAGAAAGATAAACATACAAATGCAGCCAGAAACCTTTTTTTAAAAGACATATAAATGGGTGTCTCAGACCATTAAGGGCAGAATGCAAGTATGTATTACTTAAGCAGCAGTCTTAAATAGAAATATATATTTAGTTACCAGAAGGACTTTAGTTGTGAAATCAGATATTCATCCATTGTCTTTTGGAAGTATTTTTCCATTTGGCCTGAAAAGTTGTGTCTTTTTTTTTTTAACTTAACATTTCTGACCTTTATTATTTCTTAGAAAATAAAATAATAATCTAACCTCCCTTCTGCTTTTATTTTTTTGCCTCTCCTTTGTTGTAGTTGTTTGCATAACTGGCCTTAAATGAGGTAAGAGTGAAGAGACTTACTAGAGCCATCTCTGGAAAAGAGTGTTCCCCCATTCCACTGGAAACTACCCTACGGAGCACCATATTTGACCATATCTGTTTTGAGGACTCATTATGAACAAAGAAGTCTCCCAGGTAGGAACTGTAACTCTGTTTTTAAAGAACTTTGTGGAAAGAGACAGACATTGCCATTTTTGTCACTTAATTTTTTGTCTATATGACCATAACTTAATTTTTTAAAAGCTATTGCCTTTTTGCTAGTTTACTATAAACTGTTGTACTGTGCACATGCAAGTAAATATCAAATACCTGTTTTGTTGTTTAAAGATAGCTGTAGTCAGGAGACTGATTTTAATCTTTATTTTTTTTAATGCCAGTGTATTTTTCACAAGTTAGAACAATGTGAAACTGATTTTTGGAAGACATGTATAGTGTATCTACAGTTACCCCATGTCCTTTTAAGATAACTGGAATCATCTAGTTTTACAGATCTACAAGGAAACGTTGAGGATATTTGAGGGTATTTTTGCCAAATTGTTTTCATAAGATAGCTACTATAAACGTGTTTCATGTGCTGACTGTTTTTCCTAAATAGAGTATTTTCACAAGGCAAATGCATTTGTATTTATTTCTTATGTTAAAAAATTAAATTTTAAATTAAGTATGAGGAATTTAAAATACTGGGTTTAAAACTTATTTTGTTTTCTTCTTATCTACTTGCTAATAGAAAACCAAAAAATACTTTTTTACCCTTTCCCCAAACTTATTCTTTTCCCTAGGAAAAAAATGCAAAGGTTGGAAACATTGTTTCTTGATCTGTGGAATAAACTTTTAGTGGTAAACATAATTTTGTTAAATACATTGTTTCAAACTTTATATATTTTTAGAAGTTAAGTTGCCAAGTCCTTGATAATGTCTTTATTATTAGTGTAATAAATTTAAAGAATGTGCACAGTATTTTCTTTTATAAAAAGCAATTTTAAAAGTCTGATAGTTAATAGAATAAATGGAACAAGATAAAATGAGTCTGATTCAAAGACTCTGTTTCTTTGAATCTGTTTCTTTGCTTTTGCTGTTTATTCCTGGCCATAAAGATTAAGATATGGGCACGTTGTTTATGGCAGAGGCTTAAGAAGCCAGGACTCTTTTCTGGGCCAGGGATAACCACCATCTGAGTTTTGGTTCCTGCTTTGTGGGTTCAGAGAGAATTTTTGTTTCCAGATGTTTAAGGACATCCCTGTTCAGTCATTACCTTTAAAATATCTGTTTTTTGTTTTTTTTTAACAAAAAACTAGACATACAAGGAAATAAAAAAGTATGACCCATACACAGGAAAAAATAGCCATTAGTAAAGGAAGCCCAGACATTGTATTTATTAAACAAAGAAGTAAAAGTAGATAAGTCGGATTTCATCAAAACTGAAAACTTTAGGTCATTGAAAGTTAACCATAGTTTGGCAGAAACCAATGCAATATTGTAAAGCAGTTATCCTTCAATTAAGAATAAATTTAATTTTTTAAAAAGTTACTATAAAGAAAGTGAAAAGATAATTCACGGAATGGAAGAAAATATTTGCAAATCATATATCAGATTAGGATCTAGACATGAATATAAAGAACTCTTATGACTTAAAAAAACACAACCAAATTTAAAAATAGGCAAAGGACTTGAATAAAAATTTCCTCAAAGATATGCAGATGGCCAGTAAGCATATGAGAAGATGGTTAGCCATTAACAGTTGTTGTTTGGTTGCTAAGTCACGTCTGACTCTTTTTAACCCCGTGGACTGTAACCCACCAGGCTCCTCTATTAATGGAGTTTTCCAGGCAAGAATATTGGAGTGGGTTGCTATTTCCTTCTCCAGGGGATCTTCCTGATCGAGAGATCAAACCCATGTCTCTTAAATTGGCAGGTAGATTTCTTTGCCACTTAGCCACCAGGGAAGCCCCCACTAGTAATTAGGGAAATATAAAACAAAACTATATTGAAATACCATTTCACACACACTAGGTTGGCTATAATTAAAATAAACAGAAAATAACAATTTTTGGTGAGGATGTGGAAAAATTGGACACGTGGGCATTGCTGGTGAGAATTTCATGTGGTATAGCCACTGTGGAAGACAGTTTGACAGTTCCTCAAAAAGTTAGAGAGTTATCAATAAAATATGACCTAGTAGTTTCATATCCGAGAGAACTGAAACCATGTTCACACAAAAATTTGCACATAAATGTTCATAGTAGCATTGTTGTTTAATAGCCCCAGTAATGGAAAACCTAAGAGGCCATCATTTGATGAGTAGGTACACAAAATGTGCTATATCCAAACATGTGAAATTACTCAGCCATTAAAAGGGCAATAGAAATCTTGAAATCCCCATCTGTTTTTTATCACATGAGAAAGAATTTAATTGTTATTGAAATGAAAAGACAAAAGTGAAAACTTTTTTAAAGAGAATCTTAGGTATTTGAGGACTCCAGTTTGAGAAACATTCTTTATGGCAGTTACCCAATGCAGGAACTCTCTATTTATCATGATTTTTCCTGTGTGATATTATCAGCTGAAGGAAAGTGAAAGCGTTAGTTGCTCAGTCATGTAGCTCAGTCATGTCTGACTTTTCGACCCCATGAACTGTAGCCCACCAGACTCCTCTGTCCATGGAATTCTCCAGGCAAGAATACTGGAGGGGGCAGCCATTCCTTTCTCCATAGGGGATCTTCCCAACCCCAAAATCCAACCCTGCATTGAAGGTCTCCTGCATTGCAGGCAGATTCTTTACCGTCTGGGAGAAGTTTAACTCCGTGTCCCTTCATGTCTGTGCTCTGTGCTAATTGCTTGCTAGCATTTTAAAGTACATTGTTAGCGTTGCTTATTAATTGTTATTTTTCAGATTATGCAATCCTCAGCTTCATCTGGGAGATGAGTGACAAATTTCATATGTAGAAATCTATAATTCAACTGAAATATAAAGCACTGACCTATTTCTTCAGCCTCACCTATTTGGTTTAGTCTGGTCCGTTTGAACAGAGGTAGATGTGGTTTCTGGTTTCTAAAACTACTCTCTAGAGAGTGCCTGAGATTGTGTATAACTTAGCAACTCTTTTTAAATCAACAGGGTACTTTTAGTTAGAAACCATACCTCTTTTTTTAAAAGGTGATATGTAAATTGGCTTCCTGAAACCAGCATTTCTTTTCTTAATGAACCTTGTTTAAGTTCCCTTTTGCCAGATATAAAGCCATTCCACAAATAGAACAGCTATAAAAGTTTTCACTCATCAGAGGTTTTGCATTCCACTATCTGTTTATTGTGTTTTGTAAATAGAAAGTAGTTAATACCAGAATCATATCATCAGCAAATTGTTGGTGACTTTCTCATAGCTTCTTACTGTTGGCTCTTATTTTGGTAGGCCAGATATTGAATTGCTGTTGAATTGTTGTCTGATGTTTCCTCAGCCCCAGAATTTCAGATAAATTTAGCAGATGTCAATCTGCAGCCAGTAGTAGCATGGTATGGGGAATCTGTTTTAAATCTAGATTTATTTGTTGCTCAGAATTGTCCAAACTATGAGATTGTATTGCTTATATTTACAGTTGTGTAAATACCTGTCTTTGTGTCTCTATTGTACTGTGAAATATTGTAGAAGGTTTCTTCAAAATAGATCTTATTAACCATTTCAGAATTAGAAAAGATGTTCTCAAATTTCTAGACCAAAAAGACAGTTTCTTTTTTTTCCCCACTGAAAACAGGGGAAAGAAGATTTCAAGAAAGCTCAATTTCTCAATTATAGAAAAGAATTCCAAAGCATTAGGAAAGATTTCAGAAAATATTAATTGTAAAAAAATCTTCAACATTCTTTAAAAAAATTTAAATATCATATTAGTAAAATAACTCACTTTTAATTTATCACCTATTTTGGCTTCTGTAACTTTTAGACATTATGTTACATATTAGATATACAATAAAAAGATCTAGTAATTTTTTTTTTGAGTTCACAGTCTAGAAGAAGTAACAAGCAAGAGAATTATAATTTTACAGCATATAAGTGTAAGAAATACATGCCCAGGAGTATTTTGAGAGCCTATAGAATTCAGATAGGTTGATTCTTAGATAGGGTAGAACCTAATGTCTTAATTAAGTAACAGAGAAGATGAGCAGCTAAGTAAAACTGAGCTTTAAGTAAGAGTTAGCAAACTCTTGGATTTTAGCAGACTCTAAATTCTTTCATTTTTCTTTCTTGTTCATCATTGTCTTCTCTCTTGTATTTCTACTTTTGTTGAAAAGTTTAAGTTGATAATTCTTCATTATTATTAATTATCACGATTTCTTTTTTTGTTGTTTTAATTTTGAAATATACTTTATTTCTATGTAAAAATAAGATTCAGTGACTTCTTTACTTCTGTGATATCTGGTTAACCTCATTTATGTTTCTGTGACTTTTCACAGGAAAAGATGTTAGCCATCTTATTCATTAAAATAATATGTCACATAACTGATTATTCTTGTTTTGTGTTTGAGAATGGTCTTTCAACATCTTTTTTTGTTGTGGTTGTGGTTTCAAGTCTGGTATATTTATCTTTGCATTGAGGTTGTCTATCTTCAATTGTAATTATTTTCCTTGTCCTATAGATCCTTCCTCTCCCCCACCACGGGAGGTTTAATAAATGTTTTCCTCTGATGACATTAATCCATAATGCAGCTTATCTCATTTATTTAACGTTAATAGAAACCCGGAACTTAAAAGTCCATTATGTTTATACATGTTGAATTTGAGGTGACAGTGGAATATCCAAATGGAAATGTCCATTTAGCAGCTAGAAACATATTTAGATAGCAAATCCCTGAGATCAGGAAGATTATGCTTGCCCTTTGTGCAGGAAGTCTTAGAATGAAAATCAGACCTTGTTACTCCTCTGTTCTTAACCCTCCAGTGATTGGCTAATTCACTCAGAGTAAAGCTAAAGTCTTTAAAATGGTTTCAGCCAAGACCTTACATGATGCAGCCTTGTCTCCTGCTTCTCACTTCCCAGTTTTACCCATACCCATCTCTTTCATATTTTTCAAAAAGTGTAGTTACATTCCATCCGTCAGGCTGTACAGCCCTTCCCCTGCCCGGAGCACTCTTCCTCCAGATGTCATTCTCTCTTCCTCACCTCCTTGAAGTCTTTGCTCACATCTCACCTTCTTAGGGCTTCTCTGGTGGCTCAGACAGTAAAAAATCTGCAGTGCAGGAGACCCAGGTTTCATCCCTGGTTTGGGAAGATCCTCTGGAGAAGAAAATTGAAACTTAACTCCAGTATTCTTGCCTGGAGAATTCCAGGGACAAAGGAGCCTGGTGGACTGCAGTCCATGGGGTTGCAGAGTTGTACACAACTGAGCACACACACTTCAATAGTTTCTCAGTAAGGCGCTTCCTAACTACTATACTTTAAATTGCTGCCCTTCTCCTTCCATAAACCTAAGCCTCTATTTTTACCTTATTTTCCTCCATTTTACCACCTTTTCATATACTCTGTAATTAACTTTTTCACTTTCTCTCTCTCCTTCACAATAAAATGAAACTTTATGAAGACAGTGAATTTTTATAGGTTTCATGCACAATTGTATTCCTACCACCTAGAACAGAAGCTGGCAAATAGTAGGAGTTCAGTGGGTCTTCCCAGGTCGCGCTAATGTTAAAGAACCCTCCTGTCAATGCAGGAGACTCAGGTTCAATCCCTGGGTCAGGAAGATTCCCTGAAGGAGGGCATGGCAACCCACTACAGTATTCTTGCCTGGAGAATCCCATGGACAGAGGAGCCTGGCAGGCTATAGTCCATAGGGTTGCAAAGAGTTAAACATGACTGAAGCGACTTACTACACAGCATAGGAGTTCAATAAATACTTGTTGCTGGGTTAAGTTAGGCTCTCCACACTGACGTCAGTGTAGAGTTTCTGACTAATGTTTACCTTTGCAGGGAGGATAGGATATTACCAAGGTTTTTTTTTTTTTTTTTTTTTTTTTAGATAAAACATTGTTTATTGATTGATTTTAAACTTGTAATTTTGTTGGAGTATAGCAGGTCAACAATTTTTTTTTTTGATCAATTTGATAACTTTTAATATATTATTCACCTGAAAAATTATTACTACAACCAAGGTGATGAATATATCCATCACCTCCCAAAATTTTTTCATGTTCCTTGGTAAATCCCTCCTTCCCAATATCCTGAAACACTCCCACTCTTTTTTTTTTTTTTCTTTTTTTTAAATTTATTTATTTATTTTATTTTTTTCTTCTTTTTTTTTCCTCTTTTTTCTTTTTTTTTTTTTTAATTTTTTATTCCTTTATTTCTCATGTGTTCCCCATCCTGAACCCTCCTCCCTCCTCCCTCCCCATACCATCCCTCTGGGTCATCCCAGTGCACCGGATATTACCAAGGTTTTTAAAGTCTTTCCTTAGTATTGAAACTAAAATTAGCATATATAATTTATATGTGTCTATATGGACTCTATGTAGTATATTTTATATATATGTATAATCTGTTTATACATAGGTTATATTGGTTGGGCTAATGTTGATTGGGCAAACATTTAATCACTCATTCACCAAATTCTATAATGGACACAAAATAGATGGGAACTGGTGCAATCTTTGTGTATTATGTTGGGGGCTTTACAGTTATCCTGTGGACAGTGAAGATTAAGGGAAGAGTTTTAAGCAAGAGATTGACCTGACTTATGTTTTTGATAGCCTACTTTGGTGGCTCAGGAAGACCACCTGGGAAGCTATTTTGATAGCTCCACAAGAGGTGAGAGGAGACTGTAAGTATAGGATGGAAATAAAAATTGACACATCTTAATGTTTGATTGCATGTCGGGTGTGAGAGAAGAGGCTGGAATGACTCCAGTGTACCAACTATGAGAAAAAGAAATACATGAGGAGGAGATGTTAAGTTCATTTTGGAAAGTTGAACTTGAAGTGTCTGTGTGACATCTGGATAGAGTTATCCAGCAACGAGTAGATTGTGAGTCTGAGACCCAGGAGATCTGCTTGGTAGATAGAGATTTGGGAGTAATTGGTTTAGAAATGTTTTTTGAAACCATTATTCAGTGAATGATATCCCCCCAAAATAATGTATAATATGAGGGGAAAAGAGGACTAGGACATTAGAGCCTCGAAGAAATCTAGCACAATCCAATCCAATTGGGCAAAAAGCACTGAGGATAAGGTAAGTAGAAAACTGCACTACTTCTGCTGATCTCTCAGGTCATGGCTTAAACATAAGTTTGTCAGAGAAGCCTCAGTTGATTACCCAGTTAAAAATAGGTCTCCTCTATTGTTTTTCTCTATGAATCCTATTCTTTTTCTTTATGACTTTTATCATTGTAGAAAATTACATATTATTTTGTGTTTTCCTTGTTTGTGTTTCCCACTTCATGAGGGCAGAAACCTTTATTTTCCTATCTACAGTTTACTCAACTCCTAGCACAGTGCCTGAGATATGATAGATGCTTGATTTATTTATTAAGTAAGTGATGAAAGTGTGGATCACAGAAATCAATGGGTGACAGACAATATTTCCAGAAGGAAGCAGTTTCAGATGCTGCTCTGAGCAGCCCAGTAAAGTAATAATGATAATAGTTAGTGTCAGTAAATGAAGAAATGAAAAATGTCCATTGTATTTTTCAATGAGAAAGTATGGGATGAGTTATCCACTAATGAACACTACCCCTCATGGAGCTCTTGGTCTAAAGGGGAGATAATTACAATAACCAACAGTTACTTAGTGCACCCTTTCCATGCACTTTTCATTCAGTCCTCACTACAGATCTAAAGACACTTGTTCCTTGGAAGAAAAGCTAGGAGAAATCTCGACAGCCTATTAAAAAGCAGAGACGTTACTTTGCTGACAAAAGTCCGTATAGCCCAAGCTATGGTTTTTCCCGTAGTCATGTATGGATGTAGAGTTGGACCATAAGAAGGCTGAATGCTGATGCTTTTGAGCTGTGGTGTTGGAGAACACTCTTGAGAGTCCCTTGGACTGCAAGGAAATCAGACCAGTCAGTCCTAAAGTAAATCAACTGTGAATATTCATTAGAAGGTCTGATGCTGAAGCTTCAGTACTTTGGCCAGTTGATACGAAAAGCCAAGTCTTTAGAAAAGACCCTGATGCTGGGAAAGATTGAAGGCAGGAGGAGAAGGGGATGACAGAGGACAGGATGGTTGGATGGCATCACTGACTCAATGGACATGAGCTTGAGCAAGCTCCAGGGGATGGTGAAGGACAGGGAAGCCTGGCATGCTGCAGTCCATGGGGTCTCAAAGAATCAACACGACTGAGCGACTGAATAACAGCTTAACAAAGTATACTTATTATTTGTAAGTTACCGATGAGGAAATAGGTTTAAGGAGATAAAGCGTTTTGCCCAAGAAAAGGCAGGAAGTGATTAAACAGGGCCTTTCTGATCCTAATGCCCATGCTTTTACCATGCTCCAGTAGGAGAATCAGGCTGATTCTTCATCACCGAAGTGATACCTTGAAAGTGCCATTTGAGTAGGAATGGTTTTGCTGCAGTTCATAGGACACACTAGAAGTGAGAATGACTGGAATTGAGAAATAAGATAGAAGGATCTTGCATGAATCTAGAATGAGGTATTAGCTTCTAAGCAAGAATCAAAACTGTATTTGAGAATGAAGAAAGAGGGGACGTTATAGGATCTTTGTTAATAAAGACTTGACAGGACATTGATACAAAATGAGGAATGAAAAAGAAAAGTAAGGAATAACTACAAGATTGCAGTCCTAGAAGCTGGAGATTTTCATGACCTTTACATCTAATATGGAGAAATTTAAAATGTGCCTCTTTGGCTACATGGAATAATAAATTCATGATTAGAATTCTAGGTATTTTTATACTGAAAAGGGAATATGAAAATGTTTGGTGTTGAGAAAGAGCTAGAGACAAAGTAAGTTTTAGGACTAGAGAAAAAGGATTTACTCAGACATGAATTAAAGCCATGTGAGAAATTCTTAAGGATCTCAACTTTACAAGCATGACTACTAACATGCAGCACTGTAGCTATTTAATAATTTTAGAAAAATTAAGGGAAAGTTAAAGATTTTTCCCATTTAACAAGAGTTTCCTCTCCTTTCTCATGGGTAGATGGAGTGGAAGAGAATGAGCAGTGTATAGTTTGGCACTAATAAAGTCTAAGGGCAGTGATGAACATAAGGCCAGAGACAGGAACCCGAGTTTTCTTAGAGATTCTATAGAGAATAGTGTTGATAGGGACAGATCAGAAGGGATCTTTAAGTGCAGTCACTAGCCGGCATAGCATGTAAGAGAGACCTGGCTGGCATGCTAGGGGAAATGACTGTGTTCTGTGGCATCTATACCAAGATCCTAACATAGACTAAACACTTGATCTTTGTTGCCTGACTGCATAAACACAAGGTTAGAAGTATAGAATTCAAAGTTGGTAAGTACAATTCAAAATCCAAATCTAGTTCATCGCTTTAACTTTTAATTATATATGTATTATGTCTTTTTCTCTCAATATAAAACCTCAAACCTTAGGAGTAAAAAGTTGCTTTAAGTCCTTTTCAAAGTAGTCTAAAATAAATAAATAAATAGGTAATTTCTGATTCTCATAGAGTCATTTTTTTTTTGCATTTACATATGAAGTGATTTTTCTCTTAAAAACATCTCATTGGGTATTTAATTATTCTAGCAATATTTTTATCCTAATTGATCTCTATGGTCTTATAAAGGGTGACTAGTTTTATTTTACAGGTATGGAGAAGAAAGTGTAGAAACACTAATAACTGATGGCTCTTGTGCTTTTATATAAATGTGGATGCTTTTATGATGGCTGTAATTATCCACTGAGAAAATGCAGTGTTTAGATATATTCTAACATAAAGGGAGCTTTCTGTCTCCTTACGGTTGGAAAGTTCATTAGGAAAGATTTCTTATCATTTTCCTTCCTTTTTAGGTGTGAAGTTTTTCAACATGAGTGGCCTTGGGGACAGTTCATCTGACCCTGCTAACCCAGACTCACATAAGAGAAAAGGGTCACCATGTGACACACTGGCATCAAGGTAGGAACACTCTTTTTCTTATTTCTGGCAGAGCTGCTTTACCATTTTCACTGACACTTTTGAGCTTGCTTCATCTGTAAGTTTACCAGCCTTCCCTGAGTCCCTCCTACTCACCATGTTCTCTTCCTTCCCCAGGGCTGGTTTGCTCCCTCTAGATTTACTATATTCAACACCTGTGCATTCTCCAAGTATCAGTTTAGTCATTATTTTTTAAAAGGGAGCCTTCTCTTCCTTCCATAACTACTAGGTCAAACCTCCCCTATTCGTATATGTATTTCACATGTATTTTTAGAGCTATGATCCATAATTTCAGGGTTTTACTAGCTTGTGTACTTATTTAATGAGTTCCATGGCTTCTCTGCTGCATGCTGTACTGCTGTAAGAACTTTGTCCTTGCTCACCATTTTATCCCTAGTTCCCAGCACAATGTGTAGCTTATATATAGTAAGGCCACAGAAAGTATTTGGCAAAGGAATAAATAAATCCACTGTACATTTTTAAACTGCCATCTCCGTACATTATGGTATTAGTGGAACAAAGAAATAAATTGTTAATATCAGGATTTTAAAGAATGAGTTTTTTTGGAATTAAATATCTCTGTTTTAACAGAACCTGGTCATCTGAAATAGGCAAAAGAGAGTTATTGCTAAGGAGGCTCTAATAAATGCCAGATAAAGATAGAACTTCAGTCAGATCAAAACAGCAGCTTCCTACCCGAGAGAAGAGTGGGGGTTTTATTCCACTCACCTCTGAGGATCTGGAGCAAAGTCTCTCAACCTTCAAACTATTGACATTGTGGACAAGATAATTCTTTGTTGTGGGAAGCTATCCTGTATGTTGTAGGACGTTTAACAGTATCCCTGGCTTCTACACAATTAGACACCAATAGAATTTTTATATCAGTTATGATACCAAAATGTCCTTCCAGTTACGGTAATCAAAAATGATAATCCAAACATTTTCAAATACCCCTGGGGACAGAGAAACCAATATGGCCCCCAGTTGATAATCATTGATCAGAGTATAAAACAGCAGAAGACTCTTCTTTCATTGGATTACATGCGTTTTTCTCATGGGGCAACCAAGAAAGAATTTTTACGGGAGATTGCCAGGGTTTCAGGCTGGGGAAAGAAAAGTGACTACTTCTGTTAATGAATTCAGAGAACTGTTACAGAGCGATGGTAATCTAAGTACTCATAATCAAGCCTGTGTTGTCAGAGTTAATGTTGCTGTTTATTTCTTATATGTCAGTCCTTCTTAATTTAAGAATAAATAAATAAAAATATTGTGTTTTAGGACTTCCCTAGTAGCTCAGCTGGTAAAGAATCAGCCTGCAATGGAGGAGATCCTGGTTTGATTCCTGGGTGGGGAACATCCCCTGGAGAAGGGATATGCTACCCACTCCAGTATTTTGGGGCTTCCCTGGTGGCTTAGGTGGTACAGAATCTGCCTGCAATGCAGGAGCCCTAGGTTCAATCCCTGAGTTGGGAAGATTCCCCTGGAGAAGGGAACGGCTACCCACTCCAGTATTCCAGCCTGGAGAATTCCATGGACTGTATAGTCCATGGGGTTGCAAAGACTCAGACATGACTGAGCGACATCCACTATTGTGTTTTACTTGAAATTTTTATTTGGGGGGAAATTTTTAATCTATAAAAAAATTAGAGACTAGGAAACTACCCACCACATGTAATTGGTAATATTTTGTCATATTCTTAGTATTTTGTTAATATATTATTGTATTTGCAGTTTTAAGTAAAAGTAGTAAAATGGTTAATGATTAAACTGATTTGTCTCTAATTCTTTCAGTCTGTTTTTAATGATTATGTGTAAGTATCCATGAACAATATAGAATATTTGTTAAATTTATATATTATATAATACTGTATATATTTTTCTTTAGACATAAAGATACATAGATTTATTCAGTTCTGTTAACTTTTGATAAATATTGTATTACCCGAAACACCATATTTGAAGAATCTGTTTCCCAACAGCTAGACATTCCCTATGGGTAAATAGCCTTTTTGTTACAAATTTTCATTCTTACAGCCAGCACTATAGTAAACATGAACATCCTTGTACATACCTACTATTTTATACATAAAACTTTCGTTAGAATCTGTGTACATTTTTATGTTAACTGTTTACTTACCAGATTATTCTTCAAATGACAGTCGTTGAGAGTTGCCTTTTTTCTTGCATCTTTATCTCACTGTTTTTTCCTCACTTTAAGTTTTTGCCATCCTGATGGGTGTGGGGTTATAATTTTAAGTACATTTCCCTGATAAGTAGATAAGTTGATTATGATCTTTGTTTTTATTGCTGTTTATATTTTCCCCTCTGTGAATTACCTGGTTGTATCTCTTGCCCATATTTCTTCTTGGTAGTTTGTGCTTTCCTTTTTTTATTTGTAAGAGTTATTTTTAATTTTCTAGTTAAATTTTTACTCTTTTTCGCTTACATTTGATGCAAATATCTTCTCCCAACCTGTTGATATCCCTTAGAACCTAGGATATTCATGTCAAGCTTTTTAGGGTCTTGTCAAGAATTTTCCCCTCTATTTCAAGGCCTTAAATGTATTTTTATACATTTTCTTCTAATATGCATTTAGAATTTTAAATAAGCATTTACATTTGTGGGATAAAAATGTAACAACCTAAATTTCTTTTCCTATATGGAATGTCAGTGGCTGTAACATATCCATTCCCTGCTTTTGTGCTCTTTACCTTCATCAGAAACCAAGTTCCTGCATAGATAGGGATCTGATCTGAGCCTTCGTATGATAGTTGCCATGCTCTCTGATGGGGCAAGTCACTCTTCCTTGTTATTTTTCAAAATTGTTGTTCCCGTTCTTGGTTCTTTACTCTCCCGTACAGATTTTAGAGAGTTTTTTGTTTCCCTTGATTTTTTTTCCTTGCTGGGATTTGAATTAGAATTCCGTTTGCTTTTATAAATTAAGTTGGAGAGAACTGACAGCTTTATTTTGTAAATTCTAGAGTGTTGTTATTCATGAATATAAAGGATTCTCCTTTATTCAGTTCTTCATTGTTCTTAAATAATAGTGTATAATTTTCCCCTTTGAATGTCTAGCCCATCTTTAGTTAGATATATTCCAGGGTACCATAGGATTTTTATTGCTTTTAGGAATATCATTTTGTCTATTGCATTTTCTAATTGGCAGTTATTCGTGTATAGGAATGCTAATGATTTGGGGATTTTGATCTCATATCCATCCATTGTTCTAAGCTTTCTTATTTGTTTTAATGGCTTTTATCTGCAAGTCGTCTTTGATGTGTGTGTGTGTGTGTGTGTCTATAATCACATCATGATGAATATAAAAATTTTTATTTATATATATGCATATATTTCTCTTCTTAATTGTCTTAAAAATTATTATCCTTGCACATTTGCTTTAAAAATATTTGAAAACATAGTCTTTGTCAGGTTTATAAGTATGGGCTTCAATTTTAATTAAGTGATTTTTTTTTAATTTAGTTAACTGAAATTTTGTGATTTTGAAATTGATGAATTTGTACATGATTACCACCTTAAAATGTTTCTTTTGATTTTGTTATTGTACACTATCACTCCAAACAGATTGCGAACTAATTAATTATAAAGAGCATATGTTAGACCTCAGGGTATTGCCAGCCCTGTGTACAGAAGTTCTAGCTAGGGCAGCTTCTCAGTAATTGTTTGGTGGGGTGAGACGTCTCAAATATCCTTCCTGTTACCTCTCCATTTCTTAACTCTTCTGGGAGAAATGAGAATTAAAATGCCAGTTTTTAAATGGTGGGTAGCTGTGGGCAGTGCTTATTTAACATTAACAATTCAACAAGTGCTTTATTAAATTCCTACTATTCAGCCAGCACCATGTGCTTGATGTTTGAAGGATGTAAATGTGAAATATATTTCCTGTCTTCAAGGAGCTTACAAATCTAGTCATGCCACTCATTCTCTTTCTTAAACCCTTCTGGGCTCTCCTTTGCCCTGAAAATAAATAATCATAATCAAAGTGATGATAATAGATAATATTTGTTGAGCTAATGGTATGTGGCAGGAATTCTGCAAAACATTTCTATGTATAATATCATCTTTTTTAATCCTCACAAATCCCTAGGAGGTAAGTAATGTCATTATCCCTATTTTACAGATAAAGAAATGGAAGCTTAGAGAAGTTAAATTGCTGTTAAGTAACTTGTCCAGGGTTACTTAGCTAGTAAATGATAGAGGAAGTTTGAACTTGTGTTTGTAAGCAATCTCCTGTGCTCTTTATTATGGTGTATACAAGAGCCCTGGTGAACTGACTGGACCCTCATCTCCTGCCCTTCTGTTTCTAATCATCTATAATTCAACTATCTTGAGCTACTTATTTTTGCTCTTACTTTTACCTTTGAAAAAGCTGTTTTTTCCTTTTAGGAAACTAGTCTCTCCCTACATTAGGTTTAGACATCTCATTCTCTCAATCTAGGTGCCATCTCTGTGTGCTTCTGTAGTATTGTAAATTTGTCACATAGTAGCTTCTTTGTTCTCCCACTTATTGGAGGCTACATCTAATTTACTCCTGGGTTGTCAGGACACAGTACCTGGTTATCTGGCACATAATATAAGTATGGGAGCATTTGTTGAAAAAGCTGCTACTGCTGCTAAGTCGCTTCAGTCGTGTCCGACTCTGTGCGACCCCATAGACCGCAGCCCACCAGGCTCCCCCGTCCCTGGGATTCTCCAGGCAAGAACACTGGAGTGGGTTGCCATTTCCTTCTCCAATGCATGAAAGTGAAAAGTGAAAGTGAAGTCGCTCAGTTGTGTCCGACTCTCAGCGACTCCACGGACTGCAGCCTACCAGGCTCCTCCGTCCATGGGATTTTCCAGGCAAGAGTACTGGAGTGGGGTGCCATCGCAATGAGGTTAAAAAAAAAAGATACAATACTTGAGAAGTTAACTTGCATTAACTAGCATGTACATAGTATCAGTGGAAGTAAAGTGGGTTAGTGAGAGGAGAAATGTAGGTGGCCCAAAGCAATGAAGATGTCTTTTCTGTTAAGGTAGAATTTCTTTTTCTCATCTCCACCATTCCTTCAGTTTTTAACTTTATTTGAAAAAAATCTGTTCTCATTTTCTCTTCTTGCTTATTAGTTATTTCATTTCATGGTGATTCTCCTAGTCTCTTTCTTAGGTCATTTTATAGACACCTTACCATTTCATTACTTTTAGCTTCTTGCTTCCTTTATCACCTCTCTGTCTGAGCTTCCCCAATTCTATTACTTTTATTTTTCCTTTACTCAACAATGGTTTCCAGAACTTCAGTTTTACATAAAACTTAATGTTAAAAACAGATTTGGGAGTTCCACGAAATGAATCCAATTTATTCCAGTTGGTATTTAGACCAAGAGGTTTAAGCAAGTCATACTTTAGACTGAGTCTCCTAAGTAAACCTAGTGTCAATTAGTTTCTCTAAGGTAAAATCAAATATGTGTGTGTGTGTGTGTGTTATGTTATTCATTTTATTCATGCCTCATTTTCAATATCTTGTTGTGAAATTTGTCAAAATATCTCACTGTACATTCTTGCCTGGGAACATTGTAAGATAAAGTCTTACTGAGTAAAATAGTATTAATTCCTTAATGAAAGATTTAAAAGTTAAGGATAGAATGTGTGATTGTTATAGTTTTAAAATTTGGCTTTATTTTGGGATGTGTGCCATTTTGTACTGTTTTGTCTTATGTAGATAAATATATTTGACCTTTGTTAACTTGGTTCTTTTCAATTTAACCATGCTGTTATGTAAATGCTATTGCTTTTATAGGTTTTTTAAATTATGAAAAGTAAGTGATAGTTGAATTGTTGCCAGTTAAGAATTGTTTAGCAACTGGTTTTTCCCTCTTTAACCTCTTTTTTTAATATCATTTTTATATGGAATCAAATGATTTTGATTGATGCTTATAAAACTGAAAGCTACTTGTGAGCAAATTTTCTTTCTATGTTAGTTTGATAATAGAAAAATTCACTGAAAGTAATGCTGTATTGTCTTTGTATGTGTTAATAAAATTAAGTGCCTGATGACTTGGTTAAATAAACAAGGGGTAAACAAAAATGAACAATATTCAGTTACTACATTTGAGTGAATGTAAAATGCTAGTTGTTTGCACTGTTATCCTTTATTCTTATTATTTTCCTTTAAGATAAATTGAGTTTGATTTTGTTTACTATATAATGAGAGCTTATAAGCAGATTTTTTTTCTATTTCTTTACGACAAAGCAGTATACGAGAGACTTTGTTCTTTGTACCTCTGTCTCTAATTAATAATTTACTATTCTTTTTATTTTACTTTTTGGAAGCATTTTTTTTTTTCCCTTTTGATAGGGACCAAGTAATGGTCTGATTATTATAGGAATCAAGATTTTATCAGATTTCCAATTATAATTTCTTTGAAATCTGAGTAGTCAGCCTGCTTAATTTACAACAAACTTATTTGAAAATTCAGATTTTCTATTTTTAGGGAATTATTATTTAGAATGCCTAATAATTTCAAATGTAACTAGTATATGTACTGTCTGGTTCTTTTACTATCTAGTATTTACTGGTTATTTGAAAGATTCATTGTATATATATCATTGAGGAATACATCTGTGATAGCAGTCATTCTCTTTATGTATTTTAGCCAGAATTGTTTTCTGCTCTTTGGTATTTTGTAGTATGTTTTTCAGATACAAATTTAGATTTTTTTCTAAATCTGGCTTTACATTCTAGATGAAAATAGGAATCGCTGTAAATATGTAAATATCAAATACTTGATCAGAGAAGGAAATATGGTGGTAGAAATGTACAGTAACTGGATTTTCTCTGTGTAACAGCACTGAAAAGAGGCGCAGGGAGCAAGAAAATAAATATTTGGAAGAGCTAGCTGAGTTATTGTCTGCCAACATCAGTGACATTGACAGCTTAAGTGTAAAACCAGACAAATGCAAGATATTGAAGAAGACAGTCGATCAGATACAACTAATGAAGAGAATGGAACAAGGTAGGAAAATAAACAGAAAAACCCTCTGGCTGTGTTCTTTGTTATTAAGACATTTATAATATGTGATTTTACTTTTTATTATTAAGAAATGGAATTAATTTTGTAATTTTATTAAAGAAGCAGTTTTGGGTAGATGTTATTTATTTTAGAATGTGAATCTGAAACCCTTCTTTTACCACAAAGTGGCTTGTTATCTTGAGAACTGGTTACCTTGAAACTTTTGAAACCCAGAAGAGTCAGATAAAACTTAGTGACTCAACAGTAGCAATCATATGGAATTAAGTCAGGAGATACACATTGTGGTGTCGGACCCGAGGCTCTGCGTAGCGTTGAAAGACAGCAGCTCAGAGGTAGGAGAGTCCCTCCACCTGAATTTAAGCTTATCTCTACCTTGGCTGTGGTTGTGGGGAGCAGCCTTCTCTGAGAAAGTGAAGAAGTGAAGTGAAGTCACTCGCCTGCCAGGCTCCTCTGTCCTGGGATTTTCCAGGCAAGAATACTGAAGTGTGTTGCCATTTCCTTCTCCAGGGGATCTTCCCAACCCAGGGATCGACCCCAGGTCTCCCACACTGCAGGCAGACTCTTTACTGTCTGAGCCACCAGGGAAGCTCTGAGAAAACCCTGATTTATTTTTATGGCTCATGTTTATACTATTTGTATTTACTGGGGACCCCACACCATACAACCCCTGGGTTGCTTACCAGAAACAAAGGCAAACGCTTTGAAGAAACATCACCATACTGCACCTGATCAGATTCCCAGAGGAAAAAGTGCTCCTGAGGGAGATTGTGTGCTATAAACTTACATAACACAAGAAATCATCTGCAGTGAGTAAGAACACAAACAACAAACAGAAGGAATAGACCCCGAAGAACTACACGCTAGCAGCAGCAATGTGAAAAGACTGAACGAATGGTCTGTTTTAAAATGGTTAAAGTGATAGGATTTTACGATTTTAGGGGCTGATTCAGCAGACAGGAGACACTGGTATTCTAGGTCTTCGGAGGGGAGAGCCACCCAGAGACTATATGGCCCCTTCCCTGCTGGATGTGGACACCCGGACCGACTGGCTCATCCTCCCTCAGCCGAAGATGGGAGGATTCCGAAAATGGGGAAATGGAGTAGTCCAAAGGGAAGGACACGTAGACACTGACACTGGTATCGGTCCCCAAAGGAAGAAGTCAGCTCCTTGCGCTGTCCACACCCTTCACACAGCTGCCAGTCAGGATTTTAGTACCTTACTCTTTAATGTGAATAAAAATCCAGGTATTTGAGGAAAGTCTGTAATATAAAAGAGAATAAATCAAGCAAACAAAAGGGAAAGAAAGGAACTCAGAGGATGCAGAGATGATACAGGGAACAAAAGAAAAATGTAAAGCCATCCAACACTCTTTCACTGACAAAAGGGAGGATATATCATCTATAAAATGCTTTAAAATGAAACATTCAAAACAAATAACTTTTGGAACTTAAAATCAGGATTGCTGAAAAAAACTTTATCCTATTACCTTGTTTTCTACTCTTTGTCCCCCTCGTGGTGTCGCCTGCAGCCGTTCCAGGCACGTTTGCCTCAGGTCTTTGCACTTGCTCTTCTCTGTCTGGAATGCTCTTCCCTGGATGTACATAAAGCTTACTCCCGTATCCCTTTTATGTCGTGGTTCAAATATTTTTTCTAAGTGAACTTGTCCCTCACTAACCTATCTAACACACATACACATGTGTGCATACACACACAAACACCTTTCTACATCTTCCTTGATTTATTTTCCCCACAGTATTTGTTACATCTAACATATTGTACATTTTGTTTGTTTATTGTCTGCCTACCCTCACTGGAGCTTCATGAGAGCAAAGGTTTTTGTTTGTTCACCACTGTGTCCTTAATACCTAAAGCAGTTCTTGGGTACATAGTACGCTTTTCAGTGATTCTTTGTTGAATAAAAGGATAAAGTGTTGAAAGACAATTTGAAGAAATCCCTTAGAAAGTAAGATAAAAAAGCAAGAGAAAGATAAGGGGTAGAACATATCATTAGTCCCAGGAGAAAAAAAAAAAAACAGGCCAACTAGAAGGGAAGAAATTATAAGAAGTAATAACAAAAACAAAAAAATTCTCAGAATTAGAGGCTATGGGTTTCCAGATGGAAAGCATACATGTCATGTGCAGCACAATGACTAAAAAAGAAAGAAGAAGACCTCACACCAATACATGATTTCCAGACACCAGAGAGAAAAAACAAGAGAAAGGAAAAAAACAGACACATACTGGGTTACTTTCAGAAGGATCCAGATTTCAAAATAACAACACTGAAAATGAGGATCCTGAACCTAAAATTATGCTTTCATCCAAATGAAGTATGGGTACAAAATAAAGACAATTTTCAGACATTTAAAGCCTCAAAAATGTTATCTCCTATGTACTTTTTTTCAGAAATATCTATCAAGGGCTTTCCAGGCAGTTCAGTGGTTAAGGCTCTACTTCCAATGCAGGGAGTGTGGGCTCAATCCCTGGTCAGGGCACTAACATCCCACATGCTGCATGGTGCAGCCAAAAAATAAAAATTAAAAAGGAATATCTATCAAGACCAAGGTAGCAAACCAAGAAAGAAAGGCATTGGATCTTAACCCAGGGAAACCGTGGAATCATAACAGAAGAAAGGTAAAAGGAAACCAAGGATTACAGTTGAGCAGCAGACTAAAGAAGTAGCCAGTCCCAATTGGAGGAGGCAAACAGAGGACTCCAGAAGGAGTATTTCCATGGGGGAAAAAAATGGGACTCATAGAAATATATGATGACTGAGCAAATTGAGAGGAACTTTTCAGTCTGGTGGAGAGTTTGGAGATGAGTCAGACTTCACAGAAAAACTAAAACATAAAACATGAGAACTGTAAATTATAGTACATACCTTGACTCATTTATGGACTGTATGTAGCCATAGTAACATAGATATTAAATACTGACTGCTCTAAAAATTATTGTAACTATATTAGGAGGATGGAAAGAGGGAAAGTGTGTGTCTAGTCTAGATGGTTGATGTAAGTAAATTATGATAGCATGTTAATAGATTGTCTAACATGGACACAATCAGGATATAGCAAATAATCATGTTATTGAAAAATAAAGAATGTATTAGTTAGGATACAGGCAAGGCTATTATAAGAGACCCAATGTACAGTGGCTTTAACAAGATAGTGTAGGTGTGTGTCAGAGGTTCAGATTCCTTCCATCTCTTGGGCTGTGCCACTCCTAGCGTATTGCCCTTACCCATGTCAAACATGGCTCACCTGTGCACGTCCCAGACAACAAGAAGGGGAAAGAAAACTGGAAGGTATGCTTCTTTGTCTTTAAGGACAAGACTCAGAAATTGTGAGTCACTTCTGTTCACAGGCCTTAGGCTGGTCGATATAGCCACTTCTAGCCACTCCTGCCTTAAGTTTTGCCTAAACTTTTACGTTTTACTTTTCATGCATGGTTACTTAATGTACTTGGCTTTGAAAGTTTATATTCTTTTGGAATTGTTTCTTTTAAAAAACAACAACAACAAAAAACCTGTCTTAATGTTACACATACATGAAATGATGAAGGAAGTGTATCTTAGAACTAGATGAGAAACTCCCATGCTATAATAATTTAAAAATAAATAACCCAATTAAATGAAGTTGCTTAGTCGTGTCCAACTCTTTGCAACCCCGTGGACTGTAGCCTACTAGGCTTCTCCGTCCATGGGATTCTCCAGGCAAGAATACTGGAGTGGGTTGCCATTTCCTTCTCCAGGGAATCTTCCCGACTGAGGGATCGAACACAGGTCTCCTGCATTGCAGGCAGACTCTTTACCCTCTGAGCCACCAGGGAAACCCAATTAAAAAATGGGCAAAGGCTCTGGATAGAAATTTCTCTAAAGAAAACATACAAATGACCAATAAGCACAGGAAAAACATACTCAATATTATTAGCCATCAGAAAAATATAAATCAAAACCACAATACAAATACCAGTTTACATTGCTAGGGTGGCTACAGTCAAAAAGACATAGCAACAAGTGTTGGTAAGGATGGAAGAAGTTGGAACCCTCATACAGTGCTGGTGAGAGTGTAAAATTGTGCATCCACTTACGAAAACATTCTAGTAGTTTCTCAAAATATTAAAAAGGTAGAGTAATCATATAGCCCAGCAAGTCCACTTGTAGGTATATAACAAAGAGAATTGAAAACTTACACAGAAATAGAAATGTTCATAACAGCATTATTCATAGATAGCCAGTAAGTGGAAGCAAATTGTATATCTATCAACTGATCAATGGGTAAATAAAATAAGGTATACCTGTACATTGCAATATTATTTGGCAGTAAAAAGAGTTAAGTACTGATAAATGCTTCAGCATCAATGAATCTTGAAAACATTATGCTGAGCAAAAGAAGCTAGTCACAAAGGACTACATATTTTATGATTCCATTTATATAAAATGTCCAAACTAGGCAAATCTGTAGAAATAGAAAGTAGATTGGTGGTTGTCTTGGGCTTGGGAATGTTGGGAGATGGGGAGTAACTGCTAAAGGGTGTGGGATTTCTTTTGGGGGTGATTAAAGTGTTCTAAAATTTATTGTAATGGTGGTTGCACAACTCTGTGAATATACTAAAACCATTGAATCATATGTTTTAAATCCCTGAACAGTGTGCTGTGTGAATCATAGCAGAATAAAGCCGTATTAGAAATACTAAATGAGATAACGTTTTATGCCCATTAGGTTCCCCAAAATTAAAAACTGTGTTGATATCAAGTATCAACATACAGAAAAACAATAACACTTGTATGTTACTGGTAGTACAGCCTCTTTGGAGAGTAATTTGTCAAACTTAGGTAATGTTGAAAATATACAGGACCTGCGATCCAGCAATTTCACTTCTAGTGTTTACCCTAAAGAAGTTGTCACAAATATGCCAAAGAGAAAATACGGAAAATAGTTTATTATAGCACTGTTCGTAGTAGTCAAAAGGCCTGCCAGTAGGGGACAAGGAAGTCAACTGTGGGTTATTCATGCAGCAGTTCAAATGAATATATCAAATTTATAAGTATCAGTATAGTTAAATCTCAAACATAATATTGAGTGGAAAAATAAGTTGAAAAAGTCTGTATGTTTTTATATAAACATTAGACACAAAACAGTACTGTATTTGTAAGATGATACATATATAGTTGAAGTCTGAAAACATGCTTAGAACTGCCTTCAGAATAGGTTACTTCTGGAAAGGGACAGAGGTGGAATGGTGGTGGAGCTGTGGTTCTGTTTGTAGCATTTTATTTATTTAAAAAAGAAAGACCTGAAGCAAATAATGTTTACATCTGTGAAAAATGAATGACGGCTGTGTGAATGTAGCTGTGTCACTTTATGTAATTTTTGTAGTATTTAAAATATTTCATATTTTAAAGTGAAAAAATGAATCTCTGTATTCAGTAATACCATATTTGGTTTTTCTGGTGAGCTAACCAGTCTGACCGATTGGAAACTTTTATATAAGTATCGTTGCTACTTTAAGACAATGGTTGGACTTTTCAACATCTCCACACAAAAGAATTCCAAATTATTTAGCAGCTGTTGTTTTATCAATCAGATCATCATGACATGAAGGTGAAAGTTCATGCAGGCTCACAGAGTCGTATCTTCACTCTCTCTTCAGTGGCAATTGATCAGCTCAGAAAAGGAAAAAGAAAAATATAGGAATAATTATTCTTTTACAATTTGCCCATTTTTAAAAAAACTTTTGGTGTAGACTTTTTTAAAAAAGGTTATATATTTATACCATTTTTTCTATTTGTTGGACACTGTACTTGATAGGTCAGAAAATTCAAATTTTCCTGTTGCCACTTATTAGTTGTAAGATTACGTCACCTTTGTGAACCTCCATTTTATCATCTATAAAATGAGTGTAATTAAGATTAAACGTGAAAGTGCCTAGATAACGAGTAGATGTTATTTGAATCTGAAACCAGGTGCATTTTCTCTTCATAAACTTGACGTTGTAGAAATGAGCTCCTTTCAGATGTGTGACTTTTTGTTTCTTTGTTACAGAGAAATCAACAACTGATGATGAAGTACAGAAGTCAGACATCTCATCAAGCAGTCAAGGAGTGATAGAAAAGGAATCCCTGGGGCCTCTTCTTTTAGAGGTAGGTGTTCTCATTGACTCAGAAAGTGATCAGAATCTTTATTCTAGCCAGTCTGATTTTTTTCTTTATCTTCCTTACATTTTACATCCAATTAATAAATCATAAAACAAAGTAAAATTTTAAATAACTTTTAATGATTATTTTAATCTCAGAAACTATTTTGACAGTTGTTATTATTTCAGAATCAAACGTGAGAAACAGACATGAGAAATTTTCATAAAGGCATTCACATGTAAACTAAAGAAAACTGTCTGGCTTTGCTGTTTCTTTATGGCAGTTAGGACTAATTGGGAAAATAAAATTTTTGGAATTATTTAGCTAGCTAGTGCTAATTCTCCTGTGCTGTGTGCTTAGTTGCCCAGTTGTGTCTGACTCTTTGCAACTCCATGGACTGTTGCCCGCCAGCTTCTCTGTCCATGGGGATTCTCCAGGCAAGAATACTGGAGTGGGTTGCCATGCTCTCCTCCAGGGGATCTTCCCAATCCAGGGATGGAACTCAGGTCTTCCAGATTGCAGGCAGATTCTTTACCGCCTGAGCCACCAGAGAAATCCAGTTCTGCTGTAGGATTTTACTTCTGAATAAGGGATGCCTCACCTTGTTACAGTAGGTGTTTTCTGACTAAGAATTTTTTAACTATTTATGTGACCATTGTAAGGGAACTTACTATTTTAACAACTCTCTGTCACACTTTTTAAAATGAAGAACTTTTAATCTTAAATTACTTTGTAGCTACTGTGTAATATTCACCTGTTTTTTCCTATCTAATCTTTATTCCCTCTGTTCTCAACACGGATGTTTTGTTTCCAAGCAGGTTCGTCACCTTAAGTGCTCCCTGCCATGCATGAATGTTTAAAAACATATGTATGTGTGTATATATACATGTATTCCCCACAAATTAGGCTTTTCTATCTCTCGGCCTAATTTTATTTTATATATATATATATTTATTATATACATACATGTACGTAGCTATAAATATGTGTATTTAAATCATGCATGTATTTTTATATATATCTAAAATAAATTCTTCTTTCCTATCCCACCTCAAGGTCCTTCTTTCTGGTTAAGTCTTGCTAACACTCAGACTTGTATAGGTCTCTTGATTTTCTAACTTCTTTATACACTTTTTCCTATTACCCAAACTAATCCTCTGTTCTTGAAGTAAATAGAATTCCCTCTACCAACACCACTAATTTGAGAATATTCTCAGCATTCCCTCTTTTGTAAAACTTCTTCATAATCCTCTTTTATAAAACTATCTCTTCTTCTCTCTGGCTGCTCGTTAGCCTTATTTTCCCAGGTTTCTTTTTCTTGTAGTTCAGTTCAGTTCAGTCACTCTGTCATGTCTGACTCTTTGAGACCCCATGGACTGCAGCACACCAGGCTTCCCTATCCATTACCAACTACCAGAGCTTACTCAAACTCATGTCCATTGAGTTGGTGATGCCATCCAACCATCTCATCCTCTCTTGTCCCCTTGTTCTCCTGCCTTCAATCTTTCCCAGCATCAGGGTCTTTTTTTATGAATCAGTTTGTCACATCAGGTAGCCAAAGTATTGGAGCTTTAGCTTCAGCATCAGTCCTTCCAATGAATACTCAGGACTGATTTCCTTTAGGATTGACTGGTTTGATCTCCTTGCAGTCCAAGGGACTCAAGAGTCTACTCCAGCACCATTGTTCAAAAGCTCAGTTTTCTTTATGGTCCAACTCGCACATCCATACATGACCACTGGAAAAACCATAGCTTTGACTCTCTTTCTTTATCTGCCTCTTCAGTGTTAGCTTCCCCCAGGTTCTTTTGGCTCTTTTCCTTTTGTTTTTTATTCTGTACACATTTCCTGGACCGTTTTATCAATATCTATATCTTTGTCTATATGATGTTTTCATATGTGTGTATGTCTGTTAAAATACCAATGAGGGCTTTCTGATTTGAAACAGCAGACACCAATTCTGACTAAGTTAAGCAGATGTGGGCTTTCCTCATAGCTCAGCTGGTAAAGAATCTGCCTGCAATGTGGGAGACCTAGGTTTGATCCCTGGGTTGGGAATATCCCCTTGAGAAGGGAAAGGCTACGCACTCCAGTATTCTGGCCTGGAGAATTCCATGGACTGCATAGTCCATGGGGTTGCAAAGAGTCCAACACGACTAAGCGACTTTCACTTTCACTTAACCAAATGTGAATTCATTGGGATGCTATTTTGATACACAGAACCATGCTTAGAAATAAGGTGAAACTAAGGCATCTTGGTCTTCCTTGGTAGCTTAGTTGGTAAAGATTCCACATGCCATGCAAGAGACCTGGGTTCAATCCCTGGGTTGGGAAGATTGCCCTGCAGAAGGAAGTGACATCCCACTCCAATATTCTTGCCTGGAAAACCCCATGGTCAGAGGAGCCTGGTGAACTACAGTCTAATGGGTTCAAAAAAGACTTGGACACAACCTAGAAACTAAATCATCAAGGTATCTTAAGGAGGCTAGAAAGCAGGAACTATACAAATGGTCTCTTTGAAAGACCCTTCTGGACAGTGCCCTGCTGCCAGAATGAATGTGTTCTAGCCATGCGCGTTCTGATTATAGTTCTTCTCAAGGTTCACATTTAGGGAGGAAGTTTCCCAATGGCCTGAGTAAGAATCCCATGAGACTTTATTAAATGGGGAAGAAGTAACTCCTCAAAGGAAATCAGACATTCTCTGAAAGAGGAAAAGGTAATTATAGTTAAAAACAAATAAGCAAAAACCAAATGATACGATATGTACCTGTAAGTCACACAGGTATATCTTTAGCCCAGATCTCTCTTCACAGCTTCCCTTTCATTATATCCTATTGCCTTTTCAGCCTATTTCAGGATATTTCTCCATCAGAAAGTTCCTCAGTCATTTCAAAATATAACATTCCTAAAGCTAAATTTATAATCGATCCCCTCATTGCCTAATTTTTTTAAAAAGTCAAAAAATTTAAAACTTGGTTTTTTCCCCCCTTGAGTCCCCTTTGTCTAGGAAAGGCACCTATCTACCGGATCCCTGAAGTCATTAATGAAAGATCACCCCTTGTGCTTGTTTCCACAGCTGCTAGAGGTCCCCAGATGCTGTTTGTTCTGCATTTGTAGATTTCTCTTCTGTCACTTCCACTGCCATTGCCTTGATCCAGGCTCGCATTTGACCTGGAGTATCACAATAGTATTGCAGTTTGTCTGCCTACTTCCAGTCTACATGCCACACCCACTGCCAGAAGGATCTTTGTTAAAGCAGATCATGTCACTCTCCTGCTTAAAAACACTACTTTCAAAATAATCCCCATGGCTTTTTTGGGGGGAGGGGGGAGGTAATGGTGCTTTACTTTGAAGCTTTAAAAAAAATAACTTTTTATTGTTAAGTATAACACAGATATGACAAGTGTGTACAAGGTGATTTTTTTTTTTTAACCTCTGAGCTGTTTCCTCTGTTTGAATGTTCTTTCCACCCCTTGTCCACCCGAGTTATTGCTCTGTGTCCTTTAGGCCTCGGTTCAGGTGTCATTGAGTCTCCTCCCAGGAAACTTTACCCACAACAGCCATTCCTTTGCCCAATTGGGATCTGTGCGTAACCTTTTTGAACACCTCTATTGTACTACACTGTGACTATGTGTACTTGTCTTTTTCCCTCAGAGACTATAAAATTGTCGAGAATGTGTGTTTTATTCCCAGAACTTTGTCCAGTGACTGACACTTAGTGATACTCAGGGAATCTTGTGTAATCATTTAAAGCGAGGGCTCTGTGAGAAGCCCTGGCCAGTGCAAACCTGCGTTGAGACCCAGGGTGGTCCTCTTCAAAGGCTGATATCCTGGGAAGAGAGAAAAACTTTTCCAGCTGATGATGCCATACTGAATGGAGTGGCATTTGTTATCATCCCCTGTGTGTAGCTCAGTGTCAGCCCAGCTGTGAGAACTTGGAGAAATAGGAAGATGCCTTCCCAGCAGCATACTTGGAAATTAATTATATGCACAACACATGAAGGAAACTTGTAGAATAAGAACAAATATTAGCAGGTTATATTAATTAGATACACTTTTAGAAATTAAAAATGTTTATATATTCATAGGAATAGTTTCAAAGGATTCCTTGAAATGTTACCAATCTCTTGGGAATAGGATTTTGGCAGATCTTATACTATATACTTAATTGTCATATTTTTAAAAATTTCAAGTATATATTTTATTTTAATTTAGAAAACAAACAAACAAACAAAAAAACACACATATCCAGCCCAGGATAGTCTGTCTGCATCTCAGGAGAAGGTCAGCAGGACATCTCTGCAGCCATGGGGTAGCCTTTGTCAACCTGTTTTCCAAGCCAGTCTTTTCTGGGGAAGCTCAAAAGAAACATGATGCCCCAGACGTCTTAGAGGAAACGATGAGTCCATGTAACCGAGGCCAAGCAGGGACCTGGTGAAAGTTCTGTATTCCCTGTAAGGCTGACCAACTGCATATTCCAGAGGCCAGCTACTAGAATAACTTCCCAGCTTGGCAGTGAGTTCAGGTGCAGTCAATGGGAGAGCCTGGAGAAGTCCCAGAAAGTGTGAAAATAGGAGCCTGCAGGGACTACAGACCTATTGCAAGGAAGGAGAACTTTTAAGTCCTTAGGGTTTCACAAATGCCTTAAAAATAATTGCACTGTGTAGTCCAGGTGAATCTCTCTGGACCTTGCTAGTGCTTAAGGTTAGTCTGCACACCACCCCTGTGCCCACGACTGGCCAGTCTTCAGAGTGGGCAGAGATGACCCCAAGAGTGGGTCTCAGTCTCTCCCAGCCCCGCTGCAGACAAAGGGTAATAACTTCCGGACCTAGAGACAAATATGGAGAGTGAAAAAAGCAAGGGAGAAGCTGACTGACTGAAGTTAGACAGGGTCGCTAGGGAGGCAGTGTCCTAGAAGGACACCCTGAAAGCTAGATAGAAAAATAAGAAAGTGGTGATTTGGAAGCTGGGTAGTGTGTCCCTTGGAAATGATCGCCATGAAACAGCCAGGGTTTTTTACTTGCCTGCTTTGTATCTCAGTCCTGTTTCTTGCTCTGAGATACTTTGTTGTATCTGTGCATGCATGTGTGCTCAGTTGTGTCCGATTCTCTGTGACCCCTTGGACCATAGGCCTCCAGGCTCCTCTCTCCATGGAATTTTTCAGGCAAGAATTCTGGAGTGGGTTGGCATTTCCTCCTCCAGGGGATCTTTCTTCAATCCTTTTGACCCAAGTATCGAACCTGCGTCTTCTGCACTGCCTGCATTGGCAGGCAGGTTCTTTATCACTGTGCCTTCTGCGAAGCCCAAACTGTTTTTTATTAAACTCTTTTAAGAAGCCAAAAAGAAAAAAAAAAAGTTAAATTATATTTACACTGATTCAATTAATGGCTATGAACATTTTAAAAAATCTTTTAGATCTTCTAAGAAAATGATATGTTTGTATTTCAGTTATCCCTATTTTCACATAAACTTTAAGAAAAAATACATATATTGATCACCTGTTATGATCTACTCTGATCTAATCTATAGCTACTCTGACTTTAAGAAAACAATTGGATATGAGAGTGCCTTCTTGTGCTCATCTAAATCCAAAATAGATTAGTGAAAGGTTTGTCTAGTGTTGAGGTTTTTAGATTATTAATCACATCCCTTTCCTCTTCACCTTATGAACTAAGTGAAAAATAGTCACAACAGTCAGGTGGAGTAAAAATAGTTTTATTTCTTTTTGTTCTTGTTAAAGAAGATATTAGCAGTATTTTTCATGAGAACAATGCTGTGCTTCATTATTTTTTAAAATCTTGATTGAATGCTTTGGAATGCAGTGATTTTAAGATGTAGTTTGAAGTTCAGTTTATTTGAATATTTGGCTTAAAAAATCACCTGAAAATTCAAGACACCTCATAAAAATGAGATAGATATAAATGGAAAAATGTATCATTGGATGAGTCTCTGAGTCACGTTACTCATTTTGAAATCCTACCTACCAATTATGTAAGTTTTTCTTCAAATTTCATTTTTTTTTTTTTTTTGGCCACACTCTGCAGCTTGAGGCATCTTCATCGAGGCTTGAACCCAGGCCCCAGCAGTGAAAGTGCTGAGTCTTAACCACTGGACCGCCAAGGAATTCCCTAAATTCCATTTTTTTAAAAAATCTCAAATAGTGATTCTCCAAATTAATCAGAAGGTGTTGCCTTTTCCTTTTTTAAGAAATGGGTTTTTAAAGCCCACCAAACCTGGAAGACTTGAGCGGTGAAAAGGTTTTGTTTCTAAATGTTTAAACTGAGAAGATAATTTTTATAAGTGATTTACATCATTTTCAGCAACAAAATGATAACTGTGGTAACATTTCAAAACATTCATTTTCACATACTGTCTCTATAATGTGTCTTTTTGAAAGCAGTTTATTTTCATTGTTAAAATTTCATCTTTACCCTGAAGGAACAAAATTAAGTGTGTATATTATTTGGAAAATGCCTGCTGGGTAGGGTATTATCATTACCACATATCATCATAGAAAAGGTCAGCAAACTTGGGACACTTACCTTTTTTAAAAAAAGAAAAATGAGTAGCTCATCAACATTGTTAGCTTTGTTAAGTCTTTTGGCACAAATCAAACCAGCAAATCATGTGTAATACCAAGGGTGGTTATGTCTTGTTACAAAATTGTGTAATAATGTTCTGCTTTTTAAAGGACTTGTTTTTGTTGCTTTTGTACATTCTATAGCAAGTAAACTGCAACATGTTGCAATAAACAGAAGGATTATAAATAAGGTACCACTGTCATCTTCTCCATTCTGGATCCTCTCTTAGATTCTGATATGGACTGAGTGAGGCACCAGGGTGATGATATGTTAATAAAGCTTAATATCTTCCTTATGTTTTAGATTTCACTATAAATAGAGATTCTGACTTTTTTGCCACACGTCTGTGGATATTATGTTCCCCTTGGGACATGTACATCTTCTTTTGGAGCTCCTGGGCTCCATCTCTGTGCATAGAAAGCCCTCTGTGATTTGGCTCCTGTCCACCTCTCCAGACTCACTGCCTGTCTTGTGCCATGTGCTCCAGCAGCTCCAAACTGCTTTTCTGTTCCATTATGTTCCATGCTCTCTCCTCTGCCTAGAATGTTCTTCCCTCATTCCTCTTCCCCTCCTCTGCTGTGCCTTTTATAACTCAGATCAGGGCCTGTAAGGAGCCTTTCTCTGCCTCCCACCTTGACCCCAAATAAGCATCCTTCTTTATACTCACAGAATAGCCTGTGTTTGTCTTTCATACTGCATTTCTCACTGGCATTTTATTAGGCTTATGTCTCTCCACTGTACCACAGGTTCCTTGAGGGTAGACACCAGGTCTTAACCCACAGTTTAGAGATGTTTATGACTGAATGGGTCAGTCACTTACTTCACATTACTGCCATAAAATTTCTTTCTAAGGAAGAAGTTTGACATATTCATTCATGCCTACATGAAACATAAGTGTACAGTCTGTTTTAAAATCCTGTTCCCTCCACAGAGAACATGCAATATTAAATCTTCTATTCAGTACCCTTTTTTTAAACTTGACACATACTTCCAATCCTTTTTTCAATAGAGAAACATATTTGAGTATTTTTCTTGTCTCTTTTAACCTCATAACCTCTTAATCCTTTTTTTTTTTTCTTTACAGGCTTTGGATGGATTTTTCTTTGTTGTGAACTGTGAAGGGAGGATTGTATTTGTGTCAGAAAATGTGACCAGCTACTTGGGTTACAATCAGGAGGAATTAATGAATACCAGTGTCTACAGCATACTGCATGTGGGTGATCATGCAGAATTTGTGAAGAATCTGCTACCAAAATCACTAGGTAAAAGGAATGTGTTTTTTTAAAAGAATATGAGCTCTCTATAGCTTCCCCTCAGTAAAGTATAATTATTATTATGTTTATAATATATGGTATTATTCTATGTCATACATACTTTAAATATTTTAAAATTTAATTTCAGCCTGAGATTAAATCTGAAGGAGGAACATCATCAAATAGCTGATAGAGAACATTCCTTTTATCCTCTTCCTCTAGATTTTGCCATAATTCTGTGACAGAGTTAGGAAGCAGAACAGTTAGTCGTCTTACCACAAGAAGCTTCTGCTTGGAATTCCTTTTGTTTTGAATTTTAATTATGTCTAAGGAAGAGACAAATATATGTAATTTATCCTACCACCTTGCTCAGAGAAAAGAAAAAAGGAAGGAGGGAGGAAAGAATAGTGTTCATATTACATACTTATTAAAATGAACATTTTTTGATGTAAGTGGTTTCAACTCATGGGTTCCAAGCATGGTTGGAGCTCCATCCAATGGTTGGATAGGCTGTTCAGTGCCAGAGGAGGCTAGCTGAGAGGATAGATAGACTTCTAGCCTGTGTTCTGTTCACTAAGCCATGTACCTGCTCCTTAACCTGTAGGTACTCCAGAAGTTGGGAGGAGAGTCTTGGCTAGAAATCCTGTATAACTAAATCAAACATGAAAATAAAATGTTATCCATAGCTCTTTATTTTCTGTGCTGTTCACTTGATGAAATGGAAGTGTTATTTCTTCTTTGAAAAGATAGTATGTGTTTACTGGGAGCCTGAAATGATTGTTACTATTAAAATCACTAGTTTCAAGGGGTTATCAAGGGGTCTTAATGTGGAGTGTGAGTGACTTGAGAGACAATATAGTGGATTCCTTTATTTTAAAGATGAGGCAAAGATTAAGTTATTAACCCAAACCTCACAACTAGTTTGAAGAACCAAGACTCATTACTCCAGTATAGGTTTGTTTCCGTGATTTCCTCTAACTGTTGTAGAGTGATGAGATAGTAAAAAAGAAGGAGATTCAACAGCAAGGCTATGGTAAGAAAACTGTTGGGAATGGTGAGAGAACACCCTGAAAAACCCTGTCTGTCACCATGGCTTGAATATAATATTGTAACTGGGAAGTGACTCGCTACACAGTGATTCTCACTTGACATGTATAAATATCTGCTCTACAATGGAATTCAGTTTTCTTACACTGAATCCAGTAACATTTCTGTTTTAACAATCATTTTAATGAAGTAAAATGATTATCTGCTATATTTAAGGTGTTGTAGCATGCAGATTGTACAAATAAAATAAAGAGCAAGAAAAAATGATTTAAAAAAACCAAGGTTGGTCTCTGTCTATTCTAAATTTTTTTTTGAGTGACAGGCTCATTTGAAAAGCTTTGATTCCTCCAACCAGAAGGAGGAACATACAACATACTCTCAAGCCATCCCTGAAGCATACATGCCTTTCAGGTTAAAATTCTCACTTAGTAACAGACCTATGATTGTCAATCTTTTTTTTTTCCAATGCCAGAGTATAGCAGGAAGCAAGTGAAAAAGCGTATTAACTAACTGCTGTAAAATTCTGAGCAAAAAAGCAAGAAGCTATTAATTTTTAATTTTGTCTTTATCTGTTAACGAATTAGGGTATTTGTAAGGCCTTATCTTTGAGGGTGGAAATCCTATACAGTTCCTTGCAAGTTTTACATTTCTCTAATTGGTAAAAGGATTAAATTTGCAAAGGAAGGTAAGTCTCTTTTTGCCTCAGGATAGTGTTAGATCTGAAGGGGTCTGTCTTTTAATCTGAGTGTCTAATTAAGCAGATGAGTAAAGGTGTGTCATTTGTATCTTCAGAGTTTGTACCTTTTCATCTCCTTCACAGGCGTATAATCAATTTTTCTTTCACAGTGAATGGAGTTCCTTGGCCTCAAGAAGCAACACGCCGAAACAGCCATACCTTTAACTGCAGGATGCTAATTCACCGTCCAGATGAGCCTGGCCCCGAGAACCAGGAAGCTTGCCAGCGGTATGAAGTGATGCAGTGTTTCACTGTGTCACAGCCGAAATCGATTCAGGAGGATGGAGAAGGTAAAACAGAGGGTGGTTTTAAGGTGTTCGATTGCTTTTCCTGTGGTTTTAGAAACAGAGAGGAAATTGATTATAAACTGCCTTCTTCAGATAATATTTTTGGTTACTATATTATATATCTTAGTGGCTCTTCAATTTGCTATATATTTCTTAATACTTAAGAAAAATATTGTTAACATCTAGAACTACCCCCCTGTAAAAGACCCCCAAATTCTCAGTTGTAGCTGACATTCCCACTAAAATGTCACATTCAAACCAACTTGCTGCCTAGAAATAAGAGCTGTAACTCACTGCTGCCAGTTGGAAATGCACCAGATGCAGCAGGCTGTTGAACAGCTCTGATTTTCAGAAAGTTTCAAGCTTAGTGTGTACGGAACACTGGAGAATAGAGCTAGCACTTTTGAGGCCATACAAGGTAATTTATAAGGAGAAAGCTTATGAGCAGATGAAAACACAGATGAAGCTCTAATAGGAATAGGGTATGAACATGGTATTAGTTAAATACGTTCCAGTGGATGAGTTTTCCATACACGCTTAAACTGAACTAAGTTAAGAACACCACAAATTGGTGGAGTAAGGAACAGGGAAGGAAGCTGTGGAGGAGTCAGTCAGATGCAAAAAGGCTTGTCTGTAGTGGGTCCTACCAGGGAAAGGGTACGTCAGCTGGGGACTTTTTACAGAATATATATGCAGGCCTGTCATATGATTCAAATTCATGTTTAGCTGTGTGATACTGTGTGCAGCCTCTCACAAAGATGGAAATGGGACATTCAAAAAAAATTACAGGTCCTAAAAACATAAAAGTCTTCTGTCAAGGACAAAATAATGCCTGTTCAGAAACAGTTAAATGTTGTTTTTTTTCATATGATAGTTTGTGATCTGCTCAATGGTTATAGGAATAATCTTTGTAGCCATTAATGAGTATAGGAAATTATGAACCTATATTTTAAAAACCACTGTGTTGCTTGAATCTAGCCAAAACTACTTCTTCAAATTATTATCTGCCAAGTACTTGAGATGCTTCCGTCTCCTCTAGTTTATGTAAGAACATTCAGTGGGAAGGGATAAGTGATTCCAACTAGACCTCTTTCTGGAGCTGCTAGTGTTTGGTCTCGAGCAATTTTAATTCTGATATTATACTGTTAGATCAGGGTCACTCCAGTATTGTGTCAGATCTTACAACATGTATTGTTTTTACAAAAACTGTTAATGGCAGGTAATAGATGTGAACCACTTTCTGTCCTCTTTTTCCTTCAATTTCCCCTTCTTGTTTTGGGCAGATTTCCAGTCATGTTTGATTTGTATTGCACGGCGATTACCTCGGCCTCCAGCTATTACGGGTGTAGAATCCTTTATGACCAAGCAAGATACTACAGGTACTAGCTGCAAAGTTCAGAATGTTCTTTCAGCATTAATGAATGTGACTATCCCCTTAAAACTAATTGTGTCCCTCTCTTCTCTGCTGTTCTGCTGCTGTTCACTAGTCCTCTACAGAAAACATTTCAGATGTGGTCTTGATATTGTGCATTTTAGATAGTGTCGTCATTGTTACGGGAGGGTGCTGGAGAGGAAATTATTTTATAATTGTTCACATATCTCTATTGATTATAAATTATTTCTTCAAATTCATGAAAAGAAATTGGCAGTGTCAATATATTTGCTTACAAATAGATACAAAAGGGTGCTTTTAATATTGTGCATAAATGTATCTGACTATTTTTTCCTTTATTCTTTTCCTTTAAATGGATTCAGCACATACTGATCGAATGCCTGAAAGTGCCTGTCATATGTATGATTGCTCTGGGTATACATGGTTGAGCAAAAAGCAATGATACGATTACAGATTTGTACTTTTTTGATGGAAAAGATGTAAGCGGTATACGAGAAGCTAATAGGGAGGTCCTTTTTAAAAATCAGCTGGTTAACAGAAAGCTTGTCAAGCTGATACCACACAATTAACCCCCAAAGGATGCCAACTGTGCCAAGTAAGAGTGTTGGAAGGGTGAACTGAGGAAGGGTCATGGTGCAGAATGAGTGCTCCTGATTGAGGAAACAGAGCTGCAGAAAGTTCTAACACAGAGACGTCTGTTAGAACTGAAAGGAGGACAGGAGGCAGCCGCAAAGTGCCTGAAAATAAGCCTTTCTTTTTAAAGACCTACTTCAGATTTGATTTTCAGCAAAAACAAATTGTTACTGTTGTTTAATATAAAGAATTTCTCATATATTGTTTAATATTTTTTTTAAATTTTTTTTATTTTTTAAAAAAACATTTCTTTGGCTGTGCCTCGTGGCATGCTCGGGATCTTAGTTCCCCAACCCATGATCAAGCCTGCACCCCCTGCAGTGGAAGCATGGAGCCTTAGCCACCAGACCACCAGGGAATTCCCCTATATTGTTTAATCCTATCTTCACTTTGTCACATTAGGTTTTCATCAATGAGAATTGTATATGTATCACTCACCACTCTAGTTTTAAAAGATAGATACTACAGATAGGTTTTTATAGCAGACCAAGATTTTAAAAATCATTTCTACTAAATTTTATTCTTTGTGAGCATTTACTTTTTTGCTTTAACATTGTTTATAAGATCCTCTTACAATATTTATTAATGTTTTAGCCCCAGAAATCTAATATTCCTATGTTGTATGCTTTATTCTTGGGTTTTAAAGATAAACTCCCAACTGCTCTTACTAAAGAGTAGTAGGTGGGGATACATTGGCACAGACAATAGAATACAGCAAAGAGAATATCTGGGAGCTTAGATATACAGCATTTAAGTGTAGTAATGATCAATTTGCATACCTTTCCTTTCCCTTTTTGAGTCTAGCATGTATGTGTTACTTTCTACCAGTGAACAACACTGGAAAAATTTAATAAACCCTTATTGAAAAACCAAAAATATTATTGCATGAAGGAAAAATAGGGTCTGTTAAAAAGATATAGCTGATCTTTTGTGTCAGTAAAACCAAAGAGGGCTTGGGAGATAGAATAAAAACTTGTTGGAAAGGGGTGATGGTTAGTCCACAGAATAAATGTGGAAGACAGGGGAGGCCTAAAAATTATGAGGATAATTTAGGAACAATATAGTTCAGCTTTTCTTCAATTGTATTTCTATAAACTGAATCCTAAATTAGATTGTTTTAAAAAAGACTGTATTTTTCTATAGGAACAATGATATAACTAGTACTTTTGTTTCTGACCAAGGACCCAGCATCTTAATATGCCTGATTTTAGAATAAATCTGTAAAAATTAAAAAGTTCTGAATCATGAAGTAATTATAAATCTAGAGGGAACCTCAGAGATTACAGAATCCAGCCTGTCCATTTTACATATGAAGGAATGGTGACTTTTCCAAAACCAGGCAACTAATTACTGAGAACAGGTATCTTTAGGCCCTAAAATAGGATTCTTTCTTTATATTGTGTTTTCTTCCATCAATGCACTATTAAAAGGGCATTACAGTACTGTACACAGTTACCACACAAAAAATACCAGAGAAAATATAAAGTATAAAGAAAATATAAAGATGCCAAAATAATATGAAGTATTCTTAAAATATAAAATTGGCATTATATCATGGGATTGAGTTAGATAAAAAATCATAAACTAGTTATAAAAAGTATTAGATATTTAATTCCTTAAAATTTAGCAGTACTTCCAACTCTACATGAAGTGGTTCTTGTCCCTTAAAAAAAATAAGTTTTCTCCCTTAAATGTTGAACAGTGGTTTGGTTGGTTAGTTAAACTTTGCTCTAGCAAGCAGAAGTATTCTAAGTCAGCCTATTTATGATTCCCTCCTAAGATACTCATTACATTACTTATCATTTGTTGCCATTGCTGTTGCTAAGTCCCTTCAGTCGTGTCCGACTCTGTACGACCCCATAGACGGCAGCCCACCAGGCTCCCCCCGTCCCTGGGATTCTCCAGGCAAGAACACTGGAATGGGTTGCCATTTCCTCCTCCAATGCATGAAAGTGAAAAGTGAAAGTGAAGTCGCTCAGTCGTGTTCGACTCTTCACGACCCCATGGACTGCAGCCTACCAGGTCTTCCGTCCATGGGATTTTCCAGGCAAGAGTACTGGAGTGGGGTGCCATTGCCTTCTCCATTGCCATTATTGATAATTTAATTACTTTCTACCCTCCAGTTCTACAATTACAGACTTCCTTGCTCTCATGTGGCCTAATACTGAACTTGAACACATAAGCACACACACAGGCCTCCCTTTGCATTTGAAGATTATATAACAGTGGATTCTCTGCTATAACTAATTCTTAGTCCGTGATGTGATGAGACAAAAACTGAATGACTGAAACTCTTAGGAAGTCCAAAATTATCTATAGTTTCAATCACAGTCTTCACCAGGCTGTCCCCAAACTGTTCTAAAACAACAAGAATTCCCTCATTTAAATTTTGATTTATTTTCTTTCTACATTTATGCCAAGACTTGGGGGACAACCTGATCTGACATACTTGGGTATATTAGATTCTATACCCTGCTTTATAGAGGTCTAATAAAGAGTTTATTTCTAAACAAACCAAGAGAAATATGTAAAGAAGGGATTAGTTAAAGAGGCACAAACAGTACAATAGATTTGAGTTGATTGTGTGAAAAAAGGGAAGATGAAGAAAAGATAACCAGGCATTCACAGAAGAGGAAACTTGAGAGGTGAATAAACATGAAAAATATTCAACCTTATTAATCAGGGAAATACAAAAGTTAGACCATAACCATAAACCAAGCGATGGAGAGGATGTTGGATTAACTCTTATAAAAGTTTCTGGGAGACAGTTTAATATAAAATTGAACATTCATGTAACCTATGACTCAACAGTTCTATTCCTACTTATGTACCTCATGCACTATGGAAAATGTGAAAGATATTCATAGCAGTATTGATTGTAATGACAAAAAACTGGAAACAGCCTAGATTGACAGGAGAATATAAAGACAGAGGGATGTGACAAGTGTGGAGTACACACTTAACGGAAGGGTATTGATGATCTTGGTAATATTCAAGTTCTGAAACTGGATGAGGCTTTGTAGGTCTCACCTTAATAATCTAACACACATACACATATATGTATAAGCTAAGCTAAGCTAAGCTAAGTCGCTTCAGTCGTGTCCGACTCTGTGCGACTCCATAGATGGCAGCCCACCAGGCTCCGCCGTCCCTGGGATTCTCCAGGCAAGAATATATTTTCTTATATGAGTACAAGATTTATAGAAAATAAAACTGATCTGAAAAATCACCAACTGGATTAAATGGCCCCCAATTAAGAAATAATTTGCCTGAATTCTTCCATAATCATTCAGGAAACTTATTTAAATGTGATAACAGTATCAAATCACCACTAAATTTTATAAAGCATATGTTCTGTTTGCAGATAGCCTAGCAGATCTTAATGTTCTCACTTATCTTTTTCTGATTTAATTTTTTTTGCCTTCAGTCTTTGTTTACTCTTAAGTGCAATGTTGTCTACAGCTCAAAAGGAGGTAGAAAAGGAAAGACTGGCTTACTTTCTCATAGTCTCTTCACTTAATTACTGGAAATTAATTTAAACCAAAATAATATAGTTCATCTCTGCCTCTCCATCCACAATAAGTCATTAGTATATAGATAGCAGGATCCAAAGAGCAACCCAGAAAAGTTTGACCTACATTAGTATCCACAGCTTTGGGTCTTTATGATATGACTTTAATACTTGATTGGTATTGAATTTTACGATGTGATACAACACACTCCAAGGCCAAAACAATTTTGTATTTTCATGTCACTGATATACTCTGTTACTGTATATAATAAAAATTAATAGTGCTTTTTAGTGCTTTTGTCCATTAAGCATTTGAGAGGCAGCAGAATATTTTTAGATGCATGTTAGTCTTAAAATGTGAATGACATATCCAGAGGCTATCATACATGTAAGCTTTCATTCTTTGTATAGGTAAAATCATCTCTATTGATACTAGTTCCCTGAGAGCTGCTGGCAGAACTGGCTGGGAAGATTTAGTGAGAAAGTGCATTTATGCTTTTTTCCAACCTCAAGGCAGAGAGCCATCTTACGCCAGACAACTATTTCAAGAAGGTAAGTTTTTTTTTCTCTCAGCTATTTTCATTAACTTTGCTCTTTATTAATATTGAATAACATATATACAATCTATGGGTGATAAGTATTTTCTTATCAAGTATTACAAATTAGTTTTTGCAATAATCAGTTTTAGGAAAGGAAGAAATGGGTAAGCAAAGTAATTCATGAGTAGATACTGAATTTTGGGATGCACATTGTAAAGAACAGGGTATCATGTGGTGGTCACTCATTCATTCATTCATTCATTCAGCAGACATGTATCAAGTTCTTCACATACATAGAACACTATATAAGGTGCCAGGGATTCAAGGATGACAAAGCAGGGTTTTGGCTTCTAGGAGCTCAAAATCTATTGTATTGGGAGGATATATGACTGTTTTAAAGATCTCTGTGGCCTGGGCCATAATAATAAAGATAAAACCAAAGAAGAAAAAAATTAATTCTGACTTGAGAATTAGGGATGGCTTTAGAGAGGAAGTGCTATTTTTGTCTAGCTTTTAGAAGATCACTCCAAGCAGAACAGGCATGTCAAAGGGCTTTTAGATAGTACAGATCTATATAATGCATGTAGATCTATACTTCATGACCATTACAGTACCAGTATCTCCTGACTCACATGGGAGTTTCAAGTTAAAATTATGTCATAGAAAATTATTAATTAATAATTGAACAACTGCTATGTCATAGTAAATACTATGGAAATATGAAACAAGCATATTCCCACCCTTAAGGAACTTAACAGTATTTTAGGAAAGATAAGGAAAATTAGCTGAGAGTTAAGGCCAGAAAATTTATAAAGATTCAAAGATAAGGAGTTTTGATATATTTTAAAACATTGTCATGAAATTATGGGAGCCTAATATACCTTTCCCATTGTAATTTATTCTCTAATCTCTAAGTAAATAATTTCTCTGGGAAGAAACTCTTTGTATGGCTACTCCTGAAAACAGTTTAAAAAATATTTTTCATTATTCCATCACTTTTCTTAATTTTAACATTTTCCCATTATATTAGGTTTCTTCAGTTTACAAATGATTTTTCATTCATTACGTTTTAGGTCAGGTGCTTCCTAATGGTATGTGAAGGAAGCAGCTTGATTTTTTCTTTTCAGAAAGCCATCTGTATAAATCTCACTAGTCTGTCTACTTCTGGAACAGCTTTGCACAGACTAACGGTTCTTCAATGGACCTCTTACTTTTACCATCCCCAAAGATGGTGTTTCAATGGATATGACCAAGAAGTTCCTCAGGCAATCCTGAAGTACAGTCAAGTTTGGAAACAATTACAGAAAGCAACTATTGCCATCCACTGGTTGCAAACTTTGTGACTCCCTCTATCTATAGCACTTGACTTTTGTGTAAGTAGGAGATTCAGAACACTGCCTACACTTACTCCCTCAAGTGCCGAGGTATATGATTCTCCTGTTTGATTTTTACCTTAACTTTAAGTTAAACCTTCCAAGGCTTACTTAAAAGACTTTTAGTTTTACTTGCCTATAATTTATATACATTATGACCAAGGCAAAGCAGGTCTAGATTATTGTCTCATTGTCCAAATGCCTAGGCTTCCCATAGATGTGATTGAGCCATGGTTTAAAGCAAGTGTTCCTAAACCATTGGAATTCTCTATAAAATAGATTGATTAAAATGTAATAAGTAACTAATCATTAACATATGAAGTAAAGCAATTTAGAGAGAAATGTAAAAAAATATAATTCAACACCTCTTCTCCATTAATCATGTCTTAATGTCCTTTTCTTTTACTTTTTTAAGAAAAAAAAATTTCTCAATAGAAATAACTTTTTTCTTAGAGTTAAATTGCCCAGAATTCACGTGACTCTGACTCTAGTGTTATGGTGATTCTGGACAACTTGCCAAATAGCATTTATAAATTGAATGCATCTTTTTCTTATATGTTGTATTCAGCAGTATCTAACCTGGTAAGAAAAATGTGGTCCATGAAACAGTTACATGGGAATCACCTATTAAAGATGTTGACCTACTGAATTAAAATCTCAGGTGAGGGCCCATGTACTTTAAACAAGCTCTGAAGGTGATGCTTAAGTACATCAAGTTGGAGAACTACAGGTCTGCTAAGAATGGAGAGAGATGTAAATAGCCTTTGCATTTTCCTTGCTGCCTTGCTGCCTTTCCACTAGGGATAGTGTAAAGAACTATCAGTAATAGTTCTTTAGTGGCATAATATTATGCCACTATATCCTTGATTTTCTGTAAAACTTTTAAAATCTAAAACCTCTATCAGTTCAGTTCAGTCACTCAGTTGTGTCTGACTCTTTGCGACCCCATGAATCCCAGCACGCCAGGCCTCCCTGTCCATCGCCAACTCCCGGAGTTCACCCAAACTCATGTCCATTGAGTCGGTGATGCCATCTAACTATCTCATCCTCTGTCGTCCCCTTTTCCTCCTGCCCTCAATCTTTCCCAACATCAGAGTCTTTTCAAATAAGTCAGCTCTTTGTATCAGGTGGCCAAAATATTGGAGTTTCAGCTTCAACACCAGTCCTTCCAATGAACACCCAGGACTGATTTCCTTTAGGATGCACTGGTTGGATCTCCTTGCAGTCCAAGGGACTCTCAAGAGTCTTCTCCAACACCGCAGTTCAAAAGCACCAATTCTTGGGCGCTCAGCCTTCTTCACAGTCCAACTCTCACATCCATACATGACCACAGGAAAAACCATAGCCTTGACTAGACGAACCTTTGTTGGCAAAGTAATGTCTCTGCTTTTCAATATGCTATCTAGGTTGATCATAACTTTCCTTCCAAGGAGTACGCGTCTTTTAATTTCATGGCTGCAGTCACCATCTGCAGTGATTTTGGAGCCCCGAAAAATAAAGTCAGCCACTGTTTCCCCATCTATTTCCCATGAAGTGATGGGACCAGATACCATGATCTTCGTTTTCTTTTCTTTTTTTTTTTTGATCTTAGTTTTCTGAACGTTGAGCTTTAAGCCAACTTTTTCACTTTCCTCTTTCACTTTCATCAAGAGGCTCTTTAGTTCTTCTTCACTTTCTGCCATAATGGTGGTGTCATCTGTATATCTGATATTTAGGCAAGAAAATTGGTCCTCCATCTGTCTTTTTTCCTGACTTTAACTTACTTTTAAAAGGCAGCAGCTGGTATAAAATCCTAATATGCATTAAAAACTTAAGTTCTTAGTTTAGTTTTTCAGCTGCTTTTGACAGAGACAGCTCACAGACTGCTTTTAAAGAGTGTTGACCATTTTATTTTCCAGAATCAAAAGTTGAAAACACATTTTAGTGAAACAGTATGTGGGAGCTTGCAGGATAAACTAGATTAAAGGAGTGGTTCGCCACTGAGACTGGGAGGTGAGGGGGTGCTGTATGGGTATCAGGGTCACCTGAGGAACTTCCTACTGGGAGGAAGTTCATGTAGCTATATACTTTGGAAAAGCTTCCTAAGTTCAGTTCAATACAGAATCATTCTTTTAGGAAAAAGTCTAGGTTAAATGTTTCCCTAAGGTGCCTGATAACATTCATTTGGGACAGTTGTTAAACCAGATTTCTAGGTTCTTTGAAGAGTTTCTGGGGTGTCAGTAATACCACATTAGTGTCATGCCTCCTCACTAAGTATTCTAAAACTTTTAGAAATAGACTCAGGGGTCAAGGATCAAAACCTGACAAAGCTAAATCAGAAAACAAGATCAGAATCTGTGATCAAATGAAATTCCAAATAGTTTTGTCCATTTCTCAGTCTTACTTATGGAGAAAATTTGGCATGTAGAGCAATACTTTAACCAGTCAGTGCTGTAAAGAATTACGGCTCTCGTTGTTGTTCAGTTGCTAAGACATGTCCGACTCTTTGTGACCCCATGGACTACAAAATGCCAGGACTCCCAAGTCCTTCACTCTTTCCTGGAGTTTGCTCAAACTTAGGTCCATTGTTGTCGATATGCCATCCAACCATCTCATCCTCGGTTGTCCCTTCACTTGCCCTCAGTCTTTCCCAGAAACAGTCTTTTGCAGTGAGTTGGCTCTTCACATCAGGTGGCCAAAGTATTGGAGCTTCAGCTTCAGCATTAGTCCTTCCAGCACATATTCAGGGTTGATTTCCTTTAGGATTGACTAGTTTGATCTCCTTGCTGTCCAAGGGACTCCCAAGACTCTTCTCCAGCACCACAATTCAAAAGCATCAATTCTTCAGCACTCAGCCTTCTTTATGGTTCAGCTCTCACATCTGTACATGACTACTAGAAAAACCGTAGCTTTGACTATATGGACCTTTGTCAGCAAAGTGATGTCTCTGCTTTTTAATATGCTATCTAGGTTGCTCATGGCTTTCCTTCCAAGAAGCAAGCCTCTTTTAATTTCATGGCTGGAGTCACCATCTGCAGTGATTTTGGAGCCCAGGAAAATAAAATCTGTCACTATTTCCACTTTGTCCCCTTCTGTTTGCCATGAAGTGATGAGACCGGATGATGTGATCTTATGCTCTTTTGAATGTTGAGTTTTAAGCCAGTTTTTTTCATTCTCCTCTTTCACTCTTAGCGAGAGGCTCTTTAGCTCCTCTTCCACCTAATGAGTGGTATCATCTGAGGTATATGTAGTGTATCTGAGGTTGTTGATATTTCTCCTGGCAGTCTTGATTCCTGCTTGTGATTCATCCATCCCAACATTTTGCATGATGTATTCTGCATGTAAGTTAAATATGCGGGGTCACAATATTCAGCCTTGAAAATTCCTTTCTCAATTTTGAACCAGTCTGTTGTTCCATGTCCAGTTGTTACTGTTGCTTCTTGACCTTCATACAGGTCTCAGGAGGCAGGTAAGGTGGTCTGGTATTCCCATCTCTTTAGGAATTTTCCACAGTTTGTTGTGATACACATAGTCAGAGGTTTGGCGTTGTTAATGAAGCAGAAATAGATGTTCTTCTGGAACTCCGTTGCTTTCTCTATGATCCAATAAATGTTAGCAATCTGATCTTTGGTTCCTCTGCCTTTTTTAAATCCAACTTGTACCTTTGGAAGTTCTTGGTTCATGTACTTTTGAAGTCTAGCTTGAAGGATTTTGAGCATTACTTCGCTGGCATGTGAAATGAGTGCAGTTGTGTGGTAGTTTGAACATTCTTTGGTATTGCCCTTCTTTGGGATTGAAATGAAAACTAAACTTTTCCAGTCCTGTGGCCACTGCTGAGTTTTCCAAATTTACTGACATATTGTGTGCAACACTTTTACAGCACCAACTTTTAGAATTTGAAATAGCTCAGCTGGAATTCCATCACCTCTACTAGCTTTGTTTGAGGTAATGGTTCCTAAGGCCCACTTGACTTCACACTCCAGGATGTCTGGCTCTAGGTGAGTGACCACACCATCGTGGTTATCTGGGTCATTAAAACCGTTTTTGTATAGTCCTTCAGTGTACTGTTGGCACCTATTCTTAATCTCTTCCTTCTCCAGGGGATCTTCCCTACCTTGGGATCAAACCCAATTCTCCTGCATTGCAGGCATATTCTTTACTGTGTGAGCCACCAGAGAAGCCCTATGGCTCCAATACTCACATCTTAATTCAAAATTTTAGATTGTTATACAGAGTTGAAGCTATTAGTATAAGAGGTATCTTGGTATTGGCCAAATGTGAGTGTGACTCAGGACACAAGTACTTTGGAAGCTACGTATTTGTTGTTTGTTTTTTCTTTGGTATTTATTCAGGAAGTATTCATTAAGTACCTGCTATGTACCAGGCTCCATGCTAGGTATTATCTCACAGTAAACTGGCTCCATTTTAGTGATACTGGGCAAAGGTTAATTTGTATTATTAAGTCCTAAACTTGTAAATGAGAGAGTCAGAGTTCATACCTAAATCTGATTCCTAGGCTTTTATTCCTTTCATTGATCTGTGCTGCATTCCTTTTGCTGAGTCTTATTCTGTACATTATTATCCAAAATAAACCATTTAACTTCAAAACTTAAACTGTAAAAAGAAAAAAAAACTTGTAATAGTTTTCCTGTATTAAGTTAGTAGAGTTTCCTCAATTTTGGAATTTTCATTAATTTAGTGTCTTCCAATTTAAGGCAGCATAATTACCAAAGGACTCTTGATGTTTCTGTAATCCACATAAATGATCTTAATGCATGCTTCAGTCAATTCAGTCAAGTTCAACTCTTTGCAACCCTGGTGACTCTTTGCAGTCTGCCAGGCTTCTCTGTCCATGGGATTCTCCAGGCAAGAATAATGGAGTGGGTTGCCATGCCCTTCACCAGGGAATCTTCCTGACCCAGGGGTCAAACCAACATCTCTTATATCTCCTGCATTGGCAGGGTTTTTTTTTTTTTTTTTTTTTTTTACCACTGGCACACCTGGAAAGCCCAAGTATCTTAATGTTTCCATGTTAATGTTAATGTTCTCCCAGATTCTAGTTCTTTCTCACTTTACAGGGCGTGTCAATAAGTCAAGAAATTTGTCTCCAATAATTTTCATTACACGAGTAAATCTGGATTTCTACACAGACAAAAACATAAATTAAAATACAATATAAGCATTTGAGAAGATAGGTAAGATTTAAAATCTGTCCGTTAAAGAAAAATTGTAGTAGTTGATCAGTGTTAACAAATCAATATTAACCTATTGAGATGAAATTCAAGTTGAAGATCAATTAGCCAGTACTAGATGACTGTATATGCAAAGCATCATACAGTTTCAATGGAGAGTGGAAAACAAGAATGGGACATAGTATTAACTCATGTTTATTCTTGAAGAAGAAAAATAAATGTATAAAAGATTATCTACTCCTAATCAGAGAGCTATAGAAGAGATATTTAGGAAATAATGAAAAATAAGATTGGAAATGCAAAAAGAAATTGTATGTATGGAGCTATACTGTCCAATACTGTAGTCACTAGCCACATGCATCTATTGAGTACCTGACATGTGGCAAGTATGAGTTAGGAACTGAATTTTAAATTTCATTTAATTTTAAATTTAATTTTCCACATTATGATAGTGACTGATGACTACCATTTTGGACAATGAGCTCAGTGGTGAAGAGCTAATGAATGTTTCAGCAGAATGATCCTAATGAGAAATAAATACTGATGAGGAAATAGAATGGCATAAGCAAAATAACATGAAATACATATTGTATCTTTTATTTCCCTTTATATATATTTATAACTAAATATATATTTATATATTTATAACTAAATATATATTTATAACTTTCTAATTGTCCCATGCTAATAATTTATCTTAAAATACCACCTTTTTGTTATAACTGTGTTTTCCAAAATAATGTTGTCAGAAGATATTGACAGATGAGAATTGTTAATATTTGTTAGGGTTTTATCATAATAAACATTTAACTATATCCTTACACAAAACTTACTGGTTTTCATTAAAGACTTTTTTTATCATTTATTATTTCACTAGATACTAAATTTTTCCATATTTTATTTGGTAAATGTGCCAAGATTTGGCTGAAACTGCCAGATGGGTAAAAAATCCTTGCAATTAAGTTTATATCCTGATTTTGGTACTCAGGGAGATTTATGCGTGACATAGATTTCCAGCAGATTATGCCCTCTTCAGTTTACATGGTGTACCCAAGACAATAAAATAGAGCCTGTCTTCTTGTTGCTTAAAGTAATATGTAGCTTCAGAAATTATCAATTGGTCATTTTGTCTTTTTCATATGTCTTTAAAGTATGATTGAAGCTCTTTCTAAAATGTCTTTGAAAAATAGGACTAACATTTATTACAGGCTAAATTACAGTAGTCATTTGTGGTAGTAATTCTTGTATTTAAGTGGATATGATTTTTAACCTTGGTATAGCTGAATCTACCTATTAAATCTTCCTTAAAAAAGAATTCTATTGTATTACTGAAACATTGATGACATTTTCTTACTTAGTAGTCTGGTGTAGCCTTTACGTATTTCATAAAAATTAACCAGTAGAGTTAGAGCTTCATCTGTTGTTAATAAAGCTTTAAGACAAAAGTAACTCATGTTGTGTATATAGTGATTCAATTGCGTTAATCTAGGTTTTATTCTGTATTAGTAATCAGAGGCTTTATTATTAATTTGCTTATTAGTAAACTAAATTCAAACATCAAAAATAATATACATGACTATAATAATTTGTTGGATGGATCTTTTTGATTCACATTCCTGAGTGAAAAATTAAATTTGAATTTCAGTTAGAGTTCTGCAAACTAATCAAAACTTGGTGAATTTTGTGCTTTGTTGATATCTCAATAAAGCTGTTTTTAAAAATCAGCCAGCTATAGGGGTAGAAAAGCTTGTTAGAGATAATACTGAAAAGGAGAGGGGAGAAAGTTACTTCTTGGTCTTTTTAATGAACACTTAGTAAATTTAAGGAGCTGCCCCATTATAGGGAAAGATTAGGTTGACTTTTTTGTGGTTTGTGGTTTCTTCATAATCACAACTTCTGTGAGGAGGCACCCATTCAAGTAGAACTGATTTAAAACTTGTCTTCAGACTGTCTATTTCACCCTGAATAATTTTCCCCCCTCAGATATCTGCTTTATCTGAACCATACCTTGAGTCTGAGCAGGCAGCAATTGGAAGGACATTTAAATGAGGTTCTAGGTAGAAATAAGGCTTGGTAACTCTCCTCTGCCCAAAGTTTAAGTGTCAGCATTTTAACTAGGTTTCTCTTTTGTTTGAAACAGTGATGACTCGTGGCACTGCCTCCAGCCCATCCTATAGATTCATATTGAATGATGGGACAATGCTTAGCGCCCACACCAAGTGTAAACTTTGCTACCCTCAAAGTCCAGACATGCAACCTTTCATCATGGGAATTCATATCATCGACAGGTACTACTTATTTGGAGAGTTTGATATGAAATAAGTCAGTTCACATATTTCTCCTTAGAGAAGAAAATTTTATACTCTTGATGGCTAGAAAACCAGTTTTACATTAGGCATTTAACAAGCATGGTGAGAATATAATCAATATATCCATACTGAGTTCTATAGTTTTGTCGCCTAACAATAGCTTTGTTGTTCAAAAAGGGAGAAAGGAAAGGTGTGGCTGAATATATGCTTTAGGGATAAGAACCAAAATGGTGGCCAAAACTTTCCAGCTTCCATATATAAACTTATGGTCTTATAAAAGACTCAAGTTTATTAGTATTGTTATTTTTAATTTTAAAAGTGCTTTATTTTCATTAAGGCAAAACTCAGTGGCTCCTGAGTTCAAGTTGACAGTTTCTCAAGCTACAAATTATTTAACTATCAACTTGAGATATTTGAATGTCACTGCCTCTAATTTGTTCTCTTCTCAAAATGTGTTTTACACTATTATATATGGTAAATTCATGAAACCATTCTTTTATCCTATGAATTATTCAAGACTCTACATTTACAACTATTTGAAATTTAGCATTAAACAAAAACAAAGACATTTTCCCTCACTTCATCTTTCCCTCATCTGATATATTTGCTTATTGGAACATGGTAATACCAGTCACAAATCTGTTGTCGTAATTATGGATTTGAGTAAAAGAACTTGATGAAAATCTGAATTCAGTATTCTGCTTTTTCTAATTTTAGTTTAATTTATGCTTGTGAGTGGAATTAGCACAGTTCTTTTTTCATATTGTGATTTCTCTTTCAAAACATCTGCTATGTCTGCATGTCACTCTTTTTAATTTTTACATCAGTGACACAGTATTTTCCTTACCCAGTCTTCCTCTTTGGAGTTGAAATACTTAAAAGCTATAATGAAGGGAGTCATGAGTAAATACTTTGTAACCAGAAGTGTGGGAAGTTTCTCTTTCCAACAAAAGTCTGATGTAGTGTTAATTATTTGTATTAAATTTTGTAAAGTTTTAAAGTATATATATTGGAAGTTTTCCAAGGCCAGGGAAGATTTCTTGCGCATTTAACCATTATCAAATGTGCAGTATCGTAAACACTATTTTCCCATGAAGTGTTCTAACATTTCACCATGGTACTAACAGTCCACTGTTTTCTTTAGTTTAAAGTAATACAGAAGCTTTTTACTTGATAGTTTGCAACATTATCTTGTTTTATAATGTGCTTCATAAAATATTATAATGGAAACCAATGAAGATGTCTGAATGTCTTTTCCCCTGTCTAGGGAACACAGTGGTCTTTCTCCTCAAGATGACACTAATCCTGGAATGTCAGTGCCCCGGGTAAACCCTTCCGTCAATCCCAGTATCTCTCCAGCTCACGGTGTGGCCCGTTCGTCTACCTTGCCACCATCCAACAGCAACATGGTACCCACCAGAGTAAACCGCCAACAGAGCTCAGACCTTCATAGCAGCAGTCATAGCAATTCTAGCAACAGCCAAGGGAGTTTTGGATGCTCACCTGGAAATCAGATTGTAGCCAGTGTTGCCTTAAACCAGGGACAGGCCAGTTCCCAGAGCACTAATCCCCCTTTAAACCTCAATAATTCCCCTATGGAAGGTACAGGAATATCCCTTGCACAGTTCATGTCTCCAAGGAGACAAGTTAGTTCTGGATTGGCAACAAGGCCCAGGATGCCTAACAATTCATTTCCTCCTAATATTCCAACATTAAGCTCCCCCGTTAGCATGACAAGTACTGCCTGTAATAATAGTAACCGATCCTATTCAAACATCCCAGTAACACCTTTACAGAGTATGAATGAAGGACCCAATAACTCTGTTGGCTTCTCTGCCAGTTCTCCAGTCCTCAGGCAGATGAGCTCACAGAATTCACCTAGCAGATTAAATATACAACCAGCAAAAGCTGAATCCAAAGATAACAAAGAGATTGCATCCATTTTAAATGAAATGATTCAGTCTGACAACAGCTCTAATGACAGCAAACCTCTGGATTCTGGGCTTCTACATAACAATGACAGACTCTCAGATGGAGACAATAAATACTCTCAAACCAGTCACAAACTAGTGCAGCTTTTGACAACGACTGCAGAGCAGCAGTTACGGCATGCTGACATAGACACAAGTTGCAAAGAGGTACTGTCTTGCACAGGCACTTCCACCTCTGCCTCTACTAACTCTTCAAGTGGTTCTTGCCCCTCCTCTCATAGCTCACTGACCGAGCGGCACAAAATCCTACACCGTCTCTTACAGGAGGGTAGCCCCTCGGATATCACAACTTTGTCGGTGGAGCCTGATAAGAAGGACAGTGCATCTACTTCTGTGTCAGTGACTGGACAGGTCCAGGGAAATTCCAGTGTAAAACTGGAACTGGATGCTTCCAAGAAAAAAGAATCAAAAGACCATCAGCTCCTACGCTACCTTTTAGATAAAGATGAGAAAGATTTAAGATCTACTCCGAACCTGAGCCTGGATGATGTAAAGGTGAAGGTGGAAAAGAAAGAACAGATGGATCCTTGTAACACAAACCCAGCCTCCATGACCAAACCTGCTCCTGAGGAAATTAAACTGGAGTCACAGAGCCAGGTAGGTAATTCTTTACTTCATAGAATGAACATTCCTAGTTATTTTTCTCTTTTCTTTTATTTTGTTCCATGCATCGACTATATTTGGATTCAGGCTATGTTTTGCCCTATCCATTGGGCACATATTAAAAGATTAATATCAATGGTTGAAAACCCACAGGATACCCTCAAAAGTTCTCTTTGGAACCTTGGAGGGTTACCATATTTAGTGTGGCTTTCTAAGAAAGTAGATGTTTCTTTCGATAAAGTCATAGTTCACATCTTTGTAGATTTTAGAAAAAATACCTTCCCTGCCCCCTCCTCTCATCTCTCCATCTATTAAATCCAGCTCTTTCAGAATAGAGCCCAGAAACTTGTATTTTAAAGACTTCCCAGAGAACTCTGATAGGTAACTAAGTTTGGGAACCTCTGATGTAAATGAAATGAGAGAGAAATGTGAGGAGGTGGACACGGGTACCTAGTCTGGCTTGCTTTGCTATTTAATTTCCTTTGAAACATTTTCTAAAGTCATTTTCCTTCTCACTCTAACCACTCTCAACCCCCAGCCCCCATCAGATAGAGACTTTGAGTATTCCAGATAGTAGGCTATATAACATGCTCTGAAACAGAAGTAAATACAAATAAACCTTTGTGTAATTGTTATGGATCAGGAACCTCTGTGTTTAGGCTGGGGTAGCGGGTGGTGAAAAGTAATAGGCAGCTTCATTTATTGAATAATTGCAGCGGATTCTGAAGGAATTTAAGAAAAGCAGAAAATGTGATTCCTCCCCGCTAGAAGTGTATACATTATTTAGACAGAATATAGACATCCATGAAATAGCTGAGAATGTATTTACAAAGCAGTTTATTAATAAGATTCTTCCTTGTGAAACCAAATTCACACTTAGTATGTATAGGTACTAGAGTTTCTTGAGTCAGTTTTATTTTTTGCCCTTATCTCCCAGAAGCCTCTCTCTTCTCTCAGGCATACTACATTCTAGGTACATGGAAGCCCTTCCTATTCCTGGGATAAGCCATGTCTCTTCTAAGTATCTTCTGCCTTGCTCTCCTTTCTATGTCTGCTGAACTTCTACTCATCCTTTAAACACAGTTCACAATCATTCACACACAATACACAATCATTTCTGTAAAGCTTCCTACAGTAGCTCTAGTTAGACATTCTTTTCCTCGAATGCTCAGTGTCTCTGTATTGTCTCTGTTTACTATTTGTAATGACACTGTTTTAGTTATTTCTATATACATTTACTCTTTGAGAAGGTTGTCCTATGTTTCTTGGTACAGCTAAACTAATGTCATGTTTCTAAGCTGAATAATAGCTTTAAATAACTACATTAAAATTCTCAGTCTTTAAAATTGACTTCAAAAGTAACAGCTTTATAAGAAAATGCCATTGTATACTACCTTGGCACATCTGTTTTGGTGTACATACATGCACTTCTGCTGAGTTTATACCTGGGGGTTGGAATTACAGGATCATAAAATATGTGTGTGTTCATCTTTAGCAGATAATGCTAGTTTTTCCAGGGTATGAGAATTCCTTCTAGTTGTTCCATGTCCTTATTAATACTTGGTGTTGTCTATCTTTTTAACTTCTAGCCATTCTGGGATCTGTGTAGTGATATTTCATAGTTTTAATTTGCCTTTCCCTAATAAATATCTGGACTTCCCAGGTGGCACTGGTAGTAAAGAACCCTCCTTCCAACGCAGGACACATAGAGATGCAGGTTCGATCCCTGGGTTGGGAAGATCCCCTGGAGGAGGGCATGGCAACCCACTCCAGTGTTCTTGCCTGGAGAATCCCATTGACAGTGGAGCCTGGTCGGCTACAGTCCATAGGGTTGCAGCCGGTTGTACACTATTGAAGCGACTTAGCCCACAATAAATATTTATTGGTCGTTTGGATGTTTTCTTTTGTAAATATCTTTTGAAGTGTTTTGCCCATTTTCCCAATATGTTGTATTTTTCCTATTGATGTGTAAGAGTTCTTTATACATTTTGGGTGAGTCATTTATTGGTTATATATTTACAGATGTCTTCTCTATACTGTGCCCTGCCTTTTCTCCCTGTTAATGGTGCTTTTTGATGAAGTCAAGTTCTTCATTTTAATGTAGACTCCAAATTGTCAGTTTTTCCCTTTTTGATTAGTACTTTTTGCACGTGCCGCAAAAGATGTGTTTAAAAATAGTCATAGTAGTTTTACTTATATTAGCCCAAAACCAGAAAAATTTCCCAAATCCATCACTAGAATTGATAAATATATATTGTAGCATATTCGTACAATGGGACACTATTCAGCAACAGAAACAAAATGAACTACTGCTACCTGGAGCAGCATGTCTAAACTTCAGAAATGTAATGTGAAAGAAGCCAGATGTTTAAAAAAATATGTACATGTAATTTTACAATCTAGGAAGGGATTTTAGTTGAATTAAGTAATAAAACCCAAACAGCTAGACATTTTATGTTTATGAATTATCTTAAGGTAACCGTCATGGAATAATGTTGTGAAATAAAGGTCAGTTTTCTCCTATGCCTAACCACAGACAGATGTAAGAACTCCCTACCTATGATAGAAACTACATTTCCTACTCTGTTAAGTCTTTAAATGAGAAGTGACCTTTCTGGGATATTTGAAGCTATGCTATGCTATGCTAAGTCACTTCAGTCGTGTCCGACCCTGTGCGACCCCATAGATGGCAGCCCACCAGGCTCCCCCATCCCTGGGATTCTCCAGGCAAGAACACTGGAGTGGGTTGCCATTTCCTTCTCCAATGCATGAAAGTGAAAAGTGAAAGTAAAGTCGCTCAGTCGTGTCTGACTCTTAGTGACCCCATGAATTGCAGCCTAACAGGCTCCTCCGTCCGTGGAATTTTCCAGGCAAGAGTACTGGAGTGGGGTGCCATTGCCTTCTCTGATATTTGAAGCTAATATTCATTTAAAAAAATTTCACAAACTTTAAGAAATTATTTTTTAAAAGTATGTCAATGTAAATTTTTAAAAAGTATGTCAACGTAAATGTATTTTTTACTCCTTCATAAAGTAATCCATTTTATAAAATTTTGAAAAATATGACAGGAAAAAATCACTCATGATGTTATTGTCATAACACAGTACTCTCAATATCTCTTTCCAGTTCAATCTTTTTCCAGTGTGTACATTTTATACCAAAATACAATAGATAAGCACCGTGTGTATGTTGTCTTATATCCTGCAGTGTATCAGTACCATAAACTTCCACATTTTGTTCCAGTGTTCAGTTCAGTTTAGTTCAGTCGCTCAGTCGTGTCTGACTCTTTGCGACCCCATGAATCACAGCACGCCAGGCCTTCCTGTCCATCACCAACTTCCAGAGTTCACTCAAACTCACGTCCACTGAGTCAGTGATGCCATCCAGCCATCTCATCCTCTTTCGTCCCCTTCTCCTCTTGCCCCCAATCCCTCCCAGCATCAGAGTCTTTTCCAATGAGTGAACTCTTCGCATGAGGTGGCCAAAGTACTGGAGTTTCAGCTTCAGCATCATTCCTTCCAAAGAAATCCAGTGTTAGGTCATGCTATTTCATTGAGGCCCCAGTCTTTCTAATTATTTCTTCTTTCTTCATTCTCTCATAGTCACACTCAATTCATGTATTTTAAAGGAACAACTTGTTTTCTAGTTTCTTTCAGGTGAAAGTGTAGAATGTGTTTCCTCTAACTTTGATTTCCGTTCTTAGTTTACAGCTGACCTTGACCAGTTTGATCAGTTACTTCCGACGCTGGAGAAGGCACCACAGTTGCCAGGCCTATGTGAGACAGAGAGGATGGATGGCGCAGTCAGCAATGTGGCCATCAAATCGGAGATCCTGCCATCTGCACTTCAGTCCACCTCTGCCAGGCCCACTTCCAGGCTGAACAGTATGTGTTGGGGACAGAACTTCATTTTAAACGTTTAATGATGATATGGATTAGAGCTTTGTCCCTCATAATTATTGCACAGACCTTTTGTTTATTGGGAGTGAAGTATCTTTTCATTAATGCCACAGTAAGTAGTATATAGTTGATTTTAGATATATGAATGTCACTCGTCTTGTGTATTTTAAGTTATAGTACAACCTCTACTTTTTAATAGGTAATTTTAAGGTGAGCAGTTGATATTGAGTAATTTTACGTTCTTACCCAACCTTTCCATAGTAGGACTTTCAGAAGTATAATGTGGGGTCAGATTATGTTTCCAAAGTGTCTTCTTGAATACTGGCTCCATAAATTGTGAAGAAAAGTATTTTGTGCTGACATACACTGGGTAAATGCTTCATGACATATATATCATTCCTTAGTGTATATTAGAGGTTTTATGAAGTCCTGTGTTAGAGAAACTAGTTTAGTTTTTTTATTTTTTTGCTTTATCTTCATGCCAGTTTCTTTTTTAATTCTTAAAAAATTACACATGTTTTAAAGTTTACACTCCATTTACAATTATTATAGAATATTGACTATATTCCCCATGTTGTATAATACATCCTTGTTGCCTATCTTACGATTTAAATTAAATATTTCTTTAACCCAACATTTACCAAACTTTTCTTGATTATGGAATTCCTTTTGTCAAGTAATATGTGTTACCCCACAGAATGAGTTTTTCATGGAGACAACTGTGTTGAAATAGGTCATGACTGCTCTCGCCCATGTTAATATTTTCCTACTTAAGAGACACTTTGAATAGTATATTTCCAGTTCATGAAGATAGAGCTATTATATTATTTTCACCTGTCAGATTTGAAGTTGAAATAATAGTGGTGATAATTCCATTGTGTGACCTTGAAAGTAAAGGAAACTAACCAGCTCACTTTGAAAATTTGCCTGTCCCTCGTCTCATGGGACCAGATGTGGGGCTTGTTTATTTCAGTCATACCTCAGCTTTTAGCTATCATGACACAATTCCTGAAAGCTTACCAAGATTTCTAGGCATTTGGAAAGAAAAATCTCAAATCATCTCTGACATTTTGGGAAGCAGTTTTTCAGCTGACCAGAACACTAGATGAGAGCAGAAGCCTAGGTTGAAGTCTCACATTTCCCATTTATTATTAATAACAGTTATACCTTCAACAAATGAATTTTCTGAGCCTCGTTCTCTTTATCTACAAAATAAGGATGTGTTATTGTTCAGTTGCTTGAGTCATGCCCGACTATTTGTGACCCCACACACTGCAGCACGCCAGGCTCCCCTGTCCTTCGCCTTCTCCTGAAGCTTGCCCAGACTCATGTCTGTTGAGTCAGTGAGGCCATCCAGCTGTCTCGGCCTCTGTCGTCCCCTTCTCCTCCTGCCTTCGATCCTTCCTAGCACTGGGGTCTTTTCCAACGAGTCAGCTCTTTTATTATTATAAAATAAGAATTAGATGAAATGATTTCAGAAGTCTTCTAATTGAAATTAGACTCCAGACTCTGGGATATCGGGCACAAGTGGGGAAACAATGAGATATAAGGCCAAAAGGAGATAGAATAAGAGTTTGTAAATTGATTGGTTCAATCCTGGTCCTTCCCCTTCTGATGTGGAAAACTGGAGGAGTTCTCTTGAGAGATACCACTTGGCCAAAAGAAGATGTTGGGATGTGGATATCTATGGGGAAATCCCTAAAGTGCAAAGGTCATGCTGCCATCTTAAATATCCAACAGTGGGACTTACCTGGTGGTCCGGTAGTTAAGACTCTGTGCTTCCAATGCAGGAGGCACAGGTTCGACCCCTGCTCAGAGAACGAAGATCCCACATGCCAAATGACATGACCAAAAAATAAAAGTAAATAAAATAACAGTAATAAGTGTCCAACAGTGAAGGCTGCAAGCAGGCACAAGCCTTACACAGAACCCAGCCAGTCAGTGTTTTAGAACACTGCATCTGTTCAGAGCAAACACAGCCAAAGACCATCAGGACTTGAAGCCTGTAACATAAAAGAGAGCAAACTAACCAGACAAAAAGAGTATACAGTGGAAATATATAATGAGTATATGGACTAACAATTTTGGAAAAGATACGTCATCCATGAATAGCATCAGAAGAAAAAAAGGACAAAAGGAAGAAAGGACTTTTGGAAATTAGATATCCAAAATTTTTAAATTTCAAGAGAAATATTAGAAAATTAGACTGAGAAAATCTTTCAGAGAAAGCAAAAGACACATAGAAAGTAGGCAATAAAAAGTTAGGTTGACCTACAAGAGCCAATAGCGATTGATAAAAATTTCAGAAACAGTCAGGGGAAAAGAGCTTTCCAGGTGGCTCTATGGTAAAGAACCTTCGTGCCAATGCAGGAGACACAAGAGATGTGGGTTCAATCCCTGGAGAATCCCATGGACAGAGGAGCCTGAAGGGCTATAGGCCATAGGGTTGCACAGAGTCAGACACGACTGAAGTGACTTACCATGTAGCATGCATGAGTGGGGAAGATGGAAAAGAAGATATTTTCAAACCAAAAAAAAAAAAAAAAAGACTTTTCTAGAACTGAAGGACATAATTCTTCAGAGTGAAATGATTCAACAAGTATTCAACACACACACACACACACACACAAAACCGGTACCAAAACTTACTATCATGTAATTCTAAAACATCAGAGATAAAGATTCTAAAAGCTTGCAGAGAGATGTGAATTGTATACAGTGAATTGTAATGACCAAAACTTGGAAGCTGTCAAGCCACAGAAAGACATGGAGAAACCTTAAATGAATATTGCTGAGTGAAAGAAACCAACCTGAAAAGGTTACGTACTTTATGATTCCAACTATATGGCATTTTGGCAAAGGCAAAACTAGAGACAGTAAAAAGATTAGTGGTTGCCAGGGAGAGGGATAAATCGGTGGAACGTGGGTAGTTTTTAGAGCAGTGAACCTATTCTGTATGATACTGTAATGGTGGATACGTGTTATTTTACATTTATCAAAACCACTAGAATGAGCAACGCAAAGAGTGAACCCTAATGTAAACTGTGGGCTTTATTTAATGAAAATGTGCCAATATTCATCTATTCTAACAAATATACCACACTAATGTAAGATGTTAATAACAGGGGAAACAGCCCAATCTAAAAAATGGGCAAAGAATTTTAAAATATACTTCATAAAATAAGATACGAAAGTTGCAAGTAGCACATAAGAAGATGGTCAGTGTTTTTAACCATCAAGGAAATGTGAATTAAAACTATAATGCAGTGCTGCTACATACTCATTGAAATATCTAGCATTTAAAAAACTGACAAAACAAAATGATAGCAAAGATGTGGGGCAACTTGAACTTTGGTGTTGCTGGTAGCAATGTAAAAGGGTAAAACAGATTTGGAAAATCGTTCAGCCATTTCTCTTAAACATGCTTTTACCGTGTGACCCAACAGTTCAACTCTTAGTTATTGGAGACAGAGCCAAATGAAAGCATGTGTTCATCAAAAACTTGACCACAAATGTTCACATAGCTTTATTCATGATAGTCTCAAACTGGAGACAGTTTGAATGTTCATCAACAAGGAAATGGCTTCTTTATAAAATGGAATACTGCTCAGCAGTGAAAAGGAAGGGACTGTTAGTACAGGGTATGAATTGGTCTCAAAAATATGAGTGAAAAAAGTAAAGATCATTGGTTGCCAGTGGTGAGGTCAAAGTAGGGAAGATTGATAGCCAAGGAGCTTGAGGGAATTTTTAAAGGTGATAGAAATATTCTGTTTTCCTGATTGAGGTGGAAGATTATGTATGGGTTTATACTTTTGCCAAGTTTATTGAACTGTACACTGAAAATCAGTGCATATTGTTTTATATGAACTCTATGTTAATAAAGTTTATTTTAGAAATACCAAGGGTTAGAATGGTTTCTGACCTGTAATCAGGCATCCAACTTCCAGTAGTTGTGAAGGCTGAAATAAAGACATTTTTGGATATAAAAGGGCACAAATACTTGCATAGTATGTTTACCTTCTGTAGTTAAGGCCCTTGAGGATATATTGGGTTGGCCAAAAAGTTCATTCGGATTTTCTGACAAACTTTTTTGCCAACCCATACTTCAGGAAACAGGAAGAAAACCAAAAAAGAGAGGCTTACAGGGTTCAGGGAAACAGAGGATCTGAAAAGAAGTCCAGGAATGATAGGTGATCAGCCAGATTAGAGAATAACACATGTAAATTGGAGTAGCAGGTCCAAGTCTTCTGAAAAGACAGCCTCCAAGGAACAAATGAAATTTCTCTCTGAGTTTATAAAAAAGATGATTCATAGATTCATGTCAAAAATGTTGAAGCATCTGAAAAAGTCTCCAAGAAAAGTAGGAAAATGAAAAAAATAAACCAATTGTTAACTCAAGAAAAATGAAAGCATGATATAAGAAGGGATGTTTGTATACAATATGACTTAGCAGTAAGTAATATTTGCATAGTTCTAAGAATCTAAATATTAGCATTTTATGTAAAAAAAGCAATGATCTCTGTTAGGGAATTGGGAACATAGAAGGTAGTAAGAGTAGTAGATGTGAGAGAACTGAAACCCCATCTATCATGATGGGGAGTCAGAAACTTAAAATGGAGATATTTTAGAAATAGGCAGTTGCCAAAGAAAACAGACAAGTTGTGAATGGTTGTCTCTGTTGAAAGGGGAGTAATCAAAGGGTCAGAAGGGGCAAGACAGAAAACTGCTTTTATTCATAGACCTTTTGGTTCTGACTTTTAAAGTTTTGTATATGTGTTAATTTGATGAAAATTAAAGTTAATAAAAATAGAAAGTGTCTTCTAGCTCTCCAGTCTGTGAAAGTGGAATGTTTTTCATTCCTAATCCGTCTTGAGTCAAATAGCTCTTTTTTCTCTCTTGAGATTTCCTCCCCTGAATACGGCTTTATGTACATGTGCTCAGTCAGTCAGTCATGTCCAACTCTTTGAGACCCCATGGACTGTAGCCCACCAGGCTCCTCTGTCTATGGGATTTTCCAGGCAAAAATACTGGAGTAGGTTGTCATTTTCTCCTCTAGGGTATCTTCTCAAGCCAGGGATTGAACCTGCATCTCTTGCCTCTCCTGCATTGTTAGGCGGATTCTTTACCACTAGTAGCACCTGGAAGAGTTTGTAAATAGGCCAGACACCTGCTCCTTGGAAGAAAAGCTATGACCAACCTAGACAGTATATTAAAAAGCAGAGATATTACTTTACCAACAAAGGTCCATCTAGTCAAAGCTATGGTTTTTTCCAGTAGTCAAGTATGGATGTGAGAGCTGGACTTATAAAGAAAGCTGAGCAACGAAGAATTGATGCTTTTGAACTGTGGTGTTGGAGAAGACTCTTGAGAGTCCCTTGGACTGCAAGGTGATCCAACCAGTCCATCCTAAAGGAAAGCAGTCCTGAATATTCATTGGAAGGACTGATGCTGAAGCTGAAACTTCAGTACTTTGGCCACCTGATGTGAAGAACCAACTCATCGGAAAAGACCCTGATGCTGGGAAAGATTGAAGGCGGGAGGAGAAGGGGACAACAGAGCATGAGATGGTTGGATGGCATCACCGACTTGATGGACATGAGTTTGAGTAAGCTCTGGGACGTGGTGATGGACAGGAAAGCCTGGCGTGCTACAGTCCATGGGGTTGCAAACAGTCAGACACGACTGAGCGACTGAACTGAACTGATCTGGTCTGAGTAGGTTGTCAGTCCGTTCAAACTGAGTGACTGAACTAACTGAACTGACACCAGAATCTGTTAAACTTTGTGCTGTAGTGTTGCTGAAAGCCAGAAAGAGAGGGGTGAAATGAGGTAAATGAGGAGAGGGTGATCACTGCAGACTGTGTTTCCATGCAAACAGGAAAGAAACAAGGAGAAGAGAAAGGAAAAGAGGACAAAGGACTGGAGAAAGAAAAAAGAAGATGAGGACAAAAATATAATAACTCATAAAGGGAAGAGAATAGCCTCTGAGTCTCTGCCACCTCTAGCCTCTACACTGTCCACCACCACCTTTCACCCGAGCCAGACTCCATTATCAGATGGCTGATTCCACGTCTTAACTTTGTGCCCAAAGGTCTCGCATAAGACAGTTGAACTATTCACCACCTATTCGAACTCCTGGATCTATCTGCCATGTCACTTATCTTTTCTGTCACACTTACCTTGCCCTTGCCCATTTGCACTGTATTCTGAGAGTCTCTGGGCCAGATTTTTCAGATCAAAACTGAATCTTCAACCATATCCATCCTGTTCCTCAGTCAGTCTGTTGAGTTCTTTAAATTGTAGCAATCATGTGTATGGAAATTTTTTTCATAGAACTCTATTGCCTTTTATATATATGATAGACTTTTAAATCTGTGTATTGATTAATTTGGCATACTCCATTTTTTGTAACAATCCTTTTTTCTTCAAAGTTTGTTTCTCTGTTAAATTTGCTGTCTTTCCTTCCTGCTGTTGACTTTTCTTGAATGTTTTGGTGAACCAGGGCTGTCTGTGTATGTATACTGAAAAAGACCTAGAATGAAACACCGTGGTAGCTAAAGTGTCTCTTCAGCTAAAGTGAGAGGCCCTTTTGCTCTGGCAGTGAATGTAGCTTCTGATTATAGAAGCCCTGGTGCTCAGTTGTTGTTGTGAAGGAGTCAGGGCTGGTGAGAGGGAAATCCCTCGTGGCAGCCCTCACACCCACTTTGGGAGATTCCCTGGGCAGAACTCCCACACTGAGTCATGTCCTCACCACTTTAATCCCATGGGCAGACGCCAGAGTCAGCTGCACTCAGAGCAGGGCCTGGTGACAGCTGTTCAGTTGTCCTTTAATTATCCCAGCAATCACCCGTGGCCTGTTCCTTTACTTGTTCAAATGACCACTGAGCCTGGAATTGTTCTGGTGTCCCTCTGAGTAAACTTCCTCTTTTGGAAAATCTCCCCTTTTTTCATAATATAAGTTTTTTAGTTTAGGTGAACTTCTCCATCAGTTTTATCTTTCCATCTGTTTTGTTTTCATTGTTCTAGTTAGCTACCATGTTACTTCTTTTACCTCTCCTTCAGCTGTAGATTTATTGTCCCCTTTCAATTTCCTTTATTTCCATGAAAATTTTGGGTGTAGAATAAAATAGAGATGGTAAATCTGTCACATTGAACCAAAAATGTTCCATAGATCTACTTACGTACAAGAAAACTAAGGTCCAAAGAAAGAAAACACACACACACAGATAAAAACTTGCCCAAAGTTATCCAGTTAGTGTACGCAGAACCAGGATTTAAATTTCAGCCTGCCTGGTTTCAAAACACATCGTTTATAGGCACACACACACACACGTACTCCCATGCAGTGTGACCACGTGACTTAAATAATTTTGTTGGAAATGTACTGTAAGAGCACATTAAAAGAATTTAGGAAGATCTTGATCAAAACATATATAATGTGCTCTCTTAGCAGTACCTTCAAAACCTCTGCCATGTCTTTTTGTCTGTCTTCAAATTCCTATATTTTAAATGTGGATTTGACTTTTGAAGTTTTGTGAAGTAATTTGGAGCCAAATTTGTTGATCCAAAAAGAATAATACTTAAAAAAAATCAGAATCAAAGTTAGATGTAGTTAGAAGTATTTTCTTGAATACTTGTATACTAGATAAGACAGTTTTAGAAGAATTCCAAAAATATTTGAACACTGGCAACACTACTGAAGTGAATGAATGACCTCCTGCTCATTTTTTTGTTCTGTGAACATACACATTCTGAGGTTTAAAATTTTTTTAAATTTTATTAATCTGTAATACACTGAGTGTTGCATAACTAAAAATACATGTTTCACATAAAACATTTTCAGCATTTAAAAAAATCCATTTTTAGTTCCTTGTTTTTGAGGTTGTGTTTAGTGTTTTGTGACTATTGGTAGGCATCTTTTGCTACTGCAGGACTATAATTAATAATCTTACATAGTACAGATAGTTGACCACATCTAAGAGTATATCTGAACTGTAAATTCTGAACGGAATTGCTGGGTCAAAGCATAGGTGGATTTTACCAAATGGCCTTTCTTATGCCAATTTACAGGGTGATAATGTTCTTCTTTCTACACATCCTTTCTAATCGTTTGAATTATGCACTTTTTCATCTTTGCCAATCTGAAGAGTTTTTTAAGTATCTCAATGTAGTTTTAATATGTATTTCTTTTATTGTGAAATTAGGTTGATCACTTTTCAGTGCTTTTTTGTGACCTGTTACCTACTGGGTTATTCAGTTTTTATCTTACTGATTTATAGTTCTTTTTGTATAGTAGAGAAATTAGTCAAACACTATAGCTGCTGTGCATAGTTAACAGCCAAATGTAACACAAAACTGAACCAGAATCTCTTTATCAACAGCTGAAGAAAATTAACTGTGAACACCAGAATCACTAGATGCTGAATTAACTCTTAGTGGAGTAAAATGTGCAAAAGCCACTCTTGATTTAACAATGCTTTCTACTGTGTGCAGAAGGAGTTTTTAAATTTTTTAATAATATAAGCATTTGTTTGTTTTTCTAGCTGAAATCACTATGGCTAATGGGGATATAAGATTTTATTTTAACCATATTTAAAATGGAGAAAATATGATGCTGGATCCTTTGCACAGATTATTAAAAAAATAAACAGCTTGATCAGGAGTCCCTAATAGCTTGTTTTCTACCCCCACATCAGCTGCCTCTCTCCAGCAGAGACGAGTAAACACAGTAATGTGTCCCTTTGAAAATCACTATGCCTGTCTTGTGTAACATATATACATACTTACTCATGTTTGTATCAGAAACACAAACATGACCAAAAGTAGTAGGTTTATTCCTTGGATAAGGAGAGATAAATTGTGTATTTTGTAAAACATTCCAGCAAGTTGAATTTTTTTTAAAAGAAGTCAGTTTCTAAAAGAAGTCCTAAAATGTTAAAGTGACCTTTAGAATAAAAAACAGCTTCTTTTAAGTATATAGCCTATGCAAACAAAACTTATAATTGAATCAGTGATTGATTGGGTTTTTTTCCCCTAGTCACCAAATTTAGCACAATTACTTTATTTTGAAAATATTTTATCCAACTTGTTTTCGTAATCTTTTTTCCCATCAAGACTACTGTGAGATACTATGTCCTGTTACTGAGTCAAATAAACTATTCTATGATACTAAGTCTAGATGGTAGACAGCCATGTAAATTTTCTTTGACTCTTAAATATAATGATTTTGTTTATGTTAGATTTCTAAAATGGAATAAGACAGGAATTATTGTGCAGAGCAGAGCAAAGGGACAACTTCAGATAATCTTCTCTGACCAACTTTCTGATTGAAATAATGAGAAGAATTAAGTGATTACTTTCCCTTCACCTTTTATTGTTGTTGTTCGGTATTTTGCTTTTTTTCCCCCAGAATCATACAGAATTTGGTTTCTCTATCATTTGTCATGCTAGAGAAGACAAGTTTAATTGCAAGCTATAATTTTTTGTATTTAGAAGTGAATGTGCTTTTATGTGCACTCCTATATTTCATTCATACTAAATATTGAGTATATTTCAATATGTAGTCAAGTTAGATTAATTGAGCCTAACATGTTTTATGCAGTTAATAATTATCAGTGTGCAGCATTAAATAAGTTTGAGGGGCATCCTTAAATCTACTTATCTCCATTCATTAAAATGAGGAATTCTACCTAATTGTATATTTTCTCAAGCCACTAAGGCATTTTTAGTTTTTGTTAGTTTACTAGGGCTGCCATAATAATAAAATACCACAGACCAGTGACTTAAACAATAGACATTTATTTTCTCACAAGCTGAAGGCTGGAAGTTCAGGTTGAGGAGGGTCAGTAGGTTTGCTGTCTTCTGATGCCTCTTTCACTAGCTTGCAGATAGCTTTCTTCTTGCTGTGTCCTCATGGTCATCTCTCTTCTGTGTCATCTCTGTCCTAATCACCTCTTCTTATAACACCAGTTATACTGAAGTGTTTGAAGTAGAGCCACCCTGACAACTCTTAATCACTTCACTCAGAGCCTTGTCCCCAAATATAATGACATTCTGAAGTACTAGAGGTTAGGGCTTTAACATAAATTTTATTCCTTTTCAGGATTACAAATAGCCATCAGAAACATTAAAAGAAAATAAAGTAATCCTTAGTCTCACAACCTAAAATCTACCAAGAATATATAGCTTACTAGATTTATTCTATTAATATATAGAAATTTTATAATATCCTAAGAGTAGACTCCTCCTGAAAATAATGTATTGGATTATACTTTTTTCCTTTTTCATTTATCAGCATGTTATAAATATCTATACCATAATTCATTAATGAATGAATTTCTGGAATTTAGGTTCTTTACAGTTTTTTCCCTAATATAAGTAGTAGAGAAGTAATCAAAGCTTTCCAAAAAAATTGTACATACTGCCATCTTCCATTGTACTGTAGTGCTCTGGTCAGTTGTGCCCGACTCTTTGCAACCCCAGGGACTGTAGCCCACCAGGCTCTTCTGTCCATAACATTCTCCAGGCAAGAATACTAGAGTGGGTTGCCATTTCTACTCCAGAAGATCTTCCTGCCCCAAGGATCAAACCTGCATCTCCTGTGTCTCTTGTATTGGCAGGCGAATTCTTTACCACTACATCATAAAGCATAACTCAACCTCTTTTTTTCGTTTGTCATCATTATAGACAACAATTATCATACCATTATTGTACAGCTATATTCTCAGTTAACCACTGTAGAGTTTTTTTGTCCATTTACTAAATGGCCCCAGTTTGCAGTGCAGTTTAGCTTCTGATTCTGCCTTTTGTAGAGCATATTTTATCCTTTACTTGCATCTCTCAAACATTTCATGACAGTAGCAGTGTCCCTACTTATTGCATATTCCATACTGGGATTGGGGGCAGGAGGAGAAGGGGACAACAGAGGATGAGATGGCTGGATGGCATCACCGACTCGATGCACATGAGTTTGGGTGAACTCCGGGAGTTGGTGATGGACAGGGAGGCCTGCGTGCTGCGATTCATGGGGTCGCCAAGAGTCGGACACTACTGAGCGACTGAACTGAATAGGGTATAGACTGAAAAAGCAGTTAACTGAAATTGTTATGATCATTTTTAAAATCAGTAATATCTGAAGAAGTTCTAAGTGATTCTCTTATGGTAATGTATAAAAACCTTTAATGTCACATTTTCTTTGCATTTATTTTGTTTACTTATTTATTTATTTGGTTGTGCTGGGTTTTAGTTGTGGCATGTGGCATGTTTGGGTTCCCCAAACAGGGATTGAACCTGGGCTCTCCACATTGGGAGCATGGAGTCTTAGCTACTGGACAACCAGGGAAGTCCAGATTCTGTTTGATTCAAAGAACTTTTCTCACTTTCTCATTTACCTGTTATTATGTCACATTCTAGATAGGGTAAGTTTCTGAATAAGTGACCTTTGTATCATTGAGGTAGTATTTTATAGGGGAAATCTCACTCTACTATATAATATATTACTTCTGAAAAATATTATCATATCTTCTGTTTTAATACATCCTGACTTCTAACCTTTCTTTCTTTAACCAGGATTACCTGAACTGGAATTAGAAGCAATTGATAACCAGTTTGGACAACCAGGAACTGGTGATCAGATTCCATGGGCAAATAATACAGTGACAGCTGTAAATCAGAATAAGCCAGAAGAGTGAGTAGTACATTTTGTGTATTATCAAGTAACAGATACCATCTTCTACAGCAAAGAACTGCTTTTCCCAAACTAGATTCCAGTTTGTATTGGTGTTTTATAGATATTAATGGAAGGTGAAGGTTTAATGAAAAGAAAAAGATGGGGGAGGACACCAAATCAAACAGATTTATTTACTGCATGACTGCAAGACTAGTGTATATTTTAATTACCAAGAGATTGATATAGTATGCAGCTTTATTTTTCATCTCTTACTTTGCTTTGATTGATTACCGTAAAATTTCTGGGACTGGTAGATGAATTGGCCTCAGCACAACAACTCTATTGCTCTTGAGTTCTTAGTTGTATAATTATTTTGTCCAGCTTTTCTCTTTGTTTGGAGCAAGAATACATAAGAAGGGAAGATACTTTCTACATCTGCTCAGTATCCCCACTTGAGTAGAATTTGATTCCTCAATCCACGCAGGTAGCTCTATTCCAACACATATAGTGCATCTCATATATAGCAACCAAAGGGTGGCTAGGTAGCATTGAGTGTGAAGCCTTAATTATGACCTCTAGCCTTGTTTACCTTCCCCAAAGAAGAATCCTTATCATTATAGAAGTAGTATTAGTACTAGTGTAATTTTCTATATATCTTTAAGTTTTATGCATCAGTTGATATCAATTGGATTAGACTATGTATTTCCTACATGTAATCAACAATTTGTTGGTTAACACTGAGCATTTTTCTAGTTTGATTTCTTTTGTCATGTTATCAGCATGATTTGATCATCCTTGAAAGTTAAGTAATACATATAATGTGTACTGTTTTCATATGGTTCAATTATCAATAATTAATTGCACCTATAGAATATAAATAGAATAAATAGTATAAAATTTTATTTAGATTAAATTTTTTTTTTTTTTTAGTTTTTGGTTGATTTTTATTTTTTACTTGTGTTAAAAACTATTTTCTCTTAACTATGGTTAATTTTTCAGGCTATTTCTGTAAGCTAACATGAAGAACGTGGAAACAAAGTTCAGTGATTGACAAAATAATGAAAAATATATTCAAGCTGCATACCAAATGTTCATAAATTTCTGCACATTAAGTATAGAAAATTTCATTGCATAAGAATTGGTTTTAAAAAAATCTCGGCAATTTCCTAGAACTAGATTTGCATATATGTGTATGTATATTTGTATTCTTAAGGTTGAATACTTATTTGCTACATCAGTCTTTATTTTTCTTATCTTTTGATTCTTCAGCCAGTGTATTAGTTCACAATTAGATGAACTTCTCTGTCCACCAACAACAGTCGAAGGAAGAAATGATGAGAAGGCCCTTCTTGAACAGCTGGTATCCTTCCTCAGTGGAAAAGATGAAACTGAGCTAGCTGAACTAGACAGAGCTTTGGGAATTGACAAGCTTGTTCAGGTATGTACTACAGTTGGCCTTTTTTAGATGATGCAGCCCTGAAAAGCTAGAAGAGTATTTTTAAGCAAGACTTTTTCATATGACTCTCACTGTATGGTAGCTATTTTATAATTTACCCTTGTGAAAGTTATCAAAATATATAATAATTAAATAATGGGCTTTTAAAACAAAAAGCCTGTCATAATAATTACAGAGTTATAGCCTTTTACTATGGAACATAATCTTAGAAGCTTTCCCTAGAATAGAATCCAGATTTTATATTATTCTTATTTTAGGACTTAATTTATCCTTCATTCATGCTAGACTTCAGCCTATATGTTCTATAACATTCCAACTTCCAGGTTAGTATTTTTGAGACTTTGGAGTTAAAAAATCAATTTAGTGCATCATGACCAGCATTTTTTTTAATGGATAGAATAATGTAGAATAAAGACTGTCAGAATGCAGAAAAAGGGAAAGTTGTGTTTCATGAAACTCTGTTTTCAGTTACATACACAAACAGTAGGTCATAATTTAAATTATATTTCTTTCAATAAGTAGTAGTCAAAAAGTTTGAAAGCCGTAGCTGTATGGCATTCTGTTAGGTCAGCTGTGAATTTTTTTTTTTCAAACAAGATAAAAGCATGAATTCTATATTTGACATAGAAAAATTAATCCCTCCTTTAGGAATCTACTTCTCATGGTAATCTATTCAATTTAACATTTGTTGATTCTTAGGCTTTGCAGTGAGGTTCTTTTCAAACCATTTAGCTTTATTTCATTGATTTAGGGCCTTAATTTTAACCATATTTTCATCTCTCTTTACTGAGATTTTAAACATCCCAGTTAATGTATTACACCATTTCAGAAGCAACTTACATAAGTGATTCCTTTAAGTATTAATAGCAAACTTCTGGAGAGCTTCATATGATCTCAGATCCAAAATTGTATAGAGAAGCATGTCATTCATTGGCAGAAATGTATTTGTAAAATCTTCTGGCTTATTTTCCAACAGGGAGGTGGATTAGATGTATTATCAGAGAGATTTCCACCACAGCAAGCAACACCACCACTGATGATGGAAGAAAGACCCAACCTTTATTCCCAGCCTTATTCTTCTCCTTCGCCTACTGCCAATCTCTCTAGCCCTTTCCAAGGCATGGTCAGGCAAAAACCTTCACTGGGGACTATGCCTGTTCAAGTAACACCTCCTCGAGGTGCTTTTTCACCTGGCATGGGCATGCAGCCCAGGCAGACGCTAAACAGACCTCCAGCTGCACCCAACCAACTTAGACTTCAACTTCAACAACGATTGCAAGGACAACAGCAGGTGAATACCCTTGTTCAACAGGTGTCTTTTTAAAGGGATGTGCTAATAGCTCTATGTAACAAGACAGCCCAAATGCTATTAGATTGACCAAAAGGTTGGTGTGGGTTTTCCATAGGATGTTGTGGAAAAATTCAAATGAATTTTTTGGCCAACCCAATGCACTAAAGGTGTTAAGTCCACTCCCAGACCCTTTATGACACAAAAAGTCATCCTTAGTCTGCTCTGATAAGAATAAGGGTGACTCATTCAATTAAAGACTGCTGGCTCATAACAAAGTCCTTTAACACCAAGAGTTTCAAAGCAATTTACTTCCATTTTTTGAGATAAAAAATATTTAGGATGAACATCTCATATAATTATTAAATTAATAATTTTGAAGCATAGCTTAATTTCTAAAGTAGAGCATCAAGAGATACTGCTGATAAATATTTTCTCTCATGACAAATAATGTGCAGGTGTAATTAGGACTGTATAAGCAGCAGTTATAAGGGTAATCATTAAGAACTAGAAACCCAAATGGCTAAAACTATCCTCTGGGAAACGGGACCAGGAATGTAGGTTGTTGCTTCTGCTGTTATTACTCTTTTATATTTCTTTAGCCATATGTCTGTTTTGCTTTGGATTTTTAAAAAAGCATTTAAAGAAGTTCTCTGGAGCTTTACTAATAGCAGAAGGAAGAGGAAGAAGGAGCTAAATTTATTAGAGCGGCAGCATGATAGAGTTAGCTCTGGTTTCAAGTCCTAGTTCTAACCTTATGTGAGGTGGGTCAGTAGTAAGATTATTTACCGTATTAAAGCCTATGATTTATCATCTTTAAAAAGAATCTAATAAATAATTCCTTTACCTCTTAGGTGGTATGTGGACTAAATGAGATAACATTAATAGATGTTGTTGTTTATTCGCTAAGTCATGTCCCACTCTTTTTCGACCCCATGGATCATAGCCCACCAGGCTTCTCTGTCCATGGGACTTTCCAGGCAAGAATATTGGAGTGGGTTGCCATTTCCTCCTCCAGAGTATCTTCCCAACCCAGGGGTCGAACTCACGTCCCCTGCATTACAGGCGGCAGGCGGATTCTTTATCCCTGAGCCACCAGGGAAGCCATTAATAGATGTAGAGCTTGGATATAAAGCTCTTAACAGAGTGCTTGGCATGTAGTCCCATTTAGTAAATACTCGCTATTATTATGCAATTATATTCAATAAATATAACAAATAATATAAAATGTGCTTCCATGCTACTTAAAAAGAGGAAGATGATGAAAGGGAGAAAGAAAGAGATGGCATAAGGTGAAAAACTTTTAATGGTAGACTAATAAGGAATAATTTTTAAATGTTAGGGTGAAATAAAAGACACAAAGGGAAATTAAGGGAAGAGAAGGAAAAAGAGAAACAAAGCGAGGGTATAGTATTAATAATATGTTCTGAATATGACTTAAGATAAACTGCTTCTTGTTATAACTTGGCATTCATCATTAGACAGCACAAGAATAAGAAATACTTACTAGCTCCCCTGTATTTAATTTTTCACAGAACATGTTTATAGTGACTGTACCAGGTCCTGAGAGGAATGCAAAGAATAAAGAGATAGAGGCAGTTTTCAGAGCTTATCGTCAGCCTGGGGTATTCAAAACTTATTCAGCCCTCTGTATCTTCAGGTTCCGCATCTGCAGATTATACCAACTGTGGTTCAGAAAGAGGTTTTTTGTTTTTGATTTTTTTAATTCTAGATGAGAAACAAAACTTTTGGCAATAAAAACTGCTTGATAAAAGAATAAGCTTCCTTAAGGAAATCTTTGTCTTGGCAATGATTTACATGGTGACTGAATCAGGATTCTCAGCCTCATCACTATTAGCGTTTTGAAACTGGATAATTCTTGTTAAGGGGGTGCTTCTGGTGCATTGGGAGATGTTTAGCAGCATCCCTTGCCTCTACCCAGCAGATACTAAGAGCAGCCCCTCCCCAAGTTGTGATAACCAAAAATGTCCTCATGTATTGCCAACTGTCCTTTATGGGGCAGAATACCCCTGGTTGAGAACTTCTTGACAAGATAATCATCTTTTAGGTTTACTGTAGGAGGACTTCTTGTTAAGGCATTGGGGGAAAAAATCCATTCAGACAGACAAAGTGACAGCAAGCCTTGAATTGTGTGTGTGTGCACGCACATGTGTGAATTTTATACACATAGGCTGGGTTTGTGCTTTTCCACTGGCCACAAGCCCCACATACATCTCCTTTAGTAATACAACAAGCCTGTCAACGAGACCTTTATAGGCTTGCTTTCGAATTTGTGTTACCAGCTCTAACGATTATCAACCTCTCTCCTCCCAACTCCCTAACTAAGAAAAATTAAGATTTCAGGGGAAATTAAGGACATGGTGATCCTTTTAGGAGAACTTCCTTAGAAGAAGTTGCTGGAAAATGGGTAAAATTTTAGTAATCAGAAAGAAGAGGCAGGTCAGAGTGAAATTGTTGTACACAGTATTAGGTTGTACACACAGATAGTCAAGGGAAGGGGAAAATAAGAGTTTTTCTGAGGGTAGAAATAGATCATTTTTATTTAACAGAAAGTGCTTGTAGATTGCTGCTTTTAGAACAATTCCTTCTGCTTCTAAAAATTACCTATTTATTTTATAGGGTTTTGATTTATTTTTTTAAGGTTGTTTTTTCATTTTTATTACTTCTCATTTTTCCTCTGTCCCCAACCATTTCATTTTCACGTTATCTCACAATGCAAAGAATATATAAAGCTGTCAGTGTGGAATCCCAACTCCCACACTCCTGGCAATGTTACTTTTCTTCACCTGTTTTCATTCCCTGTGTCTTCGGTTTTTGGACTTGCTGTTCCTTCTGCCTTGAGTTCACTCTACTGCCCTCTTTGCCACCTGGCATTCTCATCTTTCAAGGTCCCATTGAGCTCACTCACGCTCTTGGTCCCTGTCTTCATGTCCTAGGCTAAGTTAGTTGCTGCCCCATGCTGCTGTACATCTCTCTATATATTCAGCCTATAACTTGTTCATTGCACTGTTTTGTATTGACCTCAACAGGGAATTCCCAGAAAATAGAAATTTACTCACTTTTGTAGGCTTCAAACTTTATTTAGTATCTTGCATATACCAAGTTTTTTGATAAATCTTTGTAAAACTAATGGTTAATTTAAACTTATGTCTAAGATCTGACATAAGTTTGAGTTTAAGAAGTATGTAGATTTTTAGACTTTTAAGAGCCTTTTTGACTTTTAGAGACATAATATTGGTTATCTTTATTTTTGACGTGATTCTGAATGTTTTATCCTATTCCACAGTGCCTGAAAGTTATCATTGTAATATTTATATTATATTGGGCTTCTCCCTCCAAGTCATTTTGTTTTCTGATCTCAGTTCAGTTCAGTTCAGTCGCTCAGTCGTGTCCGACTCTTTGCGACCCCATGAATTATTGGAGTCAAAAAATGAATGAAACCAGAGTTAAGAATTGAGCTTGTTAGAGATGAGAGATTGAATCACTATTCACAGCTCTTTGGAGTCTCTTATAAAACTTTCAGAGACTTTCTAGTTTGTAAATAGTATATTAAAATTTATTAAATGTATTAAATATGAAGATATTAAAATATATTGATAGGTTGACTATAAGAAATTTATAAATTATAAAGTACTATATCAACACAAAACAAGGTTTATATCATTGTTATTATTATCTCCCTTACCAGTTTATTCATATCAAGTTATTGAACAAGTAATCCTTGAAGCAGTAGATTATCAGGAAATACCCTTTCTAAGGATGCTTGTTTCCTTACCTGCTAAAGTTAAGGCATACCTCTGATATGGAATCCTGAGCCTGATATAGACAGTATCTTTCAAACTAGTGTACCATAGAAGATTGTTCTAGGAAATAATAATAAATGGCTATATGTCAGAAAAAAAGGTTCACAATAAATGAATTGCATAGTTTATCCCCTTCTTGGAGCTCCACAGTGTGCTTTAGCCAATTGAAGGCTCATAGAATTACTACACTAAAGAAATCTGTTTCACCTTGTGTAACCCATTATTTCCAATGCTTAATACAGCACAGCATGCTATTTTCCTGGCACATCTATTAATATCCTGCAGAACAATGTTCTTTAGAACACCAATTTGGGAAATGCTGGTCTAAAGTATAATTACTTCTTCTAGTTAAATAAATAGTCCATTTTCTCAGACCATTTGTTTCTTACATAATTCTCTCCAGCTAATGAAATCACATTGGATTTTTCCCAAATACGTGCCCATCAGACAGGTACCCTCCAAGTCAGAAGTACGTCAACTTTTCCATTCATCTTCCAGACCTTTAGAGAGTGTTCCCTATGTATGTGTACTTTTGTACTCACAACCTTTAAGACCAAGGCTGATGTTTCTTTTTTCTCCATTATTGCACATGTCTGAAATAACTAAATATTAATGAGTTTTAAAAAGCCTGATCTAAAATAGATAACCAGCAAGGACCTACTGTATAGCACATGGAACTTGTTATGTGGCAGCCTGGATGTGAGGGGAGTTTGGGGGATATATAGGTATGGCTGAATCCCTTTACTATTCACTTAAAACTATCACAGCATTGTTAATTGACTATCAGTTCACTTCAGTCACTCATTTGTGTCCGACTCTTTGCAACCCCATGGACTGCAGCACATCAGGCCTTCTTCTCCATCACCAACTCCCGGAGCCTACTCAAACTCATGTCCATCGCGTTCATCATGCCATCCCACCATCTCATCCTCTGTTGTCCCCTTCTCCTCCCGCCTTCAAACTTTCCCAGCATCAGGGTCTTCTCCAATGAGTCGGTTCTTCACATCAGGTGGCCAAAGTATTGGAGTTTCAGCTTCAGCATCAGTCCTTCCAATGAATATTCAGGACTGCTTTCCTTTAGGATGGACTGGTTGGATCTCCTTGCAGTCCAAGGGACTCTCAAGAGTCTTCTCCAACACCACAGTTCAAAAGCATCAATTCTTCGTTGCTCAGCTTTCTTTATAAGTCCAGCTCTCACATCCATACTTGACTACTGGAAAAAAACAATAGCTTTGACTAGATGGACCTTTGTTGATAAAAGTAATGTCTCTGCTTTTTAATATACTGTCTAGGTTGGTCATAGCTTTTCTTTCAAGGAGCAAGCGTCGTTTAATTTCATGACTGCAGTCACCATCTGCAGTGATTTTGGAGCCCCCCAAAACTGACTATACCCCAATACAAGATAAAGAGTTTTAAAAATTACAAAAAGAAAGCATGATAAACATATTTGTGTGCAATACATGTATGTATAAACACTGCAGAACACTAAATATGGCAGAGCATAAAAATAGAATACATGCACCTGTAATATATGCATATAGGCATATGTGCATGTACATACATGTGTGTACTTTATATATATTTATGTTGTGTGTGTATTCTACTTTTAAATGCTCTGCCATATTTAGAGTCCTGTAGGCAGAAAGTCTGGAGAAGGCAATGGCACCCCACTCCAGCACTCTTGCCTGGAAAATCCCATGGATGGAGGAGCCTGGTAGGCTGTAGTCCATGGGGTCGCTAAGAGTTGGACATGACTGAGCGACTTGCCTTTCACTTTTCACTTTCATGCATTGGAGAGGGAAATGGCAACCCATTCCAGTGTTCTTGCCTGGAGAATCCCAGGGACAGGGGAGCCTGGTGGGCTTCTGTCTCTGGGGTCGCACAGAGTCGGACACGACTGAAGCAACTTAGCAGCAGCAGCAGCAGCAGCAGGCAGAAAGTATTTGATAAATGTTAGGAATTGCCACCTTTTGGCAAATGTGGGAAATAATCTTACTAAACTTGCAATACTAAAACCTCTTAATAATCAATAAAAAGTTTATGTTACTCTAAAGGGCCATGCTATCTGTTTGTGTGTAGAAGTTTATCTCATTGTTCTATTTTTCTCTAGTTGATACACCAAAATCGGCAAGCTATCTTGAACCAATTTGCAGCAAACGCTCCTGTTGGCATCAATATGAGATCAGGCATGCAGCAGCAAATTACACCTCAGGTAATGTGAGAAAACCAGGCATTGTTAGTACTTCTCTAACCCAAGTTGTGTTTCTTAGAGTGTTGACTTAGGTGTTTTTGAAATGGTCTGTGAACTTATCTCTTAATGATGTTTGTACTGTAGCTTTCTATTAAAATGAATTTATAATCAGCTTGTGGTACCTGCTACTGATATTTGATTTAAAGCTGAGGGTTCTTTGTTTCGTTTTATTGTTATTGTTGTCATTGCTGTTAGATATCAGATGACTAAGTAGAAAACTCTTATTGCTGTCCTGAATAGTATCAGTAATAAGAAGCCAAGGATATGAAACTGTGTGCACAGTACCTGAAACCTGATCAAAACCCAGTCACATTGCTTAGTTATCTTAACTGCCTTGTGTTCTCTGTTCAGTCTGAGCATCAGCATTTTCCAGTTTTTGTTTTAACAATCCTGTGTGTGAGCTCACGGCCATTGAAACGAAACATAAAAAGAACCAGGTAGCCTTCTAAGTGTGTGATATAGTCTTTCCTCCTTACTTCTGCACATACTTCAATATACTTTTTTTTTGGCTGCACCATGTGGCTTGTGGGATCTTAGTTCTCTAGGGATTGAACTTGGGCCCACAGTAGTGAAAACACTTAGTCCCAGCCACTGGACCGCCAGGGAATTCCCTCAACTACTTTTTTTTTTTTTAATTTCCCAGCCAAGAACTCAAAAATTGGGGAGATGAGGTATTTTAGAAAGGATTCAGACAAACTTTTCTCCATAAAATGGACCTAGTTGGATTGAGGGCAAATACTAACCAAAAGGATAAATACTGATAGAAGCTCCTGCTAAGCAGCAGATATTGGTGTCTCCGTGGATCCAGACATGGGTTTCTCTGCCTTAAAGTCTCAGTGGTTAGTTCATGCAAGGGGAAATTGGTTATAAGGAAACAAAACTCCACTGTTGGAATTCACATAAAGACAACTTCTGTTAAGAAGTCATATGTCAGTTTCTTCCATATTGGGGTACTTCTGGTTGGCAAGTTTCATTTTTATGAAGCTGTATGCTTTAATCAGCTCCTCGACCTGAATGGACATTTTCTGAGGAAGGCTTTGTTGACATGCCGTGTTGCTTTGCAAGGTAGCCCAAAAGGAGACTTCAAACTAATTTTACCACTTCTTTCATCATTCATAACATCATAGCTATTAAAACACTTACTCTAATGCCTGGAGCAGTCTCATACTGCAACAATGCTATAAAATACCAGGGTTCATTTATTTCTGTGTATTATTTTGTTTCTAATTAAAGATTTTCTTTTTAAGTGACCATTTGTTTGGCCTTGGATCCTAGATTTCTGATTCTTCCTTTTCTAATGGTATTTGTAAGTTTTCCTAATTGTAAAGATAATGTACATTCATTATAGATAATTTGGAAAATACATAAAAGTATAATGAAAATTGAAATCACCTATAATCACATTTTATTCATTTAAGTTAAGTGGAATAAATGATCTCCATGAGAAAAGAGAAAACTAATATCCTCCATACTGGAAACGTGGTGAATTTTGTGGAAATGAAAAGAAGTCCCCTAATAACATAATGCCAGATAAGATAGAAATCAGCAAGCACATTTTCTCTCTCTTCTTTATGGTTTTCATGTTTCTCTTAACTGGCTTCATGGCTTATATCATAGTACTAATCAATGTATGTTTTCTTTGACTTTTCTCAGTCCTGTTTGACTTTAATATGTAAAATGTAGTTAATTCATTTTCTGTCCTGTGGATGTCATTTAAGAGGTTTTCTTCCTTTTCTGTTTTAGTTTGCCTTGTACACTAATAATTGCTGCATATTCTGTTGCTCCAAGCTATTAGGCTTTATCCTGTAGCTTTCCAAGGTAAGGATTAGTAATCATAATAACATTAGTAAGGGAAGATTTTTTTTCTCTCTTTTTTAGCCACCCCTGAATGCCCAGATGTTGGCACAGCGCCAGCGGGAGTTGTATAGTCAACAGCACCGACAGAGGCAGCTAATACAGCAGCAAAGAGCCATGCTCATGAGGCAGCAGAGCTTTGGCAACAGCCTCCCTCCCTCATCTGGACTGCCCGTTCAAATGGGGAACCCCCGTCTTCCTCAGGGTGCTCCGCAGCAGTTCCCCTACCCACCAAACTATGGTACAAATCCAGGAACACCACCTGCCTCTACCAGCCCTTTTTCACAACTGGCAGCAAATCCCGAGGCGCCCTTGGCCAACCGCAGCAGCATGGTGAACAGAGGCATGACAGGAAACATGGGTGGGCAGTTTGGCACTGGAATCAATCCTCAGATGCAGCAGAACGTCTTCCAGTACCCAGGATCAGGTATGAGGATTTACACCTTTATGTTGTCTTTGTACGTACAGTTGGCCCCCGGTAGCCATGGATTTCATATCTGTGGATTCAACCAACCCCAGTGGAAAATATCCACCCCCACCAAAAAAAAGAAAATTCCAGAAAGCTCCCCAAAGCAAAACTTGAATTCCCTGCACCCTGGGAACTATTATCCTATTTACATAGCATTTACATTGTATCAGTATCAAAAGTGACCTAGAGATGATTTATGGAGGATTGCACATGGGTTCTATTCCCCATTTTATCTAAGGTACTTGAGCATCCGTGGATTTTTGTATCTGTGAGGGTCCTGAAACCAATCCCCCAGGGATATGAAAGGAGAACTGTACCACATCAGACGCAGGTCTCTCTCTTCATGTGTGTTTCCAGTTCACTGAAATTGAGGCAGTTTGCTGAAGAGGAAAGATGCTGAGGGAGTTCCCTGGTAGCCTAGAGGTTAGTATTGGGGCTTTCACTGGCATGGCCTGGATGAACTGAGATCCCACAAGGCACTGACTCAGGGGTCAGGAGATCCAAGCTCTAGGCTTAGCTCTTGCTACCGAATGGTTCAGTGGTTTGAGGCTTCTCTCTTCCATAGCTAAGGACCTGTCTGACACTAAAATTTTTAACATTTTGTCTGCAAAGCACATTTTTACTGTCTGTCTTTCTTTCACGGATGCCTGTAAGAATGTAATAAAAGTCCATGTCAGACAGTGGGTATAAATACATAGGCTCAAAATTTGCATACGTATTTTTTATTATCTTGGAATTTTGTTTTTGTGATAGTTTACACAGGGATTGTCAGTCTTCACAGATTATCTCAGACCTCTCATTGGTGTCTCCACTCTTAGCTGCTTAGGTTGTAAGCTATTCCTCTGAAATATCAGGCAACTTTTTGGCTTCCAAAAGCTTTGTTCTTTTTTTATTTGCACTATCTCTCTCCTATTTCCTTTGTCCTGTTGTTGTTCAGTCGCTCAGTTGTGTCCGACTCTTTGTGACCCATGGACTGCAGCACACCAGGCCTCCCTGTCCTTCATCTCCCGGAGACTACTGAAACTCATGTCCATTGAGTCGGAGATGCCATCTAACCATCTCATCCTCTGTCATCCCCTTCTCCTCCTGCCTTCAATCTTTCCCAGAAACAGGGTCTTTTCAAATGAGTCAGCTCTTTACATCAGTGGCCAAAGTATTGGAGTTTAAGCTTCAGAATCAGTCTTTCCAATGAATATTCAGGATTGATTTCCTTTAGGATTGACTGGTTTGCTCTCCTTTCAGTCCAAGGGACTCTCAAGAGTCTTCTCCAACACCACAGTTCAAAAGCACTCCTTTGTCCTAGGTTACGATATCTTTTGATTTTTCTATCACTTGGAGATTCTAATTAGTAGTGGCAATAAAACACATTTGACTAATCTACCAGGTTTAACTAAACTTTGATGCTAAATTAACGGCAAGTTTCTGTAAAAAAAAAAAAATTTGAAATAAATCTGTTTATTTTATAAATGAAAGAAAAAGTAAATTTTCATCCTGCTTCAAAATGAATTTCAATGAGAAGTCTGCTATTTGACTTTGAATAAAATGTTGAAACTATATAGAGATTTTTTTCACATGGCAATATGCTTATCAACTTTGACAGCCAAATCAATTTAGACTTTTTATTCTGGTGGCAACAAGAGCTGAAATTCTTTTGACTATTAAATTAAGTATCTGGGGAGACATGTGTCAAAGAGCATCAGAATTCTCTAAGACATTTTAATAAAAATTAAGCCACATCAGTTTCTTTGTCCTCAAGACAATGAAGTCATCTTTGGCTGGTTTATATCACTTACACTATATGTGTGGGCAAGAAAAGGATTATAAATCTGTATCTTAATTATAAGATTGTCTGTCTGAACAGGAGTGGCTTTCAGAAGAGTTGTATTTTCCTTTGTCTTTTTTTTTCTTTTCTTTTATCTTTTGATTTCTCTATGCAAAGAATTTGACGCGATTCCTTCACCTTATTCTAGCCTACAGAAGTACTTCCTCCAGCATTAGAAGTCTCATGTAGTTTCCCACTGCTCTTCCAAAATGACAACTTAGCCAAAACAGCAAAGAGATTCTTAGTAGCATTTTGATACTGATTGTAGAGCTTTAAATCAAAAGATTTATTTCATTTGTTGGGGAAAAAATAACTACAGATAAGCCAAACATTAATAAATTCCCCAGTAAAACTCTCTTTTTAAAAAATAAGGTATTTACTGTACTTCTCAAAAAACTAAAAATAAAACTACCATGTGACCCAGCAGTTCCCCGGACTGGGTATCTATTATGTGGAAAAAAAGAAAACACTAATTTGAAAAGATACATGCACTCCAATGTTCATAGCAACTTTATTTTCAATAGCCAAGATATTGAAGCAACCTAAATGTCAATGGCACCCCACTCCAGTACTCTTGCCGGGAAAATCCCATGGATGGAGGAGCCTGGTGGGCTGCAACCCATGGGGTTGCAAAGAGTTGGACACGACTGAGCGACTTCACTTTGACTTTTCACTTTCATGCATTGGAGAAGGCAATGGCAACCCACTCCAATGTTCTTGCCTGGAGAATCCCAGGGACGGGGGAGCCTGGTGGGCTGCCGTCTGTGGGGTCGCACAGAGTCGGACACGACTGAAGTGACTTAGCAACTTAGCAAATGTCCTTCAGCAAGTGAGTGGATGAAGAGGGTGTGGTATGTGTATACAGTGGAATACTACTTGGCCATAAGGGATACAATGAAATGTTGCCATTTGCAACATGGATGGACTTGGGGGATATTTTGCTAAGTGAAATAAGTCAAATAGAAAAAGACAAATATTGTGTGATACGTCAGTTACATGTGGAATCTAAAAAAATAAATTAGTGAATATAAAAAGAACAACAATGACAGAACCAGATACACATGTAGAAACCATTAGTGGTTACCAGGGGGAAGAGGGAAGGAGGAAGGGGCAAGTTAGGGGCAAGGCAAAAGCTTCTATGTATAAAATAAGCTACAAAGATATTTTGTATATCACAGGGAATTTAGTCAATATTTTATCATGATTATAAATATATAACCTTTTAAAATTGTGAATCCTGTGTTGTATACCTGAAACATATAGTATTATACAACTATGCTTCAATTAAAAATTAACTAATTAAAAAAAACAGTAGTTCTGTAAATTTTCAGTTATGATCTTTAATGCTTCATCTCTGGAAAGCCAAGAAAGGAGGACTTCTATCCTGCTCCTGTTTCTTTTTTTAAAAAATATTTATTTGGCTGCACTGGGTCTTAGTTACAGCATGCAGGATCTAGTTCCCTAACCAGGGATCAAACTCAGGCCCCCTGAAGTGGGCGTACAGAGTCTAAGCTGCTGGGCCACCAGGGAAGTCCCCTGCTCCTATTTCTTGACAAAGCCACCTGAAAAGGTGGTGATCCAAAACCCCTTTTCCTTTGAAGCTGACATGATTTCCCTCAGGGTTGTGGATCGCATCTTTGATCTCTTGCTAATTCTACATAGAACACAGTGATCGAGATGAGTGGGTGGAACTTCCTTCTTCTCCAGGCAGTGTAACCAGATGTGTTACTACCCATTGTAAGTGCTCTATCTGGTACCAGGAGTTTTCTTCCAGTCCAACTTTTGATTGACAAAAAATGCTTTTCACAAAAGTAAGATTTAAAACAAAAATAAAGTTAGTATTTGTACTATAAACAAACCCCAGAAGCTAGGTACAGTGGAGAGAGTAACAGTTTCATCCAGTTGCATTTTGAAATGAAATGGCAGAGCTTTCAGGTTTTTCATGGGAAAAACAAAAGCACAGAGAAAATTTTTTTTATTTTTCTGAAGAGCATAAAAACATTTAAAGGTGCAATATTTTAAATATTTTCTATTGCTCTTAAGTTATAAACTTGCTCTAAGGTGATTAGCTAGCTGGTAGAAAGCTTCAAGACCAGGTTTTATGTTGGTACAAGTTCAGGTTCTGGAAAAATTTTAATCCTTTCAAATCAAGCCTTCTCCAAAAACAGGAAAACAAAAACCACCACGTTTTTCTAAATAAAGTTTTATTAGAACACAGCCATGCTCATTAGTTTACATATTGTCTGTAGCTGACTTCACACATTAGAGTTAAGTAGTTCTTACAGAAATGTTATGACCTGCAAAACTGAAAATCTTAACTATCTGAGCCCTTTGCAGAAAAAGTTTGCTGATCCCTGTCTTAATCAATGATAGTAAAACCAAAGGATGAATAAATTAATTTTGCTTTAGTCCTTTGTCTTGGCATTTTTCAACTTAATGTTTGTTATTGTTGTTTAGTTGCTGAGTCATGCCTGACTCTTTTGCGACCCCATGAATTGTAGCCTGCCAGGCTCCTCTGTCCATGGGATTTCCCAGGCAAGAATGGGTTGCCGTTTCCTTCTCCAGGGAATCTTCCTGACCCAGGGACAAACCCATGTCTCCTGCATTGACAGGCAGATTCTTTACAACTGAGCCGCAAGGGAATCCTACAGCTTAATATAGGCCCAAAGTAAATGAAGGAACGTAGGTAATAATAATGACAGAGCATGCTTTCTTTTATTCCTGAAAACAGAAAATTTTTCTAGACTATTGTGCCATAAGGATGAGTGCATAAGAACAGGATTAGAAATTTAAAATTTATTATCTACTGTGGTAATATCCAAAGAAAATAGGGAAATTTAAAAAGAAACTTTTGTACCTATTTCATGGATTCTTTAGAGCCAATCCAGAGCCCCCTTTTCTGTGAACTATAGTAAACGTGCTACTTGCGCTCACTCCTGAGTGACCTCATCTACTCCTGTGGCTTCAGTGAGTCCTTTATGCCAATGACTCTCTGTCTATCTCTAAACCAAATCACTCAGCTCATGTGTACTGCTGCCTGCTGGACAGACATTCTTGAATTTTCCACCAGAACCCAAACTTGACCAGATTCATCAGCTCCATTTCCCCTTCCCTCATGTCTCCATGTTCCACCTTAACAAACCCCTCAAGTTTCAAGAAAGAATACATACCTTGCTCTCTCTCCTAGACTTTTGTGTATCCTCTGTCTAAAATGTCCTTTCCTCACCTGGCTCACTCCTGTTCCTCCCTCCCCTCAGAGGTATCTCCTCTAGGAAACCCTCCCTGACACTCCCAATCATAAGCATTCACCACCCTGTCTTATAGCCACTTGTTTATCAGCTGCCTTTCTTTTTAAACAGCTCACACTTCCTTGAGTGAGCTAAGTGTGACCTTTGAAATCTTGGTTTCTCAGGTGCTTAGCACAGTGGTCTGGTGGGGAAAGCAGATGCTCAATGAGTCTTTCAAGGGAAAAATAAATCCTAATTCTAGTTGCTGCTGCCAGATGGCTGTGGTGCTGTTTACGCTCCAGCAGGGAGACTTAACATAATCAAAGATAGAACTGTAGAATTTTTAAACTAGAAGGAACAAGATGTCTGGTCTAAGAAATCCAGGGTCCAGTGTAGTGACAGAACTGGGACCAGAACTCTACCCCTCCAAGTTTATTATTCACTGGGCTGATTCTTTCTACTAAAACTAGGTCATCTGATAAAGAAAACATGGGCAGTTAGAATGTGAAATGAGACCAGAAAAAAAAAATGTCAAAAAGCTTGCTAATGTACTTACAGTCTTATTTATTGTTTATCTTTGATCCCACAGAATAATATTCACAATATGTTAAGCATCTCTCCCCTTACATATATATTTTTCCTGAAAGAAATTCTTTTATCATAAATAAAATTTAAAATGCGTTAGGAACAGATAAATATTTTTTAAGGATCATAACTAGAACAGTTAAAATTTTAAATGTAGAATTAATCAGACAGTCGATATAAAAATGAAGATGATGGGTGTGGAAAACCCACCCACTAGAGTCATAAATGAAAATAATGATTTCTGTATATATTCTAAGTCAAGAATTACTTACCAGAGATTAAATTATATAGAGAGGAAGCAACAAGGAAAATATATGTAGCTTTAGTTATATAAATTTTACCAAGAAGACAAGTAGCTAAACATTTAGTGAAAGAAAAAATTCAGAAAGTCCGAAGTTGACTAAACTTTCACAGAAAATTTAAAATACTTTTTAAAAATTGTAGCCTATAAAAAGCAACAGTGAATAAAGTAACTGCATCTCTGGCCAGATTAACCAGAGACAAGTCTTTGTATTAAAAATGACAGAACACAAAATATTATACAGGAACCTGTACTTATGTTTACAAGGAGACGTTTAAGGGCATAGAAACATACTTATGGTATAATGATAAGGGAAAGAAGCAGTCCACAAAGTTATGCAAGACTTCATAGAGGAAGATTTGAATGAATTATACTAAATTATGGGTAATCACATTATGATATTCTTTTTTTTTCCTGCACCTTTATAACTTTCTCTACCTCAGTAGTATTTAACTATGAAATATTTGGTCAGGAAAAAAAAAAGCACAAAGTGCTAATGTAACAGAAAACATCTGAATAAGCTCTTTTTTTCTTTTTTAAATTGTTGTCAGCTTCCACTTTTGGTCATGGAGTAATAGGGACGAAATTTACTCTTCCCTCTGAAACAAACCAAAAATTGAACAACAGTTGTAGAAATTGTCCAGGCTGTGCTCTAGGAAGGGGAGATCCAACAGAAGCCAGTGGTTTCCCATAGTTGAGGTAGTGGCACTTAGAGTCTGGGAAAGCCAAGGCAGCTAGAGTAAAACGGTACCACAGAGAAGAGAACCACAAAGAGAGAGAACCACGGGGATGTACAGAAGGTCCTGCTCAGGTCTTAAGTTGAGAACTGATCAGTGTTTGTGTGTGCCTGTACACAAATCAAGGCCAAGGAAAACCACCCAGAAAGAACTGAAGGAACATCTTCAGAGTTCACACAGGGCCAGTTCCCCTTTCCACCAACCAGAATAGAAAACCTCAAAATTCATGAGTGTCAAGTAAAATACTCAGAAATGTTTGTACCTCAGAAGCAGGGCAGAATAAGCACCAGACTAAACTTTGCTCTTGTCGCTTTAGGCCCAGTACCCAAAAGAATTAAAACTGTTACCATGTAACCTACTCATGACCCAGACAAAGGTCAAAAATAAGTTTAAAGGATTTTTTAAAATCTAGCACCTAACAGGGTAAACCCTAGAAGCTGATTTTTTTTTTTTTTAATTATCAGATGTGCAAAGATACAGGAAAATAAAACCAATAATAAGAAGAAAAATCAGTCATCAAAACCAACCCAGAAATTACACGGGTGACAGAATGAAAAGTTATAACTTATGCATTCTGTATGTTAATGAATCTAGAGGAAGTCTTAAATGTGTTAACTAAAGGTATGAAACATAAATAAAACCAAAATCAAACTTCTGGAGATAAAAACTACAGTGTGTGAGATGAAAAATATACTGGACAGGATAAGCAGCAGATTAGACTTTGTAAAAGAAAAAGTTAGTGAACTTGAAGATACAACAATGGAAAACTATACATAGTGAAATCGAGAGGAAAAAAATTGAAAAGATAATATATTTGCTCCAAATTGATCTTATAATTACACTCTCCTTATCTGAATATCAGCATGCTTTTTTGAGAAACTGACAAGCTTCTGCTAAAATTTATATGGAAATGTAAAGGACCTAGAGTAGCCAAGACAGTTTTGCAAATTCAGAACAAAGTTGGATGACTACCAGTTTCAAAGTTATTATAAAGATACAACAATCAAGACAGTGTAGTATTAGAATGAGTATAGACATACAGATCAAAAGAAAAAGAGGGCTGCAGAGGATGAGATGGTTAGATCACATCACCAACTCAATGGACATGAATTTGAGCACATTTCAGGAGTTAGTGAAGGACATGCAGTCCCATGGGGTCACAAAGAGCTACACATGACTTAGCGACTGAACAACAAGAAACATATAGATTACTATAACAGAATAAAAAGTCCAGTTATAAACCTTTACTTTTATGGTCAGTTGATTTTCAACAGTTATATCAATGGCTGCTAATAAGCACTCTTCTGAATAAAAAGGAACAAACTACTGATTGATGCCACAGAATGGTTGAACCTCAGAAACATTAATACTGAGTGAAAGATGCCAGATACAAAAGACCTCAGGTATATGAATGGTTTCCAATGAAAGGCAAATCTGTAGGGACAGAAAGCAGATCAATAGTTGCCTGAGGTTAGAGGTGGGTATGGGCATTCACCACAGACAAGCACAGGGAAATTTAAGATGTGGTAAAAATATCTAAGCTGGATGGTGGTGATGGTTGTACAACTCTAATTTTACTAAAACTCATTGACTTAATTCAATAGGTGAATTGGATGCTATATAGATTGTGTGTGTGTGTGCTTAGTCAGTCAATCATGTCCGACTCTTTGCAACCCCATGGACTGTAACCTCCCAGGCTCCTCTGTCCATGGAGATTCTCTAGGCAAGAATACTAGAATGGGTTGCCATGCCCTCCTCCAGGGGATCTTCCCAACCCAGGGATCGAGCCCAGGTCTCCCACATTGCAGGTGGATTCTTTACCAACTGAGCCACCAGGGAGGCCCAATAAGACTGGAGTGGGTAGCCTATCCCTTCTCCAGGGGATCATCCCAACCCAGGAATTGAACCAGGGTCTCCTGCCTTTCAGGCAGATTCTTTACTAGCTGAGCTACCAGGGAAGCCCGCTAAATAGATTCAGTTCAGTTCAGTTCAGTTCAGTCGCTCAGTCGTGTCCGACTCTTTGCGACCCCATGAATCGCAGCACACCAGGCCTCCCTGTCCATCACCAACTCCCGAAGTTCACTCAGACTCACGTCCATTGAGTCAGTGATGCCATCCAGCCATCTCATCCTCTGTCGTCCCCTGCTCCTCCTGCCCCCAATCCCTCCCAGCATCAGAGTCTTTTCCAATGAGTCAACTCTTCGCATGAGGTGGCCAAAGTACTGGAGTTTCAGCTTTAGCATCATTCCTTCCGAAGAAATCCTAGGGCTGATCTCCTTCAAAATGGACTGGTTGGATCTCCTTGCAGTCCAAGGGACTATAGATCACGTCTCGGTAAAGCTTGGGGAAAAACAAAAAGAGGGAAGGGAAGAAGAGCCCATAAAGACAACTGAGGAGAAGAAGATAACAAAACTTTCTCACTTTTCATTTCATACATGGGTTTTTCTTACCTTTTTTCCTCTTCAACTTATTTTTTAAGCTTTAAAAAAATTTTTTTATTGATATATAATTGACATCAGTTCAGTTCAGTCATTCAGTCATGTCCAACTTTTTGCGACTCCATGAATCGCAGCATGCCAGGCCTCCCTGTCCATCACCAACTCCTGGAGTTCACCTAGACTCACATCCATCAAGTCAGTGATGCCATCCAGCCATCTCATCCTCTGTCGTCCCCTTCTCCTCCTGCCCCCAATCCCTCCCAGCATCAGAGTCTTTTCCAATGAGTCAACTCTTCGCATGAGGTGGCCAAAGTACTGGAGTTTCAGCTTTAGCATCATTCCTTCCAAAGAAATCCCAGGGCTGATCTCTTCAGAATGGACTGGTTGGATCTCCTTGCAGTCCAAGGGACTCTCAAGAGTCTTCTCCAACACCACAGTTCAAAAGTATCAATTCTTTGGCTCTCAGCCTTCTTCACAGTCCAACTCTCACATCCATACGTGACCACAGGAAAAACCATAGCCTTGACTAGACGAACCTTTGTTGGCAAAGTAATGTCTCTGCTTTATGAATATGCTATCTAGGTTGGTCATAACTTTCCTTCCAAGGAGTAAGCGTCTTTTAATTTCATGGCTGCAGTCACCATCTGCAGTGTTTTTGGAGCCCCCCAAAATAAAGTCTGACACTGTATCCACTGTTTCCCCATCTATTTCCCATGAAGTGATGGGACCAGATGCCATGATCTTCATTTTCTGAATGTTGAGCTTTAAGCCAACTTTTTCACTCTCCTCTTTCACTTTCATCAAGAAGCTTTTTAGTTCCTCTTCACTTTGTGCTATAATGGTGGTGTCATCTGCATATCTGAGGTTATTGATATTTCTCCCGGCAATCTTGATTCCAGCTTGTGTTTCTTCCAGTCCAGCATTTCTCATGATGTACTCTGCATATAAATTAAATAAGCAGGGTGACAATATACAGCCTTGACGTACTCCTTTTCCTATTTGGAACCAGTCCGTTGTTCCATATCCAGTTCTAACTGTTGCTTCCTGAGCTGCATACAGATTTCTCAAGAGGCAGATCAGGTGGTCTGGTATTCCCATCTCTTTCAGAATTTTCCACAGTTTATTGTGATCCACACAGTCAAAGGCTTTGGCATAGTCAATAAAGCAGAAATAGATGTTTTTCTGGAACTCTCGTGCTTTTTCCATGATCCAGCGGACATTGGCAATTTGATCTCTGGTTCCTCCGCCTTTTCTAAAACCAGCTTGAACGTCAGGAAGTTCACGGTTCACATATTGCTGAAGCCTGGCTTGGAGAATTTTGAGCATTACTTTACTAGCATGTGAGATGAGTGCAATTCTGCGGTAGTTTGAGCATTCTTTGGCATTGCCTTTCTTTGGGATTGGAATGAAAACTGACCTTTTCCAGTCCTGTGGCCACTGCTGAGTTTTCCAAATTTGCTGGCATGTTGAGTACAGCACTTTCACAGCATCGTCTTTCAGGATTGGAAATAGCTCCACTGGAATTCTATCACCTCCACTAGCTTTGTTCGTAGTGATGCTTTCTAAGGCCCACTTGACTTCACATTCCAGGATGTCTGGCTCTAGGTCAGTGATCACACCATCATGATTATCTGGGTCATGAGATCTTTTTTGTACAGTTCTTCTGTGTATTCTTGCCATCTCTTCTTAATATCTTCTGCTTCTGTTAGGTCCATACCATTTCTGTCCTTTATTGAGCCCATCTTTGCATGAAATGTTCCCTTGGTATCTCTAATTTTCTTGAAGAGATCTCTAGTCTTTTCCATTCTGTTGTTTTCCTCTATTTCTTTGCATTGATCGCTGAGGAAGGCTTTCTTATTTCTTCTTGCTGTTCTTTAGAACTCTGCATTCAGATGCTTGTATCTTTCCTTTTCTCCTTTGCTTTTCGCTTCTCTTCTTTTCACAGCTATTTGTAAGGCCTCCCCAGACAGCCATTTTGCTTGTTTGCGTTTCTTTTCCATGGGGATGGTCTTGATCCCTGTCTCCTGTACAATGTCACGAACCTCATATTGGTTTCAGGTGTACATAATGATTTGATATTTATGTGTGTTGCAAAATGATCACCACAGTAAGTCCAGTTAACATCCATTACTGTACATAGTTACAAATTTTTTTCTCATGATGAAAACTTCAAAGATCCACTCTCTAGCTACTTTCAGATATACATTACAGTATTATTAACTATAGTCAGTATGCTATACATTACATCCCCAGGACTTAGTCATTTTTTCTTCCAGTTCGAGATATAAGTGACATAGAACACTGTATGAGTTTAAGGTGTACAGCATAATGATTTGACTTACATATGTCATGAAATGTTTATCAAAATTTAGTGAACATCTGTCATAGCCTTTCTACTTATTTTTTATTACAAAAGAAATCTTTTATGTGTGCTCAGATTTGTTTTTGATACTTAAAATTTCATGTAGTCAGAAAAGAACAGAAAAGAAAATCATGTGTAATCATGGTACCCAGATCAATATCTTAGTGAATGGAAATGTTCTTCCAAATCTCTTTTACATGTTTATTTATCTGTTTATACTAACATTTCCTGTTTTGTTTTTGAGAGACTGAAATCTTTTCCTTACTCTGTTGAACAGGCTGTTTCTACCTATGTTATGACAGATCCTTCTGGATTGTTGTTTTATGGTGTTGATAAATGTATAGTGTATTCACATAAATTAATTTGTGTCAATTTGTAGGAATGGTTCCCCAAGGTGAGGCCAACTTTGCTCCATCTCTAAGCCCTGGGAGCTCCATGGTGCCGATGCCAATCCCTCCTCCTCAGAGCTCTCTGCTCCAGCAGACTCCGCCCACTTCTGGCTACCAGTCACCAGACATGAAGGCCTGGCAGCAAGGAGCAATGGGAAACAACAAGTAAGGGGGCAGCTTTTGTATATGAGCATCCCGATACTCCACAGCACGTAAGAACAGACACGCCTTCAGAATCCAAGTAGGAGATTATTAGCTTCTATCCATTTGCAGATTCAAAGAACTGAATTTTATGTTGCCAAATAGCGTCTTTTAAGTCCTTTAAGTTTAAAGTCAATTTTAAAGCAAATAAGTCTGTTTTTAATACAGAAAGGTACTGTAGTGGCCCCAGACTTTTTTGTCCCATTCCCCAGTGCATCTAAAGAATACGCTCAACTCCTATGAGTAACAGAGCTTCCCTGGGACAGAGGTAGGAATGAGTACTTTTTAAAAAATCAGTCTTTATAAAAACACTTAAAAATCTAAAGCAAGAATGGCAAAATGTTAGAGTTCACTAGAGCTGAATAGTGGGCATGTGAGTTTCACTCTTGGTATGTTTGAAGAATTTCATAGCAACAGCAAAGGTTTTAAGTCTTCTAAGGTCATTCTGCCTTATCTGGCTTTTTGAATCTCTAGGTTTGCAGTGGCCTCATTTTACCCATTTACTTAGAATTATCTTACTAAAGTCATTTTCCTCGCAAATTGTGGCTGCTAAACTTTTCACACATCACTTGAGTTTTATAAGGGTTTTAATTTGGGTGTGTCTTGGTTCTAAATGACAGGGAAGCTGTTTGATCTGACAACATAATAAGTAAGGTAATTAATGTTGAAAACTTAAGACCATATTCTCTCAAAGTTCATTGAAAGGTGAGAGAGGAAACTTCCTGTTAGAGAACTATGTAGCTCTCCTTGAGGACTGGTGTCAGCTAGGTAGAAATAGAACTGTCTGTGTGATATGCAAGAACTTAGTCTCCTAGTGTGTTCTAATCCCAGCTTCTTGAACTCACTTTAGGTTCCATGGCCCATCATTATAATTACTCCCTAACAGGCATTCTCAGCCCTCTTGCCCAGCTCTCCCTCCGTTGCAGTTATAAATGTTCCCTAACGGAATCTAACTAAATGCTTGCTCCATACGTATGCCTGATCATTTACATGTGCTGTTAGGGGGAAAAAAACGCACTAATGGTGACAGATCTGCTCACCTTTGCAGTTAAATTCCTTCCTCTCTTTCCGTTCCTTATTGAATCTGTCAGGCTTTCATCCAAATCATTCCACCAAAAGCATTCTTATCAAAGTCTTTACTGTCCTTTACAGTGCCAAATGCAGTGAGCATTGATAGCACTTGACATACTTGAGCACTTACTCTTTCTTGAAGCTCCTTCTTCATTTGGTTTGTGGAACAGCTTTCTCTCTTGAGAAAGGTGTCTCTCCTCCTAACTCTCAGTCTCTTCTGCTGGGTCTTCCTCACCTCTCGGACCTCTGCTTTAGGGCCTCAGCTCATTCTAGGACCTCTTCCTCATATCTACTTCCTCCCTTGATTATATATTCCAATCTTACTGATAATACATGCCTATCTCTATGTTTATGATTCCCAGATTTAGGTCTCTAGCCCAGATTTCTGTCCTAAACACCATACCATATATACAGCAGCCTAATGGATAGCTCCACTTAGAAGTCTAATAGGCATCTCAAACTTAACATGACAATAACTAAAGTAATATTCTTCCCCAAACCTGCTGGACTCATACTTTTTCACATCTCAGTAAACAGTTCCATTCTTCCAGTTATTCAGAAGAAAACCTTTTTTCTTTCTCTCACATCCCACATCCATCAGCAAATCACATCAGCTTCTTAGCAGCTTCCACTCTTTACCTGTCCCACTTGTACACTTTAGCGCAAGCCAGCATCATCCTTTTTCTGGACCACTGCAGTGACCTCCTGTCTTCTTGCTTCCACCCTTGCTCCACTACAGTTTCGTCTGCACATTGTGATGCTTTTAAAACATGAGGCAAGATATCAGTCCTTTACTCAAACATGCCAGCTTATTCAGAACACAGTATAGGGCCTGTGACACCCTGCATAATCTTGCTCCTGGGTACCTCTCTGACCTCATCTGTATTCTCATCACTCACTCTGCTGTAGTGGCTTCTATTTATTCTTCTGTTCCTCAGATGTGCCAAGTACATTGCATACTCAGGCCTTTGCATTTTTAAATCCCTCTGCTGGAATCCTCTTCTCTCAGTAGCCACATGGTTTTCTCTCTCATGCCTCAAGTCTCACCTTATTAGACACAGATATTGAATGTCACCATTTTAGACTTCCCTTACCATCATCTCTAAACGCCATTTCCCACTCTTTGGTCCCTCCATTTCCTTCTTTATATCTTTATTATGCTTAACATCTGACATATTGTGTGTTAGTCTCCTTATGGTATGTCTCCTCCAACTGAAATACAAACCTCAGAAGAGCAAGGACTTTGTTTCTGTTTACTTCTGTATGCGCATCCTTTAAGACACATGAGCACTTCATGTACATCTATTGAAGAAATGAGTGCAGAGATTCCCTGTTCCTCAGTCATATTTTGGGTTCACATTCAAATATAGACTTGAGTTTTTGTTGTACTTTAGCTGTTTCTGTGAACTTTGGCTTTCTCAAATCATTTGAGAAAGAAAATAGTTATCACTAACTTTTCAAACATTCATACTTGCTTATTTAGTTCATGTACAAAAGCTTATTAGTCAACACAGGCAGCATATAGTTTGTGATCCCTCACTGTCTCTTTTGCACAGTGCAAGATACCACAAGAAATTGGGGAAAACAGCCCTTGTTGTCGATTTACCTAGAGTGTAGTTAGTGACAGGAGTAGGTCAGAGAGAAATAAAACATGAAACAAAAACTCACTAAGCAGAATGATGTGATACAGTTTGGAGACAGTATAACTCACGTGAGTCTTTTTGTTTATCTCTTTGGTGGCAAGAGAAACAAAGGGCTAAACAAACCTACTTGTCCAGGCACTAGGACAGCGTTTCTGTGTAACTCTAGTCTCAAAGGAGAGTCTCAGGCCTTATTAGCATTTTAAAGGCAAAGGCCTGTGCTTTAACCCTTTGTTTCTCAGACTTATTTGACCGGGAACTCCTCCCTGTTTGTTAATACCTCTAATATCTGACACTTGCTTTAGGCTGACTTTGTCATCTCTCCCCTCACTGCCCTCCCCCACCTCCCCACGATTTGGGGGTTACCAAATACCTGGTGCTAGCTTAAGGAAACTGTGGTAACTGCCATGAGGCCAGTCAGGGGTTAGGTGCGGGGAGGGGTCCTCCACGCATTGGGCCTAAGGTGCCAGTGAACCCCACAGTCCATTCGAGGCCATGGAACAGTGATTAATGCTGCGAAAGGGCTTGGTCTTCTTTCTATGAGGGAAGAACCCAAAATGGAACTATTGGCAGGCTTAGTTTGAAAGAACTTAAGCTAATATATAGTCCCAAATAGAAATTTGAAAAGAAATTAAATCCTAAACCTTTTTCACTAAGTATGACATCATTGCAGTCCTTGAAGCTTCTGCATGCATTAACTTACATAGCTCTGCGCCTCTACAGTGGTGATTTATGTATCAGTTGACAAATGAGCACTGTCTAAGGCAGAAATGTTCTCATTAGAAAATGGGCAGTAGACTAATAGGTTTTCTTTTCTCACCTTTAGTTGTGGGGACACTGACAAGCATACACACTGCAGACACTAATGGTCCACAGATGTATTATTGACCATTTCCTAGGCATATAATTTTCTTCGTGCATTTGTGTTTTATAATTACTTAGGGAAAATTCACTTCTTTTCTTTAGACATGATGAATAGGCTGTTCCTCAGCCTGTGAATTTCAGTATGATTACCTTAATTTACCGGAAGCTATAAATGTCAGTACATCCTGCTTTCCTCCAAAGAGCTAGCAAGGAATAGAAAAGCCATTGATGGAATCAATAATTTTTGAAATCATATTCTTTAAAATTAACATTAAAATAGGTAGAACTTTACCAGCAGCTTATTGTTTAAAAATTGATAGATAATCATAAAATATTTGGTGTTTTGTAGAACTTAGCAAAGACACAAAGACACACATAAAAAAGAAAATTCATATTATTTTCCTTTAGATGTGTTTATCTGTATCACTATATCATTCAGATATAAATTTTCAAATTCTACTTACTTGGAGTTTATTCCATACTCTTCTACTAACAGAAACTGGTTTAACATTGAGATCATTGGTGTAACAATGGTCTAGACATTGGGTGGTGAAGAAGGAAGTCTGTAAAACAGGCACTCTGAAAACCATAATTATTGCCCTTGTATCTTGCTTCCTAGAAAAGACATGAAGCTATCTTCAGATCTGAGAAGACCATTGAAGTCTTCAAAAGCATTTTGTTTTCCAAATAAAAATATCTGGTTATACACTTCTGATTTCCTCTTAGTTTATAGCATATTGAAAGAGGCCAGAAGCTGAAACCTTAAGAAGTGACAATAAGCAGTAGGACACTGAATAAAGGCTTTCGAATTTTAATGTGCATTTTTGACTCGATGGACATGGGTTTGGGTGGACTCCAGGAGTTGGTGATGGACAGGGAGGCCTGGCGTGCTGCGGTTCATGGGGTCGCAAAGATTTGGACACGACTGAGCGACTGAACTGAAGTTGTTAGAAGTGCTTTTCCATACCTACCCCCAGAAAATATGACTCACTAGGGTGGGATAAGGTCTGAGAGTCTCAATTTTCAATAAAGACCAGGGAATTCTCTTGGAGATGGTCTCTGGACTACACTTCAAAAAACATTGGTGTAGATGCAATGAGTATGTGTCAAGTGGCTTCAGTCACGTCCAACTCTTTGCAACCCTATGGACTGTAGCCTGCCAGGCTCCTCTGTCCATGGGATTCTCAGGCAAGAATACCGGAATAGTTTGCCGTGGCCTTCTCCAGGGAATCTTCCTGACCCAGGGATCAAACCCTCGTCTCTATGTCTCCTGCATTGACAAGCCCTTTACCACTGGCATCACCTGGGAAGCCCCATGAATACAAAAAGCAATCTGAACTTTATCAGTTGACAGCACTAATAACCCATGTCCTTAGTTATTCATTCATGAGATATTTACTGAGTGCCTGCTGCTATGTATCACTTGTTAACTAGAGACAAGGAATAAATGAAACAAAATACCATCACTCCCCTCAAGTTTTAAGTCTAAGGATATATACCCAATCACAGTATAAGAATGTTACCTTTGAATCATTCATTCCTTTGTTAATTTATTCCGTGAATATTTATTGAAGATTGATACATATGCAAGGGACTTTGCTTGAAAAAGATATTCTCTGTTTAAGAAGATAATATAATAAATTTTAGAATGATTTTGATGATTAAATTGGTAAACTGCAGTTATCTGCAAGATTTACTTAAGTGGAAAACTTTCTTGGTTATTCAGATAATTGAAGCTTAACAACTCTGATACTGGGCCAGATAATTGTAACAAAATGAGGTCTTTTTAGTTATTAAACCCTTTGGATAGAGTTCAGAGTGCACCTGAATGGTTCTTAGTTTTTATATATTGTAATAATATAAAGTCTTACATATAAGTTAAGAATGTAAAATATTTTCTTTGGAATCCTATATCTGATAATTTAAGGAGTCCAGTCATATTATCCCCATATTCATGATCAGTGGATGTAATTGAGATTCTTTTTGAGTTAACAGTGTATTCAGTCAAGCTATACAGAACCAGCCCACGCCTGCACAGCCAGGAGTGTACAACAATATGAGCATCACCGTGTCCATGGCAGGTGGAAACACAAATGTTCAGAACATGAACCCAATGATGGGCCAGATGCAGATGAGCTCTTTGCAGATGCCAGGAATGAGCACTGTGTGCCCTGAGCAGGTAAGTGGCACAACTGGCACACTTGCTACCCACACACACACCCAGCTCTATATCACACCGTATTACAATTCATTATTCCAAAGAAAATCAGGTATGTTCATACTTGCCCAAAGTAACCAAACTTCTTTTTCTTTCCCTATCTTTTGATAATTACTGTTTATTAAGATAATTTTGACAGATCATGTAAAATTTAAGTCTCATGAGATTTTATTGTTTTAGATTTATTATAAAATAATACATGTATAATACATTGATTGGAACATACCCTTTCTATTCTGAACATATTTTCTTCATTTTTGCCTTTCAATTCAACAAACTCAGTACTTACTATATACAAAGTTAGCTCTGTGGGAGACAGTATTAACAAGTTAGGAAGGTACAACCTGAGCAAAAGGTTAGTTGAATAATAGGACGAAACAGTTCTGTAGGAGATATATTTCTTTCAGATGAGGGGTATATACAATTAACCACAGAAGGTTTAAAAGAAAAAGGGTCTGATTAGGAAACTCTTCATGGAAAATTTTCCTAAAGGAAGAAATAGAAAAGAATATTCAAGATGAAAAATCTATGAATGTTAAGGGGATATTTATATTCTATTTAGAGCAGAATTTATGTAGTAAACTTTTTAGGAGGTGTTGCAGGCCATCTAAATGTCCAGTTAATCTTGGAGCCTCCTAAAGATTTTTAAGGAATGAATGATTAAATTCAAAGTGATATTTAAGATTTTGGGGTAATTCTCTGTAATTACTATTCTGTCAGCAACCACAAAGTAAGACTGTGTGTCTGTGCTGTAGCCATATAGCCATAATTTATAGCAAGTCATAAAAACATGTAAACACTAATTACTTTTTCTTTAGAATTCCTTTTGGATTTTTATTTTTTTAAAGAAAGTTCCCATTGTCCAGAGAAATTAGCAGGAAAAAAAAAAAACCAACAACCTAGTGATGTTATAACAGAATATAAGAACTAAATAGTATTGTTTCTTGTCCATGTTATTATGTTGTTGTTTTTCAGCTATTAGAATTATTCATTGTCTCTCGTATATTAAGACAAAGTAATAAAAAAATATAATGAATTAGGTAAAAGAATATTACATTTAAAATGTATTCCTTATATAGTTGCATCTTGCTTTTTTAGTCAGTTTGACAATCTCTGCCTTTTACCTAGAGTAGCTAGATCATTTATATTTAATGTGATTATTGATGTTGATATTGAAGATTTAAATCTCTCATCTTATTTTCTTTCTCCCATCTTGTCTTTTTAGTGTAATGCCTTTGTTGCTTTATTAGCTATAAATAATTCCTGTTGTTTTAGTGGTTGCTTTAGGGTTTATAGTATACATCTTTGTCACCATCTGCCTTCAAATGCAATTGTATCACCTCGTACAAATACAAAAATCTCACAACAGTTTATTTCCATTTCTCCCTTCCTATGCTATTGTTGTCATACCTATCATATCTGTCATGTCAGAACATTACCATATATATGTTATATACCCTACAATATGTTGTTAGTACATTTTTACTGAAAAACTTTTAAACAATTATATTTTTTAAGGTTTAAGTAGGTAATTTTTATATTTCCTCATGTAGTTATTTCCAGTGTTCTTCATTCCTTGCTGTAGATCCAAATTTCCATCTGGTATCATTTTCCTTCCACCAGAAGATCTTCATTTAACATTTTTTATAGTACAGGTCTGCTGATGGTGAATTATTTCAGTTTTCATGTGTCTGAAAAGATGTTGTTTCACCTTCATCTTTGAAAATTCTTTTCCCTGAATTCTGGGTTGGTAGTTTTCAATACTTTATAAAGACATTGCTCCACTGTATTTCTGATGAGGTATCTGCTATCACTTTTATTTTTGTTCCTTTGGACATGATTGATGTTTTTCCCTCTCTAGCTACTTCTAAGAGTTACTCTCTTTATCACTGGTTTTAGATAATTTGATTATGATATGCCTTAGTGTGATTTTATTCATAGTTCTATGCTTGGGTTGGGGTTCGGTAATCTTCTTGATTCACAGGTATATACTTTTCATCAAATCTGGAAAAGTATTGGCCATTATTTCTTCAGCTATTTTTTTTCTGTCACCAGCCCCCTCCTCTCCTTCAGAGACTAATTACACATATTGTAGGCCATCTGAAGTTACACCACAGCTCACTGATTCTCTGGATTTGGAGATTTTAAGGGAATATGAGACCAGTCATTTTTTTCCTATGTGTTTCATTTTGGGTAATTTGTATTGCTATAATGTTAGATTCACTATTTTTTTCTTTTGTAATAGCTGGTCTGTCAGTTTTATCTAGTGTATTTTTTATCTCAGATGTTGCTGTTTTCATCTCTAGAAGTTCACTTCAGGTCAGATCAGATCAGATCAGTCGCTCAGTCGTGTCCGACTCTTTGTGACCCCATGAATCGCAGCACGCCAGGCCTCCCTGTCCAACACCAACTCGAGGAGTCCACTGAGACTCACGTCCATCGAGTCAGTGATGCCATCCAGCCATCTCATCCTCTGTTGTCCCCTTCTCCTCTTGCCCCCAATCCCTCCCAGCATCAGAGTCTTTTCCAATGAGTCAACTCTTCGCATGAGGTGGCCAAAGTACTGGAGTTTCAGCTTTAGCATCATTCCTTCCGAAGAAATCCCAGGGCTGATCTCCTTCAGAATGGACTGGTTGGATCTCCTTGCAGTCCAAGGGACTCTCAAGAGTCTTCTCCAACACCACAGTTCAAAAGCATCAATTCTTCGGCACTTAGAACCCCTTTTATATCTTCCATATCTCTAACATGTTCAGTCTTTCTGCTGTTTTCTTGAATATATGGAATATGGTTATTATAACTGTTAATAGTCTTGCTTGTCACTTCTAGCATCTGCATTATTTGGGAGTTGGTTTCAGCTGACTGATTTTTTTCGCTAAATTGTGGATCATTTTCTTGCTACTTTCTTTTTTTTTTTCCATTATGGTTTATCACAGTTTATTTAATATAATTTCCTGTGCTATACAGTAAGACCTTGTTTATCCATCCTATGTATAATAATTTGTATCTGCTAATCCCAAACTCCCAGTCCTTCTCTCCCCTACCCCCTCACCCCCTTAGCAAGCACAAATCTATTCTCTACCAATTTGTGTTCCCACCAACAGTGCAAGAGGGTTCTCTTTTCTGTGCACACCCTCTTCAGCTTTTCTTATTTGTAGACTTCCTAATGATGGCCATTCTGACTAGTGTGAGGTGGTACTTCATTGTAGTTGTTTTTTTTGTTTGTTTGTTTTTTGGGGGGTTTTGGCTGTGGTATGTGGCATGCAGGTCTTAGTTCCCTGATCCGGGATCAAACTTGTGCCCTCTGCAGTGGAAGAACAGAGTCTTAACCACTGGACTGCCAGGGAAGTCCCCTCATTGTAGTTTTGATTTGCATTTTTCTAATCATCAGCATCGATGAACATCTCTTCATGTAACTGTTGGCCATCTGTATGTCTTCTTTGGAGAAATGTCTGTTTAAGTCTTCTGCCCATTTTTTTTTTTGCCAGTTTGCTTTTTGTTATTGACTTGTATAAGCTGTTTGTATATTTTGGAAATTAAGCCTTTGTCAGTTACATCATTTGCAGACATTTTTCTTCCAGTCCCTAGGTTGTCTTTTAATTTTGTTTATAGTTTCCTTTACTGTACAAAAACTTATAATTTGATTAACTCCTGTTTGTTTATTTTTGCTTTTATTTCTATTGTCTTGGAAGACTAACCTAAGAAAACATTGGTATGATTATGTCAGAGTCTGCTACTTTGCACACCTGGTAATTTTTTATTGGATGCCAGACATGCAAATTTTACCTTGTTTATGTTCCTATAAATATTGAGGTTTGTTTTGGGAAATGGTTAAATTACCTGGAAATAAACTGTTTGAATTTTTTTCAGGTCTTGCTTTTTTGTTTAGCAGAACTAGAACAATATTTAGTATAGGGCTAATTTTACCCTACCACTGCAGCAAAACCATTCTAGTACACTACCTGATACTACCTGAATTATGATGTTTTTCACTCTGGCTGATCCTCTGGGATCAGGACCTATTCCCAACTCTGTGTGATCTTTGAGAATTATTCCATGTACATCTTTTCAGATGAATCTTTCCTCTGCTTTGGGTAGTTCCCTAAGATCCATTAATTGTTAGTGGATCCATTAATCAACTGATCAGTACTAAGCTGCAGACTTGCAGGGACTCTCTGCAGATTTTGGGGTTTCCTCTCTGTGTACTCTCTCATCTGATATTCTGCTCTATGAATTCTAGCCATATCCTTTCATCTCAGTGAGACTGCCCGGCATTGTCTGGTTCCTTGTCCTCATACTGTCCTCAAATTCTCTTTAGGCAGTAGGCGGGGGTCATGGTAGGACTCACCTCAATTGTTTCCCAGTCCTTAGGAACAACTTTCCTTCATTGCCTTTGTCCACGGTCTTGAATGTGTCCGTTTCATACATTTTGGTTCAGGCAGAGGATAAATCTGATCCCTGTTACTGAATCTTGCCTGGCAGTAGAAGTGTTTTGCTAATTAACTTCTGTGAGTGTTGAATTAACTTATTAAAGTTACCATATATAAGAATATAAAGAAGAGTATACAACTAGAAGAATTTTCATACACTGAACACACCTTCATAACTGTCACCTAGATCAAGAAACAGCACATTACCAGCAGCACCCCAGAAGTTCTCCCCTTACACACTCTCTTACGTCTCTCTCTGCTCCTACGAAGGGAACTACTGTCCTGGCTTCTGACAGCATAGTAAATTGCTAAGCTTGTTATTCCTGCTCTCTTCCCATTACTTTTCTGTCAGTGAGATTGTTCCTCATTGAGGAATTTGGTCTTCAGCTTAAACAACTAGCTTGTAATTTGGTCTTATACTTCCTTTAATAGATAAATGATCCAGCACTGAGACACACAGGCCTCTACTGCAACCAGCTCTCATCCACTGACCTTCTCAAAACAGAAGCAGATGGAACCCAGGTCAGTAAGACAATCCTAAGCCCAGAGCTGTCAAATTTTATCTAGATACACAGGAAACTTTGTATAGCATGTATAGCATCATGGTTGAGAGCATGACCTGGAGAGTCAGAGCTGGGTGTGAGTCCTGGCTCTGCTCTTAGCCATGTCATCCTGGGCGTGTTAGGGGACTTTGCTGAGTTGCTGTGTAACCAGCAGAACTAACCTGCTCATAGGATTATGAGAGGGTTAAATGAGTTGCGCTTTCAGAATGTTTAATCAATATTAAATGTCAGGATAAGGGATCACAAATGGTGACCACTAATTGCTATTTGTAAGTAAACACAGTGCTAAAACTTGTGTGTAATCAAAATACCTCAGGAGAGCTCAATAAATTCAGACAAAACGGAATGCATGTTGTGTACTCTGCCTCTTTTTAGAAGTTTGTTTCAGAACAATACAAATAACAGGGGTGGCCACGTTCCTATATTAACATAAATTAAGATTTTAAAAAAGTATATAGGCCTTATGCGAAGGTAGAGGAAACATGAACAAAGAAACATGAGACATGTTTGCTCTTTAGGTGAACTGTGGTAAGACGTGAGGAAAGAAAGCTTATGATTTGCCAGGCATTGTGTTAGGCACTGTGTGCTTCTCCTCATGTAAGCATCACTATAACTCTATGAAGGAGTCAGTTTCCCTTTTTTCTCACATAGATGAAGAAACAGAACCTGAGGAGATTTGACTATGTAATTCACAGAAAAGAAAGTGGCAGAACTGAGGTTCAAACCCAGGTCTTTCCAACACCAAAGTTCATGCTCTTTCTGCCATACCACTTAGGGCCTGATAAAACATACAGACATATGCACATGAATTGTTATATAACCAAAAAAGGCAAATGCAAATTGATTACAAGTAACAAGACCCATAAACATGCAAAGAAAGGAGACATTGTGGCGATGGTCAGAAGAGCATTTATATGGGAGATGGGACTGAACTGGGCCTTGAAGGACAGTTAGCAGGGCAAGTGAGTAGAAAGGTATTGTGGGTTTTGGAGGCTGGGGAAGGAGGTGAGCTTGAAAGTCCAGGGGATTGGAAGTTAGAGGGCACAGAGACAGGGAAACAGTAATATCAGCATAGTCCTGGGAACCTACCCAATGAGAATAAAGGGTTTGTAATAAGAATTCATCGGAACTAAAAGTGGGAAAGTAGGTTGGGGCAAATTTCCAAGGGCCTTGAATGCTAAACTCTAAGGGATTCAAATTCAGTCCTGCGAGTGGAGCATCATTCCTGAAGGGGAACAGTGATGAAAGACCTAGTTTAGGCTTCATCTTAAGGGGGAGATGGGGAAGAGGAAGAGCACTGGGCAACCAGCTCTGAAAGAGGAAAACCAGTTAGGGAACTGTGTTCATAGTTGGAGCCTCAGTGGAATCTGAGTCCTGTGTGCTATGTAAAGAGAGGCTTTTGTGCTGGGGGAATTGAGGTCTTCATTCACTAGAAGTTTTTTAAAAGTCTCATACTTACAAAGACATACACTGGGGTAACTCAACAAATTACTTAAAACAACTGAGTTTCAAAATTCCTAAGTCCTGGGACAGTATTTGAATTGAAGTAGAAACTGCATCAGAAGATCTTACAGAGGCTGGGACTCAGCTCTCACATTACCTCTCTCACCTGGCAAATCATAAGCTTTGTTTTCGTATTGCTTTGCCTGTCTGTGAAGGTATAGCAGTATCAGAAGTCCTTTGAGATCTGGTCTGAGGCACCATGATTAAGCAATAATTCAAAAAGGCTGAAATATGTACTTTTGGGAGTTTGGTTTAATCTTTTCAATTTTTAAAAGTTCTAAATAGGTGATCTTTTTTAATATAGCATTCTTTTTAAAGGAGCAGAATTTTCTCACGTTTGTTTTATCATGCCTTTATCAACAATTTTTTTGAGTTTAGAGGCACAAACACCTTATGTATTTCATATGTTGAAACATATAAACAAAATTCTGTGTTATTTTTTTTTAAATCAGCCATTGCCTAAATGCACTGTAGTTTGTGTTTATGTTAAGTCTCAGTAGCAAAATCTTTCTGTAGTGGCTCATCATGAAATCTCTATTTGCTCTAAGCACTTGCCAGACGAAAGCTGGGGAGTGAGTTAGATAGAAGTATAAAGATAGTTGTACAGAAAAGGAGAAAAGAAAGAAAAAGGAGAGAAGGACTAGGGGAGGATTCAAGGCTCTCTGCATTCAGAGAGCTGGGATGGAGAAAATGAGAGAACAGGAACACAGGGGAATTGTTAACACAGAGAGAGATGAAGGCCAAGGTTGGAGCTCTAGAGGGAAAAGAGTAGGAATGAGAAATTACAGAGAACAAAGGTGGGTGGAGGGCACAGGGGCAGCTACAGAACAGACTCAGACAGAGAGCTGGTGTATGTTAGGTACACACGGAAGAGCCCCAAAAAAGATGAAAGCCAAATGGGAGCCTATGGGAACAAGAAGCAAAGTTTGGGAAATGGGGAGAGAGGAGGACAAGGAGAGAAATGACACTAATGTACATAGAGATTTAATTCATCAGACACAAAAACACTCGGCCCAGGAACCATCAGCGTTATCCCAGAGAGTGGAGTAGAGGTGAAAGTGAATCAAGTGAATCGTGAGGAGAAAACATCAGGCATTGGACTGATGAAGAAATTGGATAGTCGCGAGATTGGACAGTTGGCCTGTTAAGGTTGATGGAAAGCAGCTTTTATTCAATTAGGATAGAAAAGTTTTCAGAAATGCTGAGTATGATTGGCATGAATTTAGTGGTGAAAGACACCCCCAAAAAATCTATCACTAATCTAAAATACTTCCTGAACCTGTTAAACACGCACAAGTTTGCCAACTGCGGAGACAGACAGATGCATTGGGTGCCTTAGGAGGCATCTCCACTGTTGGTCTGGAACATTCACAAGTGTGGTACTGGCCTCATCAGTTCTACAAATGACTTTCTAATAATAAGGCTGGTTGGTAAAGACTAACTCTGGCTTTGTTTTCCTGATAGAAAATGTTAAAACTATGTAACCTTAGACTTTTCAAAGGAATACGTGCATTATTACTGAAAGTATTAAGCTCTTATGGAAAAACTGGAATGAACTTTTTGGCCAACCTGATAGCTAAAGGGAAAATTCACACTGTTCTCAGCTAGTAGTTTAGTGTTATTTTCAGCTCATGCGTTTGGATGGACTGTCTGTCAGGAAAAATAAGTTAAGTATAAAATTGTTCTACTAATATTTTGCTGTAATTCTAAAGGTAATATGTAAAGAAGCTATGTAAAGGTATATTAGATACTACATAAATCCTCTGGACATTAATTTTAATAATACTCATGTCCTGTTACTGAGTTGTGGTGGTTTTTATTTTGCTAATACTGGGTTAAAGCCCTTAATTTTCTAACATCATAAAGATTTTTTTTACCCTCCTAAAGTCATCCATAGAATGCTTTTATAACCAGTTTTCCAAATAATATACCTATTTTTTAAAACCACCACTGGATACCCAGACTGAAACTGGGCTTTTCCCAATCTTGGCAATATTAGCAATGATGCTCATTTTCAGTATTGACGGCAACCCTGTAGGAGGCTTGACCATTCCAATTTTGATTTTATTTTTAAAGTGTGAACTTTCCAGAACCCTGAGCAAAATGAGTGCAGCGATTTTCTTTTTGTAGGACAAGAAGACAGAAGAGTTCTTCTCTGTGGTGACTACAGACTAGAGGAATGCTCTAGTGAGTTTCCACTTCAAGTAGTACCCACTCATAAGCCGGGGGGGCAGACCCTTCTGTCTAAACACATCTTTTATTTGTGTTCCAGCAGGTGCAACAGGTTCAGGTGTTTGCTGACGTCCAGTGTACAGTGAATCTGGTAGGCGGGGACCCTTACCTGAACCAGCCTGGTCCACTGGGAACTCAAAAACCCACGGCAGGACCACAGACCCCCCAGGCCCAGCAGAAGAGCCTCCTTCAGCAGCTACTGACTGAATAACCACTTTTAAAGGAATGTGAAATTTAAATAATAGACCTACAGAGATATACAAATATATTATATATTTTTCTGAGATTTTTGATATCTCAATCTGCAGCCATTCTTCAGGTCCTAGCATTTGGAGCAAAAAAAAAAAAAAAAAAAGAAAAAAAAAAGAAAAAGTTCACTTTTGTTGGGAGATTGAGAGATGTTTTTGTTTCTTTCTTTGTAAAGGCCTTGGATATTGATAAAATAACAAGGCAGAACAGTTGGACAATCTCTCTCTTGAGCCAAATTTAATTATTCTTATTTTTGTAATCAGTCATTGGCTTCTTATCTGGATGAAGACTTTTGGAGGAGAACCAGAAGGACGAGTTCTAAGGGGAAGATGGCAGCTCCAGTTCAGCTGGCTCAGTCCTGACCCTGCCAGGGAAGAAGGGCCCGGTGGGGTTTGGCCTGTGTCCGTCCACCAAAGGCTGTCACACGTCTCTGAATCAACAACCCTCCCCTTCCCAACCAGGCAGCTTGTGTGTACAATCAGCTTCTTCTAGCAACTCTGTATCTGATGGCTTCGAGAGAATATTTTGCCTCCACATATGTACCCCTTCTCCTTTTTTTAAAAGATGGATTTAAACCAAGATGCCTCCAGGAATGAGGACGAAATGAGTATATTCACAGAGGAATCCAAAAAAAATACAATTTTGGGGGAAAATGCAATAATTTTTGATGAGATGGGTGAAGGACAAGAAGTGAGTTATGTCAATTATTGTAGATAAAATTCTCTGATTTAAATCTGGAAGAAAAAAAAGGCAGCCTGTTCTTTCTGCTTTTATTGTATTAACAGCTGAGGTTAGCTAAAGTTATTTAAAATAAAATTAAATTTATGATTCAAGTAGCTTATTTTTCCCTTTAAATCTCACTGTACATATATATGATTTCTTGTAGAAATTGATTTTCTTCTGTTTAATTTTATGGTTTTTATTATCATACTCTTGATTTTTCTAAATTTCTGTGTGTGAAAATATAACATTGATTGAATTGCAGTTACCTTTGGCTAGTAATATTTCATTATTTTAATAACCATGATGCCACGTATGGATTTACTTTGGGTTTCAAATCAAAATGTCACTGCCAGAAAGAGCCGTTCCAGACGAGCCTAGTGCCTCCTGTGCCCCGGCGTGTCCCTGGAATCAGCTGACTTGAGAGTGGTGCAAGGAATTCTCACCAGAAGTGCACAGACCACTTGTACAGAGAAAAAAGTAATACTCAAAGGAAAATCTTCTTTTTTTTTTTTAGATTGACTTTGGGAATTTGAATTCTCATCAGTGCAAATATAAATCTCTCTATCCTGCTCTGAGGCTAATTGGTACCATATCTTCCCTTTGTGTCTTGTCACTCTACCACGTCTTGTCTCATCCTGGCCTCTGAGTCAAGGACCCAGTGAACTGACTTTCTAGTTCTCGAAGTTCCAACTGAAAGGCCAGGAAAGCCTGAGAAAGGGGTTGTGGAAGAAGCGAAGATAGACCCCCCATCCCTCGCCTTTACTGCCCGCCCCGGGCCTGTGAACGATGACAACATCTGACATTGTGCACCAGCTACCTCTGCTTCCATGGCAGAGAAAAGGCCATAAGAACTAACAATGGAAGAGGAGCACAGACTCAGACATCAAGGAAGAAGCCATTTTCCCAGGTCCTCTTTTCTGCATCTCATCACCCTTAGTTATAAATAACATTGAACAGCATCTATTCAGAACCTATACTGAATAAAAAGATTGATGGAAGGGCTCAAGTGGGTAGCAACTATGAAACAGAAATAGGACACTCAGTTACAAACATTCTTTTAGTTTTTCAGAAAAATGCATCCCTGATTTCATTCATTCCCAGCTTGAAAGCCCAGCCATATTACTCTATTCCCTCTCAAACTGTTCTAGGAGGTCATTTCTGTTTTGTTTGTGATACTTAGACGTGCAGACTTCAGGAAGTTCACCTTTAACTTCAGCATTCCAGATGAAGTTTCCTGACTCAGTGCTTTTTGCATAAGGAACTTAAAAAAAAAAAAAAAACGGTAAAGAAAATTGGAGATGCTAACATCCTCCCCCATCCCAACTGCACCTTAAAGTATGCATGTCACCTTCAAGGTTTTATAATTGCACTGTTTGTTTTATGTATGTACAGATTAAAATTATTGCTACATTTGAGGAAAATAAAATTGCTTGCTTCTATGTAATTCCTGTCATTCCACAGGAAATTCACTTTTCCAGCTACTGAATCGATGAGTTGCCTCTTCTTTTACAGGGAGGAAAAGAAGCTTACATCGTGCAGAAATTGTTAAAACCCAAAATGACTAATGATAATTAAAGAATAATAAAAAATGATCCCTGAAGCCAAAGCTCCTCAGAGTCACCCTAATAAGAACCAGCCCCGTGAAATTTGAGAAGGTCCCAGTGATAGGAGGCTGTGAGGAAGTTCTAACTCTGGCCACTTGTCTGGTGATTAAACGCTGTGGTCCTGCTGTTTCTTGACCCAGGAAATCTGGTCCAGGCAGCACTGGCCACGAGATAATCTCCTTCTCACAGTCACTGGTGTTTACAGACAGACATTTATTATTATTACACAGATGTTGAAGCTTACTTGAGGCTCCTTCTTGGCAATGCATTTTATGAAAATCAGGCCCTATTTCTTGTTTGTGTATTTTTAAGGCAACCAGATCTACCAACACTTGGCCACCCGGAGCCAGTGGGGTAAGGAGGGTGAGCATATATGATTTTAGAGGTAAGAGAGGGGATCTGTCACACACATACTTTCACACATAACCACACACGGATTTTGTAGCTGTTGTCTGAAGTCACACTTTTGGGGAAGCAAAGCCTTTTTTCCAAAAGTCAGGATAAGGTTAAAAAAAAAAAAAGGATATTTCTCTTAGATGAAACTGAACATTGATTTAAATTTATCTTAAGGTAGGGGCGGGAAGGCATTAGAAAAGCAAATAGTAACAACTGAGGAAAAAGTGCGGTTGATACAGAAGAATTTCGTCTTGCCTAAGCAGAGTATGGTTTTGCCTCAGGTAGTTTCCACACTTGGAAACTGTCTCCTGGGCCCTCCCAATCAAAGAGAAAGAAAGGACCATTGTCCGTTTACATAGGAAGTTGTGCTGATTTCCTTGTTGACGTTAACTGCTCTTCCCAGAAGAGCTGCTCCACTTGAATACAGTGAATAATTCAGGGCAAGCTCAATCCTTGACCATTCCTGCTCCTCTGAAAAGAATCTTGATGATTTAATTAAGCCCATAAATTCTTTTTTATTGGAGAAATCTGCCAAAGGAAGCATTCCTCCATCCAGAACCCTTTCTGCAGCACTAAATTAGTTTTCTTTATATGCTTTATGTTCATTGCCACAGAGCTCTTAACAAGATTGAAGAAGCACAAAGCTCTGGCCTCATTCAGCACATTTTATTGTCTTTATCCAAGGCACAAGGATATGGAAGGATTCAGACAGATGTGAACGTTGCCCTCTCAGAGCATATATACACATTGCAGGACTTGCATAGTTATAATCACAATTGGATAAAGTGGTATAAAGGAAGGGCTTCCCAGATGGCACCAGTGGTAAAGAACCCACCTCCTAATGCATGAGACATAAGAGACACAAGTTCAATCCCTGGGTCAGAAGATTCCCCTGGAGAGCATGGCAACCCACTCCAGTATTCTTGCCTGGAGAATCCCCTGGACAGAGATTTCTGGCGGGCTACGGTCCACAGGGTTGCAAAGAGTTGGACATGATTGAAGCAACTGAGCATGCACACACAGTATAAAGGAACGTTAGAAGTTGCTTTGTGAGTGAGACCTTGTCTGGTGACTCAAAGAACGTTCGTTCCTTGAGGAAGAAATGGTATTTGAAGTGAGGTTTGCAGGATGCAAAGGAAGGAGCTCAGTGAAGAGCACCCTGAGAATTCTGAGAAATAGCATATATGAAGGAAGGCCTGGAGGCAGGAAAGAGCCCCCAGAGAGCTACTCTTTTCAACTGGTAACCAGTGCTCTGAGTTCTCAAACATGTTATGAGAGTTATGTTAGCCAATGGAATGAAAAGTAATTTAAATCAGCCTTTGGCTCCAGGAGGAATATGATCTAGGCTTTCGGATCCTCTCTTGGAAACTGTGCCAGCCAGTAGCTGAGGTCTCTTCCATAACAGCCCTATCCTGCCAGAAGTTAAGGCTTTTGTATCTTTTACACAGTCTGTTGGAGCTGATGAAAATTCTAAAAAATCAGGGAAAATAAATTTGCACTGTAACAATTTCTAAGGCACTTTTTAGGTACATTATCTCATTTAAACTTCTGCAGTCCTCTGAGAAAGTTGTAAAGAGAAAGGTCATAAAAGAATGACTGCAGTACAGGAGACGTGGGTTTGATCCCTGGGTTGGGAAGGTCCCGAGAAGAACATGGCAACCCACTCCAGTATTCTTGCCTGGAGATTGCATGGACAGAGGAGCCTGGCAGGCTTCAGTCCATGGGGTCGCAAAGAGTCAACACAACTAACACACACACACACAGGAACTGGGACTTGAAACCAACTCTTAATTCCAAGTTCTGTATGAACTATTCTGGACTATATGATTTAGGACTTCATATAGAGTCTGCAGACTTTATGACTTTTAAAAACAGGCTTTGCAAACAAGGCCCCTTCTCTGGAGGCAGGCAGAGAGCCTGCCCTTTGGAAGTCTGAATGGGGGTGAGCTTTAGCATGAAGTCAGCAGGAGTCACGACAGTTTGGGAGAGGCATTCTGTCCCTGTGTATCTTAACATGAAGTGAAGGCTCCATGAAATGGCAGTGTCATTCCCTTAGTGTGAAAGAACTTTGGAAAATGTGGGTCCCTTGTGGGGCAGGTATAAAAGGACTGGCAGAGGATCCCTTTTGTGAGCCAAGAAATTTGGCTTCTTGGAGCAGATCACAGGAGCATTCACTTTTCTTTCACTCTTGATCCTTCTGCAGACAACAAATCTTTCTTCTATGCTGGAGGATAGCTCTGGTTTAATCATTGGTGCTTATCTCAGAACTTTGGTTGTTTGCGCCACCAGCAGAACTAAGCATCTGTGGCCAACCTGAGACATTGGCTTGAAGAAAGAAGACTTAAAATGCCAAAGGAATAATTTCCATATTCCATCAGGTTTTCCTCCCACTCCAGTGCCGAGAGGTCCTAAGGTACAGAATAAAGCAAACCTTAGACCAAGTTTTTAGGATTAATACCATTTTATATGAGCTGCTGTAGTACAGACACTCTGATAAGAAGTGTGGGAAGCGCAGAGACATTTGCCTGAAGTTCCCTCCTTCCTAGTAATGGAGATGATTATAATCAGTTAAATACTTTAACTTCTGCTCTGCCAGGCAATATGCTACACTAATACTCTTGTGCTAACAATTTCTTAGTTTGTACAGCACGTTCACATACAATATGTCATTTGATCTTCAAAATCCTACAAAGCAATGACAGTAGGTCATAGTACCATCTTACAAATGGTGAAACTGAAGCTTGTATAAATGGTCAGGTGGCTGATAAGTGCTGGACCCAAGAATCCATCCTTGGGCTTTGTGATGAAACCGGCCATTGTTTCCACTGCCCAATTCAACTATTAAAAGCATCTTTAGACAGTGACATATAAAGACTGGGAATCCTGATGAATTCGAAGTTTTTCTCAGGAACTCAAATTCCTTCAAAGCTTGTTGGAGTTTCTGTTTTGAAAATAAAATCTGGGCACTAATTTTGAATGTGTTAAAATACTGATTTTTTTTTTTTTTTGTATTTTAAATTTGTGCAAGGGAAATAGTTCTGAAGCAAGTCCCTGTATTCTCTGAACAATTTCATCTTTTCCCTTGAACCCAGTGCTGCTTACATTAAAGTGCATCTTAAGTCCACTCTTCTAGCCAAGATCTCTCTTCAAGATTCAGTCCCTAATTTCCAACTGGTGAACATTATCATGTAGATGGATCCCACCTCCACTTTGCTTCCCCTCCACCCCCACCCCCATCAGCACCTCAAACTTAAGCCCTAAACCAAATAACTTATCTCCCGATAAATAGCTTCTTTATCCCCTACCTGAATTATTGCATCATCATTCTGTTAGTGGTTATTTTCAACAACTTCCTCCTACTCGTATTAACTGAATTGTAAAAAGGTTGTCTTTTGTAATGCCTCATAGCTATCTTCTTTCTAAGCCTATTGATCAGAGATTGAATTCTGGACTGTTTTCTGTGGGGGTGACTATAGTAACTATCTTCATGCCTTTTACATTCATCCTTCACAGTCATCACAGAAGTCTCTTTTAACACAATCTTCAAAATCTGTTAGTGACTAATTCTTGCCTATAGATGATCTGAAATCTGCCATTTAAGCTTGATGACCCTCTAGACTGTCCCTAAGCAAATGATCCTGCCACACTGATCTGGCCTTTATTCTTGGATTTGCTGTGTTCCCACTTCCATTGCCATATTCATTCTCTTTCCCCAGCCTGTAATGTTCCTCCTTTCTCCCTCCTGCTCGTCCTTCATGGCTTCAGTTTAGATGCCCTTTCCATGAAGCCCTCCTTGGACCCTACACTTAGATTAGATTCTGTATTGCCTTGTGCAGTGTTGGGGCCTCCATTTGGCACTTTGTTTCTCTCCTCCACCAAATTGTAAGCTTATTAAAGAGGTTTACATCTGTCCTTTATCCACCACTCACTGCCTTCTACATAGTAGGATGATTGATTAAACTGCCAATTGAAGAAACAGATTCAGAAGTAGTGTTTGAAATAAGGGAAATGGGCTGATAGACCAGGGGCTGAGTTTTCTTCCTAGAGTCTGGGTTGTTAAGCTAATGGAAGTCTGCACACTGTCCCAGAGTTCAAGAAAAGATTGTGATTCTATCCTGTTGATTGTTCCCTTTTTTCATGAAATGTGAGCCTCCACATATCTGGAGAATTTATGGAACATTAGATAAGGAAATGGGAACCCACTCCAGAGTTCTTGCCTGGAGAATCCCAGGCACAGGGGAACCTGTTGGGCTGCCGTCTATGGGGTCGCACAGAGTCAGACACAACTGAAGCGACTTAGCAGCAGCAGCAGTTTTATATATATTGGGTCTCAGTTGCAGCACAAGGGATCTTTGCTGTCACATGCAGGATCTTTCATTGTGGTGCACAGGCTCTGTGGTTTGCAGCACGTGGCTCAGTAGTGGCAGTGTCGGGGCTTAGTTGCCCTGTGGCATGTGGGGTTTTAGTTCCCTAAACAGGGATCAAATGCGTGTCCCCTGCATTGGAAGGTAGACTCTTATCCACTGGACCAACCAGGGAAATCCCAGCAGATATCTTTAATACTTCCATTTTTGTAAAGGTGGAGTCTAAAAAAAATTAATGCACACATAAGTTACTCAAAAGTAGTACTTCATTACTGACTGATCAAGCTTTATATTTATCGATGACACATGCTGCTATTACATCCTTTACTTTTCTCAGAAATTACTTCCCCACTGAAGATCAGCTGATTGGACTGACTACACTTAATGAGAAAATAGAAAAAGGCAGATCAGGGAGACAATCCCTTCTGGTTTTCCCTCCCAAAGTGAGTATACAGAGTGCCCTACAAGTTGTTCACCCACAAGATAATGCCACCAAGAAGTGATTCATGATGAAATTGAACAAGAGTAAGATGGCTTTTTGTGAAATTTTTATGAGAAATTAGATTGGCCTTTAAAACCAGTGCCTCTGGAAGCTGAGTGACAATCAACTTGGAAAGCGGACAGATGGGACAGGTAATGAACAGTAAGGGCTCCCTGTAACAGAACAAATGTCCTACCTGGAATTTTCCTCATACCTAAAGAGCCAGCCCTGCTTAGTTCTGCTTTGTTTTCAAATCTATAGTAATTTATTATACACCTGCCTGTACTAAATTTTAGGCTGCATATTTCCTGTTCATTTTTTTTAACTTGCAAACTTTTATAAAATAGGCATTAATTTTTAAATTAGCTTTTATTTTTAATATTCTGCTGTTGGCAATTATGTTTTAAATGATAATTACTTAGTAAGCTAGACTTTCAAAGTTCACCCAAAACCAACTGGGGAAAAGGCTTTACATAGAAAATACTCTATTTAAAGACTCACGCACATCTAAGCCTAAGGTTTAAAATTTCATCCTACCATCTCTTGAAAGCTTTATTAAAGCTTTTTATTAAGAACTTTTCATGTTTATATGAAAGTAGAAAGGTTAGTATAATGGGCTAGTTCTAGGTTTTTAAGTCAGTCTTTGATACGTAATTTTTATAACCCCAAATAAAGGGTCACTCTATCAATTTCAAAAAGCAGGTTGTAGTTAGGCTTGGGAATTTTTAGGGTTTGTCTTGTGAAACTGCACAATAACTATTTTAAAGAATGAATATTCTTAACAATGATAATATATATTCATTTAGTACCTACTATTCATTTCCCAGATACTATTCCAGGCACTGGGGCTACATCCATGAAGAAAATGAAAATCCCTGCTCCCCTCACAGAGCTTGTCTTCTAATGAAGGTTGATTTGACAAACTAACAAAATACGTGGTGTGCCAGGTGATTAGTGCTGTGAAGAAAAATTAAGTAGGAAAGGAGGGATAGAGAATACTACTGGAGGAAAGTGTTTGCAGTTTAAAACAGGAAAGTCAGATCTTCGGAGAAGGGGGATGGAAGGATGGATTTTCCATTAACAGGGATGGGGGGAAAGAGGCAAGTTTATTTTCTGCCATGATAAGTTTGAGATTCCTGTTAGACATCCCAGAGGAGCTGTCAAACCTATAGGATACAGAGGGGGCTGAAATTTAGGGGAGTAGGTGGGGCTGAAGATACAGATTTGGAAGTCATTTGATTAGTTTTTAAAGCCATGAGATGGAAAGATAACTGGAACCCAGGTGTCTTAACTAGGCCATCTCCCTCATACTAAATCATCATGCCAAAGTAGGGTTTATTCCAAGGACAGAGATGGTTCAGTATTTGAGATCTTGCAGTGCAATTCACCATGGTAACAATGGAAAAAAAAAAAAGATCATCTCAGTAAATGAGAAAAAAAGTCGTTGATTTTTTAAAAACACATATGAATTTTTTTTTTAATTTGGCTAAGCAGTGGCAGAAAGGAGCATCCTTAATCTAACACAAAGGATTTGCTGAAAGTTTCAACAAATCAACATACCTAACATTGAAAGTTTAAAAGCATTCCCATTATAGTCAATGATAGCAAGTCAGGGGTACCTATGCACACTGCTATTATTGTACTACAGGTCCTAGCCCAGTGTAAGGTCTTGATCTGACATCTCCATAATGCAATAAAATGAGAGAAAAAAAAAAAACATTATAATGATTGCATTAAATTGCACACTAAATTGTGTGGTGATAGTGCTTTTGTGGGGTATTGTTTAAATTGGTCCTTAAATTTAAACTGATTGTTTAATTCCCATTAGGAATTTTTCAGATTCAGGAAACAGAGGCCAAATTGCATAGCCATTAAGTAGCAGGGTTCAGCTTCAATCTCAAGTCTTCTGGGATTGTCACCTGCCTTGCTCTTTCCATTTGTACCGTAAGGAAGTAACACCATATTTCTTATGGCTCAGTTTTCCTTTTGCCACCACATCATCAGTCTGTGCCTGATTTTATACATCGTCTTTATTATATCCCAACTTTCCTCCCCATTCCAAGCAAATCTATCTTGAACCTGTTGTCAAAACAGTCTTCCTCTTGGATCATTAGTTCTTCTTCAGAATTCCTTACATCAGTGTTGAGAAGGTGGAATGCCTTTTCCCCACTTCTCTCCTTATAGAGTGAGTTTAATAAACATAATGTTCATATGGAGTCTGCCATTTCTCCCCTCGCTCTTCCTCGTGCAGGTTGACTAGCCTAGTTGGTGGATGGTTGCTTTTGTCCATGTTTCTCATTTGGATGGAACTAGTCAAAGTTGACAGACTGAATATGGGGGATTTATTATTCTCTCTTTACTTCTCCCCGTGACCGGAAGCAGAAACTTTGGTATCTGCTTTCCCTTCAGACAGGAAAGTAGCAAGCCCATTCAGGGGTCACATAAAGCTCTATTGTCTAACCTATTGATAGTAAAAATGACATTTTTTTCCTTCATCTGCTTTTTATATCTCAAAAACCTAGGTTAAGAACTTGGGTGCCACTTTTTTGGCCCTTGCAAAGTAGAAGAGAAGCTGGGGCTGTGCTGACTTGACCTCAGAGGATGGCTAAAACTTGTGAGGCCAAGGTAGCTGAGGGCAGTGGTTTTCAGCCATTTTTCCACACTATCACCTTCTTGTCAGCAGCAGTGGTTCACTGTTGCCACAGTTCTCAACCAGGAGGCAGCGCACACCCCTAGGGTGGCATCTCAGAATCTGTGGGGAAGATATGTTGATTAAACAACAATAAAAGGTGACTGTACCATGCCCCCGTGGGGGAGCCCTCTGCATTCTGCTGGCCCTGTGGGAAGCAATGACCTAGGCACTGATTCTCAGCTGTACACGTTCACAAGCTGAATTTTGTCAGCTCCTCCACTGATAATTGATCCCTAGGGTACAGAGTCACACAGCTCACAGTCACAGGAGGCTGATTTATAATCTGGAATGTCATTTAACCAATTTAAAATGGAAGATACAGCTTCCTAGCACTCAAACTACTCATGACTCCTTCTCAAACCACTCTCAATTAGTATCTACAAATGAGTAACCAGCTATAAGAGGTTAAGAGAAAACTGGACTGATGAAAGACCTGGTTTCCAACCACAGTCCTGCCACTGACTTTGATCTTGGGCAAGTCTAAGCCTTTCTGAATCAGTAACCTTGAGACAAGACAGCCTGCATCACAAAATTGTCAAATTGATTAGCACAATGGAAGCATTTTGTTTATAATCAGATGTTTTTCACGTGTAAGAAACTCACCAAAGCATAGATCCTTTTCAAGGACTTGCCGCCTATTCTAGGTCTAGCAACACAACCTTGCTCCATTGGAGAAAAATTTCTTTATTTGTAAACTTGGTGTGCAAGGCCACATAGTGTAATTAGTGCCAAATTCTTGCTCTCCCTCCTGCCTCCTTCCTGTAAGCACATCATACACTATCATTGACTTGAAATCACACACATTCATCGTACACATTTTAGATTGGCTGCCTCTTGGGACCAGGCTGCTTCTAGATAATACCAGAGTTTCCAGTTCAGTAGGTCTGGGGTAGGGCCCCGGGATTTATATTTCTAACCAGTACCCAAATGATGCTGATTTAGGGACTACACTTTGAGAAACTCTGATTGAGTTCAGATGATAATAAGCTTAGCTGATTCTACTAAGGAAAGCTGCTGCTTCCCCGTTACTGTCTTACTCTCACTTGAGTGCCTATCCTTTCTTCCCTTGGGAGCTGCTTTAGGCATTTGCCTGAGCTGTTATCTCCCAGCTGTATAGACACTCATCTCTCTCTGACTGTATCACTCACTGTCTTACTGCAGAATTTGAATTTTAAAAATATATAGATTTTTTTTAAAATTCAGTATCATTTGGAAACATTTACCTAATTGTCTTAAATGGAAGTAGCAGGGAGTGGATGGCATCACTTCACAGAAAAGGAGTTAGACAACTGGCTTACGTGACTCAAAGCTTCTTAAGGGCTGTGTCTTACATTTTTACACTCAGGTTCTGGCACTGAGTGCCCTGGCATTGTTCCACAGGATTTGTACACACTGACACATTTAATCCACATGGCACTCCTGTAAATCCCTGTTTTACAGATGAAGGGCCTAGGCTCAGGGAAGTTGAGTGATTTGCCCAAGTTCACCCAGCTGAAATGTACGAAAGCCAGGATTTGGACTCAGGCTGTTTGACACTAGAGTCTGAGCTTTAACCACTATGTTATGCCATGTAATAAGGTGCTCAGAAAGTTTATTCACTGTTCTGGAAGACTATATGCTTCCCACTTCATAGAAGAAAATTAAGTCAACAGGTATTTCTTCCACTATGAACTTATATATATTCATACTTTTCCCCACTCCCTCTCCTCTAGTCTCAAAATTAAGTTTTCTCTCTCTCTCCCTGTTCAAGGCCAGTCCTCTATTATGCCCCTGACCCTGCCTATTTTTAAGCACTGTCTATATTATATAAACATTCAGAGATGGGTGCTATCATTTGTGGCTGGGTTAGGCTCTGTGAAGGTGGCAGCACTGGAGCCAGAAACAGCTTACGTCCAGAGGCAGGCAAGGGAGGAGGAGAGTCCTAACATTCGACTCCCAGGCCAGAGACTGGAGGGCAGCAACTGGAGTGTCTTTACTGATGCATCAAGTTTGAATAAGGGAATTGAAGAGTCACCTAAAAAGTTAGGAAATATAAACACGGAGGGCCTGAGGGCTGATCTAAGGAAGCCTGACTTTCTTCCATGGGCAAGTAGGACCCTGTACTGACAAGCGTGCTCAGTGATCCTGCATAAGCCTGGTGGCAGGTCATCTGCTGGCTTGTGACCAGGACACACTAGGTGGGCAGACCAGTGGGACACCCACGAGGAAAATGAGAGCCCGATTCAGGGTAGTGGCACTGGAAGCTATAAGAAAATAGATGTGGTATTGACATATTTTACTAAACAAATTTTATATCTTTGAAACTGGAATACATCTTTCAGTTAATTGTATGTCTCAAGTGGCAGCATTTCTCCTTTCTTAACAACAGGTAAAAATTACTGTGTATCTTAAATCTGATGGTGTCCTAGATTCAACGATTATAAGACCTGAAAATGAGTAAGAGATAAGGACTTTAAAGGCTGAGTTTTAAACCTGGGTGATTGAAAGAACTATATTAATTCTAACAAAAAAAGTAAGGGCATTTCCTTGACCCTATATAGAAGTCTAACCAAATCTTCTGTTTGAGCAATGACCCAGAGATGATACTACTACTCACTGACCTTCCCCATCTGAACTTATTAATTAAAAGTAAGAGGAAATACTTATTAATGACAACTTTAATATGAACATGTGTTTGACCTTCAACAAACTGTCATAATTTGGGGATTCTCTGGCAGTCCAGTGGTTAGGATTCTGCACTGCCAAGAGTGTGGGTTCAATCCCTGGTTGGAGAACTAAGATCCCACAAGCCATTTGGCATGGCCAAGAAAAAATAAAAACTACCAGAATTTAAAAGGAAGAGGGAATTGTCATTGAAAGGAGTACGCGGTGCTTAGGGATGGACGGCATGTAGTTTCTGGATTCAGCTGATACGCAAACATAACAAAGCAATGGATAACGTCAGTCATTTGAACAATCGGAACTTCTTCAAATACTGGCTCACTTCTTCCTTGGGGTAGGGACGGAGCGCAATGCAAGTGGGTATATTCTCTGGCTGCTCCATCCACAGCTTGTGGTCAATGTTCTTCTGTTGCAGCGTCTCTGCCAGCAACTTTAAGGTGGTCTCATCCGGGGCCTGAAAGGAGCAGAACACAGGCTGAAAAGCCCACTTAGGAAGTAACAAAAAGCAAAAGCAAAAAAAAAAAAGTATGAAGGGGGACTCCTCTTAACTGAAAGTGGAGTAACAGCTCTACCAAAGAAGGCGCTGTAGAGAATGTCTCCAGAAGCAACAGCTTCATCGCTCCATTTGCCATTCACTCTCTGAAGGGGTGGGAGTGGGGTAAGGTTTAATATTCCTATGTATAAAATGGAGCTTTATCTCTCCCCTCCTGAGATGCTGAGGGGCTCTATCAGTAATTATGCTCTATGCATTTTCTAGTTCTGGTGACTAAACAGCCATCACTAATCCCACAGCCAGCTCTGACCTTAAGAGTTGACTACTGGAAGGCTTTCTAAAATCACATCACTTCCACCTCCCTCCTACTTCCACCCCAGTCCACACAAACCAAGAAGGATTTTCTTACTGCTGGGATAGTTCCGCCTTGTTAACTCAATGGTGGGCAAATGATTCTCTCGTGTCTTTCAGAAATCGTTTCTCATCATCTTTATCACCCATGTGAATCTCATTACAGGAAATAGTAAAGCCATCACTCAGAAAATAAAGACCATTAGTGTGTTATGTTGCATAAGGTGTGTGTGTGTGTATATATATATATATATATACACACATATATATTGCCTAGAAAAGCAGAAGCCACTAAGATAACCAGAGGTTTGTCTTATCAAAGTAGAGGATGCTGGGATTGCTACTCTTAATCTATTGAGTCCTTTGGGCATGCTGAAGGACTTGCATTGACTTCCCTTCCTTCCTTTTTCAGCACCAGGAGCAGCATAGTAAAGTTAGAGTGAGTTCAAACCCTTGCTGTACCACTTTCTGGGCTTCTCTGGTGGCTCAGATGGTAAAGAACCTACCTGCAATGCAGGAGACCTGGGTTTGATCCCTGGGTTGAGAAGATCTCCTGGAGAAGGGAATGGCTGCCCACTCCAGTATTCTTGCCCAGAGAATTCCATGGACAGAGGAACCTGGTGGGCTACAGTCCATGGGGTCACAAAGAGTTGGACACAACTGAGCAACTAACACTTTAACTTTGCACCCCTTACTCATTGTGTGATCTCTGGTAAGTTGTGTGGCTTAGCTAAATCTTTGTTTCCCCCCTGTAAAATGGGATGATAATGCTTCCTAGTAGTAATGAGATTCAGTGAAATTAGGCTCAGATCTGTGTCTGGCACACAGTAAACAGTAAATGGAGTTAATCGTGGCATTGTCTTATATCTTATTGGTCTTTGTGGCTACAGGAGCACCTTTATTTAATCAGTGGTGACTCCTAAGTCCCTTTCTTGAGTCACAGCTAACAACAGACTCATGACATGTCTTTTAAACTCAGAGGAGTCACCTAATCTCTGGGCTTCAGATGTCTCATCTGAGAAAAGGGGTAAATATTTTATCTGCTAAAAGCAAGAGAGAGGGAGATGTCCAAACCACATGATTTCTTGAAGTCTTCCTATAAAAGTCCTATAAAAAGAATCCAAAGGAAAGACTATCTGTTTCTTTTCTGCCTTACAGATTCTCAGGACTTCTCCCTGCAGGTTACTATTTGATGTTTCAACACTCAACAGCAAGTTTTCTCTTGAAAAATAATGCTTTTGCCAGCTAGCCGAGAAGGAATTACCCCCAACCCTCCACCTCAGTTATTAAGATAAATTTTATAATGAGAAGAAAGCTGCTTTAAAATGAAAGCAATCATTTTTTCATTATAAAATATGTGCTTAATGTAGAAAAGTAAAAACAGAGAGAGAGAAGCATTACCTAAAAAACAAAATTCCACTATTTAGTATTTGGATGTATTTACTTAGTTTTTCCTTTCATAATCTGGATCATTTTGTATGTAGAATATAGTTCAGTGAGCACCACGTCATGAGCACTCTTGCACGCCAGCTAAATGTACTTCAAAAACACGACTTAGGAGGCTCAGTTCAGTTCAGTCGCTCAGTCATGTCACTTAGGCCAGTTTCATAATAATCCATTATCAGGGCCGAAGTTTAGCCAACTCATCGTATTGGAAATTTAATGATTTCCACATTTTTTACTATTATAAAACGCCCCTATGAGTATCTTTGTGCAATGCTCTTTGGGTGCATCTTGTTATTTTCTTAAGATACGTTTCTAGAGTTCTACCTTCTAGAACTGACAGAAGGTAAGGGTAAGATCTGTTTGGCCATCTGTAAAAAGAACCTTACCTCTGATGCTAGGTTCAAATCACACTAGGGTTCACATTTATTTTCAAATTTTGGGGTCAGACCCAGGTAAATGCTTCAGTTTGATTTCACTTGCAATAAGGAACCCTGAGTCCCTACCCTTCTGGATCGGTTTTCTGGAGAGGGATAAGGACTGTACTTTTCGGCACAGCCATTAAAAGGCCAGCAAAGCACTCAGGTAGAAAGGCGGGTAGAAAGCCCTTCGCCCTCACAAGCATCTATTTAAGAGGGACACAGGTGAGACCGAAGCGGCGCAGAAAGCATTTATAACCAGCCGGGTGTCCACTCCTCACACCGTCAGGCCCCGCCCTATTTAGGTAAGGCTCGCTGGGCAGTAGCTCAAGCCCCAGAACCGTTTCCACACACACACGCACACACGCGCCACACCCACTGTATGTTAGGCGCCCCCCCACACACAAATGCCACACCCACTCCATGATGTTAGGCGCGCGCGCACACACACACACACGCCACACCCACTCCATGATGCACACACACACACACACACACACACACACGCCACACCCACTCCATGATGCGCACACACACACACACACACACACACACACACACACACACACACACACACACACACACACACACACACGCCACACCCACTCCATGATGTTAGGCGCCCGGACTCAAAACTACACCCACTTCCGGTCCAACGTCCTCAAGGTCCCACCCCTCTTCCTAGTGCCTCACCTCGAGGACCACCTTGCGCATGCGCTCTAGCTCCCGGAGGTAAGCTGCTGTGTGCGGGTGGTCGCGGTGAAGGTGCAAGGCCGCGGTGGCTGCGTGACAGGCCTGTGCAACCACTGCGCCTGCTGGCCAGGAAAATGGAGGCTGTGTTAGATCCTTTCGTAACACCAAGTACTGTACCAGGATCTGCGGCTCTCCGCCAGAGGCCGCCATCTTCCTGCTCAACTGAAAGGCCGGGCCTACCCCGCGGTGCATGCCGGGATCAGGGAGGGGCCCTGGGCGCTGCCATGTTTTTGTACGGTGGGAGCGCAAAGCACGCTGGGACCGCTTGGCTTGATTTTGAAGCCGAGAATGGCGGGAATTCTTGACCCTGGCTAGAGTGAGCAAGAGGAGAAGTGATAAAGGGAAAGCCAGACCCAGTGGCGGACGGGGCTCTGACCAGGGTGGAAGGCTGACAGGCCTCTTAACAGCCCCTTCCGTGTGCGAGGACACCCAGAGAGGGGATCCAGAGGCGTGGTGCCGCGGCAGCGCGCAGGGACCGGGAGGTAGAGGCCGACTCGCACCTGGGGATGGGCCGGGCGAGTCAGTGAAGGGGCGTCCTAGCGAATACGCTTGCGGTGTCGGGGCTCATGGGTGCGTGTCTGCGTTGTGTGGGCCGGCCCTGTGGGTTTGTCGTGAGTGTGAATACATTCTTGGCATTTTCTTTTGCCCGCAAGGATAACGCAATTACTGGTGCATGGACAACTTTTCTAGGAAGGCCTTTGAAAATCTGAGGAGGAGATGGAGCTGGCAAATACTTTAAGACAAGACGGCGAGTCTCGCGGAGGTATTCAAAGGTTCACATTTAACTGCTGCTCCTCAAAATAATTCTCAGGCTGAAAGCCCGTTTCCCCTCTAACCTGAAGTTTGGGAGTAGGATGGTGAACTAAACTAACATGGAAGACTTAAAGGCAGCTGAGATCATTGGAGCAGGAAAAATGACTTTTATTTCTAAGCTCTTTTCCCTTTTTCGACCAGTAGGCTGCATGCAATAGTATGCTGCTGCTGCTAAGTCTCATCAGTCGTGCCCGACTGTGTGCGACCCCATAGACGGCAGCCCACCAGGCTCCTCCGTCCCTGGGATTCTCCAGGCAAGAATACTGGAGTGGGTTGCCATTTCCTTCTCCAATGCATGAAAGTGAAAAGTGAAAGTGAAGTCGCTCAGTCGTATCCGACTCTTAGCGATCCCGTGGACTGCAGCCTACCAGGCTCCTCCGTCCGTGGGATTTTCCAGACAAAGAGTATTGGAGTGGGTCGCCAGTGCCTTCTCCACAATAGTGTGCTAAATGTTCGTATTCAGAGCTGCAGTTCTAGCCAGTGAGCCTTCTTTTCTTCTCAGAACTTTTGGGAGGCCATTTCCCGCATTACTCCTGTGGAAGGGGCCTTGCCAAGCAGTGACCAGTGTTGGTGAGACCTGGGTTTGAGTCTGGCTGTGTCATTATAAATATTGTTACCTTGAGCAAGTTATTTTACCTTTCTCTGCCTTGATTGCTTCATCTGAAAAAATGGAGGAAAATAATATTGTGGTGGTTGTGGAACTTAGGTAATTGTTTTGATGCTTTTCATTGAAGCATTTAGCAGATGCATAATGTATAGGAGATAAAAACGCTTTAATTCTTTACATGCTTTGCAAGTAAAGGATCTGGTGTAAGTGTCTTAATATGTAGGAAGTGTTCGCAGATGCTTCATTGCTAGAGTTGATTAGCATTTTAAAACTAGGACCTCAACTATATTGGTCTTTAGTCTCTTGGAAACTGAGATTGCCAGTTTCTGTCCGTTGGTGAGCTTGTTTCCCTGTCTAATGCCCAGTAGTTTTGGTGGACAGTTCCTTTTAGTGTGTGCCTTTATAGTTGTATGCTCCTGATACTTTTCAGGGCTTCAGAATACTCAAGTCTTTATGGATGTCTAAATCCAACAGTTACACAGTACCACTTTGGGAAAACTTGTGTAAAACCCAATTAAAAAAAACCTTTTTCTGACCCTGTTTTTCCTCTGGGTCACTATTATCACAGATAACTAAGAGTAGCTATATTTAGATGATTCCCTTTTTGAACAATGGCCTAGTAAGTAACCACTTGTAGGTCAGAACTTGTAGGTTCTGCCTAAGTGGTTGCTGACCATTGACTTCTTGTTGTCAGCTCCTCTAGTTTTATAAATTGTTGGCAATTGTTATCTACAATTTAACTGACCACAAAGTTCTGGGGAAAGGGTCACCATCTGTTCTTCCCTGAAGTGCTTCCTGTTCCTGGACTTAGAAATCCTTAGCTTTGTTTGAAAGTTCCTTTTTACTTCCCGCAGGTGTTTTAGCTCACTTGGAAAGACTAGAGACTCAAGTGAGCAAATCCCGTAAAAAATTGGAAGAGCCACAGAATGCACAAGCTCTTGAAGCCAGGATTCATGAACTGAAACGTCTACGAGATAAGCTGAGGGCTGAAGTGAAACAGCGTCAAGCCAGAGTGAGTAGAAGTGTGATTGATATTGGCAGGCTTTCCTGGAGTGTAAAAACCTAACATGATCTGGGATAAGCAAATCTGAATAATAAGTTTTACCTGTGGTCTTAACTGGAGCAATTTCAGTCCTTGATCCCTCAAGTAATCACAGCTATAGAGTCAGCTGATATCAATATCATCTAACAGTTGGCAGGCCTTACTAATGGGTCAAGTGAATTCATCATAATCTCTTAACCTGCCCTCATGGACATGAGCCTCTTACCTTAGTTTCAGCCAGACTTGAGTCATTAGTACTTTTGTCATTAATACCATCTTTCTAGAATCATCTTTCACCCAACTTGAAACTTCACAGTAAACTTTGACTTTTCGTTCTTTTAAGCTTTCTCTCTAGCCCAGATCCAATTAGTAAAACCTGTCAAATTCTTTAGATTGTCTTTGTGCCCCCCTCCTCCACCTCCTCCTTACCATAGCTTGTGCATTATACACATGGGTCTTAATATTTACCAGGTTTTAGATGGTAGGATTATTGCAGTAGTCTTCTAGTTGGTTCTCTTCTAATATTTATATTTTCCAATACATTTTGCACAGCCAAGAAAATGTTCATAAAATACTACATTTTTCATTAAATTACAAGTTTTCTTGCTCAGTCACAAGCGTCCTCAGCCTTCCTTCTTTTTCTTCTCTTTCTCTTCCTTGTCTCCATTTCTTCTCTTCCTCCCTCTTCCCTTTCTTTTTTTTAGTAAAGAGAAAATATGTATCTATATATTAATATAGATAGATAAATACGTGTATATAGTGCACAAATCTAAAGATCCTTTTATAGAGATGAGCATACTCTGGTAAGTACCACACAAATCAAGGTGTAGACTATTACCAGTACCTGAGAAGTCTCCCTCCCCCATCCTCCTAGTCATTTCCTTCAAGGTAACACTATTCTGGTTTCTGTTATCATAACACTGGTTTTACTTATTTTTGAGCTTTATATAAATGAAAAATGTATGAACTCTGTTCTGTCTGTCTTCTTTTGCGGATTGATTTCTCTATGAGGTTCATCCATTTTGGTGCATGCTGAGGTCTTTCTTGGAGAAGGCAATGACATCCCACTCCAGTACTCTTGCCTGGAAAATCCCATGGATGGAGGAGCCTGGAAGGCTGCAGTCCATGGGGTCACTGAGGGTCGGACACGACTGAGCAACTTCACTTTCACTTTTCACTTTCATGCACTGGAGAAGGAAATGGCAGCCCACTCCAGTGTTCTTGCCTGGAGAATCCCAGGGATGGGGGAGTCTGGTGGGCTGCCATCTATGGGGTTGCACAGAGTCGGACATGACTGAAGCGACTTAGCAGCAGCAGCAGCAGCAGCAGTGGTCTTTCTTAGCCACTGAACAGCAACAATGTATGTACTTATTTTATTTGGTTGTGCTGAATCTTTTAGTTATGGCATGTGAGATCTTAGTTCCCTGACCAGGAATCAAATCAGGAACCCCTGTATTGAGAGCACGGAGTCTTGGCCACTAGGCCACTAGAGAAGTCCCCTGGTCATTCTTTTTTATTGCTATATAATTATTCCATTTTAGAAAATATCCCACAATTTCTTTACTAATTGAACTGTTGGTGACATTTACATTATTTGGGTTTTTCACTTTGTGGGTATTAAGAATAATGCAGTATTCTTCATGCTCTTTTGATGTAAAAAGACTTACTTTTCTGTTGAATTGCTGGGTCACAGGGTACAAAGATTATCTGTAGTAAATGCTGTCAAACAGAATTTGAGACTGATTGTACCAATTTTACATTACCAGCAACAGTATATAGGATTTCCATTTTTTTTCATCTTTCCCAATACTTGATATTGTCAGTTTTAAAAAATTATCATTCTAGTGAGAGTATAATAGTAAGTCACTGTGAATTAATTTGAGTTCTTTTAATTAATGATTTTAAGTACCTTTTTTGGACACTTGAAAGTCTTGTGAAATGAACTTTTCAGAACTTCTGCAGAATTTTTATTGGGTTGTATATCTCTTATTGTAGAATTTTTTACACATTTTGGTTAGAAGTACCTTGTTTTGTATCTGTATTCCAAATCTTCTTTTAAAGACGAACTTGCCTTTTCACTCTCCTGTGACATCTTGTGATGATGAGGAGAAAGTCTTCATTTTAATGAGGCTTGATTTAAGAATCTAACTTCATGTTTCCTTTGAATAAATATCTGCCTAACTTAAGAACACAAAGATGTTCTGTGTTACTTTCTGAAAGTTTTTATTTTACTTTTTACTTTCAGAAATACAGTCCTTCTGGAATTGATTTTTGTGTAACATAGTGTGAAATAGAAGTCATACTACTACTTCTTTTAAAACAGTATTTATTTTGCTGCACCAGGTCTTGGTTAATGGCACTCTGGATCTGTAGTTGTGGCATGCAGTCTCAGTTGCAGCATATGGGATCTAGCTCCTGACCAGAGACCAAACCCAGGCGCCCTGCATTGGGAGCGCACAGGCCCAGCCGCTGGACTGCGAGGGAAGTCCCTGAAGGTCACACTTGCTGTTTTTTTCCATATGGGTATGCAGTTCACTCAGTACCACTGCTTGAAGGTCACTCTTCCCCATTGATTGCAGTGGATCTTTGGGTCTGCTGCGGGCCCATCTTTGAATTGTTCTGTTCCATTGGTCTGTTGGTCTTTGTGCAGGTACCAGAGGTTTATTACTGAAAAGTTTTGATTCCTGTCGTTTAGGTCTTACTCTTCAGAATTATCTTGGCCATTCTTGGCCCCTCAAACTTCACATAAATTTGGGAATTGGCTGTCAGTTTCTGAAAAGAAACCTCCTTTAATTTTGATGGAAATTGCACTAAATCTATACATCCATTTGGAAAGAGTTGAAATCTTTTTAGTATTGTGCCTTCCAGTCATTGTACATGGCATATATCTTCTAGTTTCTTGGGATGAATACTTAACTGTTTTTTAAGTCTTTTTTTTTCTTCTGTATGTGTTTAAAGTTATAAATTTCCCTCTAAGCATACTGTCTTAATCCACATGGGCCACAATAACAAAAATACGTAAACTAGATGGCTTATAAGCAACAAATATTTATTTTTCACAGTTGTAGTTGCTGGGAAATCTAGGATTATGACACTGGCAAATTTAGTGTCAGAGGACTTATTACTTCTTTTTAAAAGAATATTTTATTTTGGGCTGCACTGGGTCTTTGTTGCTGCAGTGCACGGACTCGTGGTGACTTCTTTGGTAGTTACGGCACACAGGCTCCAGAGCGTGGGCTTTGGTAGTGTGGTACTTGGGTTTAGTTGCTCTGCAGCATGTGGGATCTACCCAGACCAGGGATTGAACTTGCATCCCCTGCATTGGCAGGCAGATTCTTAACCAGTGGACCACCAGGGGAGTCCCCCTTACTACCTCTTTGATTGTGGTCTTCTCATTGTAACATCACATGGCACAAGGGGCAAGCTAGTGCTTTGGCATCTCATTTATAAGGACACTAATTCCAGACACTATAAGGACACTAATGAAGGCTCTCCAGCTATGACCTAATCACCTCCCAAAGGCCCCACCTCCAAATACCATCACACTGGGCATTAGATTTCAGCATGAAGTTTGAGGGACACAAGTATTCATAGCACATGGCTTTAGCTATATCTTGCAAGTTTTGATATGTTTTCATTATCATTTCAGTTCAAAATATTTTTGATTTCCATTGTGATATCTCCTTTGTCCCATCAGTTTAAGAAGTATACTGCATAATATCTAAAAATTGGATTTGTTAATTAATTTTTTTAGTTATTGATTTGTAGCTTAATTCCATTGTGATTGAAGAATATGACCCAGCATGTGGTGAATTTTGACAAATGTTCCATGTTCATTAAATGTGGATTTTACATTTTTGGGTACTGTATTCTCTCTGTATATCAAATAGACCAAATGTGTTCATCATGATGTTCATTTCTTCACTATTTTATTTGTCAACTTATTAGTTGATAATAAGTGTTGATCTCCCACTGTGACTGTGGATTTGTACATTTTTTCCCCTTTCATTCAGTTTTGCTGTGTAGTAGGTACAGACAAATTTAGGATTGTTTTATCTTCTTGGTTGGTAAGCCTTTTATTTTTATGCAGCAACCTTTTATCATTATCAGCTATCCCTGATAGCTCAGTTGGTAGCAATGCAGGAGACTCCGGTTTGATTCCTGGGTCAGGAAGATCTGCTAGAGAAGGGATATGCTACCCAGTATTCTTGGGCTTCCCTGGTGGCTCAGATGGTAAAGCGTCTGCCTGGAATGTGGGAGACCCGGGTTTGATTCCTGGGTGGGAAAGATCTCCTGGAGAAGGAAATGGCAATCCACTCCAGCACTCTTGCCTGGAAAATCCCATGGACAGAGGAGCCTGATAGGCTACAGTCCATGGGGTCACAAAGAGTCGGACACGACTGAGCGACTTCACTTTCACTTTCCAGTATTCTTAGGCTTCCCAGGTAAAGAATCTGCCTGCAATGCGGGAGACCTGGGTTCAATCCCTGGCTTGGGAAGATCCTCTGGAAAAGGGAATGGCTACCTGCTCCAGTATTCAGACCTGGAGAATTCCATGGACTGTATAGTCCATGGGGTTGCAGAGTCAGATGTGACTGAGCAACTTTGACTTTATCATTATGCAGTGTTCCCTTTTATTTTAGTTAAACTTCTTGCCTTAAAACCAACTTTGTTAAGTATAACTTCGACAGTTCTTATTTTTGTAAGTAGCGTATAGTTAGTTTTAATCCAGCCTGGCTGTCTTTGTCTTTTAATTATTTATCAACTTTTAATGATTCCTAACATATCTAGAAGAACTTCCATGTTGCTCAAATGGTACAGAATCTGCCTGCAATATAGGAGATTAGGGTTCAGTCCCTGGGTCAGGAAGATCCTGTGGAGAGGGGAACGGCAATCCACTCGTGTTCTTGCCTGGAGAATCCCATGGACAGAGAAGCCTGGCGGGCTGCAGTCCATGGGGTCACAAAGAGTTGGACACGACTGAGCGTATTCATGGGGTCGCAAAGAGTCGGACACGACTGAGCAACTGAACTGAACTTAGCGACTAAAGCATGTAATGCAATATATCTAGATCTCCGTATAACGCATATATCTAGATCTCCATCTCCATTAGTAACATCTAATAAAATAGATGTTACTATTTGTTCTTTGTTTCTCTTCTTTCTTGCTACTTTTTGTATTATTCCACTTCTGCATTAGCTTGTTAATTATATGACTTTTAGCATTTTTTTAGTGATTATCTTTGAGAAAAGAAAGTGAAAGTGAAGTCGCTCAGTCGTATCCGAATCTTTGCGACCTGTGGACTGTAGCCCACCAAGCTCCTCTGTCCATGGGCTTCTCCAGGCAAGAATACTGGAGTGGGTTGCCATTTCCTTCTCCAGGGGATCTTCCCGACCCAGGGATCGAACCCAGGTCTCCCACATTGCAGGCAGACGCTTTAACCTCTGCTTGTTTTTCTTACTAGAATATACTTTAGATTTGTACCTTTACCACTTCATAGATAATTATAGAACCTAACATCTTTTCTTTCCCACACATGCAACCTTTCATGTTATTGTTGTATGTAAATTCTACATGTGTTAAACTCTATGAAACACTTCATTGTACAGTCACTGTGCCTATAAAGTTACATACCTGTTTACCCTTTTCAGTGCTCTTTAGTACTGCATTTCCATGTTTTCATCTGGGATTATTTTTCTTCAGTTTAAGTAGGTCCTTTTGATACTATTATCAGTGTTGGTTTGCAGGAAAGGAAAATTCTCTATTTTTGTCTGAAAGCACCCTTATTTCACTTTATTTTTCATGTTTAAATGGATATTTTTACTGGGTATTCAAATTATAGGTTGAAATTTATGTTCTTTCATACTTTAAAAACATTTTTTCATTGTCTTCTGATTCCATAGTTTCTTTCAGATGTTAGTCTTACTATTTGAATATAATGTGTCTTTTTTCCTCTGGCTGCTTTTAAGATTCTATCCTTGGGTTTTAGCAGTTTCACATCATAATGTAGCTAGGATTGGTTTTCTTTCTTTATCCTGCTTTGTGTTATAGCACTCCTTAATCACTTGCAGTTTTCATTTGTTTGGAAAATTTGCCCAGTATCTCTTCAAGTAATGTATCTGTCTTGTTCTTTTTCTTTGTTTCTGGGGTTTCCACGTGTGGATTTTTTGTTCTTACTGTGATCTCTCTTATGTCTTTACTCTTCTTTAATCTAGCTATGAAAATATACCTATTTTTCACTTTTCTTATGTGTCCGGTCAGCTTTTAAACCCGTTGAATTCCTGATTTCTGTTAACTGTATTTTTTGGATTCAGGATTTTCATCTGATTCTTTTTAATAGATTCCAGCCCTTTGGTATGAATTTTCCATCCTTTAATCTGTGTTAATGACTATGTCTGATAATAACTCAAATAGCTGAATCCCCTCAGATCTGCTTCTGTTGTCTTCTTTTTCCTTCTGGTTTTTAGACATCTGTTCCTCTTTCCTGATATGCTTGGTAATTTTTCTTTTTAATTCAATGATGGGTAGTGTTTGAAAAAAAAAATAGGGATTCTGAACTATGCTGTCTTCTTGCAGAAAAAATTTCAGCTTTTTTCTGACAGGCAGATAGTGTAAGGGCACATCACTATCAACCAACTGAAGTCACCTGTTTCTGGTTTGCCCTCATTCGTAGAGTGTAGTCCTTTGTGGAGGCCTTACTTGAAAGCTTGGGTGTGCTAGGACAGATGTGTCAAGATCCGTCTTCTTTGGCAGGCCCTGACCTCCACAGTCTGCTCAGCTTTTTAATTTTCAGCAGCTTCTTTCTGTTATGCCTGGAGGACAAGTGTCATGCAGCCTGTTGAGTTCCCATTTCTATATCTTGGCCCATAGGAAGTCTGCTCTGGTAACTTCAGTCTCCAGTTTCTGTTGCCCTGGCACTGCGAGACTGCTGCAGAATCTAGCCTGCAGCTTTCTATTTGGCCTGTATGCCATGTGATAAAAATCAACAGGACTATGAGGAGGAAAACCCAACTAACTTCCGCATTCATCTTTAGTCTTCAGTCTGGCTATTTTGGTGGTTCTCTGATGCCTTTGGGCCATTTTCTGTTTGTTTACTTGCATGATTGCTTATTTCTTTTTGGTATTTGCATCAGCTTGGGTAGTTGTCTCAGAAGGAGTTAGTCTGATAGCATCTACTGGGTTGTAGCTCACAGTGTGCAACTTATAATCAGTATTTCTCATCCTGGCACTTAAAAGCCTGCACAGTCTGACCCAACTTTACCAGCTTTGCCTCTTTACAGCTGTTTTTGCTTACCCTAGGCTTTCCTTACCTCTTTTTCTTTCTCCTCTCACAAGACTATACTGCAGCCAAATGCATTGTTCTTCAGGCCAACATAGTTTCTACTTCTGATTCCTGGTACTGTATATAACCCACAAGATTCTTCCTCTGCTGTGAATTCATAGCACCAGCTGGCTGGCCACAGTAGCATTTCTTGATTCATAACCTAATAAAAAAAATACTCTTGCATGTACATTTTTCCCATGTAGATGAGGGCATGGGACTTCTATTATGCCTCTGTACCCAGATAAATCTGCTACATGTCTTGCAGGTTAAAGCATCTACTGCCAATGTAGAACCTGACCAAATATTAGAGATTAGTGAGCAAGAAATTTTGGAGAGAAAACAGGAAAACATGAAAGCCATTCTGCAGGCATATCGTTTTACAGGTATAATTTTTTCTCACTTGTTTCAGTCTGAGTCTCCTGTCTAGTGAGATAGTTTGCAAGATGTATTATTAGTCCTGGACCTATTTCATTAACACTGAATTTTGCCCCCCACCCCCCCGACATACACATGCAGAACTGGCATGCTATTCATAGGCAGCTTTACCTGCAAAACTGGCCCCTGTGCAGCAGCAGATTGGTTGGTGACTGGCTTAGACTATTCATTGTAGTGATTCAACATGTGCTAGACCGTGTGCTAGAACTTCCTTTACAGCTGGTTTGCTTGATGCCACTGTTCAAATAGTTTGAACCCCTCAAGTCTCTGTTTGACCATTAAAATGAGGACTTACTTACCTATTATCTGTATCATAAGAGGATTGTGAGAAGACCTGAGTACTACCGTAAGTTACTTGGCACTCAGGAAAAAAGGAGCCATAGGTAAATTGAAAATTTCAAAATCTCTTCTTCAATAATTTGATACTTAGAATGTTTTTGCCCCCCACAATTCTGTGGTTTTAAGAAAACAAACTCAGTGAGTCAAAGTCAGAAGAAAGAGTCTAGACATTCATTCAGTGAGCATTTGAGCCCATGGTGTGTGTACTGGGTGGAGTTGAGGAGCGTGGGATGCACAGATGAAGCCTTTGCCTCGTGTCCCTTAAGGCACTGTCTTGTCCCAGGGATCAGCGGGAAGCTGACCAGCCGAGGAGTCTGTGTCTGCATCAGCACTGCTTTCGAGGGGAACCTGCTGGATTCCTACTTTGTGGACCTTGTCATGGAGAAACCACTTTGGATACATCACCATTCAGTTCCAGTCTTCATTCCCCTAGAAGAGATATCTGCAAAATACCTACAGACTAATACTCGGCACTTCTTGTTTGTTCTCTGGGAATACCTAAATGCTTACTCAGGGAGGAAGTACCAGGCAGATCGACTTCAGGTATCTGTGATCTTATAAAGCATTTTGGGAGCCCAGATAGACTTGAAAGAAAGGGACATGTTCTTTTGTACTTTAGATTGGTTCATAATTCCGAGCCAGAAGTTTGACTGTTGTCGTCCTAATGCTCATTTCTTATTTACATACAAGCTGTTTTCCACCTCCTCTTCTGTTGAAACTCTGGATGGGTACTGGTGAAGAGATTATTTACTCATGAATGGTGATTCTCAGGCTTTTATACTTCTTGACCCTTCCTTCCTCTCACAAAGTGGTAGGGTACAGTTGCTTTATTTTTAATTCAGTGAAGGCCCAGTAGATGACCTGCTGTGTGCCAGGTATCTTTGCTGAGCCTTGGGAATAGGTGCAAAGCAGAATAATGGTTTCTGAAAATACCATAGAGGAATGCTGTCCATCTTTGACTAAGCTCAGGCTTACATTCTTAGGGTTGTAACTGAGCTAGGGTTGCAGTAAAAAGGGGGGAAAAAAAAGGAAATGAATACAAGCAGGAAATAAGTGACTCTTACAAACTTAAAATTTCTCTGTGCATTTGGAATGACCGAAGCTTCTGGTTATCAGTTAGATACTGACATGTGAATGTAGACATGAAGCATTTCAGCCAAACGTGTGACATCCCCTGAGTTCTTAGCAGAAATAGTGTCTCCCCAGCCTCTGGCCGTTGACTTAGTAAGTGCTTCTTACAGGCCTTCTAGGCTGCTACCAACTCTTAATTATCTTATAAATCTCTCTCATTTGTCCTTTTTTCAGGCCTTTCTCTATCCTTCATTTATTTCTGAGATTTAATTAATGGGCCCTGTTTTGGTAGACATGTTTGATGCTCATAACCACTTATTGCCTTGGAGCTGTAATTGTCATATACTTTGTGTCTCTTTTGATCCCCATCCCCATTAGAGTGACTTTGCAGCCTTTCTTGTGGGGCCCTTGCAGAGAAACTCATTGTGCAACTTGCTGTCATTTACTTACAAAGTGAAGCCGGAAGGTCAGTCCTTCCCCTTTTGTGCTAGACTGCTGTATAAGGACCTCACGACAACCCTTCCAACTGACGTCACAGTTACTTCTCAAGGTAAGAGGAAGGATGCCTCCAGGAAGAAATTATAATATGCTCTGTGTTATTCACGTGATTGAAACAGAGTGAAATAGTGAGACTATATCAGCTGGTCCTGTTGAGATATTATCTTCTGTTTCTGTACTGTGAACAGAAAAATACAGAAAAGATACCAATAATATCTGCCCTATTTCTGTCAGTTTTCCTCTCCTCTTTGTTAAGTAGTAAACATAATTATCCAACTTTTTCTTTCTCCTTTGCTCAGTCCACCACCACCAGAGTTCTTTCAGCTTACGATTTGTTTTCATTGGAAACCCCTCTTAGACAGGTGATGAGGTTGCGTCATAGGGTCGCTGTGATGGTGAAAGCCTCGCTTCACTGTGAAGCCAAATAGATGTGACAAGTCGGCATACCCTTAGCTCTGCACAGACCGGTCTCTGAATGGGAATTTTTTAGCTATGGCCGAGATTTCTGTTGTTAAATGTAACATAATGGACAATAACAAGAAAAATGATAAAATGTTTTTAGGAGGCAGGTTTCACATCATAGGTTTCTAGATTTCTCTGGGCAGAGTCTAGGCTTCCCTGGTGGCTCAGAGGTTAAAGCGTCTGCCTGCAATGCAGGAGACCTGAGTTCGATCCCTGGGTCGGGAAGATCCCCTGGAGAAGGAAATGGCAGAGTCTGTGTTTCTGGTCTCAAAATTTCACTGGACCAGTAAGGGGCAAGGCTGTCTCAGCTCCAGACCAAAAACGAAAAAAAAAGCTCCCCTGGTTCCAAATATTAGCGCTGTGAGATTGACAGATCCTGTCTTTTTTTTTTTTTCAGGAACAGAAGCTTTACCCAGCACGTGGGAAGAACAGCGAGCAGCCCATGAAAACCTGTTTTTTACGAAGCCCCTACATCAGGTGTTTACTTCATTTGCAAAAAAAGGAGAAAAGCTGGATATGAGCTTGGTCTCCTAGAATATTTTCTTTGGGAACACATCAGAAGTGAGTAAATGAGTACTGACCACACTTGCGGGCAAGGTCCTAGGAACTGAAAACTGTTGAAAGGCTAAGACTCCTTTCCTGGGAACCATCCCTGGAATCAGAACAGACACCCACTTTATCAAGGATGGTCAGGGGCAAGTTTCAGTCTATTGACCCTGGCATTTTTGGACAGGTCTCCAAAATTGCCTGGTCACTTGCTCCAGTGCTCAAAATCATCTCTTCTTTTTGAGATATTAATCACACATTTTAGCTGAAAATGAGATTTTTTTACAGAAGGCATTTTGTGAGAGAGGGAGTATTACCATTTAATTATGTAGCTTTTATGAAACCTTCAGCTAACTTTGTCTCACTTTCCTGTCTGTGACTTTTGAGAAGAAAGTTCTTAGAACTCTCAGGGTTCATGATATGATGTGAATCATATAGTTAAGAGAAGTGTGGTTGATTCTCGGCCACTGCTTTACAAAGAATGTGGTGTGAGTACTATGGATAGAGTAATTGGGGCTGCATGTATCTCATATCGTTTCCTAAAACATGTTGGGAGAGCACTGAATTTATTGAGTCAGCTCATGATCAGAAGTCTACTCATACCTTGATCACTGCAAAGGAAGTAGACCCCTGTCCTTTATCTCTTCCCTTTTCTGTAAGCTCCAGGCCCTGGCCATGCAATTGTCTTCATCCTCTCCTAGTCCAGTTAGTGAACCACTTCTCCACATAACCATGGCCTCCGCTCTGCTGGCTTTTTTTGTTCCTTGCCATGGGAGTATGTGCAAGGCCAGTGCATGGATGTGAAAACCTGTCACTTGCCAGGTCACAAAAAGGAGTCATCACTACCCTTACTGTCCAAAGCCCTGAGCTGTATTCTGGCCTCACTCTAAAATGGTCCTGTCCTAGAGCTGATGGCCAGGCAGTAAGCTGCAGGTGTGGGTGCCACAGGTAATTCTGGGAGGAGCACAGGGGGATGGTCGAGCCAGCTTGGACCACCATCTAGAAGGAAGCAGCCTAAGAATGAGAGGGAGGTGTTAGTTTAAGTTCTTGCCTTCCGGGCACACGGTAAGGACCAGTGTATCAGGATCAGTTCAGTCGCTCAGTCATGTCCGACTCTTGGCAACCCTATGAACTGCACCACGCCAGGCCTCCTTGTCCATCACCAACTCCCAGAGTCCACCCAAACCCATGTCCATTGAGTCGGTGATGCCATCCAACCATCTCATCCTCTGTCATCCCCTTCTCCTGCCCTCAATCTTTGCCAGTCTCAGGGTCTTTTCAAATGAGTGTGGGAGAGAGCAAAGCACTTCTCAGATGAGGGCTGTTAACAGAGTTGGCACAGATGATCATATTCAAGTTGAATAAAGCTTTTAATAAAACAGTCTTGTTCTTTATCTATACCTGTAAATTCTCTCTTTAAGCAGTAGCAAAGGCGACTGTAGCAAGAGCTCAAAAGGCAAGGCAATATTGGAGTGTTTTCTTAACAGAAAGTTAAAAATATAAATGTAGAAGATCTGTTTATATATTTTTCTTTCAGAAATAAAGTCCCTTTCCCTCCCTCCCTCCCACCCACCAGGTAAAAGGAAATATTGCACTTTCTGCTCCCATGACTAAGGTGATGGGGTTCCAGAAGAACCTTTCAAGATTATCAGGACAAGGGCCATTTCACCTAACTCGGACCACAGACAAGCAGGTCTTCAGAGTGAAAAGCACTGCTTCCAGGTTCTAGCTGCGGAGTGAGTGGTGGCCAGTGAGCGGCCCTCATCTGAAGCAGAGCTGCTCCGCCTGTGCTCCCAGCCAGGCACAGAGGCAGCAGCCTTGTTCCACCTCTGGCAGCCCTTCCTACTCACAGTGGCCATGGCCTCTCTGGGTGGAAGAGGGCTGGTAAGAACTAGGGCTCTGGAAGGAACGTTCCAGTACAATGACTGTGAGCCCTACTCTCTGGGTAAGCTAGAGGCACACTGAGGAATAGTATGGCCGCACTCAGAGCTCGCACATCCATGGAAAATGAAGGCTGAAGGAGATTTTTTAAACCTAAAGTCTATGTGAGTGTACACTTCAACAGCCTGGGTTGCTGGGACTTGGTCACATGTCCTTTCCCGAAGCCTTTCTTTGATTCCCAAAAATAAACTCTCCCTCCCATTTGGATTCTCGTAGGGCTGGAAGCCATTCAGGAGTTGTCTACCACCTGGTGAGGCAGTGTGATTGAGGCGCCGTTAGGGAATGTGGCCAGCTTGTCTCGGCCCTTCAAGAAAAAGGTTAGCAGTTCCCCCTTCCCTTTCACAAAGATGGGCCCTCTCCTCACGAAGCGGAAGCCGTATTCTCGAAGGATGACTTGGGTTTCTTCCACCACCTGTAGAGGAGAACCGAGAGCCTGGGGTTAGAGAGTGAGCCTGGGCTGAGGGGCTTGGCAGCACCCAGCACAGTTCCCATACTCAGGCCCGCAGGGCTCCCCTCCTGTCCCCTTTGGCCTGGGCACAGATTGGGGGTGAGTTGGGGGCAGAGAGAAGGTTTGCCCAGCTCTTCTCTCTCCTAAAGGTAGCCTTCCTGCCTGCTCTCTTAGGAGGTCAACCATAGGTCATCTTGTTTGGCAACTTGTATCTTGCTTTTCTCTCTTCTTTGCCTTTTTTGTGGAGCTCTCCTGCCAGACCCAGTGACAAAGATCTGGTGGTTTTGAGGGGAGCACTTGGAGGCCTAAAATGTTAGCTAGTTCACTCCAAGAGGCAGGATGTTCTTACCCAAAACTTAAACCTACATTTTGCAAATAGAGTTGAAATATTTCCTCCCTTCTACTGAGGCAGCTCTTCCCATTCTTGCTCTTTATGGCAACACTACCCGCTTAACATTCTGGGCCCACAGAACAGAGGCCACAGTGCCCAGCAACACATGCACTGTTCTGATTCTGTCCCCTGGCCTTACCTGGATGTTGCCCATGACCCCTGTGGACTCCATCCTGCTGGCTACGTTGACTGTGTTGCCCCAGATGTCATAGTGTGGTTTCCGGGCTCCAATGACCCCAGCCAGGACCCCTCCTTTGTTCATTCCTGAGGGGGAGTCACAAAATTGAGCTCAGCCACATCGCAGAAGCCACCAACTCCTCAATTTCTGCCTGACTCCAGCCACAAAGCTCCTGGTTATATAACCTGATCTCAAGCCTGACTCTTGAGTTCCCAGAGGACAGAAATCAAGTCTTCTCATCCTCACTGTGCTCAGCAGATGTCAGCCACCCTGCTGTGCTACATAATTTAGTGCAGAAGTTGCCAGTTTCTCTTGCCACCCACCTGGTACTTCAAGTCTCCTGTGACCTTGCCCAGGATTGAGAACTCCCCTCCCCAGAAGTGTATGATGGGTGATGTTAATCCTAGTGGGCAGGACTGAAGTGACAGAAGATTCCAAGGAAAGGGAGACAAACTGAAGCCCCAGCCAGATTCAGAAGGGAGGTCATCATAAACAGCATGGGACAGGAATGGCTGAGCATCACATTTTTGGTTTGATCACTGACCTAAAGACCCCTAAGGTCCCTTCAGCTCGAGAAGTGTGACCCTTCCCACCCGAAGTGCATCAGGTCTATCCAAGACCCCTCCCCTGATTTGTAGAGTCCCCTGCTTGGGGAGGAGGCGCACAGCAGGAGAGGGCGTGCTGAGGGGCCTTACCAATGCGCAGCATGAAGTTGTTGAAGGACTGGTTGTTGATGTTGGTGAGCGTGTCCTTCATGGCCAGCGCAAAATCGGCCAGATCTGCCAGGTGCTGCCAGCGCTCCTTGTCTGACTTCTCGTCCTGCACCAGAGAGTGGCTGTGAGCGCTGGGGCCAGCTGGGCGCCTTCAGCTAGCTTAGAAACACCATCCTAGACATGTGTTTTTAAGGTCATCCATAAAATGGAGATGGCTGTTGGTAAAAAGTCTACAGATAACAAATGCTAGAGAGGATGTTCAGAGAAGGAGCCCTCCTACACTGTTGGTAGGAATGTAAATTGGTTCAGCCACCACAGAGAACCATACAGAGGTGCCTCAAAAAGAGTTACCACATGATCCTGCAGTCCTGGGTATATATCTGGAGAAAACTTTTAACGATATATGCACCCCAGCGTTCATTACAGCACTGTTTACAATAGCCAAGTAGTCATGTATGGATGTGAGAGTAGGACTGTAAAAGAAAGCTGAGTGCTGAAGAATTGATGCTTTTGAATGGTGGTGTTGGAAAAGATGCTTGAGAGTCCCCTGGACAGCAAGGAGATCCAACCAGTCCATCCTAAAGGAAATCAGTCCTAAATATTTCCTAAAGGAAATATTCATTGGAAGGACTGATGCTGAAGCTCCAATACTTTGGCCACATGATGCGAAGAACTGACTCATTGGAAAAGACCCTGATGCTGGGAAAGATTGAAGGTGGGAGAAGGGGACAACAGAGGATGAGATGGATGGTATCACCGACTCAATGGACACAAGTTTGAGTAAGCTCCAGGAGTTGGTGATGGACAGGGAAGCCTGGCATGCTGCAGTCTATGGGGTCTCAAAAGAGTCGGACACAACTGAGCAACTGAACTGAAGACGTGGAAACAAATGTCCAATGACAGATGAATGAATAAAGATGTGGCACATATATACAGTGGAATACTACTCAGCCATGAAAAAAGAGCCATTTGCAGCAACATGAATGGACCTAGAGATTATCACACTAGGTCCAAAAGACAAATACCATATATCACTTTTATGTGGAATCTAAAATATTACACAGATGAACTTATCTATGAGACAGAAGCAGACTCAGAGCAGACTTGTTGCCAAGTAGGGTGGGGGAGGGATGGTTAGGAGTTTGGGATTAGCACATGCAAACTATTACACAGAGACTGGATAAACAACAAGGTCCTACTGTATAGCACAGGGAACTATTCAATATCCTGTAATAACCATAATGGAAAAGAAGATGTGAATATAACAATCATTTTGCATTTGTACCACATGGTGCTAATAGAGTACTTAATGGCAGCTACTTTTATTACACCGTTTCCCACCAGTGACGTGTGGGCTGCCTCTCTCTTGCCCCATCCATCTCCTCTAGCTACTGCTGGTTAGCTACCTTGTTGGAGCTGGTAAAGCCATTGGTGTTGACATCTGGGGTGACTCCTGAAGCTGCCATGTAGGTGCTACCAATGGTCTTGATCTTGGTGATGACCCGGAACTTGGGATTGTCCAGAAGCTGAGGCCAGTGTTAAGAGAGAATTGTCAGCAGTCAAGGGAGATGAATGAGCCAACTAAATGACAGATCTGCCCTTTTTTTTTTTTATTACAACAAACCCATGAAGCATCGAGAGATGTTTTCCTATTAAAGCTTCATTTAGCCAACATCTGCCATGTTATCCTGGGCCAGTGTCCTGATTTTCTGAGCCTCAGTTTCTACCATATTAACACAGGGATAAAAGTGCCAGTCTTGAAGTGTTGAACATGTATGTAAAAGCATTTCCCCTGGTACACAAGTTATTAATACCTGATAAATGTTTGCTGAATCTGAATTTGAGGATAAGAGGAACCAGAGGGGCCTCAGAATCTTCTTTTGGCCAGACCTTATCCTATGAACTTGTAGGTGATTTCCCAGGCTCCCACCTGGGACCCAACATTTCCAGACAACTCCAGAAGGCCATGCGCTTTGAGGAGGAATTTTTATGGGAAAACAGCAGCCAAAGTAACTCCCAAACTTCTTGGGGTGCAGTCTGGAAGGGCTGGCTTTGTGGCAGGATGCGGGGGCCAGGATAGTCACTCACAGAGTCAAAATCTGAGATGATCTCATTGAGGAAGCGTAGACACTCAATGCCACCGTTATTGATGCTCTCCTCTGTGTAGAAGTCAGCAAAATTGGGCAGGGAGGCAAACATAACTCCAATCTCATCATAAGACTGGCTGTACAGCTCCTAAAGAGAGGCAGGGCCAAAGTGCTCAAAGACAGTCTAATGACATGCTACAAAAATGAATGTCCTTCACACCCATGACATGTGCACTCAACTTTTTGGACCCACACGTCTCCCAGACTATCCTGACTGAATTAGAAAGTAGCTCATTGCAACTTTGGAAACCAAAAAAGAGCTTTGCTAGTTCCTGCCAACAGCCCCAACTCTAGGAAAGAGGGCAGTGGGAAGCTGGGAAGTGAGGCATGAGAACCACTCGGACAATCAGAGTCGACAGAAAGGTAGGCTCCGCTAAGGCCTCGTCTTCTGAAATGGGCCTCACAGAGATAATGGCTTGCGAAAACAATGTCTACGGTGGTGCTCTTCACCAAAAGAGATTCTTTCGCTTCTAATACTGTGGTGCTGTGTAGGTCCAGCCCTACCTGGACCCCCAGGCCATGTCACGAGAAGACAAAGCCAGAAGACAGCCCCATGGCTCCAGCATGGGGCCGCGCCTCACCTCATCTCTCTTCTTGGACCCCAGGAAATGGCGTGCCACGTGTTCAGGTAGCATGTTGGTGACCAAGGCTTCATTCCAGCGTCGCATCTCATAGACACGTTCCTTCTGGTCGTGGACCTCAATCTTCCACAAGAACAGTGTCCGTGCCAGCTTTTCCACCTATGGATATAGACACAGGCAAGGTGTGTGCCCTAAGCTGGCCGTTTGAGGGAGTTCTCGGGTGGTCCAGTGGTTAGGACCAGGTACTTTCACTGCTGTGGGCCTGGGTTCAGTCCCTGCTTGGGGAACTAAGATCCCATAAAGTGAAACAACAACCAAAAAAAAGTTGAAAAATGGGAACTTGAGAGGTTCCAACATGGAAAAACTGAAAGGAAGATGGAGATGGCTGGATAGCAGGGGAAATGAACCCCAGAAAGATTCATCTCATCAAAAAAGGCTACACCCTACAGCTGGGGTGAGGATCCCAGCCTCTGTGGTTACAGGAGGATGTGAGGGGCCTCCTGGGACCTCATTTTAGCTACAGATGGGCCTTGTGGGTGGTGGCAGCAGTGGGGATCTCAGTGCAGGGAAGAGAAGTCCCCATTTCCAGCAGGCTCCAGTCGCCAAGTGGCTGGAGGTGGCTGCAGTTCTCTGACAAGCCACTGGGTGGCTCCTGAGCTAATATGGAAGTAAGTCCCTTGTGTGGGTACTTCTCCTCCCTCTTCCTCTTTTTCCTTTTAACCAAAAAAAATTTCACCAGCTTCTTTCCCTTTCTGGCTCTGTAGTCAGTGTGTTAGTGACCCCCAGAGCCAGGATGAGTGGAGATCCATGAGCCCCTGGCCTAGGAAATGAGAGATTTTATCCAGGCTTTGTGCCCTACCCCCAGGCTTCCATTAGCAGGTCAGAGCAAGAGGTAAGAACTGTTGTTCTGGTATTGATACTCCTGAGGAAGAGACCAGAAAATGGCAGAGGTGGTGGCCTGACCAGGGTCACATGCCATGTGGGGTAAGGAAAACGGCATTCCCCAGGACCTTGGGTTCTTAGATCCCGGGGCTGCTTCTCAGGAGGCCCTGAGAAGTCGGTGCAGAAGGGGTGGGTGTTCAGGCACTCACGTGGCGGGAGAAGTAGTAAAAGCTCAGCATCATGACAAAGATCATCACTGTCATCGAGTACTTAGACGGCACCAGGGGCAGCCTGTGGGGCCCAGAGAATTCAGTTGAAAGTGTGCCATGCTGCCCTCTGCTGACAAGGGAGTTTTTATCCTAACGTGGCTATTCTGTTTCTTATCACCCCAGAAACCTTTCTCAGCCACTTAAGCACTTTCATATCAAGTCCAGATGCCCACTGGGCAGTAAAAATTTCTGAAATCACTGGGTTTTTGTCTTAACTGCCAGCCAACTCCTGGAAAGTTCTGGCTGCACTTGGAATCCACGTCAGGCCTTCAGAGCTGCTCCCTGGATGTTTATTATTAAATACCACATCACCTGACTGATCACAACAGTAGCCGCAACCATGTAGGAATCTGGAGAAGGGAGAGACTAACGTCTCAGTGATGAAATGAGGGCACAGTTGCACCATGCTTTTCTATAACTGTCGGCCATATTTTTGTGTGGAGCTGATTGGTATTATATGCACATACCACAATTTACATATCCTCTTAGTCTTAATTTCATTGGGGTTCTCCTTTGATTTGGATGTTTGTATGTGTGTGGCTATTATGAACAGTGCAACTGTGGACATTCTAGTACACACATCTGGGGACAAATAACATGTACATTAATTTCTCTAAGGTGTATACATAGCAGTGGAGTTACTGAGTCATAGGTCTATTTTCACCTTTACTAATTAACTCCAAATTGTTTTCTTAAATGGTTGTACCATTTATACTTCCACCAGGAATGTATGGGTCACCATAATCCATGATGTTATCAGCCTTCTTAATTTTTGCCAAACTGGTTGGTGTGTGACAGTCTTTCCTGGTGTTCTTAATTTGCATGATCCTGATTACTTGAATGCCCTTAATTTATTAGTGCCTCTTTAGACTTCTTTTGTGAAAGGCCTATTCAAGTCTTCTATCCATCTTCTCTGTTAGGTAATCTTTTTTCTTTTTTTTAAACTTACTTAAAAGTCTAGTCAAGTCACTGCATCATAACATTCTAAAACTTCAGAGCTAAGATGGGATCTTGAAGAATTCTACTGATAACCTCTTCAACAGATGACACAGACTCAGGAAAACTGGCCTGCTGAGGCCCCACAGAGAACCACTGTGGTGGGGAAAGAACCCAGGTATTCTAGTCTGAATGCCACAGGGCCCCTTCCTCCTCTGGCTTCTGAGGTCTGTCCCGCAGCTGTCACCCATGTGGCTGCTCCTTCTCTCTCCACCTCTCCAGCCTGCTCTCTATTCCACCCTCTAGACCGCTCTGCATTCTCTTCACCTCAGGAGAAGCCAGCATGGCCAGATAAGCACTAAAGTCTGCTCCAACCTCCCACAGAAACATGCTGACTTTTCGAGCTTGAACGTCCCAGACAGTGTGCCTCTGGAAGGATGAGACCCTGGGGCTTTGGCCTGTTGTATTTTGTCTCCTGAAGAAAGGGACTGGAAACGCAGGGCAGGACGGGAAAGTAGACACACTTACCTGTCAGTGCCATTGAGCCCCGAGCTGGAAAACACCTGCATCTTCTCTAAGGCCACCATCGGAAAGCTGTCGGGACAGATAACAGCACATACTTGCACCCAGCCTAACACTGAGGTGACCTGGGCCTTCCAGTCCTCAAGCAGGGACAGGATCCGTCCTGGGATTACAGCCAACCCGTCTGTGAGAAGCCACGAACCCTGATTCCCATACAAGCCTTTGATCAGCCCTAGAGACAGATGGCCAGCTCACTGCAGGCCCATGACCTTGAAGCGGGGACTGGGGAGGCGGGTGGGAGGGAGACCATGCAGATCTCCAAACAGGCTTCATCTTACTCGTGTTGCTGGAAGCGTTTGCGGTCGTAGTCGTCAAAGATGGGGCACCAGGCGTAGATGTTGATGACAGCCACGGCCCCCGCGATGAGCAGCATGAGTGTGAGCTTGACCATGTGGCTGACCTGCACCAGCATGATGGTGGCGATGAGGGACAGCACGGCCACGTAGTTGTAATACTTGGGGTTCTCCACGCAGCCATCCTCCACCTGCATCTCTGCGGTGCCGTTGGTGGGTCCTGTGTAGTACTGGAGACAGCTGAGCTGGAGGCCAGGACCATGAGTGGGTGAGGAGAGCATGGGGTGCAAGGGGACAGCAGACACCGGTAAGAAAAGGCTGGGCCGTGGCAGCTGCTACTTCCCATGGCTCCCTCAGAAGCCCCGAGCAAGAAGGGAAAGTTTACCAGGGGATAGTACTGCGAAAGTCAGTAATTTCCTGCTAAGAGCTTTACCATCATCTCTAATGATCATGAAAATTCTCTTGTGTATTCTTGAGTACTGGTACCATCATATAAGGGGCTTCCCAGGTGGCTCTAGTGGTAAAGAACTTGCCTGCCAATGCAGGTTAGACATAAGAGATGCCTGTTTGATCTTCCTGAGTCAGGAAGATCCCCTGGAGAAGGGAAGGGCAATCCACTCCAGCATTCTTGCCTGGAGAATCCCATGGACAGAGGAGCCTGGAGGGCTATAGTCCATGGGGTCGTACAGAGTCAGACACGACTGAAGCAACCTAGCACACAGCACACACACGATCATATAAAACAGGCCACCCTTGGCCAAAGTAGCAAAATTAAACAGGTGGTAAAGCCAGACTAGGAATCTGGAGTTTAGGTTTCAGGCCCAAGATGCTCTTGCCCACATCGCACTGTCGTCCCGGAGGAGCCGTGGGCCAGCCAGTCAGCAACCTCACGGTTCACTGTGAAGGCAGCCGGTCCCCGCTCAGACTCCTTTCTGGAATCTGGTTGCCAGTCCCACTGCTGGGCAGATGTGGTCAATGGAAAGTGCATCCATAAACCGAATCAGACCTACTTTGCTTCACTCTCACCCCCTGGCTCTTATCTGGCTTTGGGAAAGCCCTCAGCATGTGACTCTAGCACGGGGAAAGTCTTACACTTAGCCAGATTTTCACCCCTCCCCTGGTGACAGGACCTCCTGATGTCCTTCCAGTGTCCACGACCCTGCTAGATAGCAGTCCCCAGACCCAGACATCAGGTTTCAAGAGTTCCTGACACGCAGGAGGCCTAGGCTTTCTCTTCCCTGCACTGTGGCTCCAGCTACCTGGGCACATGTCAGGGCTCTGAACCCCATTCCTGATGAACTTGGATTGAATGGCCTAGGGCTTCTCACCTATATGCTGCCAGAATAAGTCTCCATGCTGAGTTTTCTCCTGTGTTTCAGTGTTAAAGAGAACAACGCAAATAAGGTTATATTTTTAAAAAATAGGACTCTTAAGAGAGTGCACCTAGTGCTACCAACATTGGAGGGAGCTGTGAGGCCTGGCGAGAGAATACCAGTGACGGCTCTAAGCGCCCAGTGCTCCATAACTGGCTGGTGGCTGCCCACAACTGCCCCTCTGCCCCTTCATGGAACCTGCAGGAACTGAGGAGAGCAGATCTCACGTGAGCTCATTCACTCAGTCCGACTCTTTGCCACCTCATGAACTGTAGCCCGCCAGGTTCGTCTGTCCATGGAGATTCTCCAGGCAAGAACACTGGAGTGGATTGCCATGCCCTCCAGGGGATCTTCCCAGTCCAGGGATCGAACCCATGTCTCCCGCATTGCAGGCAGATTATTTACCATCGGAGCCATCAGGGAAGCCCCAACAGAGGAGTAAATCTGCCACCAGCCTCCTGGGCTCAGTGAGGCAGCCGCCCTCGGTGACCCACTTCTGGAAGGTCTGGCCTCGCTCAGATGGATGAAGGCCCAACAGGAGTGCTCCTCTCGGGGAGCAGGTTTGCCTCCCTTGTCCTGCTGGACACCTGGCACTAGACTCACTAGGGGACACTTAGACACGAAGAAAGCTTAGAGTACAGGGCCCCTGAGCAGTGAGACATGGAGGAAGAAAAGACAGGACGGGTTCAGAACTGCTTCAGTTCTCCACTGTGTTGCAAGCTGGCTGTGTGACCTAAAACAACTGAATTAACCTCTCTAAGCATCATTTTTTCACACAAAACTACAGATGATCCTGACCTTTTGGGATTATTATATGGAGTAAATGAATCAATCTGCGTAAAGCCCCCAGCACAGGTCCTGGAGCTGGGCTCCGGGATGCGGGGAGAGCAAGGAGCTGGGCCGGGGAGAGAGGCAGTCTGGGAGGTACCCCGGGGAGATGACCCCGCTGGTCGGGATGATCAGTTAGGAACCCAAGCGCCACTCAAACCTGTGTCTAGCAGCCAGTGTGGAGAGCCGGGGGGGAGGATGGGCTGGCAACTGCTCATGCAGGTCAATTCAGAACCCTCTGAGAGCGGGCGTCCCTTCAGCAGGACAGTGGGGGCTCACCATGTCCACCACGTTTGCCATGACAAGAATGAAGATGGCCAGCATGGCCCAGGTGTTCCTGGCCCAGCGCGTCCGGTCAATCCAAGTAGAGAAGGCCACGAGCTTCTTAGGAAAGGCCTATAAGCATGGAATTTCAAGGGCCTTGAGCCTTGACAGCTTTCTCCTCTGTAGACATGGCTGCTAATCACTCTGCTTGCTCCCACACTTCCCAGCAACCTGGGAAGCCATACTGAGCGTGCGCATCAACCAAAACCCGACAGCGGCAGGCCTGAGAAGGCACGTGGGTCCCCGCTCAGCCTGCCAGTGCTGCTGACGGTGTGGGAGACACACCATGACCCAGGTATCAGAGCCCTTCCCAGAGCTGCTTGGGCATCAGCCCGGAGCCTGTGGGTGGCCCTCCAGCAGCAGTGCACTCCTGGCCTCCGGGTGGTGAAGCCAGGTCAGGGGAGTTTTCAGGGCCGGGTGACTTTGCCTGGCCCCTCCTGCCTTCCCTGGGTCAGTGTACCTAAAACCCCCAAGTTACTTGTGAGTTACCTGCTGGATTAAATTTCCTAAACTGCTGCTTTTCCCTTGTCATTCTGATCAAAACCTCTGCCTGGCACCCACTGCTTATAGGAGAAAGTCTTAATCCCTTGTGTCTGGCTTTGGGTCCTTTGCAATTGGAGCCAGTTCACCTTCCAGCCAGTCCTCTTCTGCTTTTCAACACAGGTTCCCATTTATCTTGATACAGGCTCTCTCACCCTCACGTGCTCAAGGGCCTGGACCAAAGTGGGTGCAGAGCCAATAGTGAAGGAGTCTGTCATAAACAAAAGGATGGTGCTGAACCATCGCAACAGGAGTCATCTACTTGTCAGGACCTGACAGCGCACAGCTCCATCAGCACCCGCTCTCACCGGGAGTGACACTCACTTCCAGACGCTCTGAGCCAGGAGGAGATGCGCTTCTTACCCGCGGAAAGATGGCAGCCAGCGAGCAGATTGTCAGGATCAGGAGCAGAGCCTCCCCAACCACAAAGGTCACATAGTTCGTCATGAGCCTGTAAGAGAGAACACGATGAGGAAAGGCCCAGGGGCTGGGGGCGGGGGTGGGGCGTGGGCAGGGGCTTAGTGAGCTGGGTCGGGGGCCAGGAGAGCAGAGGAAGGGAGACAGAGGGCAGACTCTCTAAGTGAGGCCAAGCCTGTACCCTAAAAGTTCCATGTGATTTCCCCTCCACACAGCTGCATGCAGGGTCTGGGGACACGCAACCCTCCCCAGCTGTAACTGTTCTTTAGAGGCATTTCCCAGAGAAGGGCAGACTTACAGATGCCCTGGGTAGAGCCCAGTAAAATCTGGGAAGGGATTCTTAGGAACAAGCCTTCTGCCACGTCACTATGATGGAAGGGGAGAGCATGGAACAGAGCAGCTTATGGCCAAGGGCTGCTGAGCTGACAGTGTTCACTGCATCCCTAGACCTTAACCCTAGGTGCAAAGTAGACAGTAAATGTTTGTGGAGTAAATGAAAGAATTTGGTCCTCACAACAATTCTGAGTTAGCCAGATATTACTATCTTCAGATCATCAGCATCCTGATCTTTCACTTTACAAGGGAGCAAACTGATGCTCCAGGAGCCCTTAGTGATGTGTCCAAGTTCATAGAACAAATAGGCGACAAGCCACACCTCGAACCTAGGACTATATGACAAGTCCAAGGCTCTTTTAAGTTCCCCAAACTGTGATCAGAACAGGGCTCCACACCTCTTCCAGTGGGGAATCCCTGAACTGGAACGAACTGCTGATCAGCTACAGGGAGAAAGCAAGGGAGAGGGCAGCCATCCTTCAGTTCAGACTTCAGCAAGGACTGGGGCAAGGATTCCACAACACCCTGCCTTGCCCTGGAGGACCTGCTGCCGTGAGAGGAGACTAGTCTATACCCAGAGCCTGAAATACGTCTTTACTAAGATGAACCAAGAAAGGGAGCAGGTGGGCCATGGTGATTGAGGTTGGAGAGCATCTCCAGCCCGTCTTCTTGTCCCAGCACCACTCAGGCCCACCCAGCCAGATGTCCATCCCCTGGACCCCTCCCTTCCTCAGCTTTCTCAGCCCTGGTGTGAGCTCCACTTTGACGCTAGTTCTATTCCAAGACCCAGGGGCAGACAGAAGGAAGGGGGTGCAGGGCGCAGTCCCAGCATTCCCTGGACTGCTCTGGGGATGCAGCACAAGGAACCAAGCCTGACGCCCTGAGTCAGGCTCCATCTGAGGCCTTCTCCCTTCAGGCCTCCAGCCTAGGTAGCTTGTCCCCTTCCGCCCTCCCGACTGTCGGGCCTGCCCTGCCCGCCCCTTACCAGGGGTCAATGAGGATCTCCACCACAGCCGTGCAGAGTAGGACAACGCAGGAGCAGCTGAAGGCAGCCCCGCTCTGCTTCTCCTTCTCCACCGAGTAGCGGGTTTCCATCTCGGGGTCCATGAACCGCATGGACAGGAGGAAGGTGTTTCTCTTCTTCACTCTGCAGTGCAAACAAGCCCCGTGAGACACATTTAAGAAGACTAAACTTCCTGGAGTGTGTGCCAGGGCCGCTCAAGGCTAAGACCAAGGGGCCGGGTGTCCACGGGGCCGCTTACACCTGGGCAGACTCCCGCTCTAGCAGCGCCTCGTTGAGTAGCTGGTTGAGCTCATGCTCGTCCTCGGAGGCGTCCACCACGCGATCAGCCAGGTCCTGAAGGCGCAGCCTCCGGCGAGGGTTGGGGAACGAGGGGTTGTCGGCCTGCAAGGCAGGGCAGCAGAGTTGGGGGGGCAGGTGGGGTGGAGTGGGGAGAGGTTGGGGAGATACACGGCAGTGTTGGGGGAAAGAGAAACAGAAGGGATCACAGAGCACCGCCCCATGGCTCTCAAAACCATCTCCTAGGGAAAGTCTTCCCAGTGGTCTCACGTGGCTCCATCCTGCTTGGGTCTGGACCCAAAGCCGCAGGCTTCCGGCTTTCCCTGAACTCACCCAGGCCCCAGGCCCCTAACAGGAGCTCTGCAGTGACCACCCACTAATGGTAGTGTGGGAAGCAGCCACCGGTCTCCTGAGCAGGAGACCTGGAGTCAGAGACTGCTGCTGGGCAGCGCGGTGCCAGCACCTCCTGCTATGAGGACGGGGGTGTCATACAGCCGTATGCATTGGCATTCTAGGGGGTGGAAAAGACCCCCAGCCCTCGGGCTTAAGGGAGCTCTTAAAAGAGCTCAGATCTGGCTCATCTGAGGGGAGGAAGATCTGAGGGGGAAAGCAATGCAGAGAAACTAACAATCTTACTGCTAGTGGGGTGGTGGGGCTGGGGTGCCCCCTACCATTTTTATTCCTGGTCACAAAGGAAAAGCATCAGCTCCAGACACATGACTCCAGACCATGACTACACAGCCGTCAGTCCAAACGACAACTGGGACTGGGCTCGTTAGGGCTGTCTGGATGGGTCCAAGAGTCTATCCGGAAGCTAGAACCAAGATGCCCTGGGCTGGAGCTCAGGCATGCCTCAGGTCGAATCTGACCCGTATAATCCACACTCCTCCAGCCCCAATTTCTTCTCTGTAACACAACACGGATGCTCTTTTCCAGCACCAGGAACCTCTGTCCCTGAAGCGTATCTGAGAGCAATGAGACACTGGCTAATCGTGAGGACAGAAGAAATCACAGGCTGCTAATTAAGCCTTTGTGTCCTTGTTAGTGAATTACACTGCATTGGTATTCCACTTTCTATCAAGAAAATCACAACAAGGAAGAGTTACTGAGCATTGTGGTGCTCAGGAAAACCCAGTTTTTCTTCAGCCCCGTCCACCCTCTTGTCCTCCAGCACCTGGTCTGCAGGCACAGGGCAGCAGAGACCGGTGGTGAGGCTGACCAGCTCACGGCAGCCTCTGCAGGGCAGCAGAGACTGGCGGTGAGGCTGACCAGCTCACGGCAGCCTCTGCAGGGCAGCAGAGACCGGCAGTGAGGCTGACCAGCTCATGGCAGCCTCTACAGGGCCGAGACCCATCTCAGCACTTGCCTCTGTCAGTGGCTATACTGAGGAAGCTCTTCAGTAATGGACGGATCCTGGACAGGATCCTGAACTCCCAAAGTGGACCCTGGTCTCAGGGGGACAGCCTGTTGATTCCTTTGGAAACCCTCCATCTGAGCACAGCACTTGAGGGCTTTGGACCTAGCTAGATAGGTGGGCACAGCCCTGAAGGCCCACTTCCAAAACAGTCCAGTCCTGGAGCAGTGTCCACTGGTGTCCCCACTGCCCTCAGACCTACAGGGTTCGGGACATCAGAGCTGGACCAGGCCGTGGCAGTGGGCACATCTTCTGACCTTAGCCAACCCATCCCCAGTAACTGAAGAGGGGCCCGTGAGACCAGGTGGGGGGTGACCTGCCCCATGTTATGCAGTTCCAAGGATGGAGCCCAGCTAGGGGCCAGGACTGCCCTTCAGCTCAGGACTCTTCACCTTCTGCCTCCTCATCTCTGCCCACATCCCAGGGCTCAGCCCCACCCATACCTGGGCATCTTGCTCCTCGGGCTCCTCAGATACAGAGCCGCTGGTGTGAATGCTCCCGTTGGACTCCTTGGTCTCAATGAGGGCAGGGGAGCTGGGCTTTGAGGAAGGCGGCGCTCCGTTCAGCAGGGCCTGCAGCAGAAGGGAGGGGCCGTCAGGGCCCCCAGGCACTGCCAGCTGCCCACCCAGGCGAGGGGCTGGTCTACTCTCTGGTTTGGAATCTCCCCACTAGAGTTCAGAGGCCTCATAGCCTTAGAAATCTCACTATTCGTTTCCTCCTCCAGAACATCCATATTAGAATGCTGTAATTTTCTAGTATTAAATTTCTAGTATTAAAACTTTTCCAAGCAGAGAAAGATCCTATTGTTCCAACTCCTATTTCTAAGTAACTCGGGGACACAGAGCTTCACAGGGATCATTTTTGGGGTAGAGAGCCCTGTCAAACACCTTCCAAACATCTGAATAAATTCCATAAACCAGTTTACCCAGGGATTAGTACTTTTCCTTGACGGAATAAATGAGATCCTCTACACAGGAACACAGTCCACTCATTCATTTACTGAGTATTTATTGAGTAGCTACTGTGTGACAGGAACTGTTGTAACTTCTGGGGACACAGACACAATGTCCTGACCTGGGAGCCCACCTTCTAGTGAGGACAGGCAGACAGCCGTGAACAAAGAATAAATGATTACAGGAGGTCCGAGAGCAGGGCCTGGAGAGGCAGGGGAGGCACGGGACACAGGGGTTCCCGGGGAGGTGACTGTAAAGGGGAGGCTGGAGAGGAGTCACTGTGAGGATCACATTTCCGTAAACACATGAGAGAGCATGTTATGCAGCTCTCGGGTTTTGGGGAGCAGGAAGCCTGGAGTGGGCATGCACCCGGCGTGGGTGTGCAGCCAGAGTGGGCGTGCACCCGGAGGGTCTGAGCAGCAGCCAGGAGGCTGGCACTGCCCTAGTTGAGCGAGTGAGTGAAAGGGGTCGGGCGGTGAGGACCTCCTGGGAAGATGCTGAGCTGGGGGCGGGTGACATGATTCACCCAACATCCCTGCAGGATCACTCTGGTGGCTGTGAGCAGACAGGGCAGTGGGACGAGGGCAAGAGCAGGGTGACAAGTTGGGGGGACCACCGCGCTGACACAAGCATGAGACGACAGTGATGCAGATGGGACATGGCTGCCAGGGGTGAGAGAGAAAAGGGGGCCTAGAGGTACATCATGCAAGAAGGGGCTCGTGGAGTGTAGACGGGGGCAAGGGTGTCTTCAAAGGTTTGGGGCTGAGCAGTTATAAGAATGGAGTTGCCACTGATCGAGATTGGGAAGACCAAGGAAGAGTGGGTTCTAGGGTAAAGAGAGGTTTGGGAACTCAGCTTTGGACCAGTGGGCTTCCCAGGCGGCACAATGATGAAAAAAACCTGCCTGTCAATGCAGGAGACACAAGAAATGCAGGTTCAATCCCTGGGTTGGGAAGATCTCCTGGGGGAGGAAATGGCTCTACCCACTCCAATATTCTTGCCTAGAGAATCCCATGGACAGAGGAGCCTAGCAGGCTACAGTCCACGGGGTCGCAAAGAGTCAGACATCACTGAGCACGCATGCACACACACACACAGATGGAAATTCACACGTGACTGGAAGTTTAGTGCAGGGATGCCAGGGAGCTGAGATCGCAATCTGGGAGCTGTTGGTGACGGCATTCAGGACAACTAAATGAGACTGGCAACAAGGTCCATAGAGAGGGGAAACGTCTTTCCAACACTTGGGAAGGATTCATTGTGGTAACTCTTCTCACACTCTCCTCCTCATCACTCTGTTTAACTAAACCACGGGAGGAGGCCGCTGCAGATGGAATGGTGTCTGCCACGTGAGGCCCAGAGAAGCCCTGTCACCTCTGTCCCTGCTGCTCCCTGTCACCACTCACACATGGATCAAGGATCATCTCCTCTATTTTGTCCGTGCTTGACTGCTTCCAACTCACTCCCTGCTGAGCAGGTTTGGTGATCTGCTAGCTCGGCCTTCTCAGAGCACATCTGGAGCAGAAGTTCTAAACTACCATTGAGCTAATCACAAAGGCTTATGATAACTCTGCTAAGCTGTCAGCATAGTTAACACCCCCTGGGGGCTGACAGTTGCTGCAGCACCAGGTAGAGAAGACAACTAATGGATACGATCTACAGCAGGCCAGCATCTTCCGTTCTCCGAGGGAGATGGGCCACGGTGCTGGGCACGAAGCGGATGCCTGACACAGATCTGACAAGCATCATGTGACAGAGGGTTCATCTCATAAACAACAAAGTCTACAAATCAAAGGTGCAGAAAGTCCTCAAAGGTTAGATACGAATATGCCATTCACAGAAGAGAAGCCCCAGGCTGACAACCATGTGGAAAGTGTCCAGTCATACTAATAACTGAAGAAATGCGATTAAAACAGTGAGATACCCTGGCTTCATCTTTCAGATGAATAAAGAAAAAAATGAGTCAAGAACCAGCAAGGGCCCAGGGAGGGTGGCAGGAGGAGGGGACATGGATTAAACTTACATTGTACAGAACCTTTAACCCAGCTTTTCTACTTTGAGACATTTATATTTTTCAGGTAGGGGCATCTAAGAAACAGCTGAAAGTCAACTTTACAAAATACTGAAAACCTGGATTGCCTCAAAATGTCAGTACACGTTTTGAAGGGAACAGCGCCCATGATTCCATGAGGAATGGGTCGGCTCGTTTGTCTGGTTGGAGCACTCAGGAAGAAGTCTGACTCCCATCCATGGGATGCTGTCGCCTGTGCTTCCGTCCTGCATGGTGGCATCCGGGTCCCGGGGCCGAACAACTCAGACCCTACTCCTACTCACCCGGAGCCTCTGTGCCAGTGTTTCAAGCTACACATCCATGAACTCAACTTTTCTCTAATTGGAAAACTGAATAATGAAAAACAGCTTTATAAAGATAAGCCAAGACCCCACCTGTGACCCTCTCGGGGGTGTCAGGTGCCACAAACAACTCCTGGCTCACATGATGCACCATGCAAGGGTTGATTGAATAAGAAAACACAAGATTAGAGCAAACAGGAATGTGTGTGGCCGTCACAAAGATACATTCGACTGCTGCTCTGTGACTTCAAGGTGGTCCCTAGGACAAGCAAATTTGTGGGTAATTTTTTTTTAAGGAGTAACATTTTAAAATTTACTAAAAACTTTTTTTTGGCCAGAAACTGTAAATGTTCCATCACTTCACAAAGGTCACTGATTCCTCAAATGATTGTCAGTTAGCATCTTACAGAATTGCTTAGAAGAAGATTTTTAGTTTGTTCTAGGGAATATATTGAAATTTCGCGTGTAGCACTCATAAAATATGAAGACGCAAGAATTCTGTGACCAGGTCAAGGGTCATTTCCTGGGGCTCCACTTTCCACCCTGACATTTCCTAATTTTCTGCAGGATAGCTTTCTACTTTTTCTGAGTTCTTTAGAGCATTTTCTGTTGCTCAGACTTTACCCTTGGCACAAAATACCTTGTACTGCTCTTTACTCTAACACTGCACCTAGAGGACCTCTCACGGTTCTGCCAACTCTTCTACAATCTCATATCTAGGCCTGGGGGTGGGCGGAGGACTCACCGAGCCGTTGAGGCCATTTTGGGCAGCTGTCTTCTTCACCTCTGGCTTGGAAGCGATGATGAGGTAGGTCTCAATGCCCTTCTCTTCCAGGTAATCACAGCGACTGCCCCCCTCGCCCGGCTCCACGTCGAACTCTCCTTTCAGGCAGTCCATGGTGCTCTGGGAGATGTGCACACGCCTGGGTTCCGATGAGAGGGGCCCTGAGCACAGGCCAGGCAGCCCCCAGCCCACCCGCTGCCCCCGGGACACAGCAGTGCCCGGCGAGACCTGCCACTAGCTGGCTGTGTGGGCAGCCCCACATCTCCCCCTCTCTGAGCTTCAGTGGTCAGTCCGTGAGATGGTCTGTCCTCCCAGGCAGGTGAGGATATCAGATGAGATAAGGAACTGAAGTCTGCTCTGAACACGAAGGTCATAAAGTCTGATTAGTATCCACCCGGTGTGAGTTTCAGCTGTACCACCAGCTGTCAGGGGGTAGTAACCCATGTCTAGGGAGCCACTTTAGGGAGAGAATTGTGACTGCGTCCGAGGGAAGCTGCTGGACCCAGGCTGGGAAGGTTTGGCCACATCCCTGTCCATCCTGAGGACAGGGCCTGCCCAGAAGACCCTGACTGAGTCTGTAAAGAGCTCAGTGAGATGTGCAGGTGCTTCAGGGCCTGTCAGGAGACTCTCCCAGCTAAAAACGCCCTCCACTGAGACCTGCGCCCTGCTGGAGCTATGGGGACCTGGGAGCCCGGCAGCCCCACGGCAAGTAAAGGGGAGGTAGGACAGACTCCTGCAGAGCCCAGGAGGAGGAGCTGCTCCCAGGTGCGGAGGCCTGGTTCTCCAAGGTCCCTCGTCCCTTGTCCGAGGGATGGCTGGGATGGTCCACTCCCTCAGCCCCTATGCCCGTCCCCACCCTGGGAAGGAACACGCGCTCACCCAGGGATGCCGCCAGCCTCCATCTTGTTGGCCACGGTGACGTCGGTGGACCACACGTCGTACTGCCAGCGTTTCTGGCCAAGGACGCCCCCCAGCACGGTGCCCGTGTGCACCCCCACGCGCATGTCCACCCCGGTCTTGGTCTTCTCCCGCACATACCTGCCAGGTACCCACACAAAGGAGGGTGGGTTGAGCCTGCGCCCAGCCAGGCAGCCAACCCCTCTGCAGCCGCTACCAGCTGCCCCCCCTGCTTTCTGCCCACGTCTGAGTCACGCACTGCTGGGGTTACAGCAGGCAGCGGCGTGAGCCCACATTCAACAACATGTGTATGATTTGGGGGGAGACAGGGGGCCGGAAACAGCAGAGACCCTCTGCCCCCGAGGGACCTCCGACTGCTCTCATCCGATCACTCGTCTGTGCCGCTGACGTCACCGAGCGCCTACTATGTGCAGGCCCTGTGCTGGTGTGTGTGCGTGGAGGGGACCAGCCCCGGCCTGAGACCTCCAAGAGGAGACAGACGTGAATTTCAGAATTTTGCCCAACCGTGATGGGAGTGGAGGTGAATCTCTAAATCCTGAACCACGGTCCCCAGGGAAAGGCAGTCCCGGCTTCTCTCCAGCCAGTCCTAGAGGAGGATGCTAACAATGGGAAACCACCCCCTTGGACACACGCCCAATTCCCAGACTCAGCAAGGTGCTTTGGGGGTGCTGATGCCACCCAGGGCCCCCCAGAGGCCTTGAGGGGACAGCCAGGAGCATCCCCCAGGGATGTCCAAGCTCAGGGCAGACACCGCAGCGGGAAAGATCCTGGGGACCCAGAGCTCACTGCCCTCAAGGCAGGAGCGGAGCTCTGAGCTCAGAGGCCAGGGTTCCAGGCCCGGCTCTGCTGCACATCAGTGGTCACTCCCCTGCTGCACTCGGATTTCCTGGTTGAAGAGACAGGCATGGGGATCTCTGAACTTATCTGTCCTGGGGGGTCATGATGAGGAAACACAGGGAGAAGAGATGGGGGGACACTTGGGAGGATAATAAAGAAAATGTGAAGTGGAGGCATTTCGTGATGAGGGCACCTCCCAGCAGAACAAACAGCATGGCCTGAGGCTGGAAAAGCCTCCGTCAGGGGCTGCACCCACGTCACACCCCGACGGACCTTCCTCGGGGGCCTGGGCTGCACAGGGCTCATCAAAACAGGCCAGCTCGGAAGGTGTGCTTCCCCAAGGGGCCGGGACCCATATTCTGGGAGCCCCCCCATCTCCCGCCAGCGGCGCCCCACTTACGAGATGGCCTCCACCATGGCGAGCCCCATGAGGATGGAGCAGACGGCGTGGTCCTCCCGGTAGTCAGGCAGCCCACAGATGCAGTAGTAACAGTCGCCCAGGATCTTAATCCGCAGCTGGTGGTATTTCTGAAAGGGAGGGGTGTGGACTGGGGTCCTGAGGCCCCCCTCCTCAGCGAGGAGGGGTGAGAGGCAAAGATTGCTGGGGAAGGCTGGGTGGGAGGAAGTCGTGGGAGACAGGGAGGATGGGGAGGGGAGGCCCAGGCCACGTCGGTGCCCCCTGCCCCGCACCGTGGAAAGCCAGCCGAGGGGCAGGGTACTTACAGCCGCCAGCTTGTCGAAGCGGGCAAAGAGCTCATTAAGCAGCTTCACAAGCTCCTGGGCGCTGCAGGCTGAGGACAGCTGGGTGAAGCCCACGATATCAGCAAAGAGGATGCTGCAGGGGAGGAAGGCCCAGCGGTGAGGACGTGGATAGCAAGCCAGGCTCCGTGCTGCCCACCGCCAGCTCCCACTCCAGCTCCCAGGCAGCCAGGTCCTCGTCAGGCCCCAAAGTGGTGAGACCCTGGCACATCCAGGGCACATTCAGGGCTCTGGCCTCTAGCTTAGCTTGTTTGTGGTGTCTGTACAAAGACGGGCCTAGACCATATAGCGCATCTCAGCCCCCAACGTCCAGCAGCAAGGCAGCTCCTGCAGGGGCTGAGGTTCATACTGTGGGGAGGGAGTGCGTGTTTCTAGTCCCCAAGAAGACTCTCGAACTCCACAGTCCTCAGTTGGCCCCCCGAAGCCCCCATCCAGTGCTTGGAACCCAGGTGGCCGGCGCACCTGACGTTCTCATGGCGGTACATGTACATGGTGTTGAACTGCTGCTGGTCCTTCTGGCTCTCATCCTTCTTCATGTCCTTCAGCATCTCGTCGGCCACGTGCTTGGGCAGGATGGAGAGCATAAGGTTCTCCTGTGGGAGGGGAGAGGGTGAGCAGGGAGGGCAGGGCCGGTGTGGACACTCTGGGAAGAAATGCCCCAATCCTGGTGACAGACATGGGCCAGGAACCAGGTGACCTTCCATGGAGACCTGGCAGGGCAGACCCCACGCTGGGAAGCAGCTGGAGGCCAGGACAGGTCAGTTCCTGCCCTGAACAGGCTGAGTGTTGAGACCTGAGCGTCTTCAGAGCACTGATGGGGCTCAGAAACCCATGGAGAGACTGAGTGACTCGTTACCATGAAGCACTTAGAGTGGCGTCTGCACACAGCAGGTATGCCATATACCTTAGCTGCTCTTGTGTCGCTTGACGTGAAGTGTCACTAAGGCACCGAGACAGAAAGTGTCCAAGAAAGACAAGGTCTACACTTGTCCCGGGCTTCCAAGCTGACCACAGGCTGACAGATGACAAGCTCCAGGGGGTTTTCAGGTCAGCAGGAGACCTTCTGTCCCTCGGCCAGGCCCTGTGAGCTCTGTCTGGTCCAGGCATCATGATGAGGGGACACAAAGAAGGATCCTGCCTGCCATGCTCGTCTCAGCCTTTTTCTCCCCCTGACATATGCATGCGGGGTGCACAGTAATACAAGGAATCAGCAGGTGTGTGAGGGGCTGGGGAGGACATGCCAGGCTGGGAAGGGTGGAGAGGGCCCACAGGACACCAAGGATCGAGAAAGTCCAGAGTGCTGCTGCCTGGCTACTGCAAACTCTGCAGCCCCTGCCCACACGGTCAGGCCTCCCCCCCACCCTCGGACTCTGCCCCAAACTCTGTCCTCCAAAAAAAGACTCTCTGGGCTCCCTGGGAGCCTTGGGGACATCAGGATACAATCTAGTCCTGTGCGGTGGCCGCTCCTAGCACAGCCTGGGCTCTAGGACTGTCAACCAGGGCCAGACAAAGGCAGCAGCTGAAACACAAAGCTTTGCAGCTCTGATGCCCCAAACCCAGGTGCCTTGAAGACAACAGAGTGAGGAGGTCGGGGCTCATCTCTGGGGAGTGCCACGGGGGAAACTGTCACATTTTGCATCATATGCTTCTGTAGCTTTTTGCAAGAGAATAGATGAGTTCTGAAAGCAGATCATCATTCAACGTCAAATTGTAAAATAATAAGAAAGAGGCTGTGTTGTAAATTACGGCTACTGATCTTCGTGTGCCGTGTGAGGCAACCTCATGGTCGACCAGAAACGGTTAAGCAGGCAGAGTCTACTTTAAGGTAGAGTCTGATAAGGGGCCTCCCAACTGGCACTGGTGGTAAAGAACCTGCCTGCCAATGCAGGAGACGTAAGAGACGTGAGGTTGATCTCTGAGTCAGGAAGATCCCCTGGAGGAGAGCATGGCAACCCACTCCAGTATTCCTGCCTGGAGAATTCCATGGCAGGGCCTACCTTAAGTCACTCCGATAAAACAGGTCTTAAATAAGAAGTAGGCATAGTGTACACAGAAGAAGGGACAATTTGTTAGATGAGAAAAAATGCAGCAAAGGGACTTGACAGAAAAGAACATTCTAGAAGGTGGAGGGCAGGAGCAGGAAAGCGGCTGAGTGGGCAGTGAAGGAGGGGCTAGGCCCATGTCACAACCGCAGTTTTGTGCCGGCCAGGCTCTGCTCTCCTCCTCCTCCCACCACCTTCCACATCCAATTTCACATCCCCGGATGGCTCCCACAGTGCTCTGCTCTGTGGTCCCAAGGCCTCCTCCATGTGACCCACTTGCTTTCACGGCCCCGACTCCCCGACTTCCCTAGTGGCCCCTCCCAGTAGACAAGCTGGACACCATCTGCTTTTTTCTGCATGCCTTCCTGCCCTCTGCTCTCGTGTCACTCTTTCTAGAACACCCTTCCTCACTGACCTGCCACCTCCCCAGAGCCCCCAGCCCCTGGCCAGGTGTGTTCACCCTGCTCCTCACTTATACCCACTTTACCAGCATCTTTGCTGATGCTGATCTTGTTTGCCCTTACATTTCAGAGATTCTAAACCCATTCCTGGGTCCTGGCCTCTTTTAAGACTGTGTGATGCTAACGATGGATCTTTCTGATAAATCCTCACACACATAGAAGGTTCCTGACAGTCACTCTCAGAGTCCAGGTAAAACTCCAGCATTTCTTCCACGTCTCCTTGGAGGAGGGAGAAGCTGGGATCCAAGTGCACTTGCCAGGTGGGTCTCACAGAGGGCGCAGGCGTGGACAGGACAGGAGCCACCCAGGGCAGTCTCAGGGGCCCAGAGCAGAGAGATATGGCTTGGCCTCCCCAGCAGAGAGGCAGAGCCTCACCCTGCTCTTCCTAAGATAGCAGTTGCTATATGTTTTGAGAGTCATAAGAATGTTCCAAGCCTCTGACCCATTAATGGCTCCTCTGGGAATTTATCCAACAGAAATAATCCGAAAGAAATAAAAAGATTTATGTGCAAGAAGAACCTCACTGCAGCATCACTTACACTTGTAGAAAAAACTCTAAGCAGCCCAAATGTCCAGAAAATGGCTCATTAGATTGTGACACATCCTCTGGATGGAAGATTATGAAACTTTAAAAATGACCTTGATGAAAACTGTTACAAGGAAAGAAAGAGAAGCAAGACACAGAACTGTATTCTGTGAAGGTGACGCTGGATACACGTGCATCTTAATAACAGCAGAAGGATATATGCCAGACAGAAACGGGCGATTCAATGCAGGAGATCTAATTAGGAGAAAATTCCAGATGTTTTTCGAAACTGCTAAATGGTGTCATCTAGAGAAGGAGGTGGCAACCCACTCCAGTATTTTTGCCTGGAGAATTCCACAGACAGAGGAGCCTGGCAGGCTACGAGCCTACGGGGTTGCCAAGAGTCAGACACGACTGAGCAACTAACCCACCTCCATATGGCGTCATACTGCTGCGGCTTTTTTAAATTACGTTTTAAACTGGAAATAAACACAAAACTTCCTGTTGCCTCCAGCTGTGACCTGACCCCAGCTTGTCTATAGCTACCACGGTTTTCTTCGAAAAGGACAATCCCGGCAAGGCCACTGAGCTAGCTCCAGACTCCTGTGTCTGCTCGGGTCTAACCTGAGAAAGAAGACCGACGGCCAGGCACGAAACAAGCGGGAGACCACAGCCTCGCAGCAAAGGGAGGAGGGAGGAGGCGGTAGCCCTCCCTTAGGAGCCGTGAGACAGAAGCAGCTCTCTGGCCTGCCTTCTTTCTGCAGTTCTCAGAAGACAGCACCTTGCCTGGCAAATGGACGCTATTGACCAGTATCACAGCTGTCCCTCTTCTTCCCTAAAACCTTCCTGCGTACCCTGTATTTTCACAAACGTGTAAACAGCCTCCATTCTGCAGGTGCCCGAATCGAGGTGTGGAGGGTTAGTGATTTGTTCCAGTTCCTCGGGCCTCATGGAAGATCCAGAACTTGAACCCAGGGCTCTTTGACTGATGGAATCAGGGGCTTCTTCTTCTTACCCAAAGGATGCAGTTTTCTCACACTAACTCTCTCACCTGCATCAGACGTTGTTCTGCTATGAATGTGAAGTGCCCAAATCTTATCTAGTAAGGAGATCACCTGGGAGTGAGCCCACCAGAACATTCTGTGGGCCCCAGTCCCCATGGTGCTATGTGGGAGGGTGGGTCCTCTGTGGGCGCCTCAGCATGGTGGCCTGGGGCACACCAGACTGCAGCTGGACTCCTCCTGATGGTCAGCAGAGGAGGAGGAGGAGGGTGCTGCTGAAGTGGGTGCAGGAGAGGCCTGGGCTCAGTCCTGGGCAGGCCTCACCCCATCTTCCCCGTGGGCTGAGGGGAGGAGGATAAAGGGGCCAATGCTATGAGCTCGGCCTCAGCGACTGACAGTTGGCTCTGAATGTAACCAACAATGAGGGCCCTGGGATACTGGGTTACCCCAAAGTTGTGAGAGATATCAGCTCCAGCAGCTCCAGAGGGGCTCACTTAGAAGAGGTGCCAGCAGGACTCCCCTACAGAGCAGGTGCAGTGAGCTGCCACTGGACTGACCACAAAGGGCCCAAGGTGCCCGGTTACTTCTGGAAGTACTCGACACTGCCAGGAAGAGCAGCAACCTCTGGTGAGTCCTTGGGTGCCTAGGCTTTAGAAGGTCCCCTGGTTCAGCTAAGCCCACCTCATGAGACCCAAGTCTTCATGACCCCGAGTCTGGCCTGCAGATGGGGGCCTGAGGCTCACCCAGCCCAGGACCCTCAGCTGACTGGAGACCACACTGAAGTTTGTAAGCACCACTTTAGAAGCATTTGAGAAGGATCGGAAGGAAAGGAAACTGAGGGGAAAGGCACAGCCATGATTATGTAGTGAGGAGGGGCTTACTGGTATACCAAGAAAAAGATCGTGCTGCTTAGGTCACTGCTAGAGACCCTGGCCTCCAAGGCCATGCTCAAGCAGCAGGCAAAACCTTCAACCAAGACCTGAGGATTAGAAAGAACACTTAAAACCCAGAGGACAAGGCAGCAATGAGATTCAAGTCACCTCCAGAAACTTGGACTGTATGAACAAAGATGCAGAGGTCCAGCCCTCACCCAGGCTCCTCTAAGAAAGACAAAATCCACTCATGATCACAGTCCCAAAGAACTGGGAGTAGAACAGGAAGATGTGATCAGAGTTTATCAGGAACAAAGAGAAGGCACAGAGGGAGGGTGTTCAACAATTTGGATGATCTTTTCATTTAAGTTTTCTTCTCCTTTAACCCTTTTTAATTTTTTAAATTGGTTTTTTGTAACATTTTCAAAACCAAATTGAAACTATCACCTCCACATCTTTAAAACTCCTGGCATTTTGAATTCTAACACTCAGCATTCATTATCAGGTGAATTTCTATGATCCACTCCAGACCCCTTCCTATCATCTCTCCTTTTATAAAAAATGACGTGTGTGCAGAGGCCACTTTTCTCAGGACTGTGCCTTTCCAGGCTGGTGGTGTCCAGAAAAGTTCTGGCAAGAGCCTGCTGGACATTTGCCAGAAACAAGACTGTGGGAAAAGGACATTTCCGTGCCTTGAAGCTACTTTAAAAATCTGATGGTCTAGACGAAAAGTAGGGATCGAAGTTGGAGGTTGAAGACAGATGTGAAGATAATAGTGACTAACTACACAGCAGGCTTTGCTAAAGAGACAAATCATTTTAAAGGTTTAAAAATCGTATTGGAAGGAAGAAGAGTAGCTGAAGCGGGTAGAACAACAACAACAAAAAAATCACTGAGTTGGGGTCAAGCTTCTAAGGCTCCTGTGACCCAGGGCATACACTGCCCCTTTGGCCTTGATTGCTCATCTGTAAAATGGGTTCTCTCTTTCTCTGTTCAAAGTGGAAATGCTTCCAGAAAGAAAACTTCAGAAGACACATAGGATGTATTTATGGAATATCTGGATGGGACATCACAGGACAATTGGTTACTCCCTAGTGGTCTGGTATAATGTACAGGATGAAGTTCAAAGTGGGTAAATGTAATAACCAACTACAAGAGAATAGAACTGGGGAGGCACAGTGTATCAACACGGGGAAAGTCTAGCCATTTGAGATGCTATTAGATCTTAAATGAATCCACAGCGTAAAATGGTGCCTACACAAGTCCGTTGGCCCTTAAGAGATGTTAAGGTCCTGAAAGAGGAGGTGGTGGAGCTGCTGGGTCCTCCCCCCAACAAAGAAACAGATCACCTGGGCCGTGGTCAGCAAGTGACCGTGAGGTGAGGGTGCTGGCGTTGGGGCACCTGAGGGTGGGCGGGGGGTGGGATGGGGGACTGGGAATCAGCTCAGGAAAGGGAGGGTCCTGCAGCCTCACAGAGAATGAAAGTCCAAGGAAAGCTATTGTGTAGAAAAGGGATGCGCTTGCTCTGAAGGCCTCAAAGGGAAGACTGCAGCAAATAGACTATTGCTTCCAGCGGAGGCAGAATGTTCTAAAAGTCAAAGGAGTTCAAATAAAGAATGTGCTGCCACGAGAGGTGGTGATCTCTCATCCTCAGATGCCATGTGAGAAGGCTGCAAGAGGGGGCAACCACCAATGGAGGACTGGCCAGCAGATGGGGACTCAGGGACCCAGAGGCTGTGACGTGGTTCCACATGAAGAAAGAAGGTGGGTGAAGAGCCTCCCGTAGCCCCTGTCCAGCCCTCAAGCTTTGATGATCATCCTGAAAATACACAGCAACGAAAGGCAAGGCCCTGACCCTCTGGGCAAAGAACCAAACGAGGTCCAGAAAGAGAAAGAAAGTCTCTGGTAGGCCTTATGAGTAGAGCAGAAGTCTGACCCTGTGAGTCGAGGAGAAGGACCCAGGCCCACTCCAGGGGCTGGGGCTGGGTGAGCAGACCCAGGTGGGGTGGGGGTCCTAGTCCCTGGGAGAAGAGACCACAGTGACCCCAGGCAGGATGATTGGCCTCCTGAGCTGTGGTCTCCTCATCTGGTCACGTGCTGAGCTGCTCAGACGAGCCCTGGACAGAGCACTGTGAGCACAGCCTCGGCCAGGCTTGGGGAAGGGACAGACCAAGCCCCCTTCTCCTTAGTGGGACTCATGCCAGGTCTCACCTTCCTGCCGCCCTGGGATTGAGACAGAGGAGGGGGCCAGCACTGCTCCCAGGGGCCCCGAGTGGTTACAGCTGATACTCCGATGAGGCAGATTCACGAGTTAATTACAGCAGCGTGGCCACCAGGGACTGGGATAAATAAGCTTGGCTGATGAGAAGCTAAGTTTCTACAACATCCTCGTGGAAGGGACAGAGGGAGGGAGACGGGTTAACTGTGGTGAGACCGACAGTGCCCGGGTGGTTGGCGCGTGCGCGTGTGTGTAGTGTCTGTATGAAGTAAGTGTGTTAGTTCTGCTTATCTAGTGAAAGGATGTGTGTGTTCTTATGTGTACACACGCACACACACACACACATCACTACAATGAGCTGGGAGAAGACCCACAGCAGTCTGCAAACATGTCTGTTCTGGTCCTCATTTATCCACATTCTTGGAGTTTCCAGGCCACTTAGAAGCCAAAAGGTCACTAGCCCCCAGCGGGTGCCCATCTTGGTCTGACTACCTGAGCAGAGGAGGCAGAAGGAGAAGGAAATGCCGAGTAGGAACCTGGCCTGTTAGCCCGGGGAGGTCAGGGCCCAAATAGCACCTGACCTGACAAGAGGACATGAGACCACATCATGTAATCTGGACAGTCTGCCATTTGAGTGTGAACAGACAGCCACCATTTAGACCCAGGGGGCCCACACGTGCTGCCTCATCCCAAAGACAAGGTCATGACTGAGGTCAAAGAACAGTCACTGGTCGCCTAGGCAGACCCCTGAGCTACATGCTGTGAAGGCCAATGGTGAACAGTATTCCCAGGAACTCAGGGGAACAAGGCCGTCAAGTTGCATGCCGACTGGCTGGTCTCACAGGGCAGGAGTGCTTTGCTGTCTTCAGACAAAAGCTGGGAGAGAGCAGAGAACGGAGAGGCTGCATAACTCAAAACCCAGCGTATCTTTAAACAAGACCTTCTGGGGTGAGACAGGCTCCAAGCCAGCAGCCCAGGATCTCCCAGAAAGACGAACTCCACACCCAACCTCAGAGTTGAGAGAACAGCCCAGAAACCGTACAGACCGAGGGTCGGTCCCCACCCCTACCTTGCTAGAGGGGAGAGCGGGTGCGGAGCAGGTGGGGCTGACAGTCGCCTGTCTGGGTGCCTGTGCAGTCCCCAGAGACAGGCTACTGCGGGCCAAGGTGACCAGCATCTCAGGAGACAGCCCTTTGGGCCCAAAGATAGCCACCCACGTGGTATCTGGAGCCCTCACCGGACAGCCTGGCACAAAGCAGGTGCTCCTAAGAGGTTTGGTGAGTTAATGAGCTGCCAACCAGGAGCCACGGCTCAAGGGGCAAGGCATCACCCTCCAGAACAGCACTTTCTGCAGTCATGGAAATGTTTGGTAATCTCTGCTGTCCAACGCGTAGCCACGAGCCAGCCACACAGAACTCCTGAGCACATGAAATGTGGCTACTGCAGTGAGGAAGTGATTTTTAATTTAAAAATTTTAAATAATTTTAAACAGTCCCAATGACTGTACACCTCTAGAATGCTACAGCAGCAATTAAGTCCAGCTCACATGCCAACTCTGAGGGATGGAGAGCAGCTGCCCAGAGCACTGTGTTGAGAAGGATGCTGAGGTCACATCTGTGATCAGTGGAGAAGAGTGCTAAGACGCCTGCTGTGCAAGCACAGACCATCTGCTTTCGTCTTGGACCCAGAGCAAACTCACCGCCTCCAGGCTAAAATCCTTAGAGCCATCTCTGAGCCATCACTCTCCCATATCCCAGTCTACCCTCCAGTACCCTGCCTTCAAAACATATCCAGAATCTTCTGTTCTCCTCATCATTCCATCCTGGTCTGGGCCATTATCCTCTCTCACCAGAATTACTGCAAAGTTTCTAACTGGTCTCCCTGCTTCTACTGCTGTGTCCTCTCCACCAGCAGCCAGACTGATACATTTAAATCCTCCAAAGCAGGGTTCTCCTTAAGGGAAAAGCCAAGGTCTAACAGCCCCATCACCTCTCTGCCGCACCTCCCACCTCTCATCCCCTCAGCTCTGCTCCAGCTGCGCTGACTGCCTTGACGTTCTGTGAACATACCTCAGGGCCTTTGCACTTACTGCTCATTTCTCTGATCACTGCATGGCTCACACCCTCACTGCCTTCAGGTCTCTGCTCAAATCTCATCTTATTAGAAAGCCTTCTCTGGCCCATGACATTAAGCAGCAATCTAGACTCTGTTCTGTTCACAGCTGTATCTCCAGTGTCTAGAAGCATACTGAAAGTATCTGTGGGATGAATCCTATCTTTGAGACAGTCTGACAATCTTATCCTGTTCCCATTTCATAGACAAAGAAACGGGGGCTCAAAGGGCAGAAGTAATTGGCTCAAGGTCATGCAGCAGGTAAGTGCCCTGGCTCGGATGTGAATGCAAGTCTCACTCTGCACCCCATGCTGTCAGACCTTTCCATTTCCCAAGGCAGTCAGAAATAACAAGTTTTTATATAGAATGTCTACATTTTTAAGTACTGGAAAGTTGTGAAGCTCTGGGCAGGTCAAAGAAAACAGAAACCAACAGCGTGGATGTCGTCTGGGACTACTCGCCTGACCCTCCTAGTTAGTAACTCTCCCGAATAGATAGCCTCACCAGGATGGAGAAGGGGTGGGCCTATTCCCCAGAAGGGTTTTGTTGTGATGATTAAATAATTTAGTAAAAACTCAGCCTACGACTTAGCACAAGAAATTGTTAAAAAAAAAAAAAAAGCACAACTACCCCTATTACTAAACAAAACTTCATCCTTCTAGCCAGATAAAGGTGGGGATGCACCATAACCCTGACCACGCTGGATGCAGACTGTGGACTCTGTGGCTGTGTGCAGAGGAAAACAGTGCTGGGCTATGTGGCCAGGGCTCAGGACCTTCCAGAGCCTGGCAGGGACCCAGCTCAGCGGCCACACAGCCCAGACAGGGGGCTGTCCGCCAGCCTCATGGGCAGTGCCACCAGTGCCCATTCCCCTGCTCCCCCACCGGCAGGGGCCCTCCCTGGCCTTAGAACAACCTTTCCTCTGAGGGCTCCTTACTTGCATCATCTAACATGCATTTATTTTGCCAAATCCTGGAATGTTAGAATGAAGACCATGCTGTGAAATCCAAGAGGTGAGAGCTGGAACGGAGAGATGCACTAATTCTTACTTCATGTCATGGGAAATTCACCTTCTGGGTTTTCTCAAACCAAGAAGCCTTCAAGGCTAAACTAAAAACACACTTGCACGTGGTTCTGTGAAGCAGTTAAGGCAGCAGGGATCTCCGGAGGCTGATGCCAGGGGGTTTCCTCTGTGGTTCCTGTCAAGTAGGTGATGGGTTTGCCCCACCCACATCAGCTGCTTATATAACAGGACGTCATCATGTAAAAAGGGAGAGGCAGAGCTGCAGCGGACAGCAGGGTGCATCCTCCTCCTCCGCCCCCATCCCCTACTGGCTCCCCGGAGGCAGGTCCCCAGTCCCAACCTCACTGTTGCCAGGACAACAGTGGGCACTCTGAGGGCTGACACTGGAAGCCAACCCCTAGGCTGGGAGGCAGCGAGCTCCTCACCTCTCTGTCACTCTCACTCCCCTCTCCCCACCAACTGAGGCTGAGATCACTCTGGGCCTTATTCTCACAGCTAAAGGTCTCAAAGGGAACAGGGAGGCCGGCTTGGGCAGAGACATTCAGAAAAAGACAGGAGATGAGTCCCAAGCCTCTCTTGCCTGAGAAGTCTGACTTTCATGGTAAATGGGTAAGACTCCCCTTGGAGACCTGCTCAAGGACAGAAGGTCACCCACCCCAGCAAAGACTCCTGCTTGAAGAAGAAAGGCCATCCCTGGTCACAGGTGACCTGGGCTTTGGGCTGAAGTAGGAGGAGAGGCAGAAAGAAGCAACTGTTGTCTACACATCCCACTAGGAGCTGAGTGGGACGCCCCCAGTGCCCACCCACACTGAATTCCCCAGGACACCACGGAGCAATGAGATCTGGCCCTGGCCCTCACTGGGGACGGGTGATGATGACTGCTTTTCTGACCCTGGGCTCCCCTGCAGCTTCCTCCTCTGGGAGCGTGGGGACCAAGGGCAGTTCTCCTCCCCCAGTGAGGGCCTGGTTGGCTTCCTAACTGAACGTGATCTGAGGGGAAGTGCAGACCTGCCTGTCCCCATCCTCTCTACACCCTCCCCCACAGGCTCCTCCAACCACTTCCCAACCCTGGGAAGTGATTCTGAGGATGTGATTCCGAAAGGGTCATCATTCTGCAGTCCGTCCTTGGTGACAGGTGTGCTGGCTGGATTTCCTGGATGCCTGCAGTTGCCAGGTGGCAGCTGGGGCGCTTAGCAACCCTCAAGGTCCCCAACTAAACCCTGGAGCTATGGTCACATGAGAATAAAGAAAAACAACTCCACCCTGTGGTCCCACTGGATGGCCTGAAGTGTCAGATATGTGCTCAGCAATGCAACGAGAGGCCCTCGCCTGCCAGGGCATGCTCGCTCTTAGAGCCTCAAACCCACGAGGCCCCACTCTCCCGGCAGAGGAGGAGACAAGCCGAGTCACTGGAACCCAAGACTCTGTCCCATCTCCTCGTCACCCAGGGGCTCCCTTGTCTCAGCACAGCCTTTTTCACCTCAACAAAAAGGAAAAAGAAAAAAATCCCAGTAAACTTGAAAGCCTGTTCTAGCTGAGAGCCCAATTTAAAAATTGTATTTAAAAAAAAAGATATTTTTTAAAAGAAACCCCTGGATTATGGGAAGTTTCTCTACTTCTCTGTATCTTCAAAATGTATCCAACAACAATAATATTAGTGGTAGACAGTTCAGGGTCTACTATTTCAGTTCAGTTGGTCAGTCGTGTCGACTCTTTGTGACCCCATGGAATGCAGCATGCCAGGCTTCCCTGTCCATCACCAACTCCCGGAGCCTACTCAAACATGTCCATTGCCTCAGTGATGCCATCCAACCATCTCATACTCTGTCGTCCCCTTCTTCTCCTGCCTTCAATCTTGCCCAGCATCGGATCTTTTCCAATGAGTCGGTTCTTCACATCAGGTGGCCAAAGTATTAGCTAAGTATGCAAAGTATGCAAAGCTTCAGCTTCAGCATCAGTCCTTCCAATGAACATTCAGGACTGATTTCCTATAGGATTGACTGGTTGGATCTCCTTGTAGTCCAAGGGACTCTCAAGAATCTTCTCCTACACCACAGTTTAAAAGTATCAATTCTTTGGCGCTTAGCTTTCTTTATAGGCCAACTCTCACATTCATACATGACTACTGGAAAAACCATAGCTTTGACCAGACGGACTTTTGTTGGTAAAAGTCTCTGCTTTTTAATATGCTGTCTAGGTTGGTCATAGCTTTTCTTCCAAGGAGCAAGAGTCTTTTAACTTTATGGCTTAGCTCTGTGCTAAATAAACCCTTTACATTTAGCTTCCATAATAAGCATATGAGACAGCGAAAACTTGAATATCTGGTTCTAAACTGCTACATCTGAGAATAAGCTGTGACTTTTATAAGGGTTAACACTTGCAAAACACAGAAGGAGGAAAAAAGACTTGAAGGAATACGCCTCTATCGTATTTTTTCTTTGGACTTGTCTGTTTTGATCAAATATTGTACAATGTATACTGAAAAAGAAAAGAAACTCTTCCAACCTGTGTTCACCTGGCTGTGACTTGACTCAAATAAGAAAACAGTGGGCAACAGCTCACAGGATGCTACCACTGCCTTGGGGCCTGTTCCCTGCAGCTGGGGTTTCCAAACAGACATCTGTGGGGGGAGCTGCAGGAGTTCCAAAACAAAGAAGTCTTTTCTAGATAAACAAGGAAACCTTAAGTGCCTAAGTCCATTCTCATGCATTGCTGAGAGGAGGGTAAATTGTTTGAACTTCTGTGAGACAATTTGGTAATATTTATCAACATTAACTATGTCAGTATGTCAGCAAATTTGGAAAACTCGGCAGTGGCCACAGGACTGGAAAAGGTCAGTTTTCATTTCAATCCCAAAGAAGGGCAATGCCAAAGAATGTCAAACTACTGCACAACTGCACTCATCTCGCATGCTAACAAGATAATGCTCAAAATCCTTCACGCCAGGCTTCAGTAGTACAAGAACTTCCAGATGTACAAGCTGGATTTTAAAAAGGCAGAGGAACCAGAGATCAAATTGCCAACATCTCTTGAATGATACAGAGAAAGCAAGGGAATGCCAGAAAAATATCTACTTCTGCTTCACTGACTACGTTAAAGCCTTTGACTGTGTGGATCACAACAAACGGTGAAAAACTCTTCAAGAGATGGGAATACCAGACCACCTTATCTATCTCCTAAGAAACCTGTATGTGGGTCAAGAAGCAACAGTTAGAACTGGACATGGAACAATGGACTGGTTCAAAATTGGGAAAGGAGTACATCAAGGCTGTATATTGTCACCCTGCTTATTTAATTTATATATAGAGTACATCAATGTGAAATGCTAGGCTGGATGAATCACAAGCTGGGATCAAGATGACTGGGAGAAATATCAACAACCTCAGATATGCAGATGATACCACTCTAATGGCAGAAAGTGAAGAGGAAGTAAAGAACCTCTTGATGAAAGTGAAAAGAGAGTGAAGAAGTTTATTTAAAACTCAACATACAAAAAACTAAGATCCTCACATCCTGTCCTGTCGCTTAATGGCAAATAGAAGAGTGAAAAGTGGTAACAGTGATAGATTTTAGTTTCTTGGGCTCCAAAATCACTGTGGATAGTGACTGAAGCCATGAAATTAAAAGACGCTTACTCCTTGGAAGAAAAGCTGTGGCAAACCAAGACAGCATATTAAAAAGCAGAGATATCACTTTGCCAACAGAGGTCCATATAGTCAAAGCTATGTTTTTCCAGTAGTCATGTACGGATGTGAGAGTTGGATCATAAAGAAGGCTGAGCACTTAAGAATTGATGCTTTCAAATTGTAGTGCTGGAGAAGACTCTTGAGAGTCCCTTGGACTGCAAGGAGATCAAAGAAAATCCAGTCAATCCTAAAGAAAAATCCTGAATATTCACTGGAAGAACTGAGGCTGAAGCTCCAATCCTTTGGCTACCTGATGTGAAGAGCCAACTCATTGGAAAAGATGCTGGTGCTGGGAAACACTGAGGGCAGGAGAAGGGGGTGAGAAGATGAGATGCTTGGATAGCATCACCGACTCAATGGACATGAGTTTGAGCAAGCTCTGGGAGATAATGAAGGGAACAGGGAAGCTTGGTGTACTGCAGTCCATAGCGTCTCAAAGAGTTGGACAGGACTTCGTGAATGAACAACAACAGCAACAGCAACAAATCAACATTAAAAATGCACGTGCCTGGTTCCTCAGAATACTAAATACAGAACTACCATATAACCCGCGATTCCACTTGTGTTTATTCCCAAAGGCTTGGAAAGCTGGGACTCAAAGAGATACTTACACACCAACAGTGCACGGAGGCATCATTCACAAGGGCTGAAAGGTGGATCCCATCAACAGATGAATGGATAAACAAAGTGTGTTATATATATATACTGGAATATTATTCAACCTTAAAAAGGAATGAAATTCTGATACATGCTACAACACGGATGAACCCTGAAGACATTATTCGAAGTGAAATAAACTAGTTACCAAAGGACAAATATTGTAGGATTCTACTTATATGAGGGGGCTTCACAGTGGCTCAGTGGTAAAGAAGCCATCTGCAATGCAGAAGATGTGGGTTCAATCCCTGGGTTGGGAAGATTCCCCTGGAGAAGGAAATGGTAACTCATTCCAGGACTCTTGCCTGGGAAATCCCATGGACAGAGGAGCCTGGTGGGTTGCAGTCCATGGTGTCACAGAAGAGTCAGACATGACTTAGTGACTAAATAAAAACAATAATGTATATGAGGTACCTAGAACAGTCAATTTCATAAAGACAGAAAGTAGAATAGTGATTTCCAGGGGCCAGGGAAGGGGAGGATGAAAATTTAACATTTAATGGGTATAGAACTTCTGTGTGGAATAATGAAAAAGCTCTAGAGGCGAAGAGTGGTGATGGCTGTACAACATTGAGAATGTACTTAATGTCACTGAACTATAAACTTCAAAATGTTTAAGATGGTAAATTCTACCTTATGTATATTACAGTAAATATACATATATATACATATATATACATGTTCACACATATATGTATACACATATAATTTTTAAATGCACTGATCAAGCAATTCCACTTCTAGGTTTTTAGCTTTCAGATATATTTATACATATATAATATGGTATCCCTATAAAGATATCTATTATAGTAATGTTTGCAGTAGCATAGAACTGGAAATAACCTAAATGTCTACTTACAGGAGCCCTTTTAAATAAATGATGTTACCTCCACACAATGGAATTCAACACAGTCACAAAAAGCATGAGGCAATGCAATATGGACTTGGAACCCTCTCTAAGGGACTGGGTGAATAGAGAGTGCAGAAGAGTGAACATACCATCTGTGTGTGAAAAGTCTATACAGGCACACCTCAGAGATATTGTGGGTTCAGTTCTAGAACACTGCAATCACATGAATATTGCCATAAAGTGAGTACATGGATTTTTTGGTTTCTCAGTGCATATAAAAGTTATGTTCACACTATACTGAAGTCTATTAAGTGTACAACAGCATATCAAAAAAAATACTTCATTGCTAAAAATTTTTAACTGTCACCTGACTCTTCAACAAGTCATGATCTTTTTGCTGGTGAGGGCCTTACCTTGATGCTGATGGCTGCTAACTGATCAGGGTGGTAGCTGCTGAAGGTTGGGGTGACTGAGGCAATTTCTTAAAATAAGACAATGAAGTCTGCAGCATCAGTTGACTCTTTCATAAATGGTTTTTCCATAGCATGTAAAACTTTCAGAACTGGAGTCAATCCTCTCAAACTGGGCTTCTGTTTTATCAACTAAATTTATGTAATATCCTATTACTAAAGTCTTTGATGTCATTTCAACAATCTTCACAGCATCTTCACCAGGAGTAAAATCTATCAAGAAACCACCTTCTTTGCTCATCCATAAGAAGCCATACTTCATCCATTGGTGTCATCAGTAATCAGTCACATCTTCAGCCTCCAGTTCTAATTCTGTCTCTCTTGCTATTTCTACCATGTCTGCATTATTTCCTTCACTGAAGTCTTGAACCCCTCAGTCATTCATGAAGGTTAGAATCAGCTTCTGTTAATGTTGATATCTTGACTTCTTCCCATGAATCACAAATGTTCATAATGGCATCTAAACTAGGGAATCCTTTCCAGAAAGTTTTCAATTTACTTTGCCCAGATCTATCAGAGGGATCACTCCCTACGGCAGCTATAGCCTTACAAAATACATTTCTTAAATAACGAGACCTGTAAGTTGAAATTATTACTTAATCCATGGGCAGAAGAATGGATGTTATGTGGGCAGGTATGAAAAAAGCATAATCTTGTCCTTCTTCATCAGAGCTCTTGGGTGACCAGCTGCATTGTTAACGAGCAGTAATATTTTTAAAGGCATCTTTTTTCTAAGCATTAGGTCTAGATGGTGGGCTTCAAATATTCAGTAAAAATATGCTGTAAACAGACTTGCTGCCATCCAGGCTTTGTTGTTCCATTTATAAAGCACAAGGAGAGGCGATGTAGCATAATTCTTAAGGGTCCTCGGATGTTCAGAATGGTAAATAAGCATTGGTTTCAACTCCCAAGTCACCAACTGCATTAGCCCCTATCAAGAGAGGCAGCTCATTCTTTGATGCTTGGAGTCAGGCATTGACTTCTCCTGTCTAGCTATGAAAGTCCTAGATGACATCTTCTAATAGAAGGCTACTTCACCTACATTGGAAACCTATAGTTTAGTGTAGCCACCTTCATTAATGATCTCAGCTAGAACTTACGGACAACTTGCTGAAGTTGCTGCTTCACCTTCCATTTTTATGTTATGGAGATGGCCTCTTCCTTAGACCTCAGAAACCAACCTCTGCTGGCTTCACACTTTTCTTCTGCAGCTTCCTCATCTCTCTCAGCCTTCACAGAACTGTTGAGAGTGAGGGCCTTGCTCTGGATTAGGCTTTGGCTTCAGGGAAGGTTGTGGCTGGTTTCATCTTCTATCCGTATCACCAAAATTCTCCGTATCAGCCATAAGGCTGTTCTGCTTTCTCAGGAACTTTTCCTTTGCATTCACAACTTGGCTAACTAGTGCAGGAGGCCTAGTTTCTGGCCTGTCTTGGCTTCTGACATGCCTTCCTCACTGCTGCTGCTGCTAAGTCACTTTAGTCGTGTCCAACTCTGTGAGACCCCATAGACGGCAGCCCACCAGGCTCCTCCATCCCTGGGATTCTCCAGGCAAGAACACTGGAGTGGGTTGCCATTTCCTTCTCCAATGCATGAAAGTGAAAAGTGAAAGTGAAGTCGCTCAGTCGTGTCCGACTCTTAGCGACCCCATGGACTGCAGCCCACCAGGCTCCTCCATCCATGGGATCTTCCAGGAAAGAGTACTGGAGTGGGGTGCCATTGCCTTCTCCGCCTTCCTCACTATGCTTAATCATTTCTAGCTTTTGATTTAAAGTGAGAATCATGTGAATTTTCCTTTCACTTGAAAACTCAGAGGCCACTGTAGGGGCACTGACTGGCCTAGTTTCAATATTGTTGAGTCTCAGAAAATAGGAAGGTCCAAGAAGGGGGAGAGAGATAGGGGAACAGCCAGTCAGTGGAACAGTCAGAATAAATATTATTTATTAAATTTGCTGTATCAGATGGGTGCAGTTCATGGTGCCCCCCAAATAAATACAACAGTGAAAGCAAAAACCCCCAATCACAGATCACCACAGCAAATCTAAAATTAATGAAAAAGTTTGAAATATTGTGAGAGTTACCAAAATGTGACCCAGACACATGAAATGAGCAAATGCTGTTGGGGGGAAAAAATGGTGCTGGCAGACTTGCTTGGTGCAGGGTTGCCACAATCTTTCTTTTTGGACACACCACAGCTTGTGGGATTTAGTTCCCCAACCAGGGATTGAACCTGGGCCCTCTGGTCTGGAAAAGACCCCGATGCTGTGAAAGACTGAAGAAAGGAGGAGAAGGGAGCGACAGAGGATGAAATGATTAGATGGCATCACCAACTCAATGGACATGAATTTGAGCAAACTCCAGGAGAAGTGAAGGACAGAGAAGCCTGGCGTGTTGCAGTCCATGGGGTTGCAAAGAGTACACCATGACTGAGCAACTGAAAATAACCCTTCAATAAATAAATAATAACAGGAGCAACAGTGTGTCTTACAGCTGGCGTTACAATGGAAGCCCAAGGACAAGGGAAAGACTCCTTCAAAGGGAAGAAAGTAAGAATCTGGCAACTTAAAATTCTTTATCTGATTAAAAAGTGGCTTTCAAAATTGAAATAAAAATAAACTCTTCTAGCAATTAAAAATGGGGGAGAATTTAGTGCCAACACACCTACCTGAAAAGCAGTACTACAAGGAATTCCTCAAGAAGGTGGAAGCACAGCAATGAAGAAGTGGAGTATAATCGAGGGTAAAATATGGGCAAACATAGGTAATGACTATTAGCTGTAAAACAATGATAATTGGGTAAGACTGTTTTGTGGGGTTTAAATATATGTTGAATTAAAATACATTATAATCGAATCACTATGTGGTACACCTGAAACTAAGAAAATACTGTAAATCCACCACATCCCAATTTTTTAAAAACCTGAAATAAATAAATAATAATATACATTACAATGGCTAGAAAATATGGGGGAGGGGGAATTAAGTGTTGTGAATCTTTACATTGTGACCAAAGAGGTAAAAATACTTTGGGGTAGATGCAAATGAGTCATAACTGACATTTATCGATCTTATTTCATTTTTGAAAGGCATTTTGATACATACACATGCTAGGTCAAAAATCAAGTTCCAACAAATTTCACAGGGCTAAAATCATACAGTTCAGTTCAGTCGCTCAGTCGTGTCTGACTCTTTGCGACCTCATGAACCACAGCACGTCAGGCCTCCCTGTCCATCACCAACTGCAGGAGTCTACCCAAACCCATATCCATTGAGTCAGTGATGCCATCCAACCATCTCATCCTCTGTCGTCCCCCTTCTCTTCCTGCCCTCAATCTTTTCCAGCTTCAGGGTCTTTTCAAATGAGTCAGCTCTTTGCATCAGGTGGCCAAAGTCATACAGAGCATGTTCGTTGACCACAGTCAAATTAACCTAAAAATCAACAATAAAATGATAACTTTTAGGAACTTCCCTGGGGGTGCAATGGTTAAGACTCTGTACTCCCAATGCAGGGGGCATCAGTTTGGTCCCTGGTTGGGGAATTATATCCCTCAGGCCACATGGTGTGGCAAAAAAAAAAAAAAAGATAACTTTTAAACAGTCCCCAGATATTTGGAAATTAATTAATGTACTCCTAATGGCTTAAAGCTCAACATTCAGAAAACTAAGATCATGGCATCCAGTCCCATCACTTCATGGCAAATAGATGGGGAAACAGTGGAAACAGTGGCAGACTTTATTTTTCTGGGCTCCAAAATCACTGCAGATGGTGACTGCAGCCATGAAATTAAAAGACGCTTACTCCTTGGAAGGAAAGTTATGACCAACCTAGACACCATATTCAAAAGCAGAGACATTACTTTGCCAACAAAGCTCCATCTAGTCAAGGCTATGGTTTTTCCAGTGGTCATGTATGGATGTGAGAGTTGGACTGTGAAGAAAGCTGAGTGACAAAGAATAGATGCTTCTGAATTGTGGTGTTGGAGAAGACTCTTGAGAGTCCCTTGGACTGCAAGGAGATCCAACCAGTCCATTCTAAAGGAGATCAGTCCTGGGTGTCCTTTGGAAAGACTGATGCTAAAGCTGAAACTCCAATACTTTGGCCACCTCATGCGAAGAGTTAACTCATTGGAAAAGACTCTGATGCTGGGAGGGATTGGGGGCAGGAGGAGAAGGGGACAACAGAGGATGAGATGGTTGGATGGCATCACTGACTTGATGCACACGGGTTTGGGTGGACTCCGAGAGTTGGTGATGGACAGGGAGGCCTGGCGTGCTGCATTCATGGGGTCGCAAAGAGTCGGACACGACTGAGCGACTGAACTGACTGAAACAGTTCATGGATCAAAAGCACCTCAATGGATTTAGAAAATATGAATTTTAGAATTTAGAAAACTGAACTAATTGACAACAGAAATATGACATATTGAAACTTGTGGAATAAAGCTAAAGCAACGTAATGAGGGAAATCTACAGCAAAAGTACATGTTTTAGAAAAGAAATGCTGAAAAAATTAGCTTTTTAAGTTCCATTTCAAGAAGATAAAAAATAACACCAAAATTAATCCCAAAGAAAATAGAAGAAAATGACAAAGTTAGAAGTATAAGTTAATGAATTATAGAAATGTACAAAAACCCAAAAAGGTGTTTCATTGAAAAGGCTAAAACGTGAATTAACTTTAGTAAAACAGATTAAGAAAAAATTTAAAAATAGAAAGCACAAATTACCAATATCAGTAATGAAAAAAGAAACACAAATCCCATAGACAATGACACATAGAGATAAAATATAACACACGTAGAGCAACAATTTGAAAACTTAGATGAAATGGATAAGTTCTTGAAAAAACAAAAACTTTCCAAAACCCACACAAAAGGAAATGTACATCCTTACTTTTTAGACCGACCAATCTACTCATAAAGAAAAATTCCAGACCAATAGGGCTTCACAAGTGAATTCTTCTAAACATTAAAAGAGTAACCTAAGAGAGGGAACATTTCTCCAGTAAATAAGTTGGCATAACCATGATACCCAAACCTGTCAAGGACAGAGAAATAAAGTTAAAATGGAAAGCAGATCTCATGTACATAGTCACAAAAGTCCTAAAGAAAAACACGAGCAAATGTTAACTCACAGGTGGCAGAACTCCAGTGCTTTTCTCATCCTCAAAGGGATTGACACAGATTATCCCATTTTATCCGCAAATGTGTTATCATCTACACTTCACATATAGGGAAACTGAGGTCCAAAGACGGAAAGAACTAGCCCAAGGGCACACTCAGGCTCAAGTCCACTTGATGGACATTTACAGGCACCTGCTGCACCCCAGCAAGGCCTGGGGGTCTGTCCCTCCTCTCCCTTCACCTCCCTGGACTCCCATTCCAGGGCCAGTGTCTGCCCTGCTGCTACCACGCAGCCTGGGCAGACAGCCAGATACCCTCTGGCTACTCCATAGTGTCCAGGAGGCCTGGAGCACACAGGGGTGGTTCTCTCTGCCAGGCCCCAGGCTCCCTGCACTGACCCTGCCAGGAGTGAGCATACGGCCCGGGCATGAGAAAGCAGGCCTAGTGGCCTGACCGTCACCGCTCCCAGCTTCCCAAGTTACAAAGCACTTCTGTCTGTGTTTCTCATTTGACCCTCAGGGAACCCTCAGCAAGATGATGCTCATCAACATCTCCACTTTGGAGTAGCAATACTCCCACTTTGAAGATGAGGAAAGTGAGGCTCTCCAGGGTGGATAACTTGTCCAAATCATCCACACATGGAATAACAGACCCAGGGTGAGACACAGGGCCTTTCTCACCACCCCAGAAGGCCCCCACCAAGCACCGTGGAACGTGATTGAAGATGTCCTGGATTGTACACTCTGAGACTGACAAGATCAACACAGATGAGTATGCTCAAAACTGCACAGACTATATAAAAAAGAACCCTCCAGTCTAGCTGAGTGGTGACACACACATTTTTTTTTTAATGTAGAGAACACAGAGGGATGCCTCCACAATATGAGAGATCAAATGCAAACAAGAACCAAGACAGTATAGAAGGCAGAAATTAAAGAATGCCTTTGAAGGGGCTCAGTAAAGCCAGTAAAGCAGGATTCTTTAAGTTACAGCCGCAGCAGCTCCTCGGTAATGACAGGAAACAGGGCGGAGGAGAAGGGGACAGGTGTGGTGGCCCCTTGTCACCATGGAAGTCAGGATGGTTCCCCTTCTAAAGCCTGTCTTCTGAAAGAGATGAGTCCAAGGCTCAGCTCAGACGCTTCTAGATCTCACTGGTAAACAGAGAGAGAAGGAACACCCCAGGACAGAGGAAGCCAGGACACATCAGCTAAATGAGTCAGTGTGTGCTTTCAAACAGCACTGTCTGGAGAATGTGAGGTTCACCAATGGAACCCCCCGAAACTACTGCCCTGCCCACCTGGGTGGCAGGGTCCATGAAAACAGCAATTTCGGTGAACCTGCTGAGCCCAGAGCAAACAGCACCACCTGAACAGAAAATGACATGGTTCCCAGAGCAGAGAGGCACATATTTTCAACCTACTGAGTTCGTTTATTCAGGGGAAGTCAACCTATGGAGAACAGGAAACTGGTGGATGAAATTTCTGAAGACCTTCAAAAAGCATCTGAGACGAATGCAGACCAAAAACTATTTAAAAGACTGGTACATTGATATGGGAATTACTGCCATAAATCCCACGGATCTTTGTCAAACATCTGGATTGCTGGGGGTGTGGGGTCTGTCAGGATATGTCAATGGTGGCGGTAAGGACAGCTGCACATTGAAGCTTCATGAAGATTAAGGTACTACTTTCCCCAAGTCAAGGGCTGTCCTTTTTCAAAAAAATTAATTAAGCTGCGATTCATGGGGTCGCAAAGAGTCGGACACGACTGAGCGACTGAACTGAACTAAACTGAAGTTGCACCAGCCTAAGTTGCAGCATGCAGGATCTTCAATCTTCGTTGCCATGTGGAATCTTTTATGCAGCACATGAACTCTCAGTTGTGGGATCTAGTTCCCTGACCAGGGACTGAACCCAGGCCCCATGTATTGGGAGTACAAAGTGTTAGCTACCGGATCACCAGGGAAGTCCCAGGGCCTCTCCTTCTTTGCAGAAGTTGTGGAAAGTTTCAACCAAAATTCTATATCCACATGGTAGATTTAACTGGTGAGTTTATCTTCCTTTCCTTGGCAAGAATACTGGAGTGGATTGCCACGCCCTCCTCCAGGGAATCTTCCTGACACAGGGCTCTAACCTGCATCTCCTGTGGCTCCTGCACTGTAGGCAGATTCTTCATTGTTGAGCTACCAGGGAAGCCCATTCTTTCCCCAAACCTATTTAAACTATATTAAAGACATGCAATGTGCAAGAATGTTATGTATTTGTGTATTATATGTGTTGGGGAAGGGAGAATTTCTCCGTCTATCCCTCTCGAGTCCTTGTGACTGAAGTTATAATAAAGTTTACACAAGACAGATTAACAGGAAAAAAAAAAAAAAAGACTGAGTCACATGAGAGCAGGGAGCTTCTGCGGTGGATGAGGCTGGAGTGAAGCCAGTAAACAGCGTGGGCACAGCAGGCACTTCTCTCAATGGAAAATGTAAACAGTGGGGCCCCAGGGGCTGGGCTGCTTTTACCGTGTTCACAAATGACGTAGCAGGAGAAGGCAGTGGGGAGCTTGCCCTGAGTGCAAAGGAAACAGTGCTCATGGGAGGAGGGATGAGGGGATGACAGACTTCACCCAAAAGGACCCTGAGGCCAGGGAATGTGTCTTCCACCCCAACCCCACTGCAGGGAGCCCTGAGCACACAGTAGGTGGGGAGCATGAATCTGCACAAGAGGGAGTGACAGAGGGATAAGAGTGATGCCTCCAAAGAAACGGTGGTGCTGGAGAAGACTCTTCAGAGTCCTGTGGACTGAAGGAGATCCAACCAGTCAACTCTAAGGAAATCAATCCTCAGTATTCATCGGAAGGACTGATGCCGAAGCTCCAGTACTTTGGCCACCTGATGCGAAAAGCCAACTCACTGGAAAAGACCCTGATGGTGGGAAAGACTGAAGGCAGGAGGAGAAGGGGGTGACAGAGGCTGAGATGGTTGGATCGTATCACCGACTCAGTGGACATGAGTTTGAGCAAACTCCAGGAGACAGTGAAAGACAGGAAAGCCTGGTGTGCTGCAGTCCATCGGGTCGCAAAGAGTTGGACATGACTGAGCAACTGAGCAGCAACAACTCTAGTAAAAGAGAATTCAAACTCCAAGCCCCACTGAGCCCCGGAGACCCAGAAGTAACTGGGCTCACTCCCTTCCGACAGGCCCCAAACTGGGGTCCCAGGCCAGTACCGCCCCACGGCCTTCCCCAGAGAGCCTGACCTGCTGCTGACTCTGCTCCTCCAGGTTCATCTTCACCTCCAGAGACTGGCGGGCCTCCAGGAAGGCCTTGCGGTGCTTGCGGTCTGCCATGTAGTAGGACATGATGCCCACGACGATGGCGCACAGGTAGAGGAAGACGTTGGCCAGAATCTGCATGCCAAGGAGGAGGAGAGGAAAGGACAATGGTCAGGGCCCATCTTCAGGAGAGGGAGGGGACCAAAATCTACCCCCAAGTTGCCCAGGGTCCAGGGAGGTGTCCGGCAGAGCCTCCGGCCTTGAGCAGGGATTCAGATCCCTGGAGTAGACCCTGCCCTCCCACCACGGATGCCTGAAGTTATTCAAGGGTGTGGCTCCAGGCCTGGAAGGCTGGTGGCAGGACCACTGTTCTCCCATCCTCCTTTACATGGTAGCCAAGCTGGCCCATCCCGCCCACTGTGAGGCCTGAGTGGTCCCTCCGTTACTCATCCATTTGCCCACTCACTTGTTCAATGACCACTTACCCTTACTTCATAGGTGCATTTAGGCACTGTGCTGAATAGCTGGGGAGGAAAGTGAAAGAGATCTACTGGCCAGGTGTGTATAATCCTAACAGCTACAGGTCATAGGGAAAGTCACAGGAGACCAGAAGAGGTCCTAGGCTGATTGTGTTGTCACAATGCTACCTAACATGTGAATCACAGGTTACAGACCTCTAGGATTCACGTGCATCCTCTGAGCCAACTCACCTGCCACCTGGTGAGAGGGCGGCCAGCACCAACATCCAGGTCTCAGAAGGAACTACAGCTACAGGAAGCAGAAGAAGGGGTTTGGGATCTAATGTTGATCTGGTGAGCTCAGTGTACTGGCGCCAAGGGCTTCTTTGGGCATCAAGAGGCTGTTTCCCCAGCCCTGGCACCTGGCAGGCTCCCCTAGGTGTCTCTCGTCCCTAGCTCCCAGAGGCTGCCAGAGGTAACTTTGACTGTGGACCTGACATCCAAACCACATTTCCGGGTGCTGGCTGCTGCCGGCTCCAATCTCTGACCCAACTTGGTCCCATTTGGGGCTGGATCAGGTTCTAATTTCATACTGTTTGTGGGGTTCGCAAGGCAAGAATAATATTTTTTCCAGTAATCATGCATGGATGTGAGAGCTGGACCATAAAGAAGGCTGACCACTGAAGAACTGATGCTTTCAAACTGTGGTTTAGAGAAAATTCTTAAGAGTCCTCTGGACAGCAAGGAAATCAAACCGGTCAATCCTAAAGGAAATCAACCCTGAGTATTCATTGGAAGGGGTGAGGCTAAAGGTGAAGCTCCAATATTCTGGCCACCTGGTGCAAAGAGCCAACTCACTGGAAAAGACCCTGATGCTGGGAAAGACTGAAGGCAGGAGGAGAAGGGAGCAACAGAGGATGAGATGGTTGGATGGCATCACTGACTCAATGGACAGGAGTCTGAACAAACTTCAGGAGATAGCGAAGGACAGAGAAGCCTGGCGTCCTGCACTCCACGGGGTCGCAAAGAGTCAGACACGACTTAGTGACTGAATGACAAAGGTTCTAGTTCCTCCCACTTCTCTAAGAGCCCTGGCTGTGAATCTTTTCCTCCCACTTTTCTAAGAGCCCTGGCTGTGAATCTTTTCCAACAAGGCCTGTTTCCAGGTCTGGTGCCTCTTACTCCCCTGAGCTGCCCCAGGTTCCCTGCCTTGATTCTCTGAGGGCCTGTCAGAGGTGAACAGACCTCTCCTCTCAAGGGTGTGGTTTTTGGAGCAGAAGGTGGAAATTGAGAGGTGGGAAGGGAGATAGAAGTTCTTAGTTCTTGGCCCTAGGAGAAGAAAAGATCAGTCCAGTGGAACATAATAAATTCTGAGGTAGGTGAAAAATGCAGGGAAGTCCATTTTAAATTTCTAAGCAAGAAGGTTTAATAGATAATAAGGCAAGTTAATTGTAACATTAATTTTCTGAGTATCCTTGGTTATGCTGTATCCCTTCTGTTTTAATGTTTCATCAGGGCTGCTGGTTGATACTAACTAGGAGAATCTACCACCCAGAAAGAAGCTTCCTAAAGAGTTTGTACTTGGCTACCAGTCTGAGCCTGGAGGTGTAGGGGGACACTCAAGAAAGGTCCACTTAGTAATGAATTAATTAGCAGGTGAGACGTACAATAACAGAGGTGTGCTTAGTGCTGGTAATCAAGTCACTGGGTGATAATTTCACAAGCTTCTTGGATAGTTGGTTCTGGCAATTAACAATAGCCCGATCTTGGGCCTGGGCAGCTCTGATGGTCTACACCATTTGTAGGGCAAGCAGGTGGGATCTTAAAGTCCTTTGGGACATCTCCTGTGCCTTCTTCCGGACCATGACAGCCCATTCCCACGAGCGATCAGTATTAGTATGGCCTCAGGCCACTTTATTAAACACCTGATGATCAAAAAAGATGCTAATTTATAATTTATGTTCGGTGAGTCAAAGCAAATCACACAGATCACTGGGTCTCAAAGCCAGTCTACTTTGAGGTCCAGGAAACTCCACCAGCCCAGAGGCCACTCTCCATGGTGCCCATGGGGCCTTAGAAATCTGCTTGCTCTCAAGTTCAAGGCTCAGGAAACTAGAGTGTCAAGGTCAGGCTGCTCCCCATGCATACTCATGGAATAGCGGCACCCCATCAAAGCCCATGGGAGGGCAGTCCAGATACAGTAGCCACCAGGCCGAGAGTCTGGGGACTGACAGGGCTCAGGGTCCTGGAGGGTAAAGGAGGTGCCACACATCTGGACCCGACACCTGTCAGTGTCAGCAACTGAACCAGGGGCTCCAGACAAGGTGCGATAACCTGGGGCCACCGGCCTGTGTCTGCCCTGGCCACACCCAGCCTGGGCTATCACATGGCTGGGGACAGAGCTCCACACTCAGGGGTCTTCCGGACCACTCATAAGGATGGAAGAGGCAGGCTGTGTAAAAGGTACCATGCTAAGATGCTTGCTCCTTGGAAGAAAAGCTATGACAAACCTAGACAGCATATTAAAAAGCACAGCCATTACTTTGCTGACAAAGGTCTATATAGTCAAAGTTATGGTTTTTCCAGTAGTCATGTATGGATGTGAGAGTTGGACCATAAAGAAAGCTGAGCACCAAAGAATTGATGCTTTTGAACTGCAGTGTTGGAGAAGACTCTTGAGTCCCGAGGACTGCGAGGAGATCAAACCAGTCAATCCTAAAGGAAATCAACCCTGAATATTCATTGGAAGAACTGATGTTTAAGCACCAATACTTTGGCCACCTGATGCAAAGAAATGACTCATTGGAAAAGACCCTGATGCTGGGAAAGACTGAAGGCAGAAGGAGAAGGGGATGACAGAGGATGAGATGGCTGGATGGCATCACTGACTTGATGGACATGAGTTTGAGCAAGTTCCAGGAATTGGTGATGGACAGGGAAGCCTGGTGTACTACAGTCCATGGGGTTGCAAAGAGTCAGAAACAACTGAGTGACTGAACTGAACTGAGCTTGTGTCAGGGATCACTGTTATGCATTACCTCCTGAGGCATCCACCAAAGAAAACCAGACTTGCAGACAGACCAGCAGAGAGCAGCTCTAGTGGAGAAGTTCCAAACCAAAGATTATAATCCCAAAACTAGAAGAGGAGTCAGATTTGGTTCATGCCTGGGGCCGTGTAGGCAGGACAGCATTCCTTTCATAGAACTGTACATATTTTAAAATAAAACCCATTTTTGCAATGCCACTTGCAGGAACAGAGTCTAGAAAGTACATTCAAGGGGAGCCCTGGACTCTGGCACTTTCCCTTGCCAGCCAGGTGCTGCCAGGTCAAACAACTAGCTGGAGTTCATTTCATCATCTTTGAGCTGAGGGAGGGACTGACTTATCTGGAAGGTCCCTCAGCCTTGACACTGGTCCTCTGACCTCACTGAGGACAAAGGTTGGGATTGGAGACCTGGTCCCGAGAGGCCAGGGGAAGGACAGCAGGTTGGTTCCAGGTTGGCCAGAGATCCACACTGCCTCTCGTGCCCTGGGCACCCCTGGTCCTGGGAAACCTCACCCCTTCCTGACCTGCACTCTCAGCTGCAGGGACATGGAGGCAAAGGCTGCATCTGCGCCACAAGCTGGAGGCTCAGGTGGGTCCTGCAGGTGCTGTCCACGCCAGGGAACCCCCTCCACCTTTCAGTGAGTGCATCTGTTTCCAGGTGATTCTTCCCACAGTCCCAGGCCTTGGGTCTCCTGGAGCTCCCCCAATTCTCTAAACTTGCTTCACCTGAAGAAAAGGCCCTCATGGGGTGCAGCTGCTCTAGTCCACCTGACCTCTCTCGCGTGCAGCCACCGTTCTGAGGCCTGGAAGGAGCTCGGTAACCCCTCAGGGCCAGGCAGAGGTGGAAAGAGGCTCAGCCCACGACAACAGACCAACTCTCAGCCTCCAAATCCAGGACACAAATCCGCCAGGTGATGTTGCCTAGCCAAGGAGACCTCCAGCCAAGGAAGCAGGGGTCTACTCTGGGGAGGGGCCAGGGGATGCATTGCAACAGGTCCCTTGGGGTGATGGGGGCCCAGCTGCTCTGCCCCAGGTGTGCACAGGTGAGTGGCAGAGCAGGCTGCACACACTCCCAGTGGACCCCGAAATGCAGCCAGGGCTGGGAGCCCCTGCTCTTGTCCAGTTCCCTTGCCTGTAACACCTGCTCACATCACACCCTTACATCCTAGACACAGGCACGCACCTTACCCCCTCATCTCATTGAATCTTCACAAGGTAAGTGATGTTATTCCGATTTTACAGGAGAAGAAACTGAAATTAAACAAGGACTCAAACTAGAGGATAAGGTTTCTTCCTGCTCCCTGAGTCTTGTCCAACTTTTTGTGACCCCCCATGGATAGTAGCCTGCCGGTCTTCTCTGTCAATGGAATTTTCCAGTCAAGAATACTGGAGTGAGTTGCCATTCCCTCCTCAAGGGGATCTTCCCGACCCAGGGACGGGACCGAGTCTCTTTCGTCTCCTGCAAGAATCCTCCTGCAGGTGGTCTCTTTGTCACTAGGGCCGCCTGGGAAATCCTCTCTTCTTATTCTTTGATGCATAATCCCATCCTACAAGCACCCTTGGCTAATGTATATATTTATAACCCCACCTTTTCCCAGAAAGGCTATTAGATATTTTTCAACACTAAAATTAAAATTTCCACCAGGATACCAGCCCTAAGGCACTTACTGTGAGCTACTTGCACTTTTCATCTGAAACAAAGCAGTACATCGACAGATTTCCACAATTTCCATACACATGGGTGGTCATTAGCTCTAGGCTCGGGAATTCCTAGATTACCTGATTCATATTTATAAATGTAAGTGTGTCTCACTTAGCAAAAGGAATGTGCTCCCCCAAAACGTGGTTTGGAGAAATGAGTTGTGCCTCCTTCGGCAGTGAGCCCCCGCCCCCACCCAGTGCTGCACGGAGGAATCAAAGGTGACTAGGAGGCCACCCCAGAGCCCACGAGCCCAGCGCTACCAGAGAAGGTCTAGGTCCAGGGGAGGCCACGATGATGGACAAGGCGGGCAGCTGTCATCTCTCTAACTCATCTGCTAGTATTGCCTCTCACACTACAGTTTAAAAGCTGCAGACCCAGCTTTGGCCCAGCTTTTGCAAACTTTTGGCCGCCAGGAAAGCTTGAACCCTGGAGAGAATCTGAGCTGTGTCTTTCCCATGATTACGACAATTGAGCTCTGCTGGTCTGGGATAAATTTTCTGTCGCTCCCACTCCAGTGAGTGGGGAAGGGCCTTCTTGTCAGAATTCAACTCCCTCCAGAGCCACCTTTCTTGTACCCACTGCTGCATAAATACCTCGCCCAACACCCCAGCCCACTGGCTGCCCTCTTCCTGCTCAACCTCCATCTCCCTTCCTCCCCTCCGTCCCCTCCCCAGCCTCCTCACACAGGGTTCTATCCTGTCTCTCACAGACAGCTGGTAAGGCTGGCACTGCTGTGCTTCTCACCCCTGTGTCCTCAGAATCTACCCAGACCTTACCCCGCACCTGGTGTTCAGGAAGTCAGAGCAGCTGGGCTGGACACACCAGGCAATGAAACCACGACACAGATTCCCCGCTCAGCTGACCCCTTCAGCCTGAACACAGATAAGCAGACAAGAAACCATCTTAAAGTCAACCTCTGGCCCCCCACGACCTCCCAGGACCCAGCCTTCTAATTAACATCCCATCTGCAGCACCCCACCCTCTCCCACCCTACGATCAGAGAGGAATGGGGCTCAGTCATTCCCCCAGGATGGTGCAGACCCCCAGGACAGCAGGAGGGGGACAGTCTGAGAAATATCCAGAGTATAAAGCAGAGCATACAAAGCACCAAGAGAAGGGTAGGGAGGGGTGGGGTGCCGTCATTCAGGAAGAGGTTAGATGGCATTACACACGCTCCAGAGAGAGATGGGGTCTCTGAAACATGGTAACAGGCTCTGATACCACAGCCAGTGAATGAGTGTGGCCCGAAGCCTCTGCCTCTATATCATCCAGAGGATGAATCTGGAGAGTTCCGGCTCCACTTTCCAGTTCTGAAAGTGAGCAGCGGCCCAGATGCACAGACCCTCATTCCTGCTCCTCCCCATGGTCCTGGGCTGGCTGGGACAGCACCACGACCTGGCCGCCCACCTAGACAGGCAACACCTGAGGAGACTGCTCTAGGGTGCCGTTGAGGTCACCTCCTCATACCCTAGTGGTCTCCTTTAGACTGGGCAGCAGTCTTATTTCAAAAGAATTGTTTCTTGAGATGAATGGAGACAGTAGCATGGAAGCATATACACTACCATATGTAAAACAGATAGCCAATGGGAATTTGCTGTATGACTCAGGAAACCCAAACTGGGGCTCTATAACAATCTAGAGGGGTGGGAAAGCCTGGGAGGTAGGAAGGAGGGGACATATGTGTACCTATGGCTGATTCTTATGGATGTATGGCAGAAATCAAACCAATATTGTAAAGAAATCATCAATTAAAAATAAATAAACAACTATAAAAAAAGAATTGTTCTTTTTTTCCTTTTAAACACAAGATTCTAAAAATAATGAATAAAATGAATGAATCTCCCAAGTGGGTAAACAATCAGACTAAAAGTTCATCTAACCCACGACAGCTGGACCAAGTGTTTATAATACCCCAGCTCAGAAATGCAACCGTGAGAAAACTCCTTTACCAAATCCTTCCTCTTGGAATCTGACGAGTCACCATGTCCTGCACAGCCTCTAACAGCCCACAGGGACAGGGATGGCTCCAAGTGGGGCTTTAAGATGGAAGTCACCCCAACAGAGGAAGGCTCCTGGCTCAAGTACCCAAGCTGACCTTGCTCTGTAAGTTCATTCAGGCCTGCAGATTCCAGAACATTCCCCATATGGCAGGTGGAGGGGAAGACTGCAGCTCCAGGGTGTCAGCTGTCCTCAGAGATCTTGTGAATCTCTACTGCTGGGGGAAGGCCTCTGTTCATTAGAGCTAACTTAGATGTTTTGGAAAAAAAACTCTCCCAGGAGCTGCAGGGCAGGAAGGAGCAGGGGAGAAGACACCTCTGCAGCAACCAGCCTCCACAACCTAAGGAAGACGGGTCAGAGCCTGCAATGACGGCCACACAGTGCCCACCGGGTCCTCACCTGGGAAGCTGTGCTCCCGGCAGCCCCTTGGAGGGGCCCACTGGTGGATGAACACATGACAAAGAGGCTGGGCCATGCAGTCACAGAGAACCTCCCCCATCACCAGCAGGCTGTGTGACCTGGAGCAAGTCACTTAACCTCTCTGAGACTTGGCCTCCTCATCCTCACCATAACCCTGAAGGCTGTTCCACTAAAATTAAAACAGATTCTCTGCAACACCACCTAACAGCGGGGTTGGCACAAAATATGTTAATGACATTTTTTTTATTTCTTCCAGAGAAGAGAAGGAAAATTGGTATCTAACACTTTATTTTAGGCTATGCTGTGCGGCATGTGGGATCCTAGTTCCCCAACCAGGGATTGAACCTGTGCCCGCTGCATTGGGAGCGCAGAGTCTTAACCACTGGACCACCACGGAAGTCCCCCAGTAACACTTTAATGAAGTTTTACAAGAACTTTCACATTCAACGGGTCTCCTAGCAATGTTGAAACTGGAACACAGATCTCCCTTTTCATTTTTCCCCCTAAAAGCAGAGAGTTTAAATTTCAAGACATTAAAAACAATTCTGTCCCGGCCCAGAAGACCAAACATTAGAAACCAGCCTGGCCAGGCACGGGTGGCCTTGGGGCAGGTCCACCACCGCTTTCTTGCCCAGCAAGCACACCACCCAAACACAAGGCCAGGGCTGCTTTCCCCACGTTCCTGTCTTGGTAGCTGATTTGTGATGTGGGTCAGCAGAGGCTGCACGAAGTCTATGGGGCTGGGGGACCCTGAGAGCTCAGCACCCAGTGAAGACCTGGAGCATTTATGCGTATGGGGAGGTCTGCAGTCAGTGAGGTCATGCTTCCGTGCTCCCCCAGGGAGCACGTTGAGCCAAGAGATGGCTGGAGTCTCTAGTTAATACAACCCTACTCACACAATGCAGAGCTCAAGCCTTGGGGCACTGTGACAAGCTCTCCCAAGTCAGAGGTTTTGTCAAGTTTCCACCACTTGCCTCAAAAGGATTTCCAGAAGCTTCCTACTTGTTTAATAGCTTGGACATGCCTCTGCTAAAAGATATTCAATGTTCACCCTCTTCCAAAACAAAGATGACTTCCAGATAGTCATCCAGCCATCTTGACGTGCGACACAAGGTCCCTTGTGACCTGCTAGGAGACCAGAAGAGCTTTCCAGGTTGTGCCCTGGGGCACCACTCCAGACTCAGACACGACGGCTCCCCTGAAGATGTGGAACACAGAAGTCCTGACTGGGGGGCTCCCATGCCACTCTTACATCTTGTATGTGGCTGCTGCCCACCAGGCTCCCCTCACTCCAGCCACACTGGGCATCTCTCCAGTCTCTAACAAGATGTGCTATTTCAGGGCTCTACAGCTCCGTCCAGAACACCCTGTTCTCTCCCCTCCTCGACCAGCGGAGGGCTGGCTACACTGAAATGATCCCCTGACTTAACCAGGTCAAGCATAAGCATGCAGCGCACCCTTGGCCCTTAGTCATCCCTCAGAAACCGTTAGCTGCTGTTACTATTTCAAGATTATCTCCAACACCCTTCCCTGATTCCCAGACAGAACCATCCATCCATCCACCCATCAATTTAGTGAATGCCCACCCTGTGCTAGGTTGGTACTTGGCATTTAGCAGTGAATATGGCAGAAAAAGTCCCTACTGTCATGGAGCTGATGATTTGGTAACAAAAGACAAATAAGCAATAAATAATTCAACAATAAGAGTATCAAAACTCAGCAGAGAATAGAAATGAGTGAATGACTGGGTGGCTGCTGTAGAGTGAGTGAGGCAGATGGCTGGGCCCCATTCTTCACTGCCCTGTAAAGTCCTATTCAACCACACCCCTGCCACGGCCTCATGGAGAGTGATGAGGTTCCTCCCTCCTGCTGACTTGCACTGTGTGATCTACTTTGGCCAAATGGATGTCCGTGCATATGATACAAGCAAGAAATACGCTTGCTTCCCGCTCTGTGCTGCTGCTGTCGCCATGAGAACAACATGCACCAAAAGTTCACTGGTCCAGTAGAATGAGAAACCCATGGAGCAGAGCTAAACTGAAGCTGCAACTTGTAGCCAAAACCAGCTGAAGCCCAGCCTGCATCAGCCACACCCCAGCCAACCCACATCCCAGGCAACCCACACACATGTGAGCAAGAAATGTGCAGTTGTGACCCACTGACGTCTGGGCTGTTTGTTACAAAGCATTAGGTGAAAACAGCTGACTGTGGTTAGATGGTTAGGATAGGTCTCCCTGAAGTGGTGTTGTTTAAACCGAGATATGAATGTTAAACAGTCCCAGTCACAGGAAAAATCAGAAGAAAGAGCCTCTTGGATGGAGAATGCACTGGTGCAGACTCTTTCCCATGAGACAATCCTCCCCCCTCCACCTCCTGATGCATCTGTGCGTATCACCCAGACAAGTATACAAGGAACACCTATGGTCAGGGTGTGTCTTGTACTCACACTTGCAACCGCAGGGCCTGGCCCAGTTTCTGGCACAGAGCAGAAGTTAGCTGCACGGATGGCTATCATAGAAAGAAACTGAACGAACAGTCCATTCTCCACTGTGGTGTCCCTTTAGTAAGAGCCAAAATCCAGCCGCAGAAAGGCTGGAACAGTTCTCAACTGGGGTGGGGTGGTGGTGATCTGGGGACCATCTGGCAATGTGTCCGGGGACATTTTTGATTGTCACAACCAGCGGGGAGGATGCTCCTGGCATCTCCTGGGTGGAAGCCAGGGCTGCTGCTGAAGACTGCAGCGTGCACCAGGCAGCTCCCACAATGAGGCACTGTCCAGCCCCAGATGTCAACAGCTCTGAGGTTGAGAAACCGTAGCCCAGAGCAATGCCTTCTTCCCTTTTGATTCCTCAGTCTTCACTTGAAACTTGCTTAAGCTTTTGGACTGAAGAACAAGGAACTCTGAGAACAAAGATGGAACACGAAGATTTTTTTTTATATCAATTGTAGACCTCATGGGCTAAGAAGACAACACTACCAATACTTGCTAAATGAAAGGACACAGCAGCTTGACAAATGCTCCCACAATGGACAGAAGGAAGGTCCAAATCCCATAGATAGAGACGATTAAGACCAGAGAAGGGCACCTGGTCTGTTTCTTCCCTGGAGGAGCAGATGCAGGAATAAACGTCTCACAGTTGGCATTTGATACTGATGAAGGATTATCCACTTGAAGTCTATGGACCAGGTTAGGGAGAGTCAGTGAACCTCTAAAATTGGCGGGGCAGGGGTGGAATTTTTGCCCTCTTCTGGGGAGCAAATTCCGTTGCTTTCACCAGATTCTCCAAAGGGTCTGTTTGCCCAGATGATGAAGAACCACAAATCAAAAGTGCTCCATCTCCTCGTGCGGCTTCACGGCAGAAATACAAAACATCAGGTCACGGCACCTTGTGTCTCTTCTTACATATGTGACCCCATTAGTCACCTTGGGTTTTTTCCTCAGGCCAAATGATTCCCTTTCTACTTAAAGGAATCTATTTTTAAAATGTTTAATCATGTTTGGCTTCAGATTTTTTTTTTTAACTCAACCCACAACTGTCCCAAGTTCTTACTGAGTGATGGACCCCATGCTGGGTCCTGGAGAGTAAAAAAGAACTTCAAGAGCCCAGATCTACTAGAGGAAAAGAAGCCACAGGAAATGCAGGAAACACAGACTGGGAGAGGAGAGGAGGACAGGCTGGCAAAGGTGGCAGTCCCTACGGCACAGCAAAGTGATTCAGTTATACGTGTATATATACACATTCTTCTTTATATTCTTTTGCACTATGGTTTATCACAGGATATTGAATAGAGTTCGCTGTGCTCTATAGTCCCCAAGAAGGAGTAAAATGGGCTAGTCACACTCAATTCTGGGTTTTCACACACGCTAAGAACACAGAGCTTTTATAGACATGTTAACAGAGGGATCAGTAAGTGTGTCAGTGTGTGTGTGCTCAGTTGTGTCTCTTTGCAACCCCATGAACTCTACTTTGGCCACCTGATGTGAAGAGCTGACTCATTAGAAAAGACTCTGATGCTGGGAAAGATTGAAGGCAGGAGGAGAAGGGGACGACAGAGGATGAGATGGCTGGATGGCATCACAGACTCAATGGATATGAGTTTGAGTGAACTCTGGGAGTTGGTGATGGACAGGGAGGCCTGGCGTGCTGCAGTCCATGGGGTCGTAAAGAGTCGGACATGACTGAGCCACTGAACAAGCCAGGATCCTCTGGCCATGGGATTCTCCAGGCAAGAACACTGGAGTGGGTTGCCATTCCCTCCTCTAGGGTAATACTTGGATAGTAAAAGCAACTTAACCCAATTTCTCACAAGGACCAAAGTTAAATACAGAAAAGGCAAAAAGTAATAAACTGTACACTCATGGAAGTCACCAGAACAATGAGAGGGTTCCAGCTTCCTGCTCTGGCCTTCTCACCTCTAAGTAGCCCTACCTAGATTGAATGCAGAGATTCTGACTTCCTGGAACTGTCTTTGAGTGAGCTAGAGAACAAATGCACCAGCCCAGAGGAGCATACCATCTGAAGACAGAAGGAGAGTTCTAGAATCCCAGCAGTATGACCGCCACACAAACAGCACAACATGAAAGGGATCTGCAGTGTCACAAGCACACTGAAGCCCCTGTACACAGAGCCACAGAACTCAGCAAACTTGGGATTCCAAGGACTCCGTACCTCTAGATGCAAGATGACTCATGTCCTGAGAGTAGAACTTTCTGCAGACTCTCAGCTGCAGAAACCCGCGTCATGTCTTTCTCCTTGGAGATTTGATTCCCTCTCTGCTCTCTGAGTGCTTCTGAGGGATTACTCAGCCTCGCTCAGCCCTGCAGCCTCCCAGAGCCTTGCCTGGAGACACCCGGGATGTGGTTTTTTAGTCACTGGTTCTGACTTGACCCTTCAGTGCTTACTCCTTAGTTGCTGTTTCTCTAGTTTCTGATCCAAGTGCATTAAGACTCAGGAATCTAAATTTTGCACCCCCACTCCAGGTGACTCTCTTTTATTTACTGTTCTAGGTGGTAGGCATGCGAGCTCAGTCGCTCAGTCATGTCTCTTTGCAACCCTATGGACTGTAGCTCTCCAAGCACTTCTGTCCGTGGGATTCTCTAGGTGCTATCAGTTCGGTTCGGTTCAGTTCAATCAGTTGTGTCCAACTCTTTGTGACCCCATGAACTGCGGCCAGGCCTCCCTGTCCATCACCAACTCCCGGAATTCACCCACACTCATGTGCATCGAGTCAGTGATGCCATCCAGCCATCTCATCCTCTGTCGTCCCCTTCTCTTCCTGCCCCCAATCCCTCCCAGCATCAGGGTCTTTTTCAATGAGTCAACTCTTCGCATGAGATGGCTAAAGTATTGGAGATTCAGCCTCAGCATCAGTCCTTCCAATGAACACCCAGGACTGGTCTCCTTTAGGATGGACTGGTTGGATCTCCTTGCAGTCCAAGGGACTCTCAAGAGTCTTCTCCAACACCACAGTTCAAAAGCATCAATTCTTCAGTGCTCAGCTTTCTTCACAGTCCAACTCTCACATCCATACATGACCACTGGGAAAACCATAGCCTTGACTAGATGGACCTTTGTTGGCAAAGTAATGTCTCTGCTTTTTAATATTCTGTCTAGGTTGGTCATAACTTTCCTCCCAAGGAAGGAAAGCGTCTTTTAATTTCATGGCTGTGGTCACCATCTGCAGTGATTTTGGAGCCCCAAAAAATAAAGTCTGACACTGTTTCCCCATCTATTTGCCATGAAGTGATGGGACCGAATGCCATGATCTTCGTTTTCTGAATGTTGAGCTTTAAGCCAACTTTTTCACTCTCTTCTTTCACTTTCATCAAGAGGCTTTTAGTTCTTCTTCACTTTCTGCCATAAGAGTGGTGTCATCTGCATATCTGAGGTTATTGGTATTTCTCCCGGCAATCTTGATTCCAGCTTGTGCTTCTTCCAGCCCAGCCTTTCTCATGATGTACTCTGCATATAAGTAAAATAAGCAGGGTGACAATATACAGCCTTGATGTACTCCTTTTCCTATTTGGAAGCAGTCTGTTGTTCCATGTCCAGTTCTAACTGTTGCTTCCTGAGCTGCATATAGGTTTCTCAAGAGGCAGGTCAGGTGGTCTGGTATTCCCATCTCTTTCAGAATTTTCCAGTTTATTGTGATCCACACAGTCAAAGGCTTTGGCATAGTTCATAAAGCAGAAATGGATGTTTTTCTGGAAATTTCTTGCCTTTTCCATGATCCAGCGGATGTTGGCAATTTGATCTCTGGTTCCTCTGCCTTTTCTAAAACCAGCTTGAACATCTGGAAGTTCATGGTTCACGTATTGCTGAAGCCTGGCTTGGAGAATTTTGCTGTAGTAAATATAAAAACAAAGACAATATCCTGGAAGCTTCCTGGTTCTTTAAACCAAACTGTGAATATTGCAATTGCTTTACATCAACTCCCTCTGCTTACTGCCTGTTTTTCTTCTGTCCATTTATTCTCTTGCCTAACAATCTTCTGATCCTTCTCACCCTGAGTTACAGAGTCACCATCAAACACTGGCCTGGGAGGAACCTGCCAGGCCACGGCCCAGTCCTCTCCGTGCACCATCTGAGTCACACAACACACAAAGACTTTCAAATTCCACAACTCAAATTTAAAGTCCTGGCAAGCTATCACCATTCCTAACTTTCTTCAGCCTGAACTGTCTTGAATTAGCACCATCTGAGTAGGCTCCCAACCCTGGCAGCACCTGAAACTCACCTGGGGGCCATGCCCGGGCAGCATCCCAGAACAGTGAAATCTGAAGCCCAGATGTGGGCATCATTCAAAAGCTGCCAGGTACAGCCCGGGAACAATGGGAACACCCAAGCTGGTCGCAGTCTCCCCAGCCAGCCCCAGGCTGAAGGTCCCATTTCTGCCAGCCAAGGATTAGGACCACAGTTCACTCAACTGTGTACCCAAGATAACAGCACCCAGTGCCAAGTAATCCTCAGTAAGCCTTTGTTGGCTGACTGTTCTCCCTGTTGTTGGTGCTCCTTTCCACGTCTCCAGTGGGTCATTCATTCCATCTGGTCTTTCTGGGTCTTCCTCATTGTCCTCCTCCTGCCATCATCTAGCCCAAACCATCACCTCCCCCAGGACTGGGCACAGATTTGTTTCCCTGACCCTTCTCTGGTCTTGCTAATCTACCCTCTGTTGAGTTCAGTTCAGTTCAGTCGCTCAGCTGTGTCCGACTCTTTGTGACCCCATGAACTGTTGCACGCCAGGCCTCCCTGTCCATCACCAACTCCCAGAGTCCACCCAAACCCATGTCCATTGAGTCGGTGATGCCATCCAACCATCTCATCCTCTGTCGTCCCCTTTTCCTCCTGCCCTCAATCTTTCCCAGCATCAGGGTCTTTTCAAATGAGTCAGTTCTTCGCATCACGTGGCCAAAGTATTGGAGTTTCAGCTTCAATACGAGTCCTTCCAATGAACACTCAGGACTGATCTCCTTTAGGATGGACTGGTTGGCTCTCCTTGCAGTCCAAGGGACTCTCAAGAGTCTTCTCCAACACCACAGTTCAAAAGCATCGGTTCTTCAGTGCTCAGTTTTCTACCCTCTGGAATCATGTTAAAATTCCACAATTACCTTTTTGAAAGTTCCATCTCCTGCTCAAAACACTTCAAGTGCTGCCAATTTTCCTCATTCTGGTACGCAAGATCCTACATAATTCTGTCCCCTAGGACCTTTTCTAAATATCTCCCACAGTCCCCGGATGTAAACCACCTGGTTTAGCCAAGTTGATGTCCCCAATGTTGTCACCCGGCAGGCGCTCCTGAACCTCAGCACGTGTCACAGCCCACATCTGAGGACCCTCAAACTTTTCCACCAAAGTACGTGTGGAGGAAGCCTCACCTCTTTCCCTGCTGGGGCATGCAGCTTCTGCATTCTATCCCATAAAAACCCATGTTTGTATTACTATTTTTAAGTGTTTTAAATGTTTGCCTTTGAGTAAAACACATGAGCCTGTCTGTTACATTACACGCTCCACTTGGGCAGGGATAAGACCTGTTTCAAGGACCCTGTGTGGCCCCCACTGGACAAACACCTAGCACATAGGAGGCGCTCAATGACTACTGAGTGAAGGAAGGAATCAATGGGGGATGGAGGGGGGAGGGAGAGACGGAAAGGAGGGAGGGAGGAAAGGGTGCAGGGCAGGAGGATGGAAACAGATGTTACAGTCCCCTTAGTTATCCCCAGTACACCAGGCCAGCACACCCTTGCATCCATCCCTATGTGAGTAGCGCCCTACCTGAACTGGCCCCTCCATCACCTTCCTCCCTTCCTTCAAAATCCAGCTGACCTCCACCCCTCCACAGAGCCTTCCGGGATGGCCCCACCCCTGAGCAATCACACTCTCCTTGTGTTTCTTCTCTAGCTTCTTAGAGAGGAAATAAGGGCAAGATAAGTCATTCAGAGGGGAAAAAAAAAAAAGTTTAACTATGCAGGCATACTCTGATCTCATTTTCAGAGTAGAAATGAAATGGCGCAGGAGCAGAAACACCAAAATGTCAACAGCGCTTATCATGCAGGGGAGGGAGATTTAGGATGACTTCTGTTTTTTTCCTTTTCACCGCCTCATCTTTCTGCAGTGACTCTCTCTGGGCAGAGACAATAAAGACAAGGGGCACTATGGGAAGTTTCGGCTGCTACCTCCACTCGCTTGAAACACCCTAACCACCACCAGACCGGGACCCTTAGAAACAGAGACTCGTCTGCAGGGAAACTCCCTCTTGCACTAGGAAGGACCTCAAGAAACACCCGGTGGTGGGGAGCCCCACCCAGAACCGCCCCTGTGCACATACCTGTTTCTACGGGACGTGCCTCGCCCCCCACCAGATTTCTCAAAGGGCCATCTGGGAAGATAAACCTTCCAAGGGTCTTCAGACAAGACCTGGGCACAGCATCAGATGGCCTCACCCTCGGCCATCCTGCTCTGCTCCATGAAATGCAGGAACACACCAGGCTTGCAGCCACCAGGAGTGAAGGAGAGCCCCGCCCCAGACCCTAGGGGTCAAGCCGATCGTCTATCATTTAGCATTCAGTGCCAACACGTGCAGAAGAGGCACCGTCTCCTGAACTGGAGCTGGCTCTGGTTATCCCCACAGAGCCATCATCGCCTCGTACTGACAAGCCTTCCCTGGATAAAGGCGAGGGTGCATCCAGCTGGCAAGGTGGCTGCCATGAATCCTGAGTGGTCCCACTCCAGGTCATCACCACTGGAAGGGAGATCCTCTCGTCAACTGCAAAGTCTCTTACAGATGATGCCAGGCGGCTCACTGGGTCTAAGTTCCCCTCTGGACCTGGTTTTCGTCCTCTGCTCTCAAATGCTTTGTCCACTTGTGAGTGCCTCCACTGTCCTTGCCCTCAAAGATCGGCCACCCAGCCAGCAGGGGCTTTCTCACCCTGGGAACACATGTATCCCAGGCTCCCAGGAGAGCTCTCAACCCATCCCCTGACTTTCTGAGAAGCTTCGATTTCTTAAAATAGTTCCCTTTGGTTTCTGCTGAATTTCCCCACTTATCAGCCGTATGCTTTTGATGAGATCTTCTCTTCTAACCTGAGTGGAGGATTAAAGCCCATCACCAGCATGGCCAGTGGTCTGCCCCATTGGCATCCGAGTCCCTCCCAGCTCACACTCGGTGTCACACTTCTTGTGACATCCTTTCTCTGGGGGCCCCCAGGACTATCGGTCCCAACCCCTCTCAAATCTATTAACACACACACACCATCTCTCTATAAGGGAAACACTCAAGGACAGAAAAACACAGCAGTTAGAGACTGGGCTTGAATTCCAACTCCACCACCACGGGTTGTGGCCTTGGGAGGTGTCATCACTGCTCTAAGCTTGCTCCCTCCTCTATGAAATGAGAATAACAGGACTCCTACCTCAGGGTGGGTTAGGGAACTCATGAAAACGATGTGTGTAAAGCACCTGGGCTCTCTACTTGTGGTGCTCAGCAGTTGCAGCACACGGGCTTAGTTGCTCCTGGGCATGTGGGATCTTAGCTCCCTGACCAGGGATTGAACTCATGTCCCCTGCATTGCAAGGCATATTCTTAACTCCTGAACCACCAAGGAAGTCCCATAGATCATTCATTTTAGATCTTTTTTATTATCTCTAGCATTTAGTGCTATGAATTTCCCTCTTGGCACTGCTTTGTCTGCATTCCAAAAAATTGGTATGCTGTGTTTTCACATTAATTCAACACATTTTCTAATGTTACTTGTGATTTGTCTACCCATTTATGTATGTGTTGCTTAATTTTCCAGATATAATTTGGAATTTTCAAGATTATATTTATTTCTACCTCAATCCATTATTTTTGTCAGATAACATTACACTTTGCATGATTTTAGTAACTTTTTAATGTACTGAATCTTATATGGTAGCCCAAACTGTGTGTCTTCATGAACATTTCAGTGCATTTGAAAAATATTATACTCTCCAGTCATTGGGTAGAGGGTTCTGTAAATATCACTTTGGTCTGGCTGGTTGTTAAGTTCTATTAATGCATACTTTTAATTTGTCATGTGTTCTATATTCTTTATACTTCTAATTTGTCTATTTCTTTTACCAATAACTGAAAGAGGTGTGTTGCAATCTTCAAATATAATTACAAATTTGTCAATTCCTTTAAGTTCTATTGTTTTTTGTCTATTTGTTTTAGGGTCTTAATGTCTTTTTGATGAATTGACTTGTTTATCATTATGAAATGTTCCTCTTTATTCCTGATAATTTTCCTTATTCTAAAATCTGCACTGTCTGTTACTAACATAGCCATCTTAGCTCTCTTTTGATTAGTGTTTATATGGAATAGCTTTTTCCATCCTTTTAAATCTGTGTCTTTATAATAAAAATGGGTCTCTTTATGACAGCTGATAGTTGGTTCTTACTTTGTTATCCATCCAATAATACCTGCCTATTAAATACAGTCATTATATCACATACACTTAATATTATTTTCAGTATTGTTGAATCTAAAACTATCTTTTGTCATCTACTGGTCTTATTTGTTCTTTGTTACTTTTCCCCTCTTCTCCTGCCGTCTTTTGATTTTGTCTCTCATTCTACTCTATCTCCATTATCGGCTTGTGTGCCACACCTCTTTGTTATGTTTTCTAATGGTTGCTCTGAGATTTACAATATAGGCATACCTCAGAGATGTTATGGGTTTGGTCCCGATCACTGCAATGAAAGAGAATATTGAAATAAAGCAAGTCATACAAATTTTTCCAAACACATAAAACTTACGTTTACACTATATTGTAGTTTACTAACTGCAATAGCTTGTCTAAAAAAACAACATGGTGTGCTAAGTCACTTTAGTCGTGTCCAACTCTTTGCGACCCCATGGACTGTAGCCCACCAGGCTCCTCTGTCCATGGGATTCTCCAGGCAAGAATACTGGCATGGGTTGCCATTTCCTACTCCAGGGGATCTTCCAGACCCAGAGACTGAACCCAGGTCTCTTTCATCTCCTGTATTGGCAGGCAGGTTCTTTACCACTAGGACCACACCCTAATTAAAAACAGACTTTATTGCTAATGACCTGAGCCTTCAGCAAATCATAATCTTTTTGCTGGTGCTTCAAAATATTGGAAAAGTTACCAAAATGTGACCCAGAGACACAAGTCAGCAAATGCTGTCAGGAAAATAGTGCCAACAGAATTGCTCTATGTAGGGTTGCCACAAACCTTCAATTTATGAAAATCACAATGTCTAAGAAGTGCAATAAAGCACAGCACAATAAAATGAGGTATGCCTATAGGCATCTTTAATTTAGCGTAATTCATTTCATGGATATTTAATTTCCAAATACATGGGTTTTTAAAAGCATCTTAGATATTAATTTCTCATTTTGATATCAATTTCTCATTTAAATGCTTTCTTCTCTGCAATGATTCTGTGTTTTTCAATCTTCTAACCTTATTGTGGCTTCACTGGCTGAGTCAAAGATCTTGGTAAATGTCACATTGCACTTGAAAATATATGGGTTATTTTCAAACATCTTTTGATATTGATTTCTAACATAATTCCACAGTGATAAGAGAACAGACTCTGTATGATATCAGTACCTTTAGATCATGAAATTTTTGCACCTTGTTTTATGTCCCTGGATATGTTCCAGTTCTCCTGGTTTATAGTCTATGAGAACTTGAATAGAATTTGTATTCTGCTGTTGTGTGAAAATTGTATAAATCTTAATTATGTTGAATTAGTTTATAGTGCTTTTAAAGTTTATATATCCTTCTACTTTTCTGTCCATCCTATTGATTTTTGAGAGTTTGATATTGAAATTCCAACTAAAAATCTTAATTTACTTAAGAAACTGTAATATATAGAACTATATGTAACTTTGTTCTGCATTTTTCAAGTCTCCTTATAAATGTGTTACCATACTTCCATAATTTAAATTTTTTTAAAAGAAAAAAATACAGTCTACATCAAATATTATTACTTTACATGTAGTGTTAGAAAATTATAACAGTATATTTTCATTTCTTCCTTTCCATCCTTTGGGCTATTGTTGTCATACATCATACATCTACATTATAAACAGTACACTGTTTGTTTTTGCTTTACACAGTCTTTTAAAGAGACTAAAAATGAGAAAAAATAACTTCCATAGGCCTCTTTATTCTTTTTGTACAGTCCAAATTTTTATCTAGTATCAATTTTCTACTGCCTGAAAAACTTTGATTAATGCTTTGTGGTATAGGTCTGCTGGTCATGAATTCTCTCAACTTTAGTTTTTCTATTAAAAAAAAAAGTCTTCACCTTCTTTTTTTGAAGGATATTTTTTGAGTATAGAATTCTAGTTTGATCTATCTTTCAGTTCTATTGTTTTCTGCCTTTAATAACTTCTGGCCAGACATCTACTATCATTGTTATCTTTGTTCCTCTATGTCTTTCTTTCTGGTTGTTTTTATGAGTTTCCCCTTAACTACTAGGATTAACTAACTTGATTGTGATGTGCTTTGGTATGATTCTATTTTTGCTCTTTATATTTATTTGACTTATTTTGAGCTTCCTGGAACTGTGAATTTATAGTTTTCATTGAATTTGAAATTTTTTCACTATTAGAAAAATACTATTTATGTCTTCTCTCTGCTCTTCTTCTGGGATTCTATTGCTTCCCACTGCCTACAAAATGTAGTCAAAGCAATTTCAAATAGCTTTCTGGGTCACCCATTTGAGATCCCAAACTACCTTCCAGACTCATCTGTCTCATACACCCAATTCTGCAGTCAAAGTTGTGTGTGTGTGTGTGTGTGTGTGTGTGTTCAACCCCAGACCACTGCCCACCAGCAACTGTCTCTGCCCCCTACCAATCCAGGGCTCAAAATATATCTCTCCCCTCAAGGCACAGTTCAGTACTGCCTCCTCTAAGAGACCTTTCCCAACTAAGGCAGAATGATGCCTTTTCTCTGTACTCTCACAGGCCGTCTGTCATAGTGACTCCCTGAGAGCTTGAGGGCATACTCTCAGTCAATGTGGGATGAGTCCCACCCTCAGCCCCCAAAGAAAGAAAGGCTCTGGACTCAGTGATGGGAGTTAAGAGTGACATTATGTCAAAATGCACCTAAGCGAGACTTTCCAGAGAGAGAAGTTGAGCACACAGTATTTTAGGAAGAAGTGAGTCAGGCAGCATCTCTCCATTTTCCAAAGGGAAAAATGAGACACACAGCAGATTAAGTCAATTATCCTGAGCCAGAGGAAATATCCTCCAAGGATCTTCACTCTCAGACCAGTCTCTCAATGTAGCCGCTCAAGAGTTGGAAAAAATCCCATTCCAGCTTCCAACTTCCTTCTTATAAAGTCAAGGGAGCAGGAGGAGGCAATCATGTTCCAGGAAACCACTCAGCTCTTGGATCCAGGTCTCTGAGGAGAGAATCCTTGCCAAGGCCCCAAGAAAGCAAACAGAATTCCCCAAATTAGAAGAACTAAAGCAAAATGAATCAAGCAACCAAAAGCGGCTCACCAGCAAAAGACATGAAGCCTGAGGCCATCCCAATTTTTCACTGGAAATTCTTTCAGGGGCCCAGAATGCCACAGCATCCCGTCAAACACGCCCACACCAGGTGACCTGCCCCCCTTTCATCTCCGCCTCCCATTCTCATCATTCTCCCCACACAACCACAGGCCCAACAGTCTCCTCTCTAAACAAACTCCTCCTAACGCCCCACTGGCCCCTCACTCGCTTTTCACTCCGTTACTGCAATGTCACCTGCCTCCAACACCACCAACCATTCCCACCCACAGCCCTTTGAAGCTGCCATCTCCACAGTAAGTTCCTGAATCAGAGCCACACAAACTACTCATGAACTCCTTTTTGTTTCCTGTTCCCATCGCGGGTCTGTGCCCCATCACGTGGTGGCCACGGTGGAGCACAGTGCTGGCCTGGGGGCCTGGAGACCGAGGCTACAGACAGAGGCACTGAGACTGTCTCTCTGTGGGGCCTCAGGCAAGTCACTTCCCCTCTGGGCCCCCGCATCCTCTCTGGAAACACTCAGTAATAACTCAGAGGCCACCCCTCCTGGCAGAAGCAGTGTGGGCACAGGGGAGCGCAAACACAGGAATGAGATCCTCTTAGGTGCAAATCCCAACTCCTCCCGATTTGTAAATACCACTCAAGCGAAATGCAGTGTGCCACCTTCCAACAGGGAAACTTTGGGGTTGTACTAGTGACAGATAAGCATGTAATCATAGTAACACTTGCATCTGAACGGGGTTTTGTGGTTTACAAAGTGTGTCCACTCATCCTCTCATTACAGCCTTCACCACAACCCTGGAGGAGCTGGGACATCATCATCACCATCATGGCAAACGCACAAGTGAAGTACTATTCCAGGAGCTTTATTATATCATTCAGAGCTTTAGTAATGAAGGCACAGAGCGGACTAAGCAACCTGACCAAGCTCTCGGAGCTGGAAGAGACAGAACCAGACATGGAACCCTGGCATCTGGCCCCACGTCTGGCTCCTGCTTACTGGGTTCGTGTCCTCTATTCTCCTCACTCACTGAGGAGAAGACCAAGCTCAATGACATCAAGTGGCTTTCCCGAGACCCACAGCAGGGCAGAGTTTCAACTCAACTCCTGTTCACTGACAAGACAACGATGAAACAGACAAAATCAGAAACACAAGGGATGTCAGCACTTGGCGGGTATGTGGATACTATGACTCTCCATCAGCTCAAGGAGTGGCCACAGGTGCCCACAGAGGCCACCAGCACGGACCCCACTGGGGGGTGCTCCTGGCTGAAGGAGGGAAGGGCTACAGATCACCAAGGACATGTGACCACCTCCAGGCGGGGCACCAGCTACTACAAAGGAACGTGTGGATATTAGCACTGAGAGGTTTGCTTCATTGATTTGCATAAACTTACATAAATAACCTCTCAATCTCAAATGTGTATATATCACACACATGTGCAAATTCAAAGAAAACTGTCTGGATGTATGCATACCACACACTTGGCAATTGTTGCCTATGGTGAGGGGAGCGGCAGAGGAAAGGGGGGCTTCATTTTTATGTTTATATTTCTGCCTGAGTTGAACCTGCCGGCCAATACAAGAGATGTAACAGACATGGGTTCGATCCTTGGGTTGGGAAGATCCCCTGGAGGAGGAAATGGCAAACCACTCCAGTATTCTTGCCTGGAGACTCCCTGGGACAGAGGAGACTGGCAGGCTACAGTCTGTAGGGTCGCAAGTGTCAGACATGACTGAAGCAACTTAGCACGCATGCATGAAATATTAATATTTCTTACAATAAGAACAACACATGGTATAGAAGAAAAAATTAATTATCACCTCTATCTGTAAAAAGGGACCTAATGTTAACAGCAGGTATTCTTGAAGGATAATACTATGGATAGTATTCCCCCATACTATTTAGTATTTTCCAGGCAAAAGCAGAGACATTACTTTGCCAACAGAGGTCCGTCTAGTCAAAGCTATGGTTTTTCCAGTAGTCATGTATGGATGTGAGAGCTAGACTATAAAGAAAGCTAGGCACCAAAGAATTGATGCTTTTGAACTGTGATGTTGGAAAAGACTCTTGAGAGTCCCTTGGACTGCAAGGAGATCCAACCAGTCCATCCTAAAGGAAATCAGTCCTGAATATTCATTGGAAAGACTGATGCTGAAGCTGAAATTCCAATACTTTGGCCACCTGATGTGAAGAACTGATTCATGTAAAAAGACCCTGACACTGGGAAAGTTTGAAGGCAGGAGGAGAAGGGGATGACAGAGGATGAGATGGTTGGATGGCATCACCGACTTAATGGAAATGGGTTTTGAGTAAACTCTGGGAGTTGGTGATGGACAGGGAGGCCTGACATGCTGCAGTCCATGGGGTTGCAAAGAGTTGGACATGACTGAGCAACTGAACTGACTGAACTGAACTGAGGCTTTCCCCAGTGAGCACATTTGTTACTTTTATATTAAACAGAACCATATGAAATGAAATTGCCATTGCTTGCATGTTGAAAATGGTTGCATATTGGTTATTTCATATGATTCAACTTACTCATAATTCATGCAACAACATTCAACAATGCTGGAGGGATTGCTCTGTGCCGGGCCCATATTCAGACAATGATTATTTTTTTAAGAAAATAAATAAACCAAGCTCACTTGTAGGCAGGACCTGAGGGTACTGTCTGTGTCCCCAGGAACCTGTGCAAACATGTGTCCAGAACCATACATGTTGGCCGAGTGAAGAGATAAATTAGCAGACAGAAGGACAACAGATGCCCATCAATAGGCACACACATGCAATTAGACTTCCTAAGCAGACAGCATCTCTGTAGGAAAGGAAGAGGGCAGACAGAGAAGAGGATGGGTCAGACTCTGGGTAACTTGATAAGCGTGCTGGTCTTTATTGCTCTGGCAGGGCAACAGGAACACAGAAACTGTGGGGAAGGGAAAGGCATAAGGGGCATGTAGGCTGCAGAGGGACATGGCCCAGGTCAGAGGACAGCCCAGGGAGGCAAACACACCTCCAGCCCCAGGCTGCAGTTTCAGTGAATGGTCCCTGGGACCAACTCCTCTGCTGCCCCCACTCCCTTAAATAGCACATCCTGCCAGGTCAGGGACATTCTGTCAGTCTCTGGGGAGCTATCCTACCACCTAAGCAGTAGTGGGTTTCTCTAGATTAACTTCCATTTTCACGTAGACACTAATTCTTTTATTAAGACCTCATTGGAAAAGAGCCTGATGCTGGGAAAGATTCAGGACAGGAGGAGAAGGGGGGTGACAGAGGATGAGATGGTTGGATGGCATCATCGACTCAGTGGACATGAGTTTGAGCAAACTGGGAGATCGTGAAGGACAGGGAAGCCTGGGGTGCTGCAGTCCATGGGGTCACAAAGAGTCAGACACGACTGAGCAACTGAACAACATCTAAATTTCCATGAGTGGAGACCACCCTCCCCACCAAACCTCAAATTCCAGCTGCGGTCTTTACACCTCTAGCATTTGTGTCCTGCAACAAGGCAGGATGGGCAGGGTTCTGAGAGCAGGCAGGGGAAAATGTGTCTAAGACGGGAAAAGGCACCACGTCTCAGTTTGCAGCCAAAGAAAGTGCGAGGATGATGTAAGGCCCAGAAACCACGTCACCTGAGGGCTTCATGAAAAAGTGCAATGGGTTAGGCTGAAGAGGAGACTGAAAGAGAGCAAGATGGCTGAATCCAAATACCGGGAAGGCGACTGGGTAGAGAATGAAAGGTAGACGTGAGTTCCTTCCCCTGGATAAACCAGAAGCAGGACCAGATGCTTAGAGGGGCAGGATGGGGCTCCAGCAGGAGGGCCAGGAACACAGGATGGCACTAAAGTCCTCCAAACCCATGTTCCGGATTAGTCAAGTCCACCCACTCCCACAAAACCTGCCAACCTTATGTGCACAGCTGGCAGGACCTCTCTAGAACTTTCCTGCACATCTGCCCCAGTTTCTGCTGGTGGTGGTAGTTTAGTTGCTAAGTCGTGTCCGACTCTTGCGACCCCATGGACTGTAGCCCGCCAGGCTAAATCCGCCAGACTCCCCTGTCCATGGGATTTTCCAAGCAAGAACACTAGAGTGGATTGCCATTTCCTTCTCCAGGGGATCTTCCCAACCCAGGAATCAAACCCAGGTCTCCTGCATTACAGGCAGGTTCTTTACTGACTAAGCTATGAGGGAAGCCCATAATGTAATTAAGAACCTAAACAAATAAAATATCAGTATGAACAACAGACAGTTGTTATTTCTAAGAAAAGTAAAATGAGAATTTTGGAAATTTCTGAATAAATGTGAGTAACTAACAGAAACTACTGCTGAATTAGAAGTGGGCAAGACAACAGTAAAATTTAGCCAAAATGAAAGTCATAAAGATCTAAGATTCAGTCCCTAGATTATTTTCAAGTGACTTTTAACCCTCTCTCCACTTTAAGGAAACTAGAAATTACAGAGGTCACATCTTACCTACAGAAGGTCACAAGGAACACCAAAAAGGACACCCAGAGGCGATGATCTTTCCTTTCCACAAAAGACGAGTAGCTGGATGTTTTCAGCTGAAATAAGCTACTTTAAATGCATATAAATGTTTATATTTACATGCAGCTTTTTTGTGATTGCTGGATTCTACTGACTTTTAAAAATCTACTATGTGGAGTTAAAGTTTGCATACAGTAAAAAGCACTCATGTAAAATGTATATTCCCTAGCCATCCATGTAGTGATTAGGACTCTGTGCTTTCACTGCAGGGGCCCCGAGTTCCATTCCTCGTCAGGTAACTAAGATCTCGCAAGCCATGTGGCACAGCCAAATAATAATAATATAATGTTACTTTGATGAGTATTGACGAATTCACACAACTGTGTGACTACATCCACAGTCACCACAGGGAAAGCCTCCATCACCCCCAGAATGTTCTTTTGCGCCCCATCCAACCCCCTTCTTGCCCCACAGTATCTAGGGCATTGTGGCTCTTACACACACAAAATGCATCAAGGTCATCTGGTGATCACCAATGCTTACCACCATCTAGCTTTCATTTTTACTCCCTTTTTTTCACATACAGTAAAATTCTCTTTGTTCTGACACACAGCTGTATGCCCACTGTCAAATCATTTAACTTTTGGCATCAACTGACCAAGCACCTGTGTCGATCTCTCCAGGTTAAAGGACTGTCCCTGCTTTTGGACCTGACACCAGCCATGCTCCATCTTCACTCTCTGATTCTGGGCACTTTGTTATCTCTGTAAATTGAACTGCAAGCTCCATGATCTCTTCTACCCCTAAATCCAGCGATGAGTGTTGTGAGGTGGGCATGAAAATGAACAAAATGAAGCCACCCAGGAGCAGTGGGCACCCACAGCTCCCTTTTTCGCAATAATGGAAGTAAACAAGCTTCACATTGAAATCTCAAGCATTCAACTAAAAGGAAGAACACATTTGACATTCCTCCAGTCTAAATCATTCCAGAGACTTCCTTCACGGTGTCTCTCACCTGCTGCTACTCTTAATTGATCCTCCAAAAAGAGGGAATAAAGAAAAAAGATATTAAGTGAAAGGCCGTAGCCGTGATGCAAACAAACAGCCTTGCATCAAAAGTACAGAATTCTTGGGACTACCCTGGTGGTCTAGTGACTGTGACTCTGCACTCCCAATGCATTGGGCCCAGGCTCGATCCCTGGTCAAGGAACTAGACCCCACATGCCACAATTAAAGACCCTTATGCCACAGCTAAGGCCTGGCACAGCCAAACAAGTATATTTATTTATTTATTTTTTACAAAGTGCAGAATTTTTTGTCCTCATAGGGAACTTCATCTGCAAAGTATGCATTTCGTTTCTTAGACAACAACAAGAAAAATGGTGGCTCAGCTAAAGTAACCATCCTACATAGGACCCTTTACTGACATAAAGGGGCCATGTCCCAGATCTATCCCAGAGACAGGCCATGTAACAACTGTGGCCCCAGTTTAGGGAAGGGGGGACTCCTCTGTTTTCCAGAGTGCTTGATGCAGCACAATGAAAGGTGAGCTGTAATCACGTGTAGGAGTTTAGAAAACAGAGAGCTGACGAGTGAGAAATTGTGGCACTTTTCTTGCAATCTGGGGGAGGCTGCGTCTAGCTGACAGCATCGCCCATTACTGGGAAACGGGCCCCGGGGGGTAGCAGGGGGACTCCCAGCCCCAGCCTGGGAGGATGATCCACTTCAGCACCTGGCAATGCTCCTTGCTCAGATTCCCCTTCAGGAAGTGACTGATCTGGTTTCTTAGGAATTGGTAGTAAACTTGTACCAGACAGGGTGTTACCATCCTTCGAGAATGGTAAGGTCCACCTACCATCAGCATGTTGGTGACTTAGCCTTGGGTTTATTGGTCAGTCTCTTAAGAATGTGGCCCATGGGGATCAATTCCCCACTGCCCAGCCCCCTTGGGTGAAAAACTCAGCCTTCTGGGGGCTCCAGGGGCAGCCCTGAGCCCAACCCTGGCCTGGGCAGGCAGCTCCCAGCCTTACACTGCCAGCTCTGACTCAGCTGGCCCCATTTCATGGGGACCAGTCCTCAAAGGACATGGGAACAACAACCCACGACCACGGAATCTTGCAAGCGTTCAAATCCAGTCTGCATACACTGGGATTTCGAATGGGGTAAAGCGTGGTATGGGATTTCTTCTGAAACGTGTCATTTTCTTTTCTGTTTACAGCTTGTTTACAGCAAAGAAAGGGCTCTTGAAGAGAGGAACAGGAAAAGGTGTCATCATTATTCAAAGCAAACTTCTTAGGAACCACAAAGAGGAATTCTGCTGGAAGCAACGGCTGAAAATGTAATCCGAGGAAGGAAGACACATCAGACACAAAACAGCCAGGAGGGGAAAGGAGAGAGGCACCGGGCCTGCTGGTATTACATATACATAATAATAATAATAATCAAATGAAAATGAGATGATAAATAAATAAAATTAATAAAGTAAGAGTAACCAAATGTCCTACAGAAAAGGAACAGTTGAATTAATTATGGTACATTTAGCCGACATCATATTATGCAGCCATTAAAAATGATGATTGTAAACACTAATTTAAAACAGAAAAAAGTCTGTGCTATAAAGCTGACTAAGTAGAGAGTAATGCATACAGCTTTGTAAAAATTTCTAGAAAGGAAGGACTAGAAAGACACACACACAAAATTCATTATTATAGGATTGCAATAAATTTCTCTCATTTCCAAAGTTTCTGCAATATTAGACGGCATTTTATAATTAAAAACACTCCTTAAAATAATCCTTTCACAAGGAGGGGGAAAGAGCCAGTTGGTTACACAGAAGAGTGATGAGGAAAATGATGATGAATAAACCTGGTCTGATTCATTCATAGATCAAAGATCAGAGATGGTCTGTCAAGATTAGGTTCAATAAAGAAATAAACAGCTAGCATTCTCAAGGTGCTTTACAATTTATAAAGTGCCCTCACAGACCTATCCCCCATCCCCAACAGGTGACAAACACTCCTGTGAGCAGTCCCCCACCTGACATCCCAGCCCTACTTCACCATGGCTTGTCTAAAGCTTCCCCAATGCAAAAGAACACTGGGCATGGGTGTTCCATGTGGGGGACTGTCCCCCAACAAGGCTGCTTCCTAGTGTTTGGTCCTAAGCCCTCTTCCTTTCTGATTCTACACACTGTCCTTAGGCAACCCCTCATCCTCCCTATGGTTTTGGGTACCACTTAAAGGCTGATGATCCCCAAATCTAGAACCCATGACCTCTCTTCTAAGCGCCAGATCTTAAGCCCAGGGCCTGGTATACAGAAGGTGTTCAATAACGATCCACTGAATAATCTGATAGTTCCACCTGGATATCCCACAGGCACTTGAGCCTGAACTCATCTTCTCCATCCTCTGATTCCATCTTGGTGAGTGGCCTTCATGGTATCATGCCTGGACTACTTTAATAGCCTCCTAAACAGTTTCAACCTTACTCAAGTCCACCAGAAGGATTCTATTAAATACAAATCAGATCCTGTCTGTCTCCGTCTTCAATGAAGCCTCATCATTAGAGGAAAAAGCCAAAATTCCTTCCATGAAGCCTCATCATTAGAGGAATAAAGCCCAAATTCCTTAGCCCTTCCACTGCTTAGCTTCTCCATACCTGTATCTCTAGCTCCTGCCACCCACTCCTGCTCCTGTCACACAGAATTCTCACCAATCCAAAGCAAGTTAGAATCTCCTATGACTCTGATCAGAAAGCCTTGTTCCCGCTGCTCCCCCTGGTAAACTCCTACTTATCCTTCAAAACCCAGCTCAACAGTGAGCTCTTAGGAAGCCTTTCTCTGTTTCCTGAGGCAGGGTCTCTTTCACTAACAGACTTATACCACAACCTGGGAGCTCCCTGATGCCAAGGGATGACTTTCACTCATTCTTTGTATACTCCTGCCTAGAATGATGCTTGGTAAGTGACACAGGAAATATAGTTTCTCTTCAGACTAGAGGAACTAGCAGGAAGGTGGGCTGGGATGGTGAGAGCTCCAACTCTGCTCATTCATTCTTCTACACGATCTTATGCAAATCATTTTTGCCCAAGGTCAAGATTAGATCTAGGCCAACAGGATATCAATGACTCATTTTCTGGGCCCCTAAAACCCTTTTCTATTGCTGCTTTTTCCCTAGACAAGAAAAAAAAAATTATTAACAAGTGGTAAGGAAGTACAGACTAGCACTCCTGAAGAGTTATAAGTCTTGCTTTAAAAATGTCATTTTCAAATCACTTAAATTAACATCAGAACGTTTCCCTAGCCTGGATCTAACCAAATATTTACCAAACTCTCAGAGTTGATGAGGAATGAAATAAAGATAAAAGCAAAGCAGGAATGTATTTATTCAACACACATGTATAGAGGGAGAGTCAGGACCAAGGCACCACAAGGGGCTGTACTAATGGCCTTACTCTCCCTGGGGTAAATGACAATCTGCTAAGAGAGACAAACTGGACGTGTTTCTGATGGATGCGCACAAGCAAATTTCCACCTCCTGAGAAAGGAATACAAACCAGGCTGCCCATCTAGCTGATATGTGGAGAGAAAGGGCCAGGATTGGTGCTGGGGTCGTGACTGGAGGCAGTGTGCCCTCCTCCACCCCGGACAGTGCCCTGGACAGGGCGAGTATGTGTGTTTGAAAAAGAGAACAAATTCTTCTTCAGAACATAAGGCAAATCCCAAGCAGACGAACCATGAGCTATCATCTTTTCATATGCAAGGCAGTTTTTAACTTTGAGTATCTTAGAAATGATGTGTTGGGTCTCATAGAGAATCAATACCTTCAAAAAGTTATATACAGTATCTGCAGAAGACTGGTTCCAGGGACTGTCACGAATAACAAGGGCATATATTAACATAAAGCGGCACAGTACAACGAAGACAGTCTGCTCTCCGTATGTGTAAGTTTCACATCCACGGATACAGAGAAATAACTATACTGCAGACCACACTTCTAACTTCTGAAGCATCCTAAGGTACCCCACCCAGACTCATGGCTCTCTTCATCTCTTTCCCCCAACATCCCTCATGCACCCCCTGGTTTAGTAAAAAGCCTCAGAAGACGGCGGCCCTCCATTCCTTCCTTCCTCATATGTACATATCACTCTCACATCAAGGGGTAGAACCAATTTCCCCTTATCCTGCACCTGGGTGACTTGCTTTGACCAATAGTGATGGGTCTAGCCTTTAAAATCTCTGATAACTACCATGATGCTGTGAAGAAGCCCAAGCTAACCACTTGGAAGGGTCACTTAGAGAAGCTCCAAGGCTCCAGGCATGTGTGTAAGACCTTGTTAGGCTCTGCCAGCATAGCTGTCAGCTGAATGCTGCTGCTGAAAGAAACAGTCCAGGCAGCCAAGTGAGTGGCCTTGGCCAGTGCATGGGAAGCAGGGCAGCACCCAGCTGAGCACAGAGAATCATGAGATTAAATAAACTGTTACTGTTTTAAGGCACTAAGTTTGAGGTTATGTTATATAACCACGGATAACTGAAACACAGAGTAAATGAAGGGATGGTGGTGGGGGTTAGTCGCAAAGTCATGTCTGATTCTTGTGACCTCATGGACTATGGCCTGCCAGGCTCCTCTGTCCATGGGATTCTCCAGGCTGGAATGGGTTGCCATTTCCTTCTCCAGGGGATCCTCCAGACCCAGGAATTGAACTCAGGTCTCCTGCATTGCAGGCAGATTCTTTACTGACATGTATAGTAAGGCCACTGAGAAACAGGCAACTCCACATTAGTGAACTTTCTAGAGAGCCAAAATGTAATCCTTATTCATCCAAACTTGTTCTTATCCATTTCTGATAAAAAATGTTTTTAGAATGTAGTATTAGACTTTACACTAAATGTAACCTAATGTTTTCTTGAAGTGGGGGTCATGATTATAGACATGGGTTATATAAGGTCCTGTAATAGAACAATGCCTCCTCCAGCCAGGAAGGTGTATACAGACTATCGGCTGCAACGCCCAGACAGATCGGCCTCTCCATAAGCAGCAATATGTCTGCCCCCAGAAACACCTCCTCATCCCCTGCATTGCTCCTTCTGATACTTGTGGGTGAAGAAACTGAGGACCCCATCCTGTTGGAACTGTATCTCAACAGATTCTCGGGGAAGATCTAAGGGGTTCTTTTATGATGGCAGAAGAGAAGGAACTCTGGAATTCCACTGGCCAGGTTCATATCCTGCTCCTCCGCTTGCTATGTAGCCCTGGATGAGCCATTTCACTCACATACTTCAGTGTCCTCATCTGTAACGCAAAAATACGATCTGCCTCTTGCTGGAATATGCTCAACTGAAACACTGCAAGAGCTCAGTAAATGTGAATACCCTGTCCATCCCCCAGGTTCACTGGGTCTGTACCTGGGGGTTATCTTTGAGTTCAAAATCTGAGTGTCGGTCAGGATGGTACCCACGGAAGTAGATCACCACGAGTGCATGTGTTCATGAGGGCACAGGTCGGAGAGGGGGTGGCCAAGTGTTTATTCAGGGTTGGAGGACCCAATTGGGGCTTCCCAGGTGGCTCAGGGGTAAAAAAAACCCACCTGCCGATGCAGGAGACTCAGGTTGGATCCCTTAGAGGAGGAAATGGCAACCCACTCCAGTATTCTTGCCTGGGAAATCCCATGGACAGAGGAGCCTGGCAGGCTACAGTCCATGGGGTTGCAAAGAGTCAGACATGACTGAGCATCTTCACTTTCTTTCTTTAAGGACAGGAAAAGGCCCCAGAAAAATGCAGCCAGGGGAAGGGACTGAGAGGAAACTTTCTGCAAAGCTGTTACATGTTCAATAACTGACCATTCTTTCCCCCAGGCAGGTGGGTTCAGTGGCCTCCCAGTCCCCTCCTATGTGTTTCCTTGGTATTCCAGTTCCTACATGATGCCTGAATAGACACTTGTGGAGGATGAGCCACCTGTCCCACTGTGGGATGGGGGCAGAGCCCAGGGCCAATGGGACAAGAGACCTACTCCCAGTCTGTCTGTCTGTCTGTCACTCACACATACCTGTCTGTCACTCACACACACGCACACACGCGCGCACACGCACACACACACACACACACCTCTCGACTGCTGCAAGGAGCCAAGAGCTGGGTTGCTGTTGCCCACTCCCAGTCTGTCTGTCTGTCACTCACACACACACAGATACCTGTCTGTCTGACACACACACAAACCTACACACACACACACATAGACACACACACCTATCTCTGAGGCTGCAAGCCCCAGGCTATGTCCCCTCACATCCCCATCCAGCTCCTGTTCCTGTTCCCTGCACTCACTTCTCATGAACTCCTGGCCACGCCTCCACCAGGAACATTCTGTCACAGGCTTCTCCCCTCTTTACATCCAATTCCCAGGGGGAAACAGAGGGGCGCTCCCTGTGATATTTTAGGGCCTCCCGCCTCTTGGCCCTGTTCTTCAACGCTGCTTATAGCAAAGGCATCAGGGGACAGCCAAGGACGCAGGAAAGAGGTCGCAGAGAAAAAGAGGCTTTCAGGGATGCCCCCTGCCCCTCACCCTTCATCCCCTCCCAACCAGTGATCCCTCCCTAGTTACCAGTCCTCCTCCCTTCTCTCATCCTCCCAAGCCTCACTTTTCTCATCTGTAAAATGGAGCCAGTAACACCCAAGATCAGTTGAGATGATGCGTGTGAACCTGAGTTCCAGCCTATACACAGGACATCTGCAGCATGAGCTCCCTCCAGCCTCCCAGAGCCAAATGCGCATTCACTAGGTGGATGATCTGCTATATAATTTGTAGGTGTGAAAGGAATCACACATCCACGGCTCCATCATGCTCTAATTTGTGAATAAAGGTCTTAACAGACTATTAATTCCATGAGAGAGTTTTGCTCCTGAATAGCCTCTTTGCTAGGAAATAAAGCTGTAAAATATTTCTCAGGGGTTCCTCACCCCTAATTTGCCAGACTCATTTTTTAAGGACCCTCTCAGAAGCTAATAGATGTCTGCGGCCACGTGTGAGGGCCTTGGGAGCAGCCACTGGCCACAAGAATGTTCCCCATCTTGGCTGCATCTTCTTCCCGCCCCATCTTCCCCTTCGTTCTCACCCATCAGCAGCTGCCTGGCCCTGCCCTTGACCCCTTCTCTGCTTCGTCAGCTCACAGATGGGGCAGTAAAAGGCAAGCTGGGCCAGGACCCAGGCAAGGGGAGGGATGTGGGGAAAGCCAGTTTGCTTCTCCCTCCCCAGCCCCACACTGTGCTCTCCTTCACCACAGCCTCTGACATCATTATCTGACTCTCTTCAGTCCCAGACCTGCAAGCTGCAAGGCCCATACTTGTTGCTCAGTCAAAGCCACTCACCCACTAATAAATGAAGCCCCAGTGTCACCCCATCCCACAGCCCCTGACTCCACCTGCTCTTCCTGCTGGATCCCCAACCAGCCTGCCTCCATGAGAAGAGCCAGGCAGGGTAGGCTGGGTGGCTTGCCTCTGATACTTCAGGCTACTCCAAGGCCCCATGTCCTTCTATCTCCTCCCACCCCAGACTCAAGTACGGGTTTGTGGGGATGAAGGGCCAGAGGAAGCACACTCAGGCATTGGGAACATTCCTTTGGTGCTGCTGGCACTCACAAAGCCCCAGAAACCCAGTGTCTACTTCTAACTGCGAAACTGAGTTCACCCCCCACCAACCCAGGAGAGAGTCCCTGGCTGGAGCCAACAGGTGATGGCAGAAGAGAAAGCAAAAGGAGTCTGTGGGCAGGAGAAAGTGACGCAAGGAAGTGCCCGGTGTTACTCAGACTGTCGGGGGGAAGGGGGTCTGGCTGCCTGGTCCTCATATCCCTGTCCTCCAGCCCTGCCCTCTTCTATGCTGGCACCCCATCCCGGGGGGCTTCAGGGGCCCAGGGGAGCAGCAGGCAGGTGAGCTTCATCCCAAGGCTGTTAGGGGGAGGTGTCCAGGTGTTCTCCCCACAGCAGCAGGGGGCCGCAGGGGGCCCCCTCAGGGCTCCATCGTGCTCCTAGAAACTGAATGCAGGGCCCCTATGACTTAAGACTTTGGTGGGTGGGCCTGGGAATGCAGGCACCTTTTCAAAAAGTCATATTAGTCCCAAACAAGTGACTCAGAAAGTTCTGGAACACAGCCCACTGAAGGCTGGGGCCTCCTGCATTCTATCTCAGGCTCCCAAACAGACCCTGGGAGCCCCGTCTCTCTCCCCTTCTAGTCCCAAAGCTGTATCCAAGGCACTACTTCCATGTCAAGGTCATGCTCTCCTGGGATGCTAACAACTGCTATTCTTGATTTACTTATTTTCTCTCTTTTTTTTTTTTTCCTGTTTCCTAATCTTTTGGAGTTTCTGTTTCTTAGCGCCCCAAAGACATCAGCAATCAAGTATTCACCCTCTGGGCTCCAATGTGGAGAATGTCTGATTTGCCTCCTTCATAGGCAGCGAAGCATACTGGAAATTCATGGGGTCCAGGGACCCCGGCAAAGAGGAAAAAGCTAGAAGTGACTGGTTAGATAAAGGAAAGGGTTCAGAGTTTGATCCCAGGCCCCAAGGGCTGCTATGCCCACCGATCTGCCCGCAAGCTGTGCTTTTCACTGATTCCCAAAAGGAATGCCTCTCACCATTCTTGCCCAGATAGCTTCCAGCAGGACCCTCAGCTGGCAAGGGCACAACTTGAAGTTCGCCAACTTGGAAGTCATTAGGGGTATGGCAGGCTGTCACCCTTTTATGAACAGGGCCTTGGGAGGAAAAGGGACCTTCTAGTGTGCCTGCATGAATCCATGCACACCAGCCCAGGGCTGGGCCCCTGCAGAATCAAGGCACAAAGCTTCTGTGAGATGACTGCATGAGCCAGAATGGGAAAACAGGAAGAATCTTGGTCCAAGAACCGGGGAAAAAGTTAAAACAGAGGAAAAAACCTGTGTTTTCCTCTAACCAAGAGGGAGGCAACGGGGCGGCCCCACAGGGTGCTTGCATCGACCACCAGCACTGCTGTGCCCTTGGAGACTCAGCCCCACATCCCAGGAGATTCTGGCTGAGATGGGGGCGGTGGTGTGACATAGAAGGAAGAGTCCTGAAATGGGAATCTGGACACGGACATTGCAGCTACCCACTGCCATACCTAGCTGTGTGGACTGAGAGAGGTCACTCTCCATCTCTGGGCTCATACACAAAATGAGGAAAAAGTAGCGAGTAGGATACACAGCTGTGGAATTCATAGACTCTCAGCCCTACAGAACCCCCATCGCCCCATAGGTGACCCAGCTCAGAAGGCCAGGCATCATATCTCCGCAGCCCCTCAGCACCTACCCAGGGTCTTGGCATCCAGTGGGGAGCACAGACTATTAAGTTGAAGCCAAACTTCCGCCCCTTCCAGCAGAAGGCTTCCTCCAGAACCAGCAGACCCTCCCTCACTGTGGCTGGCTACCCTGTCCCAGTCTGCATCCCCGCACCACGGCTCCCGGGGGGAGACCACCACTCCATCATCTGAGCGCTCAAGCACCCTGAGCTCTCAGCAGCAGAAGTGGGATCTGTGACAACCACACAGTCCTTCACATCTTGTTCTTTGAGGTCACCCACAACCTTTCATCTTGATAACAGCAGCGTTAGGCAGGCAAACACCGTCCCCACTGGGCAGAGGCACACTGAGTCCACACAGTCAGCCTCTTGCTGAAGCCACTCAATGCCAAGTTAAGAGGCCAGAAGCCAGGGGAGCCCTCTTTCCCCACAAGAGTCCTTCCCGGCAGGGGTCAGTGACAAAGACAAGGCTGCCTCACTTGAGATCAGGCCCAGGCCCTTCCGGCCACCCACTCAGGCTGGGCGTGGGTTGACAGAGTGGCCAATGTCCGGAAATCCTCTGATCCCTTAAGCCACAGACCAGTGCTCCTGCGAAGCCAGGGGTTGAGAGAGAGGTGGTCCTTCCTACACACGTAGATGAGACCCCCAGACCACCCACCGTGCGAAACAGGTACCCTCAGCTGAGAGCCGCTGGGGAGGGAAGTCACTGGCCGGGTCAAAAGGCGGGACTCACCTCCCTCAGCAACTGCACTCCCTTCAGCCCATCCTGCTGCTGCTGGGCCACAGTGACCCCCAAGACGAGTGTGTGCACGACGCAGGAGACCACGGAGATGATGACAATGGGGCTGAGGCTGAGCGGCAGCGTGATGAAGAAGGAGAAGACGAAGAAGGCCTGCCAGCCCACCGTGTCGCTGGCCGCGTGGGCACGGGAGAAGTTCAGGCCCAGGTAGGAGAAGACCTGGGCTGATATCAGCAGCCACAGCAGGTAGGGCACCACTCTCCGAGTGACCCGGTTGGGGAGCAGCCCCTTTTTGCAGAGCACGAAAAGGATGATGTCCAACACCAGCCCGACCCCAGCCACGGCCAGGGGGGCCAGCTTGTCGCCAGAGAAGACCACAGCGCACATGACCACCACATAGCAGTCGAAGAGGGCCGCGAAGACCACCAGCACCAGCAGGGTCTCGTGGCGCTGCCTCTTGAAGTAGGTCTGGTACAGGTTCTCCAAGGACTCTGGTACGAAGGTCAGCCGCATGAAGCGAGGCAAGCAGAGGCACGACCCCGAGTTCCGGACAGAGATTTCATGGGTCCGGCCCACCCCGCGGTCCGGGTCCGAAGGCAGGCTGACAGAGTACTCGGCCGAGTACTCCGCGGAGTACTCGGGCTCGGAGAAGCCCTGGGTCCTCGGCATCCTGGCTGGTATCTGCTTCTACTGGCTCCGGAGAAGCCGGCCGTAGAGCAGAGGAAGCGCTCTGGCACGGGCCACCTACCGGGACTCTCGGAGACCTGGGGCCACTTTGGGCAGGAACGCAGAGCGGGATTCCAGGGCCCAGGGAGCGCTGACCATCTGGAACTTAAAAGGACATCACTGAGTAGAAGCCCCTCTTTCTTCCTACCCGAGCTTTCTCCACGACCTGCCCCAGCCCTCCGGGAAGAATCCTTGCTGCCAGAGGCTCCAAAACCGAGGCCTTTCTCCCGCCACCCCAACGCTCACGGCCACCACCCGACCACACACATACTTAGTCTTGTCCACCCAAACACTCTGCTTCCTGTCTCCGGCTGTGGACGGGCCTGGCTACCTCTCCACCATCCCTGGTCTCTCTCCGTGTCATCTCAGTCTCTCGCACCCCCCTGATCTCATCTAAGTCGCCTCCAGGCCCAAGTCTTAGAATGTGAGGATAAAACATGCTCCAAGAAACCAGCGCCAGCCTGGGGGATTCCTGAATCTTTCTCTGTTTACTTCCCTTCCCAGCCAGCCCTTTGCCCCTGGGGCTCCCCATCTCCGGGCACTGTCTGCTCCGGAAGGCAGGCCCTGCCCCTGCGCTTACCTGTGAGGGAACTCGAGAACCGCGTGGCCCGGGCCAGTCCCCTCGCGGGCTGCGAGGCCGGGTCACGCGTGCAGCGGGAGGGGACAGGAGGGCTTGGCGCGCCCGGGGGCTGCTCTCCACGGAGCCGCGCCGCCCCGCTAGCGCCGCGGTCCCCGGTCCCCTCGCCGGGGCGCGACCCTCCCGCCGTCAGGCCGGGAAAGGCGCAGGGCTGCCCTTCAGCATCCACAGGCGCCCGGCCGCTGGAGAAAAGAGGAGGCGGCGGCGGCGGCGGCTAGAAAATCCGGGGGCGCCAGCCTCTTGGGCTGCGGCTCGCGGGCCCGGCGCCCTCCCTCTGGCCCCGCAGTGGTCGCGGTGGCGGCGGCGGCAGCGCGGCTAGGGGCGCACCGGGGGCCCTTGGCGGCGGGAGCGCGGGCCGAGGCCGGGGAAGCCCGCCAGCATCCTCTGCCCCGCCCGCGCGCCGAGCGGAGCCAGCCGAGCCCGGGCGCGCTGCACAGTGAGTCCCCGCGCGGCGCTGGCGGCTCCGGGGCCACGCGCGCTCCAGGCCCCGGGAGGCGGGCGGCGCCCCTCCCTCCCAGCAGTCGCCGCCCTCTCGGCGAGCGGGTCAGGAGCTGGGGCGGGAGTGGGGGGCAGGGGAGGTGCCGGGGGGAGGTGCTCCGCTCGGGACCCCGACCCAGTGCGGGGGCAGGAGGAGGAGCGCGGGGGCGAGTTGCAGAGGCCCCCGCGGCCCCACGCTCCGGGACCGGGCGGCAATCGCTGCGTGGAAGCTCGGGGTGGGCGGCGGCAGGAAGGATGGGCTAGTCAGGGCCTTCCCCCCGCAGGCCCGGTCTCGGAAGATAAAAGCCCGGGACGTGCCCTCCCGCAGGTGAGGCACACTCGGGGCATCCCGGGCGCCCCCTCCTCTACCGCGGCTTCCTTCCGGGCTCGGAGAGGCGGGGGCTGAGGTTTGGGGACGACTCCCCTGCCCGGCGCGCTAGGCCTGTGTCCCCGCCCACCCTGGCAGCCCAAACGCCGGCCTGAGCTTGCCGCAGAAGGGCCCGCAACTGAGCCCGATTCTTGAAGGAAGAGGGTAGGAGTGGCCCAGGAGGCACGTGGAATTGAGAGAGACCCTGCTTCAAAACGGTCTCTTGTGCACATTCCACGTGTTTGAGGCGTTTTTTGAATGTAGGAACGCTGTTAAGAACGAAGATGCTCCTTTGAATGGTTAAGTCTATCTGTCTCTTGAAAGTTAAGTCGCTCAGTCCTGTCCGACTCTTTGCGACCCCGTGGACTGTAGCCCACCAGGCTCCTCCGTCCATGGGATTCTCCAGGCAAGAATACTGGAGTGGGTTGCCATTTCCTTCTCCAGGGGATCTTCCTGACCCAGGGATCGAACCCAGGTCTCCCGCATCAGAGGCAGATGCTTTAACCTCTGAGCCACCAGGGAAGCCACCAGTCTCTTTCACCTTAGTATAAATTACTTTCCTCGGATTTGACAAAACGTCTTGTCAAGATCAACCACAGGCTTTAGAAATTTAGATAAAGGGAGAGAAGGGAGGTAAGTTGTTTTGAAACACAAGAGACTATGTGGAGGGAGGAGGAAGGGAGTTGCTGAGGACGCCAGCCCTTTCAGGGTGGGCTTCCTGGGGAAAGCAGAACTGGGTAAGAGAAGAGAGGAACCCAGCCCTCCAGGCCCTGGATGAAGGTGACTCCTGGATCTCTTGAGATCATCTGTGAGGGCCCTTTGCAGAACCTCAGGGGGTAGATTAGTTAGAGACTCGATCCTATCACAGTTTTTTCTGTCTGTTTCTCATACTAACTACAAAAAAACTACTAACCTCAGCTCAAACCTGTCAGGGTTTGCTTCCAAAGATGAGAAATATGACATCAAATTAGGAGGAGGGTAATTTCAATAATCCCTGGGTCAGGAAGATCCTCTGGAGAAGGAAATGGCAACCCACTCCCTTATTGCCCAGAGAATCCCAAGGACAGAAGCCTGGCATGCTACAGTCCACAGGGTCGCAGAAGAGTAGACAAGACTGAAGTGACTAAACAGCAAACAACAGTTTCAATAAAGCAGCATTTTCCCCCCGTTGGAATTCAAATATTTATTTTGAATCGTTCAGTTCAGTCGCTCAGTTGTGTCCAACTCTCTGCAACCCCATGGACTGCAGCACACCTGTCCATCACCAACTTCGGAAGCTTACCCAAACTCATGTCCATTGAGTCAGTGATGCCATCCAACCATTTCATCCTCTGTCGTCCCCTTCTTCTCCCGCCTTCAATCTTTCCCAGCATCAGGGTCTTTTCAAACGAATCAGTTCTTCACATCAGGTGGTCAAAGTATTGGAGTTTCAGCTTCAAGATCAGTCCTTCCAATGAATATTCAGAAATGATTTCCTTTAGGATTGACTGGTTGGATCTCCTTGCTGTCCAAGGGACTGTTGAATCTTCTCCAACACCACAGTTCAAAAGCATCAATTCTTTGGCACTCAGCTTTCTTTATGGTCCAACTCTCACATCCATACATGACTACTGGAAGACAGACCTTTGTTGGCAAAGTAATGTCTCTGCTTTTTAATATGCTGTCTAGATTGGTTAGAACTTTTCTTCCAAGGAGTAAGCGTCTTTTAATTTCATGGCTGCAGTCAAAATCTGCAGTGCTTTTGGAGCCCCCCAAAATAGTCTGTCACTGTTTCCACTATTTCCCCATCTATTTGCCATGAAGTGATGGGACCAGATGCCATGATCTTAGTTTTCTGAATTTTGAATCATTACACAATGTTAAAGGAGGCATGTTTTTTATGTTTAACCAAGTGCTTATGCTCTTGCTTTAATCGTGTTTGACTCTGTGCGACCCTATGGACTGTAGCCAGCTAGGCTCCCCTGTCCATGGGATTCTCGGCAAGAATACTGGAATGGGTTGCCCTCCCTCCTCCAGGGTATCTTCCCAACCCAGGGACTGAATCTGCATCTCTTATGTCTCCTGCATTAGCAGGCGGATTCTTTACCACCACCAACACAACCAAGATACATGGGTTAATAAAAGGAAAAAGAAAAAGCTGATAAATTGAGCCTGCTTGGGTGCAAGGGATAAGCACATTGTGCCTTCTGTGAATCCCTCCTGTTTTCCTGGCACACATGCCAACTCTTGGGGTTCTGTGGAGCTCCCCACTTGGCAAGGCCACGCCCAGCCCCTGGGCCCTGTGGGTTTCATGATGAGCCTGCTTCCACCACCCATGCCCTGGCCTCTCCTCCCCACAAATCCCATGAAGGGAGCGGGTTCCACACAGAAATCTCTCGCCCCCTCCTACTCTGACTGCTGACCTCACTGCTCTGCTCCCTGGCCTTCCACAGTCCTCCTCTCTCAGCCATGCCACCTGTTCAACAGACCTGTGCTGAGAGCACCCAGGATGCCCAGCCAGCCCAGGCATCCATCAGGAAAGACTAGAGGAGCCACCTTGCCCGTGCTCTCAAGATGCTTGCCGGCTCTGCCAGGGTACTATGTCCACCAAGATAGACCCTCAGCTGAGCACAGGCCACCTGAAACAGGGCCTTTCAGGACCAGAGGGGAGCATTGGATTGTCTGGATCCTCTGCCAAGGCTCAGCAGCAGGACAGCACACTCCCAACCCTGTTCTGCAACCTGGGTCATATGCACAGACCTTCCCTATGGATGTGGGAAACCCAGGGGGGCAGCTGCAGCCCCTCATTGAAGCCAGAGGCAACTAAGAGAGGCTGTCAGGGAAAACACAGCTAGTCAGAGACAGACAGTGAGGCCACAAGAGTCTCAGCTGTTTCCCTCACAGCTGCTTCTCCAGAACGTGGCACCTAGTGGGTGCTCAAAACAGCCACTGAATGAGTGGATGATTTCCTTAAGGAGAAATGGCACTTTATAAGTGCACCTGGCTGTCCCTAAGAGGACTAACAGACCTTATTCACTGATGCGGAATGTGTCCTGGGCCAGGGTAAATTAAAGATAACTAGGGACTATCCTGGGCTTCCCAGGTGGTGTTAGTGATAATGAACCCGCCTGCCAGGAGACAGAGGAGATGCAGGAGACAGAGGAGATGCAGTTTCCATCCATGGAATGGGAAGATCTCCTGGAGGAGGGCATGGCAACCCACTCCAGTGTTCTTGCCTGGAGAATCCCATGGACAGAGGAGCCTGGTGGGCTACAGTCCATGGGGTCGCAAAGAGTTGGACACGACTGAGCGACTGAGCACACACGCACGCAGGGACTATCCTGGTGGTCCAGTGGTTAAGACTCCAAGAGTCCATTTTGGGGATGCAGGGGGTGTGGGTTTGATCCCTGGTCAGAGAACTAAGATCCCACATGCTGCATGGTGGGGCAAAAATAATAATTATAATAAATTTAAAAAATAATAAAAATAACCCCACTCAAGTGAAAAGGGGGCAAAGTGTCTTCAGTTTCTAAGCTATGCATCTTGCATTATCTGGACAACTGACATGCATTCTTTTACAATCAAAAGATAAAGTAAATCTATCTTGCAAACACACATGCACACACCCACACAACCCAAGACCATGAATGGCTGTGTGGGTGACTTGCCTATGACACATGTCCTAAAGTGAAGACAGAATTACAGGCTTGGCTAGAAGCTTAGAGGGCATTCCCAACCTCCACCCGATCCCAGGATCCACTCGGATAGGATAACTGTTTGCCAAAGGCAACTTTTGTTTGTATGGTTTGAGACTAGAGATGATTGCTGAGAATTAATGGTTATTGGATAAACAAGAGTGGTGTGCCCCCCTGGGGAAAAGCGGTGGCTCCTGAATCCAGCAAACAATAGATCAGAGCAGAACCCTGGAGTCCTGGGGAAAGAGAAGTAGGAGGAGAGAAGATCCCCAGCTCCCCTGGTGCTGGGCCCCAGGAGGGCCCTGACTGGGGCCTCAGCTGAAAGCAGAGCCTGACACGAGCCTGTGTGCAGGTGGTTTAATTGGGAGAGGGAGGGAAGACAGGAAAGCCAGTAAATACAGGGTGTGTGCCGGAGTGGTCCCTGCCGCGGGCAGTGGGGCTCAGTCCCTCTGGGACCCTCTGAGGAGCTGTGCAGAAGGCACCTGGGCATGTTTGGCTGGGTGACTGGAGCAGGGGGGAGGGGGATGGTATTTATCTGTCTGCTTCCATCCTGCAGTGGTTGAGGGGCCCCAGTCGGTGGGTTTACTCTCAAGTACTTGCAGGCATGCCGGTGTGAGCCTCAGGAGGCTGAGTGGTGGGCAGCAGAGCAGGAAACAGGACACTCGTGCAGAAAGGCAAGGACTCTACAGGGTGTACCCGCAGCAATTGCAGAGTAGATGGGTGGGCCGGGAGGATGTCTCCTACAGGGCCCAGACCCCTCACCAACTCCTCCGGCTCAAAGGTTCAGAGCCTTCATCTGGAGGACAGGAGCCCTCTGGAGTCAACCATGGGCACTGGCCTAGATGCTGCAGGGGACTCAGACAGATGATTCCAGCTCCTCAATTCTCAGTATCCTCGTGGTGGATAACAGAGACTGCCCCCTAGGAAATGGGGCTCAAGGACATCAGTGTGTGTGTTAGTCACTCAGTCGTGTCTGACCCCATGGACTGTAACCCACTGGGCTCCACTGTCCATGGAATCCTCCAGGCAAGGATACTGGAGTGAGCTGCCATTCCCTTCTCCAGGGGATCTTCCCAACCCAGGGATTGAACCCGTATCTCCTGCATTGCAGGTGGATTCTTTACCATCTGAGCTCCCAGGAAAGTCCAGCAGAATGGCTGGCAAGTCTCCACAGAACAAGTCAAATGGGAGTTACCGGCCACCTCCTGGTCAGGTCACCCCGCCACTCTGGTACTGCTGTTCCTGCGGGACCTACTCAGAGCCGGGCTGGGCTGCGGTCTCCCTCTGGGTCCCTGTCTTGACCCCACCGTGGCTTTCCTCTCTGACTCTCAGCCCGAATGTCACTTCTTTGTGTCTCTCTGTCCTTCTCTGTTTCTTGCTGCTTCTGCATCCGTGTTAAGGTCTCCCCAGCTCTGCCTCTACTCTGGGTTGCTTGTTGGACCACTGTGAGCATGTACAAGCATGGGTCCGAGTGTTTCGGAGTGGATGAGTACATGCTTTGTGTCAGAGTCTGTGACAGAGTTACGTATGTGAGATGAGTGTGAGTGCATGCATGTGATGAGTGTGATGGGTGAGCACGCACGTATCTCACCAGCACAGCCACACTGCCCTAGCGGGTAGGCTCCGGCCTCATCCCCTCCTCCCCCATCTGACAGCGCCAGTGCCCTGCTCCCTTCCTGGGGCCTCTGGGTGGGCAGAGAGCACAGTGAGGACCACCTTCTCTTCCCTGGATGGGGGTATCTCTGAGTCTGTTCCATCCTGGGTGTGAGCATCTCCTCATGAGCTGGGCCAGCTCTCCTCCAGCCCAGCGTTTGAAACAGAGCAGCTACTCCATAACCTGCTGCTGAAATAACGTCAACTTAATACCAATCATTCGTCCCCTTGCACGCACTGGTCCGTACTGCCCCATGGGCGGTGACCCTGTGTTCTGTGGGATCCTGCCTCCAGGCACTATGGTGTTCTTTCCTTCAGCTTTATGACTTGGGTACCCAGGTCCCCATTTTACAGGTGAGGAAAAGGGCTCAGAGACGAGAGGGGACTTGCTCCGGAGCCCACAGCAAGGAAGGGGCAAAGGAGGGCTGGACTCCAGATGCTCCAGGTGGTGCATAAGCACAGCTCCAGAGGGAATCCTCAGAAGCGTGCTCCGGGCAGGACACTGTGATCTCAGACTCAGTGCCCAGCTTACGGCCAGGGGCACCCGGAAGAATCATGGCTCCCTAGATGTCAGAGCTGGAAGACACTCAAAACATCATTCTACTTCAGCCTGGATGAGGAAGTTGAGGCCCAGGCAGGTTAAATTTGGGGCAAGTAAGACATATGCCCAAGGAGTGCAAAGCAACATGTGGATGCTGAGTAATCCCAAGGCCTCTATGGAAATGTCATGTTTCCAAAAGCACTTAAGCCAGGGTCCCTCTGGGAAGAGGCACCATAGAAATATGCCCTAACGAGCCTCTCCTTGCCTGCTGGGGATTCAAAGGAGCAGGAAAAGATTTTGAACACTGAGAGGCAACAAGACCCAGGCCAGCAGGAGATGGAGGCCTCTGTTCCACAGTGCCTATCCCTCCCTCTTGTCCCAGTACTCAAAGAGCCCAGTTCTTAGGGGGTCAGGCTAGGGGCTTCGAGAAGGGCTGGCTCCATGCCCTCATTGTAGATATTCAAACCTAAACCATTCCAGCAGCCACTCCCTGGCCTGGCGCCCCATCTCAGGACTTGGGAAGCATTTCTTGACCCTATTCTTCCTCTCTCCTCCTCTCACCCATTCTCTACTACCCCAACTAGGGCAATCGATCATTCCAAATCCAAGTCTGATCTTATCCCCATCTTCCTATCCATCCCCCACCCCCCAACGTGCTAGGGGATCAAATGTGATAATACTTGTAAAGTGCTCAATGTCATTTTCCCTTGAAGTTGTCCTCAAGGAATAGTGGTCATTTTTCACTTGGAGATCTGTAGTGGGTTGCACGGTTCCTTGTCACCACCCTTCCAGAAGATAGGTACATGGCCAAATCCCTGGAACCTGTGAATGTGATCTTATTTGGAAAAAGTGTCTTTGCAGCTGTGATCAAGAGATGAGATCATCATGGATTGCCTGGATGACCCTAAATCTGATGTCTTTAAGAGACACACAGAGAAGACAGGCATAGATGAGGAGGTGCTGTGACAATGGAGGCAGAAGCTGGAGGGATGTTGCCACAAGCCAAGGAACATCTGGAGCCTCCAGAAGCTGGAGGAGGCAGGGAGGGATTCTCCCCTCCAGCCTCCAGGGTGTGTGGCACTATTGACCACCTTGATTCTGCAATTGTGGACCCCAGACCTGGGAAAGAGTACAATTCTGTTGTTTTATGCCATCCAAGTTGTGATAACTTGTTCTGGCTGCCACAGGAAACTAAGGATCCAATTGTACATTTCCATACCTATACTTCCTGGTGACTCAGGTGGTAAAGAATCTGCCTGCAACGTAGGAGACCCGGGTTTGGATCTCTGAGTCAGAAAGATCCCCTGAAGAAGGGAATGGCTGCCCACTCCAGTATTCTTGCCTGGATAACCCCATGGATAGAGGTTACAGTCCATGGAGTTGCAAAGAGTTGGACATGACTGAGTGACTAACACTTTTCTCTCCCATAGCATGTGAGTTCTATTGATACAGTGATCCTGTTTTGGTTTTTAAACTGCCAATTGCCCTGTGCTGAGGGCTGAGCAGGTCCCTGGTAAGTGTAATCCTTTTCTGCAGCTGCCATAATAAACTGCCACAAACTCAATGTCTAAACGGTGCAGGTGAGTTAGCTCACAATTCTGCACATCAGAAGTCCAAAATGGGACTCACTGGCAAAAACCACAGCATTGGTAGGACTGCATTTTTTCTGGAGATTGTAGGGGAGGACTTAAATCCTTACCTTTTCCAGCTTCTAGAGGCTGCCCACAGTCCTTCCCTCAGGAACCCTTCCCCAGTCTTCAAGGCCAGCAATAGTGCATTTCTCACCGTGCTTCCATAGTCACACCCCAGAACCAGAAAAAGGGTTTCCAATTTGAAGGACCCATGTGATTACCTTGGACCCACCTGTATCATCTCATCAAGGCTCTTACTCACATTTCCAAAATCCTCTTTGCCACATAAGGCAGCATCATCACAGCTTCTGGAGACCAGGATGAGGACAGTTTGGGGAGACATTATTCCCACTGATCAGGGGAGGCTCCTGACATGCTCTCCAGGCAGGGTTTCTACTTTTGATGCTGCACTAAATGCACTAGCAGGTAAAATCTGGAGGTTGTAAAGGATTTTAAAAGTCTCATTTAAAAAGGTACTTTCTTCTGAGAGAAAAGAGGCCCTTGAAATCTTCTAGTGCAAGGGTAAAGCTGGGAAGGAAGAGGCCCTCCTGTGGGTCCCTGTCCCTTCCATGTCACCTAATTGGTGTTGTTCCACGACTGCTGGTTGGGAACAAGAGGACATTATGGGCCCAACAGAAGAATGGATGCCTGAGGTTCATGGGATTCATTCCAAGATTCTTCTCCAAACCCCCTTTTTGCTGTCTTTGGCATATCTCCCGGAAGCACACACAGTTCAGACAATTTTACTTCCTCAAAAAGTGTCTATGATTTTCCTACTGCCTTCAGATTCAATTCTAAAATCTTTAGCATCCAGGATACTCCTTGATTGGGTCGCCACCTACTTGTCTCACGTAATCTTCATGGTTCTATGCCAGAAAGATGATTATATGTCCATTTTACAGATGAGAAAACTGAGAGTAGGTTCATAACTTGCCCAAGGTTCCATAGCTGGTAAAGCGCATGGCCCAAGTGGACACCCACACATCTGACCTCAGGCTGTGCTGTGCAATCTGACCTGCCCAGCCTCAATGGGCATCACTGGGGGAATAACCCTCCGTAGCCTGCCCCCTTGCTTGGCTAGGGGTCAAGTTAGCATTGGGCCGTGGGGAAAGCAAAGCAGGAGGAATGACACGTCCTAACCAGCTATAGCTGATTTGGGATAAAAAGTGGTTCAAAAAAGGATGAGACCATCAAGGAATAATGCACAAGAAGTCACAAAATGATAATTACCGGAAGACAGTGGTCCAGATTTAAGTGACGCTCTCTAGGATTCATTTCACAAAGTTCTCAGGCCCTGCGGGTGTGCTGACATACACTCAAATTAGACATGAGCAGGTTAATCATATCCATGTGCTTCTGCAGCTAGTGATTTTTATAACTATTAAATAACTCACACTGGCATTACTTTCCCTCTCACATTCTTAAGAAAAGATGCTAACACTCAAGGGGTAGTGGAAGTAAGTTAGCTAACAAGGTTTGCCACCCCTCTTGCAATCTTCCTTTGCCACATGGGGGACACCGGTGTTATATTGAGGGATATCTGCTAAGCTTTTTCAAAACCAGACCAAACACTTGGTCCTTTAAAAAAAAAAAATTATAGCTCTTATTTAAAAAAATTCTTTTTTCACTTTATTGAAACCCGCTTCAGTGAAGTGGGTTCAGGGTGGGTTGGAGCAACTCTGTCTCTCACCCACCCTCCCCTCCTAGGTGCCTCTGGCTTTCCATGCACCCAGCCCTGCCAAGTGGGAAGCCAGCAATGGCTCTGCTCATAGCCGAGCAAGGATCAGAACCCCTTGTGAGGGTCTCTGGTTGAGATGGCTCTGACCCTTCCATTCGCTATTAGGCCCGGACTACCTGCCAGCTTTAGATCTGTTTGGACAGGAAAGCTTATAACTCTGCTCTGCTATTTTTAGCAGCTGTTAGGGTTGAGTCAGTCTTTCTTCTGCTGGCTTGGAGGCCTCTTGCTCTTTCTTTCTCGTGCCATCAGAGACTGGCTCTGGCAGTGAGTGCCCGTTTGCCTTCCCTGCACTGCTCTCTTTATCCCTTTCTTAAGGCAGGACAAGTTTTTTTGTTTTTTTTTTTAAAGAAACCTATTTTTAATTGGGAGATAATTGCCTTACAATATCGTGTTGGCTTCTGCCACACAACAACGTGAATCAGCCGTAAGTATACATATGCCCCCTCCCTCCTGAGCCTCCCCCCGAAATTCCTCACCCCCATCCCACCCCTCCGGAGAAGGCAATGGCACCCCACTCCAGTACTCTTGCCTGGAAAATCCCGTGGACGGAGGAGCCTGGTAGGCTGCAGTCCATGGGGTCGCTAGGAGTCGGACACGACTGAGCGACTTCACTTTCACTTTTCATTTTCATGCATTGGAGAAGGAAATGGCAACCCACTCCAGTGTTCTTGCCTGGAGAATCCCAGGGACGGGGGAGCCTAGTGAGCTGCCGTCTGTGGGGTCGCACAGAGTCGGACACGACTGAAACGACTTAGCAGCAGCATCCCACCCCTCTAAGTCATCACAGAGCACCAGGTTGAGCTCCCTGCACGTGCACAGCGGCCTCCACTGGCTATCCATTTTACACACGCTAGTGCATATTTGTCAATGCTTGTCTCTCAGTTTGTCCCACCTTCTTCCCCCACAGTGTCCAAAGTCTGTTCTCTATGCCTGTGTCTCTGTTCCTGTTCTGCAAATAGGTTTATCAGTACCATTTTTCTAGATTCCATACATAAGTGTTAATATATGAAATGTGTTGTTTCTGTTTCTGACTTACTTCACTCTCTATAACAGGCTCTAGGTTCAGAGCGGGTTCTTAGGGGTCTGTATTTCTTTGCTTCTCTTAATAAAAGCTTCCCAAGTCATCTACATTCTTTTCATCTTCTTCACGATTTTGGATTAATGTAGCTATAAGTGGGAATTCTTTTTAAGTCAAGCCCAAGTTCAAAAATGCCTTTAAACAAACGAAAAATACATTTAAATAATTTTAGAGAGAATAATATAAAGGATTTGACTGTTAGCTATAAATTGATACTCATTGTTCATTGTGTGTGTGCGTGTGTGTGTGTGTGTTTTATCCCAGAGTCTAACAGTGATTGGCGTAGAAAAGGCACTTAATAAATGCTTGATGGAGGAAGGAATGCTTAGGAATAAATAAATAAATTCTAAGGTGTTAAAAGCTCGGTGATTAATCCCTCTCAAGGGTAAAACTTATAATTTAACACACAGAACTTTTCTTTAATCAATTGCAGATGGTGAAGTTCTCAGCCATCTCTCCTGGAGTGGGGCCAGAGGTGTTTTTGGGTAGTTGGGTTGTATTAGAATTGTTGGGATTATTTCTGTCCTATGTAACCCCAAACTCAACTCACAATGGCTTAACGGTAGAGAAAATATCTCTACAACAAGTCTTTGGTTAGAACAGGTCTGAGGTTAGTTATTTGGTGGCTCAAACCCATCTGTAAGGGGCATGTTGCTTTCCAGATTCTGCCCTGCCACCCTTGGGGAATCAGTTCTGCCATCACAGGCTACCTCTACCATCTTGGCCAGCTGGCACCACAATCTAGCATCATACACAGATACATTATTCCACAGAAGAAGAGAAACAGTTTCCTCCCATGCTGCCCTTTTCAGGAGGATGAAATTCTTTCCTGGGAGCTCCCTAGAATGTCCATTATCTTTTTGGCTAGAGCAGGGTCACACACCCACTTCCAAATCAGTCACTAGAAGAACTGGTACCACCATAAATGGCTTCAATCACTCATGATTCACCCTGAGCCTCACAGTGGAGGGACAGACACTAGGACTCTACCAACAAGGAAGAAGGGAGAAATGGCTATTGGACAGGCCTTCAACAGCACTGACTCTGCTGGTCCTCATGAACTAGGCCTGATTCCTGACAAAGCCAACTCTCCTGTCACTTTTCCAAGGAACTTCTATAAACCTGGAAAATACTTAAGTTTCCCTGAGGAAATTATGCCAAGCTTTGACTGGTTAACAAGCAACATATTTGGATGCTAAGGGCACCCATGTTTTTCTTATTTTCTTACTCTCCATTCAGTTCAGTTCAGTTCGGTCACTCAGTCGTGTCCGACTCTTTGTGACCCCATGAATCGCAACACGCCAGGCCTCCCTGTCCATCACCAACTCCCAGAGTTGTTAGGCTCCTTTTAATCAACATTCAGTTGTGTTATGTGACTTCTTTCATAATCAGTCAGAAAACATGTGGTTGAAAGATCTTCAATCTGTTTCACAGTCCAGCAACAGAGGTCATTCATTCACTTCTCAGACACTGACTGTGCTTTTATTAGGCAACCAAGAACATAAAGAAAAGATAAGGTCTTAGTCTGCCAAGAAGTAATACACTGGAGAGACCCCTGTCCAGCTGAGGAGAAAATCTATGAAATGTGCCTGGGCAGCAGAAGTGAGTCTAGAGACATTTCAGAGGAGGAGGCATCTGAGTTGGACATAAAAGTTCAGTAAGAATTTGTGAGGAGGAAGAGAAGGCGAGTGCCGCAGTCCACTCAGGCTGCTGTAGCAAAATATCAGTCTGGGGGGCTTCAATGACAGACATTTCTTTCCCACAGTTCTGGAGGCTGGAGGCCAAGATCAAGGGGCTGGCGGGTCCAGGTCTTGGGAGGGCTCTCTTTTTAGCTTGTAGACAGCCACCTTCTTGCTTGGACTTCAGAGCAAGCTCTGTGTCACTTTCTCTCCTTACAAGGACATTAATCCCATCATGGGCCTCTACCTTCATGACTTCATCTAAACCCAATTACCTCCAAATAACCCCAACTCCAAATGCTATCACATTGGGGGTTAGGACTTTAATGCACTTGGAGGGTACCACGAACACTGAGTCCACAACACCATGCCATGTCGAGGGGGCAGCAAGTACAAAGCTACAGGCTGTGGACAGCAGAAGGACCCTGAGGACACCGAGAAGTTCACTGAGCCTGGACTGGGGGTGGGGTGGAGGGTGGGGAATGGTGGGGGGGGATAGGGGGCAGAGGGCAGGGGGAGACTGGGTTATGCCTGGCTGGGGCAGTGTGGAGCAGGGTGCTATAGTCAGGCCCCAGTCTGAACCCACATTCCACTCTTAAGATAGCTCAGTGGTTGTTTTGGTTTCCTGGGGCTGCCATAACACATTTCTGCAAGCTGGGTGGTTTAAAACAGCAGAAATCTATATATTGTAGGACCTTTTTTTTTTTTTTAAAGTGGACCATTTTATTGCATTTGTTACAATACTGTTTTTGTTTTATGTTTGGGTTTTTTGGCCATGAGGCACGTGGGATCTTAGCTCCCCAACCAGGGATTGAACTTGCACTTCCTGCTTGGAAGGCAAAGTCTTAACAACTGGATTGCTAGGAAGTCCCAGCAGAAATCTGTTTTCTCACAGTTCTAAAGGCTTCAGGTGCAAAAGGAGGGTGTGGACAAGGTTGCTCCCTCGGGAGAATCCATTCCCTGCCCTTCTCTGAGCTTCTGAAGCCGCCAGCAATGGTTGGTATTCCTTGGCTCGGGTCTTTATAGCTCCAATCTCTGCTCTGTCTTCACATGGTCTCCTTTCCTCTGGTGTCTCATTGATTCCTCCTTCTCTTCTCAGGGCTTGTCATTAGGTTCAGGGTCCACCCTCATCCAGGATGTGCTCATCTCAAGGTCCTTACCCTCAATGCATCCACAAAGACTATTCCAAACAAGGTCACATTCTGAGGTTCTAGGTGGACATCTCTTTGGGGGATCATACAGCAACAATGCAGTGCTGTAGTACTAGACAAGTGATTCAACCTTTTAAAGAGCATATTTCCTTATCCATACTACAGGGATAGAATATTTATCCTGAGGGGTCATTTTAGCATCAGATAAAATACTTTTAAGTTTAGAGGAAGTCTGTGATCTATAGTAAGTGCTCAACAAGTGACAGGAACTTGGATTTTATCCTATAGGCAACAAAAGGCTTGAAAAGTACATGTTTGAGCAGGAAACACCCCTGCAGGAAAGGGTGTTACTTCTCCAATTTTTTCTGTTTTTGAAGGCACAGGGTAACTGGGTTGGGCCCTCTGTAATGTCGGACTCAGCCAGAGGCTCCTAAAGCAGCAACACTGCACAGTCACCCCAGAAAAGCAGCGATGCAGACAGCAAGAGTTTTAAGGTGAAATGGACACATGAAGCCGGTGTGAGCTGTACATCTCTGAAAACCTAGAGTTATTTAGATAGAGTCCCTCTCTGTCATCCTGAAGGTGCTGCCCTAGCAATAGAGGCACAGCCCAGGGCTGGTAGAAGAAAGGGAAATGAGTGAAACAAGAGAAGCCTGCAGACTTGCAAAAACACAACAGATGGGAGGAACTTGGGGAGCAGAGGGAACTTGAAGAGACTCACTAATAAGGCAACAGAAGCTTGGAGAAGAAAGACGGGTGCCCAGGGTCCCTGAGCTTTGAATGACAGACCCAGATTCTGAACCCAGGACCTCCTTCTCTCTACAAGACATGCGTTCTTTCCTACCACTTTGGTCAATTTAAGCAGGAGAGATTTAGTGAAGGGATGTCAGGGGACAATATACGCTATGCTCTTTCAGAGCAGTCTGTCCTATATCAGTGGCTCTCAAACATTACACACCAGAATCCTCTTGTGGGCTTATCTAGATAAGCTGGGCTTATCTGGGCCCCCAAGAATCCAGTACATAGGTCTGGGATGGGACTCAAGAATTACCGGCATTTCTAACAAATTCTTGGGTGATGCTCAGGCTGCTGGGCCCAGCTCCCACTTTGGGAATCATTGTCCTACACAGTTTCTCAGTTCCTGAAGCATGCACCATGCTCTGCAAACAGCAGGTGTTCAATCCGTCCTTGCTTCAATGAATCATACACTTTGGATTTAAAAGATTATCAAAGACTTAATACCCACTGATGATGTTGACCAGAAGCTGCTAGTGAGTTAAGCCAATCTTCCTACCTAGTAATTTACATTATGATATACACTAGTTTAATTTCAACCAACCCCACTAAAATGCATTTTACAGAACTCCAAGCCTTGCTGTATTAAAATTCCCCAACAATGTGGTGGGTATACACTCTAGTGCAGGAATAAATATCTTTGGGGCATTGGATTAATTTTATCTGGTCTGTAGGGAAAATCACATGAAGTGAGTCACTTTTAGGGCTCTATTAGGGAAAATGGAGTGAAGTTTTCAAAATCTTTAACAGCAATATTGTTAAAGACTATAATCAGTCAACAGAATTAATGAGTGCCTCCTACAAGTCACTGTGACAAGTGCTGTAAGAAATGAGGCTGAATCTTAAGCCCTGCCCCAAAGGGTTAACCATCTGGTTGAAGGGATGAGATAAAGAGGATCTTCTTTTTGTCCCCCCAAATTTTAAACCTTTTGTTTTGGGGGTATAGCTGATTAACAATGTGTGGTAGTTTAAGGGGAAAAGTGAAGGGACTCAGCCAAACATATACATGTATCCATTCTCCCACAAACCCCCTTCCCATCCAGGCTGGCACACAACATCGAGCAGAGTTCCATGTGCTACACAATAGGTCCTTGTCAGTTATCCATTTTGAATATAGCAGTGTGTACATGACCTTCCCAAACTCCCTAACTATATACCATCCCCCAGCAACAATAAGTTTGTTTTCTAAGTCTGAGCCTCTTTCTGTCTTGTAAGTCCATTTGTATCATTTAAAAGGAGAGGTTCTCGAGGGGTGTGAGGAGAGCTTAGACACTGGAGGATGCACAAAACCCTGCCTTCTCCACTTTCTGCGGGTAAACCCAGAGCTAAGCTGGAGTTTGCTGCTATCACAGTTCATGAAAGTTTACTGGTGCATCTATTCCCAACTTGGAATCAACCACGAAGAGTGTTTATGCCATGAAAACTGGGCAAAACCTACAAACTGGGGCTCTCACCCGCCTCCTAGAGTCAGTTTACCAGCACACCATAAACTCCCCAGCCTGATAAAGAAGTTCAAGGTGGTTTCCAAGGTGTAGTCTGGGAGCATTGCAATTTACCAGGGAAACTCGGCATAAAGTGGCGATGACTGAAAGAGGGGCTGTTGAGCCTCATTGCTGGGCTGAGGGAAAGTGGTCCATGTTACTGACGGCCCAGGTGAGCAGGGCGTAGAGGTGCTTAGAGGACCAGGCAGCAGAAGAGCCTGGGCTCCGCATGGACACCTAGGAGGATGAGTGCTGGGACCTTCAATCTGGAAGCCCTGGTGGGAACATGATGACATCAGCAGATGGCAGGCCAGACGGGACCATCTAGAGCCAGTGAGGCCACTGGGATGAAAGATGCCAAGAAGGTCAAAAGATGAGAGGTAAGGCAGCCCTGTCCCAACTCTAGATCTCCCCTGGGAAGAGGCGGGTAGTGGAAGTATGAGGAGGCGGTGGGGACCTTGCATTTACTGGGTTTTAATCTCAAGTTGATCATGTTTAAAACCAGAAATGAGTAACTTACCTTAGAAGGCAAATTTTAAGTTTATCTGTCCTTGATGAAAATGGTGAGCTTGGGAGCCAGGATAACTCCCATTTCACAAGAATAAAGATTATCTTTGAACATCCGAGTCTTATTGCTTTATTACTAAAAATTTCAGACCTGTGACATTTGCCTTTGTAAAATGAGATGCCATATCATATTTTCAAGTAGCAATAATTTTAGGGTTTCTTTATCAAAAGAAATGAGAGGGTTCAACAATGCCTATTGTTAACTTTAGGAAAAACTTAATTCACTAACTTTTTTCTAAATTAGTTTTTCTTTTCCTTCCTCTTCTTTTTTTGGGGGCTAGGAGTGTTGCACTAGAATTATGTACAAGAGATATGGAGGCCTAGTATTTATTGCTTTTGTAAAATCTCAAAACATAATGATTTTTAGAAAGGACCACACGTGTGTGTAGTGAGTCACTTCAGTCGTGTCCAACTCTGTGACCCCATGGACTGTAGCCTGCCAGGCTCCTCTGTCCATGGGATTCTCCAGGCAAGAAGACTGGAGTGGGTCGCCATTTCCTTCTCTGGGGGTTCTTCTCGACCTATGAATTGAACCCATGTTTCTTGTGTCTCGTTGGCAGACAGGTTCTTTACCACTAGTGCTACCTGGGAAGACCAGAAAGGGCCACAGGTGTAATGTAACCAACAACATCATCTAATAATGGAGGAATTGAATCTCAGAAGGGGGCCCCTCACACAACACTATTAACAGATAAGCCTCTGTCTCAGGCCTTCTGACTTCAATTCTACTGCTTCTGTGTTACCTGAGAAAGTGTCTTTGTGGATATGTAACTACAGTAAGTGAATCTGAAATTCCAGCCAGAGAGCACTGATGCCATTAGCTTTTAAAAAACTTCTAAATTACTAAAAGCATTTTTTCTGTTTTAGTCTGAAGTTTCTACTAATGTAAAGAAGATTTAATTATAGCCCAGAGCGTCCATACTGTAGAGTCCCCACACAAGCTTCAGAGTGAATCTCTTTTTTAATCGGGTGCTATATTTAGTCTCTGGTTTCATATAACATCTTAGATGATTAAAGTAGTTGACATTCATTGGGAGAACTCAAATAACATAGATAAGCATAAGGCAGAAAGTCAAACCATTGGGATTAGCAGATGCAAACTATTATATATGGAATGGGTAAACGAAAGGTGGGCTTCCCAGGTGGTGCTAGTGGTAAAGAACCCTCGTGTCAGTGCAGCAGACAGAAAAGACGCGGGTTCGATCCCTGGGTCAGGAAGATCCCCTGGAGGAGGGCATAGCAACCCACCCCAGTATTCTTGCCTGGAGAATCCCCATGGACAGAGGAGCCTGGCGGGCTGCAGTCCACAGGGTGGCAAACAGTCGAACACAACTGAAGCGACTGGGCACAAACAACGAGGTCCTACCATACAGCACAGGGAACCATATTCAACATCCTGCGATAAGCCATAATGGAAAAGAACATGAAAAAGCATGCGTATTTAAGTATGTATAACCGAGTCACTGTACTATATAGCAGAAATTAACAACCCTGTAACTCAACTGTACTCCAGTAAAATATATTTTAAAAAGAAAGTCACGCCTACCTGACCCCATCCCCTAAAACCCACGCCCCAGTCGGTCACTCTATACAGTATGGTGAATATGAAGCAGCTTTTCCTCCTGCAATGCTAGTGATTCTAGTGCAAAATGCTAAGCTTTGGGGTGGAACGAGAGAGGGAAACAGCCCTTTAATAGCTTCTCAGTTCTAAAGATGACAAAAGAATAAGTTAGGGATGTGAAAATCACCCAGAAACAAAATCATAAGGCTGACAGGTGCTATAAAGGAATGTCTCTGCCTACCAGTTATTTCTGAAGGTTCTCAGGGTGGATATCCCCTAAGACACAATTTTCAGGTTGTTCTGGAGGCATCAGAGGGTTCTACCACAGTTTGTTCAAAATTTCACTTAAATAGCCCTGTTAATAAATACCAGATGTATCACATTCCATATTTTTATTTGCTGTTAACTTAAGTTGTCAAGTTAACTCCCTCTTGGCTTGGGCACACTCAGACAGAGGTTTTTTTCATTCCTAAGGACAAAAATTTGAACTTGGGCCATTAATGAGGAAAATTGTACCTTTGTGGTCTTTTTAAAAATGCAGGGCTATTCACATGAAATTATATTCAATATCTTATAATAACCTATAATGGAAAAAAATCTGAAATAAATAACTGAATCACTTTGCTGTATACCTGAAGCAAACACAATGTTTGTAACTATACTTCAATTTTTCAGTCAGTTCAGTCACTGTCATGTCCTACTCTTTGCAACCCCATGGACTGCAGCATGCCAGGCTTCACCAACTTCTAGAGCTTACTCAAACTCATGTCCATCGTGTTGGTGATGCCATCCGACCATCTCATCCTCCGTCACCCCCTTCTCTTCCTGCCTTCAATTTTTTCCAGCATCAGGGTCTTTTCCAATGAGTCAGTTCTGCCCAACAGGTGGCCAAAATACTGGAGTTTCAGCTTCAGCATCAGTCCTTCCAATAAATATTCAGGACTAATTTCCTGTAGGATAGACTAGTTGGATCTCCTTGCTGTCCAAGTGACTCTCAAGAGTCTTCTCCAACACCACAGTTCAAAAGCATCAATTCTTTGGTGCTCAGCTTTCTTTATGGTCCAACTTTCATACCCATACATGACTACTGAAAAACTATAGCTTTGACTATACAGACCTTTGCTGGTAAAGTAATGTCTCTGCTTTTTAATAAGCTGTCTAGGTTGGTTATAGCTTTTCTTCCAAGGAGCAAGTGTCTTAATTTCATGGCTGCAATCACCATCTGCAGTGATTTTGGAGCCCAAGAAAATAAAGTCTGTCACTGTTTCCACTGTTTCCCCATCTATTTGCCATCAAGTGATAGGACCAGATGCCATGATCTCAGTTTTTTGAATATTGAGTTTTAAGCCTTCCATTGACTATTCAGTTCAATTTTTTAAAAGGGTTAATTAAAAAACCCTGCTAGTTCATAAAAACATACAAACATGCATAAAATTGCAGCATTATTTGTAGTGACAAAAAGCTGGAAACAAAGTCATGTGGCTGAATTATTTACAACATACCAACATAATTATTATTATTCAGCCACTAAAAAGACTGAATTAAATCTAAACCAACTGACTTAAGATTTTTATGAGGTACTATTGAATGAGAAGAGAAAGACAAATAAAAGTATATATAATATGACCTCACTTTTGATGAGATCCAGAACCAAAAAAAAAAAAAAAAAAAAAGCAACCCCACCAAAAAGGCAGGCCTATTTATATCTATGTAAGTAACATGGTAAAGCAGTTACAACATTACTTACGAATATGAAGCAGAGTACTTTAAAATTTGGAGCGTGAGGCTGATAGTGTACACTGAGAGCCTGGGTTCTAAAGTTGGATAAGCTTGGGTTTGAACAGCTTTCTGTTTGACTTAGAGCAAGTCACTTACCCTCTCTGAGCCTCAGTTTTCTTATCTGTAAAATGTGGCCAGCATTACTAAAGCCATGCATGTTCTGAAAAGTCCTTTGATTGTTTCCGTCACTGGGAACTTCTCACTGGCTCTCTTTCTAGGATTATCTAATAATTTTTAATATCTAAGATCTTTCTAATAATCCTTCTTTGTACCCCAGCTTTCAGCTCCTGCTCATCCAAGTTTTCTTCCTTTCCCTTTAGGTAGCCCCAACCCCTGAAGTTTTGTTCATTTCTCATGAAGAGCAGCTTGGCTCTGTGCCTCACCACACAAAGCCATACTGATTTTCCTTATATCTAAAATTTCACTAGGACGCTTCACTAAAGAGTTCTTGTCCAGCATGCCAGCAGTCCTTTCTTGAAACTGATCACTTTCGTGGGCCAGGTGCTCTCCCCACCAGCACTGTGAGCAGGAGGGAACAGCGTGGGGATTTAGCATCCTCTCATATAAATGCTGACATCTCCCCTGTGGTGGTTTAGTTGCTAAGTTGTGTCCAACTCTTGTGACTCTATGGACTGTAGCCCACCAGGCTCCTCTGCCCACAGGATTCTCCAGGCAAGAATACTGGAGAGGGTTGCCATTTCCTTCTCCAGGGGATCTTCTCAACCCAAGGATCAAACCCGCATCTGTTCTGTCTGCCTGCATGGCAGGTGGGTTCTTTACCACCAGCGCCACCTGGGAAGACCGACATCTCCCCTAGGAGGCAGTAACTGCCTGGTAGGTCGCTTTTATATGTAGTGATGTTAAAAGAGTAAACTTAAATACATTTATCCTAATACGATGCCTCTCTCTTTAGCATTTATTGCATGAACCTTTTTGTTTTCTCTCTTATTCTGAAACCAGCAGAATGTTCACATCCTGGTATCTGAGGCATGCAGCACCTCCATTTTTCTCAGTCATAGACTTTTACTTTCTCTTCCCTAGTATAAGTGCTTATGGGCTACATCTGCTGATTCTATAATTACCACTAACACGTAACTGTTTAGGATGCACAGAGAAATAATTTTCCTAAAGTCCAAGCATCCTTTAGAACAGGCTGCTAATTAGAATTTTAACTGGGTGAGATTAGAGGTAAACACCACTAAACTAAAACAACAACTGAGAGTCTAGGTATTTTCCCCTCAGAACGAACACAACCTTATCAACTGCTATGGGAGAAGATATTGATATTTTAATTATTTAATATAAAACATATATAAAGAAACCCCTAAAGTTAAGTACTGTGTCCTCCAGGTCAACGGGAAAAACCACTTTGGATAATGATAGTGGTCAAGTTCTCAAGAAAAAAACTAATACAGCATTTTAACAACCTACATGGTCTTCCATATGTAGCAGCAGAGTATTAATTGCAAAATTGCATATCTTGAAGAGCAGTCCAAAAATGCAAATTCGCCTCTTCAGAAATAAACCTATAAGGAAAAATGAAGCTTTCTTCAAAATTCCACAAATGCAAAAGAACAGCAAGAAGAATGTAAGCTCCACAGGGCAGGGATTTTTGTTGATTCTGTGCTCTGTTATATCCTCAGTGCCTAGAACAGAGCCTGGCATACAGTAGGTGCTCAATAAATGCATGGTGAATGACTGTTTTAACAATAAAGTTTGATTAGAAATTTACCATATTAGAAGTACCCTTGACAGGCAATGGATCAAAAGGAAACAAAAAAGCTAGATAAAATTGTGCATCTCAAATTGATCCTGAAACAAAATGAGTAAACCTAATTCTTCTCAGTTTACACTTGGTTATTATTGTTTTAAAACAGAAACACCAAGTATCTGGATATATTTAGTTGCCGGGAGCCGGCATATTGCATATTGAGTGCATATTGCATATTGAGTGCAACACTTTCCACAGCATCATCTTTCAGGATCTGGAATAGTTCAACTGGAATTCTATCACTGCCAGGAGCCAGCGTGAGGAACTCCGCCCGTGGCAAAGGTCATGAGGAAGGAGGCTCGGCATACGCAAAGGCGGGATCGAGCCTCAGGAGTCCCCCTGGAAATTCTCGAGCATCTACCCCCAAAACCAGAGTCTGCCTACTTTCTGCTTTGTGCTTTCACCTACACCTCTGACTTTACGGGGGGCTGTCCCCCACTACCTCTCTCTGAAAAAAGAGTTAGCTTACAGCTCCAGTTAATAATTCCTGGGTGTGACAGTGTTTCAACCTACAAACTCCTTTGGAAATCCTTTAGCCTGCCTGAATAGGTTTTTCCGGCCTCATGTGATTGTTCAGAGCCTCCCAACTGTGAGAGGAAGGAGATGTTCTAAACTGTCTAAACACAGATTCCTTTGAGTAGTTAAAAGATTGATTAGAAATTGTATTGGTGAAGGGTTTTTCACTTGTTGGGCCAATGTTTGCTGCCAAGTCTCCATACCCCTTACCTACTGTGTCCTTGGCAGTGTATTGATTAATATAATTGGTGTAAGTAGTAGCTTTAATGTTTGTAACCTTGGACCCTTGAGTTAATTCTTTTTTGTTGTAGCCCACCACACCTTTGCCCTATAGGAATGCAACTTTATCCAATGCTTTTTTGGAGGCTGGCGCCTGACTTTAGAATAATCACCTTTAGAGAAAAATAAGTTTCTTAAAATGTTAACAGGCCTCCTGGCCAGATGATGATGTAAATCATCTAAACTTTTGCATATGATATGTTTGAAAGCCTGGCTTCGATTAGGATCAGGAACTGCTGTCCTTGCATGACTCTACCCCTTCCCCCATTATCCTCTATGCATAACTTAAGGTATAAAAACTACTTTGGAAAATAAAGTGCGGGCCTTGTTCACTGAAACTTGGTCTCCCCATGTCGTTCTTTCTCTCACCTTCTGGCTGAATTATTTCAGCCTCTTATCTCCACTGAATTTCCTCACTGAGCTATCCTTATTTCAGCCGCCTTTCTCCACTGAGTTTCCTCACTGAGCTATCCTCATTCTATTACTCTTTATATCCTTAATTAATGTTTAATTAAGCAGTTGTTTCCTGATCCTCGCCAACGTCGTCCCCACTTCAAATTCCCTGGATCAACCAGGGCTGGACCCCAGCACTTAGTATCTAAAATGTCACACTTTACTTATCAAGTACTGTACCAGTCTACAGACCATAGCTTTCTCATTCCTGCTTATGACCCTTAATGTCTATTATCTTCTAATATCCTTTTGGTTGCAAGTAACAGAAAGCAAACTCCAACAAACTTAAGCAGAAAACCAGGGAGTGGAGATTGATTGGGAGGATTCTGGGGTAGCTGATGGGCTTGTAGAGCAGCCAGTTCAGGGGACCCTGGGGACTGCAAGGAACATCTTTGCCATACCAATACAGTCTCTGAATGTCTGTTTCATTCGCTCTGATTTTTTCCATGAGGTTGAAATCACGGTTGTCAGCATCAGCAGGAGGACTCCTCCTATCTGTCTCTCCTGAGAGAAAGTCTGTCTTCCTAGATTCCAACTAGAAAGATCTCAGGTGGTGGTGGTGCTGGTTTAGTCGCTAAGTCGTGTCCAACTCTTTCGACCCCATGGACTTGCCAGGCTCCTTTGTCCATGGGATTCCATGGAGTGGGCTGCCATTTCCTTCTCCAGAGCTTGGTGACATTCCCATCTCTCGGGCCAAGCTCTGTGACCAAGGAGCAAGGGGGAGGTCATAGGAGGATTTGGCAGCTCTGCTTCAGAACATGTCAGCAGTATGGAGAGGGTAGAGCGGTTCCCCAGGAGTGAGCACATTCTCAGGTGATAGGGAACGTCACTCACAATGAAAATTAGAGCTCTGGTTTGAAGCCTTCTGTGGGCTGGGCCTACAAGGCTTTTACTTTCAAATTCGCATTCACCATAGTCTGTTACTTAAGGATTCCTGTTGTCCAGGGACTAATTAGCTGAATTAGACCTGCATTATTAAAATGAGATAACAATAGTTTCATTTGAATTAAAAAGGCAAACATAATATTAGTATCTTTCTTTAAGAGAGCAGAGATTTTCATCACAACTTAATTAAGGTTAGAACAGCCTGAGGGACCACTGAATACCATTTCCTTCATTTTACCCACTGGCAACTAAAGCAAGATGTCTTATCTATGATCTCAGTCGGTAACGGCCAGCTTCTGCTTCAAAGACCAGTGTCTCAACAAATGAGTGCAGCCCACAGACCAGTATTTGGCATTTGGCTTTACTTTATAAAAATACACAACTTAAATACATATGACACTCTCTATACAAGACATAGACAGCTGTTAGCTTTAACATTTTCCATTATTTCAACAGAAAGCAAATACATAAATTACCTCGTAAGAGCAAAGGGTTTCTTTGCATTCCTGGGCCAAGGGCAGACCATCCTGTGGGCAATTGCTGCAGGAAGCTAACCCGAACTGTCCAGCTTTCCAGTGCTTCATTTCACAACACAGCCTTTATTGCACAGCTTCATATTGCACTGCTTGTCAGACACGATCTAACTCATCCACACCACAAGTTTAAGCTTTCGTCTCCTCTAGAAATGCTTAATGGAAACACCAACATATAAACATTAGTAACTGTCTCTTACAATTGTGCTAGGTACCTATCATGAGAAATATGAACCCCTCTTCCCTTTGCAAAACTTGCAATGGAAGGAGGTTAGCTCCATTTTGCGGCTTAATTTCTCTGCAAAAGTTTCACAAAAATGTAGTCAGACTCAGAGTGAGCTAGACAGAGTGTAGTAGAGAAGGGAGTGACATTCTAGGGCCCACTGAAATTGCTTAGGGGACAGATACTGACACCCTGTCAAAGGCAATGTGCACAACCCCCCCCTTTCTAACATGAGACCGAAATACCTCCTTCCCCTTGAGATTCTGTCATTGCTCTTTGAGAAATAGGGACCTTATTACTGATTCACAGCAATCAAGGGCTGCCTATTTTTTCTTTCTTTCAGAAATTTAGCTGCCTTATCTATGGCTCACTTAGTGAACAGTAAATTAGGTACTAGTTTACCAGTATAAAGAAATAATTACCATTTGAGAATTCAATGCAAAAAAACCCAAAACAAAACAAAACATACTAAAGTGAGTTTCCTGAGGTAAATGTGAGCCTTAAAGCACAGAGTGCAATCTACAGAATCAGAGCAATTTATCTTGGGAAGCAGCACAACATCTCCAAGTCCGGACTTTACCAAGCACACATTCATGCAAAGAAATAAACGACATTGCTGAAGTAAGAGACACGTTGACAGTTGAGAATATTGATTCAAAAGGAGCCATGAAAGAGGAAGGGAGGAACAAAAGGATGGTATATTTTTAAGTTCTTAGGTAGGTTGGCGATTAATTTCAAAAACCTCCAGGGATTTCTAACAAGTTTTTAAAGTGTTCATTCTTGGTGACTCAGATGCCCAAGAAATGGCTTTTCTTGAATAACAGCTGTTCAAACTTCTTGTTCTTTTTTGAAAAAACAAGATTCTGTATAAAATTTTTTTTAGCCATTGAAATTATTCTGCTAGTTGTTACTCTCACTGATGTATTGTGCAATCCTAACTGGCTGAAGAATTTTAATAAGGTTGAACTAAAAAATATACATTTGTACCAAGAATTTAAATTAATGCACAGAGGTCTGTAAAATTTTATATGAAGTTACTTTTCATTGCAGATCAGGCTTCATTTCATTACTTCTTGACATTCTACTCAGGATTATGGAAATCAGAAAAATTCTAGGACCCTGAACCTTTATCTTTCTTTTCTTTCTTTTCCATAAATGAAGTAGTACATGGCCATCCTTAACATTAGTAATCAAGGTGCTGGGAACTGAGCAAGACCTAAGAATCAAGACCAGGCTAAATGTCAACAAGTCACTCATTACATAAGGATGTGAATGGAAGAACTAGAGAACTCTATCTGCTATAACTGCTCATCTGCACAATGTAGCTGAATGAGGTGACCCATCTAGTGTTTAATGACAGTGATGAAAACTGGCACCAGTTTTTACACAGGGCCACATACACAAGTGAGCTGTCATGTCAATGTGGGCTGACACCACCATGCACAGTTCCTCACTCATGTGACTCTTAAGTTCTGCCACAAGAACAGATCTATGTTTGTTACTTTGGCCATGATGAAGGCCAACAGCAAAATTAAAACCCTGAAGAACTTTGGCCTGAGTTTTACAGGCCCAGAAGCTAGTTAAAATTAAAAGGCAAGAGGAAAATCCCACAAAAAATCATATCTCATATCTCAATTTTACTAAGAAAAAAAAGCATTTTTAATATCAAAATGAAAACTCTTACTAGAAAACAATGCTCTGGTTTCCTGACAACCAGCTCAGTGCTGCCCAAGAGTAGCCACACAAAGCGAAGCTGCTCTGGAGAAGGGAAGGGTTCAGTAAGCTGCAGTGGGTTTGAATTAAATGAAAGTGGTTTTTCTTCTCAGGTAGGGTAAGGCGAATGCTACTTGGCAATCAATATGGGATAGCTGCTTAAAATTCACTGATGGCAAAGCTTCATATACTTTAAAGCCCCAATTAGTGCAGCTTGGTCACAGCTAACAATCTGAGTAACGTGAGAGTGATGGTGTAACACGCCACGTGGTGACTCTATTCTGTGAGCTCTGGAAGGAAGGCCGGTCCTGACACTTGATCTTCATCCATCTCTTGGATACTGAGAGACAGACGATAGCAAGAGAATGGATTTCTCTATGTGAAATTAATTTTCATAATCTGCAGCTTAAAAGTATTACTGATCAGAAATTTGGAACCTAAACAAAAGTAACAAATTCTTCCCACACAGGCCTTAAGATCTCTCCATCCACCACCCCAAGGATCTATACTTGTCTCTGGTCTACCAGGCCCCAGCAAAGGCTGCACAGGACAGAGGAGGCAATAGCCGGAAGGTGGGGATTCGAGAAGAGAGACGTGGTGGCAGATGTGGTGCCTTGAGAGACAAGGCAGGAACAGAAGAGGGAAGGGGAGCTCACACTGACGAGGAAGCGAAGGGAGGCCCCCTGTTGAGACGCAACCCTGCCTTTCCCACCTGTCTTGGCAAATGATGCTGCAACAAGGAAAGGCATAAGCCTCCTATGGGGGCTCTCCTAGGGCATCAGACACGCCCGAACCAGGCGGGTCAGGCCCTCTGGGAATGTGTACACAATCCAGTTTGACCTGCAGGCATTTGTGTCTTGGGATCTGACTCCAGACTCCTAGGTGAAGATGCCCCTACAGCTACCAGCACTGCCACGGCCAGGGAAAGGCCTCAGACCCAGGGGCAGGTCTAGCAGCAGCCAGTCTACCAGAACCTGCGGCTACCGCCACCTCTACTCTCAGGACTGGCTGGTCTCTCCCCCGGTGATGGAGAAGGGGCACAGACCGAACGTCAAAAAAGGGCCACTCAGCTCAGGATAGCATCACCTTGTTTCACTTCCGAAGGGCTGCCAAGAGTTCATTCATTAATTAAGCAGACTGATGCTTAAAATATCACCTTAGAAACTCATTGTAAAGGGGCAACTTGCTTGTAAAGTCACTACACTTTCAGGGGTTCTACTATGTCTGCTTCCATTTTTGTTTTTTTTTTCCTCTGATGATGAATGTTTTTTTAATAAAGAAAAAGCAAAAGGATCCTCCTATCCTTCTTCCAGAAACTTTGTGGACTTTCCTGAGCAAAGTGCCCAAGTGATGCTATACCGACAGCTTACCAACTCATGAGAAAAAAAAAAAAATCTATCATCATTCAGAAATAGAAAATGAACGACAGTGTATAAGTGGCACTCGGTTCTCTTCATTTTGTCTCTCTGCAAAATGTCTGTGACATGGAAACAGGCAGCCAAATTACTGATTCACAAATGACAGCACGTGAGTGAAAAGGGCTGTAAGAATTTTGTGGAGGAAAAACCCATGTTGGCTATTTTACTTCCAGAGAAAGTCTGTTTGGACTCGAGGCCTACACCTGTCTTTTTTTCCTATTTTCTACTTGATGTTTTTCAGGAGGGCTGTTCGGGCATTCACAACGGCTTTGAAGGCATCTTCACTACCAGGTGCTACACATTTGTCAGGGTGAAGCAGCACAGCAAGCTTCCGATATGCTTTATTGACTTCATCCCTGCAAAGAAAAAGCAGAGCTCTATGTCAGTAGGGAGGTCAGCCCCACCCTCTGTCCACTGCATTTCAGCTGCTTGGATAACAGAACACCTCTTGCAGTAAGCATATCTGAAATTATCGTGACCCTTTCTCAAAGGTTAGACTAAAGGACTGGGAAACAAACAATGGACAAATAATATGTAACATTCAAGTAGAAAAACAGACAATACAAAGTGAGTATACAAACATAATCAACTGAAAATTAGTGGTTAGCGCCTCACAGGCATTTGGCACTCAGCAAATAATTGCTGATGGAAGCGATGGGGACAAGAGGCCATCAGGGCAAGGCCCCCCTGGAGGAGGACTCTGCAAGAAGATGGGTTTCAGGAATTGATCCGGTGATGGGAAACACAGAGCCGCAGGGAAAGAAATGGCAGAGGCCAGAGAGGGAACAGAGACACGGCATGTAGTTCCAGAAGCAAACAGCGGACAAAGTCAGCCAGGGAGCAGGGTCCATAAGGGAAAGGACAAAACAACAAAAAAGCTGAATTTGATATACAATAGTAAAAGTAATATTAGTTGCTCAGTTGTGCCCGACTCTTTGCAACCCTATGGCCTGTAGCCCACCAGGCTCCTCTGTCCATGGAATTCTCCAGGCAAGAATACTGGAGTGGGTGGCCATTCCCTTCTTCAGAGGATCTTCCCCACCCAGGGATCGAACCCAAGTCTCTTGCATCTCTTGCATGGGCAGGCAGATTCTTTACCACTGTGCCACCTGGGAAGCCCCAAAAGCCACCAATTAACTTTACGCTACAAGGTCATCTGAATTTCGTCAGGTGTTTAAAGCATCCTCAGTAACGCTTGTCAAATCAAGGGTGACCAATAACTGTCTCCCTCTTCCCATCCCTAGTGGCTCAGAGGTTAAAGTGTCTGCCTGGAATGCGGGAGACCTGGGTTCGATCCCTGGGTCAGGAAGATCCTCTGGAGAAGGAAATGGCAACCCACTCTGGTACTCTTGCCTGGAGAATCCCATGGAGCAAGGAACCTAGTAGGCTACAGTCCATGGGGTTGCAAAGAGTCGGACACGACTGAGCAACTTCACTTTCTTCCCATCCCCTCTTCTCTTCTTAACCTGAAGACATGCTGCTGCTGCTGCTGCTAAGTCGCTTCAGTCGTGTCCGACTCCGTGCAACCCCAGAGACGGCAGCCCACCAGGCTCCCCCATCTCTGGGATTCTCCAGGCAAGAACACTGGAGTGGGTTGCCATTTCTTTCTCCAATGCATGAAAGTGAAAAGTGAAAGTGAAGTCGCTCAGTCATGTCCGACTCCTAACGATCCCATGGACTGCAGCCTACCAGGCTCCTCCATCCATTGGACTTTCCAGGCAAGAGTACTGGAGTGGGGTGCCATTGCCTTCTCCGGAAGACATGCTAGGAGACCAAAATGTAGAAGAGATACTTAATGTTGTTGATGCTGATAAGGCAAAGTTTTGAGATGTACTTTTTTCTTTTCTGGGAATCAAGGTGAAAAAGTAGAAAGGGAGAAGCATAGGGAGGAAAGCTATGGTGCAAAATAAAAAGATCTGAGAACTCCAATAATATGCATAGTAAAAGTATTATTATAGAGTTAAAAGTGAGATAACAATTGAGAGTTCTTAGGAGAGTAGATTCCAAAAGTTCTAATCACAAGGAAAAAACATTTTTTTTATTTATCTCTATGAGATGATGAATGTTCACTAAACTCATTTCAGTAATTGTTTCACAACGTATGTAAGTTAAATCATGTTATTCACCTTAACCTTATACAGTGTTGTATGTCAATTATATTTCAATAAGACTGGGGGAAAAGTTACATAGTCATACTAGGTAATGATTTATTTCTTTCATGAAGAGTAGTGATTGTATTTCTTTTTCTCCAAAATAATTATTTTGGCTAAAATAAAATAATTTAATACAAATACACACAGATGAGGAACCACAATGATTTTTGAGAGACACAGAGTCAGAGACCGGAAGACACACTGGGTTCGGGGTCAATCCTACCTCTAACTCCTGGAGTCCCTGACTGCGTTTAGTTTCCCTGAGTCCAGTTTTCCCACTTATGAAATGAAGTGTTTCAACAAGTTGATTGCTAACATTCTTTCTTTTTCAAAAATTCTATGCTTTAAGAATTCTCTTTTGTGATTATATGTGTATATATTGAGGTGACATTTGTTTCTAGACTCTTGGTCAACAAAAGCAGAGCATACCATTTCAAAAGGTACTCACACAACAGACACACGACAGTTCCCACACCAGGCAACTGTGCCCTCTATTTCCCTTCTTTGGTACTCACTGAATTCGGTGAAGGAGTAGTGTTAAGTAGTCTGTTTCCACACATCTTCATATGTCTAGCCCATTACAAGAAGATGTCACACTGTACTCTGATGACTGAATCTTCATAACAGAAGGCAGCACTAGTACCTGAGAGCACCGCTTACCTTGAGGCCCCAGGCTTGACTCCCAGCATGTCCCAACTGTCCTTACTACTTCGAATTCTGCGAATGGTGTCCGCTTGTTCTTTGGTGAAACTAGCACTGCTATTTGTGTTAGGACGTTTTCCGCCGTTTTCACATAAATCAACTATGGATAGATAAAAGGTCTGCAAAAACAAAACACATCCCAGAGGAGAAATGATTAGGGGAAAATAGGAATTCTTTCTAGGCATCAACTTAAAGAACTTTACTATAATCCAATAACTTAAAATTCACAATAAAGCAAACATACATTTTCTCTTTTGTACTAATCATATACGTAGAACATATATGTATATTATATATATTTTAAGCACACAAAAAGTATAAGAATTTAAATGGCTTATGATCCTACTCTCAGATAGTCATACTTGAAATTAAAAACTAGTATACAAATATTATTAGAAAAATTCAAATAGTAGAAAAAGTGTAAAATGAAAACTGTCTCCTTGCCCCTCGAGTTCCTCTCCTTGGGGTAAACCATTGTTAATACATTTTTTCAGTATCCTTCCAGAATAATTTTCTCTCAGTACCAATACACGTATCCAAGCCCAAAGTATTTACATAAGAGAGAGCAGATTAAACACACTGCTGAGCACCTTGTAACTTTTTTCACATAATAATAAATCTTAGAATCTTTCTCTAGCTGCATATAGATGCTTTCTTCCTCCCTTCTAATGACTGTTCAGTACTCCACTGTGTGACTGACTGCACTCATAATTTAGTCAATCAACTCCCTATTCTTGGACAGGTCAATTGTTTCCAGTTTTGTGTCACACACTGTGTCACACAGTGCTTTAGGGAATATTTTTTTACGGGCACATATCTCTGCACACTTGTGGGGATACTGTTTCAGAATAAATTTCTGAAAGCAAAACTGCTGAATAAAAGTGTATGTGCATTTTACTTTCTGATTTTGACAACTGTCATACAAAAAGGCTATACCAGTTTATACTCCCATCACAGTGAATGGAAATGCCTACTTCCCCATACTCTTTTCAGGATTGGGCATTATCATACATCTTCATTTTTGCCAATCTGATGTTATCTCACAGTTTTTATTTCCATTTCTTTAATTATAAGGGAGGTTGCGTATCTTTTCATATGCTTATAGGTCTTTTCTTATTCTGTAAACTGTTATTATTTTTTCCTATTTTATCTTTTTCAAAGTGAAAATTATTTTGTGATCCTGCTCATATTTCACGCCTTGTGCACCATTGTTGTCACTGAATAACTTCACTAAAAATACTAATTTAATACATTACGGCTACTTTTAAATTGCTGACTGTATAAAGCTTCTCCATCTTTGGCTGCAAAGAATATAATCAATATGATTTCAGTATCAACCATCTGGTGATGTCCATGTGTAGAGTCTTCTCTTGTGTTGTTGGAAGAGAGTGTTTGCTATAACCAGTGTGTCCTCTTGGCAAAACTCTGTTAGCCTTTGACCTGCTTCGTTTTGTAATCCAAGGCCAAATTTGCCTGTTACTCCAGGTATCTCTTGACTTCCTACTTTTGCATTCCAGTCCCCTATAACGAAAAGGACATCTGTTTTGGGTGTTAGTTCTAAAAGGTCTTGTAGGTCTTCATAGAACCATTCAACTTCAGCTTCTTTAGCATAACTGGTCAGGGCATAGACTTGGATTACTGTGATATTGAATGGTTTGCCTTGGAAATGAACACATCATTCTGTCATTTTTGAGACTGCATTTAAGTACTGCATTTCAGATTCCTGTGGACTATGATGGCTACTCCCTTTCTTCTAAGGGATTCTTGCCCACAGTAGTAGATATAATGGCAATATGAGTTAAATTCACCCATTCCAGTCCATTTTAGTTCGCTGATTCCTAAAATGTCAACATTCACTCTTGCCATCTCCTGTCTGACCAGTTCCAATTTGCCTTGATTTATGACCTAACATTGCAAGTTCCTTTGCAATACTGTTCTTTACAGCATTGGACTTTACTTCCATCACCAGTCACATCCACAACTGGGTGTTGTTTTTGCTTTGGCTCCGTCTCTTCATTCTTTCTGGAGTTATTTCTCCACTGATCTCCAGTAGCATACCGGGCACCTACTAACCTGAGGAATTCATCTTTCATTGTCCTATCTTTTTGCCCTTTCATATGGTTCATGGGGTTGTCAAGGCAAGAATACTGAAGTGGTTTGCCATTCCCTTCTCCAGTGGACCACATTCTGTCAGAACTCTCCACCATGACCCGTCCATCTTGGGTGGCCCTACACGGTATGGCTCATAATTTCATTGAGTTAGACAAGACTGTGGTCCATGTGACCAGATTGGTTAGTTTTCTGTGATTGTGGTTTTCATTCTGTCTGCCCAGATAGGATATGAGACTTATGAAGCTTCCTGATGGGAGAGACTGACTGAGGGGGAAACTGAGTCTTGTTCTGATGGGTGGGGCCATGCTCAGTGAATCTTTAATCCAACCTGTGCTCTATAGAGGGGGCTTCCCTGGTGGCTCAGACGGTAAAGCGTCTGCCTGCAATGTGGGAGACCCGGGTTCAATTCCTGGGTTGGGAAGGTCCCCTGGAGAAGGAAATGGCAATCCACTCCAGCACTCTTGCCTGGAAAATCCCATGGACGGAGGAGCCTGATAGGCTACAGTCCATGGGGTCGCAAAGAGTTGGACACTGAGCGACTGAGCGACTTCACTTTCACTTTCATGCTCTATAGAGTCAGCAAAAACAAGACCGGGAGCTGACTGTGGCTTAGATCATGAACTCATTATTGTCAAATTTAGAACTAAATTGAAGAAAGTAGGGAAAACCACTAGACCATTCAGGTATGACCTAAATCAAATCCCTTACGATGATACAGTAGAAGTGAGAAATAGATTCAAGGGATTAGATTGGATAGACAGAGTGCCTGGAGAACTATGGATAGAGGTTTGTGACACTGTACAGGAGGCAGTGATCAAGACCATCCCCAAGAAAAATAAATGGAAAAAGGCAAAATGGTTGTCCCAGGAGGCCTTATAAATAACTGAGAAAAGAAAAGATGCAAAAGGCAAAGGAGAAAAGGAAAGATATATCCATTTGAATGGAGAGTTCCAAAGAATAGCGAGGAGAGATAAGAAAGCCTGCCTCAGTGATCAGTGCAAAGAAATAGAGGAAAACAATAGAATGGAAAAGACTAGCAATATCGTCAAGAAAATTAGAGATACCGAGGGAACATTTCATGCAAAGATGGGCACAATAAAGGACAGAAATGGTATGGACCTAACAGGAGCAGAAGATATTAAGAAAAGGTGGCAAGAATACACAGAAGAATTATACAAAAAAGATCTTCATGACCCAGATAACCATGATGGTGTGATCATCCACCTAGAGCCAGATATCCTGGAATGCAAAGTCAGATGGGCCTTTGGAAGCATCACTACAAACAAAGCTAGTAGAGGTGATGGAATTCCAGTTGAGCTATTTTAAATCCTAAAAGAAAGTGTTGCACTCAATATGCCAGCACATTTGGAAAACTCGGCAGTGGCCACAGGCCTGGAAAAGGTCAGTTTTCTTTCCAATCCCAAAGAAAGGCAATGCCAAAGAATGTTCAAACTACTGCACAACTGCACTCATCTCACACACTAGTAAAGTAATGCTCAAAATTCTCCAAGCCAGGCTTCAACAGTATGTGAACCGTGAACTTGTAGATGTTCAAGCTGGATTTAGAAAAGGCAGAAGAACCAGAGATCAAATTGCCAACATCCGCTGGATCATGGAAAAAGCAAGAGAGTTCCAGAAAAACATCTACTTCTGCTTTATTGACTATCCCAAAGCCTTCTGCGGAAAATTCTTAAAGAGATGGGACTACCAGATCACCTGACCTGCCTTCTGAGCAATCTATATGCAGATCAGGAAGCAACAATTAGAACTGGGCATGGAACAACGATTAGTTCCTTATTGGGAAAGGAGTACATCAAGGTTGTATATTGTCACCCTGTTTATTTAACTTATATTCAGAGTACATCATGAGAAATGCCAGGCTGGATGAAGCACAAGCTGGAATCAAGACTGCCAGGAGAAATATCAATAACCTCAAATATGGAGATGACACCTCCTTTATGGCAGAAAGTGAAGAAGAACTAAAGAGCCTCTTGTTGAAAGTGAAAGAGGAGAGTGAAAAAGTTGGCTTAAAACTCAGTATTCAGAAAACTAAGATCATGGCATCTGGTCCTAACACTTCATGGCAAATAGATGGGGAAACAATGGAAACTGTGACAGACTTTCTTTTGGGGGGCTCCAAAATCACAGCAGATGCTAACTGCAGCTATGGAATCAAAAGATGCTTGCTCCTTGGAAGAAAAGTTATGACCAACCTAGACAGCATATTAAAAAGCAGAGACATTACTTTACCAACAAAGGTACGTCTAGTCAAAGCTATGGGTTTTCCAGTGCTCATGTATGGATGTGAGAGTTGTACTATAAAGAAAGCTGAGAGCTGAAGAATTCATGTTTTTGAATGTGGTGTTGGAGAAGACTCTTGATAGTCCCTTGGACAGCAAGGAGATCCAACCAGTCTATCCCAAAGGAAACATCAGTCCTGAATATTCATTGGAAGGACTGATGCTGAAGCTGAAGCTCCAATACTTTGGCCACCTGATGCAAAGAACTGACTCATTTGAAAAGACCCTGATGCTGGGAAAGATTGAAGGCGAGAAGAGAAGGGGATGACAGAGAATGAGGTGGCTGGATGGCATCACCAACTCAATGGACATGAGTTTGAGTAGGCTCTGGGAATTGGTGATGGACAGGGAAACCTGGTGTGCTGCACTCCATGGGGTTACAAAGAGTCAGACATGACTGAGTGACTGAACTGACTTTTAAATTGACTTACTCCTCATCCCTCCATTTTTTAAAATCTCCCTTCCCCTTTTCTTGAATTTTTGGCTGCACCCCGAGGAATGTGGGACCTTATTTTCCTGACCAGGGATCAAACCTGTGACCCTTCCACTGGAAGGTGAAGTCTCAACCACTGGACCTCCAGGGAAGTCGTTTCTCCTTTTTTCTTCAGCTATTTCTATAGTTCCTATTATCATCTAAAATTTTTTCTCTTTGACTCCTCTTTCTTATCTCCAGTATCAGCTAATTGACTTGGCAACCTAAACAAGAAACCCTGACATGTGAAAAGGGGTGTCAAAGGAAAAGCTGCTAGATACCAAGACAAGAGAAGTGCTGACTTAGTTTTAGTCTATCTTAATATTACTCTGTGCTAACAGTGTTAAGATAAAACCAAGGTCCTTCCTGACACAAAGTGTCTATTAAGTAATAGGAAACAAAGAAAGTATTTATTTAACTGAACCAGCAGGAAAGTACTACTTCTAAGTACTTATAGAATTGCTTTATTATACTCTTTATTAGCCTTCAAAAAAAAAAAAAAAAAAAAGACTAATTATTCACTAATTCTACCCTGAAGTGAAGTAAAGTGAAGTTGCTCAGTCGTGTCCAACTCTTTGCAACCCCATGGACTGTAGCCCACCAGGCTCCTCCATTCATGAGATTCTCCAGGCAAGAATACTGGAGTGGGTTGCCATTTCCTTCTCCAGGGGATCTTCCCGACCCAGGGATCAAACCTGGGTCTCCTGCATTGTAGGCAGACGCTTTACCATCTGCCTACAGGGAAGCCCAATTCTGCCCAAGATTTATCTAAAAAATAAAAGCAGACTAATAGGGAACATAGTTTCCAGATGTTTGCCTGTGCTTATGTATCAGTAAAGTTTTCTACTAGTCTATAAGTTAACCTAAAATATAAACCCTCACAACTTTCTGAGGGATTTATTCATAACAAGTAATGTAATGAAGGCCAGCTGTGGTGTGATATACAGAATACTGGAATTGAAGTCAAAAGTCTCTTCAAACTCCTTGTCTGAGTGCCAGCCATGTTGGAATCATGGGAACATCCTGCCAAACAACTATAAAAGTAAATATATACGGCAACTCTTTTCAGGTAGTGGACAACAAGTGTAAGACTGCTCCTTTGTCTTCTGAGTCCATTTCCTACCATGTCACAGAGTGCTGGAGTCTAAGAAGAAACAAAGTCCCACTGAGCTAAGGAGGCAGAGGTCAGAGCTTGAGGATGCTGAAGTGGCTGGAATCTGCAGAGCAGGCCCTTGGATAGGAGGGAGCTGGGCCCCAAGAAGTCCATGTGGGGGTTCCCTACTAGTTTGCAGCTGACGGCTAGGCTCTATATGCACACAATGAAATCACCTGAGGCTTACCAGATAACTGTTGAGAGATTGAGAACAGAACTGACTAGGGGTGTGAGGAGAAGAGCCATCCTGGGGATACTAGAGTTTGGCTCTAGTGAGAGAGACTCCCTGGAGACAGACTCATGAGAGGGGGAAAGACTCAATAGTGAGACAGATTCATCAGAGTTAAGAGACCTCCTTAACACCTCATTAATAATACCCCTGGCATCCAGCTGAGATGCCACAAAAAGGATATGCCTTAGGAGTTAGACTCAGCCTAACAAAACCTAAAACCAAGAATCGACAAGATCTGCAACAGGGACAGAATTTGGAGGCTGAGTCCTGCTAAATTAGATTAGAAGAATTTTGAACACACTTTGGGCTTCCTTCTGAGCCTTACTATTAAAGCAAAAGAGTGAAGCCTACACAAATTCAGTGTAATTTGTCAATAACTGAACTGCCTGCTGAATCAAAAATCAAATTCCTCTGAGGAAAATAAACAAACTGAGTCTCTACAGTGTATTATCTACAATGTCTGGTGTTAAATAAAAAGTCACTACTCATACAAAGAAACAATAATGTGATCCATAGTCAGGAAAAAAAGTAGTCCATAGAAATTGAACCCAAGATGGTTCAGATATTGAACAAAAACTGTAAAGCAGCTATTATAAATTTCAAAGAGATAAAGAAAAATATGTTCAAAATGAGTAAAGAGAGAATCTCAGCAGAAAACTGGGAACTATACAAAAGAATCAAATGCAAATTCTAGAACTGGAAAGCCGTGAATTGAAAACTTCACTTGGTAGATTTAACAGATTGAAATCAGATCAATAGAGATTATGCAATCTAAAAGACAGAGGAAAAATGGAAAAAAAATAGTCTCAAGGACTACAGGAAAACTCAAATATCTTTAAAGTGCTGAAAGACATTTAAGAGTTAAGTGCTGAAAGACATTGAGACAGTTACTTATACCTCTTGGACAAATCACTACTATTCTTGGATGTCTCATATCTGAAATGAGAATGATACCTGCCACACACTATTAAGAGTCTCAAATGAGATGAACAGGTAAACTTCTCCAGAATTGTAAAGTACTATTCAAATGGTTAAGTATCATTACTGTACACATATTGGTACATACTCACATAGGTCTATGTACTCAAAGGACTAGAAAAGTGGCAAAACAGCATCAACCATGTTTGGTCTTGAAATAGAAGCTACTGATGCCAAATTCAGTCTGTCAGCCAAAGATGAAACCTGTCTTCTAGTAGGAGGGATGACATCTTGTGAGAAGGAGATTCAGTACAAATGATTAAATGAAATCCCACTCGGTAATTAAGAACAACTCTTTATAGTATAGCTACATTATTTGAAATGCTAAAAATTCCTAAAATATCAGATATATTCATAAGGAAAAATGCATTATTCATGCCACCACTTACTTCCAAATGAAACTAGAATTAAGAGTTGACTCTAATTTGTTGTTTAGGCTCCCCTTAAAATGATTCAAGATTATTAAGTTCTAAAAGTGAGTGAAAGTCACTCAGTCGTGTCTGACTCTTTGCGACCCCATGGACTATACAGTCCATGGAATTCTCTAGAACAGAATACTGGAGTGGGTAGCCTTTCCCTTCTCCAGGGGATCTTCCCAACCCAGGGATTGAACCCAGGTCTCCACATTATAGGCAGGTTCTTCACCAGCTGCGTCACAAGGGAAGCCCAAGTTCTAAAAAGTGCCCATCTATTCAGGTTGCATCCTTCTACTGCCTACTTGATTGGTGAGACAGAACTTTTACATATGACTCGCTGATCCTGCAATGATAGTCTCCTGGTCTCTAACTGCACCCACAGGGCTACAAAATAAGATTATATTAGCTATGGCAAGGCAATTTTGCCAAAGTAATACTTTCATTTGATTATGCATATAAATATAACCAAACATGGTTTTAAAGAAAATCTTTCTCCCATTTAAGTATATAATAAGTGTTATTAAACTTGATGATCAGAGCAATCACCTAGAGAGGTTTTTTAAAATCAAGATTCCTCAGCTCCAACAAAACATTAAGTTTCCAGTGGACCTGGAGCCCAGCAATTTGTATTTTGAAGAATTTCCCCAGTAATTCTGATAAGTAGATAATTCTGATCTAAAAGAGACAGGAGGCAAATCTCCCTCTTTCTCTCTCGTCTCTCTCACACACACACACTCATTCTCACCCTCTCTCTCCCATTCCCTCTTTCTTACCTGCTTCTGAAAAGAAACAGCTTATTCTAATAAGAAACTTCTATTACTTTCTGCTCCTCATCATTAAGCTAAAATTTGGTATGGTCAGACACAAAAACTCTAAAACAATAAAATGCCAGGTTACCTGGAACATCTCATTGATTCCTTCTCCAGTTTGAGCCGAAGTTTCAAAGTATAGGAACCTTTTGCTTTCAGCCCAAAGACGTCCTTCACTTTCATCAACACAGCGGTGCTTAGTACAGTCGATCTGAAATTGAGAGTTGGAGGCAGCGGAGAAGAGAATATTCCAACCTTGTCCCTCTAGAATAGGCCCAATGAGGTCTCTGTCAACCCTCTGCTGAGGCAAAAACTATTCTTAAGCTGAACCCCAGCACCAGTATATAAAATTACCAGGACCAAAAAATTACTAGCACTGAATATAGACTGATTTTCTGTGGCAAAACCACAAGTGCCTGCTACCAGCACTTTCTCCTGAGAAAGCTGCTGCTGCTCACCTCTGTGGAAGTTGGCTTCATCACGTTTGCCACACACGGTCTGCTTTTCCACTTTTCCACAGGCCATTTTCCTGACTTCTGCCCCCTCCTCCAATCAGGTCAGAGTCTGATTACTAGGCTCCACCTCTCCTGCTCCCTCACCAATATCCATTCCCAAACATGGCACCAGAAAAAAATGGATAACATGCCAGGTTTTGTTTTTCAATTGTTTTTGTTTTAGGAACATATGTTTTGAAAAGCTGCCGATTCTTAACATTACAGATTACATAATTTTTTTCTTCTTATTTATTCCCCAAAACTCAGAGCTGCACTCTTCCCATAATGAACCTAGAAAGTTGAGCATTTCATCTCCAAAACAGTTACCTTATTGGCACACACTGCAAATACAATATTTTCCATGTTTCCATGAGGTCCAAGATCTTGCTTCATTTCTGCCAGCCATGTATCAAGGGCATCGAAGGAATCTTTCTGCCCAACGTCATAGACCAGTATCACACCCTGTGTGTCCTTGTAAAACTCATTACGAACCTTCACATAAAAAAAACAGATGCACAACATGTAGATATTGTGATTTTATAAAAGTACATCTCGCAGTCATTAACTTAGCAAAGTGTGTTCTTGTGTGTATTCACAGTGTTTACTAATTGTACTACTGGTCTTTGGAGGGCTTTTAATAAAATCAGAATAACATGATTTTCTTTAAAAGGTCTATTCGAATAGAAGAACTTGTAATGGATCTAACAGCCTTCTACCCTGTCCCTCCTTACCTCCAGTTCTACTCCCCAGAGGCAATCAATCTTTAATTGTTATCAGTAGGCCTTAAGAAGAACACAAATTGAATGAAGTTCTTCTTAGGAAGAACTAGGAAGGTGAGTGAACAATTAAAAAGAACTTAAGGCAAAAATGACACCAGTCTCAGCAACAAGGTATAGCCATTTACATATCACATCCAAAAGCTGGCTTTTCCCAGGAGGCTGGCCAGAACCTCCCTAGGACTCCTGGGTCTCACCAGCAACTCTGGAACTCTGAACTCTGAGTGTCTGTGTAATATGCAGTGGAAAACAGCACAGGCCCTGGAATCAGATCCGGGTTCACACTTACTTACTAGTTGTGTGATCTTGGGCAAGTCCCTTAACCTCTCTGCGTCTCAGTTTCCTCATCTGTAAAATGGGGATAATACTACTTACTTCATAGGGTTATTATGAGGAGTAAATGAGATCAAGAAGGCAGAGCCCCTAAATGGTGCCTGGGAAACAACGTGTATCAGCACCTTCTCCCTTCCTTCCTTGCATTCATTCTCTGAGGTTCTTATCAGCCATGGCAACTCGCCTCTGGGGCGTATTTTCTGGGAAGAGGGAGCAGGAAGTGCAGGGTGTGAAGTGGGAGAGGCACTAACCTGACAGGTTAGGTGGATGAAGAGTCACACTGACAGACTACGGATTTCAGGCCAAAATCCCAGTAAGAATCTTGACAGAGGCCATGTATTATGTGTTCTTTTCAGAAAAATCTGGTAAGTACTGAGACCTATGCTGGATATGTGGTAAGAACAAAGACCTCTCTCACACATCTGGCATGAAGTATCTACGGGTTTCTGAGCATAGAGAGACACCTGTGCCAAGAATGTAAGTGCCTCTTAACTTACAGAAACACAGGAAGCTATCCCCTAAAATCCAACCCAACATAATCAGAGTGAATTTAACATGATGAAGACCAGGAAGGCGTCCTTTCCCCTCAGTACTCAGGGTCCTCAGCCCTCGAGCAGCAGCTACAGGGGGGCTTTCCCTTCTGTCCGGACTCCTGTTGCCTGACTCCCACATCACATTCTCCAGGTTCCTTAACTCATCCTTCTTCCACCGACTCCTCTTCCCTCCATTGCTCCCACTCCAGTCTGCTGCCACAGTTCCCCAAACCCTGTCCTGGGCCCTCGTCCTTTCTTTGTTATCCTTCTTCCCAACTCAGCAAAGTCAACCACTTGCACAGTTTCAACTGTGAGAACCTCCAAGACGAGTCCTTTCATCTGTGCTTTCTGCATTTCCAAGTAGCTCTAGACTCCCAGCTCAATGCCCTGTTGGAACCTCAGATTCAATCCGTATAACAGGAAACCCTCCACCTCATTCCTTCCTCCACTTTTCCTTCTCTTGAACATCTAGTGATGAAAGCAGCACACCCTTCTCTGAGTCACTTGGGTTGACAGCCTGGTGTTAGCCTCTGCTGCTCTCCTGTCCCTCTGCTCAGACAATTCTGCAGAAGCCGCCTCCACCATGCTTCCTGCACTATCACTTCCTTTCCATTTTCGTTGCCAATATTATCTCTTGATTGCATGACTGTTCAAGTCTTCTAAGCAATCTCCCTAGCAACACTATACACTGTGCATATGTATCTTTTTTAAAGCCCTGGCTCAAAAATTCTTTCCTGTTTCTCTAGTGCACACTCTCCAAAGTTCAAACCCTTATAATTGACATTAACAGTTTCTGAACAGTCCTCCACCCACTTTTCAGCCTTGTCCCCCAACCCATCTCCTGTACTTCAAACTGGATAATCTCATTCTCCAAACCTGCCCTGCTGCTGCTGCTGCTGCTAAGTCGCTTCAGTCGTGTCCGACTCTGTGCGACCCCATAGATGGCAGCCCACAAGGCTCCCCCATCCCTGGGATTCTCCAGGCAAGAACACTGGAGTGGGTTGCCATTTCCTTCTCCAATGGATGAAAGTGAAAAGTGAAAGTGAAGACGCTCAGTCGTATCCCAATCTTAGCAACGCCACGGACTGCAGCCTACCAGGCTCCTCCATCCATGGGATTTTCCAGGCAAGAGTACTGGAGTGGGTTGCCATTGCCTTCTCCTATGCCCTCCTAATTCCACCTGGAAATGGACACCTCTTCATCTTCCACTTTCCAAGGTCAAGCTATAATACTGTATCTTTCATGTAGCTTTTTCTTCTCCCTTCCTCACCATCTGGTCCCCTCCACCTGCAAAACAGAATGCAATCTCTATATCCCCTGGAATACCACAGCATTTTGTACTTCTAAGAGCACTCATGTCACTTCCTGTCTAGTTTCATAGTTGGTGGCATAGCTAGCTGTCTTCCCCACTAGACTATAAGTGGTGTGAAGGCACATATCACCTTTGTGTCAGTCCCTGGGCCTAGCAGGTATAAATGTTTGACACATATTTGTTTAATCAAATGGCTGAATGTGCTATAGTAAAGAACAGAAGTAGAGGCCAAAGAGGAAAAGAAAATTGCAAGGTGCAGATCATGCTGTCCAAAGTGAGATTTGTGTATAAAAAGAGAATTTAAAAAGCTCAATGGATTTCTCTTTCAAAGGACTCAAGTTCAATTCTGGGTTCAGCAACTATCTACCTATGTTACCTTGAGTGAGTGACTTTATTACCTCAAACCTGAGTATCCTTAGGCCCAAGTGGATGCCTCAGTGGTGCCTTAGAATCCTATTATTCTTATCTCCCCAAAGAGCAGTCTACTGTTAGTCCTGGCAGACTTAATCCACAGTTTAATTAAATAGGATGCTAAGAGAACTGGGACCATTGAACTTTAAAGCAGAGATGGCACACTTTTCAAGCTTGTAGGTTAGAAAAAGCTGTTAGTTTAATATCACTCAGGCCTCAAAAAGTTATTATAGACCCACTAACTCATTCCAATAAACCCCAGGATTCAGTTGTGTGTGCGAGGGGAAGCAAGACTCATGGCAAGACACAGGCCACCTTTCTCTTGGGCGGGAGTCCCCCCTCCGACACTTCCCTCTGAGATCACTTTACCTGACACGCTGAGGGACCATCTTTTCTCAGTAGGCCCTTTGGGTTAACCTGGTGGGTTGGACTGCTGACAGTGGAAGCTCCAACACAGAACAGGTGCTAAGGATCTGAGGAAGCCTGGGACCCCGAGGATGAACGTGGGTGCTTCACTAGGCATGTGCTGAGCAACAGGGTATGCTGGTCAGTTGAGGGCTTAGAAAGATGATGGTTTTGGCTTTGTCAAAAAGGAGGGTTTGAGCTATAGACAGCAAAAATTTGACAAAAAAGGAGAGATCAAGGCTATTTTGGAGAAAAGGTACTTCAGAAGTGATGATTTTAAGGCACTTCTGTTAATTATACTTCTATTTCTGTGAGCTGCTGAAAAAAAGCTATTGAAATTGTGAGCTGCGTTAGTAAGATGCTAGTGTCTAATGACAGAAAGTAACAGAAGACTCAGTCTTCTTCACTAGTCAGACAATATCTGGAAGGCTGTGCTCAGTTCTCAGCTCCCTGTCGGCTCACTAGAGGTTATCCAACAGAAGGCATTAGCGAGAATAAAAAATGTTTCACCTTGAAAGAAGCAAATTAACAAATATTAGGAGGTCTCTTGCAGAAGCACAGACTCAGTCTATGTTGCTTCAAAAACAAGACCAGAATCAGTGGCAAAAGTCAAAGGAAGGCAGCCTTCACAACAGAGAAGTCGTTAATATGGAGTTTTTAACTCTAAAGGATTAACTTGTGAAGGGGTGAGACCCCATCATTAAAGAAAAGCACTCTTCAAACTCTTACAGTCTGCACCACTCAAAACTGTCCCGTGAATTATACTGTCCCTGGATTCCCACCAACCTACATAACTCTTACTTCTCCATCAACACTCAGTTTAAATGCTGCTTCCTTCAACAGGATTTCCTGACTTTCCAGATAAGCTAGGTGTGGGTATTAAGTGCTCCCAAGCATTCTGTCCTTTGTTTAACATGTGTCTTCTCTGACATGTTTATGTGTTGTGAAAATAGGGGTTGTGTATTCCCAGTCTGCAGCATCAAAACTGGCATGCTGCTATCTGGTAAATGAATAATGGCCATCAATCAGGAATGCTACGGAAAGATATCCTACGATGACAGAAATCTGGACCACACTGATTCTCAGGCATCTCCTAACCCTCCACTTACATAACTTTGGTGTAACCTAAGATTAATGTTAGCATTTCTGGTAGTCAGAATCTATGTCAAACTTCTGGCCACTGAGAGCCTCCATGCCTTTTTCACTGACAATGTTCTATACTTGTGAAATTGAAATAACCATTATAAGGCTTCACAATCAAAAGGAATTCATTCATTTTACCTAAATATCTGGGTGTCACAAGATGGAAGATTAAATAGCCATTAAGTTACGTTTCCTCTGGGCAGATGAAGTAGATGTACTTTTCCCTATTATTTCCACTAAGCACAAGTAAAATTCCTGGATACTATATATAAATACATATAACATACATAAGAAGACTCTGGAAAGTGGAGAGAAGAAGGCAGACAAGCAAGGGACCTTGGGACCTGAGGAATGACACAGCGGTGAGTTTCCCAGGTTTTCTTTTCCTCATGTATCCAAAATTTAGAGCTGGAGAAGTACAACTTGGAAATACCAATGAGTACAGACCAATTAAAGCCTAACAAAAGGCTGCTCTCTTTAGTGAAAGACCAGGAAAGACAAAGAACTTTACATGATAACCACTCTCCTCCAAACTGACACCTCAGGAAAACACTATCTACCCACACCTACTCAAGCAAAGGCACAGTGGAAATTTTAGAAAAATTAATTACTGAAAAAATAGAATGACTAAAATAAAAAGCTCAGGAGTTGTGTTCAACAGCAGAACGGAGGAGATGGTGGAAAGAATCAGTGAAACAGAAGGCAAGATAATAAAAATTACCTAATCTGAACAACAAAGAGGAAATAAACTTTAAAAAAAAGAAAGAAAAGAAAAAAGAAACAAAAAAGGAAAAGAGCAGAGCCTTAGGAACCTGTGACACTATAACAAGATCAGAGTCCAGGAAGGAGAGGATAAATATGGTAAGGCTGAAAAAGAACTAAAGAAATAATGGCTGAAAACTTCCCAAATTTGTCAAGAGATGTAAGCCTACACATATAAGAAGCTGAGAAAACCCCAAACAGGAAAAACTCAAAGAAATCCATGCCAATAGACATCATAATTAAACCTCTAATAACTAAAGACAGAGGAAAAAAATCATGAGAGCAATAGGAAAGAAAAAAAGAAAATGACACCTCTCTGAACCTATTGGTAATTAACCAATAGGTATTGGTTAATTGGGAAGGTAATTAACCTTCCCAATAAATCTTTCGGTCAGAAACCCCATTCTTCCCTGAAAGCGTTGAAATTATTGGGGCTAAGAGGCTCAGGGAGTATAAAAGCTGGCATGAAAACAACAAATGATAAGGAAATATAAGTAAAGAAAAGGAAAATAATCATATGAGGAGAAATGATTCTCACATAACATGAAAGAACCTTTACACAGTTCAAGAGAAATTAGAGAAAACAGCAAAGTAGGAAGTTTTCTGTCATATGTACTATTTTTCCCACGAAATACAATGCTTAAAACACTGCTGCTTTCTTAATGCAGAGTTGAAACAATTTTACAGTAGAAATTTCTAAGCTTAAGATGAAATGGACCTGATCTTATATTAAAAAAGTAGTGACGATGTTAAAAAAGCAAAGGGGGGGGAAAAGACATTTCAAATGACAGCAGATTTCTCATCAGAAACCATGAGGCCAGAGGAAAGAAGCACACTATTTTTCAAATGCTGAAACAAAAGAAAGAAGAAAAATTGTTAACTGAGCAGGACCCCATGGAGCGTTTTCAGGACAGACTCCTCCCCCATATCCTCTGCTATAGCTCCTCTTTTAAGTACCTAGATAATAGTATCTGATGCACACTTCCTGAGCTGTTTCACAGATGCTAAAACCGCCACCAGTGGAAGAAATGAACTACTTAATGACCAAGAGCAAGAAGCACCCCCAGACCTACTGGTGCCTAAGGATAGAGAATGCCAACCCCTGCCCTGTTACTTCACCATCAAACAATCAGAGAATTGTGCAACAGCTGATGTCATACCCTGCGACCCTCCCTTCCTCACCTTTAAAAATGCTTTGATGAAAAACCCTTTAGGAATTTTGGGGTTTGTTCTATGTTTTAGCAGTTCCCAACTACTTGCTTGGCACTCTGCAATAAACACTGTACTTTCCTTCACCATAACCCATTGTCAGTAGAATTGAATTTACTGTGCAAGGGCAAGCGGACCCAAGTTTGGTCTGGTAACAATATCAACCCAGAATCCCATACCTGCAATAAAAAAGAAAAGTCTTCAAGACCAAAGGGAAACCAAAACATTCTCAATCAAGGAAAACTAAGAGAATCTGTTGCCACCAGACTTACACTAAAAGAATGGCTAAAGGAGTCCTCTAAATAGAAAGGATGAAAGATGCAGCCTTGGAATGTTAGGGGAGGCACACTAACCGAAAGCACCCACACTGGCCAGGTACCATAATAACCATCTGTGTGAGTTATTTCACAACAGGAGGTCCTAGTTAAGGAACATGCAACTAACAAGCCACCACCTACTGGAAGAATTTGGGAAAGGTCAAAAGGAGACAACACGTGTCCTACCACCTCCCAGAATCCTTCTCGCTGGCATCCATTCTGGCTGAACAACGCATGCACCACCAGGAAGGACCCTGAATCAGAATGACTGACTGAAAAAAACCTGGAAACTCATCCTAGCACCATAAAAACCAAGACTGCAAGCCATGCGGCAGAGCAGTCCTCCTGAGTTCCCTTACCCCACTGCTCTCCACCCAGGCACCCCTTCCCAGTAAAGTCTCTTGCTTTGTCAGCACATGTGTCTCCTCAGTCAATTCTTTTCCGAGTGTTAGACAAGAGCCCCCTTTTGGGCCCTGGAAGGGCCCCCCCTTCCTGAAATAGGAACACAACGAAAGATGAAAGAGTAGGTCAAGTAAAACTATGAGTAAACACAATATGCTTTCCTTGTCTCTCATTCTCTAAATTATGTTTGACAGTTAACCAAAAATTAAACACTACTGTGGTTCTCTTGTATGTAGACAAAATATTGAAGATGATTATAAACGGGAGAGGATAAAGGGACATAAAAGGAGGAATAGTTTCTACAGCCCACTAAAGTTGTTAAACTAATAACAGTAGACTGTGATAACATGTAGTGTAGTAAGTAGAGTGTCCACCAATAAAGCTATGCAGAAAGATTTACTCAAAAACACTATAGACAAATCAAAATGGAATTCAGAAAGCATTCAAGTAACCCACGGGAAGACAGGAAAAAGAAAATAGAAATAAAAAATAGAAAACAAAAAGTAAAATAGCAGACTTAAGCCCTAACATATCAATAGTTACAGAAAAATAAGTGGGCTAAGGACAAAAATTGGCATCATACTTAAAAAAGAAAAATGACTGAACTATGTATTGTCCTCTAAGAAAGTCACTTCAAATATAAAGATAAAGGCAGGCTGAAAGTGCAAAGATAGAAAAAGATGTATCGTGCAAATATTAATCAAAAGAAAGAAGAAATGCCTATATTAACATCAGATAAAATAGACATTAGGAAGAAAATTATCAGAGACACAGGCGGACAGTATACAATAACAACATTATATAATGAATACAAAGCAATCCTAAATGTATATGCACCAAACAAGACAGCTGCAAATACGTGAAGCAAAAACTGAAAAGAGAAATAGACAAATCCACAGTTACAGTTGGAAACTTCAAAACCCCTCTTTTAGCAACTAACAGAACAACTAAACAGAAAAAAAGCAAGGATATAAAAGAATTCATCAACACAACTGACCAAAAGGATCTAATGAATATTTAAAAAACATTTTATCCATCAATAGCAGAATACACATTCTTTTTAAGTGCCCACATAACATTTACCAAGACAGGCCACATCCTGAGCCAGGAAAAAAACCTCAATAAATTTTAAAGAATTGAAATCATACAGTATGTTCTCTGATCACAGTATGTTCTCTGAAATCAAACTAGAAATCAGTAACAGAAAGATAACAGGAAAATTTCTAAACACTTGGAAACTAAACAACATACTTCTAAATAATCCATAGGTCAAACAGAAAATCTCAAAGGAAATTTTGAAAAGAAGTGTATAAATGAAAATGAAAATACAACATACCAAAATTTGTGGGATACAGCTATGCAGTGCTGAGAGGAGAATTTATACTACTAAATTCATACATTAGAAAAGGTGAACATCTCAAATCAATAACCTAAGCTCTCTTCTCTGTAAGAAGAATAGAATAAATCCATAGCAAGCAGAAGGAAGGAAATAATAAAGACAAAAGCAGAAATGAAACGGCCAAACTAGAAAGAGTAAAGAGACTCCTTATGGAAAAAGAAAAACAGACGGAAGGAAAACCAAAGGAGAACGGCCATGAGATTCACTTTGAGACTACTGAGGACTGATAGGGAGATGAAAGGAAACAAAGTGAAGCTGCTTTAACTTCTTCTGGGGGGAGAGAACACACGACTGAGGAGTGCCCTGGAAAACCCCCCTAGAACCCTGCCTCAAAGGGTTGGTTCACTTCTGAATTCCTAAGCCTCAGGATGAATGTAATTATCTTTTCACGTTCTAGGCTAAGGCACAAAGTGAAAAGCAACAGTCTTTTGAAGGTTAAAATGTCTTATCTAAGTGTTCGAAAGATTAGCAACAAAATTTCCTACCACTATTTAAGGAGACAGTACAAAAGACCAACAGATGTCCATTAAGTTAAGGCACATACACTGGCTAAATTTACCTATTTTTACACATGACTTGAATATTTGTTGTTTTGATAATTCAGGAGCATTCCTTCAACCCATTGACAATACTGGGTATAGATTTTTCTCAAAAAGGCTTTCTTACCTCGTAGAAGAAGGGATCTCCAGCCATATCAAAGATGTTAACTTTGATTTCTCTGTCTCTGACTTGTACCCTGAAATGTTCAAATGAAAACAATCCCAAAGAGGGTCATGGCTTCTGTACTCATGTTAATATCATTTATGTTGCTTATGAATTTCAAAAGGTTATGTGAATGAAATTTAAGAGGCTTTTTTAGAACAAGCACTCCCATTTAGCTTCACCTTACCACGACAGTTCAGTCTATTCCCCGTACAAAACAAACGGTAGCTATTACTGTGCTGCTAAAACAAATTTATTTGGACAGTAGGAGCAAGATGAAGAAAACCAAAATGCTTGACTTCACTTAGTATGACATCTTAATTACTACTGGTTGTGCTTGTTACCATGCAGTACAATAAATGGTACAAATAAATAGTACAAAGTTGTATTACTGTTTTAATGATGTTTGTTCAATTTTCTTATGATCTTCATTTGAGCAAGGATAACAGTCAATCTTTTTCAGAAATTTGGAAGTAGAGAAAAGAAAAGGGAAATAACAACCATTCACATTAGAATTAACTACTGCTAACATCAGAGCATTCTTGCTCCTAGTCCTTTTATTTTCTAGAGAAAAATCACTACTGGAAAATGAATCAATGAAACATTATAAATAACTCAAACACTAAAGAAAAGTACAAAGATGAAAGCTTAAAAGTAACCCCAAAGCCTACCACCCAGAAAAAAAACCTTCATTAACACAGATGAGCATCACTGTAGACTTCTTTTTTATATATAGATAAGAATGATAAACATCAATATTTTTATAAAATTGGGATTATATTCATTTAAAATAAAAGAAAATTTTACTTTTCACTGAATTTAACAAAAGAAAGAAAAAGAAACTGAAGTAAACTGGGGGGAATTACTGAGTTTTAAATATAAATGTTCTTCATTACAGAAATAGCATTTCCTAAAAAATTCCTCTAAGGTTAAGAATAGAGATTATTAACAATAAATCAACAGATTAGAGTTCTGTTTTTTAAGTAACATGCTTCAGACAGCATTGGTAGGACTCCCTCTGTGGACTACAAGGAAATAGCACCTGCTCTCATTGTTTCTCTATTACCTCCTGCTTTGTTCATGATTATAATTCCCTGTCCAAGTTTATAACATGCACTTTCTATTCTGAAACCATAATTCCTGCAGTTGTTTTATATCACTTGTATATTTAAATCAGACTAACCACTACTCATCTCATCGTGATTTCTTCAGTCCTGAATTCTCTGCCATATTTCATCAGTCCTAAGATGCACATTTCCTTTCATTTTAACAACTGTGAATTCAGGATCTGTCTCATAAAAGGATGTGAGAACAGCAAAACAAAACAAAATATTTAAGAGTTTGAGAGCATCTGGAGAAGATCTTATATAACAACTCCTATTAGAAAGTTCTGTCACATAGCAGCTGAGAAGGGATGGAACTGAAGTTTATAAAATCAGGAAGTAACATAAATTGTTTACAAATTGGAACTCAAACAGGGCAGTTTACTTCAGAAGTCTGACAGAGGATATTACCTTAAGAAAAATGGTAATTCATTACCTCAAGCCAGTGCTTTCCTAAACTGTGTCCTGAAGACCACTTGAATCATAATTATGGAAAGAGGGGGAGAGTGTTTATATTGTAGAGTCCTGTGCCCCACCTCAGCCCCAGTAAATCAGAATCTTACTGGATGAAGCTTGGGAATCTTCATTTTTACAGACTCTGCAAATAGTTCTTAAGCATACTGTGATTTGAAGGATGGAGTGGGCTTCAATTGTTTTGACTGCTCAAAGAGTACCTCCCCTCCTCCTGCCAACTGTGGTTTAAATGGGTTCTTGCATCTTCTTTTTTGATGCCACTCTGCTGGCCACAGCTAACAGAACTGGGGAAAGGCGCCTGTCACCACCTGGACAATCAAAACCTTCCCTGGGATTTTAAAATTTGAGATTAGTTTTGGAAAGCCTGAGAGATACTGGCAGCTGTGGAGAGGGAGCCAAACGGTAGAGAGAAACATGTTGTAAAATCCCTCCCTAGTTCCAGGGATCTCTGAGACCCAGCTATATCCTCATGATTGGATTATGTGAATTGATCAATAGCCTTTTTATTCTCTCCTTTTTTTTTTTGACTTGAGTTAGGTTTCTGTCAACCATATCCTCTTCCTCACCAAAGGACAAAAAAAAAAAAAATTTCAACCAGAAACAGAACATAATCAACACTCCATATCTGCAACACTCTGTATCTGCAAGTTCTGTATCCATAGATTCAACTGAACTTGGACCAAAAATATTCAGGGGAAAAAAAACACAAAACCTTAAAATTTCAAAAAGCAAAATTTGAATTTGCTGCAAAGTGGCAACTATTTACATAGCATTAACATTGTATTTACATTCTATTATGTATTATAGTTATATAGAGAAAATTTGAAGTATTGAGAGAATGTGTATAGTAAGTACTACACTATCATATATAAGGGATTTGAACATCGGCAGGTTTTGATATCCACAAGGGGTCTTGGAACCAATATTCCTCAGATATTGAGATGACTATAGTCTATTGAATAAACCACAGCTCTATGGCATAACATGATAACTCTCACTTCTTAGATAAATAAATTAGCTACTAATATGGACTCAAAACAAAACTGCCTTAAACAGGATATACTACCTTATCAGTGAAATCCTGTGCCCTGAAGTATAGATACCCCTCACCACTTTAGTCTACCTTCTTGAATGCCGCCCTCATATTCTAATGTTGCAAACTTCCTCTTCAGGTGCATCTATCTTACCTAACAATAATTATTGATTGAGTATGGACTGTGTACTAGCATGGTACCAGGCACTTGGAGATTATTTATTCTAATAGTCTCTCGACACGGAGCTCATAATCTAGCAGGAGACATTAAACACATACAAATAATAAGACAAGATAATTTATGCTAACACCTATGAATAGCAGAGAATTTTAATACAACTGTCATTTTCAATTAAAATGAGTCCTGATCGGTAAAGGGGATGTTCAGAATGTTTCATGGGAACATGTATATTTCACAGCTTGAGAAGATTGACAGATGGAGAGACGAGGGGAGAGCACATTTCAGGCGGACAGAATGAAGGATGGCACTGAGAGAGAAAAGTATGACTGCACGAATTCAGTGTGCGTGGAGAGTAAAGTGTGTCAAAGAATGTAATGACAGAGAAGGGAGGGGCGGGCTGGGGTCAGAATACTGACCACTTGAACTTCCCTCTCTGGAGACGAGCTATCTACCTCCATTCTACTCTTCCATGGTGTGCTTTCCTCCAAATGTGACTGTCTCCCCAAGCTCAACCCGTCTTCAATCCACCTCCAAATAAATTCCCACTGATACTTAATTTCACTCTTCCCAGATCATTTTTGCTAGATTTCAAAAGGCTATAAAAATATCACTAAAAGGAAGCTCTCTGATAGAAAAATTTTCACATAATATTTAAAATTCTTGGAGTGAATATTTCAAAATTCTCTAAAAACGCACCTGCTAACAGGACCTGCTTACATAGACACATGTTTCCTGAAAAGCCACGTCTGCCAGTCAGGCTTTGTGCTGACTTGCCCATCACCAATCCCTACATCCCACTTAGAAGGCCTGGTGAACAGAACGTGCTCCATGATGAACGAATGACATGATCACTGCTGTCTGTAAAGGTCTCATTCCTCTCTGAACCAATTTATCTTCAGAATCTCTATTTCAAGACAGATCAGTTTAGAGGGGTTCTGAATTTCTATGAGATTTGCAAGCCCAAGGAAACAATATATGTACTCACTTTGTGACTCCATAGTCAATTCCAATTGTTGCAAGGTATTTAGACACAAATCTCTTCTCACAGTATCGCTTTATAATACAGCTCTAAAAAGGTAAAAATAAAAGCTTTGAGTAAAGACACTCTGGGAACCCATAAAAAATAAGCACATTTCTTCATTATGGTTTCTTCATCTACCCCTATGAGACAAATCTTTTTCAAAAGCCGAAATTATAAAATAACTGAAACAAGTACTAAAGGTGAAGTTTTTAAAGAAAAATTATTTCAAAATTCTTTCCTTAATACCAAATATGGGTATGTTTTCAATTTAGTGCTCAATCCTTATTCTCTCTTCTTTTGAAGACCTCTTCTACTCAAGAATAACACCAACATACTTTTAATAATAACACCAAAATACCTATCTCGACCTCCCTCCCCAGACCAGATCCACATCTCCAAATATCTACTAGACTAATTTCTACTTAGATGTCCAACCATTCTACAAATTCCACGTGTCCAAATATGAACTAATCTTATACATAAAAACAGCAAACTGCTCATCCTGCTGACATCTGTTTCCGTTAATAATACCATTTTCCCAATTACAGAGGATTAAATTATTAAAGTCATATCTGACTCTGAGTCTTTCTAAATCTTCTTTTCACTGTTTCTTCAATCTTTCTCTTCGTTCTAATTCCCATTGATACGACTTTAGTTTAGGTCTTCATTATCTACTCCTGAACAACTATAGGAAATTCTTTATTGGTCTTTATGCCTCCTTTCCCTCCCAATTTCAACCAACACTGCATACCGCTAACATTATTTCACTTCTCTAACTAAAAATCTTCAGCAGCTTCTCACTGCCAAGAGTTCAACATCCGAACTCCTCTGTCCATTATTCAAGACCCTCCATAATCTGACCCTAATCTGTCTTCTGTCTGAACTCTTTTAATATAAATCCTCCATTTCTGCCAAACTCCAGGCCTGACTTCCTGACTCTTGTCATTACTTTCCTTCCAATTTGGAATGAGCTTTCTCCCTTCTTTCCAAATCTTACTTATCCCTAAGCACTCTGGTTATAAGAGATCTTGCCTACATCTAAACTTCTCCAACATAAACTACATACATATATAGATGTATATATAAATATATATACAATGTTTTTATCATTCACTGCCTTGTTATCTTTTGCCTGCACATAATTTTATCTCTTCAGCTAGACAGTAAACTACTTGAAGGCAAGCACCGGTATTTTACTTTTATCTTGTATCTTCACATCTGAGGGATTAGCTCAGTACCAATGAAAAAGCAATTTAAAATGATTTGTACATTAACAGCAATCCTTAGCACTCATGAAACATAATTTACTTGATGCACGGGTGATGAAGCTTATTCTGCTCACTTTCCTGATGAACCTCAATCTAAATTAAATAGGACAGCTGCTTTAAAAAGTACTTAATAAGCTCACTGGGAACTGAAGGAAAAACTTTTTTAGAATAACTACTGCTAAGAAGCTACACTTTAAAAAACACTTTATAGCTTGAAAGCACTTTTCAAATGTTTTCTCTCACACTATCCTAGAAAAATAAATACAGCCTTTCTCTAAATTATTCATAAGATTAAGGGACCTGCAAGTCCTTTAACTCCAGTAGACAATTTAAACACTAGTCCTAAGTATTTAAAGAGATACACATTTAATTAATAGTATGAATAACCACTCCCTATAAAGAAACAGGGTTTCTGGGCCTTAGGATCTTACAAGCTAAGTTAAATAACATAAATATAGAGAGAGTTTTTTGCATTCTCTATTCCTCTTAAGTAGATTCTTAGGCACTTTTCTTTTTAAAAGCAGTTTCAATTAAAATCTTAAGGTTTGAATCTTTTTTTCCTCCCTAATTTCAGTTCAGTTGCTCAGTTGTGTCCAACTCTTTGTGATACCATGGACTGCAGCACGCCAGGCCTCACTGTCCATCACCAGCTCCCACAGCTTGCTTAAACTCATGTCCATCACTTCGGTGATGCCATCTAACCAACTCATCCTCTGTTGTCCCCTTCTCCCGCCTTCAATCTTTCCCAGCATCAGGGTCTTTTCCAATGAGTCAGTTCTTTGCATCAGGTGGCTAAAGGATTAGAGCTTCAGCTTCATCATCAGTCCTCCCAATGGATATTCAGGACTGATTTCCTTCAGGATTGACTGGTTTGATCTCCTTGCAGTCCAAGGGACTCTCAAGAGCCTTTAACACCACAGTTCAAAAGCATCAATTCTTTGGTGCTCAGCTTTCTTTATGGTCCAACTCTCACACCCATACATGACTACTGGAAAAACCATAGCTTTGACTAGACAGACCTTTGTCAGCAAAGTAATGTCTCTGCTTTTTAATATGCTGTCTAGGCTGGTCATAGCTTTTCTTCCCAAGAGCAAGTGTCTTTTAATTTCACAGCTGCAGTCACCATCTGCAGTGATTTTGAAGCCCAAGAAAAGAAAGTCTGTCACTGTTTCCATTGTTTTCCCATCTATTTAGCATGAAGTGATGGGACCATGATCTTAGTTTTTGAATGTTGAGTTTTAAACCAGCTCTTTCACTCTCCTCTTTCACTTTCATCAAGAGGCTCTTTTGTTTCTCTTCACTTTCTGCCATTAGGGTGGTGTCATCTGCATATCTGAGGTTATTGATATTTCTCCCTGCAATCTTGATTCCAGCTTGTGCTTCATCCAGCCTGACATTTTGCATGATATACTCTGCCTATAAGTTAAATAAACAGTGTGACAATATACAGCCTTGACGTACTCCATTCCCAATTTGGAACCAGTCTGTTGTTCCATGTCCAGTTCTGTTGCTTCTTGACCTGCATACAGATTTCTCAGGAGGCAGGTGATAGAATTATCCTAAAATTCATATGAAAGAACAGCTATCTGAGAAGAACTAATTGAAATATAAAATACAGGGCAGTAGAAAGAGGTGAGAATTTGCATTGACAGGTATTAAAATATAGTTTAAAACCAATTGAGAGGGTCTTATATTGGCATAAGAATAGACAAGTAGATTAGTAGAAAAGAATAGAGAGCTCAGAAATAGATCCCATTATACATGAAAATTTTAAAAGTGACAAAAGTGATATTTAAAGTCAATGCGAAAAATAATTTATTTAGTATAATGTTACTGGTACACTGACTATCCATCAGGGAAAAAAAATTAAGTTAGGCCCTTAACTTACCTATATGCAAAAAAAATTACAGGTGAATTTGTGATTTAAGTATTTCAGAATAAAACAATAAAAATTTCAGAAGAAAATGCACAATATATGTAGAACATCTGAAAACCTTTTCAACCAAGACAGAAAACCCAGAAACCATAAAAAAAAAAAGAAAACAACAGAAAAGCATAGTTAAAACATCTTGAAAAAGAACAAAGCAGGAGGTATACCCTCTGATTTCAAACTATAGTACAAAATGGCAGTAATCAGAACAGTAGGATATTGACACAAAAACAGACACATAGATCAATGGAGCAGAATAGACAGCCCAGACACAAATCTACAGTTAGATGGTCAGTCAATGACGAAGAAGCAATAATATACAATGGGAAAACACACCACTTTTAATAAATGGTGTTGGGAAAACTAGACAGCTATATGTAAAACAATCAACTGAACTACTTTCTCACACCATACATAAAAATACACCACTAATCATAAGGGAAATGTAAATTAAAACTACAATGAGATACCACCTTATACTGGTAAGAATGGTAACCAGTATATCTTACCAGTTATCTTAACTGGTAAGATACCACCTTATACTGGTATCAAAAAGACAATAACAAGTGTTAGGATGTGGAGAAAAGGGATCCTTGTGCAACACTGGTGGGATTGTAAACTGGTGCAGTCACAATGGAACACATTGTATGAAGGCTGGGCAAAAAAAATAAAAATAGGACAACCATATGATCCAGCAATTTCACTTCTGGGTACTTACCTGAAGCAAACAAAAACGCCAATTCAAAAAGATACATGCACCCTGATGTTCACTGCAGCATTATTTACAATAGCTAAGATATGGAAGCAACCTAAGTGTTCACCCATAGATGAATGGATAAAGAAGATATATATATATATATATATATATATATATGCACATAATGGACTATTAACTGTTATTTTTAAAATAAATTTTAAAATTTTATTTTTTTCATTTTAAAAGTGAAACCTTATCATTTGTGAAAACATGAATGAAATTTAGAGGGTATTATGCTAAGTAAAATAAGTCAAAGAAAGACAAATGCCATATGATCTCACTTATATGTGGAACCTAACAAACAAAACAAAAACAGACTCATAGATACAGAGAACAAATGGGTGGTTGCCAGAAGGGGTAGGGGATGGGGAAGTGAAATAGGTAAACAGGAATAAGAGGTACAAACCTCTTATTAAAAGAAGTAAGCCACTAGAATGTATTATACAGCATGAAGAATATAGTCAATAATATTATTGCAGTAACTTCATATGAGGACAGCTGGTTGCTAGACTTGTGATGATCATTTATGTCAAATCACTGTGTAACATACCTGGAGCTAACATAATATTGTACATCAACTATATTTCAATTTTAAAAAAGATGGGCATAATTGAGTATATACAAATAATAATAAAAGCAATTGTATGGCAAAACACCAAGTATTAAAAGAACATAACTGGGGCAAATATTCGTAACTCATACAGCTGGCAAAAAGTTAATAACTCTAACATCCTCAAACCAGAAAAACTGGTAAGAAAGATACATTGCCTAACAGAAAAATGGGTTTAGAATATAAACAAATTATGATGATTAACTTCTTGATGTTGAACCAAGTTTGCATTCCGGGAATAAACCCTACTTGCTAATAGTGAAATTTTTGATATGCTGCTGAATTCTATTCATGGATATTTAGGAATTATGCATTTGTATGCATATATGAAAATAGTATATATACTTTTCTTTTTTGAGACTATATCAAGTTTTGCTATTTAAGTCACCATGACTTTATATAAATAAATTGGAGTGCTGTTCATCTTTTTCTTTGCCTTGGAATAACTTAAATAACTGAAATTATATGTTATTTAAAGCTTAAATAAATCTTTTCATGAAGCCATCTGATCCTGATACCTTTTAGGATAATAAATCTTTTAATTGCTTTTTCCAATTTCTTTTTGTATGAATGGTCACTTGGGTATTCTACTTTTTGAGTCAATTTTGGTAATTTATACCTTGCTAAGAAATCCTCCATTTTCTCTGTATTTTGAAATATGATCCCAAGAACTGAATATATATAGTATTCTCTAATCTTTCTTTTAATTTCTTCCAGAATATGATTTTCAGCACTAATCTTGTAATATTTTGCTTTCTCTATTTTTCTTAAAATAAATTTTAGGCATTTTTCTTTTTCATTAATCTTTCCAGGGAATTCTTTCTCTCATATTTAAGGCCCTTTTTCTTCTGTCTTAAGTTTCTTTATTTTTGAAAATTCAGTTATACCATACCATTATATTCATACTTTTAAGGTGTACAGTTCAGTGGTTCCAAGCATATTCACAAAGTTGTACAACTACTAAGTTCTTTTAGTTTTTAATGTCTCCTTTTTATTTTTTTTATTTTATTTTATTTTTAAACTCCACAATATTGTACTAGCTTTGCCAAACATCGAGATGAATCTGCCACAGGCACACCCGCGCTCCCCATCCTGAACCCCCCTCCCTCCCAATGTCTCCTTTTTAGAAATGAGTTAGATAATTCATTTTTCTTTCAGGATTGCTTTCAATCTGCCCTGAAGATTTTGGCATGGATTCTCTCCTTTCATTGGTTTCTAGTTATTTTGTCATTTGCTTTGATTTGTCCTTTGAGCCAAGGATTATTTACTAGGGCATGTCTTTTTAACCTAAAATTATTTATCTGTATATTTTCCTACATTTTCTAAATTCTTTAAAATGAGTATGTTTTACTTTTATAACTAAGGCAAACATTTTTTAATTACACTTAAATATTTCATCTATGAAAAAATTATTTTTGAGAAAGGCATTCAGAAGGAATCCACTCCTACCCCCAAATAGTAAATAGTTGTAACAAAAGTATTTATTAAATGGCCCCTAATTTCCCAGTTTAACTAGTAAACTGAATTTCCTTATACATTTTGGTTTATTTCTGGACTCCAGTCTGTTTCACTAGTGTCTCTGTATTTACTTTCCAGTATCAATAGGAAAACTTTAGTAACTTTAAAATATGTTTTAATATCTGGTAGTGTTAGTTTCCTCTCATTTCTTCTCCTCAATTTTCTTGGTTAGTCTCACATTTAATTTTTCCTAAGGACTTTTAGTACCTTTTATTATGTTCTGAAGAAAAAAACTACTGATGTTTTAACTATAATTGAATGACATTTGTAGATTATTTTAAAGAACTGATATCTCCAAAATATTGAGTGATCCTAATTAAGAGGACACATACCTTTCCACTTGTCTAAGTAATTGCATGTCTCTGTAGAAATGTTTCTTTATATAGGTCTTGCTGCTGCTGCTGCTGCTGCTGCTGCGTCACTTCAGTCGTGTCTGACTCTGTACGACCCCAGAGACGGCAGCCCACCAGGCTCCTCTGTCCCTGGGATTCTCCAGGCAAGAACACTGGAATGGGTTGCCATTTCCTTCTCCAATGCATGAAAGTGAAAAGTGAAAATGAAGTCGCTCAGTTGTCTCCGACTCTTAGCAACCCCATGGACTGCAGCCTACCAGGCTCCTCCGTCCATGGATTTTCCAGACAAGGGTACTGGAGTGGGGTGCCATTGCTTTCTCTGTTATATAGGTCCTAAGACCTACCTATATCTTCTGCAGTTTAAGCCTGGGCACTTTATTTTGGTCGTTATTGTAAACTAAAACAGTTTTTCAAATATATAGTCCAAAATTATAATTCTAATACAGTAAAGCTGTAAGTTTTTATGTATTAATTTTGTCTTGTTGTTTCTAATAGGTTTTCAGTTAATTCTCTTTGGGTTTTCAGATAAACAATCATATCATTAACATATAATGGCAATTTTGCTTTCTCCTTTTCAGCATTTCGTACATTATTTCTTTCTCCCTAACTGCATTGGTTAATAAATCTAGAACTGTATTACATGAACGTGGTTGATACTGGACATTTTAAGCTATTTCTAAAGTTGAATCAAAAAAAAAAAATAAAGTTGAATCATTAAGCATAGCAAAATTTTAAAAGTGAGCATGCTCACTTAGCCAGTTTAGTGTTTAGTATTTAGTATATGACCTTCTAGAGGTCTTTCTTTTCTTTTCAATGCCTGGCACATAGTTTACATTCAGTAATCATCGACCTTCAGCTACGTTACTACATACATATACACAGATATATAAACAATACAAAATAATACTAAATGGAAAGAAAAGACACTAATAAACATTTACTGAGCATCAATTACGTGCAGGTCTTTGGCATAAACACTCCCATTAACAGCTCTCTGGGCATGTAGATCCTACTAGGAGTTGATTTTGACAGCAAATAATGATTGGAAAGGGGGGCTTCCCGGTTGCTCAGTGGTAAAGAATCTGCCGGCAATGCAGGAGATGCGGGTTTGATCCCTGGGTTAGGAAGATCCCCTGGAAAGGGAAATGGCAACTCAATCTAGTATGCTTGCCTTGGAAATCCCACGGACAGAGGAGCCGGGCGGGCTACAGTCCACAGGGTCGCAAGAGTCTTGGCGACTAAACAACAATGATGGAAAGAACACTGCAATGGGAGTGTGAAGACCCAGGTTCTAATTCTGTCTCAGTCACTGATTTGATGACCTTGGAAGGTTCTTAACTAACAGCTTCCACTCACCCTGAAGAGACAATTTGGATGAAGAAGAGGCGGTCTTAGAATTCACATGGGGATAAAGACCTCCATTCACCTCCTGCCCTCCCTACCCCCAATACTATGGGAGAGTTTAGAGTTGATAGCCAGCTGAAGCACCATTGGAGAAGGCAATGGCACCCCACTTCAGTACTCTTGCCTGGAAAATCCCATGGACGGAGGAGCCTGGTAGGCTGTAGTCCATGGGGTCGCTAGGAGTCGGACAGGACTGAGCGACTTCACTTTCACTTTTCACTTTCATGCATTGGAGAAGGAAATGGCAACCCACTCCAGTGTTCTTGCCTGGAGAATCCCAGGGACAGAGGAGCCTGGTGGGCTGCTGTCTCTGGGGTCGCACAGAGTCGGATATGACTGAAGCGACTTGGCAGCAGCAGCAGCAGCAGCAGAAGCACCATAGGAAAAGACAGTGGATCTAAGACTTCTTTGCGATAATGCATGTGGTGACACTATCAGAGATAAACACAAACAAAACAAAATAATGCAAGTTCCTTGACATCCACTGCACCTCCCTGTGAATCACTTCAGCATCAGTTACGCTCTCTTACAAATGAAATGTAGATTCTGGGCTCCACATCTACAGGGTAAATTTTACAAATCCCCATCCTCACACACAGCCCAGTAAGTTATCAGCTCCCAAGCTCTGCTGGGGTAACTGAACTTTTATTCTCCACCTCAAAGTCCTGTACGGGTCACCCAGAACGCTTGGGTATGTTATCCAAGCATACGATCTGACATGAGGACCTAGGCCTCCTCTCTCTTTGGGATATAGTCAACGGTTAGTGGCCACTCGAGACACCTTTTTAGGTGTCGGAGGGGGGCAACCCAAAGGTCAAAAAGGTCAGGAGAGTTTTTCCTCGTGGAGCCGTATCCCTCAGGAGACCCAGGCCTGCTCAGGGGCGGGGAGGAGGCCGGGCGACCAGGCTGTTGAGTGGCCGCCCTCCCAGCCAATCGGCACGTCGCTCCGCCGCGCTGCGGTCCCGCCCCTCCCAGCGCGATACTCACTTTTCCCACTTCGGCGTTGCCCATGGAGATGACTTTGATGCGCAGAGACTTGCCAGGCTCCTTCCGCTTCGGCATGCTGGCCTCCATGGCCCTCGCTCTCTCGGGGCCAGCAGCCTCGGTCTCTGCTTGTTCACCACGCTGGCCCGTCCCTCAGGCTTCCTCGTCCAATGGCGGGACCGCTGCTCTCGTCACCACCCTGGCTCCTCGGCTCGCCATCCCCGCCGCTGCCTGGCAGCGGGCGCTGACGGTTGGGAGGGTAGGGAACTGGAGGAGGCAGAAGAGAGTCTCGCGATGCTAGCAAGGGGCCGCGTGACGTCATCACCAGGCCCCAGAGATGAGGCTGCTCCCTAGGGTCGCGCGATCTGGCTCGGCAGTGTCCGTAGGCAGGAAGGCGGCCTCGCGGGAGGTGGCTGAGTTTTACATTTCATGGAGGATGCGAACTTATGGCCAGGGTGGGGTTTCAGGACCTAGAAATTTGTTAGGTTCGCAGCCGAGTGGTAGACATTTATTGACTGTTCAAGGCAGATTCTCAGGCTGGAAGTAGCTGAAATTACGGATTAGTTCAAGGTCCATCGGTGCGGATATGCCAAGTAGACCACGGTCCGTTTTGGTGTACTTTTTGTGGATTCTTCAGTACCCATGGGCACATCCACTGACCCCCTCTTCCAATATTATGTTTCCCTTGGGGTCCCTATTATGTACTTCTCGCCTGCAGGTGGAACGTTCAGATTAGACCTTTTTTACACTTTCACTTCTGTCAAGGTGTGTGTGATTGTAGCTGTGAGCTCAGTTTAGCTCGTTACCCTGCTACTCATCCACATTTAACCCCATCTTGTTCTCACCTTTAGCTGAAAATATAACAAAATAATAATTCTGAGATAACCACTGTTCTCATTCCAAGCGATGAGACGGAACGCATCTTCTAAAATAGAAAACAGTTTGAGCAACTGTCGCTTTGGGGGTCAATATATTTAGCTACAGAAGATGAATAGAACTTGACAAACGTTTGTTTAGTGCCCTGAAAAAGAATGGCTGCCAATTTCCCACTAAATTATGAGGGGGAAGGTAGCATTGCTTCTGTTCTCACATAGCTATAAACGTTTTAAATACATTTCAGGAAGATAGTGACTAAAGGCTCAAAGTTTTGTAACAGTTATTTTAAGTTAGATTTTTCAAGCATTTTAATGTTAAAATTTAATTTTTAAACATTAAATGCTTATTAAGAAAAAAAGCTTATTTTGGATTGTTTCCATAGTAAACAAGTAATGTAACTTAGTTCGGTGAAGCTTCTAAAATTCTTTACAATTATGAGATATAAGTCCTGGTTAGAATTTTGATAGTTTAAAGCTTAAAAGAATTGGATTCATACTGATTTTCCAGATCTCCATGAAAATTTTCCATTTTCATGCTGATCTCTCAGTATGATTTGATAAATCAATAAGCATCTGTTTCTTTTATTTCCTCTTTTTTAATTTATTTTTTAATTAGAGGAAAATTGCTTTACAATGTTGTGTTGGTTTCTGCCATACTGACCCTGCAATGGCACCCTACTCCAGTACTTTTGCCTAGAAAATCCCGTGGACGGAGGAGCCTGGTAGGCTGCAGTCCATGGGGTCGCTAAGAGTCGGACACGACTAAGCAACTTCACTTTCACTTTTCACTTTCATGCATTGGAGAAGGAAATGGCAACCCACTCCAGTGTTCTTGCCTGGAGAATCCCAGGGACAGGGGAACCTGGTGGGCTGCCGTCTATGGGGTCGCACAGAGTCGGACACGACTGAAGTGACTTAGCAGCAGCAGCAGCAGACCCTGTAATAGAACTGATATTGTGGAAGTATAATTGCAAAATGTCAAATCTTCAACTATTAAAGACATTAGGTATAATACTGTTGAGCATGAGAGCAGTGAAATGTGCTAAAGATTAAAATTTATTATCATTTTTTTATATTGATATTTTCAAGTTTTGAATATGTACAGCCATATTGTTTACTAATTGTGTTAAATTTGTTTAAAACAGAAAAAGCAAGAAAGTTAGCTTTCTTTTCCAGTCTAAGATAAAAGGAACAAAAAGAAGTATGTTAACTGTGTATGGAGCTGGAAGATATAGTATGTGGATTAGAAATGTGAGCTCTGGAGTCAGCCCTCTTAATCCATAATGTTGGCATGACATGGGTGTGTAGTGGCAGTCAGGGCTGCCCGTGAAGTGTATGGTAATCCCCAATAAGCAACAGTGGTATGCTTTCATTTACTCATATTTTTTATGTTTTATCTGTTACAAAAGATTCTACATATTTTTTTTATTAATTAACTTGTATTTTTGGTCGCACTGGGTCTCCATTGCTGCGTGGAGGCTCTCTCTAGTTGTGGAGAGCAGGGCTAGTCTCTAGATGTGCGGGCCTGTCATTGCAGTGGCCCCCCTTGTTGCAGAGCACAGGCTCCAGGAGCTCCAGCGTCAGTAATTGCGGCACACAGGCTCAGCAGTTACAGCGCAAGGACCCAGATCATGGGCTCAGTAGTTGTGGCACACAGGCTTAGCTGCCCCTCGGCATGTAGAATCTTCTGGACCAAGTATCTAGCCAGTGTCCCCTGTATTGGCAGGCAGATTCTTATCCACTGTACCACCAGGGAAGTCCGGATTCTACATATGTATTCTTTAAAATAAACTATGAAGTATGTCAGACATACTTAAAGATATGAATGATAATATGTAATGTCCACCGCTTACCTTAGGAAATAAAACATCTGCGATATTGTATGTACTCTTCCCCAAATGTACATCCCTCTTCCCACTCTACAAAACATTACAACTATTTGAATTGGCGCTTCTAACTTCCAGGCATTTAAATATTGTTTTACTATATATGTATATACACCTTGAAATATAGTATTGTATTGCATCTTTTAGAAATCTTTATTTTGAAAGAATTTCAAAAATAGTAGTGGGGAAAAAAATCTTGTAAACCCTTTATCCAGATTCCTTGTTAATATTTTGCTCATTTCCTCTATCAGTTGTGCTCACTAACTATGTATGCACAAATACACACACAATTTGTCTAAATCATTTGAGAGTAGTTTGCAGATGTCTTTCTTTATTCATAAACACTTTGATGTGCATTTCCTAAATAACAAGGACTTTCTCTTACATAGCAACAGCATATTTATCAACTGGAGGAAACATAACATTAATACAAAACTATCATCTAATCCTGTGGTTCCCAAACTGTGCACTGGGTGCCCCACAGCACCGCGGTGAATTCATGAGGGTATCTGTGTGATATTAATACATTCTGAACTTTCAAGGCAAGCAAAACTACTCACTTGAGGTTATGCACAGCTTTAACATTAGATGGTGCCATATTTCTTGGAAATGTCATGTACTTGGGAAGCTGGGTTTTTTCAGTGTTTGTGATAAAAAGTACAGTGCAAAAATCAATGAGAACAGGAAATGAGGGTGGTCTTACCCAAACTGATTCCAGGATTCGAGAAGTTGTGCAGTGCACAATAGCTGCATAAATCCCATTAGTAAATAATTGTGGTTATTTAAGAATGAAATAAAAATGCCATTTTTCTTTTAGTTTATGTGTAATATTTTTTTCAAATGGCAACTAAATTGTTAGAGCATAAATATTTAATAAGTTGTTTGGAACTAGATTTTTTTTTTGGCCAAGGAACACTGTGAAAAAATTACTGAGACACTGAGGGCACCTTGAACCAAGAACATGGGAAATTTTGATCAAACTCAACAGTCCTTATTCAGATTTTACCATTTACTCTAATAGTATTCTCTGTAACTATGTTCTTTACCCCTGGTCTGGAGCCTAATCCAGCATCATTTAGTTGTCATATATCTTCAGTCTTTTTTTAATCTGAATTTATTTTTAGAATATCCCTCAATTTGTGTTTGGTGTATTCTTGTGATTAGATTCAGTTGTTTTTAAGATAGGGAGATTATTCTCCCTGGGCCAGACCTCAGGTTGTTAAAGTGAAAGTCGCTCAGTTGTGTCTGACTCTTTGCGATCCCATGGACTATACAGTCCATGGCATTCTCCAGGCCAGAATACTGGAGTGAGTAACCTTTCCCTTCTCCAGGGGATCTTCCCAATCCAGGGATTGAACCCAGGTCTCTCGCATTGCAGGCGGATTCTTTACGAGCTTTGCCACAAGAGAAGCCCTTGTTAAGGGAAGTTTGCTAACGAAAGTTCTTAAATGGGACAAGATTTTTCTGGTGAGAGATATTCAGAGAGTGAAAAAGATTCAGTGTGAGGGAGGTTCTCTCCATTGCTGGCTTTGAAGATGGAAGGGGCCACACAGCAAAGACCTTAGTGGGCTCTCAGAGCTGAGAGGGAATCCCTATAGCTAGCGAGAAAACGGGCACCTCAATCCTACCACCTCAAGTAAATGAATTCTGCCAAAAACCTGCATAATGGGAAGGAACTCTTGAGTTGCAGGTGAGGACACAGCTATCTGTCACCCTGTTGCAGCCTTGTGAGATTTCTGATCCAGAGAACAAGTTACTCCTTGCTGGGATTTCTGACCTACAGAACTGTGAGATATGAAATGTTTGAAGCTGTTGTTATATAGCAACAGAAAACAAATACACATACTGAATAACTTTGTATTAGATTCAATTTATTGAGAAGCTCTCTTTCTAGTTTGGCAGTGAAAGTCCCTATAGACCAAGTCTCCCACTGATAACTATAAACTCTGAAAGAAATGCAGAACAATGACCTGGGGATTCAGAAGGGTAATGTAATAATCAGGCAGATGATGGAGGGGAGTAAAAAAACATAGAGAAGCATCTGGCATGGGATAAGTTTCTCCTGAGCAATACAAGGACCTTGGAAGATACTCTGACTAGCCCTTTCTGTCTTAGGTGTGAGTTCCAAGATTTTGGTTCTGAGCATGCACTGTGCTCTATCAGAGGACATGAGACACCTACACCCTCATCCGACTATCATCCATAGGACTGTGTGACTGAAACATTTCCTATCCCATAGGGTATTTTCTGTAAAATGAAAATATGCATAAAATTTACCATTCTGATCATTTTAAAGTGTACAGTTCAGTGGCATTAAGTGCATTCACATTGTATGCAACCATTACTACAATCCACCTCCAGATCTTTTTCATCTTTCCAAACTGAAACTCTGTCCCCATTAAACATCAGTTTCCCCTCCTCTTTCCCCCTACTCCTGGCAACCACCATTCTCCTTCTGTCTCTATGCACTTGACTACTCTTGGCACCTCATTTGAGTGGAATCGCACAGTATTTGTCCTTTTCTGACTGGTTTATTTCACTTAGCATAATGTCTTCAAGGTTCCTATATAATATTCTTATAATGGGACTGCCATTTCTCCCCTTGAGAGGTGTTGCAGGGAATGTCTATGTCTTCTTTCCCTTGAATCTGGGTGGCTTTATCACTGGGGTATAAGTGATGTTAATGACACTTTCAAAGCTAGATAATAGAAAGCAGTGTGATTTTCTTCTAGTTCTCTTGGAATGCTCACTTTTGGAATTCTAAGTGTGAAGAAGCCCCCATAGAGAGATGAGGCACCCGACCACCATCCACAACCACAGTTGAGCTCCCATATGACAGCTCACACCAATTTGCCAGCCATGGGATCAAGCCATCTTGAAAGTGCCAAACCAATGAAGCAAGGATGCCAACAGGAAGTGGAATGTATCGAAGAGTTTGTGGCAAGTGGTACTCAGTGATATAGACAGGGAGAAAATTGCCTTTGCTTCACCAATGGATTTGAACTCAGAGCAAAGTGCAGATTTCTTGGAAGACATTCTAGGGTGCCAGGTGAATTACTAGAGTGAAAGAGCTCAAATGCCATCTTCTTCCCATTCTTTGAATGCCAAGTTCATTTGAACCTCATGGACATTTTTTTGTTTGTTTTTAATTTTTGGACATACTGGGTGGCATCTGGGGTCTTAGTTCCCTGACCAGAGATCAAACTCACACACCCTACAGGGGAAGCATGGAGTCTTAACCACTGGACCACCAGGGAAGTCCCTGAATCTCATGGGCTTTGTATTTAGTTTCCCTCTGCCTAAAACGCCCTTCCCAGATTTCTGGATGCTCCAGACATAATGATCTGGTTACCAGGGAGAAGAGATTTTGGCACAAACCACAGTTTCTATTTGCATATCTAGTTGCAGTTAATGGCATCCAATAGCCTGATTAAAAGTTTAAGAAAGAAAGAAGGGAAGAGAAGCTGGAAGAAGGAAATGACAGGAAATAGAATGAAAGAAAGAAGGAAATCTCTACATTTCTGCTTTTTACCAGATAGGATTCTGCTTTTTACCCAGCTCTCTTTAATAGTTCAGGTCTTTACCTCAACATACCCTTCAGCAGAGATGTTGACAGAATTTGTGAATAATCATAAAAAGTAGGAACTATGCTGAGTCTGTAACAATAGAAAGAAGGCTTAGAGTGATTTATCTGCTGATGACTAGTCATGCCTATTAGCAGCTTAGTGCAACTCTAACATTTTACAGGAAAAGTCTACCATAGTATTTACATTCAGGGGCTTCCCTGGTGGTCCAGTGGGTTAAGATACTGCCTTGGAATTACAGAGAGCGTGGGTTCTATCCCTCGTTGGGGAATTAAGACCCTACATGCCATGCAGCACTTTACTTATGTTCACATTGCTTTGGGGTTGAATTCTTTTGTCATAGGGCATGTAGGTGCTACCAAATAGTTTTCCAAAGTGGCTTATCAATTTACATTGCCATCAACAGGGAATGAGCATTCCACTTGTTCCAAATTCCCAGTGGTCTTCAACTTCGTCAGTCTTTTCATGCCAGCCTTCCTTATAGGCTTGTAGTAGCATCTAATTGGAGAAGGCAATGGCACCCCACTCCAGTACTCTTGCCTGGAAAATCCCATGGACCGAGGAGCCTGTTAGGCTGCAGTCCATGGGGTCGCTAAAGACTGGGCACGACAGAGCGACTTCACTTTCACTTTCACTTTTCACTTTCATACATTGGAGAAAGAAATGGCAACCCACTCCAGTGTTCTTGCCTGGAGAATCCCAGGAACGGGGGAGCCTGGTGGGCTGCCGTCTATGAGGTCGCACAGAGTCGGACAGTACTGAAGCGAATTAGCAGCAGCAGCAGCAGCAGCAGCATCTAATGGTCATTTGTCTATCCCTGATGACTAATGAGATTGGGTGACTTCATATATTCATAAGCCATTTTCTCTTACATGAAGTACTTGTTCAGTTATCTCATCCAATGTTTTACTGAGTTTATTTATTCTTATTGACTTGTAAGAATTCTTTTTATGTTCTATATATATATATATATATATATATATTATTTATCAGCTATATATTCCTGGCATAGGAATATTTATAGCAGTTCAATTCATTTCAGTTCAGTTCAGTCGCTCAGTCATGTCTAACTCTTTGTGACCCCATGAATTGCAACACAGCAGGCCTCCTGTCTGTCCATCACCAACTCCCGGAGTTCACTCAAACTCACGTCCATTGAGTCGGTGATGCCATCCAGCCATCTCATCCTCTGTCGTCCCCTTCTCCTCCTGCCCCCAATCCCTCCCAGCATCAGAATCTTTTCCAATGAGTCAACTCTTCGCATGAGGTGTCCAAAGTACTGAAGTTTCAGCTTTAACATCAGTCCTTCCAAAGAACACCTGGGACTGATCTCCTTTAGAATGGACTGGTTGGATCTCCTTGCAGTCCAAGGGACTCTCAAGAGTCTTCTCCAAAACCACAGTTCAAAAACATCAATTCTTCAGCACTCAGCTTTCTTCACAGTCCAACTCTCACATCCATACATAACCACTGGAAAAACCATAGCCTTGGCTAGACAGAACTTTGTTGGCAAAATAATGTCTCTGCTTTTCAATATGCTATCTAGGTTAGTCATAACTTTCCTTCCAAGGAGTAAGCATCTTTTAATTTCATGGCTGCAGTCACCATCTGCAGTGATTTTGGAGCCCCCAAAAATAAAGTCTGACACTGTTTCCACTGTTTCCCTATCTATTTGCCATGAAGTGATGGGACCAGATGCCATGATCTTCGTTTTCTGAATGTTGAGCTTTAAGCCAACTTTTTCACTCTCCTCTTTCACTTTCATCAAGAGGCTTTTTAGTTCCTCTTCACTTTCTGCCAGAAGGGTGGTGTCATCTGCATATCTGAGGTTATTGGTATTTCTCCTGGCAATCTTGATTCCAGCTTGTGCTTCTTCCAGACCAGCGTTTCTCATGATGTATTCTGCATATAAGTTAAATAAGCAGGGTGATAATATACAGCCTTGACGTACTCCTTTTGCTATTTGGAACCAGTCTGTTGTTCCATGTCCAGTTCTAACTGTTGCTTCCTGAGCTGCATATAGGTTTCTCAAGAGGCAGGTCAGGTGGTCTGGTATTCCCATCTCTTTCAGAATTTTCCACAGTTTATTGTGATCCACACAGTCAAAGGCTTTGGCATAGTCAATAAAGCAGAAATTGATGTTTTTCTGGAATTCTCTTGCTTTTTCCATGATCCAGTGGATGTTGGCAATTTGATCTCTGGTTCCTCTGCCTTTTCTAAAACCAGCTTGAACATCAGGAAGTTCATGGTTCACGTATTGCTGAAGCCTAGCTTGGAGAATTCTGAGCATTACTTTACCAGCGTGTGAGATGAGTGCAACTGTGCAGTAGCTGGAGCATTCTTTGGCATTGCCTTTCTTTGGGATTGGAACGAAAACTGACCTTTTCCAGTCCTGTGGCCACTGCTGAGTTTTCCAAATCTGCTGGCATATTGAGTGCAGCACTTTCACAGCATCATCTTTCAAGACTTGAAATAGCTCAACTGAAATTCCATCACCTCCACTAGCTTTGTTCGTAGTGATGCTTTCTAAGGCCCACTTGACTTCACATTCCAGGATATCTAGCTCTAGGTGAGTGATCACACCATCATGATTATCTTGGTCATGAAGAACTTTTTTGTACAGTTCTGTGTATTCTTGCCATCTCTTCTTAATATCTTCTGCTTCTGTTAGGTTCCTACCATTTCTGTCCTTTATTGAGCCCATCTTTGCATGAAATGTTCCCTTGGTATCTCTAGTTTTCTTGAAGAGATCTCTAGTCTTTCCCATTCTGTTGTTTTCCTCTATTTCTTTGCATTGATCGCTGAGGAAGGCTTTCTTATCTCTCCTTGCTATTCTTTGGAACTCTGCATTCAGATGCTTATATCTTTCCTTTTCTCCTTTGCTTTTTGCTTCTCTTCTTTCCACAGCTATTTGTAAGGCCTCTCCAGACAGCCATTTTGCTTTTTTGCATTTCTTTTCCATGGGGATGGTCTTGATCCCTGTCTCCTGTACAATGTCACGAACCTCCGTCCATAGTTCATCAGGCACTCTATCTATCAGATCTAGTCCCTTAAATCTATTTCTTACTTCCACTGTATAATCATAAGGGATTTGATTTAGGTCATACCTGAATGGTCTAGTGGTTTTCCCTACTTTCTTCAATTTAAGTCTGAATTTGGCAATAAGGAGTTCATGATCTGAGCCACAGTCAGCTCCCAGTCTTGTCTTTGCTGACTGTATAGAGCTTCTCCATCTTTGGCTGCAAAGAATATAGTCAATCTGATTTCAGTGTTGACCATCTGGTGATGTCCATGTGTATAGTCTTCTCTTGTGTTGTTGGAAGAGGGTGTTTGCTATGACCAGTGCGTTCTCTTGGCAAAACTCTATTAGCCTTTGCCCTGCTTCATTCCGTATTCCAAGGCCAAATTTGCCTGTTACTCCAGGTATTTCTTGACTTCCTACTTTTGCATTCCAGTCTCCTATAATGAAAAGGACATCTTTTGGGGGTTTTAGTTCTAAAAGGTCTTGTAGGTCTTCATAGAACCGTTCAGCTTCTTCAGTGTTACTGGTTGGGGCATAGACTTGGATTACTGTGATATTGAATGGTTTGCCTTGGAAATGAATAGAGATCATTCTGTCATTTTTGAGATTGCATCCAAGTACTGCATTTCAGACTCTTTTGTTGACCATGATGGCTACTCCATTTCTTCTAAGGGATTCCTGCCCGCAGTAGTAGATATAATGGTCATCTGAGTTAAATTCACCCATTCCAGTCCATTTCAGTTCGCTGATTCCTAGAATGTCGACGTTCACTCTTGGTCCTGTTTGACCACTTCCAATTTGCCTTGATTCATGGACCTGACATTCCAGGTTCCTATGCAATATTGCTCTTTACAGCATTGGACCTTGCTTCTATCACCAGTCACATCCACAACTGGGTACTGTTTTTGCTTTGGCTCCATCCCTTCATTCTTTCTGGAGTTATTTCTCCACTGATCTCCAGTAGCACATTGGGCACCTACTGACCTGGGGGGTTCTTCTTTCAGTATCCTATCATTTTGCCTTTTCATACTGTTCATGGGGTTCTCAAGGCAAGAACACTGAAGTGGTTTGGCATTCCCTTCTCCAGTGGACCACATTCTGTCAGTACCACATTATAGCAGTACTATTAGTCAAAAACTGGAAACAACTCATTTGTCCAGCAGTGGCAGAATGGATAAATAAACTGTGGCAGATTCTTACAATGGAATACTATATTTTCCCTATATAATACTATACTACTGCTATGACTTGCATAAATATAATGTTGAATTAAAAACAAGATATACAGGAGTATGTACTGGATGATTCCAATTATGCCTTGTAGCTCAGTCAGTAAAGACTCTACCTGCAATGAGGAGACCTGGGTTCAATTCCCGGGTTGAGAAGATCCCCTGGCGAAGGAAATGGCAACCCACTCCAGTATTCTTGCCTGGAGCTTCCCATGGACAGAGGAGCCTGGCAGTCTATGGGGTCGCAAGAGTCGGACACAACTGAGTGACTAAACACACGCACAAAAACAGATAAAACTAGTCTATGGTGTTAGGAGTCAGGATTCTGGTTATTTTGGGGCTTTAGTGAATGAAATGGGTGTAAAGAGGGTCTGGGCATTAGTCATGTTGTGTATCTTGATCTGGGTGATGGCTACAAAGGTGGGTTCATGTTGTGAAAATTCACTAAGCTGCATGCTAATGTTTTGTGCACTTTTCCATAGGATATTAGGCTTCAATACAAAAAGTTTACAAAAACAATTCCTACCTAATTTTCACATGGGTTTAAGAGTTAAACAAGCAGACTTGGTCTGATATTTTTCTCTGCTCAGAGTTTCTTGTGCTGTTCCTATGATGGATCTTGGTGTCCATGGAAACCAGACAGAGACTGTGTGGTGGGAAGCAGCATATACAACAAAGAAACAAGTGTCTTCTCACTATATTTTCAGATCCCACTCCACCACAGCCATTCCCTGCTAGGACCACTGTCCACCTGTGACAACTGTGACTACTGCTTGTCATGACTTCCCGGGAATCCATTCCATAACTAGCTCCAGCTTACCCTCCCCATGACTAGTTTCCCTTTTACTCAACCCAGAAGGAAAGTAGGGCTGGCAGGGACTTGCAATAGAAAAGGCCTTCTCTGGACAAGGCACATAACACCTCACTAACTTTAAGCTTTACCTCAGCTCTAAGGTGGGATCTTACTGAGGGCACAGCCTAAAAAGGCCTCTGAGTAGCACAGTGAATGTTTCAGGGTCTGTGCATTAAAGCAAAGGCACTTTTACTTAGAGCAGAGTTCTTCAGGTTCTAGCTCAGAGCTTATTAATTCTAATTTTAAGCATCATTGTATCACTTCATTATCTGATTTTCTATGTCTACAAAAAGACAGATTAAAAGTGGGTGGATGGGCTGCAATGGAGACTCAGACATAGAAAACAGACTTATGGACACGGGGGTAGGGGGAGGAAGGAGAGGGTGGGACAAATGGAGAGAGAAACGTGGAAACAGACACTACCATATGTAAAATAGACAGCCAATGGGTTGTATGACTCAAGGAACTCAAACCAGGGCTCTGTAACAACCTAGAGGGGAGGGATGGGGAGGGAGGTTTCAGAGGGAGGGAACATATGTATATCTATGGCAGAAACCAATACAGTATTGTAAAGCAATTATCCTTCAATTTGAAATAAATAATTTATTATTTTTATTTATTTTAATTGGAGGCTAATTACTTTACAATATTGTAGTGGCTTTTCCATACATTGACATGAATCAGCCATGGGTTTTCATGTGTCAATTTAAAATAATTATTTTTAAAAGTGGGTGGATGGAGCTTCCCTGACAGTCCAATGGTTAAGCCTCCATGCTTCCCCTACAAGGGGCTCAGTTTCCATCCCTGTTTGGGGAACTAAGATTCCGCATGCTGCATTATGAGGCCAAAAAAAAACAAAAATGAGGGTGGGTTGAAATTTGCCTCTAGGGGAAAATATATGTCTGACTTTGTTAAATTTTGAGACTTATTCGGATACATCAATATAGAAATGTGTGTATGCAAGTGCGTGTGTGGAAATCTACATGTATACCAATGTGTTGGCTCTGGGGAATGTGTGTGTGTAGATTTTCATCTTGTGCATCTGTCAGTTTGGTGTGTGTGTTTTGGGTGTATGATATGTAAGGACATTTGTGAATAAGTTTGTCACTTCATGTGTTTATATGCATACATGTGATCAGATGTAAAATATGTTAATGAGAATTTACACTTAGCTGGAATCTGTATAAAAGGACATTTGTGGAGTTGCTTAAAAGTGTGTATCTTGAATCTAAACTATAAATTTGTATAATAGTTTTATGCAGGCATGGCCTTAGGCAAAGTTTTCAAATCATATGGTTAGCTCATATGGAACTGCCATTTTTGTGGGTTAAAAATGGTTAAATATCCAGTGATTTCTGTATGATTCTACCTAATGTGTATATGCAAGTACATGTCTATGTATACATACATAAATTCAACCCAGCATACCCTTTGTACCACATTATCACTGTCAGAGCCAAGAAGGAAATGACATCATGGGTGTGAAATCTGGGAAGAAATTTAACACGGATCTTAAAGGATCTTTGTAGGGCTTCCCTGGTGGCTCAGAGGTTAAAGCATCTGCCTGCATGCAGGAGACCTGGGTTCGATCCCTGGGTCAGGAAGATCCCCTGGAGAAGGACATGGCAACCCACTCCAGTATTCTTGCCTGGAGAATCCCATGGATGGAGGACCCTGGAGGGCTACAGTCCACAGTGTCACAAAGAGTCAGACATGACTGAGCGACTTCACTTTCACTTTAAAGGAAAGATAAGACATAGAAGGAATGATGCCTAAAGCGACAGAAAGTTGCAATAGGGGAATAATGAGAAATCAGACTGAAAGTTCTTTACTCTGGGACGCCTCCTCCAACTCCTGTTTTTTACCTACCCATCCCAAGTTTGCCTCTGTCGTGGGCTTCTACCCTACTTTTGAACTTCCTCTATGATAACATTTGTCACACTGAATCGTAATTGTTGTTTCAAGTGACTATCTTCCCCACTAGACAGCAAGTTTCCTGAGGGCAAGAACTGAATCTCTGAAGTTCACTTATTTCCTAGTACTAAAACTTGGTACAAAATAGAAATTCAATTAGTATTAATATTTGTTGAAGAACTGGATGACTGAAAACAAGATGGATATTCTGATAAAGCACATGTAATTTTTGGAGAGGGGATTAGCGTGCACAGAATATCGTTCTAGAAATATTAATTTAGGAATAATACAAAAATAGACAGAAGTAGGGGTGGTGAGCCATCAGAAGCCCAGTAGTTACTCAGATGTGTAATAACAAAAAAACCCAAACTATAGTGGACATGAGAATGGATAGTAAGGGAGAGAGGAAAGAAATACAAAAAAAGAAGACTCTCGGCGATTGTTAGGTGTAAAGGAAAAAGAGAAAACGCAGGAAGGGGTGATCTCAAGTTGTAGAGTCTGAGTCACTGATAGAAATAAGAAAGTCCGAGGATAAACACTGAACGCTGTGAGCTCCGTTTTGAACATGCTGCAGGTTGGGATTTGTTGGACATAATTTGAGGGTGACAAAAGAACATCCTAATGAAGACCACCAGGCAGTTAGATATGTGTCGAGAGCCCAGGTGGGAGGCCTAGGATGTAGCTATTCAGTCAGTCTCTTGACAAATATTAATATTTGCTCAATAGTTACCACATGCCAGACAACGGTCCTTGCCCTGGGCAGAGAGTAGTGGGTAAAACTAAGTTTCTGCCAACTTTTATAATTTCGTTATGCTGGAATATATTTTAAGCTATTCTTTTACTGTATTTAAATACAGGCAGCATATTTATATTATAATCTGTATCTGAAAGTTCTATGTCTGAAGTCTTTGCTGGTCTGTTTCTACTGCCGGTTGTTTCTGCTGCACCTCACTGATGTCTTATTCCCTTCTGTGCTTGGTTATCTTTGACTTTGGGCTGAAAAATTATTTGTAGACATCTTCTGAGAAGTAAAATGAAATCTCTTGAGTATTTAAAAATTAAAGATGTCTATTATCATACCAAAGGAACATTTCATGCAAAGATGGGCTCGATAAAGGACAGAAATGATATGGGCCTAACAGAAGCAGAAGATATTGAGAAGAGGTGGCAAGAATACACAGAAGAACTGTACAAAAAAGTTCTTCACGACCAAGATAATTACGATGGTGTGATCACTCACCTAGAGCCAGATATCCTGGAATATGAAGTCAAGTGGGCCTTAGAAAGCATCACTACGAACAAAGCTAGTGGAGGTGATGGAATTCCAGTTGAGCTATTTCAAATCTTGAAAGATGATGCTGTGAAAGTGCTGCACTCAATATGCCAGCAGATTTGGAAAACTCAGCAGTGGCCACAGGACTGGAAAAGGTCAGTTTTCATTCCAATGCCAAAGAATGCTCCAACTACTGCATAGTTGCACTCATCTCACACGCTAGTAAAGTAATGCTCAAAATTCTCCAAGCCAGGCTTCAGCAATACGTGAACCATGAACTTCCTGATGTTCAAGCTGGTTTTAGAAAAGGCAGAGGAACCAGAGATCAAATTGCCAACATCTGCTGGATCATGGAAAAAGCAAGAGTTCCAGAAAAACATCAATTTCTGCTTTATTGACTATGCCAAAGCCTTTGACTGTGTGGCTCACAATAAACTGTGGAAAATTCTGAAAGAGATGGGAATACCAGACCACCTGACTGGCCTCTTGCAAAACCTATATTCAGATCAGGAAGCAACAATTAGAACTGGACATGGAACAACAGACTGGTTCCAAATAGGAAAAGGAGTATGTCGAGGCTGTATATTATCACCCTGCTTATTTAACTTATATGCAGAGTACATCATGAGAAACGCTGGACTGGAGGAAGCACAAGCTGGAATCAAGATTGCCGGGAGAAATACCAATAACCTCAGATATGCAGATGACACCACCCTTCTGGCAGAAAGTGAAGAGGAACTAAAAAGCCTCTTGATGAAAGTCAAAGAGGAGAGTGAAAAAGTTGGCTTAAAGCTCAACATTCAGAAAACAAAGATCATGGCATCTGGTCCCATCACTTCATGGCAAATAGATAGGGAAACAGTAGAAACAGCGTCAGACTTTATTTTTTGGGGGCTCCAAAATCACTGCAGATGGTGATTGCAGCCATGAAATTAAAAGATGCTTACTCCTTGGAAGGAAAGTTATGACCAACCTAGACAGCATATTGAAAAGCAGAGACATTACTTTGGCAACAAAGGTCTGTCTAGTCAAGGCTATGGTTTTTCCAGTGGTCATGTATGGATGTGAGAGTTGGACTGTGAAGAAAGCTGAGCACCGAAGAATTGATGCTTTTGAACTGTGCTGTTGGAGAAGACTATTGAGAGTCCCTTGGACTGTGAGGAGATCCAACCAGTCCATCCTAAAGTAGATCAGTCCTGGGTGTTCTTTGGAAGGACTGATGTTAAAGCTGAAACTCCAATACTTTGGCCACCTCAAGTGAAGAGTTGACTCATTGGAAAAGACCCTGATGCTGGGAGGGATTGGGGGCAGGAGGAGAAGGGGACAACAGAGGATGAGATGGCTGGATGACATCACCAACTCGATGGGCATGAGTTTGAGTGAACTCCAGGAGTTGGTGATGGACAGGGAGGCCTGGCATGCTGCGGTTCATGGGGTCGCAAAGAGTCGGACACAGCTGAGCGACTGAACTGAACTGAACTGATTCTCCTTAATCTCTTGAATCAATGCCACTACAAATGCAGTCCCAAAAGGAAGCTGGCAAGGTGATTCTACATAGTATGTGGAAGAACAGGTGATCAATAATTAAGACGCTCCAGACAGAATAAGTTGGGGAAATGTGCCCTATAACATGGCAAGACTTATTTTAGACCCTCAAAGATGAAGGCTGCACTTACCATCCATGTATTCAGTTCGTTTGTAACCTGCTTCATCTCACCTGTCCTGCCTCACTGGCCACTGCTCCTCAGTGTGAAATGTTTGCTCCAGTCTGTTTGACCTTCTCCTTATCTTCTGAATTTGGGCTATTGCCTCCCCTCTCCTTGCTCTTTCTGTTTTTCTTGCTTTTAATTCACAAATTTTACCTTTCTACCAACCCCTGCTTTGCCCTCCTCAAATACTACCTCTAAAAATCTTTTTTGCTGTTGTTCTTATCCAGTTCATACAAATTTCTTTCTTTCCAACTCTCATGCTTTTTGTTGTTTGTGTCATTTATTTCTCTATTTTATCACACCGAGCAATGAAAAAAAGAGGAGAGAAGGGAAGCTAGATTTGATATTCAGAGTTGACCAGATGTCACCCTGCAATACCTCATCAAGAGGTAGCCAGTCTCCTTGAGGATGCAGCCAAGATCTGACAGAAAGCCTGCCAAGCATCATTAAACACTCACCAGCTGGTTTGTGTGGGAAATGTCATATACTTTGATAAAACCTCACAGGATCAGCTGGCAACCCTGACACTGTTGCTGGTTCATGACAGCTATTTTCACCTCTCTTCATCTGGTTAACAAGTTTGATCATGAAAACAAAATCTAAAAGATCAGTAACAACCTATTTGTCCATCAGGAGGTTTTGGATTCTGTTATGGTATACACTGTTGGTAAAGAATCTGCCTGCCAATGCAGGAGATGCAAGTTCAGTCAGTAGCTACACCCGGTACAAAATACAAAAGGTACAAAAAGTATTCAGTGAAGAGTCTCCCACTCTTATCTCTCAGCCCCCATCCCTTTCCTTGGAGACCCACAATTACCAGTCTCTCTGCATGTTCAAAATCCATGAGTATGCACACTTCTTTCTTTCAAACTCTCATGCTCTTTGTTGTTTTTGTACCTTTCGTATTTTGTACCGGGTGTAGCTACTCACTGAACTTGCATCTCCTGCATTGGCAGGCAGATTCTTTACCAACAGTGTGTACCATAACAGAATCCAAAACCTCCTGATGGACAAACAGGTTGTGACTGATCTTTTAGATTTTGTTTTCATGATCAAACCTGTTAACCAGATGAAGAGAGGGTTGAGAAGATCCCCTAGAGTAGGAAATGACAACCCACTCCAGTATTCTTGCCTGGAAAATTCCATGGACAGAGGAGACTGGTGGGCTACTGTCCATGGGGTTGCAGAGTCAGACATGACTGAGCATGCACACACGCAGTGACAGGCAACTAGTAAAAAGAACAAGCCAGCTCTGTATTGATGATAGCAAACGCTCTCCAAGAGATAGATAAGGAGAAAGCAAGGCACAGACCAATGTCACCACCCACAATGAGTGGGTTTCTTATTTGTTTGTTTAAGAAGTGTGCATACTCGTGGATTTTGAACATGTAGAGAGACTGGTAATTGTGGGTCCCCAAGGAAAGGGATGCGGGCTGAGAGATAAGAGTGGGAGACTTTTCACTGAATACTTTTTGTACCTTTTGTATTTTGTACCGGTGTAGCTACTGACGATTCAAAAAACAAGTATTAAAGAGAAAACAATAAGGAGCACAGATATTCGAAGCAAACAGCAAATTAGAAAGCACCAAAGAACAGCACTGGATATGTGTGTGTGTGTGTGTGTGTGTGTGCTACATCTTCTGAGGCATGCTAGCAAGGGACAGCACACTCCTCATTAACGTGAAGATGAATGTGTTTCAGGGCAGACCTTCTAACTCGATCAAAAAGATTTTCAACAAAAATGTGAAGCAGAGGAGCAGAGAGCCAGGCTATACAGCTGCAAAAGTAAACACCTCTGAAAAGATACCAGCATCAGAATTACAAATGGAAGACGGTGGGTTGCTTAGCACTGGCTATTTGTTTCCAGAAACAGAACCAAATTAATAATCACACTAAATTGAGGAAGTAAAAAGAAATCCCTCTGGGTAGTTGCAAAGCAGGCTCTAGTTTTAACTCGCTGTCTGCTGGAAGGGGAGAGGAGGTCTGTGACAGCTCAAGGCTTCTGCTGAGCTTCACGGTGCAGACCAGATCCTGGGAGCCTGCAGCTGCCATGGTATGTGCTGTCAAGCAGGCTTTGGAAATGCTGCTTCAGGTGAAAGGCAGCCAGAAATCCAAGCACTTTATGGAAAGGGCACGGCCAAGGATCTGAGAAAAGTACTTGAGTCATGCTCAGCGCGTGGTCAACACACCGGAGTACAGGAGTGAAACATCTTGGAGGCAGAGAAATTCCACCAACCAAGTGATCATTTCCAGGGTCCCCTCTGAGAAGGTGTCCATAGACATTAAAAAAAAACACTGTTAGTTTGGTGTGAAGCTTCTTTACTCTGTAAAGAAAGTACAGCAGAATAGATAGATAATTTGAGGGATTAAAATGTCAAATTCACCTTGAAGCAACTGGAATTCTCATACACTGTTGGTGGGAGTCTGGGAAAATCTGACAGTTTTTGATAAATCTAAACACGTATATATCCTGGGATTCAGCAATTCTACTCCCAGGTAGTTGTCCAAGGAAATAGAGAATATGTGTTCACAAAATGTTTGTATAACAATGTTCCTAGCAGCATCATTAAGAATAGTAAAAAAAAAAAAAAGTACAGATGTAGAAAACAAACTTAGGTTACCCAGGAGGGAAGAGAGTGGGACAAACTGGGAGACTGGGATTGATGGGAAATTTTTTTTTTAATTAAAAAAAGTAAAAAATAAATATGTATAACAACAACAAAAAATAGTCAAAACTTAGAAACAGCCCAGGTTCCATCAGTAACAAAATGGATGAACTCTTGAGGAAAATATAGGCAGAACATGCATTGATATAAATCACAGCAAGATTTTTTTTGACCCACCTCTTAGAGTAATGAAAATAACAGAAATAAACAAATGGGACCTAATTAAACTTAAAACTTTTGCACAGTGAACCTTAAACAAAATGAAAAGACAACCCTCAGAGTGGGAGAAAATACTTGAAGCAACAGACATGAGATTAATCTCTAAAATATACAAGCAGCACATGCAGCTCAATATCAAAAAAACAAACAACCAAATAAAAAAATGGGCAGAAGAACTAAATAGACATTTCTCCAAAGATATACAGATGGCCAAGAGGCACATGAAAAGATGCTCAACATCACTAATTATTAGAGAAATGCAAATTAAAGCTACAATAAGGTGTATCATCTCACACCAGTCAGAATGACCATCATCAAAAAATTTATGAACAACAAATGATGGAGATGGTGTGGAGAAAAGGGAACCCTCTTACACTGATGGTGGGAATGTAAATTGATATAGCCATTATGGAGAACAGTATGGAGCCTCCTTAAAAACTAAAAATAGAACTGCCAGATAACCCAGAAATCCCATTCCTGGGCATATACCTGAATAAAACCATAATTCAAAAAGACACATGCACCCCAATATTCATTGCAGCACTATTTACAATAGCCATGACATGGAAGCAACCTAAATGTCCATCAACAGAGGAATGGATAAAGAAGATATGGCACATATATTCAATGGAGTTTTTTGTGTGTGTTTGTGTGTGTGCTCAGTTGCTCAGTCATGTCTGACTCTTTGAAATATTACTCAACCATAAAAAGGAATGAAATTGTGCCACATGCAGAGACATGGATGGACCTAGAAACCATCATACAGAGTGAAATAACTTAGAAAGAGAAAAACAAATATCATATAATATTGCCACATATGTGGAATCTAGAAAAATGAAGTTGATAAACTTATTTGCAAAGCAGAAATAAAGACACAGACATAGAGAACAAATGTATAGATACCATACGGGGAATGGGAGTGGTGGTAGGATGAACTGGGAGATTGGGATTGACTTATATACACTATTATGTATAAAATAGATAACTAATGAGAACCTGCTGGGCAGCACAGGGAATTCTACTCAGTGCTCTGTGGTGGCCTGACTGGAAAGGCAATCCAAAAAAGAGGGGATGTATGTATACGTAGAGCTGATTCACTTTGCTGTACAGCAGAAACTAACACAACATTGTAAAGCAACTATATTCCAATAAAAATTTATTTAAAAAATAAGATTTACAATTCAGTGTGTTTTTTTTAATATTCAGAGTTATGCACACAGCACCTTTATCTAATTTGAAAATATTTCCATTACACTCAAAAGATACTCATCATCACTTCCCATTCTCCCCTCTCATGCAGAGTCTAGAAACAACTGATCTACCCTCTGTCTCTATTTGCTTTGCCCTTTCTTCACATTTCAAATGAAATCATACAATGTACAGCCTTTTGTGCCTGGCTTTATTTTTTGTTTCACTTAGCGTGTATTCATACTTCTTTACATGGCTCTATGGAGAAATATCAATAACCTCAGATATGCAGATGACACCACCCTTTACCACAGAAAGTGAAGAGGAACTAAAAAGCCTCTTGATGAAAGTGAAAGAGGAAAGTGAAAAAGTTGGCTTAAAGCTCAACATTCAGAAAACGAAGATCATGGCATCTGGTCCCATCACTTCATGGGAAATAGATGGGGAAACAGTGGAAACAGTGTCAGACTTTATTTCTGGGGGCTCCAAAATCACCGTAGATGGTGACTGCGCCTTGAAATTAAAAGACGCTTACTCCTTGGAAGGAAAGTTATGACCAACCTAGAGAGCATATTAAAAAGCAGAGACATTACTTTGCCAACAAAGGTCCATCTAGTCAAGGCTATGGTTTTTCCTGTGGTCATGTATGGATGTGAGAGTTGGACTGTGAAGAAAGCTGAGCACCGAAGAATTGATGCTTTTGAAGTGTGGTGTTGGAGAAGACTCTTGAGAGTCCCTTGGACTGCAAGGAGATCCAACCAGTCCATTCTGAAGGAGATCAGCCCTGGGATTTCTTTGGAAGGAATGATGCTAAAGCTGAAACTCCAGTACTTCGGCCACCTGATGTGAAGAGTTGACTCATTGGAAAAGACTCTGATGCTGGGAGGGATTGGGGGCAGGAGGAGAAGGGGATGACAGAGGATGAGATGGCTGGATGGCATCACTGACTCGATGCACATGAGTTTGGGTGGACTCCGGGAGTTGGTGATGAACAGGGAGGCCTGGCGTGCTGCGATTCATGGGGTCGCAGAGTCGTACACGACTGAGTGACTGAACTGAACTGAACTGAACTGATGGCAGCTTTTATGCTACATTGGCCAAGTTACATAGTTGCAACAGAGACTATATGGCCAGCGAAGTCTAAAATATTTACTGCTGCTGCCAAGTGCTCAGTCCTGTCTGACTCTTTGCAAGTCCTGTTTTGACCTATGGACTGCAGCCCACCAGCCTCCTCTGTGTATGGAATTTTTCCAGGCAAGAATACTGGAGTGGGTTGCCATGCTCTTCTCCAGGGGATCTTCCCAATCCAGGGATTGAACCCAGGTCTCGAGTCTGCTGCATTGCAGGCAGACTCTTTATCACTAGGGCCCCCTGGGAAGCCCAAAATATTTACTAATATTTATTTTAAGTACTATCAAAAAAGTCTGTGACTCGTGGTCTAAAGGAAAAATAAAATACATTTTAGGATCTTAGAGTTGGAGAAGTTAGTTATCAGCAAGTTAGTTAACATCTCATTTAATTCTGAAATCTCCTTACTAGCATCCCTGCTGGAAGTCTTAGTTTGCTGAAAGGATATCTGGTGGACTCTTGACCTTCCTGCCAACAGTTTATCAGGAAATAGAGAAAATAGATTCCTAATGTAGATGTGGTGAGAAAATAGAGGGAAAGAGGGTGTATCTGGGGCACAGACCAATGTCCTAGATTTTAGAAAATCAGATACAAAGAAAAGAAAATTTGTTTTAATAGTTAAAAATTCAAAAAGGGCTCAGGAAAAATAAGTGTAAAGAATGCATGTTCATGGACTGGGAGACTTAATGCTGTTAAGATGTCAATACTACCCAAAGCAATCTACAGAGTCAGTGTAATCCCTGTGACACTTTTTTTTTTTTTGCAGAAATAGATACATCCATCCTCAAATTCATATGGAATCTCAAGGAGCCCTGAATAGCCAAAACACTTTTGAAAAAGAACAGTCTCCCTGGGAGGTATTTGGGCCCGTGGGTGTGTTTTGGTTGCCACAATGACTGAGAAGCCCCACTGGCTTGGATGGCCAGAGATGCTGGGCACCCCACAGTGTGTGGACAGCCTGCACATGGAGAGTTGTCCCACCTCCCACGCAATTTTCCAAGCCTGTCAGAAATTCACATAGGCACAAACCCTTCTGTGCTTATCTAAGCCTAGCTGTGAACTCTATTTTACACATTGCTGTTGTTCGGTCGCTCAGTCGTGTCTGACTCTTTGCGACCTCATGGACTGCAGCACGCCAGGCTTCCCTGTCCTTCACCATCTCTTGGAGCTTGCTCAAACTCATGTCCATTGAGTCAGTGATGCCATACAACCATCTCGTAAACAGGCACAAGACATTTACATGGTTTACCATATACTGAATTTTCCTCAAATACAACTGCTAGTTAGATTGAGAGAAGACTGCGTATTGTTTTGTTGGGAGTTTTACCAAGAGCTGTTCAGAGTTTCAGAATATCATGTCACTGGTGGCGACGTTGCTCGTGGTATTTGAGTCAACACACCTGTATCAGCCTATGTTTGTGTCTGTCTGATTCATATGTAGAAGCATATGCAGAAGCATATTTGTTTAACCTTTCTTTCTAAATGTTAACTACAAAGATGAAAGATCAACAGTATTCAGATGAGTATTATCTTCCTCTTCTTAAATGCAAACTTATTCATTACATGTAGGCACAAACATCTGCCTGTTTTACTATATCTTTAGTTAAGCTATGCCTGAGTATTTATGTATTAAAATGTAATTTGTTTTATTATAAATTACTTTTATTTATTGCTGTTTAAAGTCATACACTATTGTTATTGAAGTCACTCAGTTGTGTCCGACTCTCTGTGACCCCATGGACTGTAGCCTACAGGGTTCCTCTTCCATTGGATTTTCGAGGCAAGAGTACTAGAGTGGGTTGCCATTTCCTTCTCCAGGGAATCTTCCCAACCCAGGGATCGAACCCAGGCCTCCCACATTGCAGGCAGACAGTTTACCATCTGTGCCACCAGGGAAGCCCTTTTTAAGTCACAAATATACATCAATTTTAGGAAATCATGGGATTATGTAGGCTACATTGTTTATGAATTTCATTTCAGTATGTTACAAATATTTTTAATAAAAAGTTAATGTTAGTCTTACAGGATTGAAACAACTGTCTTAAAATATTAAATGAACTTTTAAATACAACTATAGAATTATAGTCTACACACACACACACACACACACATACACATACACATAGATACTTATGTGTCCATACACACTGCACATACAAAGCAAATCCCCTCTTATAACATAGCTTGTTATTGCAAGCAATCAGGTATAACATACATCAAATGATATACCCCAAGACATAACAACTTCCTGTGGAAAAATTGAACCTAACTTGTCTATAAATATTCTTCCTGGCCAGACTTGAATTTTTGGAATGGGACCAAACTAAAACTGTTTTGATATGTATTATTAGTTTCCTAACTTAAAAGGAATCATGGCTCTTGTCCTGAAGATCTCATAGTCTACATAACACTGAATTTACATAAAACAGTATACATTACATTGTGCTATGTTACAGTAGTTGCAATTATAGTAGCATCTTCTAATAGCTTCAGTTCCCTTTTTCTTCCAAAGTCCAGACATCAAACTGGACTGCTAGGCTGCTGTATGAAGGCATTTCGTGCCATCATGTTGTACTTTAATGACTGCAGAGGCCATGGGCATGAAAGCCCTTTCTAGACTCAAAGTTCAGAGAGCTTGGTTCCTTTGTTTTTTTCTCTCCTTCTTCCCTCCCCCCATCTGTGTTTTCCTCTGTGTCCCTCTACTCCCTCCCACTCTTTTCCATTTGCAGTGCCTCCACAGTTTGAGTCACAGGCTGCATCCGTCTCGAAGGCGTGATCATTAGTCAGGGATGCAGGGCCAGCCCTCCCCTGCTTTTCCCTGGCTGCGGAGAGCTGTGTGCAGGCGGCCCTGGCTCTCTGTGGGCACCTGGAGAGACTGCAGAGCCCGCTCCTCACAGCCTGGCTCTCCTGGAGTTGTGGCGATGATGGTGGCACCAGTGACAGCAGGAGAATTAGTGCTGGAAGCAGACTGTGGCTCTGCCGGGCAGGCAGGAGGGGCTGGGCTGCGTGGAGGCCAGGCAGGTGCACAGGTGGAACAACCGAGCAGGAATCTGCCTGCCCGGAGAAACCTCTGAACACGACCCACAGCGCAGATACTAAGCTAATTATTAAGCCTGTGGTGTTGCTAGTCCCCATGACAGCCAAGAGAAGGAGGGAGAGGCCACCCCCAGCGATGCCTGGCCCTTAACCCTCCCTCTCTCTGCTGACGCCTCTTTCACACCCCTCCCCCAGGCCCTCTGGGGATCAGTGCCCCTGGTACTTGTTAATCTTTGCTATGAGGTAATGCTCTGGAATCCCCAGGTACTTAATTACATAAACCAGGGGACTCAGAGGAAGTAAATTGCTCTCACCATCCCATCCTACGGGCAACAAAGAAGCTAAGTCTCTTTTCCTTCCTTTCCCTAAGCTCACCAAGCTGTTCTTTTGAAACTTATGATCATCGCTCTTGTGTGTCTTCTTTAACTTAGATTTAGAGTTCAGGGCAGAACTGGGATCCGTGCTTTGTTACCTGAAGGGGGACACAAAAGCTGAGAACGGCTGGAAGGCTGTGGCTTCCTGCCTGACAGAGATATACCCGCTTGCGCACGGGGAACCACGGACATAGGCTGGAAGGGAGAGACGCTGCTCTTCTCTGTCTCACTTCACTGTTCTGAGCCAGGTTTCTGCTTCTTCCCTATGGAAGGAATTTGGCAGCAAGGGTCAGAAAAATGAAAGTCCGGGTTTTCAACTTACTTAAGATTCCACCTCTACATAATTTCTCAAACATCAATAAAGAACTAAACGAAGGTGAAATTCTTCATCTCTATTTACTTGCTAACTAAATACGAAATGTCATGGAATCAGATCTTATATGTTTGTCAGAATTTTGTCAACTTACAGGGTAAGAGGGAAGGGAAGTGTTTAATCATGTATCAGGAAGTCTAAAACATGACGCTTTACTACCGTAAGATCCAGCAATCCCACGCTTGGTAATATATCTAGAGGAAACCATTCTTGGAAAAGATACATATACCCCAATGTTCACTGCAGCACTATTTACAATAGCCAAGACATGGAAGCAACCTAGATGTCCATCGACAGATGAATGAAGAAGATGTGGTATATTTATACAATGGAACATTACACAGCCATAAAAAAGAATGAAATCATGCCATTTGCAATAACATGGATGGACCTAGAGATTATCATACTAAGTGAAGTAAGCCACAAGGAGAATGACAAATACATATGATATCACTTATATGTGGAACCTAAAAAAATGATGCAAATAAAATTATATACAAAACAAAAACAGACCCATGAACATAGAAAACAAACTTATGGGTACCAAAGGGGAAAAGGAGAGAGAGCGATAAATTAGGAGTTTGGGACTAACATATACACACTACTATAGATAAAATAGATAACCAACAAGGACCTACCATATAGCACAGGTAGCTACACTTAATATTTTGTAATAACCTATAAGGGAAAATAATCTGAAACTATACATATATATATACCCACACATAACTGAATCACTTTGCTGTACATCTGAAACTAACACAACATTGTAAATCAAATATATTTCAATAAAAATAAGTTTTTAAAAGTAACAGCTAGGGCAGAGTTGAAAATTGCCAAATTTGAATTTTTTTAATGTATGTTGTGTAAAAATAGTGATAGAAATAGTGTTCAATGGAATATTATATAGCAATTATATGGAAAATTAATATGTGCAACAGTATGGTTTAAAAAAACACAAAACATGACTCTTCAGAGGTGACTGGGTTTAGGGGTTTAAATAATGTCACTAGTTCTATCTCCCTTTTGTTGACTTGTTTGCCCTTGCAGTGGCTCCATTCTCATGTAGCCTCTTCTCATTGTGACAAAGGGGACTCTGCCAGCAATGACTCTTATATTGTTTTCCTTGCTTGTCTTTCTCACTAGCTCCTTCAAAAGTCCCAGGACGGCTCTAATGGGCCTGTCTTAGACCAACTGTCCTTACTTGAATCAACCACTGTGGCCAGGAGGATGAAATAAGTCCTCTAACATTTAGTTCATGTTACGAGTCCAATTGTGTGCGAAGACCAGGCAAGGGATTGGCTCTCCTGTCAGGCAGAAGAGGAGCAATTCTCAAAAGGAAAATATACTGAGCAGATAAAAAATAATACAGCCATATTTTTAAAAAAATAAGTGTCAGCCTACTTGCTTCAAAGCTAATTCTAATGAGCAAGCAATAGGGTGAAAGGGGTGCACAAAATGAAAATTTGTAAGACTAGAATTTGGCCCTTAAAAGAGCGTATATTCTAGTTATTCTGGAAGCTGGTCACATTCTTTACTTAAGAATTTGAGTCAGTGTGAGTTTCTTCATTGGAAAATATTTTCTGAGTCCTTACTTAATGCTAGACATCATGCTGGATTCTCGTCTTCCAGAAATGAAAGACAAACCTCTTCCACAAAAAGCATCAATCAGGTGGGAAAGACAAGCAAGCATTTTCAACTTGAGGTCACCCATGCAATGATAGATGTGTGCACAGGTGTCATGAGAGCTCCCCACAAAAGGCACCTGTTCCACTTTAGGCTCAGAGGGGCTGGTGCATGAGCCAGAGCTAGAAACACAAGAGAGGGGTCCGATGAAGTTGGAGGGTGGGGAAGGGTCTCGCAGGTCAAGGGACTAGGGGAGTGCAGAGGCCCAGGTGTTAAGTAAGTGCTGTGGTTGAGAAGTGTAGATAGTTTGAGTGGAGAACACGAGGGGCTGCAGAGGGAGATGAATCCAAAGAGTTAAGAGGGGCCAGATCACAGATTTGAGCTTATCCCTGAAGGATTTTAAACAGGGTATGAATGTGTCCAGATCTGCAATTAAGCATGCTGCTTCTGGCAGCAGATGGAGTGAAGTGAGCCAGACTGGAGGCAGGAGGAGTAGTCAGAAGATGGCTGTGGGAGAGCACATGAGACTCGTTGAAGACTTCTGCTTGACAGAGAATGCCAGCTAATAAGAGAAGACAATTAGCAAAAGCACCATTTTGCAACCCCAGTTCAGGCAAGGATTATTATCATCAACAGATGCTAAGATATTCATATGGTCTCAAAGAATCTCTCCACTGATTATTAATTACAAAGAGGAAACCGTACCCTTGCAATAGAAAGATCTGGTGGCCATCACCTTAACCTGGAGGTCAAATTCAGCAAAGGGGGACAACTCGATGTTTTGTGCCTTCTGATGTGATGTGTTAAGAAGCACAGAACATCGCCTATGCATCAAAAGTATCCTTTCTAAAGGTGTTTAATCTGAATCTAATCATAAGGAAATAATCAGACAAATCCAGAATATGGGAGATTAGCTAAGAAAACTGGCTGGAATTCTTTAAAACGTCAGCATCATGAAAAACATAAAAACAAAATGTGAAGGTTCTGGTCTAAATCAAAAGAGAGTAAGGAGACTCAACAGCCACATGTATATGTGACCCTTGATGAGATGTTTAATCAAAAACTTGAAATGGCTATAAAAGAGATTTCTGGGGACAATTGGGGAAATCTGAATACGAACCAAATGTTAGATAGTAGTTTTTTAAGGTGTGATAGGACTTCCTCTATGGCTCAGTGGGTAACGAAACTTCCTTCAGTGCTGGGAGACAGGGACGTGAGTTCGATCCCTGGGTCAGGAAGATCCCCTGGAGGAGGAAATGGTAACCCACTTCAGTATTCTTGTCCCATGGACAGAGGATCCTGGCAGACTACTGTTCACAGGCTTGCAAAGTTGGACATGACTGAGCAATAATATTTGATTTGTAATTATATCATAGCTATACAAGAGAATGCCTTCTTCTTAGGTGACGCTGAAGAACTGAGGAGTGATGTGTCTTGCAGTCTCCAACCTAATTTCAAATGGTGACAGAAAATATGTAATATATGTGTGTGTGTGTGTGTGTGTTAAACATGGATGCTCTTACATATATATGCAAGGCATGTACAAAATAAAAAAAAATATTCACCAAAATCCAACCCATCCATCAATGTCTGGCATAAACACCTTCTTTCCAAAAAACCTTTGCTCATCGCTGGAAAGTCATTCAACTAACACATTTTGAGAATTTGCAGAAAGCCAAGTGGAGGATTAGGTTCTAAGAATATTAACAATTTTTCTGTTTAGAAGAGGGATACACGAGAGTTCTTACACTATTTTTTCAGCTTTATTTGTAGATTTAAACATTATGGGAATTAAAAGGAGAATTTATCTTTGATAAAAACAAAGGCAAATTAATTTTTATTTTAAAAAAGGAGTAGAAAAAGCAGGAAAAGGAGACAAGCTGAGAGCTTGTCCCAAGACCCAAGCAGTAGGTTTGGGGGAGCAAGTTTAGAGCCAAGAGAACTACAGAAATACCGTGAATCCATCCCAGTCTGGAATAACATTGGGGGTCCACCTGCAGTGAAGTCAGGGAAGCAGCCCCTGTCAGGATTTCCAGTCCTGGTCAAAGATTATGTGATATCCTTCCATCATGAGAACAGCGGCAGCAACCACAGTAACAAGAGCACTTAAGTCACCACCCTGGGAGGCAGGGAGCCATGGAGTAGCTTTGAGGGAATGAGGTGAGCTTTTCTGAGGCTCTTTTCTGACAATGAGGAGATTGCAGCAGAAGTCCTCCAAATGCAAAGTCACAGTTAAGCTTCCTTGCTGATGCTCCGCGAAGCCATCTGAGCTAAGCCTTAAAGAGCTTTTGTCTCATCTGCCATTTTACCTTCTCAGTCCTGATTGATTTCTCCAGCCCTTTCTGACCACCCTCTCTTGAGAGTCTGTCCCACCCCAGATGAGGTCCTCTTTGACCTCTGCTCCATTAAGAGGAGCTGTGATAGCTGCCGGCTCCTGACCCGGCTGCCCCTTGACCTAATGGCAAGGCTCCTTCCCAGACTCTTGGTATTGCTTTCTATTAATAACTTTTCTTATTTTTTTCTTGTGATAAAGCTAGCACACACTTATGAGAGAAAAGTAGAAATCTCCTTCTATAGTCTGGGAAATTTTATAGAAGAAAATCTAAATTACAATTCTACCATTTCACTGACAGTCACTATTAAATTTTCTGAATGCACGAATATCTATGTATGTTGCAAAATTGATCTCTTATCATACACATTATTTCGTATTCTGATTTCTTAATAATGTATCTTGAGTACTCTCTCAGCGGGGAATGGATCAGATCACCATTCTGTAGTTTCTTTTGCAGAATTTTACAAGCATCATTTTACAGATGTCATTTTGGAGCCTCATTTTTCACAGCTTTCAATATAATGAAACACATTATGTTTTTGAGAAATATAATGTTAAAACTCAATGTTTAAATATGTTTTTATCATTATATGATAATGATATAATTATCTTCTCTATAATTAAAGATTCACTGTTTTCATACAAAGTGTTTTCTGAATGATTTTGCAACTCTGCCCATTATTTTCTGATTCTGAGGCAAGGCTGGCCTGTTACATTACCACTGGTATTGGGAAAACCCCAGATAGGGAAAGGACAAAGAAAGAAAGAGACTTGGAATTTCTCAGTTTTCGGTATCATATCATTAATGGCAGAGCTGAAATAGGCTGGAAACTGGAACCTGGGACCCTTTGCTGCAGTTCTTATACCTGGACAAATGTCTCCTCAAGCAATAGACTACAAAAAAAGTGTAAGGGACTAAAAGTAACTGTGTCCATACACAGTTGGGGCAAATTATGAACAAGATACAAAAAGACTAAAAACCCAACTACCAACTCTGAAGTACGGCGAGCCAGAACAGGGTACTGTGCACCATACCTGCATACAGGACTACCGAAGGGGTGGGCAGACCTTCGAAGCCAACCCTCTGGCCCAGCCCATGGTTCTTCTCCTATCTGCAGCCCATTTAAGGGAGGAGCTTTCCCCTACCCTGCCCAACTCAGGGAGCAGGCAAGGGCACCTATTTCCTGTTTTTGCTTCCTCATGCTCTAGCACGAGTCCCAGTAAAGACTTGCCTGAATTTCTCATCTGGCCTCTTACCAGTTTCTATTGATTAAGGAGTTCAAGAACCCTGGTTGGTAACAGATCCACAGAACCCACTTCTGGGTGGTGTTCGTGGAATTCGTAGGATGTGTGTGTGTGTGGAGCGTGTACAGCAGGGAAGAGCCAAGTGGGAGGAGTAAGGAAATGAATTAAATATGATAGGTGTGGAGGCACATATGGTAACTACTTTGGAGATTCCATCTCTTCCTTTCTTACTAATGCCAAATAATAAGTTCTAATTTTAATGTACTGTGGATGTGTATATATGATGGAGGGGGTGGGGGAGTCATGTGGGCGGATACATTCTAGAATCTTTAAAAAACAACAATATAATTAATCATGTGTTTTTTAATGTCATTAAATTAAAACATCATAACAGTTGACAGATGGATATTCTCTGATGTCTCCAAGAAAGTACCTGAATCATTCACCAATTCAAGCATTTAATATTTTCATCCAAGAAGTTCAAACCACTTAATTCATCCTTATGGCTCCCCTGGGAAGCAAGGAGAAAAAAGAAATTATTCCCACCTCATCTTTTACATGATGTATGTCTATATACACTTTCTATTATGCACTTATCTTTACAGAAAAGGAAACTCATAAACCAAGCACACCTGTCTAAAATCACTTCTAACCCACCTTAGAATGTGCACATTCACTTGAAATTATTGCCTACATATTCCTTGTTTTCCTGTGTTTTTTCCAAATATACCCATTTCAATGACCTCACCCTTACTCTTTTAATGGCTACATAATATTCCATTTTATTGACATGTCATCACTTATTCAACCATATCTTTATTGTGAGAGCTTTAGGAGTTGTTTCTGAATTATTAAAGTATCATAAGTAATACTATCAATACATCATTGTGCAAATACTTTTTCCCTTTGTATTCTTTACTTGAATCTCACTGATGCTGGCTTTTATTATTTCACTTTTGCTATACTATAAATATATAATAGATTCTCTAAGCTTTTGGTATTTACCTAATTTCTATCAATAGTTTAGAGTTAGATAGTTTATCTAGTTTCTATCAGTGGTCTCTATCTATTTTTCTGTGTATAAAAGTCTATTCTTTTTCTTTTCTACTCTGACCAATTGCCCAATAGAAGCTAAGGATTAGCCATATAAATTTTCATAGATCTAGACTTTTTTAGAAATGTAAACTTCAATGAATTGTATTTTCCATGAATCATTTTCACATTCTGTGGTCTTCCTTTTTTTAAACTTTGTTCAGTTACAATATTTTATATTATTATTATTTTATTTTATTTTTTTGCTGCTCTTCTTAGCTTGTAGAATTTTAGTTCTCCAATGAGGGATTGAACCAGGCGCTCAGCAGTAAAAGCATAGAGTCCTAACCACTGGACAGCCAGGGAATTCCCTATCTGATATATTTTTAGATGTTAATAGCTATATGTAAAATATATAGCCAATGAGAACTTGCTGTGTGTCTCAGGAAACTCAAACAGGGACTCTGTATCAACCTAGAGGGGTGAGATGGGGAGGGAGATAGGAGGGAGGCTCAAGAGGGAAGGGATATGTGAATACCTATGGCTGATTCATGTCGAGGTGTGACAAAAAAACAAAATTCAGTAAAGCAATTATCCTTCAATTAAAAACTAAATAAATTTTTAAAAAGGGATTGTAACAGAATTTACTCATGGACTCTTTCCCAGTGATTTCTATTGCTCTTGGAAACCTCCATATCACCCCTCTAAGTCCTACCACTGTATCCTCTGATATTAGCAAAACAGCATTGGTTCAAGGTTGAAGTGGAACCTGGGACATCCCAGGAATGTGGCCTCCACCATAAGGAGTGTGGCTGAGAGTGGGTGGTCAGTGTCCAGGGATATTGCTACCAGCCCTCTGCTTTCCCATTTCCTTCTTTGTTCCAAAATAGTCACCATGATATCTCCGAATAAATCTCTGGCTGTCCTTTAAACCATGTGCCTAGGGGCCACAACTGGTTATTCCCAGAGCTGCCTGTGGGTCACAGGGAGAAGGGAGAAAGGAGAAAGGGAAGCGTGTTTCTGGGACTCAGACCTGCTTGCTCCAGACCATGGCAATGACACACTTGTCTCCCTTGCCTGATGTTGAACCTGAACCAGGCATTGCACATTTCCCCGGGCTTGAGGCTAGAGCCGTGAGATAGATCCTGGTTCCACACAGAAGGTTATCTTTGTGGTCACTGGAGTGTGACTCTGTGTGTGTCGCCTGTCTCTTGCATGTTAAGTATTCCCTGTTGCATGTCATGCTTGTGTCACAGCCCCTCTTCTACATCCTTGTTGGAGTATGGAGTTGTGGCATTTGGATGAATGCTTTGTCCCAGCAGCAGTGGGCAAAGAGTGTGTTCAAACACTGAACCTTATTCACAGACCCAGTCATCCTGCTCAGCTGTGCTCCATCTGAATGCAGTAGGTTATCACTGCTGGAACTGAGGTCTAATTCTGCTAAGGTGTCGATAGCACATCCTGGGATGAGAATTCACAATGATGCTGGAAGGACTGGGAGGTACAGGTGGGCTTGAGAACAGGAGTCGGGGGTGGTGGGAGGAGTGTGGAAACTACCAGACAATTGTTTACCGCTGTATTTATATAAACACATCTATAAAACTTTAAGATAAAGGGGTAAAATTTTTTATATAAAAAAGGAGAAACTCATATTAACAGTCTGAATTAGAGGGTTGTAAAACCCAATGATAAGGAGATGGTGAGAGAAAGCTCTTCACACAGGAGCAGAGAGAGAAATAGCAGGAACAAGACAAAGGAGGGCAAGACCTGGGGCAAACATTGCGAAGAGAGAGTCCAGGAGGTGGGGGAAGGGGAGGCAGGACAGGACTGTTACTGGCGGGGCTGACCCCGGGCCATGTGGTACACCCAGCTAACTCTGCCGCCTAGCTCCCCACCAAGTGCTCTCTAAATACAATGCCACAAGTACCACTCCTTGTTTAATAATTTTAATTCACTTTCTTTTTAAAATTCAAGTGTCTTAACCATCCTAAGTTTCATCTTAAACAATCCTATCTGGGTAATCACAGGCTTGATATGCTACTTATATATTTTTCTGTGCGTGTGTGCTAAGTCAATTCAGTGGTGTTCAAGTCTTTGAGACCCCGTGAACTGTAGCCCTCCAGGCTCCTCTGTCCATGCATATTCTCCAGTCATTGGCAGGCGGGTTCTTTACCACTAGCCCCACCTGAGAAGCCCGTATATATTTTTATAATATATATTAAAATAAACACACAACTAGTAAAAGGGATGTATATATCTCTGAAGCACTTGAAATAATCTCAAGTATTGATCGATGGTATGCATGACATTCTTTAGAAAATCCATTCTCTTTTCACCCTGCAGCCATCATTGTCTCTTACTGGAATTATCTGAACAGCTCTGCTTGCTGGAAAATTCTTTCATTTTCCATCCCTTTCTCTGGGAAAAATCTTGATTAATTCTTCAAGTTTCAACTTGGCCTTCACTTCCCAAGGAAATACACACCCACCCCCAAACTTCGACCCCACTAGACTGGGGAAGGTTTCCCTACTATATGATCCCATAGTTCCTCTTCTTTCCTTATTCATCAGCTACACTTGTTAATATCACTTATTCTATTTTTCAGTCGTTTATTGGAGGTTACCTCTTCCAGGGCAAAGAAATAATAGCCTTTTTCAACATTCTGTTACCAGGGCCTACCACGTTGTCAAGTACATTGCAGTACTCAATAAACAGTTGTTGAATGAATCAATTCTGTCTAGCACCCATGGGCAATTCTCCCTTTTATCAAAATCTTTTCTCAGCTGACTTTCAATTTGTGAAATATTTAGATATTTAAATTTAGACGTAAAAGAACTATAAAAGTCAAGTGCATCAGTCTGTTTGTACTGTCCAACTAACCAGTGAAATGTTTCTCTGCAGAGGATCAGCCCAGAGTCTCTCAAATCACACTTACATGGTGGGGGTGTTTATTTTGCTTTACAAAATAGAGAAGTGAGTGGGGTGGTTGACAGATGTCTCTAGGGTTGTACTACTGGGTTTCAGTCCCAGTTTTCAGTTGTGTAAACTTGAGGAAGATATTTAACTTCCTATGACTCAGTTTTCCCATCTGTAAAATAGGTATACATTTACGCCTGTTTCATAAGTTTTTAAATGTTTTCAGCGTGGCACCTAGTACATAGTAAACACCCAGCAAGTTATAGTTTTCAGATGCCTTTCTCTGAATGCACTCCATTTTGTTAATATCTCTTCTGAGGTGTGTTCTTTTCAGTTGCTCAGTCATGCCAGACTCTTTGTGACCTCATGGACTGCAGCACACCAAGCTTCTCTGTCCTTCACCATCTCCTGGAGCTTGCTCAAACTCACATCCATTGAGTCGGCAATGTCATCCAACCATCTCATTCTCTGTCATCCTCGTCTCCTCCTGCCTTCAATCTTTTCCAGCATCAGGGTTTTTTCCCAATGAGTCAGCTCTTTGCATCAGGTGGCCAAAGTACTGGAGCTTCAGCCTTAGCCTCAGTCCCTCCAATGAATATTCAGGATTGATTTCCTTTAGGATTGACTGGTTTGATCTTGTATCAAACCAGTCAATGCAGTCTTCTGAGATGCAACCAGTCAAAATTAAACCCCAAACTCTATTTAGTCTGACATGGCAAAAGTTACAAGGGGCTAATACCATACAAGATCTAGATTTTTACTAATTTCAATATAATCTAAGATTACACTTGGATAGTTTTTGTTTTTTAGCAGCTATACCATACTGTTGAGTTATATTGACTTTGCATTTGACAAAACCTTCAGACCTTTCTGTGTGAATTTCTGTCCAAATAGCACTTACCCTTTCTGTCTCTGGACAGTTGATTTTCTTTTAAGCAAATACAGAACTTTTAAATTGTTCCTGTAAGTTTTAATTTTGTTTGTTTGGACCAAGTGTTTTAGCTCATACAGATAATTTTGAAGTTTGATAACATTCTACTATATTTGTTATTATTCTTAGATCTACCTCATCTGTAAGTTAAGTATGTCTTTTAATGTTATATTTAAATCATCCAGAAAGCTGTTGAACAGAAGAGACTTTCCTGGTGGTCCAGTAGTTAAGAATCCACCTTGCAATGCAGAGGATGTGAGTTTGATCCCTGGTAGGGGAACTAAGATCCCCACTATGCCACAGAGCAACTAAGCCGGTGTGCCACAACTGCTGAATGTCACAACCATTGACCCCAAGCACTGCAACGAAAGATCTGGCATGACACAGCAAAGTTCCCATGTGCTGCAACTCAGACCCAATGCAATCAGATAAATAAATAAATATTAATACTTCTCCTCTTTAAAATTATTTTTATAAGTTATTGAATAGAAAAAGGCCAAGGCAAAATCAACATAACTTTAGTAAAGTCTCTGTGAATCAGTATCAATGAACAGCAGCATTTTTCATATGTAATCCACTCAGCCTACAAGTTCCCAACTTGTCTATAAATGTTCTATAAAGATGACCAAAATGACCACTCCTTAATAAAGATGTCTGCAAAAATTGGGCTCTAAGGAAGTTTGCTGAGGCACTGTTTATAAAGCAAAAAATAGAAAACAACCTTAAAGTCCAATAAGAGGTCATTGATAAATACATTTTTTTTGTACATACTTTCAATGGACTACTCTTTACTATTGCAAAACAAAAAAATAGAATTCTGCAGATTCATAGTTTCCAAACTTATTTTTAGCCATAGATATTGTAGAAATCTGGTGTGGTTTCCACTCTGATTTTTATTCCCTCTTCTGATTATATCACTGACTTTCTTAGGGGGAAATTTTCCTTTCTCACTGGGGTACCTTTGGTGAAACTATCTAATACAGTATCTTTTGCTTCCCTAGCCAGAGGGTGTATACCTGGCCTAACTTAGGACAGGGGAGCTGGCTCTGTCTTCTAGCACCAAAGAAAAGTTGGAACAGATGCATCATAGCAGGCATGCCCTGATCCAAACGGCTCTTAATTTCTGCTGCCAGGAGCCCAGAGCACCCTTGGCTTCTGCCCTTTCTGATTCTGATTTGTCACCTACGCTTTTGATGTCGTGAACTACCTGTTACCTTCTAATGAACTGCGTTTTTGCTTATGTTATCCAGGGTTAGTTTCTGTTGCTTGTAATTAAAAAATAATCTAACTCTAAAATCCTTAAAAAAGTTAAAGACACTTTAAAAATGCCAATACGTAAAACAAAATAAAACAACAGTGCTCTTACATGTGGGAGCTTCCCAGTTGGCTGCTTCTTGCCTGTATAGTAAATTCATATGGTTCTACAAATGCCGTGTAAAATAAGTCATCTTTCATGGATATAGAATCTTCTCTCTTTGGTGATACAAAATGTAAAGTTTTCTTCTGTCTCTATATCCTACAAGTCCTTTTTACTGTTTATTTGCTTTGTGTTTTGTTCTCTGTCCTTCATGTTAGATGCTTTTCTTAAAGGTCTGATTGACTGTTTAGTTTATATTTAAAAGCAACTCACTAAGATGATTATTAGAAATGTAAACAGGCGGGGCTTATAGCTGGTTCTTCTGTTTTTAACTCTACTACTTACGTCTGAGGTTCATATTGCCTTTTCCTGAGCCTTTCTGGGGTTCTGCTGCCCAAATCGTCTTTCTTCCTTTGGCACCTTCAGTATGCACCTGCTTTCAGCTTTTTTTTTTCTCTGCCAAATCAGTTACCACTCATCCATTTATTTTTCACCTTCCAAGCATTTGTTGTCATTACTGCTCTTTTTATCTTCTCTCCTAATCACTTTATCTTTATGAATTTTCATCTTTCTTGTTCCTTTATTGTAATTTTAGTGTTTTTCAGTGGGAAGGAAGCACATAATAGTTGGGGTTATTAAACTAGAAAACTCTATCTACCTTTTCTATAATGTTCATATTTTACTTCTATACTAAAAGCAAATTAAAGGTATTTTTAACTCTAAAGTTAACAATCTTTATAACAACCTCCTATTTCCACCAATGGTCTACAAATCTGTTAATTGATTCAAAAAGGAAAGAAAAACATTTACTCTGATTTGTCCTTAACAAACTCATACTGGCTCCAACTGTTCATTTAATTACTTTCTAGGTGTTCACAGCAAGCAACTCTGTTTAACCAGGGGATTCTATTAATTGTCAATATTCACCACCAAGCTGGTAATTAGCAGAACTTACTCTTTCCTTTCATACAAGGTCAACCCTGTTTCAAGTCCTCTCTAGTTTCTCATGAATTTTTAAGGTTTATCAATAGTTACTCTGCAATCCACTTTCCAAGTCTGTCTTCTTAACATCTTAGGAAGAAATTTGTCTAGACATGGGAAGTTTTAATTATCAGTTTTGAATAAATTTAAAAAAATTAAATATATTAAAATAAATAGCTTTAATCAATTATGTTGCTTTAATTCTTTCTTTGCAATGTTTGTTCTAAATCCTTTCTGTTTAAGGATTACAGTAGACTTTTTCTGGGATGAATGCAGTGGGACCACTAGCATTCAAACACCTTTCTCATTTAAAGGAATCCAAAAGATGTGAGAGGGCTTCCCTGGTGGTCCAGTGGTTAGGACACAATGCTCGCAGTGCAGGGGGCACAAGTTCAATCCCTAGTTAGGGAATAAAATTCTACATGCTTCACGATACAGCTGAAAAAAAAACCAAAAGATGTGGGAGACAGAACTCCACCTCCCACTGTAGAAACCAAAGGAGACAGCTCTTGTTCTCTACCAAAGGTATTAGCATGTGATCTCAGTTTGATGAGTCAGATGCTACTGCACAGGATTTTTAATATTGAGGGAGGGATGTGAAGACAGGAAAGGAGAGACTTCTATTGTTGCAATAGTAGAGAAGTGTAGAGTATTAATATGGGGAGGGGGCATCCTTTGTGACACCAACAGTGACAGCAGCCAGCGGTGGTGGTGCCAATGACGGTGGCCTTATTCTGGTGGCATAACCTTGACTGTATTTGGACGCTCCATCTCTCTTGGTTCCTGGCTAGATTTTTATCTTGAGCTTCCCATTGACTCTGTGATCCTATACCATTCCAATGAATTTCTTTTCTGCCTAATTAGCCAGAGTTAGTATATGCTATTTGGACCAAGAGCCTTGACTAACACAGAGAAATTGGTGCTGGAAGACGGTTGTAGGCAACAGGACCTTGGGGAAATGGGTGGGAAAGGGACTATGCTGGCTGGTTACTTAAGACCGAGAGCAATAAACGTTATGTTAGTATACAGCATAGAGATGATATGTCCATGACATACCGTGGTAGAAAAATTAAAAGATAAATAAAGTCTTTGATTGTTGCTCATTTAGAAGCAACTATTTGCTCCTGCCAAACTACAGGAAAGTCAGAAAGAATTAAAGGATCGTGGATGGTGTCACTTTTTCTGTTGGATCTAGTTTACTTAAATAAAAATAAATGACAAGCTCAAATTCTTAGATTTTCAGATCATAATAGAAATGGTAACATTTTCTAAGACTGTGCCAAAAAAGAAACTCATTTCTCACAGAACAGAGGTAACTGAAAGCCAAACTCCATGAGTTGTCAAATGACCAAGTCCACTGAGTCCACAGCCTCATCAGGTCACTTATGTGAATGGGCACTGATCAAGAAAGTGCTGCCCCTCAAGAACTACAGTGGGGATCCATGTGAATGTTTGAAGAACTCATGGACCCTTGTGCCCCTAAACCTCACTGGGCACATCACCAGTCCAAGCACAATCTGCCCCTTTTTTAATGAGGCTATTATTGCTTTATGTGAAGCGTCACCAAAGGGAGTTATTGAGCAGAAGGAAGCCGATTATCCTTATTCTCTACTCCCTTCCCTCCTCATTAACTCCAAACATTTGACTAAAATTAGGTACCAGCACGCTCAGGGAGGCCAATTATAAAGGATAACCTGGGATTACTGATCAGCACATACTGTAGACAAGGTGCACACACACACAAGCATCCACACACCGAGACGTGCTAATTTACAAGAAAACAGGGGAAACACACATGGGGATGGATTTTCTAAAGAGGAAAAAACCCAAAATTTTAGATTCAGGCTGAATTTATCGACAAGAATGTATTTGCTAGAAATTTGAATTTAACTTGTTGGCTTGAGTAGTTGGAAGTGTTTCTAAATATTTTCTTGGTGGGTTGCCTAAAACCTAGTCACAGTAGAAAACACTAAACAAAGCTGAGGTGCAGTAGGGTATAAAGTTGAGAACGAAATTCAAAGACCTTGAAAGACAGAAATATCAGAGTGCATTTATCATGTCCTCTTTCTGTGTCTCTAAGGTAGCCCAGAGAATGCTCATGAAGGAAGCCTTAGAGAGTGCTTTAGTGGCTATTCTACGTAAGCCAGGAATGCCTGTGATATCTATGGCAAAGCTCCCTCCCCCCTTATTTCAATTACAATGGACAGATCCTGGCTCAGCAGAGGATGTATGTTGATGCTTAATTGCTAGTGATACGGGACATAATTTCCATCTAGGGCAGCAAGGTCAGCATGATAATCAGAAGTTTCACACCTTCATGGTTTTGTTTTGTTTTGTTTTTAACCATGGGTCCTCAGTACCAAAATAAATAATTAACTAGTGGGATCTCATTTGACTTAAAATATATTTTTAAAAATAAAATTCAAAAATTTAAAAACCAGACTCGAGTCGAAAACATTTGATTCAGGCAGAGGCTCCTGCAGTGGTCACTGGCTCTGGGGTATGAAACTGTTCTCTACCCTTCGATCAGACCCTTCCAGTGCCTGGCTCCCATGCCAGCCTGCATTGCTTCTCAGTGCCATGACCTCTACCACCACCTTCAAGGGCATCAACCTCAGCAGGAGGAATAGCTCCTGGGTTTTGCAGCCTCCGCAGCCTTCAGGTGGTGGATCCAGCTTTTCACTCTATATATATATATATATATATATTTTTTTTTTTTTTGTAATATTTATTTGAGCTTCCCAGGTGGCTCAGACAATAAAGAATGTGCCTGCAATTCAGGTAGATTTGAGTTTGATCCCTAGGTCAGGAAGATCCCCTGGAGAAGGGCAAGGCTACACACTCCAGTATTTTTGTCTGGAGAGTCCCATGGACAGAGGAGCTTGGCGGGCTACAGTCCATGAGGTTGCAAAGAGTTAGACATGACTGAATGCGACTTAGCACACACATCTCAAGAATTTTAGGGTTTTTTTTTCCCTCTGAGAAAAATGCCATTGGAATTTTAATAGGGATTGCATTGCATCTGAAGGTCATTTTAGATACTATGGACATTTTTTCTGTTTTTAAACTTATTTAACTGTACTGGGTCTTAGTTGTGGCACACTGGTTCTTCTATCTTCATTGTAGGATCTTGGGATCCTACATGTGGGATCTTGGGTTGCCGCATGCAAACTATTAGTTGTAGCCTGTGGGATCCAGTTCCCTGACCATGAATTGAACCCAGACCCCCTGCATTGGGAGTGCAGAGTCTTAGCCACTGCACCACCAAGGAAGTCCCTGGACATCTTAACAATATTCAATCTTCCAATCCATGAATATGGATGTCTATTTATTTGTGTTTTCTTTAATTTTTTAAAGCTGCATTCCGTAGTTTTCAGAGTCTACATCCTAGGACTATTTTTATCTCTCCTCTGACATGTCATTTTTCTGTCTTCACTTACCTACTCTCCTAGACTGTCACTTTTCTGGATGGCAAGGATGTTCTTAGTTCTCTCTCCTCACCACATCTTACAGAATCTCTTGCATGTAATAGGCTCTCGATAAATGTATGTTCTGTAAATTAGAACACAAGTCATCCTGACCTAACAGGCATCAGATATTAACAGGTTCAAAATCAAATCGACTTTTTTGGTTACATGCGTGTTGGTATATATTAATAGATATCTGAGCTTCTCCATTATTTTCGCCTGAGAATTGCTAAGCATCCTATCATGAGACTAAAATGAGCTGTCATCCCTGAGCCAGCAAAGAGAAAACTGGGCTAGAGATTTAGAAGCTGATAATTGGACTGATTATCAGAGGAGTCTTGTGGCCTCGAGTCCAGGGAGTGGAAAAGGAGCCAGGGATTTCTAACTTCAGGGCTGGCAAAAGCTAAGCAAGTAAACCAGCATCATTTGGGGGAGAATGAGGGGTGGTTTCAAGGTCCACAGCCACTGCGAGGCAGTGAAAAGACACGGCCAAGGAGCCAGGGTTTGGCTCAGACTGGCCAGGGTAACTTCCTCGGAGTGTTGGCATCTGGCTCCATTGAGGTCCTAGGGCTCTTCCTCCCCCAGTGCCACTTTTCAGGTCTTAGAGTTCAGCATCATCTTCTATTTTCTTCCCCAGTAGCCAGGTTTGTAACTTTCTGGAGGTGTTTTTCTTCCTCTCACCCAATTTCATTTAAACCACTCTTTAGCCAGCTCAATATCTCAGGTTGGCCAGCCTCTGGTCAAGCCTGTTCCTTCTGGCTGTGGTTTGTTTGATGCAGTTCTCCTTAGCCATGGCCTGGAAAGCCAGATTTGATCTTCTGAGATCATCTATCTGGCCAACTATATGTTTTTTCCTTTCCCCAGCTGTGCATTTTCCTGTGTTTTCTTTTCTAAGTCACATCTATCAATAAATGAAAATGACACAAAATGGGCTTTCAAGTCATTCAGAGTGTGGGTGGGCTTGGGTCTCCCTTTGAGGGCAAGGATCACACTTGGAGATGGGAGGTAATTAGTGGGGAGTAGGTGCCTCCCGACAGCTGGGACCAAGGAGAGAGTGCAAGGATGAAGAGTCAGGCTAAGGGCGTGATAAAGCTTGAACTTCTTAACTGGAAGCAACATGGACATGGATTTGAGCTTCAAGTAGAAGAGGAAACTCTTCTCCAGGGACCATAGGGAGTCGCAGCCAATGAAGGGAGCCTGACCTGTCTGGAGAGTAAACACAGGGTAAACAAAAGGCAGAGAGGAGGATGGTGGCCGGAGATCTGACTCAGTACTTTTAAACCTCAGCTTGTCAATAATCAATATCTCAAACTTCACAAACTCTCTGGTGAACTCTGGTTTAGAGGAGGTAAAAATCTGTCTGCAGTAGCCTTCTCCACCCTAGACACCCAGTAGCAGGTGTCTTTACTTGCTCTCCCAGCAGCAGGCAGCTCTGTGCCCCCTCTAGACCCCTCTTCAAGCCAAAGCAGCTCTCAGGGATCTGGCCAAGAACATGTTCCCCTGAACCAGCTCCTGAGATGTCCTATGTTGTGGAGATGCCGTCTCAGCCCTCGGATACTTATCTGCTACTGTATTTGGCTATAGTTTTTATAGGCTGCTCTTTCCCAGCGGCTTCTGAGAAGTAGGTCAAGGTACCCGCTTTAAGGGAGAGGTGCCAGGGGTTCAAGTCACCAGGCCTGGAGTCAGGAATCCTGACTATTTCAAGCCTCATAGCAAATCAGCTACCTGGTGTCTCAGGGACCCATTCTCCCCTCCGGTTCTCCTTCAGCCCTTCACTGGGTCTCCTGACATATTTTCCCTGAAGATGAATTCCCTGGAGCTGTCACTTTCTTCCCTCTTGCATCCCTCTGGAAGGCCCTTTAAAGCTGTTGGCCGCTCAAGGCTGGTACCCGAGCAAGATCTGCTGCAGTTGTGTGACTGATGGGGAGATGAGAAGCTTCTGCGCAGACTTGGATGAGTTGAGGAGTGGGGGTGGGGAGGGAGGCTGGAGATTCAGGAAGCTGAAGCTTGGACTAAAGAATCGGCCTGTTGGCATGGAATCCTGGGTACAAGTGAGGGACCTGTGTTTTGTGTGATGGTGGGAGACTGCTTCCTGCTTCTAAGCCTGCCTTTCTCTGTTACGCAGGGCAATTTAGTCTCTGGTTCAAAAGGAAACTGGGAATTGTGGTGCTTGCTCACGGCAGAGGGGATCCTTTGAGCTGCTGCAACAAAGGACATTGTTCAGAGTGACTGTGCTAATCAGGGCAAGTTTGACCAAAGAATAATAAGCTTTTCTAAGGCAAGTTCCTCTGGCCTGACCCAACCAGTCCCAGGAGGGCCCTGGGCTCTGAAGGCAGTGGCTGCCACAGCAGGTGCACTGCTGTTGGCCCAGGAATGGGGTGGAAAGTAGAGCAACTGCTTTGGTCTGTTCAGCCCAAGACCTTCTCCAGTCCAAACGCAAGTAATGAGGGAGGGAAATACAGATGAAGAGGAGGAGCAAATGCCAGTTAAATGGAGGAGAGGGGGCACAGGATTGAACCTGCATCCCCTGCAATGGAAGGTGGATTCTTAACCACTGGACCGCCAGGGAAGTCCTTGCTCTTCTGTTTTGACCTGTGAGCTGGAAGATTGCGTTCCAGCTTCCTTGGATGTAACATCACTACCCTAGCCTTCTACACCACCATCTTTTGCACATATTTTATCTAAACATCTTGATTATACTTCAGAGAAGCTGGGTATGGGCCAGATTCCTTCACCACTGAATGTATGGACCCAGAGGGACCTGAGTGCTCAGGCCAAAGCACCCCGGCAAAGGGTGCAGGCTGGCCAGAGTGACTCTATCCCTGGGCCCTTAGGGGCCACATACCAATGGGATCTAATTGGGAATACAGGTTGAGGGGAGGGTGAGGACCACTCCAGGCCTGGTTCAGTTATAAGAATCCAGAATCACTTTTGCAAAGGATGGTACCAACTAAAGTTGCCAGATAAATTATAGGTTGAATCTAAATTTCAGATAAAAAATTTTTTTAATATAACATGTCTCCCATATTTCATGAGACATACACTAAAAATTATTCCTTATTTATTCAATATTCAAATTTAATTGCTAAGTCTGCCAGCCTTTGATCTAACAGGGAAACCTTTGGATTGGGTGCTTAAGGCCCCAGACCACCTTTCTTGCCTCCCTTCCTACTTAGCAGCTTGTGGGTATTTAGTTCTCAGACCAGGGATTGAACTTGAACAGTGAGAGCAGTGAGAGTGCAGAGCCCTAACCACTAGACAGCTAGGGAATTCCCCTCCTTTCCTACTTCTGTTCCTCATCCTTAACTCTGTTCCAATCAGATGAAACTCCAGGCTGTGTCTCACATTCTCTCTCCCCTCTACCATCTTGACCTTTGCAAACTGTTGTCCCTCTGGCTGAAATTATTAATGTTTACATTATCTCCACATCTAATATCCTACCCATTCCTCAAAGCCCATCGTGAATGTTTTTTCCTTCCTGAAGCTCTACTCTGCTTCCTCTATGGATCTTCACCATAGTAATTATTACATTTTGTTATTATTTTTGCATGTCTCCCCTCTCCTAAGCACTTTCCACTGTATAAAACAGATAAAACAGAGTTATCAGTAAATATTTGATTAAAAGAATGAATTAGCCTGAAGGCCTAAATAGGGTCTATATTGTAAAGTCTAAATAAGGTCTGTGCTATATGTCTAAATGAGATCTGTGCTTCTTATGCACAATTTACCATGTTCTTCCTTGTCATGTAATATTGTATCAGCATTTGTCTTGTCATCTCTGCTAGAGATTTCACTCTAAAGGCAGACACTGCGTTTCCCACTGTGATGCGGACACCAGTGTTTAATGAATATATTTTGTGCTGCACAGATTGCAGGGGCAGGAGTCTCTCTGTGTGTTCAGACCAAGCTAGACTCCATTCTCTTGCTTCTGCCCTGGTTCAAGGGCATAAGTGACTCTCAGTAAATCTCAAAGTCACCTGACCTGATCCTAGAACTGAACAACAGAAGATGAGCTTCTTTGAGCCACCTGAGGGTCTCCGTTAAATGTGAGCTCCAGGAACCTTCTCAGAATTTCCCATGGGGCCCCTAAAACTTGCATGTGCTGCTAAGAGAGGTAAAGAGACAAAGGGACAGGTACAAAACTTGGAAATATCAAGGGAGTGGGAGAGGGTGGTGAGGCCATAGAGGAATGGGAAGCATGGGTTTGGGATACAACAGAGAGCACTGTTCCAAGAGTCCAGTGACCTGGATTCTCTCCCTGGCTCTGTCTCTGCCTTGGGTGAAAAAGGAAAGAAAAGGTATACATGAGTGCCAGTGTGTACTTATGTAGGTTTTATATTAAATTTCTAACAGCCCTGTAGGAAGCTGAGGCTCAGAGAGGGAGATAACTGGCCTATGGACACATAGCTCAGTGTACCAAGGAAAAGAACACAATTAACCTCTCACAGCCTCAGGTTCCTCTTCACTAAAATTAGAGACATGCTATCATCTTTAAGGGTCAGTTCAGTTCAGTCACTCAGTCATGTCCAACTCTTTGCGACCCCATGGATGGCACATGCCAGGCTTCCCTGTCCATCACCAGCGAGCCTACTCAAACTCATGTCCATCAAGTCGGTGATGCCATCCAACCATCTCATCCTCTGTCATCCCCTTCACCTCCTGCCTTCAATCTTTCCCAGCATCAGGGTCTTTTCCAATGAATCAGTTCTTCGCATCAGATGGCCGAAATATTGGAGTTTCAGCTTCAGCATCAGTCCTTCCAATGAATACTCAGGACTGATTTCCTTTAGGATGGAGTGGTTTGATCTCCTTGCAGTCTAAGGGGCTCTCAAGAGTCTTCTCCACCGCAATTCAAAAGCATCAATTCTTTGGTGCTCAGCTTTCTTTAGAATCCAACTCTCACATCCATACATGACTACTGGAAAAACCATAGCTTTGACTACACAGACATTTGTCAGCAAAGTAATGTCTCTGCTTTTCAACATGCTATCTCAGTTCAGTTCAGTTCAGTCACTCAGTCGTGTCTGACTCTTTGCAACTCCGTGAGCCGCAGTACACCAGGCCTCCCTGTCCATCACCAACTCCCAAAGTTTACTTAAACTCATGTCCATTGAGTAAGTGATGCCATCCAACCATTTCATCCTCTGTTGTCCCCTTCTCCTCCTTCCTTCAATCTCCCAGCATCAGGGGCTTTTCAAATGAGTCAGTTCTTCACATCAGGTGGCCAAAGTATTGGACTTTCAGCTTCAACATCAGTCCTTCCAATGAATATTCAGGACTGATTTCCTTTAGGGTGAACTGGTTGGATCTCCTTGCAGTCCAAGGGACTCTCAAGAATCTTGCAGCACCACAGTTCAAAAGCATCAATTCTTCAGTGCTCAGCTTTCTTTGTAGTTCAACTCTCACATCCATACATGACTACTGAAACAACCATAGCCTTGACTAGATGGACCTTTGCTGGCAAAGTAATGTCTCTGCTTTTTAATATGCTGTCTAGGTTGATCAAAACTTTTCTTCCAAGGAGTAAGCGTCTTTTAATTTCATGGCTGTGGTCACCATCTGCAGTGATTTTAGAGCCCAAAAAAAGAAAGTCTGTCACTGTTTCCATTGTTTTCCTATCTATTTGCCATGAAGAGATGGGACTGGATGCCATGATCTTAGTTTTCTGAATATTGAGTTTTAAGCCAACTTTTTCACTCTTCTCTTTCACTTTCATCAAGAGGCTCTTTAGTTCTTCTTCATTCTCTGTTATAAGGGTGGTGTCATCTGTGTATCTGAGGTTATTGATATCTCTCCTGGCAATCTTGATTCCAGTTTGTGCTTCATCCAGGCTGGCATTTTGCATGATGTACTCTGCATATAAGCTAAATAAGCCGGTGACAATATACAGCCTTGACATACTCCTTTCCTGATTTGGAATCAGTCTGTCGTTTCATGTCCAGTTCTAACTATTGGTTCTTGACTTGCATACAGATTTTTCAGGAGGCAGATGAGGTGGTCTGGTATTCCCATCTCTTTAAGAATTTTCCACGGTTTGTTGTGATCCACACAGTCAAAGGCTTTGGCATAGTCAATAAAGCAGAAGTAGATGTTTTTCTGGAACTCTCTTGCTCTTTCAATGATCCAACGGATCTTTAAGGGTCTCTCCTCCTTAACTTCTGTTGTTACTGTTCAGTCGCTCAGTAGTGTCCGATTCTTTGGGACCCCATGAACAGCAGCACACCAGACTTCCCTGTCCTTCACCAACTGCCTGAGCTTCCTCAAATTCATGTCCATTGAGTCGGTGACGCCATCTCCGTCATCCCCTTCTCCTCCTGCCTTCAATCTTTCCCAGCATCAGGGGAACTTCTACTAGCAGAATTTTGAGGACAAGCCCCTTCAACCATGCGGTAGATGTGAAATGGAGGCTGGGTGAGAAGCCTTAGGGAAGCCCTGAGTTAGGCTAGAATTTGTCTTCAGGCTATTGGCATGAGCCTTCTGCCCCTCTGTGTCTGAGTCCAGAGAGTGATCCCTGGGGCACAGGTAGAGAGTATCCTGGACACGGAGCATGTGAATTAACCATGTGAATCCGGGAGAGGAAGAGCAAGTGACTTCCTGCAGCGCTTGAGGGGTAGGACGGGGTGCATTTCTTGCATTCCTGGCCCAGGAAGGACGCGATTTGGTAGTGAGCACTTGACCAGAGAGTGGCTGGGAGGGTAATAGCTAAGGGCTTGATTAGGGAACGGGGGTTTATTAAGGGGGCCAAGGGAGGGGGTGATACTCCCCCCTAATTCCTCTTCCTGGCGCCCCCTGGCTTAGCCAATGCATTCTGGATAAATTTGGGGGAGGGGCTACATCTGCAGTTTCCAGCACCCCTACTGACCCTCGGGGCCCCCGCACGTTACGACAGATCTTAGCTTTCGGCCTAAGCATTCCAACCGGAGCAGGGCGGGTCACTTCCCGTAGGGGACGCTGCCGCTGGAAAACGCTCCACCCAGCACCTGGGGGCGACAGCCTAGGAAAGGTGCTTCTAGGGATCTGGGTTTCTAGGAGGGTGGGAATTGCAGGGGGCGGGGCGGGGTGGGGTGTGGGCGGGGCAGCCAGGCAGTGACTGAGCCCGGGGGGAGGGGCAATATTAGCATAGCCCCCGCCCCTCTCGGCGCAGCCCAGCCCAGAAACCCGAGCGGAGGCCGGCCGCGCTCAGCCCGGGCTGCTGAATGGGCGCGCGGCTCCAGTCCCCTGCCCTCGCGCGTCGGGCCCCTGCTCTCGCTCCCGAACCCGGTCCGGCTCTCGCCCCGCCCGGGCCTCCGCCGCCCGCCGACATCCGCCAACCCGGCTGTGAATGAAAGGCCGGCGCCGCCGGGGGCTGGCTGCAAGCGACGCGGCCTCCGGGGAGGCGCTCGCCCCGCCAAGATGTACGGTAAGGAGGGCTCTCTGCCTCCGGGCTGGCAAACTTGCAGGACGCGGACCATTGTCCCTCTGCGGGGCCCCAGCGAGGCCAGAGTGTGCGGACCCGGTGCCCGGCTGGGCTCTTTCTGTCGCTCCGTGTGCGCGCGCCTGCGTTGGGAGGACAAAGATGCTCAGGACCGGAGACCCAGGGGTCTTTATGGTCCTTCGGGCCGCTTGTTTGAGGGCTCTGGGGCGAGTGGGCGGTGGTCCGTCGGGGTGCGGCGGGGCTCCGGGGATCCGAAGCAGCTGGGTTTTGGGGAAAGCGAGTCTCCCTTGGTGCCGAGGAGACAGGAGGTGTTGGTGGAGGTGGTCGTGTGACAGCATTTGCAGAATTAACAAAAGCAGGTTGTACTGGGGAGTTTTATGTGGGAAGCCGGTACGGAATTGCGGGGAGACGCTCACTGGCTGCCTTGTGCCGGCTTCAAGGATGTGGGAGGCGGCGCCCGCGGTGCAGAGAGCTGGCCAGAGAGCCAGTTCTGGGAGACAGGTCTCGCCGCCCCTGGATGGACCTGGCCTCTGCCCGCCCCTGCCGCCCGTGGGACCCAAGCTCCCGAACTTCCGGGTATGCCCTCGGCAGTGCTGAAGGGGAGAGACGCTGCCGAGGGTGCCAAGCAGCTCTGGCTGGCCACCTCTGTCTGTCACCCGATCTCTCTTGCCCCCTTCCACGGCCATCCCCTCAACTGACGTGCAACAGTTAGCCAGACCCTCATGATGCCCTGTTCTGCCTTAAAATTTTCCAGGAATTCCTCTGGGTTTGGCGGCAGTGTGGGTGAAGAAAAGAGCACACGGGGTCCAAATTGCAGCCTGGAGGAATGGAGCACGGGAGACCCAGACCAGTTTAGAAATCAACTGCGTTATAGAGCCTCCAGCTGCTGTGTATGTGTCAGAGACAGACAGACAGAGACAGAGAAGAGAGAAAGGATACCCGTGGACCAAAGTCGTCAGAACTCAGGCTCTGGTAGCTATTTAGGGCCAGCAGAAGAGCTGCAGCTATGCTCAGCTCCCATCCCCGCAGCCAGGTAGGGGCTCAGGTGGCACCTGAGGGGTGAGTTGGAAGAAAAGCACATTCTGAATTTAATCCATCACCGAGTCTGCTTGGCTGCCTCACTGTGCAAACACTGAGTCACAAAGTTTGTTGGAGGCACAGGAAGCTGAGAGTGGAGTGCAGAGATGCTCAGCAGCCTCGTTATTTAGAGATACTTCACCTTATGATCAGCCTCCTCTCCTGCCCACTTTGGTCACACGTGCATTTCTGAACCTTGGGGAACATCAGCAAGTATCCTTTCTCTCCCAATGGGCCGAGGTTGGGGAGTAGAGTGGGAGGGGATTGACTTCAGAGCGTGTGCTGCTGGCCAGTGGGGACTCTGCAGAAATGGTAGCAAGGCAGTTATGTTTTATAAGCTAGAAGCTTGTGAGGTTCCCAGGAGAGAGCTATATTTTCTTACTCTCTGTTCCCCCCCTTCCCCATTCTTTTCTGCAGAGTGAGCAGCCTAAGGCTGCAGATCACTTGACAAAAGCATGTGACTGCAGGGGCACCTGCAGTGGGGAAGGAGTTAGGACAAGGCCCAACAGAGTGAGTAAGAATTAGGAATGCTAGTTCTGCTGGGTCGCCTGGCAGCATTCAGTCCAAGACTGTTTGATGACTGATCCCAGGATACCTGAGCGGTGGGGGTCCCAATTTACCCCTGTTGCGTGAAGCAAGTCAAGGAAGAGTTGGATGGTACAGAAAGGTGAGCTGGGAAGCTGGCTTATCTGGGTGCTATTTTTGGATATATCACGGATTTTCAGGTCTCTTTTATAATATGTTCTTATTCCTCCAGACACAAACAGCGATGGTCCTCACCCCTGAATCATTCATAGAAAGATTATAATGAAGGAATCCTCTGGGCAGTTGCCTGCAGCAGTCTTGCCAGCGCTGGTAGGGAGATGATTACTGAGTTTTAGGGCAAAGCCTTGTCTCAGGAGTTGTGAGAGGCACCCAGTCTCCAAGGGGAGGGCTTGTTGGCCTGGATTTTAGTATTTTCTTGATGCTTATGAAAAGAAAAGGTCCACGTCATACTTTCAATCATTCTGTCCTCAGAGGCAGTCGAATGATGAAATAAGAAGTGAATAGGGAGATTGGGAAGGTGTAGAATAATAGACTTCTTATATTTGGTTCTTATTTTTCTAGTGATTTATCCAGGGTGACACAGTTATATAGAAAGGGGCAAAATGAAAATGGGGGCTTCCAAGCCCAGTACCCCTTCCCTCCCCTAATGCCCTAGGTAAGTGCTCGTTAGGAAAATGCCACCAGGGATTTCATTAACTGATGGGCAGTGAGGCCCCTGTGTGGAGCCAACAGTCACCTAATAGCTTTAGGTAAAGGTGTCCCTTGACCATGCACCTGGTTACGGGATCCATTATCAACGTGCATAACCTCACTCCCATTGCCGCCTTTCAGCTGCATGGTGATGCTGGAGATCTTCATCTCCCCTCTTGTCTCCTCCTCACTTCCCTCTGTCCTCGACATCTCAGTCTCTCTGGGTCCTCAGTTTCTCCCATCTTCTTCCTCCCATCTATGGGAGAATAAGGGTCCCTTGTCTTTGCTAAAGGACACGGTATCATCTGGGACAGAAAGGATCCTAGACCTGGCATCAGCCCATCTCAACCCACAGTCAGATCATGGCCATTTCACCTTAGACAGGTGGGTTTGTCTCTTGGAATCACATCTCTGTATTAAATGACAAGATACTCATGTATCTCCCAGTTCTGTGCAAACCTCAGGGCTGGCACCTGGATGTGACAGTGCATTATAGGAGGTTCTGCACTCACAAGGCAAATCACTCAAGAGCCTGTGCCCTTCAGGTCCTCCTGGGCCTTTGCCCGTCTCTCTTCCTCTTTGAGGCTCCTGAAGATGCGTGTTTGCAGCATCTCCCCCACCTCCCACTTTAGCACACAAGTCACCTTGACCTAGCTAACCACTCAAGCCACTGAACCGCTTCTGCTTCCCTTCACCAGACTTACCCATGCCGCTCTGAACCATCACTCATTCCTAAACCCCAGTCACTTTTTGGAAATGGCTCTCCAAGAGGTCACAGGTGACTCCCCACAATCTTGTTTATACCTATGAACATAGATTGACAAGGGACCTGTGTAAATAAAAAGCACTTTATACTTGGGTGGGAAGACTGTGGGCAAATTCTCTGCAAAAAATGGATTCCCATTAGCTTTTTCTGTGTGTGTGTTATATGTTAGAATTATGTAATTAAAAGTTTCACTAACCCTTTCCCCGGGGATGAAGCCACAGTGGTCTTACCTGGAAGCCCCCCCACTGACCCCCCGAGGTGAGTCCAAGCTCTCTAAGAAATACTGCCCTCGGAATCAGGGCAGCTGGATATGAAGACGATTGGGATGGCTTTTCCCAGAACCCCTGTCTGGGTGGCCCCATCCCTCTAAAACTAAATCTGCCCTAACGAACCTCTCCTCACCTTTAGGTGCTGCCCCATCCCCAACACATGCCTTTCTTCAAGCTTTGTGATCCAGAAAGCTGACTGTGGGGAAAACAGCCATGACACACAGTTTCCTGTAAATGTGCCTTACAGAGCACTTGTGTGTGACTTGTGGATGGTGGGGAGACCTGCAAAGAGGGGCTGACTCCACCTGCAGCACAACGGCTCACCTTTGCAGACAGCTCCATGGATCCTGCTGCTCCTCATCACAGGAGACTCCCACAACATGCACACAGGCACACATGCTCCACTCTCGTCCCCTGAATCCTGAGGTGGCCCCATGATGCAGCATATGGTTCAAGTCGGGGTTGTGAGACTGCTCCCCCCTTTCCCTCCGACCCCTGTATTCCCCTTAGGAATGGATTCAGGATGAGTAGAGCCTATTTTCTCTCTTGTTGCTCACAGTTCAGTGATTTCAAATGGTTGCAGTTTTCTTCTTGCACATAAATAAAAACAAAAAGTTCACATCACATTATGGAAAACCTGGAAAAGTGAGGAGGGGAAAAAACCACCCGCAATCTTACCCACTAGAACCACCCGTTTATACTGTTCTATAAATTACCCCTGAGATTTTGTGCTCACCTGCCATGCCCTTTCTTTTCTCTTTCTCTGCCTGATCCTGGCATAGTAGCCTGGTTGTGATGGCGCCTCTGCCCCTCAGGTAACCTTGAACTTGACTTTCTGAGCCTGTCTCCTGGCTCTACAAAGTGACAATGCTTGTTTCATGGCAGGGATTAATCAGGGTCAGAGAGCTGCCCTCACTCTCTCTCTCCTTCCCTTTCTTCAGCTTTCTCTTGTCTCTCTGTTTCTTAGTTTTGAAACAGGTGCAAAAATAAAATAAATGAAAACTTATGTCTCAAAGCTCAATAACGGTGCTGTTCCTGGTATAAAGAAAAGGAAAAAATCTACTTGAAAAGCATCTTTTGGGAATTCCCTGGTAATCCAGTGGTTTGGACTCTGCACTTCACTGGAGGATGTGGGGGTGGGGGTAGGGACAGATTTGATCCCTGATCAGTAAACTAAGATCCTGCAAGCCACGGCACACTGCCAAAAAAGAAAGAAAAGCATCTTTTCTGCACCCTCCTCCGGTAGTCATCCAATATTTCTAGAAAACCTGGAATGCACAATAAACTATAAGCAAGTATAACTGCTTTTACTGTTTTGATATATTTTCTTTCATGCATTTGTTTATGTGGCTAGAATTATTCATTTCCTATAATCTTGTATTTTATTTTTTTCTACTTAACTTTACATATAAGCATTCCCCCAGCCCCAAGTTAACACAGAATCATTGGCTGCCATTTTTAATGTCCTGTAATAGTCCACTTAATGGACATATAATTTCTTATTGTACATTTAAGTTATTCATAAAGATTCAGTATTATAACCCTGGGAGGAGTCCCTGGTGCCCAGGGCTTTCTCTGGACTTTGGAATATGTCCCTAACACTCCAGTGAGTTGGGGCTTCCCGCCTGGTTCAGCAGTAAAGAATCTGCCTGCAATGCAAAAACTGCAGGAGATGTGAGTTAGATCCCTGGGCTGAGAAGATCCCCTGGAGGAGGGCATGGCAACCCATTCCAGTATCCTTGCCTGGAGAATCCCATGGACAGAGGAGCCTGGCAGGCTATAGTCCATGGGGTCGCAAAGAGTCAGACACGGCTGAAGCGACTTAGCATGCATGCATGAACACACACACCGATGTGTATAGGAATTTTAAAGCTTTTATATATTGTCAAATTGTTTTCAATTTGTATTGATTACACCAGCAGTTATGAGAGTACCTATCTCCTTTCACTCTCAAAAGCTTTAAAGATTGAGATTTTTTCCTTATCTTTGTTAATTTGATAGCAGACAACATTTTAACTTGTATTCTTTATTACTAGTGAAGTTAAACACTTCCTATGTTTTCTAACCTTTTGCGTTTTAGTGAATTATCGTATGAGTATGACTAGTTTATTTATTGAGGATTTAACCTTTTGTCTGTCATTTGCTTTATGCTTTGTATTTTGAAGGGAAAGAGACATGAACTGTCAAGTATTTGTGGAGTATCAACTTTATATGATACTACACAGAGCATCAAAAAGATGCCAATTCCAGTGGGCAAATGAGTTGTAAAGATCTGCAAAATATTGAACAATACAGAGACAGTTTCAGTAAAATTACACAGTTTTGCAAGGTGGAATGGAGTTACTCTTCAAATAGTCAGCCAGCAATATTTTGATTTGGAAGAGACCCCTGGGAGGTGGAGCCATTAGGAGAGCTTCAGAGGACAGCAAGCATTTGTGTGAGGTTTTGAGGGCTGTGAGGATGGGTCCCCGGGGGTGGGGCAGGCGTGCCAGGCAGACACAGCAGTGTCAGTGCACAGAGCCGGGGAAAGAAAAGACATATCCAGGGACAGTTAGGGGAGCTACCTGGGATTGGGCAGAGTTTAGGTGATAAAGTGTGTGATGAGAAGGAGATTTTGTCAGGATAAGGAGTTTTCACTTATCCCTATGAGCAGTAGGAGCCAGGGAAGAGTTTGAAACTGTCAAATGGCTGATTTTGCTCAACTGATGCTTTAAAGAAATGAAAACTAGGGGGCACTGTGCAGAATGTATGTGGGCGGGGAGGGGGGCGATGATGGGAAGATGAAGAAAAGAGGGAGATAGATGCTACAGCTGCAGGAGTGAGAAAGTTTTGGACCAGTTAAAACTGTGCATATGTAATAGAAGATGTTTGCCCCTTAAAAAAAGTAGTGATGGGAGTGGGTGGGTGGGAGTGGGCGCAGGTAGGGATAAGGTGAACTGAAACTTAAAAAATTCCCATGGTACATAAAATGTGGGTTATATACGAAGATATAAAAAATAGTTTGTTTATTTTGAAATAGGTGCTAAATTACCTCAAACAGTACATTTATTATAATCTAGCTAGTACTAAAGAGGATTTGGAGCATATATTTTACACATGCGCACACACACACACACCTGTGCTACGATAAATAAAGAGATCAACTCAAAGAAAATCTAAGAGTAAAACAGAGGGGAAAAAGCCAGAAATAAAGTCATATCAGGGAAAAAGTACCTACCACCTAGCCCTGTTGCAAATTCAGTTTTGAGCTTCCTGTAGCTCACAAGAGAAAAGTCATTTGCAAAACTCATGGCATCTATAAAACTTTTTAAAATGCAGTTGCCTAGGACAAATACAGCTTTTTGAGATGCTAAGATAAATTCCTCCCCGAGTTCCTCCTTAAGAGGAGATATTTCAAAAGTATTGGCCTAAATTCTTTTGAAAATATAGTTCCCCTCATTGGCTGTATCCCAGTTCGTAAAATATGAAAGAAAAGAAAGAAAAAGAAAGTCACTCAGTCTTTGCAACTCCATAGACTATACAGTCCATGGAATTCTCCAGGCCAGAATACTGGAGTGGGTAGCCTTTCCCTTCTCCAGGGGCTCTTCCCAACCCAAGGGTTGAACCCAGGTCTCCCATATTGCAGGCAGATTCTTTACCTGCTGAGCCACAAGGGGAGCCCTTTGTAGAGTATGAAGACTGGTCCAAATTGGAGTTGTGGGTTCTGACTCCTCCCTCAGAAATAGCCGCAGACTCTGCTCATGGCTTCCTTCCTAGTTCCGATAAGCCAGGACTTGCCGAGGCTCTTGCCCACCTTGGAAGCGGTGGATATTATTTTCTCCCTCCATGGATGAATGTCACTCCACGTGTCTTTTGAGAATTTGCTCCCTGGAGAAGCTATTCTTGCCTCTAGAGTCCATGGAAGCTGTCTATCCCTCTCATTCGCTTGCCTTACAGTAAGTCCCCTACATACGAACCTTCAAGTTGCAAACTTTCAAAGATGCAAACGTGTATCTGGTTCCAGCAAGGAACCTGAACCTGTGCCATCATGGCATGAGTTAAATTGCAGCTTTCCCTCCATCTCCTTTTGCTGAAGATCCTTCAGCTCTAGTAGCATCTCCCACCTTGTCTCCCTCCTCCAGTCAGTAACTCTTCTTGCCTGTTCACTTGAAGCCAGCTCCTGGATGCCAGCCGTTGTACTATACTACTGTACTTTTCAAGGTTCTATACTCTAAGATTTAAAATATTTATTTTTTGTGTTTGTTTTTTATGTATGTATTATTTATGTGAGAATTATTAGAAACCTATTACAATACAGTATTACATAGCCAATTGTGTTAGTTGGGTGCCCAGGCTAACTTTGTAGGACTTATGAACTTGCTCTTCGAACCAAACTCACTTGTATGTAGGGGACTTACTGTATTTTAATTCACTGCACAGCCATTGAGCACAATCTAATATTCCTCTTGTCTGTGTTTCCCACAGTCCACTTCTCTTGTTCTCTACTGCATCTTTAGGGCACAGAGCACTGCCTGGTAAAGAGCAGATGCTCAAAAACCTACTCTTTCATCCTTGTTGAATGAATGAACCCTGAGCTAGAGGTCTTTTCTAAAATTTATCTCTTTATAACTTTGTTTCCATTCATTGGGCACCACTATGTGCCAAGCAGTAGTCTAAGCACTTTTTGAGTATTTACTGATTTTTTTTTGTTGTTCAGTGGATAAGTCATTTCCGACTTTTTCTGACCCCGTGGACTGCAGCACGCCAGGCTCCTCTGTACTCCACTATCTCCCGGAGTTTGCTCAAATACATGTCCATTGAGTTGGTGATGTTATCTAACCACCTCATCCTCTGCTGTACCCTTCTCCTTTTCCTTCAGTCTTTCCCAGAATCAGGGTCTTTTCCAATGAGTCAGCTCTTCTCACCAGATGGCCAAAGTATTGGAGCTTCAGCTTCAGCATAAGTCCTTCCAGGGTTGATTTCCAGATATTCAGAGTTGATTTCCTTTAGGATTGACTGGTTTGATCTCCTTGCAATCTGAAGGACTTTCAGTAATCTTCTCTAGCATCAGAATTTGAAAGCACTTATTGATTTTTAGTTCAGTTCAATTCAGTCGCTCAGTCGTGTCCAACTCTTTGCGACCCCATGAATTGCAGCACGCCAGGCCTCCCTGTCCATCACCAACTCCCGGAGTTCACTCAAACTCATGTCCGTCGAGGTGGTGATGCCATCCAGCCATCTCATCCTCTGTCATCCCCTTCTCCTCCTGCCCCCAATCCCTCCGAGCATCAGAGTAATCCTCCCCAAATTCTGGGGATTGGGAATTATTATTCTCATTTTAGAAATGAGAAAATTGAGATGCTGAGAGTTTTAGTGACCCACCTGTGGCTGCACACTTAGGAGACTGCACTGGGATTGGAACCTCGGCATTCCAACTCCAGACTGTGGGCTCACCCCCGCCCCAACTCCTACACTGCTGTCCCTCGAATATTCCAAATGTTTTAGAGAATATGGGTCTTTCCTTTGCAGAGCTCCCTGTACCACAGAGAGTGGTACATGTTAATCTGGGGAGCGAGGAGAGTGCACATAACAGACATGAACTCCTGAGGGGATATGCCTTCTGGTTGGTTACAGGCCAGTCAGCAGAGAAGCTGGGAGCTGTCGCTTCTGGTTGGAGCCTCTGCTTCTTGGCAGCCTGCCCACCTGCTTTATGACTGTTTACTTTGTTGGAGAGAGAAAGGGCCCCAGGAAGAGTCTGGGGACCTGGATGAGGAAAGGGCAAGTAAGAGAGGAGTCAGGAGAGTAGGTTGGTGAGAGTGGAAGACAGAAGGCAGGTGCCAGGGACGTCATGAAAAACGGGAGCATGGGCTGCCTCTCGAAAGAGAGAGAGAAGGGGATACATGTATCAGATCAGATCAGATCAGATCAGTCGCTCAGTCGTGTCCGACTCTTTTCGACCCCATGAATCACAGCACGCCAGGCCTCCCTGTCCATCACCAACTCCCGGAGTTCACTCAGACTCATGTCCATCGAGTCAGTGATGCCATCCAACCATCTCATCCTCTGTCGTCCCCTTCTCCTCCTGCCCCCAGTCTCTCCCAGCATCAGTCTTTTCCAATGAGTCAACTCTTCGCATGAGGTGGCCAAAGTACTGGAGTTTCAGCTTTACCGTCATTCCTTCCAAAGAAATCCCAGGGCTGATCTTCAGAATGGACTGGTTGGATCTCCTTGCAGTCTTATTCACATTGAGGTTTGACAGAAAACAACAAAATTCTGTAAAGCAATTATCCTTCAATTAAAAAAATAAAATTAATGATACGAAAAAAAAAGAAAGAGAGAGAGATGGGCAGACAGGGTGGGGCTGTCAGCCAGCACTGAGTCACACATATGCCTGCTTTGCAGTGTTCTTAACAACATGGTCCATGGTCAGGGCTTGGAGAACTGAGAAAGACTCTGGAGATTGAGACATTCATTCATGGGAGGAGCTTCTGCTTTTCTGATAGTTTGACCTTGAATTTAGAACTCCTTCCCTACATCTTCAGGTCCATCCAGTCTAGAACCAGCGATTGTTGCCTCTGAGAGGTGGGGTTGGAACTTGGCTGTGTGTGTGAGAGAGGGATGGTGGTCCAAGTCCCCAGTGGCCACCTGCAAGCCATAGGTCCCTAGTTCCTCTCTCTGAGCATATTCCTCCCTGATAACAATGGGGATAATTAATTTGCTTTGTATGTGCATGCTGCATGCTCAGTCACTTCAGTCATGTCCATGTCCAACCCTTTGCGGCCCCATTGACTGTAGCCCACCAGGTGCCTCTGTCCATGGGATTCTCCAGGCAAGAATTCTGGAGTGGGTTGCCATGCCCTCCTCCAGGGGATCTTCCTGACCCAGGAGTGGAACCCTCATCTCTTACGTCTCCTGCATTGACAGGCAGGTTCTTTACCAGTAGCAACACCTGAGAGAGGGGTCAAATGAGAAAATGTCGCTGTACATGTATTTACTTTACAAAACATGATACCTATGAAGGGGGATATTATCACCATCTGAGTAATTCTTGTGGATGCTTCTGGGGCATGGCCATGCCCTCTCCAGAAACAGTGATAATCCCTGCTTACGAGGATACTTATGTCGTACTTCGACTGTATTTGTTAAAACCCTTAGACAGAAGTTTTGGGTAATAAGAATACAAACCTGAGAGCTGCTGCAGAATTGGCAAGCTGAGCCCCTGACTCTGGGAAGTCTGCTTGCCAGATGGGAGCCCTGAGAGGGGACATAACACCTATTCTGTTGAGCACTTGTTTGTCTCCTAGAGGACCATCTGCAGATTGGTGGGCCATGACTGTGTCCCTCTCATCTCTGTACCAGAAAGATGAGAAAATCTCTTAGACCACAAAGAGGACAGGAATGACATCTTCATCTAAGTCCTTAGAATATGCTAAATCCTTATGCGTTACAAAACTGTAGTGATGTTTAGTCATTTTGTGCAGTATATGCACTCAGAACAACCGGTATGGTGATGGACGTCGTTACATCGGTGGCTAAGCTGGGGACACAGAAATTCGGAAGACCAATCATCTGGCCAAGGTCACGCAGCTGGGTGAAGTTCATTCTCTCCACTGTCTCCTGAGCAAGTGTTCACAGAACTGCATGCGAGATTAAAACACTGCTTTTGTACCTGATGGCGTTGACGAGTGTCTTATGCCAAACAGTACATTTTCCCACAAGAGAATTCCAAACAGAATATTTCAGTAGCTTGTATGTAGTTTAGCTGTGCCTTTACATCTAGGAATACGGGTGCCTGGTGAGGACTTGGAAGCTCAGTGCCCTAATGCACATCCTGAATCTGCCTATAAATCTGAGAATTAAGATTTCTGGGCTCAAATGCCAACTTTTTCCTTACCCTACAGAACGACTCAGGTAAATTCAAGCACCTGGAACCAGGAGATTCGTAGCTTGGTAGGACTCCAAGCTTTATCATAACTATTCAGAAAGACTTCTCTCCATGTCCCAACTTTGTTTTTAGGTGAATGGTATGTGAAATAGCATTTATAAATTAGAACCTCTAAGGTACAAGCACATTTATAAAGATCTTGAGTGAAGATCTGTAGAAAGGCCCTGCTTGTAATAAAGTGATGCATTCCTAGCCTCACTCCTAGCCTCTCACTATTTGTGCGGGAGGTGCTCCTGGAGCTGAATCATACAGGATGGATGCTGAAAAAATTCAGAGCTCTGCAGCCTCCGCCAAGCCCTCTTTGTGTCCCCAACTGTATCTTATACTTTGCTGTTATTTTTATCATGTATTTGTCACACTAAATGTCATTTATTTCTTTACACAGTAGATCTGTGAACCTCTTGAGGACACAACCTCTATCTTAATCTTTGTTTTTCCTGGCACCTAGGGGAAATCTCTGGTATATAGTAAGAGCTCAGATATTTGCATTAAACTATAAAATAGTTATATGTATCATTCATCCAACTATACATACACATGTGGCAATCCAGGTTTCTAAGAAACCAGTGCTGGTGGGCTGAGGAATCTCCCCAAGGTCGGAGACAATAATATTTTATCATCTCACTTTGCCTTCCTGCATATATTATAATTTTGTATAGAATAAAATATTCTTTATAGAATAAAGAATATGCCAGAATATAACCACTTGGCTTTTCCTCCAGATTTTAATGGTGTTAGTCATGAGAAATAGCCACTTGGCCTACTGATGAGATGGTTAAGGCAGTTAGAGTGTCATTCCTACACATTTCTTTCTTGGTTTGTGGATCTCAGAATAAATGGTACAATCATTTTCTTCAAAAAGCAAGGTTACTTAGTGGCATAATTATGGGCAAATCTTTATTTTGATTTCCATTCATATCATCTGTGCATTATTCCTTCACAAAACATGAAAGATGAAAAGGCCTTTTGAAGCAAAAGCAATGAAATGTCTGTTTCTCATTGCTTGGAAGCACTGGCCAGAACGTTCCCAGATAAAGCACTCTGCTCCCTTGTGCTCCTTCCGTCTCAGGGCTGGAGCGCAAGGGCACCTGCAATAATTGGTATGCTGACCTTGGCTGGGGGGCTTATACAGCAGGGTAGGAAGGGGAAAAAATACCAGCATCATCCCACTGTTTTCCTCAACCCCCGTGAGAGGCCTGGCCCTTCTAGCAGGCCTGGACCCAGGGGCTGCTAAATAAACATGTCCAGTTGTCTGTCTGTCTTGAGAAATTTCACCCCCAAAGCTATACTGTTCCCCAGCACTGCTGAGAATGTCCTATTCTCCCCCAGACAACACTGTCAGAGGAGAACAGGCCTGAGCGTTCCGGGGAGGAGTGGGTGGTGCTGGACCTGGAACAAGGCCTCCCTTCTGCTCTCTCAAGGGCATTCGTTGCCGCATTGGGAGGGAGGGTTGGCCGGCAGGGTGACTCAGGCAATGTTGCTGTGTGAATCTGGGCAAAATTCTCAACCTCCCTCATATTCTCTCATCTGTAAGTTGGGAGAGCTGGACTGGATGGTCTTTAAGGGTTTCCCAGTTCTTATGTCTGCACTGGGGTTGAGGCGACTGGTCTGTCCTATGAGTGAGACAGCAGGGACCGGGGGTGAGGGGCACACCCATAGCAGAAGATCTAAGTGGTAACTGTGTAGGCGCTGTGGTCTTGGGTTCTTTATGTAACCTGGCCATGCACCCGTTTCCTCATTGATAAGACCAGGATAATGATCCCTTTGTTAATTCAAACAGTGCCTGTCCTGGGGTCCTGTTGAATGAACTGATACTTGCTGACAAGTATGCTGGGGTAGGCGTGGAGAAGAGGCGTGTGTCTTCCAAGTGCTGGGCACTCTGATTCTTGCTCTGTGTGCATTCACATTTCACAAAAGCCTTACGTGGTAGATATTCTTTTCCCCTCTCCCATCTTCATATAGGGCTTCCCTGGTGGCTCAGATGGTAGAGTTTGCCTGCAATGCAGGAGACCAGGTTCAGTCTCTGGGTTGGGAAGATTCCTTAGAGAAGGAAATGGCAATCCACTCCAGTATTCTTGCCTGGAAAATCCCATGGACAGAGGAGCCTGGCAGGCTACAGTCCATGGGGTCACAAAGAGTCGGACATGACTGAACGACTAACACATTCAATCTTCAAATAAGGATAATGAAGTTCAGAGAAATTAAATACCTTGTCCAGGGTCATCCAGCTCATTGAGTAGCATAACTAAGAAAAAACCCAAGGCTGGATTTTTTTCCAACACTTTTTACTTCTAGTCCAAATGTATTCTTATTTAAAACACCATTATTAATTGGACTACATAAAAATTTAAAACTTTGATGTACCAAAGGACACCATCAACAGAGTGATAAGGAAGCCCATGGAATGGCAACCCAGAAAATATTTGCAAATCCTGTATCTGATAAGGGAATTCTATCCAGAATATATAAAGACTGCCTACAACTCAGCAACAGAAAAACAACTTGGTTAAAAATGGGAATAGGACTTGAATCGACAAGCCGGACACAACTGAGCAACTTCACTTTCATGCATTGGAGAAGGAAATGGCAACCCACTCCAGTATTCTTGCCTGGAGAATCCCAGGGACAGAGGAGCCTGGTGGGCTGCCATCTCTGGGGTCGCACAGAGTCAGACACGACTGAAGCAACTTAGCAGCAGCAGCAGCAGACATTTCTTCAAAGACAATATATAAATGGCCAACAAATACATGAAAAGATGCTCCATATCACTAATTATTAGGGAAATGCAAATCAAAACCACAATGAGATGCCACTCCACACTGATTAAGATGGCTATTATATATATTTTTAAAAAGCGGGAAATAACAAGTGTTGATGAGTGTGTACAGAAATCGGAACCCTGTTCACTGCCAGTGGGAATGTAAAATGAAAATAATTTCCACAATGGAAAATGGTATGACAGTTTTTGAAAAAAATAAAAAACAGAGCTACCATATGATCCAGTAATTCCATCCCTAGATATGTATCAAAAAAAGCAAAAGCAGGGCCTCAAAAAGATACAGTACACCCATGCCCACAGCAGCATCAGGAGAAACAGCCAAAAGTGGAAACTAGCTAAATATATCTAGACAGATGAATGGATAAACAAAATGTAGTATGCACATTCAGTGGAATATTATTTAGCCTTGAAAAGGAAGGGAATCCTGACACGTGCCATGAAAGGGATGAACCCCAAGGATGTTGTGCTAAGTGAAGTAAACCAGTCACAAAATGACACACTCTGCGTGATTTCATTCATGTGAGATACCTACAGCAGTCAGCTTCATGGACAGGAGGTAGGACAGAGGTCACTAGGGGCTGAGGGGATGGGGTGTGGAGAGTTGTTTAATGGGTACAGAGTTTTGCAAGCTGAAAAGAGTTCTGGAGCACAATTCATGCTGGGAAGATGACCTAGCATTGGTTACCTTGTTGCTTGGGATGTATATAAAAGAAGACTCAGCAACTAACACCATCATATTCTTGGGATCCTTAGAAAAAACTCCTCCAACTTAAGGATGTTATTAAAGTGCCATCTTTCAAAGAAAATCTATATAATATCAAGGGCATGTCTATGGCTGCATTCTTATGAAAGTAGCTAGAGAAATGATTGTCCAGTTTGGAGATTTTGTTGCAGATGATCTGTGTGTGTGCTATGTCGCTTCAGTCGTATCCGAGTCAGTGTGACCCTATGGACTGTAGCCCACCAGGCTGCTCTATCCATGGGATTCTCCAGGCAAGAATACTGGAGTGGGTTGCCATTTCCTCCTCTAGGGGATCTTCCCGACCTAGGGATCGAACCTGCATCTCCTCTGTCTCCTGCATTGGCAGGTGAGTTCTTTACCAACAGTGCCACCTGGGAAGCCCACAGATGGTCTGATTTAATGGCAAATGTGTTATCCACATTGTGGAGGTATAGCTCAAGGTATGTCTCAAGGAGCTAGCCACTGTCTTTTGAGAAGTAAAACTGAGGTACCAGGAGAGGTCATATGACTGCCAGTGGAAAAAAGAGTGTCAGACATATCCCACCAAAGAAAACAAGCAGTGAATTCAGATATTGGCCCCAAATGAACCACAAAAGTTGGTGCTTGAAATTGCAGATTGATATTTGGTGGAGCTGTCTCTTACACAGGCAACACCAAATGACCTGCTCTGAGGTCAGCAGCAACAAGCTTTATTTATTTACAAAAAAAAGCTAATGCCATGCTAGAGAACCTGTCATCCATGCATGTGTACTAGCCCTGAAAGAAACCCACTAGAATACTAATAGTGGTTATTTCTGGGTGATAGGATCCCAGGTGATTTTTAAACTCTTTTAAAAACTTTTGGTATATATCTAGGGATGGAATTACTGGATCATATGGTAGCTCTGTTTTTAATTTTTTGAAAGTTTTTAAAAGAGTTTATAAGAGTTTTTAAAAGAGTCACAGATATAGAAAGCAAACTTAGGCTACCAGGGAATAAATGGGGGGGAGGAATAAATTGAGAGATTGGGATTGACATATGCAAACTATTTAAAATAGATACCTAATAAGGACCTACTGTAGAGCACAGGGAACTCTGCTCAATACTTTGTAATGGTCCATATGGGAAAAGAATCTAAAAAAAGAGTGGATATATGTAAATGTGTAACTGATTCACTTTCCTGTATACCTGAAGCTAATACAAAATTGTAAGTCAACTATGCTCCATTAAAATTTTTTTTAAATAAAATAACACATACACATACAAACCCCCTTATTTCATATTTTTCACATGTTGTATAGTAAGCATGTCTTTTAATGGCAGAACATAGATATGATCCAAAGTGTTTTTCATCATCAAAGGCCTGTGGATGGTTATCGAACATCTTCTAATTATGTTTTAGATATAATTAGGCAAGTTCAATTCAGTCACTCAGTCATGTCTGACTCTTTGCAACCCCATGGACTGCAGCATGCCAGGCTTCCCTGTCCATCACCATCTCCCAGAGCTTACTCACACTCATATCCATCGAGTCAGTGATACCATCCAACCATCTCATCCTCTGTCATCCCTTTCTCCTCCTGCCTTCAATCTTTCCCAGCATCAGGGTCTTTTCCAATGTGTCAGTTTTTCGCATCAGGTGGCCAAAGGATTGGAGCTTCAGCATCAGTCCTTCTAGTGAATATTCAGGACTGATTTCCTTTAGGATGGACTGGTTGGATCTCCTCACTGTCCAAGGGACTCTCAAGAGTCTTCTCCAAAACCACAGTTCAAAGCATCAATTCTTCGGCACTCAGATTTCTTTATAGTCCAACTTGCACATCCATACATGACTACTGGATAAACCATAGCTGTGACTAGACAGTCCTTTGTCAGCAAGTGATGTCTGTGCTTTTTAATACACTGCCTAGGTTGGTCATAGCTTTTCTTCCAAGGAGCAAGCATCTTTTAATTTCATGGCTGCAGTCACCATCTGCACTGATTTTGGAGCCCAAGAAAATAAAGTCTGTCACTATTTTCATTGTTTCCCCATCTATTTGCCATGAAGTGATGGGACCAGATGCCATGATCTTAGTTTTTGAATGTTGAGTTTTAAACCAACTCTTTCACTCTCCTCTTTCACTTTCATCAAGAGGCTCTTCAGTTCTTCGCTTTCTGCCGTAAGTGTGGTGTCATCTGTATGTCTGAGGTTATTGATATTTCTCCCCACAATCTTCATTCCAGCTTGTGCTTCATCCATTCCAGCATTTCGTGTGATGTACTCTTTACATAAGTTAAATAAGCAAGGTGACAATATACAGACTTGATGTACTCCTTTCCCAATTTAGAACCAGTCCATTGTTCCATGTCCAGTTCTAACTATTTCTTCTTGACCTGCATACAGATTTCTCAGGAGGCAGGTAAAGTGGTCTGGTATTCCCGTCTCTTTAAGAATTTTCCACAGTTTGTTGTGATCCACATAGTCAAAGGATTTAGGGTAGTCAATGAAGCAGAAGTAGATGTTTTTCTGGAGTTCTCTTGCCTTTCCTACGATCCAATGGATGTTGGCAGTTGGATCTCTGATTAGGCAAGAATACATGCAAAAACAAATCAATGCTGATAGAAGTTAGAAATTAGATAGTGGTTGGGTGCAGGGGTTGGCTGAAAAAGAGAACTCTCTGGGGACATCCCAAAGTTTTGTCTCTTATTTGGGCGGTGGTTACACAAGTGTACAAACAGTTGTGGAGACTCTCAGCACTGAACTGGGAAGATCTGTGCATCTACTGCATGTGAATTATGTTGCAATAAGACAGCAGGAAAGCCGGGGAAGGAAGAAAACAGACATGCAAACAATCGCGGGTCTGTTTTGCATCGCTGGCAGTTGGTGTGCCAGAAGACAGCCAGGGATCTGTGCCAGCCAGCACCGAGCTCTTACCCGAAGCCCAGCAGGGTCCCCAGCACCCCAGTGAAAGTGCTCATTGAGAGCTGCTAGTCAGGGCTCACACTGCTGGAAAACTCACATACTGAGAAGAGAGTAGAAGAAGCTGACCCAGGAAGTCCAGCCTGGCGTTGGCAGCTTGGAGGCTGATGGAGCCGGCTGGGCAGTGGGCAGAGAGCCTATAAAAAAGAGCCATCTGGTGCAAGGCCTTTTGAGCATTGCCAATGGCATCACTGAATCTCACTGGACCTTAAAGACAGAACACAGGCCAGCTTGACCAGGCCTGCAGCCCTGTCTCAGCATCAGCACAGACACGGCCAATGGCTAAGCAGGGCTGGGTGTTTGTGCAGGACTGATTTTTCCATTTCTTCCTTGAGGCTTCTGTGACCTCCCAGGGATGTCATTCTCCTAAAAATGCATAGCCTTTTAATAGCCTTATTATTCACCTGTTTCTTAATAATGTGCTGGCTTGTGACGTCTTTGCACAAAGATCTACATCTCCCTAGCTAAAATTGGATTTTTTTTTTCTAATGGCACATGAAAGTGGATAAAACTCAGTATCTCCTTTATAGCCCTGGGGTGAAGTGTGAAAACACTATAGTCAGATAGGCCTGGATTTGAATCCCACTATCTCAGATAACAGTTGTGTGATTTTGGGTAAGTTTTTCAACTATGCTACGATTTGTTTTGCTCATCTGTAAAATGGGGACATAGATCCCACCTCAGTGTTGTTGGGAGGATTGAATAAAATAATTCATTCAACCCTCTTAACAGTTCCAGATGCAAAGAGCGAGCTTAATGTTAGCTGATGTAGATGTTAATAGGAGAGGTCATAATACATATTTTACTATCAACAGATCCTTTTTAATGACAACATAGCAGTAACAGAGCCACCCCTCCAGAGGCTGAGGGTCTGATTTAGAGAATGTAATCGCCACCCCTCATTTAGAACTTTTTAAGAAGCTGTCCCTGGCCAGCTGGGTTTCTGCTTTCAGGACCCAGCCTGCTCAGCTGCTTTTTCACACTGTCTGCTTTTTGCTTCTTGCAATGTGGGCAGGCCCTGCTGGAGGGACACTCTTCTTCATGCAGGTATATACCCAGTAAGCCCGTGTGCACTCAAACTGCGTCATTAAAAATGGGTCTTGGCTGTGATTGGACTGCTGCTTACATGGCAGTTTTAGTGTGGCTCAACCTGGCACTTGTTTGGGTTTGGTTTGGTTTTTGCAGAATTCTGGTGCTTGCTCCTAATTCTGTTTTGCATTTCAGAAGTGTTGCTTCTGAAACTCCCCTCTGGCGCCAGGGTCACCCCGTGGTCCGGCTTTATCTTTTAGCAGCTCCAGGCACAGTGCCTGTTTTGTGTTCCAGCACCACTGCTCATGCTGTGACAGACTCTCTGATTATATATTTGGACCTTTGAATGATTGATCTTGGAATCTTAGCCTTTAAGAGTCTGCGTCTTAAATCTGTTAGTTCATCTGTATATTTAAGGCATTCACTCTTGCTCTCAATCATTTTGGCTCCGTAACAATGAAGCTTCCTCCGGTTTCTATATTTGATACGGTGTGTTCAGTTGGAAAGATAGAGGTGAGTAACCTTACTTTTTATAGGCTGCCTGGTGACCATAGTAGGAAACTGGACATATAAATATCATGGGAATGGGGAAAGCATAAATGGTAAATCCCAAGTCCTGGTGTATGGTTCTTAGCTCCAAACTTAAACTAAATCAGCAGTGAAATTTCTAACACCGTATTGTTTTCATGTAATGGATTCTACTCCCTGAGCTGTAGACCCTTTGAGGGCACGAGTTATCCATCAGAAGGCTTCTTAACCCCATAGTTTCTGTGTTCTTAGGAAAAAAAAAAAAAAAATGAATGCCTCAATGTGCTGAGTTGTAGATATCCAGATGGATAAATTTCAGATGAACAAATTCTTATCGTGAGCTCAGAACACCTTACAGACAGCTATGTACAAAAGCGTTATTAACCTCCACCCCACCCCACCCGCCTTGATCTCATTTATTTGGATTCACTCAGTTTTAAAGGCCCACAAAGTACTTCCTTCCATATATGTAACCAATACACTGCTTATACTGATGAAGTTTATAAAGTAAGTACCAATTAAATTATAAAATGCCAACAATGCTCTGTTAGCGGTAATTCTATCATCAAAGCTATAAAAATAGCTCCAGGGTCCTAAGGCCACAGTGGAAGCAGGTCTCAAAGCCACCTCAGAAGTTCACCCTCAGCCCCGGGGCCTGTGCTGCTGCTGATCTTGGAGGCAGCCTGGACTTCTTCAATTATTCACACCTGGTAAGGGCTGAGCCTCCAAAGCCCTGTGTTCCCATGAACCACATAGAGGCAGACCAAGCACTGTCAGTGGTGGTGTTTTTAAATCAATGTTTCATGTAATATTTCCCGATGCTTCTAAACCAGCAGTCATGGAAGCTGAGATTACCTCTTCTCTTCCCTTAATAGTCATTTAGGGAATTCCCTGGTGGTCCAATGGCTTAGACTCCGGGCTCTCAATGCAACAGAGCCTGGGTTCGATCCCTGTTCAGGAAATTAGATCCTGCATGCCTCAACTAAGACCCAGAACAACCAAACAAACAAATATTAAAAAGAAAAGTCATTCCCCACTTGGCTCATTTTATTTGAGATTCTGAGGTCAACTCTACTGAAAACCTGTCTGGAAGATCACCAGTTGAGGCCTGATTGCTGGGTCGTTTGCCTTTGCCTTCTCAGTTCCCACTGTTTTGTTTCCTCTCTGGACTTTTTTCACTTTTCGAAACTCACTCCCTGCCCCAAACTGCAGTGGCCCGGTGCCCTCCGGGTTCCTCACCTCCCTCTGTGATGGCGGATGCTGTGCCAAAGCCAAGAGGCCCGGCCATTTCTGTCTCTAACGTGGCTCCTAGGAAGCCCCTCCACTCCCGCTTCAGCTGTCAGCTCTGTTTGGTGGCCCTCTTGTGTAAAGGAAGGGAGAGAGGCTGAGGTTAGCCTGTGTTCCGCCCACCCCATCTCTGGTCCTGCTCCCAAATGTCGTCCCTCGGCTCTGGGGCTGGTGAGACCCCCGTCAGAAGCCTCTGCTTCCTCCTGATTCCCCTTTCCACTTATTTCTGCTTCACCACAGGCCAGAGACTGAATATGTGCCGCCCGCCTGCACTGCAGGCTCACCCTGTGTGACTCCCCTACATACCTAGTTCAGGGTCTTGTCTTAATCCTCTGCCAGGGCCGTCACAATCTTCGTGACTTCCTGGCCATGCCCCAACCATCTAGACACTGGAAGTAGATTCCTTATGCATTGTAAAGCACAATAAAAGGTGACCTGGTTGTTATTTAGTGTAATGACAGTCCTCCCCCTTGGCCTGGCATCCGCGGTAATCTTACCACCTGGCCCTTCCCTGACACCCCAGCTTCCCTGCATCCAGGGGCATCTCACCACCTGACCCTTGCCTCACACCCCAGCTTCCATCACACAGCCCTGGACAGACTGACTTCTCTCAAAGGCTCTCCTGGACTTGGACTTGGCTCCTCTGAGCTTTTGCAGATGCTGTTCCCCCTGTCTGGAAGGCCCTCCCTTCTCTTTGTCACCACCTTATCTGTTCCTCATTTCTGTTGGGCAGCACCTAAGCTGAAATGACACTTCCATCCTCTGATGTCCCAGCACACTGGCTCTCTGACTCAAGTGATACTTGTCCTTTTGTTATGGCTGCTTGAGAGCATGCCCAAGGGGATGAGGACTTGTGCATCCTGTTTTGTCTTTTTTTTTTCCTATCTATGTCTAATGGACTTGGTTCATTTGTGTTGTTTGCCTGGTGTGTGCATGAATAAATGAGATGACGCCAGGTCTTTAGTCAGCTGCAGTGAGAACCAAGCTGAGCAAGTACAGAAAACGGTCCGTGTGTGTGTGTATGTGTGTTTTGAACTCTTGGATTCCATATCTTTGAACAGAAAGTGATTCCAATCAGATTTTGTGAGGAGTTTCATCCCAAAGAAAAAAATGGGAGAAACATTAAAAATTATATTTATTTTATTTTTTTTTATATTTATTTTAAATTAGGTGGGGAGTAATATAAAATCTTTTTGTTGGGGAAGGAAATTCAAATAAAAAGTAAAGCTTGAAATCAGAGCTTCTCAAGGACCTTTGTGCGATGATGCAAATGTTCTTTATCTACACTGTCCAATGAGGTAGCCACTAGCCAGCTGTGGCTATTGGACACATACAGTGTGGCTAGTGTGTCTGAGGAACTGAATTTTAAGTTTTGTTTGATTTAAATAACCACGAGTGACTGGTGTCTCCCTCATCTCCTCATTCCACGCTGGAGGTAACCTGATGACCCTGCTCTGTGTGACCTTACAGGTCTTTCTTTGTGTATCCACAGCATATTTCACGCACATATTTACACATGCACCAGTGAGGGTTTGGCCAGTGAGGGTTTTGCACATGACATCAGGGAGATCTATCATAGTGGCGCTCTCAGCTCTGCTCTATTCATCTCAACTGCTGCACAGTGTCCATTGCATGAATGCTCCTTGGTCTATTTAGTCATTTCCCTATTGAGGTACATTTAGGTTATTCCAAACAAAGCCACCAATTCATTCATATCTGCTTCCTTGTACATATGAGCAGGTGCCAGTACTAAGAATGGGATTTCTGAGCCAAGGAGAGGAAAAGTGCTGATATTCCATCTGTGAACCTCCTAGCTCTGGTTCTCCTGGGCTGATCGTACAGGGTCAGGGTTGATATGACCTACCAACCCCCATATCTGAGACTGTGTTGGGGAGCCCTTGTTATTATTATTACTTTTTTGTAGGAAGCTGGCAGCTGTGTTCTAGTCTGATCTTTGTTTTCACTCCCCATGCCGAGAAGCTGAAACCTAGATTTTATCAAACAGGCTGTGATGAGCTCTGAAAATACTGAGATATTAATAACAGTTTGAAGATGACAGGCACAGACAGCATCCATCTACAAGTGAGTTCGGTGCAGACTTGGACAATCTGGAATGTTGAGTGCCTCATATTCAGTTAGATTTCCTGAACCGTGTTCGCTAGACCCATCTTGGGACACAAATATACTGATAAGATAACTTGGTTTAAAGATCTGTGTATTTGCTAGCATTTGATACTGGGTGTTGAGCAATGGGTAAAACAAAGACTCATTGTCTGATCTGTACCAGAGTCACTTTCTAAATGAGGGAAAGGAGGTCCAGGCCCTAGGGATGGCTGGGAGTCAGTGACATTAAAGTGAGAAGAGAAGCCATCGCACACTTGTGGCGGCCACCGTTTATCTCATGCCATACTTCCCCCCACCCCACCCCCCTTTTCAAAGTGTGCTGAAATAAAAGTTATTAAAGATTCCACAGCAAGTTTTTCCTCTCCCAGTAGTGATTTAAAATTCAACCCTGGAGGGGTTAGTGATGGCTGAGCTGAAATGAAAAATGGAGGAGGAAAAGGGTGAGCAGCCCATAGCATCCTTTAAATTAGAAATGTCCCATCACAGCCAGGAGTGGGAGTGATTCCCTGTGCAACAAAGAGCTGGGGAAAGGAGAGAGGAGTGAAGTGAGCCCAGAAAAGGGAGCAGAGGCTCAGAGAAAGCAGACCCTGCTCACCAGACTCTGTTGTTGTTGTCAGTCACTCAGTCGTGTCCGACTCTTTGTGACCCCATGGACTGTAGCCTGCCAGGCTCCTCTGTCCATGGGATTTCCCAGGCAGCAATACTGGAGTGGGTTGCCGTTTCCTTCTCCAGGCTTATAGACAAGCAAAATTGAGGCAAGAGGGAATTGCAAATATCCATACAGTGTTCATGGAAATGAAAATCAAGGAGAAAATTCCCTGTGGTTTGATACACCAGCAGGTCAAGCTGTTTTTCTTTTCTCCAAATCCCCTGTCCTAATTTAATCATAGTTTTCATGTGAAAGTATATGAAGTATATGAAAGTGAGTCTCTCAGTCATGTCCGACTCTTTGCGACCCCATGGACCATACAGTGCATGGAATTCTCCAGGCCAGAATACTGGAGTGGGTAGCCTTTCCCCTCTCCAGGGGATCTTCCCAACCCAGGGATGGAACCCAGGTCTCCTGCATTGTGGGTGGATTCTTTACCAGCTGAGCTATCAGGGAAGCCCTTAATTTTCATAGGTTGGCCCATACTGTGGATATAGTTTTGTGCATATACACCTTTCTCATCCAACACTCCACTCTAGGCATTTTTCCATGCTGTCACCTGGTCTTCCAAAGTATGCCAATAAGGTTTGCACTTAAATTATTTATTCAAATGCGTTGGCAGCCAGCTGGCTAAGTTACACTGGGTTCCTTCATTTGCAAACATCATGATGGTAGTGTATGCCTATGATTAATAGACATCAGAAAACAGAGTGCAGTGCTACAGGCTTCTCTCTGTTGTTTGCCTTCCAGATTTGTAATTGGCTTTCGGTGCGTTGATTTTACTGGGTGGTGTTCTGGCCCTAATCTACCTTCTTTCTTATGGTTGGTCCCCAACCTCTCATGTCACTGTGGTGATGTGATATTACTGACATTGTCATTCCACAGTGGCAGGAAGAGTTTCTAAGCCCATTTCCAAGACCAGTGTGGGCAGGAAGCCACCGCTGGGGGTGAGACATCCCCATTTCTATCATTAATTCCAAGTTCCGGACCCCTCCCCCCACCTTTGTGCTGTCAGTTACGGCTGTGGGTTGTTCTCACTCAGGTTTGGCCCATCTGGCTCTTCCTTTCTCTTTTGCCACTACCCATATTTCCCTATGTCTTCATTCCAGCTCCTTTAAAAGAAGAATTATTTATGTGGCTGCCCTGGGTCTTAGTTGTGGCTTGAAGGATCTAGTTCCTGACCAAGGATCAAACCCGGGCCCCCTGCATTGGGAGCACAGAGTCTTAGCCACTGGACCACCAGGGAAGTCCCAGATTCGGCATCATCTGGCTCTTTCTCTTTCTTTTCCGCACCACCTGTATTTCGCTATGTCTTGGTTCCAGCTTCTTCTCTTGATGGCCTTCCTTCTTCTGCTGTCTCTAAACTCAAACTCCAGTGGTCATATTACTCTTGATTGGTCTTCCTAGAGTACACTAGTCTCATCCTCTTACGCCTCCTTTTCAACAAACCTTCAAATAATTCCCCCTTACCTAGAAGATCAAATCTGGAGTCCTTACCTGGGCAGTCAGAGCTTCTTGTATACTAAGGACTTGAGAGGCTTCTGCTTGAAACCTCTCGATCTAGTCTTGGCCATTTTCTGTCCCTGAAGAGGCAGTTCAAAGTCTCAAGTCTTAAAAATATCCATATCTCTTGACTCAAATTCTGAACATAATCCAGAAAGTGAAACAATCTGTAAGGTACACACCCTCATTTCAACCTTATATTTTTATTTTTTTAATTTTAAGTTTATTTATTTTTTAATTGAAAGATAATTGCTTTACAGAATCCTGTTGATTTTTGCCAAACATCAACATGAATCAGTCATAGTCAACCTTATTTTTTAATAGCATGAAAATATAAATGAGATAAATGTCAAATAATATGGAAACAGTTCAGTAAATGGTTATAGATCTTCTCCCTGGAAATTTAAGCCACACTAACAATGATAGTTCTGATGACAATTTAGCAACAGGAAAAATGCTTATGAAATAGGATGAAGGGACCAGAGAGCTCACCTTTATGGAGTGCCTACTGTGGGATGGCTTCCCTGGTGGCTTAGCGGATAAAGTGTCTGCCTGTAATGCGGGAGACCCAGGTTCGATCCCTAGGTCGGGAAGATCCCCTGGAAAAGGAAATGGCAACCCATTCCAATACTCTGAAAAATCCCATGGACGGAGGAGCCTGGTAGGCTACAGTCCATGGCATCGCAAAGAGTCGGACACGACCGAGCGACTTCACTTTCCACTTTCCACTGTGTACCAGCTCATGCTAGGTGCCTTGCTCATCTCCCACAGATGAAGAAATCAGCAGAGAGCTTGGATGACCTGTCTGAGGTCACACAGCTCATAGTCCCGTGCTAAGTCACTTCAGTCGTGTCTGACTCTGTGTGACCCTGTGCACTGCAGCCCACCAGGCTCCTCTGTCCACTGGATTCTCCAGGCAAGAATACTGGAGTGGGTTACCATGCCCTCCTCCAGGGGCCCCAGATATCAAACCCACGTCTCTTATGTCTCCTGCATTGGCAGGTGGATTCTTTACCACTGGAACCACCTGAAAAGCCCCATGTAATCCTTTACTTAACACTTTCTCTTGCCTGGGCTGCCCCTCCCCTGCACTTCCTTTAAGACTCTGTTGAAATTCTACCATCCCTGAGAAGTCTTCCTTAACCAACCCAGCCTAGGGAGCATGCCTTTACCTTTGAGTCACTGCTGTAACACATGAAACTTTCCTTGAGAAACGTCAAGAAAAGTACACCCAGGCTGGCTTAGATTTTATTGACTGACTGCTCCTTTTCTCTCCAGCTAGACTGTAAGAGCCCCGAAAGCCAGACTTGTGTCTTGGGAACACTTCACATCCCCAGGAAGCCTTTGGCACAACAGGTGCCTGTGATAGGTGCTCTGTATATGTGTTGGCAAACCTTAATTCTCCCTCCATTGTAGGCAACTGAGTGTGAGGCTGGCTGGCCACCCAAAGGACTTGTGAGAGAGGCTCTTGCCTTGTCTCACGGTGTGACACCGTGCTCCCCACCCCACGAGCAGATCAGTCCTGTGTCAAGTCCCTCTACTAGTTACTGTCTCCACTCAAAGGAGGTGAACTCTGCCTTTTTTATGTGCCAGCCTTTTTTTTTTTTTTGACAGACTTTCTGTAGTTGCAGTAAGCGGGGGCTATTCTTGATTGTAGTACCTGGGCTTCTCCTGTTGTAGCACACAGGATCTAGGTGGGCAGGCTCAGTATTTGTGGCAATGGGCTTAGCTGCTTTGCAGTATGTGGAATCTTCCCCGACCAGGGATCAAATTGGTGTGCCCTGCATTGGCAGGTGGATTCTTACCCACTGCACTACCAGGGAAGTCCTATATGCCACCCTCTAAAAAAAAAACTTCTTATTTTGAGGGCTTCCCTGGTGGTCCAGTGGTTAAGAATCTGCCTTGCACGGGTTCAATCCCTGATCCAAGAACTAAGATCCCACATGCTGCAGGGCAACTGAGTCCCCGGGCCACAACTACTGAATCCTGCACACCCTAGAGCCCATGCTCCCCACAAGAGAAGCCACCGCAGTGAGAAGCCCACGCCCTGCAACTAGAGAAAGCCAGAGCATGGCAACAAAGACCCCAACGAAGACCCAGCTCAGCCATAAATAAGTTTAAAAAAACTTATTATTTTGAAATATAGATTCCTAAGTAATTGCAAAGAAATGTACAGGAAGGGCCCCCATACCTTCTACCCAGCCTCCTCCAATGTTAGCATCTTGCACAAGGATAGTTCAGTATCAATACGAGGAAACTGGTGTGGGTACAGTCCACAGAGCTGGCTAAGATTTCCCCCATCATCAGTTATACATAAATTTTATCATTTTCTGCTCAAGTACTTTTTCTTCATATCCATGCCTAACATATTCACTCTCCCTTCAAATTGTATTGCTCTGAAATCAAAGGGCCTTCCTTGTTCTGTTCCTGGCCCTGTTCGTTGCTCCCTGAGTGATCTTGGGCAAATTAATTAACCTCTCTGAGCTCTGCTTTTTCTCCCCTGAAAAATGATAATACTTCATGGGATTTAAAAAAAACAACTGGAAAGTGTTTAAGTTAGGCGCATAATATAATAAGCACTCAGGAACTGTCAGTGTTTTCTTTCTACCCTCTTGCTTCATGGAAAGCCCTCTTTTTGTCACAATTAAATGGGATCCTTCTCTTATAAATAATGTTCAAAATTAGCCTCCTCTGACATGTTCCAATTCCATTTCTTAGCAATCCTACTCTGTGGATGTGTAACACTTAATTAGAGTGATCCTGATTGTTTGGCCCGCATTTCTGTTGATTGTATTTTCATTTCTGTTTTTACCTATCAACAGTATATGGTATTTGAGGCCTAAGACCTCGGTGCTTTATTTTCTACAAGTCAATACATTGAAAGAGCCTTGGTTTGGTACCATCTACAGAACAAGGATACTTGTATCAACTGCATAGACTTTTGTAAAGAGTAAATGAATGGAAGCAAGCGAGACAAGTAGGGTGGTACCTGGCACAGACCATCTGAAAACACAGTAGCTGCTGCCGTTGGTCAGAATAACCCCCAATCAGTTGTTCTTCTGCTCAGAGATTTGTCCCTGGGCATCCCAGAGGTCATGTTTGTCTATGTGGATTTGGATTTAGATTTCTTAATAGCTGTTTGTGCACTCCAAGTATAAAATGAAAACAAAAGGTTTTAAGGGCCGTTCTTGCCCTAAAATTCCATTTTATTCTATCCTGCCTTCTCTCTCCTAAGTAGGTGGCGCTAGTGGTAAAGAACCCACCTACCAATGCAGGAGACACAGGAGACCAGGGTTCGATCCTTGGGTCAGGAAGATCCCCTGGAGGAGGAAATGGCAACCCGCTCTAGTATTATTTCCTGGAGAATCCCATGGACAGAGGACCCTGGTGGGCTACAGTCCATAGGGTCACAAAGAGTCAGAAGCGACTTAGCACACCTTCTCTCTCCTAAGTTAGGGAAAAGATTTTAATAATAATTACCATATTGGTATTGATGATGATAACAGCTACTATTTTTTTTAATGCTTATTATATGCCAGGAACAGTTCTAATAACTTCACTTGTGTTACCTTATCTAGTGAGAGTTGAGTGAGTGCAAGTCGCTCAGTAGTGTCCAACTCTTTGTGACCCCATGGACCATACAGTCTATGGAATTCACCAGGCCAGAATACTGGAGTGGGTAGCCATTTCTTTCTCCAGGAGATCTTCCCAACCCAGGGATAGAACCTAGGTCTCCTGCATTGAAGGCAGATTCTTTACCAGCTGAGCCACCAGGGAAGCCCAAGAACACTGGAGTAGGTAGCCTATCCTTTCTCCAGCACCTTATCTAGGCTTCACCACAAACCTATGAAGTAGGTTCTATTGTTCCCATTTTGCAGATGAGTAGCCTGAGGCACAGAAAGCTTGAAACCCTGCCTAAATTTGCACAGCTTGTGAGAGCCAAAACTATGGTTATAAATTAGGCTGCTTGGTTCCTGAAAATAGTTGGGATACATTTTTCCTGCTGTTAGTGTTTCCAAGAGACAAGGAATGGAAAAACATTCTGTTTATTTTTATCTATTATTTGCTTGAAGTGTGATACCCAAGCCCAGGGAAGCTTACATTTAGTAAAGAATAGAAGCCCAGCTGGACATATTTCTCTGTTTTTAAATGCCCATCCTCAATTAAGATGGCAATCAGATTAGCCAAGATTGGCCAGAAAGCAGTGAGCGTATTGGAAGTGATGGAGTTCGAAAAAGTCAGGCTACGGACAGCTACTGGTTGTCTGTGAATTCAGACACAGCCTGGTCCAAACTGTCTCCCCAGGGAGAATTCAGCTGCTGTTTAATTCCACTTCCAATAAAATCTGTCTGGAAACTCGGACTCTGCCTCATTCCCCAAACACGTTTGCGTCAGCACCTCCTCTTGGTCTTTCGATCCTGAATCATCCTTGGGCAAGACAACCAGGTCCTGGTGCCTAGAGATGTCCCCTCCACGGCACTGCTGGCCTCTCAGCCACCTGGCGCCGCTTGAGTTCCTTATCACCAATAAAACCAGATCAGGCTCTCCCTGTACAATTTCTGGCTTTAATTATTGAAGGCAAATCACTGTATCATTCAGAATAATGAAAAATTGGAAACAGCCATGAGGATCTGGTCAAAAGATGGAATAATAAGTAACCTCTAAAATGAGGTTCTGAAAAAATTTAGTGAGATGACAGGTACAGTATAAGAACATAGGTTTTAATGCTATACTGTATGATCCCAATTTTATGTGCATATTTTCAAAATATGCATAAACACAGAAACTAGAACAAATACATTAAAATGTTAATAATCACAAACAGTGCAATTATAAGTGATGTTTGCATTCACTTTAATTTTTTTTCCTATTTTACACTTTTATATGCATGAGCATGTATTCATTTGAAAATCTGAAATAAGGGAAAAGGGGAAAAGAGAAAAGAGAACCTTTATTATTTTCTTAAAGTTTTTCCCTTTGAAGACCTGTTGACTTTTCCTTTCATGGGTTCACCAGTACTTACCAGCTCTCTCTGCCTCAGATCTTGCCTCTTTCAGGAAGCCTTCCTGGACTCATCAAACTCCCAGAGATTTCTTCAGTTTTGGGGCTTCTTAGTCTCATTGTGAAATATCATCGACTTTAAATGTGAGTGGGTTTTATGTCCCAAACTAGAGCTTAAGTTCTTTGATGGCAGAACCTATCTATTTCAAACTTTTTCCTCTTCCCCACCCCACCCAGCAAGAATACTGTACAAAGTGCTAAAGTTCAGTTCACATCAGCTGGACACAAGACCTGGTCCTCATGGGAGGTACTTGAATCTAACACCCCTTTCTGTCTGAACTTTGTTCTGTTTCCTCCAATTCATTTCAAAGGAGTGTCTGTGCCATTAGCCGTGGGTTAAGTTTTATTGTAAATTGTTTAAAAAGAATTCAGTTTTCTTTGGTAAGGACGAGCAAGTCCAGCCCTTGCCTTTACAAGGGGATTGTGAAGCTAAGAAAATAAATATGAACTATTTTGAGCAAAAAGGCATTTTTCTTGGTGAATGGGGATAATGGCATTGATGTTTATAAAAAGGAAACCAAGGTCTAGGAGAGGAGGTGACTTCCCTGGATCTCACGCTGATCAAAGGCACCACGCGTCATGCCAGCTTTCCTCAAGTCCTGCTGGGCTCCACATACTGTACTGAGGTTGGGAGGAAATGAGACCTGAGGAATTTACAGTTTATCTCGGGGTAGAAAATACGATTCACTGAAAAACAGCTTGAGCAAGCAGGAAGCAAGTAGAAGATTGTGTAGTATAACATGGAACTGGACTTCCCTGGTGGCATGGTGATTAAGAATCAATCCTCCTGCCATTGCAGGCGACACATGTTTGATTCCTGGTCTGGGAAGATTCTGCATGCTGGGAAGCAACAAGTCCTATGTGCCACAACTGCAGAGCCCTGCTCTAGAGCCCATGCTCTGCAGCAAGAGAAGCCACCGCAGTGAGAAGCTGGCACACCACACGAAGAGTAGCTCCCACTTTCCACAACTAGAGAAAGCCATGCTGAGAAGTGAAGATCCAGCACAGCCAAAAATAATTAATTAATTAATTTCTAAAGAAAGATAATATGGTACAAGGGGCATTCAGAAGTTAGCTGGCAGAGGGGAAATAAAGCCTAGAGTTGGGGATGTTATTAATGAAGGTCTTCTAAGGAGGACTCAGCAGGAGCTGGGGTCTGCCAGCCCCTCAGCCCCACCCAGTGTGATGACTTCTAGGCCCCCAGGACACTCTTGGGGCTCTGACTCTCCAGTTTTTGCCTGGTCCCTATCACCTGAACATCCTCTCCTCCACAGTTGTGGGCCTCACCATGGTTGCATGGCCCCCCTCTGTCTGCTCCGCAAACTACCCCGTCCTTCTCACAGCTGGACTCTGCCATGACTTCTGGCTGCTGGACAAGAGCTGTGCCAAGAGGAAGGACGTGAAGGCGGAACAACCCCCACCTTTGCAGGGCATCCCTTGTTGAATGCTAAGTGGCAGGGTTGACTATAATGGAATGGTGAGTCACGTTCACGGCTTGGCTGTGCAGCAAACTAAATCAAGTGAAGATTTACCTCAAAACTACCCAGAGAATGAATGGAAGCAAGGAAATGGGCCCAGTGGCATTCACAAGGACTGGATATCAGGTGTCAAGGAGCTGACCTAGCACGGCAGCTGGGGCAAAGGAGAGCGCAAGGTGGAACTGAGAAACTGTTGAGGATTTATTTTGAGGGAAAGTGATGGGGAAAAAAAAAAATTAGGGGAGCCTTGTTGCAGAAATGGAGAAGGAAATGGCAACCCACTGCAGTATTCTTGCTTGGGAAATCCCATGGACAGAGGACCCTGGTGGGGGTCCATGGGACAGTCCACGGGTTTGCAAAGAGTCAGGCATGATGGAGTGCACACATACACATGAGTGCACACACACACACACACACATTGCAGAAGAGCACATGCTGTGTGACTTTGAGCAGGGCATCTGACCTCTCTGATCCTGCTTCTTTTTTGATAAAATGAGAATAATAGTACATACCTTAGTGCTTTGTTATGAGTATTATACATACGAAAATGTTTGTGCAGTGTTTGGCCTAGTGCTTTGCACAGAGGTGGTAAACCGTGGTATTTTTTAGGTATTAAAGATCAGCATGACAGAGGCTGGATTGGCGATGAATCAATCTAAAGAATCTAATATTATATCTCAGGGGGCCTGGCAGACAATGCTGGGTTAGAAATAGGGAATTGGAGGGAAAGTGGCCTGGATGTTTAGAAGCATGATGTGCTTGGTGTTTTGAGAGCGTTTGCTTGTTTCATGCCTCCCGTCACCCTAGGTAGTGAGTAAGCTCTGATCAAGGGGTCAGTTGAGTCAAAAAAACAGAATCAGGCAAGCAGAGCAAAGGAGGCCAGGGCAATGGCATGCGGGAGGTGTGAGCACACAGCTGCTGCCAGTGAGAGGTCAGAGTCCACAGACGCTGCCAGCAACCGTGAGATCTGCCGTCGCATGCTGTCAGGCAGAGAGCTGGGCCAGGGCTTCTTGCTCTGGCCATGCGCCAGAGTCACAGAGGATCACCTCGGGCCCCTCCTCGGAGACAGGAGGAGATTCTGATAGCAGGCTGGACTGGAGCCAGCAAGCAGGGCTGGGGGGCTTGGGGGCCGGCAGGCAGAGGGCCAGCGGGAGGTAGGGGCAGAGTAATGGAACCCAAAGACTCCCTTCCCCCACTCACACACCTGGAGGGAGTTTGGCCCCAGCGAGCCTGGCTCTGAGCCTCAGGTGCTAACCCCAGAAGACAAGCTGGGCAGGATTCAGGAGTTGAGGCCAACAGGTCTCAATAGAAACATTCCCCTAGCCCTCCCAGGACAAGGTCTTGTGAGCACCCGGGGATCTTTTGCTAAATGCCCTGTCGTTCCCTTAAAGTGAGTGAAAGTGTTAGTCGCTCAGTCATGTCTGACTTTGCAACCCCCTGGACTATAGCCCACCGGGCTCCCCCCTCCATTGGATTTCCCAGGCAAGAATACTGGAGTAGATTGCCATTCCTTTCCCTTACTGACTTTGAAATCCATGATTGCTTTTCTCCCAATCACACACTCTTTTCTTCATTCAACAGACGTATGTGACCATTCCCCACCACCTCCCCGCCACAGGTTACTCCCTGTTCAGACTCTGGGATGCACAGGGTCAAATAGGCATGTCTCCTGCTCTCCAGGAACTTACCTTCGAAGCGGGGTGGACAGAGTGTGGACACAAACAAAGGATGTTGATTGGTAAAAAATGCTATGAAGGAAAATAGGGATAGAAAATTAAAGGAGAATGGGAAATTCTCTAGTTAGGTGACACTAGGGCAAACCCTTGAGGGAAATGAGCGTGGGAGCCTGGAGGAAATACAGAGAAACCCTCCAGGTAGGTAATAGTAAGTCAAGGGCCCTGAAGCAGGATGGTGTGCAAGGAGGCCCCTGAGGTGGGGCAGGATGAACTATAGGGAGATGACTGGGGCAGGTCTAAAGATTCTTAGAGTTTGCAAAGTTGGAGGAAGCCACTGAAATGAAGCCACTGAGTGTCATTAGACACTCTGTTAATCTCACTGATTTGATTTTTCAGTACAACCAGCTGTATATTTACTAGTGGAACTGGCCACATCATGTTTCCCTCTCTTTCTTAAAAAGTAAGTATAAAAATATTAGGTAAGATAAGTCCTAGTGACAGAAAAGCATCCTTATTAAATTTACCTTTGGCCTCCATGGTTTAATCTGCCAGACCTGATCCCCAGAAAGGGGGAGAAGGCCCTAGTAGAGAGTGCTTCTCCCTTAGAAATAAAATGGCTCAGAACCTAAAAGATTCTTTTAATAGGCACTTGGCTGTGAGTTGAACTCCATATACTTCTATGTATGAACATGAAGAATAAATACCATTAGAAGCCGGACTAAAGAAATATGTATCACAATCTCTCATAACAAAGAACTGTTTTCAATTTCTTTTAAAATATCTTCTATTCTTTGGGCTTTTTTCCCCTTGGCCTGGTTGTGGCTACTTTGAAATGACTTTCTCCTGGTGGGAAGCTTTCGAGGGGTGCCTGTGGGTTCCGGTCACCTCCTGAGCTGCTGTGGCATGCAGAGGCCAGGGGTTCCTGACCGAGCCCTCTGTCTCTTTGCCTTATCAGAGAGGAGATCTCTATCTGCTGCTTTGATTACCTACCCAGGAAGCTTTCGGTGCCACTCAGGGTTTTCTGCCTTCTGACTGAGATTCCAAATCTCTTTTCTTATATAACTGATCATCTACTTTCTAAGTAGAGCAGATTTAAATTGTAAATAGCTTTGGGTTTATTTCCCTCAATGATCCTTTCTTGTGTTTCTTTCCTTGAATTAGGATATGGTCAGCAAGGAAAGTTATGACCAACCTAGATAGCATATTCAAAAGCAGAGACATTACTTTGCCAACAAAGTTTCGTCTAGTCAAGGCCATGGTTTTTCCTATGGTTATGTATGGATGTGAGAATTGGACTGTGCAGAAGGCTAAGCACTGAAGAATTGATGCTTTTGAACTGTGGTGTTGGAGAAGATTCTTGAGAGTACCTTGGACTGCAAGGAGATCCAACCAGTCCATTCTGAAGGAGATCAGCCCTGGGATTTCTTTGGAAGGAATGATGCTAAAGCTGAAACTCCAGTACTTTGGCCACCTCATGCAAAGAGTTGACTCATTGGAAAAGACTCTGATGCTGGGAGGGATTGAGGGCAAGAGGAGAAGGGGACGACAGAGGATGAGATGGCTGGATGGCATCACCGACTCGATGGACGTGAGTTTGAGTGAACTCCGGGAGTTGGTGATGGACAGGGAGGCCTGGCGTGCTGCAATTCGTGGGGTCGCAAAGAGTCGGACACGACTGAGCAACTGATCTGATCTGATGGCTTCATAGTTGTCTACCCCATACTCTTTTGAAAGTTACTGTGATTACTTAAAAACAAACAAAAAGTGATCAACATTTTCCATACTCCCCCCACCCCAACCCCTGGCCAAAACAATGCTATTAACTTTGCTTCTTACTTTTCTTAAAACTGGGTATGTAAATGGTTAAAAAACAAACTTTAGAGCCCAACATAGCAGAACAGTTTTCAGACACTTGTATGCTGATTTCCTCATGTAAATGCTCTCCACTACCTACATTTTACAAAGTTCAACTATTAGACGTTATTTTACTTGGCTTCAAGCCTTCATAAATGCATATGAGGAAAAATGCATAAACCCTCTGAAAGACTATTGATCAGCTACCAGCATCTCTTGAATTAGATAATCAGACAGGGATTTTGATGGAGTGGGGGCTAATAAGGGAGTAATCTGGGGTCAGTGTGAGCAGCTTGAAGTCCCCAAATGCCTTAGCTTGGAGGACCTTGGGGAACAGGCAGAGAAATGAGCAAAAGAAAGGTGAAAGGCTTTATAGGAAAGTAGTGGGTGGGGAAAACAGGAAGGAACTGACAGATGAAGTGGACAAGGCAGCCATCCTTGGGGATCTGCTCCTCCATCCTGCTCCTCCTCCCCTGAGCAATCAGGTTCTGTCTGATGCGCCAGTGCTCACTGAGCGCCAGTGACCCTCAGATCTTCAGTCTGGTCTCTCCCATGAGTCTCAGCGCTCCCCACGACTAACTGGATGATCCGAACTAGTTGACGCCGCTCGCCTAGTCCCAGCCACCTCCGTCTCCTCCATTTCAGTTAAGGGGGTTGTGATCTCCAGTCACTGGAACAGAAAGCCCGCAGTCATGTTTCGTACCTTCCTCTTCTTCTTTCCCGCAGAACCCCTCACGTCTTGCTGATTCCTCTGATATCACCCAGTTCAGGTATCTGCCCCTCACCTGGGGCGATTCATGAAGTTCCCAGAGCTCACGGTTCATCTAGGCAAAATCTAACCGCTTCATCCTGTTGTTCAAGGCTGTGCTCAGTCTGGCCCCAGTCTGGTCTTCTGTATTTTTCCTTCTAGAAATTTAGAGGAAAAAAAGAAAAAGAGAGAAGCCAGGAAGATGTTATCATTTAATCTCCAGCCCTCTAAGAAGGTGGGAGAAGAAAATGGCAACCCATTCCAGTACTCTTGCCTGGAAAATCCCATGGATGGAGGAGCCTGATAGGCTACAGTCCATGGGGTCGCAAAGAGCTGGACAGAACTGAGTGACTTCACTTTCACTTTCTTTCACTTGCCTCTAAGAAGGAACCACATCATCTTCATTTTTCATATGAGGAAACTTGGATTTAGGTTAAGTAACTTACTCAAGATGAAACAAGTAAGAAGTTAGGAGAGCTGAGGTTTCAACCTGAGCCTGCCTGACTCCAGAGCCCAAATTCTTAGCCACTGTGCTCTGGTGCCTTGCAATCTCAAAGTGTGGTCCCTGGACCAGGGCCATCAGCATCACCTGGAGCCTGGTGGGAGTGCAGAGCCTCAGGCCCCAGCCCTGGTCTGCTGAAGCAGAATCTGCATTTTAATAAGAACCCCAGATGATGAGTCTGCTCTTTACAGTTTGCAGCTGTAGAGGAGGAAAAAGTTTTCTTTGACCCTCTTAGGGTCCCTGGCTGGGTCTGAGAAGGAAGCTGACAGAGAGATAGATTAACAGGAGAGACACAGACAAATGTGATTGAATTTTCACATGTACATGGAAGCCTTCGCAAGAGAATGAAAACCCAAAAAAGTGACCGGAGCGAAGAGATTTTATACCTTTTAGGCAAAGAAACAATGCATTTGTAAAGAACTGACCTGTGGGTAGTGAAGGGTGAAGAGATAAGTGGGAGGATAGGGTTAGTTTAACAAGGTTTGTTTGCAGATTTCTCTGGTGACTTCTTAAGAATCTGCCTCCAGTTTGTCGTTGTTGTTTAGTCGCTAAAGTAAGAGAAACACTTATTTCCTGTCTTTAGGCAAAAAGAGGGGAGCTTTTTCTGCCGTTTGCTGCCACTTAATCGCTTTCAGCTCAAGACAGTTTTTTATGTCGAAGAGGCATATTTGGGATGACATCCTCTGGTTTCCTTCAAGATGCACTGCCCAAGTGGTCCTTGCCTTTCTGTACAAGCCTGGTCTAGCTCCCTAGCTAATGCATCCCTTCCCTGAAATAGTGCCTAAGAACATCAGTGTCTCTAGAGGTAGATTTTGGGGTTTCAAATCCTGCCACTTATTAACTGTGAGGCTCTAGGCAGGTAACTTAACCTTTTGGTGCCTCAACTTCCACATCTGTAAAAATGGGAATAAAAACAATACCTACCCCATGGGGTTGTAGGCTTAATGAGTTGATGCTTGTAAAGTATTTCAGCACTGTGTCTGACGCATAGGTCCATCTAGTGTGCCAATAAAGGTCCATCTAGTCAAAGCGATGGTTTTTCCAGTATCATGTATGGATGTGAGAGTTTGACCATAAAGAAAGCTGAGCACCAAAGAATTGATGCTTTTGAACTATGGTGTTGGAGAAGACTCTTGAGAGTCCCTTGGACTGCAAGGAGATCCAACCAGTATCCTGAAGGAAATCAGTCCTAAATATTAATTGGAAAGACTGATGCTGAAGCTGAAGCTCCAATATTTTGGCCACCTGATGCAAAGAACTGACTCATTGGAAAAGACCCTGATGCTGGGAAAGATTGAAGGCAGGATGAGAAGGGGACGACAGAGGATGAGATGGTTGGATAGCATCCCTGAGTCAATGGACATGAGTTTGAGCAAGCTCTGGGAGTTGGTGATGGAGGGGGAAGCCTGGCATGCTGAAGTCCATGGGGTCACAAAGAGTCAGGCACGACTGAGCGACTGAACTGAACTGAACTGACACATAAGAAGTAAAGCAGCCACTGCCCTGTGACTCCCGCCCCTCATCGCCTGTCCTCTCCTGAGAAGCCTTCTCCAACCAGCAGAGCTCAAGGTGTTTTCTCCCTTTCTAGATTCTATTGCAAATGGTCTGGGACTTCAGTCATAGGATTGTACCTTAGGGGAAAATCTTCTCTTATTATATTAATGAGAAAACTGAGTCTCAAAGATCAAATGGCAGAACCTTTTAAACTCCAAAATTAGCACTGTTCCTGTTAATAGTGACTCTGTGGAGCATAACTGCCACCAATAACCCCTGTTTTTTGAAGAGTTGACAACAGTCACCTTGGTACCTTCTGTAGAGACAGATTAGTAATACCATTTGGATTTCTTTTCTGGTCTTGGTCTATTCAAGTATACTACTGGGCCAATTTCACTGATTTTACACTTTTAAAAAAGCGTGCATTTCATCTGATAGTAAGGTGTTCCTTTTTCAACATCTTTCTCCCCTTGTATGTTCCATTTTTGTTCCTAAACTTATTATTTGGTGTATCTCTTTTTCTTTGATAACTGACAATGTGTATCTTTTGGTGTTTGCCTATGAGTATTTTCAAATAATGAGGTCGTATTTTGTGATTATTTTGCTATTTGTTTTCTGTTTCCTTAACATCTGCTCATATTTTAACTCTGAGTTTCTCTTTTCATTTTGTTACGTTTCAAACTTAATCCACTTATTTTAATTATTTTTTATATTCTAAAATAAAATCCTATATAAGACCTTAAAAAAAAAAGCACTGTTTCCAATGTACTCTATTTACAGTAGCGTATAGCTTTCTGTTTCCATCTAGTGCATGCATGTGAAGTTGCTTGTGTCTGACTCTTTGCAACCCTATGGACTGTAGCCTGCCAGGCTCCTATGTCCATGGGATTTCCCAGGCAAGAATACTGGAGTGGGTTGCCGTGCCCTCTACTGGGGGATCTTCCTGACGCAGGGGGTCGAACCCGTGTCCCTTGCATCTCCTGCATTGGCAAGCGGGTTCTTTACCACTAGCGCCACTTGGGAAGCCCTCCCACATAGGAGGCAATACATATGCCTTGAAAAAAGAATATTAAAAGTATTCATCATGTTGCTATTTATAACAGTGAAAAATGGGGAGATGTTGATTTGAAATTTTAAATAGATTTCTTTGCCTTATGATTTTTCAGAGGCTTTAGTAAGCTTATTTGCCTGCGAATCTAAAATGGGGGATTTGGTGTGCATGGTTTCATAGATTTATTTGTCCTCAGACCCTTTTTCTGAAGAGTGCTTGTTAGTTTCCCACCACAGCTGCTCTCCTCGTGACCCTCCAACAGCCAGCCAGTCCCATGGGCTCTCTCCAGTGAGCCTCTTGCTTTATCTTTCAACAGCATTTGACTCTGGTCTGTTGTGTACGCTGGAAATATGTCATATTTGCGTTGAGGTTTGTGGAGCTGATGCTGAGGTAGGAAAATTCGGGAATGCTGACTTTGAGAAGCTGGCGGGCAGTGACTGGAGGTTCAGATCAAGTTATCACTGCAGACCCATAGGCCAGTGAGGTTAGGTCTTCTGAAGCAATGTTCTGGGACTCTCACTTCTTAGGCCTCCAGTTGTCCCTTGGCCTTGGTCACCATTACTGAGTAAGTGAATGGTGGGGAAGCTGCACTAAGATGTACCAGCCAGCATGGACCAGCTGGCAGTCTGGGAAGGGCTCTGCCGCCCAGGGCTGGGGAACGCGGAGGGAAGGGCGGCTGGTGGTGATCTGCCCTGAGTGCTTTGCAGCATAAACTCGCTTCGGTCTCACAGCAGCCCCAAGCGCTAAACCAGGACACCCGTACCCACAGAATGCCACTCCTTGTGCAACATCACATCTAGGAAGTGGCAGTGCCAGGATTTGATTTGAAACTTATGCTGTTGCCCACTTGGCCTCAACTAGCCCCTGCCCTCCAGGAGTCAGAGGCTGGAATGAAAGAGTGTACAAGAAGAAATAACTAGGGCGTAGGTCCAGTTAGTTGCTCAGTCGTGTCCGACTCTGCAATCCCATGGACTGTAGCCTCTGTCGATGGGATTCTCCAGGCAAGAATACTGGATTGGGTTGTCATTTCCTTCTCCAGGAGATCTTCCTGACCCAGGGATTGAACTCCGGTCTCCTGCACTACAGGCGGATTGTTTACCGTCTGAGCCACTGCGGAAGCCTGTAGGTCCGGAAGCACCAGAAGCAGAGCAGCTCTGCTGACCAGGCACCTGCTCGCCTCTCTTGTTCTACAGTCTTCTCATCTCTCCCCCAAGGAGGGAAATGCCCGGGCCTCCATGTGATGGATTTCCCCTGCCTTATGGCTTCTGGGGGCCTCTGTGCTGGAAGAGGGACCCCTGCACGGAGGTTTATACCCTGAGTACCCAAAATAGGCTTGTGCTTTCTCAGACAAGTCTGGGTTTCTAACAACCGTGAGCTTGGCCTCAGTGAGAAAAGTTTGAAAATGGACTGACATTGGAGGGCTTGGGGGCTCTAATTTCTCCTTGTCTCTAGTTCTGACTCCCTTGAAGATGCACACAGATCCATGTTGCTGTTTTAGCACGCAGGGCCCGTGCTCCGGGGCATCCTAGAAGAAGTGCACTGATGGCCGCACTGGGCAGAGGGCCCAAGGGCAGGTTTCAATCCTGAGCCCCGGGGTCAGGGTCCCCCCAGGGAGCTGCCCCATCCCAAGGGATAGCCCTGGATGCCAGCCAGCTGGAGCCCTCACACCTTCTCCTCGGTGGGCAGGGAGGAGATGAGGCGACGCCAGTGCCGGTTCAGCACAGAAAGATGGAACCCAGAGGCCAGTGTGCAGCTGTGGACTGGTTCTACCATCCTCCCTGTGCCTGGGGTGGGTGAGGGACTGGGGGACACACTGGGACCCTGGTGGTCCTTTGGTATCAGAAATCTGATATCCTGCCTTTGGAGTGCCCCGTTTCCCCAGGGACACGCCCATCCCCTAACAATCTGGGAGCCCAGATTGCCCCGTTCCTTCCTCCTCCTGGTGGTGCTGCCCACCCCCATCCCCTCCCAGTCCAGGTCCCCCAACTCCGCCCCCCAACCGCTTTTCTCTCCACTGTAAAGCTCTTTGTGGCTCTCTGTGTGATTAAAGTAATTCCCACTAAAGTAATTCATTCTTCTCTGAATGACCCGTAGGCTTGATTATTCCAGGGCACCTTTGCATTTCAAGTAGAGCATTTGTACAAACAAAATTAAGCGTTAATTGGTAGAGTGAGAAGGCAATTATTTTGGAAGGGGGTGGACTTTCCTAGGCCCTTCCCCGCCGTCCCCTCCACTCCCTCAGGGGTCACTGCCTTCCTTCCCAATTCTGGGAGGGTGCAGTTGGGATATGCCAAGGGAGGTGTCTGCTGAGGATGAAAGGGAGGAAAAGAGCAGTGGTTCTAATTGAAAACTTTTTACGGTGGGACCTCTAGAATCATCAACTTTTTATTTTCCCAAGGTTTGTTCTATTATCACTGATTTCTTAACACTGTCTCACAAAGGAGCTCACGTCAGTCTGTAGCTTTCTGACAACGTACATTATTCTTTCGCTCAGTCACTTCGGTCGTGCCCAATTCTTTGTGACCCCGTGGACTGCAGTCCACCAGGCTCCTCTGTCTATGGGATTTCCTAAGCAAGAATACTGGAGTGGGTTGCCATTTCCTTTTTCAGCGGATCTTCCCAACCCAGGAATCAAACCTGAGTCTCCTTTGGCTCCTGCACAGCAGGAATCTTTACCACTGAGCCACCAGGGAAGGCCACGTTATCTTAGGTTTTTGTTTTGCCCCAGACTGGTGAGAATCTCCTGTGGTGGGAGAGGGCTGGTATTGGGAACCATCGACCAGGTGGCCCCCGGAAACCCTCCAGCTCTCAAAGACCACGGCTTTCAAACACCGTGGTCTCGCTGTATTAAAGATGCATTTTCAAAGGTTAATAATTAATGGCAATGTTAATTTATCATAGTTTCACATAACATTCTATAATAGAAATGGCCCCAGGAGAGAGGATGGTAAAGGAGATTGAGGACCAGAGTGGAGAAGAAGTGGACAGAAAGCGAGAGGGTAGGGTAGGTGGAGTAACTGCTCTTCCCAGCTGGATGATCTCCCAGGACCTGGAGAAGAGTCTTGGGCTGCAGGAGGCAGTTTTATATAGTCTTGGCACACAGTGTGTGTGTGTGTGTGTGTGTGTGTGAGTGCACACGCATGTGCACATGCACGCACACATGTGTGCTCAATGGCCTGGCTTCCTGAACAAATTCTGATCTGCTGGCACTTATGCCTGATCCCCAAGCGAAAGACACCTAACAAGGAAGGCAATGTCTTAGAGTGGGGGCGGGGTGGGGAAACAGCAGGAAGGACCCAGGCTCTGGCGCTCTAAGGGAGGGACCCTTCTGTTTCCAGCCTGGATTTGGTTTCTCAGAAGCCACCCAGCCTGGCCCCGGGAGGCTTAGCTCACAGGGCATTCTCGTTGCTGTTCCAGGTGTGTGCGGCTGCTGCGGTGCCCTGCGCCCCAGGTACAAAAGGCTGGTGGACAACATCTTCCCTGAGGATCCCGAGGTGGGTCGCATCTCCTGCCACCAGTGTGCCTCTCACCGTCTCACCCGATCCAGGGCCCTAGGGGCTGCCACAAGGAGAGGCGAGCCCCCCAAGATCACTCAGACACTCTGAAACCACAGCCACAGCCCTGTCAGTGACCAGAGGCAGTTGGAAACCTGAAAGCTGAGGATCTTCGGACCCCTCTGAAGGCAAGATCTGCAGAGGGCTCGGAAGTTTGTCTTGGTGCTTCCGGCTGCTGCTGAGCATCTTGCTCACTCGTCTCTCTCTGGGTGATAGTTCCTGGAGCCACTAACTCTCTGGAGGGTACTATTTCCCTGACATCAGGTGTGAGCATTTCCTTTCCTGGGTTTTGGCTCTGGAGCTCATGGTCTTCTGTGTGCTACCTCTGGTATCTGTCAGGTGTCAGGTGGGCACACAAGATGCCTGGTTTCTTGGTTTCCCCAGCCGCCACTCAACTGTCAGACTGCAATGTGGGTCATGTGGTTTCAGAAATGTCAAGGTTTGATGTACTTGACTTGCTCTCTGGAAATCGATGGCCTTTTCTTGATGGGCAGGGGTGGGGGGGTGGTCACATTTCTAGCATCCTCCGGACAATTCCCTGAAAGCTATAGAGCTGCCTTCTTTCTGTTCACTTCTTGATTTTGGAGATCCAAAACGTTTTAATTCTGGGTTGCTTTCATTGAAGCTTGTCATCCATTCATATACACATGCATTCACATACATATATATACATTCATGAACATATACATATAAGTATGTAAACCCATATCATATACACATGCACACATATATGTACATTTCTATCACTTACTATTTTTATTTATAGCTAGCACACTTTGGGCTAAGTTGTGAGCTCCTAGAGAGCAGGGTCTATGTTTTAATCATTTTTGTATCCCCAAAATCCACATGGTACCTGTCACATACATGATGGGCACTCTGTTAAACATTGATTAAATTGAATGATCACATACCTTTGGACTTGAACTCTTCTAGCCATCACATGGCCACAGTGAGGATGACCTGTCTTTTACAGGATGGCCTGGTGAAGACCAACATGGAGAAGCTGACCTTCTATGCCCTCTCAGCTCCTGAAAAGCTTGATCGCATTGGCGCCTACCTCTCCGAGAGGCTCATCCGTGACGTGGGTCGTCATCGATATGGGTAAGTAGTATGAGAGGGGGAGAGAGATTTTCAGAAATTATATAATATTATATTTTTAGGGCAATACTTGGGGTCCTCATGGACATGAGTTTGAGTGAACTCCGGGAGTTGGTGATGGACAGGGAGGCCTGGCGTGCTGCAATTCATGGGGTCGCAAAGAGTCGGACACAACTGAGTGACTGAACTGAACTGAACTGAATGAAAAAAGTCAACTGCAGGAGAGACATGTCTGTTACCTAATGTCATGATCTGGAGTGGGGTGGATGTAAAGGGAACACTAAGATGTTTCTGGTGACACTGTTGGTGGGACAGAGGGAAAAGCAGATCCAGGGCAGTTGTTCATGCGTCCCATTGGTTCTATTCTCCACGAAGCCTTTTATATCCATCCTCTACTTTCCTCTGCTCCTACCTTTTTCCTGGTGCAGACTCCGGGTTACTGCAGTGGCCTTGGAAATAGTCTCCCTGCTTCCCATCTTTCCTGTTCTGGCCCTTCAGATCAATACTGCTAGCTATGATCTTTAAAACACAGACCCAAAGCTATACTTTCCTGGCTCCTTTAGCTTCCAATCCAAGCTCCTCAGCCTGACTTCTAAGGCCTTCCTCTACCTGCCCCCATATTGCCTTTGCATGCATCCTCAGTCACTTCAGTCATGTCCGACTGTTTGCGACCCTATGGACGACAGCACGCCAGGCTCCTCTGTCCATGGGATTCTCCAGGCAAGAATACTACAGTGCATTGCCACACCCTCCTCCAGGGGATCTTCCTGACCCAGGGATCGAACCTGCATCTCCTATGTTTCCTGAATTGCAGGTGGATATTTTTTACCACTGAGCCACCAAGGAAGCCCCAAACTGCCTTTAACCCCAGCCAAACCCACCGCAACTGCCATAGCTGCTCTACACCTACTCCAGATGGACTAGCTCATGACCCCCCCACCTCACTCTCTGGCCTCTGTGCTTTTGCAGCGATCACCTCCCTGGACCCTCTCTGTCCTGCCCCCCAGCTACACCTGTCACCCCCACCACCCTCCAAGGCCCCTTCCTCCTGATGAGGAAGGTGGAGTGAGAACCAGAGGGTGAAAGTCTGCACTGTGCTGACAGTGTATAGAGGTCCACCCTCCACAGGACCCACCAGCCACCCTTACATCAAGCTATCCCTGATAGAAAAACAAGACTGAAAACAATTCATTTCTATGATCCCTTTCTATTAATATAATAAAATTAGGTTAACATGCTCAATAAAAAGGGCATGAATATACTGAACATGCTGATTATATAAATCGCCTTGACATATTATAAAGCAGTCTCAAGCAAGTACAATAAAAATATCTTTATCCTAGATTGAACCTGAAACTAATATGCAAGCGCTGACATTAAACATTTAATACTAATTTTGCCTGCCCTCTCTGCACTGATGGTTCTCTCAGTAAAAAATGTCCTGTAGCCAGCAGAGCCACTTAGAAGCATTCCACTGCCCTCAGAACTATCACTCAAAATTGGCATCATTCTGTTAAAAATAGCCATTGCAGCGTCTAAGTATTTAAAGCCTTGATGGCCTCACTGGGGGCTTTAATCATAAACACTGGGAGAAGAGAAATCTGTTAGATCTGTTCTCTGGGTCTCTTTCTGCCTCTTCCCCGAGTTTCCTTACCCAGCTCCACACTCATCACCATTGTCCTAACCACTGATGGCAGCTTTGGAGTAGCAAAATATTCACCTACAGACAGGTGAGATGGTGTGAGGAGCTGTCTCCCTACCATCATCCAGGTGTTTGTGTTCTCATATACATGAGAACTTTGGGTGTTGGACCGAGTGGTAGAAACACCCTCCTCGACAGGCATGTGTTTAGCGTCAGGGGTGATAACTCAATGTGGGCGGAGAGAGAATAAGATAAGAATTTCAAGGTATTTCTCCTTGGTGGGGTCTACAATGAACAGTGAGATGCAGAGCAACTAAAAGCAAGAATTCCTCCTATTTTCCTCCTTTCAGTTCAGCCCAATTGCTAGAACACCCCTAGAAACTGAAGAGCAAGGGAGGTAACAGCAGTTGTGGGTAAGACTCGGGATTGACTGACAGTGTCCCCAGAGCAATGACCATGTGTAGAAGGCCACATTAGAATCTGTCGGGTTGGGACTTCCCTGGTGGTCCAGTGGCTAAGACTCCAAGCTCCCAGTGCAGGGGGCCCAGGGTTTGATCCCTGGTCAGGGAACTACATCCCACATGCTGCAACTAAGAGTTTGAGCACCATAACTAAAAAAAAATCCCAAATGTCACAGTGAGGATCCAAGATCCTGTGTGCTACAACTCAGACCTGGTGCAGCCAAATAAATCAATTTTTTAAAAATTATTTTAAAAAATGAATCATCAGGTTCCCCAGTGACTGGAGGATGGAGACCCCTATGCCAAAAGAGTTGGGCTACTTCCCCAGGAGCCTGGGCCTGGTACTGACTTAGTGGGGCTCCCAAGAGATACACAGTCCCCAGAGGGACTCTGAACCCTGTTAGAGAGTGGAGCTGACCCTGCAGACAGAGATTTTGCAGATTCCTACCAGACAGGAAGGTTCATCCTTCCCTCCCTTGTCTGATGTCAACCCCTGCTTCTGGGCTCCTAAAACCAGGAAGTTTCTGTTCGGTAGGGAGAACTTGACTGCATACATTCAGACTGCCGAGAATGAGAGGTTCTTTGTCAAGGCTGCCACCCTCTGAGTAATTCTCAGTTGACGACTGGCCCAGCTAAAGTTGCCCCCTCTCTCTGCTGGCTGGTCCCCATCTCTGACCCTGGATCTGCACTCCTTTCCAACCAAGTCTGGTTCCCAGACCTTGCATGCTGGCTCCTCCTTTCCCAGAGAGTCCTAAGGCCACTCCTTGCTGAAAAGAGGTGTTCAAGCAGCAAGTGTGAGAGTGTTAGTAGCTCAGTTGTATCCGACTCTTTTCAACCCCATGGACTGTAGCCCACCAGGCTCCTTTTCCATGGAATTCTCCAGGAAAGAATACTGGAGTGGGTTGCCATTTTCTGCTCCCAGGGATCCTCCCCCAGGGAGTGAACCTGGGGCTCCTGCATTGCAGGCAGATTCTTTGCCATCCCAGCCACCAGAGAAGCAGAAGCAGCTGCCTATTCTAGAACTCAATTCAAGGAATTTCCTGCCTCTCCCCAAGCACCAGGCCCCCTGCGTCTTTTTCTCAGTTGTTATAACTCACCTTCTGCTTTGGTTGGCCCATGACCCTGAGTTCCTGTTGTTGTAACCTACTAACTGGCCACTCCTGACCTCGGTTACTGCCCATGAACTCCAGTCCATCCCAGATTCCTTGATTTCTGCTGGGAAGCCCTACTAGTGGATCCAAGACCCTTGGTCATGCCCTGCTGCTGTGGTCTGTGCCCTGTTCTTGCCTTCGCCCCTAGGCCCCTGCAGTAGATTAGTCTTCACCACCTTCGACCTTCCCCACCCTGCTCCAACAACCCAGTCAGGTCCATTTCTCAGACCCCTTTCAGGATCCCAAGTTCAGATTAGATCTCTGCTAAGACTGTCCTGCTCAGTGAACATCACCCTGAGAAGACTGTGCTCTCTCCCTTTGAGAATATGGATTTAAAGCATAGGATGTACCCAGGAAGGTTACTGTCAGATAGGACCAAAGCAGTGAGCATTAGACTAGGAGGTTCCAAGATCCCACTAACTTCTAGTCTTCTAAGATACTTTGAAAAGTTTAAGTTCTCAATTACAGTCCTTCCATCCCTGCATGCTAAATCGCTTTTATTAGCCCTCATGCCACTCAAAATATAATAAATGGGGCTCACACCCCGTGGATGGCATCAAGTACAGTCTCGTCCCCAGATCTTGTAACAGAGCAAGAATCTTAGAGACTGAGGCAATGGAATAATCAGCCTGAGCTGGGAGGCTATAGCCTCCTGGGAAGTTCTGGGCCTCAGAGGCAGAGACACTTGCTCCTTGGAAGAAAAGCTATGACAAACCTAGACAGTGTATTAAAGAGCAGAGACATCACTTTGCCAACAAAGGTCCATATAGTCAAAGTTTTCCCAGTAGTCATGTACGAATGTGAGAGTTGGACCATAAAGAAAGCTGAGCACCGAAGAATTGATGCTTTTGAACTGTGATGCTGGAGAAGACTCTTGAGAGTCCCTTGGACTGTAAGGAGATCCAACCAGTCTATCCTAAAGGAAATCAACCCTGAATATTCATTGAGAGGACTGATGCTGAAGCTGAGGCTCCAATACTTTGGCCACCTGATGCAAAGAACCGACTCATTAGAAAAGACCCTGATGCTGGGAAAGATTGAGAGCATGAGGAGAAGGGGACGACAGTGGATGAGAATGTTGGATGGCATCACCGACTCAGTGGACATGAGTTTGAGCAAACTCCAGGACATAGTGAAGGACAGGGAAGCCTGGCGTGCTGCAGTCCACGGGGTCGCAGAGAGTCAGACACGACTGAGCAACTGAACAACAGAGGTCCCCCACCTGGGCTTCCCAGGTGGTGCTAGTGGTGAAGAACCTGCCTGCCAATGCAGGAGACCCAGGAGAACTTCTCTGGTTCAATCCCTGGGTTGGGAAGACCCCTGGAGAAAGAAATGGCAACCTGCTCCAATATTCTTGCCTGGAGAATTCCATGGACAGAGGAGCCTGGTGGGCTACAATCCATGGGGTCACACAGAGTCAGACACAACTGAAGTGACTTAGCACACAGCATGTACATATTCAAATAACAAGGCTTTAGAACTTCCCTAGTGGTCCAGTGATTAAGGCTCTGTCTTCCAAAGCAAAGAGTTCAAGTTTAACCCCTGGTCGGGGAGCTAAGATCCCACATACCTCTTGGCCAAAAAGCCAAAACATGAAACAGAAGCAATATTGTAACAAATTCAATAAAGACTTCAAAAATGATCCACGTCAAAAGAAAACAAAAATCTTCAAGAAAAAGAAGGGGCCTTAAACTTCATTTACTTTTCAGTTTCACTTCTACCATAATTTTCACTTTCCATCAAAATTTCCACTCCTGGTAATTAGACAATTTTTTTTTTTTCTTTTTCCTGGCTAGCAAAGGACCGTCTTCCTTATCAGGATTTTCTGGGAATTTTTTACAGGAAAAGGAAAAGCAGCAATCTAAGCTTTGGGGTTTGGGAGGCCTTCTAGTTTCTTCTCTTGCCAAACCCCACCCCATCCCTTCCTTTCACTCATTTAAACTCTGTAAAATAATGGCGAAACCCTTCATATTGAAGGACGCTGGGATGATTCATGTTATGTCTGACTCTTTGTGACTCCCATGGACCATAGCCCGCCAGGCTCTTCTGGAATTTTTAAGCAAGAATACTGGAGTGGGTTGCCATTTCCTACTCCAGGGAATCCTCCCAACCCAGGAATTGAACCTGCACCTCTTGCATCTCCTGCATTGGCAGGCGGATTCTTTACCACTGTGTCACCTGGCATGTTCTGGGATGATTCATAGAAGAAGAGAATTCCATGCTGCTGCCTGCTCCCATTTCCCAGCTGCCGTGTTTCACTGCCAGAATGTGTCCATGTTTCCCTGCCAGCTCTTTGGAAGGGCCCCACCCCAGGCTGCTGCCTCAACCCTGCAAGAGTCAGCCTGCTTCATGACCTACACAGTGGACCCAGCGTGTGCCAGGCTTGGGTCTGCAAGATCTTAAGATTTTAATAACTTAAGATACTAGTATCTTAAGCTCTTTTCAACTTTTACTTATGTGTTTATTTTGGCATGGGTAGGATCTTAGTTCTCCCACCAGGGATTGAGCCTGCGCCCCCTGCAGTGAACTCTGGAGTCTTAACCACTGGGCTGCCAGGGAGGGCCTCAGAATAAATCTTTTAATTCGTTCCCTATTATACACACGGCCTATAAACTTGACGCTGGGCAGCTTCTTGAAGAGAGGCCTTTTCCTACTTGCTTTAACTTACAGGCCTCAGCCTGACTCCTCAGCACCCCGGTAGGTTTGGAGTTGTCCACTCTCCCTGTCTGGCCTGCATTTTGTTTATATCAGGAAGTACTTTTCTGTTCCATGTGGTTTGGCTCTGTGGGTAGAGGGATCACCGCCCTGTAATAGGCACGTGAGCCACGCTCCTCATCCATGGAGTCTCAAGTGACTCCCCCTCCTGCAGGATGGGGTCAGGTTCAGCCCTTACTTCTCTTGCCTGTGAGTTGCTTTGGATTGCTCAGGATTCGCTTTTATTTGTGCCCTCAGGTTTCTAAAGCACTCCTAAATCTGATTATCAGATACTTGTGTTATTTAGATATAAAGAGACTTAAATATACTGGCTCCAGCAGTAGAAGAAATCAACCCTGAATATTCATTGGAAGGACTGATGCTGAAGCTGAAGCCCCAATACTTTGGCCACCTGATGCGAACAGCTGACTCAGAAAAGACCCTGATGCTAGGAAAGATTAAGGGCAGGAGGAGAAGGGGGTGACAGAAGATGAGATGGTTGGAAGGCATCATCAACTCAATGGACATGAGTATGAGCAAGCTCCAGGAGATGGTGAAGGACAGAGATGCCTGGCGTGCTGCAGTCCATGGGATTGCAAAGAATCGGACACGACAGAGCGACTGAAAAACAACCAGCAGTAAAGAAGTATTTTTTTCTCTCTCTCAAGCAATAATCCAGTCTGGGCCAGTGGGCTGTGCTCCACAAGGTCATCTGGGGCTTTCACCTCTTGCCATCCAGTTGCTCCCACTTCACAACCAGCAGGAAGAGAGAAGAGAGGACTCAGAGGACAGGGCAAGCCTGTTTTTCAAGCAAGTGATGCTCGACACTGCTTGCATCACTCCCCCTCATTATAAGGGCAATGTTTAAGTCATGTGGCCTCACCTAGCAGCAGGAGAGGCTGGGAAATGTTCCCAGTGAGCAGCCGCAGTTCAGATACACTTCTAAATAACCAGTGAGAAGGGCAAAAATAGTTTCCAGGGGAGACATCTAGCCTTCTGCCCCAGACACCTAAGTCCTTAATGAAAACTATAACATTTTTAACCAGGTTAGTTTTGCTGAGGCTCCCTTATTAGAAGTTAAAAATAACCTTTTTCTGTGTATGTCTGCCTTGCTTTCTTTAGAATGCAAATGCTTTGTAAGTGGGGGATGTATCTTTCCTGACGTGCCTTACCTGACCGTATGCTCGTTATGTCACTATCATGGAATAAATGCTGGGTTTGAGTTTAGGCATGCATCCCTCATTCTCAATAGGAATTTGATTTGTGGCATTTTTCTTGGGATTTAAGAGAGGCATTGAAGAAGATAACAATTAGGGGTTGTCCTACAAAGGCTAGCCTGGAAAGGATTGGGTATTTTTACTTTTTCAATGTAATTTAATTATTATTATTATTTTTTTGGTCATGCCATGCTGCTTGTGGGAATCTTAGTTCCCTGACCAGAGATTGAACCTAGGCCCTGAGAAGTGAAAGTGCAGAGTCCTAACCCCTGGACTGCCAGGGAATTCCCAGGACTGGGTATTTTTAGCACAGAGAAGAGAAGAACATCGTAAAATAGATTGTTGTTATCAAGTGGTTAAAGGGCTGGCAGGTAGCAGAAGGTTCAGTCCTCTTTTTTGCTGCTTCTGAAAGTAGAATTGTAAATAAAGGATGGAGGTTATTAGGGCTTGCTTGCTTTTCTTTCTGCTCAAATTTCCTCGTGAAATGGTATGCCTTGTCTCTCATATTCTTTGTGTGTAAAATAAGGGGCTTGATGAATCCATCTCTAGGCTCCCTTGCAGCTCTGCTTCATTCTGCTTCTCAGTGCTGGGCTGGAGTGGGCGCTTGATGGAACAGCCGTCCAGACATGGCAACCTGGGAAGAGCTCTATTAGCTGGATGCTGCCCAGGTGGTCACTGCACTGCCATCGAGGTTGTCCCAGACATGTGGTGCGGGTGATTGAGTGACGAGGCTGAGTACTTTGTGATGAGTACTGAGTACTCAGCATGAGGCTGAGCAATGGCGGTGGTGCTGCTTTCCCCAGATACGTGTGCATCGCCATGGAGGCGCTGGACCAACTGCTCATGGCCTGTCACTGCCAGAGCATCAACCTCTTCGTGGAGAGTTTCCTCAAGATGGTGGCCAAGCTGCTTGAGTCGGAGAAACCCAATCTGCAGATCCTCGGCACCAACTCGGTAAGGAGGTCCGAGGGGCCCTGGAGAGTGGGCATGGTGGGGAGAGCGGGGCAGAACTTCTGGGTCAGCTTTGTTATGATCCATTCCTATTTGTTTTCTGATTTTTAAAAATGATTTTTCCCTTAAATAATTATAGGTGGGGCCCCAATAGATATTAAAGTAGAAAGGGGGGGTATTCCTTTGAGAGCAGGCGGTGGCCAGCGCCCTCGAAGCTTGGCCCCTGACTGTACAGGGCATACTTTGAAAGCTGTCCAGGTTGTGCTTCTTTCAAAGATAAAATAAATTGATGTTCACAGGACAGAGGCATCAGATAAGTGGAAAGATCACGGGGAAGCAGGAAGCAGGGCTTCTGGCTTAGTTCTGCCCTTTCCTAGCTGGGTAACCTCGAGAAGGTTATCTTTCATGAGCCTGGCTTTTCACTGATACCATGAGCGGATTGAACTCAGTCCAAGCTTTGTAACATAACTTATCCCTAAACAAGTGGCTGCTATCTGCTTCTGGCGTGTGGAGAGAAGAACTATCAGTTGTGTCAAGAATTCCTAACTTTGAAGGGATAGTTTGAGAGTTTGGAATGGGCATGTACACACTGCTGTGTTTAAAATAGGTAACCAAGAAGGACCTACTATATGGCATGTGGAACTCTGCTTGATGTTATGTGGCAGCCTGGATGGGAGGGGAATTTGGGAGAGAATGGATACAGGTATACGTATGGCTGAGTCCCTTTGCTGTTCACCTGAAACACTGTTAATCAGCTATACCCTGATACAAAATTAAAAGTTTAAAACAACAACCAAAAAGAGCTCCCAACTTCCTAAGCATCTGTCCTCCTTGAATATCCCAGTTGCTTTCTTCAACTTCTTGCTCTCTCTCTCAGTTCCTCTCCCTTCAGGGAATACTTTCAGCTCTAAGCCTTCAAGCAGCTTGGTGTTGAAAGCCCTAACATGCAACTATTTTACAGATATCACCAGGAAAAAAAAGGAAAGTTTAAGGTTTGTGGTCTTAGCCTTCCCAACCTGACTTTTCTGAGTTTTTATTGCACAGGTCACAACTGCTTTCCTCTTCTAAAATTGATTTAACCAGAAGATAGTCTTTCAACTCTTCTTTCAAAGACCAAAACTAATCACCTATTCCCCTCTTTCCTCTCTCTGTGAACCAGCTGCCTTTGACAAATTACATATACAGCAGCAAGGGTAAAGTCTTTTGTCACGTTACCCTGGCAACAGCTTCAGATACCGTTTCACTTGCCCTGTTTAAGATAACTATAGTCTGGAAAAGAACATCTAAATGGAAGATAAACCAGTCATCGATGCGTCCACAGGGCATCTCCCCAGGGGGAGATATAGAAGCAGGTGGCTGCCAGCCCCAGAGTTCCCTGAAGCACATCCTGGCCCCTGGTAGGCATTTTATTAGCAACAGCCTTGAAAATTCCAGGTCCTGCAAATTCCTCGATTCCTCATCACAGTGAATCACTGCATTAGCAAGAGAGCAGTTGACTAATGATTAGTGTACTGCAGACAGTGGAGATTATATAAGGACAGATGATTATAAGTAAGTCAGATAATTGCAGGAGGTTCAGAGTTCAGCTTCAGAGGCAGCCTTTGCTAGCAGAAAGATGCTCTTTCCAGCTTTCCAAGCCTGAGACTTCTCTGTTTCTTCCTTCTTTCTTAATGGATATTTATCCAGCCTGTGCTTGACTACCCCAAGGGTTGAAGCTGTGCTGACATTAGTCACCAAAAAAAATCTGATTTTGCTAATACTATTCCTGCATATCATACGCAGTATAGTTTTTTAAGTTTATTTGATACCTTTAAGTCTTTAATGAGAATATCTGAACTTGAGGTGATGTTGAGGGACAGGTGACAGGAGATGATGGAGCCAACTAAGCTCAACTATTTGCTTAGAGATTTACTTCTGTGCACCTGCCTTATTGCCTGGTGGGTCCAAATGTAAGTTCTGGGAACAGTGCACTGATCATGTGCCCTGACTTTTGAGGTCACTCTAAGGATAAACTGAAAATATTAAATATGAAAATGCCGAGGTTATTTACATAAACGATCTAATATATGAACCTCGTATAAATAACAAAATACTATGAAGGATCACAAAGGTCCATCTAGTCAAGGCTATGGTTTTTCCAGTAGTCATGTATGGATGTGAAAGTTGGACTGTGAAGAAAGCTGAGCGCCAAAGAATTGATGCTTTTGAACTGTGGTGTTGGAGAAGACTCTTTTTTTTTTTGTATTTTTTTTAATTTAAATTTATTTATTTTAATTAGAGGCTAATTACTTTACAATATTGTATTGGTTTTGCCATACATCAACATGAATCTGCCACGGGTCTTGAGAGTCCCTTGGACTGCAAGGAGATCCAACCAGTCCATTCTAAAGGAGATCAGTCCTGGGTGTTCATTGGAAGGACTGATGCTGAAGCTGAAACTCCAATACTTTGGCCACCTCATGCAAAGAGTTGACTCATTGGAAAAGACTCTGTTGCTGGGAGGGATTGGGGGCAGGAGGAGAAGGGGACGACAGAGGATGAGATGGCTGGATGGCATCACCGACTCGATGAACATGAGTTTGAGTGAACTCCGGGAGTTGGTGATGGACAGGGAGGCCTGACGTGCTGTGATTCATTGGGTCACAAAGAGTCAAACACGACTGAGCGACTGAACTGAACTGAACTGAACTGAACTGATGAAGGATCATGGATTTAAAGTTTGTACTTTCATCCCTACCTCACAGCATATATAAAAATTAACTCAAGAACTTCCCTGGTGGCCCAGTGGTGGGGAGTCCGCCTTGCAATGCAGGAGATGTAGGTTCAGTCCTGGGTCCGGGAAGATTCCAAATGCCCTCTGGTCACAACTAAGACCCAATGCAGCCAAATAAACAAATAAAATTTTTTTTTAAAAATTAACTCAAAATAGATCAAAGACCTAAATATAAGAGTTAAACTTATAGAACTCTTAGAAGAAATATATGGGTCTATCTTTATGGTCTTGAATTTTGCAATGGATTCTTAGATATGATAGTAAAAACAAAAGCAACAAAAGAAAAAATAAATGAATTTGACTTCTTCAAAATTAAAAACTTTTGTGCATCAAAGGACACTACAGAACAAAAGACAACTACAGAATGAGAGAAAATGTTTGTGATTCTCATATACAATAAGGGCTCAGTAACCAGAATATATGAAAAACTCTTACAACTCAACAACAAAAAGAAAACCCAATTAAAAATTGGGCAAAGGACTTGAATAGACATTTCTCCAAAGAAGATATACAAATGTCCAGAAAGCACATGAACTGATGCTCAGCATCACTAATTATGACAGAAATGCAAGTCAGAAATCATAGAGAGATACTTCTTCACACCCACTAGGTTGTTTATATATTTTTAAAATCCTATAAAAAGCCGTGTTGGTGAGGATATGTAGAAATCGGAACCCTTGTACCTTGCTGGCCGAGCTGTAAAACAGTGTAGACCCTGTGGAAAACAGTTTAGTGGTTCCTCCAAAAGTTAAACATATAGGATTACCATCTGACTCAGCATTTCTCCCTAGATATGTACCAAAGAGAACAGAAAACAGACACTCAAACAAATACTTGATTACCAATGTTTCTGGCAGCACAGTTCATAGTAGCCAGAGGGTGGACACAACCAGAAGGTCACATATTGTATTTCCATTTCAATGAGATACCAGAATAGGTGACTCCATAGAGACAGAAAGCAGATTAGTGTTTGCCGGGGGCTGGGGTGGGTGGGGGGACAGGAATAGAAAGTGACTGATTGATGACCAGGATGTGGGTTTCCTTTGGGGTTCTGCTTTAGTTGCAAAACATTGTGAATGTATTGAGCGCTACTGAATTTTGCACTTTAAAAGGGTTCACTTTTTGTTTTGTGAATTTTACCCAAATTTTTAAAAATTGTGCTTTCATCTCAGATTGTGGCATACAGCCCTTTGTGTTCACACTGCACCCCAGCCTGAAGGCAAGCACACTCAGAGGCAACACAGAAGCGAGTCCCTTGGGAGGGGAGGGAAGCTCTTGAAGCATGTCGGGGTGATGTGGGAGCCGGTTGCGGTGGGGGGCGGGGGAGTCTCTCTTTCCGGTAAAGCAGAGGGGCTGTGACTTGCCTGGAGGCTCTGTGAATGTGAAAGTCGCTCAGTCATGTCCGACTCTTTGCAACCCCATGGACTGTAGCCCACCAGGCTTCTCTGTCCATGGAATTCTCCAGGCAAGAAGACTAGAGTGGGTTGCCATTCCCTTCTCCAGGGTATCTTCCCAACTCAGGGATTGAACCCGGGTCTCCTGCATCGCAGGCAGATTCTTTACCATCTGAGCCACTAAGATACCACCCTCCCTGCTTCAAGACCTCACCTCTCAGACGCCTTCCCTTCCCTCTACCGAGGGTCAGCTCCTTCTGAGGCTCCCTTTCTTGGCCTCCCCGCCAGACCCAGCAGGAACCAGGCTCCTGTCCACCTGCTGCAGCCATGCTCTGCCTTCTGCACCCAAATGCCCCACTCAGAGAACCGCCCTCAGAAAACCACCTGATGTGAGGATTGGGGCATCTACAGAAGCATGCTTTAAATTTTGACTTGGCTTTCAGGGCAGCTCCTTATCCATTCTTTGACCACCGCCTTCTCTCATCTTCTCAGTGGTCACTAGAGACCTTCTGTTGTCTCCTCAAGCACCATCCTGAATCTGCTTCCTCAGTCTCAGAGATGGTCTTGCCTTCTTCTGTTCACTGAGAAAACTATCTGCTGGGGGTCCCTCAACTTGTATCCATCTTTTTCTTCCCCAAAGGCTCCCTTCTCCTCAGGAATCTCCCTACATCCATTATTTTTCTCTCCATGTCTCCACTCTTCCCCTTTTTCTCATTCCTTCCCTTAGTCTAAATATAAGTTCAAGTCTCTTCCATTATAAAACGAAAGAAACAAAACAAACACGGGAAAGAAAACTGAAACAATTCACATTCTGCATAACCACAGAGTACCTTTAGCTCGCCTGACAAAACTTGCCATCATTCCCTGATTTTAAAAAATTCTTTGATTCAAATTAAAATTTCCCTCATAGTCCCCACATTGTCTTGTATTGCTGTCTGTCAGATCAGGATTCAGTATAGATCACGTGTTTATTTTGTTTTCTGTGTCTCTTATGTCTCTCAACCTGTCCCAACCCCTCTCCCGTCCCTCTTTATTTTTCATGGTATTGGCCAGGTCATCACTTTGTAGAACGTCCCACATTCTGGATTTGTCTGATTATCTCCTTGTGGTGTTCTTCCTTTTGCTCTCTTGTCTCCTATACTTCCCACAGACTAGAATTTGGTCTGAATGCTTGATTGGATGCAGTTAAATACTTTGGGGCATAACGCTTCATGGAGAGTGCTGGGCACCGAGCATCTAAAAGAGGCAGGAGTGTCCGGGAGCCCACTTTTATGGATGCGAAGTGCCATTCCAAGTTAGGGTGGTTACAGCCAGCTCTCCCAGTTGTAAAAGTTTGTGTGTGTGTGTGTCTTTGCACTTAGAAATCTCTGGAAACCATGCAAACAACCCATTCTTCACTCAACTTCCAGCTGATGTTTCTATCTCCGGTGGCATTTCTCCCCGTTGATTGCACCTTCTTCAAACTCCCTTGACTTCCTGGCCCTGTCACCCCAGCTCTTCCCACCTGGCCCATCTTTCTTAGTTTCTATGGTTGGCTGAATAATGGTCCCCTACCTGTATCCACATCCTAATCACTGACACCCACGAATGTACCTTAGATGACAGAAGGGACTTGGCAGGTTTGATCAAGTTAAGGATCTTGTGATAAGGAGATTCTCCATGTGCTCCCATCTTTCTAAGAGGGAGGCAGGAGGATCAGAGTCAGACAGTAGATCAGGAATAGAGAGAAAGAAATTTGAAGATGCTCCTCTGCTGCCCATGAAGATGGTGGAAGGGGACTATGAGCCAAAGAATGTGGGTGGCTTCTGGAAGCCAGGAAAGTCAAGGAAACAGATGCTCTCCTGGAAGCGTCCAGAAGGAATGAAACCCTGCAGACCCATTTGAGACTTTTTTTTTTAATTTATTTTTATTTTTGGCTGTATTGGGTCTTCAGTGCTGCGTGCAGGCTCTCTCTAGTTGCGGCAAGTGGGGCCTACTCTCTAGTTGCTGTGCTCGGGCTTCTCACTGTGTCGGCTCCCCTGGTTGCAGAGCACAGGCTCTAAGGCGCACTGGCTCAGTAGTCATTGCACACTGGCGTAGTTGCCCTGTGGCATGTGGGATCTTCCTGGCAGGGATCTAACCTGGGTTAAGGTGGATTCTTAAACACTGGACCACTAGGGAAGCCCCCATTTTAGACTTCTGACCTCCAGAACTGTAAAGTAATAAATTTGTGTTGCATTAGGCCACTAAATTGTGGTATTTATTACAGCACTAAATTATTACGGCAGCAATAGGAAACTAATACAGTTTCCTTCAGTGATTCTTTTCTTCCACGTCGTCCTGAAATGTCTGTGGTCTCCAAGGTTACTGCTATATCCTCTTCTCTGTGTGCTCCCTCTGGACAATGTAATCAATTCTTGTGGTTTTAACTGTCACCTATAGACTAGAAATTCTCTTGTCTCCCACACCAGGGTAGAAATCAGCACTGCTAAAAACCAGCAGGCTAGTAGTGGGTTCCATGAAGGGAGGTGGGGGCAGAACTGTGATGCTGGGGGAACGGCTCAGGTCACAGGGGTCAGCCCAAGCAAATGATGGGGGTTTCAGAGCAGAAGCAGCCTGGGCTTCCCTGGGTCTGTACTTCCCGAGTGTAGGCCTTGGAGGCTGGCTAGCACATGGGCAACTTGGGACCAGAGAGGTCACCTTTTCGGGCAGCAACACTGGGCTTTCCCAGGAGTTTTTAAAACTACCGTCAGTTTTGCAAAGAATCTTGAAGGAGGAAAGCTGTACTATGGGTAGACAGGGGAGGGTGTCCTAGGGCTTCCCAAGTGGTGTTAGTGGTAAAGAACCTACCTGCCAATTCAGGAGATGTAAGAGACATGAGTTCAATCCCTGGGTCGGGAAGATCCCCTGGAGAAGGAAATGGCTACCCACTCCAGTATTCTTGCCTGAAGAATCCCATGAACAGAGGAGCCTGGTGGGACAGTCCACAGGGTCACAAAGAGTCAGACACGAATGCAGTGACTTAGCACACATGCACACAGGAGAGGGTGTCCTAGGTGGAGGGACTCACCTTGGCCGGCAGTCAGGCAATTTGCAGGGCACCAACATTTCACAGTAGGACTGTTCCTTTGGCTTTAAGGAAAACTTCTCCCAGGACTAGCTATAAAAAAAAGCAAATGGGAGAATGGATAGGGGATGTTAAAATCAAACTGTGTGGTTCTACTGGGTATATACCCTGAGGAAACCATAATTGAAAAAGACCCATCTACCTCAATGTTCAATGAAGCACTATTTGCAATAGCTAGGACATGGAAGCAACCTAGATGTCCATTGACAGATGAATGGGTAAGGAAGTTGTAGTACATATACACAGTGGAATATTACTCAGCTATAAAAAGGAATGCATTTGAGTCAGTTCTAATGAGGGGGATGAACCTGGAGCCTATTCTACAGAGTGAAGGAAGTCAGAAAGAGAAAGACAAATATTATATATTAATATGTATATATATATATATATATGGAATCTAGAAAGATAGTACTGATGATCCTACTCACAGGGCAGCAAAGGAAACACAGACATAAAGAACAGACTTTTGGACACAGTAGGAGAAGAGTGTGGGATGATTTGAGAAAATAGCACTGAAACATACGCATCACCATGTGTAAAATAGATAGCCAGTGGGAGTTCGCTATATGACGCAGGGAACCCAAAGCTGGTGCTCTCTGACAACCTAGAGGGGTGGGATGCAGGGGGAGATTGGTAGGGGGTTCAAGAGGGATGGGACATATATATACCTATGGCCAATTCATATTGACGTATGGCTGAAACCATCACAATATTGTAAAGTAATTAGCCTCTAATTTAAAAAAAGGAAAGTGAGGTTTATGCGATCTTTTCCAACTAGGGTTCATCTTAGTGCAGCAGAACAACTTTCTTCTTATGAAGGTGAACAGAGGAAAAGGCCTGCAGTCCTAGATCCACCAAAGAGTTGGGGTTTCTCTATACCCAGTATTTTAAACCATGGTTCTGTTGTTGACAGCAGGAAATTGTGTGGCTCAGAATAGCCAACTACAGAAGAGAGGAGACTGGCTTGTGCTTGGAGAGACTTGGCTAGCGCCGAAGTAAGGCCAACCAGCAGCTAGCTCAGCTTCCATTTTACAGTCCCAGGGAGGGCTGGTTTTGCAATGTCAATATTTGGAGTTTGCTTTCTCTCTATTGACCCAACCCCTTAGTAACTCTCAGTTTTCATTCAACTGTGGCTCTTTCCTGCCTGTGCCAGAGGGTGGGTGAGCAACTCCTGCAAGCATAGCACCCTTTGTTGTGTATGAAGAGCTGAAACTTTGATCATGAAAGGGTGGCTCTAGCAGTGCCCATGGCCTTTAAAGTGTCACATCTTCACAGTCTCCAGTTTGTTGCTATGGAGACCTTCCTCATCATGACAATGTCTTTAAAAAATAAAACAAAAAACCCTACATTATTACTTCACAATCTTATGCATTAGATAAGTAGCATTTTAATGTAAGCCATTCTTAAGGTATGAACTAGCGGTGATCAGTGTGAAGTAGACAGGAAGTTCTGGCTGTTTCAGGCATTTAAAAACATTAGTGGGTCACACAAGTACAGGGGCCCGGTGAACCACGATTACCAAAGTTTCCATTTTGGCCTCCTCTCATCAGCCCTGGAGGACTCAGGAGCAGCTTAAGGTGGGCTCTCTTGGAGCAGTACCCATGGGGATACTCAGGCCAGCATTCCCTGACCACGTCATCTCTGTTGTCCAACTTTCAGACTCAGGTAAGGGAAGCTCCTCCTATCAGGCTACCAAACCAAAGGTTCCCAAGGATGCTCAGAGATCCTGGTACCAAAAAGTGGCTGTTTTATTAGCCCTCGTGCCACTCAAAATATAATAAATGGGGCTCACACCCTGTGGATGGCATCAAGTACAGTCTCGTCCCCAGATCTTGTAACAGAGCAAGAATCTTAGAGACTGAGGCAATGGAATAATCAGCCTGAGCTGGGAGGCTGTAGCCTCCTGGGAAGTTCTGGGCCTCAGAGACAGAGACACTTGCTCCTTGGAAGAAAAGCTATGACAAACATAGACAGTGTATTAAAGAGCAGAGACATCACTTTGCCAACAAAGGTCCATATAGTCAAAGTTTTCCCAGTAGTCATGTACGGATGTGAGAGTTGGACCATAAAGAAAGCTGAGCACCGAAGAATTGATGCTTTTGAACTGTGATGCTGGAGAAGATTCTTGAGAGTCCCTTGGACTGTAAGGAGATCCAACCAGTCTATCCTAAAGGAAATCAACCCTGAATATTCATTGAGAGGACTGATGCTGAAGCTGAGGCTCCAATACTTTGGCCACCTGATGCAAAGAACCGACTCATTAGAAAAGACCCTGATGCTGGGAAAGATTGAGAGCATGAGGAGAAGGGGACGACAGCGGATGAGAATGTTGGATGGCATCACCAACTCAGTGGACATGAGTTGAGCAAACTCCAGGAGATAGTGAAGGACAGGGAAGCCTGGCGTGCTGCAGTCCACGGGGTCGCAGAGAGTCAGACATGACTGAGCAACTGAACAACAAAGGTCCCCCACCTGGGCTTCCCAGGTGGTGCTAGTGGTAAAGAACCCACCTGCCAACGCAGGAGACACAAGAAATGGGAGCCTGATACCTGGGTTGGGAGGATCCCCTGGAGAAGGTAGTGACAACCCGCTCCAGTATTCTTGCCTGGAGAATCCCTGTGGACAGAGGAGCCTGGTGTACTACAGCCCATGGGGTCGCAGAGTTGGACACGACTGAAGTGACTTGGTTTACACAAGGTCCTCTCCAGCGGTGTCTTCATTCTCTGCCCGTTCCCCCTGACAGCTGCCCCCATCCCCAAAGCAACACTCCTGGGTCATTTGGTCTGAGGCACTAGAGGAAGCCAGGATCAAGAGCAAAGCTGGAGGTTTTCTGGGCAGAGCTCTGCTGGAGAGACCTGCAGTGAGGCCTCTGTGTTGATACCCGGGTTTTTCCTGCAGGACCCTGGGCAGTTATGTAACATTTGTGGGTCTCGGTCTCTTTGTCTTCAAAGTGAGAATAATAATCTCTCTCTAAATTAGAGTCATTTTACGAAATGAAATAGCTGATGCATATAAAATGCTTAGGGTAGTACCTGATACATGTATGTTCTAAACATCATTGCTATTAGCGCACCGACTCCCACACCAGTGACCATGAAGTCTGGTTATTCATTCTCCTGATATATATTTGGATCTACACAATCAATATATATTTAGGACCAGGTCTTTTTTTTTTAAGTTATTATTATTTTTTTAAATTTTGGCTGTGCTGGGTCTTCATTGCGCTGCTCAGGGTTTTCCTGTTGCGGAGCTCGGGCTCTGAAGTGCACAGGCTCAGTGGTTGCTTGCAGGTGGGCTAGTTGCTCCAGGGCATGTGGGATCTTAGTTCCCCAACCAGGGAGCAAACCAGTGTCCCCTGCACTGGAAGCCGAATTCTTAACCACTGGACCACCAGGGAAGTCTCAGGGACCTAGTCTTCCTTTAACAATTTCTCCTTCTTTATTACTGGCCTCTTTTCTTCTTCAGTCTTAATTATTTTCAAAGGCACACACTCTTGCATACACAGTCTTATCTTAAACTGCCTTATCATATTTGAAGTAGATGGAGGATCAGTAAAAGAAAGAACCATAATAAATGAAGACTGGGCTGCTTATTCCTCACATGGAAAGACCAAGACATAAGAGGAGACAAATGTCTCACTCAGAGGTCCTCCTACCAGTTAGAGGCAGATCTGTAATTAGAACCACATAGCTGCATGCCTCCTCTCACTTGATGGACCAAGCCAGGCTTCTGATTTGGGGAGTGAAGCCTGGGACCATCTCCATGGTGGTTAAGAGCAGCGATGCACTCGTATTTAGCTCCAACCTCTGTATCAACTCTGGTAGCTCAGCTGGCAAAGAATCTGCCTGCAATGCAGGAGAAAGAAAGAAAGTAAAGTGGCTCAGTCGTGTCCAACTCTTTGCGACTCCATGGACTGTAGCCTACCAGACTCCTCCGACCAAAGGATTCTCCAGGCAAGAATACCGGAGTGGGTTGCCATTTCCTTCTCTAGGGGATCTTCTCAACCCAGGGACTGAACCCAGGTCTCCCGCATTACAGGCAGACAGTTTACCCTCTGAGCCACCAGGACCCGGTTCAATTCCTGGGTCAGGAAGATCCACTAGAGAAGGGATAGGCTACCCACTCCAGTATTCTTGTGCTTCCCTGGTAGCTCAGCTGGTAAAGAATCTGCCCACAATGTCGGAGACCTGGGTTGCATCCCTGGGTTGGGAAGATCCCCTGGAGAAGGAATTGGCTACCCACTCCAGTATTCTGGCCTGGAGAATGCCGTGGACCATACAGTCACAAAAAGTCAGACATAACTGAGCGACTTTCCCTCACTCTGTATCAGCCTGACTTTGTGTTCTAGCCTGCAGGGTTTAGGAAGATCACTTAGCCAAACAGCAGCTTTATCGTTGTTTCTGGAACTCCCAAACTTATGTTGAATCGATGATCTTGTGATCACATGGATTACCACTACACTTCTTCTGCATTACCACATCAATAAATCAAGCAATGTCATTTGGATTTATTGCTAATAGCAGAATAATCACTTCCAAATACATATATACATTTTAGATGTATCTTTGAAGGAAAGATTTCCTTATTTGCTTTGCATGTTGAGATATTTGAGTCAGCAGAAAATAAATGCGTATTTATTATTGCAAGAACAAAACACCATAATAATTAAGAATGCTTGTGCGTTGCTAATTTTCATCCCCAAAAAAGTTATTAACAACTTTTAAGTATTTAAATGGGGAAAACAGGTTGACGATACTGAATATTGTGAGAATGTACTAACTAGATAATTTTAGTAATAACAGTATGTCCTTTTTGAACCAACAAAGGTTTGTAAAAATTGAATAATAGTACAAGGCAGAATAATGGAGAATATAGTCTAAATCAAATCTGTTTAGAGTTGTTTGTGGTACTTAGCAAAATAAGCTGTAAGAATTATATTTCATTTTGGGTAATTTAACTCCACTCAGTCTGTGACTCTCGCTTCTCTCCGGGGCTCAGTAGAAATCAAGTCCCTATTTAGAACTGCAAATTCGCAGCATGGCGATGGCAGAAGGGATCTAGCAGCTGAGAATGCTGAGCAAGATTTAATGAACTGAAATGGCACACCTTTGACACGCACTCAAAATTTTCATAATAAAACGTAGTTACGGTTTCTAATCAAAGTTCAGATTTGCCCTGGTTTCCCAGAATGTCTTCTAGAGTGGTGCTCTATAAGCTTTAGGATTGGCTTTTGCTCAGTTGCAGCTTTGCTCCACAAAGCCTCTCAGCCTGTGTGTTTCGGGCAGCTCTGGACGTTAATGGGAACAGGAGTTTAAGTGACGGAGCGCCCCTTTTCTCTTCCATTCCCTGCTCACCTAGCAGGAAAGGGCCAGGGATTCCTGTCTCATGTAGACAAGAAAGGGGAGCAGAATTTGGCACTCAGATCTCCAGAATCTGGTTCTCAAATCTCACAGTGTGCTCTGGGAAGCAGACTAGAGCTGGATCCAGGGGTGTGTGTGTTTCCTGAGATGTGTTATCCTGTGGCTTTCCTATGGCAAAGGGTTTGGGGACACCAAGTGCCAGAACCCAAAGGTGGGGAGCATGGCTGGTCACCTTCCTGTCATTTCTCCCTCTCCCCTCCCACACACAGTTTGTGAAGTTCGCCAACATTGAGGAGGACACCCCGTCCTACCATCGGAGCTACGATTTCTTCGTGTCTCGCTTCAGTGAGATGTGCCACTCCAGCCACGAGGACTTGGAGATCAAGACTAAGTGAGTATGAGGCAGGAGCATCAGTGGGTCCCCAGAGCTCCCAGCCCGGACTGCGTGTCTAATTTTACTGCATTTACCACAGCTCTGGTGTTGTTGGCAGGGAAAAGGTTCCCAGCGGGACTTAGGCGAGTGCATGGGCAGAGTTGTGCTCCCAGTACCTGCTTTCTAAAGGAATAGCCTCAAGGGACAGAATACAGAGTGAGGTGTAAGGTCATGGTCCTCTGAGCCCAATCTGAGAGCCAGCCACTCACACACACACACACACACACACACACACACACAAACACCCATGCTCTCTTTTGTTCAGAAGTGCATGCACTTACACACCCCAGAAATATTCCCACTTACCACTCTCCATCAAAATAGTGTGTTAGTGTTCGTCGCTCAGTAGTGTCTGACTCTTTGCAACCCTATGGATTGTAACCTGCCAGGTTCCTCTGTCCGTTGGATTCTCCAAGCAAGAATACTGAAATGGGTTGCCATTCCTTTTTTCAGGGGATCTTCCTGACCCAGGGATTGAATCTGGGTATCCTGCAATGCAGGCGGATTCTTTACTGTCTGAGCCACTAGGGTAGCCCACAAATATACACCCAAAAATAAAAAGCCAAAGTCCTCACATTGGCTGATCCCTGCTGCCCTCCTGACTTCATCTCATCCCCTCTCCTACTGCACATTCCCCTTCAGCCACACAGGCTTCCCTGCTGCCTTGGAAACACACCAGGGACATTCCTGCCACAGGGCCTTTGCACTGTCTGTTCTTCTGCCTGAAATGCTTCTTGTGTGGATCTGTACAGCTCACTCCTTCACCTCTTCCAGGCTTTGCTCAAATATCCCCTTGTCAACAACGCCTTCCCCTGAAAATTCCCACGTACCCCATCCCTTTCTCCCTCACCCTGCTCTGTTTTTATTTTCCCTTCAAACATGTTTCATCATTTGCATATGTCTCTCATTCATTGTCTATCTCTCCCCACTAGAATGTCAGCTCTGTGAGGTCAGGAATCAGTTTCATTCACTGAAGCATGCCAAGTGCCCGGAGAGCAGAAGGCACTCAAGAAATACTTGTTGAGTAAGTGAATGAAGGAGTAAGTGCTTCTCAGATGAACATCTTAAATGACAGAGCACACTTTTACACACACACACGCACACACACTCACACAAAAATACTTCACTCACAGAAATAGACTCGTTGACATAGAAATTAAATCCCTTAAATAACATCACAGAGAAATTCACACAAATATAGGCTGACACAGATAGACAAATCACGACACAGCATCAGGCTGATGAAGCAGTACGCTGGTGCTTTGTGCCAAGCATCGTCCTTGGAACTGAGAGGTGCAAAGGATGAAAAGTAAACCCCTGCCTATGAAGAGTACGTATCACGTCTGGGAGGTGATATGAAACCAAGGAAAAGGAAAAGGGAGGAAGGAAAAGGGCTGAGCCATTCATCTGACAAAGCTTCAGGAGTCGGAGGAGGCAGGGGCTGGGAGGCTGAGGCTGGGTGGCCAACACACCCACAGGAGACCAGTTCTCCATGGCTTTTTTCCGGAACTCAGCTGCTGGCTCCTTCCTGCATCATGTCAGCACCCCAAGGGACCCGGAGTGCCAGATGATGTGTGATGGCAGGGTCAGGGAGCCCCGTGTGCCCTTAATGACAGCTTGCAAACCATGGCTGATGTTCTGGGATGGAGGAACATCAGAACGCAAACCCCTCCATCCCCCAGGCTGCCAGTTCCCAAAGCTTCTGAGCCTCAGGACTGCTCTGGGGCAGGACCCGTGTGACTGGCTGGCAATATCCCGGCTTCCCAGTCTCCCCTCTCTGGAACCAGCCAGGAGGTCCCTGGGGCTGTGCTGCTGCAGTGCCTCTGTGAGGCCGGTGGGGGTCAGGGGAGGAAGGAGTCCCCCTGTTCCCACAGCAGCCAGCTCACTCCAGATGGCTGTGAAGAGACAGAAGCAGGTGAGAAAGAGGCAGAGCGGTAACCAGGTGTGACTGTAAGGGATGCTGATCACACAGGCAGAGCCCTGCTTTGGGAAAGGGAGGGGAGGGGACACTTCTCATGCCGCTCTACACACACACACACACACACACACACACACAATCACATACATGCACACCATTACACTATACACAATTGCATACACAACCACACACATACATACAATGACATCCACACACACAACACAAACCCACGAGTCATTTTGTGTTAGTCACGCAGTCATGTTGGACTCTTTGCGACCCCATGGACTGTAGCCCTCCAGGCTCCTCTGTCCATGGAATTCTCCAGGCAAGAATACTGAGGTGGGTTTCCATGCCCATCTCTAGGGGATCTTCCTGACCCAGGGATTGAACCTGGGTCTCCTGCATGGCAGGCAGATTCTTTACTGTGTGAGCCACCAGGGAAGCCCACACACAATTACACACCCACACACGTACAACCGTGCACATATACACAATCCACAGGAGGAGGGGAGAAGGCGCAGTCACACCATGTCCTGATGGCGTGGACAGCAAAGGAACACTGGGAGAAGGGCGCTGAGGTTTGCTCCTGACAGCTGGGTAGTGCCCTCAGCACCCACAGCCTGGCACCTGCCACCCATGGAAGGGAGGCTGAGGGGTGAGAAGTGATTCTCCCTTCCTCTTGTCTCCCATCCATAACCTCCCTGCATCCCTTCTCCAGGAGCTCACTCCTGGTCCTTTGCAGCCTTTGCAGAGCGCAGAGCTCCCTTCTAAGAACTATCCTTAGGTCTTGTAAATAGGGGTGTGGGGTGTGTGTGTGTGTGTGTGTGTGTGTGTGTAATCCCCTTGGGTTCACACTCTCTAGGTCCCCTGCATGCAGGCAGACCTCCACTGAGCCCATGACAAGGAGCAGTTAAGAAGCTGCTTCTCCTTCAGGCCCAGTCAGTCAGCACCGGGTGCCATGGAATGAAATGTGTTCATGTGTGTAAGGGATTCTGGGGAAATTGAAAGAGTGAATAAAAATTAATTCATAGTCATGAAGAACGAAACCCTGAGTAGAAAATTTTCCACCTCCCAGGCCTGGTTTCCCTGCCAGCCAGACTCTCTTGGGTGGGACAGGAGTCCAGCATGTCTGGGATTTATTTCTGTACTGCACGAGGGAGAACCTTTAACCTGAAGCCAACAATAGTTTAACAGAACTGTATTCCAGTTAATTTTTTCTCCTGAAAGCCTCAGCTCAGAGTGCTGACTGGGGGTCAGGATGAGAGTAGCTGAGTGTTTGCCCAGGGAATCTGTGTCCATTGCCAGCAGCCTAACTGGTCCTGGGCCAAGGCATCTTGGTGCATTAGGCAAATCCCACTACCCATTTATGTTCTCTGGGTTAAAAAGCTCAGCATAGCACCCTGGTGCACATGTGCTCAGCCTCTCAGTTGTGTCCGACTCTTTGCAACCCCATGGACTATAGCCCGCCAGGCTCCTCTGTCCGTGGGATTCTCCAGGCAAGAATACTGGAGTGGGTAGCCATTCCCTTCTCCAGGGCATCTTCCCGACCCAGGGATTGAACCTTGGCAACAGCACTTAAAACCGAAGTTGAAGTTACAAATGGCAACTAAATGTTTAGAAAAATGGCTCAAGTCCAATAAGGGGTACAGGAGTTGAAATGGCTACAAGATGTGAGGATTTTTCTGAGCTACAAAGTTAGAGCAGTTGTTTAAAATGAAATCCCCAGTGCTGAGGCAGAAACGGTGAGGACAGCCATCTCCTGCAGCTTGTGCGATGGGGGTGGGGGAGGAATCTGGCAAAACTGGGAGCCTTTTATTTCTTATCTTTCGACTCAGTAATTCCATTCACAGCGATGATTTGGAATGTAGTAAAGTCGGACTTGGCTTAGCAACTCCAACTGTGCAATTCAACAACAACAAAGTACTTTATACAAGGATGTCCACTGTAGCATTATTACAGAAGCAAATTTACAAACAACCAATGACCAATAGGAGACTAGTTTAGAAAGTTCTTATAACAGTGTATCAAGTAACCATTCAACATGTTTGTGAGTTTATGATACAGGAAAATGCTTGTAATAGAAAGCTATGGGTGAAAAAAGCCAATACAAATTAGATATGCAGCAGGTTCTTTATTCTATTACATATTATACACAGAAGAAAAGCAGGACACCAAAATGCCAGTGATAATTATCTTTAAGTGGTGATGGCGGGGGATAAATCATCTTTGCACTTTTCTATAATTAGCATGTATTATGTTATAATCTGGAGAAGTCAATGGCACCCCACTCCAGTACTCTTGCCTGGAAAATCCCATGGGTGGAGGAGCCTGGTAGGCTGCAGTCCATGGGGTCGCAAAGAGTCAGACACGACTGAGCAACTTGACTTTCACTTTTCACTTTCATGCATTGGAGAAGGAAATGGCAACCCACTCCAGTGTTCTTGCCTGGAGAATCCCAGGGATGGGAGAGCCTGGTTGGCTGCCGTCTATGGGGTCGCACAGAGTCTGACATGACTGAAGTGACTTAGCAGCAGCAGCAGAAGCATGTTATAATCAGAAAAAGGTTTGGTTAAAAAAAGGAACCTCAGGATGAAATAAACAGCCAGGAAAGAGGGCCCCCCTTGCAGAGCCATCCTGTCACCTGGGTCAGCACAGTGGATACTCAGTTCAGTGCAGTTCAGTCACTCAGTCGTGTCCAACTCTTAGCAATCCCATGGACTGCAGCACACCAGGCTTCCCTGTTCATCACCACCTCCCGGAGCTTGCTCAAACTCATGTCCATTGAGTCAGTGATGCCATCCAACCATCTATCCTCTGTCATCCCCTTCTCCTCCTGCCTTCAATCTTTTCCAGCATCAGGGTCTTTTCCAGTGAGTCAGTTCTTCGAATCAGGTGACCAAAGTATTGGAGTTTCAGCTTTAGCATCAGTCCTTCCAGTGAATATTTAGGACTGATATCCTTTAGGATTGACCAGTTTGATCTCCTTGCAGTCCAAGGGACTCTCAAGAGTTTTCTCCAACGCCACAGTTCAAAAGCATCAATTCTTTGGCTCTCAGCTTTCTTTATAGTCCAACTCTTCACATCCATACATGACTACTGGGAAAACCATAGCTTTGACTAGATGGACCTTTGTCAGCAAAGTAATATCTCTGCTTTTTAATATGTTGCCTAGGTTGGTCATAGCTTTTCTCCCAAGAAGCAAGCATCTTTTAATTTCATGGCTGCAGTCACCATCTGCAGTGAATTTGGAGCCAAAAAAAATAGTCCTTCACTGTTTCCATCGTTTCCTCATCTATTTGCCATGAAGTGATGGGACTGGATGCCATGATCTTAGTCTTCTGAATGTTGGGTTTTAAGCCAACTTTTTCACTCTCCTCTTTCACTTTCATCAAGAGGCTCTTTAGTTCTTTTTCACTTTTTGCCATAAGGGTGGTGTCATCTGCATGTCTGAGGTTATTGATATGTCTCCCAGCAGTCTTGATCCAGCTTGTGCTTCATGCAGCCCAGCATTTCGCATGATGTACTCTGAATATAAGTTAAATAAGAAGGGTGACAATATGCAGCCTTGATATACTCCTTTCTCAATTTGGAACCAGTCCATTGTTCCATGTCTGGTTCTAACTGTTGCTTCTTGACCTGCACACAGATTTCTCAGGAGGCAGGTAAGGTGGTCTGGTATTCCCATCTCTTGAAGAATTTTCCACAGTTTGTTGTGATCCAAACAGTCAAAGGCTTTGGCACAGTAAATAAAGCAGAAATAGATGTTTTTCTGGAACTCTCTTACTTTTTCCATGATCCAGCGGATGTTGGCAATTTGATCTCTGGTTCCTCTGCCTTTTCTAAATCCAGCTTGAACATCTGGAATTTCACAGTTCACGTACTGTTGAATCCTGGCTTGGAGAATTTTGAGCATTACTTTGATAGTGTGTGAGAGGAGTGCAATTGTGTGGTAGTTTGAACATTTTTTAGCATTGCCCTTCTTTGGCATTGGAATGAAAACTGACCTTTTCCAGTCCTGTGGCCACTGCTGAGTTTTATAAATTTGCTGGCATGTTGAGTGCAGCACTTTCACAGCATCATCTTTTAGGATTTGAAATAGCTCAACTGGAATTCCATCACCTCCACTAGCTTTGTTCATAGTGATGCTTCCTAAGGCCCACTTGACTTCACATTCCAGGATGTCTGGCTCTAGGTGCATGATCACACCATTGTGGTTATCTGGGTCATGAAGATCTTTTTTGTACAGTTCTTCTGTGTATTATTACCACCTCTTAATATTGCCCTGCTTCATTTTGTACTCCAAGGCCAAATTTGCCTGTGACTCCAGGTATCTCTTGATTTCCTACTTTTGCATTCCAGTTCAGTTCAGTTCAGTTGCTCAGTTGTGTTTGACTCTTTGTGACCCCATGAATCACAGCACGCCAGGCCTCCCTGTCCATCATCAAGTCCCAGAGTTCACTCAAACTCATGTCCATCGAGTTGGTGATGCCATCCAGCCATCTCATCCTCTGTCATCCCCTTCTCCTCCTGCCCCCAATCCCTCCCAGCATCAGAGTCTTTTCCAATGAGTCAATTCTTCGCATGAGGTGGCCAAAGTACTGGAGTTTCAGCTTCAGCATCATTCCTTCCAAAGAAATCCCAGGGCTGATCTCCTTCAGAATGGACTGGTTGGATCTCCTTGCAGTCCAAGGGACTCTCAAGAATCTTCTCCAACACCACAGTTTAAAAGCATCAATTCTTCTGTGCACTCAGCCTTCTTCACAGTCCAACTCTCACATCCATACATGACCACAGGAAAAACCATAGCCTTGACTAGACGAACTTTTGTTCATCTAGCAAAGTAATGTCTCTGCTTTTTAATATGCTATCTAGGTTGGTCATAACTTTCCTCCCAAGGAGTGTCTTTTAATTTCATGGCTGCAATCACCACCTGCAGTGATTTTGGAGCCCCAAAAAATAAAGTCTGACACTGTTTCCACTGTTTCCCCATCTATTTCCCATGACGTGATGGGACCGGATGCCATGATCTTCGTTTTCTGAATGTTGAACTTGAAGCCAACTTTTTCACTCTCCACTTTCACTTTCATCAAGAGGCTTTTTAGTTCTTCTTCACTTTCTGCCATAAGGGTGGTGTCATCTGCATATCTGAGGTGATTGATATTTCTCCCGGCAATCTTGATTCCAGCTTGTGTTTCTTCCAGTCCAGCGTTTCTCATGATGTACTCTGCATATAAGTTAAATAAACAGGGTGACAATATACAGCCTTGATGTACTCCTTTTCCTATTTGGAACCAGTCTGTTGTTCCATGTCCAGTTCTAACTGTTGCTTCCTGACCTGCATACAAATTTCTCAAGAGGCAGATCAGGTGGTCTGGTATTCCCATCTCTTTCAGTTTTTTGCATTCCAGTCCCCTATAATGAAAAGGATATCTTTTTATAACTTTTGCATTCCAGTCCCCTATAATGAAAAGGATATCTTTTTATAACTTTTGCATTCCAGTCCCCTATAATGAAAAGGATATCTTTTTTTGGTGTTAGTTCTAGTCTTGTAGGTCTTCATAGAACTGTTCAACTTCAGTTTCTTCAGCATTACTGGTCGGGGCATAAACTTGGATTACTGTGATATTGAGTGGTTTGCCTTGGAAACGAACAGAGATCATTCTGTTGTTTTTGAGATTGCATCCAAGTACTGAATTTCGGACTCTTATTGACTATGATGGCTACTCCATTGCTTCCCTTGTGGCTCAGCTGGTAAGGAATTCGCCTACAATGGAGACCTGGGTTTGATCCCTGGGTTGGGAAGATCCCCTGAAGAAGGGAAAGGCTACTCACTTCAGTATTCTGGCCTGGAGAATTCCATGGGGTCACAAAGAGTGGGACTTGACTGAGTGACTTTCACTTTCATCGGAGACTGGATCTGTGCAAAAGGGGTCCCCTGTATGCTGTTACTCATGTGTCCTCTGATTTCTCAGCCAGCTTAGTCCCAGCCAAGACCCCCTTGTGCCCGAGAGCCTGACAGCTCTGTGCCTCCTCCTCCAGATCCCTTCCCCCTGTAAGTTGCCCTCAGCCCTATTTTCTGCCTTGTCAGTTCTTGGCAGCCCTTTGGGCTCTTATATCTTAGTCTCAAGGTGGAGAAAACCCAGCTGGGTACTAAGAAGCCTGGAGAAAACTGGCACCCTAGAGATGAAACCTGGGTGGTACAGGGCAAGGGCAGTCTAGGAATCTCCAAGACAAGCTGGAAGACATGGCTTTCAGGCAGCCAGCCAGGAGGCCCAGTCACACAAAGAGTAGAAGGTGGGCTCCCCTCTGCCTTTATGGGCATCTGTAAACCCCTCGCTGTGCTCCCCTCCTTGTCACAGAAGCTGGACTTACCAAGGTTTGCAGATGTCATGGCCCCTGTTTCCCTTTTCTTTACAGAATCCGAATGTCGGGCATCAAAGGTCTACAAGGGGTGGTGAGGAAGACGGTGAATGACGAGCTGCAGGCCAATATCTGGGACCCACAGCACATGGACAAGATCGTGCCGTCGCTGCTTTTCAACCTGCAACACGTGGAGGAGGCAGAGAGGTGAGCAGGCAAGGGAGCGGCTTGCATGGCCACTCTGCAGCCCTCTCAGGGTGCTCGGCAACCATACACCTGGGGCCGGTTGGTAAAACCCAGCTCCAAGGCCAGGGATCTTGGCGTTTGTGGCCTGTTCCATAGCGCATCCAAAGCTGGTTCCTTGGGAACATTGGCTCTGGCCTTCTGCCAGCCCTCTGTACCCCTTAAGGTCTGCGTTCCTGAAGGAAAAGCAGGGATGGTGCTGGGCTCCCTGGGGTGAGTGTGTGCTAAACATAAAGAACCAAGAGTTGGGTTTCCTTGGTCTTTCAAGAAGCAGCAGAACAAGGAGGTTTTTAAATGCCAAAAGAACCCGATGGTGGGAGTTAGGGCAAGAGGAGAAGCAGGTGGCCGAGGATGAGATGGTTAGATAGCATCACTGACTCAATGGACGTGAGTTTGAGCAAACTCCGGGAGATAGTGAAGGACAGAGGAGCCTAGTGTGCTGCAGTTGATGGTGTTGCAAAGAGTCAGACTGGGCTTAGCAACTGAACAACACGATTCAATTTGCTGAGGAGGGCCCTTCTTCTCCCTCACTTCCTAATGGTGTTTCAGGTCCTTAAAAAATGCCCACCAGCCAGCAGCCACTTGACATGAACTCCAGATATTAGATTTTAATCTGGGAACCCCCAGACATGAATTCATCCTGCTCATGCCACTTGCTCTTCCCCTCTGTGAAATGGGATAGAGAGAAAGGTTCCTGGTGCTGTCCACCTCCGCTGTGCATGACAACCAAGTGAAGATGATCTGAGTTCCCCACTTTCTTTCCATTGATACTGCGTAAATAGAACTGGTTGGGAAATTTAGTATGCCCTCTGGTGGTGGTTCCTGGAATAGCATTATCTCTGACAAGCTCCTTGGTGGTCTCAGGATGAGGAATCCTGGGACTCCTGTCCAGATCTGAGCTCACTCCCTGTGACTCGGGTACCACGAGTCACACCCAAGCCAGCACCCGTTTTTCCCTCCTGAGCCTTTCTTTTTTTCCCTCCTGCTTTTTGCCCACGCTCCTCTCTCCCCTTTGCTTTTGCTTTGTCCAACTCTGCTTGCATCCCTCTCTTCTTATCTCATCTCTTGTCCCTTCCAAAGCCTTGGGGGAGTGGAGATACGTGTGGTCTGCACCTCCCCAGGTCCATGGTGCTCAAAGCACCTTCCTTCCCACAGAGACCCATCAGGCCTGTCCCTAGGGTGTCCAGAAAAAGAACTTTATCCGTCTTCCCACCATCTTCCTCCACTCTGGGCTTCCTTACCCCATTTAACTTCTGAGAGCCTAGCCATCTCCCTGTGACCTCGCACAGCCTACATCAAGTTCCTACTTGTCCTCCTGGGTCTGTTTGCATGAGGGAAGCACAGAAAGCCTGCACAAAGCTGACTCTCAGCCTGTGCATTCCATCCTTCTTCACCCACGGGCTGTGTGTTTCCGCAGCCGGTCCCCCTCCCCTCTCCAAGCACCAGAGAAGGAGAAAGAGAACCCGGCAGAGCTCGCCGAGAGGTGCCTCCGGGAACTGCTGGGCCGGGCTGCCTTTGGCAACATCAAAAACGCCATCAAGCCTGTTCTCATGTGAGTGTTCCCCTCCCTCGCCCCCCGGCCTCCAGCTTTGAACCGTTTCAGGTCCGGCACCTCCTTGCTAACTCGGGAGGAGGGGCCTGTCACAGTTGAGGGGCTGCGGCCAAGTTGGTCCCTTCTCTGTGCCCACGTTCTTCTGCACTGTGGCATCAAAAGCTACCACGTAGTGGCCAAGCACAGTTTTGGGGAGACGAGTTGGCAGGAGGAGTCCCAAGGCTAAAGGAAGGCGCTCGGCTTCATTCCTGAGTCCACAGCCACAGCCCCTGTTCTCAGCTTCTCGTGCTTCTCTCACCGGCACCTGAAAGCCCTTGCTACTTACCTGGAAGCTTCGAGAGGGACTGGGTCTCTCAGGACGGGTTATGTTCCCACCAAGCTTCTCCTCCTCCTTTGCATCACCTGCATTTCATAGTTACTCTCCACGTTTTCTCCCTCACAGCCATCTGGATAACCATTCTCTTTGGGAACCCAAGGTGTTCGCCATCCGTTGCTTTAAAATCATCATGTACTCAATTCAGGTATGATGGTTCTCCAGGTTCATCTTGTCCCCTTGGCCAAGGGTATCCCTGGGAGCAGGATGGTGCACACCTGGAGAAAACCAGCCCCTAGTCGTCTGAACTGGTGCTGCTTGACCTAGTCGTGGAGAAGGACTGGTTTAAAACATTTTATTTCTAATATGTCACAGACTTATACTTTATAAAACACAAAAAGAATTCCTGGAAAAAGTAAGTGAAAACCTCATGCTAAATACAAGCCCACAGACCGTAACTGGCTGCCATGGCTTTGTCAGATTGCTTACTCAACACTTACTCTCAATTTCTGTCCTTAGCTCAATGTAAATGGGCATCAGACAGATCTTGAATTGGTACCAGACCATGGGCCACACTTTGAGCAGCACTGGACTAAACCATGTGACTGCTTGTGGCACTTACTTTAAGATCTGGCACCTGGGGGAAATGAAAAGGAAGACAGTATTTTTAAACTGACTTTTGACCCACTTGAAGTGCAAGGGCCCAGGAAATACGTGGAAATCCAAGTCTTCATTGGGATTTGACTCAGCTCCTTCTTGGACCAAGAAGTGGGGAGAGATTCAGGAAGAGGAGCCAGGGTATCTGGGCGCCACCTCTAGTGCCCGCTAGCTTTGGGACCTCACTTTTTGTCCACACAACTTTGGGTCCTCCTGGAGGGCTCAGAGGCCACGTGGGGGGTTGCTGTTTGGGGACCAGCACGTCTTCCTCCCCCCCAGCCGCAGCACTCCCACCTGGTTATCCAGCAGCTCCTGAGCCACCTGGATGCCAACAGCCGCAGCGCGGCCACGGTGCGAGCGGGCATCGTGGAGGTCCTGTCAGAAGCTGCCGTCATCGCTGCCACCGGCTCTGTGGGTAAGGGGGGATCTTGAGCGGAATGGGGGCTGGAAACCCCCTCAAGGACGAAGAACTGCCCTTAGCGGTGAGCTGTCCCTCCTTCCAGAAAAGCGCAAGGGTAGAGAGGTGTCAGAGCGGTTATCCTCAGGAGGAGAAATCAGCCGGGGAAGGTGGCGGGGCACAGGAAGCCCCTGGCTGGAAGTGGGCCTGGGCTTGCCCGGTAAGCCTGGGCAGGGGACAGTGAGCCAGGAGTGCCAGCCCCAGATGTCAGGTCTCCCACCTGCTGCGCTCAGGGCCCACGGTGCTGGAGATGTTCAACACTCTGCTGAGGCAGCTGCGGCTCAGTATCGACTACGTTCTGACCGGGAGCTACGACGGGGCCATCAGCCTCGGCACCAAGATCATCAAGGAACACGAAGAGCGCATGTTCCAGGAGGCAGTCATCAAGACCATAGGTGGGCCCCGGGAGAGGTGGGGCCCGGGAGGGCCCCGGGAGAGGTGGGGCCCGGGAGGGCTCCCGGGCCAGACCTGCTGAAGGAGGGGCAGATGGGCGGTCCCCATTCCCCCAAGGATGTTAGTCCCTGGCGTTGTAGGTTTGTCATCCACTCAACGTCGCGTTACGGCTTCCCTGGTAGCTCAGCTGGTAAAGAATCCGCCTACAGTGCAGGAGACCTGGGTTCGATCCCTGGGTTGGGGAAGATCCCCTGGAGAAGGTCATGGCAGCCCATTCCAGTATTCTTGCCTGGAGAATCCCCATGGACAGAGGAGCCTGGAGGGCTGCTGTCCACGGGGTCGAAAAGAGTCGGACACAGCTGAGCGACTAAGCACGCATGCTCGAACTTCGTGTTAATGCACGGACACTGGAAGAAGTGGAGTTAGCCCACAGTGCACGCAGCTCACAGCGTCCCTGGGGCCAGGCCTGAGTTAGATCACAGAACAATGTCCCTGGGTTTCTCAGCCTGGAGTTCAGATCAGAGGCTAAGAGAGGCGAACTCTTCTTGCACCCCAGTCCCCATTAGGCCTGCCTGATCCTTCCACGTTTGAGCGATTGGAGGGGTTCAGTTCAGTTCAGTTCAGTTCCTCAGTCGTGTCCGACTCTTTGTGACCCCATGAACCACAGCACACCAGGCCTCGCTGTCCATCACCAACTCCTGGAGTTCACCCAAACTCGTGTCCATTGAGTCGGTGATACCATCCAACCATCTCATCTTCTGTTGTCCCCTTCTCCTCCTGCTCTCAATCTTCCCCAGCATCAGGGTCTTTTCAAATGAGTCAGCTCTTCGCATGAGGTGGCCAAAGTATTGGAGGGGAGGTGACAGAAAGAAAGACAAAAGGAAGGAAAGAGGACAGGGAGAAAGCTATGGGTATGCACATGGATACTCTGAAGTCCACACGTGATTGTAAGGGCTCAGAGTCTCCCTGTTCCAGTGCCACTGGAGCGTCCCCTCTAGGTCCCACACCTTCACCACAGCCACGGGAATAACAGGTCAAGGGATAGGAGCCTGGAAGAGTCAGCTGGCACTCCTCACAGTTGTCTGTTAGGCTGAAAGGCTGAGCAGGGACCCCCCGAGGCTGCCAGCCTTACCAGAGCCAACCCTCTCCTCTGTCATTTCCCCGCAGGCTCCTTTGCCAGCACATTGCCTACTTACCAGCGCTCCGAGGTGATCCTCTTCATCATGAGCAAGGTTCCGCTGCCTTCCCTGCACCACCCCATGGAGACGGGGAGGACTGGGTGAGTCTACCCTGCCTTCTTCTCCCTTCTTGGATTCCACCGACTCCCCTTCCCACGTTTCTGGGCTCTCTCCCTTCTCCACCTCAACTTTCCTAGTTCTGCCCTTACATATATTCTCTCATTCTGCTCTCAGATCCCTCCACAGCCTCTCGTGGGCCTTTGGATCCTAAGTAACTCCACTGACTGTCCCATCAGTAACAATCGCCCACCTTGAGGGGTGTGTGTGCGCTAAGTCGCTTCCGTCATGTGCTACTCTTTGTGACCCCATGGACTGTAGCCCACCAGGCTTCTCTGTCCATGGAGATTCTCCAGGCAAGAATACTGGAGTGGGTTGCCATGCTCTTCTCCAGGGGATCTTCCCAACCCAGGGATTGAACCTGCATCTCTTTATGTCTCCTGCGCTGACAGGCTGGTTCTTTACCACTAGCTGGTCAGCGTCCTTCCTCTGGAAGTCACTGTCCTGGGTAGCCCAACAAGTTTAGCCTCATGGAGAATCTAATCACAAGAAAGAACTGGGCACACAAGTGTGGGGTTTTCTGTATCTGTACCACCATCCTGGTGATCATCTGTATTTCTGATCTATAGGGAGAACAGGAACCGACTGACCCAGATTATGCTGCTGAAATCCCTCCTTCAGGTAAGCCTCTCTTGTCCCTGTTCCTGCTCTGCCTCTGCAGGAGGCAGCTCCTTCCAAGGGACCAAGATAAGGCTACTACTTTCTGTTGTGCAGGTTGCACACTGCACAAACATGCCCAGCCAAAGGGGTGAGTGGGGGACTGAATCTAACCTGTGTACCACTCACTAGGCAGGCTGGGAACCCACAAGATGGGGTTATCCAGAGCAGGCAGGACACCTGTTTCTAACTTTCACAAAGGTACCTTCTCAGCTACTGATGGTCTTGTCACTCAAGCCTTATCTCTGTATTGAGATGGAATCTACTGGTCCCTGCCCTTTCTCCTTCCAAGTAACTCACCAGGTCCCCTCCACCTGTTTCTCCCTTGGCATTTATGCCCACCTCAGTCTCCCAGTCACCATCTTTCCCTTTATCAGTTTTTTGAAAATAATAACTATAATTATTTTAGGTAATTTAATTTTAAAATTATTTTTAAAAAATTTTTTGGCCATGCAATGTGGCTTGCAAGATTTTAGTTCCCTCACCAGGGATTGAACCCGGGACCCAAAAGTGAAAGTGCCAAGTGCTAACTAACCACTGGACCGCCAGGGAATCTCCACCCCCACCCTCCACTTAGCAATATTTTTGCATTTGTCTTCTTTCCATCTTTGCAGCCATCACTGGAGCCTAGATTTATTGTTCTCAAATGCCATTCCCGTGACCAACTTGTTTAATATAGAGAGTCCCTAGAGACTTTGAACCATCAGTTTGAGTGAGGTCCTAGAATGTGTATTTGTTAACAAGTGCCTCAGGTATTTTTGTGAACAGCCCTGGCCTAAATTCTGGACATTTCACAACTAGATTACTCTCTTGGTTTCTCCCTCCCTCCTTGCTGCTGCTGCTGCTGCTGCTAAGTCACTTCAGTCGTGTCCGACTCTGTGCGACCCCATAGACAGCAGCCCACCAGGCTTCCCCATCCCTGAGATTCTCCAGGCAAGAACACTGGAGTGGGTTGCCATTTCCTTCTCCAAAGCATGAAAGTGAAAAATGAAAGTGAAGTCACTCAGTCGTGTCCGACTCCTAGTGACCCCATGGACTGCAGCCTACCAGGCTCCTCCACCCATGGCATTTGCCAGGCAAGAGTACTGGAGCGGGTTGCCATTGCCTTCTCCCCCTCCCTCCTTACCTATCTTAAATTCAACCAAGAAGAATTTTCTAGAAATGTTGTTCCTCATGGATTGCTCCTTGTTAAAGAGTCGATCTCAGTTTCCAATTGATGTACATCCAGATGTCAAACTTCTCAGATTGAAATTGGAAGGCCCTCCGTACCTATTCCCTCCCTAGAACCTCCATGTCACCCCTCAACCTGTCTCTGTGCTAACCATGCTAGCCGGCACAGCCCCCTTGCTCCTGATCCCCTCGCTTCCATGCCCCCTTCCCAGCCCACACCTTTCATGTCACCCCTTATTATAAAGGCTTTTCCTACTGACACCCACATCTGGCTGCCTCCTTGGTCTATGTATTCCTGCCATTTCTTTGCTGAGTTTACCCTCGTTAATTTGTACCCAGCATCTTACCAAGGTGATGGTTGGGGACACACCTTAAATACATCCCCCTTCAGTGAACACTGATGCCACCAGGCTTTACCAGAGCCTCAAGGGCCTGCTGAATCATCAAAGGCATTGTTTTGCAATATGGACTTAACAATAAATCTGTTTGGCTGCTTTTTGACAACATCAGGGATGAGATATCTCAGTGTGCCAACAGGCTTTAATCCAAAGACCACCATCATGGCCTAGCTAGAAGAGGTGTAAACAAACTCTATGTGTGTTCTCTGACTGTGACTATGTCTGTGGGTTCTAATTCGTCAGCCCAGCTGTAAGTTCTTCCACTATCTCTCCTTTTCTTTGTGGCTGTCCATGCTCCTGATGAAGTGTGTTTATGGTGAACGTTCACCGTGTGTGCCTTAATGGGTTGGAACTTTAGGTTCAGATACTCTCTGGCTTCTTGCTCCCCTCCAGTGCTCATCCTCTGGCTTGCTTTTAGCAGCTTAATGTCCCTGGATACTGTCCCCATCTGCTCAGCTACACTGATCTGAGCAGGTCGCCTCAGTAGATGTTGAAGGTGCCTACGGTGCCTACGGTGAAGGACAGGGGGGAGCTGGACTGGGAGATGTTTAGAGAAGATGGATGCTCGGGACGCAGCTCCTGCTGTCTGCTCCTCCATCTCCTCACTGCTGCCAGCAGGACCAGTGTTCCTAGGCGTGCGATCCCAGGCTCCCTTGCAGGTATCCACTGGCTTCCAGAGCAACAACATGATGTCAGCTTTGCCCAGCAACTTCCTTGACCGCCTTCTCTCTACCGCCCTCATGGAGGACGCAGAGATCCGTCTCTTCGTTCTAGAGATTCTCATCAGTTTCATTGATCGTCATGGCAACCGTCACAAGTTCTCTACCATCAGGTGAACTTAGGGTCTCCCCACCCCCGCAATTTGATATGTGATGGGGGAGAAGGCTCCCATTAGGGTCTCACCCTCAGGTGGGAGGACAATGCAGACCTTCAGTGGGGACCCCTCACCAGGGAGTTGACCATGGACATGGACCCAGGGTTCTTTCGAGGGAAGGAGACTGAAAGGGGGCTTATGTCTAAGGGAGCAAGGGAGGGAGTGGAGATTTGGGAGATAAAGAGCAGGTACTCACAGGAGCTCTTTGGTAGGAAGGGAAGAAGAGGATGCAGGGTTATCAGTAGAGTGGGGGCTGAAAGGGAGGAAAGAAAGTGATGAAGAAGGTAATCTGGATCAGTATTTAAGAAAAAATGAGACAGGAGCTTGAGAACTTGAGAGAAAGTGGCGATCAGGCTAAGAACCAGGGTGGGAGGACACAGGGAGACATTGATACAACTAAGGACGGGGGCAGGGCCCAGTGATACCACGCGAGCCCTGCTGGCCTCACACCAGGGCTCAGGTGACCCCTCACTTCCCCTCGCAGCACCCTCAGTGACATCTCTGTCCTGAAGCTGAAAGTGGACAAGTGCTCCCGGCAGGACACCATCTTCATGAAGAAGGTTAGCAAGCGTGACCTCAAGACACAGTGAAACCTGGGTGGGTCAGGCCCTGTGGACCCCAGCCTTCCAGCCCCCAAGTCACCACTGGCCATGCCTAAAAAGCCCACTTCCTCCTCTCTGACTATGATTAGTCAGGATGACCAGCCGACCCCTCTAGGGGATCAAGCCCCCAGGTCATACTCATCCCAAGCCAGAGGAGGACCATCGCTTGACCGTCTTCCCCTGTGTTTGGGCAGCAGCTTTTGTTGTTAGTTTCACTGGCCCCACCTTCCCTAAGCACATATTCCTGCCTGTACTCCATTCCGCTGGGGTCTGCTTTAAAGGTATCCTGTCCCTGAGGGCAGAGAGAGGGGTACAGGAGGAAGGAGGTGGAGCTACATCACCCACTTCAGACTGCTCTTCCATGCCCCGGCCCCTCCTGTGGCCATCCACCATGGCCTTGCTCCCACCCTCACCCACTTCTCCAGCACTCCCAGCAGCTCTACAGACACATCTACCTGAGCTGTAAGGAGGAAACGAACATACATAAGCACTACGAGGCGCTCTACGGCCTGCTGGCACTCATCAGCATCGAGCTGGCCAACGAGGAGGTGGTGGTGGACCTCATCCGCCTGGTGCTGGCCGTCCAGGTGGGGCCTGGTGTGGGCAGGACACAGAGGTTAGGGTCGGGGGGGGACCTGTCTGGGCCAAGCTCTAATGAGAGTGCCGAGTGGCCGCTGTTTTAACTACTGTGTTTTGGAGCCCAGGTATGTTGCGCCCTTAGTTGGTCATTCCTCTGAAGAACATAAACCATGGTCCTGCCAGGGTAACCACCAAAGAATGCTGAATTCATGGCTTTGACCCATCCTCAGACTAAAGGAGATCCAGGGAACAGGATCTTTCAAAAACATCACTCACCCCTAGTATTTCAGGTCTCTTGCAAGGTCTGAATGAGACTTCATGGATTACCACGAGAGCCTGGTGCTGTGCTTAGTCGCTCAGTCCAACTCTCGTGACGCTATGGACTGTAGCCCGCCAGACTCCTCTGTCCATGGAGATTCTCTAGGCAAGAATACTGGAGTGGGTTGCCATGCTCTCCTCCAGGCGATCTTCCCAACCCAGGTTTCAAACCCAGGTCTCCCTCATTGTAGGCAGATTCTTTACCATCTTAGTCACCAGGGAAGCCCAAGAATACTGGAGTGGGTAGCCTATCCCTTTTCCAGAGGATCTTCCCAACCCAGGAATTGAACTGGGGTCTCCTGCATTGCCAGTGGATTCTTTACCAGCTGAGCTACCAGGGAAGCAGTGATCCCCAAACAAACTTGTTTGTCTAAATGTCACCTGGTTCCCAAAATTGGCTGTGCTTTCAGAATTGCCTTAAACACTTATTAAAAATATATAATCCCCGTACTGTACCCAAGCTCGGGGACCTAGAGATTCAACAAGCCCCCGTCATGACTCTCAGGCAGCCATTGTGGCACCAGATAGGGTTTAGACTTCCAAGGTCTGCCCAGGTAAAAGTACACTCCCCAGGATGCTAAGAACGGGAGCAGATTCTTAAGACCTCAAAGGCCAGGGTCTGCAGGGTCCTGAGCTAAGTGGGCATCATATTCTGAATGGTGGTGAACCTGGGAATTCTGTCAGGGAGACTCCTTAGCTACCTGCTTGATGTGCTAAATCCTGCAAGACCAACCCAGATGCTATGATAGTCTTCATTCTAGAATGTGAGATTCCTCTGTGTCCCAGCCCTTAGTAATTTTCATAGCTTTGTCAATTTAACGTGTGAATCCAGCATAGCAAACCAATCCAGTCCTCCAAGAATTATCAGAGGTCTGTAGTGAAGGAAACAGCATCCTTGAAGTGGAGATTCACGAGGGTTTGGACAGTCAAGATTGCTACAGCTGGAACTGCGAAGTCGGGCATTGAGGTTATCGCCTCTCCACTCGAGTATTTATGGGCATCCAGCTCATGGATTGTTCTAGGGACCGTTTGCTTCAGTGACTTCTGTCCTCCAGAAGGTTAAGGGACAAATGCAGGGAGAGACTTCATCTAGAGTGGTGGGTCATCTCTAAGGGAGGTTGGGAGAGGTTGGTGGAGAGTGGGCACCCATATGGGTTGTTCCCTGTCTTGTCCCAGGATGTGGCCCAGGTCAATGAAGAGAACCTGCCTGTTTACAACCGCTGTGCCCTCTACGCACTGGGCGCCGCCTACCTGAACCTTATCAGCCAACTCACGACAGTGCCTGCCTTCTGCCAGCACATCCATGAGGTTGGTGTCCTTATGACCCCAAGAGCTCAGGAAGCCCTTGACTTGGGGTTTCCCCAGAAAACCTTTTGCTGAATTGTGTGAGCTCTGTGCTTAGTCCAGGCATGAGAACTAATGATGAGAAATTCCCAGCAGAGCATCTCCTGCTGCAGGACATGACATAGCAGGGTGGGATCAGACATAGTCAGTGTCCTGTACCTCTTCGCAGCCTGCTACCTGCGCCCCCTGTACTTCCTGCCCCTCTATGCCCCCCTCACTCCCAGAAGCACACATGTACACACCTCTCGGGTCATCTGGGACTGAAACTACTTTTAAGAAACGTTTTTGTTGTGAAAGTTTTCAAATATCAAAAAAGCAGTGTGAGTAGCCAGTGTACATCCACACAGCTATCACACAGATTAAACACTTATGAAGGTTTTTCCACATTTGCTTCATCTGTCTCTTTTTCTTTTCCTTTGCTGAAATATGCTTAAACAGAACTTGGTTATCACATCATTTCACCTCTAAATATATCAGTATTCATATCTAAAAAAATATGGACACCTTCTTGCTCAATTGCTATGCTATTTACATAATGAAAGTATTAATTAAATGACTGATTATGCCTTGGTATTATCTTATAGCCAGTCTACAATCCAGTGTGCTCAGTTATTGCAAAAAGACATTTAAAAACATACTGAACTGTGTATAGGTAGAATGATATCATATGTAGGATTAACTTTAAAATACACCAGCAGAACAAAAGTAAACCAGAAAGCCTAGGTCTCGGCTAACCTGACCGGCTGGGGGGCAAGGAGGAAGGTGCTACAGCAGCTTTGCTGAGCCAAAGACCAGCCTGAACGAAGCAGGACCTTGCCAGCCGTGGGCTGATCCAGGAGGACTGGAAGAGCAACGCTGACGTCCTCTTCAGTACAAACAGTCGCCTCATGGCTTCCTCACCTCCTGCGTGTACTTTGATGCCAACTGTCCTCCCACTTCTCACCATCTTAATAGCTGTCACTTTTCTTGTCAAAAATTTGCAAAGGATGATGAGGGAAACTCACTGTGTCACTTTCCATCAGGATGCTTTGCGGTGCCTCTGGGTTTGGGGAACAGTGCGATCTGTGCTTCCTCTCTCGTGTGTAAACAGAAAACAGGAATAGGTCATGGGAGCAAGACACTGGACTCTCCTGGGAGCAAAGTCCCCTGCCTTTGGCGGACATTTAGTGCGTGTGTGTCACTGGAGACAGCTTGAGCAGTCCTCCTGGGCTTCCTGAGCTGCCCCGAGGTCCTGGTTGGTCTGTTTCTCCCCCAGCTCTGGGTGCTCTGCCAGGGACTGCGTGGGAGGAAGGAAGTGCTCTGTTGGGGCGGGAGCTCTTTCCTTGGCCCATTTGCATCTCCCTCTCCCCACTGAACTCAGTTCTTTTCTCCATTCCTCCCAAACCTCAGGTGATAGAGACCAGGAAGAAAGAGGCCCCATACATGCTTCCGGAGGACGTGTTTGTGGAGAGGCCTAGGTAAGGATCACAGCGGGGACATGGTCAAGGAAACACCCAGGGCATCTGAGGAAGAAAGTGGGTGATCTGAGGCCAGGGACTTGGGCTTCTGTGGGCTCACAGGCAGAAAATGGACCCTGCCTGTGACGCAGAAGTCCTGGGTCAAATTTAATCCCCCTCACGTGACCGTGATCCCCGCCTTGCGCAATCTCAGCGTGCTGTACGATCGAGTATGGGATAGAGCCTCTGGGTACTTTGGCCAAGCCCAGGGGAACACATCCTGGAGAAGCCGCTCCACCAATCCAAGCGGCCTTCTCAGACTGTAGTCTGTGGGCCAGTGTCACTTCAATATCAGGGGAACTCAAGGAAAAGATATTCTGAAAAAGCAAAATATCCCACAATAGAGGATGGCTTTATAAATTATGGCCTGTCCATACCATTAGACAACTGGTAGCCCACCCACAATGTTTTGGAAGAGTAGTTCGTGTGAAATAGTCACTGCATAATAGGTGAGTAAAATAAGTCCTGGAACAGGACTGTGGAGGGTAGGGGAATGTTTGCATGTGTGCATAAATGTGTATGACTGAGGGAACCTACACAAAATGTGGATATGGTTCTCTCTGGGAAGTGGGACAGCAGGTGGTTTTTTTTTTTTTCCTTTCTCTCCTCTGTCATTTTGTATAATAAGTGTTACCTTGCTACAGCTTGCAGGATCTCAGTTCCCTGACCAGGGATTGAACCCAGGCCACAGCAGTGAAAGCCTGGAATCCCAGCCACTGGGCCCCAAGGGCACTCCCTTGAGCATTACATTTATAATAAGGAAGGGCCCCGGAAATCGGCCTGGTCGCCCAGGGCTTTCAGGTGCCTCTCCCCGCTCTCTGTCTCCCAGGCTGACTCACAACCTTGACGGAGTGGTGATTGAGCTGCTCTTCCGCCAGAGCAAGATCAGTGAAGTCCTGGGCGGCAGCGGTTACAATGCCGACAGGCTCTGCGTGCCCTACATCCCTCAGCTGACAGGTAGGAGCTCTGCTCAAGCACTTTCAAGCCTGCCTCTGGCTTTTCTTGGCCAGGTAAGGGCCGGAATGGAAGGGGCCTGTGAGCCCTTCTGTCACCTTCCACGGTGACTTGGATGTCACACTGGGAATCCATGGTGAGATCCTCATCATCCCCACCTCTGCCCCTCAGTGCAGAGTCCTTGAGAATAACTGGCGCACGAGATAGCCTGGCTTGTGCGTGGGAGACGGCCCCACTGTGCTGTAAAGAGCGCCCATGGACTACAGAGTCAGAGACCCAGTTCTCTGCAACTTCCCTCCTGAAAATTCTTAACTGAGTCCCTTGGCATCTCTGAGTCTCAGTTGCCTTGGCTGTAAAATAGGAATGTTAACAATACCTGCCTTAGAGGGAAGAGGCAAATGTCCATAGGAGCAAATGCTACGCAAATGACAGTTGCTGGAGCTGTTAGCAGGCGATGCCCATGCTTTCTGGTCATAAGCAGCTTCTTTGTGCTCATCAATGATTGCAAAATCTTAGCCCTAAAGAGCAAAACTCACCAACCTAAGAGGGGCAGAGAAGTCTCGCAGCCCTCTATAAACTCCAGCTGTAGCCCCCAGGGTATAAATCCCTTTGAGCCCTCCAAGGACCCGGCCAAGCCAGGAGGGGTTGGAGGAGGGCGGCAAGGTGGGAGATGGTGCTGGAGGCGTGCTTCTGGCTCCCTCTCCAGGGCTGGGGGACTCTAGCTTCCAGGCTTCTCTTTTCCCAGATGAGGATCGCTTATCCAAGAGGAAGAGCATTGGAGAGACCATTTCCCTGCAGGTGGAGGTGGAATCGAGGAACAGCCCAGAGAAGGAGGAGGTGAGTATCTCCTTCTTGATCTGCTGTCCTGGAGAAGCTCAGCATCCCTGGGGGAGGGGACCGGTTCTGCCTCTTTGGCAGGTGGTCAGACACTCCATGATTCAGGCACCCTTAACTGCACTACGTATTTAAGGGAAGGTAAATTTCTCAAGTAAGCCCTGTTTTCTTTCTGACTCTCATCATATATGTCCTAGACATTTCCATCCATCTGGAAAAAGTAATTGAACCTCCATACACTCCCATTAGGACGTTCTAAAAACCAGTCTTGAAAGGTTTGCTGGTTGTCATCCCCCATTCACGATGGAGGTGAACCTGATCTGTGTTGGAAATTGGAAGGCCTCACAGAGAGGATGAAGGCAAAAATAGCTTTCACAATGTCTCTTCCAGATATGTCAAGAAAAGTGCTTTTGAAGAGAAAGGTGTAGCTTAAAGATCGCTCTTTCTTCTATCATCTCTTAAGGGCTGTGAATATCTAATTTCTGTTTAAATTAACATGTATCTCTGCTGCCATTATTACTTCTGCCTCATAAAATAAAGCAGATGTACCCACAAGTAAGAAAGAATAAGGAGTCATAGTGGAAATACCAAATTTATTCCCTCAAATGAGAAAGAAACAGGGGCAGAGCAGAGAGGAGGGAGAAAGGCCTCTCAAGGGAGCAGAAGCTGCAGGACACAGTATACTTGTTTTTCTTATATTTTTTTTGTTGGGGTGTAGTTGATTTACAATGTTGTATTTGTTTCTGCTGTACAGCAAAGTTAATCAGTTGTGCATATGCATACATCCACTCTTTTTTAGATTCTTTTCCCATACAGGCCTTTACAGAGAATTGAGTGTAGTTCCCATGCTACACTATTTTCTATTTCATATATAGTGGTGTGTATATGTCAGTTCCAATCTCCCAATTTATCCCCTCCCCACAGTACAGATGCTCTTAATGGCGACTGTCAATTAAGGGCTCCCCTGTGGCTCAGCTGGTAAAGAATCCACCTGCAATGCAGGAGACCTGGGTTCAATCCCTGAGTTGGGAAGATCTCCTGGAGAAGGGAAAGGTTACCCACTCCAGTATTCTGGCCTGGAGAATTCCATGGACTGTATAATCATGGGGCGACAAAGAATTGGACACGACTGAGTGGCTCTCACACTTCACTGCCAATTAAGGGAATTAATAGAGATGAGGGAACTTAGCAAGAAGTGAGGAGGACACACATCTGGATGGAATTGGGACCAGAAGATGCACAGGGTCCTTCAGCACGAACAGCCTGGCAGAGCCATGGAGGGCAGCTTGGACACCCAGCCTCTCCCCAGTGGGCTTGGGGCAAAGACAAATCAATGGGGTCAAGATCAAGCCTCCCCCAACCATGCCCTCAGCCATTCCTTCAACTCCTCAGTTACCAGGGCAGACCTCCAGGACTGGGCTTTTCGAGGCTTGTCTGGAAGCTTCCCCTGGAAGGAAGCAAGCTCTGACTCAGGCTAATTGAAGAAGTGGAATAAGGTTGAGCCAGGTGTCCTCCAAGGCCCTTCCGGTTCTGCAGGGCAGGAAGCCTCACACATGTTAGGACCACAGTGTAGTTGGCTGCTGTCCCCTCCGTAGTTATAATTCTTCCTTCCTGAGAGTCAATAGACCCTTAGAAATGGATAAATAAAGTAAATCAGCAGAAGGAAGAGAAATGCTCCCCTGGGTACACAGCCACCTGCTCCCTGCTGGCCTCCTTGTCATTGACACGGGTTCCTCCCCCTCTTTGAGAGTCAGCTCAGTCCAGAGATGGCTAAGTAGCTAGAGCAGGGGTGTGGGGGCCCCCACCCTCTGCCATGCTTTTCCACTTCCTTTTCCATTTTTACTCTGAAGACTCATTCACTCTGAAGGTTTATTCTTTGTCTCTCCATCCACCCATCCATCCGCTGCCAGTACTGACCAACATCAGATATTCACAGGTGAGGTGGTAGGGAACCATGCGGTAGTGAGAGAGTAAAGGAAGACCGATCACTGGGTAAGGACAGGTAGAGAGAAGCTGATGGAGGAGGTGGGCCACAAGCCAGGTCTACAAGCCAGCCCACCATGCCCCTTCCCCATGCCTCCAGAGTCCCTCAGTGACTTTCTGTAACCCTCAAATACCAGGCTCATAGGAGGTGATCAACAGATGCTGGTTTGGTCAAATTCCCAACCCAGTGCCTGGCATTCAGAGCCATTTGGAGTCAGGAGTGCCTGGCCGTTTCGTCTCCCCTCCCGTCTGGCTGGTCTATATTCAGTCTCCCCCATGCTATCTCACTCATCTCCATGTCTTCGCTAGTATGGAATCCCATGTTGCAATCACCCTTCCTCTCCACCTCCACAGTCATGAATCTCCCTTTCTTCAGTACCAGCTTGTGGTCCACCTCCTCCATCAGCTTCTCTCTACCCGCCCTTACCCTGTGATCTGTCTTCATTTTCTCTCCCACTACCGCATGGTTCCCTGTCACCACCTGATGTTGGTCAGCAATGACAGTGGATGGATGGGTGAATGGATGGATGAATGTACATACAAAGAATAAACCTTCAGAGTGAATGAGTCTTCAAAGTAAAACGATTGCTCTCTATGATAACATATTTTGCAGTTGCAATTGAGTGACTCGCCGAGAATCCTACACATATGTCGTTGTGAAAGTCACTCAGTCGTGTCCGACTTTGCGACCCCGTGGACTATACAGTCCATGGAATTCTCCAGGCCAGAATACTGGCGTGGGTAGCCTTTCCCTACTCCAGGGCATCTTCCCAATCCAGGAATTGAACCCAGGTCTCCTGCATTGCAGATGATTCTTTACCAGCTGAGCCACAAGGGAACAAAAATGTTAGTTTTTGAAATTTTCATATGAGATTATATTTGCTAACCGCTTTCTCTTGTATCGAATATTTTCTGTGACGTTTTTCTGAAGACTTGTTTGAATTACAGTTTTCTTCCCAGGGGACTTAAGCAGACCCTCTGGGAGGAGGGAGGGGAGAGGGAAGGGACAGTGAGTTCTTTCAGGTAAGACTTGTGGCTCTTGAGGAACTAGCCTCCATCGCTCACTGCTCCCCTTTAGTTAGCAGGTCTGTGCATGCTCAGAGGCACAGAGCTTCCAGAGACCCTGGTAAGAATGCGGGTGTCCTAAGGGAGTTTCTGCCCGTTGGGACAGTCTTCTGAGAAGTGAAGGGGCTACCTTCACTGCCTCCTTCCTCCCCCCCTCCACCTTCCTGAGCGTTCTGTGCACTTCTGTCCCTTCTCCCCCAGCGAGTGCCTGCCGAGGAGATCACCTACGAGACACTGAAGAAGGCCATTGGTGAGTGGGAGGCCCCCAGGGAGAGGCATGTGGGGCTGGGTTCTGAGGTGTGTGTGGGTGTGCTTGGACCTGTCTGCTGCCCTCCCAAGCATGGTTCACACGGATGTCAGGGAAGAGGCTGGCAGTTTCCTCTAAACTCTTCACAGCTACCGAAGCTGCAATTAAAAGTCCCTGTCTCTTAACAGGGGTCAGTGTCCTATGCCAGGAACCCTTTTTCTACTGACGGTTGCCATTAAAAGTAGCTGGTTGAGGGTTATGGCCAATCAGACAGGTGAAAAAGGAATTTTAATGTCAAAGTATAAATACTTTGAGAATTTTTTTGGTGGCGTATGATACAAAAGAGCAAGTTGATCAATGAAAGCTATTAAGACCAAATCCTATTAATATTTAATAATGGCAGTGGATTTTAAAATGCAGTATTATTACCTCATCTGAATTATTGGATCGCGAAGTATCCTGAATTAGAGAATTTTTCTGCTGATAACAAATGTTTATTTTCTCATCATTCATGGTATTCTTTCTGAATGTTTCACTGCTCTGTCTTTTTAAGCTGGGCATGATGAACATATTTCATACCTTTCTCTCTCTCTCTTTTTTCATTTTTGAGGCCACGAGGAATACGTAGAAGCCTTAAACTAAATGGCCTCAGACTGCTCTGCCACAGGGGTTTTTCACTGGCTTTTCCATTGTTGATGTCCCTTTTCATGCTACCCCTAAAATACTTCCTGCTCCAGAAGCCTAGTTTAAGAGTCCCAGTGGCAGATATGTTAGTTAATGTTATTGTAATAATTTCACAATACATATCTGTATCAAATCATAACGTCTGGTGCTTTAAAATTATACCATGCTATATATCAGTTAACTCTTGACAAAGATGGAAACATTTTATTTAAAGTCTCAAAGGAGGGGGAATGTACAATACATTTACATGAGTGGGGAAGTGAATCATCATTTTGAAAAATAAAATTCTGAATAGGACAAACCAAAAAAAAAAGGAGAGAGAGAGAAAAAGTCCCCGTAGCAAGTGCAACTACATGGAGCTTTAACCCCGATTAAGGGTCTACTTAACTAGTGCTCAGACTCTTAGGGAAGGGGGCTGAGCACTCGGGCAGAATCAGGAAAGGGTCCAGCCCTCCTGGGGCCAAGTGATGGCACCGCACCCTCTGTGCCACCCTGCCCCTTGTCAGCAGAGGGGAAAGCTGGTGGCCATCTGGGGCCGCAACAGCGGGCAGGACCCGCATGCTGACCCGACTCTCCACCACAGTGGACAGCGTGGCCGTTGAGGAGCAGGAGCGGGAACGGCGGCGACAGGTGGTGGAGAAGTTCCAGAAGGCGCCCTTTGAGGAGATCGCAGCGCACTGCGGGGCCCGGGTAAGTGAGGTGGAACAGGGCCCATCCCAGGACCAACTGGACACAGGATGTGTGTCCAGGGCAGGACTGAGTTTCTAGGAGATCACCAGACACTAGGGTTTAGAGCCTAACACTGCATTGATTCCCCACGAACCAAAAGCCTATCAGTCATACACCCCTTCAGACGTCACAATTTTCATATAAGGGAGAAATCCTGACCTCAGCGCCTCCTGTACTGAACAGATTATAATAATAATCATCATCAGAGGAAGAACATAAATAGCACTCACTCTTCACCAGAGCTTCTTCCATTGATCAGCTTATCTCCTTCTCATGATAACTCTGTGAGGTTGCCATTAGGACTGTCACATTATGGAGTGATGACAGGAGGGGCTGTGGCACAGGAAAGAAGGCCAGCATTAGCTACTGGGCCACTTCCAACTGGGGGACACTGGTGGGTAGAAAGGAACAGCCTGGCCGTGGAAAAGAAATTTAAATGAGAGGGCACCAGACAAGTAAAAGGACAGTCTGATGTCTCTGGGTAAGGGAGGAGTGCAAACATTTCTTGGCAATGATAGACCAGGATTTGTTAGACCCAGGATCCATCTTAGTAACAATGAAACATAAGTGTAAATATCTGAAGTCTACAGATAACATACTTTATTGTACATTTTCCTCCCCATAAAAATACATGTAACTTTCTAATATATGTATTTCTAATATATATCCATATATTCAAACCTCTCATATGTTTTAATAGTTATAGTAATATGCATTATGGTATATACAAATATAAGTAAGTATAATACAGATTTTTCTGGGTCTATATTATACTAAGTTCTTGTCCTATCTCAAGAGGTGCCTATTTTGTAAGCTCAGAGTTGAGTGCAGTCTCACTCTTTGTGTCTATGGGCTTAGTTGGAGCCAGAGGGGACCAGAGAGAGTGTCTTCCCTAACACACCAGCTTTGCACAGCTGCTCCTTGGGAGTTAAGGAAAGAGCTGGAACCAGCTCCGAACCTCCAGACTCTGCCCAACAGGCCCTGTTGCCTCACCTGGAGGAGCTAAGGGCCCTTCCAGAACTGCTGCTGAAGTCCTTTCTGGGGTTGCCTAGCCCCTGTGCTGTCCCCGGCAGGCCTTTGCTGGGCCCCTCTGTCTGATCTGAACTCACTGTTAGGGTCCACTGATAAGCGCTGGAAACAAGCTCACAGCAGTTTCTTTCCTAAGATTGCAGCTGCCCCGTACCTACAGTGCATGCTGGACCGGTAGGCTTGGGAGTCAAGGTGTGGGGAGCCCCCAGTTCACTTTCTTCTCTGTTTGTTTCTAGGCATCACTGCTGCAGAGCAAACTCAATCAGATCTTTGAAATCACTATCCGGTAAGTGGCATCCCTGGGCAGGGGGTGCCCACCTCTGTGGCCCAGTTGTAGGTACCCCTCCCCCCAAGTCCTCCTTTCACACCTGTCTTTAGCCCTCCCTGCCCCCAGCCTCTGTCTCCAGGGCTCGGCCACCAGCTCTCCCCAGGTAAGGAAACAGAGACTGAAGGGAGAAAGAGACAGCTCAGTGAACCCTGGAAAAGAGCCAGGGGTCTTAGTGTCCCAAGCTAGTACTTTTACTTTCTAAAGCAACAGTCACTATAGAACCAGCAATGAAGCTTGACTTCAAGCTGAAGATTCTAGAACAGCTTGAAACCTTGGAACCCACAGAGTGACAAAATCTCTGGTCCCTATTCAAAGAGAAATCAATCAGCTGCTCTGTGGCACAAGGTGGGACCCTTGGACCCCTTCCTCATGTCTTTCTCTTCCATGTGTTTCTGCCCCAGGCCCCCTCCAAGCCCATCAGGAACCATCACGGCAGCCTATGGCCAGCCTCAGAACCACTCGATCCCTGTCTATGAGATGAAGTTTCCCGATCTCTGCGTATACTGAATTCAAGACACAGCTTCTCCGAGGGGCAGGGTCTGAGGGAGGAGCTTGCCTTCACGCCCATCCCTATGACATGGAAATCTAACTGGGATCTCAGAGAATAAGCACCTTGGACAGCAGCACCTCCCGTGTGAAGCAAGGTGGAGCCCCGGGCCCCCTCATCTCCTACGGGCCCCTCCCCTCCCTGCTTCCTCCTTGTCTTCCCTGAGGGAGATCCGGCCACCTGCCCCTCTGGGGCCAATAAGCATACCACCTGTGCCCTTTGTCTCCTCTGTGTCAGCCTGGGGCCAAAAGTGAGGGGGCGGAGGGAAGGTTCTCCAGAGAGAGGCTGAGGTCCTAGGAAGCTGTGCTTAACGTAGTGACTGATGGCTTTCACGTGGAGTTTGGGGGGTGAGGTGAGGGGGTGGTCCTGGGCAGGGAGCAGCACAGTTCCCATTTCCCCAGGAGGAAACTAGATGGAGACACAGGAAGCTGAAGATGTGATAAGGAGGAAGCGAGGCCGGCTCCTCCTGCAAAGCAGTGGCATGTGGGAGCTGGAAAACAGGGCACTGATCTCCTCCAGAGCATCCCCTCCTCCTCCCCCATTTGAGGGACCAAAGGCCTCCAAATCTTTAATGTCTCTTCCACTCCCTGGCTCACCCTGCACCTCTCCTTGGTTCTTTCTAACGTTGGTTAATATTGAGCCCTTATAACAGGAGTTGGGGTAGATACCCCATGGCGGGGGTGGGGGGCAGCAGAGGATGAAGCTGCTGATAGAGGGGGCTCCTGCTCCCCAACTGCTGGCCTCCTGTAGGGGAGCAGCAGGCAGAAGTGGGCAAGTCTGTCCCCCTCTGTAGCGTCTCCCCTCCTTCGTCCAGAGGGATGTTCTCCCGAGTTGATTCTCTCTCTTTGATGCCTTTCTTCCTGAAGATCCCAATGTGAGCCACCTCTGGCGGAACCTCCCCTGGGCCTCTTCCTGGGGAAGCACCCTCTGGCCCAGGGGAGCACTTTGCTTCTTTTCCAGTCTACCCTCCTATAACTTTTGAGCTGATATGACTCATAGGAAGGGGAGAATGGTCAAATGATTCCTCCCTGGAGAAACTGCTTTTGAAAAGAGGGAGAGTGAGTAGATTTCTTGACCCAAAGGAACCCCTTTTGACAGCTTTAGACAGCATGCGGTGGGGTCAGAAGCAGGCCATTTCTGCTAAGGAGAGGGCAGTCTTCTCGAGACCCCCTCGGATCACACCCCTGTGTGTGGCCCAGCACAGGTGCACTGTGAGAGCCTGGTTATCAGAACAGAGAGGTGTATTTGCCCAAACCAGGAGACTCTGAACCTAGGTACTTTCTCACTGCATGTGCAGTAAACTTGTTGGATAGGGGGGCTGTCTGACCCTCATTCCTGTAGTTTCCTGCCTTGATCGCTGTCTCTGTGCTGCAAGCCTGCAACTTCCAGAGGGTCTACACGACTCTGGGGCCAAGGGGGGCTGGCCCCTGCTCCCACCATGGCCTTTGGCTCTGCGATATGGCTTTTGGCTAATGCTCAACCCAACTTTACAAGCATGGACTGAGATCTCTCTTTAATATCTCTTCATTAAGAAACCAAGATTAAAATAACTAGAAACAAACCTGAAGACAAGTAACCTTTGGAAGACATGTTGGAGAAAATCTAAATCTTGAAACACAATCATGTCTTCACTGGCTCTTCCCCTGCTCAGCTTTGACATGAGGCCCTATTTCTCTTTCATGATTCTCTGACTGTGGGGTCCACCCCATGCCGTCTGTACTCTGAGCCCCGCCTGGGGGTCCTGGCTCTGGGACTTGGGAGTCATTCTTAGAGCCTCCTTCTAGTACCAGCCCCAGAACCAGAGACCTCCAGGTCCGTCTACTGTCTCTCCCTCATCCCCACCCTGGGAACAGAGTGAAGGAAAAGGTGCAGGATGTCCGTCTTCATACACTCCACTGCTGTTTCCTGTCTGAAACAGCTTTCTCTTTATGCCATCGCTGCCTAGCAGAGATGTGCTGCTTTTGGAGACCTGGCTGCATCTTGAGCGGCCCTCTTCTCAGTTTCAATTTAGTCACACTCAGTGAAATACTGTCTTGCCTGCTGACGTGCTGTAGAATCTGGCTTCTGGCTAAAGATGCCTCGGAATCAGAAAGTTTAAGATGAACATTAATTCAAACAATTCAATGATAAATTAAGCAGTCTCCTTCACCTTCTCCTGGCCCTCCCAAGCCCAGGGAGAGAAGCCAAGCAGAGAATGGTGGGTAGCCAGGCCTTCAGGCCAGGCCACTCTTCCTGCCTTCCAAACCCTATGGGATCTAGTGACACTGTGTCAAGTGACCAGCCCTCTTTGCTACCCTTCTGTGTTACGATTTTGAGTTAACAAAGCCATCCAAACCAGTTGCCCCCCCAAACCACTGAAGACTCATCTTCATGGGCAAGGAGTAGGGCCCATTGGCTCGAATACTGACAGAACCCAGTAGCACGGATATACTGGGGATTTGGAAGTTCACTGAACTTGGTTGAGTCACATGAGTGTGTCAGAAGCAGCTGGGAGGAGAGCCCCAGTGTGACCCTGGAGGCTCCTTCTGGTTTTCCTTGCAAAGGGATCCACCATGGCCTGTGCCTGTTCCCATTTTCCTCTTTCTGAAAAGTATAAATAAGTGATTTCTTGACTTCTGAACGTCTCCTCCCCAGAGGAGGAGCCTGGGTGGATCAGAAGAAGAAATAGAAGAGTCCTCAGACATTCTCCTCTGTCCAGCCCTCCACCTCAAGCATCAGTATAGACGAATGAGCAGTGAAATGGCAGGGCTGGGACCATCTACAGTGCCTGAAGTGCAGGGGTCATGGAGGCGCTGCCCTTTGCCCTGGTGTTCTCAGTCCCAAAGGGTATGTTTCAACTGGCTTAAGGATCAGGACAGCCTTGCAGTTGCTTTGATGCCTAAAAGGCCAGACCTCTTGGCTTCACCTTGGGCCCCTGGGTCAGGAAACCTTCCAGATACTATTCCATTGTCCCTGGGTAGAAAGTGTCTCATTGAGAAGTGAGGCTAATTCTCCCAATTCCTTTTCATGACCATGAAGTGGCAGCTGGCCAGTTGGGGCTTATGGGAAAAGACTAGACCTGAGCTGTTAGACTGAATATTAAGTTTGACGGTAGAGAGGGAGGGAGGCTCCTCAAGGCAGGCCACATCCAATTCTCTGGACCCACAGACCCTGGAAGACAGCTTGTGGTGAAACAAGATATCTGTCTTATGTCTGGGGAGAAGGCTTAGGGCAGCGTGTTACTTCTTCATCTCATGACCCTAGAAATCTTCTAGTTAAAATGCCCTTTATCCCAAATCTGGCCTAGGACGGAAGTCTGCAGAAGAACGGTGGTGGTGCGGCCTGCCAGCTGGGGGAGCGGGGAAGGGGACACAGGCCTGTGAGAGGGCTCTGTGGTCTATTTTCCATTCTGTCTTTTATCACCACCAGGTTGACCAAGTCTTTTCTCCTTCAGGGGACCTTGGGGCCCCAGCCCAACACCGTCCCCTTTTGAGCTCTTCCTCCATGGCTGTTGATTCTGGCGTATGGAGTGCAGAGCTGTAAATCCACAAATGCTGCAGCGTTACTCTTACATTATAACATGTCTGTGTCCACTTAAGACCTTCATGACCTGGTTGAGTGTGTGTGTGCCCATGCGTGTGCATGTGTGTATAATGTAGTTCATAGTTGACAATGTTTGTATATAATTGCTGATGTATTTATATGTGAGTGCAGAATTAGTGCCTGTGGAAGTTTTCTGTATTTTGAACTCATTGAATCAAATTTGAAGGAAGGGGAAGGAGGATTGGGGTGGGGGGCGTTCGGTATGTAGGAAGAAGGACTCCTAGCAAGATTATTCTTTAGGACTATTAGTTGTGAATTCCTAGTGACCTTTTCAAATAAATGTTAATGTTGTCACTGCACAGATGTGTGTTTGATTTCTTTAAAGTAAATGGTTTTTTGAGATGCAAACAGGATCTGAAAATACCACCAGCATTAACCACTGACATTTAGCCACCCCCACCTACCATTACTTTACTTGCCTTGAACAGAAGGGGAGTAAGTGAAAGCATGCTACCAAGATGTAAACAGGAGGCCCAGGATTCCCAGCATGGGAGCATCCTCAGATGGGAAGGCCTGGGACATTGCTTCATTACAGCGACTAGGATACAACCCCATTTCATAGAACCCACATTGAGGGAGACTTTATCTTGAGTCTGGCTTTCTTGTTCCCTTTATATCAGGACTTCCCAGGTGCAATCCAGTTTTAATTGTGAATGTCCATATCAAAATATGGAGGTAAATATGGAAGTGCCATACAGAAATATTGCCCAGCCGGTTTTGATCTGTATCATCCATTGATGCAGTTGACACGGCGACGTGCATCTCTGTGTATGCACTCTGTGAACGTGTGACTACAAACCAGTGGCCCCAACTTTGTGAAAACATCTTGGGGACATAAGAAACACAACCCCTGGCCTCTGCCCTCATGGAGCTTCGTTTCCTTGAAAGAAAAGAGCACAATATGTGTGTGCAGTAAGAAACTTGCCATCCGAGCTGGACGGCACGCTCTCCAGTGCAGAGGGGCTGACTGCAGAAACCCTGAAAATGAACAGGCTTGGCTGCAAAACACCCCATCTTTCCCAGTAGAAGTGGACCTGAGCCTGGATTCATGTTGAAAACAGTGTAACATTCAAAATAGAGGGGAATGGTGGAGAATTCCAGGCAGAGGATGGAGGAGGATGGAAGAAGTGATAAAACCAGGGAAGTGGAGTTTGGTAAGGAGAGTGAAACTCATACAAGAGAAGAGCTCTTGTATGTGTCATGCCCAGTTGTTTGGAATTGATGGAAGAGTGGGGGTGGGGTGATTGTATCTTGAGCCAACTACTGTGGAGAAAGCAAGATTTTGTATATATACATTAATATGAAGAATGTGTACAATGGATTGGGGAAAAAGCAACTGGAGACCAGGATACCAGTTGGTTAGGAAGCTATTAGGCTAGTTGAGGCCTGAGTGAGGGCACTGAGCATGAAGAGAAGGCTGACGCTGGGCAACCTAGGGAGGAGAGAGCTTGGGCATGACAAGCAGGTCAAGACAGACTTCAGTCTTGAGCCCCAGAGGCTGGAAGAAGCATCTGTGCATACTGTATTTCTACAGATGTGTTTCCATGGGTATATGTCTATGTGGGTGAGACCCTGTAAGTTTGAGAGTATCTGAGGGTAGCCTGGGAGAGCAGTCAAATCTGAACCATACCAACCCTCAGGTCTCACATTCAGCCTCTCAGTGATGAAAAGATGACCTCTCCAGTTTCTCATTAACCCTCACACAGTACTCATAATAGGAAGGAATGAGAGAACTAAACTTTGGAGACGTTCAGAGACTTGCCTAAGTTCTCACAGACTGCTAGATCCACGTAGGCATTAACCACAGCGTCCTACCTCGGAGCCCAGACACCTCCCAGTTTCCGTGGGGGTTCATCTGTGTCCCACTGGCTCTTGGACTTCGGTGGGAACCAGGGTAATAGGAGGAATCCTGTCTTTTGGAGGAATCATCAGCTGGCTGATCAGTCTTTTCGCACTCAATGGAGAGTGGGAAATGCAGCACACTGAGCCATCACCTTATTTGACCTCTAGAAGACCCATTTGCTAGGGGCGGGGAGGAAGTACCCTTTCCTTTGATTCTCAGTATATCCTGTTAAACATACCAACACGTAGTCACATGGAAACCACTATCGCCCCTCCAATATGTACTGCCCTTTACTTGATGGAAATGCGTTTTTAATTCACCCAGTCAATATTCGTGAAACTTGAAAGGTTTTATTTCTTAACTACAGACAGCTTTAAGAGTCGGGATACCTGGCGCCATCACTGCCTGGGCGAATCCTCACCCAGGCTGCGAGGCGGCAGGAGGGCAGAAGAGAGGCCTTCGGGGTCAACTTTCCGCGGAGAGAGACCCCTGCCCGCTGCGCCCTCACTGGCCCTTCTTGTGGGCGTTCTTGATGATGGCGTTTTTGAACAGCGTGACAAGGGGCGTTTGGCTCTTCTCGGAGGTCATGAACCCACCGTAGCGCTTGTCCTTGGGCGGGCTGCCCCAGCGGAAGTGTTCCATCTTATAGGGCCCCGAGTCCTTCTTCTCGGCCGCCTCAGCCTCCGCCTCCGCCACCAGGCCATACTCCAGCTCAGCCCGGGCGGCCGCACTCTCAGCCTGGGCCTCGGGGCCGCGCGCCTGCTCGAGCCTCTCCCCGGTCAGCTCCCTCTTGAATTCGAGGGGAAAGGCCTGGGCCGACTCGTCCTCGGCGCCGTTGGGGTACACCTTCACCGGGCGCCGCTTCTTGCCCACCGGCTTGCCCCAGCGGAAGTGTTCCATGGAGTAAGAACGCTTGTCCTCGCGCGGACCCGTCTCGGCGTCATCGCCGCGGGGCCCGGGGCCTTCGCCCACCGCCACTTCCTCCTCGCGCTTCTGGGCCGCGCCCCCAACTCCGCTGCTGCTGCTGCTACCATTCCGACGGCCAAAGCGGTCCCAGCGGAAATGGCCCATGACGTACTTCCGGGGGTTCTCAGTCAGCGGCTGCTCGTCGCCGTTGCCGGGGAACACCGGCGTCTCGGCGGAGAGGTCGGGCTTGCAGGCCCGGATGCACGCCTGCGGGAGAGCGGCGAGCGCGTCAGGCCCCGCCCACTCCAGGCCGCGGCGTTCCCCCGCCCCTCAAGCGCGCCGCCTGAGCCTTCCCCTCCCTCCGCACGTGCGGGGTGGCCCACTGGGCTAACTGCGGAGGATATCTGCCCACTCCCACCGCTGAGGATACCCAGACGTCTGAAGACTCAGCTCGGACAGCGCCTTTTTTGTCCGCTGGGCTCCTGGTACCCCTGCCCGGCAGCTATAACAAAATCCCCGTCCCACTCGATGGTGTACTTGCGTTGTAGCTTTGTGGGTAGTCTATTCAGTAGTCGTGGCTCATGGGCTTAGTCGCTTGTCAGCATGTGGGATCTTCCCAGACCAGGGATGGAGGCCCTGTTCCCTGAATTGGCAGGCGGATTCTTAACCACTGGATGACCAGGGAAGTCCCCATCTCTGCTTTGGAGTGACATGGCTCAGACGGTAAAGCATATGCCTACAACGCGGGAGACCTGGGTCCGATCCCTGGGTCGGGAAGATCCCCTGGGGAAGGAAATGGCAACCCACTCCAGTATTCTTGCCTGGAAAATCCCATGGACGGTTCACGGGGTCGCAAAGAGTCGGACACGACTGAGTAACTTCACTTTGTGGGTAGGGTAACCACCCTAAACTTTATAAGCCAGATATATAGGAATTCGTCAATAAATGACAGGTGGGTGGGAGTTGTCAGCACTTAATGAATAGTGAGTAAATAAATATGGTTCAGTTTGAGTCTGGGAAGGGCATTGGGTTGAAATTTGGGAGAAGTCTGGCTTCCAGGGCTTGTAGTTTCAATAATGCGTCAGCTGTACCCCAGTGGTCTGCAAACTTACCTCATGCCCTCCGCTAGCCATCTCCCTCCAAACTTGCCCACACCCATCTGGAATTTTCCCTTGTTCTTTCAGGTCTTGTGAGCTGATCCTGTCTTTTACTCAATGAGCTTAGGGAGGAGGCGACTCACTTCCCTGTGACTTTCTAACTGAATGGAAGGATAGGAAGTCAGGATTATTTCTATCACAGAGGTCATGGAGTCCTGTACATGGAGCCCTGTCTTCTTTCTGTGACTAGACAACTGTGGCACACATTTGCTTAGGAAAACGACCTTGAGGCTGCAGCCTTGAGTTTTCAGTTATTCGGGACAACAAAAGAGGAAAAAGAAGGATCCCACCCACTCTGTTGAGTTGGGAACTTCATACTCCAGGAATTTAGAATTATAACACTGCAGAATAGTAACAGTGGAAAACAAAAATTATCTCATACTTCTCTCCCCTGGACACATAATGATACACAATTTCTCAGAGAGGAGAAAGGAAGTTGGTAAGGTTCCACAGCCCATTGACAGAACTGGGACTGGGACTAGAACCCACAGACTCTGACCACAGCCAGTGCTTCTTCCCTGGTGAGCTCTCAACAGGCAAGACTGTGCAGTGGGTGTCTCCAAACAAGAGTGTCTTGGGTCTCTCTGAAACAGAGCTCACAGGATTCCTGGGCTCTTTACTTCTATTTTATATTCTACATGTAACCTGCTCTGTTTTTGAGAAAGTCTTTCTCCATGTTAACTCAGCTTCTCTACTGACAAAACACACAGAATGCAGTGATGTGCATTCCACCCTCGCCAGGCAGGTACAGGCAGTAGGCTGGAACTCAGTCATGGCCACCAGAAGTGTTTCTTGTAGCCTTGAGTTGGTATTGTTCCTCATTTATACTTCCCAATACAAATAAATAATAACAAATACACACGCAAGCTATGATGACCTAGAGGGAGTTCCAGCCTGGCACAAAGGGCTTTGAGATGCTATGGAAAGGCTGCAGAAGGTCAGTCCTCGAGAAGCAGGAGGTATTTGGCACCAGTTAGTGGAAAATAGCACCTGAGTTTTTCCTTCTAGAGCCGGTTTGTGGTATCTTCCTGACTTTGTAACTGGTAGCAGATATAAGGAAAGAAAAATGGAATGGAAATGGAAAGTGATATGAAGTTATCTAAAAAGGAATAATTTCAAGGCTAAAAGATTGAAAGAATAGGTAAGGTCAGTCAAGGGAGCAATTATGGTTATTACTATGATTAGTATTGTTTATTTTAATAGCACTATCTCTAAATAGTTTAAAAGGAGTGGATCTCTATACAAGAAGACAGGGCAGGAAGTAAAGAAAATCAAGAAGACATTATGGACCAGACCCATCTCCCTGAAGCTGCTTCCTCCCTTCCTTGGCCCAATTCTTACTTCACCCTAGAGGTCTATTCCTGTGCTTGATTGAGTTAGCCATATCTCTGAAAATGAATCTCCCCTTTTGCATGCTCCTTTCTTTGTGCTGTCCCCACCCCAGTACCATCTGATACCCAAATCAAGATGGCGGCCACAGCCCACGTACCAGCAGGTTACTTTCCGTGGTGAGGTCCTGACACTGGCTGCTCTCCAGGCACCAACCACGCACTTCCATGGAGGCCTGAAGCAGCAAGGCCAGCAGCAGGGCGCCCGAACGACTGCTGCACAGTCTCGGCATCTTCCAGGCAGGCTGAGGCTCTGCAGAGGCAAACAAGATGAGTGGGACCCCTGCAAGGAGCAGAACAATGTTGGCCACTCATCAGGAAGGACCATGAGCCAACATTAACAATACTCTTATTTGTGGAGCTCAAGGCTTTTTGAGGACAAGAGCAGCTCAAGGAGCAGGTTGGTGTGCAGGGTGGTCGTGTGAGTTGTAATAGAGAGGAGGGCAGTGGGACCTGGGTAAACTGCACAATTTTCCCTTTATCTCCTATTAAAAATTAAACCCCAAAGGATGTTAGGGCTGGAAGATATTTTAGGGATCATTTGGTATGACCCCTTATTTGAGAGATGAGGAAACTGAGACAGAGAGAGACAATGACTTGGGTTTTTCACAATGGGGTATGGCCAAGTTCTGAGCTTTTCTATTTCCCCATCTTCAGGAAACTAAAGTTCTAACACTCCAGATGCAAGGAGTAACTTGGGAAAGACAAAGGACTGTGAAACTCCTGCTCAAGATGGTCTACTCCTGTCCACCAGGATTCTATTATTCCTCAGAAACTCTACTTCCTATGAATAGTAGGTTTGCATAATGGCAAATGAAACCTCTGTCCAACTGAGCCAAAACCTCAGCCAACCCCGTTTGATGTCCTGTACATAAATCACTCAGGGAATCACTATTTCCCAGACCCCTGTGACTTTGGAGATTTATTTTTAAAGTAGACCCCCATTTAAAACTAGTTCATCTCCTGAGTGTGGTATATGTCAGACCTCGTCTTGTTCTCTGAGTCTCTCACATGTAGCCTGAAATAGCTGGACTTGAAGATGCTGTTGGTGTGGAAAGGAAGGACATGATCACACAGAGCAGAAGGGAACTACATCACATCATGAACTCCTGCCAAAGACACTTTCTCAGAGAAATCAGAAAACACCACTGGGCAGATGCTTAATTAAAGAGGTCCAGATGCAGTAAAAGGGAGAATCAATGCTGCCTTTTGCCCGCTGTGCCCAACATTTTCCCCATCCCTCTAGCTTTCATACTGCCCTGCCACCCCTCACAAGGTCTCCCCTCCAAAATGCCCCTAAGCTCTGTTACCATGCACTCCACAGTCAAATGCAGATCTTTTCAACCCAGCAGTTATGGAAGAAATCTAATTAGATAAGAAAAGAAATTTATATTAAGGTGTAGATGACTAATTGTCTCTCCTGATTTAAAAATATTTGCCCAAAGGAATCTCCTATCTGTGAAGGCATGGGCCAAATCTTTTTTAATAGGGACAGCTTTGGAAGTGAAATTTCCCCCTGGCTCTCATTGTCTGCTTCAGGAAGCCACTTCCTTCTCTCTGTCCCACCCCACTCCTTTTCCCAAAAGCTGAGCTGAAAGGGCTCCCTTCTGAATGGTTGCCAAGCACAGCCCGAGTGTTTTCAGAGCAGCCATTAGATGGTGCTGGTAGCCAGTGAGCTGGCCTATCTGCATCACAGGGTAACTAGGAGAACATTGGTCAACCTGGTGTCCTGTTGTGACCGAGGACAGGATGCTCCTGTTGTAGACTTTTGGTGCTCCAGTTCAAGTACAAAGCCTGAATTTGATGGACAAGGTAATTTATGTTAAATCTCTGAGACCACACAGCACATTTTGGTCAGAAAAAAATGCCCAAGTTTAAAAGAGAAGCAGAAAAGTGGTAGTTTTATATTACTATGTTGTTGTTGTTGTTATTGTTTAGTCACTAAGTTGTGTCCAACTCTTGCAAACTCATGGACTATAGCCCCTCAGGCTCCTCTGTCTATAGAATTCTCCAGGCAAGAATAACTAAAGTGGGTTGCCATGCCCTCCTCCAGGGAATCTTCCCAATCCAGGGATCCAACCCAAGTCTCCTGCATCTCCTGCATTGGCAATTGGGGTTGTTTTTTTTTTTTTTAAACCAAGGCAATGGCAACCCACTCCAGTACTCTTGCCTGGTAAATCCCATGGACAGAGGAGCCTGGTAGGCTGCAGTCCATGGGGTCGCTAAGAGTCAGACACGACTGAGCGACTTCACTTTCGCTTTTCACTTTCATGCATTGGAGAAGGAAATGGCAACCCACTCCAGTATTCTTGGCTGGAGAATCCCAGGGATGGGGGAGCCTGGTGGGCTGCCGTCTATGGGGTCGCACCGAGTTGGACACGACTGAAGTGACTTAGCAGCAGCAGCAGCAGCCATCTAGGAAGCCTTATATACTATGGACAAGTGTAAAATAGCATCTTAGTAGAGAAGAAAGTAAGGAGAAGGCAATGGCGCCCCACTCCATTACTCTTGCCTGGAAAATCCCAGGGACGGGGGAGCCTGGTGGGCTGCCATCTATGGGGTCGCACAGAGTCAGACATGACTGAAGCAACTTAGCAGCAGCAGCAGAGAAGAAAGTAAAGTCATACAGGTCTGACAATCCCCTCAACTATATTTCAATTCTTCTCAAAATTGGCCATTCTGGGATGACTTCGATTTTCTAAAAACCTACCTCATGATATCAGACCTTCCTGAAAAGTCTCAGACAGTGTTTCCTCTCTTGCCCCATGGGCTATATAATACAACACGATAACATCCTCACTCCCCACCTCTCAGAGCTGCAATCTTCTGCTAAAAAATTAGGTAGCTTCCTGAAAGCAACTTATCTTCTTTCTGCTCATGTATATTTTGTATTTTTCTATAATAAACAAATATTACATTGTCATGTTTTTAAAGCAATAAAGTAATAGGTAGATGTCAAATGTGCTTTTTGTAAGTAAGGAGTGTCGAATAATTGAAAGCTTGGAAAAATAAATATAAACTTGTAATTTGCTAATCTTGACATTAACTTTATAATAGAATTACACTCATTAGGAATTCGTATGTGTTGATGAATTCTCTATGAGCTAAACAAAACATTTTGTTTTATTTAATTTCATTTTTAATATTCTTTTCCATTATGGTTTATCACATGATATTGAATACAGTAGGACCTTGTTATTTAATCCATCCTATATATAATAGTTTGCCTCTGCTAATCCCACACTCCCAGTCCTTCTGTCCCCCACCCCCCTCTAAAATTGCACACTGGCCATGCCAGTCTGTAAAGATTAGAGGAACAGAGATGCAGAGTTTTGTCCTGGCACCATGATACACACCCATCAAGTCCTAAAACAATGTCAAAGGAATATTACATCATTAAATAAGCCATGATCTATAGATCTTAACACAAGACAAGTGCTTCTTCCAGCACTTCTGTGAGAACCATCAGCTCCCCTTTATACACGAAGAATTTGGGGGATCCAAATGCTCTGCAGACTCTCCCTCCCTCACTGGGAACCCACCTTGCCTGAGCCTGCGTCTTGTCTGAGCTTCCATCGCCTCCTACGGCTGCTGCTGCTGCCCTGCGCTCTAAGGTCTGCGGGATTGGAGGTCCGTTCTGCGGTCCTATTGAGAGCAGGGTGGTTCAGGACCGTGGACAGTTCCCATCCGGGCCACCTCTTTTTAACACCAGCAGCTCATGTAGAGCAGACGGTGTCATTCTCTTAAGCGCAGCCACGTCGGGGGCGCTAAGGTGGGCAGGGAAACGATGTTTCAGAAATCTGAATTCAAAGAAGTCTGGAACGCAGGGAGTTTGTTGTCACTTTTAGCCTCTTCTCTTCTGCCCCCGTTTCCAACATCAATTTACGCTAGAGTATATGGTATCTTTTAAGAAGTGACACCTACCCGGCAAATCAGAAGTCCCAAAAGACTGGGTCTCCTGGAATCTCCCCAGAATACGGGTAGGACTCCTCAGGAGTCCCTCTCCCCGGGACAGACGCGGCCGCCAGCTCCTGAAAGGCACCACTTTCAGCGTCGCTGCGGCTCTCCGGCCGTCCAGAGAGGCCGGTCCTCGCCGCTCCGCTGCCAGCGGCTTCCCACGCCGCGCCCAGCACAGAAAGTTTTCAAAGAATTCAGGACGGCGGCAAGACAAAAGATGCCTTTGAGATCGGAGCTGGGCGACAGCATCCCGAGGCCCCCGGAGCAGGGGATCCGGGGATAAGATTGAGGTTCCCCGCCGCTGCGCCCTTACCTGTCACGGGGAAGCTGCCTCGGGCGGCTCCCGCTGCGCCGGGGCGAGGATGTTCAGCGGCCTCTCGGTCACTTTTCTTCCCTTCGTTCTCTTCCGTCGCGCCGTCTTGTCCCACTCGCTCTCCGCCGTCTTTATATACTTGCGGGGCCCGCCCGGGTGGGCGCTAGACGTTGAGTGGACTTCCCGGCAGCTGCAACGTAACAGGCAACTCCCCCGTCCATAGGAAGCGGGGAGCCGTGGGGGCGCGGGAGGGGGTTTCCAGGTAGGGGCTGGGCTGGAGAGCAGACGTGCCCGGAAAGGGGTCTGGATCTCTGTCCCCTGGAGGCTGGAATTAACACTCTCTTGCTGAAGGACACACCTGGCAGCCGTCAGGAAAGAACTTAATTAAGGATGGTTTTGGGTCTCCAGTTAGGGTGAGCGGGAGGCTTAGCACCCCGGTGTGGGGCTGGCCTGGCCGGGCTGGCTGAGATCATTAACGAGAGGGCAAAGTTACCTGTGTGCCTGCTTGGGCTGGCATCTGCCTCTTTCGCATTTGGAGGTAAATATCACCACCCAGGGAGTGCGTCTGTGATGCCTCTGATTTCCCCAACGTTTGGAAACTGTGATGAGAAAATGTCAGGAGCCGTCACAATCCCTCTGTTACAGGTTGGAGGGCCCCAATGTCAAGCCAAGGAGGAAAGAATGGCACTCAAACCTGCAATGGAAGAGTCTCTACCTTAACCTGGAGTAAAGAACCAAAAGCAAATTGTGGGAAGCAGTGGGGGTGAGCAGGAGTGCTGGAACTAAACTGAACTTCAGAAAGGTTCTTGCTTAATGTGTCATTTGCAGGACATTTCTTTATTCCCAGATGCTCTTTTTGGACTCCAGGACACCCTTGAGAATTTCTGGTTGGCAACATTGGCTTTATACTAGGAATCCTTTTCTTTGGGGTCACAAGAGAGATTCACGCTCCTTAACAGTTAAATAAGGTATTATTACCTGGCCTTGGCCTCTTTCCAGGGTCATCTCTTACCTCTTGTATCCTGGCACTTTGACCATTCACAACATTCCCATTCCCATAAACACTATTTTCTCAAGCCATCACCTCTTTATCTATGGTATTCCCTCCTAAAACACCCTTTCTCCTTCCAACCACCTGGGAAAATTAGACTCTTGCATTAAGATTTAGCTTATCCATCATCACCAGTTCCCTAAAGGTCTCCTTGGTCAGTTGTCCCTCCAAGGCATGAAACATGATCATGTCTGTTTTCCAGAGAAGCCCACACTCATCTCATCTGTGTATGTAGCTTGCACAGCTGGAACAAATTCCACTCTGTTTTCCATCTTTCCTCTTCCAGCCACTCCTGCCCCACCCCTGCCACTGCCAGGCTTATGAGCCCTCTCAATTAGAGATTCTCATTTTTCTCTGTACTATTTTTATAACTTTAAGAGGCAGCTGATGGTAGAAAAAGAGCCAGACCGGGAAAAGTTCAGATTGACCCAGCTTCTGTCCTGCTCTGTCAGTTGGGTTCTTAATTACATGCAGCAGAACCAACTTCAGGGGATGTAAACTGACAGACCATTGAATCACATTTAGAATCACTGGGAAGGCTGGGCAACCAGGATCCAAAAATGGGCAGAGAAAAAGGGTGGCTGGAATCATGGCCACTGGTCGGATCCAATGAGAAAGACAAACAGACCACTACTGGGAACAAGAGGGCACAAGTCAGGCATTGGATACAGATGTCACTTCTATGTCCAGGTTGATGTGATGTGATGTAATGTGAAGTCGCTCAGTCGTGCCCGACTCTTTGTGACCCCATGGATAGTAGCCTGCACCAAGCTCTTCCATCCATGGGATTTTCAAGGCAAGAGTACTGGAGTGGGTTGCCATTTCCTTCTCCAGGGAATCTTCCCAACCCAGGGATCAAACCCAGGTCTCTCACATTGTAGACAGACGCTTTACTGTCTGAGCCACCCGGTTGCTGCTGCTGCTGCTGCTGCTGCTAAGTCGCTTCAGTCGTTTCCGATTCTGTGCGACCCCATAGATTGCAGCCCACCAGGCTCCGCCATCCCTGGGATTCTCCAGGCAAGAACACTGGAGTGGGTTGCCATTTCCTTCTTCAATGCATGAAAGTGAAAAGTGAAAGGGAAGTCGCTCAGTCATGTTCGACTCTTAGAGACCCCATGGACTGCGGCCTACCAGGCTCCTCCGTCCGTGGGATTTTCCAGGCAAGAGTACTAGAGTGGGGTGCCATTGCTATTCCCATTTTGACTGATGTCACCAGAAAGGATGTCACCGCCCTTGCTTCATTGTATCACTAGCTCCTCTTTGAAAGCCTGGAGCAGGTGCTTCTGATTATCTGAGATGATAATATGATTTACCCCTCTCTTTCCCGATAAGGTGGTAAATCACATTGTTGATTTTTAGTGTTGTACCTACCATGCATTCCTGTTCTATGAGCCCAATTTGATTATGATGTGCTATCATTATGTAGCATTGGGTTCAGTTTACTAATATTTTATCTAATATTTTTGCATCTATGTTTATGAGATCAACCTGTAATTTTCCTTTCTTGTAAGATTCCTGTTAGATTTTGGTGTCAAAATTATGCTGTCTTTCTAAAACAAGTTGGAAATCCCTCCACTGACTCCCATTTTTTCTAATTTAATAGAAGACTTTGTATACAATGGTGTTTATCTCTTCCTTAAATGTTTTCCCAAACATTTGTTTTGTTAGTGGTCCCATCTAGGTCTTTAAGGTTGCTTGTTTGTTGAATGGTTTTAAACTACAGATTCAATTATTTAAATAACACTATTCCAATTGTCTATTTCTCTTTGTGTAAGTTTAGTACTTCTAGGTATTTGTCCATTTCACTTAAATTTTTAAAATATGTTGGCTTGAAATTTTTATTATATCTTCTTATTATCATCTTAGTATCTATGGAATCTCTAGGTCCTCTTTTATCTCTAATACTGGTAATTTATTAATATGTCTTCTCTCTTTTATATTTATTTTATTAAGGCTTACAATTTTATTAGTATTTTTAAAGAATGAATTTCAATGTTGATGATATTCTGTTACATTTACTTTTTTCTATTTTCAAAATTTCTACTTTATTATAATTTCTTACCTTCTAATTTCTAATTAACTACTCTTTCTATTCTCTTGAGTTGGATATTATAAATAAATGTTTTTACTTAGATAATTGATATTCAACCTTCCTATTCTTTTTGACATGTGTATTCATGGCTATAAATTTCTAAGTATAGCTCCAGTTGCATCTCACAAGTTTTGATATATCATATTTTTATTACCATTTAGTTTAAAATATTTTGTTTTCATTGAAATATCTTAATTGACCTGTAGATTATTGAGAAGTGCTCTGTTTAACTTTCAAACATTGGGGGTTTTTTAGATCTGTTTTGAAACTACATTTTAGCATAATTCCTCTGTGGTCAAAGAACATACTTTGCTTCTAGTCCCTTGAAATTCAGGGAGCTGCTTAATGGATGAACATATGGTCCGTTTTGATTAATGCTTTGTGTAAACTTCAAAAGAATATGTATTATATGATGGCTCAAATATTCTATATCCTTTCTATACCTATATTCTTTCTGATTATTTATCATCTTAATTCATTAGTTACTAATAGATATATGTTTTTTAAGTCTCCCCATTAATCTTGTGAATTTAACTACTTCTACTTTTGATCCTGGCTTTAAAAAAAAACTCTTTCCAGAAATGTAATGGTGAATAGGAGCAGTGGTGGAGGGTAATATAGGACCTAGGGTAGAGATGGCAGAGAGTTACTAGAACATGGTTGCATGCCGATGGGAATAATAGTAGAGAAGGGAAAACTGATGCTGCAGATGAGAGTCAGAAAAACCAAGTGATCCAAGTCTTAAGTAGAGTGAGTTTCAGAGGAAGAACCTGGCCTCCCAACAGTGGAATGCTTTCCTCTTCCAAAATAGAATATAGACACAGGAGACTTGTAAGAAAAGCCATGGGAAGATGAGTGATTCTGTACCAAAGACTTTACCTTTTAACCCAGAATTTCATGAGGAAGTATCTGACAGTTGTCCTAAATGCTGTCTAAGACTATTCACACAACGTTCATAATAGCAATGAAATGAAATACACTAAACATCTAGGGTGTAATTATAAAAACAGTAGCATATACTTATAAAAATTATAGTAAAGCTATGCAATGGAGTACTTTGCAGTTATTCAAAACAAAGTAGATGTTTAGACAAAAAAATAACTACTGTATGTTGAGGGGAGGAAACATGATAAAGCATAAATATACAGTTGACCCTTTGCTGCACAGGTCCCCTTATACTCCTATTTTTTTAAGTAAATATGTACTACTGTCCTACATGATCATGGTTAGACCATGGCAGTGGGACAGCAGATAGGGGTAGCTAACTGTGGAACTTGAACATCTGTGGATTTTGGTATCTGAGTGGGTCCTGGAACCAATTGTCCAGGGAAATGGAGGGAATGATTGTAAATACAGAGACATAGAAATAGAGAAAAAAATTAAAAGATACCAGAGTGTTAATAATGATTGTTCTGATTATTTAATACTAGATCACAACCTACCCCCAAAACTTGATGGTTTTTGTTTGTTTGTTTGTTTGTTTGTTTGTTTGTTTTTGCTAAGGCCCAATTTTATTTATTTATTTGGTTTTAACATTTTGGCCACATGGCACGTGGGACCTTCCCTGACCAGGGATTGAACCCTCATGCCCTGCATTGGAAGTGCAGAGTCTTAATGACTGAACCTCCAAGGAAGTCCAATGTGATGGCTTTAAACAACATTTATTTTGCTCACAAATCTGCACTATGGCCAAGGTTTGGCAGGGCCAACACATCCCTGCTCTACTTGGCATCAGCTTGGGCAGCTCAAAGCCTGGCTTCTATAAATCATCTGAAGCCACTCACTCACATAACTGGTTCCTGACTGGGAAGACTCAGCTCGGGGCAAGGAGAGCTGGGGATCCTCAGACATTTCTATCTCCATGCAGTCTGGCCATGTGACCTCTTCAGCATGCCTTAGGGGAGCTAGACTGCTTCCACAGAGCCTCAAGCTCCCAAGCATGCATCAGGAGGTGACTTGCTCTGCTGGCTAGAGGGAGTTAGCAAGGGCTTCCCCAAGAAGGGGATGCTGAGGTGGGTTGAGTCTTGATACAGTCTGTCACCGGGATGAAGACAGGAAAGTCATTCCAGGCAGAAGGAACAGCATGTGCAAAGGCCTCAAGGCAGGAAAAGCCTCATGTTCACAGAATGCTGGTACAGGTGGTAGAGGGAGAGAGGGAAAAGACTGGAAACAGAGGCCAGAGGCAAGGAGCTGGGGACCATTCAGCGACTGGGTCAAAGGAGCTGCAGGACCAGCTTTCTGTGGCAGTGAGGAGGATGATCAGAGGAGTGGGAGCCTGGAGCCAGCAGGGGGTGATCCAGAGTCCAGTGCTCTGCTCCAGGGCCTGGGGACCAGTCCAGCCGGCAGTGGGAGCAGTGGGGCAGAAGAATCAACAGAGGCAGCTTCATGAAATACTTAAGAGGTGGCATCAGTGTCAGGTGAGAAGTCATGGACACTCTCCCCATCTGAGGTCACATGGATGGCACAATGTGGTGTCAAGGTTAAGAACACAGCTCTGGAGAGCTGAGCCCAGCTGATCAACTTGATCACAGATGTGCAGCTCGCCATCTTCGCCAAATGCTGGGTGTGTCGCTCTTCCTGCTTGTCGTTCTCTATCACCACGTGGCCGTCAACAATCCCAAGAAGCAGGAATGAAAGTGGCGCTTTCTCTGCCCCCAGGGTTCCAGGACATAGTCTGAGGCAAGATGGGAGGGTGTGAGGGGCCTTCACACTTCACTTCATCCCTTCTACCCATCACAACATACAGAGCAACTCCACCTGGATTTTTCCAAACAACTTTTATTTCCTGAAAGTCTTCCTTAACCCTATGGAACAAGAAGCTGCCACTGAATAGGACCCAGTATAGGGGCTACTTTCTTTTCTACTCCCCCAACAAATATAAAAATATAGATTTGTGTGTGTGTGTGTGGTGCCAAAAAAGAAAAAGAAAAAAAAAAAAAAGAGCACAGCTCTGAAGCCAGAACGACTGGTCCTAATTCTGTTCACCCACTGCCTAGCTGTGGGTGGCTCGGAGCAAATTCCCAGCTTCTCTGTATTAGGTGTCCTATCTGCAAAATGAGAGAAATGACTGCTTCCGCCCATGTGGCTGTCATGTGGCTGAAAAGAGGTGATACATGTAAAGATGATAGAGCAGGGCCTGGCATTAGTTAGCCCTTATCCTTATTATCATGGAAGCGCTGGTGACAAGAGAAACTGCCTGGGTGGGAGGAAGGAGGGAGGAGGCGGGAGGGAGGGAGAGAGGGGAAGAGGGAAGGAAGAAGGGAAGGAGCGAAAGATGGAAGGAGACCGGAGCCGACATGAGTCTTTGGTGGAGAGCAGATGTGTTGTTCAGAGGGCTTGCGGTGAGGATTCCTGGGGCGGGATGATGCGTCTACACCTGGCTGTGGGCATAGGGCCAGGGCTCCTCTCGTCACCCCAGCTTCTCACCTCTGAGGGTTTAATTGGAAAAGCGATGTCACCAGGGTGTGAGTGCGTAACAGAGACAGGTGTGGAGGCAGCCTCCGCGGGGAGAGGAAGGGCTGGACGGAAGGCAGCAAGCTCCGGGTGCCAAGAGCCCGTCATGGGAGGGGGCACGAGGAGGGTGGCCTGGTCCCCCCAGCCTCCAGGCCCCCGGGGCCAGGCAATAGGGACCATTTCACTGGGGAAAAGAAGACTCTGGGACAAGGCTTGCATTTCGAAAACTCTGGGGCAAGCACCAACTCAAGCCTGGAGGGTCAGAGTGACTCCCACCTCCATCCTGGCTGCCCTTCTTCACTTTCACTCCAAGTCTATGCTCCAAGTCGCAGTGAGCAAGCCAAGGAGGCTGCCAGTCCCATCTCGAGTCAGAACCACTCTGCCTTCTCAGGGCTCCTTGGGCCCATCTGGGGTCTCTGCCGGAGGGAGCACTTCATTCCTGCTATAGTCTGGGTCACGGGGTGGGGGTGGGGGTGGGCCTCAGGACCACTCAGCTAGTGCCTCTGGCCTGCAAGGAGACAGTTCCCAAACCAGTGTATGAGAAGTTCCTGGCAAGTGTGCCTGGTCAGAACTGGTGCTCAAGAGTTATTTGCAGAGAGAAGGCTGGAAGCAGTGCCTGAGGAAGGGAGTCCCTCTGAAGCCTAAGTTTGCAGAAGCTCACAATCCTCCAAAGCACTCTCCAGACCTCTTCTGTAGGCTACGCGAACCTGAACCTGAGTGGTGGTCTCCCTCCTCACAATGTGTCTGGATTAGAAATAGCCCCGCACCTGCCCCTTCATGGACATGTCTGGTGGGGACAGCAGGAAGAAGCTCAACCCTCCCTGGCTATAGCAGCTCAGGGCACACGGACCGCTTTGGAGTGACTCTGGTGCCCCATGACTCCTCTTTCAGAGCTAAGAAGAGAGGACACCAAGTGTGTTATGGGTGCCAGGGAGGGGGGCCTCCTAGTGAGACAGCAAAGCAGAGCTGGATCCTCAGTGAGGGAAACGGGGATGGGAGAGGTGATGAATGGGGGCAGGAAACAGGATCCGGCCCAACCCGGCCCTGCAGAGAGGAGGGCCCATGGGAAGCACACAGTAGGGTGGGGGTGGGGGTGGGGAGTGGTGGTGAGCAGGCTTTGGGCAGGGGCTCTCTGCCCTCCAGCTGTGGAGGAGGGAAGGGAGGACACACTGCGGAGAGAGCCTGGAGAGGAAGAGACAAGCTGAAGGGCCCCAGGGAGGAAGGGTCAGAAAAGGGCCAAGCCCGGGCCTTGGATCTGACTGGATGCTGGGCAGAGGATGAGAGGAGGAAGTCAGGCAGGATTTAGGCATGGCGCTGGGGGAGTGGACCAGGAGGACCAGAAGAGGGTGGGGTCAGGTGGGGAATGGCTGAGACACCATGACTGTGAAGCAGCTGCTGTTCAACATGCCCTCTGCCCAGTGCCAGGCCCCCAGTGGGCGCTCACACGGGGTTTCCCGGGAGGTGGGGCTTGGAGAGTCAAGCTGGGGGCCTCATTCATTTAAGGAATGTTTATGGACCCCTCTGTGTACCAGGAGAGATCCGGCTTATGTTCCCAAGAAGACTTCAGTTCTAAAGGGAAGTCAGTAATGAAGTAGTCCACAAATAATTTCAAGTTGTGATAAATACATATTCTTGTCTGGAAACCCATAGACAAATAAGCCTGGCAGGCTACAGTCCATGGGGTCACAAAAGAGTGGGACATGACTTAGTAACTAAACAACAACAACAATGATAAAGACTATGAAGGAAGGGGAGGGGAAAGCCTTCGTAGCAGAAGGAAGCCTGTGCAAAGTCCCTGCGGCAGAGAAGAGAAGGGGTTCCTGGTACTGCTGGAGAGGAAGCAGGGAAAGGGAGCAATCCCTGGAATGAGGGACACAAGGGGCGAGGCCTTGGAGGCTGTGAAGGTGGTCAGATGACAACTTAGATTTTATGCCAAGCACAGAGGACAACCATTTCTGGGTTTTAAACAACGGAATGACAGGATCCAGTACAATTTCTTGAAAAGACAGCTTTTAGGGATCGAGAACCAATCAGAGAGCAAGCAACCAATGGCGTCTTTGGGGGGGGGCGGTCAGAATCAATAGTACTTGGAGCAGATGTGGAAATGAAGCAAAGGAGGGGGTGGGGTTAAACATGGTTCAAAGATTTCTGGCTTGAGCAGCTAGATGAGGTGTGGGGCCATTCAGTGATCTGGAGAAGCCTAAAGGGGCAGTTTGGTTTGGAGGGAGAAACCATGAGCTCTGTGACCTTGGGCAAGTTATTCAAATTCTTTGAGTTTCTCTGCTGCTGCTGCTGCTAAGTTGCTTCAGTCGTGTCCGACTCTGTACGACCCCATAGATGGCAGCCCACCAGGCTCCGCCGTCCCTGGGATTCTCCAGCAAGAACACTGGACTGGGTTGCTATTTCCTTCTCCAATGCAGGAAAGTGAAAAGTGAAAGTGAAGTCGCTCAGTCATGGGCACCTCCAAAGCTTCAGCCCACAGTGCTTAAGACTCATGAGCAGGGACTTTCCTGGTGGTCAGGTGGTTAAGAATCTATCATCCAATGCGGGGGACGAAAGTTCAATTCCTGGTTGGGGAACTAAGATCCCATTTGCCACAAGGCATCTAAGCCTGCCTGCCACAACTGCTGAGCCAGTGTGCCTCAACTAGAGAGCCCGCATGCCACAGTTAAATATCCTGCATGCCGCAACTAAGACCTGACACAGCTATAAGTAAATAGACTCATAAGCAAATGCAAGAAATTAAAACTATTATTATAATACCATTAGATTCTTGTCACTAGAAACACTAATTATGAATTCTTCCGAGGGGAGCCTGATGGGAGTCAGGGAGCAGAGGTAGGGCTAGTCTCCAACAAAGGACCCTGAAGTCTGGAGCACCATGGAGGAGAAGGTCTCCCGGGCCCCAGATGGCCCAGGGACTGGGGGAGGGTCCCACCAGCCCCCTTTATCCCCAGCAACACACTCCCACTCAGAGGCCCTTTCACTCACTGCACGCCCCCATTCAGCACTGTGGCTGGACCATTTCAACAGCTTTCAGTCTGACCCCAAGGGGGCAAAGAGGAATCAATTTGTGCAAAGAATGGGAATGGAAGCGATTTCAATTGACCTTTGAATGGGGTTTTAATTTGCTTTATTACAGCCAAAGGAGCCTCATGAAGAGACTCTTGAGACTGCTTTTATCTGCTAATGCCTGCACCCTTGCAACCTCCTGGGCCTCCGTCTAGATGCCCTGGTTGCTGGGGGCAGGGGGGCAGGGTCAGAGGCGCTGGGAAACGGGTGTCCATGACCCTCCAGGGAACTGGTCTGCAGCTCCCTTCAGGCCCAAAGTGGAGTCAAGGGTGCAGGCAGGGGCAGCAGGAGGGCAGCCCACCCGGGTTCCAGCCCCAGCCCTGTCGCTGGACGATGCCTCCCCTCTGGGTCTCAGGCTCTTTATCTGAACAGAGCCCGGGACTAGGGATGTGGACAAGAGGGCCCCTCAATCCCTTCCAGGCCTGACGGTCTATGTTTGTTTGTTTTAATATTTACACTTATTTATTTGTTTGACTGCACCGGGTCTTAGTTGTGGCCTAAGAACTCACAGCTGAGGCATGTGGGATCTAGTTCCATGACCAGGGATTGATCCAGGGCCTCCTGCACTGGGAGCAGGGAGTCTTAACCACTGGACCACCAGGGAAGTCCCTGATGTTCTATGGTTTTAAGCTCAGATCTAGAGCCAAACTCTGTAGTGGATGATAATTAGTCTCACAGAACATGGCCTAGATTGGAGACAGCAGAGCCCCCCGGGCCAAGGAGCTGAGCCCTTTCTGTTCATCAGTCCCTTGGGTCTCCCTTATGCCTTATTTTTCTCTAAATTTCTACTAGAATCCCCTTGCAGGGGCCAGTCAATTCTCTGTTCTCTCCTCTCCAAATTCCAAAGGAAGCCCCTGGAGTCCCTTGACGGATTATCCACTCTTTTCCTGGTCAGAGCTACCTTGGGGGTCCAGCAGCCTGCAGGTGGCCAGCCCCAGGCAAAGAGCACCCTGCAATTGCTTCTCTATACCCTGTAACACCTCCAGGAGAGGGGCCTGTGAGTTTGGATTCACAGTCCTGGGTTAGAAACGTCAGGCTCTCCTCCCGGCACTATCCATGAGTGTATGGCCACATGGAACCATGTGTGTGTTCCTTTAGAACAGCTCCCTGGGACTTCCCTGGTGGTCCACTGGATAAGAATCCACCTGCCAATGCAGGGAACACGGGCTCCATCCCTGGTCTGGGAAGATTCCACATTCCGCGGAGCAAGTAAGCCTATGGATCACAACTACTGAGTCCAAACTTCTAGAGCCTGTGTTCCACAAGAGAAAACACCACGATGAGAAGTCCACGCACTGCAATTAGAGAGTAGCCTCTGCTCACCACAACTTGAGAAAGCCTGCGTGCAGCAATGAAGATCCAGCACAGCGAAAAATAAACTAATTTTTTAAAAAAAAAGAACTGCTCCCTACCCTCATTCCTTTTTTTCAAACGGAGGAGTTGTTCCTCTGCAATCAGAGCAGACTTCCTGAAGGTGGGGTCTTGGCTGAAGATGTCGTGGACATTGAGAACACAACAGACTCCAGAACCCAGGCACCAGCAGCCACCGCCTGATGCAGTGGTGGTCGTAATGGTCCTTTTGTGGGGAAATGCCTTTGTTAGGGCCTCCAGAATGACAGCCACTTTTCCAGAAGAATGCAGAGTTCTCCAGCCAGGGGTGGAGGTGGGGAGAGTGCCGCGTGGCCAGGAAGGATGCTGATAATGCACATCCATTAGTGCATTCAGAGCCCCCGGAACCATCCTCCTTCCTCTCGAGCCAACAAAGGCTGCATGGAAGGGGCTGAAGTGGCCTTTTTAACAGGCACTCAGCTCAGTGCCATCTCTGAGCCCTGCCTACTGGGGGCCTGACTTCCATTTCCACGCTCTCCTCAAAGCAACCTGGACAGCAAATCCTCAAGCAGCCAGCCTGAGCCCCAGAGAGCCCCCATGTCTGGTTGCCCTGGGGGAGTGACGCCAGGCCCACACAGAGCTGGTGCATCGTGACCTGCCCTGCCATGGCCACAAGTCCGTGACTCTGCATCTGCGCCTGCACACGCGTGTGAGCATGTGATCTGAGTCGTGCAAGGATGTCTGAAAGGCGGTTTTTTTTTTTTTTTTTAACAAATTGGCCAAAACCTTTACATCAGACGAAAGTAGTTTCCTTCAAAACATCCCTTGGGCCAGTGTCTTTGATGCCAGAGATATGGGGCTGGGGTTTCAGCTTTCAGCAAACCCTCTGGGGGAGCCACCTCCAAGGCCAGTTTCTAAGTCACCCAAGAAAGCCTGTCTTTGAGTCCAGGATCACATTTCTTTAATGTATCTATTATGTTCCTTTTATTTCTCCTTTACACTGTAGTTGGGTCTTTATATTGAAATATTTTCTATTCATGATGGGTGTGGGAAGGTTATTTTATGTATAAATTTCAAGATAGTAAATAAGATCTTATAGTAGATTTACTCTTAAATGGGAGTTTTGTGACTGGTTGGAATGTAAAATAATGTATCAGTATCAGTTCAGTCACTCAGTCATGTCCAACTCTTTGCAACCCCATGGACTGCAGCATACCAGGCATCCCTATCCATCACCAACTCCCAAAGTTTACTCAAATTCATGTCCATTGAGTCAGTGATGCCATCCAAGCATCTCATCCTCTGTTGTCCCCTTCTCCTCCTGCCTTCAATCTTTCCCAGCATCAGGGTCTTTTCCAGTGAGTCAGTTCTTCACATCAGGTGGCCAAACGATTGGAGTTTCAGCTTTAGCATCAGTCCTTCCAATGAATATTCAGGAATACTTTCCTCTAGGATGGACTGGTTGGATCTCCTTGCAGTCCAAGGGACTCTCAAGAGTCTTCTCCAACACCACAGTTTAAAAGCATCAATTCTTAGGCTCTCAGCTTTCTTTATAGTCCAACTCTCACATCCATACATGACTACTGGGAAAACCATAGCCTTGACTAGACAGACCTTTGTTGGCAAAGTAATGTCTCTGCTTTTTAATATGCTGTCTAGGTTTGTCATAACTTTTCTTCCAAGGAGTAGGTATCTTTTAATTTCATGGCTGCAATCACCATCTGCAGTGATTTTGGAGCCCCCAAAAATAAAGCCAGCCACTGTTTCCACTGTTTCCCCATCTATTTCCCATGAAGTGATGGGACCAGAAGCCATGATCTTAGTTTTCTGAATGTTGAGCTTTAAGCCAACTTTTTCACTCTCCTCTTTCACTTTCATCAAGAGGCTCTTTAGTTCTTCTTCATTTTCTACCAAAAGGGTGGTGTCATCTGCATATCTGAGGTTATTGATATTTCTCCTGGCAATCTGAATTCCAGATTGCACTTCATCCAGCCCAGCGTTTCTCATGATATACTCTGCATATAAGTTAAATAAGCAGGGTGACAGTATACAGCCTTGACATACTCCTTTTCCTATTTGGAACCAGTCTGTTGTTCCATGTCCAGTTCTAATTGTTGCTTCCTGACCTGCATATAGATTTCTCAAGAGGCAGGTCAGGTGGTCTGCATTCCCATCTCTTTAAGAATTTTCCACAGTTTGTGGTGATCCACCCAGTCAAAGGCTTTGGCATAGTCAATAAAGCAGAAGTAGATGTTTTTCTGGAACCCTCTTGCTTTTTCAATGATCCAGCGGAAGTTGGCAATTTGATCTCTGATTCCTCTGCCTTTTCTAAATCCAGCTTGAACATCTGGAAATTCACAGTGCACGTACTGTTGAAGCCTGGCTTGGAGAGTTTTGAGCATCATTTTACTAGCGTGTGAGATGAGTGCAATTGTGCGGTAGTTTGAGCATTCTTTGGCATTGCCTTTCTTTGGGATTGGAATGAAAAGTGACCTTTTCCAGTCCTGTGGCCACTGCTGCATTTTCCAAATTTGTTGGCGTATTCATATTGAGTGCAGCAGTTTCACAGCATCATCTTTTAAGATCTGAAATAGCTCAACTGGAATTCCATCACCTCTACTAGCTTTGTTCGTAGTGATGCTTCCTAAAGCCCACTTGACTTCACATTCCAGGATGTCTGGCTCTAGGTGAATGATCACACCATCGTCATAATCTGGGTCATGAAGATCTTTTTTTGTACAGTTCTTCTATATATTCTTGCCACCTCTTCTTAATATCTTCTGCATCTGTTAGGTCCATACCATACCAAAATAATGTAGCTGCTTTGGAAAATAGTTTGCAGTTCTTCCAAAAGTTAAACATTTGTTAAAAACAAGACAATAGGCCCAAGATGGAGTTGCTTATGCTAAGCTCCATGTCACCAAACCAAGACTGAATTAGTTTCAGCTTTCCCGGAAATGGGATCTTAAACCAGTCAATCAAGAATTCAGAAATCACCTGACCAGCACTAATTAGGTCATTTGCCTGATGGACCCTGGCCATCCCCTAAAGGGAAGTAACTTTGCAGTAACCAACCTGCTTTTTGCTAGTGTAATCTCTTTGTTCCCAATCCCTTCTGACATAAAAGCCTTATATTTTGCTTATTTATTTATTTATGGCTGCGTTGAGTCTTCTTTGCCATTTGCAGGCTTCTCCTTGTGGTGGCTTCTCTTGTTGCAGAACATGGGGTCTAGAGCACAGGCTCAGTAGTTACAGTACACAGCTTTCTTGCTACACAGCTTGGATGCTGCACGGCAAGTAGAATCTTCCCAGATCAGGAATCGAACCCACGTCCCCTGCAGTGGCAATTGGATTCTTAACCACTGGACCACCAAGGAAGTCTGAATGTCTTTTATTTGGGACAGTTCCTCAGACGTCCTCTTTAGCTGCTAGATTTGGATGTGCCTAATTGAATCAATTTTTGCTTAAGTACACTCTTAAAATTTTTAACATGCCTTGGTTTATCTTTTAACAATATAGAGTTACCATATGTCCCAGCAAATCCACCCCCAGATATATACCCCCAAACTTATACATGAATATCCATAGCTGTGTTATTCATAGTATCTAAAAGTGGAAATAACCCAAAAGTCCATCAGTTGGTGAATAAGCAAAATGTGGTATATCTACACAATGGAATATTATTTAGCAACAGAAAGAAATGAAGTAAAAATAGATGTTACAACATGGATGAATATTTTAAAACATTATGCTAATTGGAAGAGACACGATAGTAAAAGCTACATACTGTGAGATCCCATTTATATGAAATGCCCAGAAGAGGCAAATCCGTAGAGACAGAAAGTAGATTCATAGTTGCCAGGGGTTGGGGATGCTGGGAAAAATAAGGAGTGTTTACTAATGGGTATGAGATTTCTTTGTAAAGTGATGAAGATGTTCTAAAATTGATTGTGGTAATGGTTGCACAGCTCTGAATATTATAAATGTCACTTTATTGTACACGTTAAGTGTATGAATTGTATGGGATGTGAATTATATCCCAGTGTAAACTGTTCCTAAAAGAGGGGTGATTTTTTGAAAGACAGAGAAGTGACTACAGAGAAAGCCATGTATTATCTTTCAACATAGCTAAAGAGGAGGGAATCCTCCAGATACAAAGATGGGACCTTTCACCCCTTTGTGCAAGAAAAACCACCCAGTTTTCCCCTCCTGTTGCTCTTTCCTGTGTGTTTCCTTTATTACTCACACTGAACACTTCACTGCTAACACTTCCGGTCACCAAATACGTGGGGGGGGTGGGGTTTTCCCCACACGTGGCTGGTGTTGTTCTCTACAACAGCAGAGCATCCTACAATTTCACTCAATTCAACACCTGGAGATAGTGTCAGATCCCACAGGCTAAAGGCTCAGTCCCACCCACAGGCCTGCTGCCACCCGACTTCAGATGCTGATTATAAGTAGTCGGTCCCCAAGTTCCCCACAACTTCTGTCCAGTTTGGCTAAAAAACGAAAATTCTGGTGACTCCCTCTTCAGGTTTGATTCATTTGCTAGAGCCACTCACGGAACTCAGGGAAACACATTTACCAGCTGATTAAAGGGTATGGTAAAGGACACAGATGAACAACCAGATGAAGGGATACACACGGTGAAGTCTGGGAGGGTCCCAAGCACAGGTGCTTCTGTCCCTGTGGAGTCGGGGTGCAGCCCACTCCCAGTGTGGATGGTTCATCCACTTAGAAGCTTCCCAAACCTTGCACTGTTGGGATTTTATGGAGGTTTCCTCATGTAGGCAGGAAACTTCATTTCCAGCCCCTCTCCCTTCTCTCAAGGGTGAAGAGTGGGGTTGAAAATTCCAAGCTCTCATCACGACTTGGTCTTTCTGGGGACCATTTGCCATCCAGGCCTTGAAGACCCTGGCCCTGGGACCATCACTGAGAGGAAACAAATGTCATCAAAGGGCCCTGGCTTCTCAGTTGAAGCCAGAGGGAGAGAGAGCATCCACCAGGCCCTGCCTCCTCCCCCTGACAAAGACGTGGCCTCTCGTTGGGCGACTGCTGCCTCCGTTCCACAGGCCTAAATGGGGAGGGGGTGGAGGGAGGGCAGCAGCAGTGGGGCGTTGGGGGTGGGGGGGGCACAAAAGGGGTACATTGTCTTCTGCTGCTTTTAAAAAGCTCAGGAGCTGAGAGGGGAAGTGGTGTGCTGGGCCCTGAGTTAAAGAGGCAGGTTTCCCAGATGGAGCTGGAGGGGCGGTGAGTTCGAGGAGGGGAGAGGCTTTCAGGGGCTGCATCAGCACAGGCGGGGAGCCATTTGCCATTGTGTCCGCGGCCTTCAGCCCACTGCGCTCCACTCAAGTGGATGGATGACAAAGGCCTGGGAGCCCGGTGACTCATGGCCCTGTGAATGTTTTAGACGTTAATGATGGCCAGACCAGGGTAATGGGATGTGAAGAGCAGAGGGCTGCAGGTGGGGGTAAAGGAAGGGAGGCGGAGGCTGGGATGGGGGTGCCTCTCAGAAGTTCTCAGAGACCCTGGGGTCTCTCCTCTGCAACCCACCTCCCCTGCTCCCCCGACTTGGGAGTCTGCTTGGCCACCTGGAAGGACAGACTCAACCTCGAGGTTTTGAGGGGAGGGCAAGGAACATGCACCCTCCCCCAGTCCTGAGACTGGCCATATGTACGGACCAGAGGATTGGGGGGGGGGCGGGGGGAACCTGGGGCCAGAGGGCAGGGCCAGCAATCTAAGTGGATGAGAAGGTTGCTGCAGGCCTGAGGGTCCAGAAGTCCCTCCCACAATAGAAAACCCTGTAATGACGTGGCAAGACATTCAAGCTGTTATTAAGTAATAAACAGCAAGTGATAAATCAGTATCTATGGTGTTTTGACTCCATTTTCACCGTTTCGATAGTGTACAGAAGAGAACTAGATGCTCCAGAGGACATGCACCCCAGGCTAACGGTGCTTACTCAGGGACTACTGGGAAATTTTGTTTTCTTCCTTTCACTTGTCTCTAAATTTTCCAAATTCTCTAAAAGAAGCATATAGTCCTTTTGTAAGAAAGCAATTTTATCAATAATAAATTTTAAATGAAGGACACACAAAACGAATGCAATGCTCTCTCTTTCACCTCCTGCTGCAGCGTCTGAAGCCCCCCCACCCCATAATGATCCTTCAGTTCAAGGCCTCATCTTAAGGAGTGAAGGACAGGGCCTTGAAGGGTCGGTGTTGGTGCAGCTGAGTCCCATCTCATCACATGTGAGGCCTCTGTCATGTGTCTTCTCCCCCAGGGGCGCCTCAGTAAAGGTGTGACACCATCTGGGAGGGAGCGTGTAGTCACAAGCCGGACCCTGGTGTGACAGTAAGAAGGGCCCAGCCTCAACGGTGGGGCTCAGGGGGTCTGGGCAAAGTCTGTTTGGTCTCTGGAAATACTCTCATCCATGACCTTGAAGAGAGGGCTTCAACTGACAGCAGTCTTTCAAGGCTACAGGTGACAGGAGAGTGAGGTTCTGAGCCGCTGGGGACAAATGCAGAGCAAGGAGGATGGAGGGGTTGGGGGAGTCTAAAGCAAAGCAGGAGCTGTGTGTTTAACGCAGCTGGGCTCTCTGTAAAGACCAGGAAGGGGGTCAGAAAGACAGCCTGTTCCCTAAGAGGGCTGACAGTATGTTCAGAGAGACCAAAGCACCAGTGGGTGTGAAGAAGAAGGTCACCAGAAACACAAAACAGATCAAGGTGCAGCCACCATATCCAAGATGCCTCCGGAGTCCCAGCCACAGCGTCCACACAGGACACAACGGGAAGGTAAGTCAGCGACAGTTATTTCCCGCTTTTCAGATCCACGGAAATGTCCACGTGTGCTGATACCCGGGGCTAGGGGAGAGGCAAAAAGTGGACTCCCGTTCATGACACAACTTAGTGACTGAATAACAACTGCATTCATGACTGGGCATGGGTGGGGGAGTCAGTAAATTGAAGCAACTTGGCTGAACATCAACCTGGTTTTGCATGTCCATATTGCCAATGTGCCTGCCCCTTACCATAGAGGTCTCACTTCTAGGATTCTATGCTAAGGAAATAGCCAGGACATGGAAGCAACCTAGATGTCCATCGACAGATGAATGGGTAAAGAAGTTGTGGTACATATACACAATGGAATATTGCTCGGCCATACAGAGGAATGAATGTGAGTCAGTTGTAGTGAGGTGGAGGAACATAGAACCTGTTACACATAGTGAAGAAAGTCAGAGAGAGAAAAACAAATATCATATATTAATGCAGATATATGGAATCTAGAAAAATGGTACAATGAACCTCTTTGCAGGGCAGGAATAGAGATGCAGATGTAGAGAATGGGCTTGTGGACACAGTGAGGGAAGGAAAGAGTGGGATAAATTCAGAGAGTGGCATCGACATATACACACCACCATGTGTGAAATAGACAGCTAGTGGGAAGTGGCTTTATAGCACAGGGAGTCCAGCCCAGCGACAAGTCAGATGAGTGGGATGGGGAGGGGGTGGGGAGGAAGGCTCATGGGAAGCAGGATACAAAAATGCTTAAGACTGATTCAAGCTGTTGCATGGCAGAAACAAACACATCATTGTCAAGCAATCATCCTTCAATTAAAAATAAAATAATTTTTTTACATTTTAAAAAAGAAAAGGCATGAAAATGTACATGAAGATATAAAAAGGAGGGCTTTTGTGTTTGTAAGAGGAAAAAATAAAAACCACCTAAATACTCATCAACTGGGGACTGGCTTGATAAGCCACGGTGCTTCCACATGTTGGATGGACTGTAAGCCCCACAAGGACAGAGCAGACATCCGCTCCATCAACACAATACACTGAACACATAGAACTGGGTCTGGCACACAGCAGGCATTTGTTCAATGAAGAAAAGGACAGGGGCTTCCCTGGTGGTCCGGTGGCTAGGACTCCACACTCTTAATGCAGAGGGCCTGGGTTCAAACCTCCGTCAGGGAACTAGATCCCATATGCTGCAACTAAGACTTGGCACAGCCAAAAAGCAAGAACAAATGAACAAACATAAAATGATGTTTTGAAGTGTTTTAGAGGAAAGAAGCTGGGGTTGGTTCTACTGATACAAAAAGACAGCCACAGTGTGTTACTGAGTAGAAAATACGGATCACAACCCAGCACCATGGATTTGTATATACGTTTGTTTAAGCCTGGAGGAATTACGAGAAAACAAACACAGAGAGGCCGGAGCAGACACACTGGAGACACTAACAGCGCTCATTGCTAGAGGAGGGAGACGATCAAGTCTTTTCTATTTGATCTTTTGTTTACATTTTCTGGCTTTTCTGCAATAACCATATTTCAGTCTTATAAGACAAAACACAGTTAGGTTACGTTTTGAAAGCAATGCAGAGGTCGGTTCCTGACACGCAGAATCCTTGAGGGTAATAAAGTAGTTACTTTGAAGCTGCAAAATTTAGGAGATTTAGCAGCGATTAGAACCAAAACAGTGATGATCTGAAAGAATATGCAGCCTTCATAGTTCCTTGTTTCTAAATACTGAATACCATCCATTAGAGATAGATGCTACAATTTGCCTAACCAACCAGTCACTGGTGGCCATATATGTTGCCAGTTTTTGCTGTTCGTTTACTCAGTAAATACATACTGAGGATCTATTAGTACTGGGTGCGGGGAATACCCTAGTAAACAAAACAGGCTTTGTTCTAGAAGCTTATGTTCCAAACAGAGACAGATATTTAAGAAAGTAAACAATCAAGTAAATCAGATCAGATCAGATCAGATCAGTCGCTCAGTTGTGTCTGACTCTTTGCGACCCCGTGAATCGCAGCACGCCAGGCCTTCCTGTCCATCACCAACTCCCAGAGTTCACTGAGACTCACGTCCATCAAGTCAGTGATGCCATCCAGCCATCTCATCCTCTGTCGTCCCCTTCTCCTGCTCCCAATCCCTCCCAGCATCAGAGTCTTTTCCAATGAGTCAACTCTTCGCATGAGGTGGCCAAAGTACTGGAGTTTCAGCTTCAGCATCATTCCTTCCAAAGAAATCCCAGGGCTGATCTCCTTCAGAATGGACTGGTTGGATCTCCTTGCAGTCCAAGGGACTCTCAAGAGTCTTCTCCAACACCACAGTTCAAAAGCATCAATTCTTCAGTGCTCAGCCTTCTTCACAGTCCAACTCTCACATCCATACATGACCACAGGAAAAACCATAGCCTTGACTAGACGGACCTTTGTTGGCAAAGTAATGTCTCTGCTTTTTAATATGCTATCTAGTTTGGTCATAACTTTCCTTCCAAGGAGTAAGCGTCTTTTAATTTCATGGCTGCAGTCACCATCTGTAGTGATTTTGGAGCCCCGAAAAATAAAGTCTGACATTGTTTCCACTGTTTCCCCATCTATTTCCCATGAAGTGGTGGGACCGGATGCCATGATCTTCATTTTCTGAATGTTGAGCTTTAAGTCAACTTTTTCACTCTCCTCTTTGACTTTCATCAAGAGGCTTTTTAGTTCCTCTTCACTTTCTGCCATAAGGATGGTGTCATCTGCATATCTGAGGTTATTGATATTTCTCCCGGCAATCTTGATTCCAGCTTGTGTTTCTTCCAGTCCAGCGTTTCTCATGATGTACTCTGCATGTAAGTTAAATAAACAGGGTGACAATATACAGCCTTGACGAACTCCTTTTCCTATTTGGAATCAAGTAAATACATAATTACAAATTGTGATAAACATCATGGAGGGGGGAATAAAAACTTAGAATCTCTAATACAGTGCCACACTCAAAAATGATCAGGATTAGAATGGTGATAATAATAAACATCGCAGGGAATGACACAGGCAAATAGAAGCTCTAGGAAAAGAAAAAGCTGTTTAAGGAAGGAAACATACCGCTGCTGCTGCTAAGTCACTTCAGTCATGTCAGACTCTGTGCGACCCCATAGACGGCAACCCACCAGGCTCCTCCATCCCTGGGATTCTCCAGGCAAGAACACTGGAGTGGGTTGCCATTTCCTTCTCCAATGCATGAAAGTGAAAAGTGAAAGTGAAGTCTCTCAGTTGTGTCTGACTCTTAGCGACCCCATGGACTTCAGCCCACCAGGCTCATCCGTCCATGGGATTTTCCAGGCAAGAGTACTAAGGAAACATAACAAGGGGGCAAATTAGTCTTTGCAGTGAACGATATTTCCATAGTCCTAATGATTTAACTAAATGTAAAATATCAGTTTGGGGATCATGGAAAGAGGTAGCAGGGTCAGAGGAAGTTGATAGATGTTTAAAATCGGTAAGTCAGAAATAGCAGCAGCTGCACGTTATTTAGAGAAACAGGTGAACAATGGAGAATGGTTACCCCTGAGGTAGAGAACTGGAAGAGGGGAAAGAGATAAGAGGCAGAACAGTTGAGTTTCCGTCATTCATTTATTCATTCAACAGGTATCTACTGAGCTACTTGGCTGACAGGTCTTGTTCAAGGCACTAGGGATACGGAAGTAAACAAAACAGCCAAAAAATGGAGTTTATCTTCTAGAAACAGAGATAATAAATAAGAAAAATCCAGAGTAGGATACAGGGGAATTCCCTGGTTCTTCAGTGGTTTGGACTCTGCACTTCCCCTGCCAAAGACATGGGTTTCATCCCTGGTCAGCGAACTAAGATCCTACAAGAAGTTAAGGAGCAGCACCCCGACACTAGTGGTAAAGAACTCGCCTCCCAATGCAGGAGACTAAGAGATATGGGTTCAGTCCCTGGGTGGGGAAGACCCCCTGGAGAAGGGCATGGCAACGCACTCCAGTATTCCTGCCCAGAGAATCCCATAGACAGAGGAGCCTGGTTGGGGTACAGTCCATAAGGTCACAAAGAGTAGGACACAATTGAAGTGACTTAGCAGGCGCACGAACACCCCCACCAAAAAATGTAGGATACAGGGTGGTAAGCGCTATGGGGGGTAAAAAACAAAACAAAAAAAAAAAACAGGACAGAAAGATGAAATAAGAGAAGGAGGGTTACAGTTTTAGAAGGTGGGCCAGAGATGGTATCGCTTAGTGACGTTTAAATAAAGAGGTGAAGGAGGCAGAGAGAGTGTACCATACCAAGCAAAGGGAACCACACGTGGAAAGGCCCTGCAGTAGGAGCACTCCTGATGGGTTTAAGGGACAGTGAGGAGACTTGGGAGGCTGAACTGTAGTGAGCCAGGGAGAAAAGAAGGAGTTGAGGCCAGGCAGGTAACTGGCAGTCAGAGCAGAGAGGGCCTTGTGGGCCATTGTATTATCTGATAATAGTTGATTCTTTTTACCATGTGTATGTATACCTTTTGGGATTCCCAGGTGGCTCGGTGGTAAAGAATCTGCCTGCCAATGCAGGAGACGCAGGAGACATAGGTTTGATTCCTGGGTCGGGAAGATCCCCTAGAGGAGGAAATGGCAACCTACTCCCATATTCTTGCTGGGAAAATTCCCATGGACAGAAGAGCCTGGTGGGCTACAGTCTATAAGGTCGAAAAGTGTCAGATGTGACAGAGCAGAAGCACAGTGTATTTTACTTAAATCTTCTATTTTTAAAATTTATTTTTATTTTTTTATGTTTGACCTCACCTTGAAGCTTGTGGAATCTTAGTTCCCCAACCAGGGGTTGAATGCTGTCTCGACAGTAAAAGTGCAAAGTCCTAATCACTAAACTGCCAGGGGATTCTCTTACTTAAACGTTTAAAAATTTACTTTAGTGGTGGGAGGCAGAGGTGTGAGGGGTGTATAAGAGGCAGAGGGAGGTGGCAGCAGATATAAGATGGAAAGGACTTATGTATACCTGTGGCCGTTTCATGTTGATGTATGGCAAAAAACATCACAATATTGTAAAGTAATTATCCTACAGTTAAAGACAAAATATGCAAAATTTTATTTTAAAGAAGTGACTCTAAAAAAAAAAAAAAGAAGTGACTCTGCTAGAGAATAGATTGGAGGGAGCAAGCTGGAGGTGAGGATCCCAAGAGGAGATGACATAGGCTGTTTGAGTGAGTCATGTTGGTGGAGAGTGAGTCATGTTGGTGGACAGGGTGTGTGCCTGGAGATGGAGGGACTGACAGGCTTGAGGCTTATTTGCTGAGGTAGAATTGAGAGAACTTATTGGCTGAAGGGGTCAAGAATGCAGGCGGTTTGAAGAATGGTTCCCAAGCGTCTGGCTTGCACAGTTGCTTGTCACTCATCCCGGTGGGGACCTTTAAGAGGCCGGGGGTTGAAAGCCGCACGCACTGTGGGTGGGGATGTAAAACGGTGTGGCTGGTTGGAAAACAGTTCATCAGTTCCTCAAGAAGTGAAGCACAGGGACTTCCTTGGTGGTCCAGTGACTAAGAATTCATGCTCTCAAGGTAGGGGGCCCGGGTTCCAGCTCTGGTCAGGGAACTATTAATAGATCCCACATGCCACAGCTAAGACCCTGTGCAGCCAAATATTTTTTTTTAAAGTGAAACAGGGAGTTATCAAATGACCCATTCAATCCATCCCTAAGTATAGACCCAGGAGAACTGAAAACATATTCAAACAAACACTTGTACACAAACGTTCACAGCAATGTTATTCATGATAACGTTGATAGCTAAAAAAATGAAGAATCCAAATACCCATCCACCGATGAATGGGTAAACAAAACATGATTTACATTTATGGTATACAAGGACACTTTATTTGGACACAAAAAAAGAATGAAGTACACACGCTACAACACGGGTGAACCTCAAAAACGATACGCTACGTGAACGGAGTCAGACACAGAGGCCCTCTGTCATAAGATTCCATTTACAGGAAATGTACACAACAGGCATATTCACGGAGACAGAAAACAGATTAGCAGCTGCCCAAGGCTGAGGGGAGAGGGTAACAGGGGTGGCTGACCGTTCATGGGTGCAGGACTCCTTTTGCAGGTAACGAAAACGTCCTGGAATGATACAGTGGTGACAGCCACACAACCTGGCGAATACACTGAAAACCACTGAAACACACACTTCAGAATGGCAAATGTTATGGTATGTGAGTTACATCTGAAAAATAAAAAATAAAAGGACAGTTGGGTGGAAATTCCCTGATTCTTATCAGTGCATAAGTGCATCAGTGCCCATGCAGGGAAGGGGCTTCCCAGGTGGCTCAGTGGTAAAGCATCTGCCTGCCAATGCAGGAGACATGGGTTTGACCTCTGTGTTGGGAAGATCCCCTGCAGGAAGAAATGGCAACCCACTCCAGTGTTCTTGCCTGGGAAATCCCATGGACAGAGGAACTTGGTGAGGAATCTGTCGGGCTACAGTCCATTGGGTGACAAAGAGCGGGACACGATTGAGCAACTGAGCACACCCACACAGGGGACATGGGATGGATCCCTGGTCTGAGAAGATCCCACATGCCAAGGAGCAACTAAGCCTGTGTGCCTAGAGTCTGTGTTCTGCAAAAAGAGAAGCCCGCACAGCTCAACAAAGAGCAGTCCCCACTCACCGCAACTAGAGAAAGCCCACACACAGCAACAAAGACCCAGCAGAGCCAGCAACAACAAGAAAGGCAGTTGGTTGAATGAGACCCACCCAGAAAGGGAGAGAGGGAGGAGACCTTGTGCCCAGAGCAACAGCCACATTCAGGGCTTGGGTGGCAGAGCCACAGGATGCAGGGGTCACTTCAGTTAGTCAGTACAGTCACTCAGTCATGTGTGACTTTTTGTGACCCCATGGACTGCAGCACGCCAGGCCTCCCTATCCATTGCCAACTCCCAGAGCTCACTCAAACTCATGTCCATCACGTCAGTGATGCCATCCAACCATCTCATCCTCTGTTGTCCCCTTTTCCTCCCGTCTTCAATCTTTCCCAGCATCAGGGTCTTTTCCAGTGAGTCAGTTCTTTGCATCAGGTGACCAAAGTATTGGAGCTTCAGCTTCAACATCAGTCCTTTCAATGAATATTCAGGACTGATTTCCTTTAGGATGGACTAGTTGGATGTCCTTGCAGTCCAAGGGACTTTCAAGAGGGGTCACTTCAGAGAGGGCTATTTCACAATGCAGGGCCCTCTATGGCAATCCCTGGGCAAGAGTCTCCATGTGTCCCCACAGGATAAATCCTGCAGGGGGATTCTAGGTCTAAGGACATGGCACTTATAATTTTGACAGACACTGCAAGTACTCTCTCTCATCAGCACTGCATGACAGCATCAGCCATGGATCAAATCTATTTCTGCTCTGAATCAGGAGTGAGAGAACCAGGGAGTCAGCCAAGTGGAAAGAGGACCAGAGCCAGCTGGGGGTCCTGGGAAGAACAGGGCAAGGTTGGGGAGGCTGGGAGCAACTTGGCCAAGCTGGCGAGTAGCCAGACCTCGGCAAGATCCCAGGCCAGGGGCGACTCATACTGTGGGAACAGAGAAGAGCCCATCTGGGAGCCTGGGAAAAGGAAGGAAGCAGTGAGAGATACACAGTGCGGGGCAAGAGTCCTCATCCCGAGTCCCAGGTGGCCACGGTGATGCTGGGTGAGTCATCTCACTGCCCTGGACTCAGACAGCTCCTCTGCCAAATTCAAGGTCTGGTTGGGCATTTCTAGCCAGGAGCCTTGCCCTATTAGAATTCTGGTTCCTGATGGAGAATAGTGGGGAAAAAAAAATTTTCCCTTTTTATTATCCCAACCACCAAAATTGGGGCAGTTTTTCCTTTAGAGGTTTTGTTTCTGTGATGCTTTTTCTATTCCTGCAGAGAGCCAGGAAGTCATGATTTCAAGCCAAATCAGACCAAAATAGCTTAGTCCAACGAGCGTTTACTGAGGGTTCCGGGTGTAAAGCCACCATCAATTCACCTGGATAACCAATCCCCCTGCCGCCACCTTGCGCCTCCACAGACTATCCTCAATGCAACTGCTGAGAGAGGAAGGGGAAGTCTACGATGGCCTGCAGGGTCTGTGGGGTCGTGTGCCTCTCCAGGACCTGTGCTCCCCACCCGCACACACACTCCCACCCGAGCACACTCCTGCCTCAGGGCCTTTGCACATCTTGTCCCTGGCTGCTTTCTCCCAGAAGGTTGCTCATTCTGCCCCTTCACTTTACCGAGGTCTCTGCTCAAAATTAACCTCATGGGAGAGTTCCCTGACAGCACCACCAGCCCATTACTCTCAGTGCGCTTATCCAACCTGTGTTCCTTCACAGGACTCATCACCACTTTCACACTCTGTTTCCTTGTCTGTTCCCCCATCACCACCACCACCAAACGGTGAGCTTCATGAGGGTAGGGTATGCTGCTTCCCCGGGGCCTTGAGCAGTGCCTGGACAGAAAAGGAACCTGATGCCTATTTGGGGAGAATGAATGAATCCTCTCACAAGTCCTAACTTCCGGACCAGTACAACTTGCTTTTGGAATAGACACACAAATAAATAAGATGGGTTCCTAAATCAAGCTTTTTTTTTTTTTTGCCAAGCTTGGCATCTTTCCAAGCCTGAGTTTCCCCGTGTGAATCTGAAGGTTATAATCAGAAGGGACAAGCTTCGTGAGGGTAACCAAGTCCCACTGACTGCTGATCCCAGAGAAGATACTCAGAAGGGGCTTGGCACTCAATAAATTAAAAGCTGGTTCAGAGAAGGTGCAGGACCCAATGGGACAGGATGTATTCCTCACACAAAAACTTTTGCCTCCAATCTGGGAAGCTGAGATCTGAGTGAGGGAGAAGTGGGATTGATTCCTGTCACCAGGATGGTCCCCAGGGTGTAACTAAACTTCCACGTGACTTCCAGGCTTTAGAAGAAACTTGGTTTGGTGGTTACTGTCCTCGACAGTAGGGCAGCCCTGCCCTCTGGTGGCCACCTAGTGCAATGCCACCTCAGAAACTCTCTGACCAAAAACGTAGGGAAAAAAATTTCATTCCAGGAGTTGCCTAACTCTATTATAGACAATGGGGAAGACATAAAATAAGGGAATAAAAATTAATCACATCACCTTAATACCTTTGATGCTGCTGGAACCTCCAATCTTATGCCAATTTTATGCCCATTTCATTCATTCAATCAAGCATCTGCAGAGTGCCCACCATGACCCAGGTACTGTTCCAGGCAATGGCTGTGAACAAGCAAGTAAAAGAAACCAGTTACTGTATTTGTCCCACTTACATTCCGGCTGTAATCAATCTGTACCTTTTATCCTGATACCATCACTTCCACGGTCACTTATGTTGCCGCTCAGTCGCATCCAGCTCTTTGCGACCACATGGACTGTAGCCCACCTGGCTCCTCTGTCCATGGGATTCTCCAGGCGAGAATACTGGAGTGGGTTGCCATGCCTTCTCCAAGGGGTCTTCTCTACCCAGGGATCAAACCCAGGTCTTTTGCTTTTGCGTTGCAGGTAGGTTCTTTACCGTCTGAGCCACCAGGGAAGCAGAAGTAGGTAACATGAATCTAATGAAAAGCTTTACTGAGGCACAAAAGGGAAGACTCAAGTAAATGGAAAGACATGTTTGGTCTTGAACAAAAGACAGTATTGTGAAAATATGAAGTTTCCCTAGGCTTATCTGTATGTTTGCCACATGCCTATAATATAATGTTCTGAATTATAGGGCCAGTATATTACACTCACCCAATTCCTATGACCTTTCCCCTAAATCACATACCACGATGCGATTAAACCATTGTGTAATACATATTTCAGGCTGCCTACCCACTATATTGATAAAATAAGACTAAAATTCATCTGGGAAAAAATATGAGTGAAGAATGGCCAGCAAATTTCTAAAAGAAAACCTAAGTAGGAAAAAAATACACGATAAACCTGGGGTAAATAAAACAATTTGGCACACATATAAGAATAGGTAGAAAGATCAATAGAACAAAATAGAGTCCAGAAGTAGACTCACCTATAGGTAGGAATTTAGAATATGATACAGCTGGCATTACCTGATTAGGGGAATGGATTATTCAGTAAATAGTACTGGGGAAATGGCTGGCCATTTGGAAAACAATTAAATGCGGATCCATACCTTTCTCCTTCACATCGAATAAATTGCAGGTGGGTCAAAGACTTAAATGTAAAAATTGAACCATGAAAGCATAAGAAGAAAGCATGAATATATTTCTATTGTAATGTCAGAGCAGAAAAGCATGGTATTAATTCCATAAACTGAGAAGGAAATGATTAATTAATTTGATTCTAAAAAGCATAAAACTCTTTCCTGGCAAAAATACAGAAAGTCAGACCATTGAAAAATTGGGAGAAATATTTACTACAATACGAAAGACAATGTTCCAATTTCCTTAACTCCAAAGAATGCTTGGAACTTAAAAGATAAAGATAAAGAACCCAGCAGAAAGAACAGGCAAGGTGACTCAACAGAAAAGGAGATTCGTGTGGGTAACATATGTGAAAAGCTCAGCCTAACTCATAATTTTTAAAATGCAAATGAAAATAAGTTGCCAATTTTTACCTATCAGAGTGACAAAAATGTGGGGATGTTGGTGAGGGTGAGGCAAAATCGCAGACTGTGGAAAAGGAAATGGGAGGCCATTCTGAGAGGCTCTGGACAACAGCTATCAACTCTGAATCGCATGTCTCCATTAAGCCAGCAATTCCACTTGTAGGAATTGATTGCACTGCAGCATTATTTATAAGAGCAAATCACTGGGAACAACAGGACAGCTGTCTTTGGATACAGCTGCAGGCAAAGAGCCCCCGCATGCACTCGCAAGTGAAGAACACACGGTGCAGAAGTCTGCGCCATGTGCTCTATAAGGTTGCGCACATATACACATATATGCCTATATGCCCTTACAAATGCGCATGCACTGAAAAGCAGCTACATGCTTTAAAAAAACCAGAAGTACATAGAAGAAACTGGTTGCCTCTGAGAAGCAGGTCTGGAGGTTGCAGATGAGGGAGAGAGGGTTCTGTCTTGGACATTTTACCTTGTATCCTACTTCACTATTTGAATTTCTACCATAAGCATCCACATAGGTCAAGACCTAAAACTGGTGAATGCTGCTGTTTGTGAGTTATACCACAGTAAAGCTGACAGGGCTTCCCTGATGGCTCAGTGGTAAAGAATCTGCCTGCCAATGCAGGAGAGATGGTATATGGTTCAATTCCTGGGTTGGGAAGATTCCCTGGAGAAGGAAATGGCAACTCAATCCAGTATTCTTGCCTGGGAAATCCCAAGGACAGAGGAGCCTGGTGGGCTATAGTCCAAGAGTCAGACACAACCTAGCGACTAACCGAAAACTGATGGAGAAAGTACAACATATTCGAACCGCAGAGTATCTGTGCTTTGCAGTTTACCAAGCACTTTCCTACCACTCACTTTGTGTAACCCTGACGATAGCCCCATTTCACAGATGGAGAAACTGAAGTATCTATCTCTTGCCCGGATTCCACAGTTGCCAACAACCCTGGACCCACACTCAGAGATTGAGGCTCACAGGAGATGGATACAAGGGACACTTTCAGAGGCTGTGGGCTGGTGATGGTTGGGAAAATCCAATGTGCTCCCTCTTCAGCGCCACTTGGTCCCCTTCTAACATCTGGGGGGACAGACTCCTGCCATCTTGTTCTCTGGCCCCTGTAGGGATGCTGGCAGTCAGTTCAGTCCAGTGGGGCTCTTCAGGCCAGCCGGGGGAGGAGCTAGGGGACACAGAGTCCTGCCTCCTGCCCACCCCCAGTTCACATGAATTGCCTCAGTTTCTCTGTGTCAGGTATCGAGGCTCTCAGTCTGATCCCTACAAAGAAAGGCTTTCTGCCACTCATAGGGTTGCCAGATTTAAATAAAAATACAAGACAGAATATTTGGAGCACACATATACTAAATAAGGTATACTAAACAAGAAAAAAATATCTGCTGCTTATCTGAAATTCAAATTCAACTGTTTTTAATCTGGCCATCTTAACTGCCCCCTCAAATTGAATTAGATTAATAAAACTTTATATTAAATAAAAAATATAATAATAAAACACTATGAAAATAAAGTGAAATTATAAAATTATTTTAATAATATAAAATAAAATATTAACATTTTAAGTAAAGTGTAAAGTAAACAAACTTTTGAATAATAAAACAAATTCATTAAGATAAAATAATATGAAATACTACAGCCCCAGCAGGCGAAGGCTGGCCCTGCCTCCCAGCAGGCTGTGTGGCTAGTGGCCCCCACACTTGTGCACACCTGCGCCCCGAGCAGCAGCGGCTCACCCCAGAGGGTGGGGCAGGGCCCAGGCCCGCAGAAAGCTGGAGAAGGGCCGCTGCCCAGGGCTCGTCCTGCTGCCCCAAGTGTGGGCCTGTTGTCCTCCCCACCTGGCGCCCCTAGCCGAATCCCAGAGTTCTAGAAAGGAAAGGAGCGCCCCGAAGACCGAGCAAGTGCCCGCTCTGTTTGGGGGGAAGTCGCAGGCCCCGCCAAGTCTCTGCCGCTTTGTCTTGCCAGGGAGGAAGTCTTGGGTGTCACCCCACCCGGATCGGCGAGGTCCCGGGATGCCTGCCAAGGCCCCCGTGGGCGGTGACAGCTCCTCTCGCTGAACTTTGCTGCCCCTACATTCTGCCACTCAAATCCCAGGTGACATTGTGTGGGTAGGAACAGGTGGGGCTGGCCTTGGTTCTTTCCTACAATCTGAATGCTGAAAGGCACAGCAGAGAATTTTCACTTGCTTGGGAAAAAGCCAGTCTGTAGGTTGGAAAAGGCAATAATAAAGGTATCAAAACATTAATAAAATACAATACAACCACAGAGCTCCAGCCTTCTTTAAGCCCAGTACTCCCACTCCCTGGGAATTTATTCTAATGAAGTAGTTCAAAAGAATTAGAAGTGCTATATGCATAGTAATGGTCATTACTGCATTAATGACAGTGCCTAAAATTTAGAAACAGGACGCTGGTGGTCCGGGAGTTAGGACTCCGAACTTCTGGTGCAGGGGGCACGTGTTCCATCGCTGGTCAGGGGACTAAGATCTCACATGCTTCAAGGCACAGTCAAAAAAGAAAAAAAAGAAATAAGATGTAGTAAGAAGAATGGTTAAATAAAGGATTTTACACCTTCACAACGAAATGCTGTGCAGCCAGGAGATGGTTATTGCCGGGGTTGCAGAAATGTTTACAATATCATCTTAGTGTAAAACGGTTTAACATGAAATGCTGCCTACTCATGGATTTCAGCTTCATACAATTGCTTTTCTTTTAACTGACATTTTATTTGGGTAATTACAGATTCACATGCAGTTGTAAGAAATAATACAGAGAGCTGCCACTTTTACAGTCTCCCCCAATGGTAACATTTTGCAAAGTGGGGATATTGACAGTGATATGATCCACTGACCTCATTCAGATTTCCCCAGTTTTATTATACTTGTGTGTGTGTGTTCCTACAATTTTCACACATCAGAATGTTTTTTTAAAGAACATGTGCGTGGTGTAGGGCTTCCCAGGTGGTTCTAGCAGTAAAGAACCCACCTGCCAATTCAGGAGACATAAGAGACTCGAGTTTGATCCCTGGGTCAGGAAGATCCCCTGGAGGAGGGCATAGGAACCCACTCCAGTATTCTTGCCTGGAGAATCCCATGGACAGAGGAGCCTGGCAGGCAACAGTCCATAGAGTTGCAAAAAGTTGGACAGGACTGAAGCGACTTAGCACACAGTCATGTGTAGAAGTGTGTGAAGGTGGTGGGATCTGAGAGATTTTCCTTTCACTGTTTCTCTTTCAGTGTTGCTATGTTATCAATGAAAAGAGGAGGGAGACCTGGACCAGGGCTGCAGGAGGCTGAGGTGCCTGCCCAGCCAGGCCCGGCCGAGCCCTGTGATCCTGGGCAAGTCGAGGAATGTAGTTACTAGCAGTCAAGCGGGGCGCAGTGCCCCAGCACTCACTCTCTAACAGGGCTGCTGTGGGGTCGTTTTTGCCAGACTCAGGTTATATCATCCGGGCCCCGAGTGCAGTCAGTCCACCAGCCCAGCCAGATGAGCCTCGGGTTGGGGCGTGGGAGATGGGCAGCTCCCATGGCCCAGCTGCTACAGAAACAACGAGAGATCTCGCCACCTGCCATCTCACCACCTGCCATCTCGCCACCTGGCAGGTGACGTGCCCAAGAGCTTCCAGGACATCTGAAGCTGAAGAGGGCCTGACTCAAGAATCGAGAATCAGACCGTCAGCCTCAAAAGCAAACTCTCGTGGAGCAGCTGCAAAAAGATGGGGCCTGATGGGAGAGGAGCTTGTGATATAGCGCCCACTGGCCTCCCCCAATGATGTACCTGAGAAAGTTGCCTGACCGGGGCGACTGCAGCGGGACCGCCACGGCTCCTCCCAGGCATCTCCTTCCAGGTGTGCCCCGTGCTGCTTGTGCCAAAGGGCTCCCACACCCACTCCACCTGGGAACGTTTCTGAAGATGTTTCAACCGGAGATCTTTGTGTTTTAACTCCAGCTCCTGAAACGCCTGGTCTGTGACAGCTCCAGGCTCATGGTACCTCAGACACATCCTGGATTTCACTGTGGTTAGCCTTGCTGTCCCTTCAGCCCAGGATGCCCCACACCCCCAGCCTTCTCCTTCTGGAACTCCTCCCACCGCCACCCAATCCTTTAAGGAGGGGTCAGCAAATATTTTCTGTAAAGGACCAGATAGTTAAGTATTTCACAATTCGCACATGGTCTCTGTCACAGCTAGCCACAGAATGAGCAGGGTGGTGATCCCATTACATTTTATTTAGGAACATTTGTTATGGGTTGAATTGTATCCCCAAAAAGATAAGCTGAAGTCTTAACTCCCCAGTACCTGAGACTATGACCTTCTTTAGAAATAGGGTCTTTGCAGATATCAAATTATGATGAGGTTATTAAGGTAGGCCCTAATCCTAGGGTGGCTTCCCTGGTGGCTCAGACGGTAAAGTGTCTGCCTGCAATGTGGGAGTCCTGGGTTCTATTCCTGGGTCGGGAAGATCCCCTGAAGGAAATGGCAATCCACTCCAGCACTCTTGCCTGGAAAATCCCATGGACGGAGGAGCCTGATAGGCTATATAGTCCATGGGGTCGCAAAGAGTCGGACATGACTGAGTGACTTCACTTCACTTAATCCTACGGTATGACTAGACGTCCTTATAAGAAGAGGGACAGGAACTTTTGGTGGTCCAGCGGTTAAGAATCTGGTGGTCCGGTGGTTAAGAATCCACCTTGCAATGCAAGGGACTTGGGTTGGATTCCTGGTTAGGGAGCTAAGATCCCGCATGTTGCCAGGCAATTAAGCCTGCACACACAACTAGAGAGTCCATGCGCCGCAACTGGAGAGTCCATGTGCCGCAACAGAGATGCTGCGTGCCACAATGAAGACCCAATGCAGCCAAATAAATAAATATTTTTTTAGAAAAAAAAAGAGGGACATTTGGATACAGGCACACACAGAGAAGACCATTTGGAGACAGAGAAAAGATGGCCATGTGAAGATGGAGTGATGCTGTCACAAGCTAAGGAACACCCGGGGCTACCAGAAGCTCAAGGGGCCAGGAAGGATCCTCCTGCAGGCTTGAAAGAGTACCTGGCACTGCCAACACCTTGATTTGGGGCTTCTACACCTCCAGAGCTGTGAGACAGTACGTTTCTATTGTTTTAAACTATCCAGTTTGTGGCACTTTCTTACAGCCGCCCTAGGAAACTCACACAATGCTGAAATTTGAATCTCATGTCACTGAATACTTCTTCTCTAGGTGTAGAGAAGAAGCTAGGACACAAGGCAGCCTTGGGATGTGGCATGGATGCAAGTAGGCAGCTGAGGACCTGGGGTGAGGGCTCCCTGGCCTTTCACCAGGACCCCTAAGGGAGCGGGCTATAACCCATCCCAAAGCAAAGGCTTCAACATCACAAGAGGCTTCACCCCTCCCAGCTTATTGGATTAGCAGTGAGCTCCATTCCAAGCCGGGCAGTCAGACTCTGTCCCAGAAACCTGGTGTGGAGTGAGAGATGGAGTCAGCCAGGGCTGGTGCCCAGGTGGAAGATTAGGGGGACTGGGACGCTGGCCCTTTAGCGGGTCCATGGCAGGGCAAGGGAAGGAAACAGAAGCAGGAAGGGCCACAGGCAGCGTGCACATGGCCCCAGAGAAGGAGTCCTGGAGAGGGCTGCTGTCCAGGTGTCCCACCTTACTCTGCCTCTTGCCTGCTGATTCCAAGCCCCTCTTGATGTTAAGTAGATTAGGGGGTTTAAAGCCAAACCTTCGTGCAGTAGGCTTACAGGGAAGGCAGAACAGACCAGCCCAAAGCAGGTCCTCAGAGCACCTTTCTCCATCTGAAGGAGTCCCACCTGCCTTCTCGGGCTGGGATGCCTTACCTCTGCCCAATGAAGGCATCTGGGGCGACTTGGTTGTTTTTGGTTTTGTTTTTTTAATTTTTATTTGTCCTGAATATTCATTGGAAGGACTGATGCTGAAGCTCCAATCCTTTGGCTACCTGATGCAAAGAACTGACTCATTGGAAAAGACCTTGATGCTGGGAAATATTGAAGGCAGGAGGAGAAGGGGACGGGACGACAGAGGATGAGTTGGTTGGATGGCATCACCGACTCAATGGACATGAGTTTGAGCAAGCTCTGGGAGATGGTGATGGACAGGGGAGCCTGGTGTGCTGCAGTCCCTGGGTCGCAAAGAGTCAGACACAACTAAGCGATTGAACTGAACCGACAGTGCTGGGTCTTTGTTGCTCCTCAGGCTTTTCTCTAGTTGTGGCGAAACGGGGCTACTCTTTAGCTGTGGTGTGTGGGTTTCTCATTGCAATGGCTTCTCTTGTTGTGGAGCAAGGGCTCTGGGGCACACAGGCTTCAGCAGTTGCAGCTCTTGGGCTCCAGAGCACAGGCTCAACAGTTGTGGCACACAGGCTTAGTTGCTCTGTGGCATGTGAGATCTTCCTGAATCAGGGACCAAATCTGTGTCTCCTGCACTGGCAGGCAGAGTCTTTACCACTGAGCCACCAGGGAAGCCCCTGGAGCAACTTCTGAGAAGCAAGGCTCCCCAAGAAAAAAGGGAGGGAGCTGGGATACCGGCAGTTTCACTGGTGGCAGCTTAGGTCAAAGACTCATACCATAATGTTAGAACTCATTGACTGAGTACGCGTACACATGCTCTGTTGAACTGTCTGTCTGACTTTCATATCTTAATCCTCACCACAGCCCGGGGAAGGAGGCCATCAGTTATTCTGTGTTACAGATGAGGAAGTGGAGTCGTTGAAGAGGTCAAGCTGATTGTCACGCAGCTAGTAAAGAGCTGGGATTCAAACTCTGGCCAGTATGCCTTTTCTGCTTTGCTGCACTGCCTTCCTACCATTACTAAGTCCATATTTTTAGACTCGATTCCTCAAGCTGCTATGGCCTTGGAAATGTGAACCAATCAGTTGCAGGATGGGGTTATCCCCATTTCTATTTTACTTTTTCCAAAAGCTGGGCAGTCTCTCCATGGTCTGAAGACAACCACCTATGAGTATTTTTAATGAACCTCTCTTGCAGTCCCATCTCCCTGAGCAGATGGTGTGCTCTGTAACATAGGCCCTCTGCCTTCTTCATCCTTGAAACCATATGTGATGGCATCTGGTTACTACTGTTTAGGTTTGACCAGCCCCTTTCAACTCCATGCCCTTCTGGAAGCAGGGGCTGCCTCCCCTCCCCCATATCACTCTGATCTGGCCAAACAGGGTACCTAGCTTCCTTGGACAAAGTGATTGGACCCAGTAGTGAGTTGGTACAGGATTAAGCAGGGCCAATCAGAATACTTCCCTGAGCTAGATATAAGGCTATCAGGAGAGCTCCACTGGGACCGTCAGCTGAGAGCATGTAAATACAGTGCTCTCATTGGCCTTCTTCCCCCAATATAGAATCAGCCTGTTTATAGAAGGAGGCCAGAGGGAGCCAAAACAAAAGGCAGAAGTGGAGCGAGGTTGAGAGATAAGGAAAGAGCGAGAGAGAGAGGACCAGTACTTGGAGGCAGGTCCTGAGATCCGTTCAATTCTGTGAATCAACACTGCATCCTTCCTAACTGAAAGGGTCTGTTTCCTTTTTGTTAAACACACGGTTCTGTAATATGTCGCCAGGATGGAGACAGCGTGATTCATCAGGTAGGGTTCAAGGGGTGGAGGATGAGCTGATCAGAAAGTGTCTGTCATGGTGACAGCTTGCCGTATCGTCCTGCTGGAAATAAGGACAGCCCCTGTAGCACCACCCCATGGTTCCATCTGTCCATTCTCTGCCCTTTGGACTAGACGGTACGTCCTACACAGCCAGACCCAGAGACTGGAACACCTATTAGACCTTCCCAGTGTGGGCTCCAGCTATACAGAAAGCTGGGTGGCAGTTCTTGGGGCCCTGCCTCTCTCATAGACCCCGTATCCATCCACGCATTTCCCCCCACTCCCAACCCTTCACACCTATTCCAAGCTCTGCCAAGCCTCCTTCCCTCAGTCAGGCAGGACTGTGTTCCTTCTCGTGACCGAGCCCACCCTATGGCCACTGGCCGTTCCTGACCCCTTGCGTGGGCCTCCCTCCCTGCCCAGGCCGTCCTTAAGTTCCTGAACATTCTCAATTCCACGTCCCTCCGTCAGGGTTGCCTCCTCCCTAGGTTCATCCACAGGCTTGATACCTCCTCTTTCCTCTTTTCTCCTTTTCTCCTTTTTCACAGGGCCTAAGAGGCCTTTCCAGAAATTCAGATGAGAGAGGCCTAGCCAGTCCAGGAAGTGCTACTCTCAGGCTCCCAGCCCCAAGAGGCTAGTTCACACAGCACTGGACAGGGACCCGGTGTGCACAGCCCAGTCCCATGAGGGTGGGTAAGACCTCCTGAAGGTGGAGAGTGCCAGCTGCCTCAGTGGAAAACCTCTCTTCACAAAGGGCACACACATCGTGGTCCATCTTTATTTAAAAGACAAATATGTATATGTTCACACATATATTTAGAATTCAAGACTTGTTTAGAGTTTGTGTACGTAGATTTATACATAGACAAAAACATTTACATATGTATATATAATAGAATATACACTATATACCAATAAGAGTCTAGAAGTAAACATACTAAAATGTCAATAATGTGGAAGTCTTAAAAATAAAAACTTTATTGAGGTATAATTTACATACAATAAACTTCAGTGTATTTAAGAGCACAGTTAAATGAGTTTTCACAAAAATATACACCCATGTAACTACCACATAATATTTTCTCCTTTGTGCCTTTTTAAATTTCTAATGTTTTTAATTCATTGGCCAAGTATGACTTAAGTAATTGGATAAAAGCATTTCCAGAGAGGAAGAAAGAGAGAGAGGGAGAGAGGCCCCAGGTCTCTGGCCCTGCATTCCAGCGGAAGCCAGCCCTGAGATGGGGCAGGTTGACCTGGCTTTCGAGGACTCCCCACAGCTACTCTTGGAGGACCTATTTAAAGCAGAACATGAACCCATTTTGAGGGTGAATAAACCACAGTTCAGAGAGGTTGCTGACACTGTCCACTACGTGGAGGGCCAGAACCAATAAGGGATGGTCTTGAACCTCTCTCCATAGGCTTCACTCAACTAGTTGCGGGGAGCCCGATTGGACCTTCTCCAGGAGCATTCAGGGGTCCCTGCCTCCTCAGAGCAGCAGGGAATGAGACCAGAGGCCTGTCCAGACACAGCAGCCTCAAAGCCCAGCCCTCAAGGACAACAGCCCATGCCCCGCTGCATTAGTTACCAACGTGATTCGGGTGGGAGGTGGTGAAAGCTGACCCATATCAGGAGACCTGCTCCTCTGGGAACCTAGCGATACCTCATCCTCACTCAGAAAGGGTGAGCACCCTGCCAGCAGGGCCCACACCTCCTGCCCTGGTCCCCAGGCAGGTAGACCGTGAGAGCGGTACCCCCTAGGCCCCTGCTCCCTCCCCAACGCACATCCAGGGAGAGGTCCCACCATAGCCAAGGTCCCACCACAGCCGAGGCCCCACCATAGCCGAGGCCCCTTGGGCTGCACACCCAGGAGTCATCAAGGCCCCCTAGAAACCCAAGTCTTGAGGATTAATATGGGGAATGCGTGCATGCTAAGTCACTTCAGTCGTGTCCGACTCTGCAACCCCATGGACTGTAGCCCGCCACGCTGTCCATGGAGATTCTCCAGGCAAGAACACTGGAGTGGGTTGCCACGCCCTTCCCCAGGGGATCTTCCCAACCCAGGAATCAAATCCACATCTCTTTTGTCTCCTGCATTGGCTGGTGGGTTCTTTACCACTAGTGCCACCTGGGAAGCCTGTCTGCACAGACTAGGAGCTATAAAATAGAAAATCTCCCACCGAGGTCCCCCTGTGCCCAGGCTTCCAACTCCTGGATTTCCCTCATTCCAAAGAGAGCCCCCTGGGGTGGTGGGTGCAGAAGGAGCCAGGACTAAGTAGAGAAGGGTGAGGGGCTGCACACCCAGACCCTTGAAGAGGGAGCAGGGAGTTGCCACAGAGACCCTAGGGGACCAGTCCAACACACATGAGAGGTTAAGTGGGGACAGGTAATGCCTTGGGCTGCCACCTGCAGCCTAGAAGTATGCAGACAGTTTTTGAAATTCAGACACTGCCACTGTGTACACAGTGATCACGACCAAGTATGTATCCCATCTGCAAAATGGGATAATAGTACGTGGCACAGAGGTTGTGAAGATGTTAACACAATGATTTCTGGTACATACTAAGCACTCATTACGTGTTAGTAATAACAATGATTATAATAACTAGAAAGAGATTATGTGCCAGACCTGGTCTGGGCTGTGGCTGCTGCTACTGCTAAGTCACTTCAGTCGTGTCTGACTCTGTGCGACCCCATAGACGGCAGCCCACCAGGCTCCCCCATCCCTAGGATTCTCTAGGCAAGAACACTGGAGTGGGTTGCCATTTCCTTCTCCAATGCATGAAAGTGAAAAGTCAAAGTGAAGTCGCTCAGTCGTGTCCGACTCTTAGCGACCCCATGGACTGCAGCCCACCAGGCTCCTCCATCCATGGAATTTTCTAGGCAAGAGTACTGGAGTGCGGTGCCATTGCCTTCTGTGGGGATCCTGCCAAAACAGAGAAAAGGCTTTGCTCTTGCAGGGAAGATGGTTAATCAACAGGTAAGCCAAAATGATGAGTCAGAATTTCAGAGTGATAGCTACAAAGATAAGGAATAAAATAGGAAGGAGTAGAAACAAGACTTCTTGAGATAGGAGGTGGTCAGGGAGTGTCTCTCTGCCCTGAGACCCAAATGAGGGGAAACAGGCAGAGGAGGGGGGTGAATAAGCTTTCCAGGTAGAGGGTGCAGCTTGTGCAAAGACCCTGTGACCGGAAAGAGCTTGCTATGGTTATAGGAAAGAAGATCAGCACTGCCTGGGTGTCATCTGAGGCTGGTGGAACTTCGGAGTCCAAGGTGAAGTTTATTCTTGTTGCTGTATATGCTGTGCTGTGCTTAGTCGCTCAGTCGACTCTCTGCGACCCCATGGACTGTAGCCCGCCAGGCTCCTCTGTCCATGGGGTTTCCCAGGCAAGAATACTGGAGTGGATTGGCATTTCCTTCTCCAGGGGATCTTCCAAACCCAGGTCTCCCACATCGCAGGCGGATTCTTTACCATCTGAGCCACCAGGCACACAACTGATGGGGCTTTTTTGAGAGTTTGATTTTTAATGAGAGTATTCTGTGTACTGAATGCGCTAGAAGGGACAGGAAGACAAAAAGATGGGGAGAGAGACCAGTTAGGGGACAGATGATGGGGACTTGGGCCAAAGCAGCAGAAGCAGGGTAGGCAAGGAAGGCTGAATGAAGGATACATTTAGAGGTGAGGACTGTTAGAACGAGCTGGTGAACCAGATACAGGAAATGACAGAACGGGAGGAGTCAAGGATGAGCCCCAGGGTTCTGATGCCAGTGAAGGGGCTTCCCAGGTAGCTACATACTATCAGATATTTCACTCTCTGTAGGGTGACAGGAGGGCTTCCCTGGTGGCTCAGTGGTAAAGAACCTGCCTGCCAATGCAGGAGACTCTGGTTTGATCCCTGGGTGTTAGGAGGATTCCCTGGAGGAGGAAATGGCAACCCAGTCCAGTATTCTTGCCTGGAAAATTCCATGGAGAGAGAAGCCTGGCAGGCTACTGTCCATGGGGGTCAGAAAGAGTCAGATACAACTGAGTGACTTAGCACACACACACAAGCGCCAGTTACTGAGACATGAAGACTAGGAGCCAGTTGAGAGGAGACCAAGAATTCGGATTTTCAGGTCACATTTAAGGTGCCTGTGTAACCTCCAGGTGTGGGGGCCAGCTGGATATACGATCACAGCTGGATACATGAACCTGGGCCTCCAAGGGAAGCTGGGGTGGAGGAGGATGTGGGAGTCCCAGACCCTCCCACATACTGAGGACAGGAAGAGGAAGGGACCCAGGGGTGTAGGAAGATGCAGGGTGTGATGTCAGCAACCCAGGGAGGAGGGGAGTCCCCCGGTCCAGCTCTTGAGAGGTCATGGGATGGGGGTGATGGCCCTGCTGGGGGAGGGAGGAGGGAAACAGGAAGTGAGCAAGCAGAGCCAGTGAGGGCTGGGAGTGCCTTCAAGTTTTGCTGTAAAACTGAGGAGAGAAACAGAGTATCTGAGTGGGGATCAGCACAGCCCCCTCTCAAGACAGGCGAGAGGGGTGGGTTAGGGGAGGAAGGACAGGGAGGTAACGGAAGTCCTCACACTGGGCCAGGCAGGACCTCGGTGATAGAGTAAGCTCATGTCGCTGTTACACAAGCCAAGTCAGGGTCAGACAAGGGATGGACGCCTTGGGAGAGGTGGGTATATTTCTCTATGCTGGTATTTTTCCTTCCTCCAGTGAAGCAGTGGGGAGGGGGGCTGCAGGGTTTGTGACCCATCAGGGCCTCAAGGCCAAAGGCTCCGAGTCTCCTGCCTTTACACAAGGGTACCACCAGAGGCCACATGCTTGACCACAAATCAAAACTCAAGTTTCCAGTGAGAAGGACCCAGGCTCAAGAAAGCTGGCTGACCTGCCCGAGGCCACACAGGATCCAGACAAGCACAATCTAAATGATGGTCTTTCTTCTGACACAGTTCAGTGCACCTGGGACTTTGGGGTTGAACAGGGAGAGCTTAACAGGGCTGCTTTTTGACATTTGAACCCAACTCTGGAAATTGCTGTTTGAGTTGTTTACCCTTCAGAGCCTGTCGTCCCCAAGCCTCCAGCCTTCCAGCCTAGCCGCAGCCCCTCCTAGGATCCCAGCTGAGAGGCGGGAAAGGTATCACTGAGGTCAGTGGGCCATGGCCTTTTAAAGTGTGAAAAGTGAAAGTCGCTCAGTCATGTCTGACTCTTTGAGACCCCATGATCTATCCATGGAATTCTCTGGGCAAGAATACTAGAGTGGGTTGCCATTCCCTTCTCCAGAGGACCTTTCTGACCTAGGGATGGAACCAGAGTCTCCCTGCACTGCAGGCACATTCTTTAACATCTGAGCTACCAGGAAAGCCCATTTTAAAGTGTGTTGGAACTAAAGAGAAAGGGAGCTTTGGGGTGATACCAGGGGACTGTCCAAAGGGAGCCTCATCCTCCTTGGATGTGACTTCCCTGTGCCCCCACCTGTAACATACACTTTCTTCCCCCCGCTGCAGCCTCACCCCCAAAACCGGCACCCCCCAGGAATGACACCCGCTGCCACGCCTGCCCCTCTGGCCCTGCTGTGTACGGCTTTGGCTCCCCCAGCCAGCCAGCCCCCAGCCAGCATCTTCCCTCCTCCCTCCTCTAATTCCACTCCAGACCCAAGTTAGCCTTTTTACACCCAGGGAAGGATCTCTTCAACCAACAAGCCTGGACCTGGTGGTATGTGGCACCTTCTCCCCACCCAGGGCAGCCTGCCCTCCCCCGAGCAGTCAACCCCCATTTACCTTGATTCCTGCCTAGCCCTGACCTTTCCCTCTCTCTCCCAACCCCTCTATCATCAAATAACATCTTATTTAAATCCAGGAACTTCACAGGATGGTTTCTAGTAATGAAATGGCCCCAGCATCTCCCTCCCATAAACTCTGGCCAGACCCCTCAGCGGATGACACTGGGGTGCTCAGCCTTGGCTTTCAGAGCAGGAAGACACCAAAAACACCTCCCATCTCCTTAGCTTTGGGGCTAGACTCTCTGTGAATTCCACCCCCTACCAGGCTTCCTCCAGGCCCGCACTCCAAATGAGCTCACTTTCAAAATTTAGTGACCAAATAGTATTGCTACCATCTCTGGCTTGTAGCTGTAGATCTCCAGCTTCTCTCTCACACAGAATCTTGAGTCTTTCTCACTGAGATGAACACATTTCGGAGTTTGTCCAACAAAAGACTACATTTGTTTCCTTCTGAACTCCGAGTCTCAGAGCTGAGGATTGGGCGGACACTCAGGCAAACATGTCAGGATCCAACCACCACATTCATCTACTTTGCCCCAGTAAATTTCATTTCTGGGAATGTATCTTAAAAGAAAAAAATACAAAATATAGGGGGGAAAAGCCAACATATAAAGATATTTATTGCAGCTCTATTTATAGCTAAAATAAAATGCATATGTATATATATATATATATATAAACAAACATCCAACAAGAAAATGCCATGCAGCCATTTTTAAAAAAAGAATTCTACATCAACACTGAAAAGTATGAGAGAAAAGTAGAAGTTAAATACACATTTACAATTTTGTAAAGAAAATAAAAAGTGCCCATGGGGTTGGGGGGAAGCCTGTTATTTTCTTTTTCTCTAAATTTCCCCTTATAATTTCTTTCAAAGCTACCAGCAAAGTGGTGCCGTCCTAAACCTCCCCCAAAATCTAATGTAGGAAAGAAACCTTGAATAGCCCTCCCTTAAGAGAAGAAACCGTTGGCTGGATCTGCTTGGCGCTTAGGATGGAAGTGCAGCATGAAATGGGGGTCTTAGGGAGGAGATGTGATGGGAAAAGCCCGATTCTTCTGTGTGTTCAGATCAGTCTCTTAGATGGGAGGATAGGGAACTAGTGACCGTCAGGCAAAGAATCATGAGGACAAAGGGATGTCGTGTGTGGACAGGCTCTTCCAACCACAAGGCACTGTCTTCTAGCAAGACAGTGCTGAGGAGAGACGGGTCAGCCAGAAGAACCCAGACTCGGGGTCTTGGGGAAGCCCAGCACGAGCCCCAGTGGCTGTTCAGCACCTCTTCATCAACCAGGTTTGCTGCACTCACAGCAGCCCTAGTACTGCTGGCCAGGCGTGAGACAGGATCTCCCTACGCTGAGCTCAAACCTCTGCCTACAGGCCCCTCTTCCACCTGCCACATAGACCGACCCCGCATCACCCCACCCCCGGGGCTCGCCCTGTCACTGTCTGCACTCATCCCTCAATTCTCCCTTTTTCAGGCCAAACGCCTGTGTCTCGCAGGGTCCATTGCCCAGTCCAAACTGTCCGCCACACCGCTGCTCTCTTCTGGATGCCCCTGTGTTTGGGGGAAAAAACCCAAAGAGAGGGGAACAGTGCCCATGACCAAAGCCCTGTGACCCCTCTGATGATTGTCTTCCCCGCTCAGCCTTGGACAGAATTTGCTTTTCTAGCAACTGCACCTCACTAACTGATCTTTGACCTTCCAGTCAATCAAACCACCCTTTTTTGCATCTGGTTTACAATCCTTATCGAATGTTCATGCAGGTGATGTCTTAAAGGGAGGAACTGCACTGTCGAAACCCAAAGCTAGGACCTCCCGATTGGGGCACTTAAACCTCTCTGGGGAAGGCTGAGAACAGTCATGTCAGGGGGAAGGAGACGCAAGACAAAAGGACATTATTACGGTGCTTTTTCCGTTTTTCTTTTTGCACAAAAACAGTCCATTTATTCAAGTGTTCTCCAGCACAAGTACATTAGAAAGGAGCTTTATTATATTCTTCTGGGCACAAAAAAAAAAATGTGATGAAGGCGGAATTGACAGACTTTCTACATCTGCTGTACGCACTGACCTCTTTATAATTATTTCATAACAGCTATGTCACGAGCATCACTTACACAGAGATACAACAGGACACGGGGGCGTGGCGGTGGGGACCCACGCGGGGCCTTATCACACCCCCTCCCCGATGTCCCAGAACCAGACTGTGAAATGTACATTATTATTGTCAATAAATAGAGAAGCAACCCTAAAAAAAAAAAAAAAAAAAAAATACAGTGGTGAAAGGATGCTGGAACCAGGAAGAAAAACAACAACAACAACAACAGAGAGTCAGAAGAAGAACTGAAGAAAAAGGAAAGAGGACCGGGAAGGGAAGGGTCGGGGAGTAAGTCCTGCATTTAGCTGCGTGGAATGTGCAGTCAAAGTGTTCTCCCGCCGGGGTCAAAGCGAAATCGTCTGTAACAGTAAAAGTTATTACCAAATCAGCTACGGAGTTTATTCTTCAGTATGAATACATGATTTCCCACAAATAAGTAAGCACCCGCTACTTCAATGCCTCAGCTAAAACACATGAAATCGTTCATTTAGTTTTCAAGTACAAAGTTAAAATGCCTTTTTAATAATAATATATCAGAGTAAAATAATAGTCTCTTTTAAACTCCACTACAAGAAAACAAAACAAACAGTCATTGTCCAGACAGCAGACTTAATTTAACAATATATATTTTTAATAAAATGTTTTAGCACCTTGTTGAGTCACCTCCTCCCTCTGCGTATTCTAAGGAATTTCGGTATTTTTGTGGTTCGTTGGATTCTAGGGCTGTGCTACCAAATCAGTCTGTGAAGTGAAATGGGACTCAGGTGATGCTTTCGGATCCCTGCTCATGTTCTCGGGCCCAGGGCTGGAGGCCATGAGACTGGAGGTTGAGAAAGCCACCCTCCCATGCCCCTCAGGGGAGTTTTCCAGTTAGGGGGGTTACAGGAGTCTGGGGGCTTCCGCCAGGGCAATTTAGCCAGTCACGACCAGCCAAGGACCTTCCATCCTTGTCCTCACTGCTTCTGACCTGCTTGTCTGTCCCTCTCCCCTGGACTCCACTATCGAGGGCCAGCAGTAAACAGGAGGTGGCCAACCAAAGGCCTGCTCAGCCGGGTCTCTGGAACACACAGTGCAAGAGGGGCTGACCTCACATCCTAAAGACCCCAGCCTTCCTTTACCAAAACGTAAAGATCCAAGAGCTTCTGCTAGAACAGTGGAGTCCATTCTTGATATAAACCTATCCTCTTTCCTCTTAGATCCTCCAAACACTTATGGTTAATCCTTGCCCCAGCAGGGGACAGCCGGGGAGGGGGAGCCATTCCAGCTCCACACCATCCCTCCAGAGGTGGAGGAAGAGAGAGCAGGAAAACTCCAGTGTCATCTCTGACCACAAGTGCTGGAAGCATCCAGACTAGACCCTGCCCGATGACAAATTCAGATTCCTCATCTCCCAGGATCAAAACAGGGCCTAGCTAGAAACCCAGTTCTCACCAGCATGTGGGCTCTGCTGACCACAAGTAACAACCAGCTCTCGTCAGATCAGATCGCGGTGCCAGGCAGGTCCCATGGCCCTAACCCTGCAAGTTCCCTGAAAATGACACCTCTTAAAGACACCACTGCCACAGCATCTCTGCACCAGGCAGGACAACAGGAATTCAAAACCGCCTCCGAGACCCACTTTTTATATAACTTACGTCATCAGTGAGATGAAGACTAAGACTACTCCCTGGATGGCTCTGCTGAAAGAATCCTTTCCTTGCTCCTGTCGTACACCATCCTGTGCTGGAGATGCTGGGCTATTTCCATCGGGGTTTCCCCAGAATTGCCAGTTGCTCGGGAAGTAGGGGGAGACTAGTTCAATGTCCACTAGCCTGCCTTCCTGCTGGGTTGGCCTGTCCCCATCCGTGTCCTACAAACTCATCAAAAACCCACACAGGCACCTTCGCCAGCCAACCTCTCCCAGGCCCATCTCAAATGCAAAGTGGCCCCCTGTACTCTTTTGGGAAGTCTTTCTAGAAAGTTCAACAGCAGGAAGGTTCTGGGGTCTAGAAAGACAAACGGACAGTGGCACACCCAGGTGGCTGTACACTGACTCCAAGACCCCACCAGCCTTCACCCCCAGCTGCCCAGCCTACACACTTTGGCTGGTCCCCAGGGAAGGGGGTCAGCACCAACTAGCTCGAGGCCCCCCGAGTACAGCAGCTTATGGCCGAGGACCAGCTTCCTCCTTGGGCAGGCAATCCCCAGCTCTGTGACCCCAGCCAGTCCCCCCAGCCCAGAGCCACAGATCTCTTTGGCACCACACTCTCCTTGGCACCTGCAATAAGTAGGGGGTACCACCCTAAGTCCCTGGAAACCCTCCTTTCCAAGAATTTGTAAATGAGCCTGCTCAAGAGAAACAAAACTCCACCAAGAACATGCTCCAGAATTTTCCAAAGGCCTTCCTGGTTTCTCCCACTGCACTGCGTCTACCAATGATCCCCCACCTTAATCCACGCACAACCTTGACTAGGTCTGTCCAAGCACAGCTCTCCTTTAGAACGTATCCCCAGAAGCACCCCAGGGGTTGGAAGGAGATTGTGAAGAGCACCCCAGCCTGGCCAAGTTGGCACATTCCCAAGGTCCCCTTGGGACCTGCCAAGTTCTACTGTGGCACCAAGCCCCCGGGTGTGGCTGGAAAAAAAGCTGGCGATTGTTAATGCTCATCCCTGCAACGGGGCCTCTAGCCAAGTCAGGTTGCCAGACCAGGAGGAACAACGATCAGCTACAACAAGCAAGCTGGCTCGCCTATGCTGACCCCTCAAGGCTTGCCACATCCTTGGCTACCAAGTTTCTTCCCCATGCAAGCTCCCTGGATGGAACTTGGGCCACTGGGAAAAGCAAACTCCTGCACACAGCAGCAGACACATGGCCTAGGAGAGCCCGAAGGTCCGCAGAGGAAAAGACAGTCCGGACACATGCTGGGAAGACCTTAGTATCGGCCGCCAGGGGAGGGAGCACCTTGGACTGTCTGTGCAGCCCTCCTCCCCCGCCCTCCAGAGTCGTGCTGGTGGGCTCCGGGCGGGAAGATGGAGCCTGGCTGGAGATGGAGGGGAGCAGGGTGAGCACCACAGTTGGGTACAGACTCCAATGAGGGAGGGGCAGAGGGAACCCCCCACCCCGCCACCAGCTGCTCCAGCCCCGGGGGAGCCCACCATCACCACCTGCCATCACCGCACAGAGCTGTAAAAACCAATCTGACAAGGAAATGAGTAGCTTGGGGTGTGGGACTAAGCACCCCCTAAAAGGAGTGGGAGACCATGGCCACCAGCTGTGAGCTTACTCCTGAGCAATGAGCAAAGGATTCAAAGCTTGGTTAATTTTTTTTTTTTAACCAATTACTAATTTGCTTTATTCCAATGATGAGGTTCGCTGTCCCATTTCTTTCCAATGGAAGCCCCCTGGCCAAGACAGCCCTGGACGTCAGATTCACTTTGGACGGGGGAGAATAAGTAGGGGGAGCTGAGGGCTGACTTGACTGGTGCCTAGGGTTGCAGGTCAGTGTCACAGGTTGCTAACAGAAGAATCTTTTGACATCACCAGGGGCAAAAGAGATAGAACGCTACCTGCTAGAGGAGAGCACCTGCTAAAAGAAAACCTCCTCCTTTTCCTGTCTTCAGCACCTAGCAACTTCTGGGATTGACAGTCTACCTGCAAACAGGGCAACAGAGGTAAAGAGCTGCAGGGCCGACTCCGCAAAGTCCTGAATCCTGGGGAGAAGAGCACTGGGAGCTCCCTGGCTGTGTGTGTGTGTGTGTGTGTGTGCACGTGCATTTGTTATGCATCGGTATAGAAACATGTTCCTGTGTGTGCGTGTGGGACTGATTGATTGGTGTGGGGCTTATCTGCAGTGGGGCCCGAGACTCAGCCTTCTGAGCCTCCTTCCCCCACTCCCCACGACATAATATTTCTTATACATGACCCTATCTATGTATTTATATAGCGCCTATCACCATAGGCCCTATCTTTCTAGGGATGCGAACATGGGACCATGTGCTTGAAAGCACACCTCCCAGCCCTGCCAGTCCCAGGAGGTGCCATTCCCCCCTCCCATTATAAAATATATATCTCTATATGCCACATATCTACACCCCATCTATTCAGGCAGGCGTCTGCCCGTTGGGCCCTCACCCTGGAGCCACCCACGCCATCCCTGCCTACCGCCAACGCCAGGCCGCCTGCCTCGGTGGGAAGCGGAACCAAGTGTCGTGCACTTGGGGCTCCAGGTGCTGCCGACTCGAGGTAAGAGCACAGCTTTCATCAGACCAAGTACTAGAAAAAAAATACACACCACTCCGATCACACACGCGAGGAGAGAGGGGCCTGGTCCTCCCTCCAGCCCTGACACACGTGACTTGAGAGGAGGGAAGCAGAAGAGAAGAGGGATACGCCCGGAAGGCCGGCCTCAGGGACACCCCCCGGCCGATCAGCTGTTGCCCGCCACGCCTGGTGGCCCACCTGGCCCGAGGGGTGGGGAGCCAGGGCACCAGGGCCACCACTAACTTCAAAGCACCCTGCTCCCCGCACCTTGGTTTGAAACCTAAAGGGAGGGGGGGTTGGGTTTTTGTTTTCTTAAAAGAAAATCTGAAAACAAACGTAATTATAACCAGAACCATAAGAATAATTATAACAAAAGGTGTCATCAGCCTCCCAGTATAAAACTGCAGCCTTTGGAGATGACCAAAAACATCACATTCCAGGGGCCGGAAGCCGCCTTGTGCACAGAGGGTGGATGGCGGGGGCCTCATAAAAGAACACACAAAAAGCGACTTAGACAGGAGAGCACCAGTACGTTTTGTATGTTTTTTTATTTGCTCCAGGTGGGGTGTGAACTGTCACCTGCCCGCACCCTGGATTTTTTTCTGATCCCACCGCAAGAAGCCCTCAATTCGGCTAATGTGAGAAATTGGGAATGAAGACCCCTCATTCTGCCATCTTGCTGAGGGAGTCTCCTTTTTGAAAAAAATCAAAAGGTTATTGCGTGAGCCTGGATGGATCCCACTCTCAGCTTTCCACGGTCCCGACCACCGAATCTCACCCCCTTTTTTTGGCAGGGAGAAGCGGGAGAACGCTGTTCCCAAATGCTCCTTCACACCTTGTTAAACACCAAGGGGAAATCAAAAACCCCACCACGGAAACGGTTCACCTCCAAGCTGTCTCCCTTTCTCCATCCTTGGTTAAAACCCTTTGCACATAAGGCAACGTGGAAGCTGATGTTTTTACTCATCTCGCTGTTGTAAAGCACCATTATGAATTCGGGTTGTACAGTAGTTAACAGTACCTTTTATATATATATCTCATTTCTATCATATATATATAAACTGTAAACAAGAGGTAACAGCGGCTTCTAGAAACTGATTTTCTTCAAGGTTTCCTGTGTGGTAGGCACCTGAATACTGTATAAAAGGGTCTTGTGTGGTGTTCTCGTCTCTCTGCTGCTAGCTGGGTTGTGATCTGCATGACCAGGAATGGTGCTGGCAAGACAGCTCAGTGGCTGGAAGGGGACTCTGCCACCTGAGTGTCTGTTTTCTGTCCCCTGCTTGTGCTCCTATCTGATCAGGCTAGAGACAACAAAAAAAAAGATATATAGTAAAAAAAAAAACAAAACCCAATATATAGATTTCTATAGAATTTCCTTTTTTCCTTCTCTCCCATCTTTCCTCTGCAAGGTATGGTTACTATTTTTTGTTACTTTTTTTTTTTTTTTTTTGCTGCAATAAACCCTCTTGTTTCAGTCACAGCAAGAAACAAAAACCCAAACAAACAGAAAACCCCTCTGAAAAGAGTAGAAAACAAAAGGTTTGACCAGAAAAAAAAGGGGTAGTGGGGGTGGGGAGGGAGCTTGGTTTTGTTTTTAAATAGGACTGAAGATTAACATTGAAAAATCAGGAGATGATGTCCAACCCTTTTTGCAAGGCAAAGCCCTCCGGAATTTCCGCCTCTGTGGGGTTTGTTTGTTTTGTTTTAAATTCCTTTTTCTCTTCTGGGTGCTGATACTTCTCTCCATCCTCACGTTGTTGGTGTTTTGTTGTGTTTTGTGTTTTTTGTTTGTTTGTTTAACCTTGTGTCACTACCTCGGTTTGCCCTCACGTCCCTTACACACAAGCAAAATATTCCTTCAGCGGAGCGAAGAGGTGGCGGATGACCGGCACGCTCCACGACCGGCCCAGCAGTCTCTGCCTCGCCAAGCGGCTCATGTTGGAGACGTCGGTATAGTGGACAGGGAAGCCAAACACCCTGGGGAGAAAAGGCAGAGAGGGGCAGGGGTCAGCGCCGGCCTGGGGCGATCCTGTGTCTGTGATAACCAATTCAAGTCTCAGGCGCCTGGCTACTTTCTATGGGTCTGAAGGCAGGTTAAGATGATGACTGCTGAGAGATTTACCACACAGCAGAAACAAACTTGTGTGTGTACTCAGTTGTGTCTGACTCTGCAAACCCCATGGACTGTATATAGCTCACCAGACTCCTCTGTCTATGGGATTTCACAGGCAAGAATCTTTCACAGGCAAGATTTCACAGGCTGAGTGGGTGGCCATTTCCTCCTTCAGGGGATCACCCCAACTCAGGGATCAAACCTGCATCACCCACGTTTCCTGCATTGGCAGGTGGATTCTTTACCACTGACCCACACAGGAAGTCCAGACACAAAGTCAGTGTTTGTGAAAAACATATCCAGGACACGCTTAACCTGAGACTGAGATCCACAATGGGCATCTCAAGTCTGTAATAAATATACATCCCTGTATCTTCCCACGCCCACCCCTAGAGGACAGAAAACTCTGCAAGGACTCCCAACTCATGCCTGACGTCAGGAGTTCCGGCTTGCTCTGCTTGTGTGTTAAACGTCTCTGTTTGGCTAAATCGCAGTTACCCCAAGAATGAGGACTTGAGTCCAGTCTGCACAAATGAGGGCACTGAGGCTCTAAGGCCCATCTGCTCCCATGCTGTCTTGGTCTACAAAGAACCTAACATGAGCAGTGTGAAGCAGGAAAGCTTCTGCAGCTGCAGTGTCTCCTTGGAGTTGAGCAGGACTGCTGGGAGCCAAGGCTCCAGGGACAGATTCCTAGATGCCCCCCACTTTAGCCCAGCCTCACAATGCAGAGTCCTCCCCAGGCATCAGCCATGTTGGGAAATGCCTGGGAAAACAAACCCACTGCTCACACGATGTCTGCAGGGGATCTGAGCCTGGCACAGAGGCCGGGATCCCACCCCCCCACCAGCACAAAGAGTGGGTACCTTTCCATTTCAGTGCACCATAAGATGTCCTCTTTCTCATTCATGAAGACGGGGAAATGCTGGTCTTTGCCCTGCTTTATGGAGTTCGACCTAGTAGTAATGGTCCTCACTTTGCTGAACTAGAAGATGGGAGAGGAAACGGGAGATGAGCACTCATCTGCAGCTGACAGCAACTGCCACGTCCAAAGCCTACACGGCCTGCTCCATCCAGGGGCCAGGGTTGCCCTGCTCTTCCTCCTACACAGAGGGCACCGGGCCGTCCTCACTCCAGTCCTGCTGGCCAAGGACTAGAGAGACAGCAGCTTGAGTCACCATCCTTCCCAAGTCTTCTAAGAACTGTTTTTCTTCCCAGGAGTAATGATTTGCAGGCAAAAGGATGTCAAATTACCCAGGGGTGCAAAGACACCCCTGAGGTGCCAGCAGTCCCAGGAGATTTCTCCAGAGAAATGGAACTGCCACATCATAGGAGAATCTGCTCTGAAGGCTCATGCAATGATGATCCTGGCCTGGTAATTCAAAAGCCCAGGAATCTTGGCCAAGACTCCTTAGCGTCTGCCTCCCACAGGACCAGCAGGGTGACGCTCAGCAAGGAACGGTTGCAAGCAGCAAGGATTCCAACCTCTTCCCCTGCCCTTCAGGCTTTTCCCCGGACCCTCCCCCTCTGACCAACTGCAACCCCCTGAGTTGCATCCTCCGCAGGCAGCACACAGCCCTGGTGCTGCTCCAGCGCATCCTGCCCTTCTCCTTACCCCTAGCAGAGGGCTTTGATGCTGGGGCTAACCTTGGCTATTCGGCCGTGCTCCAGACACTCCTGCAGCTCCAGCTTATCATTCACAGTGGATGCCAATGGCCTAGGAGGCAGGAGAGAGAGGGTAACGACCGAAACCAGGAGAATGGCAGGGATGCACTCTCGGCACTGACCCAGCAGCCATCTGATTCACATGGAAAAGTAAAGAACCCCCATCAAACTCCCCCAAACACAGGCACAGACACTGTGGCCACTCACGGACACAGGGCCATCAAGCACCAAATCCTTTAAGGTAAACTCAAAAGTGGTCCCAAACTACAAATAAACAGGTAACGCCTGCCTGCCAAGAAAGGAAAACACCCAATTATTTTTAAACCTGTTCCCTAAAAATAGACTGCATCTGAAAAGTACTCATCACAAAGCAAGCTTTGGTATGACAGAATGTTCTGTATTTCGACTATGGTGATGGTTACAGGTGTGTACAGTGGATGACACTCATCAAACTGTACTTGCATGTACAGTTAACAAGAATTTAAATTCTGCACAGTCCCCAGAAGACTAAAATTCCGTGACACTCAACGTGTCACGTCTCAGAAGGCAGACCAGATCACTAAGTATCACTTTAGGTGATGGCCTTTTCTGACATTTAGGATTACTTACTAGAGGTTTTACACAGTGGTCCACCAGCCAGGACCCACAGTCAAACTGCACCTCCAAACTCCACTCTGTTTATGTGCACATGTGCATGCACACCCACCGACACACACACACACACACTCTGTACTTTGTCCCTTTGTGCTTGTACTCTGTCCCCTGCAGTACCTCCGCTCCTCCTGGAAGCTCAGAGTTCTAAAATTTTAGGCTTGGAAGAAGCAGGTAAGAAAAACCCCACAGGCCCAAGGTCTGTCAGGAGACGACGACTTAGTGACTCTATAAAAATACTAGACTACACAAGCCAATCCACTTTATCCAACATGCAGACATCCTGGGAAGGTGAGGGGGACAACAAGACAGTTTTTAGGTCAGCTCCCACTGACCCACCTCCTTCCGAGCCACAAGCCCTCAAGAAAGACAGGAGCTTTGCCAAATGGGTCTGAGACTGGGAAGTTCCTAAAACCTCCCGCTATTGGCAGAGAAGCATTGTAGATGACTGAGGTCAGGTTAAATGGTTCATCTTAATTTATAAGGAAACCATGGAGATTTAAAATCCACACTTGGGGTAGGGGTGGGAGGCAGTTCGGGAGGGAGGGGACACATGTAAGCCTATGGCCGATTCATGCTGATACATGGCAAAAATCACAATAGTGTGATTATCCTCCAATTAAAATCATTTTTAAAAAACCAAACTTAAAACAGTCTGGAAAATACTTCTCTTTGTAATATATTATCATGACTGGGGGAGTCTCCCTCTGCTTCTGAACTGCTGACTCTCAACCAGAATTATTTTCCCCTCATAAAGTGAGTGAAGTTGGCTCAGTCGTGTCCGACTCTTTGCAACCCCATGGACTGTAGCCTGCCAGGATCCTCCGTTCATGGATTTTCCAGGCAAGAGTACTGGAGTGGGTTGCCATTTCCTTCTCCAGAGGATCTTCCCGACCCAGAGACTGAACCTGGGTCTCCTGCGTTGGAGGTAGATGCTTTACCTTCTGAGCCACCGGGGGAGAAACCTGGTGGTTTCTTCTCATAGGTCTTTTTATAATATGACTATTACACTGAAGAAATAAGTTTTCTTCATTCCTGGACATTAACATCTCTGTGCAACCTACACAAAGAGCATCTTCCCAAAAAAAGGACTTGATGCCAACAATGTGTGTGAACAGTAAGTGGAGCAGGATGCTCTAAGCTGTGTGGTGGCTGCTGTTTCAAGACGCTGTCTCTGGAGCCAGTATGGCCCAGCGGCGGGCACCACTCTTTCCCATTCCCAAACACATCCTCCATGGCTTTACCTCAGGAAACTAAGGACCAGCTGACTCATCACCAGTACAGGAGAACCAACCCTGTAACTCAGCAGCACGATATATGGTCTTCTGTGTCAAGAGTGTGCTTTTTAAGGGTCCTATCTGGGACCACTAGTTTTTCGATTCTTAGCCAAGTTATTTTCTACACCCTGACTCCCCTTCTTCCTCAAGGAAAAGGAAAGACGAAGAACTTGGCAGAGCAGCAAGCTGGTCTGCAGGGGAGGCTGGCCACCCCTCGTGCCATCATCCTGCCTGCAGACACCCACCCATGGCCACCCGGGCACAGAGCTCTCACCAACCTGTTCATACCAGGAAGGTTCCCCCAGAAGTAGCGGGCCCTGTGCGCAGCTGACACTTCTTTGGCATCAATCATCACAGGGTTGGACTATAAAACAGGAGAGAGACAAATATTATAGTGTGCCAGGAAATTTGTTAGTTTAAAGCCTCAAAGGCTCTCACTTCTTTCTCAGGAGGCCACACTGACAGCCTGAAGCTCCCTGGAAAAGCCAGAATCAAACTCAGCTACATTCCACATGCTCCCATAGGAACATTCTAGACCCACACATGGTCCACACTGCCAAGATGGAGATGTTCTACCTGCACTGTTCCATGTAGTAGCCACTGGCCCACCAGGTGCTGATGGTTGGGTATTTGAGGAGGCTGGTGCGACTGAGGAATCTTAAAGTCAGTTTAATCGCCACTTGTGGCAGATGTCCACCTCGTTGGACCACACAGCTCCAGCTAACCTGGAGGCTTTGGGAAAGTACCTTCCAACAAGTTTGGAAGTCTTTACTGCATGTCCAGATAGTGAGCCAAACAGACGCCTGCTCCAACACAGTCAACACCAGCTTGAGGGGTCTGACCCCAAGACTTGGGCACACAGACCGCTCAGCCAGAGAAGGGCTCTGGCCCAGAAACCCTCTGCACAGGCCCAAACTGGGCTCAGCCAAGTTGGGACCCACATTACGTTAAGTAAAAACTGAGATAAACCATGTTTTCTTCCCAGGTGGCATAAAGCACCCATCATGGTGCCTGGGAGTGAGGACAAACCATCCTAGTTGGGAAAATTGATTCTGGCATCTCAAAAGGTTTCCCCAGGGAAACACCACATAGACCTCCAAGCCAAGGAGTCTGGCACTCCACCTTGTTTATGACAGTCAGGTCCTCCAAGCACTGAGGCCACGCTGATATACCACCTCTTAAGAGTGAGACCACGGCTTCTACTGGGGTGGGCTTCCTCCTCGCCTACTTGGGAAGCCCAGAGCTTCCCAACGGGCCCCTTGCAAAGCAGAAGTTCCCAGTCCCCAGCTCCACAATGCAGATGAGATAGGGATAAAGCAGCAGTCCAAGGTAGAAGCCATTAGTGAGCTGGCCAAACCAAGGGTGCTGGCTATACCTCGAGAAATCGCGAGATGTCCCTCTTGTCACTAACGCCCATGGCCACCACATTCTCAAAGAGCCAGAAGAAGGGGCGGTCATCTCCCTCCTTGGGCCGCGCATCATGCAGGAGGCGGTAGAACTCAAAGAAGAGCCGGCCAGTGCCCTCTGAGAGGTCGGAAGAGAAAGCCATCAGCTGGGGCTGTCTGCAGGAGACAGTGGTGTGGCTCGGGCACGGGGAGGGCAGGGTCGTTGGGAGTAGCCGTCCCAGGGCAGAAATATCCAAAGAGGAAACCGATGTGCGGAAGCGCCAGCTCAGGAGGCAGAGGGGCGACGATGCACCTACCGTAGAGTCCCTTGCGGGCAGGGTTGACGATGGAGAGATCATTGCAGGGACTGCCCCCAATCACCAGATCGAACGGGCCCCATTCCTGGATCTGGGAGGATAAAGGTAATGTGATGGGCCTGATGTCCGGGGACAGAGGCGGAAAGGAAGAGAGAAATGATCTGTGAAGTTGGCAAAAAAAAAGTACTTCGCTTGGGAGAGAAGAGACCCAGATGCTTGTATGCTGTCTACACACACATACACAATCTCTCTCTTTCCACCCATGGGCAAGTTACCGAGGCTCTCTGGGCCCAGTTTTCCAGATAGTAAAGTGAAGGGATTGAACTTGACATCTAGGAGGCCAGCAAGGAAAACAGCCACGCAGGGACAGTAGTTCGGGCTGTACCAGATGAAAAGGGCCCTGTGCCCTCTGAACCCTTCCAATGCCCTTCAGGGTCTGGGATTCAAGGTCTACATGTTTACCTGGAAAGGCAAGGGGCCACTCACAGAGGACCCCACCAGACCCCACTACCGCGACAAAATGCAGGCTGGTGAAGCTGTGGCTAACAGTACCCGGAGGACGGGAACCTACTGTAACCCACAACGCTTCACTCAAAGGGGCCCAGAAACCAGCCAGGGAGGAGCCCAAGCCCTAAAGGCCTGGCCCCCCAAGTCCCAGCAGAACCTGCCCAGCCTCTTGAGACAAAAGAGGGAGATGGAAGAGAAGGAGGGAGAGTTCAAGCGGGGAGAGGAAGATGAGAGCAGTGGGCGCCGGCCCAGAAGCTGAGTGACTGGAAAAGGGGGCAAGCCCAGGGGCTGAGTGAGGTAAAGGGGCGGGTCCAGGAGCTGAGTGCCGTGAAGGGGCGGGCCCAGGAGCTGAGTGACGTGGAGAAAGGGGCGGACTGCGACGCTGACGTACATGCTTCTGTGTAACGCTGCGGACGTCCCCGACGTACATGATCTTTCCCTGGTGCCGCACCATGCCCACCGTGATGGAGTCCTCACACACCTCGGAGGCGATGTAGCGGTCCACCTGAATGCCCAAGTCCTTCAGCACCAGAAGCCCTGTACCAGCCAGCAAAAAGCAGTCACTGGGTCACCTGCCCGGCACCCTGGTCTTCACAGGGGGTCCCTGCGGCAAGCCAGACACGTGAGTCAGAGTCAAGCCCAAGCCCCACCCTGCCCAGAAGGCTGCCCAGAAACTTCCGGGTCAATTGGACTTATCAGTAACAAAGACACTGAGGCTGTTACCGTTGAGGCTGTCTCATGCCTAATTGGATCTATTCAGAAAACATTCCAGACAGGACATTCCAGGGCTTTCTGGAACCAGGGGAGAACAACAGCTGACTCTGGAGTGGGCTTTCCTTTGCTATTTCTATACACGTGTCCTTCCCTGGCCCTTAACATCAGGCTGCAATTCAGCCATCCAACAACACTCAACATAAACGCCCCCTGCTCTTAAATGGTTTCACTGATGCCCACCCCATTCCATGGCCCCCAGGATGGCCTTCCCGCCTCTGTGAGCCCCCAGCACTCGGGCACCCTCTCCACCTCAGAACACCACGCATGCCTGATCCAGCCCTTCTCTTGGGTCTTCAAGGCAGAGTGGGTGGTCTCATTAAATGTGCTTCCTCCTGAGCTAACCAGTATTCACACTTCCTGACCAGGACCCTTCCACAAATGCTGGCTGGAACAGACCACCATTCAGAACAGACCCTGAGAGCTTCAGGAGACCCTGTGATCCCCCACTGCTCCCAACAGATCTGCTCCCAGCAGACCTCCCTACAAGGAGCCTGCCCAGCCTCTTGCAATGTAACGCTGCTTAAGGAGGCTTCCAGATTCTAGCCTGGGAAACCAAAGCTGTACACGAACTCCTCTAGGTTCACACAAACAGCACTGAGCTAGGTACAGAAGACACACATCCGTCCGGGGGACCAGCCCCACCCTCTGGCCAAGGTCTCTGGGCCCAGCCTTCCCATCTCCCTCTGGTCCTAGGACAAGTTCTGAGGAGGACTGTTCTTTCCTAAAGACTGAAAAGCCTCAGCCTGGGGGCAAGGCAGAGGGGTGGATGTCAGGACTCAGGTTAAGAACCACATGAAATTAAAAACTGGCTACACAGTTAATGGGTTAAGTATATAAAGACGCACGTATGAGAATGCTTGTTACGGCACTGCCCAGAAGAATCAGGAAAAAAGTAAACCACCCAATAGGGGTTTATTAAATTATGGTACTTCCACTCCAAGGAATCCTATGTAGCATTTACAAATAACAGAGTCCTATATTGGTTATGTGAAAAACAACTCATAACACTATAAATGAAATGGCAAGTTATAACACTATGCATTTTAATATCTACATATTATATAAACATACAAGCCCAAAAAAAAATCTAAAATCTAAAAATGTAAAATGACATATACCAAAACACTAATTATATGATTATGGGCAATTTAAATATTCTTTAGACTCTTTTGTTTACAGTTTGTTTTTCACTGTGACTTATAATCAAAGCACAACAGGACTGTCTATGTTTTTACTTTGGTGGCCAAGTCTGTCCTTTGAGGTTTTGTGAAAATCTTCAATAATCGCTGACCAACAACTGCTCCATTTTCTGCTGAAGAGCCCCCTAGCCCTGCCCATTTAAGGGAATGCCCACTGAACATGCTGGTTTACCACTTATTTTCAACTTCTCACTGAACACAAGAGTTTCCTCCTTAGGCTAACATTTTAACAGCTGTAATATTAACTGTCACCCTGTTTTGCCAGAGTGACATATCCACAGTCCTCTGAGCTCAGCTCCCATGTCCTAGGACCAAGATGCCAACCACTCTCACCTGTAGCAATTCCATCGAATAGAGACAGCACCCGGATGGGCTTCCTCTTCTCAGCTGGGACAGGTGGGTAAACCTTCGGAGGATCCTAGCAGCCAGCACAACAGGCCAGGTAAGCATCCAGGAATGTACTGCAGACCCACACCTGGGGCAGGCCTCTGCCAACTGTGGGCACTTGGGCCCTCCGGACCCCCACACCCCTGGCTGGCAGCGCAGGCGTGGCTACACAGTGCTCAGGACCTCAATCCAGTGCTCTCGCTTTGGCAGAGTCTGCCCTCTGGCTCTGGCAGGTTGAGGGTGAAAAGAGCCGCCCTCCACCCAGCACCCAGCACTCACGAATTCCTGGTCATGGTTGTTGGCGAAGAACATCTGGAGCCGAGACGGCCAGTCATCCCGCCGCCGCAGCAGCCCGTAGGTGCCCTTGTGCCCGCACATGTAGCAGTTCCAGGGATCTTCCTTGATGGCTGCCTGCGCAGCCCCTGGCCCCACCAAGAGATCCACACATTCCACGCAAAAGCACCTGGAAGGAAGCACAGTGGAGCAGAGGGGACGCTCACCCCCAGGTCAGGATGGAGCGTGGCTGTGGCTGCAGCCCTGGGCAGGACAGGCAGTGAAAGCCTGGGTGCCAGGCAAGGAGTGCACCGCATTCGGGGCAGGGCCTCACCTGCAGCAATTGTTGTTCCCACACATGAGCACCTCGCGCCCCCCGCAGCAGATGGTGCAGTAGGACTGATAGCCATCGTCATCGTACTGGTACGCGCATTCCAGGAAGCAGTTCTAGGGAGCAGCGTGGAGGCTCAGAGACCAATGGGCAGCACCCAGGCCAGCCAGTGCAAAGGCAGGCGGTGAACCCAGCCTCTGGGCTCTCGCCTTGGAACCTCCACACAGCCCTGGAGACACGACCCTGCCACCCATCCAGTCAGGGTTCCGCCCAGACCACAGAGCTGGGAAGGGGACGCCATGTCTCCCCACCCATTGCAATGGACGCAGCGGGGAGAGGCACCCTAACCCTAACTCAACGACCTGTCCTGCCCCCACTTCACACTAGTGACTGTGACATTGTGAGCACGCATCTGGGGACGAGACCAGGCCTTAGAAGGTGGGGCAAGATCTCTCAGAGGAAAAGCAACAGCAGGTCAGACACTTGAACCCCGAGGGTCCATTTTATCAGGACTCTGCATCAAGAGCAAACCTCAAAGTCACCCTTATAGCTACCACACGTGCTATAGCCCAGAGACCAGGTGTGGTCAGCCCAGGGCCTCGTCTCTGCTGGGCGTGCCCTACCTTGCAGTTTTGGCACATTCCTCCGATGAAGAGAGGGTGTTCCAAGGTGACGTTGAGGCTCCCACAAGAGATGCAGATGTCTGGGGAACAGCGGAAGCAGAGTGTCATTGAAGGGGCCCCCTCCCACCTGGGGCCAAAGCCTGGCTCCAGAAAAGAAGGCAGGAAGGCGTCCGGGAGGGGCCCCGTGGAACAGGGAGGCATGTGGCCCCACCCCAGGAGCCTACTCATCTTCCAGAGCAGCGATGCTGCCTTCCAGGAAAGGCATGCTATGAGGACAAACGCCTGCCTGCGAGAACAGGCCCGACCCCAGGTCACTCTGGAGATGTCCCTGAGCAGCCAGTCCTTAGGGCCTGGGACCCTGATCCCATCCTTCCCAGCCCTGAGGGCCCCGAGCTGGACACACCATCACTTGGCAAAGGGAGACAGACATGGGAGGCACTAATGACCACCAGATGAGAGAAGGTGGAGAAAAGGTAAAAGGGCCAAGCTCAAATCCAGGCTTCCCTGGTGGCTTAGGTGTAAAGCGGAAGTACTTAAGTAAATGAAGTCACTCAGTCGTGTCCGACTCTTTGTGACCCTATGGACTGTAGCCTACCAGGCTCCTCTGTCCATGGGATTTTCCAGGCAAGAGTACTAGAGTGGGTTGCCATTTTCTTCTCCAGGGGATCTTCCTGACTCAGGGATCGAACCCGGGTCTCCCGCGTTGCAGGCAGACGCTTTACCCTCTGAGCCACCAGGGAAGCCCCATGTAAAGAATCCGCCTGCAATGCAGGAGATGTGGCTTCAATTCTTGGGTCGGGAAGATCCTCTGGAGGAGATCACAGCAACCACTCCAGTATTCTTGCCTGGAGAATCCCATGGACAGAGGACCTTGGCAGACTACAGTCCAGGGGGTTGCAAAGAGTTGGACAGGACTAAAGCGACTGAGCACGCATGCAAATCCAAGAGAGGCCGCTTTCTCTGACCAACAACCCTAATGACTAGCCCCTAACACTGACAGGGAAGATTGTAGCACTGGGAAGGCAGGTGTGTGCCGAGCAGGCTGGAGGCGGTGGGAGGTACAGGACAGAGCCATCTCTAAGTACCCCTGGCCCACGACAGCGGACGTTCCCTGGTACCTTACTGCTCTGTGCCAGCCACCCGCTGTGGGCCTCATGTCCACCCCACGGCCCCTCATGCCTGGCCCGTGGACAACAGATAACTGACTTCCCAGAGTCAACACCCGGCAGCCCCTCAGGACTCACCCTCGATGTTCCGGCACTTCTGCCGTACCTCGTACACCAGCCGCTCTGGGAGGGGAGGAGAGCGCGGCATTAGAGGGGCCCTCAAGGGCCACGCCCGCCCCTCTGAATGCCGGCCTCACCCCACCACGCCCTCCAGGGGCCACTCCCTCCACAGGCAGGCCCACTACCTCTTGTGCGTTCATCAATGATCTCCTTGACCTTAGGCTTCTCCGTTGTGCTCTTTCGGGGCTTTTTGGCTGGTGGGGGCGGCGCATAGGCAGCTGCCTCGGGTTCAACCCACATGTCTGTGTAAACTTCTTTGTAGGGGTTCTTCTCCTCTGGATCAGGGAAGCAGGTGAGGAGACCACGGTTACCGCTGACAAGGAACCCCAGCTCCCTCCCCTGTACATCTGCCTACAACAACAAGGGGGTACAGCCTGGTCCCTAACTTGTTCCTACTCCCAACTCTCTGGGGCCCGCAAGCCAATGGGGAACAGGTCATTCGGAGTCCCAGAGCAGCCCTGTCCCTACCCTGACCCCAGGGAGACGGGGACGGTAGCATTCCCATGAGCCACTGTGATGGGAGAGAGACCTTGTAGGCCCCCCTCCCTCCAAGCATGGCTCCCCCAGCCCAGGCGCAGAGTTGCTGGTGCACCTGCATGTACCTTCTGGGGGCTCCAGGCCCTTGGGGCCAGAGGGCTGGAACCCTCCCAGGGCCCACTCGATCATCTGTTTGTTCTGCACCTCCACGGCCTTGGCAGTGTCGCTCTCGTCGCTGTCATGGCACATTGGAAACAGCTTCCCCGCTCGACTGCTGGCCACCTGGGGGCAACACGTGTGGGGTAGGCTGTCAGGAGAGTAGCGAAGGTGGGCTCAGGCAAGAGGCGGGAGAAGGTGCAGAAAGGGGGCGAGTGAGGAGAGGAGGCCAAAGGGCCTCGCAAGTGGACCCTCTGCCCAAGCCTAACCCTGGGCTCTAACCCCCAGATGGAGCCCGCCCCCGCCCCCGCCCGCCGCTGAGCCCCTTGGAAGAGCACTCACCTGCAGGACCTCGTAGATAGCCTTGCGGTACATGGGCTGCTTGTTGTAGGTGGCCTGGTGGAAAGCACTGCAGAAGGAGCTCAGCGGCATCAGCTTCTCCACACACACCTGGAGGCACAACCCGCCTCGTTTGCACCTCTTCCCAAGCTCATCGAGCACCCACCACATGCCTGGCATGGTGGGGGTGGGGGACAGTAAGACCCGCCTCTGCCCTCGAGAGGACCGGATGCACCAGTAAGTAATCACAGAATGCAAAGGAAGAGTCCAGCCCCAGATGCGGGGAGGACCTGATGCAGGTGGAAGGGCATGCTGGGTTAAGGGTCCTGGAAGGCAGCCGAGCTCTCCAAGTGCAACCTAATTACCTCTGGGGACTTTTCCAACCACACATTCGCAGAGTGGGGATGAACACAGCTCCCTCTCCTATGATCCCACTCCAACCATGCCCCCAGCTGAAACCAGAGACCCTGGGACCAAGACCCCTTCCCATCCCCACCTCCCAGGCCACCACTGAACCCCGGACTCACCACTGAGAACTTGCCGTCTCCGAACCACATGACCCAACGAGTGCCTTCCGCTGCTCGGCTCCGGCCCGTCATCCACCAAGACACAATGCGGCCTGGCCACCAGGAGAAGCCCCGCAGTTTCCCCCACACCAGCTCCCCAATGCCAAAGCCCCGGCCGTCCTGGAGCCCCAAGGAGCAGAAGTCATTACAGGGTGGTCACAAGGCCCTGCCACCCTGCTTCCCCCCACAGCACCCCAGCCCTGGACGTCTGAGGGTCACGACAGCCGGGAGGGAGCTCCATCGGAATGGACAGAGCAAGACTGGAGAGACCAAGAGACGTGGGGTCAGGTAGAGAGAGCAGGACAGGAGGAGCCGGACGAGGTGGGTGAAGAAGCCAGCGGCTCACCTCGTACTCCGGTTCATCGTCAGCTGCTTTGGTGGCATTCTTGTCCCCGGCATCGGCGCCCACGGGCTCAGGCGTGGTGGCCACTGTGGGGGACGCAGGGTCGGTGGGCTGCTGCACAGCGGGAGGACTGGCCTCCTCCACCTTCTGAGACTCGGTGGACCCCTGGTTTTCTTCAACAGCATTCATTACTGCGATCACCTTGGCTTTCTTCTCAGCCTGGGGAAATAAGGAACGGAAGTTACCTTGATCTGATACTCAAGGGGCACTTCGCTATCTCTCCATGGTCTGGAGATCATGACAGAAGGTCAGGGGCTAGAGACAGGAGTTCCTTCATCAACTCAACGGGCTCACTGTGGAAAACAGAAAGATTTGCAGTTGAGAGGTGAACTCAATCACTTGGCTCGATTCCAGCCTTCTCTTCTGCCTCTTAGGAAATCTTCCGCCCTCAACTAATCTTCCTCAATGGTCAGCATCATCAGTTGCCCACCCTCTGATATGCATCAATTATATTCAGAGAGTATTCTGTTTAGATACCAACCATGCACCTAAGATTAGGCACAGACCTTGGCTCCATCCTTTCTTCTCTTAATCCCCAGTCTAGAAAAAGATCCTCTTGTCCTTTTCTCCACAGTTTTCCTGGGCAGTCGACCCCTTCTATTCCTGGTCTTGGCTTCCACACAGTTCTAGTTTTGCTGTGATGCCTAACAATGAAATCACTATTTTGTGTTCAGAGTGCTCCGTTCTTTTCCCATCTGCTCAACCACCACCACAAGACCCAGAAGAGCTTGCCTGCTCTCCTGCTCACACGCCATCCTGGAGTTCTCTGGATTATATCTAACATACTTGGTCACCAGGTTCTACGCCTTCTTTCTATGTGCACCTTTCCGATCCATCAATATATTCATTCTTTCAACAGTTATTTAGGGAGTCCACAGTACAGCCAGGCATCCTCTCTGCCATCCCACTGACAAACCCAGGGATTCGCCCAATCTGAACAGCCTCGATCCTTTCACTGCTTCATGCTCCTCTCTCAAGCTGTGACCCGCAGGCCCATTCCTTTTCAAAACCTGCTCCAGGATTCCCACTGCCCTTGTTGTTTAGTCGCTAAGTGGTGTCTGACTCTTTGCGACCTCATGGACTGTAGCCCACCAGAATCCTCTCTCCATGGGCTTTCCCAGGCAAGAATGATGGCGTGGGGGTGCCATTTCCTTCTCCATGGGGATGTTCCCAACCCAGGGATCAAACCCACGTCTCTTGCATCTCCTGCATTGGCAGGAGGGTTCTTTAAAACTGAGCCACCAGGGAAGCCCTCCCATCACCCTACAGAGGATGAAATACCTGACAGTTAGCTCTGAGGGGCATTCCACCTAACCTCAGCCCAACTATCGAATCTAGGACACGTGGCCCTCAAACTTCAAGGCTCTGCCCCCATTTTCAGCAAACCAGATTCAAGGGGGGAAAAAATCCCATCATCAAAATAACACTTTCCCCGAGAGTTCAGAGCTGTGAATACAAACCCATCCTCAAGATTACCTGGAGTACAAGACCTCCAAGCTGGAAGTCACAGCATTTACATTCCTGTCTTAGCCTTGCTACTAATTAATAGCTGACTTTGGAGCAGTCCCTTGAGTTGCTCCACCTAAAAAAGGAGTTTGAACTCAAGGATTGCTGTTAACCTTTTCTGACTGGTTTAAAAATATGATTTATGCATGTACCAGGAATTCTAAGGACTCTCTGAAGCCTGTCCATGGATCCCCAGGTCCCAGGTTAAGAACAGCTCAAGGGTCTACTGTCTCTTAGATTCATTTTATTTTGTTCTATCTTCAAGTCTTTGCCTCCCAGCCACAAACCAAACCTGCTTCTTGCAGCAATTCCTAAAACCTGAGGGTGGAAGTCCTAGTTCTTTCTCTAACTCTAATTCTACAGTAGGATAAAGCATCCTTTGCCCCCAAAGCAGGAACAGCTGGAAGAATGAGCCCTTGGAGACCAGGGGCCAGGAGAATGCAGGGTTACTGCCCCTCCCTCCCCAGCCCCACTCCAACCTAAATCAATTATCTACCTCCTCCTCCCCTACAGGAAGGTGTGTCTAGGTGTGCACTCAAGTTCTGGGGGGAGAAGGCTTCTCTAGAATTGTCAGCTGCAGCAGCACTATCCCAGTACCAGATGTGCTCAGATACAAGTGTGCCTCGCCATCTCTGCTCCCTTCCCTCCACCGCGCACGCCTCTGTGAACTTCAGGCACGGATGCTGATCTACACCAGGGTGCTGCCTTGGATGACCCAAAGCCCCAGTTTCCAGGGGTGACGGCCCCCTCAGCCAGAACAAGGTGTGCAGATGGCAGAGGATCTCCAGCCAGCAGCATTGAGGGGGGCTCGCCGGGCACCCCCCTCCGCATCCCCTTGTCTAGAAGGGAGTCGTGCCTGCCACCACCCTCCTGACTCCCCCTCAGCCCCTTTGTCTCTCTTCTCACCCCCTCCAAAGCAAGTTCCTGAACATTCTTCTTCCCCCACAACTTCCCCCAGCTTGTCAGAGGATGCTGCTGATGGCTGTTAAGCGCCCCCAACCCAGTAGGTGCAGGAGAACACGCATCCAGCATGGTCTGGCAAGCAGAGGAGGAGGAAGGGGCCTCCAACAGGACCCGGCCAGCAGGAGTGGGGGAAGGAAGAAGGGGGGGGGGTGGGTTAGCAGCAGGAGGCAAGAGGAAAGGGGAAGAAGGGGCGAGAGGGTGGCTGAGTGGGGGAGGGGCTCATTAGAATAGACTTGCCTAGGGCAGTGAGAGAGGGCCGGGCTTCCACGTTTGTGCCAACCCTCCTCCTCGGGCAGACAATAGGAGAAATAAGGGTTAATTAACTCTGGGCTTGGGCTCTGGGGCTAACAACTCCTACACACCTCCCCGCCACCTCAGTTCAGAAGGTCCCAGGCCAGAGTAGCCAAGAGACTGGGCAGGATGAAGACACCACTGCAGCTCCACTACGGGCTGCCCGGGAGGCCACTTGGCCTGGAGTTTGTTCAGCCTGCAGAGCCACTGGCAACTCCACTCTGGTGGAGGCAAGGCCTTCCTGTCCAGTCCCATGTCTTCGGGCAGCTGTCCCGCCTCCACCTCCCTCTGGACTCAGGCTGCTTCCCATGCCAAAGGTCAGAGGTCCAGAGACTCAGGCGGATGCCCGCTGGGGCAGCAGACCCGGGGCTGTTCATGGTGCCTCTGCCATCCCAAGCCGGCATAAGGCCACCCCACAGCCTCGTGTCAGGGTCGCACTGCTCCCTCCCACTCCAACACCACTTCTTTCTGGTGGCCTAACGGTGGCTCCAAGGAACACACAGGAGAGGAGACCATCCCTCTTGGGAGTCCACAAGGTTGGCACGGCCTGAGGACAGCGTGGTCCATTATCCAGGAACACAGGTCAGCCAGGAAACCCCAACAACCCATCTGCCAGCCAGTTCAGCAAAACCGCTGCCTTCAGCCCAACTCCACGGGCCAGAGTCTGCCCCCCAGCCTTCGCTGACCACTGCCCCAGGCTCAGGCCAGGGCTGCTCTTCCTGGCCCCGGAGCCACCAGATCCCACCTGAGAGCAGGGAGGAGTGGGGCTTGGGGCTCCTGAGCAGAGAGTGGGTGGGACGACAGTAACTCAGCATCTCCAGAACTCAGGCCAGGCAGGGCAGCCAGCTCCCGCGGGCCGGGGAGACAGACTTGACTCTTCTCAACCCAGAGGGCTGCAGGCCCAGAGATCCTCCCACCGGCCCCTGCCGCCTCCCCGCCCCCAGTTTCCCCAGGGCTCCGTCCAGGAACCTACCCATAAGGCCAGGTGCAGCCCCTCGGTGGTCCAGCTCAGGTGTGAGCCCCGGCCCTCAAGCTCTGTAAGTAGCTGCCCGTCTGGGGGGAGGGGAAGGGGGCGATGGGGCTGGGGGGCGGAGGGGGCCAGAGAGAGGGGGAGGGGGAAGGTGGGGGGGAGGGATTGAACATTTTCTTTGTCTAGAACTCCAGGTCACGTGGGCCCCGCTGGAGTGCCTGGTTGGCTGCGAGCGGGCCGGGGGAGGGGGCCGGCTCTCAGACGCTGGCAGTGGGCCAGCCCCTCTCCTCCGGTCCGAGGGGCGCGGGCCGGCGCTGGGGCCTGGGGGCGCGGCTGGGCCTCCGCCCATTCCTGGGGCCCCGCCCAAGCCAGGCTGGAGGCGGCGCCGGCCCCATCCCACCGCTCGGCCTTCCTTGCCCCTGCCCCCACCCCGAACTCGGCCCGAACCCGGCGCGGAGCCCGCGAACCGCGCGGGGAGGGAAGGACGGGGGTCGGGAGGGAAGGGGCTGCGCTCCAGCTGCGGAGGTAAGCTGCAAGCGCCCCGAGAACCGGGAGCGCAGACGAAAGGAGAGAGGAGCTTTCGGACCGTCTGGGACAGCCAGGAGAAAGTTGTTAAAAGTGAGTCTCTCCGCAGCGCAACCAAAAAGAAAAAAGGAAAAGCTTACAAATGAGCGGAGAGGTCCAGGAAGCTGTAGGAAAATTCAAAGCACACAGAGGGACAGAAAGCGCCCGCACAAAACCGGGAGCGCTCCAGAATAGAACTTGGGGTGGGGGGGCGAGAAGAGGGGGGCGTCTCCTCTTCACACAGCCAGTGGATAGAGTGGTGCCTTAGTGTGGTGTGAGGAGTTCAGGCTTAGAAAATCACTTCCTGGCCAAGTACTTGGGTCCCCTGGGTCATTCTAGGTCTGCCTTCGATGTCTCATTTTTCCTGTTTGCAAGGTGCAAGGTTGGGGTTGGGGTGGGGAGGAGGAGTGTAAAAGTACAGCAGCACCTCCATTCCCAGCACTAACATCTGCAGGTCAAGACTCCATTCCTCCTCTGGAGCCTCCAGGTGCACTTTCAGCCATTTCATGCTCCCTCCTCCTGAGCAGAGGTGCCTCCCCACAAAGAAAATAAATACATATATATGTATGTACACACACACACTCTCTCTCTCTCCCTCCACACCCTGCCCACCACCCCCCCTCCCCAGCAACCCAGAAGCAGACACTGTTGGCCCTGCCTTCAAGGAGCTAACAAATTCAACTAGACTTGGAGTAGTTGGAAAAGGTCATTGAAAAGCATCTCTAAAGAGAACTATACCACCAATACCAAGTCCAATGGGCTAGGATGGCTTGGAAGCCAACCAAAAACAAGTAGTATGAGTGATAAATAAGGTTAATGAGATCAATGTGGAGCAGAGACTGAACCTGGAGGATGAATCAGATCTGGATTGAGGCTGGCCAGATAGGAAATAAGAGATGTTAGGCTGGAAAGGGAGGAAAACCCTTGCCCACCTCCACCTCCCATCCCCTCAATACAACTAAAGCGAAAGTGCAGAGAAGAGATGTCAATGGATATATCCTACTGCAGTGAAGAATAACCGCAGGTTTTCTGACATGAGGTGAATGGGTATTTTGGAAAAAGATTAGCATGGTTTCAGTTTGCAAGATGAATTAAAAGGCAGAGCAGGGGAACCAAGGGTAAATGTCCCAGCAGGAAATGGCTGTGTGGCCGGCTGCACTGCTCGACAGATCAGGACTGGAGTTCTGGTTCTGTCCCTGTGACCTTGAACAAGCCACTTAACTCCAAGAAGTCTTTTTTCACTTGCAAAACAGGAGTGATGACGTCTGCCCTCCCAGGCCGGGGATACCAGCATCTCAAGGAGATAATGCCCCCAGGTGCCTGGCTTTCAGCCACAGACAGTGAGAACAAACCAGCTGGAACAGGTGCTGGTATAATGAGGTCAAAAGATGTGCTGTGAGGAGAACCCACCATCCTTGCCAGGGCTCAGCACCCTCCTGGGGGCCATCAGAGAACAAGGAGGCTCTGAAAAGGGAAGAGGACCCCACATCAGAGAGCCTTCTCCACAGAACACCCAGGCAGTACAAACCCCCTCCCAGCCCTAAGACCCAGAACCTCTACAGCAAAGAGGAACCCTTCCACACAACAAAGGCCCTAGTCTGCTCTTAGCCATCTTTCAACCCAATCAAGGTACCTGCTTGGTACAGTTTCCATGAGTTTATACTTCTTGCCTGCTCTCACACTTTGAGGAATGTAATAGGACTTGCTTGGCTTCTCTCACTCATGCCTCCCCGGCATCCAGGCCCTGTTAACAAGCCACTTTAGACCTCACCCCAGGCATCCTCTCAAAATGAAGTTTCTGATCTGGCTTGGCCAGCTCTTTAAAAACACTATCTCACCTATGACATCTCTCTTTCCATTGTTATGTGGGTAAACATTTAGACTCTACACTCCGTGGTCTTGGTCTTCAGTAAGTAATGACACCTGTGTATGCAGCCAGGACTCAAAAGTGTCAGAACGGATCAGGACCATCAGTTTCGCTTTCCCTTGGCCCACTCAAAAAGTGGCTTCTCCCTCCAGCTGCCAAACTTCCTTATTCTCATTCTCTAAAATTAAGCTCGAATGGGGGGGGGGGGAGGGGCAAGATAAAAGTAGGGAATTAAGAGGTACAAACTATTGTTTAACATAAACTATAAGAATATACAGCACAAGGAATATAATTAATATTTTATAATAACTGTGTGTGTGTGTATGTCACTCAGTCATGTGCAACTCTGCGACCCCATGGACTATAGCCTGCCAGGTTCCTCTGTCCATGGAATTCTCCAGGCAAGAATACTGGAGTGGGTAGTAGCCAGTCCCTTCGTCCAGGGGAATCTTCCTAACCCAGTGATTAAATCAGGTCTCCTGCATTGCAGGCGGATTCTTTACTGTCTGAGCCACCAGGGGAAGCCCAAGAATACTAGAGTGGGTAACCTATCCCTTCTCCAGGGGATCTTCCCGACCCAGGAATCGAGCCAGGGTCTCCTGCATTGCAGGCGGATTCTTTACCAGCTGAGCTACCAGGGAACCCCATAATAACTATAAATGGAGTATAATCTTTAAAAATTGTGAATCGCTATGTTGTTCCCCTGAAACATAATATTGTAAATCAACTATACCTCAATAAAAAATTGGGCTTAGTAAAATTAAGCCCAAATCTTACCTCTTCCACATAGCTCCCAACTTAAGCAAAAAGGAAGCTCAACTCAAAGGTGTCCTCTTATTACTTACAGCACCACCCCTCTCCTGTAGCTATACCCAGGGGAAAGGTTCCCCTTTTCTATACAGTGAGTCACTCAGACTGAGATCTGTCTACCTTGTACTTGGTGGGCACAGAGACCTCAAAGCAGAAGAGATCCCAAGATCTAGGCTAAGAAGTGACTTTAGCCCAAGGTCAGGAAAAAACCAGGGCAGCCTTCTAGGATCCTCAGGTCATATATGTTCTCGACCTTCCAAAGTAACCCGCCCAGGGTGGTTATTGGGATAGGTCTTTTGATCAAGATAAAGATAGTCAACCTAAAATAGCAGAGCCATGTAAAATGAGCCAGGTTCTTGGACGTGTTCTAAAAGTATGTTGAAAGGAGGAACCCCTGGATGAAAAGAAGATCTGGTGGATGTCAAGAGGCTAAAAGAAGCGTTGGAGAGGAAGTACCCAGCATGGTCCAAAAGAGAGGGCAACCTGAAAGAGAGGGCGTATTTCCTGTTTGGCAGGCAGATTGCAGTGCTCCAACAGGCCTGATGAAAATACCTCTTAGGGACACCTGACTCAGCACTGATCCTGTGTTCATCAAGCAAACTTCTAACTTTAATTACATTTTCCAGTGACTCTGATACCGGTAAGTTGCCAGATAAAATGGGGACAACCACTTGGATGGATCTGTGTTGGAAGGACAAGTCCTATTATAAATCTGTAAACTGAGCATCCGGGTGTCTCTGGGAGCATGAGTGTGGGGAGCACTGTGAAGCTGACTTTCCAGCTTGGGGAGCGGAGATGAGATGCTAAGTCGTGATCCTCCCCCCAGGAGCAGCAGCTCCCACGGGCGCAAGTGGGACTGCCTGGCTGATTTTAACTCTTAAGTTCAGCGTTCTGAGGCATGCTTTGTCATAAAATCCAGTGCTAGTGGGAGGTGGGGAGGTTATGTGGCGTCCACTGAACAGGACTTAGCACCTGAGTTCCTGAACTCAAAATCGGAGGAGCCAGGATCCCTGGGAAGCCATCTGCAAAGCCACATATTGGGAGACACTGTGCATTTCTTGACACACAAACATTCCCACTGCCCCCATGACAAATGAGAACTTATCTAGACAAGAACCACAAGGTCAAGATGGATGTCTCTTCCAATCCTGCCGTTCCACCCATAGCTCAGAAGCTTCCATGCTACACAGTAGACCTCTGACCACCTGCTGATTACAGCCTGCGCTCCTTGCATGGCACTTAAGGCCCCCACCATCTGCAGCCCTTACCTCACACAGCCTACACTCAGCCCACCCACTTGCTGTTTCCCAAATATGCCATTTCCCTGCCTCCGTGCCTTTGCTCATGCCGTTCCTTGCTCCTCCCCTTCACCTTCCACCAGTCAAAAGCCTACCTATCCTTCTCAGCCCAATTCACCAGTTACCTCCGCCATGAAGGTTTCTCTAGACCTGAATTGGCCAGTGAGAGAGCCAGTGGCTGCACAAAGCCATTTAAATTCATTGAAATTAGATTAAAATGAAAATTCAGTTCTTCATTGCACTAACCACATCCCAAGTGTCCAAGAGCCCATGTGGCTGAGGGAGGCTACTGTAGCGGAGGGCATAGATTTTAGAACATTTCTGTCATTGCAGAACATTCTCCTGGACAGTGCTGCTCTGGCCCCTCAGCCTTATCCTTCCCCACCTGAAGGTTCCCTTGTCTCGCCTCCTCCCCCATACTCCCAGAGCACCGTGTAATCCTCTCCTAGCACGTGCCGATCTTTGCTTGGACTAAGGTGTACTCCTCTTTCCTCTTCACAAGATTAAAAATCCCTAGAGGGCAGGGCCTGGCTCTCACTCAGGTTCACGTGGAAGCAGTGTGGACCACAGCCTCTTGCACACTGTAGAGGATTAAAGCAGTGTCTGCTGAACTGAATCCAACACTGTCTCCAGAGCCTCATCTGGAGTCTACTGACCAAGTTCCCAAATGAGGGCAAATACTTTCCACAGCAAAGTTCCCATAGGTGCTTAAGAGGTCTGGGTCCACGGCTCCCGAAAAAGGCCGGGAATCTTTGTTTTCCTGCTCCCCTGCCATCCACATGGAGGTTGCAAGCAAATGACCAGGACTGGGCTGCTGGCAGGGAAGCTAAAAATAGCCACAGAGCCAACAGCAAGGAGTTAGCAGGACTTGTTGCTAGGGAGACCAGTCACAGAGAGAGCAACCAAGCGGGGAGAAAGCGTCAGACCTGCACCCAGAGAGCAGAGGCCACAGCTGGGTGTGGGGAGGGGGACTCAAAGTTGACAGGGGTCCAAGGCTCCCACCTAGAGATGGTTCTGCCTTCTGGCAGCTCCTGACTAATATACTAAGTGGGGCAAATGTTCCCCCTGTCCCTCAGTAACCCATCTCCATGGAAACCACCATTGCTGGGGTGAAGTACCAGCCCTGGAAGGGAGGCCTCTGCCTGGAGCTGGTTGTTATGGCAACCTCCCCCCCACCCCCCAATCCTCTCTCTCCTGGCTTCTCCTGTGGGGAAAAGGTGGGGGCCTAGTCTTGGCTTAGCCAGCGTGACTAGGAAACACCGGCTTCCTGACAAGAGTGACCTACGATGGGCTCTTTGGAAGCTCCGGGGACCCCAGAAAGGCCAGGCAGTCCTCAGCACAAGGCAGAGCTTCCTTTCCTTCCTCTGGGGGCCTCAGAGGTCACCTTGGCAGGAGAATCTCAAACTCATTTGTATCAGGATCACCCAAGGAGGTTTTTAAAAATACAGATTCCTAGGCCCACCTATGGCGATGAGCTGGCTTGGGGTAGAGCTCAGGAATCTATTAAAACCCCCTCCCCCTAAGTGATTCTGCTTCCAACCAGGTATGGAGATCACCAAGGGCCCTGGCTGTTACAAATGAGGAAACAGGCCTGCAGGGGACCAAGCCCACCCAAAGGGTCAAAACTGAGGAGGGAGAGGTAGAAGGAGGGGAGTCGCCCCCTCTCCTGGGCCTGTCTCTCTTGCTCCCCTTTCAAACCAGAACATGCTGATGTCTGATATTGGACTGTGACTTAAAACTGAGCCTCTCCACAAACTGTCCTGTCTGGCAGAAAGTGGAGGGGAGCGGAGCTGGGCAGCCTGGTCCCCAGAGTGTTCAGAGTGGTGGCGGCCCAGGCACACGACCTGGACCGAAAGAGGAAATCTATCCTCCTTAGGAAGGAAACCAAAAGGGTCACCATGGAAACTGCAGTGTGCTGGCCTGGTTGGGCTTGGTGCCATCCCCAAACCTGGACCCAAGAGAGGCTCATCTTTAGGCAAAGGCCATGGGGCAGGGGCAGCCCACCCCCTCAAAACCCCTCACCCCTGCCGGTCTAGTCTACTTTTAGAACTATAAGGAGGCTGTGCTTTATCCAGGAGCCAACCTCTGAGCCTGCCTGAATGACACCAAAACCCTAGGATCCAGCAGCAGCACCCACACCAGCTAGGGCAGGGTGGGTCGATGGGGGGGTGGGGGTGTGGTGCGGGGGGGGGGCGTGGGGGAGGGGGGTTGGGGGTTGGGGAGGGAGGGGGCAGAGCCAGTGCAAGAGCTGACCTCCCTCCTGTTACTCCTCACAGCCTAATTGTGTGCCCAGGACCCACCGCACATGAAGCCACAGCGCTCATTCAACACAGCATGCAATTAGATGGTAAATTATGTGGTAGAGATGCTTTCTCTGTGTGCTGAAGGAAATCTGAGGCGGCCGGAACCAGTCAAGGCAGGAGGACTCAAGGGAGGATGGGAGACGGTGAGCCAGGACAGGGCCCAGCCTCCCAGGTTTCTCAGACAGCAGATCTTTGGGGGCATCTGCAATTGCGTTAGCTTCCCAGCGAGATGCACAAGCACAGCTGTATGCACACATGTTAGGGAGGCGAGCCGCCGAGGGCCTCCTGCCTGTTCTACATTCCACTGCTGACAAACATTCTGATCCAGAGTAAAATGCAGGGTCTGGGAGCCACCTCCTCGCTGACCCCTGACGTCTCCATCTCTTCTGCCTCTCTCCCTGGTTCTCCCATCCCTTCCTTCCTGGCTCCCCCGTCCCTTCCCAGTCACTACATGCTTGGAAGTCTCAACTTGCCAGACCTACCAGCAGCTCCTGAAGCCTCAGCTGCAGCCTCCTTTCTGCCCTCGCCCATCTGCCCCCTCTTTCCCGACAGCTCCAGGTCTGCTCCTTAAGACGAAGGCCTCTCCACAAACCTGACTCTCCCGCCCCATCACTTCCAGCCCCTAACTGGGAGCTGCGAGGTGAGCACGGCCCTGCCTGTGAGCCGAGTGCAGGCTGTGGGCAGGGAGCAAGGGTGGAGGCAGTGGTGCTGCAGGTCCCCAGGTCTCACCTGCCCCTTGCCAGGAAAAAGAATAGAAGGGGCAGGATGGGAACAGAGGATCACAGCTGATGACAAAGCTTTCAGTAAGTGCCTAGCTTCTTTGGATCTTAGTTTCTTAATCAGTCTGATGGGACAGATATCTGCTGAGTATTACAGGTAAGGTCAAAGGAAGTCAGGAGGGCATATCGTGTAAGAGGTTTGGAAAGAACCTTTCGACAAGTTAGCTTGACCGTGTACAGTCACTTTGCTTTACAAACTAGACTCTGGGGAGACTTGTTAATTTTATACCTGGGGGGTGTGGGTCCAAAGGAACCAGGTAAACCTGAACCGCCAGGGTTGCTTTCTCCTCCCCTCCCCCACCCCAGGCTCCAGGGGTCAAAGGGAGGGACCCCAGGGACCACCATTCAGATTCAGGCATGCAGACCCTCTCAAGTTTCAGGGTCCAAAGAGAAGACCCAGGAGGAGCCCAGCAGACAAGCCTTGGGGTAAACCCGTTGCTGAAAACACTAGGACCGCCTACCATCTCCATCCCAAAGGAAACATTTGAATTCCTGCACCAAGTCCTTTCCGGTCTTCTCCCCCCACCTCTATTGGGAAACAGTTCTCTAGCTGTGCCGGCGTTAGAGCCCATACTCCTTCCACAGCTCAGTGTTCACGGCCTGAGTTTCAAGCCCTTACAATCACCTGGACACCTTTCGGAGTGATCTGGGCCTGGGCCCAGAACTAAAGTCCAAGTGTACTGAATCCAGGGTGGGTGGCCCAGAGAGCAATGGTTAAAACAGACTCCCAGGTAATGCGAATGTGCAGGAAGACCCTGTGAGGGTGACTGGGGCGGGGGTGGTGGTTGGGCTGCTAAGTCGTGCCCGACTCTGCAACTCTATGGACTGCAACATGCCAGGTTTCCCTGTCCTTCACTATCAGGTGGTGGGTGACACAATAAATGCATCTTTGGAGGAATCTCTTCTGTGTCAGGTGGCTTCCCGGTTTACTCAAGTGGTAACGAATCTGCCTGCAATGCAGGAGACCTGGATTCGATCCCAGCTTGGGAAGATCCCCTGGAGAAGGACGTGGCAACCTACTCCAGTATTCTTGCCTGGAGAATTCCATGCACAGAGAAGTCTGGCAGGCTACAGTCCATGAGGTCGCAAAGAGTTGGACATGGCGGAGCAAGTAACACTATTCACTACACTTCTGTGTCGGGTTTGGTTTACTTCCGATCACCTGAAGCTGGGTGGTTCTCAAACTTGCACAAGCCCCAGAACCATGGGCACCTGACTAGAGAATCAGATTTCCCAGGAATCACACCAGGGTCTCCGCCTCATAGCTCCAGAATGTATGTGTGTTAGTCACTCAGTTCTAACCCGTCAGGTCTCTGGCCATCCGGGTCCTCCCCCTCTCCCATGCCAACTGCACACTGTGAGCAAGTTTTACTGTTTTTCTGACTTGCCGTCCCTTAATAAGAACTCTTCACAGACGCTATATGACTCTTTAGTTAAGGAATAATGGGCAGTGTATTTTTAATTTTTCACTTTCAACTCAGATTAAGCAAAAGTAGGAATAAAAAAGTGCAGTCTCCTGTTTATGCGAATCTAGGTACTGTTTAAAAGGCAACTCTTTTAAAAGGCTCCACAGACAGGTGAAAAGAGGGTCTTTAGTGGTCCTTCAGTTGTTCTGGCACTCCTGCCAGCTGGTTGCTCCCAGAAGCCCCAGGTAGGTAAGCTGACCCTCCCTACCCTGGTCCTCTCTCCCTGCTCGCCAGCCTGCACTTACCCTCCTAGAGGATGACTCCTGAGTGCCTGCTAAACCCCTCCCCATTGTCAGCCACTCTGCTGGCTTCTCAAAAGCAGCTTGTCCAAAACCTAACTTAAAAGTCCACTCCTGGAACTTCCTGGTGGTCCAGCAGTTACGAATCCGCCTTCCAATGCAGGGGATGTGGGTCTGAGCCCTGTGGCACGTGGCAACAAGGCCTGCCCACCACAACTACTGAGCCTGCATGCTGCAGCGAAAGATCCCACATGCCGCAACTAAGATCTGACACAGCCAGACAAATAAATAAAATTTACTCCTCCTAAGAGACTATCTTCATGACTTTAGGGTAGGCAGAGAACTCAGAGATCACACACACACTCCAATAAAAGAAGAATTTGGTTAACTGGATTTTGTTCAAATGAAAAGCTTCTGACCATCAAAATAAATCCTTAAGAAAATGGAAAGTCCATACCACCTTCTTGCTCCAAACCTGCTCTTCCTCCCTAGCTCAGGATTTCCTAGCTCATATAATGACTACTCACCCCAGCCCCCAAATACCAGCCCAGTTTCTCCCTTCCCTCCAACCAGAGGCAAACTGTATCAGTTCTATCAAGTCTGCCTCCCACTGCCTGGCCCCTTCGTCAAAATCAGATGAAACGCCCTCCTAACTGGTCCTTCTTCTAACCTTCCTTGGGTCCCTTTGCATTGCAGCCAGGGAGGGTTACCTTCCCAAAATACACATCCGGTTCTCTAACATTCCAGCTCCCTCCTGCACAGTGAAGCCCACGTTTCTCACTATGACAGGGAGGCTGTAACAATCTGACCATCTCCCTTTGCAGTTTTATCTCTTCTTACACTTCCTTGCCAATTCCCACACCTAGTTACCAGCTCTCACGCTGTTCCCTGACCAACCCAGAAGCTTCATGCCTCTTTGTCTTTGCCCTCAGTGTTTCTTTTTCCTGAAACGCCTTCCTTATTTATCCTTATTGGAATTCTCAAAGGACACCTCCTCCAGGGAACCTTCCAGGAGTTCCCCCAGAAGTTCTCTTGCCCTCCTCTATGCTCACCAGACTCCTGGTGGCAGAAGCACAGGCCGAGGCCCATGCTCCATCTGATGTTGTGGCTCACGGTGGGCACTCCCACCTCCTCCTCTAGACCATGTGTGCCCTGGGACAGGGACCGTGTCCACTGTCTCCTCCAGTGCCAGCATGGTACTGCGTGTATTTAGTAAATACAGACTCAAGTCCATTTACGACATCTAGACTACTCCTTAACAGAGTCACACAGTCCAGCTGAACCCCCCGTGCTCGAGCATCCTAGGGACCTCCTTAACGAATGCTCTGATCATGAAAGCAAAGAGAGAATAGCACCACTGGATCTTCTCCTGTTTGCCTCACAGCGAGGGCTATGAGGTTGTTTCTGAAAGCTGAAATAAAAATGCAAGAAATCTTGAGGTGCTCTAGATCCCAAACTCCTAGAGGGTTTTTTTTAGATCCCACTCAGTGCCCTTCTCCCACTGTCCCCATCAGGAAAACTCCTATCCCAGTAGCAAGCCTGCAAGATGTCTCTTCTACGCAGGCCTTCCCATCCTCCTTGGGCAGGGCTAGTTAGCTGCTCCCATGGCTCCTTTCCTCCTATTTCTATCCCAACCCTTACTGGGTTGCAGCACTTAACTGCCTACCGCTGCCAGGGTGGGATTCTGACCTTCCTTTAAACGTGTCTCTTTAGTGTCTAGAAAATGTGGGAAAGTGGCGGAGACCCAGATGCATATGGAGTTTTCTGAAAGCCTGAGCACAAAGTATTTGCTCAGTCAAGGTCTGTAACTCTCAAAATGATAGAGGGTGATCGTGTGACTAAAGAAGAGAAAATGAGCAGTAAGGGGCAGACCTAGCTAGGCACATGGTGACCAAAGCCAGAACAGGGATGTGCAGTTTCTGAGCTGAGGAAATGCCCCAGGAACATGTGCCTGTTAGGGGTGTGTTTGCAACATCACCTTTTTAGTGGTGGCTTCAAGACTCTCCCTCGCCCAGGTGAGTAGCAAGCCCTGCCATTTCTGATCCTGGCAGCAAACACAATAAAAGCGGTCCACCATGAAGAGGAAAGCTAGATTCTAGCACAAAACATGAATTTTGTGAAAGTTTTTTCTAAGCATCTTTATTAAGATGCTTTATGTATGTGCCTCTAAAAGAAGCATGTATGTGAGGTATGAGAATTCACTCAAACATTTAATTTAGGACGTCCATACAAGGAGACAAAGGGAGCTACAGCTCATGACTTCAGTCCGCCTCCCCTTAAATTATGCTATTTCCGAATCTCAGGGGTCATCTGGTCTATTTGTGCCCTGCTACAAACGAGGAAACTAAAGTACAGAGAGGAGAACAACCTTCTCAAATTGATCCTGAGTAGAGGATGTACTCCGGAGAAGGCGATAGCACCCCACTCTAGTACTCTTGCCTGGAAAATCCCATGGATGGAGGAGCCTCGTAGGCTGCAGTCCATGGGGTCGCTAAGAGTCGGACACAACTGAGCGACTTCACTTTCACTTTTCACTTTCATGTATTGGAGAAGGAAATGGCAACCCACTCCAGTGCTCTTGCCTGGAGAATCCCAGGGACGGGGGAGCCTGGTGGGCTGCCATCTATGGGGTCGCACAGAGTCGGACAAGACTGAAGTGACTTAGCAGCAGCAGCAGCAGAGGCTATACTCAGAAACCAGGCCTCCTGAATCTCATTCCATTTACTTAATCCGATTTCACAACATCAAAACCAATCATGAGAAAAACAGCAGTTCAAGGGCAAAGGCTCAGGACCAAAGGAGTAGAGAAGGAAGTGGGGAAGGGGTCCCCAGGGTGAAAGGGACCCAAACCTGGCAAGACCCTGCGGCCTGAAGACCTGCGGCCGAGGTGGGGCAAGGCGGCAGGGACAGAGGGCTGAGCCAGTGAGCTCCCTCCAACCCCGTCCTATAGTTTCAGGGGAAGCCAAGACTGAAAACCAGGAAGACCCAGTTCTAGTGGAGTTGTTTGTGAAACAGAAGCAGCCTGCGATCTGGAGTCTGGTTTAGCCCACAGGCCTGTCCACAAGGATGTCCACATGGCTCTTACCTCCTCACCTACAGGAGTCTTAGCTTCCTAGTGGTAAAATAGGGATGAAAATTAACTCTTATAGTAATTGTGAATAGTATACCTGTGAAATGACAAAAATAATACAATTTAGTAACAAGTCTGATGTCCTTTATTTAAGGGAAAACAGTCCACAGACTGGGGGAGTACAGTGGCTCAGAGCTGCAAGAGCGCCTTCCCAAGGATGCTGGACCAGCATAAGTTCCACCCACTGACAGAAGAGGCATCAGGAACAGGAACAGGGCATGATTGGCCAGCAAGGATGGGATTTCCTTACAAGGTAGCGAGTCTTGTTTCCTAGGGGAAGGTGAACCCACTAAACCGAGCTGAAGGATTAGCAGGAGTTTCCTGTACCTGCACTGACCTAGCTTCATTTATTATTTAAAAAAATTTTTTTTGGCTGAGGCATGGCATATGGGATCTTAGTTCTCCAACTGGGGATCAAACCTCAGCCCCCTATTATGGAAGCATGGATTCCTAACCGCTGGACTAGCTCATGGACCACCTAGGGTTTCCCAGGTGGCACAGCGGTAAAGAATCTGCCTGCCAATACAGGAGAGGCAAAACATGGGGGTTCAATCCCTGGGTCGAAAGATCCCCTGGAGAAGCAAATCCCCTGGCTACCCACTCCACTGTTCTTGCCTGGAGAATCCCATGGACAGAGGAGCCTGGCACAGTACATGGGTCGCAAAGAGTCAGACATGACTGAGCACACACCACACATGGACGGCCTAGCCCACTGACCTAGGTTTAGATTTCTGATCTGGGCCGGGCCACAGCGGTGGTCTCTATTTTGTGAAACCTGAAATACAAAGTTACTTTATCATTAGGATTGTGGCAGAAGTTAACGCTCCCAGCACTGTCCCTGAGATGAGGTGAAAAGTGAAAGTCGCTCAGTCACGTCTGACTCTGCGACTACGTGGACTGTACAGTCCATGGAACCCAGGGATCAAACCCAGGTCTCCCACATTGCAGGTGGATTCTTTACCAGCTGAGCCACCTGAGATGAAGGAGATGCTCACAAAGCTACCCCTCTGGCCTATTTCAGGTTTGGCTGTGGCACTGCTGAACCCAGTACCTCGTTACTGTTTTCTCACCACTAAAAAGTGGGGGTTGTTCTCAGCGCTCTTCTCTCTGTGCCCACCTCACACCCGCCCCACCAGATGGAGTGAACATTCCAGTGGGCGAACAGCTGGTCCACTGAAGAGACAACGGGTGCCTCTGTGATGACAGTTTCACAGCCTGTCCTAAGGGCCAGCCCTGGAACTCACTACTGATTATAGGCTGTCACAACAGTGCCTTTAAAAGGTGTTCGTTCAGCCTTTTGGTAAAGTACACGTGTCACATCGGCTCTAAAAAGCATCATCTCCTTTAAGGGCAATGTTATTTCTGAGGCCATCCTGTAAGGGTTCGGGTTTTCATTAGTTTATATACTATATGGTGAATAAGCTAGGAACGTCTGCCAGTTGGAATCCCCTAAAACTGCTACCCACATACTTGGCTAATAGTTTGGTTTTAGTGCTTAAAGGTCTACTTTACATTGCCATTTCTCACATCTCCTGTACTAAAGCCCAGGAGATCACACTTAATTCATCTCCTTCTTCTCAAAGTGCCCGGCACAATACCCTCAACCCCCCAACACCGAAGGTGCTTGGGGATAGCTTATTAAATGGAATATAGCACAGCAGGAGATGACCCGCTGGACACTCAGGCTGTTCTTCCCAGGGCCGACAGGAAGCAAGTCTGTTGAGACTGCAGGGTTATAAAGCAAAAGGAAGCAACATTTGCTCAGCTCACAGGAGCAGCAGTACAAATGGCCAATAAACATATGAAAAGATGTCCAACCTCACTTATCTGGGAAATGCCAATTAAAATCATAGCAAGATAGTGTTTTTCCCACCCATTAGATTAGCAAAATATTGATGTTGGCACAGGTGAAAATCTTCTCATACCCTGTTTACGGGAGCCTAAGTTGGCACTGCCCTTTTTGGAGGACAATTTGGCACACTGTATAAAATGCAAAATACACATTCCTTTCAACCCAGCATTTCTCTTTCTAGGTATCTATCTGAGAGAAACAGATGCACAAAGAGACATGACCAAGGATGTTCACTGCTGTGGTGCTTATGCAGTAAAATACTGTAAACCACACAAATGTCCACCAATAAGAGAATGGTTAAATAAAATCATGGTAATCCATACGGTGGAAGAGAACAGTAATTACGTGGCTTGATTGCCCAGACTTATCATAAGTGAAAAACCAAGCTGTAAAACGAAACTATAGTGTGGTTCTATTTATATAAAAAAGGAAAAGCGAAAAAAAGCAACTGTGAAGCAAACTTATAAATTTACACACACACATAGATGGATAAAGACAGCACCAGATACCTCTGGTAGGGGAATTAAAGTCACTGGGAGGGATGGTTGTTTTTTGTTTTTTTTTTTAAAGAATGTATTTGTGTAATACTTATATAAATCAGTTTTAAAGAATTATGCATGTCCTATTATATTCTAGCCCTGTGCTGTACATGTTCTATACACCTTATTAACCCACACAACTCTGAGATTAGAAGTAGTCATTCATTCATTCAGCAAACTTTTACAGAGTACCTCCTGAACGGCAAGCCCTGGGGGCAGAGGTGCCCAGAGGGCCTGTGCTGAACAAGCTTGGGTTGGGCAAAAGCAGAAAACAAACTGGTGAGTGGGGTTCCATGAAGATGAGACGCACACAGGACAGCAGAGTACAACCAAAGTCTACAAACAGTGCTGGGGCCTAAGCTTGAGGGGCAGAAGCAGTGGCGGGGGAGCGGGGCGGGGATGGGGTGGTCAAGTGATGCAGAAGGTCCCAGGTCCAGTGAGTGGACAAGTCGGCACCTGGACTCACTTCCAGGAAAGCGAAGGCTGTGTTGCCTGTGGGGAGAGAAGGGGGCTCTGAGTGCAGGAGAGAGAAGGGAGGAGAGGACAGACTGGAGTATGTGGACAGAAGATTACTGTTGCCTGTGTGCACGCTAAGTCGCTTTAGTTGTGTCTGACTCTTCTTTGACCCCATGGACTGCAGCCCACCAGGCTCCTCTGTCCATGGAATTCTCCAGGCAAGACTACTGGAGTGGGCTGCCGTTTCCTCCTGCAGGGGATCTTCCTGATCCAGGGATCTAACCCAAATCTCTTACATCTCCTGAATTGGCAGGCAGGCTCTTTACCACTAGCGCCACCTGGGAAGCCCCCAATTACTTGCTATCAGTATTTAATACGTATTAAACATCTAGTAAGTCTGAGGATGCAGGAGTCCCTCCATTTGGGTTGGAAGCCAGGAAAGAGGCAAGATTCTAGAAGAGCAGGACATGGTTTCCTGACCCCGAAGCAATTTAGAATCGGTTGGGGTGAAGACATTAAAGAGAGTCATAACATCACCGGCTATAACCGCGTCCTAAAACCACAGCACTGACACACACAGGGAGCCCTCAGGCCTTCTGGCTTGATGACAGTTCCAGCCGCTTGGCCAGGCCTCTGCCTCGCACTCGTGAGGGTTAATGAGGTAACACCTGTGAAAAGCCCTTCCTAAGCCTAAAGTGCTCCTTCAGGGCCACGCTGTTCTGAAAACAGAAAGAAGAGTCTGGAACTGCCCTCCTCTGGGGGAAGGTGCCTCTCGTCTCTCCTCCCCACACCCCGCCCTGGGCTAGTTCTGCCAGGCCAAGGTAAGTTCTCCTTGGCTCAAGAACAGTGGCGACCCAGTGGGGACAGCAGGAATGTGGGATGGAGAAGACTCAGGCACCGCCTTACCCATGGGAGCCTGCCCTCAGTCCCCCAGCCCCACACTATTCTCCAGGTACACTTGTTAGCACCCCCAGAAACCAATGGCCTGGGCCCGAGCTCCCCAAGAAGTTGTCTCATATTTACCCACCTCCCAACTGCTTAGCCAACCAACAGCTATTCACAGAGCCTGTTCTCCCTGCCCAATTATCAGGTTTGGCATAACTGGTGAAGACATGTAAGAGTTAGTGAAAAATACTCTATGAAATATAACTGACTGCTAAACCCCACAATATTAACGGTAAGGACTACAGGAGTGCAGAGAAGGGAAGAGGGCAGTGTGGACTAGAGAGAATCCAGAGATCTTCTTGGAGGAGGCAACAGCTCTCGGACTCAACCCTGAAGAATGAAGAGGGGAAAGTATAGCAGAAACAAAAGCAGGAAGGAAGTAGAAAGGGGAGACCCGGTCTCTCACAGGGACTGTTCTATTAGAGAATGGTAGTGGCAGGGTTCGGGGGGTGGAGCCATTGTGGAGGTCACAGTGAGGGTCAAAGTCTTGAGAAACAGCCAGAGGATTTCTGACATGATAGGGAGACAACGGAGAGTTGTTGCTGGCTCTGTTGCAGGGCCTGGTCACGATTAAGGCAGAATTTAATCCTTACAAGGATGAGTACAGAGGTGCAGAGAATAGGAGATGGGACAGACAGACATGAGCATCCCAGCTCAGGCAGGAACCCCCACTTCTGCCTCGGCAGAGGGGTTGGAAATGCCCCATTTTTCTCATCCAATTATTTTAAATTTCATTTATTTTGAGATATTCTAAGTCTTCTTAGTTGTTTTTTTTTTTTTAAAGCTTAAGGTGGCAGGTAAACTCAGATGGTAAAGAGCAGACCTCACAGTGTGGAGTGATCAGGGAGGTCATGGGAAAAGGAAATTAAGCCGAGGGGGATATTTTGAGGGTAGAAGGCTCTACAGGTGAGGCATGTGGACCAGGGGCAGAGTGGGGTCAGGTGAAGCCCCACAGCCTTCACACAAGCCCAGCTCCCCAGCCACCCTCCTGCTGCTCTGAGCCTGCATCCTGTGCTCCTTCATCCACCACCATGGACCTCCATTCCCGAAAAGACCACACAGTCTTGTTCCTCTGAACTTCTGCACATACTGTAAGTCTCTTTCTACCTCGCCTTTCCTCCCCTTTCCCTAAATTCAAGTTCATCCTTTAAAAGCCAAAAGCCACCTCTTGCTGATGCAAAGGTGACCCCAGGCAGAATTAGTCTATGTTTCTTGGCGATGCTCTGCCTGAGGTGCCGGATCCCTCACCCTGAGTTTTAGTTGGGGGGACTTCCCTGGTGGTCCAGGGGTTACGACTCTGTGCTTCCACCACAGGGGACACGGTTTCAATCCCTGGTCGGGAACTAAGATCACACATGCCACGTGGTGCAGCCAAAAAAAATTTTTTTTAATAAATTTTAGTGGCAATTTTAAGATTGAGAAAATGTATCTATTATCTTACTTTTCCCTGTGAGTTAAGAAAAGACTGCCTTTTTTTTTTTAATTGCAACTGAGGGCAGGCCTCCATAAATGTTCTTTAAGTACAGTTTAAGGATCACCAAATTTCTGGAAGCCCTTCAAGTGTAAAAGGCATTATATCTAGCTTCTGGCCCCAGGGCTAAAGGAGAGCAAAAGCACAGACTCCCACATAACAAGTAGTTAAAAAGCAAAGCCCCTCCCACCGACCACAGAGGAATAGCCCCAAGTCCTGAACGAAATTTCCATCCCAAAGACCACACTTAAAGCTCAGAGACCTTGCAGAGGCTGTCCTGTCCCTTTTCCAAGCTCTTCCAGGAGAGAAATTTCTGCCTTCCTGGATCCCAGAGGAAATGGAAACAATCAAGTAGCCACCAGCCTCTCTCTTTCCCACCTGGCTTGGAACTTTCTCTAGAGCAAGCTCTCACACAATGTACAAGGGATAACACCCTCCTTTGTAGGCCTGGGGTAAAGACCAGTGAGAGTGAAGGTGAAAGGCCCCAGGTGGTGGCAATTCATGGCGCGTCCCTTCCCTTCCTGGTCAACACGCTTTCTCTCTGCTCATCAGACACACAGGAGGGCAGTCCCCCAGTGGTTGCTCGGGGGGACTGCTTTCGCCCCTTGGTCTCCACCGCCTCATCGCCTCTCACTGCTGAAGCCCTGGCCTGGCTTCCTCCCTCCTGATCTGCACGGAAGCCTCTCTTAGAAAAGTCACCGGCTGCCTCCAGGTGGGCAGGTGCAAACAGCCTGTTTCAATTCAGCCTCCATGGGGCAGGGTGGCCCCTGCCTCTGGAAAAGTTTCTCTCCTTTCTCCCAGGCTCTTCCTCCCAGGCCCCTTCTCAATACCGCTGCTGCCACTGCCCCTACCTCATGTGGCCATAACTGCAGGGTTTCTGTGGACCGAGCCCGGGATGCATCTCGGTTCTCTCCAGTCTCCTAGGTGAGCTCATCAGTGTTTGTGGCTCTATGCCTTCCCACCTTTGCATCTACAGCCTGGACCTCCCTCTGCTCTGGGATCCGGGCACCTTAGTATCTCAGACTAAACACTTGCTTCCCTCCCACCCCAAACCCATTCCTCCTCTAGTCTTCCCACCTGAGGCAGCTGCACACGCATTACCTCTGTGGGCCGTGTCCATCCTCCCCCCTTCCACATCCTTCCCATTGGTTAGCAAGCCCAGATCTGTCCCTCTCCTTCACTTTTGCTGCTCCTTTAATCTACATCAAATCACTCCTCTGCATAGAAACCTTCAGGGGCTTCTCAGGATACTCAGCGCTAAACCAGCTTCCGGCCCACATCTCAAGGCTCTGTATGATCGGCCTCTGCTTACCTCCCCTCGCCACCTCTCGTCTGGCCCCACTCTCTCCCCTGCTTGGTTCACTCTGAGAAGACCCGTCTTTTACACAACCAAACAAGTCAGGGCCTCGCTTGTGCTGTTTCCTCTGCCTAGAATATTCTCCCCCACCCCACAACTCACAGAGCCAGCTCTTTTATTCCTTCCGGTCTCAACTTCAATACCGCCTTCTCCAAGAAGCCTCTCCACACCACCCCACCTAAAGCAGGCCTTTGTTACTCTCTATTTCAACTCTAATAAGAGCTCTAACTTGTTTTCTGTCCATGTCCCCCATCACAATGTCAGCTCCATGAGGGTAGGAATTATACGTGCATGAGGCCTAGACACTGCCTGCTTACACGCTGAGAGTCCAGTAACATTTGTGGAAATAACAAAGGACGCGCAGTCACTGCCTAGGGAGCCAGCAGTTCCCTGTAAGAGTGAGAGGTTAACCTGAAGGGGAAGGGGAAACTGAGGCTCAGCCAGGGCCTGACAACAGCCACAGACGGTGGCTGAAGCTAACTTCCAGTTTCCCGGTTCTGTGGGACAGGCTGGGGCCCAGGCCAGAGAAGGCACCTCACCTCCCTTTTCCAGCGTGCCAGCCACTCGTCCCGCTTGCGCTTGCTGATGTAGTAGGGGTCCCCCGCCTGGAAGGTGAGCCGCGGCATGGGCCGCTGGCGGAGGCTGGACTCCCAGCCCAGGCCACCCCGCAGCCGGCCCCGGGAGCCCTAGGACAGAGAGACGACAGACAGACCGGCATTAAGGTGGGCGTGGACAGCCCTGCTGCAGGGTCGTTCCTCCTGGAGGGGAAACCAAGGAGGCACTCACCTCATACAGAACACAGGAGCTCTGACTCCTGGCCAGAGATGCCGGCCCTGGAGTGAGGGACAAGCCCCTGCCTGGGTGGAAGGAGTGAGGGATGGGGGCGGGATGTGGGGCAGGACATAAAACAGAAGGGGAGGTGCTTGGTCTCGAGTGGGGACCAGCTGGCTGCCTCGCTGGGGGCCTTCCAACCTCCACACCCACTTCCTCTGCTCCTCACGGAGGGACAAGTACAGAAGGGGCCAGGGGCCACCTCGGGCTCCCCTCACACACACTCGCCACAGTCGGTCAGAGCGGTGGCTTTCTTCTCCTAGAATCAGGATCCATAGAGCCCCTGGGGGTTGAGGAAAACACTTGCCTCCATTTTCATGGATTCGATGTTGGTCTCCTTCTGTTCTTTGCCTGTGGAGAGGGAAGAACAAAGGGACTGTCGGCAGAGTTACAGGAGTGGCTCAGAGGCCTCACCTTGTGCCTGGGGTCCCTGCCTCGGGGATAGGGCTTCTCCAACCATTTGGTCGCGCCTATGTCAAACCTGATGGCCTACTGTGTGCCAGGCATTATATCATGCTGGCCCCAGGACTCAGAGCGCAGCCAGGGCAGAAAAAGGACCTGGGCAGGGTTGGAGGCCCAAACCCAAAGGAACAACAGAAAAGCCAGGGCTGTGGTTTCTGGCCCATGGAGTGAGTCAGGCACACAGGAGGGTCTGGAAAGAGCCCCTTTGGCTACTCCCAGTCAAGAGAGCTCAATTACTGGAGGGGAGGCCAGACTTCGTGGTGTGGGGTGTGGCAAAGATGCTCTGGGGGTGGGAGGATGGGGGCGCATGGGGACTGGAGCAAGACTACTGAAGCAACTTTGTCTCTTTGAGACTCAGTTTCCTCATGTGGAAAATAAAGATGCTGGAAATGGTTTCTAAGGTGCTCCTGCAGCTCTCAACACCATGCTTCTACCATGAATATCTGCCTCTGTACCCCATTCTCAGGTCCCTGAGTTCTGTCTTTATTCTAGAAGCCTTGGATTCCCACTCTCCACAGTCGTTCTGTAATCTCTCCCAGCTTTTTCCTCGTTGAGGATAGGTACATAACCCTGCTAATGCTTCAGACAGCATTTCCCTGCTCCTCTTCCCCACGGTTCCTCAGTTGGCCTGGACTCCAGTTCCTGGAAGGGAAGGCTCCCCTGGGGGCTGAAGCCCCAGCAGTACAGCCTTTAAAGGTTGGGGCAGGGAGGCCTTATCCTCTCCTGTCCTTCTCCAGGTTCCAAGCTCCAGAAGGTCCTGGAGCTCCTACGCTGGTCCTGTCCCTCTCAGGTTCCTCACTAGCACACTCCAGAGTCTGCAGCCCTGCCTGGCTGTGGGTTGGGTTAATTATGCCTTCCAGCTTCCTGCTGGAGACTGGGGGTGCTGAGGCAGGGAGGCTGGGGTGTGTGTGTGGGGGGGCGGTGAGCCTCCTCTCACCTGGGCCCCAGAACTCCTTTGTCTGAAGCCAAGATTACTGAGCTTGGCCCCAAAGCAGGAAGGTCACTACGGCTGGCTCAAGGTCACTTGGGAGGCTGGGGGTAGGGGGTTTGTGGGCGGTGTGAAGGGGAGACAAAGAGCCCAAAACGGAAAAAACAGCCCTTCTTGCATCTCCTGGCTGTGAGGCGGAAACCAGCCACAGCACTGAAGGTCTCTGAATCCCCAGGCCCCTGAAGAGGCTGTTTCTTTCCCCCTCTCTCACTCACCGAGGGAGACCTGCGGCTCCACTCTGGGCTTCGATGACCTGGAGCCTGGGGACAGGGCAGGCAGGGCTGCACCTGCGGGTTTGCTGGGAGGTGTGGACCCCGCGGTGCCAGATGCCCAGGGCGCCGGGAGGAAGCGGGGGCGCGTGTTAACTCGCCAGCGCTGTGTACACAGCCGGCCTTTTAAGGTACGTCTCACCGGACTTTCCCTGTCGCTTCCTCGTGCTTCCTTTAGGCCCTCTAGCCTCACAACTGCCAGCCGCCCCCCACGCCCCTCAACTGTTTCTCGTGCCTTCTGGGGCAGGGCTGCCCCTCCCGCCCGCCTTCTCCGGGCCTCCCTCCTTCCCCGGGGTCCCCGCCCCCCAACTTCTCTCAGACCCCCGGCGTTCCACCCGGCCAGGCTTTGGGCCGGCCAGGAGGGGGCGCCCACCCTCGTATCACGCGGCGCCTGGGACCTTTCTTCCGGGGGACCCTCCGTGGCTTTTGGCTTTGTGGAGAATCCTCTGTTCACTAGAATTACCGAGAATCGGGGCTGAAAGGAATTGTCGAGATGATGGGGTACTTGTCTTGCCCTTCGAGGGGGAAACTGAGGCGCGGCGGGGGGGGGGGGGGCGGGGGGCCGGGGAGCCGAGGGACTTACTGCCAGAGCTGAGATTTCAGGGCTCCTGACTCCCAAGCCGGCTGTCTCCTTTTTACATCGCACCACCCTGAGGCTCCCCTCTTCCTCCTTCCCCAGCCCCCATGCTCCCCGAAACAGAACTACTTTTCCTCATGCGGTTTCCAACTGGCTTCTTTCTGGAATGTTCTCCCTGACAGATTCCGCGCATGCCCACTTGAGTGATATCGCACACACACTTTCCAGCCCGGCCCAGCAAAACAACCAACTGGGCTGCTTCAGAATGCAGCGCTTGTCCTGAGTCAGGGGGTGGTCAGCAGCTCTCTGGACAGTCCCTCTGCCGTCCATCTGCTCCCGGCCCAGACCCAGGGTCGCAGGCTGGGCCAGGTGGCTGTGCGTCTTCCAGGATGGCCCTGGCAGGCTTGGACATAACCCTGGGGCATCTCAGGTCCTGGGGGCAGGGGAGGCCAGAGTGCTTCTAACACTTACCTGCTGGTCTGAGGCTATACTCTGCCAGGGGGTCACCTCCAAATTCCCTTTAAAATGAACCAAAATCCCAATGACAGGACTGAGGTCAGGCTGGCCTCAGAGGGTAGTTACTAGCCGAGTACTAGTGTGTCAGTCTAAGCAGAGAGAAGCTCTGTGCTGACCCTCATCTGGCCCTTCACCAAGCTGTATAATCTCAGTAACTAACTTAACCTGTCTGAACCCTCAGTCTCCCCATCTGAAATATGGGGATAATAAAAGTCTTCCTTAGATGCTGGCAAGGATTAAATGAATTACATAAAGAGAAGGGCTTCTCAAAGTTTAATATGCCTCAGAATCATGAGGATCTCTTTCAAATGTAGATTCTGATTCAGTAGGTCTAGGGTGGGGCTGGAGACTCTGTATTTGTAACCTGCCAGGTGATGCCAGGAGACGCTGCTGGTCCATGGACCATTTTGAGTAGCAAGAACATAGAACACTCAACACATGGTTAATATTCAGTAAAAAAGAGAGCTACATTACCATCATTACTACTATCACCATGATGGCCTTAATGCTCGGAGTGCAGGAGCAGTTCCAAGGCCACCACCTGCCTGTCCAGGTGGCTCTTGTCCTTATTACTCATCATCTCCCCTGTTCCTCCTTTCTCCTGGCTGTACTATCAGGATTTGGGGCTCCTACGTGCACACAGGAGGGTGCCCAGGCCAAGACTGCTTTAAAGTCCTCCATGTTTCCTGTGTAGGAAATAATGAGAGGGATTCCGGGAGAGACAGATGGGGCCCCTGAAAAGACCATGGCCAAGTCACTTTCTCCCTGGGGCCTCAGTCTCCTTCCTTCTTGGAACCAAGCAGCTGCGTATGCATTCTATGGGGCTGACTGCTGGACTGGTGGCCAAGCCTCCAGTAGGCCACTGCCCACCCCTCTAGGTACCAGCTCACCAGTCTCCGCATCCAGGCAATTCACCGTGACCTTCAGGGATCCCAGCTCTGATCCCTGCCAGCATCTCCACAGCCTCAATAGCTGAGGCCACACAGGAGTGCTCCAAGGCCAAATTTTGGAGATCAAGGACACACGGGACGTTCTCACCCACTGCACTTTGTACTAAGAGTCTGAGAAGGATCCACTCAATGTGCAAAAGTCCCAAACCCAGGAGTCACCCTGACATCATCTCTGCCCGGCCCCCTCCTGTCCCAGGCGCTTATCCACAGCTCTCCAGATCTGCCATCCTCCCCTCGGCGCCTGATTGCTCATCCTGCTTCCCGGCCCCTCTGTTCCATCCCAGGATCCAGATGGCAAAGGGATCTTTTCAAAACGTAAAGCGGATCATGTCACCCCTCGAGAGGGCAGCCTTGAAGCTGCGCTAGCTGTATCTGCTGTCCCCCTGTCAAACACCCTTCTCCCTCCCTCCCCCCATTCCACACACGTGTGGGTTTCTGTCACGTCCCTGGATACCCTGCTCCCTCCCACCTGTTCTCACCCCCTCCCTGCGCTTCCCCTCCCCTGGTAAACCCCAGCTCATCCTTCTGCTTAGGTGTAACAGCCCAGCTTGTCTGGGGCTCCTCTGTTACAGTTCCTGAGAATCATGTTTATTTTCTCTTCGAGAACTTATCTCTGTGTATAAACACACACTTGTAAGTGTGCATTTCTCATTAATGTCCATCTCTTCAGTGGATCGTTGAGGTCCTCCAGGGCAAGAACCAGGTTTTTGTTCATGATAGCTTCCCCAAATCCCGGCACACGTCAAGTAAGTGTTTAATAAACCCCTATTGACCAACTAGAGGAGTTGCTCCTGAGAACGGAGGACAGGGAAATCCCAAACCGAAAGCAAACTCTCACGAGTTAAGAGCAGCCTCACAGTGCTGGCTCCATCCCAACAGGCAGGAAGGCCTGCCCCAGCCCTGGGCCTCAGCTGGGTGCAAGCTATGGTGGGGTCCCAGGAGCTGCCTGTTTGGTGGGCAGGGCCGGTGGGTTCCCAGTTCTGCTCTTGTATATCTGGCCTTTGTAAAGGGAGATGGCGTTTTCTCCCTTTCTTCCTGTTTCAAATCAGGCCGCATGGCCACTCCTCTACGTGTCAGGACACATCCCCAGAGGTGCTGAGTTCAGGACCAGCCGCCACATCAATCCCACCCCCCAGAACAGCAGGGGGCATGGGAAGGGCACACAGACTCTGAAGCTAGAGACCAAGACGAATGAATTCCGAATCTGCCAACAGGCTTGGGGTCCCTGAGCAAGTCACTACATCTCATTAAGCCTTGATTTTTTCCCACCTTAAGATGAGGCTCATAATACCTCTTGAAGAAGACTGAGAGAGTAAATAAAACCACAGATGCAGAATGAGTACCTCAGAAAGCCCTTTGCACGTGGTGGGGGCATCGTAAATATTAGTTGAATAGTAAATGAATGAAAGATTTTTTTTTTTTAAATAAATTGGGAAATCTCTTCTGGAGATGCTCTCTACCCTGCATGAATATGAGGTTTGGAAGCATGCGAAATTAAGTCACGCCAATTAATCGATTGATTCACTCCCCATCATGTACTCTTGGAAGGAAGGCATTCTGAAATTAAAATGCACATATGCAAAACAACCTGGCAGGGCCCTGGGAGGATCAAACGTGATAATGTATGAGAAAGCGCTTGGTAAACTGTGAAGCCCTGTACAAATGCTAGTTGTCCTCATTACTAACATGTTTACAGTTCTGTTGGCCCTGAAATCGCTGGCTTAACCTGAAAGAAAAAAGTGGGCAACTTTCCAGGGCTCCAGGGCTCCAGGGCTAGGCCAAAAAGTCCCTAGAGGAAGAGGTCTGGGCTGGGCAGTGCACACCCCACCCCCACCTGCCCTACCCCTCCCTGACTCTGTCACCACTGAACTTCAGTCCCGTCTGCTTAACTGTGGTGGGCTTAGGACATCTGCACTGGGAAAGGCTGACGGCGATTATAACACCCACAAGGGCACCTGCTGCCCTCGAGCGCCCAGGCCAGGGGCTTCCAATGTGTGGATCCCTAAGAGCCGCACGTCTTGTAGAAGAGTGAGCAGGCGCGGCCAAGGCTGATGGAAAGCAAAGAGAACAACCGGCCTGTGGGGAGACAGCCATCACCCCAGTTCAGCAACCACTAGCATTCTGCAAACTCACTGTCGTACCAAATCTAGTTTGGTTTTTTTTTCCATGAGAAGCCCAAACTCCAGATTTTTATGTGAAATTTCTTGATTTTGAAATATTGGCAATTAATTTTCTTTTTAATGTTTAAAATACTGCCTGGGTCAAATAAAACGTGCGTGGGCTATATCCAGCCAGTAGCCTCCAGGGCACACAGCCTTAGCAAGTAGACCTTCAGCCACCACCCAGCAGGTGCCTCCTGGGACCTTCCAGGCCCTGAGTTCTAACCCTCAGGGGGATCCCAGCCAGCCCTGCAGAGGCTTCCCCCCTTGTGCCCGGGACTTACCCTCTTCTGCAGGGGCTCCCCGGCCATCCTTGGGGGTGCAGCAGCCATTCTCTACAGCTCTGGAGGCTTCGGGCGGGGTCTCAGTGGCACCCTCTCCCTCTGCTGGGGCCCCGCCCTTCTGCCCTCCAGCGGGGCTCCCCTCCTCTGGCTGGGGCTCACTCCGCTTCTCCAAGTCCCCGTTGGGTAACAGCTCTGAGGGGCCTGAGTCTTGGGCCATGGACAGGGACTTGGAGGTCACGGCGGGGTCCTTCGGTGTGTCACTGCTTTCCACCTGCAAAGATAAACATGAAGGGAGCGTTAGACCAGTGGTTTCAGCCCCTCATTGACCCATTGGAGATTCTGGTGAAAATTACGTCTGTCCAGAAAATGGTGTTCACATAAATGTGTATGCAGTCAAACACACTCACAATTTTTTCTCTCAGATTCAAGGGCTTCACCCTCTGAAGTCAAAAGGTCTGTGGACTCCAGTGAAGAAAACAGGAAAATGTATGAGAAAGTGCTTTGTAAACTGTGAAGCCCTGACAAGTGCTAGTTGTCTTCATTACTAACATGTTTACAGCTCTTTACCCCATCTCACAGCACCCCCACTCACTGAAGTGATGGGGAGGTCCCCAAGTCTTCCCTGTGGCCCCCACTGAAAAGGAATGCTCCTCATTTTATCCCCACTTCAAACCAGGACACTTCCCCAGAGGATTCCAAGTAACCCCGGGCTGATTTGACTCCTGTGTCAACGCCCCTCTGGCTGTCCTCTTGAGCTGCTGCCTGGCATGTGGAGTGCGAGGGTGAAAGGGGGGCCTCCTCTCCCCCAACCTGAGCACTGTTCCTTCCCTCAGCTTTGGCCCCACAGCCTCTCGAGGGTGCTCAGACCCCAGGAGAGCCAAGTCCCCCCTGCCAGAGCACACAGTGGCCTGCAGCAAGTCTGGAGTACATGGTGCCATGTTCCCCTCCAAGAGGAAGTGTCGTGCTTTGTCCCCAGGAGTCTCAGAACTGAGCTTGCTACAGGAAACACACTGAGAGTTGTCATAACCGTCCCTCCTAAGTGTCACTGCACGGTGGGCGAAGCTCCCTCTCACCCGTTACCCCTCAGAGCACCCGGCCTCCTGGGGAGGCTCCCAGAGACTTTTGTGATTAGCTCGAGGTCACACACCTTGTGAGGACAGAGCCTGGCGAGCATCTGGCCCTTGGCCATCCGGGGGCAGGTAGGCCAGGACATCTCAGAAGGGACAGAGGTGTCCTCTCAGGGCAGGAGAGACACGAGTCCCCCTGTGCTTGGCGCTCTGCCACACCCGCAGGCACCGGACCACCCGCCGCAGCCCTGTCTGCCGGCTCCCCTGCAGAATTGGTGGAGGGCAGGCGCGGCACAAGCTCAGCAAAAGCCTCAGGAAGGTGCTGCTCAAGAGTGTGCCTCAGTTTCCCCACCTGTTTTCTGTTTATAAAAGCCAGTCACATACAAAAATTCTAACCACACAAAAATGAATAGCATTGAAAGGTTAAAGCCCCTATTTCAATTCCCTGCCTCCAGAATCACTCCCCACAGGTGAACCATCATTAACAGTTTGGCGAGTATCTTTTCTCGACTTTTTTCCCTGTGCATCTACAGTCATACATAAGTTGCGTGTTTATACACACGTATTTACACACACATCCAGATCCAGAATTTTTTTTTCCCCCCTAAGAAGGGATCATATGACTTATCCTGTTCTGCAACTTGCTTTTTCACTTCGCAAGCACAGCGGGCACCTCTCCATACCAGCGCGTATGGATCTGGCTCACTCTGCCTTGGCTGCTCAACATTCTATTGAAAGGATGGTCCTTAATTTATTCAAACCGTCTCCTAGTGGTGAGCTTTGGGCTGACGGGCTTTCTGTTGCAGAGAACCTCTTGCACTTACGGCTCTCTGCACCTGTGAATTTCCATAGGCCAGAGTCTTAGAAGTGGCCTGGCTGGGGAAGAGGGTCTGCCCATCCAAGTGTGAGGAAAGAGATCCTGCCAAACTCCCTCCAGATAGCTATACCCCTGAAGAACGTACTCCAAAGCCTGACGGAGCGCTGGGTTCCCCAGCCCCTCCCTGGCAGGCCCCGCAGTTTCCAAGGCGGCTTCTGCCCCAGGGATCCACACTCTCACCAGTGAGCCCACTGCTGTACGGCGAGGAAACCCCAGAGGCAGCAAAGAGGGACAAGGGCCTTGGAGAAAACAACAGAAATAAAAGCCAGAGTCTGCCCTGGAGGAGGTTCCCTACACAGAGCAGCCTGAGGGCATACAGAGGGACCTCGAGGCCTGGCCAGGCTGCTTTCTCCGGGGGAGGGGAGCATGTGGACCGGCTTGGGCAGGCCTGCTTCCAGGAAGAAACCCTACCACGGAAGGCTACACATGTGTGTGCGCCTCAGCAGTGGGGGTGGGGTGGGGTGGGGTCGGGGGGCGGTGCTGGAGGAAGAGGTAGGCCTCGGGGTGGGGTGGGGAAGGCAGAAGTCCTCCACCAGGCTTGGGCACTGGAGGCCGAAGCCAGCAGAGCTAGAAGGCCAAACACGGACAGCAAGCAGGCCCTGTCCCTCTCCTCGGTGGCAGCCCCATGTGTCTCACACACACACTCTCTCCAGGACTCAGGAGGTCTTTTCCACCTCCCTATTCAAACCAGTGGGCTCTCTGGCCTGGAACTCCCCTCTTCGGATGAATCCTCTCAGTCCTCAAGCCTCCTGTGTGTGACACAGTCGCGTGGCCCAGGCAACTGGAGTGCCGGGCACGCCTGGAGTGGGGAGCCTGCGGGGGGGCTCTGCCCCCCAGGTCCTGCTGTGCCACCGCTGGAGCCCCAGAAATGGCGCTCCCAGGAGGAGGGAGTTGCGGGGTCCTGCTGGCCGGGCTGAGAAGTTTGGGTCAGCGGCACCAATCTCTTACCATAGCCGTGTCCTCCTTTCCTCTACCCACTCGCTTCACCACACACACCTCGAGTCAGGGTAGGCTCCCAGCCCCGCAGACTGCTCAGACAATGCCGCTGTCACTTACTTCCTGCCCGGGGGCCACACCGCCTCTTCTCACCCTGGGACTCAACTTCCTGTTGACTGCCAGCTCCAGAGCATAGAGACCCAGGACTACCTGCTCTGAGACCCGACCCAGCCCTGGGGCCCGAGCCACCGTGACTGGAGACCCCTCTCAGGCCTGCCCCGGAGGGACCCCCAGTCTGCAAGAGGGTGAGACACGCCATCCTTCCAGAGGTGGGTGGAGGAGGCGTCAGGGGAAGCTCTGCACAGCTCCAGCCCCGGGAGGATGGGTTCAGGTGGGCTGAAATCTGCCCTGATCTCACCATTCCCCCTCACCCCCCTTCCCCACCAGCCTGAGTCAGCTGGAGTTCTGGGCTTAGGGGAGCTGCTGACTCCTACCACCGTCAACTTGAGATCCATCTAACCCATGAAGAACTACCCCCTCACCCCCAGCTACTAGTGGGCCCTCACTCTCCCTCTCTCTGAGGCGTGGAAACTGGGCAGGTCAGATCCACCCAGAAGAAACCACTGAGAGGAAGGAAGGAAGGAGGTCCACAGTGGGGAGCTGGATGTCCCATCTCAGGTGAGAAGAACAGACCTGGAAGCCGCCTGGAGCGGCCACCCCAGCCCGGCCTGCGCCCTCCTGATTCCGTCTCCTCTGCTTCTACCTCCTCTCAGCCCCCTCCTCTCCTCTGTGGCCACTAGCCGCAGAGGAGGCACGGGATCGCTTTACTGGGTTAGACTGGACGTTGGAGTAGGGCACCTGGCAGCTCTTTAGTATTCACAATGAATTCCTTAATGCCAAAGACCAGGTTACAGTGAGAGCATCCAGTCCACACGTCTAGAGGGAGTCTCAACTTTGTTGCATGTCAAACGTAATTGGTTAAAGGTCTGGTTTTGTTTGCTTTTTCTCTTTACTACTGCCTTGAGTGGAGGAGACACAACACACTCTGAGACACTCATTTCTTCTGTGGGGGGAGGGGTAGCAGCCCGGCCCTTTTCAAAGGCGCCACCAGCAGCTGTAGGTGACAATTTCTCCTTCCTCTGCTTCTCACCCACGGAGGCGGGGAGAGGGGGTCAGGAGTGGTGGCAGGAGGGGAATGGGAGCCATGGGCCCCCTCACTTCTCTTCCTTTGGGTGGGTGGGCACAACAGAGTGGAGTAAAGCTAGACTCCAGCACCCACTGTGCACCTACCTGCCCCCCCACCCCCTGCCACATGCCTCACTCTGGGTCTTCAAGCCCGGCCTACCACCTCCTGAGGCCCCCTCAGAGTTTGCTGGCCTTTGCCTTCCTTCCAAGCAAGACCCCTCCATCCCAAGATAATGCCTCCTGCTTCTCTGCTGCCTATCTGCTCCTTGGACCTCTCCTGTGAGCAGCTTATTCCAAGCAGTGAAGGCAGTGGTTCTCAGCTGGGGTGGATTTTGCCCCCCAGGGGACATGTGGCAATATGTCTGAGACATTTTTGGTCACCACACCGTGGGGGTGGCGGGGGTTGGGGGGAGGCACGGACTGTGGCTTCTGGTGGGTAGGGGCCTGGGGTGCTGCTAAATACCCTACACGACAGCCCCCAACACAGAAATTATGCAGCCCCAAAGGGGGCGGGTGCTGTTGTTGAAAAGCCCTGGGCTGAGGACAGGGGCACGGACACAGGGACCTCATCTAAGGACCCTTTTTTCAAAACTTTTTAAAAAGTTGTAAAATATATGTAACAGAGAATCTACCATTTTACCCATTTTCAAGTGTACAATTCAGTGACATTAAGTACATTCACACTGTCGTACAACCATTACCACCATCCATCTTGAAAACATTTTCATCATCCCAAACTAAAAGTCTGTACCCTTTAAACAAAAATCTCCCCATTTCCCCTCCTAGCCCCTGGCAACCACTATTCTACTTTCTGTCTTCTAAGGAATATTTTAAGTCTGTCTGTCTCTCTCTCACACACAAACATACACCCCTGGAAGGCATTTGTGTCAGGCCCCGCTTGCTTTTTAAGGCCCTCAGCCTCACCCTTTTCCCAACCTCTGCCCCCCAAGAGCCCCCGTGGAGGCTGGCCCTGCAGTCCACTCCAGCATTCACTCACATCTCCCAGTCCACCACACACCACATTTGTTTACAAAGCACTTTCACACCCTATCTCATTAAAGCACTCCTCACATGGTACCTAATTATTTGTTTACCGTGTGTCTCCCTCCTAGGCTGTGAGCTTTGCCTTATTTATCTTTTTATTTCTCTTCCTTCCAACCACTCCACTGACAGCTCCCCAGTACTAAGCAGAGGGCTTGGCATAAAGATGCTTAGACAATTAATAAATGTAATTATTACAGTTATCCCGATGGGTTATGTTGCTCTCACTTTTCCAAAGAAAAAGGCGCCACAGTTTGCCCTCCAGTCACACACCTTCTAAGTGCTAAAGCTTCCAGAATGACCCAGGTACAGGAGAGGCATTCGAAAGCTGGCCTCCCCACCTGGGTTGAGTCTCCGGAAAAGCCAACCTCAAATCCCAAGGGCTGCAAGGAGGAAAAGGAGGCTTTGATGTGCCTGAGCAGGGCCAGGGAAAGGCTGCCGGCTGTTTCCTTGGCAGCAGCCACCACAACGAAAGGCCAGAGGCGAAGCAAGAAGGAACCTTCTGCAGTGAACCTGTTCAGGCCAAAGCCAATTCCCCAGCCCCGCCCCCCACGCCCTGCTCCCCTCCCTCTCTGCTGGAAGTCTGGACCAGACCCCAGAACGCCCACCCGGTTTCAGAAGGTGAGGCCTTGTCTCCCAAGGTGGGGCAGAGCGCTGAGGCTCCAGATAGGGAAGTGATTTTTGAGGCTTTTTACAGTTATAATACTCACACACACACACACACACACGACTCACACACACTGGCAAGTTAAGAGGTGATGGAAGTAATACATGGGAGATAGGGCCCAGGGCCCAGCTCTCCAGCACAGCCTTGGCATGCAGTCTTACCTGAGCTCAGGTGTGGAGGGGGGAGACCCAGGGATCCTGCCTCTCCCACTGCAAGGCCCTGAAAGTCGGAGCCAGGTCCTGGCCTGGCTCTGGGCACCTGACTCACCCTCTCTTCCCATGCCAGGAGCCGCTGCTGAAAAAGGCCTTCACTCCCGGAGGAGGGAGGCCCTGAGGCTAGCAGATGTTGGGCGGCCTCACCTCACCCTCCCATCTTCCTGCCCTCCTACCCCCACCCCCAAATGGCCATTGTGCCTTTAAGGCCCTTGGCAGCAGTCAGCTCTGTGCCAGCCAGGAACCCTGGCGTCCCGCCAGTTACGTCTTCTTGATTAAAGACACACAGACACACAATCATATGTGCAGACACACAAGGAGTGCACCCATGGCCCAGAGACATCTGCTCACCGGCCATAGGACAGAGCTGTGCTCAGATGCCCCAGAACGATGTCAACAAACACACACCAGCATCCCCTCTCCACCCACACCCACTGTTCATCCAGTCCTTCAGCTGCTGCAGGCCCATCGGGTCCCCACCAAGCCCTGGATTTTCCCAGCTTGACTCTAATTTCAGGAAACAGCCGAACTGTCCACGTAAGCAGGGCGGCCCTGTCCCCTAAGCGCTGGCACTGGGCCCAGGCTCCCCAGTCTCCTCTGTTCCAGGCCTTCCTGCAGCCCCTTCCCCTGGCCACTGTCTGCTCTGATTGGCCGGAAGTGGCCTTGAGGCAGAGAGAGCCAGAGAGGTCCCCCGTGCCCACTCCCGAGAGAGGCTCTACATGCCTCCCTGCCCAGCCTTCCTGGGGTGATTGGAGTTGGGCCCCAAGACTTTGGAAGCAGGACCTTGACCCTTCCAATTTCCTTTTAGCCAGTGGAGTAGCTAAAAGGGCCACCGGTGGGGTCAAGGGACAGGAGGACCAGAGGCCAAAGAGGGCCAACTCTGGCAAGTCTGATCCCCCAGGCTGCATGCGACTTCTAGGTCCTACCGTTCCTCTCACCAGAGGCCGGGAGCTGCCTTCCCACCCACCCCCCGAGATCTCTTCAGTGTGTGTGCGTGTGTGTGTGCACGCACACTTGCAACTCAGGACGGAGGAGAGAACTTCAGGGTGCGGACATCTCAGAGGTCACTCAGCCGGGGCCCCTGCTGGCTGTGACACACGGCTGTGAGAGTAAGCATGGACCTGGTGAGTGCTGGCCCACCCGGGGTTCTGCTCTCAGCCAGCGACACCTGTCCACCTGGAAGAGGGCCTGGCTGTGGCTCTTTGAAGTCATACTCAAAGGATTTTAGGGTGAGTTGGAGGCTGCCTTGAAAAAGCCATTATGTGGAGAAGATCCCACGTAGTATTTAAGTCAACCTCTTTTGAAGTTTCTTCTGTTTTTCAGCCTCTACAGTCAGGCCTTGGGTGACAGGTTCGGTGAGAAGGGAACTCACCATGGAAAATGGGGCTTTCTTTTCTCCGCTTCACCTACCTTTCTAAAGTTTCTTTGGGTGTCTCCCCGCCCACCCCCACCCACCCCCGCTGGGGTTTGCTCATCCTGCCCCACCCGATGCCGTGACTTCATAGCTTTAATCACATCCCGACTCAGCCTTTGTCTCTCCAGACTGGAGGGCCGTAATCTCTCTTGTCTGTCCTCACTTGGCAGCCCTGCCTTCCCCTGGATCGCTTTAGCTGCCCTTCTCTGGAGATCTTCCAGCTTCGTTACATCTTTCTTGAGGTGGCAGAACTGAAATGCACAGAATTCTCTAGGTGAGGATGATGAAAGAAGACCGACGTCAACAACTCTGCCCCAAAGCGTTCACGGAAGGTCCCTGCCACTGCGGGAGTGCGGCAGGTGTAGCTCAGGCTCCCAAGAAGCCCACGGGGTCCTAGGAAGCCCTCAGGGCTCGGGACCCGAGGGAATGAATGCCTCTTGCTGGAGGTGGCCTGGGACGTGTGGCTCCAGGGAAGGGGCAAGGGAGGGATGAAAATAAGCAGGGGTTTTCGGGAAAGCAAAATGGAGATTCTGGGATTTCACTCAGATGCTTCCCCGGTAAGACCAGCTATCTAGAGTGGCCTCTGAAAGGGGCCCTGCCAGACCTTCCAGAAGTCTCTGTCTCTGGCAATAACACTGTTGCCATCCCTGGAGGCCAGCAGCACCTTCCCTTCTCTCCCTCGTCTGCAGCCCAGCAGTGCAGGCCCTACCCATTCTGTCCCATCACGGCTGCCCCCAACCCAGTAGACTCTGGACATATTTTCTGGCCTCATCACCCTATCTCCCTGCATTCTTGTGCACTCAAACTGTCATGCTCACAAATGCCAGAGTGACCTTCCCAAAACTTGACTCCCATCACTTCACACCCCACGCCGTCTCAAAACTTCTCTAGATAAACACAACGTATTTTCAAGAGGATAAAATGTAAACCCTCAGGCTGCCTGCAAACTACCTCTCCAACCAAGATAGGTGTTCTTAAATGAAACCTCCATCCACTCAGCCCAGCCAGTCTGCTCACAGTCCATCCTCTCCCTGCCACATGGGTCCTCTCTCTGAACATGCTGCTCAGGAGGGTCCCAAGTGGGAAAATCTACTTTCCCCTTCCAGGGATCACCTCCCTTCGAAAGTCCAGCCCCTCCCCACAACATCTCTTTGGCACTTCAGGCGCAGACCTCGGACCAGGCTCTTGGGTACCGGATGCCTCCATGAGTGTTGATCTGACGGACCAGCTGTGGGAACAGCAGAGGCGTCTGCAGGGCACAGTTCCCAGAAAAGTCTCTGCCCTCCTGAGAGGCCTGCCAGCCCTGTTTTCCCCCAACCCTTCAAAAGCATGAGGAGACGGGAGTGGGCAGCCGTGTGCCTGATGCAGGCTCACAGGCAGGGACACCCCCTGAGGGGCTAGGGCCCAGGAATGGGAGACACCCTTTCAGAAAGTTTTGTGCATAAAAACAAGGGGCGCCAAGTCACTGAGTCAAGGTTCCAGAGGTAAGTAAAGGAGCCCTTCGAACCTGGACACAAAAAGCGCTGTCTTCAGAAGCAAAGGGATCTATTAGGTGGGAAAATGAGCCAATACTGCAAACTCTCAATAACCAAGTTAAAAGGTTCTCAGCTAGCTTCCCTGTTGGCTTAGACTGTTAAGATTTGACTTGTAATGCAGGAGACCCAGGTTCGATCTCTGGGTCAGAAGATCCCCTGGAGAAGCAAATCCTCTGGCTACCCACTCCACTATTCTTGCCTGGAGAATCCCATGGACAGAGGAGTGTGGTGGGCTACAGTCCATGGGGTTGCAAAGAGTCAGACACTACTGAGCAACTTACACAACAGCTGGCTTAAGCTGCCATGGGACAGACTCCCAGCTTCACACAGCTTACACCCTCAAATCCTTCACTCTGAAGTGGGGCAGTGTGGCCCTTGTGAGCTCACTCACTGGGGCACTGTGTTGGAGGTTCCGCCTGCAAAGAGGAGTGAGTAACACTGGCTTTGGGCCGGTCTGGCTGAGCTCAGCGCCTGCTCCCAGCCCCCTCCTCCCCTCCCCCTCCCTCCCTTTCTGGGTTATTCTTAGCAAGAAGTGACCTCAGAGTGCTCCCACTGAGCAAAAATAACCTTGGAGGAAGTTGATGGGTATAAATCTTCAATGAATAAGTGTATCTACCTAGTAAACAGGGCAGGGAGCCCCAAAGGACCAGTCCCCCACCAGGGTCTGGTGGGCAAGGGCAGATACTGTCCCTCCTAGAGTCCCATGTGTAACCAACCCGAGGGACAAAGTTGGTCGCAGGGCCGTCTGGGCCTGCGATCAGGCAGGAACCAGCTTCAGACACCCTAACTTGTTACTCTCAATGTCCTCGGAGCTGGAGAACAAGAAGATACCTCTTCCTCCCAGCCCGACACTCGCACCCACATGCGGGCCTCCGCTCTCCGGCCAGGGGCGACCAGCCCCGCATGGTGCTGTCCCCTCCGCGGGTCTTGAGAACTGGCCAGCTAGCAGGCCCTGCACGCAGGTGCCAGCTCCCCTCCGAGGCCCCGCCCAGCCCTGTGGCTGGCTTCCTGTTTCCTGTTGCCGCGGGGGCCCTGAGCATCCTGGCTCCTAGGCCAGTGCCACAGACCGACGCCGCCGCCTGGTTGAAACGGGCCCACCTCTTACTCCTCAGACCACCCTTCCGCTTAGCCACAGGCTTACTAGTATGTGGGTCAGTCGCCCTGCTCAGTTCTGTTTCATCTGGATGCTTTTTAGACCAGGTCTACACATGTTTTCAAACAGCCCGGCCTTCGTATATTACCTTAAAGTGAATTTAGGGTACCCAGTCTCCCAGGTGGTGAGACTGGAGTGGTGAGAGAGGATGAGCACCCCGGGCTTTGCAGCTGGGACGCTGGAGGCCAAGTCTAGGTCGTCCTCTCTGAATCTCGGTCTCTTCCTCTGACTGTGGGGACAGTCACGACAGCAGCCCCCACCTCCCCATACAGGTTTGCTGTCAGCATCAAATGAGGCCCATGGGGGTAGAAGGCCTTCATAGGCAGTCGAGCCCTGTGCCGCTCTTAGCCTTTCTTCAGGGTTGCCAGTCTCAGTGAGCAGGTACCCAGTGCAACGGGAAGGGGTGGTACACCTCTGAATGGAAGATCTGGTGGAAGCGACACACTCTCACCACCAGCTTTTCTGTGCGAAAACCCAGGCTTTGGTTTAGGTATCTTAGATTCCCAATCCATCAGGGAATGATACTTCTGTAAAACACAAAATCGTGCCTGTGGATGTGGTGACAGTATCAAGTTGATATAAAGGTTTCTAAACTGATTCTCAACTTCTGTACAGACCAGGGAACAAACAGCTCTCAGACTGGTGCTTCTCCGTCAGGTGTGTGGACCCAGGTCCGGGATCGCAGGGCTGTTATCTTGTTTTAGTTCTTTGTGTTCATTTTAATTTAACAATTGGTTTAAAAGGGAGGGCCAGCGTGGCTCACGATGGCTGCCCTGGGCTTCATTTGCAAGACAGGCTTCGGTGGGCTGTGACACTGGGTGGGCAGAGAGCAGGTAAGGCTGCCAAGAACATCAGAACAAATGTGCCCAGGGTGCTCAGGGAGCAGCAAGCTGACGGGGTTTCTTTGGCAAGAGATGGACGCTGAGCACCCATGCAGAAGCAGGAGAAGTCACGTGGTGAGGAGCCAAACGAAGTGTTCCAGGTCTCATCCCATGAGAAATGGAGCCCCTGGAGATTTTTTTTTTTTTTAATATTTAAGTTTTAGCTGCACTGGGTCTTCATTGCTGCACACAGGCTTTCTCTATTTGTGGCAAACAGGGGCTGCTCTTCACTGTGGTGCTCAGGCTTCTCACTGCAGTGGCTTCTGTTGCGGAGCACGGGCTCTAGGTACACGGGCTTCAGTAGTAGCAGCATTCAGGCTTAATTGCTCCACAGCATGTGGAATCTTCCTGGACCAGGGATCAAATCCATGTCCCCTGCATTGGCAGGTGGATTCTTAACCATTGGACCACCAGGGAAGTCCCCCTGCAGATTCTTGAACAGCAACGTGCCCCAAGCTGTATTTACTGTAATTATATGTGGCCTCCTCTCAAACACATTAGGTTGAAATAAGTCTTATTTATTTGGCAGGTGCTCAGTTGGTGTAATGTGTTTGTGGCCAAAAAAGAGAGGGCTGGGGGTGTTTAGAGAGATGCTGCAGGCAGGTGGGGCCCGGTCTGGAAAGGACACAGCCAGGAGGCTGATGCAGGAGAAAGTGGAAGGTACCCAGAGACAGGTAGGTCTTGGGGGCAAAACCTAGAGACCCTGGGTGGGGAATGGCGAGGACACCACTGGATATACCTGATCCCTTCCTGTCCAGCAGTGGGTGTGCAACATTGGCACAAATCAAGAGCCCGCCTGCAGCCAGGTTTTCCTCTCGTGCTTCCCAGCACTGCCTGCTCTGTTCCACCTGCCAGGGTTTGAGCCGAGCCCACCACTCCCTGCCCAGTTCCCAGGCTTAGCTGGATGACACACACTCAGCTGCCTTAAAGCACCCTGGTCAACCCGTTCCCAGGATCACAGCTTTACCAGGTCCCCAGAAACCCACCCTGCTGTGCTCCTTGGCTGGGGAGGGGAGGAGGCCTGGGCAAGCATCGGCTCTGCAAGAGGCCCGGGAGACCGTGGACTGGCCCTGGGCTGCACCACAGACTTCCCTTATGCAGGCTCCCTTCGGGGTCAATGGGGCTGCTGCCAGGAAAGACCGGCTGGCTGTTCTCTGTGCCCTGCAATGTGCAAGGGTCCCTGTCACAACGCTGCTTTGGATCCCCTGCCTCCCCAACCAACATTGCCTCCCCGTGCTCCATCCCCCTTCCCAGGGCCTCTCTTGGGAGTCCAGGTGGCTTCAGATGTCAGTGAGGACTGGACCACAGCAACACTGGCCTGCACAGGATGTGTGCACCTCCCAGGGAGTTCTGAGAGGCTGATGCCAGGCTCCCACACGAAAGGCCTTCTAGACCCTGGCCCACTGGCCCCTGTGGGGGCCAGAGGGGCAGGCTTGTGACACTGTGCATTTGGAGCCCACCTTGCTGTTTGCACAGCATCCGTGGAGGTGGACAGGGCAGGTAGGGCTGGCAGCCATATTTTTTCCAACAAGGAAGAAAAAGCTCAGAGAGGTTCAGTAACTTGCTAAGGTCACACAGCTGGCGAGCAATAAATCCAGCACTGCTGCTTCCGTTCCACGTAAGGACAGGACCGACTTTGGCTGACCATTGGCTCTTTGGTATTTTAACCCATTTAATTTTCCCAGGGGTCTAGGGGGAATGCATCCTTATCATCTCTATTTTTCAGAAGGGGAACCCAAGGTTCAGGCGGTGACTTGTTCAAGGTCACACAGGTGGTCAGTGGTGGAGCTGAGATTCAAACCCAGGTCTGCTGGATTTTAAAGACAGTGCTTTTCCTTCCCTGCTGGGCCCCTTTTCCAGGCCAAGGTGTGTGACCCACTGACCCTTCATCCACTGGGCTGTGCACCCCCCTTCCCTTTCTTCATCCAACTCTGGACACACACTTGGGCCTGACTTCCCTGTACCCGCTGGTTCAAGGACCTCCCCCACCTCTCAGTGATGTGCCCTCCCTCTGGTTCAGGGACTCACAAAGATGAGTCAGAGGGCTGCCAGTTCCATTTGCTACAGGTGGCGGCTCCCACCCCTAGCGCCGGAAAGTAAGGGTGGAGCATGCTCTGCAGATCACAGGTACATGCATGGCTCAGATACGGAATGACCGATGGGTACTGACTCCATCGGCACTGTGCCCCTCCACTTTCCCCGACAAGATAGTCTATCTGGGGGGTGGAGTGGAGGGGCACCCAGGAATCTGGAAGTGCAGCCTGGAGTCTGCTGCAAGCTGGAAATCCCTTTGAAGTCCCCAGTTTTATCTTTCAACTGCCTGTGCATTTTTCATTCCAGGCCATAAAATATCCATGTTTGCTTGAATATTAAAAGTGTTCAAATTACTTACCAGTTAAATGACTTAACTTCTGCCCTCTTCCGCTCCAAATCTCCGAGCAGCATTGGCAGCGGTGCACTTCAATGCCCCACAGGTTCCCAAACCTCCTGACTCCGAAAACCCCGTCACCTGCAGTAGGTGTAGCCCTCCCTCCCTCATTGCAGCCACCGTTCACTCTACTCTCTGCCCCACGGAAGAAAATCCTGCTCCTCTGAGAACATGTCCTTGAAGGGCTGAGTTACAATTAACGTGGGGCTCCTGGCTCCTCCTTACCTTCTTGCTCCAAGTTTCCCATTCTCAGCTGGAAGGGACGAAAAGAAAGGAACCAGCTGTCGTTGGTGCTGGCAAATAACTACTGTTCTGCCTCTGAGTTTAAGGCATAAGGAAGGCAGGCTCCTGCAGCCCCCGGGCCCTGCCCCACAGAGCACTTCTCATCTTGGGCAACCCAGGAGCCTCGCCCTGGAATCCGAGGCAATGGCACCCAGAAGCTGGGGTTCTCTACTTCGACTAGACTTAAAACAGTGCCCAGCCCTCCTTCTCTCTGACAAAAGGACTCAAGAGCCTGCATGTCTTCCCTACTCACTTTGATCAGACTTCCAGACTTTAGTCCCCTTCATCCAAGTTCTCCAGGTGGGACGGAGGCCCAAGGTGGGTGTCTGGATGGGGAGGGAGGGGCCCATGCTGGCAGGCCAGGGAAAAACAAGTCCTACCCTCTTGCTGCCCTTCTAGAAAGAAGGTGGGAGTCAGGGGCCTGCTTCAAGTCCCACAAGATCCATAATGCAAGTCCCCTGGCCTCTGGGGGCATCCAGTTCAATGTAGAAAATAGGAAAGTTGTGGGAGTGGTTTTTGGGTCCAGAGAATGGGGAATGGAATTGGGCTCTTAACAGCTGGAGGGGTGCACCCCATCCCGCAGTCTTAGTGTGCCAAGGTCCCTGCAGGCCACACATCACGGACGTTTAGAGCCTACACGTACGGGTACGTGTGTGTGTGTGTGCGCACAGGGCTGGGGTGGACGCCACTTCACTCACCGGGGGGTGCTTGCGCTTCCTGCCAGGCCGCCCCACCTTCCGGGCAGTTGTGCTGGGCTCCTGCCGCTCCTCCTTGGCACGAGCCTCCTCCTGCTCCTCTCCCTCCTGTGGGCACAGACACAGCCTGTAAAGCCAGGGCTGGACCCCCAGAGCCCTCCCCAGCATCCCACTCACAGGGTAGCCACACTCCCAGGGCGGTGTCACGCTGGCACCCTGGTAGGGATGGTCTTCACCCGCCTCCTGCCTGGCAGAGCTGAGCCACTCTCGCGGGCCGATTTCAGTATATCCTCGGGGGGACCTGTGGGCCGCCCCGCTGCCCCGGCAGAACACAGCTCTCCCTCGGGTGGACACGTTTTCTGAACCACAGACTCATCACACAGGCTCTGACAAAAAAGTTGTTTCTGGACATGAGTTTATTTATATGGAAAAAAAAAATCTAACACAAGTGCAAAAATGAAATGAGCTCAATATTGAGTGAATCACCTTTATTGAAGAGAATCCCCTGAAGAGACACACGAAACTGAGCGACGTCTATTGGAAGTGCACTAGACCCTTGGAAGCAGGCTTGTCACAGCCGCTCTACACACGCCTGCCCTGAAAAAACCTGCCACATTGCACTGTCACCCCACACGAGTGTCTCGGGGACTGTGTCTTGGTTCATTGTGATGCCCCTCTTTCGGTGATTAGGTTGGACCAGAAGCTTGGTTTTGTTACCACCCTTCACCTGTGCCAGGGCCAGGCCCTGCAGGGCTTGTCTCATGGGGCAGACGCATAAACCTAGAAAGTCCTCCTGCCTCACTGCTCCAGCCTGGCCACAAACCACCCACAAGTCGCTTCTGACTCAGCGGCTCCAGCATGACTAATCACGAGCACAGACTGTGTTGGGGCAGGAGAGAGAAAGGGACCCCGACCCAGCGGGGGGCCCACCGGCTGCCCTTCATGCCCCTGTGTGATGATACCAGCAGCTTTGGGCGGCCTCGTGGTCCTCCCAGGGGAGGGCGCTGGCCCAGAACCGTGCTGGGGCCACAGAGAAGGGGAGGCACACAGATTCCCAGGGGATTTCATCGAGGTGGCTCTCGATGTCCCACTCAACTTTCATTTTTTGTGATTTCAAAATAGCTTGTGGTTTGCCACATTAATTTTCAGGTGATGGCGAGACATGCGGACGGAAACCTACTGTGACCAGTCGTAGACCTTAGACCCGTGGAAAGAGCAACCCTGGCCCCTCTGTCCATCTATCCATTCAAGGCCCATCTGGGACAGACCAACCAGGAAGGAGATTTGAGGGCATCACAGTTGAGGTTCTGGGAGTTCTCGGAAGAAATGCAAAGAGATGATGACAGAGGCGCCAGGCCTCGGCACCAAAGGGAAAGCTATGGTAGAGTTGGAAGACGTGGAGAGAGTGTTTAGAGGAGCAGAAAGTGGACACCAGTGTACTGTGGGTCCAGGAAAAAAAAAGGGAGCTGCCAACTCAAGAGGCAAAAATTGACAGACACAGAGAAGTTGAGGGCAGCGCAATCTGGTTAGGGATGGGAATGGCCAGCCTTTGGAGAAGCTGTGCAGAATGACACAGCAGTGAGGACTGAGGGCCCGGAGAGGGGCCAATGAGACCGTCTGAGGAACCCAGCTGAGAGAAGTCTGGAAGAGAAGCCAAGGACAGGGAGCACGGTGCTGGCTGTGGACAGGAGGGGAGGGTCCAGGGCAGACAGAAAAGGCTACCTTGGGGACCAGAGACCCTTGAAAGGCTCTGTTCAGGAAAAACTGGCAGAGAGACTGTGAGGGCAGAAAGGCTGAGGTGGGACACACCCAGGTGGAGGAGAGGCCTCTGGGGGGTGCCTAGGGGGAGTGGGCCAGACCTGCTGGTTCTGAGCGATCTTCCGAGACCCCACAGACACCCCTGTTTAAGAAACAATCACCTGGATCACGCAGAGAGCAAGGATTCCCAGCACTACTGAACGTTTGTGAAGGTTCCAACTGAATCTAACCAAATGCAGTGAACTTAATCTGAGATGGTGGTTTTGGTCAGATTCCACAATGGCTAAAATGGCACCGTCTTGACTGCACTGACCAGGTAACTCAGCATCCCCAGAACAGGTGGTCGTAGAAAGGCAGCGCTTAGAGCAAACCTAAATTAATATGTGCCTGGCTTGTTTGTATGCTGCTTTCAGGACCATTCTCTCTGAACCTCAGTTGCTGCATCCATAATGTGGGGGCATAAAGGTGTCTGGTGCCCATTCTGCCTGATTCTTGGGTTCTTAAGAAGGCAGATGAATAAAATGGTTTATCCCCTTGTTCAATTCCCAGAGCCTAGAACAGACTCAGCCCTTGGTGGGTTTTCCACATGCCCCTCAGATGAGAGGAATGACATCTTCCCTGGAAAAAAGAGGGCCCACCAAGCCCCTGGACTTGCCTACAGAATACAGGCCAGACCTGGCTGAGCCTCTGACTGTTCCTTGTGTCCGGGTTGACGGGCCTGGAAGGCACAGGCAGCAGCCAGGGTGGGGTACCGAGGTGGGTCGGGATCGGTGTGGGCAGCCAAAGGGTCCTCCCACCACCCAGAAATTCTGGCCTCTGAACTGTTTCTTTAACACATTGCATTTCTTACAGGAGGATTCATCTGATTTTCTAACTTTTGCTCTGAATTAATCGGAGGTGTGAAAGCCGGTCAGAGGCTCAGAACAGCACTCAGGAACCACAGTCACCAGGCCGCCTGCACAGACTAAAAACAAAGACACCTGACTTTTAAGGACCGCCAGGCCCACCCCCACATCAGCATATGGAGAAAGCCTCTGGGGGCCCCTGATAGTCAACCCCCTGCCATCTGGAGACTTGCTGTCATTCCTCACCTTAAGCCACGCACTCTCGGCCCAATGCACAGAGGCACTCAGCGCATCTTCCCCTGTTGAATTTTATTCAACTCAACACCCCCAAGAGGAAGGGGTGGAGGACCCTGACACCAGGCCATCTGTCCAGTCCTGGCATGTTGAGAACAGGGAGTCCCCGGGGCCCCGTCCTGAGCCCGTCCCTGGGGCCCAAGTAGGCCTTCGCTGCCCAGTCCAACACTCAAGCCTCAGGTACCCTGGGGTGTGCTCAGGAAACCAAGTGGCCATGAGACTTGGCAGGAGTTGCAGCCAGGTCTGAGTGACTCTGGCCCATACCCTTTCCATCTGGACCCGCACACAACTTTGTGAAAAGCGTACTATTTTTGGTCATGTCATTCTTCCGTGATGTAGCGACATAGCAGGGCAGAGGGAGGCGGTGATACCTTCTGCTCTGGGCCTGCCCTCGTTCACACCCATGAGGGAGAGGGGATAATACACTGAGCAGGGTGAGCAGATGGCTTGGGGCCGTGCCCCTCAAGGAGGCGTATCAAGTGGTTCATTCCCGCATCTGTCAGGGGGCCTGTTTCATTCAGTATCCCTGCTGATGGGTTGAGCGAAGGAATGTAAAATATGCTTATCAAATCTGCAAGTAGCATTGAGTTAGGAGGCGTCACTAATACTCTGAAAGGGAAGAATCTGATCCACAGTGACTTGGAGCAGCTGGAAAACAGTAATAAATTGAGCAGAACAAGCTTTGAGCCCAGGTTGGTTTCCTCATCTGTCAAGTGAAGGGACTGGATTAGTCAATCCTTCCAGTGGGAATGGGCAGAAATTCTAGGGAGGTGGGCTTTGTGGGGAGTGGGCAGGGGAGGGGCAGGCTGGACTTTCTGCTCTGCTCTTTCCTCACTAGGCCCTTCCAGCTAGTTAACCTCTCCAGCCTACCATTCTGCACCTACAAAATGGGAATACTAATACCTCCTTCGCAGCAATGGTAGAACAATTAACTGAGGTAATATATGGAAAGCTGACATGTGCAAGGCACTCAAGAATTGCTAACTTCCTTAGCTCCGCACGTACAGACCAGAACTATTCCCAGAAGTGCCTCCTCCCTGCCCCCATGCAAATCCCAGCTCACGGCCTGCATATGCAGCCATCACTCATGCTCAGACAAACCCCAACATCTGGCTGGTACCCGCCGCAGTGCAATCCTCAGGAACACTGGGGCTCCATGATCTTTCCAAAATGCAAAACTGATTATGTCACTCCACAGAGCTTAAGCCCTTGCGGAGGGGGCTCCCAGGGCTCTGCGGGATCAGCCCAAGCTCCTTAGCCCGGGTAAAGGCAGGACCTAGGATTCCGGCTGGCAGCTCCAGCCATTGCAAAACCACCACACCAGGTGCAAATGTGGGCTGCTTCCTCCCTGGGACTTTGACATAGACCCTGGCTTCTGCCACGACTACCTTCCTCTCAGGTTGACCAGAAACCCTGACTTTTCTAACCTTACCTCCTAGATTCCCTTCCTTCTCCTTTCCTTCTCCAACACTGCAATGGACTGCTGGCTCTCCTCCTGGCCAGGCCATGAGCCCCTCCAGGGAAGGAACTCTCTTATTCACCTTGGCCTCTGTCCCCAGTGCCTCCATTCCCTGCACCTGGCACAGGGCAGGGACTCAAAATACTTGATGAGTAACTCTCACATAGTAGATGCTCAATAAACAAGTCAGCATACACAGAGAGAGAGACACGTGTGCAAATCCACAAACCTGCACCAATACAACCAAGCAGGAGGCTCCAGTGCTGCTTGATCATTACAACTGCAAATCAGGCAACAGGGTGACTAAAATGTACCTTCTCATCTTAAACATGATCCTGTCACTTCGATCTATATAACCCTTTACAGGTTTCAAAGCCCCTTTGCATTTGGAGGCCTGTTAGATGAGGCAGTTATCATCAGGCTCTCTCAACTTCTGAGGCTAGGATTTGACCTACATTTTAACACAGCTCACTGGATGGATTATTTTAAGCCACATACAACTTCTCATTCTGAGGAGCTGGGCCATGACGATAATAATCTCTCGCATTTGTACAGTACGTGGTAATTAACAAAGCATTTTCACATACGTTATTTCATTTTATTCTTATGCCTTACAGAAAGTAGAGCTGGTTCTTTTTTTTTTTTTTTTTCCATTACGCAGGCGGGAAATCTGAAGCTCAGAGTGGTTCTTTCAGAGATCAGAGAGCCAGCAAGGGAGGCCTTAAGAACCAAAATTTAAATCTTTTCATTCCCAGCCCCTGGATCTTTCCACAGCAACATGGCACGATACCCTCCTTTGCCGTGTGCCCCTGGCACATGTACATATGTGTGACATGAGCAGGCAGGCAAGCCAAGGTAAAGGTATGTGCTAGCATTTACACATACACACACCCACACATGGTTGTCTCAGGGGCCTCATGCCTAGACAGAGACCCCTCCCCCTAAGAGAGAGCACATCCCACAAGGCCCTCGCCCAGAGATAGCCAGCCAGACACATGTGCTCCCTTTGGAACGCACACCGGATGCTACCGACACGGCATCCACTGAGCAGATGTCTCAAGTTGGTGTTTGAGTTGAGGGGATGAACTTGCCGGATCTAGCCAGCCACTTGCCCGGGCCCCCCGGGACAAGAAGCACGTACCAGCCTTCGCCAGCTGGCTGGCCAGCCTCCCAGGACCTGTCTGTGGTCGTGGAATTCAGTGAAACGAATTGGCTTCTCTGGCAGGCAGAGCCCGTTCTAGGCACCTGAGTCCCCAGCCTGCAGAGCTACAGGCACAGGACCCCCCACCCCAACCCCTGGGCCACCCCACACACGCTCATGCACACGCACACACCCAGCAGGCCCAGGCCAGGCCATGGAGAGGTGGCCTCAGGGCGAGCTGCAGGAGGCTGGGCGGGAGGGCAGAGACACCAGACACTACTGTTGGTGCTCACACTTCCACACGGCCCTCCTGGGCCCCCTCCTCTCCTGCTCTCAGTCACCTCCCAGAGCTCAGGAGTCCTCTGTTCCAACTATCCAACAATATTCAACAAGCATCCACCGACTGCTCGGTGGGCTTCGTGTAATAATTATTGACGAAGGTCTTCCACGGCTCCCAAAAGGCCCCGTTCCTGGGCAGGCAGCGGCCATGTCCTGTGGGCCCTCCCACCCTCAGAGCTCCTGGGCACTTGCACACCATGGCTTCTCCCAGGTCCTTCACACCCCGTGCGCCATGCTGGGGCCTCACTGCCCTTCAGAAGAGAAACTCCCCCAACATGCATCCAGCCCACCGCAACCCAGCCGTGCCCACCCTTGTGGTCCTGGAGCTTCCATGAGGCCAGGCCCGTGGATGAGCTCAGAAACATTTATTGCACACCTACTGTGTACTGGAAAGATAAGCAAATAGGGAACTCAGTTCAGAGGGAGAGACACCACCTAAACACACAAGGGCCTGCACTGTGCCGAAGGCCGGATGGAGCACGGCCACTCTGCTAGCTGCCACCCCGGCAGCCCCCAAGCGCCTCTGCCCTCACCCCTTCAGCAGCCCACCCAGGACTGCGCAGCCCACCGTCTCATCCCTGCCCCACCAGCCACCCTCACTTCGTGGACAGAAAGAATCAGGTAAACCATCATGTGACCCTTACCAAGTTTCTCAGCCTCTCTCAGCCTCAACTTCTCACCCGTAAAAATGGGGATAATGACAGTGGGCACTTCCAGTTACCGTGAGGATCAAGTGAGGAAATTGCCAGGCACAGGTAACTCCTCTAGACTCTGCCTTTCCATGCTGTGCATGTGCTAAGTAGGGTGATTATAAGTGAGAGCCCTCGTTGCTCTGTGGCTCTCCGTAAGGGCAGCTGCAGGCCAGGTCCAGTCCTTGTGCCCAGCCCAGGTGCCAGAAAGGAAGGGCTTCACCCCACTTTACACTCTCCCTGGGACACCCTCTCCTGCTCAGCTCCCTGCCGGCCCTTTTCACTCCACAGAACTGAGCTCGGCTTCCCCACCCAGCCCATGGCCCCTCATGGAGCCTCCAAAGATAGCAGAGCCACTGCCATAGGACTTGGGTTCATCCTGAAACTTGCCTCGGTTTTGGTTCTGCTCAGTGGGTGACAGGAGAAGGGCCCAGGGGCTCTTAGGTGCTTAAACCCACACCACTCACACCCTCAACTGCACCATCCTCATTCTTCTCCCAGGCCCTCAGTCCTTGAGGCTACAGTAGATCTTGGGCACCAATGTGCAGATAAGGCGGTAGGCAGAGAGACAGGCAAATGGGGAGAAAGGTAAGAAGGTAGATAGACAGCCAGCTAGTTAACTGTCCAAAATAAATGATAAGACTCAATCTGTGCCACGGCCCTGTGTTAACTGCTCACACACACTATCTCTTGGAAAACTCTCATTTTGATGCTCAGCAGTCATGTAGCTGAGTCCACATTCAAACACATGCCTGTCTCCAGAGTCCAGCTGATCCCTGCTCAAGACTGAACTGACTGCAAAGCTAAACACGACAAGTTGTAGCAGCTAACTTCGAGAAGTTGAGAGAGCCTGAACCCCACAATGGAGGTCTTGGTCAGCTCTGGGGCGGTTGTGAGGGGTGGGCACTATTTACTTCACTCGTCTGCTCTCCATGCTTGAGCATCTAATCAACTCCACTGAGCTAAAAATGGACATTTTTTATTGTCCATGGACCGTTATTATTAGCTGTGTTCCTAAAGAGATAAGGGTATTTCTGCCTTTTCTGGAACTGTTTAAATGTGTAAGAGGGAAGGCTATTTCAGCTACCCCTATGGTGACAATTATAAAGCAAAGAGCCGGCCCTGAGTGACCATGTGCAATTTAAGTGCACTAAAGGGAAGGCATGCCTGGGGGCAAGCACCGGACCTGTGGACCAGCAAGAACAGCTGAGCCTGGAGCCAGGAGAAACCCCCCCAAGGATGCCCCTGAAGCTCACAAGCCAGAGCTCAGGAAGTCAGTGCTTGCCAGGCCTCTGGGTTAGACTTAGGTGAGGAGGGAGAAGCCCCCTTCATGGAGCTGGCCATATGTGTGTATATATACACATGTATGTAAACACACACATACATGCATACACAGGCACACCTGCTGTGCTCCCCAGCACAAACACATATCTCCCCACCACCACCACCACTGGCGCTTCTCCTACCCAGCAGGAGAGGGCGAACTGTCCAAGGAGGAGCCTCCCTCCTCCGAGGGCAGGCATGGCTTACCCATCCTTGTGTCCTCCTATCCCCTTCCCTTTGCTAGGTCCTCCAGGGAGGACTATTCAGTTCACCCAACAGACTCGGGGAGCCCTACTATGTGCCAGGTACTGGGAAAAAAAACCTAAGTTTGAAGAGAAAGAAAAGAGTGAAGGCAGAAGGGAAAGAAGCAACATGTATACAGCAGTGTCTTTACACAGAAGAGCATGTATTGGGTGCGTGTGTGTGTGTGTGTGTGTATGCACATGCACACGCGCGCATATGTACCCAGTCATGCATACTAGCCTGCACACGTGAGCTCCTGTTAGGGGTGAGTGCCCCCAACATCCACCCCAGGGCAAGAGCACGGCTACGCAGACAAAAGCGTTCTCTGACCATCCCGACTTTTAGTCTAAATAAACATTCTTTAACTTGCAGCAGAAGAAACGTGGCTAGGACCATGGAACATCACAGCAGGGAGGCAACACCCACTCTGTTCCCCCTTCCCGTGGGTCGCAGCCTGAAAGGCTCAGAAGCCTGGGTTATAATCCCAGCACCACCACTTGCTAGCTCTGTGGCCTTAGACAAGTGACCTGACCTCTCTGAGCATCAGTTTAGTCTTTAATAAGATAGTGATGGAAATAACAGAGCCTATTTTGGGGAGCAGTTGTAAGAAGGCAAGCGCAGAGCTTAAGAGAACACCTGGCAGACAGTCAGCAGTCAATGCATCTGTTAGGTTTCTGAAGCCAGAGGAGAAGGGGAGCAGGAAGATGAGGGGCCCAGCCTGGGGCCTGGACTCCTCGTGAGACACTGATTCACACTTGGGGATCCGAGGAGGCCCTTCCAGCCCCAAGGCTCGGAACGCTCTTGGTCCCCTGCCCTGTTCCTCTGCCCCACGTCTCCCCTCCACGCAGGACCTAGAACCCATCTCCATGATTCCCTCTGAGCCAGGACCCAGGTTCCTGGCCTTCCTACAGTTCACCTCCTCCTCCCTTCTCTGTGGCCACATTTACCCAGCTGACCCTTCCTGGCCAGAGCCCGAGAGCTCAGCACCCCTTCCAAGCCTGCCTCCTCCCAGTCTCCCCAAGCAGCCCCGTCCCTGCCCAGCACACGGATGATAAGGTGAGGGAGGCTGCAGGGAGAAGGGACACTGGGCAGGAGCCAGAAGGACACCAAATAACGCACACCTCTCTGCTCTCTCAGCCTACTGTCCACAGCGCTGCACCCTGACTGCTTGATCTGGGCTCTGGGATTGCTCTCCAGTGAAGGAGTCTCATCCACTCTCATTCTCCTCTCTGTCCTATCCATAAGGTATTTTCTGAGCATCTGCTCTGAGCTAGTCAGGCCTTGAGGATCCACCCCAATGACAGTATTGGGGTCCTGCCCTCCAGGGACAGCGGCAGGGCTGGATATGATCCACACCGGTACTTCTCAAGTCCCCTAGAGGGCTGGTTAAAACAAGGATCGCTGGGTTCTCCCCAGAGTTTCTGATTCAGCAGGTCTGGGGTGGGGCCTGAATATTTGCATATCTAACTCTTCCAGGTATTGCTGGTATTGCTGGTTTATAGACCACAGTTTAAGAACCACTGATTCTCTCTGTAATTCAAGGCGGACTGAAGCCAGGGCTTTGATCAGAAAGGAGGAGAGAAGCTTAGGGAAAGGGCACACCAGGCAGAGGAAGCAGCATAAACAAAGGCCTGGTAGCTCCAGGAAGTACTGGAGTGAAAGGTATAGGGGGGCGTGGCCGGGGAGGGAGGGGGAGGCGGGAAGGGCACGTGGGGCCAGGCGGTGAAGGGGCCAGTGGGCAGCCACACCCCTGCCCTCTGGCTCACCAAACAGCTCCTTTGTGCCAGGCGCCCCTGGAAACTCTGCCAGGTTCCTTGGGCTCTGGCCCAAACCCATCTTCCCCTCTGCAGCCACGCGGCACCCCTGCCCCAGGCCTGGCTTTCATGGGCTGCCGTGAGTGGCTGTCAGCATCTCTGCCCGCCCTCCCAGGGCGGCTCCTGGAGCCACGAGAGCCAGCCCGGAGGTGCCAGGGAGATGTGCCAGGTGAGCCAGCACGCACACCGGGGAGGAGCGCCCGCCATGCCCCAGCCCCTGTCTATCAGCTCCTTCTATCAGCACCAGGCGCTGGGCCTGTGTGTGTGTTTGTTGCCTCTTGAGCCAGAGCAGTTACTATGGGTAGATAATAATAGCAATCATAATCCCTCGTAATTGGACCAGACTTTGCTGTTTGCAGGGTACTCCATGCCCGTGACCTCATCTGACTTCCACTACCACCCTATAAAACAGGCACAGTAAGAGTTACTATCCCCATTTTACAGCTGAGCAAATGCAAGCCCAGAGAGCCTGAAAGTCACATCTCCAGGAAATGACATCCGCAGGCCTGGGGCCTGGGACTTGGGACTCTCTGGCCAGTGCTTTTTCTCTGTCCTGAACTGTCATGATAGCGAGCCCATCTGCTGCTCTCTCTGGGGGCTCTGCTGCCCGGGGAAGCCCTGGCCAGTAACGAGAGGAATGTGGCCCATCTGCCCCGTCTCCTTCATCTGTGGGGGGCAGCTGACCACCAACTGCAGGTACGTGGACACAAAGCAGTGTCAGCACCAGCCAGGACACCAGGCCAGGGGAGGGGGTCAGGGTCAATGGAGAAGCAAAGCCAGGCCCAAGGAGGGAAGGGAATTAGTCATGGCCACAGCTGTGGGTCAACAGCACAGGTGGCCGCAGGTGGCCTTGGCTCTTTGACAGCAGGGTGTGGGTCTCCTATGGTCTGAGTCCTGGGTAGGAGGAGCCCAGAAAGCCCATGGGATCAGAAAGAAAGGGACTGACCTGCAGCCCCTAGGAGCCCCAGCAGGTTGGCCGCAGCATGCATTTTGTCCCCAGCTTGGAGGCATACATGGCCCCTCATCCTAAGGCACTCTACTGGATTCTGGGCTGGGAAGGCAAGTTTCTGGGCTTCATGCATGTGTGTGTGTGTCCATACCAGGACCCACACAGGTGGGGCAGGAGACCAGGCTCTCATCTGGACTCACCACTGATTAGCTAGGCCCAGCTTCCTCGTCTACAAACCAGGGCCATCTGTCCTTGCCCCACTTGTTTCAAGGGCTGTCCTCAAGGACCAAATGGGTGGAAATTACCCAGAAAACAGAAACTGGCTCTAAGAATGAGCAAGCCTCAGAAGGAGCCAAGCACACATGGTGGGGAGAGTAGGCAGGGAGCGGGTCTCGGAACTGTGGCTGATTGCGGTCCCCAGAGCTCTGAGTCCTCAGAGGGCTCAGGGGCCCCATGCCTGGTGTCAGGTGTCCCCCTGGTTCCAGAAAGACCAACTGTGCCCCGTGAGCACACCCTGCTACTCCCAGCTACCACCTAGCACCACCACCCCTCACTCCCGCTCAGGAAAAGGAGAGCAGGCAGAGGACACTGCGGGGACCGGCCCGGGCCTGCCAGCTGGGACGCCCCAGGAAGGCCGTGGCTGGCACAGCTTCCCTGCCAGGGTGGAGGTGGGGCCTGCCATCCCTGGGGATTCGAGTGGCTCTGCCAACAGGTGGACATGGCTTGGTGAGGTCCTCAGGTAGCCAGTCAGGACCTAGCCGGGACTCCCACTAGTCTGCAGGGATCTCCTCTAACTGACTTGGGCCCATCCTAGAGTTCAGCAGAAGGGCGAACAGGTCACCCATCTTGGGGCCCTAAAAACAAGCATGTCACTGGCTCTAGGGCCAGAAGTGACACTTGCTCAGAGCCGAGGTGGGGTGGGGGCGGGAAACCAGTGTCTCCACCGTGGCTGGTGCCACACTGAGCTCACCGCACCCCATGCCCCGCGGTAAGCCAGCTGTCTGTGTAGCAGGGTGAGTCCTCACCAGGCCTCCCATCTACAGAGCTCCTTGAACTTGTCTTTGGCCTCCCCAAAGCTACTAACCCCTTGGGCAAACAGAGGCCGCTAAACCAGGTAAAATGACTTAGACATAAGGACACACAGATAATTAAGAGGCTGATTCAGAAAGGAAGCCAGGTTTGGGGCCCCTGCCAGGCCAACCCCTAACAATCGCACAGACCTGGGGTCTGAAGTTTGGCTCAAACACAACGGAGGGGCGGGGGTGGGGGCTTAGAGACCAGCTCCTGGAGCCTGGCCTGCAGTATTTAACCTCTTCACGCCTCAGTTTGCTTATCACAAAAAAAGGAGACTCCTTCCTCCCTACAGCCCCATATGGAGAAGAGCAATGCGGTCCAGTGCCCAGCACTTCCCTGCATCCCCACACAGCCAGCTGCTCACCTTGCGCTCCTCCTCCCGCTCCAGAGCGGAGCCGCTGGTGTCCCCGGGGCCGCTGGCGGGCATCGCGGGCAGCTGGGCGGTGGGAGGCAGGCTGGGGCTGCACGGGGCTGGGGGGCTGCTGGGCTTTGGGGAAGGAATTATCGTGGTCTTGGTAAGCAAGAGTTACAACTTAGACATAGATCCAGGTGTGGAGCGGAAACCCTGGGGAACCGCGGCCTCAGGCTGCCGGTGGGGTTGGGCTTCCAGTGACTCCACCTGTGGAAGAAGAGAAGAGAAGAGGGGTCAGCAGGGCAGGCACCGCCCCCCACCCAGGCCCTCCCACCTGACCCCTAGTCCCTCCTGGAGCCAGCCCCTCAGCTTCAGGGCACCCCCCACCCCCCAGCCTGTGAGGCCTGCCCCTCCAACCTGACTCTTCTTCACAGGTGCTGGCTGGACCCGGCACCCTAGGGACCAGGGGAAATCGAGGCAGCCAAGTTGGCAGCGGGGCCCTGCCTGGCTTTCCTTGGGGGGCCCGCCACCTGCCTCCGAGGTGGCGACGGGACGACAGTCTCCCCAGGGCCTCCGCACGGCTATGGCACAGTGGGACTCACAGCTGCCTCCCGCCTCCTCCCGTGTCTTCATTCACGTCTGTTCTTTCCTTTGAAAGCTTCCCGCAGCCTCCCTCCCACCCCCAACCACCCCCTGGGAAATCCCAGAGGTCCCCAGCCCAGCTACATTTTCCTCTGATCTGTCCTCCCCGCACCCCCACCCCCACACTGCTCCCACCACGTGGAGGAAGTGAGCGGCAGTCACAGGATGTAGTGAAATGAATGTCACCTCACTTCGGGACGGGCGCCTGGGCCCGGAGAAAGCTGAGGTTGAACTCGGGGGCTGCGGCCGGGCTGAAGGCCTAGGTCTGCAGAGCTGTCGTGGGGACGCCCTGTGGGCGGGAGAGGCTGTGGCCGCAGCCACGCCAAGAGAGGAGGCCAGGCTGCTCTGCCCCCCACCCCGTGAACTGGCCCCATCTGCCCTCAGAAACTGGTGGGCTCCAAGGGGCCCTGCGAAGGCACACGGCTGAATTTTAGGGGCTTTTCAGTCTCCCTGCTTCAGGTGTGGGCCTCAAGCCAGCAAACTAACAAAGCCTGGGCCCCACCCCCACCACAGGCCTCAGCTGGGGGTGGTGGTGCTGTGGCTTCACCACCCCCTCTTCACTCGGAGGAGACACTGAGTTCTCCTGGGCCAAGCCCCTGCCTCCAGTGCGCCAGCCAGCCAGGACGGGGAGGGGACTGGCAGGAGGAGGAAAGTGGGAGGCAGGCTGGATCGAGGCCCACCCACACCCTTCCCCTTCCAGTTCCCGGTTCTGCTTCCCCCACTCCCCCTCCCTCCAGGGCTTCTTCTCCCATCCCCCTCCAGCCAGGGCTCCCTGGAAAACCAGGAACCGGAGAAGGCCCAGGCTTGGGTCTCCCACGGGTGCAGCCCCTCCCCAGGGATGGGCGTTGGGGGGCCAGGTGGTATGGAGGGGAAGCTGGCGCTAGGAGGGGCCTCCTTAGGGCCAGGACAGGAGGGGCCTCTGTAAGTTAGAGCCTGGATGGGCTGAAGGTGCTCCCACCCACCCCCGCCCCCTGCCCCCCACCCCCCCACCGACCCAAGGTGGACCACAGACACCTGGGCTGAAGAATATGTGTGCCGTTAGCTGGTGGCACAGTGGGTGCAGAAGCAAGAGCAGGTCCGTGTGTCCCATGCTGTGTGAAGCCCAGAATGGGCCTTCCTCTTTGGGCAGCCACGAGTATTATTACCATCTCCACGAGTGGTTACTACCGTCTATAGGAGTATCACTACCGTCTACTGTAGAATCTAAGGTTGCAGAAGGCTAGGGCTTATCTGTGTTCCAGAGTCAGAGCAGAGGCTTGAACCCAGATCACCAACTCCAGAACTCTCAGGGCATCTCTATAAAGCTCCATCCCCCCAGCTCATACCACCCCTCAGAGACAACCCCAGGAACCCATCAGACTCCACAGGGCTTCCATCCATCATTAGCCAGCAAGTCCCCCTCAAACCCACTCCTTGTTTGTTAGCACAAACATCCCCCAATCATCCATCACATCAAAAGCTTCAAAAAGGAGGTGGAAGCCGAGAGAGGCAGAGTCTGGTTGGGAGAACACTGATCCCAGAGTCAGCAGAGGTGGCTCTAATCCTGACTCGGGCTCCTCTTGCCCTCAGTTTCCTCATCTGTAAAATGGAAGCATTGGGCTGATCTTCAAGAACCAGGTCTTCCAGCCCTGCCCTGCCAAGCTGCTAGAGGCCCCGAGGGCAAAGAGTGGGAGCAGACTGAGGGAGGGGGGGTCTGGGTGTCTCCGTGAGCCCCGAGGGTCTAGCATGAACTCCATGCAGAGCTGGGCACCAAGTACATTAGGGACAGAGAACCCTGAAATTTGTTTCAATGCTGCCCTGAGGGCTAGAAATGTCCAGGGGTTTCTGTAAGAAAAAGCACTGGTGACAAGAGGAAGGAAGCAGGAGGGGAAAAGCAGAACATCACAGGGTGTTGACCCCGAGGGCAGACACCCCGGAAAGGAAATGCTCGTCCCCCTCGCCCTCCCCTGCTCACCCGCCTGAGCTGCACACTCTGTCCACACAGCAAACACAGCTGACCTGGGTCAGCCTTTTGGCTCCTTTGTGTAACTCAATGGAACAGCCTTGTCGGTAAGTGTCCCTCCAAGTCAGCCAGCATCATTGAAAATCACCCAGCACAGGGCCGGGCAGGCCAGGCGCTGCAGAGCTGTGGGGCCCACTGGGGCAGCCAAGGTCCAGGCCTGGACACAGCGCTACCCACCGGTCCTTAGAAGCTTCCTTCTTCTCCCAAGCAGCGCTGCTGAGGGGAGAGACCTGCTCCTGAGCCCACGGTCCCAACACAGCAGCATGTGTCCACCATGACACGACAGCCCTGCTGCTCCTGGCTCCAAAGCATCCTCCTCACCCGTGCCAAGGCTGCACCACCAAACCACCACCAAACAGAGACCCTTGCCAAGAACCCTCCCACCAAGATTCGTTGTTGTTGCTTAATCACTGAGTGGTGTCTGACTCTTTTGGGACCCCACGGACTGTGGCCTGACAGGCTCCTCTGTCCATGCGATTTCCCAGGCAAGAATCCTGGAGTCGGTTGCCATTTCCTTCTCCAGGGGATCCTCCCAATCCAGGGATCGAACCGGCGTCTCCTGCATTGGCAGGCAGATTCTTCATCACTGAGCCACCAGGGAAGGCCCACTACCATGATAGGCAGCTTTTATTTTCTCCTTTATACTGCTAAAGTCCACAGTGGCCATGAATAATGTTTACAAGAGCTTTTAAACAATTGTTTTGAGGAATCCTACAGGAAAGTATCTTGGTATCACAACTGACGTGGTCACCGTCATCAGTGCTCCAGTTACAAAACTGTTATGGAGAAAGATTGGGATTCTGAATATACACACCCAACTGTCCAAATGCGTGGCCTTCTAAATCCAATGTGGGAGAAAGACTGTTTAAGACACAAATTCACAAGATTGGGCTGAACAGAGAGGAAACACCACCAACAGAATGTGGGGGTCTGGAAAGCAGACTTGTGGCAGGCAAATTTCAGACAGCACATGACAAGTGATTTATGACAGAGTCCTTTAAAGACACTTGGGATGACAGCACAACGGATCATCTGTGGGACCAGGGGCGAAGAGAAGGTATGTGTGAAAAAGATCAAATGAAAGAAGCTAAAATCTAGATACACTTCCACCATAAAGTCTGAAGGTTTTCTCTCTGGAGAGCACCAAACAGAGGGTCTTTGCACAGAGTCGTCCAGCACAGCTGAGAGCAAGAATAATAAATCAAAACCAAGGAGACGGCGACTTCCCTGGTGGTCCAGTGGCTAAGACTCCCAATGCAGGGGGCCTGGGTTCTATCTCTGGTCAGGGAAGTAGATCCCACAAGCTGAAGCTAAGAGTTCACAAGCTACAACTAAAGGTCCTGCATGCAGCAACAAAGAGCAAACCTCCCAAGTGCTGCAACTCAGGCCTGGCGCTGTCAAATAAATGCAAAATCACAAACCCAAGGAGATGAAGCTTATTTTCAATGCTGATGTTGAATACCTCAGGCTAGTCGCTCACTGGGTTCCTAGAATACCAGCAGCCAGATTCCTACCTTCTTTTCAGCAGAATCTTATCGGTGCTAGAAGAAAGGTCTAAGAATACAGATACCGGCAACCAGAACCCAAATGGTTTCCAAGTGGCTTGTTTACATCAGCCAGTGTGGATCTGCAAGTGAACCAGCTTCTAATCTGCATTTCAGTCCCCTGTTATTAATCATGCAAGGACAACCAAGGACCACTAGATATCCACCGGAAGCCTCCTAACTTGGAGTGCTGTCACCACAGTGCTCCCAACCCCCGGGCCGTCTTTTTAACCCGACAGAACTACAGGTGTGACTGGCTGCTCTTACTCTGTGATCTGGATTCAGGAGCTGAATGGATTTGGATTAAAATGGAGATCTGTCATGGGCAATGTGCTCCAAACAGGGGAGTAAACCGAGCAAGAAGACATGAGCTCCAGAAGACAGGAATTCTAACCAGAAGGAAGGTGAAGGGAATGCCAAGACCACAGGAAGGAGTCACTGAATAGCAGCTACACTGTACCGTATGCTCTAGAGCAGATAACTCAAAAAATGGAACTGAAACATAATACTTGCTGTGACTGCCCTTGTGGAAAGCCATACAGATAGCTATTAGCAGGTGCGGCAGGTATGGGCTAAAGGTATAAAGAAAATAAGGCACATAAAGAAGCAAGGTCATTAGTCACTTCAGGAGGAAAAAAGGAAACTATGGTAGTACAGTATAAAGCTCAGCTGTGAATAGTTGTATTAGTTGATTTAACGTGTGTGTGTGTGTGTGTGTGTATGTGTATATATATACATAAAACATACAAATGAATGCATGTTTGCATGTATGCATGTGGATGTATACATATTACATGGTGTATTAATTTCCTATTGCTCCTGTTACAAATTACCAGAAAGTCAATGGCTTAAAAAAAAACAAATTTGTTCTGGAAGTCAGAAGTTTAAACAAAGTCCAAAATGGTTCTTGTCACTGGGCTGAAATCAAGGTGTTGGCAGGCAGTATTCTTTCCTGGAGGCCCTGGGGAGAATCCATTTTCTTGACTTTTTCAGCTTCGGGAGGCAGCTCACATTCCTTGGCTCCTGGCCCCTTTCCATCCTCAAAGTCAGTGATGGCCGGTCTTTCTCCCATCGCACGACTCTGACCCGCCTGCCTCTGCCTCTCATGTTCAAAGACCCGATGGTGACACTGGGCCCGTGCAGGTGATCCAGGATGAATCTCCCCAACTCAAGATCCTTCGCTTAATCACTTCTGCAAAGGCTCTTTGCCACACAAGGTGACGCATGTACACGAGGTTCAGATGTGGATGCGGCCACGTCCTAATCTCCTGAATTTCTGTGGGGCCATTACTTGCCAGCTACACACATACATATATTATTTTAAGCATAAGACATTTTTGAAAGAACACTGGTAAGGTACTATTAATAGTATGCCTACCATGAGAGCTGTTTAGGAGGATGGCACAGTAGAAAGCCATGGCTGGCCATATAAGAGAGTTAAGTTCTTATTTACTACATAGGAAATCAATGGAAAATGTCTACAACGGAAGAGTCAAAAATACGCACATTACTCAGATCCACGAGCTGTAAAATTGCTAGAAGAAACAGCTAAAAGTGGTTGCCTCTGAGAAGAAGAAGGTGGAAGTAGGCGAGGAACAAGTGCATTTTTGTGAAGAGATGTTAGTCCTGTCTGACTTCTTAAATTATACGCATGTACCACTGTGAAGAAAATACAGAGTAATTTTTGAAAAGAGAGAATGGGTTTGGGAACGAGGACTTACATCCCAGCTGCAGCCATCGGGTGGGCTTGGCCTCCATCCTCCTCCATAAGAGTGCAGCTAAGTCCTTCCACCTCTATTACTCTATGAAACCATCACGTCCCACGGAATAACCATCATCAGCTCCTCACACCCACACAGAGTTCCATCATCAGCTCTAAAAGTGGTACCTCCCTCCTCGCCCCCCCAACCACGCCCCTCACGAAATGTTTAATTCTCCCAGCACATCATTTCCACCAAGTCCTGCCCATGCGTGGCACAGTTCACCTCCCTTACATTCCTCCCAAACTGCATCTCCATGTGCCATGGCTGCCCACATTCCTAACCATGATGCCGCTTGCTCATCAGTCCATCTCAGACCCAAGACCCACAACTCAACCGTCTCCTGCCCACACCATCCTGCTGTTCAGCTCCCACCTCCGCCACCACACTGTCCCCAGTGCCATCCCTACCCTCTTCACCAACCCCAACGCCATCAGCACCCCCGGGCCATTCACCCGAAGGCCTCGCCTCCACGCCTTCTCCAACCAGCACCAACTAGACCGTCACCCAAGTCTCACCTCAACAAGGGCCAGCACAGAATTATCCTCTTCCAGAAACAAAACCATAACAGCCCACAAACCCAAATTCTCCATCAAAAATGATCCTAACGTGATCACCATAAGGATAGACCATCCTGCTCCACCTCGAATCCTGTATTTGAATTGTGGACAAATATCTAACCATCTTGGCACCAGGTTCCTTCTTCACCCCTCAAGCTGGTAGCCTTCTCTTCTTGTAGTGGACTTATCTGGTTCTTTCCTCCCCTTCCCAGGGGGTTTTGTGGTGTTTGCACTGACCCCACCCCCTACCCTAGTCACAGAGTGAGCATGTGACCAGGCGGGGCCAACCAGAGGCCCCCCAGGAGCGTTTTGGTGCAGTGGAAAGATACTAACAATGATAGGATGTGAGTCAGGGGCTGCTGGCTGTGTTGGGGAAAGCCTGCCTGAGGGATGGAGATAGAGGGCTGGAAACTGAAGTCACTGTCTGAGGGCCCCTGGATCCAGCTGTACCTGAAGGCTGGTCATCTCTGAACCTCCCCCAAGTAATGTGAGACTTTCCCTGCTTTGGTGTGAGTGAGTCTGTGCCTTGTGGCTGACGGCCATACGCTGACTCATACGCTAATCTCAACCTCCTTAAGTCTTACCTGGAAGGCCTGACTACGTGGGTTCAAATTCTGGCTTAACTAGCAACAACTTTGCAACTTGAGGCATACCTGTGCCTCAGTTTTCTCAGCTGTAAAATGGGGGAAATGACACTTGCCACTTCACAGGCCTCTTGTGACATTTAAAATGAGATGCATTAAAAATGGTTAACAGGGAATTCCCTGATATCCAGTGGTTAGGACTCTGTATTGCCACTACAGGGGGCCCAGGTTCCATTCCCTAGTGGGGGAACTAAGATCCAGCAAGCTGGGTGGTATGGCCAAAAAAAAAAAAAAACGAAAGAGAATGGACGAAATAACATTAAAATTATTACTTAAAAAAAAATGCTAACTAGAGTGCCTGACACAAAGAAAATACTCAATAAATTTTAACAATTATTGGTCCCTGACTAACCAAACCCACAGCTTTCTCTATCCTTTGTTGACATCCCTGGAGTGCCTGTGAGTGTACTTCACTTAGACAGGAGCTCACACTGATTAGGATTCTTAACAACGCGCCAGGCCCTGTGGAAACAGCTTTACAGTTTCAACATCCTGTTCATCTTTATACCTCACTCCAACCCTCTGAAGTGCAGACTATTTTTATCCCCATTTCCTAGATGAGAAGAATGAGGTAGGAGAGGTTAGCAAAGCTGCCCGAGGTCACACAGCACGTGGGTGGTAGGGGGAGCCAGCTATCAATACAGATCCAGGCTTGTCACCCACTGGGGCTCCCGGTTTTTCACTCCATCAGGATCTCTTACAGTTAGCAAGTGACCACTGTAAGCTTTTAACTGCACTGTTAACTTTTGTTGCTTAGTAACTCAGTCAGGTCTGACTCTTTTGCAACCCCATGCACGGACTGCAGGTAGCCCACCAGGCTCCTCTGTCCAGGGATTTTCCAGGCAAGAATACTGGAGTGGGTTGCCATTTCCTCTTCCAGGGATTGAAGATCTTCCTGGATCTTCCTGACCCAGGGATTGAACCCTGGAGTCCTGCCTTGGCAGGTGGATTCTTTACCACTGAGCCATGTTTTAACTTAGTGAAAGTGAAAGTCGCTCAGTCGTGTCTGACTCTTTGCAACCCCACAGGCTATACAGTCCAGGTCAGAATACTGGAGTGGGTAGCCTTTCCCTTCTCCAGGGGATCTTCCCAACCCAGGGATCGAACCCTGGTCTCCTGCATTGGCAGGTGGATTCTTTACCACTGAGCCACATATTAACTTTGGGCAGGAACTCATTAGAAAACAAAGTTTCCAGGTCGTCTCTCTTTCCTGGTGAGGTTGGTCGGCAGTGAGGGCAGGGGGAGGGGTGGTAACAGGCAATGCAACCTTCTAATCGTGGCACTCAGTGCCCTGCCCAATGCGGGAGCCATTCGCTCATGTAGTCATCCCTCTATTTGCTGAGCACCTACTGTGTCGGGCACTGTGCTAAGGGACATGCACTGCCTCCATCTCATCCTCAGAACCATCCTATAAAGTCTATGAAGTTGTTTCTACTACTATTCCCATTTCACAGAAGGATAAGCTGAGGCCTGGAGAGGTTAATTACCTGTCCAGAGTACTTCAGGGGGAAAGTCCCCGGGCAGGATTCTGAATTCAGGTTCATCTAACTCAGGAGTCCTTGCAAACATGGCAATGAATGTGAGTAGCACGGCCCCCAGCTGAGCTGTCTATGCCCCTTGAGCCTGCTGATAACAGGCTCAAGGCTGAATTTCCCACTTGAGCTCAGGAGGAGGTGCAAACGCGTCCTGTGGGTGACAGAAGACAGGAGAGTATCGTGCGCCCCACACCACCCAATCATCCGCCAGGGTGGTGATAAACTTGGTAGGCTGGGGGCAGCAGAAAGCTAAAGGGAGGCGGCATGGCCTCCCAGAGGGAGATGTTTATCTGCCACATCTTCCCCCTCCCCGCCACAGCCTCTCTTGGTCACAAGACTGGGGCTGGATAAGGGGGCGGGGGAGGCCCCAGTGCCACTTTCTGATTGCTTATTCTCTCTCAACACGAGGGAGAGGATTGTCATCATACCATCATTCTGACTTCCAGAAACGTCATTCCCACCCAAACCACCAGCTGCCCATAGAACACCAAAAGCCACTGGCAACAGGCCAACAATCCTGCCATGCTGTCCCCCACTTCAAAGCCCATCTGCCAGCTCTGGAGTCACAGCAAGATGACCTGTGGCTGTCACACCACCCTCGAGGCTGGGGCACCACCAGCATGAGCGTTTATAATCACACCCAGTGCTGCCATTATGGTGGCCACATGGGCAGAGATGAGTTGAATCAGAGTCCTCTGCTCATACTTTATGGTTACCATGACACAGCCCCAAAAGCGGAGGGGGGGAAAATGGTTTTTACTCAAAATAGACACTGGTAAGGAGCTGAAGTTGTTCTTAGGAGCCAAAATGAGCCGATACAGAGCTCCATACAGGAGCACGCATTTCCGAACACAGTGACTCAGGAGGAGTCCTGTCTTAGGGGGTTGGGGATGTGTGTGCAGCGATGGGCCACATGGGAGTCGATGGGCGTCCCACGTCTGGGAGGCAGGCCACAGGGTCCAGGCTGAAAGCTCCCATGAGGCCCTGGTGGGGCCTGCTGTCTGGAAAGCCACAAGCCTGGATCTGATTCTGTCCCCACCCCTCCCCACCCCGAAGTGCCCCACAGTCCACACCTGTGTGATTTCCGCTTTTCCAGCCTTCTCTATAGAAGAGTTCACAACTGCCAGCTCCAGAGGCTCTTCACTTACTCTCCCCATGATCCCTGCATCTGGCCCCCACTTCACCCCCATATCTCTGAAAGGGTCCAGGGGCTCTGAGCGTTGCCCCCCAAGAGGATACTGCAATAATTGCACTGGAACACAAGTCATTGACTTTTGGGGGAGCCCCTTATATTGCTGAATCAACAGACAAAAAGGAGTTATTTCATGGGCTGGAGTGACTAATCCCAGTCACCAAGGAGAAATTGGGTTGCTGGACACAATAGAAGCCAGGAAGATAATCTCTGGAACTAGCGGATTCTCTCAGGTACCTCTTAGAACTTCCATAACCAAAAGTAAGGGTTAATGAAAAACTGTAGGAACCAAAAACCAACCAAAAAAAAGGGCAGGGGGGTGGGGGGCCAAGGAAGACTGAGGACCAAGGATTCAGATTCCTTCAAGAATCAAGGGTTTTGGGTCACTCCACCAGGTAAAAGCTGGCCCTGCTGAAGTCCCAGCAGAGTGCAGAGAACTTGAAGATGAGAAACGGGAGAAGGAAGCTGGATAGCAAACGTGGTCTTGTGAACAAATACAAAAATGAGAACTCTGGCAGTTTTGCATATTTTCTATTTACTTGATAGAGACGTGTGTTTGTTTGTACATGGTAACTATTTTTCTTTTTTTTCCAGCCATCTTTTCATTATTTTATAAACAAGTTGTTGGAAGTTAATTTAGTTTATTTAGTTAATTCAGTTGCGAATTACAGTCTAGTCTTTAGGTAACAGAATATTCAGGGAGACTGTGATTGAATATGAGGCATTATTCATGCGGACAGTGATTGAGACAATTAGTGCTGGGACTCCCTGTTTGGAAGACAGGGTGAGAACAGGAAGCAGGAGAGCTGCTTTGATAAGTAGAGATACAACTATTCTGTTGTTGTAGGGGAGTCACATGGGTGTAAAAAGGAAGCCACTGGAAGCTGTGCAGCTGAAGCAGCAGACTGTGCCAGCGACTTGATTCACCCTTCATTGCCTGCTCTGTGAAGATGCAGCAAGGCCCTTTAAATAAGTCCCCTCTGCTAGCTGGCCTGACATCAAACCCCAACAGCAGAGGGCACTGCAGAAACACTGGAGGAGGAGGTGCTTTCTCTCCCAGAGCCAGAGTGCTCTCGTGGAGGACTCCTGCACTGTATACAACTTCTCCAGCAGCCAGATCCTATTGCCCCGGGCCTTCCCTAGTGCCCAGTCCTGTCCCATCACAGCTTCTCCGGTGCCCGGCTCCAGCAGCCAAGGCACTGCTCCAGCACTTTGGCTGTAGCAGTGTTTCACAGTCAAGAACAGCCAGCAGCTTCACTCAGTTCTCCTCTGGGGTAGTTTAGCAGCACTGTACCTCCAGCAAGATAATTCCTCATGAACAACTTTCCTTGGGACCCAAAAGGATGGATTTCCATTGAGTTCTGGGAATGGGGGGTGGGGGTGGGGTGGGGAAGTGGGCGGGGGTGGGGGTGGTGGTACAGGCAGCACAAATTTCTAGCGAATAGTGCCAACATGGCACCACAGTGACTTTTCTGTCATCTGGGGAGCCAGGGCCATGCCCTTTCCATCACGGTCAGGCTCTCAACCCTGGAGGCCTCTACCTTGGGCACTCTGTGGCCACCTTAGGTGTAGTGGCTGTTCTCATAAATGCTACTTCTGTATCCTTTGCAGTTCTCTTTACTTCTTATTGGTCAATCTTTTGATATTCCAATCCCGTTATGGTTAATAAGTTTTTATATTAAAACTTTCCTGTTCAAATCACTATGTGGTTTCTGTCTCCTGAATTGACCCTGACAGATATAGTCACCCACGGCCTCAAAGGGCCTTTTTTCCGTCCTTGGCATCTTTGAGCTCAATTCAGCCTCCTTGCCAGCTAGTCATTCTCGGCTTCAAGCACTCACTCAGCAATCATTTATTGAGTGTCATTGCCAGGCTGGGCCCTGGGTGAACAGGATACCTCTGCTTCTGCAAGTTCATAAGCAAGGGGATTCTCTGGCTCTCTCTCCCAACTTGGCTCTATGCTCTTGGCCCTCAGGCCCCTCCACTCTGTCTCCTGAGCTGGCTGGGGTCTTGCTCCCACTACTGCACAGTGGGCACCCCCTCAGGTCACACTCAGCTCCAGCTGTGCTTGAAATTCTCCTCTGCTGAGATCCCTGGCCTTCAGTGAGCGCAGACCTACTGCAAGGACTCCATCTTTATTCTCTGGACACCCCCACCCAGATGACTTGCAGTTACCTAAGATCCTACTCTTCTAGAACCAGAGGCTTCATGTTTCCTCTGGCTCTGCTCTCTGTGTGGAAGTGGCAGCACCTTACCCTCAGCTGTCAAAACCCAAAACCCGCCCCAGGGAGAACTGAGGTCCTGCCTCCTCCTTCCATCCCCGCACTGCACCAGGCGCCTGACCCTCAGGTGCCTGACCCTCAGGCGCCTATTCCCATCCCTGCCCTCCCGGCCCCTAGGAACCACAGGTCTAGACCTTGACAGTTATCTTGGAACGCCACCTGCGATGTCTCTCCTTCCCACCACAGCCTCTCAGCAAAGATTCTCCACACATGGCTTCCTCAATCAAAACCTATGATGCCTGATGAAAATGTTCTGAAATTGATTGTGGTGATGGTTGCCCAACTCTGTGAATGTACTAAAAACCATCGAATTGCACACTTTAAACAGGTGAACTACATGATTTGTGAATTATATCCTGACAAAGCTGTTATTTTTAAAAAACTCTCTGATGCCAGTGATTTTCATATACCGTAAAATCTAAACTCGGGTCTGGTCCACACTGCTGGCTCACCAAGTTTGACCTCAGCCTATCGCTCTGACCTGACCCCCACCTTGCCTAGTGGACTCCATCATTCCAGGCCCCGGGTTCACATCCGCTGCTCCCACACACTTGTGTCAACACTCACATAGTTCTCTCCTCCAAGGGGAGCGGTGGGGCGGGCTCCTCCCAGAGAGCCCCCTCAGGCCCCTTTTCCTCCATCCCTCAGCACCCCCACCCACTATCGCGTCTCCTCAACCATCCACCCAGGGGTCTTTAATCAGTTTGTTGTGTGGTCATTTAGTGTCTCACATGCAGACGGATGTGCGTGTTTTCCTAAGCACAAGAGGTCAGAGTCCTGCCCTGCACCTTGCGCTTCCGCCACCCACCCCTCCCATCCTCCCGGGTCTGGGCGACCCTTGAGGCCGAGAGGACTGTGTGAAATCACTCCTAGGCAGCTGCAACATCCAGCACAGTGCTGCGGGGCCTAGAGTGACCCCCCACAACCCCCACTCTAGGGGTCGCTTGGCAGAGCTCCCCAAGGCACTGTGCCGAGAAGGCCCCTGCTCTACCTGTCCTAGGCCAGGGCGTACGCCTGCTGTGGGGTTTATGGGCCCCACAGGCCCCAGATGTCCAGGGCACCTGGGGTCGGGAGGCAACTGGGTCAGTGTGTCTGTGAACCATGGGAAGTAGGGAGAGCTGGCCTCCCTGTACTCAGGCCCTTGGAGGCTGGTCCCCAGCTTGCCTGTGACCACTCTCTCCCCACACCACCCATGTGATGGATGCCTGCCCGCCTGCACTTTGTCACACTCCTTCCAGGCCCCAACCAGGAGGTCCCCCAGAGGGCCTTCAGGGTCTGGGAGCCTCTGCTGGGGCACGGCCCCTTCCCACCCAGGGCAGGGGGGAAAGAGAGTCTGCGGCTGTCAGAACCACCCACTGCTCCCTTGTTTCCTTTCTCCTACCTTCTGCCCCAACCCAAACCAAACCAATTGTAGAGGGGCCGGGGTGGGGAGCCAGGGGGAGGACGAAGAGCCCAGGATTCCGGGTGGCACAGCCACCCCTGGTGCAGCTCAGCCCTAAGAGGGCTCAGCCAGAACCCACCTCAAACCTCTGCCGCGCAGACGCGGGCCTCACTTTACTAACCTGCAGAGTTGGGTGAATAAGAGTCCCTGCCTCCTAAGTCTGTTTTAAGATACGAGAGAATCTGAATCGAATGTTCAACATGATACCTGGAGCATGGTAGGCACTTAATAAACATTCATTAAAAAAAATGTTATTAATTAGGGAGTAAGGCCAGTGAAGTGTCCTTAGGAAACCTAGACTCCTACTTTACACCACACCCAAGAATGGCTCCTGCACAGCTGCTGTGGCCTGACCCAGAGTCCTCTCTCCTGTCTCATGCTGCAAGGCTTCCCCTAATCCCCCAGTGCAAAGGCCTTTGCAACCAGAATAAATAACATTTTTACCAGCACCCTTAACCTGCCACCATCACCTGAGGCGTCACAGGCACACACTGAGACACACACTCACACACAGACACATGCAGAAAGACACGTATGCGCGCTCGTGAGCGCGTGCACACAACACACACACACACACACACACACACACACACACACACACAGGCTCCGGGAACCTGGAGCAGGAGGATTCCCAGCGAGGCCTCCCCACACATGCAGCACACATTTCACCTAAAGTGCGGGCCAAAGAGGCATTTGGAAACCAGCTTGGGAACCTCATAACCATTCATAACATTGTTCTGAGAGAAAATACAAAACACGGCCCTATAAACAAACATTTGCAATAGAATTCCTCCAAGAGCTAGGAATTGCCTGTGCTAGAAAACTAACAGAGCAAGAAGAGGGAAACCACATAAACTTAGTTTGCCTCTGCAAAATTAATACCAATTACAAAAACATTTATGTGAACTGCTTACCATTTACACCTAATTACCAGGCAGCACAATTATGCATACCATTAAGGGTATGCTAGATTAATTATGCTGTACGTTTCATGTGATGACACCACCACACCCTCGGTCCACACAAGCCCCGCTCCCCCTGTGACAAGGAAGCAAGAGCAGGTCTGTACTAACCAGAGAAACACTGGTTTCCACCCTCGAATTGACAGTGGTCCCCACCCACCCCATCCCCAGCCAGAGACAGCCTGACTGGCCTTCTTGCCAACATCACCACCACAGGAGCCCCCGCTGAGAACTCACCTTCCCCCACCGCCGCCAGAGCCTCCTCTGCAAGGCACAGATGCTTCAAAGCTCTCCCCGTGGGCGTGGCTGCATGTTACAGGCCACCACGTGTGCCCAATGGCCACCACGTGTGCCTGCTTCCTGGGAAGCTGGCCTCACTGTCCAGGCCAAGGTCACCCCGAACTCATCTCCCAAGGCCCTGCAGCCCTTTTCCAGGCACAGGAAGCCAGGTCCTGGGCAAGGTCCCACCCTACAGTCCACCCAGGACCCAAGTGGGTGAGAGCCTCTCCCACCCTCGCCTTCTATTCTCCACACAGCCAGGAGCCACTCTGCACAGACCTCCACCTCCCCTCCACTAATTCCCACTGAGCTCAAGAGACGCTCTTCAGATATACTGGGGTGACCCAGGTTTGCAGAACAAGGGAGTCAATGGAACATGATTAAGTGGAACTTCCCAGGAACCTGGAACTCAAAACCCACTGGGGGTTGGGCCTCTTGGGAGGTGAACAGCAAGAGGAGGCTCAGCCTGTGAGACAGGCGACGAGGGGTTGTGCCTCCTGAGCGCCAGACAGGGGCCAGGCACGGCTGAACTGCAATCCTTATGCACCTGTGAGGCCAACTGTAGGAGCATTCTTTTAAAAGATACATGAAACAAAGCATGCAAGTTGAGTGCAAGAAGCAGGGCTTTTGAAACAAACACCACAAGCCTGGAAGGTGGTTTCCACTTTGCAGACGGCAAAACTGAGGCTAAGGGAAGTTAAGTGATCTACCTGAGGGGGACGCGGCTAGGAGGTGGCAAGGCTGAGGTCAAACCCCTGCCTGTCCAGCACCAACCCTGGTGGCCCTGGCGCAACGCCATGCCGCCTCTCGCCTCTGCCCAGGTTCAGGGATGCTGACCTGGCTCATGCCGTTTTCTAGACACTCTTTAGAAACAGCTTCTTCCTAGGATACACAAAAGACTCGTATTTCTATTTTAGAGAAACAGTTTTTGTTTCTTTTCTGTTTGCTTACCGACACTGCAAACACTACAAGCACTGCAGACACCATCTTCTGCGCTCCTACCTTGGCAGACCTGCCTCTGAATGGAGGGTGGATGTCAACTTTGCAACTCCAGGGGGTGATGACAACTCCCTCCAGGTCCTGCAGTGGGAGTTGAAGAACAGGGTCTAGGCCTTGCGGCTCATCGTTTGGGGGAGCTCCTGAGAAGCAAAAGTCCCTGATCAAGGGCCCCAACGTCAGGATCCCCAGTGCATGTGGTACAAACTCCTGGTTAAGTCTCTTCCATCCTCAAAAATCTAGAAGGATGGCTACCAGTTACGGAGAAAAACGCACCTGCCTTTCTAATCCATCCGCTGGACACTGCACCTCCCTGGGCCCCCCCACACCCAGGCCTCTCTCACCTTCCTGGCTCAGCCCAGGCTCCAGCAGCGTAAAAATCCTAAGCACCGCCCTCAAGTCCCAACTCCAGCCCCGCCTCCCATGGGAAGCACTCCTAGATCTCTCCTAGACTCCCTCCACCTGCACCCTCTCAATGGATGGCACCCCCGCCCCGCCCACCAGGCTGGCTGAGCCAGCTCCCTCACCCTCTCCATCATCCAGCCACTCCCACCTAAATGCCTCACAGAACAGCCCTCCTCCTCCTCTGCGCCTGCGCTGCTGCTCCCCTGGACTCCTGCACCAGCCTTCTGCCTGGGCAATCTGTCCCCAGCCTCAGCTGCCCAATTTCTCCTCCCTGATGCCCCTGGACCATCTTTCTGATACACAAACACGGGCATGGTACTCCAAGCCCAATGCTTATTGATGGGTAACATCCCAGCCTTCTGTCCAGCTCTGTTCAGCCCTCCCAGCCTCACATCCCATGGTTCCCATCACCCTTCACTCTTGCCGCACCAGGGGAGAAAATGCCCTGAACCACTCGGCTAACTGCTGCCCACTCTTCAAGACTGAGCTCCAGCCTCATCTCCTTAAGAAACCTTTCTCGGATCTTCCCTCCCCACTTGCCTGAGATGTCCCTTCTCTGAGCTCATGGAATGCCCTGGGCACATGCCGCAGAGCTCTCTCCACCCACCTATGACGTAATGGTCACCTTGCCAGACTCTCGCCTCCACTGCAGACACCCTGAGGACCGGCTTAGTCCTCTTTATATTTTTGTAGCCAGTGCCTGACACATAGTAGGTCTTTAGTAAATTAATAAATAAACGTTATTTGTGGATCTGAAACAAGGAGCCTCTGGAGAGAAAACTTAAGAGCTGCCAGGCCTGTCGAGTCGGGGCCCCAGTCTCTCACCATGCCATCTCAGAGTCCAGGCTACACAGAGGGTGTTGACCAAAGAAAACGCAGAGGCGACTGCCCTGCCCCACTGGGCTTCCCAGCTGAGCTGCCAGTACCAGGCAGGCCCTCAGGCCACCGCTAGTTGGGCTGGGAACCACAGGCCTGGGAAGGATGGCAACAAGCACCACATTGTTGCTGCTAATAAAACCATTAGGAAGCAGTGCTGTGCGCCAGCTGCCAGGCCCGGCTGAGGTCTAGACCCTCCCATGCCTGTGGGCCAGGGGGCAGAGCTGGCCCTGCCAGCGGGCCCAGCAACCAGAGCAGAGGCCAGTCCCTGCTCTGGACCCAAAGAGAGCAGAGGGCAGGAAGGGAGAGGGCCCAGGGCTTGAGGAACCTGCTTGGTTCCTGGTGGGCACAGAGTCTCAAGAAACTGACCAAAGTACATCAAAATTAAAGGCCCAGAGATGAGATGCCCAGGGCTGGAGATCAACCAGCTAAATCTGGGCTTTACAGAGGAGGAGACAGAGGCCCTGCAACCCCGCAGGGGTGATGAAGATGACAGACAACACGTGTGGGGTCTTGGAAGACAAGGGGGCCTTCGAAGGGGTCATCTCGCCCAGTCCCCAGATGTACCCCTGTCATGACCCAACTAACAGAAAAGGAATGCACACCACCTGAGTACCTACTATGCGCCAGGCGCAGTGTTGATGTCATCATCAATATTTCATTAGATTCGAGCAATACCAGTAAGAGGCAGATGCTCCTCTTATCCCTGATTCACAGATGAAGCACCCAGCTCAGAGACCTCTAGGTCTCTCAGTTACCATAGGAGTAGCAGGGTGAGATGCAAATCAAGGTCTGCCCACCCTCTGGTCACTTCTGTGCCCTGCACATCTGTCTCCTGGCAACCTGGGACAAGGGGCGGTCCACAGAGGGACCGGTTTGCTTCCATGCTGATGCTAATGGTCCTTTTATTTATCTTCCAGCCTCACTCCAGACATGGGGTGGGGCGGGGCTGGAGAAGTCCACATACCCTTTCTCCAGTCTCAGGGGGCAAAGCATGCTCCAAGTTGGCACCCATGGCCCGGGGCTAGGCGATCCGATTGTGGAAGGGGGAGGTGGGCGCTGTTGCCAAGCAACCAGCAGAGGAATTTGTATCCGCCCCTCCTCACCTCTCCACCCTGTCACCTGGGTCACTGCCACCTGCTCCTGGGCCTCCAGATCAGAGTCGGACACAGCTTGAGCCCACATGCCAGATGAGTTTCCCAGGCCTCCCCTCTGCCCCTGGCAGGGCCTCCTGAAGCGCCATCTTGTCCTCCCTGCATGTGGCTCCCCAGGCTACGCCAGGGCTGGGTCACCTGAGGTCCACACCGGGACCATTTGGGTCACAAGAGCAACCAGACTGAAGATCCTCGATGATTAACTTGTCATCCTGGTCAGATCTGAGAGCTTCCCATCCCTACCCTCTAATGTGAACTTGGTCTGCAGCCCCAACGTGAACTGGGGTGCTGCCAGCTACCTGTTTTCCTGCTCTCACCCAACCCCAGCCAGTCCAGGCCTTCGCTTGGAGACCTCAGGGTCTGCAATAAATCTCCCTGCAACCTTTCCAGAAAATACAAGTACCTGAGTAGCTCCACCCTTTGCTGTCACTCTCCAAGCCAGTTTCACATCCATTATAAAAGGGCCCACCCTTCAGGCCTAAGGGTGACTCAAATTTTTTTCAACTTCTTATCCAGAAGCTTCAGAAGTGTGGTTTTATTTTTGCTGTGGTCATTAAGAAAGGAATGCATGTGCCTTTACGTTGTCACAAAGGTTACAAAAGTGTATAAAGTGTATAACCAAAATGCTGACACGCTTGCTGGGTGATCCTTCTAGAATGACTTTTTTCTAAGCATGCGCTAGCCTATACATGTGCATAGTGGTATACGTTTTAAAGGAACTTGACAAAAATGAGATCAGACTCTGCACACTGCTTGCGGGGGTGACCTTACACCGTATCATGGAGATCCAACATGTCACAATAGACACACTGAGTATCCCATTTCAAAGGCTTTGGGAGAATCTGACTAGATTCCCTTTTATCCATTAACTTAGGTACCCTTTCAGAGTCTACAAAATAAATCACACAGGACCATGCTTTCAAGAAGCCCTTTGCCAACAGGTTCTGCTTTGCTGGAGGATCTCAGTTGCCTGGCATGGGTCCAAGCACCCTTGCCTGCCCCTCCCTGGGTCCTCTGGGGAAACTCTGAGGGAAGGCAAGCTCCCAGCCTCCCAGCTCAGGTGTTCCTGGGCATTCACCATGACAGAGCCCACATCCAACTCACAGCTCAGTCAACCACAGATCTGACCCCGTAACACCCTTCTGAGCATCTTTTAACCTTCTGAAGTAAGAAGCACCAGGCACACCAGGATCAAGCTGATCTATTAGGTCTAGAACACCTTCTGCACTGACCCCAGGAGCCATCTACCTAGCAGCACAGCAGGAAGAGCACCTGATTAGTGGCCAGGACACCCAAGTTCCAGCCGTCCCATTACGAGCTGTTAGAGATGGTCCTCCATGCCCTCTGTGCACCCAGAAGGAGCATCCAACAACTGGCTCAGAATTAAAGATGACCTTGACATTTGAAACAGAAACAGAGAGGGAAGATCAATAAGGATGACAGTGAGCAGGGCCATGACCTCAGGAAAGAGAAAATAGGAACCTGCTTATAGATGTAAATAAGGCTGGGAAATCCTGGAGATCAGGGGGGACCAGAGCAGGATGGGAATGGGCAATGCGGAGCTGCATTTGAAAAAAAAAATTTGCATTCCCTGCTGGGATTTGGCTAGGAAAGCCCCGGGCGCCCACACCTCCTCCCCCTGTCTCTGTCCTCCAGACAAGCAGGGCTGCGATGTGATCAGCAAGGGAGATGTGGCCTGGTGGGCCCTGGCTGTCCTTGCTGGGGCTGCCAGTCACACCTGGGGGCATCTCTCCTCCAGGTGGGGGCTCAGTTCTGCTGCATGTGGAGGAGGGAGGCGAGATGGCAGGGCAGTCAGGGTCTGCGGCACCCCCTTCCCCTTCCCTGTGCTCTCGGCCCCTGACAAGAATGATGTGGGTGCTGCAATGCCTCAGCCTGGGGCAGGGGATGCCTCTGGAAGGCCAGGTCAGGGACCCTCCTGCCGCCCATTCTCATCACGCTCCCACCACTGACAGAGACACAGCCCCGCTGGTGTTCCCCTTAATTGCCGCGACACCCCGGGGTTGCTGTAATTTAAACCCTGCTCTGTTTCCCTGAGTCTGAGCTCTTAAGCTTCAGTCTACAGAACATAAAGGAATCATCAAGATCCTACACCAAATGAGCCCAGCTGGCCCCTTCCCCTCCCTCCCTTTCTTCTCCCTCCCTCTCTTCTCCCCTACCACCCCCAAGAGCCACCACAAGCAGGGAAATTCAAAGTGAGTCCCCAAGGGGCACACCGGAGCTACAGGGCACAGAGGCCCACTCCTCTCAAAACTGCATGGGGCCTCAGGCTGGCTTCCAGCACACGGAGGCCCCACTCACTGCCCCAGAGTCTCCGCCACACTCCAGCCACCTTATCCCATGCAGCCTGGCTTCCTCTCCTTGGTCAGGAAGCCCCATCTCTGTGCTCTCAGGCTCACCACAGGTGCCACCTCCTCTAAGAAGTCTTCCCTGATCTCTCCAGTTGGTTGTCACCTCACTGTCCTTCGAGCATTTTGTGTCTCCCTCTCCCTCGACCTTGATCTGTGGCCATTAATTACCTGGGCACACCCTAAACTCACCATGTACCCTCTCAAAGCTCAGCACAGGGTCTGGTCCACAGGATATGCTCAGCGAGTCTCTGGTATACGGAAGTAAACAGGCTGCACTTGGTATAGAACCCGAATAAAGAGCTGAAACTGGCGTGAGGGATTGTAGGTGGACACAAAGACAACCTGTTGACTGTGATCTGCTAAACTCTGGAAGGATTGCCAAATGGCGCTGCGGAGCCTCCCTCCTCTGAAGACATTTCAATCAGAATCAGCACTTTCCTCATCTGTCCAAGATTTTGCACACAGAGGGGGGACAGCGGTCAAAACTTCCAGAGCACTTCCTGCAGCACCAAGCCACTCGAACTACCTGATGATGACGATACTCATGCTGAGCGCCTGCACTCTGCCAAGGGCGATGGGCATTAACTCGTTTTATCCTTCCAACAACATGTGCATAGAGCCTGGTCTCATTTCCACGTCACAGGTGAGGAAACGGAGGGTCGAAGAAATTGCGCTTGTCCCAGATCCCACAGCTGGAAGCTGAATGCAGCTCCCTCCGACTCCAGGGCCCTCACTTGGGCTGCCTCAGACAGGCTCATGTCAAAGCAAGTCTCTGTCCCCACGCAGCTGCACACCGCGTACACAGAAATATGCAGAGACACACGTGCACCACACCCTGTCTTGCCCACACACTTAGCCAAGGGACACACATGCAAATCTCTGACACTGCATGGATCTCAGATCTAGTAGGTTGTTTGTTTGTTTGTTTGTTTTTTAAGGGAAAAGAATCAAAGAGAGAAATGCCTGAAAATGAGCCTTTAAGATTTGAGTGGAAAGGAATCTGGCAGCTTTGGTTTACTATTAAAGCCCTGCTCAGCAGCAGCAAAGCACACAGGCCCACAGAGATGCCCGGCTTCCAAGCACACTGCTGCTACTGCTGCTGCTGCTAAGTCGCTTCAGTCGTGTCCAACTCTGTGCAACCCCATAGACGGTAGCCCACCAGGCTTCCCCGTCCCCCAAGCACACTACTCTCCACAAAACACCAAAAGGGAAATGGAAAAAATTTCTACAGGCCATTCCTCGGTCCTGACTGTTGCCTCTTTCCAAGCGGAAGGCCAGAGACACTTAACTATCAGTGGGGCATGGGACCGGGCAAGGGGACCCAGGCACCAAGACAGGGACCCCAGGATCAAGAGAGCAGAAGGTGGCAGGAAGTGCTGAGGGAGGGGAGCATGTGATGGGCAGGCAGTTGGCCCTTCTGGCCTCAGGCTCTGGATAGTGCTGCCAACCCTGGAAGAAGCCGGGCCTGGCTCCACACCCGAATAGCCCCCAACCCAGCCCAAGTGCTCCCAGAGCTTCAAGTTGTCTTTCAACCCTAAATTCTAGGGCTTGGATTCTAATGGTAACATTTCAGGCAGAGGATGGGGAGAGGGTGGTCTATTTTTAACTCACCCATTAGAGAGCTGGCAACACTGCTCTCAGAGTCCCCTTTCTATCTGGCTCCCAAAAAAACAGGAGCCTTGATGGAGTCCTGGCTCATGCTGAAAAAGAATCTGTTTTTCAGGGGGGCTTGAGCCTAAGGAGCCTAAGTAGGCAGTGACTGTTTGGGGAAGGCGGAGCAGAAGCAAGATGAAGACAGCCCGGCCACCAACCGTGCAGCTAGGGAGAGGCCGAGGATGTAAACACAGATGTGCAGCAAGTTTCCTCACTATCCAGGAGACACCTTGGAAGCCCCACAAAATGACCAAGGGGACCCAGAGGTGGCCAGGGCAAGAGTCCTGTCCCGTGGAGACTATGAACCAAGAGGCGACACTGACACGGAGTGTAGGAGACCAGGAGACCTGGAGCAGGAGGCAGTCTAAGCTCCCCAGAGGGCAGCTCTGGCCCTGCTTCTTCCCAGCCAGGTCATCCCGGGCCAGGATTTTATAGCTTCTCCTGTCTTCCTTGCAGGCTTTTTCAGAGGACCACTGGCATGAAACTAGGAGCATCTCTTGTTCTAATGAGGTGACTCTGGGTGGGCTCTGGGATGGGGGCTGGTCCCCAGAGAAACCAAGAAAGGATGAGAAGGTTTGGAGTTTCAGCCTGAAGAAGATCTACAACGAACTCAGACGCTCACTGCAAACTGGACTCGGAGGAAATCTCAGAAATTGTGCACACACACATAAATGCCCAAGTAAACCTACAAAAGGACACACACATGTGAAGGCTTAACCAGAGGCTAAACTTTTACATCCTTTGTGGAGTCAGATGTGACCGACCTGTTTCCTGAAGGCCCCCCACCCTTCACATCACCAGCTCCCTTCAAAGGCCCACCCTTCAGGAGGCCCCACTCTCACTCAGACCTCCTCTCCTGAGAAGTCCTTCCTGATTATCCCTGTGTGGTAGAAATAAGACCATCCCACCCCTCTTCCTGGGTCTGAAACTACACCACTGGAATCAGAGCCATAGAATTTAAAAGCTGGAATGGGCCTTCAAGCTGCAGTCCAACCCCCACCCTACAGAAGAATCTTGTCCACAGACACCCTGACACATGGCTGTGGTTGTCCTCTGCTTCTCCAGTGCTTAGGGGGTGGGGGGAGGAGGGGAGGAGCCCTTGCACAGTGAAACTGACACTCCTTGAATTCGAGAAGGAATTCACCTTTTTGAAGGCTGGTTTCCTATTGCGGGTCCATGAGCCTGGGAAGGAGGACAAGGAGAGCCTCGGTCCATCCGGGCCAGGAACTGTGCATTTGATGAGGAGCTGAAGACAGGCCCAAGGACCTGGACAAGAGGCTGGAAAGGAAGCCAGGGCCCAGAGGAGTGGGGCCCGGGGAAGGGAGGCGGGCAGGTGCCAGACCCGCTGCACAGGTTTGCCTGGGCCCCTGCCTGCGTGCGGCACATGTGCACACATGCACACACATGCACACAAGACTCACACTTTTCACAGAGTTGCCTGTCAAACAGCCCAACCAGGGCCTCACTGGGACCTGGAGGCAGAAGGGGACCACCTTGTCCCAGAAACCTAACAAGAACTCCTAACAACCCAAACCTCCTAACCCAGGCAGCTCAGGAAACCAACCAGGAGACCGGGCCCTGCCAGCACAGGGGATGGCCCAAGGAGGGTCCGCCTGACAGCTGGGCTCCTCAAATCCCACAGGCCAGTCCTAGCACTCCAAGCATCGCCCAAGGAGAAAAGCTCCCTCGGCTGCAGCTGTCACATCTGCCGGGAGGGAGCAGGCACAGCGTAGCAGCACCTGATCCCAGGATCCCTTCACAGCCCGCCAGCCCAGGAGGCCTGGTTCAGCCGCTGGCAGCCCGGGCTGAAACATGAAGACGGAACAGTCCCCCAGGGATGCTGATGGCAGTCTCTGGGCACGGCAGCGAGGGGCAAGCTGGGTCACAGGGCGGCGGGCTCCTCTCCGGCAGCGTCCTGTCCCTGCTGGTTTGGGAGGGGGCGAGTTGTGTAGCTTCGGGGCTCCGGGCCCTTCCTCCCTGCCTGACGCAGGCCAGAGCTGCCCAGCTGGGTGCAGGACGCCATCTTGGGTCAAGGTGCAGCCACAGGGGGCTCCCCTTCGCGAGCCCGAGGGGGAAGAGAGCCCCTGAGAACCAGCGAGCCCCTCACTCCCCACCCAAGGCGCCAACACCTACTCAACTGGCTTTGCAGTATAGAGAAGGAAGGACGGAAGGGATGGAGAGAAAAGGGGGAAATAACAGGGGCTGGGGGGTGGGGGGAGAGGGAAGGGAGTGGGTGCCCCAAGAAGGGAGGCTCCAGGAAAGCGAAATGCAGTTTGGCAGCCCGAGGGCCGCGGGCCCCAGCGATGGGGGGCTGGGGGAGGCCGGGGGCGGGCCCTGGACTCCGGCCAGCCCCTTCGGAGCCGAGGGGGAGGGAGGGCAGGGCGGCCTGGGGGAGGGGAGCTGGGGTGAGGGCGGGACACGGCCCGAAGCCGCCTGCGGCTCCGAAGCTTGGGGTCTCCCGGGGCACTGGGACGTAGGGGCCGAAGACCCCGAGCCGCAGCTTCGGCGAGGCCTCGTCCTTCACCGTGCAGATGCGAAGCTTTCAAGGACACGTCTGCACCGGCCCAGCGGGGGTGCGTGTGCGTGAGTGTGTCCGCGTGCGTGTGAGTGTGTGCAGGCGGGTGGGTGCTGCTGCAGGGGGCGACCCTGGGCGCCCCCGCCCGCAACGCCCCGGGCCCCGGCCCCGAGGCTACCACCCCCCTGCGTTTTCCGGTCCCCGCGGCCCGGGTCCGGGATCTTCGCCCGCCCCCGCCCCGCCCCCACACTGCGGCGCCGCCACCGCCACCGCCACCGCCACCGCCGCCGCCGCCCCGGCTCCCACGGCCCGCGGCGGGGGCAGGGAGGAGCCAGGCACGACGTCCGCCCCCCCGCCCCGCGCGCGCGCCGCTCGACTCTCAGCGGAGAGGTGTGCCCCCCAACTGGCACTCTCCCCACCCCCGCCGCCCCTCCCAGATCCGCTGGCACCCCGCACCCCCAGCCACAGGTGGCCGGAGGAAGATCGCTGCGCAGCGCTCCCCGGCCCGGCCCCCCGATCACCCCTCGGCCCGCCCCCCGGGGGCCTCCCGGGTCCCCCCGCCCCGCCGGGCCGAGGAGGGCCGGGAGCCGGGGGGGAGGGGCGGGGGGCCGGGTCGTGCCAGGCTGCCATTTTCTGCCGCCGCCGCGGAGCCTGCGCGGGGCCCGGCCCCCGCCCCCCTCCCCCGCTCCCTGCGGGCCGCGGCGGGAGCCGATTATTCCGGGTCGGGGTCCGCGCCCTCCAGCGCCCCGGCCGCAGGCCCCAGGCTGGGCCCCGGGGCGGGGGCAGGCACGGCCCGGAAGGCGGGGGCGGCCAGGCCGGGGCCCCTGCGGCAGCGCCTAGCCGGGCACCGAGGCTGAGGCCGGCGGCGGAGGGGGGCCCCCGGCGGCATTGTATAGACTTGAACTTGAGCCCGGAGCCGGGCGGGGGCGCGGAGGGGGCTCCGCGCCGGGAGCGGGCGGGACGGGAGGGGGCGCCTGGCGCGCCCGCGGGGACATAAACAAACCCTCCAATCCCCCGCGCCGCCCTGGCCAGCCCGGCCCGCCGTCGCCGCCCGCAGCCCTAGCCCCGCGAGCGCCCGGCGCCGAGTTGCGGGGGTCCGGGAGCGTGCCCCGAGCCGGGCACTGCCCGCCACCGTGCCCCCCGCCCGGCTACCCTCCTCCCCGCCCGCCTCCGGGCCGGCCTCCCGGGCCGCCAGCAGCGGCGCTCATTACCGTGTGGCCGGTGGGGTCGGGCCGGCCCGGCTGCGCGCCCTAGTGCCGCGGCGCCGCGTCCCGGCTCGTCCTCTGCTCTCGCCGCCGCCGCCGCCGCCGCCCGCGCGCCCTCCCTCCCTCCCTCCCGGCCCGCCTGCCTGCCTCGCTCGCTCGCTCCCTCCCTCCGCTCGCTGTCGCGCTCCCTCTCTCCGCCTCCTCCGCCGGGTCCCCCCCTCCCACCCCTTCTCTCCGCCTTCCTCCTTCCCTCCCTCCGGCCGCCCGCGGGCCCAGGCCTCCGCCCGCTGCTCGCCCCCCGCGGCCGCGCTGGCCCGGGCCCCGGCGCTGCGGAGCCGGCCCGCGAGGAAGCGCCGACTTGGGGGCCCCGGGGCGCCGCGGCGGGAGCGGCCTGGGCGCGCGGCCGGTCCTAGCGCCCTCGGCCCGACTTCCCGGCCCCTACGTCCCCGCTGGGGGTTCCCGCACGCTGCAGTTCGGAGAGCCGGACCCCGCAGCGCCCCGACCCTGCGCAGGGCCCGGGCACCCCGCCTCGGCCGCTCTCCCGGCCACTCCGCCGGGGGCCTGCGGTAGCCCTCACCACCACCACCCCGACTCTGCGCGGGGCGCCCCGCTACCTGGCGCTGCCTCTGCGCTGGGTCCCCGTATCCAGCACTGGCCGCAGGGACAGCGGCCCCTCCTCTCCCGCGGCCGGTGTCAAGTGCCTCCCCCCGGCAGCCCACGGAGCCCCCGGCGGCCTTCGCCCTGCAGTTCTCCCGACCTCCACCAGAGCCCACTGCACTCTGCCTGCCTCAGCACTGGGGCTGGGGACAGCAGCGCCGGCCCATCCGCGTCGCAACCCCCACGCCACCCGCCACCCCCGCCAGGTGCCGCCGCCGAGTGGAGGCCAGTCCATTCAACAGGGCCAAGGTCGGGGCGCCGGGCCTATCCAGGCCGTCTTGGAGGCTCGAGCACCTCTATTGGTTGAGCCTCCCTTGAAGGAAGTGAGCTCCCCGTACCTTGAGGTGTCCAAGTAGAGTTGAGTGCCCTCAGTTGGTCAGTGGAAGACTGAGAGATTCCTTGGCTGGGAGGTGGAACTAAATGACATTGAAGATCCCTTCCAGCTCTAAGATTCCGTGCACACACCTACACTCCACCCTCGTGCTTACTCACCCCGTTGCCAGGAGGGTTGGTCTCATTTCCCATAGAGTTCCCAGGGCTCCAGGTTTCTGACTTGGGGCATCTCTGTCTACTTACATCAGCACCACAACTCCCACTCTCCCAACCCTTACTCTCCCAACTGCCACCACTAGGCTTGGCCCCCTCACTCGCCTCGCCTCTTCTGCCTGTACCCACACCAGTCATCTCCCACAGTGTACTCCCATTCCACCCAGCGCTTCATCTTTATTACAACGCTCTGAGCTCCCTGGCCCAGGACGTAGTGTGCCCCCTTGTCCAGGCATCCATCACCCTCCCTGCTGAAACCAGTCCTTCTTTTCCCTCTGCCCCGACTAGCTTCAGCCCTTCAAGGGTCACAGCAACAGTTACCTAACTCATTGGGACATAGAGCTGACCTTTCATCCAAGAGATTCCCTTCCAGAAGTCCTCTAATGCATCCAAGTCCTTCAGTCTGCCAACTCCCCTCGCCTCAAGGTCAGAGACCGCTCCCTACACAGTTTTCAGTGTCACCCTCATTCAAGGGGTCACCCCATGCCACTGGTGAGAGGTCCTGCTATCTGTGGGCTCTACCTGGACAGTTCCAGAGACTTAAGATGTTCCTTCCATCTTAAGTGGTCTCTGAAGACAGAGACCACCTCTGTCACCTCTTGGTGACAAAGCTTGGCACAAGCTTTGGCTGAATGAATATGCACATTGTAGACTCCTTGCCACTTTGCTTTCAGCATCAAGGTGGACATCCATAGACATGCTAAAGCTTGGCTAAAGGGAAGACCATGTTTAGAAAGATAGTTGCCATACCTTCTAGTTCCTTAAAGTGTGAAAGTGTTAGTTGTTGACTCGTGTCCGACTCTTTGCAACCCATGGACTGTAGCCCACCAGGCTCCTCTGTCCGTGGAATTCTCCAGGCAAGAAAACAAGTACGTAATCATTCCCTTCTCCAGGGGATCTCCCTGACCCAGGGAACGAACCTGGGTCTCCTGCACTGCAGGCGAATTCTTTACCATCTGAGCCACCAGGGAAACCCTAGGGCTTATATAATGATACCCCAAATAGCAGTGACAGTTTACTGAGTGTCTCCTGTGTGCCAGGCACCAGGTTGGCACTTTTCTCGTAGTTCTTAAGCAACACTCTTTGGTGATTTGTGTCATCCTCACTCTACAGATGAAGAAACTGAGGCTCAGTCAAAGCTACACAGTTGGGAAGCAGCAGAGCCAGGGTTCAAAGCATGGTCCATCTGACTCTGAAATCATGATAGTTACCTTAAAACCTTACAGTTATTCTTAATAAACTGAAACTCTCTGGGTCAAGTGGGCAGTTGTGTCTCTCTTCAATAGGGAATTCGTTGGCGGTTCCATGGTTAGGACTCGGCACTTTCACTGCCGAGTTCAGTCTCTGATCGGGGTACTAAGACCCTGCAAGCCATGTGGCTCAGCCAAAAAAGAAAAGAAGCAGCTTTCTATTCAGTAGAATTATCTGTGATGAAATCATTGGGAGCCCATGATAAGTGTGACCTTGGATGTCTGTGTTGCTGGTGTCAAAAGGCCCAAGGTGACCATGTTAGGGGGTTTGCTTATGTCTAGTAAGAAGCAAACGTGTGGCTGCAGGGCTGGTTCCGGCGCCTGGTCCTGATGTCTTTGGCATGAGGAAGGCCGTCCAGGCTGTGCCAAGAAGAGACGCATCAATGCTGGCTAACCCTACTGGGCCCTCCTCACCATACATCACATGGGGTCCAGCTCTGATTGATTTAGCCTTCAGGCTCCTACGGCCCCATCACTTGTGTGTGCTCCACTGTGGCCCAGCCAGTATCTGGGTCAACCCTAGATCCTCTGGGGTGAGGGGCAGTATCAGTCACCTGCTTCCAGGGCAGGAGGTTCCATGTCTTTTATTTTATTTATTTACTTATGTATGTATTTTTGGCCACAACACACAGAATCTTCCCTGACCAGGGATCAAACCTGTGCTCCCTGCACTGGAAGTGCAGAGTCTTAACTACTGGACCACCAGGGAAGTTCCTCCATATCTTTAATAACACTCTCCCAATAAAAAATAAATTAATAAAAAATAACACCCTCCAAACCCCTGAGCCTCGAATATGAGACACAATTGTCCTGCTTTGTATTTCAGTGGCACCCTCGCTCTCAGCGCCATCCCTAGCAGAGATGTCCCGAGGGTTACTTCAGTTGTTCTGACTTTGGTCAAAGCCCACTCTGAACATGTCCTACCACCTGGGAGTGGGGTGGATCACATATCCACCCCCTTAAGTGGGTGCAGGAGGTTTGGAGACTGACAGACCCAGCAGCACCCGGTGGAGAAGGGGCAGAGCTGTTCTCCAAAGCAAGGGTGCTGGGCAGACACACTGCACTTCAAGCAGTGGCCGCCCAGCACCCATGTACACCGACTTTTCCCCATGCAAGCATCAAAAATGCTCTTGCCAGGACTTCCCTGGTGGGCAATGGCTAAGATTCCGTGCTCCCAATGCAGGGAGCTTGTGTTCAATCCCTGGTCAGGGAACTAGATCCCACAGGTAGCCACTAAGAGTTCAAATGGCACAACCAAAGATTCCGCATGCCCCAGTGAAGGTTAAAGATCTCACGTACCACAACTAAGACACAGCACAGCCAAATAAATATTTTTTAAAAAACGTTAATAGAGGCGGTGGTTGCACAATGTTGTGAATGTACTAAATGCCCTGAACTGTACATTTTCCAAAGGTTAATTTAATAGTATATGAATTTCACCTCAATAAAAAGATAGTTTTAAATGCTCCTACTAAAATAAAGAACCTCACCATCTACAACTAAAAATCCACTTACTCTCCTTCCCAAAGGAGGATAAAGAGGATCCAGGTAAGGTGCATTCCTCTCAATGGTCTACACGTGGCTTCTCGTTATCTGTAACAGTGGCTACGTTATAAATTTAACCACCCTCAAAACACCAAGCCTATGATGGTGGAGATAAAATAGATTATTCTCAATGAAGACTGACTTTGGAAGAGAGGGGAAGGGAAAAAGCACACAGGGGTCCACCCTGCCAGCGGGGCAGCCCGGACTCACTTCTCCCTAAGGGAGCGTAGTCCTGGTCTGGAGGCTCATTGTCTTCAAAGGCTCAACCTGAGGGCCTGCAGGGAAGAAGTCCCCTTTGCGGAAGGCCAACTCTGTTGGCATGGTCCTGGCTTCCTAGGGATTCCTTCAGAGCCTGGGCAATCCCTAGGTCTGACGATTGCAGAATCACTTCCTTTAAACCTCAACTGGCTGCCAGTCAGCTCATTTCCTAGGAACTCCATGGACTGACTAGTAACTCGCCCCCTAAAATCCCAAAGCTGATGAGTGACTCCAGTGCATGGCCACCACAGAGGTTGTGAGCATTATGACAAAGAGGGAAAAAATGCTTTGTAACCCATAAATGAGGTCATTATCCTAATTCACCAAGAAAATCATAAAGACACAAATTTGTTCTGTATGGTTTTACATGTGCCGGTACACAGTGCTTTTATTCAGTTCTTTTTACCTTCTTATTGGATTTCCCACAGCAACTGTCATCAACTTCCCTCCCCTATTTCTAGATGCTGATTCAGCCTTTTCCTCCAGAAAACACCTTAGCCTCTGCCTCTCACTTCACTCTGAGCCTCACTTCTGTATATTGATAGAACCAGAGATAAATATAGATGTAAAATGTATGTGTGTATATTTACATCTTGTGTATATACATACACACATTCCCCTCTTCTGTCCGCTGAGAGCACGTACAAGCAATGAAACCTCAACAGGGATGAGAATACTTCATGCCCAGATCTTGGTTTCTAAATACCATTCTTTACCAGACAGAACTGGACTTTCTTTGGAGAAATGGCAGCTTCCAGAGCTGGGTCAAGCAAGGAACAAGATGAGCCCAGAACATGCTATACTTTAAAGTTAAAGAAGTATTCAAAGAAGGATGAGGTACAGAAAGGGCTTCTACTGGGAAAATATGGGAAAGTTTGAGCACCAAAATAATGATACCAACAGATTATAAATCCACTGCATAAAATAGGAATCCATGAGTCCACAGTGCTAGAAATAAACAAATTGCAAGTTTAGTGGGGAATGGGATATTTACACAGCCTCAAAGTACTTCCCAGCAAGACACTTACTAATTACAAAGAGGAAAAGAATAACTTTACAATGAAAAAGCCCTTTAATCAAGTGATCAAAGTTAACTTCATCAGTAGTGGACCAAATTGAAATGATACACCACCTAACAGGATGCAGTGAGAACGACACAGCATCATTTCTGTCATACATACTCCAGCCAAAGACGCATCGCCTGAATCTAATCTCAAGGAGACATCAGACAAACCCTCTCCTAGTCCATTTGGGCTGCTGTAACAAAGTTCTATAGACTGGGTGGTTTATAAACAATGAAAAGTTATGTCTCACAGTAGGGGCTGGAAAGTTCAAGTTGAAGATGCCAGTAGATTTGATGACTGGTGATGCTTCCTTCTGCATAGACAGCCATCTTTTCTCTGTGTCCATGGTGGTAGCTACAAGCTAGCTCTTTAGGGTCTCTCTTACAAGAGCACTAATCCCAGTCATAAGAGCTCTGCCCTAATGACTTAATCTTCTCCCAAAGGCTCCACCTCCTAATACCATCACCTTGCAGGGTAGGTTTCGATATATGACCTTTGAAAGGACACAAACATCACACCATTGCAAAGGGATATCCTACAAAATATCTGACTTGTGTTTTTCAAGAGTGTCAAGGCCATGAAAGTCAGGGAAAGATTGAGGAAATATTCCAGATAGAAGGAAAGAAACTAAAGAGACAAGTAAATGTGTGATTCTGGATTAGATATTTCTGGTACAAAGGGCATTATTGGAAAAATTAGAAAATTGTAACTTGGGTCTGAGGATAGTAATGGACGATAGTAATGGATCAGTGTTACTTTCCTGATTTTGATGTTTGTACTGCAGTTATGGAAGACAGCATCCTTATTTACAAGAATATATTTCTAGTATAGGATAAAAAGAAATATATCCTATAGTAAGGTGTTTTTTGGGGGGGTGACTGGGCACCATGTTGACACTTTGTCACAAATAGTTTAGAAAAAAATAATTTTGCGACATTTGCATTTTTTCTGTAGTTTTCTGTAGTTCCTGTGAGATAGTTTTAAAATAAAAAGTTTAAAAAAACTACCCCCAGGAATTGTACCCTTTTCCCTTCTCACCAGGAATACATCTGAAAGAGAATATTGCCAACTGAGTATGTCATCAGACTCTTGGACTTCCGCCCACTGGTTGGGTGAGCAGTGATCTCTTGCTGTACGTTTCTCTGACCACGAGGAGGTTGAACTTGTTTCATGTGTTGAAGGGTGTTTGCATTTATAAACTGAGAACCGTCAATTTATCTTTTGGCCACTTTTCTATCAAAATGACCTCATGAATTGAGGAGGTGATCCCTTTGACTGAGTTATAAGCCAATACTTACTAATATTTCTATACTGTGTATTTGGTGCCTGGCATTGTACAGAATCAGAGAACTGACTCATTGGCAAAGACTCTGATGCTGGGAAAGATTGAAGGCAGGAGGAGAAGGGGACAACTGAGGAAGAGATGGTTGATGGCATCACTGACTCAATGGACATGAGTTTGAGTAAGCCTCGGGAGTTGGTGATGGACAGGGAAGCCTGGCATGCTGCAGTCCATGGGGGTCACAAAGAGTCGGACACGACTGAGTGCCTGAACTGATTGTGCAGAAGAGCCTGGTGAGACAGATGGTCTCTGCCTGTGAGGAGTTTACACACAACACAATCCAGACTAACTTTCATCAGTTAATCAGGAGTTAAATTGTGAAGCTCAGACAAGAAGGGATGGGGGCTGGAGTGCAGGAGTCCCTGAGCAAATGGGATCTGAGCGGGGTCTGAAGGATGGTGGGGTTTCAGTCAACAAGGGCATCCTGAGCTTAGAGGAAAGAAGGCACTGTAAGGGTGAGAATCTGACCTGCCTGTGGTGACTTGCCCTAATCCCTCTCTTTCTGCCCCAACCTCAGACTCAGTTCCCCTGCCTAAAAGAGCTCCCCTAAGTTCTTCCTGCTTTTCACTGCTCCTCCAGAAGAAGAGGGCAGGAGCGGCAGATCAGTGAGAAGAGCAGATATACTGGACCTGATCTTACGGTCTCAGGGGAGCACGGTGGGCAGTGCCACAGTCCATCTAGTTTTCTTGACTCAAGGGCAAGGCAAAAGATTAGAAACTTGGGGTTCTGTTACTACTTTTCAAACACAAACATTTTAGCGGGTTAAAAGCAGTGATTTTTTTTTTTTAAGTTGCAAGGATATATTGTACAACACAGGGAACATAGCCAACATTTTATAATAACTACAAATGGAGTATAACCTTTAAAAATTGTGAATCATTATATCGTACACCTGTAACTTTTATAATATCTCACATCAACTATACTTCAATTTTAAAAAAGGAAAAAGGAATTATGGGGACTTTCTAGGTGGCCCAGTGGTTAAGACTCTGCACCTCCAATGCAGGGGGCATGGGTTTGATCCCTGATGGGGAACTAAGATCCCATATGCCATGGGGTGTGGCCAAAAAATTTTTTTAATTTTTTAATTTAAAAATAAAAATAAAGAATTATAGATGATCAAATTATTTTTTTAAAGCAGTGTTTTTTTTTTTTTTTTTCATTCATACCTTCTAGGAATGAATGTACTTTCTAGGTAATGTACTTTCTAGGTTATAAGTTGAGTTCCATGTAACTCAAGGCGGTGTTTTTTCTTAATTAAACTTTTTCTTTTGATGCCAATTTGGATTCACATGCAATTACAAGAACTACTACAGAGAAATCCCCTATACCCTCTATCAGTTTTTCCCAATGATAACATCTCTCAAAACTTAAGTGTAATATCACAAGCAGGTTATTGACACTGACGTGGTCAAGGTACAGAACATTTCCATCAGCCCATGATTCCCCACGTTGCTTCTCCCCCCCGCCCCCGCACGTTGCTCTCTTACAATCATGCTCACTTCTTCCCTGCCTCCCCCTCTGCCCCAATTACTCACCTGGGCAGCTACTCATCTGTTCTCCATTTCCATAGTTTTCACCTGTAAATAGTGTTATATAAATTGGAGTTGTACAGTATATAACCTTTGGGGGTTGGCTTTTTTTCATTCAACATAATTCTGTGGAGATCCATCCCAGTTGTTAAATGTATCAATAATGCTTTCATTTTTATTGCTGAGTAGTAGTCCATGGCATGGAGATGTATCACCTGTTGAAAAACATCTGGGGGTATTTCTAGTTTTTAGCTACAGGTTAAAAAACTGGGGCCAGGGGAGTAACCAAGTCGGGCCAGGGGAGTAACCAAGTCGCACCAGGGAATACAGGCAGTCACATGTAAAGAAAGTGAGTCTCAACTGAAGAGAGACAGACGGAAAGAGAGGAGATTCGTGCTCAGCTGTGGCGGGGGATCCAGGGAAGAGCGCTGAGCCACCTTCTGAAGGGAACATGTATTGCTGACTGAAAACAGACATGACGAGGAGGGACATATTAACTGATTTGAGTTGTTATAGTAACATCTAGATAAAACATATATTCAGGGGCCAGAAGAGAAATGGAACTGAACGCAGATGAGCGGGAGGAATGGGGGAAATGACTGGAAGAATATCTCCATAGACACAGAGCTTACTCATTACTGAAGCCATGAGCAAGGGGCTCTCCGGGAGTACACAGACAGAGATGCTGGGGGAGACCACAATTAGGGGGTAAGAGAAGTGACGACAAAAGGGAGGAGCCTCGGAGAGGCAGGGGCAGCGGGGTGAGGGTGGAGTAAATGGGGTAGGGTGGAGTGAACCAGAGGAGTGAATGAAGGCCAAGGACAAAGAGACTTAGCACTGACGAAGCAACAGGGTTGAAGGGAAAGGAGTGTATTTGTTATCTATGCTGCATAACAAATTAACCCAAATCTTAGTGGCTTAAACAACATTATATTATTTCACAGTTCTGTGTGTCAGGAATCTGTAGGTAGCTTGGTGGGGTCCTTGGGCTCAGGGTCACTCACAGGCTGCAGTCACGGTGTCTGACTGCAATCATTCCAAGTTTTAATAGGGAAGAGTCCATTTCCAAGCTTACTCCTGTGGTTGCTGATGGGATTCAGTTTCTCACACGCTGCTGGACTCAGATTCAGTTCAACATGGGCTGTTGGCTAGAGAATGCCCTTAGTTCTTTGCTTTGTGGTCCTCCCAGAGGGCAGCTCACAAGATGGCCCATGGCTTCGCTCTTAGAGTGGAGAGGAGAGTGCTACAGTCTGCAGGCAAGATGGAGGACACAGATGTTTATTTTATGATTATTATTTTTATTTGTCCACACTGTGCAGCATGCAGGATCTTAGTTCCTCAACCAGGGATTGAACCTGTCCCTTCTACATTGGAAGCTTGGAATCTTAATCACTGGACCACCAGGCAAGTCCCATCACAGACTTCTATAACTGACTCTTAGATGCTTTTGCCCTGTTCTATTCATGGCTTCCCATGGCTCAGTTGGTAAAGAATCCGTCTGCAATGTGGGAGACCTGGATTTGATCCCTGGGTTGGGAAGATCCCCTGGAGAAGGGAAAGGCTACCCACTCCAGTATTCTGGCCTGGAGAATTCCATGGACTGTATAGTCCATGGGTTGGCAAAGAGCGACTGAGCGACTGAGGGACTTTCACTTTCTTTCTTCATTAGGACCAGCCCATACTCCAGAGGAGAGGATTATATAAGGGTCTACATACCAGGAAGCCGGCTTCCCTAGTAGCACAGTCAGTAAAGAGTCTGCCTGCAATGCAGGAGACCCGGTTCGATCCCTGGGTCAGGAAGATCCCCTGGAGAAGGGAAAGGCAACCCACTCCAGTATTCTTGCCTGGAGAATCCCATGGACAGAGGAGCCTGGCGGGCTATCATCCATGGGATCACAAAGAGTTGGACATGACTTAGCGATTAAACCACCGTACCAGGAAGCCAGCTGAGAGGCAGCTTACTAGAGGAGCAAAGACAAACCTGAACCTCCCCCGGAGGGCTCTAACAGGACAGTATTAGAAGGGTGTGAGAGCCAGATGACAGAATGGAGCAAGACAGGTGGTGATGCCCAAATTCCAGCTGTTCCCAGCACTTCAGGGAGACATGGGGAGACTAAGGAGTCCCACCCCTCTTTTCTGCAGTGTGGTACAGAAGGTCCAAGCTTGGTTCTTTGCGTGGGTCTGTTTCCTCCTCCCATCCCTTGCCCCACCCATAGCAGAGCAAGGGAAGCAGAAGCCTGGCTCATCATCTGTATCCCACCAAGCGGCCCTCACCATGGAGGCAGTGGAGCATCTTCGCGGTGAGGAAGGACAGTACCCAACTCCAGAGCCCTTCAACTCCCCAAAACTGCCTCTCTTTCCCACTTGAATTCCTGTTCTAGCCCAACATGGATCAGGGCCAGGGACAATAGAAATGGCCACCCCTCCCCCTCCCCACAAGGATCCAGCGGGGAGCTGGGAGATCCCCTGCACTCCAAAAAAACAGCTCAGCGTACTTTTATTAGTTGCCTCCCCAGTTCTCTGTTTCTTGTCACCTAAGGGGAAAGAAGAATGAAGAAAATACCCTCAATAGGACATAATGTTTCAGATGGGCTTTTAGATCAAGCTCTCAGATCAGATCAGATCAGATCAGTCGCTCAGTCGTGTCCAACTCTTTGCGACCCCATGAATCGCAGCACGCTGTCCATCACCAACTCCCGGAGTTCACTGAGACTCACATCCATCGAGTCAGTGATGCCATCCAGCCATCTCATCCTCTGTCGTCCCCTTCTCCTCTTGCCCCCAATCCCTCCCAGCATCAGAGTCTTTTCCAATGAGTCAGCTCTTTGCATGAGGTGGCCAAAGTACTGGAGTTTCAGCTTTAGCGTCATTCCTTCCAAAGAAATCCCAGGGCTGATCTCCTTCAGAATGGACTGGTTGGATCTCCTTGCAGTCCAAGGGACTCTCAAGAGTCTTCTCCAACACCACAGTTCAAAAGCATCAATTCTTCGGTGCTCAGCCTTCTTCATAGTCCAACTCTCACATCCATACACGACCACAGGAAAAACCATAGCCTTGACTAGACGGACCTTTGTTGGCAAAGTAATGTCTCTGCTTTTGAATATGCTATCTAGGTTGATCATAACTTTCCTTCCAAGGAATAAGCGTCTTTTAATTTCATGGCTGCAGTCACCATCTGTAGTGATTTTGGAGCCCCGAAAAATAAAGTCTGACACTGTTTCCACTGTTTCCCCATCTATTTGCCATGAAGTGATGGGACTGGATGCATGATCTTCATTTTCTGAATGTTGAGCTTTAAGCCAACTTTTTCACTCTCCTCTTTCACTTTCATCAAGAAGCTTTTTAGTTCCTCTTCACTTTCTGCCATAAGGGTGGTGTCATCTGCATATCTGAGGTTATTGATATTTCTCCCGGCAATCTTGATTCCAGCTTGTGTTTCTTCCAGTCCAGTGTTTCTCATGATGTACTCTGCATATAAGTTAAATAAACAGGGTGACAATATACAGCGTTGACGTACTCCTTTTCCTATTTGGAACCAGCTCTCATTGGATCCTAATTACAATTCCAGAGGCACTCAAGCCGGTGATTGTTATGCCACTTTTAAGGAGGAGACCACTGAGACCCTGAGAGGCATCTTGGCAACTCAGTGACCAAGTGGCACCAGACCCGGACTCCCAGCTCCACTCTGCGTCCACATGGAGCTTCCCAGGGGAGCCACGGCTTCTCCAAGTCATGAGGATGGCCGAAACAATGGACACAGGGTCCTCACCTGCTGAGTGTGGGACTTAGAGCTCACAGCTCTGTCCTTGTTAGTCTTACCCTTCTCTCCCCTTACAGTAGCCTCCCCCAATAGCATCCCAAGTTCTTGCATCCAGAGTATTCAGAAAACCCACCTGCCCCCAGATGTCTTGAAATCTCTTTACTGGAGATCAAGCCTTTTATTCTACAACTAATGAATTCTCGGGAGCCGAACATGACCTGTAGCCCTGGGGATACTGGAGTCCATGAACAAGGCAGAAGAGCAAGAAGAGGCAAAAAGGCTTGGTGTTGGTGGGGGAGAAATTGGGTCACGGGAGCCAGTTTTTGTGACCAACACTGGGGTTTGCATGTTTCTGGGGACAAGGGAATTAGGAGGAAACTGGAACAATGAGGGGAAATAAGAGGCATTGGGTGTTAGGCCACATGGGAAAGGGAAAGAATATTTCTCAAGGGCGCCAGCACTGTTTGGCCTAGTTCACCCCAACACAGGCTACTCTACTGTGACCTCAGACCTCCTTTCAAATTAGGAACAAGGAAAATGAAGTGAATGACGATTATTTTAGTTCTGTGTCCTGACCCTGAGGGAGAGAGCAGGGCTGATGGCCACCTGCTGCTGCTGCTAAGTTGCTTCAGTTGTGTCCGACTCTGTGCGACCCCATAGACGGCAGCCCATCAGGCTCCCCCGTCCCTGGGATTCTCCAGGCAAGAGTACTGGAGTGGGTTGCCATTTCCTTCTCCAATGCATGAAAGTGAAAAGTGAAAGTGAAGTCGCTCAGTCGTGTCCCCTTCGTAACCCCATGGACTGCAGCCTACCAGGCTCCTCCATCCATGGGATTTTCCAGGCAAGAGTACTGGAGTGGGGTGCCATCGCCTTCTCTGGATGGCCACCTAGTCAGGCCCGGGCAGCTGAAGACACACTGGCTGTCCGACCTTGAGGTCTGAGTGTAACGCTGCAGCCTGGGCTCCTCTGGGGACATCTAGGCAACCAGCTGGAGAAGGACAGCCTCCACACCCCTGACCCACTGACTGGGTACCAGCGAGAGGGCACCACCCCTTCTCCGGGTCCACTCTGCTTAATGGAGATTGGGCCCAAAAGAGATGTTATTGAAGCATTTACAACCGCTGTTGTGTCCCTTTTCTGAGCCACTTTTCCTCATCACACCCATTCTTCCGATCAAGTAGGGATAATTTACAACAGGAAGTAGCGGAAAGTTGTGGGAAAAGTCTCTTGAGTGAACACGTTAACAGCTGTCGACCGCGCCTCAGCGGCTCCGCCCTCAATGACCCCCCACAGCTGCCCCGTGAGCGGCCTGACTAGAGTTGGGCGGAGGCCTTATCTCTGCAGACCACGAAGACCCTGGCCAGCTCAGCGCACTTCGCCTGACAGATAGATCCGCCTCCCGGCAGGCGCCGCATTTATCCCCCTCGACCTCCAGGTGGCGCTGGACTGGGGCGGAGCCTGCTGTCTGTCACCCATGTGAAGGGGCGGGGCTCTATAGGTGCTGACTTCTGATTGGTTGGTCTTGCTCTCGCTTTCTTTTCGTGTCCCGAGCAGGTCTTAGGGACAGCACCCAGTCAAAGCCCCTGAACTAGGCAGGAGGAAGTGTGTGTGTGTGATATGTTTGGTTTTACAGTTACCTGAGGGTGCGTAATGTTATTTTTTCTTTACGATTATCTGAGTTTCAATTTTTCATCCCTTAATATGTTGCCCCATAAGTTGACACACGAGGAAAAATTCTTGGTCAGACCCACTTGTAATAAATATATCGTTATAGGCGAACTAAGGTTAGGGTCTGCCACTCAGCCAAAACCCACTTCTTTTTTGTTTCTTTAATCTTTGACTGTTGTATGTATATTACCAGTTTAATTGTACCTGTGGGTATATTTTATTTGCACATCTGACAACTGTTTGTTAAGCTTCCACTTTCTGTCTGATGTTGAGCAGGGTTTTTGCAGTCACTGGTGAACAAAACAGACCTGGGCCCTCGCTCAAGCAGCTCACAGACACCAATCAGTGATTACACATACATGTCAAATTGAAGAACTCCTTTGTGGCAATAAATGAGAAGTGGCTGGTGCTTGGGAGAGGAGCAGGAGTTTTGAGGAAGTGTAGTACTGAGTGTAGCGGCTGCAGAGCCACTCCACAGACTGAAGCTAAATTGGTCTCATTTCAGAAGACCCACTGGGCTCTCTTGTGAAGGTGGGGAAGCTGGGGAGGAGAAGGCGTTCGGAGGTGGTTTGGCGGATATCCAGGGGCAGCCAAGATGGGCTATCTGGCCTTGTGGTTGGTCAAGGTGGAGGAAAACACTGAAAGTGTGTAATTTCCAGAATATTTTTTTCTTGCTGCAAAATAGAAAGTCATCTTCTGGGACTGGATGTGATGGGGAAACTCTGTTACTGGAGAAGATGGTCAGAGAAGGACTGGCAGAACAAATGGATAAAAAACCACCAGGGAGTAAAACAAAGGCCTGGAGTCCAGGACCCAGGGGTGGCCTGAAGAGGCAAGAGTAGGGGGAGGGGAAGTTGGCAGGAAGATGTTAGTCTGAGGCTGGATTAGCTGCTGGGAGAGTCTGGTTCAGGGGGCTGGCCATGGTGGGACATAACCCAGAAAATCATAAGCGGTGAAGACAAGAGAGTCTGTTCTCAACTAGACCTACCAGGGGAATTTCCTGCCAAGGGTAGTGTGTGTGTTTTCTCTTTGTTCACCTAAAAAGGAGGGGCAGAGACCTACACCCAGAAGAGCTCATGCATGACCTCCCCCCATGACTCACTCTGTAAATGTTCACCACACTTTTCCCCTTGAGCATTTACCATCTCCCGTCCTCCCACAATTGTTCACTGTCTGTCTCCTGCCCTAAAATGTGAACTTCCCGAGGGCAGGCACCCTGTCTCTTTCTTTACTGTATCCCCAGGGCCTGGAATATGTCTGGCAGGCAGTAGTTGCTCAACAGATATCTGTTAAGTGAGTAAAAGAAGCAGACTCTTCTTGGTCTGCAGAGAACCCTCCCTCAGTCTCAGTGTAGCGGTGAGAGCCTGACACCTCCGGCGAAGGGTAAGTTTTTCCAAGAGCGCTCTGTCGTCCAGGGCAAACCAGCCTCTGGCCCTGAGAGAAGGGGCTGGGGAAGAACTTGGTGTTTCAAAGGCTTGAAAACACTGCATCACCCATGGAACGACAGTTAGTTCCCGGGGAGGGATGCACTTGGTGGAGGGGGTGAGGTGGCCCTCCCCAGCCTGTCTTGGTCCTACCTTGGCACTCCCATATTAGCCCTCCACCCCTGAAAGTGTTGTTTTTCTGTGATGTGAAGGCTACAGTGGGGGTAGAAGTTTGGCTCAGCATTCTGGACCCCTCCTCTGACCTCTGAAGGTGGCCCTTCCCGTGTCTGTGCAGGGGAGATGAATCAGCGCCCCAAGCCTAAACAGCTCTCACCAGCCCCAGGGAGACTCCCTGGGGTGACTCTGAGCCACAGGTGTGGGGCTCAGGCCCTGGCAGCACTTGGTTCCTGCATCTCCATCACTGCAGCCTCTCACTTGTGAGTCCAGGAGGGGCCTGGTTGGCGGTGGGGGTGTGGGGGGTTGTTCAAGAACTTTTCCCTGAGGCTGAAGGACCTGAAGGGGCAGCACCTGCGGTGTCAGAGGAAGGAAGGAGAGTAACTGCTATTGACTGTTTGCTGTGTGCCAACACTCCTCCAATGGTCTCCCATTTCAATGTAATCCTTATAAGCAACCACACGGGTTAATAGTATCTTCTCATTTTGTAGATTCAGAGAATAAGATGTGACCTGAGGTCACATGCTAGAAAGGAGCAGCAAAGTACAAATGATTTTAGGTTTTGCTTCAAAAATAGTTTGTAGTATGTGCTTTTTAAAAACAAAGATGCAAATGGAGTGGACCAGGCATATTTAAGATCTTACAAGCATAGGAAACAGTAAGAGAACTCACTGGAAGTCCATCTAAAAGCAGCCTTCGACAGGCCGTGTGTGAGTCAGTTTAAGGATTGAGTTCATGTAATAAGAGAGGGTATGTTGTTTCTGTTATTTTATTTTTAGGTATGATTTTATTTACCTATGGTTGAACTCTTCTTCCTTCTCTGATTCCCTTAACACTTTTTTTTTGCCTTGTGTTTGATAGTTAATAAACATCACACTGGGCTTTCCAGATAGTGCTAGTGGTAAAGAACCTATCTGCCAATGCAGGAGACATAAGAGATGTGGGTTCAACCCCTGGGTTGGGAACATCCCCTGGAGGAGGGCATGGCAACCCACTCCAATATTCTTGCCTGGAGAATCCCATGGACAGAGGAGCCTGGCAGGGTACAGTCCACAAGGTTGCAAAGAGTCAGACACAACTGAAGTGAATTCGCATGCATGCATGCAAGCATCTCTTTGCATTACTGCAGTTTTTCCTTATAAATCCTCAGAGTTAGAGAAAGGCCCCCTGTGGGCTGCTGCTTGGGAATTGCTGCGGGGTGGAGGGGTGGGCAGAGGGGTGGGGAGGGAGTTGTCTGGCTGGGGCTACAGAGGATGTGGGAACCCGCCCTCGGGCAAGCAGAACTGTGCCTGGCCCAGAGCAGCGCCCCAGGACACACAGGTGTGGCCATGAGAGAGGAGGGTATCTAAGTCTTCAGACGGTTTTGAGCAGGCTTGTTGCCATGGGGGAATGGTGGGTCCAGTACAGCCAGATATTCTAACTTTTCCAGAGAAGAGAAGCTGTAAATCTGGATTTTTCTATGAAATCTTCAGCTGTTTCACCATTTGCAACCCACTAAATTGTTTTAAAAATACCTTGGGGGCCAAAGAAAATGACTTTAAGCCATCCTCTGTTAAACCCTCCAATTCAGTCCACAGAGTGTCTCTCTGTTGTCAGAGTCCAAATGATAAGGACTCGGCCCCTGGGGTGCTGTGTTCCTTAGAGCTCTCCTTCCCCAGAGGACAAAGCTAGCAGAGGAGACTGGGGCGGGAGCAAGTGCCGGGGTCCATGTGGGTCACCTGCTAACTCCCACCCCATGAGGTGTCAGCCTGCTGTGGGGTTGAGGAGTGAGTGTCACCTTCCCAGCCTCTAATGCCCGTGTCCATTGGCGCCAGACACCCTTCCCGGCCGGCCAGCATCTGTAGTGGGCGAGGATGAGGAACCAGGTGAAGTGGATGTCTTCTCATTAGCCCATCCCAATCCCCAGCCCGAAGAGGCAGAAACCATCCCGGGTTTGAGTCTTGTCTTGAGCACCCTGAGGCCAGGACACAGGTTCGTGCTGCCCTTTCTTCACCACTCCCCAACCCCCACCCCCACATCATGGGGGAAACTGAAAGAGATCCCCCTCCCTCCCTGGAAGCCCTGTGGGCCCTCTGCATCTTGCTTTGCCCTTGTGATTTTTTCAGGTAAATCTGCTAACAGATGTATTTATGTGTGTATGTATTTGTTTTGTGTGTGTCGCAGGTTGAGTTGGTTTTGTTTTGACATGTTGGTTCAAAATAAGATCACCCCTTTGGAAAATCACCTTGCTAAAGCCATTGACTCCACTTCGACTTGAGGGGTTTAATTGAAAACAGGAGAGGCACGCTGACACCCCACAGGCCTCCAGCCTGAAAGAGACCTCCAAAGAGGCACGTTGGCCCAGAGGAGGGTACGCGCCACTTCAAAAGCAAGGGCCAGCGAAGGAAAAGTTGTATCCCAGGAGGAAGGTTTTGCTTCAAAAGTAGTTTTTAGTACGTGTTTTTTTTTTAAAACAAAGATGCAAACAGAGCAGACTAGGCACATGTAAGATCTTACAAGTGTAGGAAACAGTAAAAGAACTCACCGTAAAAGAACTCTATCTAAAAGCAGCCTTGGCCAGGCCATGTGTGAGCCAGTGAAGGGATGAGTTCGTGTAATGAGACACAATATGTTATTTCTGTTATTTCATATTTGGGTATCATTTTATTTACCTATGGTTGAACTCTTCTTCCTTCTCTGGTTCCCTTAAGACTTTTCTGTATGGTGTCTGGTAATTAATCAGCATCACTCTGTATGATTGCCTTTTCCCCATGTATACCCTCCCATCTTCGGATGTAACCTTTTTTTTTAAACAGTCTTTTTTTTTTTTTTGGCCCCACTTTGCGTAGCATTTGAGATCTTAGTTCCCCGACCAGGTATAGAACCTGCACCCTTGCATTGGAAGTGCAGAGTCTTAACCCCTGGACTGCCAGGGAAGTCCCCTCAGCTGTAGCCTTTTGAGGGCAGAGACAACATTTTACATATATGACCAAGTGTAGATGACAAATTAGGAACTGAACTTTTTTTTTTTTTTTTTTTTGCCACATAGTGTGTGTGGCACGCAGGATCTTAGTTCCCCAACCAGGGATGGAACCCATGGAAGTGCAGAGTCCTAACGCCTGGATAGCCAGGGAATTCCTAGGAACTCTATTTTAATGTAAGATGTACCTATTTACCCCTCTAACCTTGGGAGATTCTTAAAAGAAGCAGAGAGGAGGGTTGCTGATTATTCGCTAAGTCGTGTCTGACTCTTTTGCAGCCCCATGGACCCCTGCCCCTTGCATTGGCTCCTCTGTCCATGCCAGGCTCCTCTGTCCGTGGGACTTTCCAGGCAAGAATGTTGGAGAGGGTTGCCATTTCCTTCTCTAGGGGATCTTCCCCACCCAGGGATCAAACCCACATCTCCTGCATTACAGGCAGATTCTTTACCACTGAGCCACCACGGAAGCCCAAGTTGGGGGCGGGGTGGAGGGGTGAGGGGTTGGAATCCACTCTATTTTGCCAGGTTAGTTCAGGTCAATCAGTGGGAGACAGGGCTCCAGGCAGACTTTCCTCTGGGAGGGTGAATGTCATTTGCCCTCCATATGGGATTCTATCTCTTATGGTTGGGAAAGTCTGATGATTAGATAGAAACCTCATTGTCTGCTAATGAGGGTGCTTTGTGACATGGCTTAGATAGGAAGGGTGAATGCTCAAGGATTCACCTAAGAACAGGATATAAAGTTAAGTGTGGAATGATTGGTATGCTCTCATGGAGGGCATCCTTAAACGCCCCATCCTAACATCCAGGATGATCTGAAGAGCGGGACCAAGTTCCCTTGGTGCATGTTAACAGAAGGAAGCCTGCGTAGTGAGAAATGCACTCACAGACACCTTTTGGGAGATATATTTAAAGCTCCAGGGGTGGTATGGCTCACAGGTTACCACATGACAGGGTTGGCCTTGGGAATATGGTTCCTGACATCATCTCTCTGAATTACTTTCTGGAATGAAGGTTACACAATGATAATGTTCTTCACCAGAATTTTTTTAAAAATTAAGCATAAAGTTTTTTTTTTTTTAAAGGCCTGGAAGGACCAGCACTTCCTCCAAGAGTTTCTCCATCACCTCCCTATGTGGTCCTGAACCGTTCAATTTCCTTGACGTCAGTTTCCTGGGTCAAGACAATTTGTTCACGCTCTTCAACCCTCTGACTTGCTCTGACTGTGAATAGCAGTGGCAACATCACAGTGTCTCTGTGGGGCTAACAATTGAGTTCCTGTTGGTGGGACTTCCTGGCGGTCCAGTGGTCAAGGTTCTGTGCTTCCAGTGCAGAGGGCGTGGATTTGATCCCAGGTCAGGGAACTAAGATCCTCCATGCCACGCAGTTTGGCCAAAAAAAAAAAGTTCCTGTTGAGGTCCCTCTCCATAGATGGGGTGGGGTTATGCCACTCAGGGCTCTTGCTGAAGCCCCCAGTAAGCCCCTCAGTGTGAGGTCTGGTCAGAGCTGAATCTGATAGGTGGACGGGGGACCTTCCAATCCTGTCCTGCAAGATCAGGGTGGAAATGGAGGAGCCCTAAATATTACTTGCAAACTGCAGAGTGGGCCTGATGAAAGGCCATCCAGCTGAACCGGAGGCCAAGACTCCGCCTCTTCCTTCCCTGCCTGCATGAGATGACACGTGGAAAGTGCGCAGCCCGGCACTAGGCCCAGAACTCTGGCTCAATCAGTGTCTGTTAGCCAGAGAGGCAGAACATGGGGCTTAGGAGGTGCCTCTGGAGACAGCCTGCCTGAGATCTAGTCCCTGCCACGTCCCGTGTCCGTGGCAGAATGCCTCTCTTGTTCCAGCTGTCTCATCTGTGGACAGGGGATAGTGGAGCTGCCGTACCTTTTAGGGAAAGTCATCAGTTAGGTCAGTGTGCCCAGAAAGGCATCTACCATTCTCTTTGTGCCGGATTTCGTCTCACAGAGCCTGTTTTTTGGGGAAAACAAACCCAGCTGTCCATGGCATGTATAGGTTCTATTTGCATTGACAGAGGATGAGATGGCTGGATGGCATCACCGACTCAATGGACATGAGTTTGAGTGAACTCCAGGAGTTGGTGATGGACAGGGAGGCCTGGCATGCTGTGATTCATGGGGTCACAAAGAGTCGGACACAACTGAGCGATTGAACTGAGAAGCCTAGGGGAAGGGTTATGCCCAGAGGTGGAGGTAGCAGTAGGAATTAGAGATACTATCTTGGTTAAGAATTTTTGTCTTAAATATCAGCAAATCTGGGCAATTATATCTCAACTGTGACTTTTGAAGCAGGCAAGTCAGGCTCTCCTTAAGGCAATTGACTCACCATGCCCCTTCCTAGGGCTATCTCCCTCTTTCTCCTCTCCCACACTTGGGATATTCTTCCTTTTCCTTGAAATTTTGCTGAAATTCTGCCATGTCAGCAGTGTGATAGTATGGGAAGTGCAGTTACATCACAGTCAAGCAGAAGGCTGGACTTGTCACTTCCCACCTGTGTGATCTGGGATGTTACTTGGCCTCTCAGAGCCATCCTCCTCTGAACGGATGAACTTACATTGCAGCTTTGTTGGGTTAGGACACTAAAGATCACATGTGTGAACACACCTGGCATACAGCAAGAGCTTACTGTATGATTCTTCCCTTCCTTTTAGAGCAAAGCCCTCTTGAAGAAGCCCACCTGGTTCATCACCCAGCAGCATCAGTAAGCTGGACATTCATGCATCTAACACAATAGGTACAGCTGATCATGTGTGTAACTGTCTTGTTTTCTGTTCTAGTGTTTTTCTTCGCTTATTCCCTCCCAGATGCCTTTAAGTTGCTCTGTTTGTTGGTTTCTCAAGGAAGCGTTCCATTTCCTTAGTTTGAACCGCTTCACAGACCTGGACAGTGCTCTCCAGACATGGGGCCTGGGGCTGGCGGGCTCTGAGTTCCTCCAGGTTGTGCCTGTGTGTGCAGAGCCAAAAGGCCTTTGTGAGGGTAGCTCTGTGTGTACACAACACATCTAGACAGTGACCTTGTCCAGGGAGTTGTCTCCCTGGAAAGAATATGCAGGGGAAGAAAGACCCAATCTCCATCATAAAATGGGGGCAGGAAGAGACCAGTTAGCAGCTAGGTGAGATGGGCCATGGGCAGGTCAGGGTCAGCAAACAGAAATGTTAAACAAGGGCCTCTCCCAGCTCCACCCTGGCATTAAACCCCACAGGTTGGTAATGTTTGGCTCTAGAGGCCTCCCACTGACCCCAGTCTAACTTCCCTCCACTCTTCAGTGATGGCTGAAGGCGGGGAGATAAGTGACTCCTTGAACCAGACAACCCCTAGGGAAATTCCATAGCCCCCTCCTGAGGCTGCAGTGGCTGGGGTCAGGGCTGGGATGTGAGGAGGAGGGAGGGGTGGGGAGATAAGGCCTCTGCCTTCCAGGGCCAAGGCCTGCCCTGCGGCAGGGGCCACCCTAGGGGTAGAGGTCCCAAGAAAGGCATGGGCAGTCCCTTTCCCAGCCCAAGATGGGGTGGAAAGCCAGTAAGGATAATTAGGGCAAAATGTGGGGGCTAGTGAGGCTTCCCAGGTAGAGCAGTAGGAAAGAATCTGCCCTGCCAATGCAGGAGACAGAAGAGACGTGGGTTAAATCCCTGGGTCAGGAAGATCCCCTTACTCCAGGAAGATCCCCTAGAGTAAGAAATGGCAACCCACTCCAGTATTCTTGCCTGGAAAGTTCCAAGGACAGAGGGGTCTGGTGGGCTGTGGCAACAGCAGGGCAAAGGAATGAGCTGACCTTTGCCTATGACTCAGAGCAGGTGAATCACGCCGCCCCACCTCCTCCCAGCCTCTCCTTGGCTGATCCCCCTCACCTCAGGCTCTGCCTCTCTCCCCATCCTCTTGGACTGTCTTCCTCTTGCACTTTCCTCTCCCAGGTCACCCTGCTGTGCCTGTACATCCCATTCTCCCTTCCCCTCCTCTGATGGCAAGAGCCTGGCCCTGGGCTCCCAGGACAGGCTGGCTGCAAAGGATGACCCCAGGGTGGTTGCCAAGGCAACGAGGAGAGCAGGACAAACAGCGCCCACAGTCAGGGAAGAGGGGGACCTTGGAGGATCCCAAGCCTGGAGTCCTCCTTCTCACCCTCAGCCTGACTCCCGTTTAGGGGCCCTGATCCAGGGGGAACCTTAGGCTGGCTGGCTGACCCCGCACCAGACTCCCTCCCAAGCAGCATCTGTGCCCACCTGCTGCCCTTCCCAGAGCTGCTCTTCCATCCTGGCCTCCCTAGCCCTGAGATGTTTCTTCCAGAAGACCTACCCCTTAAGGGGATGCCTAGGAGGGCAGAGCTCCTCAGGTGGTTGATTGTTGTTGTTTATTCACTAAGTTGTTGACCATAGCCCGCCAGGCTCCTGTGTCCATGGAATTTTCCGAGCAAGAATACAGGAGTGGGTTGCCATTTCCTTCTCCAGGGGATCTTTCCGACTCAGGGATCAAACTCACGTCTTCTGCATTACAGGCAGATTCCTTACCACTGAGTCACCAGGGAAGTCCATTTCCATGGGGTTGATGAGGTGAACCAAAGCCACACTGCCTATCGCCCCCCAGTGGCGGTCAGGCTCTGTAGAGGAGGGAAGAGCCTGGAGGGGCCTGGACCGCCCGGCTTGGGATTCCCAGGGAGGATTTCTAGAGGTTTTTAGATTCAGGACACAGACAATTCTTCTTCAGTGAGGGGCTGAGTGCCTGGTGGGCAAGGATGCCAACTCTGTGGGGAGGGAAAGAGACTAAAGTGATTAAGGCCTTCGGATCAGGCATGGTGCTGAAGGCATTACCCCTGAGCTGGGACCTGAATGAAAAGCCCAAGGTACACAAGTGATCTTGAGGCCTGGTGGGTAGATGCTCTCCCAGGCCCAAGTCAGGTGCCAAGTCTAAGGCTCTACTTTCAGAGAAAACAGTAGCCCTTGACACCTAAACTCTGCAAGTCAGGTTGCAAGGGTGAAGGAGTGTGTGCCCATGTCCTGAGGTTTCTGTGCACTTCCACTAAAGCTGGGTGAAGTGTGTCTGAGGACACTTGCTGGGGCTGCAGAGGATTCAGGTTATAACTGCTTGTGAATGATCTCCTTATTCCTTGGTAGTACGCCTGGGCCCCTGGTGCTATAAAATACATATTAGTCATGACCCTTAGCTTCTGAATCTTTTTCCAATTTCCTCTCCCCAGAGATGCACACTGCTAGGTGACCATTTCCCTTCCTCCTGGCAGTGGCCTCAGGCAGCACCCACCATCCCAAAGCTGATGGGCTTCAGAGGGCAATGTAATCCCTCTAAGCTCACTCCCCTACTCACCCTAGTTATGACCTCAGACCAGGCTTCAACCTTAACCTCTAAGGTCCTGCATTCAGTGAGGCCTGAAGACCTGAGGAGGGCATCTGGTACCCAGCACAGACTGCTCATCAAGTACCTTCTAGAATGAATGACAGTCCCATGCTAGGCTACATGTTCTTTCTTAATCTCTACCTTTATCAGTGCTAGGCTCTGCTTAGAGCGTGGTCTCAGACATTCAAGAGTGGCTCTCTGGACTCTGCCTCTTCAAAGGACGCCCACCCCCACCCCAGTAAGTCCCAGTTTTCCTCATGGTCTTCCTTAGGGATTCTACATGTTATAAATGTAAGCAGTCACACCCACCCAAACCTTCACAGAGCTGGGACACTAACTGTTGTTAGTTGCTTGGTCATGTTTGACTCTGCGACCCCATGGACTGCACCATGCCAGGCTTCCCTATCCTTCACCATCTCCTGTAGTTTACTGAAACTTATGTTCATTGAGTTGGTGATGCCGTCCAACCAACTCATCCTTTGTCATCCCCTTCTCCTCCTGCCTTCAATCTTTCCCAGCATCAGGGTTTTCTCCAATGAGTCAGCTCTTTACATCCAATGTATATTGGAGCTTCCAAAAATATTGGAGCTTCAGCATCAGTCCTTCCAGTGAACATTCAGGGAAATTAACAGTGCTTTCTAAAATTGGGAAACTGATTTGATGTCCATTTTCTCACACCAGGCTCTACCAAAACTGTCCTGCCATGGTGGGGGAGATGACGCCAGAGTACCCTCCACCTGTTTGCCAACACGGTCAGTGGGAGAGTCACCAAGCCCACCACCTACAGACCTCGCTTCCCAGGCAAGGCTAAGTATGCAGAGAAGATGTCAGAATCCTTGGCACTTATTAGTACTATTTGTAACTGGGAAGAGGGTCTGCAATGTCAATCAGGTTCTCTCCTGATCTTGTTCAGTTGTGTCCGACTCTTTGCAACCCTATGGGCTGTAGCCCACCAGGCTCCTCTGTTCATGTGATATCCCATGCAAGAATACTGGAGCGGGTTGCCATTTCCTATACCAGGGCATCTTCCCGACCCAGGGATTGAACCCTGCATCTCCTGCATTGGCAGGTAGATTCTTTCCCAATTCGTCACCTGGGAAGCCCAATCAGGTTCTCTACTCATCATTCTCTCTCTTACAACAGTAGCCATGGGAATAGGAGTTTCACATAGGCTGAAGGTAAGCAGCCCAGCTGGGGCCTGAACATCATTTAGTGGAGAATACAGTATTTACATTCTAGGGAAAGGAATGAGAAGGTGACTGCTCCTTGCCAGGAAAGTTATGACAAACCTAGACAGTGTGTTAAAACACAAAGACATCACTTTTCCAACACAGGTCCATACAGTCAAGGCTACGGTAGTTACGTACGGTTGTGAGAGCTGGACCATAAAAAAGGCAGAGCACCAAAGAATTGATGCTTTTGAACTGTGGTGCTGGAGAAGACTCTTGAGAGTTCCTGGACAGCAAGGAGATCAAACCAGTCAATCTTAAAGGAAATCAACCCTGAATACTCTTTGGAAGGACTGATGCTAAAGCTCCAATATTTTGGCCACCTGATGCAAAGAGCTGACTCAGTGGAAAAGACCCTGATGCTGGGAAAGACTGAAGGCAGAAGAGGATGACAGAGGATGAGATGGTTGGAGAGCATCACTGATGCGATGGACATGAACTTGAGCAAACTCTGGGAGATGGCGAAGGACAGGGAAACCTGGTGTGCTTCAGCCCATGGGGTTGTGAAGAGTAGGACACGACGACCAAACAACATTCTGGGGAAGGCATCTTGCTGTAAAAACTCCAATGGTGGGGGCTCAGTGCCAGCAACAGCCTTTCTCCCCTCTTCTCCCTCCCTCCTGAGCCAGGCAGGTCATTGGTCTCCCGGACACTGAGATGGTAGACCATGTAGGACTCACTCAGTCACGAGGCATCTGTGAGGTTGGTCTTCTCCAAGTTCAAGGCTTCACCTATGACAGCTGCCCCACCCTCACTCATAGGGGAAGGTCTTTGTTTATCGAGTGGTGGGGAACCAAAAAGAAACAGCCTAGGATCACCAGTCCTTCTGGTATCCTGGCCAAGAAATGTGGGAGGACAGCAGAGTCCCAGACTTCCCTTCTGGGAGGACAGCAGAGCCTTCCCAGAAGGGAAGTCTCTCTTTCTCTACAATAGACAACTGATGCTGTCCCTTTTCCACCTGACTGGCCATGGTTTCTTGCACTGATATGCTTTTCTCCTCCTAGAATGGTGTTCCTCACATTGTGGTTGGATCTACACCACCATCACCACCACCATCACTCAGGAGCTTGTTAGAAATGCAGATTCTCTGGCTCTGCCCCAGGTACTCTGGGGGTGGGACCCAGCTCTCCCTATTTTAATAAGCCCATGGGGGATACTAAGTTTGAGAGCCACCGGCATTGTCTCTTACACCTAAAATCCCCCAGGAAGAGACTTACTTGGTTTTCTGATCCACGTGTGGAGGACCTGTCCAGTTGCATGCAGCTTGCAGTGATGGAATGTCTGCCCAAGGAAGGTGGGCTACCCATGTCCCGCACCACCTCCAGCAGTCACCTGACCCCTGACAGAGGTGTTCAGGAAAGGCTAGGTTTGGAATCTACTGCACAGCTCCTCACAAACCCTCGTCTTCCAGAAGGTGCAGCAGGAATTCAGATGGCTCTGGGCATTACCATAGCAACTGTACCTTTCCAAAGCTGTCATGGACTACAGGAGCAGGGCGTAAGCAATGCAGAAGAGGGGGAGTCTGCTGGTGGAAGCAGCACACCCAGCAGTGGAGAGGGCTGTGACAATAAATGGAACCTCAGCACGGCTGGGATTTATGAACCTGAACCTGGTGGGATCTTGACTTCCTTGAGACCCAGGATGCCTCTGGGACCTCTCCAGGGGTCTTCCTAGCTACACATCAGCACCAGCCCAGGGGGCCCACAATGCTGACAGAATATGCCAGTTCTCTCAAAAGGTCATTTTTATGTGTACTTAGTCACTCAGTCGTGTCTGACTCTTTGCAACTCCATGGACTACAGCTCGCCAGGCTCCTCTGTCCTTGGGGTTCTCCAGGCAAGAATAGTGGAGTAGGTAGCCATTTCCTTTCTCCAGGGGATCTTCCTGACCCAGGGATCAAACCTGGGTCTCCTGCATTGCAAGCAGATTCTTTACCATCTGAGCCACCAGGGAGGCAGGTTAAAGTAGGCTAGCTCCTAAATGGTCATGAAGCAATTAAGAAGGAAATGCCCACTACAGGATGTATCCTGTTACAGGTCAGGGTTAAGGACAGGGACCCAGCTTCAAGCTTCTGGTAGGGGTCTGTATTCAAAAGCAGATGCCAAGCAGCCAGGAGGCACAGCAGGGGCCTTAGATAATGGTAGATATTCCAGCTGGAAAAGAAATCAACTGTTGAGAATTTATATGAAAATGGACCACCCAGACATGTGAGTAGTCCCTGTGGCTCTCTCCTGTCTGCTTAGGATCTTCTGGGTGCTGGTAAAGTGGGAGGCTGGAAGTTTGGAGCCTTTCCTGTGTTTGAAGACTCTGACTATACTCTTCGGCAAAGGCCAAGCAGAGAGACAGCTGGAAGGTGGTCAGGCCTGCGGGGGCCCAGGAGACACTGCTGTTCACACCTGCACCTCAGCTGGCCCAAGCCCTTGGCTGATTTGAAGCCACTAGTGCTTCAAATCTGTTCCTTTGAGTATTTGCACTCTTTGGAAGAAGCAAGCAATGCACATGAATCAGGAGGTGGGATCTTATCTGTCCTCAGGGGCAGGGTGTGGGAAGTCAGGATTGCAGAGGCAGCACCGAATCACCCATCGGTGTTCTCTGTGAGGCCCGGCCTACCTAGACCTTCCACACCTAATCTCACCACTGGTTGGCACTGACTGTCCCCCAGGACATTCCATTTGGTTCCTCTCATCTCTCTGGTCCTCCAGGCAGGCTGGGACCCCCGTCCCCTACCCCCATTGGAGCACCTTGACACAGATGTTCTTTCAGGGAAGCTGCCTTGGCATCCCTGGGGCCTCAGCTCATTGCAGGTCACACACTGGGCTCTGTAATGCATGGGAGCTGCTGGGGGGTGGGGACGGGCGGCCGCATGCTCTCCCCCAGGCACCAGGGTTTCTCCCGAGGCTCCCAGAGGAGTGCGTTTTTTTCACACCAGCTCTGGCTCCGGTTTTCCCTGCTGCTCTGGCACATCTGGAGTCTTCCCAGCTGCTCCTGCCCCTCACGTCTGGTCTTATCACACTTAGCTGCTGGGCAAGGTGTTCCCACGCGAGCCTCGACCTCCTTCAGGAGTGGGAGCCACGGAGGGAGAAGGGGGTGCGAAGGGAGTCCTGCAGAGCGCCCCACCCCTGCTCCTTCACCCCGACTGCTACCTCACGAGGCTCCCAGGTGACTCCGATCATGGCCGTGGGCGAGCCCACGACAGGCTCGGTGCAGCCCTCCCTCCTCCGACAGCGGGCCGGGGTCTACAGCGGGAGTGCGTGTTGGGGGTGGGGAGAGGCGAGAGTCGGCACTGAGGCCTCTCGCTTCATTCCAGTCACTGCCCTTTATAAATATTTATAGCAGTTCTGCTACTAAAAATAACATCCTGGAGCCCGGGGGTGGGGGGTGGGGGGGTGGGAATAAATGAAAATCACCGGGAATCGGGATTGATTAGCCTGGGTGAGGGAGCCGGATGGCACCGGGAGAGGGGAGAGGCTGCGCGAGCGAGGCCCCCGCCCCGGACGGCGCTCCCTCTGGCGGTCACCGGTCAGCGCGTCCCGCCTGGCCGCCCCGGCTCCGCGACACCCGCTCGCCTGCTCTCCTGCAGCGGCCGGAGGAGGTAGAGAACGAGGAGAAAGAGGACGAGGTGGAGAAAGAGGAGGAGGACTCGTCGGGGTTGCAGGGGCAAAGCTCGCTCGCTCTCTGCTCCTGCTTACCGCCTGGGCTGCAGCGCAGCGGCGTCGAATCGGGCGGAAGTGTAAGCAGCGAGAGAGAAAGGAAGGAGGCTATTTTTAGCCCTGTGGCCAGGGTGTGAATGTCTGTAGAACCGAGCAGAGCCTGAAGCTGTCTCTGCACGACAGAGGGAAGAAAACCTGTTGGTTTTTAAAGGTCAAAGGTTGGCAGGAAACTCGTGCCCCCATCCCGGGAAGCAGCCCGCGTGCTGGCGAGATGCCAGTAAGAACTCCATCAGCACACGCGCGCGCGCGCACGCACACACACACACACACACACACACACACGAAATTGGTGCTATTTCTCTTTTCAACCTCCAGTAAATTCTAGCAAGAACTCCATCAGCTCTCTCTCTCTCACACACACACACACACACACAACGAGATTCGTGCTGTTTCTTTTCTCTTTTCAACCTCCAGTAAATTCCCGTTGCAGAGATGAGACCATGCCCGGAGGAGAGTGATGAAGATGCTAGTTCATGCAGGACTGTGCGAGGGTGTGGGGGGTGCGCCTGAGGCGGCACCGGCGGTCCCTCCCACTTCCCACCGGCCTGGGCTCCCCTCTCCCTGGCAGGTGGCAACGTCTGGCAGCCTGCAAGCCTGGTCCAGGTGTGCAGCAGAAAGATGGACAGGAATGTGCCTCTGGGAGAACACCTCGCCTTCTTCGAGTCGGTCGGTGCCAGCTCGCTCCACGTCCCCTGTGCCTGTGCAGGACAGATGCACGGTGATTCCCGGGCACTGGTGCAGGGTCTCAAGGCAAAAGCGTCTAACATCTGCCGGGACCGGACAATGCACGGGGATGGTGCTGTCCGGCTGCTGACCTTGTCAACTCAGGACACTATAAGAGGGACAGGACTCACACCCTCCTTTTAGGGAAGCGAGTGTTCTCTTTCTGGGGGTATCTTGGGTCTTTGGAGTCTTGCTTAGGTCACAGGGTCAGGAAATGTTTACAGGAAAGAAAGAACTGTGTTTGCAGTGCAAGGCTTGGAAAGTGGTGGTTTCATGGGGTGAAGAATTGTGACTGAAGGGAAGGGCAAAGAGGCTGGTGATGTGCTGAGAAGCCCTGAATGGAAGGGGAGAAAGCCTCAGCCTCACACATAAAGTGAGCAGAACTTAAGAGTCCACCTGAGCATTTAGGCTTTTCCTTAACTTTCCGAAACTCTCCCCGCTTCCAGAGTTTCTCACAACACACCCCTCCCAGGGTCAGAGGACAGCACTAGTAGCAGAGGAGTCAGGGCTGGCACCAGGCTCCTGGGTAGTGGGCCTTAGTTTCCTCCTGTGTGCAAAGAGGGGTGGGCCAGCTGGTGGACAAGCCTGTCCTCGTCCCCCAGTTCCTGTGTGCCCTGGGGAGAGGGGCCCTGGCAGGCTCCCCAAGGGCAAGTCAGCTCCTGACTGTCTCTTAGCTGCAGCAGCCACAGCCTGCTTCAGGAAGGGCCTTGCCCGCATGCGCAGTGAGCTCAGGGACAAGCCTGCCCAGCCTGGGAGGCTCTGTGATTTCCAGGGCGGCCAGAGAATTTCCACAGCTCAGGCACTGCCCGCCTTCGGCTTGCACGATCCCTGAGCCGGGGAGACTCAGAGAAAGCAGGTCCAGGAGGGCAAGCAGGACAGAACCCAGGGCCTGGTGCAGATGGGGAAAAGTGGGGCTGTCAGGGAAAAGCCTGGAAGCTGCTCTAGGACAAGAACACTCAGGAGTGCCTGGGGAAGGTCCTTTTCTGGACCGTGGGCTGCAGCTCTGGCTTTTCTGTCTGGAAGATCTGTAACCAAGGAAGATGGTCTAACTTTTAAACACATGAGGTGGGGGGAGGGGAGGAAAGCAAAGACTAAAAAAACAAAGAGGCATCTCAAGGCTGCACCAAAGGCATCTATCCTTGAAAGAACTCTTCTCTTGAACAGATTGGTTGTCCAAGTATTTTTGTTCCTTCCTTTTAGCTCAGTGCAGACCTAGAAGCCGCAATACCTTGGAACTGGAGCTAGATAAGAGTTAAGGTCCTAAGATGGAAAAACGTGAAAGGCTAACTCTCAAGGCAATGGGCATTTGCCTGTGAGGAAATCTGAACTTCTATTAATTTTTTTTCCTTTTTTTTTTTTTTTAGGAAGTGAGAAGGTGCAGCTTGGCCAGGCACCATGGGAAACGACTTTACGGAGTTATTAGTGTGACCCTGCACTGGCGGTGGTTTGGACATCTGGAGAAAATGACAGAGGCTGCAGGGAAATCAGAAGCCAGGAGGAAAGAGAGGCAGCCCGGGGAAGTGAGTTTTGCCACCTGCATCCCAACACAGGTGACACCTGCCTGAAGCCCAGGCTCAGAGCAGTGCTGGATGGGCCAGTGTCTGCAAATGGGGCCGAGCAGGTGTACTGGTGTAGCTGCACAAAGAGAGGAGGTGCAGCGGGGCTTGTAAAGGAAAGTTCAACTTGCATCTCGTGTGCCGGGGCAGCTCTGGCTTGGGAACTGTGATGGAGGAGAGAGAGGAGGGAGTGGGCCGTGGGGGAGGGCAAGGAGCACTGTACTCACCCATGCTTCCTCTCTGGCCCGGCTCCTCCGCTAACCTGTGCAGCACAGACACAAACGACAGTCGGAAGTCACAGTCGGGGTCTCCTTGCCACCGGGGGTTCTCCTGGGGCCTCCCCAACCCATGGGCTCCTGGACTTGTTCTTTGTCTCTTCTTAGGTCAACTTTTCCCAACCAGGTTTGAAAACAAGGGGGAAGTCACATGACCTACAACCAGCAACTATGACTGACCTAACGCAGCCATGGATACACATGCCTCTCAGGAGGAAGATAAATCATATGAAAATGGAAAGGAATCCACCTTCAACCTAGGGAGCAGTTACATCAGAGGGCACAGCCCACGTGGTTCTGAAAATGAACAAGGTGAAAATGGCTTACACTTTGAAAAGAGCATTCATTATTTCCTTCCTGCAGACACATCTGCTGGGGACTCTAAATCAGACTTCTGCTCACCCTGAAATCTTGAACCATCATCTGGACTGTCAAAAGCCTGTATCTATTCTTACCAAGGACCACTGCTGTCAGTCTCCCAGACACGTACCAGCATTAAGCATGCAAACTGGATTTATAGCTCTCAATACCATGATGGCAGGTGCTAGGAGAGGTGATTCTGAAGGACACAGGGGCATAAGATGAGGCTGTGGAGTAGCAGCTGAGGGCTCTGAAGTAACATGGGGAAGTTATGTTAGCCTATGTTTCATCTGTACAGTCTTGGTTACAAGGACTGACCACCCAAAGTGAGGGGAAGGCACTCCTTCAGTGGAGCAGAATCGTCTCCCAGGATGCACCCGGACAGGGAGCCAGGGTGGGCAGGGAGAGGCCAGGGTGAATGTGGCTGGGAAGTCGGGCTGGGTCATGGGTTCTTCAGAAGTGTCCATTTGGCTCATGGTTTCCACTGAGCAGACTATGCCTCATGGGGTGCTGACCTGGTTGTGTTTATATTATGTCAGCATGATTTCGACCCCGAAGAAGCCAATCTTTCTCTCTTTCTGGTTGATAGTTATTGCTCTCTAATGTCTGGGTGACAGTAGTTGCTGCCACCTCGGTCTACAGTATTAATAAAATCTCATGCCTAGATCATGGTGGAGAAACAAAAGCTTCATCCATAAAAAACACCTGGTTTTACAACTACACCTACATAACAGCCACATGTTAGCAACAGGGGCCTATCCTGGGACCCATACAGTGTTGACAGCCAAACATCCTTTTTAAACCCTACCCATCTCTCACCCCAACTCTTAACACTCTGCCCCCGGGGATGACACCTAAAAAACCCACAGAAATGGAAATTCAGGCATTCTCACAACAAGATTTCACATAGACACACATAGCAAGAGAGACAGAAAGAAGAGATGTTGACTGGGCTACACAGGTGCAAAGACAGAGGGTCCCTGAGGCCAGCAGGTACCAGACAAGGGAAACCATGCCCAGTCCGTGTGTGAGACACAGCCTCTGTCCAGACTGAAATCAGGCCTAAGGCTAGAGTCTGTGGGCAGGGCAAGGCCCAAGGGATCAGGGCAGTCTTCTGTGTGCTTTGGGGGAACAAGGGAGACTGAGGAGAGGCCCTGGGAAAAACTATTGGGGAAGGGAGGGTATAAGGGGAGAGAGGCCAAAGAAGCAGCTGTTATGTCTTCAGCCAAGAACATTCCACATGAAAGCCGGGATCTGCCTGGATTGTGTGTGTGCGCATGCATGTGTTTGCAGGGTGTGTTTACATAAGCGTAAATCTATCTCTGTGTGTCTCCTCTTCTCTTCACCTCTTGCAGTACAGCCCTCCTGCCTCCTTCCTAGTCCCTCATCGGCATGCAAAAGTCAGTTTTCTCTGCAGCATTTCTAGACGTTTCAAATACCACTGCCCTCTGCTGCTGACCTTTTGACAGCTTTATGTCAAATACATCATTCTCATTAATTCATCATAGCTGTTGTCCACTTTCTCCCAGGCCTCGCTCAGACTCACTTGATGATAACAGCACCTGGAGTATGTTTTTCTTCCCCCGACTCATCCTTGGTGATTCCAGTGTCCTTGCTGACAAACTCCAAAGACCCCTCTCTCTCATCCACACGAGCCGCTATGGGGAAGCACTCTGGACCTTCCCCTTCTAAGGTGCTCCCTTGTTCTCATCACAGCCTCCTTTTCTGTATCCACTTCTCTCCACTCTTCCTTAAGACTTCTTTCACTGCACTTGGTCTCCCAGTCCGTTCAGACTAAAGATGGGTGCTGGCGTTAGAGACACCTGGGCTGAGTCCAGGCTCAGGCGATTACTACCTGGACACATTGTTTAACCGCCCTTAGCCTTGTCTTTGGAATCCTTTCCTCATGGAGCCATGGAATTAGACAGGAGGAGTGTATTAAGTGCTCAGCCTCCAACAGGGACCCGAGCGAGCTGGGCCAGCTCCCTCTCAGGCTCCACTTTCAGCATCCTCAGGGTAGCCACCTGCCTCTCTCTCTGACACAGTGCTCTCCTGCATGCCACCCTATTTCCTTATGTTTGTGAATCTACGGACATCCTACAACATGCTGGCCACTGTTCTAGGTGCTGGGGATACAACTGAGCAAAACAAATGGAAGTCTCTGTCCTGGGGAGCTCACATCTTGAAGGAAGCCAGCAATAGATGTATTAAATACAATCACAGAAATAACAGCTGACTCTCAAATGTCCAAAGAGAATTGTATTATCTGTTTAGGATAATGTAGAAACATGAAGAGCATGAAGTCTAGAGTTAGGAAAACTCAGTTCAAATCCAACCCTTCCCACATGTGGTGCCAGTTTTAAAGAACCTGCCTGCTGATGGCAGGAGACGTAAGAGATGTGGGTTCAATCCCTGGGTCAGGAAGGTCCCCTGGAGGAGGACATGGCAACCCACTCCAGTATTCTTGCCTGGAGAGTCCTATGGACAGAGGAGCCTGGCGGGTTATAGTCCATAGGGTCACAAAGAGTTGGACACGACTGAAGCGACTTGGCACGCATGCAAGCTGTTTGATCTAAATTTCTCTGAGCCTATTTACCCACTGGTAAAATGGGAGATATCATTATACTACAGATCTCACCGAGTTGTTGAGGGATGAATGAGATTATACATGGACATCATTTAGCACAGCTCTCTGAACATAACAAGTTATTAAGAAGGTTTTATATACAATAAAATGAGGAAGCCTTACTGTCCTGGGTTGATACCTTTTCTCTATTGCTTTTAATTACTCGGAGAAGCCACAAAACCATTTGGCTATTCTGTCCACAATAATCTCTGCCTTTTAAGAAACCTTCCTGTACTAATAATCCTACACTTGAAGTTTGATGACTAACTTTCCCTGCCACTTCCTTTTACCTCCTATTTTGCGTATCTTAATTTTGCTCTACTAACTCTATCCTAAGTTGAGGCAAGGGGTCATGTTTGGCATTTTACTCGTATCCACTTCCTGCATCCCATCCATCTTTCATAGTGTCAGGAAACCAGGAAGCTTTTTTTGTTGATCCACTGACAAGAACACCTCTAGGGAAAAACCTGGTGGCCAGTTGGGAAAGGCTGGGAGAAGGATCCGCAGGGGTCTGAAAGCTTTGGGGAAGGGTGGTGGCAGGCAGGAAGGAACAAAAGGGAGAGGGGGCTAGGGCTCTGGCCCCCATCAGACTAGGGGTCCTGTGGAGCTGCCTTTACCTCTGTCCTTCCCATTCTGCATCTTCTCTTCTTCTTCCTCTGCACCTTCCCCTGCTGTGAAAACAAGTCCAAGGAGGCCAGTGACCCTTCAGCCAGTAGAAGCATAGGCAGAGGGAGAAGGAAGGCGCTTAGCAGGCTAGGGATGAAACCCTTGCTAGAGGGTCATGGCTGCGGGCCTCCAAGGGTGCTGCGGTCACCTGGTCTGTGTCCCGCGTGGCACATGCTGCAGCATCAGGTCCCCATAAGCCCTGGGCTCAGAGGAGTAGTACAGTCTGACGTCACCCCCACCCAGCTTCTGGCTCTGTTGCTAGTTTCTCTAAGGGATGACACCTACTAGGAATATGGTGAATACCTTGCACTCAGGTTCAAGAAAAGCACCATAAAAATGCACAGCAGGGAATAACTAGATGAACACTGGCTTCTGTTTAAACAAAACAAAAACTAAAGGTTTTAGCAGACAACAAACTTAAAATGACTGAACAGTGCCAAGTGGCAATGTGGACAAAAAGTTAATGCCATCTGAGGCTGCTTTCCCAAGAGGCCTGACAGGGGAGGTGGCGGCTCACTGTTGTGGGGAGGGGGAGGGGGCACTGGTGGAAGACCCCTTGTGATCTGGAGATGTGCTCAGTCCCAGGAACTCACTTTGAAATGGGGCCTTAAAACACTTGGCCACACCCTGGTGTGGACATGCAGGATGGTCAAGGGAAACCTGTGTCACGTGAGGAATGGCTGAGGGAACGATGAACAGCTGCCTAAAGAGGAGAGGCCGTGGGAGAGCCCCGCTGTCTGCCTTCAAATACTGGAAAGGCTAATATGAGGGAAGGACTGAGCTCCCTCTGGCAGCTTCTGCGGGGGTTGTGGAATGAGAATAAATTCGTTATAGAAAGGCAGATTCTGGCTCTCTGATAAGCAAGAACTCTTTAAGGAGGAGAACTGGTCATGAATGAGCTCACTGGAAATATTCAAACAGAGGACTTTTACACTGGGCAGCAAGCTGGATTAAGCAGCTTCTGAGATCCTTTCAACTTTAAGAGTCCATTACTCGTGCAAAAATTTCAAAAAAGATGAGGAGCGTAAGCTATGGATATAAACAGTATGTCCATGATACACATAAAGATAATCTGAGCAACTAGTCTTGTCCTCATGAGAACCTCAACAGTGACAGTAAAAATGTGCTGGTGTTGGGCAAGGCTCCTGCACTCATTGAGAAGTTGGCAGCCTTGCACATAAAGGAGTTTGCTTCTGTGTCCGATAGAGATACTGTGCCAGATGTGGACCCAGTCCACGTCTACTATGGACTTCAGGGCGTTGGAGAATGAAGCATCCATGAAAGAGGTCTTGGTGGGATTGCAGATTTGACCCCTTGTCCTGCATGGGGATGAGGGCAGTGCAGTTTAAGACCATCAGCTTAACGTTCACACCTAAGCTCTAGGACCAGCTTGGCCCCTTCCAGCTGAATAACTTTAGGCAAATCTCTTTATTGATAATCACTCATTGCACTTCTAAAGTAAGGGGAGTGGGGGACCTCCCTGGAGTCCAGTGGTTAAGACTCCGTGCTTCCAGTGCAGGGGGTGTGGATTTGATCCCTGCTCAGGGAACTAAGATTCCACATTAAAAAATTAAAGTAAGGGGAGGGGACAATGTGATCTCTGAGGTACCTTCCAAATACATTACATAGCTTTATTAAAACCATCCTTTCCTACCAGGAGAGATGGCTGGGTATTCCCATACACTTACTTTTTCATGAAGCTGTGTGGTCTCTATGTGCTTTGTGTTTAATGATGTCCAGTTACCCCTCAAACTCATGTGATGAGCTCATGAACCACGTATTTTGCACAAACCCTAACAAGCAGCCATGAGGCACAACTGTGGTTAATTTCCATGGCCTGAAATCCCCTAAGAAATTCCCTCCAAAAGTGGGATTTCTGGCATTGGTGGGGAGCTATATAAGGGAAGGGACTTTCTGATCACCCATGAGGTCATCTCAAAGGCAGTCTCCTCTTCTGTTTATGTGTGTGTGTGGAGGGGGAAAGTGCTTCTACAAGGGATTGAGAAATGGTACCAGAATGCAGACAGTGTTACCATCATGCTCCCTCAACAGGAGAACTGACATCTTATCAACTGTACTGGACATACCAACCTTACTCTCTTCTAAACAAAAACAGCAGATCTGAGAGCAAAGCCATTGGCCAGACCTCAGCCTGTCTCATGACAACTCTAAAAGTGTATGGTTTCGCCTACAAAGGTCTGAAGGACTACTCAAGGCTTGCATTCCCTAAGTGCATGGATGGATAATTTCAATGTATTATGTTAGAGTAAGTACGTGCGTCTGAATAGCCCACGGAAAAACTGCTTTATATCTTTATTGAACAACCTTGTTAAGCTATTTCAAGGTATCCAAAAGCACGATATTAGGTGAAAGGAAACAAAAGAGGGCCACCTGTATGAGTGACCCACAGCACTTAGGAAGGAAGTTTGTTTAATATAAAATATGGGAATCTGACCACCATAAAAAAAATTAGTAAAATATCTGGCAGTTTCAACACTGATTCAATCATGGGGATTCTTGTAGATATGATGATATGGGAATGGCCTATTTTTTTTTTCTCCCCTTCTTGGGTTTCATGTAGGGGGAAATATGCCATGAGGTAAGGGTCTCGGGAAAATCATGGGAAATAGCTGCGAGACAGACTGAGAAAGAAGTCAGAGATAAGACTGAACATGTGGAGTGAAGGAAGCACCAGACTCAGGTCATGAACTTCCAGGGAAACCAGAGCCTCGTCACGGACAAAAGGAGAGAATACGGTTTCAAAACCAAATCAAACAGGAGAAGCAGAAAGGCAGTGGGAGGAAGTCCAGAAGCTTTTGAGGCTGATTTGGTTCCCCGTCGTCCAGGAAAGCTCCAAGCGAGACAGCCGAGCAGGCCTAGGGAGAGAGCAGCTGTGGAGGAAGTACAGGTGGAAGACACAGTGAGGAAGGGGCCCTCGGAGCCAAATTCCTTTAAAGTCAGAACTGTGTCTGGTCCACAAGGTGTGCTCTTAAGAGAAACTTTAAGTGTGTGACCACGTGTGGGAGACAGGCTCACAGGGGAAGGCATCCAGAGAGTTCCTGGAAAGCAAGGAGGCCACGTGGTGAAATGAGGGAGGCGCTTTACCACGCGGGGGGTGGGTGGCAAGGAAGGCAGGGACAAGGAGGGGAGGCGGGAGGCTGGGTGGGAGCTCTGGGCGTCACCTGAGTGGAGCTCCTTCACCAGGGACGACATGGTGTTGGTGATGGAGTCGGCAGCCACCAGCAGGTCATTGCGGAGGTTTCTCCTCGTACCTGAGGAGAGGCAGAGCAGATGGCGATGCCTGGTGGGTAGGTGGATGGTAGTGATGGGGGTCGGGGAGACAGAGCTGAGCAGATGCTTCAGTCGGCCAGCCCCGGGACTTAGTTTGGACTCCTAAGGGAAGATGGGCCGAGCAGCTCCGCCTGCTCCCAGGCACTGGTGCCCAAGGCCGTGGTTCTCCTCCCTCTTCTCTTTGCGAAGGCAGGACCCTGCCACCTCCACGCTTCTCAGCCATAGTCAAAGAGGTGGACTGCAGAACAAACCCTTGGGCAGAACTTACTCTCAGCTCCACCTCCCTGCTCTCCTCTCTGCCCCGAGACAAGACAAGACTTCCTGAGCAGCCTCATCTTCTGCCCACTACAGAACACGGCAGGCCATTAACTCCACGGACAAGGTGCCTTCAGCAAGGTTGGATTCAGAGTTCTAGCCTCCTTCTCCTGCTTGCTCTAAACACTTTGCAGGCCGAGCACTCGACTTTGGGAATGATTCCATCTAACTCCTCTGGAGGAGGCAAAGCCCAAAGGACAAGGCACTTCCCACAACCCTCCTCAAAAAGAGCACAGAAACCCAGGAGGCCTGGCCCTCGCACACATACAAGCCTGCAGACCTCCCGCTGCAGACCAGCCCATCGAATAAGAAGGGGCCAGCACGAGACTTGTTTTTACTGTACATGAAAATCTGATCATTGAAAGCTAAGCGGACAAAAGAAAACAGGGAGAACCACAGCAGGAGTCTTATCCACTTTTCGAAACCCCTTTAACGCTTCATTTTCCTCTGCTCCCGAACTCACCTTGGGCGAAGGCCTCCTGCATGTCCCCGCCGACTCCACTCAGCGGGTCCTGCGGGCAGTGGGTGGGGGTGGAGCCAGCGGAGGTGGAGCGCACGGGCATGGGTATGGGGCGTCCGCCTCCGTGAGTGGGTGATGTATGCGGTGATCCTGTGGCCTGAGCCTGGGAGAATCAGAGAAAGCCTGTCATCTCCTGCACCTTACCTCTTTGAGGAAGGGGCAAGTGCTTTTTCTCAGTCAACCTGAGCCAACTTAGGACTTCAGTTCAGTGGTGCAATGCACTGCATGATCAGATTTGAAAGAAAAGAGTCAGGCTGCCTCCAGGACTGGAGAGAGGAAGAAAAGGAGCGGGGAAACAAAAAGGGAGAAGGGGAGAGAACAAGGGGGAGGAGGAGAAGAGGCAGCGAGAACACTGAAGAATAAACTAAAAGCAGAGGGAAAGTGGAGGCGTGCTCAGGGAGGGAGGGTAGAAGGGCCTTCCAGGTGGACAGATGGAGCGGGGTAGCTGGTGGAGGATTTGGGAGGGGCTGGGGTCACAGCTGGGAAATAATATGCAAACATCTTTCATTTCTGTTTGCAAACACATTCATGTGCATCATCTCATTTGAGCCTCATAATGACTCGAGTAGTATCCATTTTAGAGAAGAAAGACAAGGATGAAGAGAGTAAGAGCTCTGTGTCAGGGCTGCACAGCTAGCTTGTCAGCGGGAGATGCTGGAACAAGCCCTTCTACTCCCAGGGCAATGACATGCGCTTTGCACCTGTGCGGCTGCTGGGCTGCGGGGAATGTGCCTGATGAGTTCGCGGGTCAGGAGCCCAGCCGCAGGCAGTTCTCAGGAGCTGAGTCATCTGGCCTGTCATGCTGCCCTCGTCAAGCACACAGTGTGGTCTTCTGTGAACCATTTTGTGGGGACACACGTTTACTGGGAAACCGAGCCTTCTGTGGGAAGGCTCTGGTGCAGTTCTGGAGAAAGCTTAGAGCCATGGGATAAAACCTTAAAAACTCCAGTTAAAGGGAGTCCGCTGAGATTTGGGCTCTACGGCTCTTTAGAGGAAGGGCAACTGACAGTGGCATAAAGACTAGAGTTCTCTTTGGAAGCAAGACTGGGGAAATATAAGCCAAAGTGTGCAAATATGTTCAAAGGAAGATAATTATCTTTGGGGAGCTGGCTCAGAAACCCCACATACAGGTAGAATCGGCCGCCCCGAACAGGCTGACAGGGGGCCTCAGCTCAGCTTCACCCAATGTGAGCGCTGGACCAAGCGGAAGCGGTCTGTTTTCCATCATTCTTGCTCTGAATCATACCTGTGTATTTTAATCTGAGAAACTTGAAAAATACAAGGCAAGCTTAAAAGTACAAAGTAACGGACCATTCAAATTGATATTTAATATTGTGTGAAATTTATTCTAACACTGCAGATAAATCTGAAGACCCCTTGACTACGAATTCTTTTCAGTCCCTTCTTTTCTTCCCTTCAGAGGCGGCCATTATCATAGATTTTGCGTGAAACTTTTTACCTATGTGTACATATGTTAACAGTTATGAATAATATATGATATTTCATGCCTTTAAATTTTGCATGAAGGGGTATCATACTGCACATATCATTTGGCAATCTGCTTTTATCATCTAGTATGCTTTAAAAATTTTTTTATTGAAGCATAGTTGATTTACCGGAGAAGGCAATGGCACCCCATTCCAGTACTCTTGCCTGGAAAATCCCATGCACGGAGGAGCCTGGTGGGCTGCAGTCCATGGGGTCGCTAAGAGTCGGACACAACTGAGCGACTTCACTTTCACTTTTCACTTTCATGCATTGGAGAAGGAAATGGCAACCCACTCCAGTGTTCTTGCCTAGAGAATCCCAGGGACGGCGGGGCCTGGTGGGCTGCCGTCTATGGGGTCGCACAGAGTCGGACACGATTGAAGAGACTTAGCAGCAGCAGCAGCAGCAGTTGATTTACAATGTTGTGTTTAACTTCTGCTAAAAAGCAGAGACGTTACTTTGTCAACAAAGTAATGTCAACAAAGCCGTCTAGTCAAGGCTATGGTTTTTCCAGTAGTCATGTATGGATGTGAGAGTTGGACTATAAAGAAAGCTGAGTGCCAAAGAATTGATGCTTTTGAACTGTGGTGTGGGAGAAGACTCTTGAGAGTCCCTTGGACTGCAAGGAGATCCAACCAGTCCATTCTGAAGGAGATCAGTCCTGGGTGTTCATTGGAAAGACTGATGCTAAAGTTGAAACTCCAATGCTTTGGCCACCTGATGCAAAGAGCTGACTCACTGGAAAAGACCCTGATGCTGGGAAAGATTGAGGGCAGGAGGAGAAGGGGACGACGGAGTATGAGATGGCTGGATGGCATCACCGACTCAATGGACATGGGTCTGGGTAGACTCCAGCAGTTGGTGATGGACAGGGAGACCTGGCGTGCTGCGGTTCATGGGGTCGCAAAGAGTCGGACATGACTGAGTGACTAAATTGAACTGATACAGAAAAATTAGCATACTTTTTGAGATCTTTCCATGATACACATAAATATGAACTTATTAGGCCCTTACTTCACATTATATACAAAAACTAACTCAAAAGGCACCATACCAAATATAAGAACTAAAACTGTAAAACTCTTAGAAGAAAAGATTAGACAATGACTTTTCAGGCTTGACACCAAAAGTATACATTACAAAAGAAAAAACTGATAAACTGGACTTCATTAAAATTAAAAACTATTTTCAAAGGACACCTTTATGAAAGTGAAAAAAGAATTCATAGGATGGGGAAAAATTTTTTCAAATCATATCCCATAAAGGATTTATATTAAGAATACATACACAACACTGTAAATCAACTATATTTCAATAACACAACTAATTTTTAAAAAAGAATATGTAAAGAACTCCTACACTCAATAATAAAAGGACAAGTAACTTAAAAAATTAAAACAAAAAAAAAAAAGGACAGGTAATTTAAAAATATGAAAAGGATCTGAACAGACAATTCTCTAAAGAAAATACACCAATACAGAATAAGCATATGAAAATATGCTCAATATTATTAGCCATTAGGGAAATGCAAATCAAAACCACAATGAGACACAACTTCACAATCCTACTCTTAAGATGGCTATAATAAAAGGACCGATAATAACAAGTGTTGGCTAGGATGTGGCAAACTCAGAACTCTCATAAGCTGCTGGAAGGAATGTAAAACTGGTGCAGCTGCTTTAGAAAATGGTCTGGCAGTTCCTCAAAAGTTTAAAAACTGTGACAAGTCCACTCTTACATGTATATACTGACCATAAATGAAAATCTATGTATACACAAAAATTCGTACACAAGTGTTCATAACAGTATTACACATAATAGCCAAAAAGTGAAAACAAATCCAAATGTCCATCAACTGATGAATGATTTAAATAAAATGTAATACATTCTTTCAATGGAATATGATTAGGCAATAAAAAGGAATGAAGTACTGATACACGCTACAACATGCATGAACCTTGAAAATATGCTAAGTGAAAGAACCCAGTTATAAAAGACTACATATTGTTTGATTCCATTATATGAAGTGTCTAGCATAAGCAAATCCATAGAGATGGAAAGTAGATTAGTGGTTGTCTGGGACTGGGTGCCTGGGAGGAATGAGGAATGAATGCTAATGGGTTTGGGGTTCTTTTTGGAGGAGGGGAAATGTTCTAAAATGGATCATGGCTGCACAATTCTGTGACTATATTAAAAACCATTTAAAAGGATGAAGTGTACAATAGCTCAATAAAACTATCAAAAAGACACACTAACAAAAATAAAAAAGCTAAGCCACAGACTGGGAAAATATTTGTAAATTATTTCTGATAAAGGAATTGTGGATCTTCACAATGATTTTTTGGATTTGATACCAAAAACAAAAGCAACAAAAGCAAAATAACAAGCGAAACTACATCAAACTAAAAAGCTTCCACAAAGCAATGGGAACCATCAACAAAATGAAAAGGCAGTCTACTGAACAGGAGAAAATATGTGCAAGTCCTATGTGTGATAAGGAGTAAATATCTGAAATATAGGAAGAACTCATACAATCCTGAAAAAACAATCTGATTTAAAAATGTGCACAGAAACCGAACAGTCATTTTCCCAAAGGAGACACAGAAATGGCCAACAGGTATGTATGAAAGGGTACGCAACATCACAAATCATCAGGGGAACACAAAACAGAACTATAATGAGATATTACCTCATATCTGTTAGGATGGTCATCATCAAAAAGACAAGAGATAACAAGTGTTGGTGAGGGTGTGCAGAGAAGGGTACACTTGTGCGCTAGTGGTGAGAATGTAAACTGGTGCAGTCATAGTATTGAGGTTCCTCAAAAGATGAAAACAGGGGACTTTCATGGTGGTCTAGTGGTTAAGAATCCATCTGCCAATGCAGGGGACAGGAAGATCTCACATGCTGCAAAGCAACTAAGCCCATGCATCATAATTATGGAAGCCCGTGTGCTGTACAGCCTGTGCTTCCTAACAAGAGAAGCCCCTGGAATAAGCCAACAGAGTGAGAAGTCCATACGCTGCAAAGAAGAGTAGGCCCCACCAGCAGCAACTAGAAGGAAAGCCCGAGAGCAGCAACAACAAACACATAAAATATCCATAATTTAAAAAAATGAAAAACAGAACTATCATATGATCCAATAATCCCACTTCTGGGTATATATCCAAAGAAAATGAAAACAGGATTTTGATGGGATATCTGAAATTCCATGCACACTTGTTCACTGCAGCAATACTCATGATAGCTAGGATATGCAGACAATAAGCGTCCATCAGCAGATGAATGGATAAAAAAGATGTATTATGTATGTTCAATGGAATATTATTTAGTCACGAGAAAGAAGGAAATCCTGCTGTGTTATTTATGGTAAGTGAAAAACACCAGACAGAGAAAGACAAATACTGCAAGGTATCCTCTCTATGCGGAACCTAAAAAAAACCAAAAAAACCCCACACTCAGAAACTGAGAGTAGCAAACTAGCTGCCAGGGGCTGAGTGCCGGAGGAATAGGGAGAGGCTGGTGAAAGGGTGTAAACTTTTGGCTGAAATATAAGGTCTGAAGATCTAATGTCACATGGTGACTACAGTTGATAACATACTATCTATCGTATAGCTGAAATTTGCTAAGTGAGAACAACTTGACGGCTCTAACACACACAAAAGATAAATACGTGAGGTGATGAATGTGTTAATAAACTAGATGGAGAAATCCTTCCACCCTGTATACATTGAAGTCACTTCAATGTATCTATTTTAAATATCTTATAATTTTATATGTCAATTATATATCAATGGCCACCTCATGCGAAGAGTTGACTCATTGGAAAAGACTCTGATGCTGGGAGGGATTGGGGGCAGGAGGAGAAGGGGACGACAGAGGATGAGATGGCTGGATGGCATCACTGACTCAATGGACATGAGTCTGAGTGAACTCCGGGAGTTGGTGATGGACAGGGAGGCCTGGCGTGCTGTGATTCATGGGGTCGTGACGAGTCGGACACGACTGAGTGACTGAACTTACTTACTTAAAGCTGAAATAAATACAGAATAAACTATAAGAAAGAACTTGTGTCTAGAACATATAAAGAATACTTGTAAGTGAATAAGAAGACAGACAACCCAATTACAAAACAGGCAAAGACTTGAATATACATTTCATGGAGTAAGATATAAAATGAGCTAAAAATTACATGAGAAATGTTCAATATGAGTACTCATTAGGGAAATGAAAAATGAAATCACAAAGAGATTCCACTTACCCCCCTGAAATAGCTACAATCAAAAAGACCAACAAGGATGTGGGGAAATGGAAGCCCTCGTGCATTGCTGACAGAATCATAAAATGGTACAACCACTTAGGAAGACAGTTTGGCAGTTTCTTAAAATGTTAAAGGCAAACTTACCATAAGACCTAGCAATTTTACTCCTGAGTATGTACCCAAGAGAAATAAAGACATATGCTCATCTAAAGCTTGTCCACACATGTTTATGAGCAACAGTTTAATAGGCCAAAAGTGGAAATAACTCCAAAGTCCACTGACTAGCAAATGACTTCACAAAATGAGGCTTATTCATATAATGGAACACTATAAAAATCTTTTTTTGATGTCTTTACCACCGTTTAACTTTTATAATAATCTTCCATTGACAATTCAAATGTTCTATCTTGTGAAATATTCTATTTTTGTCTATGGCTATAAAACATTTATTATTATTCTTTCAGGGTATATATCTTTTCTTTCTAACTAGTTTATAAACACCATAGGAGTCCCATTTTAGCTAGATTACATTTTCACTTATTAATCACTGCATTTTGGGAAACAATCACCTTTCACCCTATAACTATTATCAGCCTCTGCCTTTTTGGATATTTTTATGGGAGAGAGGGCATATGTGTGTGTGCTCAGTCACTAAGTCATGTCTGACCCTTTGCAACCCCATGGGCTGTAGCCACCAGTTTCCTCTGTCCATGGGATTCTCCAGGCAAGAATACTGGTGTGGGTTGCATGCCCTCTTCCAGGGGATCTTCCCAACCCAGGGATCAAACCTGCATCTCCTGCATTGGTAGGTGGGTTCTTTACCACTGAACCGCCAGGGAAGCCAGGGGGGCAAATAATAGAGCATAAGATTCAACCTAGTTTGAAGGTACTTATGAACACCAGACCTAACAGTTTTAGTCTCAATCCAAACAAGATAAGGAAACTGAGGAAAAGATGAGAGAATCTGCAGAGAAGGCAGGAAAGTCTGATGCAGAGGCCTGGCTTTATAGGAAAGTCCTAAGCTGGCACAGTGGAGGACGCAGGAGATCACAGAAGTGGTGGATCCTGGCAATGCCTGGGCCTTTCCTGGGCCTTCCCAGGGTGGAAGGAAACAGAATAAAAGTTGTTTCCTGGGTTGCCTGAGCAGCCTCAAGGAAGGATCCCATGCAGTCAGTAGGCTGATACTGTGAGAAGCAATGACCCCAAAGCTGTCCCTCAGTCACAGAGGAGTCAGAGCATCAGTGAGGTCAGGTGTGGAGCCTGAATGCTGGGGGACTCTCTGAACTCAGATGCCTTAGCCACAGAATGGGGGCTGCTGCCTGAGAGAACCTGGCCGGGACACAAGCAAAGGACATGATGGCCCCAGCAACATATCGCCTCGGAGCTGTGGATACTCCTCCACCGATGCTACAGCACCCTGTATAAGTCTCCAGGATGCAGCACTCATTTGGGTGCAGGAAGAGGGTTAAGAATCTCTGAAGTTGGGACTTCCTTGGCGGTCTAGTGGTTAGGACTTTACCTTCCAATGTAGGGAACGTGGGTTCCCTGGTTGAGGAACTAAGATTCCACATGCCACAGGGCAACTAAACCTGCATGCTACAAATACTAAGCCCAAGCTCTAGAGTCTGTGCTCCGCAATAAGAGAAGCCTGCACACCACAACTAGAGAAAAACCTGGGCATCATAACCCAGCTCAGCCAGAAAAAAAAAAAAAACGAAAGAACTCTGAAGTGACTGACTTCAGAGTTTGCCTGAAATGCCCAGACTAAGTGCTCAGCTCAAAAAGTGAGAACTCAAGAGGGAAACTAAAGCCACTCAAATAATTTTTCCCCCTAAGTATGTGGCCTGTGAAATTCAAATTAACTTCACCGTATGAAGGGCCAATCCAGCATTAACCATGTGGCAAGGACTCAATAAACCTCACTCGGGGAGAGTGGAGCCAGCATCACTGCCTGAGGACTGAATGTCAGAGCCCTAAGACTGGAGATGAACAAATAGGTTGCTTTTTAAGAACATGAAACGGAACCTCTGCAAACAGTTTAATAGGAAAATGATGATGGGGAATGAGGTAAGAGGAATGGACGGAGTAGACAGCCACATGCGGCTAAAACTCTAGGATCAGGAAATGAATCCTACTGCCCACCATCAGCTTGAAAATAATCAGTCCCCCTTCCTGGGATCACTGCCCAGGACATGCCTTCTGAGGAAGATAGAAACCAGACTCCTGATGTTGTCTTTGTTCAGAGCAGTGGAAAGAGAAAAGTTCTTCTCAGACCCTTGGGAAGGCACAATTTTCTTCATGGATCTCAAGCTTCAGTTCCTGGCTTTAGGATCATGCTGGATTAAAAGACAGCTAGGATAGAGCTGTCAGGAACCCTCTGTGGATTCTGGGTCCAGCAGAACAATGCTGGTTTGGCATCCTTGTGGGCCAGTACATCCCCAAGGCCCCAGCAGAGGCACAAGTCACAGGCAGCCAATATGCATGGACTTCAGCCAGGCCCGAGGCAGGGGATCAGGAATAGGGTTGATTTGGGATGAGGTACATGTCGGTGCAAGGGAGGTCAACTGACTCTGCTCCTGCACGGATTCGAGAACAACAATCTATTGAAATACTGGAAGCACAGCCCTCTCTCCTGCCTTCAGGCCTCTGTACTTGCTGTTCTCTCTTCCAGGAGCACCGCCCCCCTCCATGTGTCTGACTAGCTCCCACTGGCTTCCCGCCTGACTGCTTCACTGTCACCTCCCTCGGACCCCTGCACGGCATTAATCTCACCTCTCAAATTTATCTTCCTTACCATTGTGCTTACCACATGTAAAGGCTTAATAAATATTTGTTAAACGACAAGGAGGTGTATCAAGTTTCTGACCCTTTTCCTTCTGTAATGGAAAGCGGGAATGGAGCCAGGGCGGGCAATAAGCTCCAGGGAGGACTAAATCTATCACCATCAATAAAGCTTTATGTGAAATGCTTTAACTAGGTAACTGACTGTGGTGGGCAGACCCGTGAGGGGGCCTCCAGTGACACCCTCCCTCCCTGCAGTCACTGTCTGAGGTAATTCCCTCCTCTTGAACATGGGCTGGCTGTAGTGACTGCCTCTAACTGAAGCAGGCCAATGAGATCATTTCTGAGACTGGTTGATGAAAGACATGACTTCTGTCTTGTCCACATGTGCTCTCTCTTCCTCTCACCCCACTCACACTGAGGAAGCCAGCTGCCATCTCGTGAACTGCCCCGTGGAGAGGCTCACCTGGCAAGTAGCTGAGGCCGGCTTCCAGCCATCAGGCCGGCGTTGAACTGTGACCCTCAATCCTACAGCCCATAAGGGGTCCTGGCAACAACGATGTGATCTGCTGAGCCCTGAGGTGCTTGCAACCTTGTGAGAAACCCTGAACCTCAGCTTGTGAGAACCCAGCTAAACAGCGCCTGGACCCTGGACCCACAGAAGCTGTGAGTTAAGTTTGTTCTTCTAAGTCATTAATTTTCAGTGTATGTGCAGCCATAGATAACTTAGGTGCTAAGCCTGATTTTTTTTCTTTATTTATTATTAGATCAGCCACATCTGAAGAGCACTTGACAGAGAGGGAATAGGAGGGAAAATCTGGGGATGCGACCAGGCCCACAGGCCCTCATGAAATGCCAAAGACCCTGGAACAAGGACCATGGATGAGAAAACAGGCGAGGATAAGGGTTTAAGAAAAATTTTTCCTGATCTGAGAATGTGTGTAAATCCCTCAGCGTATGAGCCTGTCCTCAGGCTGAAAGTTTCGACCTCTTTACTTTGTCGATGACGACAGGACCTGGAGACAATTCTTGGCTGCGAATCCACCAATTCGTAGAGGAGGAGCTGCCACAGGCACCAACATGGAATCTGACTCTCACCCCGGGTGAACGCCAAGGAGGCACTGAGGCTTGGTGGGAAGGGAATGGCTTTGAAGCCCGGAGACCTGGGCTTTTCTATCGATAGTACAGCATATGCATTTCAGTGTTTCTGGGGTTCAGTCTTCTAATCTGCAAACTGAGTGGCTTCACTGGTGACCTGTGAAGCATTTTTCAGATGTAAAATTCAATGATGCTATGACCTTCACCAAGTTTACCTCATCTCAGAAATGCCGAGTCACCAAGGCTTTGCCTTGGCTACAACCACCCTGTCAGTGAAGGCTCGTCCTTTGGGGCTGCGTGGCTGCCACCTCAGGGTCACAGAGGCTGTTCTGCTTCTAATTTTCCTTTCTCATGAGCAGAGTCCACAACAGAGATGCCGCCCTCAAGACCCCTGCATGCAAAGCCCATGGGGAGGACAGGGAGCAGGCTGCTGGGGGCAGAGGAGGGGCTGTCTCGAGGAGACAGTTCAAAACAAGGTCCTTCTAACTCCATAAGTAGAGTGGAGTGTCTGGAGCACTTGCAGCTGGAGGCAGAGTCACAGGGCTCATGGCAGCGCTCCAGCTCGCTGACAGGCACCTGCAGCCCGGGTAGAGACGGCTCATTCTCTGCCCTCCGCAGAGACAGGTTTGTGCCAGACAGACACACTGAAGTCACTGCAGACGGGAGCACTGATGTGAGTGACAGCGCCCTGTCTCAAAGGCCCAGAGGGGTCCCAAGAGGCAGGCCCTCCCCACTGAGACTGCCGAGTGCTCCCTCCACACAGAATAAACAGATCTAGAAGCAGCGGCATGATTGGGGGTTGCGGGGAGCATCACTGTTGGAACCTAGAGATTACATGGAACCTGACACTCTCATAGAAATCAGCGAAGGTGGAGGGACTGCTCAGATGTCTCTTAAGGGGTGGGAATAAGCTGTCCAACGAAGGTGCAAAACCACTGCATGCCTCTGGTTTCAGTTGCTGGGAGAGCGGAGGTCAGCCTGGGGAGGCTTCATGACACGCTCCCCGGTTTTAAGGTTTCCTGAGGCAAGGACAGTGGGACCTTGTTGAAATACAACCTATTACAAAGGCCTGAACACAGCACAGGCCAGTCACGTGCCCAACCAAGAACTAAATACAAGAAACGCCCTGTAACTCAGGTTCTCTGAGTACAGAGGTCCCTTGTAGTTGAGAACAATTCTGTTGGAAAGACAGAGCTAGAGAAACGTTACAATCGGAGAGGCTCTCTCCTCTGCTGGCTCTTTGCTTCTTCTCAATCAGCAAAGACTCTGAGACCCTGAGAAAGCTACATATCGTGTTCCAAGAAAAGAGCTTGGAAGTTACACACATCATGTCAGAGGGTTCATGATCCCAGGAAAATAGGCTCTGTTGCAGTTCAGCATTTATCTATATCTGAGGAGAGAGATGCCTTGAGAGGTCACGAGGTCACAAATAAATTAGTAACAAGATTCAGACAGATACCTGGGTCGTCATCTTTTTTTTTTTTTAAGAAGTTTTATTTACTAAAAAAAAAATTTTGGCTGCACCCTGTGACATGTGGGATCTTAGTTCCCTGACCAGGGATGGAACCCATGAGCCCGCACCCCCTGCACTGGAAGGCAGAGTCTCTCTTGGACCACCGGGGAAATCCCGCCTGGGTGTTCTAATTGTCCTACACTGCAGGGAGACTCCTAAGCACACTGCGATCCCAACACCAAGTTTCTGAGTTCAGATGGAACATGCATCAGATGAGACATCCCACTGCAGAGGCCATGCAACAGAAATTAATTTCCGCCACAACCGAAAAATGTGAGAAAGGAGAACACGGTGATTCTGACTTAGTCTTCTGTTTGAGTGCAAATCTAATAGTGGAGCCAAAACAGGTGCAGAGAATGCCAGAGAAGGTGACTTGAGGACACTGTGAGTGAGACAGGGACTCACGCTGTGGCAGAGAGCGGGGCCGCAAAGGGGTGAGGCTCTCTTTGCAGCAGGAAAACGATGTATGTGTTGTCCTGGCCACGCTTGGCCATCTCTGGCAGGGTGCCTGGCACACAGTAGGGGCTCCATAAATACTATTTCCTTCCCTTCTTTTTCCTGATGGAATAGGTACGAATTTTTTTTTTAATCTTCCTGATACACGTTATCACCAGGTAATCAAACCCAGGGAGGCTCATGGCAAAAAGCCTGATCTTGAGAGTTCATGCCCTCGCCAGAGCAACTATTAACAGCATCCCCTCCACACACACGCCCAGTGACAACTCTGAGCTAAGCGGTTATCATGGTAACAGAAGGAGACACTTGAGTCTCCATTTTTCTCTCTCTGACTCATGGACACCTGCCAGGTAGCAGATGGCCTGTGTGGACAATTACCTTCATTTTGCTGCAGTGTATTCAAAATAAACAAACTGGCCTCTTTGCTGCCGATTTTCAGAGGCCCACTCAGAAAAACAACAACAACAACAACAACAAAACCCCAAGGAAACAACATTGGGAGAAAGGAAATACAAGCCTGAAATTTAGATGAGGCAACCGTGAACATACAGAGATGGGATGTGTAGAGAATGGACTTTGTATGTTTTTTTCTTTAACAAAAAGTTAAAGACAAACAAACAAAAAAACAACCCAAGACTATTTTGAGTTGGTGCTGATGGTGGCTCTGCTGGGAAAATGCAGCTGTCTCATCGAATGTGGAAGTAAAAGGAGAGGGATTATCTGATGCTGCAATGTCTGTCCTGCTGCAAGATTTGAAAATAATTGCCTAACATGACAAGAGCTAAGACTCTGGGGAGTCAGGCCCAGCGATGGAGGTGAGCACACAGGAGAACAGGTTTGAGGAGAGAAGAAAGACAGTCACGTGGCAGTAAGCAAAGCAGAGTTCCCTCTGGGGTGAATTAGAAACAGGTAAAGAACATACCTGGAAACCTTCCTCCCTCCCCAGAGTGTCTACCTCTGAGTGTCAGGGCAGTGCAGCTTTTAAGGATGAACTTGGCTTCTAAACTCCCGAGAGAAGGGCCAGAGAGTTTGATGATGTGTCTTAGTATACATTTATGGTGTGTGTCTGCTGGAAGGATGGGGCCACCAAAACACCTGTCCTGAGGTCCCTCCGCAGAGGGCAGACACCGGTCTATTCCCACTTCACTCAGGAAACTCGGGGCTTACCCACGACCTGTCACCCCCTGTGGGGTTAACTGCTTTGGATGGGAAACAGCAATGGCAGGATTGGTAGGTTCTGTGATCACGCTGCTGGCAACAGGGAGAAGGTTATGGTTCTCGGTTTTCATGATTCTGCCCCTATTCAATTCGAACTAAATTACATAGAAGACAAAGTTTACCCGAGGCTGAAAAGGGTGGAGGCAAGGTGTCTAGGTATCTTTCTGGGTGGAAGGAAGAAAGCATATTAAGTTCCTGAGACTGTCTAAGACGAACAACCTCTTAAAACTCACCATAAACCCAAAGATCAAAAGCGAGTTGAAATTTAAACTTTTAGATAGGGAAGCTCATAAATTCCAAGACTAGAATTACCCTCTTTCTGTTTGTTTCTCCTAGTTTGCCCAGGTCTATTTGAAAATGGTGTCCCATTAGTTCTCATCATAGGATTTCAAAGCTAGTTCTCAGCAAAACGATCCGGGACCTCACTGAGGGAAAAATCCTTATAAATGAATACCAAACACTGAGATTGTGTATTAGAAACCAAAAGACGACAGGATTCCAAGAGAGCAGAGTCCTTAATGCAGACATGAATTCAATGATGAGTCAGGCAGAACCTATCAAAGATATTTTAAAGTTCAGTGAGTCAAATTCAAATGCTGCTTCTGGGTAAGTAAGTAAAACTTGTATGATGAGGTGGGGTACCTGATCCAGCACTTCCACTCTTTGTTGAGTCCCTGTTCTATATGAGAAGGTGGTTAAAATCCAGGCTTAGCAGTCAGGTGGACCTAGTTTGGATTCCAGCTCTGCCACTGACTAGCTGTGTAACTTGGGCAACTTCCTTAACCTCTCTGGGCTAAGATTCTTCACATGTAAAGTGGAGATTAAGTGCATCTTCACAGGTTAGTGAGGATGTACATAAGATGCTTCACATGCTGGCACATGGGGTACGACCTGCCACGATTCCATTTCGACAGGTACAAAGTAGTGGTATAAAGGGGCAAGGTCTCCACTCTCCACAGGTTCACAGCCTCCTGGGCAATTTGGCATGTAAGCAGCTGGCCTACAAAGGAGGATGAAATAGCGGAGGTACAAAGGAAAAGGAACATAGAGGCAAGAGGGTTTAACTCTGACCTTCCAGAACAGGGTAAGGTTTCACAGGCAAGGTGGCATCTGAGAGCGTCTTGGATGGTATAATTTCAATAGGCGGAAGTGGCTGAGGAAGGGCAATCCAGGTGAGGAAAGGGCACAGGAGCTCCCCGAAGAGAGGAGGCTGGGTGGGGCGGCGGGGGGGTAGGGAGCATGTGGGGACACTAGCATGCAGGGAGCACAGAAGATACATGGTGGGAAAGACACGTGTGGGCCACAATCGTCTAGAACCTTAAATAAATGGTCATCAGGTTTATTTACTAGGCCATGGATGGGCAAACTACAGCCCATGGCCAAGTCCAGCTCGCCACCTGCTTTTTTAGTCTGTGAGCTAAGAATGGTTTTCACATTTTTAAGTGGTTTTATTTTAAATGGTTATATAAGTCCTTACATAATGCCTTTGATTTGGTTCACAAAGCCTAAAATGTTTACTACCTAACTCTTTAAGAAAAAGCTGGGTGCCCCTGCTATGAGCAATGGCAGAGGGAGTCTGTGAAGGCTTCCGAGGAGGGGTTGGTGTGGTCAGTCTGGTCAGATTTAGGAGTCTGGCTGGATTTAGGAGTCTGGCTCTGAGGCAAAGTGGAGATTGGATTGAGAAGCAGCAGACAAGGATTCAGGTGACAGATGATGGAGGCTGGAATGAAGAATGGTGACAGGAACTGGGAGGAGAGGGACATAAGCAAGCTTTTGGAGAAAAACTTGACTAGACTTTGGTAACTGAGTGGGGAAAGCAGGGGACTGGAAGAGAGCATGCATGTGGGGATTGCTGGCAATGACATTAACAGAAGCAGGGCATGTGGACAAAGGGGTGATTCGTGGGGAAAGGTGACTAGAAATCTTTCACCATCCATCCCATATCTAAACCTGAGAATAAGGGATGCCAAGAATGCTGCAAAGGCTCAGACTAGTATCAGACAGAAAGGTTCTCGGATCCTAGTTCACCTACCGGGGATGTAATCTGGGCCCCTTGCAGTGGAAACTCAGAGCCCTAACCACTGGACAGCCAGGGAGGTCCCAAGCAGTGCTTTTTCACTGGGGATAACTGTACCTGATAGGAACCTGGTGGGGGGCATATCACTGGGATTTAGTAGGTGGAGATCAAGGATGCTGCTAGACATTCTATAATATACAGAACACTCCTCACCGCCCCCCCCCACTACACACACACACACACACACACACACACACACACACACACACACACACACATATATATACACACACAAGTAATCTGCCCCAAATGTCCATAGTGCTGAGGATGAAAATGTGGTTGAGGGTGAGAGCATTATGAGGTCCTAAAGAGAGTGGCCTGCCCAGGGCCTCTCTTCCCAAATGGTGAGCTGCTATGGAAGGAAGTGGGGGCCACCACTAGCTTCAGATCAGGTTAGAAACTTCAAGGGGCCAAGAATAAACTCTGAGACTCTTCTGCACATTTGGGAACTGTCCGGGGGCAGCTATAGGCCTGAGAGTCTCCTGGATTCTCGCTTGGTTTCCTGAGATCTGAGCTGGTTAAATATAGGAGCTGAAATTTGAAATACGAAAGCAGTGGATAAATATTGAATATTATATATAAGTTAATATGAAATATATAGTAATAAAAGCATGGAAGGATTTAGAGTTAGCCAGCTTTGAAGAGCAATAATGAGTTGGCATGGGTTCTTATTAAAGATACCACTTTAATGGCTGAGTAATATTCCATTGTATACATATACCACATCTTCTTTACCCATTCCTCTGTCAAAGGACATTTAGTTTGCTTCATGTCTTGGCTATTGTAAACAGTGCTGCAGTGAACACTGGGGTGCATTTACCCTTTCGGATCATGTTTTTCTCTGGATATATGCCCAGGAGTGGGACTGCAGGGTCATACAGTAGTTCTATTTTTAGCTTTTTAAGGAACCTCCATACTGTTCTCCATAGTGGCTGAATTAAAAGTACCACTTTAGCTGCAGGTAACTGTCTTTCTGCATTGTCTATAATTTTATAAAGCATGCTTCTATATTTCTTTCTTCTCTTTTTTTAAGCATTGGGCAATCTACACTGCACCGCCAAATGGGAGTAATTCTACTTGCCAAATTATGATTAGCAGCAAATGGAGAAGAGTGCAAAGGAGTCTCCCATACTCTTTATAATATGATTCTTTGGCTGAAATTAAACAGATATTCATTTCAGTTAAGGATGCCAAGCCAGGAAGCTCCCTACCTTGGCACTGCTGTTAATTTGGAACATCAGAACCAGCCTGAAGTCAGCTATAAAACCCTAGAGATTGGTATGGCATCAGGATGCATGGAAACGCTGACAGATGCTCTCCAAGTGGAGGGTCATGGATTCAATCGCATGCCAAGTGAGGATGCCGAGTGAGGTCTCACGGAAATAAGAGTGTAGGGAACCTTTTTTCTGCAGGAGGCATCCCAGAATCCCAGAGCTAAGCCAAAAGAGAGGGATCATGGAAGAAGTTGATGTTGTTTTCTTAGGATGCTTTATTTTGTCTAGAGAAGTGGAAGGGAGAAGGTTGGTATGATAAACCCTGGGGAAGGAGTTGGTTAGAGGGCCCAGGAAATGAATGGAAAGTCAGAGGGTTTCAAAGTCACAAAAGGAAACATTAGTCAAATGAACCCAAGAGGATTTCCATAGACCCTTCTTGGTTCATAGCCTTTCTCCAAATACACCGATTGGTATCAGTGATGAAAGGATCAAAGAATTGTGGACTGGAAATCTATAGATGAGAAAATTGAGGTTTGTAAAGGTTACATACATGGTGAGACAGAAAAGACATGAGGTTTTGTAACAATCTATTCACATGCAACTCTGTAAGGTAAACTCCTTATTTAACTCCTTCCTTTGTTGAGGTGACACCAGTGGGGGTGGGGTTCAGCAGGTTGGACAAGAAGACAAAAGTCCATCTTTCAGAGCTGTCTACACTCTGCCGTACTGAAATTTTCCTTTACAAGGTTGCTACCTTATTGTCAAATCCTTGTCTTAATTGCCTTATTAATTTTCTCCTTGAAACTTTCTGGTTTTTCATGAGAACCCACAATCCTACCTCCTCTTTATTCTTTTTGTCTACAATGGATTTTGCTGTGTTTATGGGTTAAACTCTAATTTTATGTTGCTAGCCCTGTTTCTCCACTAAATTTCCAGCAGCGTAACCCCAAGTATCTCTAATAGACCAAACGAAAAGCTTGACTGTCTGCCTACTTTTTGCAGCTCGGTATGTACACCATCAGATCCAAGTCCCTTTCCTGTATCTCACATCATCTTCCCGGTTCAATTTTTTCTAAGTCAGTTTCCCAGGCTCTTGGGCTCAAAACCTAGAAGTTACCTTCTTTTCTGTTGATGAGACCCAGACTGTAGTATTCTGGGGGGTAGATATTATGTCCTAGGCTACTGGAGGGTGAACTTCTCCAGCTTGGTGTGTAGAAACCTTTTCCAGAGGCTCTGGTATATATTTTTCATATATTGTATGCATTCTGATCATGAGAACAAAAGATATAAATATAGTATAGGAGGAAAATAAACCAAGTAGGTAAGGCAACCTTTCAGCTTGTGATTGATGCCAGTGATGAAAAATATTGGGGGTGCTGCAAAGAGCCAAAGCTATTACCCTAATATTTTCAGGCTATAAGCTCTCTCTGTTTAAGGAGTTTGGGGGAAATGAAATGTAAGTACCTATTTTTCAATATTGCTATGACATTTTCTTTTGGAGAAAACAAACAAAAAACCCCAACAAGCTACCAGGTGCCTAAAGTAAGTACAGGAGCCAAGACTGGTGAATGTGACCATGTTTGAAGACTTTCATGAGGCCATCTATGGGAAGATGTACAAAGAGTGGGACTGGGAACCAGGCTAAGGGTTCGGGGCATGGTCAGAGTTCAGCACCTTGGTCTTTGTTTACCAAAATCCATTAGTGCAGCTGGCCAACTTGGAAGGGAGGGCAGCAATGGTGCCTAAGGCTCTGGTTATCACTGACCTGGCTTGTGTTTCTGAATATAGGGCATCATGCCAACCCTGAAATAATGTTCATACTATTTGAGGGTGGTATTTGCGTAGGATTTCTCTTTTGATCCTCCAAAAGGCCAAGCTCACCCACTGCTCAAATGAACATATGTAATAAGACATTGCTTGAAGATTAAATAAATAAATGGCAATCCTTTGCCTGTCAGGAAGCAGAAGACTCGGGCTTCTGTTGCAGAATATAGTGGGGCCAAGGAATTCCAGCAAATTTTTTAAGAGGCATGTGAATGACTTTTCAGTGAAACTGCGTTCAAAGATGAAGTGAACCAAGAGGGAAACCGACCCACGAACACATCAAGGGGTTCACCAATAATCTCTTTAATGGACAATGAGGAGGGTTTTATTTGTTGCTGTTTAGCCTTTTTTTGGTAAGTACTTTCTCTTAAACTTACAAAGTTAACATTCATGAGGTTTGTCCTGGCAGAATCACAGGTCAACCATGGCTGTATTTGGTGAAGCCATGGTCAGAGAAGGGGGCTTCTGAGAGCTAGCCCACACCATGCTTTCTCTGGTTTAGTTATGTGGGGGTGGTTGTCTGGTTCTGGAAATCAGAAAGGGCCTGGGGCAAGATCCAATTGATATCCCAACTGTCTGAAGTAGAGGCATGTTCTCTTAGTGAAATCCCCAAGATCCTCTAATTCCATAATTTTCAGATTACCACCTATATAACTCTCCTGATCACTACTCTTCGAATTGGGATCAAGGTCACCCTTGTCCCCTATCCTTATGCATTACTGTCTACAGTCTTTAACTCTGATGCTGATCTGTATATAAAAAGTAATGATCTTCTAATAGAAGGAGCTGGAGAAATGTTTAAAGGAATACACGCTACATGAGTAAAGTGAACTGTTGCCTTGGATAGCTCATTTTATCTGGCATTAGCAATGCAGCAGTGAAATTTTATGGAATGCTGAGAAAAATGGACCCTTAAGGTGTCCCTAGAATAAATCTGTACACTGAAATCCCTCCAGAGTATGACTGGGAGACTGTTTGACCTTGAGGGAGTAGTCCACAGTTCAAGGCCACTATCAAAGCAGGGTTTTCACCAGTCTGCTACTACTTTAGTGTACCCCTCTGTACCACACTTCTGGTTATGGGCACTGGGTTCTTACTAAGCAATGCTCAAAGTATTTTCAATGGATACAAACAACTACAGGTATCCTGAATTTTAAAGATTATTTGTGCTTAAAAAAGAGAGGATGCTCTTACTCCACATAATCTATCTGTTCTTTAGAGAGAAATAGTAAGAGAGTTAATAAAAATACTAATGTATTGGCTTGTTCTTCCTATTCTTTTGGTAATGCTGAAAATTGTTTTTCTGATTCTTTTTATAAAGGACATTTGTGAACCATCATTTAGTCCCTTGGATAGATCTACCTATTATACGGAAGTACCTTGAGCAAAATTACTGCTTAGGTTCTTGAACCAGTTATGTCCCTTACAAAAAAACCTATAAATTTACACAGTTTTTAAGTCAATATCTTATACATTTGGTTAATACAAGCTTTCATTCAGCAACTATTTATTGAGTATCTGCCATGGGGCAGGCGCTGGGCTAGTGGCTAGGGGATGCAGTAGTGAAAAAGGCAGACAAGGCCCTTTAATTATGGTCTGACGATTATCATCGGCCTGATTAACCCTGACTCAACTGATATAATCTAATTCCTGGGTCTGTTAAACTGTAGGGTATATCATGGGTCGAACAGTCACTCAGTGAAGTCTTATCTAAAACAGCCAGGCAGTTCTACCCTTAATTACAAACCTAAGATCTGAGAAAAAAGAAGGGGGAGGAGGAAGGAAGGGGGAGAGGAAAGACAGAAGAATTATCAGCTGAGGTACTAATGTCACAAAAGTACTGGAAAAGTGGAGGACGCTGAAGGTAGAACCACAGCCCCCAAATCACAGTTAAGGTCAGTTATCATCCATTTCCCTCAAATTCCCCAAAAACTAAAATAATCCCTGAAAGGGAAGAAGGTAAATAGTATAAAGAGTTCTCTATAATGGATTTACAGAGCCAGTGTGGGGAAGGATGTCTAGTAAATTCTTCATTTAAAAAATCTTATAATTATTTTACAACCCATACAGGGTAATGCATTTTGATAGACAAGAAATTAAGCTCTACCAGTCTGAACCTGGGAGGAAGAAAGGTTGACGACTTAGTTCTGTGGTAAATACCTTTTGGTGCTTTGATCAATAATGATACAGATTAAAGCAGATGCCTGAGTTCTAAAGCTGTATGGTCTTCCCAGCTGTACATGTTACAAATATTGGTGAACTAGGAAAAGCCAGTCCATTCAAATTTGTACCTCACTGAGAAGGCAATGGCAACCCACTCCAGTACCCCTGCCTGGAAAATCCCATGGATGGAGGAGCCTGGTAGGCTGCTGTCTATGGGGTTGCACAGAGTCGGACACGACTGAAGCGACTTAGCCGCAGCAGTAGCTAAGTCTTAGGTGGGTCCAGTTTAAACCTGTGATGCAGACAGAGGAAATTTCTACCTGTATGCACAAAGCAGGATGTCTTATCTCACATCACAGTGGAGAAGGATGAGGGAAAAACAATTTGTACCAATTCATGCTCTGGACAGTCCCCTGGGACAGTGAGGACTACACTGTGAGCTCAGGACCTCAGCGACCAAGAACTCCCAACACACGTACACAAGTGGCTTGTTCACGGCAGGCTCCAGAGATCTGGGTCTAGCTTCTCATTTTGCCAGTCTCAAGGAGAGTATGATCTCACACACGATCAAAGGTCACTGGAATGAACACGTTGTTATTTAATCCCCTGTCGGCTCAAGGTCAGCTTTAAATTGACCTGAGAAGTAATATGCCAGAAGTGATCATTTCTGATTCTTGGACTACACAGTAATCCATAAAATTTTTTAAAAATGAAGTGTCTCTTGGAAGCCCTTACTGCTGCCATTAAAATAAATATCCACCATGTTTGTCCTCCTCTGAATGGTGTTCTCAGTAAGTTATGGGGTGTTCTTGATCACATACTTTGCTGGCACATTCAGAGTGGGCTCAGGAGATGCTAGTCTGGGTGGACGGTTGGAAGAAGTTCCCAGCAAACAGTTTCAGCTATAAAGCACATCCCTGGGCATTACCAGCACCTGCTTTTCTAATTCTTCTAAACAAACTGGAGGATCATCGGTTCAGTTCAATTCAGTTACTCAGTTGTGTCTGACTCTTTGAGATGCCATGGACTGCAGTATGCCAGGCCTCCCTGTCCATCACCAACTCCCAGAGTTTACTCAAACTCATGTCCGTTGAGTTGGTGATGCCATCCAAACATCTCATCCTCTGTCATCCCCTTCTCCTCTTGTCTTCAGTCTTTTCCAACATCAGGGTCTTTTTCAATGAGTCAGCTCTTCCCATCAGGTGGCCAAAATATTGGAGTTTCAGCTTCAGCATCAGTCCTTTTGATGAATATTCAGGATTGATTTCCTTTAGGATGGACTGGTTGGATCTCCTTGCTGTCCAAGGGACTCCTAAGAGTCTTCTCCAACGCCACAGTTCAAAAGCATCAATTCTTCGGCGCTCAGCTTTCTTTATAGTCCAACTCTCACATCCATACATGACTACTGGGAAAACCATTGCTTTGACTAAATGGACCTTTGTTGGCAATGTAATGTCTCTGCTTTTTAATACGCTGTCTAGGTTGGTCATAACTTTCCTTCCAAGGAGCATCTTTAAATTTCATGGCTGCAGTCACCATCTGCACTGATTTTGGAGACCAAGAAAAAAAACATCTCTCACTGTTTCCATTGTTTCCCCATCTATTTGCCATGAAGTGATGGGACTGGATGCCATTATTTGAATGTTGAGTATTAAGCCAACTTTTTCACTCTCTTCTTTCACTTTCATCAAGAGGCTCTTTAGTTCTTCATTTTCTGCCATAAGGGTGGTGTCATCTGCATATCTGAGGTTACTGATATTTCTCCCAGCAATCTTGATTCCAGCTTGTGCTTCATCCAGCCCAGCATTTCTCATGATGTACTCTGCATAGAAGTTAAATAAGCAGGGTGACAATATACAGCCTTGATGTACTCCCTTCCTGATTTGAAACCAGTCTGTTGTTCAATGTCCAGTTCTAACTATTGCTTCCTCACATGCATACAGATTTCTCAGGAGGCAGGTCAGGTGGTCTGGTATTGCAAACTCTTTAAGGATTTTCCAGTTTGTTTTGATCCACACAAGCAAAGGCTTTGGCATAGTCAATAAAGCAGAAGTAGATGTTTTTCTGGAACTCTCTTGCTTTTTCGATGATCCAGCGGATGTTGGCAATTTGATCTCTGGTTCCTCTGCCTTTTCTAAATCCAGCTTGAACATCTGGAAGTTCATAGTTCACGTACTGTTGAAGCCTGGCTTGGAGAATTTTGAGCATTACTTTGCTAGTGTGTGAGATGAGTGCAACTGTGCGGTAGTTGGAGCATTCTTTGGCATTGCCTTTCTTAGGGATTGGAATGAAAACCGATCTTTTCCATTCCTGTGGCCACTGCTGAGTTTTCCAAATTTGCTGGCATATTGAGTGCAGCACTTACACAGCATCATCTTTTAGGATTTGAAATTACTCAACTGGAATTCCATCACCTCCACTAGCTTTGTTCATAGATGCTTCCTAAAGCCTTGACTTCGCATTCCAGGATGTCTGGCTATAGGTGAGTGATCACACCATCATGATTATCTGGGTCATGAAGATCTTTTTTGTGTAGTTCTTTTATGTATTCTTGCCACCTCTTCTTAATATCTTCAGTTTCTATTAGGTCCATATCATTTCTGTCATTTATTGTGCCCATCTTTGCATGAACTGTTCCCTTGGTATCTCTAATTTTCTTAAAGAGATCTCTAATCTTTCCCATTCTATTGTTTGTTATTGTAGGATCATACTTCCCTGAAATTAAGTGTGGTCATATGTCTTGCTTTGACCAATGGAACAGAGTGGAAGTGATATGTGTCACTTCTTGGGAAAAGCATTTAAGGGCTGGGCTTGACCTTCCATCCTGATCATTTACTGCTTTGCCCATGTGAATGTTCCCAGTGATACAAAGGTGCCATAGGATGAAAGTAATGCATGATGTGTAAGTGAGGAAAACACAAAACAAATAAAGCAAAGACAAAAACAAGATTTTGTTACTTTAAAGCTATTGAGATGTATGGGCTTGTTGCCTACTCTGACTTCATCTTTGTCTTCTTTCCCTCTTTTTGACAGTCTCCTTTTCTCTTTTCTTGCCTCCTCCCCTCATTACTCACCTCTTCCATCCTTTCCCTATGATTCCATTGCTCTCTTAACTGGAAATAATAGTAAATATAATGTTTTATATTCATATTCTTAATTTAAAACATGGATAAATTTGCTTTTTGAATAAGAAATGAGGATATTTGAATAAGAAATGAGTACACTGAATGACATATTTCACTTAAAAAAAAAAGCCTTGAGGTTAAATTAAAAATCAGGTTTAGCTTGTATAAAAAAATGTATGCTTTGAAAACCTGACTATATTATATAAACATATGGTGTTACCATTGTTGATATACCCTCGGTTGATTCCAATGTGGGTTAGTGGCTATCAGGAAAAATAAAAACAAACATAAACCTTCCCTAAACACCAAGCAGCTCAGAAAAACCAGAGATCCCGCTGGAGTAGTTCTGAACAGGAAATCACTTACAGCATGATCAACCACTTAGCTTTCATTGGTAACTTTGTTAAGAAGGCTGCTGGAGCTGGAACACCGAGAAGACTATTTAAGACTAAAGAACATCTAAAGTTATCAAAGGAACTTTGATGCACATCTTCATGCACAGTCATTCACAACATAGTATTCAGCCCCGAGGTCACCCCCACCATCCTGAAAGTTTTTTCAAGCAATTAAAGTCACCCTAATCATGAAGCGGCAGAGAACGTAAGTGCAATTATAGCCTGGCTAATCATGCATATTTAAATAAACACAATAGATGTGTACTCTGAAGACAAATTCAACAAGCTCTGGTTTCAAATAAGAACATGCACTATTAGGTAAACATGACGAGGGCTTTCAGGCCATTTGACAACACCAGGGAGAGAACTGATGAGGGCTGTACACAAGACCAACTGCAGAAATGATCTGGATGCAGGGAGGAGAGGAGAAAGTATGCAACAGTTACATGAGAAAAAGAAGAACATGCAAAGGAAGCAAGAGGTGGAGAATTCTGAAGTTCACTTACTGCCTGTTTTTGCTCTTCCTCCTAGAGGTGGTGAAGATGAAAAAAACAGTAGAGGGAAAAAAGGAGAGAAATTAATGCCCATCACCACCAACATCTGGAAAAAAGTGACAGAACAGGGCAAACCAGGTCAGACCCCTGGGTTCAGAGACCCAAGAGCCTGACCACCATCAGAGCGTCATCAGGTGGACAGTGCAAATGGCAAGTTTATGCCACATCCAGTTCTTTAAATGCTAACTTCTAGAGTTAGAAGGAAAGAACCACATAAAGCCTCTAGTCCAACTTCCCCTTTTATACACAAAAAAGACCTGACTTGCCCAGGGTTACATCACTATTTGAGGTGAACTGAAAGAAGCAGCTCAACCATGACTCAAAAGCTCAATGATCATTCTGTTTCACCATTCACAATATTCACATGTGTTTAGATACACATCTCTATGCCAGTGGTTCTCAAAGTGCAGAATACAGACCAAGCAGCAGCGGCATCACCTGGAAACTTGTCAGAGATGCGTGCTTTGCCCCGTATCCCCCTAGACCAATAGAATCAAAATCCTTGGGGGCGAGGGCAGCACTGTTTCATGAGCCCTTCAGCGGATTCTGAATCCTGCTAGTTTGAGAACTAGTGCTCTTAAGAACTTCCCAGACACTAGAGATTCCATCTGACCACAGACTCTTTTATTTGGTCTCCTCTCTTCCACGTGTGGAGCTTTTGGTCACTTTGTGGTCCTTCTCAAGGATGCACATGCATCCCCTTCCCTTCCCCCTCTAAACTGGAAACTGCTTCAAGGTGCTAAGAGGCTTTTCAAAGAGAGTTCTTGACCTGGCTGTCTCATTACTCCAACACAGGTTCGTTTACTCCTCCCTATGCATGAAGTACTAGAAACATGAAGGTAAGGTATGGTCTCTGTCTCTTAGAGCCTTACAGTGATGGTACTCAGAGAAGGCCTTTCCTAACCCTTAGCTCTCAGAAGGCCGCTGTAGACACTGAAGAACGAAGCACAGCGAGGAGGAGATAAACACTTCTGAGTTCCTCTCTCTTCAGTCTTGTGCTTCTAAGTTACTCTTTTAATGGGTCTCTTTGCTTCCTTTTTCTGTGCCTCATGATGGGTAACTGTGGTCATGACACCTCTGCTCTTTGCTCAAATACACAAATCTAAAAGCTGTTGCAATAGTTCCATTTAAATTGGATCCATCCGTGCAGACTGTCTTTACTAAATATGTGTGTAGGAAGTCTTGGGAATAGATAAGTGATTCTCAGTCTGCAGATCTGGGAGCAATGGTGAGAATGATTTCAGTAAAGACAAGGAATTATAAAAGGGAGAGGAACAGTAAGAATCTAGAGAGAGTCATTTTATTCCTGCAAGGGAGAGACATGCACTGGAAATTATATGAGCACCAACAATCTCTTGAGGAAACTCCAGTTCAGCACCGGAAGATATTCTTCGTTATCAAAGCCCCAGCTGCTAGATGCCTGGCCAAACCTAGAACCACAAGCACCCAGGCAAAGAGGGGCCTGAGTGTTAGCTGAGTTCACCTGAAGAAGTTAGCATCTTCCAGCTTTTGCATCTGGTATGCATGGCTCCAGTTAGAAGGGGTTAGAGTTTTACAGTTGGGTAACGTCCTTCCTGCCTAGTCAGGCTTCCCTGTGAGGCAGCACACTTTTCTCCCATTCATCCGGCAAGGCAAACAGCCACAGAAGAGTTATTAAACAATTCAAAATGTCTTTACTGCTGGCATTAAATGTTGAAATGGAAATTTGCAGGGGAGGGACAGAGCAATCCTGACAAGTTGGAATTGCATCTGAGATCAAAAGACCAGTATATAATGTCTTAGAACTGCTTCTAAGATACCTTATTCTCACTGCTTTCTCCAGGCTGGGTATTGAAGACAACATCACTGTGGCTCAACAAAATAGGGAAGTTCAGAAAGCAAAGTTTCATGTTTGCACATTTGTGACTCTGCTCTATAAAATTTATCTAACGACATAAGATCGTGATAATTTGCAGTAGATGTATGCCAGGTTAGGATGGGCTGAGTAGACAGGGCAGTGTTTCTAGGACTCAGAGAGCCCCCATGTGCATTGGGATTGGCAGAGACTTTGGTTAAGTGTTACTTAGGATGCTGTTTAATCCAAATTCACCAAAGTTAATCAGATAAAGGCTCTGTCAACATAATAAACAGGTCAGATATAAAGTCTTAGAACCTTCTTGTTATCAATTAGTTGGGGTCCGTAAAGATTGACTGATGACAAGTCAGGCATAGGAGCCAAGTTGATTTAAAGGGGAGTAACAATGCCTTAATTATAAAGTACAAATCTAGGATTGCTCCAGTTACCTGAAAATATGGGAGACCCATCCATGTGGGGGATATCTGGCTCAGTGGCCAGAGGAATGCCACAGCCATTGTAGTCATTGCCATCTATATTTTAAAAATTCATATTCCAAATCTCATTTGCAAATGAGGTTAAAATTTTAAACTACAGAATTCATTTGGTAAATGTATTTCAAAAGCAATATTGGAAAAATGGAAAAAGGGGCAGAAAAATATTGGGAACATGATTTAGAAACAAACACCAACATCCAACTATTTCTGGATCAAATAGGAAGTTTGAGGTAGAGGTTCTCCATATAGACTCATTCATCGAGGGAAAAAACATAAAGAAAAGATACATTCTGAAACATGGGTACTTGAGTGTCAGTCTGTATTACGTCATTTGGAAAAAAAACAACAATAAGGAGGTGCCTGATACTCCCTGGAGACAGGGACTGAGTCTTAGTCACCATTATATACCACATAGCTGAACAGGACTCTTAGGAACTCAATACGTTTCTGCTAAATAAATGGTTTTTACCCTGCCTTATCCCCCCTCCCCCAAATTTACGATTTTTGCTGAATGAATTAACAAACAATGGTGACACTTCACATGTACACTTCTTCAAATTATCAATTTTCAGATAAACAGACACAGATATAGTATTTCCCTGGAACAATAAAATTAAAGAATTCCATGTGAAATAGAAACTTACTGTGTGGTATATTTTAATTCATGAGTATCCCAGATCATATGGCTCAACTGTCCATCTGACTAACTACCTACAGCTGTTTTATGAGGGCACTAAATGCGGGCGGACTGAACATCAATGAAAGCAAGACAGTCCTTTGAAACTAAAATTAGAATTCTGAAGGGTACTTTTACTATTTGTTGGTAAATGTGGTTTTCATAGTAGGAAAACATCTTTGAGATTTTAATAGAAGTCAATGATTCCTATGCATAACCTTTTAGGAGTGCATATAATACACAAATTAAGATTATGCTATAACCCTTTTAGGAAGCTGGACACACAAGGTCTGAGATTTTCAACTGTGAATTTTAATCGACGGATTAAAAAAGATGACATTCCTGGTTTATGTTTTCAAATCCTTTCTCCCTTTTTGAATGACCACAGCCCGTCAGATGGATAATGATAAGACATTTAAGAACCTGGGAGGGGATCCTACAAAACAGAGCAGTGAGGTCCTGCTTATTTTACTGAAATTGTAATTAAAAGACAACAGCTGGAAATACAAAGAAACGGAGGGTTTGGGAACAGAGTTGCAGGTATCAGCTCCCTCTGCTTAGGGGTACATAGCAAGGTCAGGGTAATGTACACGGGACCAGGGCCAGGAACTCCGAGGAACACGAAGGCCCATCAGCTGACGGGAAAGCTTTCTGTGATACTTAGGGGAAATGCATTCTGACTTCCCTTCAGTTTGCATAAACATTTTTGCCTTTTACAAAAATCACCCTGGGGTACCTTCCCATTTATGTTCTGGGTAATATCTGAGAACATTTTTCTGAAAGGGAGGTAAATCCCCCATAATCTCCTGTCCTTTGGGTGGACTAACCCCACAACGGTAGAGCTTTCACAGCCCTGTGTAGCTCCAGATGTTGCACCGGCCCAATGTGTTTAAGTTCGCCCCTGCTCTCTTGAGTGGGTGACTGGGTTGCTTAGTTGGGTACTTGACAGCTATTTGATGGATCTGGGCCAGGTTGTAGGCATAAGGTTTTCTTTGAACAAGACCCATTTAGACAATTTCTCAGGAGAAATCCTGCTAACAGGGTTAATGTAGAAACATGTCTCCAAATACCCTAATACCCAGGACCAAAGCTAGAAAAAACTTAGCTCAAGACTAAAAGAAATGATTCTCAAGCAAGCCAAAAGTCAGTTCAAAACACAAACACTCCATTTACCCAAGCTGCTAATACCACGAGCTTTATCATTAAAGGACAGGCTGATGATGAAGTTGAAGAAAAGTCTTTCAGCTGACCTGTTCCTGGATTTCCCCTCCAAGTCCAGACCCTTGTCACTCCAGGCCTGAATGATTTCACTTTGTGACCCCATGGCCTGTAGCCTACCAGGGTCCTCTGTCCATGGGATTTTCCAGGCAATAGTCCTAGAGTGGATTGCCATTTCCTTCTCCAGGGGATGGGATCTTCCCAACCCAGGGATTGAACCTGGGTCTCCCACATTGTAGACAGATGCTTTACCGTCTGAGCCACCAGGGAAGCCAATGATTTCACTAGCCTCCTATTATCCTTTAGTTTCTCCTCTTACTGACCTGCTGTGTACATTTTCCTAAAGTATTGTTTTCAAAGCCTTTAATGACTTCACCTTATCACAGGATTAAATCCACCCCGTTAGCCTGGCTTCTGAGGTACTACACACTGGGATTTCCATTCTGGCTTCTAACTGTGACATACCATGAAATACAATGGTTTCAGAGTATAGACAGAAACACAGTAGGAATTTACAGCATAAACAAATGTATCCTGGTATTGCTGCTACAGGGCTGGTAAATATTTCCACTCAGTGCCAGGCAAGCTGTCCAGGTGAGGACATTTAAATGCCAAGCATGCCTTTGCTCTAGGGTATGGGTGCTGTAATATCTTTTTCAATAAAAAGTAGTGAGGACTGAAATTATTCTATATTTTGTCAAGCCCCAATATACCAAACCTAGAGCTATCTGCTATTTTATTGCTCCTAATAGAGCAAAATTATCAATTAGAGTTGGTTTGATTAGGTTGGTTTGACTCCCATGGACGGAGGAGCCTGGTAGGCTGCAGTCCATGGGGTCGCTAAAGGGTCGGACACGACTGAGCGATTTTACTTTCACTTTTCACTTTCATGCATTGGAGAAGGAAATGGCAACCCACTCTAGTGTTCTTGCCTGGAGACTCCCTGGGACGGCGGAGCCTGGTGGGCTGCCGTCATGGGGTCACATAGAGTTGGACATAACTGAAATGACTTACCAGTAGCAGCAGCAAACATGTAGAAGGCAATGGCACCCCACTCCAGGACTCTTGCCTGGAAAATCCCATGGTTGGAGGAGCCTGGTGGGCTGCAGTCCAAGGGGTCACGAAGAGTTGGACACGACTGAGTGACTTCCCTTTCACTTTTCACTTTCATGCATTGGGGAAGGAAATGGCAACCCACGCCAGTGTTCTTGCCTGGAGAATCCCAGGGACGGGGGAGCCTGGTGGGCTGCGGTCTCTGGGGTCACACAGAGTTGGACATAACTGAAATGACTTACCAGTAGCAGCAGCCTCTATATTAGCCTCTTAATAAGCTATTTTAATAGCTTATTAAAATAGCACACAATATTTGGTAAGTAAGCAAGTACACTATTTGAAGCTTTGTCTTAAAAGAAACTTTATATAATTGAGAAATACTCATTTATATATAGCTAATATCTTATTTATAAACATTCTTATTTATTCATAAAAGCACATCATTCTGGTTCTGGTTACTGATTTTTTGTAATTGGGCTTTAAATAGTTAACCCTTTAGCCTCATCCTGTTCTGACATCACAGGGAAGGCAGAAGCTGAGCTGGGGGTGAAGATGGACAAGAAGAACTGAGGTGGGAGGAGGAGCCCAGCCGCTGGTCTTACCTTCAGTAGCTTCATCAGCCCTTCCAGCTGGACCATCAGCTCCCTCCTGCTCTCCTGCAATGCTGACATCCTCTGCTCCAGTTCATCTTTCCTCTGCCTGTCAGAAAGGAAACGTTCATGAGAAATGAAGAGATGAAGCTCTGATACTGGACATATAAAATGGTGATATATCTGTTTTGCCCACTTTACTGCTATGAGAATAGCATGTAAAACTGCCTTTGAAAGTATACATTGCTGTAGAGCAAAAGAGTATTGTTAATATTATTAAAGTCATTTTTAAAATTCTTCAGGAAGTCAAATACTTTATACAAATTAGTTCAAATTTAAATTAACAGTGGAGAAAAATATGTGAAAACTGCTCAGATAAGATGGGATTCAGTTGTTAGTGCTCCCAGAACCATCCATCAGGCTCAGAAAGTGTGACAGAGTTGAGGATGACTCTGTCTCAGAGAACCTGGTTTCCCTGAGGACAGATTTCATGCCATCAAGTCTAGGTCGACCTGTCCAAACCCAAACTTAAGACTTTCCTTCTTAAATGGTTCTCTTTCTCAATTTCCCCATCTCTCCTACTTTTTCTTCTAAGCTTTTATGGCTGAAAAACTTGATCCTCTTTGATACTTTCCCGTTCATTTCCTAGATTTCATCAGGCACCCAATTCAGATGATTCCTGAATATCACGTGTCTATCTTTCTATTCCTGCTTCTCGGACTTTATCCAAGTATGCTTCATCTCACACATGCAATGGTCTCCTAGCTTGACTAATCCTAATTTCATCTATGATGACTGGGAAAAAGCACTGGAATATAAATCAAGAGATTGAGGCCCACCATTTTACTCACTATGCAACCTTAGACAAGTCACTTAACCTGTCTGAGTCTCAGTTTTCTCTTCTCTAAAATGGAACTAATAAATTACTAACAGTAAAATTTTAAAAAGCTTTTTTTATGTGGATCATTTTTAAAGTTTTTATTGAATTTGTTACAATATTGCTGCTGTTTTATGTTTTAATTTTTGGGTGGTGAGGCTTGCGGGATCTGATCTCCCCAACCAGGGATTGCACCCACACTCCCTGCATTAGAAGCTGAAGTCTTAATCACTGGACCACCAGGAAGTCCCTACAGCAGCACTATCTTGAAGATCAAGTAAGATGATGGACATGAAAGCATTCTGTGGCCTTTACAATGCTACTCAAAGGAAAGCTGTACTCCTTTCATCATCTCATGTAATAATCTGAACAGTAGAATTTCTAGCATCACTGACTGCCCTGCATAGCCATTGGCCACTAGTCTGAACTGAGATGTACTGTAAGTGTAACTTACACACTGGATTTAAAAACTTAGTGTGAATTAAAGTAAAATATCACAATAATTTTTAATGTTGATTAAATGTTGAAAAGATAATATTTTAGATTAGGCAGGTTAAATAAAAGAAGTTTTAATGACACCTATTTCCTTTTAGTTTTTCAACATGGTTAGAAAAAGTTTAGTACACAGATGGCTCACACTATACTTCTATCAGAGAGAATACTGCTACAAACTCTACCTACATTTTATCCTCACTTCCTTACTGCCCTTTCTCTTCTGTGTCTGGACGTCCAGCCATGGTTCACTTTTTCCTAAGCAGATGGCATCACTTTACAACTCAGTACTCCCCTGCTCTCTTCCAAATACTATTTATTCCTTAGTGTCCATCCTAAACGTCACTCTTTTCAGGAAACTATTCCTGATTACTTCAGTGGATATCGGATCCTGCTTATTTAATCACTATAGCAACCGGTGCTTCTCTGGGGCACTTAATTTATTTTACCTTGTACTGCTGTCATTCATACCATGATGCAAAATCTTTGAGGTCAGGGGATGAGCCTTACTCATCTTTGCATAAACTGAATGATTAAGAGAATATCATGCATCCAGTGTGGACTCAATTAACATCGTGAACTTAATGAAATCATTATTTGAAGCTCTCGAAGGATTTCCAATGACCTATCACTTAAGGCTCTCAGAATCTGGTCTCAATTATCCAACTAATTTTATCTCCCATCACTGGCACTCTAAAGATTAATTCACTGGGTGGCTGAAAACAAATTCTTAGCTTCAAGATTCTTTCCTCTCTCTGAAATGTGTTATATTTATTGGGGAATCTTGCTGAAGCCCAACTCTGTATCTAATCTTAAATGTTTTGTCCCACACTTCATTCAAACCATACCTACCTTTCATGGTTCAGCCCAAATTCCACCACCTTTGGGGGACAAATTGCTTCCAAATTTCTTCTAATATCCACACTACTTATCATTAACATTGTACAGTATTACTTAGTTGATTAGAAATTATTTTATGTTTTGTTTCCAAAACAAGATTATAAATTTTTAAGATAGAATCATTGTCTTCTTGTATTCATACTCCCTAAATTTCCAGTACAGGTATAAACTCAATAAAGAGTTGACTCATTCAATTTTCTAGAAAGTCTTTCTTCCCTGAACCCCCAAGACTGGATGCAGTATTCTTTCTCTGTGCTATGCAGCATCAAATAATTACAATAAAAAATGGCAAAAATGAATGAACTACAGCTATTAATTCTTACAACTACATGGAAGGATCCTAAAGAACAATATTAAGTAGGAAAAATGGCCCAGAAGACTGTATATTAATTTCATTTCAATAAAGCTCAAAAAACAGAAAGCAAAACTAGACACTCTATTGTGTGAACATACAGACATATCTGAAAATACTGTTTAAAAAGCAAGGGAAAAAAAAAAATAAAAAAATAAAAAGCAAGGGAATGATAAAGCAAATTCTGGATAGAGGTTAGCTCTGGTGGGGAAGGCAGAAGGAAGTGAGACAAGATGGGGGCACTTACACAGATGACATGGCTTTAGCAATATGTGAATTCTCAAGTAGGGTGTGGGTTTCTGGGTGTTCATTTTAGCGTTATGTTTCATATCTTACTCATTTGTCTCATATATTATTATAATAACAAATATACCACTAAAAATAATAAAGGGGGAAAAGACAATTTTGGCAGTCAGGATTCATAACCACTAACCCTAAGGATAAAATTCTCTATCTTGTTTTATTATACTAACTGGGTATTGGCAGTTCCTGTATTCATATACATAGATCAAAACCAGAAGGATGTCAGAACCTACAAATGAATCTTGACCTTTATGCGTCGTGTGATAAACAAAAGTTTGTAATATTAATCTAGATGAATTTACCAACTTCTTTCATGGCTAGTAATTCTGAGAAATTAGTTTCTATTCCAAAATTCTAAAGAAACTCTTCTACGTTTTCTTCTAGAAGTTTTAACATTTTTGTCTCCACGTTTCATCCATCTGCCGGTGTTTTTTGTATATAAGTGTGAGAAAGAAAGCCAATATGTGTGTCCTTATGCATGAGCAATTGCTCTAGCACACTTTATTAAACTGTCCCTTTTTTTCAGTGATACAGAAGCAGCTTTTGAGATTAAATACTTTCTGATTTCTCAGAATTTAGACCTTCCTTGGACTTAGATTGAATTCCTGCTTCTTACTGCCTGATGTCACATCGCTGGATTCTGCCCTTTGTCTATTCTTCTAGGTCTACGATTTTTTCAGATCTCTCTAGCATAAAGAAGCCCTTTCAGCACTCCCAGTCCCAGCAACAGTGAAACTAAAGTATGACAGTTTTTTGCTTTTCTAGATACAAGATAGTCACCTGTGTCTGAGCTGAGGTGGAGAAAGAAAGCAGCTAGCTGTATCTTATCGGAGCTGTGCTCCGAGTCAGCAGCTTCTGTTTTCCCGTCCTTCCTGATACGACACCAACTGTGTTGATTTCCCAAATGTGCGACAGCGGACCCAGAGCCACCAAGATCTCAGCCCGACTAAATTCAGAAACTCAACTGAATTTCTTTTTTGGAGAATGGGAATCTCTGTATCTCTACAGATTTTCTTCTTCACAGCTTAAATTCTTGATGACTTATCTATTAATGACATAAATCTAAACAGAAGGATAATTAGAAAAAAACAATCATCTCTATTCTTTAAGAGACAAAATCATGGCTGGGAAGCCAAATGATCTAAATCAAAGGAAGAACTAAGGAAAGACTTTCAACTCTGTAGAAATCCAGGTGATGGCACATTAGAAATCGACCGTGGGATGCCAAAGGTTACAACCTATGCAAGAAAGAATCCACTGTTTGGGAATCCACAGGTCTGGTGAGAATCAAGTCATTCATTTAGTTTCCATAATGGCTTCACTTACGGAAGAAGGTGCACACATCTTTCTAGGACTGATAGGAAATAAGACCCTATGAATGTTGATCCCCAGGAGAAGGGCAACCCACTCCAGTACTCTTGCCTAGAGAATTCCATGGACAGACCATGGGGTCGCAAATAGCCAGACACGATGGAGCGACTAATACACACACACAACACTGCTTGATCGTGCTCATGTCATACTCTTCTGGAAGATGCCTTCATTCCCCTGAAAACAGCACCAAGTGTGAGCTGAAGCTGCTCTCTACCCCCATCCTGATCCCACATCCTTGGTCTCTCACTCCTTGAAAGAGTTTATGTTGAAGTGGAAGGTACCCTTTTCTCTGTTGCTGGGAAAGATTGAAGGCAGGAGGAGAAGGGGACGACAGAGGATGAGATGGTTGGATGGCGTCACCGACTTGATGGACATGACTCTGAGCAAGCTCCGGGAATTGGTGATGGACAGGGAAGCCTGGCATGCTGCAGTCCATGGGGTCGCAAAGAGTTGGACACAACTGAGTGACTGAACTGAACTGGAAGGTACCACAGCCACAGTGTAAGGGATTCCCACTTGGTTTCACATCTCAGGGGATTTCCCGCCACGAACTCCTGATCTATGAAGTGCTAGAGAACATACTCGAAGGACGGGGAGAGCATTATTCCTTGCCAAGGGTCTCTAAAGTCAGACTAGTTTCAAGATAAGAAGATGGAGTGCAGCACACTGGGCTTCTTAAAACAATCACAGAAGTATAAACACTGCTCTGCTTGGGGTGGAGCTGGAGGCTGGTGTTTACCTAGTTCTGGAATGAAGGCAGGAGATCGCAGAATGATTAATAAAGGAACTCAAACATCTGAAGCAGTAACAGAATGAGTGGAATGCTTCATCTATTCGTTTTAACATGACTAGATGTAAGGATGAACGGATCCTATCCCACTAGTTTGGTTTCCTGAGACATGAACTCCTATCAGAGCAGGTTATGACGGGGATGGCGGTGCAGGATGCTCACTTACCTCAGGAGCCGCAGCTCGGCCAGCAGCGTGGGGTTCTGCTGGGCTTTCTCCGGGGTGGGCTGGGACGCCTGCTCGTGCTCCAGACGGAGGCGCTGAATCTCCTGCAGGATCTCTCTAGATAGACAGGGTGGGTGAAAGAGATGGCTATGTGATGCTTCACAGCAGTCTCTTTCTCTCTCTTTCCTGTTACAAGTTTTTATTCCACTAGTGCTGCCTCTATCTTGTTCTGAGTGCTTCTGAACAACCAAGACGTGAAATGGACGTCATCTTAAAATACCCACACTTGATAGTTCCTCAATGAAACAACCCTTTGTGGTAGAAAAAGTCATATAAATCTTCTCCTCAAAAACTCGAAAAATCTCCACAGAAGAAAAATGACAACTAGAATACTCAGTTCCTCTCTGGGGGAAACTTGTAGCCTCTTAACGCAGGTCTAGTGCATATTTCCCTCAAGTCTTCCTCCGTCTCGCTTCCTCTCCTGACCCCCAACCCCTACCCCGAGAGCTGATGGTGGCCCCTTCCTCCACGATGCCTGTTCTGTTCTGTCCAACCTCCCCATCCTGGTTCCTGTCTTTTCAGTGCGTGATGTTGTGTTGTTTGGGCTCCAAGCCTGTAAATGGCTTTTCTGTGAGAGACCAAACAGTCGCATGCAGCATCACGGGCCAGGACGAGATGGCGAGACAGAGCAGAGGCTCCCGGAGTAGAGCAGAGAAAGGAATGGTGAGAGGGGAACACTGGGTGGGGAAAAGAATTTCCCCGAGGGCATGTGAGCAGGGTTGTGGACGGCCAGAATGAACTGCATGCAGAGTTCAAGCACAAATTAGCGTCCAGGGCAAGACTTGGGCTGGCCTATCTTAACCGAGGTGGAATCTTCCTTTGTGGTCAAAACCCATCTAGACTGCAAGGAAAACAAGAATCAGATACTTACATGATAATCTTGGGCTTATAGACTGGCTTGACCTCTCTCTGCATTCTTACCTGTTTTTATTTTCCAGTTCTGCAATAAGCTGTCTTTGTTGTTTGTTGGCATCAAAGTTAAAGCTCAAGTCAGTGGGAGGACGGGTCTAGAGTGAGGAAGAAAGGTTTTTGGTTTTTGATTCAAATATATCCAGAGCCCCAGATGGACTGATTTTTTTTTTTTAAACAGATTTTTGAGGTATAATCCACATACCATAAAATCCACCCATTTTAAGTGTACAATTCAATGAGTCTTAGTATATTTAAAGGTATGCAAACCAAGCACCACAGTCCAATCTTAGAACATTTTTCATCACCACGGAAAGTTCCCTCATGCCAGTTTGTAGTAAACTACGACTCCCACCCCCAACAGCAGGCAAACACTGATCTGCTTTCTGTCTACAGTTTTGCCTTTTCTATAAACATATACATGGAATGATACAACATGTACTCTTTGGTTTCTGGCTTCCACTTAGTATGTTTCTGAGGTTCATCCACGTTGCTCTATGAATCAGGGTTCCTTCCTTTTTTTTTTTTTTTAACTGCTGAATAGTATTCCACTGTTTTCAGCTTTTGGTTATTACAAATGAAGCTGCTCTGAACTCTCACTTACAAATCTTTGTGTTGATGTGTGTTTTCATCCCCTTTGATTAAATACCTAAGAGTGGAACTCCTAAGTTACATGGTAACTCTGTATTTAACATATTGACAAAGTGTCAAACTGTTTCCCAAAGTGGCTGAACCATTTTACAATCCCAGCAACAGTGAAGGAGGGTTCCAACTTCCTCATATCCTTGCCAATACCTGTCATTGTCTTTTTGGTTTTAACCATCCGAGTGAACATGAAGTATCTAAACTGTGGGTTTTTTAAAAATGAGGATATAATTTACATGCTTTAAAACTTACCCTTTTAAAGTCTACATTTCAGTGGTTTGAAACTATATTCATAAGACTGTGAGCCCATCACCAGCATCTACTTTCAGGACATGTTTACCACCCCCAAAAGAAACCCACAGTCACTTCCCACATCCCTCTCCACTATCTCGTGACAACTGCTAATCTACTTTCTGTATCTATGGGTTTGCCTATTCTAGACAGTTCATACAAATGGATTCATGCAATATGTGATCTTTTAAGTATAGCTTCTTTCACTTAGCAAATGATTTCAGGGTTCATCCATGTCGTAGCATGTATCAGTATTTTATTCCTTTTTATGGTTGAATAATATTCCACCATATGGATAGCTAGTATTTTGTCCATCCATTCAACAACTGATGGGCATTTGGGGTTGTTTCCATTTCAGTGGGCTATTTTGAATAATGCTGTTATGAGCATTTGTGGACAAGTTTCTGTATAGAGACATGCTTTCATTTTGGTGGGTATATAAGAGTGAAACTACAGGGTTATATAGTAACTGTCTTTTGAGGAACTGCCAAGGCTGTTTCCTACATGGCTGCACTTTTAACGATATACAAATAATTTATATTCTCACTAGCAATATATGAGAGATCCATTTTTCTACTTTCTTGCCAACAGTTGTTACTGTCCATTTTTTTTGACCATAGTCATCCTAGAGAGTATAAAATCTATCTCCTTGTGAATTCGGGCTTCCTACGTGGTTCAGTGGTAAAGAATCCACCTGCCAATGCAGGAGACACAGGTTTGATCCCTGGGTTGGAATATCCCCTGGAGAAGGAAATGGCAACCCACACCAGTATTCTTGCCTGGAAAATTCCATGGACAGAGGAGCCTGGCAGGCTACAGTCCATAGGGTCACAAACAGTTGGATACAACTTAGCTACTGAGCACACACACACACTGTGAATTCAATTTTTATTTTCCTAATGAGTAATATGTTCAGCATACTTTCACGAGCTTACTGGCCATCTAAATATCTTTGGAGAAATCATTACGGTTGATTTTCAAATCCACTGACATTTTTGACTCTGATTACCTCCTTTAAGAATATGTAAGTCAATCAACCCAAAATATGAAAATGGGATGACTAGGTGACATTTCCCTTTTATTGATTAGCCACAGTGGAAGCTCTAATGAAGGCTCTGGTATGGTTACACTTCATGTATACACATGATATATGATGAAGCAGAAACCTTGTTTCCTATCTAGGGATTAAAGATGCAATCAGTAATTCTTTTCATGTGAAACTTCCTAAATAAACACAGGTAAAACAGCATAGCAAATCTGAATAGGAGGCTTTTTTTAAAAATCAAATTACCAGATACTTCTCTTTTTTAAAAAGGAAAAAAGTGATCTTTCTTCCTACAGGAAGAGTGGACCAGTGGCCAACTGAGCAAGTTCTCTCTATTGTCTATGCATAGTCTTGTGAGAGCCTGAGCTGAACCTCAGAAAAATGGCAAGCCTGAGACTAAACCTGCTATGAATAATAGATTTACAAATCCTGAAGACTGGAGTTAAGATGAATGGTTCCTTATCAGAGTGGGACCAAGGAAAATTATGGATGAGGAAATGAACTCTGAAAGGAACTGGTTTCATATAATGACAAGCAATCAAAACCCCCAAAGTATTTCACTGGACATTTCTAAAGAATCTTTTTAGTTTTGAGTGTCTGACTGCAATGCTGAAGCATCTGTCAGAGAGGAAGTTAATGCACAAATCAAGAATGATTATCAACAGTGATTCCTAATGAGAACATACCATACAGCACAGGGAGCTCTACTTAATGCAGTGTGGTGACCTGAATGGGAATGAAGTCCACAAGGGAGGGGATATGTATATGTGTGGCTGATTCACTTTGCTGTACAGTAGAAACTAACACAACATTGTAAAGCAACTATATATATGCCAACAAAAATTAACTTAAAAAAATAGTGATTCCTAACCAGTCAATATTCTTTGGCACCAAGAAGCACTGTTACTCAAACATAAAGAAGTAGGGGTGGGGGCTTCCCTGGTGGTGAAATGGTCAAGAGTCCGCCTTAACTGCTGGGGACACTGGTTCGATCCCTGGTCTGGGAAGATCCGACATGCCATGGGGCAACTAAGCCTGTGTGCCACAACTACTGAAGCCTGAGTGCCTAGAGCCTGTGCTGCAAAACAAGAGAAGCCACTGCAACGCAAAGCCCGTGCACCACAATGCAGAGTAGCCTCTGATCTCTGCAACTAGAGAGAGCCTATGCACAGCAACGAAAACTCAGAATGGCCAAAAATAACTAAATAAATAAAAATTTATAAAACACACACAAAAAAGTAGAGGTGGAAGAAGATTCAAACCCTTAGTTGTCCCACCTGGAGCAACTTGCACCCTAGCTCCTTCACCTGGATGTAACAACGGGGAGAGTCCCCAGTGGAGAGAGTTGAATGATGGCTTATTTCATTCAGACAAATATCAAACCTAGTCAAGGTACATTAAATCATAGAGAAACGTAGGGATTTTATTTATTGACCATCTTAGACACCACAGTATTCCTTAAAAAAACAAAACGAAGCCAGGTATCCCTTCCTAAAATGCCTCCAGAGAAAATGATGGAAAATTAGTTTTAAAAAACATGGAATACTTTAGCCAGAAGAGACCTACAGATGGTTTCTTTGAAAAATTAAATATTTCATTCATTTATTCAACAAATATTTCCTGAGCACTTACTATGTGTTAGATACTGTTCCAGAAACTAGGGATGCATTAGTGAATAAGGCAGTGGTCCCCAACTTTTTCGGGCGGAAGGAACCATTACATGGAAGACAATTTTTCCATGGAATGGGGAGGCGGGGGGGATGGTTTCAAGATGATTCAAGTGCATTATATTTATTGTACACTTTAATGCCACTGCTGATCTGACAGGAGGTACTGGTCCATGGCTCGTAGGTTGGGGATGCCTGAATACAGCTTCTACCCTCATGTAGCTTACATTACACTGGGAAAGAAAGGTAAGAAATATATATACGTAGGACATCAGTAGCGATAAATTTGATGAAGAAATACAGGGTGATGAAACAGAATAAACTAAAATAGAAGACTTTTTAAATTAGGTAGTTTTAAAAGACTCAGTGAACCGAGGAAGCCAGCCAGCTGAAGGTGTGGGGGTTGGTGGCTCGGGCTTGCTGGGCAGAGAGAAGGGTGAAGGCCCACAGTGCTCCAGATGGGTGTGTTCAGTCAGTACCGATGGAGGGGAGTTAGCCGTGAAGCAAGGGTGGGAGATAAACTGGGAGAGCCAGATCACAAAGGGCCTTTTCATCAGGGGGTGGAGTTTCCATCCCATTCCACATGTGGCATGAAGCCACTGCAGGATTTTGAACAGGGAAACACTGAATTAATTCCAAATAACATAGGTACATACTCTGCTCTTAAGGAGGTGGAATCTAACTCCCTGTTCCTTAAGTGTGGCCTGTCCACAGTGACTTCCTTCCAAAGAGGACAGTGTGGAAAGGGGAAAAAAGAGGAACTTTATGTCAGAGAAACCTGACAAACGCTTCCTCAGCCAAGTGATCAAGGTTAACATCAACAGAGATAAGTGACGCGGATACTATACAAGTAAGATGTGAAGTGAGGAAACTGGCACTTACGTCTCCGTCCCCAAAACCCACAATCCCAGTCTAATCATGAGAAAAATAGACAAGTCGCAGTTAAAGGGCATTCCCCAAAATTGTCCAGGTCATCAAAAACAAGGAAAGTCAGTAATAAGCTATAATGGAAAATAATCCTATATATCACATATAAGTATAGTTGAATCACTTTGCTCTATACCTGAAACTAATACAATATGGCAAATCAACTATGTTCCAATAAAACAAACAAAAAACAATAAGAAAAGTCAGAGAAAGCGTCAGATCAGAGGAGCCTAAGGAGAGATGACAGCTAAATGAAATGTGGTACCTTGGATGGAGCCCCAGAAAAGAAAAAAGACATTAGGCAAAAACTAACAAAATCTGAATAAAGCACATTGTTGTTGTTTGGTTGCTAACTCAAGTTTGATTCTTTTGCGACCTCAGTGTCTGGAGCCTGCCAAGCTCCTCTGTCCATGGGATTTCCCAGGTAAGAATACTAAGTGGGTTGCCATTTCCTTCTCCAGGAAATCTTCCCGGCCCAGGGAGAGAACCCAGGTCTCCTGCACTGCAGGCGGCATGGACTTTAGTTAATAATCATATACTAACATGTTGCAGCAAACGTGCTGTACTAAAGTAAGATGTTACTAATATGGGAAAAGAAACATGGGTTATATGGAAACTCTTTGAACTAGCTTCAGAAATTTTCTATAAATCTGAAACTGTTCTGTAATGAAGTTTATTACAAACAAACAAACCGTACTTTGGCTACCAACTGGAAGATTTACTTTGTGCAATGTTAGGAATCCTAGGGTCAGTTACTTACTCGCCATGTAAACTTTGAGCTACTTTATTTTCCTATATACCTTTATTCTCTTGTCTGTAAAATTAGAATATTTATGGGAAAAGATCCCTTCCTGTTACCCTAGTATTCTCTTAGACTTCCCTGGTGGCTCAGACCATAAAGAATCAGCCTGCAATGCGGGAGACCTGGGTTTGATCCCTGGGTCGGGAAGATCCTCTGGAGAAGGGAATGGCTACTCACTCCAGTATTCTCTCAGGTTTAGGTAATCTTACAGAGCTCCATCATCTTTAATGAGATGGAGACACAGTTGAAAAATACAGGATAAGGAACAAAACCTCACTGAGCAAAACTGGGCAAACTGGAAAAGACCCTGATGCTGGGAAAGACTGGAGGCAAAAGGAGAAGAGGGTGGGAGAGGATGAGATGGTTGGATGGCATCACCAACTCAAAGAGTTTGAGCGAACTCCTGGAGATAGAGAAGGATAGGGAAGGATGGCATGCTGCAGCCCATGGGGTTGCAAAGAGTCAAACACGACTGAGCAACTGAACAACAAAAACCATTAAACCAAGGAAAGCCAACATAGTCAGCAAACTGTCATCTGCTGGGATGCACTTCTGGAGCCTCCTAAAAAGAGACTGGAAGTTTTCTGTCTGGATGAACTTGGCAGAATGAGTTTTACAGAGATATGCCTGATATCAGTTAGACTTCACTGCATCCCAGGGCAGCCCTCCCATCACTTCAGCCTTGCCTAGACTATGGAGGGCTATGGATTATTAGTATTTCCCTCTCTCAAAAATCCAGTAATGTTTTTTAGGGCAGTGGTTCCTAAGGTAACTGTAAATCAAAAGACTGAAAGTTTTCTTTTTGCTTTTTAAATGAAAATCAATAGACCCTGCTAAACCCATTGATTCTGCATTCAGTGATCTGAGGCCAGGCCAAGAATCTCTGTATTTTTTAAGTGCTGCACACAAGATTATAATATGTAGCTAGGTTTGACAATGATGATTTTGTAGGGGTTTAAAGCCATCACATGTGTGCCAAACACACATGAAAATACCATTATCTTTAATTCTAAGAAGCCATAGGATATATCTGGAATAGTGTATGGGTGGAGCAGCTGACATGATGATGAGGCTGTGAAGTCTGGGACTGGGCTCTGTGGAAAAAAAGTCTCAAAAATGTGTAAATGTTAGATAGCATGACAATGGATAATGGTTTCCTTTTCCTTTCACTTTTCTTCCAAGTTGTCCATAGTGAGTTTTTAATTTTCTCATAAAGAAACTTTACAAATAAACAAAAAACCATCTGACTACATCAAATGCTAGTGATGTTTGTGATGAAATTTTAAGATTTTCCAGACATTGTATTTCTGCTTTAAAAAGGAGTCTAGGCGCTTCAGGAAAACAAATTTGCTCTCTTGGTTCATCTAAGCAATCTACAAATTCTCGGTTTGGGATCAGTCTCTGTTTGGAAGAGGTTTCGGTGGCCATGTCTGCCACCTGGGGAGATGTGAGGGTCTGATGTTGGAGCACTTCATAGGGTGTAATGCCGGCTGCTAAAGTGATTTAATGGTCTTTCTTTGTGAAGTGTTTTGAAAAAAAAAAAAATCAATACAAAGCCTATCTGGCAGGCTATAAATAAATTCTTTTGAGCACTACACCCACTTTATGCAAAGCACTTGTATCAGTGAGAGATTAGCAGATTAGAAGTCGTCTGTTTAATAGAAATCTAGTTAAGAAGACTCCACCCTGAGAGACCCAATATTTATAAGATAACTACACTTAGGAAAATAAACTGAAGATGAAAGGGGCCATATCAGAATTTAGTCTCAAGACCATTCTAACAAGGATCATTTTCACATGAATTAGAGAATTGGCATCAGAAACTATCAGGTGTAAACAGATTTATCTTGTTTGCAGTAAAGGAGTACTAGGATCTCCTTTTCAGGGTCAAATGGCTTTGGAGCTTTTATTTACAAAATTTAAAAAGTACTAAAGTCAGTAAGACTGTATAATGGTATTAAGTATATTTAATTTTAAAACTCCAACCACAACACTACTCCATCTCAAAAAAATTATTTGTCAATTTTAATTTCTAAAATAATAAATATTTGTGACTGACTGGTTTGACTAATCAAATAAAACTAGTCTTTTTCCAAGACTTTTACCCCCCATTCTGTTCCATTTCCCTAACCTTTAGAGTTGGAATGTTAGAGTCAGATGTATGACTTATTAGATTCTCAAGGAAAAGATTTTGAAGTCTAAACAAACCCAAAGGAATAAATTACATTTTGAGAGAGAAATGAAGCAAAACTCTCTATTGGCAGCTTTCATAACTATTTCCCTAGGAAGCAGTAAACATAAATTAGTATACAATACACTGTGGAGTACTGTCCTGTAAGATCTTGGCCTGCCTGTCCAGTCTAATCTCACTCCAGAACTCCAGGACAATATTGGACCCAATGGTTTGTGATTCCTGTAACCCCTCTAAGAATTTTAGATAGTCTTGCTGACTGTTAAAATGCCTTTTCTGCATCTATTGAAGTATTATAATTTTCTTCTTTAAATCACTAATATGGTGAATGACACTGGCTGATTTTCATGTGTTAAATAAATTTGCATTCCTAGGATAAATCTCACTTGATCATGGAATATTATCCTTTCTATTTATTGCTGGATTCAATTTGCTAATATTTTCTTAAGGATTTTTGCATCTATGCATATGACAGAACTTGGCTTGTAATGGCCTTGTATTGTTTTAGATTCAAGTTATGGTGACCTGATAAAATGACTTGGAAAGTGTTCCTTCTTTTTCTATTTTCTGAAAGTTTGTGCCAGATTGTTATTATTTCTTCCTTAAACATATGATAGTATTCAACAGTTAAGACATTTGGGCTTGGAGTTTTTGAAGTCAACTATGAATTCAATTTAACAGATGCATGACTATTTAGATTTTCTATTTATTATGTCAATTATGTAAATTTGTATCTTTCAAGAAATTTGTCACCTAGTCATCAAGTTTATTCATAATATCAAAGATATTCATAATATTCTTGCCATCCTTATAATGTTTATAGGCTCTGTAGTGATGTCCTTTCTTTCACTCCTAATATTGGTAATTTGCATTTTCTTTCTTCCCTTTTTATATATTTTTTAAACTGAAGTATTGTTGATTTATAATATTGTGTTAGTCTCAAGTATATAGTATAATGATTCAGGGTTTTGCAGGTTATATTCCATTAAGGTTATTACAAGATAATAGGTATAATTCTTTGTGTTATATGGTAAATCTTTGTTGCTTATTTATTTTATGTATAGTAGTTTGCTAATTCCATATCCAAAACTTGTCCCTCCTACCCTTTGGTAACCACAAGTTTGTTTTCTATGTCTGTGAGTCTGTCCCCATTTTGTTTTTTAACTATCTATTTATTGGGCTGCACCAAGTCAGTGGTGGGCATGTGGGATCTTTAGCTGCAGCACAGAAGATCTAGTTCCCTGACCGGGAATCGAACCCAGGCCCTCTGCACTGGGAGCATGGAGTCTTAGCCATTGGATCACCAGGGAAGTCCCAAGTCTGATTCTGTTTTGCATATATACTTATTGTATTATTTTTTAGATTCCACATTTAAGTGATATTGTCTAGAATCTGCTTTTCTCTGACATTTCACTAAGCATAATATTCTCTAGGTCCGCCCATGTTGCTGCAAATGGCAATATTTCATTCTTTTGTATGGCTGAGTAATACTCCAGCTTGTGTGTGTGAACCACATCTTAATTCAATAATCTGTTGATGGGTACTCGGTTTGCTTTCATGCCTTGCCTATTGTAGATAGTGCTGCTATGAACACTGGGGTACATGTATCTTTTTGAATTAGTGTTTTCGTTATTTTCCAGATATACACCCAGGAGTGGAATTGCTGGATCACATGGTAGTTCTATTTTTAGTTTTTAAGGAACCTCCATACTGTTTTTCACAGTCTTCACCAATTTACATTCCCACCAACAGTGTATAAAGGTTCTCTTTTTTCCACATCCTTTTCCCTTTCTGTTTGATCAGGATTTCTAGGGGCTTTATTAATTTTATCAATCTTTTTAAAGAACCAAATTTTGGTTCTTTGATTTTCTTTTACTGATTGATTTTTAAAAGTGGTTATTATAGATAAAATTAAAGACCACTGCAATCCCTTCCTTAAACCTGTTTCCCGCCTCCTGTCTCTGAGGTATCTACTCTCCAGAGTTTCATGGTTACCATTCCCCTTCCATCTATATATTAAAATAATGTAAATTTCTGCTACTCTCCTGTAATCCTCTATTTACTTACCATGTTTCCTGCCTCTGCAGCCAGCCGGGCAGCATAGCGGGCTATAAGCCGGTGCTCCTCGTCCAGTCGGCTAGGACTGTCCAGGACACTGCCAAGGAGATAAAAATTCAACAGGTATCTATTAAACAACCCCTACTCTTGCTTCTCTCTCAGAAAGAACAGATGGAAAAAGAATGGTAACAAAAGAAATGGGGACCTGAATCATAGATACTAATGGTCTTCTGAGACCAAAGGGATTTAGAGAAATGACAAGGCCATGCATAACATCTCTTTTGGGCAGTATATCCCTGTTGCTCCTACAGCTTCAGAGGGGACACTTCTGTTTGAATGCAAAGGCTGAAAAAAGGGCATCTATAAAGCCTAGGGAGCTATTTCCAATCGATTGTTTTAAGAAAACCTCATGACATTTAGATATAGGTCTTGAATTCAAAAAGACCAAGAGAAAACTAAAACATCACGAAAAACAGAGGGCTGGGGAAGTACTCTTAACATTGGCTGAGCAAAACTGAGGAACCTAAGCTAGGGCAGGCTCACAATATGATAAAGTGGGGGAAGATTCCATGGTATCAAACATTCCCCTCCAATGTTCTTTCTCTTCTTTTACCATGCTTGTTCTATAACTGTAGCCCCAACTTGAGTGAATTAATTTAGTCTGTTACTCTTAACAAGAGTTCCAGCATTCTAAAAATTTTAAACTCCATTAAGGTAGGCTACCCACGCCTGTATTCTTGGGACTTCCCTTGTGGCTCAGCTGGTAGAGAATCTGCCTGTAATGTAGGAAACCTGGGTTCGATCCCTGGGTTGGAAAGATCCCCTGGAGAAGGGAAAGGCTACCTATTCCAGTATTCTGGCCTGGAGAATTCCATGGACTGTATAGTCCACAGGGTCGCAAAGAGTCGGACACGACCGAGAGACTTTCACTCTCATTTTCCGCCACTACCTTAGTGCCACTGCTGCTGCTGCTGCTGCTAAGTCGCTGCAGTCGTGTCCGACTCTGTGTGACCCCATAGACAGCAGCTCACCAGGCTCTGCCATCCCTGGGATTCTCCAGGCAAGAACACTGGAGTGGGTTGCCATTTCCTTCTCCATTGCGTTAAAGTGAAAAGTGAAAATGAAGTCGCTCAGTCGCGACCGACTCGTGGTGACCCCATGGACTGTAGCCCACCAGGCTCCGCCATCCATGGGATTTTCTAGGCAAGAGTACTGGAGTGGCTTGCCATTGCCTTCTCCACTACCTTGGATAAAAGGATTCTTGAGCAGGAGGCTAGTTCTGTGTATATGTTCTGCTCATATAGAATCTTCTGCTGATTATGGTTGACATCTTTAATTTAGGGTGTGATGTCAACTGCTACTTATCCATATAAGGCACTTCTAGATTAACCAGCACTGTGGCTATATAATTCTACTTTGTTTCAGTTCTGACAGAAGCTTTAAGACAACAATAATGATGATGACTATCTGACGAGAGATGACTGTCATGGCTTGTTTCTACTTTGGCTCCAGGTTCCTGGAGTTCCAAACCCCTGATTGCAATTTAACAGTATGACAAAATATGAAATATGAAAAAAATTTAAAGACCTTTTTATAATTACTGCAGAGAATCTGGGAAGGATGGAGGTAAATCAATAGAGATCTGGACTTTTCATATACAAAGTCAACTATATTTTTCTTAGATTTTTTTTTTTTACCATCCTGTATTTCTATCTCTGTGACTAACTCTCTAAGCTTCACTTGGTCTTTCCTCTAGGATGAATTTTTTTTTTTAAGGTGCTGCCACTGTCAATGTCATGGTCTTCTGCCAAGGACACTTCTCAACACTATATAATTTTAGGTGTGCAAGTGTCAGTCTCTAGCATATATTAATATAATCATTTCTCAAAAGATGATCTTGCAATAACAACATGCTACCAATGGTTGCCTTTAATACTTTAGGGTTAGGGCCCCAAGGTCAGGGCTGAATTATAGTACTTATGCCTATGTTTGTCTGAAACAAGAGGACTCTGTTTATCTTTTAAATAACAACAAAATAAACATTTACCCAAACAAGTAGATACTGTTATGGAGGGAACAGCAGCCTAAGAAGTGGGACTTACAGAGGCTGTCCTCTGTGACACAATAGGTTCCTCTTTGCAAAAGAGGTCCTCCTTCTCCATCACATTCCCTCTCCTAGGAGGGTTGATTTGACCTGTCATTCCTACCTGAGTGTGGAAGACATGGTCGCTTTAACTGGCCATGCTTTCCAGCCAGAAACTAGAACTTTCTGTTGATGATAGGTTTTAAGGTCAATGAAAACTACAAAGGAAATTAAAAAGGTTCCTTATTCTTCTACTTCAGCTGATTTTAAATCTCAATATTCAGAATTATCAATAGTTAGCCTGGAAATTTCTGTACAAAGCTCAGTTCCTTCGACTATGAATCAAGAAGAGATGCAGTACTCACCCAATCCTCATGTTCTTCCAGGGCTCCTGGCCATCAATTCTCACTCAGGGAGCCTCATCTCTAAGCCATGAGACTTGAGGGTCTCAGCTAAACCTAGCATACATCTTCCTGGGCTGAAATATCAGGTAGCAGTGTCTGTCAAATATTCTGCTGCTGTATTCACCATGGAAACTTTTAATCACTTGGACAACTGCCCTTACTGATACTAAATAAGTTGTCCTGCCAGGGTGAGACAAGTCTCTTCCCAGAGATCAAGGGACTGGGACAGAGTGCTCAGAAATCATCTCTCTATGATACAATGCACAATTTGTAGGCCTTCCCCTCCACAGAATAAGCTTATTAATTATAGCTGGGAGATAGGAGAACCCTATAATCTAATGCTTTAGAGACAGGTAAATGCTTGAAAGTAATAAACACCATTTGGTCATACTGGGAAAACTACGCAAAGTGCTGTAAAGTATAATACTTAAAACAGTCCTTTTCAATTATACATATTTTAAAATTGACTATTAATTTATTTTTCTGCTATCACAGGGAATAAGCGCTTCCTGTGGAGCCAAGGCATGTTAAGGGCAAAGCTATGATCAAAATTTAAGTCTCTAGCCTCTCCCATGTGTTTAAGTTTATAAATTAGTTTTCTCTCTCAGAGTAAGAATCTCAGGCTATTTGGCACAGAGACTCTTCTCTGCTGCTATATAAAGGGGAGGGATGGCTTTAGATCATTTAAACTTTACCTGCCATTCTCCTTGCAGAATGGTGGCAGGGGTGGGCATGGAATGGATAGGTGACTTTGGGTCTACCTGAATGCAATGGCATTTTGTCTGCTAGTAACTCTTTTAAAGGGTTAACTTTGCTAGAGTTAGTGGTTATCAGATGTTTTTCCACCATAACCCTCTGAGGGATCAGACATATTCCCATATCAACAGTAGTTTCTAGTTAATTATAATACCTATAATTATTATAATATGAGGAGGTATATATGGTTTGGTAAAAGTCTCTCAGGTGACAATGACTCAATACCACAGTTGAAAATCACTGGTTTAAATCATCAACAATGATAAGATTTTGGGGGAATGGATGATGATGCAACACATAAAGATGTAACAAGGTGATGGTGTCAAAGCCTCCAACGTTAGACAAGGTGTGCTGATCAACCCTAGACTTTGAACATGGATTGAAAGATTCCATTATTTAGGCAAGAATAAACAGGAAGAGGTTGTATCAAATACCTCTGTGAATACACGGCTTTGGGACTGCACATCTCTGAGGTTTACACCCTTTTAAGTGTAGTCTGAAGGAAGGAAGGAAGGGCACTTCACTTTAAGGAAGAATTTCTGACTCTGTGTTTAGGTAAGTGCCCAGGCTTGGCAAGGCTCCTTCTCTTTTAGAAGCTAATGCTTTAGCAATTATTTAAACCCTGCCAAACATAGCTGGTAGCTTCTCAAGAAAAACCCCACATGCAGAGTATTTTCCAGCTGGCAGCCCCGGGTAACAGAGCTCTCCCTCCCTCCGATCAGCCCCTGGCCACCCGCCTGCTGCTGCTCTCCCACTGACCGTGCACAGTGCTGCAGACGGGCCACATAGGAGGCTATCAGCGCATGCTCGTCAGCCAAGTGACTGGGTATATCCTGGCTATACTGTAACCTAGGAACAACGGAGGCAAAGACAGCAAGCGTGACACAAACACAAACAGAGCGAGAAAAGAACATGGATTAAAATGGGCAAACGTCAAAGAAAAATAGAACAAAAAAAATCATGATAAGGAAAACAATGAAAAACCACAAGGCATAACGGAATATGGTGTTAGACCATAGGGAATACATCTCATTAATCCCTTCAACAAAAGCAACCCCTTTGAAAACCGCTTTGGTAGGCGGGCTGCTACTACAGCCCGTGAGAAGGAGAAACCAGTGTGGGGGCCACCGAGGAGCCTTACCCACCAGGCTTGCCCAGGTTCTGGGCTCTGTGATGGATACATCTTGTAGGGAATGCCCTCTGGCAGGAAAACTGAGGCAGAGTGGGTCCATTTAATCACTGAGTGGCCCCTTAATTCTCCTGTGGCTTCTGTCTACCTGTCAGAGTTTTCAGTTACTTCATGTTACCAATTAAACCTTTTTATTTCTACAAGGATACTGCCTTTAGCATCATTCTATTTTCTCCCATAACTGATACTTATATAAAACTTGTTAGAATTGTATTTAATGGACAATGTTGCATACAATCTGAGTGAGGCTTTCTCTTACAGATATTTGGAAAGTCCTTAAGCACATGATTTTCTCTTTTTTTTTAACTTTTCACTAGAGAAGTATTAAAATATGCACAAAGTAGAAAAAGTTATTTAATGACTACCATTTGACATGGCAACTCACTCCAGTATTCTTGCCTGGAAAATCCGTGGACGGGGGAGCCTGGCGGGCTACAGTCCACAGGGTTGCAGAGTTGGACTCAACTAAGTGACTGAGCACGCACACTTCATGGACCCGTCACTAAAGTTCAACAAAGATCAACACCGTCAACTTATTTCATTTATTCTTCCTTTTTCCAACATTTTGTGCAGGAGGGCATGGCTAGAGTAACACCAATTTATTATTTCGCCTGCAAATACTTGAGTCTGTACATCAGAGAAAAAATTTATACAACCTCGACACCATTATCACATCTGAAAAAATTAACAAAAATTCTTGAATATCTTAGTCCATTTCCTAAAAAATATCCTTTTACAGTTAAAGTCAAGATTTAAACATGGTCCACACTTTGCATTTGGTTGATATGTTTTTTGTTTTTGTTTATGTTGGGATTTGATTATATGTTTCTGTTCTTAATCTGTAACAGTTCTTCCTTTTCCCTGTTTCTTCCCCATCATCTACTTATGAAGAAAACAGGTTACCTTGCTGCATATCCTACATTTTGGAGGCATCATTAAACTTGTTTCTCTAGCCTCTGTGGGTCAGATCTAGATGCTGGACTAAAGTTTTTGCTTTTGTTTTGTTATTGAGACAGGGCTAGACTCCATCATATATAATATGATGTACTTATAAATCAAACAGAAGGTACGTAATGGAATGGAATGGAATGGAAATACCAATCAGTGGATTCAGATACTACTGGTTACATCTCTCTATTACAAACATGCCCATCAACTTTTCACCTAATAATTTTAGCATTTAAAATGATCCCTGCCTAGATACAGTATTTCATGAGGGGTTACAAAAGGTTGACTTTCTAGTTTTATCATCTTTTGCACGTTTATTCATTTCTTCTATTTGCTTACTGTAAAATACTGCTCATTCAGGACAGGTAAAACCAATGGTTAATATTTCTTATTTAACAGCAACAGAAAAATGAGCTAGTGCCTTAGGAGGGTTTTTGTTTGTCTTAATATCATTATAAACTCACAGACTTTGGTGTATCTGATGTGCTTCAATCCGTTACAATGGTATTCAAATCGTCCTAACTTTGGCCAGTGGGAACCCCAGGAAGCAGGCTTCACTAGAGCTTATTAGCTTCCCTGTTTGTACAGTAAGATGCCTCAGTCTCATCTTGTATATGTCCTGCTCCACACTTAGAATCAACCTTTCTTCCAAGGGTCTCAGGTCCCTTTTACTGAGAAAGAGCATTCAGAAGCCACAGTCAGGTTACTAGAGTGCTCACTGTTCTTGGGTTGTCACCACTTCTAGGTTTTTCAGTGGATAAAGCTAGGAAATTTCTATATTTTAGAATAAAACTCAGTTCTTTCACCACTTTCAGATATCATTCTATTTTCTAACTTGCATTATTTTCATTGAGAACTCATTGGAAAATTTTACCCTTGTTCCCATATGTAACATGTCTTTTTTTCTCTAGCTGCTTTTAATGTCTTCTCTTTATCACTGCGTTTTTTTTCTTTTTTTGCAATTTGATTGTGATGTGTGTTGCTATGTTTTTCTGTGTTCATTCTGCTTAGTTTGTTGATCATCTTGTATCTGTGTGTTTGTAGTTTTCATTAAATATGTAAAAATTTATTCAGAAATTTGGAAAAAATTATTTCCATGAATAATTATTTTCCTCCCCTTCTGTTACACTGTTTGACATTGTCCCAAAGGTCACTGAGGCTCTGTTTTTCAAATGTTTTTCTCTCTGCTTCATTTTAGATAGTTTGTATTGCTTTGTCTTTAAGTTCAGTGAACTTTCATTTTGTAATTTCTGACCTACTGTTAAGTCCATTCACTGAATTTTTCAGTATAATCGCTTTCAACCCTGTAAGCTCTAATTTTTTTATTTTAAAGGTTTTAATGGAAGTAGACTATACATGCAAAAAATTCCAATCACATTTATACTAGGTTCTTTTTTATTTCTCACATTTTCTCCACATTATGTTGATATTTTCTTTTATAAATATATTTTAAAAATATTTACTACTTGGCTGCACCAGGTCTTAGTTCTGGCACTCAGGATCTTTACTCTTCACTATAGCATGTGGGACCTTTAGACGCAGCACGGAGGATCTTTTTTTTTTTTCTCAGTTGTGGCATGTGGGATCTGGTTCCTTGACCAGGGATGGAACCCTGGCACCCTGCACTGGGAGCACGGAGTCTTAACCACTGCACAACCACGGAAGTTCCTCGTTTATACTTTCGATACTTATCATGGATGCTTCAAAGTCCATGTGTGTTAGCTGCATCACATGGGTTATTTCTGGCTCTGTTATGTTGACTAATTGTCTCCTGGTTACATGTCATACTTTCCTGCCTCTTCCTATGTCTTCTAATTTTCCACTGAATGGTGCAAATGCGCAGTATTATGTTGCTGAATGTCTGGATTTTGTTGTCTTCCTCTTAAGAATGGCAGTCAATTTCCTTGTGAACAGCTTGATCCTTTTGAGGCTTGTGTTGAAGCTTCGTTAGTGCAGATCTAGAGTAACTTTATTTAGGGCTAATTTGACCCACTCCTAAGATGTGGTCCTTCTGGGGTCTTTACTGAGTGCCTCAAGCATTCAATCTTGTCTCTTTACTCTGGTTGGTTAGAACTCAAACTATATATGTTGGTTAGAACTCAACAGTGTGAGCTCAGGTAGTTGTTCCACTTTCAAATCCCCAGGGGTTGTTCTCTCTCAGATCATGTGAAATCTCATTACATGCAAATACAGCTTAGTTTTTAGCTGAAGACTCAAGGGATCTCTCTTCAGATTTATGGAGCTCTTTCTCTGCACATGTATTCCTCTCTGGTGTTTTGCTCAGCAAATTTTGCTCCCTGACTCCAATCTCTACTTTCTCATTCTCAGCAAGACCACCTTGCTCTGCTTATATCCTGCACTGGTGTTTGGCAAATGCATTCCTGCAGAAAGTCTGGGCAATCATGGGGCTATCTCACTTGTTTTCCATCTCAGGAATCAGTCCTACGCTACTTACTGTCTAATTCCTGAAAACTGTTGTTTTTACATTCAGACCAGTTTTCCAGTGGTTTATAGTGAGAGAGCTAATTTGATACCAGTTAGTCCACCATGACCAGAGTGGAGGTTCTTTCTGTAGTAACTTATTTTTATCATATCTTTGTAAAGTATCAGTTCACTTCAAACTAGAATTCAAAACAAAGCTGGGTCTTTATGGCAGACAGATTAAGAAGTAGGTTATATAATCCTGCATACCAGGACAAAAGCTTTAGCTTTTACTCTGAAATTAGAATTTACTGGAAAGTTTTGAGCAGAAGTGAGGTGTAACTTGTATTTTAATAGGATCATTTGCTACAGGAAGGATAAAGTGCCAGAGAGCAGGGGGAATAAGCAGTCAATTAGAAGGCATCTTGACATTCCAGATGAGAGACAAGAGTGGCTAGGAAATAGTAGCTGTAGAAGTGATAATAAATAACAAGATATTAGATAGACTTTGACAGTGATTTTGGATAGATTTAATAACCTGACAGTTTAGATGGGAGAAAAATTAACGATTCTGACCAAGCAACTAAGAAAATGGGACTGCCATTCACAGAGATGGGGAAGAATATGGGAGAAGCAGATTTGGTGGGAGAAGATATAGAACTGAGTTTAAAACATGCTAGTTATGAAATATATATTAAATACCCAAGTGAAGGTATTGATTAGGAGGAAGATGTGTGAGGGAAAAGGTGAAAGTTCAAGGAAAAAGTCTCAGTCAGAAAAAGAAGTTTTACAGTAACTAGTATGCAGATTTTATCGAAAGTCATGAGTATGGATGGGATCACCTACAGTGAGTTGAGTACAGACAGAAAAGAGAAGTGGTCCCTCTGGTATGCTAACATTTATAGGTCAAAGAGGTATGGAAAAATCAGCAAAGGAGGCAGAGAAGGAATAGGAGAAAAGCCAGAAAGCATAGTATCTACAGGCAAGCACAGAAAGTGTTTCAAGTACAAGGCAGCAATCATCTACATCAAATGCCACTGACAGGTCAAGCCCGGAAGTCCTGAGAATTCACCACTGGATTTAGCATGTGGGAAGTCTCTGGTCCCCTTGACAAAAGTAGTTTTGGCAGAGTAACGGGCATGAAAATCTGACCATGATGTGTTCCAAAGGAAATGGCAGAACAGAAACTGGAGACGTTTACTCTAGAAGCAACAGTCCATTAAACTCCATTTTAGGATGATACGAAGACTGCTATTCAGAACGAGTGTTGTTTGCCAGATGATTAGGGATCTAGGCCAAAACGAAAAGCATTAACAGTAGCTGCTTATGGCAAATGAGGAACTTAAATGCCCATGAATCTTTTGACAATTTTGTTTGGGGCAGACTCTTGAGAGTCTCTTGGACTGCAAGGAGATCAAAACAGTCAATCCTAAAGGAAATCAACCTTGAATATTTATTGGAAGGACTGATGCTAAAGCTGAAGCTCCAATACTTTGGCCACTTGATATGAAGAGCCAACTCATTGGAAAAGACCCTGATGCTTGGAAAGACTGAAGGCAGAAGGAGAAGGGAACGACAGAGTTTGAGATGGTGAGATGGCATCACCGACTCAATAGACATGAATTTGAGCAAACTCCAGGAGATAGTGGAGAACAGAGGAGCCTGGCGTGCTGCAATCAATAGGGCTGCAAAGAGTCAGACAGGACTTAGCAACTGAACAACAATGGGTGTTATGTCATTCTACTCACATTCAAAAATGTACCTGTTTTTCAGATTTACTTTTTGATAAACCCTTTCTTTTTTGATTATGCATACATGCATTGAATGTGCTGCAATGTGTATATGCAACATATATACAATCCCAACTTACAAACAGATTTTGCTTTAGAACTCTGTTTTTCTAAAACAAAGTCAATCCTTTGGAATATTTTGGAATCCTATAACAAATAAAATAATGAAAATAACTGTTCTATTTCTAAGCTATCAAAAGTTAATTCAATCCATAAAAGTAGGTGATTTGCACGCCTGAGTACACAATAGTTTGAATGGCACTTCTGATGGAGATTGGGCATGTGAGTCAATGTTTGGAGCACTGACTAGAGTCAGCACTGTGCCAGGACAGGAGGACATGAGCAAAACCCAGACGTGGATTTTTCTCCTTGACTGTTAACATCAAGAGAGCAATAGTCAAGTAGAAAAGAGATGATCACACAAATAAGGAAAACTCCAAGTGTAATGAGTGTTATGACGATAAGGACACTGTTCTCCTATGAGAGGAAGTAATAGTAGAATTTTACCCAATTAGGGAGACCAGCAAAGACAAGGGTGATTAAAATGAACCAAAGTTAAAAAGAGAAGTGACCATGAGATGAATACATTTCTCCCCAGGTACCTAAAGAGAGTTCTTTCCCTCATAAGGCATCTCCCAGCTCTAAACCAATGGTAATAATGAGCATAGTTGGGGACAGAAGGTCCTGATGGGACTGCAGGGTCAAAGGCAGCATTTCTAAAAACACATTTCCCCAGACTTCTTCCTTTAGAACCCTCAAGCTTCTACTGAATCAAATTACCTGGGAACGAGGCCTGGGAATATGCATTTGAAACAAGCTTCCAGGGCTCCAGCTGCACACTGCAGTACGAGAATGGCTCTCCAAAACAACAGAGGCTTGGGATCCTAGGTGACAGTCTCATAGTGTTAGCAAGAATCTCCAGTGTTAGCAAGAGAGGGCGCCTTTGGCCCAGGTTAAGAACACACCCATGGGCAAGGTAGCATGGGGAAGGGATCTGATGGTGGGTGGGGGTGGTGAGGGGGTGGGTGGCTGGGATGAAGGGTAAGCAGGGGTGGGACAAGGTCAGAGACACTACAAGCAAGCATGCTAGAGCCAGTGTGCACCCCTGGTAGCAGAATTATTTACTAAGTAAAAGGCAGCAGAGCATAGCAACCGAGAACTCGGGCACAGGAGTCAGGCAGTCCTGGGTTTAATCCAAACTCTGACACTTGTTAGCCATGTGAGCTTGGACATTAACCTCTCTATGTCTTAGTCTTCTCATTTGTAAAATCACAATAATACAAAATCTACCTCATGAAATATTTACTTTAGAGAGTGTTGGGAGGATTAAATACCATAACATAGCAGTTACTACCAACAAAGTACTGTGACCCATCAGAGACTTTTACAGATCTTCTGTTTGTTCTTAGAACAATCTTCCATAAAAGGCATTACCTGTAATCTTCTCAGCTTCGTACTCCAGCCCTGACCTCTCCCCAGAGCTCCAGAATCATGTAACTTTGATGCCCGTTCAGCATCTGCCCTTGCCTGCCTAACAGGCATCTCAAGCCCAACATGTTCAAAATACAGCTCAATTCTCCACACGTTCCTTGTTCACCTGCCACTCCCCGCAACTGGCTGGTTTAATAAACGGCATTCTCATTCACCCAGTCAACAAGCCCCAAAGCTGAGAAGTCTTCTTGATTTCTCTTTTCCTCCTGTTGCCCATCTAATCTCTTAACCAGGTCCTGCTGGCTCTACTTTCAGAACAGATCCCCAAACCAGCCACTCCTGCCACGCCTACTGCTGCCATACTCTCGTCTGGAAGTCCTCCCCCAGGGCCACTTGGTCTACTCCAAGAGCCTCGTGACTGTTTTCTTTTCTTCCACTCTAGTTCTCTACAGTCGAGTCTCCACACTGCAGAGATTTTTTTTAGTAACAAATCAGTTTGGGGAGGTGATGAAAATGTTCTCAAATCTATCGTGGTAATGGTTTTACAACTCTGTGAATATACTAAAAACCACTAAATGGTATGTGTTAAATGGATGAGTTGTATAATATATGACTTAACAATCATCTGTTTAAAAAATAAATCAGCAATTCTGAAACTGCTATGCACACTATCAGCCACCGACCAAATATGTAAACGGATGGTGACTGACGGGAGCCAGGTTTCTCACTGATAAAGAGTGGAAGTTACAGCTAACCAAGAGGGGCCAGCAGGAGTGTACTGCATCAGAACCGGATATTCCAGTATAATCCCTGTCCTTTATCTCTCAGCCCTCAGTGAAACAAGCAGGCATTGCTATACGATGCTACGTGCTTGAAATAACTGATGAAGAAAACCCCTTTCCTAGCAGAAATGCTGATCAAGGGGCAAGCAGCAGCAAGATTTGAGAAAAGGAGTAAGTTTCTGGATCAAGCCTGGTGGATTTTTGCCTTCAAGGAGCTAAGGGTCTTGAAAAGCATGAAACAAATGGCTAATAACAATTCTATGATATGTACAAGATGCTACAGATCATAGAAGACGAACACTTCATCTAGCTTTAGGGTACTAGGGAAGGCTTCCTGGAGGTGGTGAAGCTAAGTTGAGAAGGCAGAATTAGATGACAAAGAGAAGGAAATAACAGGAAAAAGGATGGGAGGCACCAAGGCAGAGCAGCATATGCGCCGACCTGCTTGGGGAACTGTGAGTGATTAAGTAACTCTGAGAGTAAATGCCAAGTAGAAACCATGGAATAGGTATGGCTGCAGAGGATGGCGAGGGTCAGCTCAGAAATGAAGAATGTGTCTTGCATCTTGCAGAACTGCACTGCCACTAGCCACCTGTGGCTGTTTAAATTCAAATTAATTTAAGTAAAATTAAAAATTCACTGTGTTGCATCAGTCATATTTCAAGTGTACAGTACCCACACATGACTAATGGCTACCAGACGGGTTAGCACAGAACATTTCCATGCTTTTGGACAGCACTGCAGAAGGGAAGAGCCACTGAAGATTTTTATCCAGGAGCATAACATACTCAGACCTGTACTTCAGAAAAATCCCTTTGGTCGCAAAAACGAGATTGGATTGGTGGGGAGCAGACTAGAGTTTTCCTAATGAGATCCAGGAAAAAGGTTAAGACCTTATACTACAGCACTGATTTGTTTTAAGTGTCTGCTTATTAAAAGAAATTGAAACATTTTAATAGTTTGATGGGGATGAAAAACCAAGTCCGTCTAAGCCAGACCAGCACAGGAATTTGAGCATCACTATAGGAGTTTCCGTCGTGTGTGCAAGCTCATGGAGCATCTTAATAGCATCTTATTAGAAAGCAATGTGCTGCACCTAGTCAGCTTCTTAGCAGCAGGGACAGTCATGAGGTATCCAAGGCAACAGCCTCCAAAGCATATGTAAAAATGTGTGTGTGTGTGAGAGAGAGAGAGACTGACTGTGTATATGTTCTACTGGCCATTTGTCAGATCTCAAGAATTCATGCAATGGTGTGGTTCCCTGACGTCCCCCAGGCTCCTCTAACTCACATAACCTTGCTAACTTCCTCCCAAAATCTTCCTTCTGTGTTTTGACCAAAGGTACCTAGCTCAAACCAGAAAGAAAACCAACCACTCCCTTCCTCAGCACCCCCACATTCAAAATGTAGCAAGCCCGTCTTCAAGCCCAAGATCCCTCAAGCATCTCAATCGAAATGTGGGGACACTCAACTCACGATTTCTCCCCCAGACCTGCTCCTTCTTCCCCTCTGCTCTGCTGACAGTCCATCATGGATGCAATTCTTGCTCACATTCTGGATCTCAAGCCTCAGTCCAACGAGAGGAGGAAACTATTCATATCAAAGTTTGGAAGTATGGAGTTGGAAATACTCAAGCTTTTAATCTGTACTAACCTGAGTTAGAACTGCTGAAGGGTTTACCTTAAATGCTTGAATGGAAATGGAATTTAATCCCAACCCAGAAGCCACTGAAAACTGGCAGGCTGCCCAGGCCATCAGACAGACTCTGGAAATGTGCCAACTCTGCAGTTCCATAAGATTATGTGTTAATTTTCAATTACTCTGCTTTTCTGTCTTTCAAGGAAAAAAAAAAAAATTGGAGAAAAAATAATTGCTGAGTTGCCTTGGAGAGGTTGTCACAAAGAATTCATACAAGGTAGCTGTTTCAGGGCGCTGCTGAAAACCTCATTAGTTTTTGCTTTCCACCAAACTCTATTTTTCTCATTTCACAGAAAGAGAGAATCAGTGGCCCGAGTCCACACATGCACAGTATCTGCCTTGACCAATTTCATTTTGTCTCTCTTCTCAGTTTCCCCACATCTCTTTTGTTTTCAGTCTGAAAAGGCAGCGTTCTGTGGCTTCTGTCACTCCACTGCCTTCTGTAGATAACAAGATAAGCTCTTTATCTTGCCGCCCAGTCAGAAAGCCATTTTAAAACCCATATAGGACAACTCACCTCTTAACTTGGTCACGTTTCTATAGCTCAGAAGTAGTACTTAAACTGTGGCACCTCCTGGCCTTTAAAAACTGCTTCTCCTTCTTGTGAAGTATGGATTAAAGTAAAAAGGCTCCGATAAAATCTTGCCCTTATTTAAGGTCCCTTGCAACTGGTGACTTACTCAGGATCTGTGGCTCTTGTATTTACCTGTTCACCACTCAAAGGGGGTGTTATGTCCCACGCAATCATCTCCATAAACTGAACAGAATAGCAAGAATTATTTAACCCTTGAGAAAAATTAAGGGGGTAAGGGAACAAAGGTCTCCTGAAAGAAATCCATGCACGTGGAGGTGTGATGTAATATGCTTTCACGTGTACTTCTTTCAGAAACCACCTGAGAAAGAAGTTTATAGTGACATGTCTCCTCAGCAGCCCCACCTTCTCCAGGGAAGTAGACTCACCCTTGTTTGTGAATTGACCCCTACCCATTCAACCATGTTATTCTAGGTGGGGCCACTGAACAGAAAACACCGGGGTGGGTAACACGACCCAAGATGGATCCAATGTAACTTCCATTGAAAGTTTTCAAACTGGATCCACCTAGAGCAATGAGGTTACGAAATGTGAACACATGGGTCTCCTGGCTTTGTTCCCTGCTGCGTGGAATGATAGTTACATTAGGGAAGAAGGAGCAGATGTGCAGTAGAGAGGAGCGAGGAGGTGATGGGTGGGGGAAACACCTACAGCAGTTAGAGTTCCCCTTGCTCTGTCCGCCCAGGGGCCCAGCCACTACCCCCTGCTCTGCCCACAGCCTGGTTACAAAAACAAAAAAATCTTCTTGTTTTCCCTAAGCCAATTCAAACTGACCTTCTATTATTTGTAGCCAAGAATTATGACTAAAATAGAAACTAATACTGGGAGTGGGGTGTAACGCTGATTGGAACTAGCTGAGTCAAGAAGTGTCAATGGTAGCAAAACTCTCCATCCAGGGAGGGAATACGTCAATCTTTGCTACATGGCTACAGAGCAAAGCCACTGGTTAAACTGTAATCTCTGGGATCCTAGGACTTGGATCTTGTGCCCCTCTGGCTGGAGCCCTAAGCACTTTGAGAGGAGTAACAGGACACAGTGGGGCTTTCCTGAAGTCTTTAATATGATGTTCCAAGAGACAGAGACACGTTGTCTGGAAGCCAGTAGCCTCAGCCCACCAAGGTGAGATGATCAGGACAAGTTGGGTTTTTATGGGGGTTGTATTGTTCCAGAAACCACAGGCATAAATCTCAGCTCTGGCAGGGTAGGGCAGGGGCAGGTGCCCAGTTATGTAGACATTCTGAGGCTGTAAGTGCTTCTTACACAGACTATGAGCCATCATTCTGTATTTCCCCCCCACAGAGCCTTCCCATTCCCGGGTGGGCTTTCCTCTGGGTTTCTCAGTTGGCTTAGGTTTTAGTTCTCTCCAGTCTGGAAAAATCAGTTACCATTCAGCCATCTGCTTTGCTGCTTCCAAAATGTTCTTGCTATTGTTTCCTCGCCCATTTTTCTCTGTTGTTGTGGGCTTCTACTAAAAAAAAAAAAATCTCTTGACTGTCATTTTCATGGTGTTTCAGGAGGAAATGGGCAGATATGGCTTAATATGTCCTATTTCCTGTGACTTTCCTCCCCCCTCCCCCCCTCCCCCGCTTCTCTAAATTACAATTATCCTATTTTCAGATATCTGCTGTTACAGACTTGTGAGTTGCAGTTGTAGCTGTGAGTTGTAAAGATGTGAGCGTTCTTAAAACTTCTCATTCGGTCACGGTAGACTAGGTTAATGAATCACAAAAGAGCTGATCCTGATGAATGGACGTTACCCAGATATCCGGGACCCCATGCTGTCTGCAGGAGGTGGATAAGACCTCCAGGAAAGGTGAGTGTGCACTCATAGTCATATTGCTGCACTGTGTCAGGAAGAAAAGCTCGTGGGGAGGGAAGTGTGTGTGTGTGTGTGCGCGCGTGCACATGTGCACACCTCTGCACACCTCTCTGTGCTGGGCAGCAAAACAGCACTCTGCCAACAACCTCTGGTATTTTTCTATTTACAGGATCTCTGCTGCTCTTGACAGTACAACCTTCTTTAGGGGAAATGCTCCTCCCTCAATTCTCCTGATACAGGTCTGAGAGTTTGGCTCCCTCTCTCTCACACACACACACACACACGAGGATAGGCAGTAATGCCATCCAGGACAACAAGAATCCTTTCCTGGAGTCTCCTAATCTGAAAGAAGAAAGGCACAACCTCTCGAGTGACAAGGCTGAGGATGTGAGTTGGAAGCCACTGGCACCTTGAGCAGTGGCTGTTCTATAGGAGGAGGGAATGAAGACTGCCCTCTGAGAGGAGCCAAGAGATGGAGAAGCCAAAGGTGGACGTCTCGGTGGCAGTTCAGCTTCTGCTCTTCCCTTTCTTCTTTTTGTTGGGCTGTGCTGGTCTTTGTTGCAGCGCATTCCAGGGGCTTCTCCAGCTGCAGTATGAGGGCTACTCTGTTTGCTGTATGCAGGCTCAGATGCCCCACGGCATGTGGGATCTTAGTTCCCCGATCAGAGGTCAAATCTGCATCCCCTGCATTAGAAGATGGACCCTCAATCCCCGGACCACCAGGGAAGTCCGTACAAGGTTGTACACAAGACTTTTACAATGTTTTCATCTGGCTTAACTCGGTTTGTGCTTTTTTAGATTTTAATACTTGAAGTTAAAAGAGTTAAAACTACTGTACCAAACAAATGCACAAAGTCAAAAGTTTCATCCTGGAGGTTTTTGTTGATGTCAAAGTTATATGAAGTGCCCACAGAATTGTAAACATTTTTATGTGTATAAATAATTAAAGGCAAAGCTTTAGAATACATTAAAAATATCAGCATCATTTTTCATATTGGTTTGAATATAAGGTATGACTTAAAATAGTACAATAGTGCAGACCGTAATAATGTAATCACATTCTGAACCTTGGGGAAATAGACGGGTAGAAGCAAGCCTCAGAGGAAATTAACTAGCAGAGGGGCAATTTAAGTCTGTTTTAAAGTTCTGGAAGTTTGTTTGTTTTTAAGTATACTGTTCTGATTCTTTAACAGAAGCACATTTCTAGAAACTACTCAGTCTCAGACAAAGACGAAATTTCTTTTCAACTATAAACATGTCAATATGAGAATATTAGAAGAATATTTGGAGGGCAAATCCCTAGAGGGGAACCTTTCAGGTACATAATTTACAGTTTCTCACATGATTGTCAGCATCTCAGCCCTTTATAAGGTTTTCTTCTGTAAAAAGTAACCATTACATTTGAGACCATCTTTTCCTGAGCTAATCAAATATTTTTTCACCACTGGGGCTGTGACTATTTTTATATGCATGGCCTATCAGAAAGGTAGAAATTGGAACTCTTAATTTTTTCCTGGGGCGATTTTGATACTGTGTGTATTCTTATTTGACTCAGTGACTTACGTCTTATGCTGAGTTCTAAAGAAAACCTCATTCTGGAGAGTAGCCTTATGCCCCCCGAGGATTCTTTGCCCTGGCAGAGGAAGGATCTATGACTGGGATGACGTGTCAGGCTCCTGGCTTTTCTCAGACTCTGGAGACACAGGTCTGACGACATTCAGAGGAGAAAACAAACACGGATGAGTCCTCAAGGAAGTAAATAGGGTACTATCTGAAATTTATACGGGTTAGTAACTGGGGCCAGGAAGAGCCAGATCTATGAGTTATGCAATTAATGTCTGGATGTTATATCATCATTTCATTCTGAATAGAAATGAAATCTCCTAAAGTTCTAAGGACAATATTGCTGGACAGGGGCATCTTGTTCCCACGCAGCCTCTCTAACAACTACTCTTCATGCTAAGTCACAGAGCTCTGCCTTTGCTCCAGTCTCTTAGGGCTTTGGCCTCGCTTGGTCTGCTGGTCAGCCCCTGGAGAGTCTGTGACTACCACCGCTAGCACTGACGAAGCCTACCCAGAAAGAGATGCTAGCTGAACTGCTGACTTTAAAATATTCACCCAGGTTATACAGTATCATCTGAAACAACTTTCAGAAATCGTAGATATTTTGTGACTGACAATGGCAGCTGGCCGCTGACTATTGAGCTGGGGCTTTATGCAGCAACATCAAGCTTAAGGGTAGCAGTCCTTCTAGAGAGGAGCTGTGATGATTATTACTCCAACTCCCTTCTTTCAGCCTGCTCAAGCAATGAAGTATCATCCAGAAAAATGTACTCCCTCCAACAGACTCTAGCAACTGCATTCAGCTGTGGGTCCCTAAATGCACAGTGCCCTTGGTCACCACACACTTAGGGCCCTCAGGGAGTCAGATGACAAAACTAGTAAGTGAGGAGAACTCAGGTGAAGTGAAGTCCTTATAAATGGTGTTGCTAAAACATAAAACCTGGACTTTCCTGCTAGCTAAGATCATAAAGGATCTGCCTGTAATATAGGAGACCTGGGTTTGATCCCTGGGTGGGGAAGATTCCCTGGAGTAGGGAATGGCAACCCACTCCAGAATTCTTGTCTGGAAAATTCCACGGACAGAGGAGCCTGGCGGGCTACAGTTCATGGGGTTGCAAAGAGCCAGATACGACTGAGCGACTAACAAAACATAAAACCCACAAGCTGACTTCTTTCAATAATCTACCTTGTCTTCTGAGTTCTGAAGCAGAAACATTCCTGAGTTGATACTTAGATTCTGGGTCTGGCTCTGAATGTTACGAGTGTTTACCATAAAAAGCTAAGGCCAGCAAGGGTGACTGTAAAATCGAGGCAGGTGGGAGAGCTTCTACTGCCGTGTATTCTTTCATAAGCCTCCTGTTCCTCTGAGAAAGGACATCCTCTGTAAATCAGCCCCTCCTCCCCACCTGTTCTCTCATTAGTTCACTTCCTAAATACCAAGGACAGTAGCTTACATCCTCGCATACACACCCCATAATGTAGATACTATTATTGTCCTCATTCTACAGATAAATCAACCAAGATAAGAATCTTGTGCAAGGTCAGGTGAGAGCCAGGATTCAAACACAAAGTCAAAGGGCTCAGAAATCTGTGCAGAGTTGAGACTGCTCATACCACTCAATTTTGCCCCAAAGAAGCAGTGTAGCTACTGTCCTGCTGGAGCGTCCCAACAAGGCTGCACAAGCACTGTCATCTGGTCAGGGTGCTGAGTGTCCATGTGGGTAACACTGCATTAGCAAGTCACTCTGGTTTGTTAAGTCCCTAAATCCTCTACTGCAGGGTGGCAGATTCCTATGGTTTACTCCTTCATTTCTTTCTAAGGCTATTTCCCAAATTGCTTGATGATAAGAATCACCTGGAATACTTGCTAACCATGTGGCTTCCCAGGATCTCAGGGTCCACTCGGTCTGAGAAATGTGTGATCCCAGAAATGCGTATGTTTAGCAAGTGACCCAGCTGATGCTTCTCATCACTCCAGGCTGGGAAACGCTGCTCACGGAGTTTTACCTAATGTGAACAAACATAATTGCTCTTAAGTATTAATATCTTAAGTATTATATATATAAAGTCAAAGTATTATTACATAGATGACATTTCTTTGGTTAAATTAATCCAAAGCGATCAGTACACATAGTTTTCTTCAGGTTTACAGTACAAAGCGCTCTTCTTCAGGAAGGACTTGGGGAGTAGGTGGGAATATCTTTGAGTTTTTTTGTATTTTTTTTTGAGCGATGACTCCTAGAAAGAATTCTTTATTGGTGTGCCCTTGAGAAATTTTCTGCATTGCTCTGGTGAGGGAACAGCTTAAATCAGATGGGAAGTCAACCATTTCATACAGCTCTTTCAAGTCCTGCCTAAGAGAATTTTGGAGAAGAGTAATGAAATAAAGAGGAGAAAGGAGTATACTGTTCTAGTGCCTTGAAGGACCCTAAGGAAAGTCCTTGTGTAATTAAGAGAGAAACTCAGGCTTTTCAACTTAGATGCTTATAAATTCTATACAGAATGATGTAGGAGAACATAAGGAATCAGCTCAATTTATGCAGTCCAATCAGAAAGCAGAAATGATCTTTGACTTTCCAAGAACTCTAATGCAAAACTGTTGAAATTCATGCTCATCAAATATTGTTTAATGTTAAAAAAATAAAGAGATCTCAAACAAGCCTAATCCGCTTTGACACCATGTTCACTGGTTGTCATAAAGGGACAGTATCCACCTCAGGCACCACTCAAAAGCAGGCTCCTTCAGCTGCTATATTTATAAGTTAGTAGGGAACAAAACAGGAGGGTAAAACATAGAAAATAATATAAAAAGACAGTCAGAGGAAGAGAAGGAAAGCCAGTCCTTTCTGCCCTGTGGAATGCTCTGCTTCTCAGGGCAGAGGTCAGAAGCCAACTCCCAGCGGGGACCGAGGCACAAGCATGACATACCTCTTGGTGGGCGTGGGCGCCCCAGAGGACATGTGGCTCACCATGGTGTCATTCAGGTTCGTCGGAGGGCGAGGAGGACTGGAAGAAAAGACATTGACATTATATTAATAATTACCAGTGAAATGAGGGGAAACAAATGGAAAAGTGATAAGGGCAAAGGACCAACTACTAATATCGCTCCTGATATGCACAGAGGGATCCATGAGGAATGGGGCCTGAAATCAGTACTTTCAGCCTAAGTAAACTCAGCAAGAAGGTCAAAGCCAAAGGACCCTAGAGCCACCCAATAGGAACAGAAAATTGTACCCACATGGCTGAAAGTTAAAGTGTTAGTTGCTCAGTTGTGTCTGACTCTTTGAGACCCCAAGGACTGTAGCCCACCAGGTTTCTCTGTCCATGGGATTTCCCAGGCAAGAATACTAGAGTGGGTAGCCATTCCCTTCTCCAGGGGATCTTCCTGACCCAGGGGTCAAACCCTGGGTCTTCTCCACTGTAGGCAGATTCTTTACCATCTGAGCCATCAGGGATGTAACTCTGGTGGCTCTTGTTTTACAGTTTTAGCACACAAGAATCTGAATTCTGCATTCCAGGTGTTTACAGGAACACTAGGTGGGTGGCATCTGTGGTGTATTACAAAGGTTACAGCAGCAACATGCCTGCTTTTCCTGAGATTTGGTTAAAGTTCACGGTCTTCCCTCAGATTTAGTTTGTATACAATTTACTGAAACAATTAAATTGTTAAATATTAAGTTCTTTTATCAATCCTTTACTAGAGCGTTAACAATGAGGCCATATCTGTAATCCAAATTTAAATTGAAGGTAAGCATTTTTGATAACTTGTCTTTATTGGTCAGTTTTCTGGACTCAAGGTTTCTTTCTTCCTCCTGTGAGTCTTGAATGAATGATTCCAAACTTACCAAAAAGAATCTGTGATTCTGCCTTTCAGCCATTCTTCAGCCCCTCTCCTTACCCACAAAGTTCAGTTACAAAGGGCTTCTGTCTTACACTTGGAACCACATGACTATTGCTAAATATTCCTCCTGGGAAATCACTCACTTCCTCTCCTAAACTGAAAGAAGTATTTTTCAGAGAAATTTGTCCATCAACAGCAGAACTGTGAGGCAGAGAAGTCCTTCTCTCATATTTAGGTGTTTGAGAATGACCTCCTGGCTCCTTCTTATCTCTTAATAGCTGAGTTAATTATGAAATTGTTTTTTAGAGGTTATATTTAGCAAGTCCTAGTGAATACATATATGCATGCATGCATGTTAAGAAGCTTCATTCGTGTTTGACTCTTTGCGACCTTATGGACTGTAGCCCACCAGGCTCCTCTGTCTATGGAATTTTCCAGGCAAGAATACTGGAGTGGGTTGCCATTTCCTTCTCCAGGGGATCTTCCCGACTTAGGGATCGAACCTGTGTCTCTTACATCTCCTACATTACATTGGCAGGCAGGTTCTTTAGCATTAGCACTCTAGGAAACCCCGTATATTTTGGCCACACCATGTTGTATGTGGGATCTCAGTTCCTCGACCAGGTATGGAACCTGCGTCCCCTGCATTGGAAGTGCGGAGTCGTAACCATCAGACTGCCAGGAAAGCCCCTATCCTAGTGAGTATTAAAGGACCAGAGCCTTTATTATTTTTGCAGGTTTCATAGTACATTCAAACACAGGCTCAAGGGAAAAGTTTCAGGTAGATCCAAAGTACTGAGAGATGGGTGGGTCTACCTCTGCACTTCTTTTTTAAAAACCAACTTCACTTCTGGATAGGGAAATATTTTTAATGATTTCTCATTTAATGGAGAGGATCAAAGATGGAAAGTAATTTGCAGGGCACAGATTTAGGTCTCTTGATTTTTAAGCCACAACACTATGCTTATTGTCACACATTTCTTCCTTTGCGTGACAAAGTAAGACATTCAGAACTGCAATATGCCTTTTGAGGCTGCAGTTCGATTCCACATTATTTATCTCACTACCTACTTTCCAGGCAGATATCCAGTTTTGCCCCCAAATTTCAAGCCTATTAATGGTAGTGCTGTGTTCAGTTATAATCCATTGTTTTAGGCTGGTTATTAATAAAAGTGAAGACGAAAATTAGCTTCATTTTACCCTAAACTTATATTCTTGCGATTCTTTTAAATCCATTGTCCAAAGGGGATAAGGAGACAATTCCTGTGACAGAAACAACTCCAGCATGATAGCTTTTCATTCTTAAGGCATCAGAAATATTCTGGTCCTGCAAACACAATGTGCTTTGCCTCTTTAATACACTATTATTGGCAACCCATTCCCAATATAGATAAGGACATGTTCATGTTGCTTTCAGAACTTATGCAGTTACCCAGTATATTTCAATATTGAAGATACTACTGCATTCAATTTCCTTTCTGACATTCTTTGAGGAAAAATGACAATAGGAAAAAAAACCAAGTTTGTTTTAATTCCCCAAACATGGATCCACATGATACAATTCATGATTTGTAGCATTCTGTTTGGTCTGATACCACAGAAGTTTTTAATAATTATCTTTATCTCTTGGTAGATACCATGATCGATTATTATCTTACAGCACACACAGCAAAGCTTCTCTAATATTCAAAACCAGACAGTACGGATTAGATTGTAAGTTGTAAATTAATCAGAACTGCCCACAAATTTCATACCCTTTCTGAACTCCTAACATGTTTTGCTAGGGAAATAGGTATGTGTTTGTAACCCAAGATCAAAGAGGCATCTGAAAACTTAAAGGGGGTCTTGACTGTAGAATCTGCCACTAGACCCACTGAGAAAGCCAACAGCTTAGATGTGGTCTCACGAGATGTAATAAATCAAAAATTACTCCCAGTTTCAAAGAAAAAAATTGTCATAGTCCTTGCAAGACAAAACTGAAAAGAATGCTTCTTTTAGGTGTTAGACATTAATGGTGCCGGTTATAGAAACTTACTTACAAAGTAAGAGAATTGACGCAACTCACCAGATCAGTTGCGTTGATCTTTTCCTTCAAAACTTACTGAATACCTTGAAACAAAGACCACCAGATGTTCTATATCTTCCTTTGGTGAAGATATCAGCACGGATTTTTAGACACTAACAAATTCTGTGATATCCAAGTGACCATCAACTATCAGTACTGTGATTTCAGGGGTTCCGGCTTTGTTAACAAGACAGGCCAATTTTTTGGATGAGGAGATAGAAATAGATGAATGATCTAGATAAAAGGTAATTTGCTAGTCAGAAGAGGTGGATATGACAAGAAGACTCAGAATTTAATTCTTTTTTCTTAATGTATAGTTTTTGAGAATTTGTTAAGTACTATTATTATTATTATTTTTGGCCATGAGACAAGGCTTGTGGGATCTTAGTTCCTTGATTAAGGATTGAACTCAGGCCCTTGGCAGTGAAAAGCACGCAGTCCTAACCACTGGACCACCAGGGCATTCCCAATATAATTTGTTAATTCTTAATCAAAAGGAAAGGGGCATACCTACTGGGTACCTACTCATATAACATGAGTAAGACTATCTTTATCTTAATGACCTAACTATATGTATACGTATGTATGTGTGTGTCATCACACACATCATCATCACAAATGCAAACTATTGGGAGCAGCAATTCAGGCATTCTCAAGTGTTGAGAATTCAACCAATGAAGAGCTGTTATCCCTGTCTGGAAGAATAATGGGTTAACAGTTTTCAGGTAAAGTTACATTGAGGCGAGAGTTTTCCAGATATAGAAAGATGGGTAACCAAGGCAGAGGAAATGGTAGGGAAAAAGGTACAAAATTCCAAAAGTACAAGGCATACTTGGGTCTCTGATTTATTTGGCTAGACTCAAAGGCTCTGGGAGGAGAGTAGCCAAAGATGCATCTGACAGGGAGATTAGGGTCAGAGTTCAATGATATCTGTTCTATCACAAGCTAAGAAGTTTGGACTTTATACTGTAGGCAGTGGGGGAGGCACTAAAAGTTTTTAAGCCAAGGATGACATGGCTATAGTAAGGTTTTGAAATGGTAATTCCAGAAGCTTGTAAAATACTGGTTTTAATCTGGGTGAACACAGGAATCATCAGGGAAGCTTTTTGTGCTGAGATACTCAAGCTGTACCTTCAGTTTGGTGAATCTGAATCTTCAGGGGCAAGAGCATTCTTTCTAATGCACACCCCCATTAAAAAATCAGTTATGTGAAGAGGTTTGAAAGGTGAAGGAATGGAAGCTGGGACCTCAAAGAAGAGGTTATGGCAACTGTCCAGATCAGTGATTACAAGGGTGGACACTGGTAGTTAAGATGGAGAAGAGACAGAGAGAAAACATTGTGGAGGTAATATAGATAAGATGTGGTGACAGATTAAGTGCATGTGGTCAGTGAATAAGGAATAACTGAGATTTTTACCTTGACTACTGGGTGGATAGTGGTATCCAAACTAGGGATCACAAGAGTAGGAAACAGGATTTGGTATTGGACTGGTGGGGTAGAGAGAATGAGCAGGAAGCTAAAGATGAGTAGATTTCAGTGGTGAAGTTGTTGAATCTGAAGTGGCATTGTTAAGTATAGGTAAATGATATCTTACAAGCAGTCAGAAATAGGAGAATGGAACCCATGTGAAAATGTCAAGTTTGAAAACATTTGAGTATCATCATTTAAACTGTAGCTGTTCATTTGAGTACTCTGATCATTATAAAGGTACATTTTATTCTTTTAGGTGGAACAGGATAAGTTTGGGGAAATATCCAGTAATAGGGGGGCTTGGATAACAAGTATAGAGCTTCTGGTTACTGGTTAGACAAAACTCCTACTAGAAAGTAAAAATTTAACTTACTGTATAAGTCCGTTTTTTATGTTACTTCTCCTATGACCAGACCACTCCAGTTCATTCTGGTGGATACTGTGGAATGTTGACTAGCTTGAAATTAAAATTACTATAGAATCTCTTGTAAGATTTTTAAAGCCAGGAATAGATGAAGAATAGCTCATCGTGCCTTTAAAATCTTCCAGGACAAATTATATATAACTGTGTATTTCTTTCTTTATCAAATATTTGTTGTGTCTCTACAAAGTGGTAGGTACTGTGCCAACTGTGGGGATAAAAATTAAAAGGACAAAAACTTAAGTCTTACAAAGAATAAAAATACAGAAAAAATAATTACAATATAATGCAATAAGTATTTAATAAAAGTAAGAAAAACTGCAACATGCTATGGGGAAATACTGAGATCACTTCACCTCATAAATAAAATTTCAGTGTACTAAAGAACTAAGTATAAATGTTTACATAAATCAGAGGCAAACATACAGGTCCATGGATAGAGAGGATTTTCTAAGTTAAAAGCAATGGAAAAATTAGGAAGAAAAAGACGGATGAATTCTAATGACTAGACTGGTTCCAAATAGGAAAAGGAGTACATCAAGGCTGTATAAGGTCACCCTGTTTATTTAACTTATATGCAGAGTACATCATGAGAAACACTGGACTGGAAGAAACACAAGCTGGAATCAAGATTGCCGGGAGAAATATCAATAACCTCAGATATGCAGATGATGACACCACCCTTATGGCAGAAAGTAAAGAGGAACTAAAAAGCCTCTTGATGAAAGTGAAAGTGGAGAGTGAAAAAGTTGGCTTAAAGCTCAACATTCAGAAAACGAAGATCATGGAAACAGTGGAAACAGTGTCAGACTTTATTTTTTGGGGCTCCAAAATCACTACAGATGGTGACTGCAGCCATGAAATTAAAAGACGCTTACTCCTTGGAAGGAAAGTTATGACCAACCTAGATAGCATATTCAAAAGCAGAGACATTACTTTGCCAACAAAGGTTCATCTAGTCAAGGCTATGGTTTTTCCTGTGGCCATGTATCGATGTGAGAGTTGCACTGTGAAGAAGGCTGAGCGCCGAAGAATTGATGCTTTTGAACTGTGGTGTTGGAGAAGACTCTTGAGAGTCCCTTGGACTGCAAGGAGATCCAACCAGTCCATTCTGAAGGAGATCAGCCCTGGGATTTCTTTGGAAGGAATGACACTAAAGCTGAAACTCCAGTACTTTGGCCACCTCATGTGAAGAGTTGACTCATTGGAAAAGACTCTGATGCTGGGAGGGATTGGGCGCAGGAGGAGAAGGGGACAACAGAGGATGAGATGGCTGGATGGCATCACTGACTCGATGGACATGAGTCTGAGTGGACTCCGGGAGTTGGTGATGGATAGGGAGGCCTGGCGTGCTGCAATTCATGGGGTCGCAAAGAGTCGGACACGACTGAGTGACTGAACTGAACTGAAAAAGTCATTTGGGGAACTATTTCAATAAATGTGACAGAGCAAGAATTAACAGCCTTAACATACAAGGGATTCATACAAACTGATAAAACTATTAAGACTTCAATCAGACAAATGGTCAAAGTGAAAACACACCATTAAAAAGAAGAAACACAAATAACAATATAATACTTTACGAAAAGCAAAGAAATTTGCTAACATCACAGACCATTTTCCCTTGTAAAAAATAACAATATTTTTAAAATTGAAGGTAATCTTAAAGCTAGAGAGGATTTTATAACAAGGCCCTTAACTGACTATTTCAGGCAAAAGTAAAAGTACAAAATTAAGCAAAAGTTCTATAAAGTAATTTGACAATATGCCCATCAAAGATCTTTTAAAAAGTTCAAACATTTTGACTCCTAATTCCCTTTCTAGGAATATATTCCAAGGAATTAATCAGAAATGTAAAGATAATTTTACATTTAAAAATATTTAGTAAAATATTTATAACAGAATAATTCTGGAAGAAATCTAAAGTATTCAAAAATGAGGGAAAGGAAAAGTAAACTACGGTATATCAATAAATATAGTATATTATGCTAGCATTAAAAAATAATCCTTATGAAGAGCCTTCCAGTTAAAAGAGAAATAGCTTAACATGTAAGAGGTAAAAAGAAGGGTAACATAACTATTATACTAGCTAACAATTATTGAACGTTTGATATGCATCTATTAGACAGTGGTTAGGACTTTAAAATATTATTTTATCTTTACAATAATCCTATAAAATAAGATAAAATTATTTATACATATATACACCTGGTCTTAGCTAAGTAATATGATGTGTAAAGCTAAATATTTGTAGGAAATACGTCAAAATGTTAAGGAAAGTAGAATTATGGGCATTATTTTTCTTGCCTATTTATACTTTCCTGTCCTCCTCCAGTTTTTCAAGTTTAATTTTTTTCTGATTTTCAGAGAAAAACATGCTTAATATTTTAAATACATATATTAAAAAAAATAGAAAGAAAACTTACTATACCAAAGTCAACTTTTCTAAAGTGAGGTTGTACTGTTTCTGTTATCACTAAGAAAGCAAACTGCAAAGGAAAGTCTTTTACAAACCTAGACAGAACTTTGAGACTGTTAGTAGAAAAAAGACCTGTTAAACCGTTTGAACTGATCCAAACTTCCACAACCCCCCAAGATTCCTACCACCACATTCCCAAAAAAGAAAGGAAATAAAACATTTTAGATCCGTCTACATTATCTCCTCTACTAAACTGCAGGAAATGTACATGGATTTTTATCACTGTATTACAAGCACCTGGCATACTGTGATACACAGATTAGGCTTTCAGGAAATATTTGATCATGAGTCAGCATGACGTCGTGTGCAGAATGTGTAAGAAGTAACCTTTCTGTTATATTTAGCTGCGGTGAGACTCTTCTCCGAGAATGGAATAACGACATTTTTAGCTGTTATATTCGGTAGGTATGCTTGTAGCTATAGCACGCTTTCATCTGTGATTTCGTAATGGAATCAACACAGTGGAGAATGCCTTTCATAACAATAGTAATACTGAGTGCTTCATACATGCCAGATTCAGTTCTAACATTCCCCATGGATTCGCTCATAGAAACCTCACAACCACCAAGGAGGCAGATCCTATTATTACTTTTATTTTACGGATGGAGACAGGAAGGCACAGAGAGAAGTAATGCACCTGAGGTCACAGCCAAATCAGGCGGCAGAAGCAGGGTCTTAAACCACGGCGGCCTGGCTCTTGGGTCTGTGTTCTTGATCATTACGGTGCAGTGGCTCTACTACCCTTGCTCCAGTTTTAGAAAAACTTACAACTGTTTGGTCTACAAATTAAAACCAACTGCATGGGGACTTCCTGTGGTCCAGTGGTTAAGACTCTGTGCGCTCCGTGCAGGGGGCCCGAGTTCAATCCCTGGTTGGAGAACTAGATCCTACACGCTGCAACTGGGGTGCACACCCAGCTAAAAAGATCTCAAGTGCTGCAACAAAGATCAAAGATGCCACGTGTTGCTGTTAAGACCCAGTGCAGTCAAAGAATCAAATAAATAAAAGTAAATATATATATATAAAATAAAACCAATAGCATGATGTTAGATCATAGCTCTTGTTAAGTCGCTTCTATAGGAAAGATAAAATGATAATAGTCCTAGGGTATGGTTTTGGGTGATTTATTCTTTCCCCTTAGAACTCTACATTACAAATGCTTCTCAAACTATTTGGTTGCAGTTTTAGCCACCTCTAGGCTGTTTCAGTGTTCTTGCTTTGAGAATCCCAGGGACAGGGGAGCCTGGTGGGCTGCCGTCTATGGGGTCGCACAGGGTCGGACACGACTGAAGCGACTTAGCAGCAGCAGCAGCAGGCTGTTCCAAGGAAGACTAGGTAAGCTCATATGAACGGTTTCCTTCAAAAACATCTCTAATTTATTAAAATGACTTTCAAATCTAACCTTAATTTCAAAGATCTTTTGGAATCTTTGTCTCAGCCTAACAAAATAAATGCATTTAGTGAAGAAGTTACTTATTATATCAGCCAGACTACTGACTTAAAAAAAAAAACCAAAAAACTAATACCTGGCTTCAGACCAAAACTGAGTGTGATTACTTGCTTTTATTTTCTAAGTTGACTGAGATTCAGGGGTAAACAATTTCCAGATAATACTCTCTAATCAAGGATGTGAAAACACAATACTGTTGTTTAAGCACAATTTCTACTTAAAAATCGTGAGTGAGTCAAGGGGTATGTGGGTTTCCCAAGTGGCATTACTGGTAAAGAACCCACCTGCCAATGCAGGAGATGTAAGAGACTGCAGCTTCATCTCTGGGTCAGGAAGATCCCCTGGAGGAGGACATGGCAACCCACTCCAGTCCTTGGAGAATCCCAAGGACAGTGGAGCCTGGCGGGCTATAGTCTATGGGGTTGCAAAGAGTTGGATAGGACTGAAGTGACTTAATGTGCACACGCGAAGCGGTACATGAAGAAAGCCAAGTCTGAAGCCTGCAAGGACGAGTGACACCTTGGGTACTTGTCATTTTCTGTAGGCCCTCTGTGTACCTCTTCTTTAGGAAGTCACCCAGACAGATACTTATCCCTGCACTATACTTTTAAAAGCATTTGCTCATTATCTTGCTGTTCCTCCCAGAATATTTTTAATTGCAGAGGTCCCGCAATTCCCTTTGCCTTGACAGTCAACTGCCAACCATGCATGTGGGGACTTTTTACCAGATTTTTTGGTCTGTTCATTACTGTTACTGCATTTTATTGTGCTATCTCCCACAACAATGCTTTACATAGGAACTCAACCATTTTTAGTTCAGTACATTTAATCACTTATTATAATTTTTGTAGCCAGCTATTTTGCCCTCAACCCTGGACACTTGTGTTGTTTTTGAAATTATCTTTCTTACTCACTGTAATCATACTCTTCTCATCTTTAAGTTTATACAGCAGATTCCACCATACATTAAGACAAATTCAAAATCCACACTGTAAACTACTTCATTCTTTTCTCCATCAAATTACACTTCCCTCTACATCTTTCAAGCAAGTTGTCTATTTGCTTCTTCTAAGCCCCCGCTTTCAAATTTTCTCTAGGTACCTACCCTGGAATGTCTTTCTTCACAGACTTGCCAAAATCACACTTAAAAAAAAATTTTTTTTAATGTAATGAATTGATTTGGCTGTGCCAGGTCTCAGTTGCGGCATGTGGGACCTAGCTCCCTGAGTAGGGTTTGAACCCAGACTCCCTGCATTCGGACTGTGGTGTCTTTGCCTCTGAACCACGAAGGAAGTCCTCTTTCTCACTTTTTTAATGAGAGAAATGGCTCCTGAAATTTTAGTATCTCCATAAAGCCCTTCTGATTACTACAAACTCCATTTAAATAAACAAAGGTCACATCAGTACACAAACAAAAATCCATAGCAATATTAGGGGCTTTGAGAAAAAAACAAAAGCAAGTGAACACTGTCCCTGCCCACAAGAAGTTTATATTCCAATTAGTCTTCATGCTAAGTGAAGTCGCTCAGTCGTGTCCAACTCTTTGTGATCCCATGGACTGTAGTCTTCCAGGCTTCTTTGTCCATGGGATTTTCCAGGCGAGAATACTGGAGTGGTTGCCATTTCCTTCTCCAGGGGATCTTCCTGACCCACGGATTGAACCCAGGTCTCCTGCATTGCAGGCAGACGCTTTACCCTCTGAGCCACCAGGAAAGTCTTCATACTAGTCTTCACAATAATAGACATTTATATTTTAGTTTAACATATTACAATTTTTAGGTCAAATCTAATTTGATAATCATTCGCAATAAAAAATGTGTAAAATAATTCATAACAAGACTTCAATGTAATTATTTTAAATAATTCACCACAGATCAGGACAGCAAAAGAATATTAAAAATCCCACAAAGGGGGATTCCCTGGCAGTCCAGTCAGTCCAGTGTTTAGGACTCTGCACTCTCACTGCTGAGGATGGGCAATTCAATTCCTGCTTGGGGAACTAAGATCCTGGAAGCTGTGTGGCACGGACAAAAAAATAGCAAAAAAATTAATAATTCAGAAAAGGTTATTGAATACACTTATTTTTAAAAAATACCATGAAGTTAACAGTTGCAAGATTTGCTGTATATTTTGCATATATTTCCTTTCAGAACGCCACAGAGAGTTGGGAGGGAAGGGGTGATGCACTATGAACATTTACTAAGTACGAGCATTAGCAGTGAGCTAGGTCCTCAGATACACTATTGGAATTCATGCTACTATTCATGATGGATTCTTATTTTAAAAATAAAAAGAGAAAGGTTAACAAGGATAATTAACATGCTTAAGGTCACAAACCTATGAAATGAGAGTACCAGCCCTGGAACCCAGTTTTACCTGGTTCTAATGCCACCGCAAAGAGTTGGACACGACTGAGCGACTGGACTGAACTGAATGCCACCAACCAGATCAAATCCACAGATTCACCATCCTAACCCGGGCATCTCTCTACTGCCCACATGAATTTTTCAGATTAGAGTTCTCAGGGAAGAATAAATCCCCTCTGTTACTCTCTCTAAAAGCATCCTGCCTTGAGACAACGTTTATGACAAGTGCAGATCATTTTTAACCTCCTTAAAGGGTGTGATATTTTGGTCTTTATTTATGCCTATGTACCAGACCAACTGGGCTTCTCTGATGGCTCAGCAGTAAAGAATCCACCTACAACACAGGAGATGTGGGTTCAATCCCTGGGTCGGGAAGATCCCCTGGAAGAGGAAATGGCAGAGCTAGAACAAGATTCTTGGCTTCCTTTGGGTATTCTTGCCTGAAAAAAATCCCATGGACAGAGGAGCTTGGCGGGCTACTGTCCAAAGGTTCACAAAGTCAGACACTTGGACTGAGCATACATACACCAGACCAACCGTCTCCTTTACTCCACTAGGTCCCAAGGTTATCCGCCAAAGCAAAGAGGTTAAAAAAGCCAATGGAACTACCTTTGGGAAAACTATTAGAAAATAACCATATGATACTATAAGCATAGTATAGATATTATGTTACATATTTACAGTGAGGTTTCTCTGACTTCTAGGGAAGAACATTTTACTTTATTGGTTATTGACAATTAATTAACCAAAAGAAAAAACTTAAAATTTCCAAAATCAACTTCTAATCTAAACACACTGCAACTAATCCATTAATGTCAAAAAGACCTAGCAATAGACACACATGCCTCCTATTTCTGGCAGCTCAACACAGCCATTTGTGGTATAAGACTTAGAATGAAGTATTTCTCAGGAAGGAAAGGTTCACCACAAACACATTCTTATACAGAATTTTCACCACTAGACAGCATGCTAGGTATCTTCAGAGATACCCAGAGGAAGCCAAGTATCTTGTTCTAGTTCTGGGAAAGGATAGAATTATAAAATGAAGCAATAATTAGCAAACTATTGCTTAGCTTAATATGCTTATACTGAAAAAGTAGGCAAAAGGTCTTAGAAATGAGATAATTAAATCATCGAGACTGTAGCCCACTGGGCTCCTCTGTATATGGAATTCTCCAGGCAAGAATACTGGAGTGGGTTGCCATTCCCTTCTTCAGGGGATCTTCCTGACCCAGGGATCGAACCCAGGTCTCCTGCATTGCAGGCAGATTCTTTACCATCTGAGCCACTAGAGAAGCCTCAGAAAAATACTATTTTATTTAAAAACCTTTCCACAATGAATCTCTGAATCTTTCCTTCTTTATTCTCCTTGTTCACTAAACTTAGGAAGTTGGCTGTACTTTTTAGATGTCAACTCATGTATTTCTAGAAAGATGAGAAAAGAAGACAACTTAAATACTTTAACAAGTTACTGTTCACAGAGAGGTCAATGAAATGCATGATGCAATCTCATTTCCTGACCCATTCATATGCTCATTACTGAAACCTGTTTTTAAAAATGGAAACATACATATTATGGAAGAAAGGCTGACTCTTAATTATATTTTTGCAATTAACCAGGTGAGAAAAGATACAATGGGTTTCCCTTCTTTAAAATAACTGGTTGGGAAGTTCCAGAGGCTTTAGCATCCTGCCTAAAATAAACAAAATCATCATCAGCCCAGCAGCTCAAGCAGCAAAAACATAAAGGCAAGGAAAAGCTATCAAACCTTTACGTTCTGTAGCAAACGCTTCTTCTTTCTCTATGGATCTGGCATCTAATGCATTGCACTGCTGTTGTCTCTAAGGAAACAGAACAATCACATGACGAAGAATCTTATCTACAAGGTAGTTTATCCCACAGAGCATTTTGGGAAAAAGCAGGTACAAGAGAACAATTCATTAGAAGGCGAGCACACGTCTGCACTCTGTCAGCAAGTCCATCAAGCAGTTGAATGCAGCCTGTTACAGGAAGGCAGATGCAGTGCAAGAGCAGGCACCACTCCTTAGATGCTTCAACATGAAATACACTCCCCTGCAACAGCATCCAAGTTCTGCTGCAAACCAGTGACCTAATTAACGCAGTCGACGATTCCATTCTGATGGGGATATTAAGGAGCACCCCCTTACCTCTTTTCTTAAGGCCTCTCCTAATTGCCAACTGCTTGATAAGAAAGCAGCTGGCAGTAGTGTGTCTGCCAAGCCATCTAGGTAGGTAGCAATTGGGAGGTAGGAAGAACTAGCAAGGCTTAATTTTGTTTTGTTTTGTTGAAGAGGAGTTCATGGAAACATAAGCAGAAAGAGAAAAAAAAAAAGCAGAACCATGGTGTCTACCTACCCCTGAGATCCAAAGAGCTCTTTACTTCATAAGGGCGTATCATCAGAGGGCAGCTGAAAGAGAAGGGCTGAGCAGTGGGCTGTCAGGCACACCTCCAGCAGGGCGCTCACGTGATGAGCATGTCCCTGACACTCACGGTCATCCTGCGGCCTCTTTTTCTACTTCATCTACTCAACAGCTCATAAATCTATCTGTTCCTGGTCTCCATCTCCACTGGTATTATCACCTTTCAGCATGCATTTGGTTAGTGTAACTCAAATACTGTAAAGGTTTTCCTATTAGTTCACCAGTGTCCAGAGAACTTCTAAGCTGTTGCTCATTGGATTTCTCATGGTTAAAATTACTTCCCCAAGCATAGCTCTCATACCATTCGGCCACAGATCATCAAGCCTCTACTAGTCTCCCAAGTTAGGACAAATACCTTCCTCTCTACACTCACTACCCAGACACTACAGCCTAAGTCTCCTAACCCATCTTCATTTTCATGACTTCCCTAAACTTCCTAGGTGTTCTGGACAAATATGCTACTTCATTCAAACACAGGGCCTGAACTTTTCTGCCACAGTAAAACAAAAGTAAGACAAAATTGTAAAAGATACTCAAGGATTTACACTAAAAACAGAGTAAGTCAGAATGAAAGCCAGACTAACAACCTAGGTGCCTCGGAAAGAACTCTATCATTTGAGATGAATGAAGAGGCCAGAAAAGGCAACCCAACAAATCAGACCATGAGCCGGTTGACATCAACGTTTTGATATCAATAATAAAATTCTAAAGAAAAAAATAAATCCAAGTGTTCAAATGCTTGGCATAGAAATATAATAAAAACAAAACAGCAATGGAAAACACCTTTCAAAGCTGTGAGTTGTGAGGACAAACAAGGGGCATGAGAGCACAGAAAGTGAAGGGCAGTGTGAACAACAATGGATAAAATTAATTTCTGGAGGGAGAAAAGGGATTACAGAATACCAGAGACGGAAATGCCTTCGTTTTATAATAAAAACACAACAAAGGGGAAGAGGCAGCAGACAGTGGGAAGAACACAAATGTGGGAGAACCGGGTTCAGCATCCAGTTCTGGTACTAAGCAGATGAAGTGACCCCTCTGACTCTGGACTATGCAGCCCTTTGGGCCTCAGCTAATCAGTCTGTGAAATGAAGGAGGCTGGTTCTACAACAGTGGTTTTCACATGTGTTCCCTGGGCATCAAAGGATTCCATGAGGTGCTTCAGTAAACCAATGAGGAGAGCACGGGGATTAGGTGTCAACCTCATCCCTGACACCTCAGTTGGTAAAGAATCCTCCTGCAATGCTGGAGACACCAGTTCAATTCCTGCATCGGGAAGATTCGCTGGAGAAGGGATAGGCTACCCACTCCAGGATTCTTTGGGTTCCCTTGTGGTTCAGCTGGTAAAGAATCTGCCTGCAATGCTGGAGACACCAGTTCAATTCCTGCATCGGGAAGATTCGCTGGAGAAGGGATAGGCTACCCACTCCAGGATTCTTTGGGTTCCCTTGTGGTTCAGCTGGTAAAGAATCTGCCTGCAATCTGGGAGACCCAGGTTCAATCCCTGGGTTGGGAAGATCCCCTGGAGAAGGGAAAGTCTACCACTCCAGTATTCTGGCCTAGAGAATTCCATGGACTATACAGTCCATGGGGTCACAAAAAGTCAGACATGACTGAGTGACTTTCCACTCACTCACTCATTTCAACATCAGCGGGTCCACTTCTGTTCTCCATGGGAGTTCATATAAACAAAATGTCCCAATGTTGATTTTTTTTTTCCTTTTAATTTTCTCTTCATGTGACTTTGCTTTTTTAAAGAATAATTTTAGGAAATTTACTTATGTATGTATTTTGGGCTGTGTTGGGTCTTCACTCCTGCGAGGGCTTTCCTCTAGCTGTGGGAAGCTGGGGCTGCTCTCTAGTTGCGGTGTGAAGGCTTCTCATTGCAGTGGCTTCTCTTGCCGTGGAGCACCGGCTCTAGCATGCAAAGCTTTCAGTAGCTGCGGCAGATGTGCTCAGTAGGCGCGGCTCCTGGGCTCTAGAGCACAGGCTCTGTGGCATGTGGGATCTTCCCAGATCAGGAGTCAAACCCGGGTCTAATGCATTGGCAGGTGGATTCTTTACTGCTGAGCCACCAGGGAAGCCTTCAATGTTGTTCTAAAAAAATTGAAAACCCCTTTTCTGATTACAAAATTTAAAAGAGAAGCCTCTTCTGTACTCACTCATAGTATCCTGTTCTTTTCTTGTAGAGTCCCTGTCGCGATTCGCAATTACTCTTCAGCATTTTTTGTCTGGCCTCACTCAAGAGGCTGTAAACTTCCTGAGAGCTGGGCTCATAGGGTTTATTCCATCTCTTTGTTCACACTGCGCACCTCACATATGACTGGCACATAGTGGATGAAAAAAAGAAAGTGAAAGTGAAGTTGTGCAGTCGTGTCTGACTCTTTGCGACCCCATGGACTGTAGCCTACCAGGCTCCTCCGTCCATGGGATTTTCCAGGCAAGAGTAGTGGAGTGGGTTGCCATTTCCTTCTCCAGGAGATCTTCCCAATCCAGGGATTGAACCTAGGTCTCCTGCATTGTAGGCAGACGCTTTACCGTCTGAGCCACCAGGGAGGTCATAGTGGGTGAACAACCAACATTTGTCAATAATGAACTTATTTTTATGATTTTATGATTCTATTTTTCATTCCAATCTACTTGAAACAATGTGTTAGCTAAATCCAGAAGTACAAATTGGTGAAAGGCTCACCTGAACTGAATTCAAATGGAAAAGATGTCCAGCTAAGGAAGTCAAAGAAGGATAGCTAACAGGCCATTTGGGATGGTAAAAATTCTTGAGTGGGAGGAGTAATGATGAGTAAATAATGTTCTCAGGCATTTACCTGGGTATAGGAAAACAGGAGTCTTTCTCATATGTACTAAATGCATCAGATCAACTCTGCCTGTTAAATCAGCCTTGGTATTTAATTTCTGGGCCAAGAGAATCTGAAGGTAATTTTAAATGCCCTAATACATTAGGGAGTTTGCCAGGGGAATAAAGAACCACACGCCACTCATTAAATGTGTATCAAAGTCTCTGCTGAAAAGGCCATACAGAGACCTTTGGAGACAGTGCTATGACAGTGAATTATAAAGCAGCTGAAGGTGTAGTGTAGGGATTTCTGGTTCAAATTGGTAGACTGAGCACATTTTGGGAGCTCACCGTTCCGTACCAAAGAAAAATGATTTAAAGATATAAAAGTTAATTGATGCATGCATAGCTAGAATCAAAATTTTTTTAAAAAGGGAAATTTTCCTTAAATCTAAAAAAAAAAAATGAAGACACATCACCCAAGGAAGAAAATAAACAAGAAGCCACTGTGGTGAGCAAGGCTGTGCTAAACTGCCACCAGCCACACACAGGACTGCAGGCCACCTCTGAGGAGGCTGGAAGAACTCAATCAAAACCTGCTCCCACACTGCACCCCCCAAAAAAACAGACAAAACACAGCATCTCAAAAAGGTCTTTAAAATGAGTACGTTTAATATCCTCATTTTAAAAAATGAAAATCATAATTACTGAGATTAAAAAAAATGCACAGATAGGCTGAACATAAGCCTGAATACAGCTAAAGGCTGACAGTACCTTTTTTTTTTTCAAGTCAAGAAAGATGAGAGCTGAACTTTCCTGGTGGTGCAGTGGTAAAGAATCTGCTTGCCAATGTACAAGACACGGGTTTGATCCCTGGTCTGGGAAGATTCCACGTGCTGTGAGGCAACTAAGCCTGTGTGCTACAACTACTGAGCCCGTGGTGCCCTAGAGTCCATGCCCCGCAACAAGAGAAGCCACAGACCTCAACTAGGGAGTAGACCCCGCTCACTGCAACTAGAGAAAGCCATGCACAGCAGCGAAGACCCAGTGCAGCCACAAACAAATGCACTAAAAAAAAAAGAAGAAAGAAACATGAGAGCTAAATCCAGTTTTAAAGTCTGTACTCTTGAGTTCCAGAGAGATCAGAGGGAATGGAGGAGAGGCAACAATCTCTAACACAGAAAATGGCTGAGAATTTTTCAGACTCAAAGAAAGACATGAACCTCTAGAGAGTAAGAATTCTCTGCGTAGTAAAACAAATAGAAATAAACTTCTTAAAAAAGTTTTTAATCCAGGCAAATTAGAGTGGAACGTCAGATTACCCATGTTATTTTAAAAAAACTGTATAAGTGACTAGAGAAATATGAGAGTTTCAATAAAAAGGAAGGAGAGTCAGATTGAGATCAAAACTGGTTACAAGACAATAGAGGAATGATATCTTCAAAGGATGAAGGGAAAACATTCCTCGGCTAGATTTTAAACCCAAATTATCATTCAATAGTGAAGGTGTGCCACAACAACTAGAGAAAAAGAAATGAAAAGATCTGAACTGTAAAAGAAGTAAAACTATCTCTATTTGCAGATGACATGATCTCATATATAGAAAACCTTAAAGAATTTACACCCCCCAAAAACTATTCAGTTTAGTTCAGTTCAGTCGCTCAGTCGTGTCCAACTCTTTGCGACCCCATGAACCGCAGCACGCCAGGCCTCCCTGTCCATGACCAACTCCTGGAGTTTACCCAAACTCATGTCCACTGAGTCGGTGATGTCATCCAACAGTCTCATCCTCTGTCCTTCCCTTCTCCTCCTGCCCTCAATCTTTCCCAGCATCAGGGTCTTTTCAAATGAGTCGGCTCTTCACATCAGGTGGCCAAAGTATTGGAGTTTCAGCTTCAACATCAGTCCTTCCAATGAACACACAGGACTGATCTCCTTTAGGATGGACTGGTTGGATCTCCTTCCAGTCCAAGGGACTCTCAAGAGTCTTCTCCAACACCACAGTTCAAAAGCATCAATTCTTCTGTGCTCAGCTTTCTTTATAGTCCTACTCTCACATCCATACATGACCACTGGGAAAACCATAGCCTTGATTAGAAAGACCTTTGTGGACAAAGTAATGTCTCTGCTTTTTAATATGCTGTCTAGGTTGGTCATAACTTCCTTCTAAAGTGTAAGCATCTTTTAATTTCATGGCTGCAATCACCATCTGCAGTGATTTTGGAGCCCCAAAAATAAAGTCAGCCACTGTTTCCACTGTTTCCCCATCTATTTGCCATGAAGTGATGATGGGACTTAGCTGATATGATGGTTTATTAGCTCTCTCTCTCTAAAACAATTATTAGAGCTAACAAACCAGCTCTAAGGAAAGTCAATATAAAAAGTCAATTCTATTTCTATATACTAGCAGTGAACAATCTGAAAATGAAATCAAGAAAATAATTTCACTAATAATAGCATGCAAAAGAATAAAATACTCAGGAATAAATTTAATCAAAGAAATGCAAAACCTATAGACTGAAAACTATAAAACATCATTGAAAGAAATTAAAGAAGATGGAAAAACATTCCAAGTTCATAGGCTGGAAGACTTAACACTGTGAAGATAGTAATTTTCCCCAAATCAAAACCACACCTCTCTTTTTTGTAGAAATGGACAAGTTGTGGCTCAGCTGGTAAAGAACCCGCCTGCCAATGCAGAAGATGCAAGAGATGCAGGTTTGATCTCTAGGTCAAGAAGATCCCTCGCAGAAGGAAATGGCAACTTGCTCCGGTGTTCTTGCCTGAGAAAAGGCAAGAACAGAGGTGCCTGGCGGGCTACAGTCCATGGGTCGCAAAGAATTGAACATAACTGAGTGCATGCGTGTGCACAGGGTTCATACGGAAATACAAGAAAGAATAGCCAAAATAACCTTCCAAAAGAACATACTTTTGGATGAACAAATAGGATACAAATTTCCTGATTTCAAACTTACTATAAACCTTTTTCAAAGTAGATTAGTTTGCTTTATGTTTGAAGGTTCAGAGATATGGATAAATTATCCGTTACTCTCTCCAATTACACAGAAATCCCTAATTAATATCTGATATTACTGGTTTTGAAAAAGTTTCTAGGTTTAAACACTGTGTAAGGATTAAACAACAGACCATGAAGGTTTCTTAGGTAGCTTTCTAACTGGTGTCTCTGTCAACACCATGAGCTCCACTTCACATCCCACACCTCTGTGTGCATGGTTTGCTGGAATCCCCAAAGGAGAAGTACAGTTGATAATGGTACTCTTACAGTTTCTCCACTCAAGGTCCTCACTGTTTCTCCTCTGAAAGTCAAAGTGACTTTCGGACATGCTCAGTCATGTCCGACTCTTTGTGACTCCATGGCCTGTAGCCTACCAGGCTCCTCCATCCATGGGATTTTCCAGGCAAAAGTACCAGAGTGGGCTGCCATTTTCTTCTTCAGGGGATCTTCCCAACCCAGGGATCGAACCTGGGTCTTCTGCATTGCAGACAGACGCTTTGCCATCTGAGCCACCAGGGAAGCCTTTCTCCTCTATTCCCATACAAATGTTCGGGAAAATGACGAATAAATGTAGTCACAGGAAGCTAAAGGATGCTGTTGTAGACAGGGAGCTGAAAGTAACTTTGATGATGTGTTATAAGGGGTTGAGAGTATTTTTCATTTCAAAGATGTTGGACCCACCAGTACTTTTTCACTTGTAACTTACTGCAGGGCACCCAGAGCAACAAGACATCTGACTTGATCCATTTAAAGGTTTGCATGTTAAGCTAGTTTTGGAGATCCTCCTTGGAAAAAGATCACCTTACATATGGGATTGCTTTTCCTGTTTTTAAAAGAGAAAAATATCAAAAGCTTACTGCCACTTCTCCTACTTTCCTATTTCTCGCCCTCTTCCACTGCCACTCTTAACATTTTAAGATCACAATAAATTACAAATATAACTTTGCTTCATTTTGATGACTCAATTTAATCCAAACTCTTTAAATACATCTCTGACATCAGTGTTTTCATCATCACTAAAGGTTCTCTGAGTCATCACACAATACTCCAGAATACATCATGGTCATTCTGTCCCAAGTGTTTATAAATAACTCCTCTGTCTAATGTTCTCAATGGAAAATGCACCACAAGCTTCTCCCATAATATTAAGCCAGCTGGCATTTCATCTATAATCACCACTTAGTACATTTTTACTTTTAAATTAAATTTAATCTTTTCTACACACATAATTAATAAGCTTGATCTAATGGGAATATGGGGGAGCACTGCACTCAGTACTAACCTGAGAATCTTTTTTAAGCACACAGAGGATGTTTAGAAAAATTGTTCAGATGTCTACATGAAATAACTCTCCCTGAGGATCAATATCATATAGGATACTACCTCTGACCAAAACTCAATAATATCAGAAAGCATCAAAATATATTCCCCAAAGTCTCATGTACTTGGAGATGTTTTTTAAAGAATTTTTTAAAAATCAATTAACTGAATCATCTAAAGAAGTAAGAAACTAGTAACAGGGTTTGACCCTTACATGTTTTTTCTTCTCTATTGGAAAGAAGGGAGGGTGGGAAGGAGGGAGGGAGGGAAGGAAAAGATATTAAAAAACAACAACAAAAAAACAACCAACAAACTCATGAATGTCCTCAAGATTTAGATAAACTGCCAATTTGACATCCCTATTTGGTGTCACAGAAACCTCAACATGTCCAAATGGAGCTCTCATTCTATTCAAACTTGTTCACCTATAGGTATCCCCATGTCCAGCCCTCTAACCATTCAGGCCAAATTGACTCCTCTCTTCCTCTCACACCCCACATCCAATGTGCCAGCAACAATTGTATCCCTACATGTTATATCAGTTCTAGATTTAAAGACAGATAACATCAATGGTAGTTCAATCAATTTCTCAAAATGAAGACACTAAATATTCATTTTCAAAATAACCTATGGAGAAGCTCTTAACAAGAATGTTTTTCTTGTAATAAACTGGACACAGGAAATGAGTGAAAAATAACAGCTGGGCTTATACAGAATTAAACATGAGGTGGTGACAGCTTGGAAGAAATGGCTAAAGAGAATAAAGAAGTCACTTACATTCCAAAAAGAATTCTACTAAAAAAGCGAAAAACCAATGACAAAGTATCTTCAATACAAATTAACAGAATATTTTCTTAAATTCAGGTTTGGAGACAATGGATTCAATTTTACCCTTAAAATGATCCCATTAAATTATCCAAAAGGGAAAAAATAAGTGAGACGAAAAAAGAAACGTCTTTTTTTTTTTCTTTTTTACTTTTTCTTGCTTTATATTTTGCTGTACTGTCCTGGAAGCAAGAACATTGAGTACAATGTTTAAGTGGTAAATGTAGACACATCTGTCTTATTTCTTATATAAATGAGCAAAGCATTCAGACATTTGCCGTTAAGGACAATGCTATCGTAGGTCTTTCCTAGAAGTCATTCATGGTGAAGATGTTTTCTTTTATTCCTCATTTTCAGAAAATTCTTATCAGGAATGAATGATGGATTTTCTCCAGTGATTTTTCTTCATTTACTGAAATGATTATATAATTTTAAATGATATTAATCTGAATTATATTGATTGCTATTTGAAGATTAAATCAGCTGGTAGTCCTAGGATAAACTCCACTTGATCATGATGTATGGTTGCATTTGCTTCATTAAAATTGTGCTCAGGATTTAAATATGTAATAATGACATATAGACTGTGGTTTCCTTTTCCTGTAATATTTTTGTCTAGTTATAGAATCAGGTAGCGATGATCTCAATGAGTTGAGAAGTAGTCTCTCCTTTTCATTTCTAAGAATTTGTGTAGAGCTGGTGTTTCTTCTTAAAACTTTGGTATAATTCACCAGTGAAATGATATAGGCCTGGAGTTTTCTTTGAAGGATGGTTTCTTAATGATCAATTCTATAAAAGATACAGGGTTATGAAGGTTGAATGAAATTTGGTAGTTTTTGTCTCTCAGAAAATTTTTCCATTTCATCTAAGCTGTTGAATTTCTTTATATAGTGATGAAGGAAATATTATGGATATCTTTTTAATTATGTAGCATCTGTAATGAGGTCACTTCTCTCATTCTTTTTTTCAAGTTTATTTATTTTTTATTGAAGGATAATTCCTTTACAGAATTTTGCTGTTCTCTGTCAAACCTCAACATGAATCAGCCATGCTGCTGCTGCTGCTAAGTCGCTTCAGTTGTGTCCTACTCTGTGCGACCCCATAGACAGCAGCCCACCAGGCTCCCCCATCCCTGGGATTCTCCAGGCAAGAAAGTGAAGAGTGAAAGTGAAGTTGCTCAGTCGTGTCCGACTCTTAGCGACCCCATGGACTACAGCCCACCAAGCTCCTCCGTCCGTGGGATTTTCCAGGCAAGAGTACTGGAGTGGGTTGCCACTGCCTTCTCTGTGACTCAGCCATAGGTATACATATATTCCCCCCCCTTTGAATATGAATCAGCCATAGGTATACATATATCCCCTCCCTTTTGAAACTCCCTCCCATCTCCCTCCCCATCCCACCCCTCTAGGTTGATACAGAGGCCCTGTTTGAGTTCCCTGAGACATACAGCAAATTCCCGATGGCTATCTATTTTACATATGGTAACGTAAGTTTCCATGTTACTCTTTCCATGCATCTCACCCTCTCCTCCCCTCTCCCCATGTCCGTAAGTCTATTCTCTATGTCTGTTTCTCCATTGCTGCCCCGTAAATTAATTCTTCAGTACCATTTTTTTAGATTCCGTATATATGTGTATAGAATATGGTATTTGTCTTTCTCTTTCTGACTCACTTCACTCTCTATAATAGGTTCTAGGCTCATCCACCTCATTAGAACTAACTCAAATGCATTCCTTTTTATGGCTCAATAATATTCCATTGTGTATATGTACCACAACTTCTTTATCCATTCATCTGTTGATGGACATCTAGGTTGCTTCTATGTTCTAGCTATTGTAAATAGTGCTGCAATGAACAATGGGATACATGTTTCTCTTTCAATTTTGGTTTCCTCAAGGTGTATGCCTAGGAGTGGGATTGCTGGGTCATATGGTGGTTTTATTCCTAGTTTTTTAAGGAATCGCCATACTGTCTTCCATAGTGGCTGTATCAATTTACATTCCCACCAACAGTGCAAGCACGTTCCTTTTCTCCACACCCTCTCCAGCATTTATTGTTTGTAGACATTTTGATGAGGGTTAAAAGAAAGGTCCTTTTAACCAAAGAGATCATGTCTTACTTTAACCTTATCTTGATCTCTAAGATTATTTTAAGTGGTAAAATAAAAACCTCTCTCCAAAAGCTAATAAAAAATTACAGATTTTTACAATCTGAGTAAACTTTAATTGCCTTCCAAAGTTTCAGTAAGATCATATCAAAGTCATGTCAGATAAACAAGTAAGGTCTGACAATGTGACCCTGAATCAGAGAGAGACAAGAAACTTCTCAAATTTAACCTAATTTAATTTTAATTCACAACTGGGCCCTGTACTCCAGAAGCACAACATATCAGTAGAGTTAGTCCCTCCAACACTGGAGTATGCTGGGTACTAAGGGTATACAATCCTAGACCTTAAGAAGTTGATGGTGTAAAGGAGGTGTTTATGATCTTCAAGAAATCCAGGTTCAATACATACTCAAGAAATCCTTATAGGAGAGAGCACTTTACTGTGTGCCCAAATGACTAATAAAATGACAAAAGCTGGAAATTTCCTGGAGGTCCAGTGGTTAAGACTCCGTGCTTCCAATGCACGGGTTCAACACTTGGTCGGGAAACTAAGACAGCCCAAAAGATAGAAAACAAAAAAGCAAAACAAAATTACACACACACAAAAAAATAAGAGCTAAAAGACCCTAAATAAGCCTGGAGAAGGAAATGGCAACCCACTCCAGTATTCTTGCCTGGGAAATCCCATGGACAGAGGAGCCTGGTGGGCCACCGTCCAGAGGGTCACAAAGAGGCAGACACGACTCAGTGACTAAACCGTTACCATGTCATACACCTGAAACTAATATTGTAAATCAACTATACCTCAATAAAATATCATGTTAAAAGAAAAAGAATCTAAGTAAGGAAAGAGATTCACATGAGTTAGCTGCCTCTGTGGTTCAAAGGTTTCATGAATGGAGCAGAATTCAAGTTTGGCCCATGGATATACAAAGTGTGGACAGTTTGGAAGGGGCAAGAAGGGCATTCAGGAAAAGGGGTTACTGGGCTAGGACATCCTCAGCCAGCTCAGAGATACGGGAAGAGATAAAAGTTTTAAAGAGTAGGAAGGAGGCCTACTTCCCTTGTGGCTTGGGAAGGAGGCCTGGCCAAAGTGGAGGTTTTATCCTGCATAATTCCACAGTAGAAGATAAGATTCAAAAGTAAGGTGGGTCCCGATTACACAGGGCCTTAAATTCCAGCTTGAGGAGTGCCGCCTTAAATCTATAGGCAGTGGAGTTTTGTAGATTTTAAAATACGGAAGTAATATGACAAAGGCATATTCAAGAAGATTGATTTATCAACTCTGTACACAGAATTGAGGTTTAAGGAGAATGGTAAAGGGCTAATTTAATAGGTGCTAAACACAGGCAGTAGTCAAAAGTGGACAAGACCTATAAAGGACCTAAGAAACATTCAAATTATCCTAAACTGCAACCAGATCACAGTATATACATTCTATTAAGAAATTCAACTCAGGGAAATAAACTTCTGAGGCTCAAAATCTGCAAGAAATTATGCTTACAAGTGTACTCCAGGTTTAGCTAGGGGAGAGATGAATCTCAAAGAAAAGCAGATTTCCCCAGTATTAATAAGAATGATTACTTTTCAAGGATTTCTTAGTAATCATAATGAATTGGAGGATCATGGCTTCCAACCCCAAAATATTGATATTATTAGCTCTAGCTCTGTAAAAACACAAGAAAAAGACCTGCCTCATCCTCACATACTGATATAATTTCTTGTATAGCCTGAATGTTTCATGAAGATCACTGCTATTAGGAAGTTGTGAGCATATACACATGCATTTGTTCATTCCACAAATAGCTATTTAAGGTCTGCTATTTGCCAGGCCCATTCTATACCCTGGAGATACGGCAGGAAACAAAATAAAGCTTTTGTTTTCAAAGCGCTTACCATCTAGTGGAGTACAGATTATAAACAGATACCAAAACGTATAATATCACATAACCGTGCCACGAGGAAACTAGAACGAGGCAACGGGAGAGAGTGATGGCGGTGCTATTGTAGAGACAGTCGGGATGAGTCTCTCTGAGGAGCTCACACTTGAGGAGAGATCTGAATGAAGTAAAGGAATGAGACATGTGAACATCAGGACGAGGAGCATTCTGAGCAAACAAAACAGCAGCTGCAAAGTATGTGAGGAACATACGTGTCATTTTCAAGCAACAACAAAACCAGAGTAAGAAAAAAGTACAGAGCCCAACGGGAAAGTGGTTGGAAATGAAGTCAAGGAGGCTGCCAGGAGCCAGAGCTTATTGGACCTTGTAGACCACTGGACAGACTTTGGCTTTTAAGTGTCATGGGAGTCACTGAAGAGACAAGGACAAACAAACAAGAACTGGGTTACACTATGCAAAGTGAAAGTGAAAGCCACTCAGTCATGTCCAACTCTTTGTGACCCCATGGACGATACACATATAGTCTATGGGATTCTCCAGGCCACAATACAGGAGTGCGTAGCCTTTCCCTTCTCCAGGGGATCTTTCCAACCCTGGGATCAAACCCAGGTCTCCTCCATTGCAGGTGGATTCTTTACCAGCTGAGCCACAAGGGAAGCCCACATTATAGAACAGGTATAATAAGAAACCAATTCATAGATACTTAGAGTTCTGAATTTCCTTTACAAACACCTAACACCCTTTCAGAAATAGGTGATTTGCACTAAACATTTACACAAAAAACTCATATCTAAAAAAACAATCTCAAAAGGATTTTTCATTAACATTAGCATTAAATCAGGAGGTAAAAGTGAATTGAACCAAAGGGACTATACCTATGGTTGTGGGCACCGTTAAGGATTTGTTAAACATATAAAGTGAGTGTGTTCTAGACAAGATTAGCCACTCAAAAGCAAACACAGAAGACAACAAAAAAAACCCCCAAAAAACCTACCAACCAACAAATAAAGGACCAGGGAGAAGAGGGGTAAGTATGGGGAGAAGGGAAACAGAAGAAGAAAACTGATCTACAGATTTAATGGACTCCTTAACAAAATCTCAGCAGGATTTTTGGTTAAAAATGACAGTTGTACCCTGAAATTTAAAAGGATCTACAATTGCAGAGACATTATTTTGCCAACAAAGGTCCGTCTAGTCAAGGCTATGGTTTTTCCAGCGGTCATGTACCGATGTGAGAGTTGGACTGTGAAGAAAGCTGAGCGCCGAAGAATTGATGCTTTTGCACTGTAGTGTTGGAGAAGACTCTTGAGAGCCCCTTGGACTTCAAGGAGGTCCAACCAGTACATCCTAAAGGCGATCAGTCCTGTGTGTTCACTGGAAGGACTGATGCTAAAGCTGAAACTCCAATACTTTGGCCACCTCATGCGAAGAGTTGACTCACTGGAAAAGACCCTGATGCTGGGAGGGATTGGGGGCAGGAGGAGAACGGGAAGACAGAGGATGAGATGGCTGGATGGAATCACCGACTCGATGGACCTGAGTTTGAGTGGATGCCAGGAGTTGGTGATGGACAGGGAGGCCTGGTGTGCTGTGATTCACAGGGTCGCAAAGAGTCGGACATGACTGAGCGACTGAACTGAACAATTGCCAAAATAATTTTGAAAAAGAGGACAATTTACACTATCCTAAATCAAAACTCACTATTAAGTTATAGCATTCAAGATCAAGTAGTACTGGCATAAAAACAGATATAATGAAATAGAACTGAGGGTCTAGAAATAAATCCTTAAATTTAGAATGAACTGATTTTGACAAAGATGCAAAGGACAGCCTTTCCACAAATAGCACTCATATAATTACCTAATTAAATGATAATTAAGTTCACATGCAAAAACGGGATTTACCTTAAATCATACACAAAAATTATTTCAAAATTAACACAAAAATGGATTAAAGACTGAAATGTAGGGTTGTTGGCTTAAAGCTCAACATTCAGAAAACTAAGATCATGGCATCTGGTCCCATCACTTCATGGCAAATAGATGGGGAAACAGTGGAAACAGTGGCTGACTTTATTTTTGGGGGCTCCAAAATCACTGCAGATGGGGACTGCAGCCATGAAATTAAAAGATGCTTACTCCTTGGAAGGAAAGTTATGACCAACCTAGGTAGCATATTAAAAAGCAAAGACATAACTTTGCCAACAAAGGTCCGTCTGGTCAAGACTATGGTTTTTCCAGTGGTCATGTATGGATGTGAGAGTTGGACGGTGAAGAAAGCTGAGCGCCAAAGAACTGATGCTTTTGAACTGTGGTGTTGGAGAAGACTCTTGACAGTCCCTTGGACTTCAAGGAGATCCAACCAGTCCATCCTAAAGGAGATCAGTCCTGGGTGTTCACTGGAAGGACTGATGCTAAAGCTGAAACTCCAATACTTTGGCACCTCATTCGAAGAGTTGACTCATTGGAAAAGACCCTGATGCTGGGAGGGATTGGGGTCAGGAGGAGAAGGGGACGACAGAGGATGAGATGGCATCACCGACTCGATGGACATGAGTTTGAGTGGACTCTGGGAGTTGGTGATGGACAGGGAGGCCTGGCGCGCTGCGATTCATGGGGTCGCAAGGAGTTGGACACGACTGAGTGACTAAACTGAACTGAACTGAAACTACAAAACTTCTAGATGAAAACATATGAGAAAATCATTGTGTTCCTGGGTTAGGCAAAGGTTTCTTAGATATGACAGAAGAATAATCCATAAAGAAAAAAATTGATAAAGTGGCTTCCCTTAAAATGAAAATGTTTGCTTTTCTAAAGATTGTTAAGGAAATGAAAAGATAAGACAGACTGGAAAAAATTACCTGCAGATTATATATCTGACAGAGAACTTGTGTCCAGTATATATAAGGAACTCTGGTTATTTATTTATTTATTTTAATTCAAGATACACTTATTTGCTGGGGACAGTGAATTCTTGCCTGGAGAATCCCAGGGACGGGGGAGCCTGGTGGGCTGCCATCTATGGGGCTGCACAGAGTCGGACACAAATGAAGCGACTTAGCAGCAGCAGCAGCATAGTGCCAGTAAAGTTGCTCAGTCGTGTCCGACTCTTTGCGATCCCATGGACTGTAGCCTCCCAGGCTCCTCCATCCATGGAATTTTCCTGGCAAGAGTACTGGAGTGGGTTGCCATTTCCTTCTCCAAGGAACTCTGAAACTCCTAAGAAGATAACAACCAACCAGTTATTAAATGAGTGAGAGAAACTGTCACAGACCAGAGGAGCCTAAGGAGGCATGGGGAATAAATGTAATGGTACCCTGGATGGAAACCTGGAACAGAAAAAGGTCATTAGGAAAAAAAAGACTAATGAAATCCCAATAAAGCATGGAATTCAATTAATAATAATAATATCAATATTGGTTCATTTGTAAAATGCTAACAGGAACTGTGCCCAGGGTATATGGGAACTTGTCCTATCTTAGCTACACTTCTGTAAATCTAAAACTACCCTAAAAAAAGATTATTTAAATCATCTTTTTAAATGGTGAAAGATATAAATAGATAATTATAGAAAGAAAATATATGAACGGTTTATTAGTATATGAAAAGGTGTTCAACATCTTTAGTCATTGGGGAAATGCAAATTAAAACCACAATAAGGTACCACAACTCACTGCCTAGGATGGCTATAAATTCAAAAGATTGACAATCTACCCAGTGCACTGGTAAGACTGTGGAGACACTGGAGCTCTCAGATATGCTGGTGGGACTGTAACAGGTACAGTCACTTTCAAAAACAGTTCAGCAGTTTCTTAAAATGTTAAACATATGCTTACCCTGTATGACCCAGCAATTCTACTCCTAGGTACCTACCCAAGAGACATATGAAAACATGTCCACACAAAGACACAGATGTTCAGAGCAGGATTATTCATGAGAGTCAAAAACTGTAAATGAGCCAAGCATCCATCAGCAGGTGAAAGGATAAATGAACATGGTACATTCATAATATAATGGAATATTTCAGTTTATACTGAAAATGTATACACACTGATACTTGCTACAATATTGATAAGCCTCAAAAATATTATGTTAAGTGAAAGAAACAAGAGACAGAAAATCACATATGATTCTGTTCATATAAAATTTCTAGAAAAGGCAAAACTGTATAAACAGGAAGTATATCAGTGGCTACCTTGGGGCTACAGGTGGCAGCTGGGATTGACTACAAACAAGTGTAAGGAAACTTTTTCAGATCATGAAAATGTTCTAAAACTGGATGGTGGTGATGGGTGCAAAACTATATCCATTTACTGAAAATCATTTAACTGTCACAGTGGGTGACTTTCATGACATGTAAATTATACCTCAATAAAATTGTTAAAAAAAAAAACAATTCAAAACCACAATATTCTATTACCTCATACCCATTGCTGCTGCTGCTGCTGCTGCTGCTGCTGCTAAGTCGCTTCAGTCGTGTCCAACTCTGTGCAACTCCATAGACGGCAACCCACCAGGCTCCCCCGTCCCTGGGATTCTCCAGGCAAGAACACTGTAGTGGGTTGCCATTGCCTTCTCCAATGCATGAAAGTGAAAAGTTAAAGTGAAGTCGCTCAGTCGTGTCTGACTCTTAGCGACCCCATGGACTGCAGCCTACCAGGCTCCTCCATCCATAGGCTAACTTTAAAAAAAAAAAAAAACTACCCAAAAAATAAGAAGTATGGATAAGGATGTGGAGAAATTGGAACCCTCATACTTTGTTCATGGGATTGTAAAATGGTACAACTACTGTGGAAAATAGTATGAAGAGGTTCCTCAAAAATTAAACACAGAATTACCACATCATCTGGCAATCCCACCTCTGGATATATAACCCAAAGAACTGAAAGCAGGGTCTCAAAGACATATTTATACACCCATCTTCACAGCATTAATCAGAACAGCCAAAAGGTAGAAGAAACCCAAATATCTGTTGGCAAAGGAATGAACAAACAAAATTTGATATTTACACACAATGGGACATTATTCAGCCTTAAAAAGGAAGGAAATCCTGACACATGTTACAACATGGATGAACCATGAGGACGTCATGCTATGTGAAATAAGACAGTCACACCAAGGCAAATATGATTCTAATTCTATGAGGTATCCAGATATCTAAGGTACTCAAATTCACAGAATTCAGAGGCTCTTGATAAAAGAGGAGTTGATGTTTAATGGATATGTTGTTTCAGATTTGCAAGTTGAGAAAGTTCTGGAGATCTGCTTCACAATAATATAAATATAGTTAACACTACTGAGCTGTGCATTGAAAAGCGGTTAAGATGGTAAATTTTATGTTACCTATATTTTACCATAATGAGAAAAAGAAAACTGATGGATTGTGCTTGGGCAATGTTAGAGTTTAAAAACAGAGGATTTTATGGCAGTACAGTGGTAAACAGAGTGAGAAAAATCCCAAGGGATGGGTGACACTGAGCAGGTCAAAGTCCCAACCACTTATAAGTGATTATTCTCGTAGGATTAAACCTTGAGTATTGCTGTATTAAATAAAGCTATTTCTCCTTACTGCATCATAATCAATCACCACATTTGCTGTTCATGTGACCATCCCTGTCTATCACACACACACAGGAAGTACACATATATATACTCACATGTGTGGGTTTGTGAGTATATGCAAGACCTTCCATCCCCAAAACACACACACACTGAGGCTCAGGCAAACACTTTATCTTATTTCCGGGACTATCTTACATGACACGTGACCCTCGGTACCAGTGCTCTCTGTGCTCCCTCTTTCTTCTCTGGAGAGAGACACTTCCAGGGCCAGCGACCCAAAGCCCAGAAGAGAAGGATACTCTGGGACGTTTAGCCTGAAATGGAGCCAAACAGACAACGCCAAAACCAGAACTGAGCGAAGCTCAAGGGGCTGAGAATCTGGTGTTCCTCAGCTGCGTGGCTTTCAAATTCATCCCAGCAAAATGCAAGACAGAATTAGTGTCAGATGAGCTGTGACCTGAGAACCATAAGAGCCTTCACATTCTAGGCTATCTAAATAGAATAAAAACCAGCTTTTTCTTTTCTGAAAAGGTCAAATTAGATAGACCTGAAATTTTAGGTGTCTGATGGCCCACTTATGAGCAGATTACATCACCATGCCTAGATTTTTTTCCAAATCATTACAGCAAAATGCAAGATAGAATTAATACCAGATGAACAATGATCTAAGAGCCAAAGTATAAGACTTGCATGTTGGAAACAGCTCAAAATTAAAACCTTCCAAATAGGTTCAGCCTCAGGAGACCAAGATACCCAGAATGATCTGATGATATTCCTTTCAAGTGACCAGAACATCAGATTCACCTAAGAATCTATAAAGCAACCTCTTGCCAGTTTCTCCAAATAAGACTCTCCCCAGCACCAAGCACAGAGCCCCACTCATAATTCACATTCAGCAAATACTTGTGGAAGGAAGTGATTTCAATCCAGATCACTTATCAATATCATAAATTCTATAACTTATTTTGGAATATAGCAAAGGCAGTTAATAACTCTCATTGAAAAAAACGAAATTTGGCTCATAAAAAAAGTTGCAAAGACTGAAGCATTTGGTTCGGCACAGGACAGTTAGCCAGAAGCACTCCTGTCACATAAGTCATTTCAATTCCAAATTCATCCATCATTGTAAAAGAAGTGTCAGAAATATGTGCTTAAAACTAAACAACATAAATAAGAAGTTAAACTTGTTTTTTTCATAGGGTTACAGATAGTCTTACATTATCCCTGGTCTGGTGAATTTCTACTAATCTACTTAAAGTCATTATGAATAAGAACAAAACTGGCAGAACTTTCACATTATACTAAAAAGTTTGCAAACACTGAAAGCACCAGATGTTTGATGCATAATTGTCTAAACTTCAAAGAAACAAAAAATGACAACAAAAAAATAAGCTATGACCTGTATATGAATACAAGTATAGATTCAATATAAGAATAAACTATGTATAGAAAAACAACAGAGGGGACAGGCTTGATTACATCAAGGTCGTGTATGGATGTGAGAGTTGGACTGTGAAGAAGGCTGAGCGCCGAACTGATGCTTTTGAACTGTGGTGTTGGAGAAGACTCTTGAGAGTCCCTTGGACTGCAAGGAGATCCAACCAGTCCATTCTGAAGGAGATCAGCCCTGGGATTTCTTTGGAAGGAATGATGCTAAAGCTGAAACTCCAATACTTTGGCCACCTCATGCGAAGAGTTGAGTCATTGGAAAAGACTCTGATGCTGGGAGGGATTGGGGGCAGGAGGAGAAGGGGACAACAGAGGATGAGATGGCTGGATGGCATCACCGACTCGATGGACGTGAGTCTGAGTGAACTCCGGGAGTTGGTGATGGACAGGGAGGCCTGGTGTGCTGTGATTCATGGGGTTGCAAAGAGTTGGACACGACTGAGCGACTGGACTGAACTGAACTGAATGCTCATATATATAGATTAAGTCAGTATTAAACAGAAGAGGGGTTAAAATAGGACAATTAAGAGCCACATTAAAGTGTTATTTTAATTAAAATCTAGCAGTTTTTTTAATTGTCTAGGTTAATTCTGTTTTGATAAAGGGTGTGGAGAAAACTGGTTGGTTTAGCTGTTCAAACATGCTACATATTTATATATATAGATAGCAAGAAACAGTAAAAAGGTTGACTGGTTTCTAGGTAACAAACTATCCAAATGCTTTAACAGAAGACATTACCAAATTAACCTTTACACTTGGGTGGGAAAAAGAAACCTGGACCATCAAACCAAAGAATATAATGAGCCTGCAGAAAAAAGGAAAAACGAGAAGCACAAACTGCCCTAAATTTGCAGTTTTTATCAACTTCTTTAAGAGTAGCGGTTGGCAATTTTTTCTGTGCAGAGCCAGATAAAAGGTATTTTTAGGCTTTGAGGGTCATACGATTTCAGTCACAGAGACTCGATTTTGCCACTGTAGGCTGGAAGCAGCCATAGACAATTCGTAAATGAATCAGTGGGCTTCCCTGGTGGCTCAGTGGTAAAGAATCCGCCTGCCAATCCAGAAGGCGCAGGAGACGTGGGTTCGACCCCTGGGTCAGGAGGATCCCTTGGAGAAGGAAATGGCAACCCACTCCAGTATTCTTGCTTGGGAAACATATGGGCAGAGCAGGCTGGCAGGCTACATACAGTTCATGGGGTTGAAAAGAGCTGGACATGATTTAACAACTAAACAACAACAACAAAATGAATTAGCATGGCTGTGTCCCAATAAAAGTTTATTTATGGACTCTGAAATTTGAATTTCATATAACTTTCACAAAATATTCTTCTTTTTATTTCTCTTCAACTATTCATTCAAAAATATTTTTTAAAAATTCTTAAAAAAACATGGGCCGTACAAAAACAGATGACAGGCTAGATTTAGCCTGTGGGCTGTAGTCTGCCGACTGCTGGTTTAAGACAATAGATTAGTCACAGGTTATCCAGTGGGACACCAGTCCTGCCCTTCCCTGCTGGAATTGAGAGGAACAAACGTACCAAGCCAACATCAGAAGTTTTGCTTTCTCTCAGAAACAAATAACCACAAACTCAAATGTAATGGTGATGAACTACTAATTAAAGAAATTAGATATAAGAATTATGTGGTTAGATAATTAGATGCTAAGCATCAGCCAACTGCTTGAATTAGGCTAGCACCAAGTTTATCAGAGACATCAAGGACTAGAAGTTTCACAAAAATGTTCTGACCAAAAGAAACAACTAATTTCTCTCAAAGACTTAGAAGAAAACTTGCTACCGTGCTAATGATAAATAAATTGTTTGAGATTTATTTGAAAAATCTTGTTTACTTAATATTCTCAACTCGCCAGAAAAGAAATACAATGGCCCCACTGAGGAAATAAGCCTGACATCTAGTGGAAGTCTTGGGAACTGCAGGTATGTGACCTAAGCTATTTACTGAAGGAAAAACATAAGGGGCAAGGCGTAGATGTTTAGTGTCACTCAATAATTCAATGCATTTTAAACACCTACCATGTTCCAGGCACTATTTTAGGCACTGAGAACTCAGTGAAGAACAAAGAAGACTGCTCCAGTCTTTGTGGAATGTACATTTTTATGACAGGACCTACTTTATTCTGAAAGTTTAGAATACAGTATTTACAGCATCCTAACCTCTTAGAAGCACTTTCAGACACATTATCCTTAAACAATATCCTGAGATAATTAAGATGAGTTGTATTATCACCACTTTACAGAAAAGTAAATTGATGTCTCTTGAGTTTTAGTCTAGTTTTCCTTCATTACACTGCCTCCCTCCTATTTTCCAAGCAACCAAGTTACAGCTACTCAATGTTCTTTCTTGATTCTAAACCTAACCACGGGGTTCAAACACTGGTTGGATTACCATGTTTCTACAGTAACAATTTCTTACTGAGTCAGCATGTTAGAAAACTAGGAAAGAAGAGTAGGCAAGGAGTTTGAGAGCCCCAGACTTTGGTCCCAACTCCAGCACTTTGCCGTCGTGTGATCTCGGGCAGGTCACACAACCTCCTTGATTCTGTTTACTTATATGTAACAGGTTAATGCCATATGCAGTGCAAAGGCTGCTGTGAGGGTTAAATGAAGAAAAATACACGAAAGAGGTGAACAAAGAGCTCAGAACACTGGGTGCTCAATAAATATCCAATCTTGAATCTCAAATTTGTGATCATCTGAGAATCTCTCTCCTATGCCAACAATGAAACATATGCAATCAACATTAAAATAAACTTAATCTCAATTTCTGTTCCAAATTTCCACTGGAGTTTTCATTTTATTTCTCGGCATTTAATGGTAAAACCTAAGCTGTTTTTTTTTTTAATGTTTACAAACTTTTCTGCATCTCCATTACCACCATGACTATCCAAACCAGCATCATCTCTCAGCTGGTCCATGAAAAAACAAAACCCTTCAATCTGGGGTAACGTCCCAAGTCTCAGGGGGCCTTTGCCTGCCTCTGTAGCCTTCCTCTTGCTTGCTGTTCTCCTGCCCCCGCTCTGCTGGAAATGCTCCTCCCTTTGCCTTCCATGTACCTAATCTCTATTTATCTTTCAGGCTTCACTGGAAATGTTACTCTTCACAAAACCCTTTCTTAACCTACCAACAAGATGAAGACAGGCCATAAGGGAAAGACATCCTGTTAGAGAATTACTGTATATATTAGGACTAATGTGTGATTTATACAAATTTTATTTCTCCGAGATTTCAAGGTGAGTATCAATTGTCAAAAGGAAGGCACAATTAAAATTGCAACAGAATCAACAGGAAAATAATAGGGGTGGAACAAATGGCTCTCTGTTTTGAAAAAAATAAACTTAAATTCCTAGCAAAATATCTCATGGCAGCAACATCAAAGAAGGAAAAAAATACAGAAATAAGAAATTTATTGACAGGTATTTTTAAAATTTTGAAGTGAGAACATTAATTTTAAATATAAAATGAAAGCCAGAAAACATACAGAAAAAAATTTGACCATTAAACTAAAACTTCAGTAAGACACTTTATTTTCTACTCTGAGAAGGAGAAATAGAGATACATGCATTCTAACATGCCCCCTCTCTTTCAAAAATTATGAGCAAATAAGCATGCTATGTAAGCAATAACTATAAAGTGTGAATCTACTTGGAGTATACTGGTCATCCAGTCCCTTAGATCCTATTCCCAACTCTCAACCCCCTTGGAAGGCAGCATTCATTCAAACCAGGATGACTGATTAGGAGTAAAACAAATATAAACAATCTAACTGAAAATAATACCTACAATGTGTAAAGACTCCTGAAGTGCAAGACAATGATCTTATTCTTCGTCCAAAACAGGACTCTTCTAAATTAATACAGTAAAACAACGATTAAAATAATCATGATCTTATCCAAATAAATATTTTACTGACTTTAAGCTTTTAAATGCAGGAGCTACCCTCATTCTCGAGTGAAGTCGCTCAGTTGTGTCTGACTCTTTGCGACCCCGTGGATTGTAGCCCCCCAGGCTCCTCCGTCCATGGGATTCTCCAGGCAAGAATACCGGAGTGGCTTGCCTTCATGCAAAACAGCAACCTCTTCCTTTTCCTGATCACAATTCTAAATGTATAGCAGCCCACCCCTCACAGCTTTCTCATCTTTTGAGTTATGTATACTTGTAACTCTTTCCTCAGGAAGCCAGCTAGAAACACTGCATGTTATAAAACTGGTTTCCTCACTGTCATTCAAACTGATTTGTATATAAGGAAAGTACTGTGTGACTACCGCTTGCACCTTGCATAGTACCTGGAAGGTCCTCAATAAATCTGCTAAATGAATGGAAAATTTAAATTTCAGCAAGCAGCAAGAATTGCTATTCACAGGGGATGGGATGATTTGAGCTCTGCAGTGACCTGCAGGGAGGGAAATCTGAGAAAGAGGGGACATATACATACATATAACTTGGAACATAATAAAAATTTGATCTTATACTAAATAAGCATGTCTCAACAATTTGACAGAACTGAATAATAAAGATTTTTCAGACCAAAATGAAATTAAATTAGAAATTAATAACAAAAAGGCAACTAGAAAACCCTCATATATTTGGAAATTAAGACATTCACTATACTTCTCAAAGAAGAAATCCTAACAACTTAGAAAATATTTATAACTAAATAATAAAAAATTACATAACAAAATTTGGACATTACTCAGGGAGTGTTCAGAGAAATGTATAGTCTTAAATGCTTACATTGCGGGAGAGGGGGGACTTGAAATGAGTAAGCTAGTGTGTTAGTCACTCAGTCGTATCCGACTCATTACGACCCTATGACCTGTAGCCTACCAGGCTTCTCTGTCCTTGGAATTCTCCAGGCAAGAAAACTGGAGTGGGTAGCCATTCCTGTCTCCAGGGGATCTTCCTGAAAGAGGGATGGAACCTGGGTCTCCTGCACTGCAGGCAGATTCTTTACCATCTGAGCCACCAGGGAAGCCCAGGAGTAAGCGAACCATATCTTAAAATAAGTTAGGAAAAGAGAAGCAAAATAAACCCAAACAAGCTTTAACAAAAGAAATAATAAAGATAAGAAATAAATGAAAAAATTAAATGTAATACATATAACAAAAGAATAATAAAAACCAAAAGGTGGTCTTCTGGAAGCCTACCAGATTGGACAAACCTATGGCAAGATTTTTCAAGAAAAAAAAAAAATGTGAGAGTAGGGATGAAAAAGATATTAGCACAAATATCACTGATAAAATATTATAAGCTTTGTGACAATAACTTTAAAAATTTAGATGGAATTGACAAATCCCTACAGCTATAAAATGTTCCAAAATGACTTGTAAAGGAATACAAAATGAAAATAGTCTTATAACTGCTTTTTAAAGTGGAATTAACAGTTAAAAAATCTTTCCACAAAGAAGGGTTTAAGCCCAGAAAGCTTCACTGGTAAGTTTTACCAAAAACCAGGAGCAAATAATTCCAATCTTAAACAAGCTCTTCCAAAAAAATAAAAAAAGAGAATGCTCCTCGACTTTCTAAGATAACAAACTGACCAAATTTTATCCTAAAAACAAAACCAAAAAAATCAAGAGAAATAACAGGACAACTTAACTCATAAACATAGAAAAAAAATCTAAACAAAATATTAGTAAGTGAAATCTAGCAGAGTATTAAAAGGAGGGTCAACTTATGTTTAATCCAGGAACGTAGGGTTCTTTCAAAAAATTCATGCAATTCAAAAAAAAATTAATGTAATTCACTATATTAATAGAATAAAGAAACTCAGGCTATCATATTAATGCAGAAAGTCTTTGATAAAATTTGACATCATTCATGACAAAAAGAAAGCACTCTTAGCAAAATAGGAATAAAAGGGAACCTCTTTTATCTGATAAACAGCTCTACAAAAAACCTACATCAAAGAACATACTAAAGTGAATGCTGAAAGCACTAGCTTTGGTATTACTAATAATGCAAGAATGCCTATCAAACCACTTCTATACAACATTGCACTGGAGGAACTAGCCAGCGCAATAAAACGAAAAGAAAAAAGTATGTTTATATTTGAAAGTATAAAGAATGAGAGGGAAGAAAAAAAGCAATCATTATTTGCAGGTGATATAATTATTTATAGAAAAATCCAAAAGAATCTGAGTACAAATTGCTAGAATTACAAGCAAGTTATGCAAGATGACTCTCTAGTGGATTAAAATACAAAAGCAATGTACGTTGCCATATACCAGCAACAGACTGTTAAGAAACATAATTCAAAAAAGATACCATGTGCACGACTGTACACATTTGCCAAAAACCACTGAATTGTACACTTAAAGTGGGAGCATTTTATTGCATCTAAATTATATCTCAAAATAACTGTAGGAAAAAAAGGCACCATTTGCAACAGCAACAACAAATGCAAAGTACCCGAGAATTAAACATATACAAAACCTTCTGAGGAAAAATTATACAGCTTTACTAAATGGCACAAAAGAATATTCAAATAAGTGGGAAGACATAATGCATTCATGGAATGGGAAGACAATATTGTAAAGATGTCTGTTCTCCCAAATTTGATCTTTAGAGTCAATAAATCTCTGATCAAAATTTTATGAGGGACTCAATAAGCTGATTCTCAAATTTATATGAAAGAGCAAAGGGCAAAGAATAGACAAGACATCCCTAAAAAAGAAGATGACTTAATCCCTTACAGTAATTAAGATAGCATGATATTGGCATAGTGATAGACATTTCGACCAAAGGAACAGAATAAAGAGCCCAGAAATCAGACGTACGTATTTGGAAACTTCATTTATGACAATGATGGCCTTGTAGTTACGTGGGGAAATGATAGATTATCCAACAAATGGCCTTGAGACAAGTTATTCAAATGCAAAGAGAGAAAGAGAATTGGATATTCTACATCACACTACACACTAAAAATCTGTTCCAGATGAATTAAAGATATATATAAAAGGGACATCTTTAAAACTTAAAAACAGAGAAAAAAAATCACTACAGTGTTGGAGCAGGCAAGATTCTTTTTTTAATTCAAATAAAAAACACTAACCTAAAAGAGAAAAGGCTAAGAAATTTAATCAAACAATGGATTACACACAATAGGTAAAATCCACTATGAAACACAGTGGGAGAAAAGTGTATTTTTTTCCCCCAGGAAGAAGAAAACAATGGAACACTGAAGGAAAAACCACTGCAAAAACAGTACAAGAAAGTCAGTCCAGCTATAAAGCCAACAGGCACACTTTTGAGCAATCCGTGGTAAGAAAGAGGATCCCACTGAGCTCCAACGAGAGCAATGGCACAGGGACCCTGACATTGGACTAAACACAACGGTACCCAGGGTGACAGCACACAGCTCCACTCGGTCACGAATGGAATTAACTAAAAATGCTGTTATTAGGTTTTCAACTTTTAGACTGAGCCCTTAATAAATCTCAGAAGACTCAGTCATGATCACAGGAGAACAGAACCATTACCAGCTTTGACAATTAAAAGTAATGGCAGAGATGATAGAAGTTAGGAGGCAAAAGAAGGGAGAAGGGGACAGAAGTTACATAGGGGAAGTCAAAAGAAGTTATAAGAAATAGAAGTTTAAGAACTACATTCAAGATTACAGAGGTAAATAATTTTTTAAATGGTGATAGAATAATGAAAAGCTGGGACGGGTTGATGTGCAGAGCTATAAATGAGGTTGGTCCTCTATACCACAGAAGGAATTCAACATGTCCAAAAGGGATAAGCCAAGAAATGGTGCTCTGAATACATTATTTAGCGCTATGGAGGTATCCATTAGGACTCGTTCTGGTCCGTGGCCTGTGAGGAACCGGGCTGCGTGGCAGGTGAGCCAACAAAGCTTCATCTGTATTTACAGCCTCTCCCCATCACTTGCCTTACATCCTGAGCTCCCTCCTGCCAGGTCAGCAGCAGTATTAGATTCTCATAGGAGCACAAACCCTCTGTGAACTGTGCGTGTGAGGGATCTGAGTGCAGGAAAGTAAGATCAGGGCTCCCACTGACTCCGAATGTTGGGGAGCTGTGTAATTATTCCATTATGTATCACAATGCAGTAATAATAAAGTTCACAATAAATATAATGCACATGAATCATTTCAAAACCATGCCCACTCCACCCTCCACCTCGTCCCGTGGAAAAATGGTCTTCCATGAAACTGGTCCCTGTACAGTCTGTGTTTTCCAATTTTCTCTCAATAGGAAAAGAACAAATGAGGTTGATTTTCATTTTCATGTTGTCTAAATTAACTTTAAAATCTCAGTGGTCATTAATTGTTGTAGAGAAAAGATCCTTACTGCTGAAAAGAACACAAACAACAAAGGTACCCTTGTTAAACCCAGTATAATAATTACACGTAATGTGTTAATTTTCTGATGGAGACTCCTGTATTACTTAGGCTTCAGGGCTCAGGAGCTAGGTTTCCATGTAGATATTATGGTGATTTAAGGTGCTGAAAGCCTGAAGTATTAAGATCCCCAAAAGTAAAGTAAAAAACACAAGGTTAAACATTCATGTTAGCTGATCCAGTTCTGACCCAAAAGAATTCAGTAAGGTATCCATTTCAGTATAATGCACATCTGACTCCAGGTATATACTTACACTATATTTGCAAGGTCAAGTGGTTTCTCTGGTTGCTCAGGAAAAACAGGATGCGGGGGTTCTCTGGTGGGTACACACCCCAAGGATTTACTAATTGCATGGCTCAGCTTCTTTGCAGGGGATTTCTGTGTCAAAGCAGAAAATAAGGAAATAGGAGTTGAATTTTCAAAAGAACGAAAAAGAATGTTAACTTAATGACAAGAGCTGTTGAAAATATCTTTTCAAATACATGCTAATCTGCATTATGGTGAACACTCCTGAGCCTTGCAGAAAGGAATCTACAGCTGTTCCAAGCCCGTTTGTGGCCCTTCGTTTCTGCCTCCCGCATTCCCACTATGCAGTCACACTACCCCGCTAGTGTTAACGTTCCTTTTGAACATGTCTATGTGCCCTTTGTGGGAACTGCTTCTTTTATTGCTTCTGGATTATTCTGGTAAGATGCTCTAGTTAATTCCCTGGTCAGAGTCAGAAATTTTTCTGGACTAAAATACTAAAAGGTTATGGGAATGCTGAGCTCATAACCCTTGAATGTTAGCAAATTAGCTGACCAACCCATATCCCCAGAGATATTAAGAGACTATCCTCCAAACGAACGTGAAACAGAACACTTGGTGTTAAGGGGCTGGCCGTGGACACAGACACAAGCGAGTGCAATCAGCATCAGATCCGTGACTCTAAATCATGACATGCCGAAGGTACAGAAGTAAGTTGGCATACTAATACATTTCTTGGGAAGGCAGAGCAATACACAGCAAATCCGAAGACGAGCAGGCCCAAGTGTGATAGTAAATACGAACAAGAGTAAACAGTATGCCACGACTAAGGTATGTAGAATATGAAACCCATATTTAAAGGAAGCTCTTTATATACTTACTTTATTGTCCACTCAATTCCTTTTAAATAATACTGTTGTCTGAGATTTTCCTGGCAGGATACTAGTTGCAAAAAAAGTTTAAATATTTAATTCTTCTGCCTCTGCAGTGTGTTACCATATGTACCACTTTAACTGGAAAACAGAATTTGTTTGCAGCTGTGTCTCATCAGTAGCACATCTCCACTTAATTTAATATCCTGCTTGCATTATTTTTATTTATTTATTTAGCCACACTGTACAGCCTGCAGGATCTTAGTTTCCTGAACAAGGATCAAACTGCCCTTGGCAGTGAAAGTGCAAGAGTCCTGATCCATAGACTACCAAGGAATTCCCAGCCTGAATGTATTTTAACATGCATACATGTGTGCTATGTTGCTTCAGTCGTGTCTGACTCTTTGCAACCCCATGGACTGTAGCCCGCCAGGCTCTGTCCATGCGATTCTCCAGGCAAGAATACTAGAGTGGGTTGCCATGCCCTCCTCCAGGGGATCTTCCTGATTCTTTTCTGCTGAGTCACCTTGGGAGCCGGTATTTTAACATAAAATAAGCCAAAATCTATTTACATAAAATAAGCCAAAATCTATTTACCTTTAAGAATATATAGGGAAAGTTACTTAATACCTTGTTTATAACAGACTCCTTGAGCCTCCTTGAACACATTAAATTCTGGGGAAAAATATCTATATGCAATCAAATTTCCTGAAAATTATATGAAGTTAAACAAAGCAGAAATTCTGAACTTCCCCACAACTGCTCTCTCTGCCCAATGAGTAGCTATACGTATCCTGACTCCCCCTTCTCTGCTCCATCTGTTACACTGCCCTAGACATCATGCAGTCTTCTGCTTGAAACCTTTCGAAGGCTAACAGTCATTTATAGACTAAGATATAAAGACATGCCATCCTATTCCCACACAGGCACTTTCATATCTGGCTCCACTCTCTGTCCTCACCTTTCACCCCACATCAGCATGAACAAGCTGTTCAGTTAATCTGTACCTTGGCCCGCGTCTTTCTAAGATCTCCCTTTCCCAATCTACTTCGTTGTAAATTTTCAGCTCATTTCTCAAGACTGCTTGTTTGCAAGTATCCCTTTCTCTCTGAAGACCTCCCTCACCGCTCACTAAGTCGGCGCCCACTCTTCCAAGTTACCCATTTGACAAGTACACATTTCCACTGTTGCACTGTTCCAGTACTACACTGCACTTGCCTATCTGTTAGGCTAGTGCTTTTGAAGGACAGGATCTACATTTTATTTATCTGTGTATTTCCAGAACCCGACCTACAAGAGAAGATGTTATCTGAAATTGTTTGCTTAGATGAATTTTCTAGATTGCTTTTTCCTGACTAAACCACAGAAGCTTAATTTTTTTTTAGAGTTATGATATGAGTAGGGGACCATCAGAGGACACCAGAGATATCTTAACTCACCTTTACAACTAAACACTATGCCTGTAATCCATGGATTTATTCTGTGATTTTTTTTTTGCTACATCTGAGAACCCCCTGGGCCAGTAATTCATGCACTCTATGTGAGATGGGATATCACATAGCCTATGTTAGTTGCATCCTGAGTAATAACAGCCATGAAACCACAGGTTTCATGTGCATATTTTACAATAAACATTAAAATAAGACTGCTAAAATGAAAAATGTTTCCCTTCCCACCACTTAATATTCTCTAGCAGCGTGCTTGCTGTACTTTCAAAAACACTGCTCCAAGTCAAGGTTTAAGGTTAGATACCAGTTCAAGTTTCAAAAATATAGATAGAAGATTAAATCAATACAGCAAAGCCAATTCCAAACAGAGTACATCAAGAGATGCTTGATGTGTATGGGAAGGAGATAAAGACTGGAAATAAACATATATATGTATATATTAAAAAGCAAAGATATCACTCTGTCAACAAAGGTCTGTATAGTCAAAGCTATGGTTTTTCCAATAGTCATGTATGGATGTGAGAGCTGGACCATAAAGAAGGCTAAGCACCAAATGCTTTCAAACTGTGGTGCTGGAGAAGACTTTTAAGAGTCCCTTGGACAGCATGGAGATCAAATCAGTCAATCCTAAAGGAAATCAACCCTGGATATTCATTGGAAAGACTGATGCTGAAGCTGAAACTCCGATACTTTGGTCACCTGATGTGAAGAGCCGACTCATCAGAAAAGACCCTGATGCTGGCAAAGATTGAGGGCAGGAGGAGAAGGGGGAGACAGAGGATGATATGGTTGGATGGCATCACCAATTCAATGGACGTGAATTTGAGCAAACTCCGGGAGATGGTGGGTGTGTGTTCTCAGTCGCTCAGTCGTGTTCGCCTCTTTGCGACCCCATGGACTGCAGCCTGCCAGGCTCCTCTGTCCATGAGTATTCTCCAGGCAAGAATCCTGGAGTAGGTTGCCATTTCCTACTCCAGGGGATCTTCCTGACACAGGGATCGAACTCATGTCTCAGGTGACTCCTGCATTGGCAGGTGGGCTCTCTACCACTACACTACCTGGGAAGGCCAACACTTTGAATTAAATTGTAAATTAAGGTAAATAAACGACTTCCTTAAGAATATCTTAAAGAGTGAATTATAATATGGCCATGAAGTGATTTCCCTGTGGAGTCTGATTAGGAAACTAAGATTAACAAAGCCTGTGAGCAAAAGTTTGAAAACTGGAAAAAAAAAAAAAAAGTTTGAAAACTACCATTACTATAATTGCCAAGACAGAGACATTACCTCTTCTGACTACTTGGCCCCTAGTACAATGTCCAGGACTTGGCAGTCAGTCACTAAATATTTATAGAAGTACAGGGGGTGAGGGAGGAAGAAAAGCAATCCAGGTGTAGGGACTGGTGACCCCCACACTTCATTTAAGCTCCAGGCCCGGGAAGTTCTGACAGTTTTTTATACCTTTTCCCTCAGTTGAACCCTAACACTGATACAGGGGGAGGCCTTAACCTAGAAAATTAAATCTCCTCCAAACACTCTTAGGTGATGATTTTCAATCTTCGTGCATTTTCAATACTTTAATCCACTTTACCTAATTTCAAAACATTTCCCATCATCTCTTAAAAATATTACCGGTTACATTTTTTTAAAATACATCAAAACCATATAAAATGGCTGTGTATGCTCTAAAATGTGAAATACCCATCTACCCCCTATCTTACAGTCTGAAAACAGACCATTACCATCACTTGGGAGCCTGGCTGTGAGCCCTCATCTAAGACAGCCCATTCCCACCACACCTGCTCCTTTCTTGGTTATCAGTATCCTGGATTCTGTACTGTTTGCTTGATTTTACTATTTCAGCAATTATGTATTATAAAAAATGCATGATTTAATACATGCTTAAAAACCTATATAGGCTTACATATATATTTTTATGCAACTTCTTTTACTCAAAATTATGTTACAATTGATCTGTAATTCATTCTTTTTTTTAACTGTTTGATTATACGTTGCTCAATTACATCATAATCTATATAGCCATTCCAGTGTTGATGAACATTTGGGTTTTTCCATTTTTTTCCCTCTCCGTCACAATGCTGCTGTAAAACTTTCTTGTCCATGTCTCCTGGTGACCATGTGAAAGAATTTCCTAAGAGTTATTCCAAAGAATTATTGGGTCATAAGTTATACACATTCAATTTTACTTGGCACTGCCAACTTGCTTTTATAAAGTGGTTACGCTAATTTCCTCTCTCATCAGCTGTGTAAGAGATTCTCTCTACATTAATGTCAACCCTTGTTACAGTTAGACATTCTAACATTCACCAATCTGGTAGGTGATAAATGTTATTGTGGTTTTAATTTGCAATTCCTTCTTACTAGAAAGACTGAGCATCTTTTCCCATGTTTATGAGCCACTGTGGTTCTTCTGTGAAATGCTTGTTCCTGTCTCTGCAATAGTGTTTCACTTACTGATTTGTAAGAGTCTTTCTCTTAATGATTTCTAAGAGTCTTTCTCTTACTGATTTCTAAGAGTTTTTTTTATATGTTTTGTATTTTAACCTTACAGAAGGTATATCTTACAAACAACTTTCATGTAAGGTTTCTTTTTCATTCTGTTGTTCTTGATGATTGGTCATCTTAAAATATACAGCAGCCCCAATTTATTAATCTTTCTTTCATATTTTGTGCCTTTTGTATTTTATGAAATATGCCCCTCCCTGAGGTCATAAAGGTATCCTGCCAGATTGTCTTCATTATTTTATAGTTATTATCTTTCATTTTTAGATTTGAATCTTCTTAGAACTGATTTTTTTATATGTATAAGGAAATAATCCAATATGGATAATCAATTGCCTCAGGATCATTTAATAAACAACCCATTCTTCTCCTACAAGACAGATACTCTATTTCTGAACTTATACCAGTCTCAAGATAATTTAGCAGTTACGCTTCCACTTCTCTTTTCATGAAGTACCAGCGCCTCAAACTTTCCTTCCTCATTAGGAGAGTCTTCATTTTTCTTGACCCTTCACACTTCCACTTAAATTTTACCATCAGTCATTTATCACACACACACACACACACACACACACACACACACACACGAAACCCTGCTGGGATTCTGATGGAAACCGATTGAATATATAGACATTTCTGGGGAGAACTGACATCCTCACATACTGAACATTCCTTTCTGTGAACCGCTTGTGGTATCTTAGTTCCCCAACCAGGGATTGAACTTGGGCCCTCAGCAATGAGAACACAGAGTCCTAATCACTGGATTGCCAGCAAACTCCCATAAGCCTTTTTAAATTTCTTCAAATAAAGTTATAGATTTTTGCTCACAAAGGATGTATGTATCTGTTATTTATTTCCAGTTACAGAAAGATTTTTGCATATCTATTTTGCATATTTTGCACATCTAGCTCTATTTTTAAAAATTTTGGTAAAACATACATAAAATTTACCGTCTTGACCATTTTTAAATATACGGTTAAACAGTGTTAAGTATACTGGTCATTTATAAATCATCTTTGGAGAAATATTTATTCAATTCCTTTACCCATTTTTTAATGGGTTGTTTGCTTTATTTTTTGTTCTTAAGTTACAGGAGTTCTTAATACAATCTGGATATGAGCCCCTTATCAAATATATCATATATAAATATCTCCTCCCTTTCTACAGTTTGCCTTTTCACTATGTTGATGTGTCCTCTGATACACAGGAGTTTTTAATTTTGATGTAGTCTAATTTATCTATTTTCACTTTTATTGTCCCTGTTCTATTCTAATGATTTATTTGGAGATTCTTTCAGTCCTTCTGTATTGACAGTCACCATTAAATAACAGTAACTTGTTTCCTTTCAATTAAAATGTCTTTTATCTGTTTTCCTTGTTTTCTATGCTGCTTAGGACCTCCAAGAAAATGTTGAATAGAAGTGATAGTAAGCTTCCTTGTTTTGTTTTCAATCTTAAAACAAATACTCTTGGTATTTCATCAGTAAATATAATGGATGCTGCTGCTGCTGCTAAGTCGCTTCAGTCGTGTCCGACTCTGTGCGACCCCATAGACCGCAGCCCACCAGGCTCCCCCGTCCCTGGGATTCTCCAGGCAAGAACACTGGAGTGGGTTGCCATTTCCTTCTCCAGTGCATGAAAGTGAAGACTGAAAGTGAAGTCGATCAGTCGTGTCCGACTCTTAGCGACCCCATGGACTGCAGCCCACCACGCTCCTCCATCCATGGGATTTTTCCAGGCAAGAGTACTGGAGTGGGGTGCCATTGCCTTCTCCAATATAATGGATACTATGTTTTTATAAATATACTATATTAGGTTAAGGGAATTCTTCTACCCCTAGATTACTAAGGTATAATGTGTGTAAATGTTTAAATTATTAATGAATATGGGATCTTAATAACTATTTATTGATTATACAGATTTAATCCATCAATCTATGAAATGATTAAATTATAATAATCTATCTCTTGTTGTTGTTTAATCGCTCAGTCATATCTTTTGAGATCCTATGGGCTGTAGCCTGCCAGTCTCCTCTGTAGTGAGTTGCCATTTCCTGCCATTTCCTGCTCCAGGGGATCTTCCCAACGTAGGGATCGAACCCCCATCTCTTTCTTGGCAGGCAGATTCTTTGCCACTGAGCCACCTGGGAAGCCTATCTTTAAATGTTGTAATAAAACAAGAGTGGTCATGACTCTTGGATACACTAAAGAGATAAGTTTCATATTTTGTTTAGGCTTTCATTTGTGTTCATTAGGATAGCCTGTAATTTTCCTTTCTTGTCCTCATAACGTTTTGGTACCAAGGTAATTCTAGCCTTAAAAATGAAATCAGAATGCTCATTATTTTTTTTCTAGACTTTGGGAAATTTTTGTAACACTGAATTCTTTTCTTTGAAAGTTGAAACTTAGGTAAAGTTGTTCAGGCCTGGTTGTTTCCTTTGTATAAATATTTTAAGCTACTAATTCAAATTATTTGATGATTATACTAATATTTACAGTTTTTATTCTATCTTGAATCAGTTTTAGAAAGCAAGGTTGTTTAGTAGTTGCATATTCATGCTGTTGTATATATATAGATGTTGATTTCATCTTTTTATCTTTTGTAAATTTTACCTCTGGTGAAGATTTTTTTACTGTAATAAAATATACATAACATAAAATACATCACTTTAATCTCTCATAAAATGAAATCTATGAGATCTATTTTGCCCTGAAATCTATTTTCTGAGGTTAATAAAGTTTCGCCATTTTTTTTGGTGAGTTCTTAGCTTGGTGTGTCTTTTTCTTCTTTCTTACTGAGATATATAGACATACAGCACTGTGTAAGTTTAAGATGTAGAGCATAATGATTTGACTTACATACATCATTAATTGATTATCACAATAAGTTTAGTGAACATTTATCACCTCATATAGATACAAAATAAAAGAAAATGTTTTTTCATTGTAATGTGAATGTACAGCATTTACTCTCTTAACAACTTTCATATATAACATAAGCAGTGCTAATTTTCTGGAGAAGGAAATGGCAACCCACTCCAGTATTCTTGCCTGGAGAATCCCAGGGACAGAGGAGCCTAGTGGGCTGCCATCTATGGGGTTGCACAGAGTCGGACACGACTTAAGTGACTTAGCAGCAGCAGCAGTGTTAATTTTCTGCTTTTTTTATCCTTAACTTTCAACTTCGTGTATATATTTTTTATATTTTTGCTGTTTCTTGTAAATAGCATACAGCCAAATTTTTAAAAAATATCCACTTGACAATCGTTGCCTTTTATCTGAAAATTTTAGTTAGTTCACAGACTACTAATATATTTGGATTTGTTTCTATAGCTTGTTATTATTTTAGTTTCTTCCTTTTATTTTTGTCCTTAATTACTTTTTAGGTTTTATCTTTCTCATTTTGTTTTCCTTATTTGGGCAATTATATACTTTTCGAGCAGACTCTTCTGGTGGTTGCTTTTTTTCCTTTGTCTGAAACGAAGTAATGTTTACTGAGAATTTAGTGTCACGTTATCTAAGAGGGGCTTTGCACACATTCAGAGGCTCATTTAACCCTCCCTATGTTTTATGAATTAGATATTAACAGTCTCAATATGATAGGTACAGAAACTATAGTTCATATAAATAGGCCTGTCTTACTATTTTCACAGTACAACACAGCCAAGTAAACTTAGAGAACATACAAAGGATCAGAGAGGTCCCCAGGGGCAGTGGGACTTCCTTGCAAAAAGTCAGAAGCAGACTGGGGACGCAAGTACTACGCTGGGGACCGGGAAGGGGGCACTTGGCTGAGTAGAGGTGGGGACACCTCCAACTGAGGGCAGCTGCAAGGACATAGATAACTGTGGACCAGGCACTAAGATATTCTGAAATTTTTTGAGCTCAGATGACTATATTCTCAACCAGCCTCAAGCTAATTTCTTGCACAGCACAGTCTTCATCTCAGGGTACTTGACTACAGACCCTGACACTTGGGAGCACTTCAGCCTAATGAAAAAGTTCAGGATTGATGTCTTGGAGGCCATTCCTGTCCGTTCACTTCAAATTACTCTGAATACATCATCCTGAGCCACCACTGGTGGGGATTCAGGCAGAAACATAAGCCTCCTCAGAGAAGTCAGATACCTCCTCTAAGCAATTTAACATGAACATTTTACACAACCTTAGTCAGTATCTGTACTCTCATCTTGTAACTTAAAATCCTTTAATTCTAACCATGCTTCAACTATATTCATAGCATTGATTAGTACTTCAGCTGCATCTTATTTTCAGACCAATAAAATTATTAGTCATTATTATTTTACACACAGTGCTTACTTAAATTTACTCACATTTACTAACTCTGCTGTGTACCATTTCTTTCTTATTGGTTCAATTTATATTTCCCCCAAAGCACATCTTCTGTTAGTTCCCTTAGCAACAGTCTATTGGTAGCAAACCCACTGAGAACTTTTCTGAAAATATATATTCTTTCTTTGCTCTTAAACAGACTTGCTAGGTATGGAATTCTAGGTTGATCTTTCACTCTATCCTTCAAATTCTTCAATGGACTTTCACATTTTCCATTTTCCAGTATCTGTGTTCAGTATTCTCTATCCTGGTTAATTTGCTCAGACTTATTTTCCATTTCCTAATTTTTGCTGTTGCTGCTGCTAAGCTATTTAACCCCTCCACTGAGTCTAACCTTATTATTTTTTATTTCTAGAAGTTCAGTTTGTTCCTTTGTCATAGACTTATTCCTTTTTCAAATGTCACTATTTGTAAACTTTTTTCCTTAATTTTTAAGATGTACAATTTTCTAAAGTCCTTGGCACACTTAAGGTACGATATGTTGTCCTCGCTGATTCTCCTTCACAGTAGATCAGAGTTTGCGATATTTGAAAATGAGCTCACCTTTAGTGGAGACTGTTTTTTGTAGGGGAATCTTACTTGTACTCTCTCTGGGCCAGAGGAGTAATTTGAGCCCCTCTTTCACAAGGAGGAAGCCCTTCTAAAATTTTAAACTTTACAAAAGCACCAGTTCTACTCACCTTGAGTAGACCCAGGTAGATTTTCTGTACCTCAGAGGCACTAATAACCCCAACCACTAGCCTCACTATCCAATCTAATAAATCCTGGGGATATCACAATTTGGGATTTAATTTTTGATAGCCAAGAATTTCTCTGACTTTTCTTCAAGTTGAATTCTGCATTTCAGTTTTGTTATTATTTTTCATCCTGCATGCATATTTTTCACTGGGGATGGAAGGCTATAGTTAGCTTCTAATTCCCTCTTTGCTCTCCTTAACCACAAATTCCAAGTTGCTATTTTTGTTGATTTAAGTCACAACTTACTAAAAATCATCATATATCTTACAACCAATATTTATCTACATTCAGCATTGTTTTTCTGATTTCTCTGCTTTTTTTTTTTTCTCTTAAATCCCATTACTCCCTTCTTTGTTCATTTATTTTCTTTCTGCAATGCATCTTTAAATAGTTCTTTTAGCAAAGGGCTTTCAAAGTCCTTAAATTCTGAAAACGTTATTATAGCATCCATGCTGTTGAAGGACAGTTTGGATGAGAATACAATTTTAATTTCAAATTTATTTTCCTCAGCCACTTGAAGACATTCTGCTGTTATTTCTTAAAACCAGTGATTAGTATCATTTGGATTTCTTTTCCCCCCACTTCATGCACTATGTGGACTTTTAGTTCCCCAACTAGGGATGAAATCCAGTTCAGTTCAGTTCAGTTCAGTTGCTCAGTCGTGTCTGACTCTTTGCGACCCCATGGACTGCAGCACGCCACACCTTCTTGTCCATCACCAACTCCTGGAGTTTACTTAAACACATGTCCACTGAGCCAGTGATACCATCCAATGATCTCATCCTCTGTTGTCCCCATCTCCTCCCACCTTCAATCTTTCCCAGCATCAGGATCTTTTCAAATGAGTCAGTTCTTCGCATCAGGTGTCAAAGTATTGGAGTTTCAGCTTCAGCATCAGTCCTTCCAGGCCCCTTGCATTGGAAGTGCAGAGTCTTACCACTGGACTGTCAGGGAAGTCCCTGGATTCTTTACATTTTCTTTTTAAATTTTCTTTCCTTCTTTATTTTTGGTTGTGTTGAGTCTTCGTTGCTGCGTGTGGTCTTTATGTAGTTGTGGCATGGCTTCTCTTGTTGAGGAGCATGCACTTTAAGATTTTGAGAACTTTTTTCTTAATCACACTTTTTATTAGTATTTTCTCTATATATGTCTACCTCTACATTGGCTTTTTGCAATTTTGTGGGATTTGTTTTTTTTTTTCCCCCTTTCCTTTTTTTGTTTTGTTTTTCTTATTGTTCTTTTCTTGGCGTAGTTATTCTTTACTATATCTAAATCTTTTAAAATACTTCTATTTAACTCTGCATTTCTGTTTTTTTTCTTTTTTTTCCCCCACCATGTTGGTGTGTTTTCTTTCTTTGCTTTATTCCTCAGCTGGCTCTCTGCTTTGGTCTTGTTTTCTGTTTCATGTTTCAGTTAGTGTTGTTTTTCATTGGTTGGTATTATTTTTTATTTCCTTTGTTCACCAGGTCACTCTCTGTACTCTTCTTTGGACTGTTTTGGTTTTGTTTGTGTGTGTGTATGTATTTCTTTGCTTTTGTTACTATTCAACTGCTATTGCATTTGCCATTTGTCTAGGGTTCTTTTTTTTTTCCCTAGTTTTTTGTTTTTTATTTGTTAGTTTTAATCCTCTTTATCCCCTTGATAAATGGCTTGTGGGATCTTGGTTCCCTGATTGTAGATCAGGCCTGAGAATCTGAGGAAGCACTGAGTCCAGGACACTAGACTGCCAGAGAACCCCTGATCCTAGAGTAGTAATTAGTGAGAACTCCCTCGAAGGCCTCTACCTGCATCCAAGACCCAACATCACCCAATGGTCAGCAGCACCCAGTGCAGGACGCCTCACCCAAACAACAAGCAAGACAAGAACACAAACCCAACCATCAATGACAGGTTTCCCACAGACACCCTAATACCTACCACCTCACACAATCCTGCCCATCAGCGGGGAGGAAAGCTCACCTCCTCCCACCAGAATGCAGGCACAAGTCCCTCCCCACACAAAGCCTACACAAACCACTGGACTAACATCACCAACAGAGGGCAGAGACCAAGAACAAAAGGGACTAAGACCCCACAGCCTGGGGAAGGATGACCTCAAACACAGTAAGATAAAATGGAAAGACAGAGAAATATTGTATACATGAAGGAACAAGGTAAAAACCCACAAGACCAAATAAATGAAGAGGAAATAGGCAAATGACCTTCAAAAGAATTTAGAGTAATGATAATAAAGATGACCAAAATCTTGAAAATAGAATGAAGAAAATGCAAGAACCATTTTAACATATTTAAGAAGGACCTAGAAGAAATAACAAATAAACAAACAATGCCAAATAATGCAATTACTGAAATTTAAAATACTCTAGAAGGAATCAGTAGCAGAATAACTGAGGTAGAAGAACAGATACGTGAACTGGAAGATACAATGGTGGAAATAATTGCTAAACAGCAGAATAAAGAAAAAAGAATGAAAAGAATTGAGGATAGTCTCAGAGACCTCTGGGACAATATTAAATGCACCAGCATTTGAATTATAGGGGTCCCAGGAAAAGCAAAAGAGAATCAGAAAATTTTTGAAGAGATTATAGTTGAAAACTTCCCTAATATGGGAAAGGAAATAGTCAATCAAGTCCAAGAAATGCAGAGAGTCCTATACAGAATAAACTCAAGGAGAACCACACTGAGACACATATTAATCAAACTGACAAAAATTAAACACAAAGAAAAAAATACTGAGAGCAGCAAAGGAAAAACAAGTAACATACAAGGGAAACCCCATACAGTTAACAGCAGACCTTTCAACAGAAACTCTGCAGACCAGAGGGAATGGCAGGATGTATTCAAAGTAAAGAAAGGGGAAAAATCTACAGCCAAGATTACTCTGCCCAGCAGAGTCTCAAAATTGATGGAGACATCAAAAACTGCACAAACAAAGAAAAGTTAAGAAAATTTAGCATCACCAAACGAGCTTTACAACAAATGCTAAAATGACTTCTATAGGCTGGAAACATAAGAAAAGGAAAAGACCTATAAAAACAAACCAAAAACAATTAAGAAAATCCCAACAGGAACATATATATCAATAATTACTTTAAATATAAATGGATTAAACTCTCCTACTAAAAGACTGACTGGCTGAATGGATATAAAAACAAACAAAAACATATATGCTGTCTATAGACACTTATCTCTTGATGCTGGGTTCCAGGAAAATTTCTTGCCCTGATCTTTCAGTTCAATAATCTGTTCTTTAGCTATATCCAGTTTGCTCTGCAGCCCATCTAGTGAGTTTGTTCAACAACTGTATTCTTCATTTTCGTTATTATTTATAGTTTCATAACTTCTACTTCTTGTATTAAGCATGAAAGTCTATCCTTGGTCCTCAAAGGAAATTAGACTGACCTATTTTTAAAGTTTCTTTCTGACTGTTCTAACCCACAGGGTGTAGGTCTGCTGTTTATATTTCACTGTGCTAAGCTCCCTCTGGGTTTTCACGACCATGTAAACATCTCCCATGGGACTGTTCACTTGCCATCTTAGCCAATAGTGGCCTCCTTGCTGGGGGCCTCATGTTGAATCTTTTCTGACAAAATCAGCAGAGAGCTTCAGGGTCTCAGTAGTAGTGATGACCTCAAACAGGCACTGTTAAGCAGTTCCTTTCTGCAACTTCTCCTTTACATACACTCCTTCACTTAAAAATGTTTTATGGCTTCAGGTCAGGAACATTTCTTTTCAATCTTCAAAGATAATTTATTAAACTTAATTTTTTATCATTTCTATGGGCTTGGTACAGAGGGTAAGTGGGAAAATGTGTTTGGTCACCACCTTGAAATTGGGTTTCTTACTTCTTTACATATAACTTCTATGCATTCTCTTTAGCCTCCTTCTGGAACTGTTATTAGATGGCACTCCTCAATCTATCTTCCATGTCTTTTTTTTTTTTTTTTTTCCTATTACTGTGTCCTTCCACCATGTATTTAAGAACAATTTTCTGCTCTAGTATCCAGCTCACAAATCTTCTCTTACATTACAGGCACTGATGATCAGCCCACTTAATGAATTTCTTATTTTGACAATCAAACTTTTAAATTCCAGAATCAAAACTTAGTTATTTTTGGTAGATAAAATAGCTTGGAACTTCTCTGGTGGCCCAGTGGTTGAGGCAGGGGACACAGGTTCAATCCCTGGTCTAGGAAGATCCGACATGTCACAGAGCAACTGAGCCTGAGAGCCTCCAGCCTGCAGCTAGAGACCATATGCCACAGCTACTAAAGCCTACACATGTAGAGCCCACGCTCCTTAACGAGAGAAGCCACCACTCTGAGAAGCCCAAGTACCACAGTGAGGAATAGCCCCTGCTCACCACAACTAGAAAAAACCTGCTCCAGCAACAAAGACCCAATACAGTCAAAAATAGTTAATTTTTAAAAAACTGTTCACATCTCTCCAAGAGTTCAACTACACAATTTTAAAATCTAGTTCCACTTGTTCTATGAATTCTATGTCCAAAATAAACGCTTCTGTGATCTCCTTTGCATAGCTGTTTCTGGTGATTTTTAATGAAGTGCTCATCTTTGTAGTCAAGGCTCCTTGTTGAGACCATCTATCCTATCTGTGCTCATGCTTACTTGAAAGGGAGAAGCAGGACTTGTTTTCAGTGAGAGTGAAGGAAGGGACAGAAGGTGCCAACCTCGTGGAAAAGCTCTGTAGCTAGTCTTATGAACACAGGATCCCTATTCTCCAAGAGGTCACCAAGCACCTCTGCCCGTCCAACCCCAGGTCCTATGTACACTACATTTGCCTGAGACACCTGTATCACCAGGCTATACTACCAGAGTCACTCTGTCACTTGCTCTGAGCCCCTCTCAGCTGCCCATATCAACTATTTCCAAGCAAGAACACCCTAAATGCTATTCCTATCCTGAGGAGCAATACTTTCCTGCCCTTGTTTCTCACTTATGAGACTATATCTAGGTAGAATAAAAAGTAATTAGTTCACATATGGCTTCTGAAACATGCTGATAAATTATAACCTCTTGACCCATAAAAAAGGAACCACTGCTATTTCAACTGGCTCAATAAGAGCTGAGGTTGGAGTTGTGTAATGAAAAGGAGAACTTGGCTTGAGTAGCAAACAGTTTCCTTTTCAGGAAAAAAAAATTATACAGATTTGCTGGCATTCAACATCAACAGACTGACATTCCTATGTGCACCACAACAGCCAATATAGTATTTATGGTTCCATACACATCAACCCTGGGGCTGGGAGGGGTACCCTTGAAGTACCAACAATTGCTATGTTACGCATAAATAAGTTATAACACTCTTCTGGACTCAGGAATCCCACTATTAAAACTATACCATAGAAAAACTCTCTGGGCTGCATGAGATGACCTGTGTACCAGAAAACCTACTACAGCTTTGTTTGGAAAAGTAGAAACAAGTTGAATGTCAGGCAATAAGAGAATAAATTAAATGTGGTAATATTAAGAGAACTGAATTTTATATGGCATTGGAAATAACCATATCAGTATGGAGATCATTTTATAAACAATGTAGGTGAACAAAAGAAGCTACAGGATGATGCTATTCTGACAAAGTCAATATACAGAATCTAGAAAAATGGTACTGGAGAATTTATTTACAGGGCAGCAGTGGAGAAACAGGCATAGAGAACAGACTTACGGACATGGGGAGAGGGGAGGAGAGGCTGAGATGTATGGGAAGAGTAGCATGGAAACTTACATTACCATATGTAAAATAGATAGCCAATGGGAATTTGCTGTATGACTCAGGAAACTCAAACAGGGGCTCTGTATCAATCTAGAGGGGTGGGATGGGGAGGGAGATGGGAGGGAGGTTCAAAAGGGAGGGGATATATGTATACCTATAGCTGATTCATGTTCAGGTTTGACAGAAAACAACAAAATTCTCTAAAGCAATTATCCTTCAATAAAAAATAAAAAATGAGAAATAATGCTATATGTTTTAATGGTCACACACATGTATAATAAAAATACAAAAATATGAATGGAAGTGTTAAGCACTAAATTCAAAGCAGAGGATATTTCTGAGGAAGGATGAAGATGAATATATATTATGGACCTCTTTGCATATCTGAACATACAGATCTAGCTCAGTTATTTTGACTGCTACACAGAATTCCACAGCTATAATTATATATATATATAATCACACACACACATATACACATATATACACCATAATAAATTTCACCATTTCACTACTGTTGGATATTTTGGTCATCTCTTCATCCCTAAACCCTGATATACCTGGTGCAAGGGTCTTCGTGGGAGAATTCCTATATGGAGAATTGCTGGGTCAAAGGTTATATGCATTTAAAATTTTATCTTTCACATGTTGCATCAGTTCATACTTCTACCAAGTCCTCTCCTCCACATTCTTGCCAAAATTGGACATTATCAATCTCTCACACTTTCTGCAAGTCAAGGAAGACAAAATGAACATTCTCATGATCAAAAGTAGTTTAAAAACTGGAACAAGTGGGAGATGCCAACTTTATAAAGTTCTTTAACAAACGCTTGGGGTATGCAGGCTAGCAACATACTAAGGACTTACAAGCTAATAGAATCTACAGACAAGTGAACAGATAATTACAATCGCATAAGTGCCTTCTATTCAGTGTGTCACAGCAGAGCAAGAAAAGACACATAATCAACTTGGGGTTCAGGAAAAGAGGCAATGGCTGAGCGGAATCTCAGAGGCTGAACAGAAGTCGGCAAGGGAAATTGGGGAGGATGAGGAAGAGAGGAGACAAACGTAGCTAGAACAACAGATTCAAAGATATAAAAGTAAGAAAATATGGTAGAATAAGAATTGGAAATAGTTCAACACTGTCACAGTGCTATCTGTGAGCTACAGCTGAAAGTCCCAGTCCAAAGACACAACTAAAGAAGCTTTCAGAACATTACTCCATTAACAAAAGACAAAACCCCAGTGTGCTATAAATCATGTCTGATTTAGATGCTGCTTCTAGCATACACAGAACCGACAGCTCTCTGACTCGCGTGCAGTAATAGACTGCATGTCTGGGTAGGATGAGGAAGGAGAACTATGACCAATACTTCAGGTTTGGGCAAACAAAAGGTCTAGTCAGCTAAGACAAAAAAGGGGCAGCACACAAGTGTACTATGGGAAAAGTTTCATAGGCATCCGGAGTCCTGGGAAAGGGAGGGTGGAGGTTAGAGAAGGCATGAAGGTCAGAAAACCAGTAAGACCCACCGTGTGCTTCTTCGTATGGCAGCACTTTCTGCAACCTGAAGCGGAACAGGTACTAGAAATGCTTATGGAATGATTATCAGGGCAGAAAGTTCTTTGCCTGACTGAGACAGCCCCCTGACACCTGGGCACACAATATCTCCAACGGGTGTCACAGACAATGCCATAGGTGAAGGCAGGAACAGAACCAGAAGTCAATTAACATCATACGTGATACAGATGCTCCATAGCCGAGAACCAAGGACTATCACCACTATTAAAATATTAGCTCTGAAACGGTGTTTCCCAACATTATCTGAAGATTTAAAAATTCCTATGGTATTTATTTAAAAATAAAACCGATTCCTCTGCCTCAACCCAGACCTACTAAGTTAAAATTCCCAAGGGCAGAGACATAGTACTCTGTATATTTAAAACAAGTTGCCCAGCTGATTCTTTTTCAGGCAATTTTGGGAAGTGCCGATCCAGAAATTCTTGCCAAAACAAAGGTTAAAAAAATAAAGGTATAACTATTGGGAAATGATTACGTTACTGTTTCCCATAGGCAATATAGTTAGCTACTTAGAAGTCTAAGAAAATTGTGGCTTCCCTCGTGGCTCAGTGGTAGAGAATTTGCCTGCCAATACAAGAGACAAGAGTTTGATCCCTGGTCAGGGAAGATCCCACATGCTGCAGAGCAACTAAGCCCGTGTGCTACAACTACTGAGCCTGTGCTCTAGAGCCCACACGCAGCAACTCCTGAAGCCCGCACACCCAAGGGCCCATGCTCTGCAACAAGAGAAGCTATTGCAACGAGAGAGCAGCCCCTGCTCACCGCAACTAGAGAAAAGCCCGGGCAGGAACGAAAACCCAGCACAGCCAAAAATAAATACGTAAAATTTTTTAAAAAAGAAAATTGACTGAAAAAATTATTAGGATCATGTGTTGACAGAAAAGCTAGTGAGACTTCAAGACAGAAATGTCTATAGGACCACTGAATACAGGAGTCTTAACCTGGACCAGAAGCCTGGGCTGGAATTCAGAACTGCAAAAATCTGTAAGTGCTGGAGGGTGGGTGCGGAGGGTCATCTAAAACCCCGAACTATGTGAAAACACTCAGAGGTCGCAGCAAGAGAAGAAAAGACAGCTCACTGAATCACTGTGTTGTGCAACTGAAACAAATATAATACTGTAAATCAACGATACTTCAATTAAAAAAAAAAAGAAAAGCAGCTCAGGAGAGAATGCTGCACAGAATATGGGTTCCTTTTCATGGTGCAACCCATGAAAATATGAGTTTATTGTAGATAGTCCAAGTTTCATAATTGGACATTTTGTAGTCATTAAGCAGAGATAAAAGGTGATAAATATACAATACACATGTATTAAGTGTATTTAGAGAAACAGTTCTACCATAAATCTGTATCTACAGATCTCAGAATGTATTAGACACACTGGCAATCATCACTGATGCTGCTGCTGCTGCTAAGTCGATCTGAGTTAATGCAGAAACAGAGCAACAATTCACACTGTTGTGTCCTACAGATTCCTCTAATTCTCTCTACACATGGAAGCAGGATACACATTCTTCAGTTCGGCTCTGGTGGCCACTTGTAAGAATCAAGAGAGATCTAACGCTGGAGAAAGGGCGGCGGGTGAGATGACTGCCAGAGGAAACTGCTCACTTGAAGAACTGCTTGGTTTCGGTTAAGTCATACATTTCTTTGCAATGGAAAACCTCCCTGTCATTTCTGTTCTAAAAATAATCAGGCTAGTTGAAAAAAACCCTTATTATTTCATAAACTACACACCAATACTTTCTTGAATAAGTATCCATCTTTCTAAACACGTGGGTCCATTTCGTGTTCTGCGTTCAAACTCAGCACTTCTGCAGCTGTAAGTGGGTTTAAGGATACACAGTGCATCCAAATATCAGAGTAGATTGGGGCAACGTTCAGATGCTACGAAGAGCAATATGTAAAACATCCCACTCAACCCACTGAAATTGCTGATACATGCTGTCAGGATACCTCTAGCCTATTCCTTTTACCTCTTGGAGGGCCCAAGAAATTCATAATTTCAGAAGGAAGCCCATGGTCAATGAAGCAGCCAGTGTAGCTGCCATCAGGAGAACTTCAGGTCACATTTCCCCAGGTCTTCACACCACCATGAAAGGGAATAAAGCCAGAAACCCATAACAGTCTCTTCTGATCCTTTGTATTTCTGCATCGTCTGTTGTAACCGCTCCTTCTTCAGTTCTAATTTTGTTGCTTTGATTCTTCTCTTTTTTACTTGACAAGTCTGGCTAAAGGTCTGTCACTTTTGTTTACCTTCTCAAAGAACCAGCTTTCAGTTTTATTCATTTTTACTATTGTTTCTTTCATTTCTTTTTCATTTATTTCCACTCTGATCTTTTTAATTTCCTTCTTTCTGCGAACTCTGGGGTTTTTTTGTTCTTCTTTTCCCAGTTGTCTGAGATGTAAAGTTAGGTTGTCTATTCAGTGTTTTTCCTGTTTCTTGATGTAGGATTGAATTGCTATAAACCTGCCTCTCGGAACTGCTTTTGCTGGGCCATGTGACCCAGCAATTCCACTACTAGGCATATACCCTGAGGAAACCAAAATTGAAAAAGACACATGCACCCCAGTGTTCACTGCAGCACTATCTGCAATAGCTAGAACATGGAAGCAATCTAAATGTACATCAACAGATGAATGGATAAAGAAGCTGTGGTACATATACACAGTGGAATATTACTCAGCCATAAAAGGAATGCATTTGAATCAGTTCTAATGAGGTGGATGAATCTGAGCCTATTATACAGAGTGAAGTAAGTCAGAAAGAGAAAACCAAATATTGTATACTAATGCACATATACGGAATCTAGAAAGATGGTACTGATGAAATTATTTGCAGGGCAGCAATGGAGACACAGACACAGAGAACAGACTTATGAATGGCGGGGAGGAAGGACAGGGTGGGATGCATGGAGACAGTAACACGGCAACACGCATAACCATATGTAAAATAGAGAGCCAATGGGAATTTGCTGTATGACTCAGGAAACTCAAAGTGGGGCTCTGTAACAACTGGCAGAGGTAGAATGGGGAGGGAGATGGGGGGAAGGAAGGTTCAAAAGGGAGGGGACCAATATGTACCTATGACTGATCATATTGATGTTTGGCAGAAACCAACACAATACTGTAAAACAATTATCCCTCAATTAAAAATAAATAAAATCTTTTAAACTGCATAAGAAAAAAAAAAAAAAAGATGGGAACCCAGAGGTCTATGTGCTCCTGGCAAGACCCTCTCCCAACAATACTCTCATCAGCAGCACCATGATCTGCCTAGGAGATGGGCTAATTTCAGTACAACTTTTATCACAGGTTACACCTGTTTCATAAGAGACTCGAGTCTCCCACTTGGACTTTGATTTCGTAAGGTTCTGCACAGCCTCACAAGACCCCATCTCCTACTAACCCTCCACTCTCAAATCCTTCAACTTGTCTGCAAGTCTACCATCAGCAAAACCCCTTCTCTGTCTGAGGATCGTCTCCTCTGAGTCTTACATTCACCTTCTTGCTCTACTAGGAAACCTGGCTTTCCCTGAAGGCTTGGCTTCCTCTGCAGCTATTCAAGTGGCAGCCGCTTTTTCTCTCACATCCCTCAAACAGCTGGATCTCCAGCGGGGGTGTGGGGGAGATGTCCTCCTAGAACCTGATAGCTATTCTCAGATTTTCTCCCCTTTCCCTTAAAACCCTACTTTTGAATTTCATGTGATCATGACATGAATTTCATGTCACCAAAACCCTAAATATCCCTCTCTAGTGGAGTTCAATTCTTACTCATTTCAACATCCACATAGTTGACCTTTTCCAAACACTACTGTGGTTGATTGAATGGTGAACCCCTCAAAAGATATGCCCAAATCCTAAACTCTGGAACCTGAGAATAAGCACCCTATATGTCAGAAGAGCAAATATTACCTTCTACGGAAAATAGGTAACTGAGTTAAAGATCTGGGAAGGAAGTATTTGTCCTGGATTATCTGGGTGGGCCCTAAATGCAATTACATGTATCTTTATAAGATAGACAAACAGAGAAGAAAGAGAAGAGGAAGCAGTCATGTGACCAAGGAGTGAGGCAGCTACAAGTCAAGGAATGACAACAGCCACAAAAGTGGAAGAGACAAAGAATGGCATGATGGTTAATTCTGTGTGCCAGCTCATCTATGCTACAGTGTGCCAAGACATGCAAACAAACAGTATTTTGAGTGCTCCTATAAAGGGTGTTTTTGGATGAGATTAACACACAGATTGGTATACTGAGTAAAGCAGATTTCTCTAATGTGGGTGGGCCTCATCCAATCGGTTGAAGACCTGAACAGAATAAAATGTCTGACCCTCCTTCAAGTAAGAGAGAATTCTTTTGAACTGGGACACTGGTTTTCTGGCTTTTGGACTTGAATGGAAACATCTGTTCTTCCTGGGTCTCATGCCTGCAGGCCTTTCAGACACAGATCTACATTATCAGTTCTGGTTCTCACATCTTCAGACCCAAGCTGGAACTACATCCTTGGCTCTCCTGGGTTCTTGGCTTTCTGCCTCTTCCCACAGATTTGGGGGCTTGTCAGCTTCTATTGTTGCATGAGCCAATTCCTTATAATAAATCACTTCTTATATAAATGTAAACCCGATTGATTCTATTTCTCTGGAGAACCCTAACACAAATGAATTCTTCCCTGGAGCCTCCACAGGGAGTGTCGCCCTGCTCACATCTTGATTTCAAATTGTGGTGTCAATGGACAGAGAACAGACTTATGGTTGCCAAGGAGGAGGTGAGGGAGGGATGGACTGTGAGTTTGGGGTTAGTAGATGCAAACTATTACATACAGAAGGGATAAACAACAAGGTCCTACTGTATGGCATAGAGAACTATATTCAATTTGTTGTTGTCATTTAGTCACTAAGTCGTTTCTGACTCTTGTGACCCCATGGACTGTAGCCCACCACGGACAGGGGATTTCCCAGGCAAGAATATTGGAGCGGGTGGCCATTTCCATCTCCATTCTGCCATTTCCTTCTCAACCCAAGGATTGAACACACATCTCCTGCATTGGCAGGCAGATTCTTTAATGATATGTCACCAGGGAAGCTCTAATTATAGTCAATATTCTATATTGACTGATATTCTATATCAGTCAATTATTCACTGATAAACCACAGTGAAAAAGATCATGAAAAAGAATGTACATGTGTATGTGTGTGTGTGTAAATATATATATATATATATATATATATATATAAAAAACTGAATCACTTTGATGTACAGTGGAAATTAACACAGCATTGTAAATCCACTACACTTCAATAAAATAAACTTTAAAATAAAATAAAAGATCGTGGTGTCCAGAATTGTGACAGAATAAATTTCTGTTTTAAGCCACCATGTCTGTGGTAATTTGTTACAGCAACTTTAAGAAACCTATACACTGGTCTTCCCTGAACTCTCCTACAACAACCTGTCCTCCACTCTGCATCAGCCACCAGTTTCAAGTCTTGTTCTAGAACACTGTATTACCAATTGTCATATATTATCTAAAACCTTGAGTCAAGCACCCTGCTCTCACGCCAACTTCTATCTTTCTAGCTCACTCCTTCCAGTGTTCTGCCTCCAGCAAAACTTCAACACCAGTGGGACCTAAACGTCATTGAACCTACCACCTTCACCCCGTCCCTCATCTTCCTCACGGTCTCATTTCTCTCTTTAGCCAACCTGCACACCACTGCCCATTATTACAGTAACTTCTTTGCATACTCTCCAACCTCTCTCACCAGCTCTCTTCCTTTGTCATACTCTTTTTTTAAAACACCAACTCTACCTACTCTGCTTCTCACACACTGGAGGGGGCGGAAGTAAAATACACAACTACACCAACTGGTCTGACTTTGAATTCATAACCACCAACCTCAAGTTAGTCATTCCAATCTCAGCTCAAATGTCACTTCTTAAGAGAAACTTTCCCTGACCAATTTTTAACAGCTTTATTGAGATACATACTTCACATATCATAAAACTCACCTTTTTAAAGTCACAATTCAGTGATTTTTAAACTATATTAAAAAGTTGTTAACCAAAACTAATATCTCATTTTAGATCTTTTTTTCACCCTTAAATGAAACTCAGTACTCTTTTCCCCCACTCCACTAACCTACCTTGTCTCTACACATTTGCCTATCATGGACATTTCATATAAATGGAATCATACCCTGTGTGCCATCTTATGTTTGGCTGATTTCACTTACATATTTTCAAGGGTTCTTCCCTTGAAAGCATGCATCAGCACTTCATTACTTTTTGTTGCCTAGTAATATTCCACTATGTTGCCATAACACATTTTGATTATCTGTTCATCAGTTGGCAGACATTTGGGTCTATTTCCACTTTTTAGGTATTTTGAATGCTGTCTCTATGAACATTCATGTACAAGCTTTTGTGTGGACAGAGTATCTCCAATTCTCAAAAGAGAATTCTCAAGTTTCACCTAGGAGTGCAATTGTCAGCTCAATGGCAACTATTTAACATTTTGTTGTTGTTCAGTCACTAAGTCATGTCCAACTCTTTGCGACCCCATGGACTGCAGCGCACCAGGCCTCCCTGTCCATCACTATCTCCCTGAGTTTCCTCAAACTCATGTCCATTGAGTCCGTGATGACATCCAACCATCTCATCCTCTGTCACCCACTTCTCCTCTTGTCCTCAATCTTCCCCAGCATCAGAGTCTTTTCCAATGAGTCGGCTCTTCGCATCAGGTGGCCAAAGGATTGGAGCTTCAGTACCAGTCCTTCCGATGAATATTCAGGGTTGATTTCCTTTAGGATGGACTGGTTTGCTCTCCTTGCAGTCAACACGGAGTGAAGCCACAGTGTGCAAGTTTCAGCAGTTTCTCTGAGAAGCAGGGGGCATTGGCCGAAGGGACTAGATTTTGTACCAGTTTTCTTCACCTGTGTATCTCACCTCTTTCTATAACTTGCTATAAGTGAGGATACTGCTTTATGCCTTTAAAAAATACTCCTCCTGGGATGTCCCCTGTGGGCCAGTGATTAAGGCTCTACTCTTCCGCTGCAAAGAGCATGGGTCTGATCTCTGGTCAGGGATCTAGGATCCCACACGTCAAGTGGTACAACCAAAAAAATAAATAATAAAAATCAAAAAAAAAGTAAAAAATAGTCTTCCTGCCTAGTTTTGTACTATGTACAAAGTAGCTGTTGAACTATGACATGTAACTATTTAGAACTAAACAGGGGCATGGCCAAGAAACATACCTCCTCCTCCATGAAGACATACTATCTTTTAGAATTTTAGAGATGGGAGGCGGGGTATACTGACCACATGAAAATGAAATCTGCTTCTGACAAAAGTCAATAGTCTTAATTGTTTCAAGTCTATAACAACATAAGCTTCTCTGACCGCTTCAAGTAAATGGTTTAATATCATCACTGCCCAAACAACTACACTGGACATATATGAGTTGCCCATTAACATTTACTCAAAAAAAAAAAGCAATCATAGTAATAGAGGTTGTTAAATCCAATACTTTGTCATTTATAGGTTTTCAAGTATAGGATAACTTTGTTCTGAGGTGGAGTCTGCCATCTGGTGGGAAGAAAGGTGAAATTTCCATATCCATACATAACTACCTCTACCAAGACATTCTACCAAGAAACTGTACTGCGGTATAAGTATACTTTGTACACAAACACATACTCCCTACCGTGAACTGATGAGCACATGGGAATTGGTCACGACCACATGGAAATTGGTCAAATTTCTCCTGGTAAAGTGAAGACCAGAATGCACAGAGATCAGAATGTAAGGCGGGGCAGGGGAAGGCAAGGAGTGGGAGCAGGCTTGTTTATCTCCATCCTCCTTGCATATCAGGAAAGGATTTAGAGTTTCAGTTTGGGAAGATGAAGAAGTCCCAGAGATGGATGGCAGTGATGGCTGCACAACAATATGAATAAACTTAATGCCGCCAAACTGTATTAATTTAGTAGAAAAACTTGATAGTCTCCTTGGCTGAATGGAAATCCTTGTTCAGACTGTAAGGCTTTATCCTCTGGGTGGCAGACTGTATTTTCCAAACATAACTGCAGTGATCTCTCCTGCCACCCAGGCTCCACTGTGATGAATTTTATCACCACCCCACCATCATCAGAGATGAAGTCCCTTCTCTCCAGCCTTAGCAACTGTGACTAGCAGAATATGGTGGAGTATTATAATATAACTTCACAGCCAGGTCAGACAAGGCCTTGCGGCTTTCCCCAGAGCTCCAGGCACGCTGGTACTCCAGTTGCTTCCTGCAGGGATGTTCTCTCTTAAAACACAGTATCGACACCATGAAGCCACACTCAGAGGCCCACAGAGATGGCTCCTGTCAATCATCCCAGCCTTATGATCTGAATGAGGATTTAAATGGTTAACTCAGTCACAGAGACTATCATATTTTCTATTAAATCATACTTTTAAAAGGAAAACTTTATTCAATTAACTACTCATCATATTAGTAGAATTTTTATTGCCATATTTAAATGATTCAGATTTGGAGGAAGATTCTTTTAAAGTATTCTAGATGTAGTGTTGTAGGTTTTTGGGTTTTTTTTTTATCACTGTTAAATGATCTTTAGCCCAAACCTTCCCCATCTCTGCTGCTGCTGCTGCTAAGTCACTTCTTCCGTGTCCAACTCTGTGCGACCCCATAGACGGCAGCCCATCAGGCTCCCCCATCCCTGGGATTCTCCAGGCAAGAATACTGGAGTGGGTTGCCATTTCCTTCTCCAATGCAGGAAAGTGCAAAGTGAAAGTGAAGTCGCTCAGTTGTGTCCGACTCTTAGCGACCCCATGGACTGCAGCCTACCAGGCTCCTCCATCCATGGGATTTTCTAGGCAAAAGTACTGGAGTGGGCTGCCATTGCCTCAGCTGATGGCAATTCCATCCTTATAACTGTTAAGGACAAAATCTTAGCATTTCCTTGGACTCCTTTCCTCTCACAAGCCACATTCAACCCATGAGACAGATTTATAAAATATATCTTAATTCAATTCTTTTTACTGCTACTAATTCTTTTTATCTCTATTGCTAATATCCTATCATGTCTTGTTTAATTACTGCAATTACCTCCCCAAAGTGGCCTGCTTCTATCTTTTCCTTTCACTGTGCACTTTTTACATGGCATCCAGACTGATCATTTAAAAATATAAATCAATGCAAGCTATTTTTCTACTCAAAACTCTAAAGATTTCTTCTTTCACTTGTAGTAAAAGTCGAAGTCTTTATGATGGCCACCAAGGCCCTTGCTACCTCTTTGACCTCCTCTCCTACAACCCTCCCCTTGCTCTGTCCATTCTGTCTACTCTTTTTTTTGTTGTTGTTCCCTGAATTCAGGCACAGTCTTGCTCTACAGCCATGACACTGAAAACTCCTGCTCTTCCCAGGTGTCTGCAGGCAAACATCTAAGACCGCTCAAATCTCATTTTGTCAACAAGGCCTCTAAGACTCTCCCCACTCCTACCCTTCATTCTTTTTTCTGATTTCTTACTCATGTGAGAGTGTAAACTGGCAGACGGATTCTGATCCAGGCACCCAGCTTCCTTTCATCTAAGGACTCTGCCTCTGGGAACTAACAGAGATCCTTTCATTTGGGCAAATGTACAGAGGGAGTGGGAAGGGTAAAGAGAGAGAGACTGGAGAAGACACAATTGCTGCTAACTACCTTGACCCTGTGGTCATGTATGGATGTGAGAGTTGGACTATAAAGAAAGCTGAGCACAGAAGAATTGATGCTTTTGAACTGTGGTGTTGGAGAAGACTCTTGAGAGTCCCTTGGATTGCAAGGAGATCCAACCAGTCCATCTTAAAGATCAGTCCTGGGTGTTCACTGGAAGGACTGATGCTGAAGCTGCAACTCCAATACTTTGGTCACCTGATGCAAGGAGCTGACTCGTTTGAAAAGACCCTGATGCTGGGAAAGATTGAAGGTGGGAGGAGAAGGGGATGACAGAGGATGAGATGGTTGGGTGGTATCACCGACTCAATAGACATGGGTTTGGGTGGATTCCGGGAGTTGGTGATGGACAGGGAGGCCTGGCGTGCTGGGGTTCATGGGGTCGCAAAGAGTCGGACACGAATGAGCAACTGAACTGAACTGAACCTTGACCCTAATATAGATCACTTCCAAACAAATTCCATTGGTAAGAACTAGTCCCATAGCCCATCTGGCTACAAGGAGGATGGGTTATATAATCTAGTTATATATCCAGGAGACATCACTTTGCCAACAAAGGTCCATCTAGCCAAAGCTATGGTTTTTCCAGTAGTCTATTCATGTATGGATGTGAAAGTTGGACTATAAAAAAAGCTGAGCGCAGAAGAATTAATGCTTTTGAACTGTGGTGTTGGAGAAGACTTTTGGAGAGTCCTTTAGATTGCAAGGAGACCCAGTCAGTCAATCCTAAAGGAAATCAGTCCTGAATATTCACTGGAAGGACTGATGCTGAAGCTGAAACTCCAATACTTTGGCCACCTGATGTGAAGAAGTGACTCATTGGAAAAGACCCTGATGCTGGGAAAGATTGAAGGCAGGAGGAGAAGGGGACGACAGAGGATGAGATGGTTGGATGGCATCACCAACTCAATGGACATGGATTTGGGTGGACTCCAGGAGTTGGTGATGGACAGGGAGGCCTGGCGTGCTGCAGTGCATGGGGTTGCAAAGAGTCGGACACAACTGAGTGACTAAACTGAATTGATCCAGGAAGAAAAGGAAAGCATGGATAATGGTAAGTACTTCTAATCTTTCTTCTGCTACACAGAGAACACACTCAAACCTCCCCCACTACCCAAAAGCAAACCTAAAGTCCCATTCAGTCAGGGCATTTAACTACAAGTGCAGGACCTCTGACTCTTGCACACTCTTCTTCATCAAGACCACGTGCAGTTCCTGAGGCTGCATCCTATGAACTGAACAAGCGTGTTATCTGCACCCGCCCTCCCTAGTCCCAACATACAATAAATAGCAGGGTAAGAGCAGAAGGTTCTTCTTCATCCAATATCCTCCTTGGTTCAAGTAGGCTCTGGCATGCCCTCCTAAGGGGCTGTAAAACCTTCACAACCCACCTCTTTCCAGAGCAAGTTCTGGGTCCTTAAATAGTTTTACATTTACAGCTCAAATAGTCAGGCTCATGGTTCCGTTGCCAATATAATTCCCTCAAAAACTTAGCAGGCCTTTGATCTATTTGTTTCTAGTCAGTTCCATGTGCCAGAAACCACACACAAAGTTCTTTTCCAGACATAATTCTCAATCCTGATTTATGTGTTTGCCTCCATGACTCTTGCTTTCAACTAACAGCAGCCACCTGGAGGCCAGATGAAACAATAGGTCAGCGGTTTCCGACTTTGGCTGCAAAACAGAATCACTTGGGGAAACTTTCAAAAGCAGCCTGTGTCCAGGTTCTGTGTATCCCGGAGCCAGTAAATCAGAAGCTATGCAGGTGGGAGCAAGATAATTCTGGTGAGAGCAGCAGTTCTGATGGACTTTCACCCTTCATCTGAGCTTGGCCACAGGACTGGGTTACTTTTTTTCAACTGAGAATGTTTACTAGGTCTTTGATGCTCGAAGCCTCTCTCAACTCTTATCTCCTGCTCTCTAAAACAGTCTGCTTTTCCTTTCTCTGCCCCAACTCTCAGAACTTTCTCTATTCCCTTTCGTTTTTTTGGTTGAAAACTAGCCAATTCTTTCCTTAACTCCTCTCTTTCACATAATTCCTTAACAATAAGTCAACACACACTGTGACCTTTTCCAATGTTTGACCAAGAGTTAACCTGGCATGAGGTAGGTTTCCCAAGTTACCATGGATGACAAATTTACCAAACTGGTCACCTCTGCGGAACCTGCAAGTCCTTCCCATCCCCAAAGGCAGCGTCCTCATCAGAGTGCTACCTGACTGCTAAGTCAGTGAAACAGATTTAAAGGTTTTGCTTTAACAGAACTCCACTTCTAGTATCAACCACTGTAGCAAAAACTAAAACCTCAGTGGCTTAATACAAGGTTTCTTTCTTGCTCCCACGAGAGTCACACAGGCTGGCAGGATTCTTCTCACCCATTGTTCAAAGACCCAGTTTCCTTTCATTTTATATTTTCACCCTCTCTGGGTCCTAAAGAAATTCTCTTTATAGTTTTACCCTCTCTGGGTCCTTAAGAAATTTTATAGTTTCACCCTCTCTGGATCCTAAAGAAATTCTCTCCATTAAGCTGATAAAGAAAATAGAAAAGGCATCCAGCTATCAACTGCCTTGTTCTGGAAAGACATGTATCACTCTAATCACATTCTCCTGGTAAGAGTTATTTACATGGTCCTTTTAGATACAGAGGGGCTGAAAAATGTAGTCTAGATGTGTGCCCAGCAAGAACAGGAAAACAGTGATGTTGGCAAGCCCTAGTGGTGTCTTTAACACCCCTTAAAATTTAAGCTCCATCAGGGTAGGGAGGGGAGAGTGAAAAAGCTGGCTTCAAACCCAACAGTCAAAAAACGAAGATCATGGCATCTGGTCCCATCACTTCATGGCAAATAGATAGGGAAACAATGGAAACAGTGACAGACTATTTTGGGGGGCTCCAAAATCACTGCAGATGGTGATTGCAGCCATGAAATGAAAAGATGCTTGCTCCTTGGAAGAAAAGTTATGACCAACCTAGACAGCATATTAAAAAGCAGAGACATGACTTTGCCAACAAAGGTTCATCTAGTCAAAGCTATGGTTTTTCTAGTAGTCATGTATGGATGTGAGAGCTGGACTATAAAGAAAGCTGAGCACCGAAGAATTGATGCTTTTGAACTGTGGTGTTGGAGAAGACTCTTGAGAGTCCCCTGGACTGCAAGGAGATCCAACCAGTCCATCCTAAAGGAAATCAGTCCTGAATATTCATTGGAAGGATTGATGCTGAAGCTGAAACTCTAATACTTTGGCCACCTAATGCAAAGAACTGACTCATTTGAAAAGACCCTGATGCTGGGAAAGATTGAAGCAGGAGGAGAAGGGGGAGACAGATGGCATCACCGACTCAATGGACGAGTTTGAGCAAGCTTTGGGAGTCAGTGATGGACAGGAAAGCCTGGCATGCTGTAGTCTATGGGGGGTCACAAAAAGTCGGACACGACTGAGCAACTGAACTGAACTGAGGGTAGGAGTCTTTGTCTGGTTTGTTCATAGATAGATCTCATAAGCCTTTTACACTGCCTGGAACATAGCAGATGCTCAAAAAATATCTTTTGAATAAATAATAAACGGACAGAATGAATCACAGGTATGGTACCATATGGCTTCTTTTCTATAATAAAGGTAAAAGAATGGATTGATGACTAAAAGAATAATGAAGTATACTGCATAGTTACTTACATAAAACATTAAACAGAACTTTTGGAAAAATAAAAATTCCAAGCACCAACAATATACATATCAAATCTACAACGGAATTCATGCACACTAAATTCATCTGTTATAAACATACAGAGAAACATTCATTCAAAATATTAATACAAATATAGTGGACAAACTTCAAAAAAATTACCACTAAACTGATTATATATTTTTTCTTAGGTGGAAACTTCTTTACCCAATTAGCCTCAAAATTCACCCATATCTTCCTCAAAGAACAAGAACATCGCACACAGAGCCCTAATCTTAAAAACAAGTCACACACACACACACACACACACACACACACACACACACAGCCAAAAGATCCTCCCAGGATGCATTTACCATCGTAACGCACATACTCATCAAAATTCAGAACTGATACATTTATGACACCAGCATCAAAATTATGTATGCTGATAACACTTGATTTTCTTGAAATCTTAAGTCACCACCACAAAAATGAATGAATAAACTAGAAAAAAAATAACAAAACTAAAATTTTTAAAAAATGGGTATAAGACTTACTTCACAAGAGTGTTGTGAGGATCAAACAGAAATTTAAAACTTCACATGTGATTTCTGTACTTTAGGTATGCTATAGATCAACTGGGTATGAAAAACTGCTTTGTAAATCATAAAGCAATATTCAAACAGTCACTGATGTTTAAGTAAATGTAAAATTCCCATTTCTACAAGGGTTAGAAATTAGCTAAATGAGCAAGTTTAAACCAAGGTGAAAAAGAAGATCCTCATCCTCCTAGCCCTGACATCTAGAAGGAGAATTTTCAGTAGATACACTCAGAGAATCCAATCATTCTGAGATAGCAAAGAGCTATCTCAGTGTAAAGAGTAAGACTCTAAACAAGAAACAGCCAAAAAATACTAAAAAGTCAATTAACAGCATGGGATACTTAAACCTGAAGAAAAAGTAACAATTTTAAAATCTATAAATTCTTTCTAGCCAATGAAAGAGAATAAACTATTGGGTTTTTTTTTTCCCCCTTTGCCTTTTTAAAAAATTTAAAATAATGTCTCCTCAACCAAAAAAATAAATTGGAATTTACAATACAACAAGACTCAGGATAGGAGGTTCAGTTTAACAAAGTTTTATGGTTTAATTGTAACTGAAAAGCCATCTAATAAAAAAATGATCTCTAACACATTATCAAAGATGTAGGAAATGAAGTACACACTTGATTAAAGTTTGCTCTTGGTTTTTAACTAATCCCTTATTTGCTTTTTTCTTGGTTGATTTTTAAGAAGGTTAACTAAAAGAAAAAAGACCTGCTCCCAGCCCCTAATAAATGAAGCTTTCTAATACTTAAAGTTTAGTACGATGCCCAGGCTAAAGAACCTAGGTCCACAATTATGACCCTAAATATTTTTCTACCTTTTAGCAAACCAACCAACCAATCAACAAACAAGAACTAGAGGAAAAAGTTTTAAAACAAGGCTATAGCAACTGTTAGGAAATAAAAATATGGCATTTTTTAAAACTCTAGAAATAAACTGGAAGGAGGGAAGAAAAAAAATGACTGATGCTAAACTTGTTACATGATTTATAAACACTACACAGAAAAGTTAAACACTGACCTCCACCTAAATATTGTTATTTAAAAGACTACTTTTGAAAGTAGACATCAATGTGGCAACTGTAAAATACAGTATTTCCCCAATTTTCAAGAGGCAAAAATCTAACTTCATCTTATGCAGCTTTCTTTGCAACATTTAAATCCTATGAGCATGAATAAAATTTGCTTGCAAAAAAGAAATTTAAATCTTCCACATAACGCAGCTAGCTTCTTGTAGGAACTTATGTTAATGAGATAATTTAGAATGTGCACAAAGATTTCATCAAAAGCATGTGCACTGCAGCATTAACCCTAAATGCTCAAGAAAAGCACAAAATACACTCTGGAACATCTTTAATACGTACAACACAGATGTAAAAACAAAGCTCCATTTTGTGAAAGCAAATGTCTTGTCAAGGGAAGATGCTGGTGATATTTTATTTAATGTGAATACAAAGTTGCCAAATGTTAAAAAACAAACAAACAACAACAACTCTGCTTGTCAAATCAAGTGATGAAGCACAGCGTATCTGCAAACCCCATCATAAAAGTCAGGGTTAATATTTGATGACGCCACATCCTCATCTGATAGGCATCTATCAGGAAAGAAGCCCTTAGTGCTGTTACCGATGAAACAGATAAGCGCTGGGGATACAGATTGAGACACAGAGCAGTTACCCAAGAGGAATGCTCCTTCATCTGGTGTTGGTTGCTGTGAGGGCCACTGGCATGGCCTCGCCAAAAGCAGTTTTGGCAGAGTTGGTAGTTGTGGCACTGCTGGCACCGGTACCGGAAACCCATCATGCTCTCGCAGCGGCAATAGGAGCACTCCACAGGGTGGAAGACTTTAGGGCGGGAGGAGAGGGCCAGAGAGAGAGAGAAGTCATTGTCATTTGGAGAAGAAGGTCAGTGCAGTGGAAGACCAAATGTAACATAAAAGCCAAGGTGAAAACACAGCTAGAACTGAAGAATTGCAACTGTCTTCTATTTAGTTCATCTAACCAGCCATTCCATCCTAAAAGAAATCAGTCCTGGGTGTTCATTGGAAGGACTGATGTTGAAGCTGAAACTCCAATACTTTGGCCACCTGATGCGAAGAGCTGACTCATTGGAAAAGACCCTGATGTTGGGAAAGATTGAGGGCAGGAGGAGTAGGGGACGACAGAGGATGAGATGGTTAGATAGCATCACTGACTCAATGGACATGAGTTTGGGTAAACTCCGGGAGTTGGTGATGGACAGGGAGGCCTGGCGTGCTGCGGTTCATAGGGTCGCAAAGAGTTGGACACGGCTGAGTGACTGAACTGAACTGAACCAGCCATTCACTGAAATAAAAAGACAATACCAAAATGTCCCATTGAGAATCGATTACAATTCACCTTAGAAACCAATCAATTTCCGTCTTTAAAACATCACTCATGTCTCAAAGTTTGCATACATGGAGAAGGCAATGGCACCCCACTCCAGTACTCTTGCCTGGAAAATCCCATGGACGGAGGAGCCTGGTAGGCTGCAGTCCATGGGGTCAATAAGAGTCGGACACGACTGAGCGACTTCACTTTCACTTTTCACTTTCATGCATTGGAGGAGGAAATGGCAACCCACTCCAGTGTTCTTGCCTGGAGAATCCCAGGGACAGCGGGGCCTGGTGGGCTGCTGTCTATGGGGCCGCACAGAGTCAGACACGACTGAAGCGACTTAGCAGCAGTAGCAGCAGCATAAGTAAGGAGAGACACCTTCACTCCAAATTTCTCTTCCAATCCTATTTCTTTTAAAGAGATGTTATTGTTGGCTGTGGACACGTCTCCTTCACTAACATAAAATCTGAGAGGGCCAGGACGACACGCTATGTGTCTCTATTACCTGCGAGTGGTATTTCACACAGTCCCTTGGACTGATGGTCTTGAAATGTTTGCTGAATTAAATAGTATTACATACTGGGGAGCAAATGGGAACTGGTAAACAAAAAAAAAAAAGTAAGGCAAGCCACATCAAAATACTAGTTTTAATAGCCAATGGGAATTTGCTGTATGACTCTGAGAACTCAAACCTGGGCTCTGTAACAACCTAGAGGGGTAGGGATGGGGAGGGAGGTGGGAGGGAGGCTCTAGAGGGAGGGGACATATATATGCCTATGGCTGATTCATGTTGAGGTTTGGCAGAAACCAACACAATTCTGTAAAGCAATCATCCTTCAATTAAAAAAAAAATTTTTTTTAATTAAAAAAAAAAAAGTACTAGTTTTAGGTAAGAGCTCTAAGTACTGACATAAAATAAAGTACTCTAATCTAACCAATGAAGGGTCAGTGATTTGGAGGAAGGGAAACTCAGTGACCTGCCACTCTTTTCTCCACCTCACACAGCATCTTACCTGGTGGACAACCGCCAGCTGGCAATTAGGATTTATAAGGGTTACTGGAGCCTGAAAGTCCAATTCATTGAGTGGAAAGTGGGCAATAAATGCACAACTGTGTATTTCAGATTGTTATTTATACTTTTAAATGTTGAAAGCAACATTGTTCCCTTTGCCAATTCAATTCTGAACACAAGAAGTCAAAGTCAAAGGAAAGAGGGGTGTAATAGTCAAATCATCATTTGAATAGCTCTTTATGGCTCTATGGATACAAAGGCAATCTTATCTCAATTATAAGGACTTCTAGTCTTGCTTCCAAAAATGTAGGTTAACTAGAGAATCAAGACTCAAAACAAACAAGGACAAAACCTGAGCACTTGGTGAAAAAAATAATGCAACAGGATCACTAAAGAATAACAGAAAGAGTAAAATCTGGAATGAGAAGTTGAAAGTATAAACTTCCTCTGCAGCTGCTAAGTCGATTCAGTCGTGTCCGACTCTGTGCGACCCCAGAGACGGCAGCCCACCAGGCTCCCCGGTCCCTGGGATTCTCCAGGCAAGAACCCTGGAGTGGGTGCCATTTCCTCCTCCAATGCATGAAAGTGAAAAGTGAAAGTGAAGTCGCTCAGTCGTGTCCGACTCTTAGCGACCCCATGGACTGCAGCCCACCACGCTCCTCCATCCATGGGATTTTCCAGGCAAGAGTACTGGAGTGGGGTGCCATTGCCTTCTCTGAAACTTCCTCTAAGAAATTTAAATTTTTGTCACCAAGATATTTCTAAAGAGTAATCAAAGTGTTAATCACATAAGAATGTAATCAATAAATACTACATAGAAAGTCACAACAAAATGTTCACATGGATAATGATAATACATCTTGACAAATGAGATTCCCTCTACTTGGTAGACTAGGCATAAAACGATTTTACGAAAATGAGCTGGATATGAAACTACTAAAACATTTAGGACTATAAAAGTATTGCTCCCCCAAGGAAGCAATATTGTTATAATTTAATAGCACAAAGCTCTTTCCAAAAATCCTGTTTAAAATTTAGCTGTTTTAGTCTACTCAAGAAATTCCAGAACTTTAGGAAAATAATCTTGCATCTAAGGACTTGTGAACTAAAGTCATAATTGGGCAAAAGGCTGAGAAATTAAAAAAAATAAAAGATATGAATAGGAGGCAGAGAATATAAGAGAGTATGGTTATGTTCTCTCATTCTTACAAAATGAAGAAGAGGACTCTAACTTTTAGTGCCTGTCACCTTTCATTCTTTCTCTTCTGTGGAATAAGGAGAGACAGGCAAGAGCCATGAGAGAAGGGAAGGTCCAGAGAAAACAGGGCCTTTCCTTTAATGAACTGAAACAGCCTAATCAAGGAGTTAAGCTGGTAACAATACTAGAAAAACCTAAGAAGTTACTCAGAGGTAAATACCATTTCAATTCCAAAAGAACCCGCCTCCCAAAGTGGGATATGCAAGAGACACAGGTTTGATCCCTGGGTCGGGAAGAAACCCACTCCAGTATTCTTGCCTGGAGAATTCCATGGACAGTGGAGCCTGGCAGGCTACATAGTCCGTGAGGTCACATGAATTGGACATGACTAAAGTGACTTAGCATGCATGCACTTGGGGAGAATACTGAGAGTAATTCAGTAGTAAAGAAAAAAACTGAGTACTGGTGAAACCAAGTAGCAAATTCTATCTTAGCTACTTTCCTTTAAACTATTCCAAAATAATTATAATTTTAATGGTGGCTATTTAATATATTCAATTTTTTGGAGCTAAGCTTTTTATAAACTACAGGGGAAAAAAAGGAAGTCACGGCTAAGTCGGGTGGGATCAAACGGAAAACAATCATCTGGAATTTGGGGAGAAAAGCCTAGAGTTTGAAACACAAAGTTTTCTGACCTGATATTACTACATTGGTATCCTATGTAATATGTCCCCTTTCCTCTTTTTTTATTTTTGAGAAATAAATTTTCTTTTTTGAAAGCTGAAACTACAAATTCAAATGATGGAGTGCCAACAAATATCAATTACAATTTTCAGTGACAATAGCTAAGACATTACATATATTATCAGTTCACATACTTCCTACAGCACAGGGGACTGAATGATGAAAGTTCTGCTTACCATTCTCCACGTGGGCAAGCCTATGCATGAGAGGTAGCCAGACAAGGCACTGGGGAGGAGGATCGGCCATCATTGTGTCTAAAAACATATTTAGCATTATCTTTTTCTGTGAAGAGAAAAAAAAAATTATTTTTCTCTGAACTCTAACGTTAGGCTAACTTAGGATTCTCACAACCAAGGTGGAATGAATTACATGGGAAATTTTATAGCAAAATAAATAATATTTTGCATTACTACAGACATTGTAACACACTACCCTAAATACTATTTCTATATTCAAATGCATTTCTACTTATATTATTTTATTTGAGTCTTAAAACAACTGTATAAGACAAATAGGCTAGGATGGAATTAGTGTGCTGTACACCTGAAGCTTGGAGCAGGGAATGGCAGCCCACTCCAGTATTCTTGCCTAAAGAATTCCATGGACAGAGGAGTCTGGCAGGCTACACAGCCCATTGGGTCACAAAGAGGCAGATAGGACTGAGGGACTAACACACACACACCTGGAATAAATATTGTAAGTCAACTGTATTTCAATAAAGATACGAAATGAAAAAAGATAAATCGGCATTACTATCTTCATTTTACAGATGAGACAAGAAAGGAAAAACACATTTACATGACTTGTAAAAGTCTTAACCGAATCAGAACAACTCAGGTATCCTTCAAAAGACTACTTCTGAAGAAATCTGAAGCAAAGTCTCAGATCCAAGACAGAGTACAGGCCAGCAGTGAATGGAGAGAGGGAAAGGGTCTCACATATATGCAAGAGGGCTGAGGGTGATAACAGTAGGAAGTCACCACCCAAAGGCCCTTTATACACAGCTGTGCACTGATGGTGTGGTTTGAGAAATGCCTACTCAAATAGGCTAAATTTTTCCAAAGTGTTTTCCATCTCAGGCATCCAAGTTACTCCTGTTTCTGAGATTTCAATGGAAATTGGGAGGAATGGGTGAACAACAGAAAAATAAAACCAGTAAGTCACCCAACATTTGAATGGAGGTTCGGACATGGAAAATATAGTGGATATGTAAATAACTGCAATAAACCAAAATAAAATTAAAAGCATCCACTTCAAATTGAGAAAGAAGATGCTAGGGAGTTTTTTTAAACTAGTCAGAGGTAGTTAACAAATATTAAACATATCATTCATGATAATGTTTAAATTAATATTATCTGTATCTTCTTATATTTGTTAAAAATTACATTTTTACAAGCCCACTTATAATCCTAATGTTACTTTCCCTAAAAAGTCTTGGCTCACCTATCATGGAGTTTTACAGGTTTTTAAAAAATGTTCAAGATGAAAAAGTTCCTTAAAAAACTAAAAATAGAGCTACCATATGACCCTGCAATCCCACTCATGGGTATATATCCAGAGGAAAACATGGTCTGAAAGGCTACATGTACCCCAATGCTCATTGCAGGACATGAAAGCAACCTAAAAGTCCATAGGTAGAGGAATGGATATATCTGATATCTCAGAATTCCCTTATAAATACACTCAGGATCAGTTTCCAAAAGCTGTCCTCAGTTCAATTCAGTTCAGTCACTCAGTCTTGTCCAACTCTTTGTGACCCCATGGACTGCAGCACACCAGGCTTCCCTGTCCATCACCAACTCCCAGAGTCTACTCAAACTCATGTCCATCGCGTTGGTGATGCCATCCAACCATCTCATCCTCTGTCGTCCCCTTCTCCTTCCACCCTCAATCCTTCCCAGAATCAGGGTCTTTTCCAATGAGTCGGTTCTTGTCCTAAGTTGTCCTAAATCATACTATAATTGGAGGTCCACTGAAAGCATGAGGAGTGAAGCCAGAAGAACCATGTCCCAGGACTCTATCTTCCATAAACTACGTGATTTGGGGGAAAATCACCTAATAATCTGGTTTCAGTTTTCTTATCTCTCAAGGGCTAGAGCAGTGGTTCTCCAAGGATGGCCAGAGATCCCCCTGGGAGGTTCCTAAATCATTTCTAGGGAGTTCATGAGGCCAAAACTACTTCCATAACAACACTAAGATATTATCTGCCTTTTCCAGTTCACTCTCTCAAGAGGGTATGGTGGAGTGTTCCAACATGGCATATCCATAATTATCTGCAAAAGCTTTTAAAATGTTCCTCCCTTTTCCAACTACACAGCTGTGTGAGACCAGATTATTTTTTCCATACTTACTCCAAAACAACATATCACAACAGATTGAATGGATAAGCAGATATGAGAATCCAGCTGCCTTCAACTGAGCCAAGTATTAAGGAAATTTGCCAAAAATATAAAACAATGGCATTCTTCTCATTAAATTTTTTTGTTTTGGAATATATTTTTCATAAAGTATATTATTTGTGTTAATATATAATAGGCTGCCATTATTCTTTTTAAATGATTTAATATTTTTAATTTATCAATTTTAATTTCTAACATGGAAATAGTGATAGATATAACCCACATAGACAAAAGCTCTCTGGGGTTCTCAAATGTTTTTTGGGGTGTAAAATGGTCCTGATACCAGAAAGTTTGAGAACTCATGGGACAGAACTCCTAGCTCTAAAATTTCATGTCTCAGAAAATAACTGTGTGAAAAAGAGACTGCCTCTTTCTCTACCTTTTTGTTTTATTTTGGTTTTGCTCTTGAATGCATGCTTTGCATTTCTCTTTATTTTTTACAGCACAATATTTATAATAAAAGCTGTAATAAAACTGCATATAATGCACATTCCTATTACAATTCTCACTTTTCTGTATGTCCCTCCAAATGCATGTTTCTATAGAGTTACGTACACAGGGTAGATAAAAATATACGATCTGTTTTTTAAGTTGTTTTATTAAATACTTTATTGTTTTGCTACAACGTCTTCTTTTCTAATCATTTTAACAGCTACCTTATCCACTGAGCAAAAACACCATGATTTATTTATGCCTTCCCCAATAAAACACTAAGGCTGTTTTTATCTTCGTACGTACTTTCATATTTTTCTTTTAATCCGGTGTTTCAGTTTGTCACCTACCTCCCTGCCCTTTGTTATTCTAATCCTCAATACTGACAATTACTAGTCTAGATGCCATCCATTCTCAAGTCCCTCCCTCTACTTTGAGCTACAACTTTCCTGCATTAAAAGAGGGGACAAATTATCTCTTAAAACTGGGAAATCCAGTATCACTAAAATAATATGAGAAAACAAGTAAAATAATGTAGCATTAGATCATCATAATTGCAATTTCCAATGTCATCATTTTTATTAAAAACTCTTATTTTCTTATAGGCAATAGGTAAATAATTTTTATCCATTGTCCTATGACTTACTTGGTCATCAGTTAAACAATGTACAGCATTTAGCTAAAAGCCTTAAAAATATCATTTTAAAAATCTTTCAGATTAAAATGTTTTTATACAAACTTTTGTGTAGAGTTATAAAAATATTTTGTCTGACAAGGGCAAGCACACATTAACTGGTTATGGGACCAGTGTTATGGATCGGCCTTCAATTATTAAAAGACTCTGAATTTGTCCATATCACAGATTTATTTTGGACTTTGAAAATTAGGATACTTTGCAATGACACAACAATGTAAAGTTGCTGTGCTTTTTGTCAGAGCGACTTTTATTTATTACAGCTTTTAAAAAATGGAAAGTCTTTAAAAAATCTGAAATTCTGTATTTTCCTCATTGTAAAGATTATCTCATTGTAGATAATGATGGAATAAAAGTATCAATGAAAACAATTAGGTTGCAAGTAAGTATATCCATGAGCTTTAAGCTTATGATTAGAATTCAAACCCAGATACTTTCTCATGCCATATTTGATTTAAAACCACTACTCAATTAATCCAACAAATAACTAGTAAGCACTGATGATTTTCTAGACTGTTAGTCATGAGGATGTAAATTTGAAGACCAAGGTGCATCCCTTCAGGATATTAGTGAGCTACATATAACTGGCCAGAGATTGCAGAACAGGAAGCAATTAATCCTACATTGAAAGATTCAGAGCATCAAAGACCAGGAGATATTTAGCTGTGATATGAAATATGAGGCCTTTGTTGGAGGAGACAGAAAAGGTCAGAGGCTGCTGCATTTCAGTGAGGGCTAAGAACATAAAGAAGAGAAGAACATCACTTTCGCTTATGCAAAACAAGTGAAATGCAAATCAAAACTATGCTAAGATAACATTTCTCATCTCTCAGACTGGCAAAAAAATCCTAAATGAAAGAATATGTGCTGTTGGCAAGGCTGCAAAGAAAAAGATGGCCTTACCCATTGCTGGTGGGAATGTAAAGGGCACTGGGGCAATATCTAAGGGCATCCTGAGGCAAAGGGGTAGGAGAGATCCGGAGTGAAGGAGAAAAGACAGGCTGCGGGTGGACTGATAGCACCGCCTGTGTGGCTGACAATCCAGTAGACAGTGAGGAGTTTGCAAGGTTTGTTTTTGTTTAAAGCAAAATAGGGACATCAACAGGGATGTTTTTTAAAATGATGACTTAAACTCAGATTTGCTTATGCTTAAAAGGAATAATGAATCAGAAGCAGCATCTGAGCAGGTATGTCCTCATCTTTTAGGCTGCCATTAGGGCAGGAAGTAAAGTGACTAGGAGTCCACGATTCTCAGAGCTTTCTTGGCAAAGAATTTTCCTGCTTACCCTGAAGACTAGTGAACCACAGACTCCAGAGGAGGGAGTACATGTAGACTGTGTCGCAGAGAAGCTGAGCCAAGAGCCCCCAACACTGCATACCCAGCAACCTCCAGCCCTGCCTACTGGCCAGGGAACCATCAGACCCTGTTCTCAGCTCATGAGTAATAGCAGAGGGCAGGGCCTTTTCTACAGCAATGTTCACAGTAAGCACTATTAACTGACAAAAATCTCTTAAAAAATGAAAACATAAGTCAACTATACTCCATTAAAAATTAACCTTAAAAAAAGAAAACAATCTTGGAGCCATCGTCATTTCTACCTAAGAAATAATTTAGCAAGACATTCTCCTCCACAGGCCCAACTAGGGCAAAATCTCAGTTTCAACTCTCTGCAATTTTGTTCAATCTAATGACAGCCAGCGATATAGGCCTCATTACCAGAGACCTGTTCATATCAAAATCCATGTTATACACTGTATTTCATCCAATCTAAGACACCATCATTTGTAAGATGCACCATTATTTTTTTTTTCCTGCCACTAAGAAAGAAAAACACTCAGCCAATTAAACTAACTCAATGACTTAATTAACTATAATCCTTCATGACATGTGAATCGGTCCCACCAGCCTCCTGATGAACTGAAATTCCTTTCATCTATTCAGAAGGATTTGGCAATTTTGCAAGGTTCAGTGGCACTGCTTCAACTGACAAGAAATGATTTTGGTCGTATCTCAATGATAAAAACACAGCTTCATCTATTTGTGGATATCTTCCTTTAAAAAAAAAGAAAGAAAGAAAATCTTCTGTAAAGCACCTGATGTTGCTTTGTAAGAAAATATGTAGTTTTTCCAATGATGAGTATTTATGTCACTAATGCAAAATTTATTTCTGTTATGTCCACCATCTTCTGTGTTTACAACAACTTTTTAATACTGAATCAGAGTATACTCTCCCTGAGGACATCTGAAATGACAGCACATGCAGTACCAAAAGGCGGACATAACTCAGCTGAAGTGCCTCCGACAGCAACAACTATGATCAAGTTATTACATATGCGCAGGAAATGACAACCCATCATAACCACCACCCGCCAAAAGCAATGGTCAGATGCCATGGGCTATACGAGAGATTTTGAGAGACGTTAGGCGTGGAAAGGGTCTTCAAATAAGTGAAAATGGTAATAATGCACACGAGATTATAACGGTAATGAGAGGCTTGCTAACACAGACAATAAATGTTGCTTAGTTAGGATACCTATGAAACACACACACACATATTCATATGCCAGTCAACTCTTGCCAAACTTTAGTCAATATCCAGGAAAACAAAGTCAGAACTTCCAGGAAGTTCTGTAATATAATTTTTGGTGAATATATGTATGGATATATGTTATTCTATGGCCTGGCTAAATATCCCATATTTTAATCTTTTGAAAGTGAAAGTGAAAGTTGCTCAGTTGTGTCCGACTCTTTGTGATCCCATGGACTATACAATCCATGGAATTCTGTAGGCTAGAATACTGAAGTGGGTAGCCTTTCCCTTCTCCAGGGGATCTTCCTAACCCAGGGATTGAACCCAGGCCTCCCACATTGCAGGTGGATTCTTTACCAGCTGAGCCACAAGGGAAGCCCAAGAATACTGGAGTGGGTAGCCTTCCCCTTCTCCAGCAGATATTCCCGACCCAGGAATTGAACTGGGGTATCCTGCATTGCAGGCGGATTCTTTACCAATGGAGCTATCAGGGAAGCCATTTTAACCTTTTACTTCTAAATAATTTCAGATTTATGGAAAGCCTATAAGAAGATTGTTTAAAAATTCCCATTTGCTATTAACTCAGACTCCTCAAATGTTAACACTGCAGAAGAGATGTAGTTAAAAGTAAATAGCTTTTTATTTCTGCAAAATCAGGACATTCTCTTGATTAAATCCAAGTATCAAAATCAGGAAATCAATGTTATTGACAGAATACTATTATCTAGTCTACAAGCTTCAATTCAGATTTTCTCTATTGTCCCAATGACGTCCTTTATAACAACTACAACAACAAAAATCCGGATCATGGTTGTGTTTCAGTTTTCATGTCTCTTTAGACTCCTAAAATCTGGAACAGCTCCTCAATCTTTTTTTGTCTTTCATGACATTGCCCTTTTAAAGTGTGTGGGCCAGTTATGTTGCAGAAATCCTGCATTTGGCATTATTGAATGTTTCCTCAATGAGACTCTGGTTGTACTTTTCTCTAAAGAGAACCACAGCAATCATACTGGCTACTTCTTAGGGCATCCTACTAGGGAACAGGATTGTCATCCTCTCCCTCTGCTGGAGACGTGGATTTGATCACTTGGTTAAAGTGGTATCTGACAGGTTTCTCTACTGCCAAGTTACTATGTTTCCCTTATAATTAATAAATATTCTGTGGTGAGACACCTTCAAACTATGTCAGTATCCTATTTCCGTATCTTTTACCCATTAATTTTAACATGTGTGCTAAGTCACTTCAACCATGTCTGACTCTGTGCAACCCTATGGACTATAGCCCACCAGACTTCTCTGTTCATGAAATTCTCCAGGCAAGAATACTGGAGTCAGTTGCCATGCCCTTCTCCAGGGGATCTTCCCGACCCAGGGATCGAACCATAACCAGGGACTGAACCGGCATCTCATACGTCTTCTGCATTGTCAGGAGGGTTCTTTACCACTAGCACCATCTGGGAAGCTTTAACATAGATTTCAAAAAGTTCTCTGCTTTCTAGAACTTTTTAAATGTAGCATGAAGCTCTGTTATCTCATCTCTACCTGGAAAAAAAAAATGGCTGCTACAGCAAGTATCCACCCTGCTCTGAGTTCTTTGAGGCACACTTAAGATCTCAGGAATATACTCACACTAACCTCTGGAGCAAGACCACACAAGGACACTCACGAATAAAGAAGAAATCAAATCTATCTTTCTTTTATATGAAAATGGCATTATACTCTTGAGAGACTGTGAGCTGACAGTTGAGAGTTGTACAGCATTGCTTGTCTCTGGTGCTCAGGAAACAATGATCTGAATTGTATAGAGTTTTATATCAAAATTCCTATATTTCACAGTTAATAACTCACTAGGGAGAGTAATACATGTCTAGTAGCAATAATACAAATACTTCATCTCAAATATTTTCCTGGAAACTCTTAGTAATTTGAGATATTTCAAATCCTATCATTTTTTTTCAGAAAAGACTTCCCTCCCCTCTCCCAAAAAGAGTTCTCAGGTGAACTTTTGATCCTCCCTCTTTTTTATACCCCCACCTCTGATTTAAAGCTCTTTTTCCTCCCATATTCAAGACCTATATCCGTAGAGTGAAGCAATCTGGCAAAATTTGACTAAAGGTAGAGGGGCAGATGAGAGCTCTTCAAGTCCTACGTTCTATTAAACCGTCCTTACCTGCTGTGGAAAACAGGTGCGGACCGAGTGCTCTGTGTAACCAAAAGATGGCCCTTCAAAGACAGCTGTTGGGAGCTTCAGAACTTCCTTCAGAAACTGGTCAAACTTGCTAAATATCATTAAGCCATTGGAATCTGACATCTGGGAGAAAACATCTATGAGAATAAAACCAAATAAAGTCAAACTATAAAGAAACACCAACTTTTTATAAACAGCTGTATGTCATTTGTATATCCGTCCAAAAACATCGTTAAAAAGTATCATAAAGTTACTATGACTTTTAGTTAACATGTACTCTCAATCTCTTTCACACTATGTGGTTACTTTGCTAAGAAGGCTCCTCTTTCCCAATCATTGAATACTCTACCAAAAGATCACACAACCATTCACATACATCCATCTACCTACTCTTTTTGAGCGTACATAACTGGATAATATATCACTTTTTATTTTACCTATTTACACCTCACCTTCCTTATTCCAAGAAGAATTTGTAGCAGCACATCTTTATCTCTTACATTTATGTATGTACTTATATGACATATACATATTTGAGTGTATGAATATAGTTGAATATTGGTGAAGGGTATGAAAGAAACTGTATTATACATGTGTATTCATATACTAATGATGTAATGTATTCTTATGTAGCATGTTCATTTAAAACATTCCATTTAATAAGTTCCAAAGTAGAATAAAAAAGAACTCACATTATCTTTTCTATCATAAGATCCTTTGATACTATAAGATTCTGTTTTTACATAATGTCTGACCCAAGCAGCTGAGAAAGAGGTTTCTAGTAGTATTACTATTTCTTTATCTTCTTAGAGAGAGCTTCCTATCTCTGGTTAGTAATTCTCCTCTTCTCACCCATAGTTGAGGAGAAAAAGAAAAAGAACCTGGAGCTCAAAACAACTTGACAACTATAACCTACGCTTTCTTTTCAAATTATTCAGCTTTCTTACAAACAAATCAGTGAGTTAAATATGCGGAGAAAAAAAATGTCCTGAGGCCTTTTCAACCATGGTATTTTGAAAAATAATAGTCTATATATTCATAATAAAAAGGTATATTAGAAATATGTATGTAATAGATACATACAATGTACATTTTTACATTACTCTTTAGGTTCAATCTGGGGATTTTATCGAAAACCACTAGGTAAAAAAAAAAGAAACATTTAAAATATGTTAATCAAAGGAAGATAAAATTTAGATCATCAGCACCACAGGGTAACTATTAAGGCATCAGAAAACAGAAAATTATCAAAGGAAAATCTCTGGCACGTTCCTTTCGTGATAGCTGCTAGTTTGCAGTTGAGGGAATAGCATTAAATACCCATTAGGAGGGGAAAATCCAACAAGAGGCTAAAAGAAACACAGTCCTAGTGGAAAGTAAAATCAATTAATTAACAAATACATACTAAGTTCTCACTGAGTGGTCCAAGTGCCAAGCATTCTGCTGTGTATTTTGAAACACAACAGGGAAGTATGATACATGGTCCTTATCCCTAAGACACTTCCAAAGTAACTGGGAAAAATAAGATACATATGAAGCAAAGAAGAATGAAACACTAAGCTAACTTAAATAGAACAGAAAGAAAGGAGGCATATGATATTAGTTTAACCTCACCATTTGCTATGGCTGAGTCTGCTTGTGTGTGTGGCATGCTAAGTTGCTTCAGCTGTGCCTGCAGACACCCAATATTCTTACCTCCTTCATCAGTAATAGAACACTAATTTTATTTGTGGAGCAATGTACCCAGCTAAGAGATCACACTTTGCAGCCTTCTTTTAATACGTTTCAGTCATGTGACTAGGTGTTTGGAGACTATAAGCAGAAAGGTTGTGAGAGATTTCCTGGAAGGCTGGTTAAAGAAAGTTGACTGCACTGGAAATAGATCCCTTTTTCCTTCCTCCTCTTGCTATCTGGAATGCAGCCATGAAAAGTAGACTATGAAAAGTGAAAGTGAAAGTGTCAGTCACTCAGTAGTGTCCATTTTTTGCAACCCCATGGACTATAGCCCGCCAGGCTCCTCTGTCCAGGGAATTCTCCAGGCAAGAACACTGGAGTGGATTGCCATGCCCCACTCCAGGGGATCTTCCCAACCCAGGGATCCAACCTGGGTCTCCTGCATTGCGGGCAGATTCTTTACTGTCTCAGCCATCAGGGAAGCCCTGGACGATATGGTAATCTCAAACTTTATGTAGAAATCATATATCAGAATGATAGAAAAGGATACAGAAAGCCTGGGTGTCACATGAACACAAAGTTACCATATCAATCCTGGACTACATACCCCTGGACTTCCTTAATATAAGAGAAAAATAAACTTCAACTTTGTTTAACACTATTATCCTGGGATTTTGCAATCCCTAATATTAAGGGACTAATATTAAGTACCACTAAACTTTACTAAACATTACCCCATTTTACTGTCACAAAAAGACAGTGTGTGTGTGTGTGTGTGTGTGTGTGCGCACGCACACATGTGTATGCACATAATTGTTTAAATTTCATAGCTAAGGAAACTAGCTTAGAAAAGTTAAACTTCTTAAGGTCAAAAAGTTACATCTAGATCAAGATTTAAACTCACACCGATTCCAAAGACATTCCACTACACTATGCTGCTGCTGCTAAGTCACTTCAGTCGTGTCCGACTCTGTGTGACCCCATAGATGGCAGCCCACCAGGCTCCCCCATCCCTGGGATTCTCCAGGCAAGAACACTGGAGTGGGTCCACACTACACTTCTTCAAAATATAGTGTAGAATAGATAGAAAAATACATAGGCAGGGGCTGTAAAGAAAGAAATTTAGAAAGTTGGCCTTGAAAACCAGGATTTGAAACGAAGTAAAAACAGGAGGAGTAGGGGCTTTGGGACACAACTAGAGAAGAACAGAGATAAATAAAACAAATGAATGAATATAACAAAGCAGAAACAGAGAATAAACTAGTGGCTGTCAATGGGGAGAGGGAAGGGGAGAATGGGGATTAAGGGATGAAAAGGTATAACCTAATACATATAAAATAAATAAGCTACAAGGATATATTGTACAACAAAGAAATATAGCCAACATTTTATAATGACTTTAAGTGGAGCATAATCTCTAAAATTACTGAATCACTCTGTTGCACACTTGAAACTAATATAATATTGTAAATCAACCATATTTCAATTGAGAAAAAAAAAGAGTAGGATAAAAATCTTCATGGCAGGAGTTTATAGTGTGTCTGTTAGTGATGGCAGACAGGAAACAGTGCACTGAAGAGAATGTTCTGTGATAATTTATATTGAGAAGGAAAGATAAATAAAGATTCAGTAAGAAAAGTAATCACATTATGAATGAAAACTCAAAGAGGAAACAATTTGGATTTGGTTTAAAAGTAGGGAAGAAATATTTAAAAAGTTAGGTTTCAAGAAATCAGACTGTTAATGATTGGCAGAATAAAAGAGGAAGAGTGAGATTGGAGACATCAGCTAGAAAACTTTGTAAACTTTGTAAGCAATGCAAAAGTAAGGAAGTGAGTGGCAGATGGGGGAGGGGTAGTCAACTCCAAGACATCACATTGGAGGCAACTGAAGTTGATGGCAAACTGGGTTAGAGAATAAAGGAATTTCTAAAATTAGGATTATTTTAAGTTTCCAGCTTCACAATCCTAAAAGGCAAGTCATATGGCAGAGCAGGAAAACAGGAGGAACCCAAATGCTGATGAGATACCCTGAGCCACGGTACCAACCGTGAACTTGCCAGGCTTTGGACTTATTTTTACATGAGAAAAACAAATCCCGATGGTTTTAATGCCACTCCTAGTCAAGTTTTCTGATGCCACTCCATGTATTCATAACTGATACACTAGCAATTATTAATGTGTAGTCACTAATGGTAGAAATAGTGAAGACCAGAGACTTTAGCTATAAAGTACCTACATACACATATGTACATAGCTTCGAATCATAAAAACATACCTGCATACATCCATACCACCAAATTTATACCTAACTCAATCATAGCAGTACTGATTAGATAGTGAAATGGCTAACTTCTCCCCTCAAAAAAAAAGTATTATTTTCAGTTATACTTAGTTACTAGGTCATATAATATATACAAAGCAGTAGTTAAATAAAAAACAAAGAAACAAAAAAAACTTTTTAGTCCATGAAAAAAGAAACTTAGTAGGTTTATATTACACTAGTAAGAGAACAAGCAGAAACAAGTTCTTTGGGTGGTTGGTTTTAAGAGATACTGCTAGACGAAAACTGAACGTACAGTTAAGTAATTACTTAGAAGTCATTATTTCTAGAGTTAGCGGTTTAAAACAGTTTTTCCTTTTCTTTTCTTTTAAGCTAGGCTTCTCATATCTGTAAAGAAAAACAGTGAAAATAATTGCTATATTTTTTTAATCATAAATAAATATAACAATGAATCCAAGTGCATCTCATATCTGTAACAAAATGAAATATAACAATGAATCTATAACAGCAAATATGATTTACTATATACCTATAAAAATATCTTAGCAAAGAAATAAATAAGAGCTAATTAAATGTAATAAAAAATATCCCCAGAATTCAGCTAGCCCTCTAATTAAAGCCCTAAACCCTTCTGGCATTAAAGGAAAAAACTGCTTCCCAGATCACTGGTTAATTCCCCAGTAATTCTATTTATACACCTCTGAAAGAAGGTATGCTGATTTCCCATTAGTTGTCTCCAGATAAAAATATAGGCTTTCTCCCTTGTGAAGAACCCACAATCAAACCCTTACACACACACGGGTACAAACTTTCAAAAATACTCTGTCCTTTGTGTAGTGGCAAAATAATGCTACTATTCTACCATCCTCACATATGTATTGATTTTTTTTTTTCCTGGAGATAATGACCCTGGCTTTCTTCATTGCATCTAACCATTCCCTTCTTGGCCCTGCATGACCAACCATACACTTCTGCAAGGGGACAGTACTGTTTACAAAAGGACTCAAGTCTATTGAAAAGAAAGCCACTTTCTTTTCTATGTTAGCTTTGCTGGCAAATGACTCTCATCTTCTCTTGCCATCTTTCTACCAACTGAGCAACCTAAACCACACACACACACACACACACACACACAAAATGTATACACATCTGCATATTTATAAATATCTGTATGTAACTAAATCCAAGTGCATATTTTATTCTCAAACTCATGAATATTCCTACATCATTCACTAAGTCGAAGTGAGGCAGGAGGATGGGATAGAGCCACGCCTTGGGCTTCTAGTACTGACTCAGTCAGGAACCACCCTAGGCAACTCTCCAGGCCTCCCTTGCTTTTGGTTTATCTTCTTCTTTTTCATAAAATGCAGATGAGGCAGTCATTTCTTGTTTTCAGTTTTAAAACATTTTGGTTACATGAGAAATATGAATGTGAACAAATTACTCGGATTAAAGAGTCACTTCCTGCTAATGAAGGGAAGGAATGATTAAGAGTACCAGCCATGATAAATAAGCGGTGACAGGTGGTTAAAGACTATAGCACAGGATGCTAAATTTTGAACAGGTGAAACTGCTTAATTATAACGTCAAAGGTTGACTCCCTATAGTTTGTTAATGAAACACCCAGGAAGCAAATCAACTGAAATGTTAGAACTGCCAGTTCTAAGCAAAAACACCACCTCAGGTCATCTTTCCCCCGGCTACTCAAAATGTGGTCTATCCAAAACCCACAAAAGCAATAAGTAATAGAAATTATTATTAAAAAACCATTCTATGCCACAACTCAGAGAAAATGCCTAACAGGGTGTTATCATTTTGGGATATTTCTTTTTTATGCACATAATTTTTGTTTAAAACTGTATTACACTTATGCATTTTGATCTGAAGCATAATTTTAAAGGCAGTACATTCAATCCTGTCAGTATCCCAAAGTGTAACTGAGCTCTCACTTTTGGTCATTAAAGCTGTTTCAAGTCTTCGAATATTATGAAAAATGCTGCAACAAATATATACAAAACCTGGGATTTTTAATTCCTCATGATAAACAGGAAGCAGGCTGAGTTAGGGGATACAAATATTCTTACAGCTTTTCTGATATACACTGTCAGACTGCCCTTCAAAATGATGGCAACCAGTTTTCTCAAAGACTTAAAAATAAATTGCATGAATCATCTGTTCTTATCTTTTAGTGCAAGACAGATGGCGTTTGAATAAGAGATTAAGTTTCTTAGAAAACAGCAGAATTAGATAAAGCAAATCACACAGTTAAATTAATTGATAAGTACGGTCTAATCAATAATGGCCTTACAGTCTGTAAATTTTGCTTCTCTGAGGATTCCTGACATTATTGAGTCTTCATCATGCTGATAATTAAAGTCTGTATTCTTTGATTATAAATCACTGGTATTTAGAATCCTGTCAAGTTGCCTTTGAATCTTGGATACAGTCCCTAATGGCCATAAGAGTTAACCATTTATCTATAAATGAATGATACCTGGGAAGAGAAACTTACTTAAGAGAGACCTGAGAAGTCTAATTAAGAAATGTCTCAAACTAAAAACACAAATATTGGTTAAGTCATTTTAAATGCTGTCTTTACAATAAAACAAACAAGCAAACAAAAACAGATCAAGTAAAGTGGAGGGAAAGTAAAAGTGTTCATCGTTCAGTCATGACCAACTCTCTGTGACCCCGTGGAATGTAGCCTGCCAGGCTCCTCTCTGTCCATGGAATTCTCCAGGCAAGAATACTGGAGTGAGTAGCCATTCCCTTCTCCAGGGGATCTTCCCAACACAGGGATCCAACCTGCGTCTCCTGCATTGCAGGCAGATTCTTTACCATCTGAGCCACCAGGGAAGCCCAAAATGGGAGGGGAGAAAATTCAAGAAAAAAAAAAAATCCTAAAACAGGTAAAATGCAGAAAGATCAAAATAAAAGTAGAAATGCTAAGGCATATTCCATAAATTAGAAAAATCTAACTTAATGGGAACATTAACAGAGGTAACAGCAAAAGTACAGTCAGTGGGAGGAGGCTGCAGGAACCAAGAACAAAGACAGGGAATAAGGAGGCAGAAAAAGTGAATAAATGGTCAAATATCAATTGATGTTACAATACAGTCTTACAGCTAATTTCTGCTACACTATTATTCAGCCACCTCAACTAAGTAGGACATAGCTGTGACTAGAAAGCAAAAGAAAAATGGATTCTCACAACAGTCAAAACTGACAATCATACTACGAAAGTGAGTGCTTCTCTCAATATGAGCAATCACTTCTTTTGCACTTCAAAAGAATACAAAGAAGGCTGGTTATGTTTCCTCCATCGGTAGCATATGAAAAGTGGACCAGAAGCAAAGAGAGACTTGTAGAGACTGGAGCACTGATAATACCATCATGTTTACCAGCGATAAAGGACACAAACAGACACTGCCACCACCGATAGCCAGAAATTCAAGAGCTGAAAAAGCACAGCAGTCTGAAAACACGAGAAGGAACAAACCACCCAAGATTTCACCATCAGCCCTACATGTATCACAGAATGACAACCCTAAGAGATGAGAAGTGTTTAAATTATGATCAGTAAGCTCTGTTTAAAACAGGAGGCACAGACTATACAAAGCAGTTTCCACCCTGGGTGATTAAAACAAAAAAGTGGAGATAGGCTAAAATTTTACCAAATGTAAATTACTGATTGAGAACTAAAATTATTGCAGTCCTCTGTTGTAACTACTAGTGAAAAAGTGCAAATTCTAATTCTCTGTGAAGTATGGAAGGGATCCAGGTGACAGCGGGTTTTTGCTTTTGTTTCGTTTTAATGTGGCTTTTGAACTTCTTGTGCCGCTGTGCTATGCTGCTCAGCTGTGTTGAACTCTGCGACCTTTTGGACTGTAGCCTGCCAGGCTCTCTGTCCATGGGATTTTTCAGGCAAGTACCTAGCTGCTGGTACCTAGCATAAAATCTGCATATAAATGTAGCAAATTTAATCACAGATACTAAGAATCCAGAATCACCTAGAATGTGCAGTTAATCAATTTCATATTTTCAACCAGCTTCTCCAGTACTTCTTTATCTGGTATCATCGTCGTTAAAAGGCAGAAAAAAGCCCAACTTTCTTTCTGTCTGTGTTTCAATGAAACATAATTTCATCCATATTGTATTATCTTCCTAAGAAAAACCACACTAGAATTTAGAAAATACTAAGAAATTTCAGCTCCAAAGGGTAATACCTTGAGATACCATGTGAAAAAAACTCAGAAGAGTATTTAAATAAAACTATAATTTTTTCCACCAAAACTTTGTTTTATTGCAGCTGATTTTGAAAAGAGATAACCAGATAACACTGACCAAATATATTATCTAAGATCTTTCTTTAGGCATCTAAATCTAGATCTAATGAGCCACCTAACTTTCCAACTTTTAATGTCATGGTAACATGTAAGAAAAAGCACAGAAAACAAATGTACCTATGAAGAGATCTTGCCAAAAAGCTTGTACTTGAATCAGATGAAGCCTCCGTATCTTTCAATTAAAGCAAAAAAACACTGGCCATAGAGGAACATCACACGAAATCTAGTCCATGAGAAATGCTACGGGACAGATGACCCAGTTTCAACAAACCAATTCACAAGGTATCTCAACACTTTGTGAAAACCCACAGCTTCAATCTCACCTCCCTGAAACCTGCCAGTTTCTTACTCCAGGTAAGAAATACAAATAAGAAATACAAATACTAGGTACTTGTATTAGGGCGCCTGGATCACACGTGTCTCCCCTTACAGGACAAGCAGGCTGGAGTACAACAAAGCAGCTCACAGCAGGCTCTGAATCTACAGCCTGAGTTGAAATCCCAGTTTCACCCCCTCAGTTAACTCAGCTGTGAAAGAGAAAGTATCATGTGCTGCTCAAAGGCATGTTAAAGATTCAGTAAGAAAATACATGTAAGGCACCCAGCACAATGCTTGGCGTATCTGAGGCAGTCAGGGACCATCTAAAGAGTGAATAAATGAAAGGGACAAGCAGAAAAATTAAGTAATTGTGGATTTTACCTTCTTCCACTACATTTTATCACCTTCTAATAGTATCCACTGAACAGTACAATGCCAAAATTGAAAACAATAAGAAAAAAAAGGAACGATAGCTGAATAAGCAGGCTATTAATTTCTACATAACTACACTTGACTCTAAGGTACTAAAAAACAGTTTAATCACAAGGAATACCACCTGATAAAGCATGGAGTGATTAAGGGCTAAACTTGACCAAACCTAGTAAAAGTAATGAAATTTACTTTCTAACCAAAACTGACCAACATAATTAACTTCAAGCATAATTTTTAATAACATAGAAAACATTTTTAAAGCATACAGCTTCAAAAAGAATTTTTTAAATGTGAACGTTACTATTCTGAACCTTTTCAGTTTTCTTGCTTTAAACTAAAAAAAAAAAAAAAAAAAAAACCCTAACAAATCAATTCAACCAACTTTTTAATCTGACCAGTAGGTGGCATAATTTGAATATTCTGAGCCAGTAGCTGCAAAGAAAATGATATGGTAGTAAGAAAAAACAAAAACGTTCAATAGATAATCATCCAAAATTCTAAAAACATTCATTTAAAAGTCCTCATTTGAAAATACAATCTTTCAAATAATATAAAAATACTTACATCTCAATTTGTCCAGCATTTTTCCACCACACATGGTTGCTAACATAGCTTTAACTGAAAATACCGTCAACTTTCCTCGGCCCTCACTGCAAAATAAATTATATTAGAAATAATTGCTATCTGGAATCACAAAAGCAATCAAATGTATCACTAAATATCAAGCAACCAGTAAATTGATTCCTGCACTTATGCTACAATATTACCACATTTAGAAACCTTGTATTCTTGTTTTTCCTTTATAGAATTAAGGCTTCACATATGCTATGTGAAAATTGTTCAAACTAGTTTATTTAGAAATGAGTTCAGAAACACCCTGTAAAACAACTTCTATTGGATTTGTAGGCAAAAGCCAAATGGACGGAACCTGAAATGAATATCCCACCACCTTAATCTATTAAATCCACAGCTGAAGTGTTCGAGTATTCAAACCTGAGGCCCCACCTGGTTTGAACAGTGATTCAAAAATGTGTCCTCCCATCAGGATATTATAACAACAATTTATTTCTCTGTACTAATGAAACAGGATGCATATTGCTATAAAGATTTTATACAGTACATTTATCTCTATTTGTTTTTCTGGAACAGCCTTTATGTTACCACGTATTTATTCTAAGAAGCTCATCTGAGACATTTGTACCACGTATTTATTCTAAGAAGCTCATCTGAGACGTTTGTGTCTCGTCTTCTCCTATCACCAATGTGAGAAAAGTGAAGGAGAAGGGAGAGTGACATGAACTCTTCTGCAGGAACTAGAAAGATGAAATGTAGAACGTGAGTGATCTACTCTAAATAAGGCTGTACACCACCTGCGCGACCAGGACAGTATCAGCAAGGCCCCAACCCCTGCGGCCACTGCTTCAACCATTCAATTACGCCCTGGTTTCAGAGAAGATGAAAACTTCACTATCTGGATTTTTAGGTCATATATATAAAATGACAAATATAACGGGCTTTTGCATTAATTTTTTTTAAAGTTTACTTAAGAACAGCATCTTCTTCTTTTTTGGCCACACCATAAAGCATGTGGGATTTTAGTTCTGCAACCAGGGATAAAACCTATGCTTCCTGCCCTGGGGGATGTAGTCTTAGCCACTGGGCCACCAGGGAAGTCCCATTTTTGTGTTAATTTTATGAAGCTTGTGCTTACAAAGTGTCATAGTAACTTAGAGTAAAATACCTTTGCAATAATGAGAACTGTATCATCTTGGTTTTGAAAATCATATGTCCACCTATCATATTTACCAATTCTAATATACTGTCTCTTATTTTCCAAAATTTTTTGTATACAATAAGATCATACCTGGAAAAAAGGTAAAGGGTTGTGATAAGCCAGAAAATTCTCAGTGAAAATACTGCCAGGACACAAATGCTTGTTACCGTCTGATTTTAACTATTACATCTAATAAGATAAAACAGGAATTCTCTAAAACCAGCTAAAATTAGAATGAAAGTGAAGTCGCTCAGTCGTGTCTGACTCTTTGCAACCCCATGGACCGTAGCCTACCAGGCTCCTCCATCCATGGGATTTTCCAGGCAAGAATTCTGGAGGGGGTTGCCGTTTCCTTCTCCAGGGAATATTCTGGACCCAGGGATCGAACCTGGGTCTCCAACATTGTAGGCAGACGGGTTTTTTAAATATATAGTTCATCAGAATACAGATTGTGGTCCATGCCTTACACTGTACTTGGCAATATTATCATCTGGAAATAAGGAACATTCCCATGTCAAACATTCATTGCATTATACAAGCAACATTAGTGGCTAGAAAGAACATAAACTGGCTTAAAAGTGATAGATTTCTGATACAGAACTTCTAGAGTAGACATCTCTTTTTGGTTCCTGACCATCCAAATGCTGAGTCTACATCAACGTACACCCTACCTTATGCAACATGCATACTTCCCACTACCAAAGTACGAAGAAAGAAAGAAAAAAACAAAAGTATGTTTTCCCATCTTTCTTTGAAACTAAGACAGGGGCACATAACACAAGCTCCACTAATAAGATGCATCTGCTCCAGACGTCAAATAGAAAACAACCTGCAGAAGAAAGAACTCCCAAGAATCCACCCAGCGAGGATGGCGACAGGAGGAGCAGTCACACGCAGCGTCTGAGAGCAGAGAGGGGCTGTCATATTGGCACCCACAGTCCATCATCTGTGGTGTCTGGAGCACAAGCAGCAATATCCATGCCCAGCTTGGTGGCAGAGGTGCTTCCTGAGACCACTTATGTGGTATGATTTGAGCTCTGTTCGTGGCAGTGTGGTCTTCAAGCCTACTTTCCCAACCTTAGAAAGCTGAGGGCTCACCCATATTCTTTTAATGAATTAGCCAGAGATGATTCCTACTGGTTACAACTAAGAACTCTGATGAACCTAGCCTCCATCGTGAAGGGGCTCAGAAAGATGACTGAAACAAAACATTCCAGAAGCTCAAAGCTAGAGTAAGCAAGCCTGATGGCCCGCAGAACAAGGATGGAAAGCAAGCGCTTCCCCACAGAAAAGTCGAGCTTTACTGCACAGCTGATGACATTTTTAAGGTACATGTGCTCAAAACATTTTTTGCAGACACAGATTGCATGATGTAAGAATACCCAGGAAATTCCATAAGGGAAAGTAAAAATGAATCTCAGAAGAGATTTCCACAGAAATCAGGATTCTGATTACCTCTGGGGAGAGAGAGGAATTGTAACACAGAAAGGAGAAACAAGGGGTTCTTCCAGGGTGCTGACAACATCCTATTTCTTGGCCTCTGTAGTGTTTATATGGATATTTGCTTTAGACCAATTCATTAAACTGTACTTTGTTTTGGCTATTTTTCCATAGGTGTTTTCAATTTCTGAATAAAAACTTTAAAAAAATGAATCCTGGGAAAGTGAGGGTTACCATTATTGGACAAAACTAATGGTTTAAGAGAGAGAAAGATGAAAAGGAAATATACAGGCTAAAAAACATTTAAAACGTTTAATCTGCAATGCATAAAATTTTCCATAATGAGAATTTCCATAACAAAATGTAAAAAATAGTAAAAACCCCAAGGTTCTGGTCCAATCTTCAAATGTCTATTAATAGAAGACTGGCTATTAGGCTATAAAAGAATGAAAAAACATATGAAAGATAGAGAATTATATCCAAGATAGATTACTAAGTGAAAAAGCAAAGCAAGGCTTTGAACAAAATAATTGCTAGAACAAAATCTAGCAATTATGTTAAAAAGGAGAGAGTAGAAACAATATTCTCATCTACCTGTATACATATAAATTGTCTGAAAGGATACTGAAAAATTACAGTTGCTTCTAGGGTCAAAAGCAAGCAGCCAAAGAAAAGCAATGAAAGAGTGGGCACTTTTCACTTTATAAATAATACATGTTTGTTCTAGAAGAGGAGGTTCTTAAGCCAATAAACTAAGCTTCCAACAAATGACACTAGGAAAAGAACAGCAAATTAAACCCAAAACAAGCAAAAGGAAAAAAAATAATGAGTAAGAGCAAAAATCAGTGAAATTGAAAACTGAAAACCAATAAAGAAAATCAATGAAACCAAAAGGTGGTTCTCTGAATAAACCAGTAACACTGATAAACCTCTAGCCAGACTGACTAAGAAAAAGAGAGAACACACACATTACCAATATCAAAAATGAAAGAAGGGGTATTAATAGAGACTCTCTAGCTATTACAGAAATAATAAGGAAATATTACAAAAACTTTATGTCCATAAATTCAACAACTTAGATGAACTGGACAATACAAGCCACTCCTTGAAAAACGCAAACTATTAAAGCTTACTCAAGAATAAATAAGTGGCCTGAATAGACCCATATCCATTATAGAAATCGAATCTGTATTTTTAAGCCTTCAAAAAAATAAAGCTCTTTATTCAGAGAGCTGGCAAATTCTAAACATTTAAAGAAGAAATAATTGTATTTCTACTCTCTTCCAGAGAGTAAAAAAGGACAGAACACATCCCAATTCTTTTATGAGGCCAGCATTCTTCTGATAACAAAAATGCTTAAATACATCATGACAAAAGAAAATATCAAGTCAGTATCTCTTGTGACCACAAATGCAAAACTTTCAACAAAATGTGAGCAAATTTAATTCAGCAATAAATAAAAATGAATTAAAAATCACAATCCAGGGGGCCTTATCCCCGTGATGTAACACTAGTTTGACATTTGAAAATCAATCAATGTAAAGAGAAAAGCCCTATGATCATCCAAATAGGTACAGATAATAATATTCAACATCCATTCCTGATAAATACTCTCAGAAAACCAGGCGGAAAAAAGCACTTTCTCAGTGGGCATCTTCAAAAAATAAACACTGCTAGTAACATCATACTTAATGATGAAAGATTAAGTGTTTTTTCCCTCAGATCAAAGACAAGTCATGGATGACTGCTTTCACTGTTAGAATGCAATACCACATTAGAGAACCCAGGTGCTGAAATAAAGCAAGAAAAAATATAAATGCACAGAGATTGAAAGTTCAAAAATACAACTGCATCTTCTCCAGACAATATGACCTTCTGTGTAAAAACTCCCAAAGAACCCGCCAAAAAAATGTATAGAACATACCAAAATACTATAATAAAGGACTTTTAGCAAGATTGCAGTATACAAGGCCAACATAGAAAATTCAAATTTCTATAAATTAGCAAAAGATAACTGGAAATAAAATAGCAAGAAAATATGAAAATGCAGATAATGTTTAAAAAATACATGTTCAAGATTTGTATGCTGAAAACTATAAATACTGATGAAAGAAATAAAAGAAAATGTAAACAGTTACACCACATTCATGAAACAAAAGACTCATTGCTTATTTTAAAATGTTAATTCTCCATAAACGGATCAGAATACTATTGTGATTCAATGTAATCCCAAATTCACCATAGAGATATTTTTTTAAAAATCAACAGGCTACTTCTTCATATTTCCTTAGCTTTCTCAGTCAGTTCAGTTCAGTCGCTCAGTCGTGTCTGAATCTTTGCAACTCCATGAATCACAGCATGCCAGGCCTCCCTGTCCATCACCAACTCCCGGAGTTCACCCAGATTCACGTCCATCGAGTTAGTGATGCCATCCAGCCATCTCATCCTCTGTCGTCCCCTTCTCCTCCTGCCCCGAATCCCTCCCAGCATCAGAGTCTTTTCCAATGAGTCAACTCTTCGTATGAGGTGGCAAAGTACTAGAGTTTCAGCTTTAGCATCATTTCTTCAAAAGAACACCCAGGGCTGATCTTCAGAATGGACTGGTTGGATCGCCTTGCAGTCCAAAGGACTCTCAAGAGTCTTCTCCATCACCACACTTCAAAAGCATCAATTCTTCGGTGCTCAGCTTTCTTCACAGTCCAACTCTCACATCCATACATGACCACAGGAAAAACCATAGCCTTGACTAGACGGACCTTTGTTGGCAAAGTAATGTTTCTGCTTTTCAATATGCTATCTAGGTTGGTCATAACTTTCCTTCCAAGGAGTAAGCATCTTTTAATTTCATGGCTGCAATCACCATCTGTAGTGATTTTGGAGCCCCCCAAAATAAAGTCTGACACTGTTTCCACTGTTTCCCCACCTATTTCCCATGAAGCGATGGGACCAGTTGCCATGATCTTCGTTTTCTCAATGTTGAGCTTTAAGCCAACTTTTTCACTTTCCCTTTCATCAAGAGGCTTTTGAGTTCCTCTTCACTTTCTGCCATAAGGGTGGTGTCATCTGCATATCTGAGGTTATTGATATTTCTCCCAACAATCTTGATTCCAGCTTGTGCTTCTTCCAGCCCAGCATTTCTCATGATGTACTCTGCATATAAGTTAAATAAGCAGGGTGACAATATACAGCCTTGACGTACTCCTTTTCCTATTTGGAACCAGTCTGTTGCTCCATGTTCAGTTCTAACTGTTGCTTCCTGACCTGCATATAGTTTCTCAAGAGGCAGGTCAGGTGGTCTGGTATTCCCATCTCTTTCAAAACTTTCCACAGTTTATCTAAACCTATACAAACCCCAATAAGGCATGAGAATAAAGATACTATTCAGATGCCTAAAACCCACCGTGTTCTTGGTACTTTCAAAAGGTTCTCATGTTATTTTAATATGCATCCAACCAGTATGGACCTAACAGAAGCAGAAGATATTAAGAAGAGGTGGCAAGAATACACAGAAGAACTGTACAAAAAAGAGCTTCATGACCCAGATAATCACAATGGTGTGATCACTAACCTACAGCCAGACATTCTGGAATGCAAACTCAAATGGGCCTTAGGAAGCATCACTACGAACAAAGCTAGTAGAGGTGATGGAATTCCAGTTGAGCTATTTCAAATCCTAAAAGATGACGCTGTGAAAGTGTTGAACTCAATATGCCAGCAAATTTGGAAAACTCAGCAGTGGCCACAGGACTGGAAAAGGTCAGTTTTCATTCCAATCCCAAAGAAAGGCAATGCCAAAGAATGCTCAAACTACCACACAGTTGCACGCACCTCATACACTAGCAAAGTAACGCTCAAAATTCCCCAAGCCAGGCTTCAACAGTATGTGAACCATGAACTTCCAGATGTTCAAGCTGGATTTAGAAAAGGCAGAGACCAGAGATGAAAATGCCAACATCCACTGGATCATCGAAAAAGCAAGAGAGTTCCAGAAAAACATCTACTTCTGCTTTATTGACTATGCCAAAGCCTTTCACTGTGTGGATCACAACAAACTGTGGACAATTCTTAAAGAGATGGGAACACTCAACCACCTGACCTGCCTCCTGAGAATGTATGTTTGTGTGTCAGGAAGCAACAGTTAAAACTGGACATGGAACAACAGACTCGTTCCAAATTAGGAAGGAGTACGTCATGGCTGTATATTGTCACTGTGCTTATTTAACTTATATGCAGAGTACACCATGATAAATGTTGGACTGGATGAAGCATGAACTGTGGAATCAAGATTGCCAGGAGAAATATCAATGACCTCAGATGTGCAGATGACACCACACTTACAGCAGAAAGTGAAAAAGAACTAAAGAGCCTTTTGATGAAAGTGAAACAGGAGAGTGAAAAATTTGACTAAAACTCAACATTCAGAAAACTAAGATCATGGCATCTGGTCCCATCACTTCATGGCAAATAGATGGGGAAACAATGGAAACAGTGAGAGACTTTATTTTGGGGGCTCCAAAATCACTGCAGATGGTGACTGCAGCCATGAAATTTAAAGACGCTTGCTCCTTGGAAGGAAAGTTATGACTAACCTAGACAGCATATTAAAAAGCAGAGACATTACATTCCCAACAAAGGTCCATCTAGTCAAAGCTACGGTTTTTCCAGTGGTCATGTAAGGATGTGAGAGTTGGACTATAAAGAAAGCTGAGCACCAAAGAATTGATGGTTTTCAACTGTGGTGTTGGAGAAGACTCTTGAGAGTCCCTTGGACTGTGAGGAGATCCAACCAGTCCATCCTAAAGGAGATCAGTCCTGGATGTTCATTGGAGGGACTGATGCTGAAGCTGAAACTCCAATACTTTGGCCATCTGATGCGAAGAGCTGCCTCATTTGAAAAGACCCTGATGCTGGGAATGATTGAAAGCAGGAGGAGAAGGGGATGACAGAGGATGAGATGGTTGGATGGCATCACTGACCTGATGGGCATGACTTGAGCAAGCTCCGGGAGTTGTTGATGGACAGGGAGCCCTAGTGTGCTGTAGTCCATGGTTTCACAAAGAGTTGGACATGACTGAACAACTGAACTGAACTGAAAGCTAAGAACTACCAACACAGAGCTTGTGATGCAATACAAAGACTTCAGCTTGTATTTCACAGGCAATGATAAATCAAAGGACATAATGAAAGACGAAAGAGAATTAATCATATTGTTTATGTACAACTTTTTCTGGCTCCAAATCTCATGTTCTTCCTTCAAAGTGACAAAATAATATCTATTCCTTGCCACAAAAACGAAAATAATGCCATCTATGCAGACAGACAGGAGAGTGTGGCAGAGCCCAGCATACTGAAAAGAGACCCGGGTCAAAATCAACTCTTAGTGAAGAAAGTACTCATCAGTAAATGCCATAAAACAGGTTTTAGTGGGTCTATGACATTTTTACTTCTAAAAATTATTGCAACAGAACTTAAACAGCACTTTTTCCTAATCTTCAAAATGCTTTAGAAATATTTATTTTCACAATAATTTGCATCCCTTATTCAAATATTCTTTAACTCAACTCTGTTGCAAATAATAGTCCTGGATTCAGAAAGTCTTGTATTCAAATACAGAATAGCAGCTATACTTCTCAACTGACCTGTATTCTTTTCCACTCTGGTTATTACTGGTCTCAACAGCTCGCTTCAGATCAAGCAGGCTGTATTCTTTAGAACTCTGCATTCGAATGGGTATATCTTTCCTGTTCTCCTTTGCTTTTTGTATATTTTCTTTTCACAGCCTTTATGTTTAAGAACCTGTTTATAAGCACGTAACTGTGTATCCTGGGAATGGTAGGGGTGGGGTCAAATTATGAATCTCCCCCACTTATAATGCTTACCATCACTTACAACTTTAGGTTCACAGTTTGAACTACCAAAAGATTTATTCACTCTTCAAAAGGAAGTATTACTATAAGCAAGTTAATAAATGATATATTTAAATATACTTTATAAATACTTAATAAAGAGACATATAAAAATCTAAGCATAAAAGCATGAAGAAATAGTTATCCAATAAAACAAATGCAGGGGTAGTCTCACAATTCTTCCTCAAATCACGTTATTTTTACTTTTCTCAAAAAGAAAAAAAGCTCCCTGCTCTCAACTATTTGCTTTGTGGCCAAACTTTAGCATTTACTCCTTTGCTCTGAATGCTTTTCTTGGCATTGAAATCTCTTGGCCTACTTTAAGCCTAACAACTTCCTGTAACTGCCCCCAAACCCAGCAAAGGGAAGGTGTCGCTTTTACTTGTGCAATATTTGGTTAGAGCTCTGCATTTTTCCTCTGCAATTAGAGACAGTGGAGAGAAGTCACACTCACTTAGCAGCCTAATCCCTTACGACTCTGTCCTCTATCTGACTGATTCCTTCTTCTTGGAAAAATCTCATTCTTGATCCTTCCCACCAGACATCTGAATTTAATCCATACACCCCAGTCAAGTTACATTTAAAACTGAACAGTCCCCTGCCCTTAGCATATAACCTCACCAACATCCACGTTTTCAGTACTTCCAAAGTCAAGTCCAAGTTCATACTAGGATCAGTTCTCTTCAGACAAGATCTGGAAAGATTTTTAACCTGGTTTCATCACCCAAAAAATGTGACTCATTTAATATCTGGCCTAGCTGGAAAGTTGATTAATAGGTCAATACTTAAGGTATAACACAATTCATACTGAATATGAACCCCTATAGAAAGATGCTAAAATGAAAGGTGGAACAGGTAATATGTGTTAAGGATGACAGGAGAGAGGAAACGTGTTATTTTAACCCCACCCACAGAGAATCCCTCTGGGGAACAGCCCCCACCAATAAGGAACATGATGACTCTCGTTCTCAGACTTCCCTGGATGATTCAGCTCCACAGACCAATCATTTTTACAGTCTGACAATAAACCATGCACGTGACTTCTAAAAAGAGTTCTTATCCGACACTGAGACAACACCGCGATGAGCTCTGCGCCAAGCTAAGCAGACAGTGAGTCACTGAATAAACACTTACGTTTTAACATGCAGGTACCTTGAGAAGTCTCTGCACTCCTCACCTGTGCCTTTTGCATGGGAATTTGCTCATTTCAGTTTAGTAAAGTCTCAAATTTTTGGATACTTAAACTAACCCAAGTTGAATGGTTGTCGATAGCTTTGCACTATCTAATAAGAGTTTGTTATTCAAATTAATACTTTCAAGAACAGGACTATGGGGAGCACTTTTTACTTAAGAAAACAAGCTGTTTTTACATCTTTGGCAAACAACTGTAAATGCTGCCAACCATAAATTAGTATTCTTGCATAAAAATAGACTTCTACTTCAGAAACACTATTACCCGTCCAATTATCACACGTAGCTAACTAAGAGTAATAACAGCATTTCTCCTGGATTTTCAAAAACTCATATTTTTCCAATTAATCTTCATTTACAAAACTTCACTGTGAATGTATTATGCAATAATCAACAGCAAATCAAGAATCTATTTGCAAATGTCAAAGAGCTTAATCAAGTAAAATCAACACAGAGTATTATTCAAATTTATCACAATCAGAATGCCTGTTAATTTTCATTTCAATCCTACAAATATTTATTAAGAATCCAGCATTGCAGAAATAAAAGGTAGAATCTCTGCTCTCAAGGACTTTTAATCGTATTTGTATAATTATAAAGCAGTTGACAGCATTATACAGTTGAAACTCAAAATAATGATCTAGACAAGCATGACAAGTCCTCATAGGGATGAAAATGGAATTGCTGATAACAGGGAAGACTATAGGGTGGGAAAAACCAGGGATGGGGAGGGGGTGGTGGGCAGAAGACCAACCAAAATGCATAGAGAGAAGAAATGAGAATGCCATATCAGAAAACTGAATAGTGCCTCAAGGAGCTTAATTAGAGCTTGGTGTGAGTACGGAATTAAGGACTGATAGTGTAGGGCTTGCCAGGCGGCACTAGTGGTAAGGAATCTGCCTGCCAATGCAGGAGACACAAGAGATGCGGGTTCGATCCCTGGGTCAGGAAGATCCCCTGGAGAAAGAAATGGCAACCCATGCCAGTATTCTTGCTTGGAAAGTGCCATGGACAGAGGAACCTGGTGGGCTATAGTTCATGGGGCGCAAAGAGTCAGACATGACTGAACGGCTGAGCACACACACATACGGCATCAGACCTGAGGAGTACAAACTTCATTGAAAAACCAGATGAATCTTTGAGTGTTTCCAAGGTGGGAGGTTACATGATGAAAATAGTGTCTTCATCAGATTACTTTAGAGGTGAGTTTTGAATGGACTGGAGAAGTTCCTCTGTTATTTCCGCTCTCCTTACTTTCAGAGGAAAAACAAAGGCAAGGAAAAAGCAACCCTCGGAAAAAGTATTCCTCTTGCCTTTTCTTAAAAAAAAAAAAAAAAAGATGAAAAGGAAAAAATAAAATAAAGACCAAAATAACAACTTCTCCCCTCACAATTTTTTTATCTGAATTTTTTTTTTTAGCTAATGGTCAAGCCTTTTGCAGGTCTGCATATCCTGAAATCAGAGTACTGTCTGAAAATTTGCACAAATACTTGTATTCTCTTGGGAGACAACAAAAGCTTTAAAATTTAAAGAGCAAGGAAGTGATGGGTAGAGAAACAAATGAACTTCAAAGTAATTCTGTCACCAAGCACTTAGACTAGGGCTCAGTGAACTGGCTTCGGGGGTCACACTACCCATCACATCACACAATGCATACCATCCACAGCAATATCCTACAGGGCAGAGAGTGCTGTGTGGACACACGGGCTCCACTCCTCCTCTGCCACCAAAGCGACTGTTCTCCATTTTGCAACAGGTTTCCCCTTAGGATTTCACCTTTATAAAACATTCAAAAGCCCAGCTCGTTCTTCACCATCCCCTGGAAATTTCCTGAAAAAGCTATGGTCAGATCTTCTAAGAATTAGAAGAATTAACTAACCTTAGCTTTTCTAGGAGCTAAATAGGCTACTATCGAGGGCATAAAAAGCTTCCCATCCAGCACTAATTCTTTATTTTTACTTGGCTTTTCCCTGTCATCCTGAATCCATCAAAGAACAGGCAGAGGTATCAGTAAATACTGTACATAAATAAATGAAATGTTTGTGTCTCCCAGGAAACTGTACCTTTGTTTAAAAATCACTAATGGGGAAGACCATAACCTAATAATATCCTTTTTCAGCAATGTCCATTCCATAAACATGCTAGGCACATTCAGAACTTAAGGAATACATTTGTTTTTATTTAAAGTGAACTAGTTCGGTTTTGCTTTTTTTAAATTTTATATTGCTTCATTTTCTTGCATCCAGTATTAAAAGGAAACTTTGGAGACTTTTAATGTATCCAAATTAAACTGCTAAAACAAGATTTTAAAATGATTTTCAGCCATATTTCCAAACTACACAGAAATGTTTTTCCTATAAAATTCATCATAAATTAGATGTATCAAAGTCTTTAGCCTAAAGGAATCTTCAGATTGCTCAAATTTAAAAGAGTATTTTCTATAGTTATGTTAGATGGTAAACAATAACCCTGGGCCTTTCACTGATATGTTTAGTAGATATGCTTTGAAGATTTTATCCAAGCCTAGTTTCATTAGATATATGATTTTTTTAACAGGTTTGTTCCATTAAAGGTGGAATTTCACTATATCTCGTTTTGGTGAAGGTCACCGACTCATTTACAAAACAAATCTTGATTTAAAAAAATAGGAGGGAAGATAAGGTTCAATAGGTAAAGTGTAAAGGAATTTCTTAGGAAGTCATTATAAAACATTTTTCCTTCTTACAGAGGAAAACATAGAATACAATAATTATCCAAGAAGAATCTCCTATCAGGTTTAAACTATAAAAGTTTAGACCATCAGTTCAAAATGAGGTAAGTCTTCTAGAAAATAATCTATCAGAAATCACAATGACTCTGAACTTCCCTGGCAGTCTAGTGGTTAAGACTTCGCGTTCTACTGCAGGGACTGTGAGTTTGATCACTGGTCAGTAAGCTAAGATCCCACGTGCCTCATAATCAAAAAAAAAGAAAACACCCAAAACATAAAATAGAAGCAATATTGTAACAAATTCAATAAAGACTTCAAAAATGGTCCATATTAAAAAAATCTTTAAAAAAAAAAGAAAAGAAACCATTATGGTTCAATCAATAGCTGGTACCAGGCCTCCCCCTAAAGCAGCATGATTACAAAAAGAGGCCCATAAACATATATCTAAATACTAAAACTATCAATCAAACCAATAGATTACTCATTAAAATATGCTATATCTCTGTACAATGACTAATATACCTTCAAAATGACCTGGAAAGTCAAATTCACCATCTGGGATTCAGACACTTGATGCTCCCACATTGGGAGAATCTGGTCCCCTTTTCCTGCCACCTCCAGCACACCCCATACTTTGAAAAACCATATATGCATGTGGACACTCCAGCCTACATGTCCACAATTTGCCCACATCTACTGCAAATATCCAACCCAAGACAATTCCTTGGATTCAAGGGTACAACTATCTTAAAAAAAAAAAAAATCAACAAGACAACTTACATCAGTTTCAAAAGTATAAGTATTAGAGCAAATGGACTGGGAATTTTTAAATAAACCTAATAAATATGTTAAAGAGACATATGAAAATATATTTTCAGGGAAATGCAAATAAAAATCATAATGGGATATCATGTCTCATCTGTTGGAATGGCTATTGTCAAAAATAGTAAATAAGAAGTGCTGATGAGGATGCAGAGAAAATGAAACTCTTGTATGCTGCTGGTGGGAATGTGAACAGGTACAGCCACTATGGAAAACAGTATGGAAGTTCCTCAAAAATGTAGACATAGAACTACCACACGATCCAGAAATTCTACTTCTGGGAGTTTATTGGAAGAAAATGAAAACACTAACTCAAAAAGATATATGCACCTATCTGTTCACTGAACCATTATTTACAACAGCCAAGACATGGAAGCAATCTAGGAGTCAATCAGTATATGAACAGAATAAAGAAAATACGGTGTATATGTATGTATATAAATATATATACAAAGACATACATATACACATACATACATACACAATGAAATATTAGTCATAAAAAAAGGTGATCTTGCATTTGCAATATGGATGGACGTTGAGGGCAGTATGCTAAGTGAAATGGGTAAAGACAAATATCATATGATCTCACTCTTATGTGTAATCTGTTGATTAAAAAAAAAGAAATTTCCAGTTGAGAGATACAGAGAATAGGCTGGAGGTTGCCAGAAGCAAGGGGTGGAGGGTGGGCAAAATGGGACACGGGGTCAAAGATACAAACTTTCAGTTATAAAATACGTAAGTCATGGGGAGGTAGCGTACAGCAGGGTAACCACAGTTTAAAACATTGTATTGGATATCTGAAAACTTCTAAGAGAGATCTTAAAAGTTTTCATCAGAAGAAAAAAATTTGTGTAACTATGTATGGGGATAGATGTTAACTCTCTGAAGTGACTTAGCATAGCACAGCATAGACCTATTGTGGTGATCATTTTACAATATACAAATATTGAATCATTATGTTGTATACCTGAAACTAATGATAATGAAATAAGAACTACAAATCACATAAAGAATGAATCAGACATACTAGGTTTGAAAAATACAGTTAACTGAAAAATAACATAATAAGTGGGACAAACAGTAAAACAGCTCTAAACAAAGAACAAATTAATGAGGAGAAGTGCAGACTGATAAAACTCTTCTAAAAGGAGGTAGAGAAAGTCAAAGAATTGAAGCATAGATGAGAAACAATAGGAGACAGAAGAAGTAAATATGACAATATTCCAAAAAAAATAAATAAAAACGGAGGAAATATTTGGCAATGACAGATCAGTTTATTCTGATCACCTCTTGCTCTGAGTAAAAGTAGAAAAGATGGGGAAAAAAAATTTTTAATCTTTCTGAATGCAAATGAGGACTAATAACTGAGTCACCTAATGTAAAGGAGCTGGATGACCAGAGAGCTGAGGGCGATGGCTGAAACCACTTTTTCCATGCAAGCAATTTTCTGATCTCAGAGGAGAGCTCAGAAAGGCTGAATCACAGAGTAGTAACTCTGAAAGTATTAAGGAGCTGGAAGAGACACGTGAAAGACTGAATCCTGATGAAACTGCCTGCTCCTCCTCCCATCACTCTGGGTTGAAAGCCAAAGGCTGCACCTGGACCGCTAGTGTGCAGAAGTGACACAGGGCCTCACACAGGCTGGGCTGGAAACTGAACTCAGGTGCCTCCGGACTGCTGAGGTCTCCAGGCACCTGGCAAGAGCAAACAGAAACCCTCTCTGTAGGAAAACATTCTCCTAGGCCTCAAAGTATTTCTGCAAAATGTTTTAAAATATAATCTCTGATACATAATACAAATTTTAAAATTTTGGAATATGTTTCTCACATAATATAAAATAATAAGGCAAAAAGGAAATAAGATAACAAGAATGAATACCAGAAACAGCAAACAGTATAAAAAGAACCATAGGGAATCTAGATATTGGATTAAAAGCCCAGATCTTACCAAAAAGCTCTGCTTATTGTATTTAAGAAATATAAGAATGATTCATTTGGCATCATGGTAATATTGCTGAAGACCAAAAGAAAAAAGAAAAAGAAAAAAAAACCTTAAGAGTTGCAAAGGAAATTGACAGATTACCATCAAAGCAACTAAAATTACATTCACTGTCAATTTCTCATCAGAAATAACAGAAGCTACAAAAATATTAGAACAATATTCTTAAAATGTTGAAAGAAAAAAATGTCAACCAAAACTCGTATACCAGATGAAAATATTCTTCAAGTATGAACATGGAAATTTCAAACAAAAATTAATACAATGTGTCACAATCTGACTTGCAGAAAGGAAATACCAAAGGGTATTCTTCAGGCAGAAATAAAATAATTTCTGATAGAAGCTTGAAAATGTAGGAGTGTGAAAAACAACAAAACTAACAAACTAAGAAGTCTGAGCACTCTAAGGCTTACAAAATGTGAATCAAAGGGATCTCCTATTTACTAGTACAGTTTGGAAGAATCATATGATACTTTCTAAAAATCAGTTCCCTGATGGTCCAGTGGCTGAGACTCCAAGCTCCCAATGCAGGGGGCCGGGGTCTGATCCTTGGTCAGGAAACTAGATCCCACATGCCACAACTAAGAGTTTACATGCTACAACTAAGACCCAGTGTGCCCAAATAAATGAATAAATAAATATTTAAAATAAATAAATATCAATTCCATTTAAAGCTGAACTTTCAAATACCCTACAGCTCAGCAATACTATGCCTCAGTTTAGAACCAAGCAAAACATTTGGACAATGTACCATGAAACATGTATAAGAATATTCCAAGCAGTGTTGTTTCCTAGAGCAAATATCTAGAAAACACCATGGTAGTGTAGAAATACAACAGAACATTTTATGCTAGTTAAAATAACTGAACTATAGATAAACGCAACATGAATGAATCTTTAAAACGTATTAGTGGATGAAAAATAAATAATACAATAGTACATCAGCATGGCACTCTTTTTATAATTGTAAAAATATTTCAACTTAGGTAATACTTTATGTCCATATATGTGAAAACAATGTTTTTTTAAGAAACAAGGAAATGATAACACAAATTAGGACAGGGTTCACCTCAGTTAGGTACAGGTCAATGGGATGGGTTAGAAGAGATAAACGTAAATAATTGTCAATGTTCATGTTTAAGTGCTTAGGTTAGACAGTGGATTGGTGGGTGTTTGTTATTTCAATGATGAGGGCAAAAAGAGTATACGGGGGTAAAAAATCAGGAGCTATAGCAGTGGTCCAGGCAAAAGATGATGCCAGAGGTCTAGGATGTAGTAATGGGGACGGGGAGTTCAGTTCAGTTCAGTCGCTCAGTCATGTCCGATTCTTTGCAACCCCACGAACCACAGTATGCCGGGGCTCCTTATCCATCACCAACTCCCGGAGTTCACCCAAACCCATGTCCATTGAGTCAGTGATGCCATCCAGCCATCTCATCCTCTGTCGTCCCCTTCTCCTCCTTCCCTCAATCTTTCCCAGCATCACGGTCTTTTCAAATGAGTCAGCTCTTCACATCAGGTGGCTAAAGTACTGAAGTTTCAGCTTCAACATCAGTCTTTCCAATGAACACCCAGGACTTATCTCCTTTAGGATGGACTGGTTGGATCTCCTTGTAGTCCTAGGGACTCTTAAGAGTCTTCTCCAACACCACAGTTCAAAAGCATCAATTCTTCTATGCTCAGCTTTCTTTATAGCTCAACTCACATCCGTACATGACTACTGGAAAAACCATAGCCTTGACTAGATGGACCTTTGTGGACAAAGTAACATAGCTGCTTTTTAATATGCTGTCTAGGTTGATAATAACTTTCCTCTAAGGAGTAAGCATCTTTTAATTTCATGGCTGCAATCACCATCTGCAGTGATTTTGGAGCCCAAAAAAATAAAGTCTGACACTGTTTCCACTGTTTCCCCATCTATTTCCCATGAAGTGATGGGACCAGATGCCATGATCTTAGTTTTCTGAATGTGGGGCTTGAAGCCAACTTTTTCACTCTCCTCTTTCACCCTCATCAAGAGGCTCTTTAGTGCTTCTTCACTTTCTCCCATAAGGGTGGTGTCATCTGCATATCTGAGGTTATTGGTATTTCTCCCAGCAATCTTGATTCCAGCCTGTGCTTCATCCAGCCCAGTGTTTCTCATGATGTACTCTGCATATAAGTTAAATAAGCACGGTGACAATATACACCCTTGATGTACTCCTTTCCCTATTTGGAACCAGTCTGTTGTTCCATGTCCAATTCTAACTGTTGCTTCCTGACCTGCATCCAGGTTTCTCAAGAGGCAGGTCAGGTGGTCTGGTATTCCCATCTCTTTCAGAATTTTCCACAGTTCATTATGATCCACACAGTCAAAGGCTTTGGCATAGTCAATTAAGCAGAAATAGATGTTTTTCTGGAAGTCTCTTGCTTTTTTGATGATCCAGCGAATGTTGGCAATTTGATCTCTGGTTCCTCTGCCTTTTCTAAAACCAGCTTGAACATCTGGAAGTTCATGGTTCACGTATTGCTGAAGCCTGACTTAGAGAATTTTGAGCATTACTCTACTAACATGTGAAATGAGTGCAATTGTGCGGTAGTATGAGCATTCTTTGGCATTGCCGTTCTTTGGGACTGGAATGAAAACTGACCTTTTCCAGTCCTGTGGCCACTGCTGAGTTTTCCAAATTTGCTGGCATATTGAGTGCAGCATTTTCACAGCATCATCTCTTAGGATTTGAAATACCATCACCTCCACTAGCTTTGTTCGTGTGATGCTTCCTAAGGCCCACTTGAGTTTGCATTCCAGGATGTCTGCCTCTAAGTTAGTGTGAGTAATCACACCACTGTGATTATCTGGGTCGTGAAGATCTTTTTTGTACAGTTCTTCTGTGTATTCTTGCCACCTCTTCTCAATATCTTCTGCTTCTGTTAGGTCCATACCATTTCTGTCCTGTATTGAGCCCATCTTTCCATGAAATGTTCCCTTAGTATTTCTAATTTTCTTGAAGAGATCTCTAGTCTTTCCCATTCTGTTGTTTTCCTCTATTTCTTTGCACTGATCGCTGAGGAAGGCTTTCTTATCTCTCCTTGCTATTCTTTGTAACTCTGCATTCAAATGGGTATATCTTTCCTTTCCTCCTTTGCTTTTCACTTGTCTTCTTTTCATAGCTATTTGTAAGGCCTCCTCAGACAGCCATTTTGCTTTTTTGCATTTCTTTTTCTTGGGGATGGTCTTGATCCCTGTTTCCTATACAATGTCACGAACCTCCGTCCATAGTTCATCCAACACTCTGTCTACCAGATCTAGTCCTTTAAATCTATTTCTCACTTCCACTGTATAGTCATAAGGGATTATGTCATACCTGAATGGTCTAGTGGTTTTCCCCACTTTCTTCAATTTAGGTTCATGATCTGAGCCACAGTCAGCTCCCCGTCTTGTTTTTGCTGACTGTATAGAGCTTCTCCATCTTTGGCTGCAAAGAATATAATCAATCTGATATCAGTGTTGACCATCTGGTGATGTCCATGTGTAGAGTCTTCTCTTGTGTTGTTGGAAATGGGTGTTTGCTATGACCAGTGCGTTCTCTTAGCAAAACTCTATTAGCCTTTGCCCTGCTTCTTTCTGTACTCCAAAGCCAAATTTGCCTGTTACTCCAGGTGTTTCTTGACTTCCTACTTTTGCATTCCAGTCCGCTATAATGAAAAGGATATCTTTTTTGGTTGTTAGTTCTAAAAGGTCTTGTAGGTCTTCATAAAACTGTTCAGCTTCTTCAGCGTTACTGGAGTTCATAGACCTGATGGCTATTCAAGAGGCAGAAATCAAAGAACTTGGTAACTGACTGAACGCTGGGCTGACAGAGGAAGGAAGAGTTATAATGACTCTCAGTTTCAGGTTAAGGACTGGATGCAGAGCAGGACTACTTAACAAGAAGGGGAACAACAAGTTTCCAATGCACTGCAAGGAATTTAGTAATGAACACTGTAGTCGGTACCTTTATATCCAGTGCAACTGTCCCCACGATGAGGCAACATGGGTTGAGGGTGAGAATTTAACTGCCCTTGGTCCTAAAGGCATAAATCCTTTGTTCCAGCTAAAAACAATAGAACAAAACTAAACACCTAACACTCACACATACATGGCCCAAATGCACATTTCTGGAGGGAGACTCCAGTACTTCTGCTTGGTGTTAAAAGAAAACTGGCTCTCTCTGCCTACCTAGGCTTGACCGGAAACATTTAGTAGCTGCTAGCAGGCATTTTCTGAAGCAGAAGGATAAATGTGATAGAAGAGGTGGGCAAAGCCAAGACCACTATAAAGAAATGCAGCCAGGGCCCTGGGGCAACCACAATCCAGGGCTGGCCTGCCTCTGGCTCCTCTGCCATGTGAGCCTGTGCGCCGGTTACCAGAAAAGCCCATGTGAGTAAGCTTCTTACTGCTTACAGCTGAAGACATGGAACTACTACAGGGGCTGGAAACAGAAACAAGGTTAATAAACCACAAACTCTAAATCGGCTCAACTGAAGAAGAGTCGAGAAGGCTTCCTGTCCCTCATGCTGGGCATTTGGATATCCGTGTTACAAAGAGAAAAACAATGTTGGTTAAAGCACCACCCTCTGTACCTTTGGACCAGGCCATGTAACTACAGTACTGTAACTGTGGTGCCAAGGGCCTGACGGAGGAAAAACTGAGGCTCACAGAATGTTCTGGCTAGCTCCTCACAGCTTAAAGTCCTACCCACAGAAGTTTATAATGTTATTCTTTGCATTCTACAATGTTCATAATTGTCAAATGTGAAGTATTTTAAATTCTAAGTTTCAAAAAATTAATTCCTAAGAAAGTATACACTTAAGGGAGAAAGTCTGAGATCCTGTTTGCTCCATATGGTTGTTTTAAGGTCTCACAATCTATTATAATAATAATCAGAAATAACCTGACCAAAACTTTCACTATGAGTTTGGAGGTGAGGGAATTTAATAACTAAGTAATTGGTACATGCAAATTTTAACACTGAGAACTTATGCAACAAAAAAGCCTGAAAAGATCAATTAAAATAACATGAATTCTACATATCAAAGGAACTCTCCAGCCTAAGTAACACAGTGGCCCTTATATAAAGAGACTACTCCTTTTTGAACTATTTAACAATAAAAGGGGATTCCCCAATAGCTCAGTTGGTAAAGAATCCGCCTGCAATGCAGGAGACCCCGGTTCGATTCCTGGATCAGGAAGATCCACTGGACAAGGGTACCCACTCCAGTATTTGGGGCTTCCCTTGTGGCTCAGCTGGTAAAGAATTCACCTGCCAGGCAGGAGACCTGGGTTTGATCCCTGGGTTGGGAAGATCCCCTGGGGAAGGGGAAGGCTACCCACTCCAGTATTCTGGTCTGGAGAATTCCATGAACTGTATAGTCCATGGGGTCGCAAAGAGTTGGACACAACTGAGTGACTTTCACTCACAACAACAAAATGTCCTGATTTTCAAAAATAAGATTTTGACAACCAGATTTTTTCTTTTTGTTTTGGTACAAGAAAGCCAATTTCAAGTTTCCAGAGTGCTAACTCAGTAAGCTCGTATCATATAAAGATTTCAAGGTTAGTCAAGCTTTGATGATTTACTCTGACGCCCATGCCCATGCATCAGACATGAGAATTACCAAAGTCAGCACTGTCGTACTATTACTCCTCACTCTTCGTAACTCATTCATCTTTCCTAGCTCTCTTCAGCGTGCCCTCTACTGATGTGTCTTCATCTGATTCCCGTCCGTTGCTTTCCTTTGTCTCTTGCTGTGCGTGTCCAGCTTTCCCCTACCATGTCCTATGACGCCTCTGTGCCTTCTGCCCTTCCCTTTGGTCTTCCCATTCTCCCTCTGCTATATCTTCATTCTCCCTTCTCCTCTAATCTTTAGTCATAGTAGTTAACTTATCTGATATAATTATAGAATCAAAGTTTATAATCTCCGCTTTGTCATTTTTAAGTTGTCAGATGATTTTTATTCCAATACTTTGGCTACCTGATGGGAAGAGCTGACTCATTGGAAAAGACCCTGATGCTGGAAAAGATCGAGGGCAGGAGGAGAAGGGGACGACAGAGGATGAGATGGCTGGATGGCATCACTGACTCAATGGACACGGGTTTGGGTGGACTCCGGGACTTGGTGATGGACAGGGAGGCCTGGCGTGCTGCGGTTCATGGGGTCACAAAGAGTCGGACACGACTGAGCGACTGAACTGACAGACTGACTGATGGTCGTTATTTCTGACTTTAAAATACTGTCTCTTACATTGTGTTGCACGGCCCTGAACTGACGCCCTCAGCAAGTCAGTATCATGATAAGGTACTGTTTACTCACCACAGAACAACAGTTTTTACCAAGGTTTTTGAATCAGAAGAAGCATTCCTTGGACAGTGTAAAACTAAGCTACTGAATTCATTCATCTAAACTGCTTTAAGAAAATGGCACTAGAATTCTGGGACTCATATTTTAAGAATTCAAATTTCTTTTTAAAAAACTGTGATTAAATGGATGGAATATCTAATGTGATAACATCTTTAAAAATGTTGTGAATTTGGTGACTGCCTCTGTGTGACCTGGCCTTGACATCTGAATGGCTTTACCATTAATTCACAGAACCTTCAATATTATAAAGTGTAACTAACAGCATTCTACAAATACCTGAACTTGCTTTTCTACAGAGATAAAAATGAAGGAGAGAGAATGAACCCATCCAACCCAGATAGCTGACAGTATAGCAGGAATCAGCAACTAAATCCTTAGTTCCGAGAAAATAACCTCAGTGCTTCCATCATTTATGATTCTTTTTTATTCTTTATCATACAAACTTCATTCTCCACAAATACCAATATAACAACTCATTTCTGTTTTACTTTGGAGTATCTTTAGTTTTCTTCTATTGTTTGAAGGTTTAGAGCACAATGTTCTACATGGAAAAAAATTAAAATAGAATCCTAAACATAAATAAAGAGAAAGCAGGATACTATAGGCCAAGGGCAATTGTTATTTCATCATAAAGAAAAGTTAGCCTGGATGTCAGATAGAAAGCCTCATAATCAAATGTACAACTTGGCTATATTTCACTGGATACAGAACATCAATATTAAGGTATCTATGCTTTTACCAAACAATGTGTCTCAAGTGTTCTGACTCTCCCTAATGTTACAGAGGTTACTATGTGACATGCCACAGGACAGTAAGTCATTCTGGCACTGAACCAGTCTTTAGAAGGGACTTATACTAATTCATTTCCCTATTAACTGTGACTCTGAGTTGACAAGCCCTGGCAAGGCAGTGTGAAAGAAGAATGATTAGGAGAGAAATATTCTTAAGATGGAGTAAGCAGGGAAGGTACTAGCCTGTCATATGCAGCAATCATAAAGTTGAGAAGGAGGCTGATGGACTGCTCCACACTGATTTGGTGAGTGGAAGGAAGGCGCTTGTTCAGCTGGTAGTAGATGGATGAGATGACGGTCTCGAGGCGGGACACACTGATCTCAGTGCTATGGTCCAGTGTATTAAGGCCATTGTCTCGGAAGGCTTCAATCATGTTCCAGATATCAACAAGATGGACTAGAACACAAAGAAAAGAAGTTGTCAACAACTCCACAGTTTTAATTTATCAGAAAGCTATAAGAACTTTACATTTATTTATATTTAATAGAAGAGTGAAGGGTAGGGCTTCCCTGGTGGCTCAGTGCCAATGCGGGAGACACGGGTGGGATCCTTGGTCCTGGAGGATCCCACATGCTGTGGAGCAACTAAACCAGTGCACCACAACTTCTGAGTGTGCACTCCAGAGCCCAGGAGTCCCAACTACTGAACCCACATGCTACAGTTACTGAAGCCCACGCGCCCGAGGGCCCGTGCTCCGCACCAAGAGAAGCCACCGCAAGGAGAAGCCCTTGCACTGCAATGAGGGAGTAGCCCCTACTCTCTGCAACTAGAGAAAGCCCACGCAGCAATGAGGACCCAACACTGCCATAAATAAGTAAGTTTTAAAAAAGAATAGTGAGAATGGCAGAATATGTCACCCCAAAATATGTCACTTTGACCTATGGATTAGTTTGAGCTAAAGACACTTGAAAAACAGCAGATGCCAAAAAGGACACTCTGACCTCCCCCTTTCTTCCCCAAAGCAGAAATAAAAAGTCCCATGTGAACAATGCCCTCCCTATTTCAGGAGGAAAGAAACATCCTCATCACCAGAGGCAGTGAATTGAGTGTCAGAGAAATCTGTACTGACTTCACTAAAACAACTCTTGTCTTTAGTCTCTCGATATTTTATTTTTCCACAACTGCTACTCTTTGTTCAACTCAGTATATAAGCACTTAGTCCTACTCACTTCTTTTTTGCCTCCCCTTTGCTGCTTCAAAAATACACAATGCAAAATGTAACAGAACTTCAAAAAGACAAAGTCACAAGCTTTGTGGGAGACAGTAACATACTCCTCTTAGCAAGTGACAGAATAAACATATAAAAAGATAAGTACAGTCATAGACAAAGTTTACAACCAATAAAGTAGGCATAATTGACACCATATGAAGTCCTGCCCCAATGATCAGAAAATATGCTTTACTTTCAAGAATAAAAGGAATACGCATAAAAATTGACCTTAAAAAAATATTGACCTTACCCTGAGTCATAAAGCTAATCTCAATAAATGTTAAAGGATTAAAGTCATATAAACATTGTCCTCTGGTTAAAACAAAATTAAGTCAGATATCATTATCAAAAGAAAACTTTTAAAATAAGCCTTATCTTTAGAAATGAAGAACCATACTACTAGGAACTTCCTTAATCTGATTAAGGAGATCTACAAAAAACTGCAGCAAACATATTACTTAACAGTAAAATGTTGAAAGCCGTTTCTCTAATACTGAGAATGAGATAAAAACGCCCACTATCATCCTTCCTATTGTATTTCAGATCCTAAACCATATAAATATGCAGTAATTATCAGTACAAACATTGGAAATAAAGAAGTGTAACTCATTCAAATGACAAAATTATATACATTAAAAATCATAAAAACTCTATACATTTATCACTAAAATTAATATGTGAGTCTGGAATGACTGCTAGATACAAATCAAGATATGAAAGTCACTGCATTTCCACATACCAGTTACAGGTAATGAAATTTTAAAAACGTATAACAGAATTACACATCATCAAGAATTTAGGAATAAGTCCAATAAAGGATGTGTAGCATCTCTACCAAAATACCTATACCTAGCAGAAAATGAAAATCTAAATAAATGGAGGGATATACCATGTTTATAGAATAAAATCTCAACACTGGATATATAGCAATTCTCCCCAACTTGATCTACAGATTCAATGCAATCCCAAGAAAATCCCAAGTGCTATATATTAAAAGGATGAATTTTACCATATGTAAATTAAATTTTTAATTTTATAATTAAATTATGTTTTTAGTATAAATTAACGGATTCTAAAATTTGTGTGAAAATAAATGTAAAAAGCAATATGTCTCTATAGAACAAAGTAGGGCGACTTGTTCTACCTGATATTCAGAACATGCTATAAAGCTGTAACAATGATGACTGGTACAAGGATAGACAAATAGACCAATAGAACACAAGAGTCCAAAAGCAGATCCTCTCATATATGGACACAGCTATCAACATTCTGGTGCATTTCTCCTAATGAATATGAGAGAAAGATTTTTTTAGTAATGTAGAAACCGGATGGTCTCTTCAATAAACAGTGTAAGGTCAACTGAACATACATATGGAAAAAATTTGATTCCTACTTATACTCTCCACCCACAGAAAAATTTCAGGTGGATTGAAGAATCATATGTGACAACATAGAACTTCTAAAACCATGCATCTTTTGTTTATATTACTAATGCCATTAGCCTGGCTCAGCCCACACACAGACTAATGTGTTTCAAGAATTATAGGAAGAATTATAAAACTGGTAGTTGCCCTAGGACAGTGGTTTTCAAACTTTTTGACAACCCACAAAAATGTATTTTAATCAAAACACACATACACACACACTTCTAGATATATAAAAAACATGTTCCACAAAATGCCTTACTATATAAGTTATATTCTAGCTTTTTGCCCTTCTTCTTTCTCTCCATTACATGCTTTAAATTCTGGCTACAGTCCACCAAAACGGTTTCAGGAACCATTAACAGGTCACAACCCATAATTTGAAAAACAATGCTCTGGGAAATCCAGAGAAGAAACATGACTTTAATCTAGGATGGCATGGTAAACTCTTCAAAGAGAATTTTAAGCTAGAATTTCTGAGTAGGACTTAAAGCAGTGTAGAAGTATTTAGATACAAAGTGACTTATAATAAATGGCAAACAAAACCTAGACTAAAACAGATTTTCCCACTCTAAGGCTAATGATCTTTAGATTACACAAAACAGTTTTTCCTTAATACACACACAAACACATATATGAGAAAAGTACAATAATTCTAAATTAGTTCTCTGAACACAAATTAAGGATTTTATATGCCTGTGTATATACATATACACATACATATATTTATTTCATAAGTAGCAACTGTGGAAGCAACTGTTTATAGAAAAGGCTGATTTACAAAGTTCATTGTTATTATACCTTTATCAAAATATTAGCTTTTCATTCCCTCCAGAAACTGATAAATTGCATTAATTTTATATAAAACTTTTCACTAAAAACAGTGACAAGGAGAAATCAATTCTCCCATTTAAAGAATTAAGTAATCTCAAAGCTGGTTACCGTACTGAGTTTCTTAAATATTTTGAGGGACACCCAGAATAAATCAAGAAGTTCTTTCCATTATGAAGCTTACATTCTAATAAACACTTATGATAAAAAATAACTTAATTAACATTACAATATGACTAGAACACAGTATAAACCTTTACACTATCAAGAGCTCTATCATAGAAATGAGTAGAAATGACTTACGGTTGCATCGTTTTTGTACAAATCGTAATTTGCAAGCTGTTCTGTAAGTTGATAGTCGTATGACATCAAAATTCTGAGCACCTGAAAAAGGGCAAATAAAAAACCTTCAATTAGATTTACCATTTAATTTCCACACACTGGGGAAGTGACTATTCTATTGTGTTGGCACAGGCTATACATAACATGTCAAATAGGCCTTCTTTGGCTAAAACACAAGGTGGAGAAGAAGGGTTAAGAAACACTTCTGTGTGCCCACTCCATGCCAAGCACGACGTCAGCAGTTTTGCCTACATCAGTCTGTCTGCTAGTCTAGGAAAACTCTAGGGCAGGACCACTCATGATATGAGTGAATGAATTAAATATTCTGCAAAGTGAAAATCAGTGGTAGAGTAGGAAAGACCTCAGCCTAGAGTCAGGAAAGCTCAATTTCAGCCCCAGTCTGACCACCAACCTTGGACCATGACCGTGGCCGTGTTACATCCCTTCTTCTTGGCCTCACTGGCCCCATCTGAAAAATCAGGGAACTGGACCAGCTGATCTCTAAGGTCCCCTTCCATGTCTGAGGCAGACTGGGTTTTTCGAGAAAGGGCCATGCCAGTATTTCCAGACCACTGTTTTATGTGCTTCTAGTACACTGCCCCTCCCCAGCAAGAGCTAAAGATTATTTCCCTCCACCTGCATGTGAAGTCATGGTGACTGCCTCTACAAAGAGAGTGTGGCAGAGGAACACTGCCTGATTTCTGAAGGTGGGTGATAAACCTGGGACAGCTTGGCCCTGCTCTCACTCTCTGAGGATGCTTGGAAGCTGGACATCATTGCTGTAAAGAAGCCCAAAGTAGCTGGATGTGGAGAGACCACACAGAGATGCTGGTAGGCAGAGGAACCGAGTCCATCAGCTCAAAGTCAGCAGCAACTGCCAAACACGTGAGTGAGCAAGTCAAATGACCCAGCCTTGAGTCTGAGCCTCCAGCAGAGGCCTCAGGTTCATGCAGCAAAGTCAAGACATCAGCACTGGATGACGTTCTGTTTTCAGACCCCAAAAAAGATGTAAAATAAATGACTGTTCGGGGATAAGTGATATATAGCCAAAGTAACTAGAACAAAGCCTAAATTACATGAGGCTATGAATCAAACTTTGTTTGCATTTCAAAATTTGCTGTAAAAGTCTCCCTGAACGTTAAGCCCACTTCAAGGAACTCTGACCTCCAATGTGAGGTTTTGTTTTTTTTTTTTTTTCCATTCATACTGCCTTTGTAAGATCTGGCAGCAACTTTTGACTCAACAGAGGGAAAGGGAACTGTCATAAATTTTCTTCTTCTACCAATATTTACAGTCATCTCTCATTTCTGCTCATTCCACAGTATAGGAAAAAAAAAGAAGGATTTTTCCAGGTTTTTGGTGAATATACTTATTGACCAAAAATTGAAGCAAAGATTTCTTTTAATCTCATTTCAATCAACCTTTACCTTGATGTCACGATTAAAATTATTTCCTTCATCACCTGGCTCTCACAAAATTTCTATCCTTCTATACATACACCCCCACTCCAGTACTCTTGCCTGGAAAATCCCATGGACGGAGGAGCCTGGTAGGCTGAAGTCCATGGGGTCATTGAGAGTCGGACACGACTGAGCGGCTTCACTTTCACTTTCCACTTTCATGCATTGGAGAAGGAAATGGCAACCCACTCGAGTGTTCTTGCCTGGAGAATCCCAGGGATGGGGGAGCCTGGTGGGCTGCCGTCTATGGGGTCGCACAGGGTTGGACACGACTGAAGCGACGCAGCAGCAGCATACATACACCATTCAGTCCTGTTTTTTTAATATAACAGGTTTTTTGAAATAGAATTCACCCATTTAAAGTATTCAATTTAGTTGTACAACCATCACCACAGTTTTTAGACATTTTTCACTATTTCAAAAAGAAACCTCTTCCCCTTATGAGTCACTCTGCTTATTTCTTAATTGGGTTGTCTGTCTTTCATCACTGAGTTGTAAGAGTCCTTTAAATGTTATAGATATGAGTCCCTTATGAAACATATGATTTGCAAATTTTTCCTCCCATTCTGCGAGTAGTCATTTCACTTTCTTAGTCATATCCACTAGAGTACAGAAGTTTTTAACTTTGATTAATCCACTGTATCTACTCATTCTTTACTCACTCGCGCTTTTGGCGTCAAACCTGAGAAGGCGTTGCCTAATCTAAGTTCATGAAGATTTATATTAATACCTAAGTTTTTTCTAACCGTTTTATAGTTTTAGCTCTTATATTGAGGTCTATGACATATTTTCGGGGCTTTGTTGGTAGCTCAGCTGGTAAAGAATCCGGCTGCAGGGCAGGAGATGCCGGTTCAATTCCTAGGTCAGGAAGGTCCCCTGGAGGAGGGATAAGCTACCCACTCCAGGATCCTGGACTTCCCTGGTAGCTCAGATGGTAAAGAATCCACCTGCAATGCACAAGACCCCAGTTCAATTCCTGGGTCAGGAAGATCCCCTGGAGGAGGGCATGGTGACTCACGCCACTATTCTTGCCTGGAGAATCCCCATGGACAGAGGAGCCCGGCGGACCCTTGCAAAGAATCGGACACGACAGAGCGACTAAGCACATGACATATTTTTAGTTAATTTATTATGTGGCACGAGGCAGCAGTTCAAATTCATTCTTTCACATATAGATACCCACTTGTCCCACCACTATTGGTTCAAAAGACTATTCTTTCTTCATTAAATGGTCTTGGAATCCTTGTGAAAAATCAAGCGACCACAGGTGTATGGGTTTAATTTTGAACTTTCAATTCTATCCCATTGATGATATATCTATCCTTATGCCAGTACCACACAATCTGGATTATTATGGCTTTTGTACAATAGTTCTCAAATTCAGAAGTGTGAGTCTTCAAAATGTGCTCTTCTCTTTTGAAATCATTTTGGCTATTCTGGGTCCCTTGAATTTCCATATGAATTTTAGGACCAGCTGAATCCCTTTCTGTAAAGAAGCCAGTTTTTCATGAGAACCACAGTGAGGTCATGGATCCATTTAGGGAATATTGAAGTTTTACACTTCTATGTTGAAGTTATTCAGTCTGATTCTCTTTCACTCATTTAGTTTCTATGTTACTGTGGTTGTGCCGTGCTTAACCGCTCATTGTGTCCGACTCTTTGCAACGCTATGCACTGTACTCCACCAAGCTCCTCTGTCCGTGGGGATTCTCCAGGCAAGAATACTGAGGTGGGTCGCCATGCCTTCCCGACCCAGGGATCGAATCCATGTCTCCCTCATTGCAGGCAGATTCTTTACCATCTGAGCCACCAGGGAAGTCCAGGAATCCTGGAGTGAGTAGACTATCCCTTCTCCAGGGGACCTTCCCAACCCAGGAATCAAACCAGGGTCTCCTGCATTACAGGCAGATTTGTTACCAGCTGAGCTACCAGGGAAGCCCTTCTATGTTACTATCTCAGTCTAAATATTTTAAGTTGGAACCATTAAACATTAATTATTCAAAACCAAACCAATGATTTTAAGAAAGAATGCTGACAAATGTCCAAGGGCATTTAAGAAATAAACCATCATTAAATCACTGTAGCTAAGGCTGTATACTGTCACGCTGCTTATTTAACTTCTATGCAGAGTACATCATGAGAAATGCTGGGCTGGAAGAAGCACAAGCTGGAATCAGGATTGCTGGGAGAAATATCAATAACCTCAGATATGCAGATGACACCACCCTTATGGCAGAAAGTGAAGAACTAAAGAGCCTCTTGATGAAAGTGATACAGGAGAATGAAACAGTTGGCTTAAAGCTCAATATTCAGAAAACAGATCATGGCATCTGGTCCCATCACTTCATGGCAAATAGATGGGGGAACAGTGGAAACAGTGGCTGACTTTATTTTTCTGGGCTCCAAGATTGTTGCAGATGGTGATTACAGCCATGAAATTAAAAGACGCTTACTCCTTGAAAGGAAAGTTATGACCAGCCTAGACAGCATATTAAAAAGCAGAGACATTACTTTGTCAACAAAGGTCCATCTAGTCAAGGCTATGGTTTTTCCAGTGTTTTTCTCACATGAATGGATGTGAGAGTTGAAAGCTGAGCACTGAAGAATTGATGCTTTTGAACTGTGGTGTTGGAGAAGACTCTTGAGAGTCCCTTAGACTGCAAGGAGATCCAACCAGTCCATCCTAAAGGAGATCAGTCCTGTTTGTTCATTGGAAGGACTGATGTTGAAACTGAAACTCCAATACTTTGGCCACCTGATGCGAAGAGCTGACTCATTTGAAAAGACCGTGATACTGGGAAAGATTGAGGGCAGGAGGAGAAGAGGACAACAGAGGATGAGATGGCTGGATGGCATCACCAACTCAATGGACATGGGTTTGGGTGGACTCTGGGAGTTGGTGATGGACAGGGAGGCCTGGCGTGCTGCGGTTCATGGGGTCACAAAGAGTAGGACACAACTGAGAGACTGAACTGAACTGAAACATATGTTTTTATGAGAAACACTGAGAAAAAGGATGTTAACAGCTAGGAAAGGGAAGTTCCATCCCCAGCTGATCAAACAAAAGATTATTAATCTAATTGATCAGACTTTTGCAAGGCATTTATTAGGCCATGTTTGCTAGTGGAGAAGTAACTACAGTAAAAAAAAAAAAAAAAAAGTCAGTGTATCTGGTATAACTCACTCTCTTCAAACTCTTTCTCTAGTGCAGTTAGAATCAGATTAGTCACCACAAAAGATGAAATAAAGCAGATACCATGCAAGTCCAAAGCTAAATAGTTTCAGAAAACAGAAGACTCCAAATGCTTCAGTTTGCCAGAAATCACTATGCTAAAGTTTCAGGAACCAGTCAAGAGTTAAGTATCACTCTGCTTTCCTTTGCCAGTCTGATCCTTAAGAAAATACATCACTCTAAATGCAATAGGGGAAAATGTACAAATAGTAGTAGGGCTTCCCTGGGGGATCAGATGGTAAAGAATCTGCCTGCAATGTAGGAGTGAAAGTGAAAGTGAAGTCGTGTCCGACTCTTTGCAACCTCATGGGCGGTAGCCTGCACCAGGCTCCTCCATCCATGGGATTTTCTAGGCAAGAGTACTGGAGTGGGTTGCCATTTCCTTCTCCAGGGAATCTTCCTGACCCAGGGATTGAACCCAGGTCTCCCGCATTGTAGACAGACGCTTTACCATCTGAGCCACCAGGGAAGTCCTATGTAGGAGACTTGGGTTCAATCCCTGGGTTGGGAAGATCCCCTGGAGAAGGGAATGGCTACCCACTCCAGTATTCTTGCCTGGAGAATTCCATGGACAGAGGAGCCTGGAGGGCTACAGTCCACAGGATCCCAAAGAGTCAGACATGACTGAGCAACTAACCCTTTCACTTCACTTCATAGATAGCAGTGGGCTATTACAGAATTCAGAAATTTTAAGAATTTCTGGCCAGACTATCATTTCTTTAAAATTTAACAGCAGTCCAAATCCAAAAATAATTTCAAAAGGGATTTCCCAGGTAAGAACACTGGAGTGGGTTGCCATTTCCATTTCCAGGGCATCTTCTCAACCCAGGGATCAAACCCAGGTCTCCCGCATTGCAGGCAGATTCTTTACTGTCTGAGCCACAACTCAACAATTACAAGGGGTTCATAGACATTAACTATTATTTCATTAAATTGATGGTAGGTGCTTATGGAGAATAAATAGAAGGTAGTTATGAGGATATAATAGGTACCCAGGCTAGGTGCCAAGGAGAATGTGGGTTTGTCTGCCAAGACAAAGTGGGGAGGGGTGTCCCAGAGCTGTACAAAGGCTCAGGGGTGTGAAGGGACCATCTGGATGGCCGTACTGTGAGATGTGTGCTGGGGAGACCACCTGCATGCTCTTTGAAAGATAGCTAGCTATTCCATATGTCAGAAGGCATATCAATGGTTGTCCCTGACTTGTTAGGAGGGGGCACATTTGGGTCAACTGGAAATAGGCACAAGGGAACCTATCAATAACCTTAGAACTTCACTAAAATCTCACTATACTAATATTCAACAAATCAAGTACTCTAGCCTCCCATGTATTTCCCTTCTTCTGGAGCAGTCCAATCTTTCCTGATCTATATAACAAGAATCCACATCCACTAAGTATAGCCTTCGCTTTTTTAATACTTCCCCTATGTAAAGTGAAAGTGAAAGTTGCTCAGTCATGTCCAACTCTTTGCGACCCCATGGACTATACATGGACTTGTCCGGACCAGAATACTGGAGTGGGTAGCCTTTCCCTTCTCCAGGGGATCTTCCCAACCCAGGGATTGAACCCAGGTCTCCCACATTGCAGGCAGATTCTTTACCAGCTGAGCCACGAGGGAAGCCCAAGAATACTGGAGTGGGTAGCCCATCCCTTCTCCAGTGGATCTTCCCAACCTAGGAGTCAAACCAGGGTCTCCTGAATTAAATTCCTGATCAGAAAATACGTTAGCTTGGCAAATACAAAATAGAAAAAACCCGAGTGAAGAAATTTAAATGATGAGAATATCACTTTGGAAATTCTGAACTAGAAAGGATTCAGTTCAGTTACTCAGTCATGTCTGACTCTTTGAGATCCCATGGACTGCAGCATACCAGATTCCCTGTCCATCACCAACTCCCAGAGATTGCTCAAACTCATGTCCCATCAAGTCAGTGATGCCGTCCAGTGATTGAGTCCTCTGTGGTCCCCTTCTCCTCCCGCCCTCAATCCTTCCCAGCATCAGGTCTTTTCCAATGAGTTAGTTCTTCGCATCAGATGGCCAAAGTATTGGAGTTTCAGCTTTAGCATCAGTCCTTCCAATGAATATTCAGGACTGATTTCCTTTAGGATAGACTGGTTGGATCTCCCTGCTGTCCAAGGGACTCTCAAGAGTCTTCTCCAACACCACAGTTCAAAAGCATCAATTCTTCAGTGCTCAGCTTTCTTTATAGTCCAACTTTCATATACATATCCATACATAACTACTGGAAAACCATAGCTTTGACTAGATGGACCTTTGTTAGCAAAGTAATGTCTCTGATTTTTAATATGCTGTTTAGGTTAGTCATAGCTTTTCTTCCAAGGAGCAAGCATCTTTTAATTTCATGGCTGCAGTCACCATCTGTCTGCAGTGATTTTGGAACCCCAAAAAATAAAATCTGTCACTGTTTCCACTGTTTCCCCATCTATTTGCCATGAAGTGGTGGGACCAGATGTCATAATCTTAGAAAGAATTACTCTTCATTATTATTCATTTCAAGAATATTTCATTATAAGAAATACAATAAAATGTCATTTTAATATTATACTGATATCAGACAATGTTTCAAGTTCATCAAGAAATGGTACAGAGAGTCTTAACTAAATATCCAGGCAGAATTCTGGCCCCAATTAGAAAGCCCAGTGAAAGTCCTGGACAGACAGGAAACAAATGCGACACTGGATACCCAAGAGGCAGAGGAGAAAGATAGGGAAAGGACAGAAAGGATTAACCCTTCTTTGCACATTATGGCTCTACTTATTAATGAGAAATGGATATGGATGTTCTGGAGTATAATCAAATCCCAAGGAAAGCAAAGAGTCAAATGGAAGGGTTTTATTGTATTTGTCTGTATCAGAAGCCTACATCAAAATCCCCACAGGAGGAAGCTGGAATCTTCATTCCTAACAAATAAAATGTTAGGTTAGAGCAACACAGGATTATCTAACTCAATTTAAAGGTCTGCCTCGTGCACCTCTCAAATTTTATCTCACACTCTACTCCAATTAGTCTGGACTACATGTAATTACCCAAACAAGCCAGGGCCTCTCACCTCTGAGCCTCCATAGGCGATAATGTCCCAGCCCTTCCTTCACCACATATGGGGCTGACTCAGCCAGGACATCGCTTCCTCCCAGATTTCTTCCTGGACACCACTGGCTTCCCTCAACATGGCTCCTACTGCCCCATCATTCTTGGTTCCCTTTTCCAGGAAAACAAGATCCAAGAAGGCAGAGACCATGTTACCATTGTATTATTCATTACGATATGCCCCAAAGTAAGGCACGTGACTGCTGGTCAGGAGATCAAACCAGTCCATCCTAAAGGAAATCAATCCTTAACATTCATTGGAAAGACTGATGCTGAAGCTCCAGTACTCTGGGCACCCGATGCAAAACGCCAACTCACTGGAAAAGACCCTGATTCTGGGAAACATTGAAGGCAGGAGGAGAAGGGGACACCAGAGGATGAGATGGTTGGATGGCATCACCAACTCGATAGACACGAGTTTGAGCAGTCTCCAGGAGATGGTGAAGGACGGGGAAGCCTGGCATGCTGCAGTCCATGGGGTCACAAAGAGTCGGATACAACTGAGCAACTAAACAACAACTAAATACTTACTGAATGAATAAACTACTGAAAATTAGGAAGTTCTGGAATGCCTGGTATAAAAGACTCTGATCTGTTCTTTTCCGAAAAATATAAAGTCAAGTCAAAAGGTTATACAACTGTAGACACTAGCAAAGAAAGGCTGACGGAGGGAGATAATAAAAGTAGTGGAGCAGTCAACTCCTCTTCCTGTGTAAACATGTTGATGCTTTTAGCCCTCTTCAAATAGGGCCAAGCATTCCAAAGATGTTCCAGGAAGCCATAAGATGTGGTGGAGGTGCTCAGTAGACCAATGAGAGGCATGAGGAAATAAATGTACTTTGCTGAGAAAGGAATCTAACTGGGGAGACAAGAAGCATGGAAGGAGAAAGAAGAGGAGAGATTATAAATCTAATAAATGTATAGTAACATTTCAGAGCTGTCCAAAAACTTTTACAAATACTTCTGATTAAGAAAAAAAATATTTTAAAAAAATAGTCTGAATAAGTAACAAATATGAACATGAATGACTTCCTCATTTTTTTCTTGGCAGTCCAATTAGAAACCCTAGGGACCGAAGATGAAGCCAGAGGTCCCAGAAGACAGGAAGGTACAAATAAAATCAAGATCACTGAAGGGTGACTCTCACAGTTGGTGAACTAGGGGGAAAAGTTTTAAAATCCCACAAAGGGAAATGGTAGAGACACATGGCTGATTCCACCAAGATTTAATTTTTTTTTTTAAATAATGGCAAGCAAGGAAAGTGGTAACCAAATAGGCTGCATAAAACAAAAGTGGATTATACAGAATAAAAATAAAGTTTAATTTGTGGGCTTCAAAAAACACAAAAAGTAGCGTCTATTTCATAAAGGAGGTACTCTAAAGCATTCTAATATTCTTATACTACTTTGAACAAAGTTATAAATATTGATAGGATTTGGACTTCATTTCAATTGATGTTAAAATTTCTGGAGTAACCACAAAAAGAACAGAAAGAGAACATACAACCCACAATTAAGTAGAGGAAAAAAGTAGAATGGGAAGGAAGGAAGCTCAATTCATCTAAGAAAAGCCAAGGAAAGAGGGAAAAAACAAAACACAACAGAGAAACAACAAAATTGAAGCACAAAATATAATGGAAAAAAAATGAAACATATCAGTATTCATAACAGCATTCATAACAAAAAAATTTAAAGAATAAAAATAAATATTCTGTACTAGGCATGCTAACCAAAAGAAAGCTGGTATAGCTATATTAATATACAACAAATCAGACCTCAAAGCAAAGAAACATTACTAGAAAAAATGTACCTATTTAATAATAAAAGATTCAATTTTCTAGGTAGACAGAACATTTTAATATATATGCATCTAAGAACAAAAGCTTCAAAACACTGACAGTACTACAGGGGGAAAACTTTAAATCCATGATCAATGCAGAGATTTTCAACACCTCCAGTAATTAAGATCAAGCAGTCAAATGAGTAAGGAAAAAAGACTTTAATAAAATATAACAAGCTTGATTGAGATAATATTATTTTCAAGCATTCAGGGAATATTCAGAAAAACAAATAACATAAAATATCAAGAAACACAAAGATTCTAGAGTGTTCCTCATTCCCTGACCCATAAATCAAGCTAAATATTCTTATAATTAAAAACATCCACTTACTAGTTTAAAAGGATACTTCTAAATAATTCATAAGAGAAATTAGAAAACACAGAAATATAATAATAATAATAATAGTATATATCAGAAGACATACCTACAAAAATAGAAAGTCAAGAAAAAGTATTCAGTGCTTACATAAGAAAGAAAAAAAAGTCTGAAAATAAACCTCTACCTATAAAAATATAGAACTGCCTAAAGTAGAAAGAAGAAAATAATAAACCATGTGATAACATGAAATAATGAGGTAGAAAACAAAGATTCAGGGAGAGGACCAATAAAGCCAAAAGTTTCTTGGAAAAAAACAATAAAAGTGACAAAATTCTGGAAAAGGAAAAATAAAATCAGAATCTCTGAATATGAAGGCCTGGCAGGAAGTATATTGTAGACTCAACTAGGAAGCTTTTATTTTGGTACCAGAGTTGAGAAACTATCACTTACCATTTTTCTTAGAATTTTATATCATATAAAAAGTATAAACTATCAAATTTCTACATAATTTCTCCTTTAATAAATATTTATTGAGTTGATGGGGCTATCATGATAAATACATGTGATTCTTACTTTCATGGGGTTCAAGTCTAAAAGATAAAATATTAAGTAAAGAGACTTCATGCTCCCAAAGCAGGGGGCACAGGTTCAATCTCTGATCAGGGAACTAAAATCCCACATGACATGCAGTGCTGTCAAAAAAAAAAAATAACACCCAAAGAATTAACAAACTAATTTCATCACTGTTTAAAATAGGAAATTTAAAGCTATTGTCCAAAAACAGAAAGGCTTAAGAATACCACTGAGTGGCACAATAATAAAGGTAGCTATGACAAAGAAATCATATCGCCTGCAAATCCTAGAATATTTACTCTTTGACTGTTTAAGAAAAAGACTGTTGGCTCCAGAATTATGTATGTTAACAGAGTAAAGGAAAAATATATGTCACTATATCTCAATTTTTTAAAAAGGAGAAATACATTCCTCTCAAGAGAAGCAGAGACAAATGATAAAATTCAATACTCATTCATGATTTAAAGAAAATAACAGTAATAACACTTGGTAAATTAGAGCAGAAAGGTAGTTCCTTAACCTGATAAAAGGTACAAAACCTATAACAAATATCATTTTAATAGTGAAATATTACATCCACTCCCATTCAAGTCAAAAACGAGACAAGAATGTCTGCTATCCTCCCAACTCTTAACTATAGTATCTGTATAGTCAGTAGATAATGAAAAAGAGGTAAAAGTATTGCAAAAGTAAGAGTCAAAAGGCCTTTCTTTAAAAATTATACAGTTCTGTAGAATGTACACCACCAAGAATGAACCAGAATGTAAACCATAGGCTTTGGGTTGTTATAATACGCCAATGTAGGCCCATCAGTTGTAATGAACGGTCTACTCTGGTGTGAGTGTTGACAGATACGTCAGTAGAAGTCTATAAACTAACATTAAGAGTAATGAAAGAGCAGAGAGAAAGATCATGAGATTCAAAATCGACATACTAAAGTCAACTCAACACCTGGATGACAGGGCCAAGTCATCAGGGTGGCAAACAGTGGTTTCTGCATCCTTAGAAGGTAATGATGCTGGAGATTTGGGGTGAAGTTGGAAATAAGAGTGGGGCTTCCCATAGCAGATACCATCACCACCAATGCAATTCTTTCTGTGGAGAAATAGAGGTGACTCTTGCAGCCACACCCACCAAACATCTCCCAGACCATCCATATTCTTGAGTTTGTTACACAGAATGGTAATTTATATGAAGTTTATGTCAGTGATAACGTTCACTAAGCAATCAACCCAATTCTTTGAAGAATACCCAATTTCTACTTTAAATATCTCCCCGATCATGCTCTCTCACATGCCCATGAGAGTGCATGCCAGATAATTCTTAATATCAAGAATTATTATTTATTTGGTTTCCATTTTTGTCAGTTTCCCTTTAAAATGAAAACAGTATGAGTGAAGTCAGGGACTGTGTTTTGTTCTCCCCTATATGGCTCAGATGGTAAAGAGTCTGTCTGCAATGCAGGAGATGCTGGTTCGATCCCTGGGTGGGGAAGATCCCCTGAAGAAAGGAATGGCAACCCACTCCAGTAATGTTGCCTAGAGAATTCCATGGACAGAGAAGCCTGGTGGGCTATGGTCCATGGGGTCACAAAGAGTCAGACACAACTGGGACACGACTAACACAACCCTAGCACCTATAATGGTGCCTGGAATATAACAGATTCTCAGTAAATAAAATTCAATGAAAAGGTGACCTCTTTGCTGAAGAATATAGGAATATATAAGAATAAATAACAATATGTAAGAATGTTTTAACAGAAGATTTTAAAGGGTATATAGTAAAGTTACATACCAAAGTACACATTCCTACTTTTACTTCTTCCTACAGCTCTAAGTGTTGTTCTAACAGTTAGTTCTCTCTACATTAGAGTCTTTATCTACAGTAAGGTAATTTATGTAACATATTATTTATCATCACCTGCAAGCTCATGGTAACAATGGAGTTATTACAAGAGGTCTAAATTGACTGGCATGCTTTAAATGCACAGATATTCTAGTTAACATATTTGTCATTATTTATGACCTTGCTTAAGAAAGCAACTCAAGTTAATTCAATTAAAGTAATGCTCTGGCTTGGTGTCCTCCAACTGCATGATTCTTTAACTCCCATTCCTCTCCTTCTAAAATTTGTAACATAAAACTTCTGATTAAAGCTGTGATTTGATCAGGGGGAAAAAAGACATTCCCACATATTAATACAAACAAGGATTCCAGAAGACTCACGCATTTCTATGAACAGCTGCCTCTTCTCTGCCATGGTCTTCCGCTTGTTCCCACTTTCCTCAATCATCCTAGAGACAAAGAAGGATACAGTAAACAAATGTGTAAACAAATGTGTAATTTGACAATTCCATCAAGTGCTTATCAGTCTGTTGTGGAGAGGTACAGGAAACCAAGCCGTCTATGCACACATTAAAAGGATATCAATAAAAGTAAAGTGGAAGCCCGAGGCAGAAAAAGACAAACTACTGTCCCCTTATTTGACAGCTTCTAAATATTATAAAGTCAATACTTAAATGAGCTCATACACTTGCTTCCTGTGCTGACAATATGGGGCCATGTCTTATTTTTAACTTTATTTTCTCTACAGAGTCCTGGATTAGTCAAGACAATTTCCCCATATTCCTACTGTTTTACATAGATAAACATGTTATTAAAAATAATTTAGATAATAATTATAATGAAAGGCTATAATAATAAAAACATTAAGATAATTAGCTTATACATAAAAGATATAAATAAAATCTTTTATTTTTATATTAAAAAGTACTGAAAGAGGAATTCATGCACAAATTCAAAGAACTCCTAAACATAAGTTTTTAATCACATGACTTACACTATGCCAGTCACTTTGTTTAAAAATAAAACTCTTTCCATGCATTATCTCATTTAATTCTCCCAACAATTCTGAGTGTTGGCATTATTATTATCCCATTTTATAGATTAGAAAACAGATGTCTAGAAAAGAACACTAACTTGCTCAAAGACACAGAATGCAGAAGCAATAGAGCAAAATTGCAACCCTTTCATTAAACTTCTTTCACAACTGTTGTTTCTAAATACATTTCAAATCTCTATGCTTAAAAGGCTAGAACACAATAGCCCACTGCATGGACCTTACTGATGTAAAATTTGTGACAATTTCAGCTAAACTCTGCCTTACTCTATGAAGTAAAAAGTATCTACAAATAGCATATGCTAAATAATTCCATAAGCGCATTAAACTACTGTAGATCATGGAGTTATTTACATAACATTCTCAAATGTGTTAGAATCATAAATTAAATGATGACTACACAAATTACATATCCATTAAAGCAAGTGCCTACTGAAAGTTTAGTAGTTTAGTAGAAAGTTTAGCCTAAAGAAAATTTAAAATGTAAATATATTCCTTAACATTCTGCACTTAATATTTTGATCATTAAAACTATCCCTTTCCTAAATCACTGTAATGTTACCAAATAGTAAGTGATGGTTACCTAACAATTTGCTCCCAAGAGGAAACAGTTTTAAACAGAAGCAAAGTAAGCCGAAGAAAAAGCAACCAGAAACAGCAAAAAAAAATCTAATGAAATCTAAGTCCTAGAGAAAAAGCAAGAGTTGGGACCAGTAACCTGTAATTATAAAGAAAAAGGGCATTCAAAAACCTCCTCCCTCCTATCCAAAAACTTGGTCTCTCACCGTGTATTACAAAGTTTAAATGCTAAACACAAATTAAAATACAGAATCATAATATCCTTTATAAAATATATAACTTATTAAATTTCTTCTACTTTGTTCTTTAAATTAATTTTTCTCAAAGTAGAATCTAAGAATTCCTGGAGATCCCTAAATTCTTCAGGACAATTTTCTAATTTTGTCTTTATTTCCAGATTAATCTTGAAAAAATTAATAAAAACATGTTGTACTGCCAATGCCACTTTAGAGCCCGCATCTACATGTATGAATACGGTAGCACCGGAAGCAAGAGGTCATGTAAAGCAGGGACAATTAAACTAGAGAAACTATACTACCCTGGACCAGATCTGACCTGTCACCTGTTTTTGCAAATAAAGTTTTACTGGAACACAGCCACATCTATTCATTTATCTATTGTCTATGGATGCTCTCCGGAGAAGGCAATGGCATCGCACTCCAGTACTCTTGCCTGGAAAATCCCATGGACGGAGGAGCCTGGTAGGCTGAAGTCCATGGGGTCGCTAAGAGTCGGACACGACTGAGCGACTTCACTTTCACTTTTCACTTTCCTGCACTGGAGAAGGAAACGGCAACCCACTCCAGTGTTCTTGCCTGGAGAATCCCAGAGATGGGGGAGCCTGGTGGGCTGCCGTCTATGGGATCACACACAGTCGGACACGATTGAAGTGACTAGCATGGATGCTCTCATACTACAAAGGCTGAGTTGAGTGTTTTCCACAAAAAGCATCTGGCACGCAAAGTCTAAAATCTTTACTATCTGGTCCTTTAAGAAAAAGTATGCCAACCCAACCTAAAGCAACAGTAATTAATATTGCATTACTACAAATGACTGGCTCAGTTCAGTTAGCATGTTCCCATGTCAAAATGACAACAATCATCTCACATTCCACAAGGGTTTGAGTTTCACTTCCATTATTAGAAGTTTATCCTTGGCAACTGCCTTATTAATTACTCTAAGATTCATTCTTCATTGCTGTACACATTTAAAATTTTGATCAGTCAGTCAGTTTGTTCGCTCGGTCGTGTCCAACTCTTTGCAACCCCATGAATTGCAGCACGCCAGGCCTCCCTGTCCATCACCAACTCCCGGAGGTCACCCAAACTCTTGTCCATCGAGTAGGTGATGCCATCCAGCCATCTCATCCTCTGTAGTCCCCTTCTCCTCCTGCCCCCAATCCCTCCCAGCATCAGAGTCTTTTCCAATGAGTCAACTCTTCGCATGAGGTGGCCAAAGTATTGGAGTTTCAGCTTTAGCATCAGTCCTTCCAAAGAAATGCCAAATTGCCCTCCAAAATGCTGTGTCAGTATACTTTTACTAATAATCTTCCCCCAGGAAGTTTTAGAAATTACTAAGGTAGTCAGCACAAACTGACCTTGTGCATTTGTGCTCAGTCATGTCCGACTCTTTGCAATCCAATGGACTGTAGCCTGCCAGGCTCCTCTGTCCGTGGAATGTCCCAGGCAACAATACTGGAGCAGGTTGCCATTTCCTTCTCCAGAGGATCTTCCCGACCCAGCGATCAAACCCGTATCTCCAGCATTGGCAGGTGATTTTTTTTTTAACCACTGAGCCACCTGGGAAGCCCTTACTCTCCCATCAAATTATACACCTGCACGGAATGTGTGCTGGAGTTATTTGAGGTTGGTGAAAGTAAATATCACCAGGTGGACTGGGAAAGAATACAACAGAATCCAAAATACCACCAAACAGCTGGTGAGTTTATCCTTTTTTCCCTCTTGAACCCCTGGCTTGAACTCAACAAGCACAAACCCCTGAACCTAGCACAGAGGAATCTGGGAAAAATCCTCTAGCTACAGCTTAAAGAGAAGAAAGAAGTCTAAAGCCCATCCAGAGAGAATGGGAGAGACTTCCCATTCTCAAGTTCTCCCAGCACTTTTTTCCTCTCTCTTCTTTTTCTTCATTTTCTCCCACTCCAGCCAAGCAGTGGCAGTATCAATAAAAGCAGCTACCCTGGAAAACTACAGGAGTCAAAAATTTGAAGAAAGATGTATCATCTAATCAGATGGTCTAATCAAAATCCCAGCATAATTACTTGTAAATATAGACAGTTCTAAATTTTATATGGAGAGCCTAAAGCTACAGACCAGATAAGAAATTTTGGAAAGGAAGAATAACGTTGGAGGCACGTACTATTCAATTTTAAGAATTACTAAAAAACTACAGTAATCAAGACAGCATGATATTGACAAAGGGACAAGTACACAGATCAACGAAATAGAACAGAGTCTCGATACAGAGGCACACAAATATGGCCACTTGATTTTTTTTTTAAGATACAAAAGAAATTCAATGAAGAAAGGACAGTCTTGGTGTCAGAAAAACTGGTTATGCTTATGTCAAAAAAATGACCTATACCTCACACCATAAATAAAAAATTCAAAATGGAAGACAGACATAAATGTAAAAGTGTAAAAGAAGAAACCATGAGAGAAAATCTTCGTGGTCTGATCAGATCAGATCAGATCAGTTGCTCAGTCGTGTCCGACTCTTTGCGACCCCATGAATCGCAGCACGCCAGGCCTCCCTGTCCATCACCAACTCCCAGAGTTCACTCAGACTCACGTCCATCGAGTCACTCGTGTCATCCAGCCATCTCATCCTCTGTCGTCCCCTTCTCCTCCTGCCCTCAATCCCTCCCAGCATCAGAGTCTTTTCCAATGAATCAACTCTTCACATGAGGTGGCCAAAGTACTGGAGTTTCAGCTTTAGCATCATTCCTTCCAAAGAAATCCCAGGGCTGATCTTCAGAATGGACTGGTTAGATCTCCTTGCAGTCCAAGGGACTCTCAAGAGTCTTCTCCAACACCACAGTTCAAAAGCATCAATTCTTCGGCGCTCAGCCTTCTTCACAGTCCAACTCTCACATCCATACATGAACACAGGAAAAACCATAGCCTTGACTAGATGGACCTTTGTTGGCAAAGTAATGTCTCTGCTTTTGAATATGCTATCTAGGTTGGTCGTAACTTTCCTTCCAAGGAGTAAGCGGCTTTTAATTTCATGGCTGCAGTCACCACCTGTAGTGATTTTGGAGCCCAGAAAAATAAAGTCTGACACTGTTTCCACTGTTTCCCCATCTATTTCCCATGAAGTGATGGGACCGGATGCTATGATCTTCGTTTTCTGAATGTTGAGCTTGAAGCCAACTTTTTCACTCTCCACTTTCACTTTCATCAAGAGGCTTTTGAGTTCCTCTTCACTTTCTGCCATAAGGGTGGTGTCATCTGCATATCTGAGGTTATTGATATTTCTCCTGGCAATCTTGATTCCAGCTTGTGTTTCTTCCAGTCCAGCGTTTCTCATGATGTACTCTGCATATAAGTTAAATAAACAGGGTGACAATATACAGCCTTGGCGAACTCCTTTTCCTATTTGGAACCAGTCTGTTGTTCCATGTCCAGTTCTAACTGTTGCTTCCTGACCTGCATACAAGTTTGATACATCACTCTAAAAGCACAAAGCACAAAAGAAAATAATAATAATAAACTGGACATGACCAAATTAAATACTTCTGTTCTATGAAAGAAACCAATAAGAAAACAAAAGCTACACCCTGGGAGAAAAATATCTACAAATCACAGGTCTGACACAAGACCTGTATCCAGAAGAATATATTTTTAGAAAAACTCTCAAAACCAGCCAACATGGAAGAAAAGCTTGTTATTCAATAGAAGCCCCAATACTGACCTTATTTGTTAACTTAGCAGGTGCAATGGACCTGCAGATATTCTGCCTTTATTCCATTACCCATTCTACTACTCTGATGCATAACTTATCAGCTTCCGGTTGCCAGCATTTGCATTTCTTTATTTGACGCTTTTTCTGGCCATTGAAGGCTTTGACACTTGCAGTGCAGTCCAGAAGTACCAGGGGATTAACATCCTTGGACAGCAGTCCTCCCACTGATGGAAGTTAATATATAAATAATCCAGCTTCTTTACCTATCAGAGGGAATAACTCTGAGGCCATGTGTTCCACTGACTTCCTGAGCTCCCCTTTGGAATTAACTTTGCTCACCCATGGCAACTGATATGAAATACTTTATTAACTACTTTCTCTTCTCTGTCTCACTTCTCCACTCTTTCACCAGTATTTTCTAGGATCTAAAAAATAATTTAAAAAAAAAATTGCACTTGAGTCCTTACAGAGCATTTTGTTCTAGGGTAATCCAAAATAAGACAGATTTGATCCTGTAAAACAGACCTCTGAGATGAAGTCTGTAAGTGGATCACTCGCCAAGCAGATGACAGGGATCCCAGTGCTAGCAGTAAGTGGCTTGCGGAGAACCCCTGGTGTGCTGCTGCATGGATAGTACTAAGACTCTTGATGAGGTGAAACTGGTAAGGGATACACTTAGAAGATGACTGGCTTATGCAATAGCTTTCGCATTTGAGAGAGAGACAGGAGCACCAGGAATTTTAAAGACAATTAAATGGTTGAGCTTTTGTTAAGAAGGACTTATGCACAGAAGAAAGAAAATAGCAAGACTTAAATCAGTCAAGAACCAACTCAGAGCAAGCTATGACAGCCAGATGATCTCCATGGCAGCATTTTCTAAGGAACCCTCAGCTCCCACAACTTGAGAGCAGACGGTGCTAAAAATCAGGCTCAAATTATAAAGGTAGGCAACTTATAGAAGATTGAATTCACAGTCCAGCCAAGATTCTCCTGAACACTCTGGGGCAGAAGTGGCTCTCCTGCTCTTGCTTCAGAGGCTGTTTCCTCAGCCTAAAGCCCACGCAAAGGCCTCATCTCAGATGCATGCCTCAAAAGATGCTGACCCACCTCAAAATCTGTCCCTACATTCCTCCCTGTTTCCAGGCTAATAACCAGGGTCCAGCCTCATTCACATCAATAGAATTGGAAGGGGCTGGCCCTGCTTTGGATAGAAAAGTGAGGATTCATCCAAACAGCTGTGGACCTGACGATATGCACCAACAAGAACTGGAAGAACATACCTGGAATTGACAAGTGTTCAACCTGAGCCAAGTGTAAGATAAGACAAAGTCTGCTGACATGGCAACACTTGGCCCGTGACCCAGGATTTAATGTTCTATAAAGGACACCTGGCACCAGTCCTAACACGCTGTAGACTAGCTCATGTAAGTCGGTGTGGGGGTTTTGATGGCCCAAAGTAAATGAGCTGAAGATGTGGGAATTGCATGGCAGGGTATTAAGGAAAGAGTTTATAGAGTGCTCTCATTTTCCATATCTCCTGACCTTTATTGAATCCTTCTATCCTGACTGATAGGATCTGCTTTTCTTTATTTCTCTTTGTTTTTGTTTTAATAGAGAAACCAGGCTTTCTCTGACCTCTAAAGTCTATTTCCTACTCTGCATAACAGGCCTGAAATACTATAAAATACTATAAATTTACCCTTTCCTAGAAACAGGAGAAGGCAATGGCAACCCACTCCAGTGTTCTTGCCTGGAGAATCCCAGGGATGGCAGAGCCTGGTTGGCTGCCATCTATGGGGTTGCACAGAGTCAGACATCACTGAAGCGACTTAGCAGCAGCAGCAGCAGAAACAGTCTTAATGCTCGATGTAGTTGGTATACACACACTCTACCTACCTTGCCCCTTGTGCATGTGAAAGTCACTCAGTCGTGTCCAACTCTTTGTGATCCCATGGATTATAGCCCCCCAGGTTCCTCTGTTCATGGGGATTCTCCAGGCAAGAATATTGGTGTGGGTCCATGCCCTCCTCCAGGGGATCTTCCCAACCCAGGGATCGAACCCAGGTCTCCCACACTGCGCGAGGATTCTTTACCAATTGAGCCACCAGGGAAGCCCCTTCAGGGGTATAACCCTGAGGACATGTTATATGAGCTCCTGGAGCTCGCTGGTGGGAATAAGCTTCAGTTACCCACAGTAGGAACTTGTTTGATAACAAAGCCTTTATTTGCTAATTTCCCTTCCCTATTCACTTCCTGGTCCCCTACAAGTATCTGCAAGCATAAGATGCAAAACAAAAACTCATACTTGCACTCAAATCCTTGTCTAAGAGTCAGCTTTTTGTGGAACTCAAACTAAAATATTAAAGATTTTCCATTTCAATCAATCTTATAGTTCAGATTTCATAAAATCCAAATGTATGGGGTACACAAAAATTAAGATGACTATAAATGACTTTCCTCAGCCTTGAGGTGATTCCATTCCAGAGCTCCATGGATACTGATATCTCTATCTTTGTAATTACAATCTTAATAGTCCACGCCTGACAAAGATCTAATCCTCCTACCAAGCCTGATCATATGTCCTTGTCCTCCTGATACAACTTTAAAGATCAGCACTTTGTTGCTGTGTTCAGTCTCTAAGTCATGTCCCACTCTTTCACAATCCCATGGACTACAGCCAGTCATGCTCCTCTGTCCATGGCATTTCCCAGGCAAGAATACTGGAGTGGGTTGCCATTTCCTTCTCCAGCGGATTTTCCTAACTGAGGGATTGAACCCACGTCTTCTGCATTAGCAGACAGATTCTTTACTGCTGAGCCACCAGGGAACCCCAATCTGACTACCAAACCCGATTATGTGTCCTTCTCTTCCTGATACGACTTTAAAGATAAACACTTGCGTGAATATAAACACATCTCTCTTCTTCCTTCCACTCGGACTCCTGGCACTTTGCCTTTTCTGAGCCTCATAATCTAGAAGTAACCAACACCTCCTTATCATCCACTTCACATACTAACCTTGATTTCAAACACTGCCATTTCCTTCCTCATAATCATGCTCATAGCCACCCTTTTTTCCCATTTTAACTGCCAAAATTTTTGTCCACATGAATGCACAAATAAAATTCGATGACGCCATGATCTCAGGACTCTGCAACCCCTTCTTCCTGTAGTTCATCCTGTGAATACGCAGAGAAATCCACAAGATACATTTATGCACACATGCCTGCTCTTCGGCGGATCCTAATCACTCAACTTAGGAACTTCATTCCACCCAATTAAAAAAATCAGAACACAAAGGGAAATAAGCCAGAGAAAAATAAATACAATCTCACTCATATGTGTAATCCATAAGGAGTCAAACTTGTCATAGAAGCAGAGTAGATTGGTAGTTCCAAGGGGCTGGGGAGTTGGGAAAGTGGGGAGATACAAAGGATTCAAACTTTCACTTAAAAGATGAGTTGGGGGTCAAATGCACAGGCTGGTGACTACAGTTGATAATGCTCTATTGCATGTTTGAAATTTGCTAAGAGTGTATATCTCAAAGCACCACCATACACACACAAGAAAGAAGGAGCTAATTAACTTCATTGTGGTAATCACTGCACAATGTATACATTTATCAAATTATGTTGTACACTTTAAATATACAATTTTATTTGTCAATTATGCCTCAATAAAGCTGGGGGAAAACCTGAACAATATATTTGAGCACCTTTCCACATCAATGAATACTCTTCAAACCATAATTTTGAATGAGAGAATGGAATTTATCACAATCATTCATCTGTACCTTGACTGTTGACAATATTTCCAACTATCTACTATTATGAACAGTGCAATAATAAACATCTTTGAAGCAAAATTTAAAACAAAAGAAGAACCATAGTACAGCTTTAGTCTACAAAATGAGAGAAGACTAGAGCCTAGCTGTGAGGATATAAGCAAAGTTTCTTCAATCTGAAAGGAGTTGAAACTGTTAAATTCCTAGAAAAGGTTATTTAATGACCTAAGCCCAAGGCCAAACTGAATGAACGAGTTTTTAGATACAACACCAAAAGCACTATCCATGAAAGGAAAAATTGTATCTTACTAAAATTAATTGTTCTGCAAAAGATACTGTTAACAGAATGAAAAGAGCCAGAGTGAAAGATTTTCAAAACATATACCTGATGGAGAACTTGTATTCAAATTATGAAAAGAACTCTTAAAATTCAACAGTAAGAAAACAACCCAACTTAAAAATAATCAAAAGATGTGAACAGATATCTTATCAAAGAAGTTATACAGATGGTAAGCATATGAAAAGATGTTCAGCATCATCTGTCATTAGGAAATTACAAAGTAAAACAACAATGAGATACCACTAAACACTATTGTGTGTGTGTGTGCGTGTATTAGTAGCTCAGTCATGTCTGACTCTTTGCAACCCCATGAACTGTAGCTCACCAGGCTCTTCTGTCCATGGAATTCTCCAGGGAATCTTCCCAACCTAGGACTCGAACCCGGGTCTCCCACATGGCAGGCTGACTCTTTACCATCTGAGCCACCAGGGAAGCCTTAGATACCTATACGGATGGCTAAAATCCAAAAAACTGACAAGAATGTAAAGCAACAGGAACTCGCATCCACGGCTGGTCGGAATGCCTGGTTGGAAGACAATTTACAGTCGCTTACAAAACTCATCACAGTCTTACCAGCCAGTTCAGCGACTGCACTAGGTATTTAACCAATAAATACTATAAATACTGAGTGGAAAATGTGTATTCACACAAAACCTGTACCCAAATGTTCATACCAGTTTTATTCACAACTGCTGAACACTGAAAGGAACCAAGATGCCCTTCAATGGGGAATAAATAGATAAACCAACTACTGCCTTCATAAATGGGATATTTTTCAGCAATAATAAATAAACTATCAAGTCAAGAAAAGACATGAAGCTTAAATATATATTGCAAAGTGAAAAAAAGCCAATATGAAAAGGCTACATATTATATGGTTCCAATTATAAGATCTTCTAGGGAAAAAAAAAAAAAAACTATACAAATGATAAAATGATCAGTGGTTACCAAAGATTTGGGACAAAGGAAGAGGAATGAATAGGCAAAACACAGCAAAATTTTTAGGATGATAAAACTTCTGTATGATACTGTAATGGTATACATGTAACGGACAATGACGCTACACATTGGTGAAAACCAAAAGAAATTTACAACACAGAGTGAAATTTAATGTATGTAAAAAAATTTTTTTTAATCATTTAGGAGGTCAGAGGATTCCTGGATGAAATGCAGAATATGACAAAACAATCTAACTGTATTACAAAGAAATGAACCAACCTCACTGAACAGGGAGAAAAGTACAGTGACCTAAGTAACTCTAGAAGTGAATGGAGTCTGTAAAACTAAAAGCAATATAAAATACACGTAAGTACTGTCCTCTAGTTTCCCACAGGTTGCACACATGCCTATGTGTTCACTCGCTTCAGTTGTGTTCAACTCTTTGTGACCCTATGGACCTAGCCTGCCAGGCTCCTCTGTCCATGGGGATTCTCCAAGCAAGAATACTGGAGTGGGTTGCCATGCTCTCCTCCGGAGGACCTTCCCAACCCAGGGATCAAACCTACGTCTCTTATGTCTCTTGCATTGGCAGGCAGGTTCTTTACCACTAGCGCCACCTGGGAAGCCCATTCCCAGGGTTATGAGCTAACAATTCTAATACTGTGATGCATGTATGCATAATTGAACAATTAAGTAAACAGATGGCAGATGGTGACGTGTGAGGTTACAGATAAGCAAGATGAGAAGCCAGAATGATCCAGGTGGTAATGTAATGAACCACAATTGGATACATCACGGTGAGTGCATGGTGAACTCAGCCCACCAGGCTCCCCTGTCCCTGGGATTCTCCAGGCAAGAACACTGGAGATATATAGATATACAGTAACAAATAAAAGTGTTTGTAGGTATGTTTATGTATATGCATTAGTACACACATATATATCTCCTTCCCTGATGGCTCATTAGGTAAAGAACCTGCCTGTAATGCAGGAGACACAGAAGATTCGGGTTCAATTCCCGAGTTGGGAAGATCCCCTGAAGCAGGGCATGGCAACCCACTCCAGTATTCTTGCCTGGAGAATGCCCATGGACAAAGGAGCCTGGTGGGCTACAGTCCACAGGGCCGCAAAGAGTCGGACGCTACTGAGCACTGAGCACATACATGTCCTCGCTCTGGCAACTGAGAGGACCTAGAAACAGTATCACAAAGCAAGGAGCACCTTTAGGGTCCAAATTTTTGTTTATAATACCGTTCTCCAGTAAAAGGAAACAGGGCTCCTCAGAGAAATGCCTGAGGCAGGAAATATACAAGATGAGCATGGATTGTCTTGTACTGATAGTAGAGAAAGAAGTTCTGGGAGGAAAAAACCATATGATAGGAGTATATCAAAGGGACACAGAGGGCAACTGTAACAGCTCCCAATGGCCAACAATGGAAAAATTCAGCAACAAAATTTAATTAAGTATTAATAGTATCTTTAAGTTGATACTAACACAAACAAGTGGATAAATTAATAAATGAAGAATCAACAATATTCTGTGCAGAAAAGTTCCAAATAACCTACACAGAGACTCTGCCCTGAAGAAGGCGGAACATAACTCTCCCTTCCTTAAATGTGAATTGCACACAGTGATTCCTTCCAAAGAGGTGATGGAGAAGAGGGAAATAATTTGACAGTGGAGACCTCTGAGAAACACTACCTCAGCCAAGTGATTAAGTTCAAGGTCAACAGTGATAAACCATGTGGACAATACATACGCTTGACATGATGTGATGAAAATGGCATTTTATCTCTATGGTCTTCCTACCCAAAACCTATAAGCCCCTTCTAATCATGAGAAAAACATCAGGCAAATCTCAGTTGAGGGGAAATCTACAAAATACCTGACCAGTACTCCTCAAAATTGTCTTGTTTCATCAAAAACTTGACCAGCAAAGTCTGAGAAACTGACAACCCTAGAGAAGTCTAAACAGACATGACAACTAAATGTAATGCGGCATCCCAGATGGGATTCTGGAACTGAAAAAGGCCTTTAAGTAAACACTGAGGAAATCTGAATAAAGTATGGATTTTAGTTAATAATAAATAACATACCATCATTGGTTCATTAACTGCAACAAATGAACCACACTAGTGTAAGATGCTAATAACAGAGGAAACAGGGTGTAGGATGCATTAGGAACTCTCTATTATTATTCAATTTTTCAGTAAAGCTAAAACTGTTCTTAAAAATAAAGTTTAGGGACTTCCCTGGCAGTCCATTGGTTAGGACTCTGTGCTTCTGCTGCCAAGGGCATAGCTTTAATCCCTGATGGGGGAACTAAGAGCCCACAAGCCAAGAAGTGTGGCCAAAAAAAAAAAAAAGTTTTATTTTTAAAGACAGTACATAACAAGTGGTGCTGGGAAAATTGGTCAACCACTTATAAAAGAATGAAACTAGAGCACTTTCTAACACCATACACAAAAATAAACTCAAAATGGATTAAAGATCTCAATGTAAGACCAGAAACTATAAAACTCCTAGAGGAGAACATAGGCAAAACACTCTCCGACATACATCACAGCAGGATCCTCTATGACCCACCTCCCAGAATATTGGAAATAAAAGCAAAAATAAACAAATGGGACCTAATTAAACTTAAAAGCTTCTGCACAACAAAGGAAACTATTAGCAAGGTGAAAAGGCAGCCTTCAGAATGGGAGAAAATAATAGCAAATGAAGCAACAGACAAACAACTAATCTCAAAAATATACAAGCAACTCCTACAGCTCAACTCCAGAAAAATAAATGACCCAATCAAAAAATGGGCCAAGAACTAAATAGACATTTCTCCAAAGAAGACATACAGATGGCTAACAAACACATGAAAAGATGCTCAACATCACTCATTATCAGAGAAATGCAAATCAAAACCACTATGAGGTACCATTTCACACCAGTCAGAATGGCTGCGATCCAAAAGTCTACAAGCAATAAATGCTGGAGAGGGTGTGGAGAAAAGGGAACCCTCTTACACTGTTGGTGGGAATGCAAACTAGTACAGCCACTATGGAGAACAGTGTGGAGATTCCTTAAAAAACTGGAAATAGAACTGCCTTATGATCCAGCAATTCCGCTGCTGGGCACACACACTGAGGAAACCAGAAAGGAAAGAGACACGTGTACCCCAATGTTCTGTTTATAATAACTGTTATTATAAACAGCACTGTTTATAATAACCAGGACATGGAAGCAACCTAGATGCCCATCAGCAGATGAATGGATAAGAAAGCTGTGGTACATATACACAATGGAGTATTACCCAGCCATTAAAAAGAATACATTTGAATCAGTTCTAATGAGGTGGATGAAACTGGAACCTAATATACAGAGTGAAGTAAGCCAGAAAGAAAAACACCAATACAGTATACTAACGCGTATATATGGAATTTAGAAAAATAGTAACAATAACCCTGTGTACGAGACAGCAAAAGAAACACTGATGTATAGATCAGTCTTATGGACTCTGTGGGAGAGGGAGAGGGTGGGGAAATTTGGGAGAATGGCATTGAAACATGTATAATATCATGTAAAAAAATAAATAAAGACAGTACAATTATATTATTTCTTTTCCTTTATTCTCTTGTCTGATTTAAAAAGCAACTGCTTTTTAATGCAATATAGGTAAAACAGCATCTATAAAATTGTATTGTTGGGCCTATAACATATAGACTTCATTAATAAGACATAATAATCCAAAATGTCTACGTATCTAACCACAGTGCCTCAAAATACACTAAGCAAAAACTGAAAGAACTGAAAAGGAAAAACAGACTTATCCACACTTTCACTTGGGAGATTTCAGCACTCCTCTATGATGGATACAAGTAGAAAGCCAAGATGAATACGGCAGGACTAAACTTCACTATCAGTCAACTAGACCTAATTGACATTTGTGAAACAATCCATCCAATAATGACAAAATCAAATTCTTTACAAGTGCACATAAAACATGCATCAGAAATTCAAAAAAACTAAATTGCTCTGGAGATGGAAGTAGAATAACATTGACTGTGGGGGGATATCAACTCTATTAGCTTTGATTTGGGTACAGTGTATTTTCTTTATGCTTTACAAGTTCTGTTTCAAAATAAAATTTTAAGTCAGTAGGGTATATGTTCCTTCCCTTAGTGCTTTGGAAGGTTAACAAGGCAGGTCTCCATATGTTATGAAAATGAACTCTACCAAAAACCATAACTTCCGAACTTGTATTCAAACCAACAGGAGTACTCACAAACTACATAATTTGGTATAATATTTATTACTTCAAATCCTCAGCAATTTCTTCTATGAGTATTTAAACATTATTTGCTAACAAAGGATGGATTTTCAGCTTGTCACCAAATTAGAATTGTTCATTTGTCTATGTATTATTTCAGTCAGTTTTACTAAAACAGGAAGAAGAAAAATTCATGGATTTTTTTTTTTTTAATAGTTCAGCTCAGTCACTCAGACATGTCCAACTGTTTTTTATAGTTCAGCTCAGTCACTCAGACACGTCCAACTCTTTGTGACCCCATGAACCACAGCATGCCAGGCCTCCCTGTCCATCACCAACTCCCAGAGTTCACCCAAACTCATGTCCATTGAGTCGGTGGACTCAACCGACTCATCTCATCCTCTGTCGTCCCCTTCTCCTTCTGCCTTCAATCTTTCCCAGCACCGGGCCAGGGTCTTTTCAAATGAGTCAGCTCTTTGCATCAGGTGGCCAAAGTATTGGAGTTTCAGCTTCAGCATCAGTCCTTCCAATGAACACCCAGGACTGATCTCCTTTAGGATAGACTGGTTGGATCTCCTTGCAGTCCAAGGGACTCTCAAGAGTCTTCTCCAACACCACAGTTCAAAAGCATCAATTCTTCAGCACTCAGCTTTTTTTATAGCCCAACTCTCACATCCATACATGACTACTGGAAAAACCATAGCCTTGACTAGACGGACCTTTGTTGACAAAGCAATGTCTCTGCTTTTGAATATGCTATCTAGGCTGATCATAACTTTCCTTCCAAGGAGTAAGTGTCTTTTAATTTCATGGCTGCAATCACCATCTGCAGTGATTTTGGAGCCCAAAAAAATAAAGTCTGACACTGTTTCCCCATCTATTTCCCATGAAGTGATGGGACCGGATGCCATGATCTTGGTTTTCTGAATGTGGAGCTTTAAGCCAACTTCTTCACTCTCCTCTTTCAAGAGGCCCTTTCAAGAGGCCCTTTAGTTCTTCTTCACTTTCTGCCATAAGGGTGGTGTCATCTGCATATCTGAGGTTATTGATATTTCTCCCAGCAATCCTGATTCCAGCTTGTGCTTCATCCAGCCCAGCGTTTCTCATGATGTACTCTGCATATAAGTTAAATAAGCACAGTGACAATATATACCCTTGATGTACTCCTTTCTTGATTTGGAACCAGTCTGTTGTTCCATGTCCAGTTCTAAATGTTGCTTCCTGACCTGAGTACAGGTTTCTTAAGAGGCAGGTCAGGTGATCTGGTATTCCCATCTCTTGAAGAATTTTCCACAGTTTATTGTGATCCACACAGTCAAAAGCTTTGGCATAGTCAATTAAGCAGTAGTAGATGTTTTTCTGGAACTCTCTTGCTTTTTCCATGATCCAGCGGATGTTGGCAATTTGATCTCTGGTTCCTCTTCCTTTTCTAAAACCAGCTTGAACATCTGAAGGTTCACAGTTCACGTATTGCTGAAGCCTAACTTGGAGAATCTTGAGCATTACTTTACTAGCGTGTGAGATGAATGCAATTGTGCGGTAGTTTGAGCATTCTTTGGCATTGCCTTTCTTTGGGACTGAAACGAAAACTGACCTTTTCCAGTCCTGTGGCCACTGCTGAGTTTTCCAAGTTTGCTGACATATTGAGTGCAGCACTTTCACAGCATTATCTTTTAGGATTTGAAAGAGCTCAACTGGAATTCCATCACCTCCACTAGCTTTGTTCGTAGTAATGCTGCCTAAGACCAACTTGACTTCACATTCCAGGCTGTCTGGCTCTAGGTGAGTGATCACACCATCGTGACTATCTGGGTCGTGAAGATCTTCTGTATATTCTTGCCACCTCTTTTTTTTTTATTTTATTTTTAAACTTTACATAATTGTATTAGTTTTGCCAAATATCAAAATGAATCCATCACAGATATACATGTGCTCCCCATCCTGAACCCTCCTCCCTCCTCCCTCCCCGTACCATCCCTCTGGGTCATCCCAGTGCACTAGCCCCAAGCATCTAGTATCGTGCATTGAACCTGGACTGGCATCTCATTTCATACATGACATTTTACATGTTTCAGTGCCATTCTCCCAAATCTTCCCACCCTCTCCCTCTCCCACAGAGTCCATAAGACTTCTATACATCAGTGTCTCTTTTGCTGTCTTGTACACAGGGTTATTGTTACCATCTTTCTAAATTCCATATATATGCGTTAGTATACTGTATTGGTGTTTTTCCTTCTGGCTTACTTCACTCTGTATAATAGGCTCCAGTTTCATCCACCTCATTAGAACTGATTCAAATGTATTCTTTTTAATGGCTGAGTAATACTCCATTGTGTATATGTACCACAGCTTTCTTATCCATTCATCTGCTGATGGACATCTAGGTTGCTTCCATGTCCTGGCTATTATAAACAGTGCTGCGATGAACATTGGGGTACACGTGTCTCTTTCCCTTCTGGTTTCCTCAGTGTGTATGCCCAGCAGTGGGATTGCTGGATCATAAGCCACCTCTTTTTAATATCTTCTGCTTCTGTTAGGTCCATACCATTACCTTGGACATGGGGTAACTCCTCTCGGCCGCCGCCCCGACCTTGGACATGGGGTAGCTTCTCTCACTCTTTTTTATAAATAGTAATTAATTAATTTTGGCCACACTGGGTCTTGATTGCTGCACACGGGCTTTCTCCAGTCGCAGCAAGCAGGGGCTACTCTCTAGTTGCAATGCATGGGCTTCTCCTTGAGGTGGCTTCTCTTGCTGCAGAGCACAGGCTCTAGGCGCACAGGCTTCAGTAGTTTGGCTCCTGGGCTCTAGAGCACTGGCTTACTAGTTGCAACACAGCTGCTCTGTGGCATGTAGGATCTTCCCAGACCAGGGATTGAACCCACAACTCTTGCAGTGGCAGGTAGATTCTTAATCACTGGACCACCAGGGAAGTCCTGTCGTTTAACGTAAGAAACTCCAAAAGAAATTTATAAAAATATATCAACTTAATAAAATTTTGATATTAATTAGCATATGACTATAGTCGTGCCTCATAAAAGCTTAGTAAGTTTGTCTTCATATTCCGAATGCTTTTTTAAAAAATATCTCAACTGACCAGATTAGCCTCATACTACCATTAAGCAAATACCTTAAAGCACAAATATACTCAGTGGTACATATAAACCTATATACCAAAGAGTATTTTTAGTAATTTTAAGGGTTTTTGTATTTTTTTTTACACCAATTCCTCTTCCATCTGCTTCGATCATTTGTTTTGTACTTTACATCTGACTGAAAACAAGCTCATAATATAAATAGAAGTACCAGCTCTGCTTGCTTCCTGCTGTTCATGTGTCCTTGCATTGGTACTTCAATCTTCAGTTGAATCTGAAACTTCAATCTGCAGATTCTTCGCAGGAATCTTTTTAAGCCCTTTGTCTATTCAATCAGCAAGGTTCATATCATGCAAAGGAGATAATACTGTACACTCTGAAAAACTCCTAAACCAGACAGAGGGTAACTGTAACACATCCAAACAGGATTTTAGCAAACAAATACGGAGGTTCACACTGTCGGCCCCCCTAGGTGGTAGTGTCCCCACGATCCTCCCCCTGGCTACTTCACTTTCCGCACCTGATGTATATTATCAGATACACAGACGGAGTTAGGTGTCAACCTATAGTTTAAATATCAGTAAAATTGATTGCCCATTTTTTTTCTTGTTATACCCTGCCTAGAAGATCAGTTTGCATACCACCTACTTTGGGAACATTACTCTTAAAAAACTAACAGTGAGAAGATGAGACTGTGCTGGGCCTGAGAAGTAAATAAGGAACGTGAATGGTAGAATCAGAAGAGGAAATTTACAGCCTAAGTGGTTAGTTAGCTTGGCCTAACACTGCAAAGCTAGTAATTTTCTAGTTCTCTTCCCACTGTGTCACATTGCCCCCTCCAGGGCAAACATGAGGACTCCAGGACTGAGGAAAAAACACATGTCCCCAAACCCTGGGGCTGGGCAGGCCTTAGGTCTCAGTGAAACAGGGTCTGGAGGCCAGTGCAACAAAATGTCTGGGCCAGGGAAGCAATGTGTTACACTAAGCGCACAGGCAGAAGTTAATAAGCTCCCAAGTAAAGACTAAACTAAAGAAAGCAGGCTCCAGAAAGGTTTCCAGAAAGTCTCTATACTGCACCTAAGTGTTAAATATCTTTCACTTCCATGGATTGTTTTAACTTCCAGTTCTCAGTTACTTCAAAGCATCTAGGTATGGAAACTTCGTGTGCAAGTTCAATGTCTCCCAGCAAAACTCCTGTCAGTTTTGCCCTGGATGCTCCTTCAACTAAGAAGTCAGAGATGGCTGAGCTTGTCACTAATAAGTTCTTAACCGGAACTAATCAAATTTCCCTAAAAGAGAATTAACTTCCTTGCTTATTTCAGGAAAACTCTCAACTGTTCTTCCCCAAATACTTTTCTTTTTCAGATTATATATATTTAAAAAACCAAAAAAGCCAGGAAAGTAAACATTTGTAAAGCCCTAGAGATTCAGTTTTTTGATTTGTTTTGGTTTGGGGTTTTTTGTTTGTTTGATTTTACAAATCTGAAAAAGTTCTCTAAGTTTCAATAAAAAATATTCAATGACTGCACTCCATTACTACAAAGAGCTCTGAATAGCAAATATAACTTCTCAGGGCTACGGTAACTGTTTGTTTGTTTGTTTTTGGTGTTGCCGAGCGGCTTGTGGGATCTTAGTTAGCTTTGTGTATGTGCTCAGTCACTCAGTCCTGTTTGACTCTTTGTGATCCCAGGGGCTGTAGCCCACCAGGCTCTTCTGTCCATAAAATTTTCCAGGCAAGAATACTAGAATGGGTTGCCATTTCTTCCTTCAGGCGATCTTCCAAACCAGGGCTTGAATCTGTGTCTCCTGAGGCTCCTGCATTGCAGGCAGATTCCCTACCACTTGAACCAACCTGACCAAACCCTGGTACCCTCCAGTGAAAGTATGGGGTCTTAACCAGGAATTCCCTACAGTAACTGTTAAAATAAATAATGCAAAGCATTTAGCACAATGCCTGGCACAAAATAAAAGCCTAATAAATGTTAGCTGCTATTACTATCATTATGATTGTTATTGATGTTATGTAACTACCCTTTTGAATGATGCCTTTAGGCTAGAATTCTACTGATAAGACCCCTTTTTCTTAACTGAGAGTTCTGATTTATTTAAAAATATAAAAATATAGAGTTGGAAGGAGAATACATACTTTGTCATAATCATTTGCAAATTTTAAATGTGGAATACAGAAAAGGTTTTAACAAAACTGAAAGGAGGTAAAGAGGTAGAAATGCAGTGTGCACAAGCCATCAGAAAATAGAATATAATAAAACAGGGACAAGGGAGTTCCCCAGTGGTCCAGTGGTTAGAATTCGGGGCTTTTACTGCCCTGGCCCAGGGTTCAATCACTGGTTGGGGAACTGAGATCCTGAAAGCCGAGTGACATAGCCAGGAAAAAAAAGAAAATTGGAGAAAAGTAAGGCACAAAAAATAGAAACAGACACCTTTAGTCTGCTAAACACAAACCTCACAATTTTTCCTAAAATCTGCCACAGGCTGCTTAGTTCATAAATAGGAAATTTTAGTTCTAAGCAAAGATACTACTTACCTAGTAAGGAAATACTGAAAGCGTATGACCAATAAAGGGTACATTCTTGAAATGTCATACAAAGCTTTCGTTTTCACATTCATCAGTTCAGTTCAATCACTCAGTTGTGTCCGACTCATTGCAACCCCATGGACTGCAGCACGCCAGGCCTCCCTGTTCATCACCAACTCCCAGAGCCTACTCAAACTCAAGTCCATCAAGTCGGTGATGCCATCCAACCATCTCATCCTCTGTCATCCCCTTCTCCTCCTGCCCTCGATCTTTCCCAGCATCAGGGTCTTTTCAAATGAATCAGTTCTTCGCATCAGGTGGCGAAAGTATTGGAGTTTCGCTTCAGCATCAGTCCTTGAATGAATATTCAGGACTGATTTCCTTTAGGATGGACTGGTTGGATTTCCTTGCAATCCAAAGGACTCTCAAGAGTCTTCTCCAACACCACACTTCAAAAGCATCAATTCTTCAGCACTCAGCTTTTTTTATAGTCCAACTCTCACATCCATGCATGACTACTGGAAAAACCATAGCTTTGACTAGATGGACCTTTGCTGGCAAAGTAATGTCTCTTTGCTAACTAGGTCGATCATAGCTTTTCTTCCAAGGAGTAAGCGTCTTTTAACTTCATGGCTGCAGTCACCATCTGCAGTGATTTTGGAGCCCCTAAAAAATAAAGTCTGTCACTGTTTCCATTGCTTCCCCATCTATTTGCCATGAAGTGATGGGACCAGATGCCATGATCTTAGTTTTTTGAATGTTGAGTTTTAAGCCAACTTTTTCACTCTCCTCTTTCACCCTCATCAAGAGGCTCTTTAGTTCTCCTTTGCTTTCTGCCATAAGGGTGGTGTCATCTGCGTGTCTGAGGTTACTGCTATTTCTCCTGGCAATCCTGATTCCAGCCTGTGCTTCATCCAGCCCAGCATTTCACATGATGAACTCTACATTTAAGTTAAAAAGCAGGGTGACAATATACAGCTTTGACATACTACTTTCCTGATTTGGAACCAATCTGTTGTTCCATGTCCAGTACTAACTGTTGCTTCTTGACCTGCATACAGATTTCTCAGGAGGCAGGGAAGGTGGTCCAGTATTCCCATCTCTTTAAGAATATGTCACAGTTTGCTGTGATCCACACAGTCAAATTCATATTCATACTTCAAAAAAAAGTATCCTTGTTAGTTATTTCTATAGCTATAGTTTAAAACCCTAAAAAGGGTTTGTTTGTTGTTGTTTTTTAGAAAGATATATAAGAATTACTTTTTCAAATGACTTTGGAATTAAGTGAAAAAAGGAAGACCAGTTAAATGTGTTCCAACCTAAGTCAAATTATTTGTATTTCTTTTTTATCACAAATGCAGTATGCAGCCTTCACGCCAAAATCCTGGATGTTAACTTCATTTCTAAGTTCTCATATTTTTAATTACATTAAAGATGTTGGTAGCAATGATTAATTATCAGCTACAAAAAACACAAGCAAAGCAACAGAGAATCAGAGTGTGAGGGCTGAGAAATAACCTAACCCAGGTCTCATATTTTGCACATCCAAATAAATAAAATGTCTAGTCCCAGGCCATACTTGTACTTCACAATAAAGACACAGAGATAGAAACCCAGAACCTCTAACTACTGGTCGACTATACCACCTTTCTGGATGTGAAGACACTAGGATAATGTTTCGGCCTATGGTCTGTAGGGAAGATTTATAAACGACAAATTAAAACCATAAATCTAAAACTTTAATGCACCAAACGGTACTTTTTAAGTTTTAAAAGAGGGACATCCCTAGTGGTCCAATCGCTAAAACTCTGAGCTCCCAATGCAGGAGGCCCAGGTTCGATCCTGAGTCAGGGATCTAAGTCCCACATGCTGCAACTAAGAGTCTGCATGCCCAAACTAAAACCCAGCACAGCCAAATACACATTTTTTAATTTTTTAAAGAAAAGCCACAAACTGGAAAAAGAAATTTGAAGCCATCTATGTGAAATATTAGCATCAAAAATGTATTTTAAAATTAGAAACCAATATGGAAAAAGACAATCAGCACAAGAGAAGAACAGGTAAATAACGAAAACAAGCAAATCACAGAGGAGGAAAACTAAGAGCCAATTAAAAAAACAGAGCAATGTTCACACTCACTAGTAATCAGGAAAACATGTAAGATTAGTATAAAAAATATAAAAATAAGATTGCATGGTATATCCAGCAGATTTGCAAAATTATAAAGTCTAAGACACTAAGGGTTGACAAGGCAGGGAAGGGCCAGAAGTCACACATCACTAGTGTGAATGTTAATTGGGAAACCACTTCAGAGTGGAATCTAGCAATTACCACAAAGGTTGAAGATGCGCATGGCACGCATACCAGCGGGTTGCTCCAAGTACACACTATAAAAGACATGTGCTGTGCACACAGACATGACAAGAATATTCAAAACAACATTTTCTGTAACAGCAAGAAAAAAAACCAGAGCACATTAATTCTCAATCCACAGGAAAACATAAAAATAAACTGTGATATAGCCCAATAACAGAATCCTGTACAGCCAAGAAAATGGATCCACCAGAGCTACATATGGGCTTCCCTGATGGTTCAGCTGGTAAAGAATCCACCTGCAATGCAGGAGACCCCAGTTTGATTCCTGGGTCAGGACGATCTGCTGGAGAAGGGATAGGCTACCTACTCCAGTATTCTTGGGCTTTCCTTGTGGCTCAGCTGGTAAAGAATTCGTCTGCAATGTGGGAGACCTGGGTTCAATTCCTGGGTTGGGAAGATCCCCTGGAGAAGGGAAAGGCTACCCAGTATTCTGGCCTGGAGAATTCCATGGACACAGTCTATGGGGTTGCAAAGAGCTGCACAGGACTGAGCGACTTTCACTTTCAGAGCTACATATAGTCCATAGGGATGGGTCTCAAAATACTGCAAGAAAAAAAGCTACAAAAAGATATAATTAATACTGTTAATATAGAGAGTTTTTTTACTGCATATTTTTTTTTACTGTATATTTACTGCAAAACAGTAATATACATTTTAGGGCTATTTACATATATAATGAAAGTATGAAAACATGTACAGGAATGAAAAGCATCAAACACAGAACAGTGATTCCCTCAGAAGGGGAGGAAAATACAACTGGGAAGGAGTGGAGGTTCAACTTCAAAAGAAGCCTATTTTCTTAAGTGGTGTGTACACAGGTATTCACTATTTTTATTCTCTATACCTCTTTGAGGGCCAATATTTCACAATATTTAAAAAGTTAAAGGAAAATAAACTCAAGGTCCAAAAATAATTTACTCAGGAGACCACATGTTTAACCATGATACTATTTATCCTATTTTTGTTTGCGCAGTTTAAAAAGGTTTAATCACTATAAGCTGCTGCTCAAGAACATGTAAAACATCACACTGGTAAAAAAGCAACAAAGTATCTGGCTAAACGAAGAGTCTTTCACGGCAACCACATTAGAGACACAAAGTGGTCATATCACCAAGCTCAGGGATCATTTGGGTAAGTCAAAAACAAAGCCCAAGTTGAAACTGGAACATACAAGTCTGGTTTAGAGACAGCATGTAGAAAGAACATGGGCTTTAAAGTCGGACCTGGTTCAAATATGACCCCTATCACTAATTAGCTGTGCTGCCCTAAACAAGTTGTAACTTCTCTGAGCTCTTTTTCCCCACTCAAACATTGCAGATGTTTCCACAGTTGTAAAGTTTAAAGTGTAGCCATTATCTTGAAAACCTCTTGACATACAGTAGCCTGTATGTCAGTAGTTGTTATTAGTTGCAGAAGAAAGTCTCTCTCTAGCAAGTAGAGACAGAGCAAGCAGAGATAAAAAAAAAAAAAAAAAAAAAAAAACTTAGTCTACAAAAAGAAACCAGGAAGAAGCTGGAATGGTTAGGGGCTAAAAGAAAGTCCCAAAAGTTACCCCCACACAAAAAAATTTTTTTTTTTACTGTACACTATTTGATTATAGTGAGACTTAGTTATAGGAATATTTAGTCCAAACCTAATTATTGCTGAAATGCTACAATATAACATACAATATAGCTTATATATAATATTATTAATAGGCTTCCCAGGTGGCTCAGTGGTAAAGAATGCCAATGCAGGAGATACACGCTTGATCCCTAGGTTGAGAAGATCCCCTGGAAAAGGAAATGGCAACCCATGCCAGTATTCTTGCCTGGGAAATCCCATGAACAGAGGAGCCTGGTGGCCTACAGTCCATGGGGTTGCAAAAGAGTTGGACTTAGAAACAATAACAATATTGTTAATACATAAAAACTCAAGATCAAAATGTATTTTCTTGAAAAGTTCATTTAATGTTAAAAACACATTAACAAGTAAATCATACAATGTATCTGTTTCTCTCAGTTATCTACAACTCAGAAAGGTCTGTCTTACGTTAACATACTCAAGACAAAACTGATAATTTCAACAAATGCCAAAAAAGCCCTCAATAAAACTCAACACCCAATAAAAATATAAACCTAGAAGGAAACTTCCTTAAATTGACAAAAGACATCTACCAGAAACGTTTAGTAAGTATCATATCTAATAGTGAAACACTGGAAGCATTTCCATTCAGGAAAAAGACTAAAATGCCCGTTATCATTGGGCATTCAACTTTTCCTATTCAACCTTTGCTCTGGAGGGTCTAGGCATTGCAATAACACAAGAAACAAGATAAGTGGCATAAAGCTTAGTAAGACGCCTCATCAGTTAAGCCTTCCAGTCAAAGCAGCACAGTAAATAAACACTTGACTGTATCCCCTTTGCTCCAAATACACTGTAAAAGATATTTTTTAATATCAGCTACTAAAAAGGCTCAAAAACAAGATAAGCCTCCACCTGGAGCAGAAACAGAACAGATACACAAAACTGTGAGCCGGACCAAAGCTACAGGTTTGCTGGACTCTTGAGTCTGGAACAAGTGTAGACTTGTTGCAAAGCCACAGTGACACAGAGCCAAGGAGCTGCAGAAACAGGGGACACTTGAGCCAGATTCACTGTTCAAAGTCAAGGATGAGGCTAGAGCTCAAAGGAAGCTAAAAAATATCACTGTCGGTCTCTGCCTAGAACTATGGCTTATATGGCCATAGTTTATCTTCTCACCTTTCAGAACCCAGAAAGGCGAGAAGATAAAAACACAACCTCGCAACCAGGAATTGAACCAAGACATTTACACACACTGTGAGTGGATCTAAAATAGCCCAAATTACCTCAAAGAGCAGGACTCTGACCATTACCAGATCTGATTTCTTGGCCAGAGTCCAGTCAATCAATGGAAGCACTTGAAATATCACCAGAGAAGGGTGACCACAGAACTAAGAGAAACAAAATCAGCAGTTCTCTTCCTTTTTTTTTTTTTTTTTTTTGAGTCTGCAAAACTTCAAAACAACTGGGACGTCCCAGAGGGACAGTATGGGGAGGGAGGAGGAGGAGGGTTCAGGATGGGGAACACATGTATACCTGTGGCAGATTCATTTCGATATTTGGCAAAACTAACACAATATTGTAAAGTTTAAAAATTAAAAAAAAAAAAAAAAAACTTCAAAACATATAGAAATATAGTGCTAAGAAAGACAGCCCATAAAAGCAACAATGAGAATATAAATCCATAAATCCATACCAGATGAAGTTTAATTTTACAGAACTGTCTGACAAAGACTTATTTTTTTAAGTACATTTAGGGTGCAAGGATATATGCTTTTTAAATTATTGGGAGTGCAAAACTGGACAGCCACTTTGGAAGACAGGCAGTTTCTTACAAAGCTAAACAGACCATCCAGCAATCCTGCTTCTAGGCATTTACTCAAGAAAGCTGAAAACCATGTCCACACAAAAACCTGCACATGAATATTTATAGAAGCTTTATTCATAACTGCCAAAAGCTAGAAGTAACCAACATGTCCCTCAACAGATGAATGGATAAACAAAACTGTGGTACTTTTCATACAATGAATTATTATTCAGCAATAAAAAGAAAGACTAGGCTATCAGGCACACAGAGGAAACTTAAAAGCATAATGCTAAGTGAAAGAGACCAGTCTGAGAGGCTACAATACTATATGATCCAAACTATGTGACATTCTGGAAAAGAGAAAACTATAGGCACAGTAAAATGATCAGTGGCTAGCAGGAGCTCAGAAGAAGGGAAGGAGGAATGAATGGGTGGAATACAGGGGATTTGGGGGCAGTGAAATTATTCTGTGTGATACAATGATATTTCATGAAATGTCATGTGATAACATTTTGCATTTGTCAAACTGCAGAGAACTGCACAACACAAAAGAGAACTCTAGTATAAAAATGAACTTAAGTTAATAATAATGTATCATATTTATCCACCAGTTGTCACAAATATTGTCACAAATATAGTAAAAAATGTTGTATGATTTCTACCTCTAGTAGTCAAGTTCACAGAGACAAAAAGCAGAATGGTGGTTGCCAGGGGCTGGAGGGAGAAAAGGATGGGAAGTTAGTGCTTAATGGATACAGAGTTTCAGTTGAGAAAGATAAAAATGGAAATGGAAATCCATTCTGCAAATGGAGAGTGATGGTTATACAACAATGAAAAATGTACTTAAGGCCACAGAACTGTACAATTAACAATGATTAAAATAGTAAATTTTATGTTATGCATATTTTACCACAATAAAAAAAAAAACATGAGAGGAACTTCCCTGGTGGTCCCGTGGCTAAGACTCGGCACTCCCAACGCAAGGGGCCTGGGTTCAATCCCTGGTCAGGGAACTAGATCGCACGTGTCACAACTAACACCTGGCACAGCTAAATAAATAATTTAAAAAGATAAAAATGAGAAAAAGTGTTGAAAAAGTGGTTATCCAAATTGAAAAAAAAATCATATCACTCCATTATTCCATATAGGAACACCACACAGAAAGCAAAACCTCTTTTTTAATTTTAGAAGAAAATACAGATATATCTAATTCATACCCTGGGGCAGAGAAAATTACTTAAACTAGACAGGGAAACAAACTTTTTTTTTATTTAATGGAAATTTTTTCATAAACACATTAAAATGTAAAACTTGTAAACAACGGAAGACATTGTTAACATGCCTCCAACTGGAAGGACGGACTGGGAACACATACACCTATGAATTAGTATCCAAAGTAACCTAACTGTCCCACAGCGAGCAAAGGACACATAAACAGTGACTTAAGTCTACAACAGAAGACTACTCAGCATTTAAAAATAAATGAACCAGAGCTTCACGTGGCAACATGGTTAAATCTCCATCAACTAATTTAAAGCATATACTCCTCTGACCCAGCAATTCTACTTTTCACTCACTACAATAATGTGTAAAATGGCAAACAGCTGTAATGGCCATTAATGAGCAGAGGATTAAATAAACTATTGTACAATAGGTACTACATACGGGATTGTGTAGGAATCAAGAAGAATCAGGTAGATCTTTGTGTTCCACCATGGAAAGATCTCAGGCATTCTGTTAGAATGTTGCAGACCAGTGTGTACAGTATCATGTCATTAATGTGGGTGTGGGGGGAAGCCTATTTTTATTACCTATATGTAGATGATAATACATAGGGAAAGGTCTGGAAGGATCACAACAAACTGCTAACTGCAGTTTCAGTGGAGAAAGAGTGGGTCAAGGCGGGTTTTCTTCTATATGTTCTGTTTGAGCCTTTTATGAGAAAGTGTGCATTCATGAGCCATTTGCACAGCTACAGGACACAGCTCCAGGCTGCAGAACGAAACCCCAGGAACTGCCACTCACAGGGATTCCTGTGTGAATGGCAACCCCTAAAACCCAGCAGTATACTTCCTGCACCAATGCCACGGCCCTGATGCTTGTGTAACTAGAAATAAATAAAGTAAGAGGAAATGAGGGTATTGCAAACCAGCATGAGGGAGTTTCTGGAGTGATGTAAACTTCTTTATCTTTGTTGGCATAGTGGTTACAAAGTAGACAGTCCCCAACTTATGATCATTTGACTTATGATTTTTGACTTCATGATGCTGCAAAAGCAATAGGCATTCATTGAAACTACTTCAAATCTGAATTTTGACCCTTTCCCTGGCTAGCAATATGCAGTATGATACTCGTGACACCAGGCTCCTGGTCAGCCCCAAGATCAGCAGGATAAACAGCTGAGACACTTAAAACCACTCTGCTTTTCACTTTCAGTACAGTTTCAGTAAACTACATGAAACATTCAACACTTTATTATAACACAGGCATTGTGTTTTAGATGATTTTGCCCAACTGCAGGTTAATGTAAGTGTTCTGAGCATGTTTAAGATAGGCTAGCTTAAGCTATGATGTTTGGCAGACGGGGTGTATTAAATGCATTTTTAACCTACTGTACTTTCAACTTACAGTGGGTTTATCAGACATAACCCCATCAGAAGCTGAGGAAGATGCATATATACATTTTTCAAACTCCACCAACTCTGCACAGGACATCTGTGCAAACATCAATAAAGGTGATTTAGAAATAAATGGCAACCCACTCCAGTAATCTTGCCTGGAGAATTCCATGGACAGAGGAGCCTGGCAGGCTACAATCCATGGGGTCGCAAAGAGTCAGACATGACTGAGCGACGAACACTTCTACTTCTAAATGTAAACTAAGTATATAAATAAATAAAACACAATATTACTGAGAAAACGGAGAACAAGGCATCCTAAAGTACAGCACTGAGCCACCCCAAAAGAAGAACTAGTAGACACCTGATGGTTGCACTCTTAATTAAGTGCACCGTCCTAAACTAAAGAGAAATTGACTTAGTTCTTCAAGGCTTACCACACAAGGCCAAATTTGAATTAATAGTTTATTTTTATACAAGGAAACATAGGTCCTAAGAGATTTAAAGATATAAAGTAAGTGCTTTAAACCAATTCCATTGGTTTTAAATCTGACTTCCTAAGTAGAAATTTTCTCTCTCACTCATAGTGGACACTCAAAAGTCCTGCCAACACTACTCTGACTACACAACCGCCTTCAAAGGTAATTCCACTGATGTATGATAAAAATCCTCCCAGAACTCATAAAAGGTCAAGTTTTAGTTTGGCAGACAAAGTAACCCAACAGGCACTGCAACCCAGGCAACTGAAACAGCGGCCTGGAGCTTGAGAGTCCAGAAATTCAATGAAGGTAGGAAAAAACGCAGAGTTCCAGCCCTCATGGAAGAGCAGAGTCACATTCTCTGACCACAGATCTAAGATGCAAGAGCCAAGATAAAAATGAAAGCATGCTCTCTGGACCGACGTTCTCCCCTTCCTCCAGCGACAGAAGAGAGAAGGGCCAGGATGGGATGGTTTGAAGCAATGACCCCAGGAGTAAGCTCCTGGCAGTCAACACAGAATAAAGTTGTGTAAGTGGCAGCACGGCCACAAGATACGACAACTCTTAGCCCAAACCGAAGAACCTCTTACAGGGCAGGAGAGAGAGAGGAAACTTGAGGGACAAGGGAAGTCCATCAGCATCCCTAACATCACATTGATCAACAGTGCTCCGCATAAAATAGAGCAAAACCTTGCTTGCTCCATTCATTCATGCAGTATGCAGGTATTCAGTGCCTGCTGCTTGGGAAGAAAGGGAACTTCCTCTTTCCAATTTCCTTTTTTCCTTCTCTCTCTTTAAATGTTACACAGAAGTGTCTATAAAGCTCTCCCAAATACCTCCCACAAGCTTCCTTGACCCTCCTTGCTTTAATCCTCAAACCAAGCAATTTTATGGCTCCAATTTCCCAATACTACTGGGAAGAAGACAAAGTCAAAGAGACAAAATTCAAAGCTGCTTTGTATTTCTTACGCAAACCTTTACAACCAAACTGCCAGCACCTAAGTAGCAAATGATGGTTCTGCTTTACACAATTGTGACCCCAGTGCTGACTACGGTTCTCTACCCAAGGTAGTTAACCAACAAACTGTTGGCTGAGGCTGCTGGAAGGTCTTCCTAATCCCAAGGCCTGGCACAGGAATTTAACAGCAAGCATTCGTTAGTTGCATCCTTCCTCCTCTCAGGACACTTTCCTTAAAAGGGTGACCTCGGTGCACAGGGTCACAGTTAGGCGCCTCGGGAAACAGTGTTTGGGGATGATCTGAAATAAATTCCCTTCCCTCTGCCAGGGCCTGCCTGCCTCACCTGCCCTCTGCCAGGACCTGCCTCCTTCGCCCCCTTCAACACCTAATGCAGAGCCTCCTTCCACCAAGCCGGGCTCGGGCAGCATCACCCTGTGCCCGCACCCCGGCTCCGTGTCCGCCGGCCAAAGCGCGATCGGAACACCGGAACCCCCTACCCGACCCGCGCGGCTCAGAGGCCGGCAACGCCGGCCCGGGAGTCCGCTCCATCCTCTCCACTCGCCCCTCCAGGGCCGGGAGCGCGGCGCGGTCTCCGTTCACAGCGCGCGCGGTGCAGCTGCCCCGGATCCCGGCGCGCCGTCTCCGCCGCTCCCGGCCCTGCAAACCTCCGCAGGCTCCCGGGGTGCGGGCGCTGCGCGGGCGCCTTCCAGCTCCTTGCGGGCGCGAGGCTCCGGCACCGCGCTCCTCTCCCGCAGCCTGGGGCAGCGGCCGCAAACCCCCGCCGTACTCACTTCCCGGCCGGATCTGGGGGCGTCGAGAAGGTCTCCGGCGACTGCAACCTCCTCCGCCTCCTCCGGCCCGGCCCCCGCGGCTGTGGCGGTGGCGGCGCCCGCTCAGGCCCCGGAGCCGCCCCCGCGGCGAACGGTCTCAGGAACCCGGCTCGCGCCGCTTACCCTCCTGGCACGCGCAGCGAGCCCGCCCCCGGTGCGAGGGCGCGAGGGCGCGAGGGCGCGAGGGCGCAGGGCTGGGGGCGGGCACGCGCCGCCTGCGCGAGCGCGCGGCTGGGGGCGGGGCTTCCGCCGCGCCGAGGAGGGGCGGGCCGGCGGGCCGGGTTCCCTTCGAACCCCGCCCCCTGCGGCCCGGTTCCGGGAGGGCGGGGGAAACTTGCCCCCTGCGGGCTTTTCCTGGGAGCCGGCGGCGGGCGGCGGAGGTGCGTTTCAACTCCACAGGTATGTACCCCGCCACCTGGATGTTCGGCCCGACGTGACTACAAGGTAAAAAATGCGAAGAACCACCCCCATAAATCATTCATCATCCGCGCCTGGGCAGGAGACACTGCCCTGAGTGGTATTTCCAAATTAATTCAACTCAGCAAACTGTTTACTGAGCACCGACTCCGTGCCTAGCTCCGTAACGCTGAACCAGGTGCTGTGTGGGTACACCGTCACGGTCACGGTCCCCGGTCTCCAGGAGCGCATAACTTAGTGGAAAAGCAGCCGTGTAAACAACCAGGTCTGGTGACCCATGCAAAGCCAGAGCCACTATGAGATGCTGTGGGAGCTCAGAGGAGGAAGAGATTACTTCAGCTTGGACGATGCGGAGAGGTTCCTGGAAGAGGTGGCATCTGTGTTCAGCCTGCAAGGAAGAAAAAGAGAGGAGTCCTAGGAGGAAAAAAAGGGGGGGACATCAAAGTTTAGGTAAACAGCTTGCGCAAAGGAACAGAGCAACGGAGGTTTACCATCTCTGCATCAGCTTTTTGTTTTAATATCCGTTTTTGATAGAATCCTTTCCAAACTACGTGAAACAGGAGATGATGCCACACGGGGAACAGCAAAGCTTTTTTTTTTTTTTAAGGACTTTTTAAATTGAAAGATAATTGCTTTACAGAATTGTGTTGGTTTCTGCCAAACATTAACATGAATCAGCCATAGGTATACATATGTTCCCTCCCTCTTGAACCTCCCTTCCTACCTCCCTGCCCATAGGATCATTCTTGTCAACATCATTTAAGGCTGAAAACAGCAGTGTTCTTTAAGGACTTTTGATATGTTGGTGGCGGATGTAAATCTGTAAGCTAAGACAGCCCTGTGCTTTGAGTCTGGTTTTTCACTGCTTTTTGGCACCTTATAGTAAAGCAGATTGTGCCGCCTTCTGCTGTGGTCTGCCTGCCTGCCTTTAGAGCATCATTTTCCTCCTGCTCTCATCTTCCTATTTTTAAACCCCTAAGGTGAAGGAAGTGCTGGTAACCAACTTTGTTAAGGAGAGTAAACATTCCTCAAAAAAAAATTGGCATCACCTATCACTCATGAATTTTGTGACTGTTTTGCATGCTTAGAAGACGTTTTCACTTGCAGGCAGGGTCTTAACCATGTTCAGAATATGTTAAGATACTCAGGGTTAAGAGACACTTTGTTTATTCACTTACTACTCACTAAGCATCAACTGTGTGGGAGGCAGTGAAAGGATAAAACATTGATTCTGTCCTTTGGAGGAAAGATGTGTAAATGATGTAAAATAAATCTGTAAAAATGTTGCTTGCTGTGTTTGCTATACTTATTGAAACCAAAATAATTTCAGTATGTGGATAGCCATCCTGGAAATTAAACCACTTCAAATATATTCATATTAGCATCTCTCCATCTCAGTTCTGTATTTCATCAATTCTCACATCCTCAGAAACATATTGCAATCTTTCAAACATATGCAATCATCACCCTCACTCTCAAAATTACCAGCCTCTTTTACCTACATGTCCTTTGCTTTCACCATTTATTCATGTTGAAATTTTTCTTGTCCTAAAGTTAGAAACCTCTGTGACTCTAGATCATACTCCAGTTACTATTCCTTCCCTGTCTTTTCCTTGACAAAAGTCTTAAAAGTAGTTTACACTCATTTCTGCTAACTCAGCTCCCTCTTACTCCCCAACCTATAGTGTGTAGCTTCTGTCCCCACCACATCACTGCACTGCTCTCAGTCAGTAAGCACTGACTTCATCCTCAACGCCCCAGGCCATTTTTGAGTCCTCTATTACTAGAGCTCCTGGTGGCATTTGGTAACACAGGGCATTCCATTCTTTTTAACACCCCCCTGGCCTTTGCAACAAGACTCATCTAATCCCTCTGACTACTCCTCAGTCTCCAAGGTCCTGTTCTCAGCTTTCATCACACCCCGTACAGTGCATTCTCCCTGAGCTGTTGCGTCCACTCTATCTTCATCTGCCACATATATCAGCAGCTCCCAACTGTGTTAACTAGCTCGGACCACTCACCTGAGTTCTACACACATACAAGTCTACCAGACATCTCTACCTGAATGTCCTAGAGACACCTCAAGCTCTACTTTTCTAAAAACTGTTAGCGTCAGGACTTCCCTGGTGATCCAGTGGTGGGGATGGAGGGAGTAGGGTTGCAGGTTTGATCCTTACAGCAAGATCCCACTTGCTGCACAGAGTGGTCAAAAAATAAAAATGAATAAATAAAACTGTTAGCCTTCCTGTCCACTCAGTTGCCCAGAACCTGGGAGTCATCGTTGAATCTTTATCCCCAACACCACCACACTCAGCTTCCCCAGTGGCTCAGCAGTAAAGAATTCCCCTCCAATGCAGGAGACCCCAGTTCTATCCTTGGGTCAGCAAGATCCCCTGGAGGGGCAAATGGCAACCCACTCAGTATTCTTGCCTGAAAAACCCCACAGACAGAGGAGCTGGGCAGGCCACAATGCAAAGGGTGGCAAAGAGTGAGCACACACATACACCACCACACTCAACAATTCTGTTGACTCTCCTCATGCATAAATCTAGAATCTGTCCCTCTTAGCCCCTCTTACCTAGACTAATGCAGTAGTATTTTATCGTGTCTCCTCCTGCAGTCTTGTTCCTTCTGATCCATTTTCCATACTGCATGTCAGAAAAAAAAATTTTTTTTAATTTGCTGCTTGTGGTGTCATGGCTGGCACATAATACCTTCCATTTATCTAGCCTTTGTCTTTGTTTTCCACTCAGTCTCTTGTCACTTCCTACATACACCCCATCGGAAGCCCTGAAACATTTCTACTTTCCCTATCTCCATACCTCTGTGTTTGTTTCTCTGTCTCTTTGGAATATTCTTTGAATACAATCAAAGAATGTCCAACATATATGTAACTGAAGTGCCACATATGATAAAACTATAAGAAACATTCTGGAAATAAGAAAATACTTAACTTACAAAATGAAAGGGCTCACACGTACTTGGGGAAATGACCACAGAATGATTAATCCTGAGAGCTAGTCTCTTAAAGCTATTCATTTTATTCATCTATTTATTTGAGGCCGTACCGGGCCTCCGTTGCTGTGAGGGCTTTTCTCTAGTTGCGGTGAGCAGGAGCTACTCTCCAGTTCCGGTGCACGGGCTTCTCCTTGCGGTGGCTTCTCTCGTTGCGGAGCACAGGCTCTAGGGTGCACGGGCTTCCGCAGTTGTGGCACAATGGCGCCGTAGTCGCAGCTTGCCGTCTCTACAACACAAGCTCAACAGTTGTGTCGCACAGACACAGTTGCTCCATGGCATGTGGAATCTTCCCCGATCAGGGGTCGAATCTGTGTTTTCTGCATTGGCAGGCAGAATCTTCACCACTGAGCCATCAGGAAGTGAAAGTGAAGTTGCTCAGTCCTGTCCGACTCTTTGTGACCCCATGGACTGTAGCCTACCAGGCTCCTCCGTCCATGGGATTTTCCAGGCTGGAGTGGGTTGCCATTTCCTCTCTTAAAACTATAGACAAACAAATAACAATAATCATCTTCGTGGCTTCCATACAAAAAGTGCAAATTATTTAAAAGTGTAAGAAAATAAGGCTTCAGTACATTAAAGATGACTACATTTTCTGTAACCAGGCTGGCCTAGTGAATTGCTTGACCCACAGCATGTGTGATGTTATGGGACTTCCAAGCCTAGGTGATAAGAAGTCTTAAACAGGCCACCTAGGTCTTTGGGAACACTTGCCCTTGATGACTTGACTCACTGTGTAAAATATCTAACTCCCTGAGGAGAGGTTCTGAGACTACACGGAGAGGGAGATCTTGCCTGATCCTTCTGAGATGAGTGAGGTCATCATGAATTCTCTGTATGAGCCCAGTCATCAGCTGATATTCACCCAGTCAAATCCTACCTGAATTCCTGACCCCAAAGGTTGTGAAATTATAATCAAAATGGTTCTTTCTTTATGCCTTCCTTTTAGGTAGGTAGTTTGTTAGGGAGTCTGGTAACCAAAATATTTGGCATCAGACTTCTTAACAGCAAAGCAAGGCTATAGTGATGCAGTATTTTCATTATTTCCTAAAAGCTTAAGGAAAGACAATACCAGCTAAGGATTTTATATCCATCCATCCATGCTGTTTTTAAAGTATCAAAGACTATAAAAAAATTTTTTTTAATGCAAGAACTGTCCACATAAGCCCATCCTAAGTAGCTACTAGAGCAGGGGTCAGCAAATTTTTTTTCTAAAGCCCCAGATAGTAAATATTTTGAGTTGCAGGCTTAACTATTCAACCCTGCCATTGTAGCACCAAAGCAGCCATAAGTAATATGCAAATAAGTGGATGCAGCTATGTCCCAAATAAACTGGATTAACCAAAATGGGCAACAGACTAGATATGGTCCCTAGGTTGCAGGCTGCCACTCCTATACTAGTGGAAAAGAAAGAAAGTTATTTCTCTCTCTCAAAAAAGCACAAGATCTGTGTGCTTTAAGAAGATAATGTAAAATGACTAAGTGCGGTTTTCGTATTACTTTGCAAGAATTACCATAATAAAGTACCACAGACTGACCTAAAGAACAGCAACTTATTTCCTCAGAGTTCTGGAGGCTAGAAGTCCAAGATCAAGGTGTCAGCAGGGTTGATTTCTTCTGAGGCCTCTCTCCTCGGCGTGTAGATGGCCATCTTCTCCCTGTGTCCACACATGGCCTTCCCTTTGCGCTGTGACTGTCTGATTCTAATCTCCTGTTCTTCTAAGGACATCTGTCATATACAAATAGGGTCCACTCTAACGACCTAGTTTTAACTTAATCATCTTTTAAAAGACTATCTCCAATTACCATCACATTCTATGGTACTGCTTAGGACTTCAACAACCTAAATATAAAAACTAAAACTATAAAACACTCAGAAGATAACGTAAATATAAATCTTTATTATCGTGGGTTTGGCAAACCCTTCTTAGATACAATGCCACAAACACAAATGACAAAAGAAAAGACAGATATATACCCCAAATTAAAACCTTCTGTGTGTCAAAGGATGCCATAAAAAAGTTCAAAGGCAGTCTACAGAATGGGAGTAAATATTTCTAAATAATATATATGATAAGGAGCTTATAACCAGAATGTAGGAACAATACAACAACCATAAGACAGATAACCCAATTGAAAAATGGGGAAGGATGTCTTCAAAACATATGTTCAACATGATTAGCTATTAGTGTAATATAAACCAAAGACACAGTGAGATGCTGCTTCACCCCATTTCCAAAATCACAGACAATAACAAGTTTGGTGATGGTGTGGAGAAATTGGAAATTTGATGCACTGTAAGTAGAAATGTAAACAGTGCAATTGCTCTGGAAAACAGCTTGGCAGTTCCTGAAAATGTTAAACATAAAGTTATCATCTAACCCAGCAATTCTACTTCTAGGTATATACCCAAGAGACTTGAATATATATGCCCACACAAAGACCCATACATATACATTGGGTCTTATTCCCAATAGCCAAAAAGTGAAAACAACCCCAAAAGTCTATCAACTGACACATGGATAAACAAAATACAGTAAATCCATCCATACAGTGGCATATTATTCAACAATAAAAAAAATTAATGGAGTATGTGGTATAACATGGATGAACCTTGAAAACATTATGCCCAGTGAAAGAAGCCAGTTACCGAAGACCACGTATTATATGCTGCTGTATGTATGAAATGGGGTTGCAAAGAGTCAGACACAACTGAGCTACTGAACTGAACTGAATACAAGAAATGTCCAGAATAGGCAAGCCCATAGAGACAGGAGATTAGTGATTGCCAGAGGCTGGAGGGGTTGAGGTACTGGGAAAGGACTGGTATTGGGTATGGGTTTACTTTTTGAAATGATGGAAATGCTCTAAAGTTGATTGTGGTGATAGTTATACAACTCCATGAATATACTAAAACCCACTGAACTGCACACTTTAAATAGATGGATTGAAAGTGAATTACGTCTCAATAAATCTAGTTATTTGAAAAAAAAGAGTTCTTCAAAAATAATTTATTAATTTTATAAAAATTTTTTTATAAAAAGGAATCTTGAAAGACCCAAAAGTATACTCAAACAAGACATCCCTTGGTTTCAGTTAAAATATCTCATATCATCAAGATGACAGTTCCCCTTATGCTAATTTATGAATTTAACATGCTTCTGCAAAAAATGTACACAAGTTTTTATGCAGCTAGACAAATTGATACCAAAGATCGTATGGAAAAAAACACTCAAGAATAGCTAGTAAAACACTGAAAATGAGGAGCTATGATAGGTGGTTAGTCCCAGCAAATACTAAAACATACTACAGAGCCTCCTAAATGCAAATAGCGTGGTTCTGCCATATGAATATTAAGACCATTGTAACTGAATGGCGAACAGAAATCAATCCAACAAAAATATAAAAATCCAGTATATGATAACCAGTTAAATGGCAGCAGTGAAAAGGAATTTTTAAATAATGGTGTGGGGACCACTGGATAGACATACACAGCCTCACTCTGTTGGTGAAATTACAGGGAAACAAATATTACCAGAGGGCATGAAAAATAGTACAAACCCTGTGGAGGGGTATTCGGCAATATCTACTGGAACATTTGCACATTTACCTTTCAAACTAGCACTCCCACTTCTAGGAATTTATTCTAAAAATGATATCTTCAAAATAATAGGTACTCTTACCTATGGAAGCTTCTTCATTGCACCATTAATGGTATTTGCAGGATATTGGAAACTACCTAAATGCCCAAACACAGAAGACGGGTTGAGCAAACTGTGATACTTACACACAATTGGCTACTGAGAAGCAATGAAGAGTACCTTTATGAATTGATACAAAGTAATTACCAGGGTAGATTATTAAGTTATAAAAACAAAGATCAAAAGCAAATATAGTGTATGGCCATCTTCTCATTGCTATGTTAATATTGCTGCTGCTGCTGCTGCTGCTGCTAAGTCACTTCAGTCGTGTCCGACTCTGTACAACCCCATAGATGGCAGCCCACCAGGCTCCCCCGTCCCTGGGATTCTCCAGGCAAGAACACTGGAGTGGGTTGCCATTTCCTTCTCCAATGTATGAAAGTGGAAAGTGAAAAGTGAAAGTGAATTCGCTCAGTCGTGTCTGACTCCTAGCGACCCCATGGACTGCAGCTTCCCAGGCTCCTCCATCCATGGGATTTTCCAGGCAAGAGTACTGGAGTGGGTTGCCATTGCCTTCTCCCATGTTAATATTATGTACATTCAAATAATAAAAGTAAATCAATAAGAGTAGAGAAAAATTAAAACCTGTAACTAAATGCAAATTGAAAAAAATGAACCCAACTGTATGTCAAGAAGTAAACCAAGGCATTTTGAACATACTACTTAGATATAAGTTTTAGTCTAATGCAAACAGTAAACTGGAGAAAATTAATATCAGGAAAAGAAGAAACACAATGGATAGTAAATATATTCTAATATTAATTATTAATATTAATTAATAATAATTGATAATGTGGTTATCTTTATTGCTAATATTTACTACTTATATTAGCAAAATATTTAAAATTTAATATTCAGTGTTAAAGCTTTTTTTAAGAAATGTAAATTATATGACTTTTCTAGAAGATGATTTGGAAATAAATGTCAAAATCTTATAAAATATTGACATTCTTTGAGCCAGAAATTCACATTCTTGCAACTAATTTTATGAAAACTTTCAGTGGATGTGTAATTACATTTATGCATTAAGATATCTTACCAGAGTTAATTCTAAAAATAAGAATTGGGGAGAGGGGGAAAGGAACAGGGCTTTAATTAATTAAATTATGAGATATCCATGAGATAGAAGATAGCACAGCCACTAAAATCACAATGTAAAAGAATATTTCATAACTTGGAAAAGTGTAAGATAGTATGTATACTATGACTAAAATTTTGCTTAAAAATATGTGTGAGACAAACAACCCAATAGAAAAGAGGGCAAAAGTATAAAGCAGACATTTTATAGAGAAGCAAACACACGTGGCAAGTAAACATACGAGAAGATCCTCAATTTCATTAGGATTCAGGAAAATGCAAATTAATGTTCAATGTTGCACAGCTACTAGAAAGGCAAAAGTTTTAAGTTCTGACAATTCCAAATGTTGAACGAGTGGTTGATCAGTTGGGGATTCTTATGCACCAATGCTGGGAATGTAAATTGGTGCAGCCATTTGTCAATGCCTCATAATGATGAAATTTTGCATACTTCATATTCAATAATTTCACCCAAAAGGCACTCTTAACATGTGCCTGAAGAGGTATGTACAAGGGACTTCCCTTGTGGTCCGGTAGCTAAGACGGCCCACTCCTAAGGCAGGGGGCTGGGTTTGATCCCTGGTCAGGGAACTAGATACCACATGTTGTAACAAAAACTGAAGGCCCACATGTTACAACTAAGACTTGGCACAGTCAAGTCTTTTTTTAAAAAACAAAAAAGAGAGGCATGTTCAAGCACTGCTTATAGCAGCAAAGTACTAAGAACAAACTAAATGTACAGTAAGAGAAGAATGAATTAATTGTGTATATCTTCACAGTGGAAACATTAAACAACAGTGAAAATGAAAGAATTATACCCACGTAATTAACCTGGTAAAATGACTCACTGTATTTTTTGAGTGAAAAAAAAAGGCAGAGACTTATGATTATAATATGATGCCGTTTTAATACAACATTGTAAATCAACTATACTTCGATGAGTGCTTCGTTGCTCAATCCTGTCTGACTCTTTGCCACCCCGTGGACTGTAGGATTCTCCAGGCAAGAATACAGGACTGGGTTGCCCTGCCCTCCTCCATAATACTTCTATAATTTTTTTTAAATATGATACTATTTTTCATAAAGCTTAAAATCAAGTAGAGCCAAACAATTTGTAAAATTATCCCAAACTTCAAGAAAATAGTTATCCTGTGGGAGGAAATGATAGGCCAAGAGCGCTTAGGTAAATGACATCATTGCCAATTACTCATGATGTTTTGTTTCTTGGTGTGTTTGTGTTTTGTGTGTGTCAAATATCATATTTTTAAAAGATAAAGGGAAGTAGTTTGTATCTCTTTGTGTATTGTGCTCCCTAAGTAAAAGAATGGAAGACAGTAAACCAAGATATTAGCAGAGATGATCTCTGGATGGTCAGCCCAGGAGTGATTTTCATTTTCAAAATGTCTTAAATGAACATGTACTTTTTTGAAAACAGGAAAAAATATTTTTAAAAATCAATGCAAGAACCTATCTCATTTTTATTCTGCAGTCTGAACACCCAAGTCTTAATTTCCCTGATGATAAATGATTCAGGGAAGAGATACACAGTGGAATCTCCAAGGTTGTTGGTGACACCAAGTTAGGGCCAGGCAGTAAGCTGACAGTGGCAGGAATAGAGCTGAACAAGGATGTATAGAGCTGCATAGGAGGGTGACACCTGCCAGCTGAGTGTCACTCATGGGCAACAAGAAGGGAATAACAGCTCAACAAAACTAATTTCATGAACCTGAAACTATTCCTTGAAGTCATGAATCTACTGTCCTGCCTCCATCCCACACCCGCACCTGCATGCAGATAAGAATAACATGCAGATAAGAATACTAGAAGAAACAAGTATAAGAATGCTGGAAGAAACACAAACTGGAATCAAGATTGCCAGAAGAAATATCAATACCTCAGATATGCAGATGACACCACCCTTATGGCAGAAAGTGAAGAGGAACTCAAAAGCCTCTTGGTGAAAGTGAAAGTGGAGAGTGAAAAAGTTGGCTTAAAGCTCAACATTCAGAAAACGAAGATCATAGCATCCGGTCCCATCACTTCATGGGAAATAGATGGGGAAACAGTGGAAACAGTGTCAGACTTTATTTTTCTGGGCTCCAAAATCACTACAGATGGTGATTGCAGCCATGAAATTAAAAGCCGCTTACTCCTTGGAAGGAAAGTTATGACCAACCTAGATAGCATATTCAAAAGCAGAGACATTACTTTGCCAACAAAGTTCCGTCTAGTCAAGGCTATGGTTTTTCCTGTGGTCATGTATGGATGTGAGAGTTGGACTGTGAAGAAGGCTGAGCGCGAAGAATTGATGCTTTTGCACTGTGGTATTGGAGAAGACTCTTGAGAGTCCCTTGGACTGCAAGGAGATCCAACCAGTCCATTCTGAAGGAGATCAGCCCTGGGATTTCTTTGGAAGGAATGATGCTAAAGCTGAAACTCCAGTACTTTGGCCACCTCATGCGAAGAGTTGACTCATTGGAAAAGACTCTGATGCTGGGAGGGGTGGGGGGCAGGAGGAGAAGGGGACGACAGAGGATGAGATGGCTGGATGGCATCACTGACTCGATGGACGTGAGTCTGGGTGAACTCCGGGAGTTGGTGATGGACAGGGAGGCCTGGCGTGCTGCGATTCATGGGGTCGCAAAGAGTCGGACACGACTGAGCGACTGATCTGATCTGATCTGAATAATACTAGAAACAAAATATCACGGTCCTATCCTTGTATCCAATTATAGTAAATTGACAAAATAATGTGTGTCATTCTTTTCTGGCACTTACAGATGACATAACTGGAAAATGTCCAATAGAGAGTAATTAAAATGACAAGCAGAAAGCATGTCCTTTACATATTGGCAAGCAAAAACCAAACTCTGGCCTTCAGAAGAAGAGAGTTTAGATGTGATGTGCCGAAAGGGTGCCTAGTTGGAACACACATGCAGTCACCAAATCTTAGAACATCAGCAGTAAAGCATAGCTGGTGGTGATTGAAAGAGGCAGACTCGGAAGCCAAATAGAGGAGCTGCTATTTTGCATGTTGAGCAGCAAGGAAGTAACCCCTTCCCTCCAGTTGCTGAATCACTGGTTTTCAGTCTTGTCCACACATGGTATGAAGATGACACAGGAGATAGATTTAGAGGCTCTGGTTGGGGATGGGATCACCAGGAAGAGAGGCAGTGTTGAAACAAGGCTGTCCTTCCTCTCCATAGCATCTTGTGGATTTTGGGAGTCTGTGACAAATTGCCTGGAATATCTTTATGAATGAAACTTTCTAAGTTTACATCCTGGACAGTGGTACTGTTCTTCAATAAGTTGTCTTTCTGTGTCATGATGAAGATTGCATCAGACTGCACAGTTCACAGTGGTGGTTTCTGTGTGCAGACGACCACAGGCGTGATCCATTCTGCCATACTGTGAAAGCTCAGGAGGCCAGAGGCTAAATGACACCCCCCACAAGATCCTCAAGAATTATCTCAAGAAAGCAACCCAGAGGATACAATATCCAGAATTTCCTCAGTTCACCAAAGGCTAATTATTTACATGGTGTTTTTCGGACACCCCAAAGATCAACAAATTCTGTGTTTACTTGACTTTCTAAATTGGCTCCAGATTAGTCATTTCAGCTCTTCTCAACCTGGCTGCAAATCACTTGGCATGCTTTTGAGAAAACACCTACATCTGGGACCCACCCTAGCTGAAGTGAGTTTGTTTAAAGCGTCCCCAGGTGATAGAATGTGTGACCAAACTGGAGAACCACTGAGCTTCTCCACGTGCTAAAGTTAATTATTTGAGAGGTTCTGGCTTTAGGAAGAGTGCAAAGGGCATTGGCCAACAAGACAGGGTGGAAGAGAAAAGGTGATTCGGCCAGCTCTCCGGTGCCCACACATGCTTGGTCACTGTCCAGGCTCTGCCTACATGGTTTTGGGGGTCAGGGAGGCCGAGCTGCTTTACCTTCCAGTTACCAGACAGCCTGGAACACTGAAAACAGAAGTTTCCTGGGTTTCTGTGTTCACATGAGGAAGGAGACTTTCTCTGCTAGGCCCCAAATCTCTGCCTTCCCAAGAGCTGGAGCGAAGGACACAGGAGGCCCACAGCTCTCAGAAACAGGAAATAGCTTCCTTGTCGCTAATGCTGACCTGTTCCTTCTTCTTCTGCTTCTTCACGTTTACTAATGTCCTTGGCCTGGGGTTAACTCTTCTGCTTAGTTACGTTCGACTCTCATCTCACCATTTCAGAGCTTAGGAGAGGCCCAGGGCCTTTTCTTGTCCGCATAACAAATTCTTTTAGGGCCTACATAACTACCGTTGAGTGCAACTCGGGGCCTCCTCAGGGACCTCTGTGCCTTCATTTCATGTTATAGTAAATAAAAGTGGTTCCAGTTCACAGCAGCCAAGACATGGAAGCAAACTAAATGTCCATCAACAGATGAATGGACAAAGAAGATGTGGTGTGTATATACACAATGGAATACTACTCAGCCATAAAAGAGAATGAAATAACGTCATTTGCAGAAACATGGATGGACCTAGATATTATCACACTAAAGTGAAGTCAGACAGAGCAAGACAAATACCACATGCTATCACTATGTGGAATATTATTTTTAATTATAAAAAGAACTTATTTACAAAACAGAAATAGACCCACAAACATAGAAAACAAACTTACAGTTACCAAAGGGGAAGCAGAGGAATGAAGTGGGAATTTGGAATTAACAGAATTACACTACTATATGTAAAATAGATAAACAACAAGGACCTACTGTATAGCCCAAGGAACTATATTCAATGTCTCATAATAACATGTAGTAGAAAAGAATCTGAAAAAGAATATATATATATATATATATATATATCTCTGCTGCTGCTGCTGCTAAGTCACTTCAGTCGTGTCCGACTCTGTGTGACCTCATAGACGGCAGCCCACTAGGCTCCCCTGTCTCTACCTACATATTATTCAGGACTTCCCAGGTGGCTAAGTGGTAAAGAATCTACCTGTCAAACAGAAGATGCAGGTTCAATCCCTGGGTTGGGAAGATTCCCTGGAGAAAGAAAAGGCAACCCACTCCAGTATTCTTGCCTAAGAAATCTCATGGGCAGAGGAGCCTGGCGGGCTACAGTCCACGGGGTCACAAGAGTCAGACATGACTCAGCAAATAAACTACCACCACATATTATATCCCTGAAACTATCAATTATCTTTCAATTAAAAAAAAAAAAAGGTGGTGCTTTCAGTACAGGTTGGGACCACTGTGTGCCTAGAAAATTCCTCCTTTTCCTCACGTTGACATGTCTCCATCTTTTGAAAAAATGCAAGAGCAATGAACCCAAATTACAAAAAGAAAGAGTCACCCAGTGGGAAGTAGAGGGGATACCCACAAATGTAGCAAACAATGTGGAACACAGAGAAACCCAATGGCCGTCTCCCTGCTAGCAACTTCCCAGCCCTGCTACTGGGCTCCCCCTAGGGGCACCCATCCCACCACCTTCTCTATTCCTCCCTTATATTGGCAGCACCCGCTTTTCAATCTCTTTTTTTTTCCAACTACAATTTTATTTTATTTTTAAACGTTACAAAATTGCATTAGTTTTGCCAAATATCAAAATGAATCTGCCACAGGTATATATTTTAATGCAAAAAACCACTTCAACTTGGGTAACGAAATCTCCAGAAACAATCCTTGTCCACAGAGGCCATCTCTGGTACCCAGGCAATCCACTGAGGACAGCCGGGGGCTTTTAAATGGGGGCACATTTATCACCTCACTTATTCCTCAACCTTTTGGTTTTCTACCCCCACAGTCTGGATACTCTCTTCCACACATCAAGTAGTAATGTTCTACCTCAGGTGGCATAGTGGTAAAGAATCTGCCTACCAATGCAAGAGACGAAAGAGACATGGGTTCAATCCCTTGGTCGGGAATATCCTCCAATTCCCCCTAAAGGAGGAAATGGCTACCCACTCCAGTATTCTTGCCTGGAAAACTCCATAGACAGAGGAGCCTGGCTGGCAAAGAGTCGGGCACACCTGAGGACACAAAGCACGTCAACTATTTGGTTTCATCTTTTACAGCCTCTGTTAATATCTGCCCACCAGACTTCCCTGGTAGGCCAGTGATTAAGAATCCTTGCTTCTACTGCAAGGGACACGGGGTTTGATGCCTGATCAGGGAAGTATGACCCTGAATGCTGCGCAGACAGTGGGTGGGACCTCAGAGACTCCATACCTGGCTGGGATGCAGGTACTGAATATGATTGTGACAGAAAAGACTTTTTATAGAGAGACTAACGTGGATTCAGGGCTTCCCACATAGCTCAGTGGTAAAGAATCTGCCTGCCAATGAAGGAGATATGGGTTTGACCCCTGGGTTGGGAAGATCCCATGGAGGAGGAAATGGCAACCCACTCCAGTGTTCTTTGCCGGGAGAATCCCATGGACAGGTACAGTCCATGGATTGCAAAGAATCGGACACAACTGAGTGACTGAGCACCAACTTGGATTAAAGCGCATTCCCACCAGTTAGCATCCTTTCATGGATTTATGGAAAGCTGGAAAAGTCATAAACTGGGGGGGATTCAGAACCCATGCAGTTTCTTCAGGTATCTGATGAGAAAGGTCAGGAGGGAGGTCTTGCCAATCCTACAAATTACAGAGCCTTGGGTTGTGAGCTAGGACTCCTCCCCTAACAGCTAGTATTGCATGGATGCCTACTGCACCAGGCCAGGAAATAGAAGGTGGGATGGAAAACAGATGTGGCAGTTTTAGCTTAAAGAAGCTTATAGACAGAAGGACTTTCCTTGTAGTCCAGTGGCTTAGACTCCAGGCTCTCAATTCAGGGGGCATGGGTTCAATCCCTGGTCAGGGAACTAGATCTCACTTGCTGCAACTAAGAACCTGCACTCTGCAATGAGGTAAAAAATCCCATGTGCTGCAGCTAAGATCCTGTGCAGCCAAATAAATAGACAATTTTTTTAAAAGAAGCTTATAGATGGCAAGCAAATTATATAGATATAACTGTTTTTTAAAAGAGACTGTGTTTAAAGTTTTGAAGGAGCCCCAAAAAGACTCATTCATTCTAGAAGCATGGTTTGGCAGACTGTAACAGCAATGGTCCCTACTCTACGGCAGACTACTGGTCTACCCTACAGCATGACCTAAAGAGTTGTGCTTCACGATACTCACGCTCTCTTGTGTTCCCCTCCCACGTTGACTCTAACTCGGCTTTGTGACTCACACTGACCGGTAGGACAATGACACACAGGACACAAGCAAAGGCTTGATAATCCTTGAACCTTAGGGCACTTCTCTGGGAACACTGCCCTGCAACCACCATGTAAGAAAGCAAATCTAGCTCATGGAAGATGAGAGGTCATGTGGAGGAAACCAAGGCACCCTAGCCATTCATCACCACCTACTGCCAGGCAGGTGAGTTGAGGTGATCTTGGACACACCGATCAATTGACCTTATAGTTTAACTGCAGCCACATGAGTGGGCCCTGACGACCCGAGCAGAGGAGCTTCTCAGCTGAACTGCAAAATTGAGAGAAATAATAAATTAATATTGTTTTGAGACTCAAAGATTTGGGGTGATTTGTTATGCGAGGAAAGACAGTAAGCAGAAGCTGCAATGAGGTGGTGCTTAAGAGAAATACAAAACCTGTAGCATTGGCTTTGGATGGCCTGGCAAATGGAGGATGGCAAGGTGGCAAGGAGGCTGTTGGTACAGGCTGGAGGCTTCAGGGAAACCTTAGCAGAGGCTGGAAAGATAGCCACCTGTGCCCTAATGCAGTGAAACGAGGACAGTAATGAAAGCAGTCATGTATAGCTGTCACCTGCAGAAACTTGAAACACAGAAAACATGCTCAATGAACTTGCGAATTTGGCTCAGGGAATTTCCAGGCAGGATGTTAAAGGTATAAATTGCCTTTTTTTAGCAAGGGAAGGAGGAATTGTTTAGTTTGCAGCAGAATTTAGAAGAAGGAAGTTTGAGAATGTATGAGTTCCAAACCTAAATGTTTCATACTTCCAGTCTCTTTATCGCACGAAAGAATCTCAAATAAGACATGGTTTCAGAGTAAAGATAAATTAAGTTTGAGGTGGTGACTCTTTCTTAAAATCTCAAAAAACTTAAGGTGATGTCTAGTAGACCATTTCACTCAGAAAAAAGGGGGCTTTTATGAATCTCAAGGTCATTGTCCCACAGAACTCGGCAACACACTGCCCAAGGCGGAGGGAAGACCACCTCTAAAACAATTGTGGGAATGGCTTTTGGCTAATCAAGTAGACTATTTTCCTGTATCTAAAAAGCCAACAAAGTTTTAAGGAAGTTCCAGGGTAGAGAATTCAGAATGAAAAAGACCCTGGGTTCCAAACTTTCTAAAGGGCACAAAACTTGAGAAAGCTCCTTGGTCACAGACAGACCGGTTCTTACCAACATGGAAATGCATCTCAGAATGTGGAGCCAAGAGCCCAGAGAGCAAAGCTAAGAGCCGAAGAGAACAGTCAATAGAGCAATCCCTGCCATCATCGAGCTAGTTGGGGCCCTGAGAACTGAGGCCGTGGACCCTGCTTGGGCTGCGGGCCTGTGGGCTGTGGGAATCGCAGAGTCACTCTGGATGAGTGATTTGGACATGGTGTTTACTGAGGTTGTTCCAGCTCCATCCCTAAGACACTGTCGTATCTTAGGTGTATAGAGAAAAGAGGATGGTTTATCTTTTCATTTCACCAGTCCTTGGATTAAGAGGCACCGTCTGAGGAACCCCACCTAAGGAGCCTCACACACACCTGGACCAGATTCAGATCATGACACTTTGGGCCTGAGGTCATGATAGATGAGACTCAAGGGCACTGGGAGGGGCGAGGGTATTTTGCACACATTTACCCATTTGTAATAGGAGAACCAGAGTAGGTTGTTAGAGTGATGACCAGAGCCTGACACTGTCCTGTATACATACCATGTGCATCTTCACCTCCAAGGGATTCTGAACTTGGCCTGGTGATTTGCTCTGGGACAAAGGTATATAGGCCACAACTAGAGGCTGGCCAAGTCCTTGCTCGTGAACACCGCCGTAAAAAGAAAACTGGTCCAGACCCCTGGAGGAGGTGAGGCATGTGAAGGAGAAACCAGACGCCCAGATGATCGCCAACACCTGCTGGGGGTCTTGGCCCATCAGGCTTGTGTACTCTGTGCTTAATGAAGGATTTCAGGTCAAATCAGCAGAGGAACCACTCACTAGGCCACGCCACAGAGTCACGGGAAATTATAAATAATTGTTACAGTAGAAAGTTTTGGGATGATGTTGTTAGGCAGCAATAGATACACAAGAAGGTGAAAAAGCCCTTCTGGGAGGAGCTGGTATTGAAGGTCAGAGGGCAAGCCCATGGAGAGCCTGGGCGAGGCTCCTGCCAGCACTGTGTAGATGACAGGAGAGTCAGTAAAGTTGTGGAGGGAGGCAAGGGACAGGGCAGCACAGACCACATCACGCTTAACCTGCCACAGTCTGCAGGAACTACACCAAGAGGAAGCAAAGGCGCCCATTTTAGAAAACAGCACCTTTAAGTGATTCATTACTCAGTGGAGGTCTTAGCTTAGCCGTGGGGTCTTAAAGGTTCTGAGTTTTCACGCTGCTATTGCCCAAACACATACTGTGTGAGAGACTGTCAGGGTGGTCGTGGGCAGAGCACAAATGCGCACTGTCACTTCTCAGCCAAGCATTAACAGGAAATAAACAAACACTCGAACTGCACCATCTGGGCAGGGTAGAAATTTCGGCAGACTCTAGGTCCCCAGATTCAGGTTTACTATATATAACATGCTATTATTGCCAAGCTATGCATTCATGAACACTGCCGATCATGTCTCAGGGAGTCATATCTTCATTTGTAAAATGAGCAGATGTCCCCCAACTCCGAAAGTCTAAGGTTCTAAGATGAGGGTTGTTGTTTGTTTATTTTTAATTTTTATTGGAGTATAACTGCTTTACAGTGCTGTGTTTAGGATGAAATTTTAATGCATAAATAAATACGTTAAATGCCTCTCACATAATAAGCAGTCAACTCTGTGTTGATCTGAGTGGGCATTAGCAATCCAATGGACTATGATAACACTGAAATACTATTATCTATAAATTGCTGCATCCCTCTTGGAAAGCAATATGGAAGTAAGAGTTAAGAGTCATAAAAATATTTTACCTTTAACTGTAATCCCTTTCTTAGGTATTTATCCTGAGGAAATAACTAAACATAAGATAAAAGCTATATGTATCACCTCTAACATAAAAAAAAAAAATCAGAAATAACCTAAAAGTCTAGTGAAAAGAATAAATAAATGATTGCCTGGGCAATATTGTGGAGCCATTATAAGAATTATTAGAAAAGTTGTAGAATTATAGAAAAGTGTTCATGATTTCATAATTAGTGAAAAAGGCAATATATATATATACACATATAATATTACTATATGTAAAAATAGACTATGCATATGGATAAGGCTAGAAAGAAACTTGCAAATACAAAAATAGTTGTATAAGAATGAGATAATGGAGGTTTTTCTTATTTCTTAAAAGTTGCCCTTCTAATAAAGGTTTTTCTTAACCCCATTATCTCTCTGTGGTCTTCACTCTTGTTCCTGTGGGAGCAGGTGTGGAAAGCCCACTGCACTCAGTCTGAGAGTGGCCCTGAGCCGTCCAGGCCTGACACGGACACGAGCATCTCCTGGCAGCATCCAGCAAACCCAGCAGGGACCAGGGACTGACCAGGAGTTCCTAAACTAGGAGAGGATAATTTAGGCTGCCTGTAACCGCCCTCCCTCAAAGAGGGTGACTCAGGAAGAGAGTGCCAAGGCAATTCTGAGAAACTCTGACATGCCCTGCCTCGTATCTGGGATAGTTCTGGCAGGAGACCTGAAAATGAGGAATGTGCATTGCCTATGACTTGGCCAAGGTGTTTTTGTTGCTGGTCATCAGAGAGAGGTACTGAGAAGAGACATCACCTCATCCCCCATCTGAAGGTAAGGTCATCTTCTCCATTCAAATCAATCAGCATTTTTGAGCATCTACTTTAGAGAAGACACTGGAGAGGATATAAAGGTGACTAAGACAGGGTTGTTGCTGCAAAGAACTTGTACCCCAGCATGGGAGCCCAAGGAAGAGAGACAGACAGAAAGGATTATGCTATAAGGCAGAACATTGAAAAGTCAGGAAACCTGTGCTACCAAAGTCAGGCAGAGGAAGAGGTCAAGTCCAGCTAAAAGGATCACTTGTGCTGGGTCTTGAAGGATGGATTTTGTCAGAGGTGATGATTTGAGAAGGCATTTCAGGCTGAGCAATCAGCGGAAGCCAAAAGGCAAAGATGGGGAAGCCCTGGGGCCCTTGGTAGCAGTGAGTAGTCCACTTAAGCTGGACAAAAGATACGTGGCACAGACCGTGAGGGATCTGATATGAAGGGAGATTGCACCTTGAATGGTCTGCCTGGCTGTGCTTTCGGATAATGCACAGAGACAGGAGCAGAGACAGAATCGGATTTGGGAAGGTGGGAAGCAAGCAGCCTGGCTGGGGTTTCAGCAGCTCAATGGAAAGGAAAAGACAAGGGTGAGGGACCCTACAGGACTGGAGGCACTGGGTGACTGACGCGTGTTGAGTGGCAGGAAGAGGTTGCGGATAACTCTAGGGCTTTACCCTGGGATACTGAGTCCTGGCGATGCTGACTATAGGGATCAAAAGGAATGGGCTGGAGCAGGAAGGGAAAGCGAAGGGTCTAGCCCAGGATGTGTTGAGTTAAATGCAAGTGGCCATGTCCCTAAGCAGGTGGATGTTAGGGGTGAGCTTGATAGAGCAGTCAGGATTAGATTTGAGAGCTATCTGTGGAAAAGGCTGCAGCTGGAGAGGTAGAAGAGTCTGGAAGGCAGAAATTTGGAGAATGTGTAGGCGTCAGAGGAGAAGAACCAAACAACAGAGAAACTGGCCGGCCAGAGGGAACAGAGGAGACACGGGGACCCCAGGGCTTGGGTGATGATGTGCAGGTGCAGGGGATAAGGTAGCTGGGGTGGGCAGCTGGGGGTATCAAAATAAGAGCGTAGGATGGAGCAGAAGCCAGACTATAAGCAGCAGAGAGCACAGCTACAAGGTGGGGACAAACTGATAACTTTTTAGTTAAGTTCGGTGGTAGGGAGAAGAGAACTGGAAGGCAGCCTGAATGGTTATCGGGTCAAGGGAAAGTGTGCTGTGGGGTGTACACGTTGAGTATGTTTGTATTTGAGAAGATGGTGGATAAAAGGACAATAAGCATTGATCCCCTGGCGAGGAGGGTTCTGGGGCACCACTAAAGTCAGCTCCATCCCAAGAGCTCATGCTTGATCCTACAAGGCAATGCAGTTAAAATTTTTTTCTTAAACTTTCCTTCAGGCAAATTTTTTTAAAAAGACTTTTTTATATGGACCATTTTTAAGTCTTTATTTAATTTGTTACAATATTGCTTCTGTTTTATGTTTTAGTTGTTTGGCTGCAAGGCATGTGGGATCTTAGTCTCCTGACCAGGGATTGAACCCACACCCCTGCATTGGAAGGTAAGGTCTTAACCACTGGACCACAGGGAAGTCTCCAGGTAAACTTTATTCAGAACTGCAACATATAAGTCACTGATGCCGGTTCACAGTAGGAAATGGAGAGGGTCCCTAGAAGGTGTCATTGCCCTGGGACATCAGCTCCAAACAAAACAAAAAGGATGGATGGAGAGCAGATAGGTGGTTTAGTTGCTAAGTTGTGTTCAACTTTTTGTGACCCCATGGACTGTAGCCGGCCAGGCTTCTCTGTCCGTGGGATTTTCCAGGCAAGAATAGTGTAGGGGGTTGCCATTTCCTTCTCCAGGGGATCTTCCCCACCCGGGGATCAAACCTGGGTCTCCTGCATTGCAGGTGGATTTTTTACCAACTGAGCTACCAGGGAAGCCATACATATATGGATGGCAGATGGAGAAGAACAAAATTAAGTTAGCAAGGAGAAAGGGAGATGTTTTGCTGAGGGCCCAATGGAGATGTTGAAAAATGGTGAACTTAAAGAAAGCAGAAAGAATTTGGAAGTCACAGTGAAAAATGAGCTACTGATTGCATTTGAGCTGGGAAACATGGGATTTCCAAGCAGCACAGAAGCCCCTGTTGAGTCGGAGAGCATGAATCAGAAGCGCAGCCAGCTGGCACACAGCTTTCCCCCGGCAAGTTTGGCGGCCTTGCACTGAAGCAGCATATGACGGTGATTATCCAGGCTGGGGGCTGACCAAGTATAATGGAAGGGTAGGACAGGAGGGGCTCTCAGGAGCTTGCAAGGACGTGCTCGAAAGAGACAGCCTTTTCTGAGGTCCCCTAGTTGCCAAGCCAGACAACAGGGCTCTTTCTCGTGTCCACGGATGTTTTCCCTTGGCTGCTATCAGTGGGAGACAAGCCTGCTTTGAAGGCTTGATCACTAACTTTTAACTGAGATTTTCAGTGAGGAAATATTTTAGTTTTTGAAAAATCATAGTAAACTCAACTTAAAATTTACCATTTCAGCCATTTTAACGTGTTTAGTTCCACGGTGTTAGTACACTCACATTACTGCGGAACTGTCACCACCGGCCCCCTCTGAAACCTGCCCATCATCCCCAGCTCAAACTATACCCATTAAACACTAACACTCTGTTTCCCCTCCCTCCAGCCCCCGTAACCACTGTACTACTTTCGGTCTCCACATAATTGATGACGCTAAGTATCTCAGATAAGTGAAACCATACAATATTTGTTTCTGTATCTGGCTTACTTCATTTAGCATGATGTCCTTAAGGTTCATCCATGTGGTAGCATGTGTCAAGATTTCCTTCCTCTTTAAACTGAGTAATATTCCATCAAATGTATACACATGCTGTTTATTCATCAGTGAATGGACACTGCATTGTTTCTACCTTTTGATTATTATGAATAATGCTGCTATTAAATATTGGTGTACAAATATAAGCTCAGTTTCTGTTCTAAGTGTTTTGGGGTATATACCAACAAGTGGAGTTGTCCATAATGTAGTTATTCAATAATATACATAATTGAATAAAAATTGATCAATGCAATTCGGATCAAGATGCATGGCACTAGATCTGTGGGAGCTTGGGTCACAGAGACCCAGGCGCCAACATTCCTGCCTGGACAGGGCAGGATATGGCATGATGACACGGCAGCCACTCACTCCATTTATGGAATCCTAGGCTGGGATGTCCATCAGTCTTTTAGGATTCAAGGCCTGACTCCAGAACGCTTGGCTATTTCAATTTGGGGGAAGAAAGGGGCCATGCTGAGCTTCTGAAATACTGTTCCTGGTTAGGTGAATGCGCACGCATAGATGTGTGAAGTATGAAGTACACAAACCCCTGTGGTTTGGCCACATGATAAAAATCAAGCTGGTCATTGGTTTAAAAAGAAAAAAAAGTTTAGTTTTAGTGAGGCACACTAGACTTTCCTTTTTGGCACTATTTGTACTTTGGAGTCAAGACGGCCTTTTGTTCAGATCTGTGCTCCACTGGTCTTAGCTCTGTGTTGTTCTTCAGTCGTCAAGTCATGCCCAACTCTTTGCAATCCCGTGGACTGCAGTGGGCTGTCAAGAGTCTTCTCCAGCGCCACAGTTCAGAGGCATCGGTTCTTCAGCACTCAGCCTTCTTTATGGTCTATCACATCCATACATGACTACTGGAAAAAACCACAGCTTTGACTAGACAGATCTTTGTCAGCAAAGTGATGTCTCTGCTTTTTGAGCAGGTCATATTACCTCCCTGATTCTGTTTTCTCATCTGTGAATTGCATAGCTAAAATAATTAATGAGATGTGTATGTGTAACCGCTTCATGTGGAATTTACGTCACAGGAGACTGTCAGTAAACATCGGTTTCCTTCTTCCCATCTCAGTGGCTTCCTTCACTGCCCCTCACCATTTAGACTTAGGGAATCTAGAACCCATCCCTGCTCTCTGGCACCTCCTCAGGTAGTTATAAGAAGTGAAAGTTGCTCAGTCATGTCTGACTCTGCAACTCCATGGACTATAGTCCATGGAACACCCCAGGACAGAATGCTGGAGTGGGTAGCCTTTCCCTTCTCCAGGATCTTCCCAACCCAAGGACCGAACTGGGTCTCCTGCATTGCAGGTAGATTCCTTACCAACTAAGCTATCAGAGAAGCCCTTCAGGAAGCTAGCTATAAGCAGCCCAGAAAAAGACAAAAGCTCAGCACCTTTGCCTCCTAGTGGTGAAACAAGACTATTACATGAGCAAACAGTAAAGGACGTGTTCAAACTTTATCAGAGATTGTGTCTCATTTACAAATACATATCTGAGTCATCAGCAAAATATTACTGTAACTAGAGTTTACTGCTTACTATTCATGTTTAATTACTAGCTAGCAGAATAATTAGAAGTCCTCATTAACTATATCACATTCATTTGGTCTGCAGATTGATGAGAACACTAACTGTATATTTTCCCTCATATTCATGAGTGCTAAGTTGCTTCAGTCATGTCCGACTCTGTGCAACTCTATAGGCTGTAGCCCACCAGGCTCCTCTGTCCATGGGATTCTCCAGGCAAGAATACTGGAGTGGGTTGCCGTGCCCTCCTCCAGGGGATCTTCCAGACCCAGGGATTGAACTCACGTCTCTTACATCTCCTGCATAGGCAGGCAAGTTCTTTATCACTAGCACCACCCAGAAGCCTCATGTTCATCTGAGTATAAATGTGAAAGAGCTGATGACTGAGAAGAGGCTCATGGAGAGCGCAGAGTAGACTTCTTAAACCCAGAGATATCATAACGTCCTAGACAGGAGCACAGACAAGGGCACCGAGGAGACCTGGAAAAGCGTTTAACTCTGGAGGTGATCCACGAAGGAGTCAGTTGACTGAGTGGGGTGGCCCTGCTGTCTTTCAGAAAGGCTGAAAAATGTGAGCTGGAAGTAGACCCAGCCACTGCCGCAGGCAGCATTCAGAACAGCTCCCGGCATGTCTGTTCTGAGTCCTGACTGGAGTGGCCTAGCCAGGACTGGGGAGGGTGGAGGAGCCAAGCAGAACTCCCTCTCCTTAGAATGGAGACGACACTGGGGGGGACCCAGCTATAGCGTCAGGAGTAGGTTCCACATAGAAAACATTTGCCATGACAAGTCCTGAGCTATGTCTTAGGGTGGTGTGTCTCACATCCTGTTGCCCACAGTATCGGGATAACCACTGGACTTGTCAAAACACTGATTCCTAGGCCCCACACCAGACCCCACCATTCTGGGAATGGGGACTAAGAATCTGTACTTCCACACTCCTCCTCAAGGTGATTCCTATTACGGTGAAATTTGAGAATCATAGACCTAAGACTAGTTAACTCCCTTGAAAGGCAGAATGAGGCCGGGAGCTTGGGCAGGACCAAGAGGCTATGACTATGAAATAAGCCTGTATTCTACCCACTTTTGGCTTCCCAGGTGGCACTAATGATACAGAACTTGCCTGCCAGTGCAGGAGACATAGAGATGCAGGTTCGTCCTTAGGTTGGGAAGATCTCCTGGAGGAGGGCACGGCAACCCACTCCTCTGTCCATGGGGCTCTCCATGGTGGGCTACAGTCCATAGGGTCACAAAGAGTCAGACATGACTGAAGTGACTTAGCATGCAGGCATGCATAGTGTTACAGTTAACTCAAAGCCATCTTTTTTTCTGCCTCTTTTCTTCTCTGGATTACAAGATGATAAACCTTACTCAGGACTGAAACATACAATAACAGAACAATATGTAACTGCTGAGTAGTTGCTGAGTGTGAAAGGTCAAAACCATCCCCAATCAAGTCCACAAGAGACTGGGTTGGCTGGCAGCTCCAAGCCAAGCCTGGGCTCAGTAGCCAGAGCCTGAGCTGCCTGTTCAAGCAGCTTGTCCAGTGGCCTGATGCAGGTGCAAGCAGAGATGATCAGTCCTTTAGCAGCTGCTTAAGCAGAAGGCTGGGAGATGCTCTACTGACAGTTAAGCGGGATGGACCGCTGGGCTAAGAGGTGTGAAGAGCTCAAACTCTGACCTTTTATGTGGACAACTTCCGTTTGAGCGAGACTGGGAGTCCACACAGAATGGCAGCTTTCAGCCTCTGCCTGTATGTGGACGAGGGAGAAATAAGCTTGAAAGTGCCAACTTCTTTTCACAGCCTGTGAGGTGAGGGGGAGCCGTAACAACAGCCTATAAATACCGCAGGATGGAAAGACTAGGGGCTGGTCACCCTAGGGTGCAATTGCAGAAACAAGGGGTGCAAAGAAATGCAGTCAGAGAAATACTAGCCTGAAGGTCAAGTTTTCATACAGTGAACTCAGTGAGACAACAAAACCATCCTCTCCTGGGGAGAGAGGGCAGTTGGAGGAAATGCTAGCTCCTGAGGCTTACGGAGAGATTTGGAGGTTCTGTTGGAGAGAGGAAGCCACCCGCTGTGGGTGCACAGGGCGATGCTGGTGAACTGGAGAAGCGTTAGTACCACTGTCCTGTTGGACGTGGGAGGGAAGAGAGTTGACAGAAGGTGATGAGAGCATTTTTTCAGAGGGAAACGGTAAGAGGTTCAGTCTCATTGTGATGCTTTCCTTTTCTACCTTTGGCCCTAAGAAGCCTAAGGCTATAAATGCTCTATCATTGAGTTAATCCTGCCACAGATCTTAAAAATGGATCTGTAAAATGGAGGTAATTAACTAAACAAAAAGTTGCCGGCTTGCAGATAAAACTTGAAACAGTGACGCACTGAAATGAAAAGACTGTGTATTTCACATATAGTCTTAGGATTATAAGGTCTATAGAGGCTCCTCTTTTTAAGCACAGCATCTGTAATTTGAGTATCTGATGAGAAGTGTGCAGTGGAATGGAGCTTTGGCCCTGTTAGCACCATAGCAAGCTGTAACCTAGGCATGCATATTTCATATACTGAGTAGATCAGAAAAGTAATTGGACTTTTTTACTGACTCTCTGACCTCCCACATTGTGACAGACTCTGTCCCCCATTTCTTACCCAACAAACAGAGCTTCAGTACTGCTCAGGGGTCTTAGAGGTAATTCTGATTAGTCTCAGTTGGTCTGGTGAGCCGACTTCTCTTGCCAGTGATTGGTTTAGGGGAGGGCAAAGTAAGGGGAGCCCTGCTGGAGGACTTCTGCGAATGGTTTTCACACCTTTACTAGAACATCCTGTTCTTCCACTGCACATCGTTATAACTCACTGTGAAGTCGGGACAATAGCAGACTTCCATGATCAGGAGGAAGGGCAAGGTCAAAGCTAAAATCCTGACAATGGCCAAGTGTACAAGTAGGAAGGTCACTTAGGTGAGAGGTGAGAGACAAGGGTGAGAGACAAGGGTGTCTTGGCCAGGGTGGTTCATGGAGGCGGGGAGAAACTGCTAGATTTTGGATATATTTTGAAGGCAGTGCCCAGAGGATTTAGAGGCTTGAATGGGGAGTGTGAGAGAAAAAGAGGAGTCAAGGAAGACTCAAAGATGTTTAATCTGAGCACCTGGGAGGATGGGGTTGCCATTCGCTGAGACAGGAGTAACAGCTTTCAAGGGGAGCAGGAGGTCAGTTTCAGAGGGTGAGTTTGAGATGCCACATCCCAGTGGAGATGTGGCATGGGTACTGAGACATGAAGGGAGTATGGGAGGGAGGTCCAGGCTGGAGGGACGAATGTGAGCTGCCAGCGTTCAGAGAGTATTAAAGACGTGACACTAAATGGAATCACTATCAGAGTGAGAAAAGAGAAGAGGCCCAAGGGCGGAGCCCCAGGGCAGTACACAGAGTGAGAAGGAGCTGACACATGGATAAAATCCGTGACACAAATACAGGAGAAAAAGCACAAATGTAACAGGTCAATAATAACAACAGCTTACTCTAGGCCAGGCTCTGTGCTACGGTCTGTATGTATACATATTGTGCAACTTAATCCTCAGTTCAGTTCAGTTCAGTCACTCAGTCATATCCAACTCTTTGTGACTTCATGGACTGCAGCACGCGAGGCTTCCCCATCCATTACCAACTCCCGGAGTTTACTCAAACTCCTGTCCATTGAGTCGGTGATGCCATCCAACCATCTCATCCTCCTCCTGCCTTCAATCTTTCCCAGCATCAGGGTCTTTTCAAATGAGTCAGCTCTTCATATCAGGTGGCCAAAGTATTGGAGTTTCAGCCTCAACATCAGTCCTTCCAATGAATATTCAGGACTGATTTCCCTTAGGATGGACTGGCTGGATCTCCTTGCAGTTTAAGGGACTCTCAAGAGTATTCTCCAACACCACAGTTCAAAAGCATCAATTCTCTGGCACTCCAACTCTCACATCCATACATGACCACTGGAAAAACCAGAGCCTTGACTAGATGGACATTTGTTGGCAAAGTAATGTCTCTGCTTTTAATATGCTGTCTAGGTTGGTCGTAACTTTTCTTCCAAGGAGTAAGCGTCTTTTAATTTCATGGCTGCAGTCACCATCTGCAGTGATTTTGGAGCCCAAAAAAGTAAAGTCTGACACTGTTTCCACTGTTTCCTCATCTATTGCCATGAGTGATGGGACCAGATGCCATGATCTTAGTTTTCTGAATGTTGAGTATTAAGCCAACTTTTTCACTCTCCTCTTTCACTTTCATCAAGAGGCTCTTTAGTTCTTCTTCAATTTCTGCCATAAGGGTGGTGTCATCTGTATATCTGAGGTTATTGATATTTCTCCCAACAATCTTGACTCCAGCTTGTGCTTCTTCCAGTCCAGCGTTTCTCATGATGTACTCTGCATATAAGTTAAATAAGCAGGGTGACAATATACAGCCTTGACGTACTCCTTTTCCTATTTGGAACCAATCTGTTGTTCCATGTCCAGTTCTAACTGTTGCTTCCTGACCTGCATACAGATTTCTCAAGAGGCAGGTCAGGTGGTTTGGTATTCCTGTCTCTTTCAGAATTTCCCACAGTTTATTGTGATCCACACAGTCAAAGGCTTTGGCATAGTCAATAAAGCAGAAATAGATGTTTTTCTGGAACTCTCTTACTTTTTCCATGATCCATTGGATGTTGGCAATTTGATCTCTGGTTCTTCTGCCTTTTCTAAATCCAGCTTGAACACCTGAAAGTTCACGGTTCATGTATTGTTGAAGCCTGGCTTGGGGAGTTTTGAGCATTACTTTGCTAGCGTATGAGATGAGTGCAATTGTGTGGTAGTTTGAACATTCTTTGGCTTTGCCTTTCTTTGGGATTGGAATGAAAACTGACCTTTTCCAGTCCTGCGGCGACTGCTGAATTTTCCAAATTTGCTGGCATATTGAGTGCAGCACTTTCACAGCATCATCTTGTAGGATTTGAAATAGCTCAACTGGAATTTCATCACCTCCACTAGCTTTGTTCATAATGATGCTTCCTAAGGCCCACTTGACTACATTAGCCATTCAAATATATCAGTGAAACAATTCCTAGGCATCATTACACAAACAAAAATAAATAAAAATGAAAGTCTGTTTAGATGGGGCAGTGGGAAAACCAAAGCCCTGAAATGTCCTGAGAGGAGTCTGGCAGCGGGGTAACAAAAGCTCTCAAGTCAGCCCACCTTTTGACCTCATTTAAGGAGGCAAAGGCCTGGATAATTCCATGGACTGTATAGTCCAGGGGGTCACAAAGAGTCAGATGCGACTTTCACTTTCAAGGAGGAAAAATGTAACTCTTACAATCTCTTCCTTGTAGGTCTACTGATAAGCATAAAAATCTGGAAATGACTCGAGTCATTGCAAAACAGGCCATCAGACACATATGAAGGCATGCCCGTTGACCCATTAAAAATGACAAGTATGTGGACTGTGTTGATACAGGCAATGTGATTGATTTTGGTGAGGGATTGCTTCCTTTTGAGGAGAGAATTCCAGACAATTTGCTTAAATGAAGGAAAATTTATTTTGAGAATATGGAGGTATCTTGGAGCTCCCAAGAGCAATAAAATAGATGCAGATTTCTCTAAGGAATGGGACCCGGACCTAGAAAGTCATCAGGGCAAGACAATGCCCCTGAACAGTGACACCAATTCTCTCCTTCACCAAACTCAGCCAGGCTCCTCTGAGCCTTTTCTCTTCGGGTCCTCAAGCTTGGTCTGTAAAGACTTGAACAAGCACGAATGTGGTTTCTAACAGCTCAAGGTCACATCCTTCGAATGACCCTAGGCCCCACTAGAAGCGCCTACCTGAGAAAACTCCAGGCTGCCAAAGGAATTTATAGTTTGTTCCAGCAACACCTGAAGACAGGCCCCTTCTCCCAGTATCTATGGGAGGGAAGGAGGGAACCTCACCTTGATAAGTTAGTATTTAACTTTTTAAGTTTTAACTTTGACAAGTTTTCTGACAAAAGCCAGAAAAGGTTGCTGCTGCTACTGCTGCTAAGTTGCTTCAGTCGTGTCCGACTCTGTGCGACCCCAAAGATGGCAGCCCACCAGGCTGCCCCATCCCTAGGATTCTCCAGGCAAGAACACTGGAGTGGGTTGCCATTGCCTTCTCCAAAGAAAAGGTTAAATGGTACATATAATGCAGACATTTATCAAATCCCCTCTTTTTTTCCTGTCAAAATTCTTGTGCTCATAATTTAAAAAATACATTTCTGCACAGTTATATAGTGGTTTCCACCAATGTATAGAGGTAGAAAAATTCATCTATCATTGGGTTGTATATTAATAGGCAATAAGACTTAAAAAGTGGATTTAGAATAGACAGAAGAAATTAAAGAAGGCTGGGTGGGCCCTAATTTGAGGTCAGGAATTCTATATTTAGAAGGAATTTGTCCCTTATCATGTGTTGCCAATTTCTGGTTTCCACATGTGACTCCTACCCACACCCTTTGGCTGTGAAGCTTAGTGCTATTTTGTTAGAGGAGCCACATGAAGAATGGAGGCGCCTGGAAGGTGAGGCAGACTGCAGGCTGCTAAACAATGTATTTTCATGACTGTTTCCCTCTGCCTGGAACATGTATTCCTTCTTCTTGGTGAAATTCTTATGCATCATTCAAGGCCCTGATCAGATGATACTTCCTATAGGAGCCACCTCTGATAGGCTGCTGCTGCTACTGCTAAGTCACTTCAGTCGTGTCCAACTCTGTGTGACTCCATAGACAGCAGCCCACCAGGCTTCCCCGTCCCTGGGATTCTCCAGGCAAGAACACTGGAGTGGGTTGCCATTTCCTTCTCCAATGCATGAAAGTGAAAAGTGAAAGCGAAGCCGCTCAGTCATGTCCAACTCTTTGCGACCCCATGGAATGCAGCCCACCAGGCTCCTCCATCCGTGGGATCCTCCAGGCAAGAGTACTGGAGTGGGGTGCCATCGCCTTCTCCGTCTGATAGGCTAGGCAGAATTAATCCCTGCTCAGGGTTCCTATGGCATATTTGATCCTTCTTTTATGGCATTTTATATATTGTTTTTGTAATTTATGGTGTACACATCTGTCTTTTCCTCAAGGTCAGGGAATCTGTTTAATTATCTTGGGCTCTCTGGTAGTTGGTGCTCAGTAAATACTTGATGACTGACTGAATTCCCTGTGCATTGCTTCACTCATTTATCCATTGAAAAGTGAAAGTGAAAGTCACTCAGTCGTGTCTGACTCTTTGTGACCCCATGAACGATACAGTCCATGGAGTTCTCCAGGCCAGAATACCTTACAGGGCCCTTAATTGGCTGCTAGGAAAGAGACATCCAGACTTGTTCAGGCTGGTCTTTCCAGACCAGTCTAGCCTGTCCAGTTCAATGCAGCACGTCTCAACTGGAAGTAGAGAGAGGGAAAGAGAGGAGACTTTAAAACAAAGCAGGAGGCAGAGGATATTAGGCTATTGGTTGGAGAAAAAGATCAAACCCCTTCTCTTATATGACCTTCCTTCTCTAGACAATGATGTCATCCTTTCTGGCTTCCAGAGTAAAGGGCTGCTGGGCAATCAGATAGAAGAGCTGGAATAAGAATGAGGAGGATTTGTACATTTGTCTACTGGGGGTGGGGAGTGTCTGCATGAAAACATACATTTATTGGCTTCCTGTTGGTGCTGTCACAAGTTTCCCAAACTGGATGGTTTAATGTAACACGAAATGATTCTTTCATAGTCGTTGAAGTCAGATGTCCGACGTGATTTTTACAGGGTGAAAGATCCAGGTTTGCAGGGCTGTTTACTTCTGGAGGCTCCTGGGGAGAATTCATTGCCTTTCCAATTTCTACAGGCTGTCATCATTCCCTGCCCAGGGGTACCTTCAGCCCACTTCAATCCCTCTTCCAAGGACCTTTACATATAGGGTCCTCGCAGGGATCTCTTATAAAGATTATGTTGGGGCTATCTGGGTAATCCAAGGTCATTTCTCCAGCTCAAAATCCTTGACTTAATCAACCCTCAAAGTCCCTTTTCCCTTTTTTCATATCAGGTGACATTCACAGGTGCCAGGGATTAGGATATGGGCATCTCAGGGGGGGTCACTATTCAGTCTATTGTGCATGTGTGTTAAGTAACTTCAGTAGTGTCTGACTCTTTGCGACCATATGGACTGTAGCCCACCAGGCTCCTCTGTCCACAGGATTCTCCAGGCAAGAATACTGGTGTGGGTTGCCATGCCCTTCTCCAGGGTATCTTCCCGAGCCAGGGATCGAACCTGACTCTCCTGTGTCTCCTTAGGCTAAATGTGAAAGTCTTCACCATAACCCCAAAGCCCACTTATCGAAAAAGCTCTTACTTGAGATTTCTAGCCTCTTTAACAATTGCAGCAAATCAATGACACAACTGACTCATTGATCTTGTGTTTAATTTAACCTTGCTGGGAATTCAGCATTTCTGGGAAAAAAGTGATGACAAAGACCAGCCTATTGAAAACATAATAGCTTAAGAGCTAAGGGCCATTGCTGAAAAGAGAAATACATGCATTTAGGGGTCACACTTTATCAAGGACCCGGAAGAATAGAAAGAATATAATTTACAATGAGCTTCATAATACTACACAGAACAATAAATGTAATAATTCAGGAAATTGTAAAGCATCATGTCAATTTCAGAGATGTGATTTTCCCTATGTGGAATCACTTTATTTGTTTACATGTATGTTTCTTCCCACTGTACTCTCCCATCAGAATATCAATGCCACAGGAGCAAGAACCTCACGTGTCATATGCCCCTAGGGTCTTGAACAAACCTTAGAACATAGCAAACATCAATACGTATCATCATACATTTTTTTAAATATATACTACTAAATTTCCATTCCTTAAAAAAATAAGAGTTGAGGACCCAGAATTTGAGTTCCTCTGCATCAACAGAATTTGATTAATTAAATAATAGGAAATAATATCTAATATATGACATGAGTTAACATCATGAAGGAAAAGGATGCAATAAGTATTGGTCTATGGTACGATTATTCATAGACCATTTTCCCTGCAGAATTAAGGGGACATAGTTTGATGTGAGGTTATGAGTACAGAGCACTCTCCCACCAGCCTATGTACCTCCTCCATCTTAAACAGCAGCTCTGCCTTCGAGGAGGGGAAAGGTGAACTCCATCCCATGTCATTACTCTGTCTGCCACCTGCTCTCTTGTCTGGGAAGAAACTATCCCTGTGGATCTCATTTCATCACCACCGGCTCATTTGGACTGTGTTTCTGTTCTATTTCCTGTGGCTCAGTTTACACCTCCCAGTCCCTGTGATGGGATTCCCTGTTAAGGAAGATGGAGTTGTTGGGCCTCGTGGTTCCTCCTTGAATTAAAGCGTCTTAACTTCAACCATCTCTTCTAGAAACAGTTGTGTCCTTGGCTTCTGTAACCAGCTGGACTCCTGGTCTGTATGTAATCTCTGATACCACTCGTAGACACAATCACCAAGACTGGTGACCACACAGCTGCCCAAAGTATAATATCTTTTTAAAGGATGAGGGAGTTCTAAAAAATAATAAATAATATGAGTAAGGAACACCAGTTCAGTCCAGGACCCGGCCAGCTTTCTTTCCTGAGAATATGTGTATATGAACATAATTTAACATGCATGCTCCCCAATACCACACCTTCCCCCAGGGGTAGGGGAGTCTTGACAAGTTGCCCAGACCCCTGGCTTATCCAGGCATTCAACTCAAGCCTCTTTAAAAGGCAGTGGTCCACTCAGTGGTCCTGTCTGCCTTGGGAGCCATGAGCAGGCAACTGGTCTGGGTTCTGCCTCATCTTGTTCAGATCCACAATTGACGCTGCATTTTTGCCTCTGCCTGTTCCTACCAGGCCAGTCCAGTCCTGCCTGCTCTTCATCCTGGGATGCCTGCTGCACTCCAGCTTGGCATAGCTTTGAGGCTGTTGGCTCCAAACCAGGTCCTGTTCATCTTCCCCTCCCAAATCCACACAATAAAGAATCTGACAGCCTCCCATCCCAGACCATTCAGGGAATCATAACACACGGAATGCAGGAATGGCCATCACCAACTCTGATCTGGAAAAGTATGTGTCGAAAGAACATGGAGTCAGCCCAGCCTTGCATGATTCAAATCTTGGGTTACCACCTAGGAGCTTTGTGTTTCTGGACAAGGCATGCAATCTCGTAAAGCCTCAGTTTCCTCATTTGTACCTTAGAGATGATACAGTAAAAGATGGGTAGGCAAAAGAAATTAGTCTTATAAAATGCGAGGGCCCATTTTGAGAAGTTAATGAAATGACTCAGGTTCGGGTTCTGGGTACGAGTCTCAGCTGTGGTTTGGTGCCACCTGGACATTGTTTACTCTGGTTTAAATATTTATAGGACAAATGTGGATCCTGTGACTGGTCAAGTTTCCAGGACCGCAGCAATATTTCCAGGAATCTCCATGCTTCCTGGCATCCATTGTGTCTTTTGGATCCAAGGAAATCTGGCTGGAAGCATATTGAGGACGTGGGGACTCACGCTCTGCCTCCCCACCTCCCCAGAGAAGGTTGCAGCCCTCTCTACTCTGGTTGGTAAGAACTTTAGCTCATCCTATTTGAGAATATAGGCTGGGAGAAGGACAGGAATTAGGAGTCAACAATTATGTGATATCTGAGTTTGCTTTATCAAAGAGTTTTACTTTTAATGCCTATTCTACTAATGTTGTTGTAAGGATTAGGGTTAATATAGGACTGTGTCTTGGTGCTTTACGTGTAGTATTTGCTTATTAAATGGTGTATTCCACAAATGTTTATTAAGCACCTATTATGTCCTAGACACTATACTGGGTCCTAGGATATGGCAGTAAATAAGATACCTGTTGTCCCTGCCCTTATGAAGCATATAGTTTAGCAGAGATAACAGCTTGGAGCAGCTCAGAAGGTATGAAAATTAAGCTATCATCCTATTTTTCCTAAACAATCCTCTTTCCCTAAGCATTTTAAAACATTTAAGATCTTCTTTCTATATTTTGGAACAGACTATTCCATTCCCTTCTCTAAAGAAGGGATTTTTAACCAGGGTTGACTTGGCTGCCCAGCAGATACTTGGCAATGTCTGGAGACATTTTTTTTTTTTTTGTCACAATCTGGGGGTGTGGGGGAGCGTGCTCCTGGTATCTAATGCGTATAGGCCAGGGATGCTCTTAAATATCCCAAAAAGCATAAAACAGCCCCCAGCACAATCTCATCCAGGCCCAAATATCAAAATGCCAAGACTCAGAAACCATGGTCTAAAAGGGACTACTTTGTCTGCAATTTGTTATTTTTGGCTACAAAGGGAGAGAAACACATCATCCTTACAAGTCTTAGAAGCACTGTCCCTTGGCTCTATGCTCTAGGCCACTTGCCTGTGTCAGAGGCCTGAGAGGGGAGGAGACCCTTCCAAATTCTCCATCCGAAACACGTTTCTCTCCAGAAGTGCCCTCTCAGGGCAAAGAGAACTGACCTGGGAGTCTGCTGTGGAGTATCCAGCACTATACCTGCATTTGGTGAGCATATACTTGACTGAGTCTCTTAGAGAAGTAAATTTTCAAATGAAAGTCTCCTGGAAAAGACTGTCTTTTCTACCGTTTGAAAACCCTACCAAGACATGCAAAGAAGCGACATTATTTCAAGGCCACTGAACCCAACTTTTCAGTTCATTTGGTTTTCTTTCTTTATTTTAAAAGCATTTTAAAAGCTTATCTGGGCATGAAGTGAAGTGGCTCAGTCGTGTCCAACTCTTTGCAACCCCGTGGACTGTAGCCCACCAGGCTCCTCCATTCATGGGATTCTCCAGGCAAGAATACTGGAGTGGGTTGCGATTTCCTTCTCCAGGGGATCCTCCTGACCCAGGGATCGAACCTAGGTCTCCTGCATTGCAGGCAGATGCTTTAACCTCTGAGCCACCAGGAAAGCCCTCAAGACATTAATTATGTCTGGGCATAATTAATCCAATTTGGTCTTTAGGATGGTCTAGGCTTTCAGAGTGACTGGTTTTTGATCTGATGGCTCTCTCACATACGTTCAGCAGTAAAATTTTGGACAAAGCCAAGAATGAGCAAGAATGAGGCAAAATAAAATGAACCCAGAAGGAGATGGAGTCAGGGAGGGAGAGAGAAGAACCAAAGGAGGAGGGGTTCACAGGAGCGAACAAGCACACAAAGAAGGAAAACAACCAGTCTTAAATTTCCTGGCTTTAAGAGCCCTGGCTCCCCAACTCTGTTTATTTCTTTGCCTTCTATACTGCTTTCCAGAAGCCCAGCATTGGATCCTAGCCTACTTCTCTCTCCTCCAGCTTCTGGGTAGAGGTGGGAGCTCCTGTTTCATTCCGGGGTTCTGAAGCAGAATTCTGTGTTGAAGCAGATCTGAAGAGGATGTGTTCATGAAATTCAAAACTAATTTCTCAGGCTCATTCCCCCTTATCAGAGCGGATTGTCAGTAAATACATACTGTTGTTGTTGATGATGAAGTTTGAATATCCACTAGTCAGTACCAGACACAGGATGTATGACTCATGTCCCCACTCAGGGATGGGTCGAATGATGATTCTAACTGTGACGTGAGCACTTTGAATTCTGTATTTCACTTGCCATTGGCTGAATGAGCTACATGTCTTTTCTTAGAAATGAGGTTTGATTTTAAAAATGTGCAAACATCTGATCTGAAATGTGCAAAATATTTTTTTCCAGTGCACTGTTTCACTTGGAACTTGTTTCAAATGTTAGGTGTGCTGGTCCAGATTCTCGCATTTAACAGTTGGTCTGAGCCCATCCGCAGATATTATGCCTCTATCGTAAAATCATCCACAACAGAAAGTAACTTAACCGGAATCATTTGTCATACTGGTGCTTAACAGAATTTTGTGTTCTATTAAGCCTCATTCTTCATTTTTAAAATTTTTGTTACTGGCTGCTGCCATGTGTTCTATAGCACTGGCCTAATACCAAATAAGACTTTAAAAAAGCTCCCCTGAGACAGTATTTCATTGCTTGCCCTGATATATTGCCCTCAATAATAAAACTCTTTTTGACCTCAAACCTTGAGGAACTCAAAAGCCTCTTGATGAAAGTGAAAGAGGAGAGTGAAAAAGTTGGCTTAATACTCAACATTCAGAAAACGAAGATCATGGCATCTGGTCCCATCACTTCATGGGAAATAGATGGGTAAACAGTGGAAACAGTGTCTGACTTTTTTGGGGGCTCCAAAATCACTGCAGATGGTGATTGCAGCCATGAAATTAAAAGACGCTTACTCCTTGGAAGAAAAGTTATGACCAACCTAGATAGCATCTTGAAAAGCAGAGATATTACTTTGCCAACAAAGGTCCGTCTAGTCAAGGCTATGGTTTTTCCTGTGGTCATGTATGGATGTGAGAGTTGGACTGTGAAGAAAGCTGAGCGCCAAAGAATTGATGTTTTTGAACTGTCGTGTTGGAGAAGACTCTTGAGAGTCCCTTGGGCTGCAAGGAGATCCAACCAGTCCATCCTAAAGGAAATCAGTCCTGGGTGTTCTTTGGAAGTAATGATGCTAAAGCTGAAACTCCAGTACTTTGGCCACCTCATGCAAAGAGTTGACTCGTTGGAAAAGACTCTGATGCTGGGAGGGATTGGGGGCAGGAGGAGAAGGGGACAACAGAGGATGAGATGGCTGGATGGCATCACCGACTCGATGGAGTGAGTTTGAGTGAACGCCGGGAGATGGTAATGGACAGGGAGGCCTGGCGTGCTGTGATTCGTGGGGTCGCAAAGAGTCGGACACGACTGAGCGACTGAACTGAACTGAACTGGACTTAATGGTGTAAGCACACATCTTGACCAAAGTACTTTCATTCTCCTGAATTTCACTAACTTTGGTTTTCAGTTCAACTCTTAGGGATTCAGTTAACATATCTCCTGGCTTCCTTATGGCATGATATTTAATAAACACCCCACATACCTTGCACGACTTCCCTGATAGCTTATTTGGTAAAGAATCTGCCTGCAACGCAGGAGACCCCAGTTCTATTCCTGGGTCTGGAAGATCCGCTGAAGAAGAGATAGGCTACCCACTCCAGTATACTTGGGCTTCTCTTGTGGCTCAACTGGTAAAGAATCCACCTGCAATGCCAGAGACCTGAGTTAGACCCTTGGGTTGGGAAGATACCCTGGAGAAGGGAAAGGCTACCCACTCCAGTATTCTGGCCTAGAGAATTGCATGGACTGTATAGCCCATGAGGTTGCAAAGAATCAGACACAACTGAGTGACTTTCACTTTCCACATATCTTGAACCCAGCATGTAAGGGTTGGTTAGATGGAAGAACAAGAAGAGCTTTGCAAAATCAGTTATCAATGGAGCACACAGCTGACTGTCAGGCTGCATGGTTCGCTGAGGGCCTCCCCTTGTTCTCTGTCTCCCATCTGGACAGAGGGAGTTCTCACCAGGCCAATCTGCCTCCAGTTCTCAATAGAGTCGTTGTGCCTGAGACTGAAGCAGTCTCGTCCCTGCCATGGTCTCCAGTGGGCCAGCCCAGAGGATCCCCAGTCACCCTGGCAGTCAGCTCCTCAGTCACTTCAGTCTGCTCTGTTAACAATGTGTGTCTTCCGGCCTGGAGGTCAGACTTCTTACATGGAAGCCCCAGCTGGTGAGAGGAGCTGGAATGATGAGGCCTGAAAATTCTTCACTCTTTGTTCTTCTGATGGGTGACAGGATAATTAGTCCAAATGAGAGGCTGCCTCTCCCAGACTATATTTAGTCTAATTGCAGAGCTTTCTTTCCCCTAAAGGAGACTGGGACTCCTCCCTAGGAGACGGCAGTATCAGAAGGGGAATGATATCGAGCAGGCCGCCACTGCCAAGGCAGGCCGTTCTCTCCTCTTTACAGAAGCAGGGCACTGGTGCAGCTGGTGTCCAGGAAACAGGGTTCCTCCCCCAGCTCTGCCACACAGACTCTGCTGACTGAGGACCTTTATTCCCTTTGATTCTCAGATTTTTGTATGTTAAATAAACATGGTAACCTCTTTCTCACAGGACAGTGATGAAGATGAAATGGGATAAATCTTGTTAGCACTTTATGAATTATAGATGTGTGAAACAGATGGAGGAACTGCCATAAATAAGAGAAGCACCCAAATTTCCCCCGTTATAGAGGGCCAGAGCCGCTTAACTCTGACCTGTGAGGTTCTGTCACTCTTATGGAGTATGTCATCATGTTCTTTCTCCTCCATCTCTCTGACCACTGTTTCTCTCAGTCCTCAAGCACATGGTTAATGCTCAATAGGTATTTGATCGCAAATATTACTATTTTCAATATAATGTTAAAATAAAGAAAAATTGATTCAATAAAGAAAAAGATACACTGAATATCTAATTGTCTAAAATATGTATTTGCAAATAATTGGGGAGAAGTGATGTTTAAAGAGCATTTTAAAAATTCCCAACAAGTATACTTAAAAGAGTATATCCTATTGATCTGCCTTTACTTATCCCTTCAACTTTTAAAATTTAGGATAGTTTGACATCAATTTTTTAATATAATTTGAAATTAAAGTATTTAACTCTTCCCTTTTTTCTGATAAGACTTTAAAAAAAACTTCTTTGCCCTTATTTTATTTCTCTCACAAGTGTAAAAGAAATTTTAAAAATTGCAAATTAAGATTTCTACCTAATTCAACATAGATATACTGAACTCCTACCATGCACAAAGAAGTTATAGCTCAGCTTTCTGCTTCAAGCTAGCCTTTTTTTTTTTTTTTAAGTTCATTACATCAAACTAAACGGAGAAGGCAATGGCATCCCACTCCAGTACTCTTGCCTGGAAAATCCCATGGACGGAGGAGCCTGGTGGGCTGCAGTCCATGGGGTCACTAAGAGTCGGATACGACTGAGTGACTTCACTTTCACTTTTCACTTTCCTGCACTGGAGAAGGAAATGGCAACCCACTCCAGTGTTCTTGCCTGGAGAATCCCAGGGACGGGGGAGCCTGGTGGGTTGACGTCTGTGGGGTCACACAGAGTCGGACACGACTGAAGCGACTTAGCAGCAGCAGCAGCAGCACATCAAACTAAAAAGCTTCTGCACAGCAAAGGAAATCATCAACAAAATTAAAAGGCAACTTACTAAGTAGTTGAAAATATTTGTAAATCTTATATCTGATAAGGGGTTAATATCTAAAATATGTAAAAAATTCATACAACTTAATAGCAAGAAAACAATCAGGGTAATTAAAAACTGGGCAGAAGTTCTGAATAGACATTTTTCCAAAGAAGACATACAGATGGGCAAAAGGTGCAGGAAAAGATGCTCAGCATCACTCAGCCTCAGGGAGCTGCAAGTCAAAACGTGAGATATCACCTCACACCTGTTAGAAGAGCTGTTATCAGAAAGGCAAGAGATAACAAATGATGGTGAGGCATGCACTGCTGGCAGGAGTGTAAACTGGTGCAGCCGCTGCAGAAAACAGTATGGAAGTTCCTCAAAAATTAAAAAAATAGACCAACATATGATCTAGCGATTCCAATTCTTGTTATTCATCCAAAGAAAACAAAAACACTAGCTTGAACACATGCACCCCAAAGATCACTTCAGCATCATTTATAATAGCCAACACGTGGAAGCACCTCAGTGTCCATCGATGGATGAATGGTTAAAGTTAAGTTTTATAAAAGACATGCAGAAATCTTAAATGCATATTACTGAAAGAAGGCAATCTGAAAAGTTTATGTACAGTATGATTTCAATACATGACATTCTAGAAAAGGCAAAATAATGGAGTCAATGAAAAGATTAGGGTTTGCCAGGTGTTGAGGGTAGGGAAAGGGATGAATAGGTGGAGCACACAGGATTTTTAGGGCAGTGAAATCACTTTGTACCTCATTTTAATGGTGGATAAATGTCATTATCCATTTGTCAAAACCCATAGAAGGTACAACACTAATGTAAACTATGAACTTTGAGTGATGATGATGTGCCAGTGGATTTTAACAAATACACAGCTCTGGTGTGGGAGGTTGGTAGTCAGGAAGTTTGTGGGAGTATGTTAATGCTCCATACCTTCCCTTCAATTTTGCTGTAACCTCTGAAAGTGCTCTAAAAAAAGTTTATTAAAAATTCACAAATCAAAAGCTGAAAGAATTACAAAGAGAGAGGAATCTACCACTGTAGTTGAAAATTTCCATATTCCTTTCTCAATAACTGATATAGAGCAAGTAGACAGAAAAATCAATAAAAATATGGACAAATTTATCAACCACATTGACTTAACTGACATTTATGGTACATAATGCAGCAGACCACACACTTTTCTTTTCAAACATACTCAATGTTATGAGCCATAAAACAAGTCAATAGATTTAGAAGAATTCAAGTCACACAAAATGTGTTCTCTGCTCTGCTCCATGTTATATGGCAGCCTGGGTGGGAGGGGAATTTGGAGGAGAATGGATACATGGACATGCAGGGCTGAATCCTTTTGCTGTCCCCCTGAAACTATCACAACATTGTTAATCAGCTATAGACTCTAATATAAAATAAAAAGCTTTTAAAAACTAAGTTCTCTGGCTATAATGAAATTAAAATAGAAATCTGTAAGAGATTGATATCTGAAAATTCTTCAAATACTTTGAAACTAGGTAACACATCTCTAAATTACCATGGGTCAAAGAAGATATCAAAATCAAAGTTAGAATGTATCTTGAACTGCAGAGAAATGAAGCAACAGCATATGGAAATTGTTGGCATGCTACTGAAGGAGTAATTAGGGGGAAATTTATAAGTACTAAACATTATAAAAAATTAAATTATTAAATTAATGACATCTCTTGTTAAATTAATGACATCAGCTTCTAGATTAAGACATTAGACAAAAAAGAACAAATTAAGCCTAAAATAAGCAAAAGAAATGAAACCTAATAATAAGTATTAGAGCAGGAATCAATGAAAAAACTCAGAAAAACCGATAGAGAAAATCAATGAATACAAAGTTGGTTTAATATTCTGAAGCCAATCAACATAATTCATAATATTAATAAAATGAAAAAGAAAACCCGTATCAAATCAATGGATGCAGAAAACGCACTTGACAAAATCCAATTTCCACTCCTGATTAAAAAGAAAAAACAAAACCCAATTCTCAGCAGGTACAGAAGGGAACATCCTCAGCCTGATGAAGGGCATCTAGGAAAAACTTTTAGCTACCATCAAACTTAATACTCTGTGTGTGCGTGTGCTCAGTTGTGTCTGACTCTTTGTGATCCCATGGACTGCAGCACACCAGACTTCCCTGTCCTTCACTACCTCCTAGAGTTTGCTCAAACTCATGTCCATTGAGTTGGTGATGCCATCCAAGCATCTCATCCTCTGTTGTCCCCTTCTCTTCCTGCCCTCCATCTTCCAGCATCAGGGGCTTTTTTAATGAGTCGGCTCTTCGCATCACATAACCAAAGTACTGGAGCTTTGGCTTCAGCTTCAGTCCTTCCAGTGAGTATTCAGGGCTGATTTTCTTTAGGATTGACTGGTTTGATCTCCTGGCTGTCCAAGGGACTCTCAAGAGTCTTCTCTATCACCACAGTTTGAAAGCATCAATTATTTGGTGCTCAGCCTTCTTTATGGTCCAACTCTCACATCTGTACATGACTACCAGAAAAACCATAGCTTTGACTAGATGGACCTTTGTTGGCAAAGTGATGTCTTTGCTTTTTAATATGCTGTCTAGGTTTGTCATAGCTTTTCTTCCAAGGAGCAAGTGTCTTTTAATTTCATGGCTGCAGTCACCATCTGGAGTGATTTTGGAGCCCAAGAAAATAAAGTCTGCCACTATTTCCATTGTTTCCCCATCTATTTTCCGGGAGGTGATGGGACTGGATGCCACATGATCTTAGTTTTTTGAATGTTGAGTTTTAAGCCAATTTTTCACTCTCCTTTTTCACCTTCATCAAGAGGCTCTTTATTTCCTCTTCACTTTCTCCCATTAGGGTGGTGTCATCTGCCTGTCTGAGGTTATTGGTATTTCTCCCAGCAATCTTGATTCCACTTGTAACTTATCCAGCCTGGCATTTCACATGATGTACTCTCGCATAAGAGTTAAATAGCAGGGTTCCCGGTTGTACTTGGTTCTATTCTCAGCTTAGGTCCGAGGATACTTTTCTGAGCTGTTGCACAGGGTGGTCTCCAAAAGTTTTGCTTCCTCAAAGATACATGGCTTCTTCTAAGATCATCACTAGTTTCTCTAGTGCTATAGAGTTTTTCTTAACTCCATGGGTGGAACTTACGCTATTTCCTTAAAATCTTTCAAATTAATCTTCTCTTTGCTCAGATAAGAAAATGTCACACGTTTAATTTCTCTTTCAGTTTTCTTTTGCTTTTGTTTCCATTGTGGTAAAATAAACATAAAATATACCATTTTAACCATTTTCAAGAGTACAGTTTCAAGTGTACCGTTGGTATTGAGTACATTCACACCATTACGCAACTATTGCTACCATTCATCTCTAGAACTTTAAACACTAACTCCTCATCCCCCTCTAACCTTACTCCCTGGCAACCACAATTCTACTTTGTAGGAGTTTTGACTATTCTATTCCACCTCATATAAATGGAATCCCACAGTATTTGTCCTTTTATGTCTGGCTTATTTAACTTAGCATAATGTCCTCAAGGCTCATCCATGTTGTAGTATGTGTCAGGATTTCATTCCTTTTTTAAGACTGAATAATATCCCATCATATGTATATGCTACATTAGATATTCATTCATTTGAGTCATTCCAACTTTTAGCTACTGTGAATAATGTTGCTTTGAACATTAGTTTACAAATACCTGTTTCTGCCTTTATTTCTTTTTGGTGTACATTCAGAAATTGCTGGACCATTGGGTACTTCCATTTATTTTTTTGAGAAAAATTTTTTTCCATAGTTGGTTTACCTATTTATATTTCCACCACCAATGCACAAGGATTCAATTTTTCTATATTCTTGCCAACAGTTTTACTTTTTGACAGTACATATATCCTTGTACGTGTGAAGTTGTATCTCATTGTAGTTTTGATTTGTATTTCCTTAGTGATTAGTGAGGTTGAGCACATTTTCATTTGCTTCTTGGCTACGTGTACATTTTTTGGAGACCTGTTGTACAGAAGACAGGGATCAAGACCATCCCCATGGAAAAGAAATGCAAAAAAGCAAAATGGCTGTCTGGGGAGGCCTTACAAATAGCTGTGACAAGAAGAGAAGCAAAAAGCAAAGGAGAAAAGGAAAGATATAAACATCTGAATGCAGAGTTTCAAGGAATAGCAAGGAGAGATAAGAAAGCCTTCCTCAGCGATCAATGTAAAGAAATAGAGGAAAACAACAGAATGGGAAAGACTAGAGATCTCTTCAAGAAAATCAGAGATACCAAGGGAACATTTCATGCAAAGATGGGCTCGATAAAGGACAAAAATGGTATGGGCCTAACAGAAGCAGAAGATATTAAGAAGAGATGGCAAGAATACACAGAAGAACTGTACAAAAAAGATCTTCACGACCAAGATAATTACGATGGTGTGATCACTCACCTAGGGCCAGACATCCTGGAATGTGAAGTCAAGTGGGCCTTAGAAAGCATCACTATGAACAAAGCTAGTGGAGATGATGGAATTCAGTTGAGCTATTTCAAATCCTGAAAGATGATGCTGTGAAAGTGCTGCACTCAATATGCCAGCAAATTTGGAAAACTCAGCAGTGGCCACAGGACTGTAAAGGTCAGTTTTCATTCCAATCCCAAAGGCAATGCCAAAGAATGCTCAAACTACCACACAATTGCACTCATCTCACACACTAGTCAAGTAATGCTCAAAACTCTCCAAGCCAGGCTTAAGCAATATGTGAACCGTGAACTTTCAGGTGTTCAAGCTGGTTTTAGAAAAGGCAGAGGAACCGGAGATCAAATTGCCAACATCCACTGGATCATGGAAAAAGCAAGAGAGTTCCAGAAAAACATCTATTTCTGCTTTATTGACTATGCCAAAGCCTTTTGGACCACAATAAACTGGAAAATTCTTCAAGAGATGGGAATACCAGACCACCTGACCTGCCTCTTGAGAAACCTGTATGCAGGTCAGGAAGCAACAGTTAGGACTGGACATGGAACAACAGACTGGTTCCAAATAGGAAAAGGAGTACGCCAAGGCTGTATATTGCCACCCTGTTTATTTAAGTTATATGCAGAGTACATCATGAGAAACGCTGGGCTGGATGAAGCACAAGCTGGAGTCAAGACTGTTGGGAGAAATATCAATAACCTCAGATATGCAGATGACACCATCCTTATGGCAGAAAGTGAAGAGGAACTCAAAAGCCTCTTGATGAAAGTGAAAGAGGAGAGTGAAAATGTTGGCTTAAAGCTCAACATTCAGAAAACGAAGATCATGGCATCTGGTCCCATCACTTCATGGCAAATAGATGGGGAAACAGTGGAAACAGTGTCAGACTTTATTTTTTGGGTCTCCAAAATCACTGCTGATGGTAATTGCAGCCATGAAATTAAAAGACACTTACTCCTTGGAAGGAAAGTTATGACCAACCTAGATAGCCTATTCAAAAGCAGAGACGTTACTTTGCCAACAAAGGTCTGTCTAGTCAAGGCTATGGTTTTTCCAGTGGTCATGTATGGATGTGAGAGTTGGACTGTGAAGAAAGCTGAGCGCCGAAGAATTGATGCTTTTGCACTGTAGTGTTGGAGAAGACTCTTGAGAGTCCCTTGGACTGCAAGGAGATCCAACCAGTCCATCCTAAAGGAGATCAGCCTTGGGGGTTCATTGGAAGGACTGATGCTAAAGCTGAAACTCCAATACTTTGGCCACCTCATGCAAAGAGTTGACTCATTGGAAAAGACCCTGATGCTGGGAGGGATTGGGGGCAGGAGGAGAAGGGACGACAGAGGATGAGATGGCTGGATGGTATCACCGACTCAATGGACGTGAGTTTGAGTGAACTCCAGGAGTTGGTGACGGATAGGGAGCCCTGGCGTGCTACGATTCATGGGGTCGCAGTAGGACACAACTGAGCGACTGAACTGAACTGATACAAGTCCTTTACTCGAGTCCTTTATTCAAGTACTTTTTAAATTGATTATGTTTTGGAATTTCTTATATACTCTGAATATTGACTTAATATGATTTGTTAATATTTTCTCCCATTCTGTGGGCTGTCTTCTCACTGTTGATAATGCCCTTTGATTCACGTTTTTAATTTTTAATGAAACCCAATTTATCTTTTTTCACCTGTGCTTTTGGCATCCTATCCAAGAAATCATTGTCAAATCCAATTATGATTTTTCTTGTTTTTTTTTTTTTTGAAGTTTTAGCTATGTTTAGGTCTTTCATTCATTTAAGTTTTTATGTATAATGTAGAGGAAAGGTCCGATTTTATTTTCTTGCACATGGATATCAAATTTCCCAACATTTACTGAAAGATTGCCCTTTCTCATTGATTTGTCTTGGCACCATTATAAAAAATTACTTGACCACATATTTGAAGGTTCATTTCTGGGCTCTCTATTCCATTTGTTCCCATTTCTGTCATTATGCCAATACCACTGTATCTTTGTAATATGGGTTTCCTTTTAATTTTTGAAATACATTCACTCTTTATGGCTCATGTTGAGTTCTCTGCCTGGCACTCTCTGTAGTACCCAAATTTAGCTAGGACCCAGGAACAACTGTGCAGTCAGGTAGAGGGGAAGGGGAAACAAACAGCTGAGTCATTCAGTATGGTGTCTGGTTTCTTTGGAAAAGAAAAGGCACAGTCACTAGAGTAAAACTGTATGCCTTTATTCAACATAAAATGAGTCATTAAGATAAAATACAGTTTGCCCATGTGCAGAAACAATACTATACATTCAATCCTGAAGGTAGTTTTATACGACCAATAAGAGGAACAGTCTAAAAGTAGGAAGAATAAAGATAAGAGTGAGGAGGAACTAAAAGGCAGGGCTTTATCTGTCAAGGTGCTAAGGCCTATGCGTACAAAAATTTTAAAGTAAGACCAGCTAAGGTCATTTCTTCTATTCTGATTTCTCTTGGTGCTGGTGAAAGTCTTAGGGTATGATGCAATGAGTCACAGAATTAATATGGGTTTAAAAAAAATAGGTCATAGCACTTATGGTTAAGTTTTTAATTTCTAGAGTTTCATTTATCATGTACTCTAGATCTTTCATGGGTTCTAAAAATTTCATAACAAACTTTCTAATAACAAACTTGCTCTTCAATAAGTTTATTATCAGAGTAAAGCTGTCAGGTCCTTTTCAGCACAGATTCTGTCTCTGTATACAACGAACAGGAAACCAATTTTGAGACTCTTAAGTTTCATTAATTTAAAGCTTGTTCAGAATGGTTACATATGGGTTCAGCTGGGTTCCTTTCAAACCACTGTCTGAAAACTTAAAATGAAAACAATGGCTGACATGGAGTTCAAGTCCAACTCCAGTGTTTCTAAGCTCTGAAAACATTAGACACTGGTTTTTTTAAAAGAATTGACCCAAGAAATATAAGATTTTACATACCACACTTTCCATAGGAAGGACATAGACTGTGTGTATAGTAATAGTTCTAAAGTATCTTCAGGTATTTTAATAGCATTTAGTGCATTGCTTTCTTATTGGGTTAATCTGAATATTAAATATTTACAAAGAGGATCCAAGTGCTCTAATTGGTTTAATATAGAATTTGTCTGATCCAATGTCTGCATCACTTAGCCACAGGTGCACAACCTTAAATGCTGAGCAGTGGCAAAAGCTGTCACTAGATAATATGGTTCAATAGAAAACCATCACTTAGCCCACAAAATGCCTCACATCAAATTCCATGTTCCACTCATGGCAATTCAGTACATTATTAGGAATCCAAAACCTTAAAAAAGTTTCAGTAAAAGGATAAAAATAATTTTAAGTTTTATTAAGTCCAATCTTGGGTTTATCTTTCTTCTTCCCTAGGCACTCACTAAGCTTTGCAGCCAAGATGAAAATCAGGATTTTCCCTTCAGTTTCTTTTGAGCTTGAAGAACCAGGAAAGCTCAATTTGCAGTTATTCTTCATGAGTGCCGGTTATCTAGTCACAGCCCACCTCAACAGCTCATCAGCTCTCTCTTCCAAGTTTAGTCTGTGACAAGGAAATCTTGGTAGGCATGCCCTTTTTAGGTTAAGACTGAGAGATACACAGTGGTACAGAGATTCCTTAGCTTATACAGTCCTTATAAAAGGAACCCAATCTTCTGTTTAAGGTCATGAAGTATAAGGAAAATACAGGGTATCTAACCTCTTACTTCCTGGAGAGACTTGAGACTGTATTACATGGTGGATACACCTAATACCTTTTTGACTGAAAGGTGAACATGGATATTTTGGAATACAGAAATTCAAGCTTCAAACCCATAATCCAGGTAAACAAAGTTTAAAGATAAGCACTGAGAAAATAAATTTATCCTTTTAACATCTTTCTACTGGAAAGTCATAAAGAATTAGGATTTAGGCCACTTTATAAGGGCAAGTGTCCTGCTGAAGCCTCTTTTAATTCAAGTTCTGTGTAGAAAGGGGGTGGAAAAAGTCAATTCTACAATACTAGAATGAAAAGAACATTAATTTTATCCATAATGGAGGGGGAAAGGGGATGAAAATATCTTAAGTTTTAAATGAATACACTTCCTTCTCACCAGTCTACAAGATGGAAATCAAACTCTTTTATTTCCTTTAGCTTATTTTGACAGGAAAGCTGATTTACCAAACTGTTAGTTGAGTAAGTTGAAAATAAGAAGTATCTTTACTGACATACTGAACAGAATGACTTTCTCAATCTTGGTATTACCAAGAGATTTCTTGAAATTTCTATTAATCTCTAGATCTTCAAATGATAGTTGTCAAAGGAGGTAAATTTTATCAACCTGGCTCACTTACACACTGAATTCTCATGTAGGGGCAATGCCCCTTTTCTTTCTTCCTGTTTTGCCACTGTGCTTTGCTCAGTGCCTCAAAGACCTCTATTTCATAGTTCATTTACTCTTATTAAATTTCATATATTACTCCTTGAGCTCTGAACTAGACACATGCTATATGGTTACTCCTTTAGGAAAGCCTTTTACATGACTGCTTTTACCTTTGCTTAACTAGAACTTTAGCACAGTGCTTCGCACACAGGTGTTCAGAAGATACTCGAACATCATGATTTATGTACACAAACAACTAGAAAACTGTGAAATTTGACTTGTGGAGACCACTCTTGGTTAACTAGTGGTAAAAAGCAATGAACACAGGTTTCTAAGACTCTGTGATGTAAATAAAGGAAAGCTGGGGATCCAATTTGAAGCTGTGTTCTGGTGTACTGCTTTCTCAGTCAACTGCAGTCCTGTGATGTAAATAAAGGAAAGCTGGGGATCCAATTTGAAGCTGTGTTCTGGTGTATTGCTTTCTCAGTCAACTGCAGTCCTTGAGGTCCTATGTCACTACCTGAATATGAATTTTACTTCCCGTGAGGTAGGTAGGAATAACACTAACTATGCATTAGAAATTGGGGGGGGGGGGGCATGGCAATTTTTATAAATGGTTATCATGAATTGGTTCACACACTTGGAAATATTTCACCTTCATTCTTATCTACCAAATATGGGAATTATGAGGCAGCACATGTTCCCTGAGAATTTTTTCCTTTAGAAATAGTGTTTTTTCAGCATAAGATTTAGTGCTGTTCTCTTAGGCATCTATTTCAACATGTTTGGGCAACCCTATGTATGAGTTTCCAATTTTTTTTAAAATAATAAGGCTATTAGGAGAACATTCTCAGGACTTCCCTGGTGATCCAGTGGTTAAGACTCTGCACCCTGAATGCAGGGAGCATGCGCTTTATTCCTGGTCGGGAAGGTAAGTATGCCCAAAGCGGCATACTCCTTTAAGTATTTTATGTATCTTAATTTCCAAAAATTGCAATTTTTCACCACAGCATTTATGGGGAGAACTAGTAAACTACAATTAAGTGTTTCATAGGTCATTAAGATATATTCTTCAAACTCTGACCTTACTTCCTTTCAGGTCACCAATAAAGCTATATATTATTCATTTTTAAAGAATGGGCTATATATCTTTATTTCCAACGACTGACTAGGTATCCTCCTGCTCCTCAGTCATATCCTAGAACTTAGTATTTACAATCTCAAAATGACTTCTGGAGAGCAGGACTCCAGGTTATCTCTAGGTATGTGGTTAACCTCCCCTCTAATATTTGGCTCAGTCCTCATTTCCATAAACATATTTCTTGGCATTAGGAAGAGCAACATTCAAGTTTTCTTAGCCCTTCTATCTCCAGATCAATTGGAAAAGACATGAAACTGGCTATGAAATTCACTTCTCAAAGAAGGAAAACAGAATGATTTCTATTATCTTCACAAGATTATTTCTTCATGTAAACCCTATGGCTTGAAGGTGGTAGCAGAGAATGTTAATGAATTATTACCACTGTGGAAAAACAAAAACCTACTTCCCCCTTTACAGGTCTTTTCTTACCATTCTTTGTCTTAGAAGCATACTACATAAAAAAGAATGCACTGTGTTTCGACTTTCCCAGCAGTAGGTGGTTAGGAGAGAAAACAAATTCAAGGGTGAGAGCACAGAGACAGACAGACTGGGAGGACTTAACGTTTAGTAATTCACTAGAGTTCTGAAAGAAACACACTACCCTGATTTATCACAAATTTCTCACTTGACTCTCTTCTGTGCAGTCTGTTGGTAATCTTCCAATAGTAGTATAAGGCAACACCTGAGGGCCCTCACCCACACCACGTTCACATGGATGTCAGACCTCAAGATGCATCAAAAACTCCACGGGTGTTCATTTTCACTTTAATTATCTTTTACTTAATAATAAAATGAAAAATAAGAATATATGAATACATACAATCTATATACATATATTTATTGCAAATACTTAAAATTCTCATGTAAAATGATTTTTCTATACTTGTGAAAAAATATGTTTTTAAATGGTGTTGACACCAACTTCTCTGTACATACCCTCAATTCCAATGTTAACAATTCCTTTAAAAAGGCAAGACACAAAAGTTTAGCATTTACCAAACCAGTCTCTACAAACCTTTAAGCCAGAAGGAAAAAAAATAGCTTGTGGTAAATAAGTCAATTTTCTTTTAAAATAAAAAATAAACTCCAAAACTTCCCCTTATTGCATTTTTTTTGGGGGGAAATAATCTGAGTATCTTTGAGTAACTTTCTTCGAAATAATTTGTGCCTTAACAGTGAGGTCCTACATTAAACATACCTTATATGAGAAATTCAAAGTCTTCCACTGTCACTTTTTACATAGATATTAAAATATATATTACTTAAAATATATTACTGGAAAGCTATTTTTTAAAATTGATCTTTAATAGTTGTATCAAATGTAAAGCATTAAAAAAAATAAAGTAACCAAGAATCTATGAAGCTCTTCAACTTTAGGAACTGTTTTACCTATTGTTCTCGAAATTTCAATAGGTTACGTAGGTATTGAAACACGGTAGGAAAGATCCCTGCTTATTACCATATTTCTCAGAGTCTCTTTGGACTATTCTACGAATTGAGCTGAAAGCTACCCTTGGCCAAGTTTTTTTTTTTTTTACTTAGCATATTGTTGTAATGAAATAGGGAGACTTCTCTCCTTGCTGTGAATTGAAATCCCTAGGTCGCAGAGAAAACCCTAGTACTGCTTACTGACAGAGCTCTAAACAGTGATGTCATGACCAGAGAAGACCCCCTCATTTTAACAAATAATTTCACCCAAGAGGCCTTCAGGACTCTTAGGTGAAGAAAGGCAGTAAGAAATCAGGATGGTAAACTACCCGATTATGAATGAGTTTATGCCTTCACCCGGAAGGCAGTAAGGTCTTCTTCTGTTTAAATTTGTGATATCTACACTGTGTGCCTTCCCAGCCCATATAAGTATGCTTCCCCGCCGCAAGAAAAATGTCCTGTCTGCCAGGTCCAATATTTAAAAAATGTTACATGGGGTACTACAGACAGCTTCAGTATCTTCAACATGGGTTATTATGTAGGGCAAACAACTTCAGGTTATTTGGCTTTTTGTTTAATAGGAGGAAGAATTTTAATAAAAAAATCTTTAAGATTCAGGGAGCCTTCTCTACTAGACAACTTAAGAATATTCGTCAGTGAGAATGAGATGATAGATACATCATTAATGCCATCTCCCCAAGGTGACCCACCAAAGTGGAAGGTTATCTGAAGGCAGAGAAGATACCCTGGAGGCATCAGCATCAGGCAGCATGCCTGACTAGTCTCTGGAAATAGTGCAACTTAATACCATAAAAATAAGCTGAGCAGCTTATTAGACACATTCCAGACTGAACTGAAAGGTAAAGTAACTGAAAACCTAAGATTAAAAACTGCTTGAAAGGTACTGGGATATGATATTCTAGTAATTTAAAGATTTTCTTGTTCCTACTGCTTCGTTTTTGAAACAGCCAGATTCTACTTTTTGTTCTTTCAGCTCAGTCAGCATTGTAAGATGACCTTCTACCTGACACCACTGTTTTGAAACAAACTGATAAACAGACTGCATTCAATTTTGTACCAATCTAACAGAATCTATTTTCTCATTTAGCCAAGATTGAGGCAGTACACTTAGCTGATGATTACTATTTTATTAGCTGGGGATTATTTGTAAAGAGAATCTGGTGAACGGTACTGCTTAGGGCCTCTCTTCAAGGGCCTGGGTCAAGATGAATAGGCACGATATGGTTTGCTCTCTAAATGGACCTGAAAATCCCTGATGCCTTTCCTCCTTTCCTGGTTAGTCTGTCCATCCTTTGATGAAGAGAACCATGGAGGAGAGACTATGGTAGGAAAGGCGTGAAGAAAAAAAATCCAAATTGATTGTTACAAGTTCACCGTAGGGTCAGTTCTCAAACAGTCAACCACTGCAGGCAGGCAGGCTATCCCTCAGTCCTGCCACTAAAGTGGGTAGTGAGAAAGCTGGGAATAGAGAGTTTTAACTATCATCAGGTCTTTTAAACACCCCTTGGGATTACCCAGGGCACTGACAATTTGAGAACAGAACCATGGTTTTTGATTTCTACTGGTTACTGGCTGGAGAACTTGCTCCTTATCCCTGGATCCTTGCAGATTTCTTATCTGTTAGCTATGTGTGTGCTGGAATAAAAAGGGAAGTTAGAAGAACATTAAATTGTCTTGGCTGAAATAGAACACAGATACTAATCTTCTATTTGCTTTGAACCATAAAAAACTCAGAAACAAACAAACAAAAAACAGAAGTAAATAGTTTCTTGTGGGGTTTTAAAGTACTGAGTGTATGTGTAATTTGAGAGGTGAGATAGGGAGGGGTGGGTAGTACAATGGGGGCAAAGCTAAGATTATTACTGTCTACTTTCCCCTATTTGGAATGTGACTTCATTAAGGAGTTTAAGCTGTTCTGCATTTTGTATATATCACATCCTGAATATTAAGCACGATGACTGTGCTAGGTGGCACAGATACATGTCCTTTACACACATGAAATCAGGAGATTTGAAATCAATATGCAAACGATGCACACTGACAATCCCCAACTTTTTAATACCAAATTCTGATAAATTGTATATTTATTTTCATGTTCTTTAACCATGACTTAAACACATGTATTCAAAAATTCTTCATTTACGAGAGACAGGATTCAACAAAAAGGAAACAAAAAAAAAGAACAAACAAAAATTTGGAGCTGATTTCTCTTCCTTTCTAGACGTTCCCTTAGTCATTCACTAAAGACCCTTTATATTAGAAACTTCTAATGTGTAGACAGCAGTAATCCAAAACAGGGGACATGTTTTCCAAAATAGGAGAATAGGAAAAAGTGTCTGACTTTTACAATGTGTATGCCACACATATATGTTCAAAGTAATATAATTAAGATGATTTCCATGCTCCTCAAATGCCTGGAGGTCAAAACAGATAAAACAGGATGGGGCAAATGTGGTTTAATGAGTTTTTCTACCTGTAGATACAGCTGACTGTAGAACATTAGGTAACAGGCTGGAGAGAATAGGGGGAGAGAGAGGGGCTACTTTGTTTCTAGTGTTAAAACTGTCTTCCAAAGTTCCTTAAATTCAGTTCAAAAATTTCTGCACCTTAACTCCGCTTACCCAACAAAACACCCTATCACTGACACTTCTCTGTTAATTTTCTACTAGTATTTCAAACTTGTTTGTAAGCTCCCATGAATGACTGAATCCTCAGAGATTATTGCTGGAATCACTGCTCTGCACAGGGGATGGTGACCTGAGGGGTCTAGTGAGGCAACTCTCTCTTCAGGGCAAGAAGTGGGAGTAGGGAATGGCAGGGCCTCACAGACCGCAAGCAGAATGCCTGGCAACAGGACTGGGCTGTGGAAACCAAGAACCAATGCAGAACTTTCAGAGTCAGAAACACTAACTATGAAATTAATGCCTTATCAAAAATAACAACTGGAGCAGGTTCCACCTAGGTAAAGGGAGTGAGTAAACCCTCAATCTAAATTCTGCAAAGGCTTAAGAATCTATATGTAAAGCCTGCAGTCAGACTGTCAAGACATAATCAACATGAACAGTCATTTCCTCAGACCATTCCTCCACTCCTTCCTTTTCCTAGCCTCTTAGGAAAGGGCAGAAGGGAAATCACTGCCTTTTACCAGGTGTGGCATTAAACTTTTCAGTCACATGAAGTGGAACAGCAATCTGAAGTCAAAGTAATACATCATTACCTAAACACCTGGAAAAATGTTAAAACAAGATGTGACATATTTACATGATTTTGTAAGTGCAAACTTGTCACAAATTCACAAAGTCTTGCTTGACTTGGACTTACTATACAAGGTGCTCTTTTTCTAAAATGTAAGATCTGTACTCTGTGTTCCTGATTAAGCAACACTTGTCTCTTAAGACAACTGAAACTGAAACCTAGTTTATTTCTATGATTCCAAAAGAACGGCAAAAACCACATCTGTCAACCCTTCCCCATTCCTGTCTCCTTTACAGAGAGCTCTCCTTCTGATCTCATTACCGAACAACAAGGCAGGAGACACAGAGTTTGGAGGGGCCAATGCAATCGTCGTGGCAGAAGGCTCCGCAGCCCTTGCACATGATCATGGCTTTCAACCGGCAGTAACACTTGGAAGGCGTGTCCTCTACGCTGCTCTCCTCAGGGAAGGCCTGAACAGGAATGGTCTGGCCGCGGCTGCCGGCATTCACGGCCTGGCTGGCAGGGATGGCTGTGACAGTCACTGAAAAGGACATGACATCACCAACATTGCTAGACACCTGACTACAGTCGGGCATCCCCGGGACAGAGGAGTTATGGTCCATGTCTGATGAGGTGGAGACGTTGATCATGCCTCTGTAGCTTGGCCCGATCTGTGTGGGGCTCCCGTACAGCTTTGGGGTTTGCAGTGGTGGGAGGAGGAGAGATTGATGGGTAGGACTGTCTGCAGGCAGAGGAAGAGACGTAGAATTGAAAAGCTCTGGGCTGCTCCGCATGGTCTTACCTCTCACTGCATGAGCCATCTGCTTCTGTGCTGCCTGAATAAAATCTCTGGCTAGGGTCTTCTCGTCAAAGGTTTGGCCTCGAGTGAACAGGTAATTCTCCTTACTTAAAGGGGTTTGCTCAGGCACTGGTGTCTCTGCCTTCACATTCTTTTTAGCGGAACAGTCACTGGTGGACAGGGTTTCTCTACTGTGGGGTCCTAAACTTGCATCACACTTGCCAGAACTCTGAGAAGCCTGTGGCTCCTCCTTTACCGGGACAGATTCTTGCTCATCACCAGTACTTTCCTCGTCAGTATCATCTTCCTTCCCGCTGCTACTATCTCCTGCTGCATTTTTACAGTCTGTGTATCCCATTTTCAAGGCCTCAGTGGGGCTACTCAGACAAAATCGGTCTTCGGGGTTCACAGAATGGGTCCTCCTAAAGCTCTCTGTACCCCGGCCATAGGTGGAAATATTAAGTAAGTAGTGACCTGCCATCGCAGGCTTGGATGTCCTTCTGCCAGCAAAACCTAGCATGAACCTCTGGCTTGTGGAAATGTCCTCTAACGGGAAACCTGAGTGAGTAAAGTTGAACTGTGAGGGCTGCACAAATGAGAGAATGTTCTGCCTCCGAACCCTCTGGCTGAGAGTCTGAAGAATCTGATCTTGGGTGGCCTTACTGAGTCCTTCTTGGTACTGGTGTGTGTCAATGCCAGAGTCCCTTAGATCCTTACCTGAAAAGAGCTGCAGGGGTCTTGGAACCTGGGGGAGCTGCTTACTTTGCAAAGTTTTACCCAGGTGCTGTGCAGCTGGATGGGACTGTCTCTCATGAACTTCCTCTCTGGTGCTGTTCTCTGTCACGCTGGTACCTATGAGTGCTCCTACTCCCTTCTCCTCTTTTGTAGTGAGTGGAACAGTTTTCATTTCAACTTTGGTAAGAGGTTTAGGCAGAATTTGCTCCATGGGAACATCTTTGCCCTGCAGCAGCTGAGTTACCAAAGGATTATTAGCAGGGATACTAGAGCTTGGCCTTGAAATGGGTCCATTCATATGTGAAGAAGTTCCCGGAGTTTTAAGGCTAGAGGCTGCCGGCAAAGTGCTCAAGGATGGAGCTGATCCAGTAGGCGTTGTGGTTACGCTGACCTGCGGCACAGGGAGCTTCTCTAAAGTGGCTGTTGTTAACAGAGATGTTAAAGGGGAGGCAGTTGTATCCACTGAGGCGCTAGCACTTATCTCTGCTGAGGCCGGAGGATTGGGGGCATTCTTACTAGAACCTGCTTTAGGCTCCACTGCGCCAGCAGCTGCAAAATGAACAGGCGAGGCACCCATGATCAGAGCAGGATCTGCTGGAGCTGGAGGTGCTTTCTCCTGCCTACCATTACTGGGCCCTTGGGGTTGGCTGAGAGAGGCCACCGTGCCTGTTACCCTGGGGGGATTTAGTTTTTCATTACTTAATTTTCCTAAAGCTGGCGGGAGTGCATGAATGTGGGCTGGGGAGGGGACACCTGCACATGCTCCACCGACGGCAGATGCGGGAGGCACTGAGGGGGTTTGCTGTAGTTGTGCTCCAGGGCCACTAAGAGGCTGTGGCTGGCCTGCGGTCCTGGTCTCAGACTGGGGCTGAGTGTCTGGCCCAGCGGGTAAAAGCTCTCTCGTACCTCCCCTGCTTCCAGTTCCTGCCAGTTCCAGTGCGGGGCCCTTGCTGGGCTCACTGACTTTGTCTGAGTCAGGATCCCCTCCTCTAGCAGTTCTCCTTTCACCCCCCTCCCCTGGACCCTGTCCACCGCCTGGGCCAGGTCCTGGAATGGTCCCTCCAACTGAGGCGGCAGCAGCGGCTGCGGCGGCGGCGGCGGCGGCAGCCCTCTGTGCTTTGACAAGCTGGGCTTTTGCTTTGATATCTGCAAGGGTTCTGGCTCCTGTTCTGTTAGGACTAGTGATGGAGATTGGAAAACGAGCCCTGGGAGAGACCTGCGATGTAGGAAACGGCATGGGAGAGATTCTGGAGACCGGAATCTGAAAGAATTAAGGGGAAAAAAAACAACAGAGCTTAGCTTTCTTTTATAAGAGTAACAAAACTTAATTAACACAAATTCTGAGAATAGGGTGAACACTATCACAAGGACGGGAGGCCTGTGGCTAAGAGACCAATCCATGGAGACAGCCACACAGGTCCGTCTCTAGGGTCTTTTCACCCCCTCTACTGGTGCCAAAGACTCTCCTCTGTTGACATTCACTCCCACCCAGTCACAAAGCTCTTTTCTCAACACAATTCTGTCTTAATGTCACTACTACTCACAACAGCTGATCATTTAAGATACAGACCTGTCTATGATATCTGTATTTTAAAATATGCGTAAAAGCAAGAAAAAAGAAACAGAAAAAATAAAGTAGCACACTATTGTTGCTGTTTAGCCATGAAGTCATGTCCATCTCTTTGCAACCCCATGGACTGCAGCCCACCAGGCTCCTCTGTCCATGGGATTTCCCAGGCAAGAATACTGGAGTAGGTCGCCATTTTCTTCTCCAGGGGGGTCTTCCCAATCCCGGGATCAAATCTGTGTCCCCATTTGCAGGAGGATTCTTTACCACTGAGCCACCTGGGAAGCCTGTCTTTCATTTCTTGGCTTTACACGAGGTCCAGGGAAAATTTCTTGTTCTCTTTTACACACTCACACATGTACAGCTAAGCATACAGGCTGAATTATCTCAAATTACAGAGGCCTCTGGATAGCACCAGAAGAAAGACCATGTGTAACCCACCCCACCCACTCAAGAGGGAGTACGTACATATTGTCTATACTGTGAACCGAAGTCATTCTCACCGCCTGCTGGCATTATATTTATTTGTGGAGCTTTAAAAAAATATATGTGCTCTAAGTCCTATCCCTAAAATTAAACATGAGAACTCCCAAAGAAAAAATGCATTTCTAAAAACCTTGTGAGGAGATTCTGAATGTTAGGTCTGAAACCACTGATTTTCATATCATAAAATATATTTGAAAAGACTCTGACTTCTGTTCAAAACAACACTTTGAAATCTATTGGAATGCATCAGAATGCACCAATCTTAAACCTTCTAATAGTTGGTAAAGTTAAAAACAGAAAATAATGGTTACAGATGTTCTAGGGCATTTAACTAAAAAAATTAAGCCACAGAGCCCAAAGATAATGCATCTTTCTGGAACTCCTTAATTGAGAATAATAAAGTCACTAAGGATTTTGCATTACTGGCAATACTCATTTCTGAAAAGGTCAGCAGTCCTGAAAAATTCTCTCTCATTCAGAAGTTAGACCTATGGGATTATGTAACACTTGTCATAAAGCCCATATATTTCTCATCTGGAGATATACTGAACCTCTATCTCAAAGTTCCATCTATTTTACATCCAACTGCACACAGTATTTTATAAGCTGCCCAGAGTAAAGTCATTATTACCCCTTAGTAATACCATCTGGAACAGACAATTAATAGGGAGAAAAAACAGATGAAACTAGAAAATTAAAAACAAGAAAGTAAAAAGCACAGGTGTTTAGAGGAATCATATATAGGATTAGAAACAAACCATCTTACATCAGAATAACCTTGAGAATAACATATCCAGCACAATAAATATCTATCATAATGACTGAAAATCAATAACATGTTGATGAAATAAGGATAATCCTTCAAAGTGGTTAAAATAAAAATTCTTAATGCTTAAAAATAATTTCAGTTATTTATGTAATTAGTCCTACTACCTGTTTATGTAGAATAAATGACATGTAATACTTTTTTTTTTAATTATGGAAACCACACAAGGTTTCTAGGTGTTGATAACAATTCCAACAACTTAACTTACTGAGAAGCCCTCTCCTTGTATAGAAAAAGAATAAAGGAATTAGATTCTTTCTGTTATAACTGTATACTGAATGGAAAATATACAATGTATGTCTGAGTTTTCTATCTCTCTCTGTAGATATATATATATATATGTATATATTTTATATTATATATATGTAGGATAGATACATGTGCATATATAATTTTATACAATAAGACATTCATAATAAAATTCAAATTTTGTTTTTCTACTTAAGTTTTGTTTAAAAGATTTGTTCTAAATTACATTAAGCTTTGTCTCAGAAAGAGGGATTTGGATAAGGTCTAAGGTAAGAGAGTTATAATACTAAAGTCACTTCTGCTAGAAAGCTTCGAAATGAGGAAGGAGTAAAAAAAAAAAGGAAAACAGTTAAGTAACATAAATTTGGTTGCAAAAGATTTAAGTTTTCATTGCACAGTCTCTTTGGATTAGCAGATAAGATGTGGAAACAGTAATGATGGTTCTTACCCAGTGTCATTTATATAAAGTAAAACCTAAACTGTAACTCAGCTCTCAGGTCTAGAGATAAGATAAGCTTTAAAGAAAGGCTTCTCATATTTTTAAAGAAGAATAGTAAGTGATTATTATAAAATGAAAATCTCCAGCAAAGCATGAGAGTGTATGCTAATGGTAGAAAAATATCAAAAAAAGGAAAAGGAAATTCCGGAGTGCTGAAACCACAAAATTTAAAATTAAGAACAGCATAGTATTAGTAAAAAGAAGCAAAATGGAGAGGAGTCTTATAGTGCATGAAACAGGTCAAGTACTTCTAACGGAGTATTTCAAGGGTTATTTCCAGTAGGACTTCAGTTCACCTAAGTTAAATTTAAAACGGGAAAAAAGTATTTCTATTTGGCTTATTTTTAAACTTATATTCCAATGTGAATGAATAATATCCAGTGCCAGAATTCATGCAGACACAATAATACTTATAAATACTATTAATAAAAAAATTAAATCAATAAATATGATTAATGAAGAATGAACTGAAAACTGATGCTAGGCACAAGACCAAGTACACACGAAGGTAGTGACACTGCTACAGAAATTTAAAAGATCTTGATACACAGCAATGTATGGCTGAAGCACAAGTTAATCACATATCCAAAGCAGCAGAGCTTAGTAAGGCTATACCATCTTATAATCCCTCAAGTGACCAGTGGAGATTCATGGCAGCCACACACATTTCCTATAAAAGGACAGAACTAAAAGGGAGTTCAGACCCTCAAAACATCAAATCAGTTATGGCAGCAAGAAAAGGGTCAAGGTACACTTAAACATCATGGCTCTTGATAAAAAGATACATGATCTCTTACATCAATGACCTCCTCCTGTTTACTATTATACTTACAGAATACATTCCATAATTGTCTTAAAATACAAGAGTAGCCAGCAGGGAGGGTGGGTGGAAGTGGATTACATTAGATTTTCAGATATTTGAATAAGTATTCAAATCCCAATAAAGATTTGTAAGGATGCACTTCTAAATGCCTGTTTCTTAATAATTTTACTCATATATGACCATGGTTACACACATATCAAATACATACCACTGCTTCCACATTAAGAAACATCACAAACACTTGAAATTTAGTAGGCAAAACCAAAAACTTGTTCAGACCATCTCTCTTCTTCAATTCTTCCTGCTTTCTTACCTTGAGAGGTGGTACTCTCCGCACCTGGAACCTGTCCCCTCTACTGAGAAAGGGCTGTGGGGAGACTTGAAATGGCTGCTGGTGCTGGCGATGCTCAGTGACACGCGGCCTTTTCTCCCAGCTTGTTGGGGCCTCTTCTTGGGTGAGAGAAGATTTCCTCTTGAGGCTTTCTGGGCTGTGATCAGCCAGAGTTGATGGAGGCTCTTTCATAGTTGTCTCCTGTGGACTTGCTTCTACTGTGGGCTTCATTACTGTTGTTTCTACCCCAGGACTCTTGGGTTTGCTCAGGGAAGTAACTAAAGCTTCCTGGCTTTCATTTTTATTATAATTTGAAGCTGTAGTGAGATGATTCTTTTTCTCAGATTCCTGTTCAGCAGAGGCAACTGGCTTTTGCTCCACAAGAGCCTCATCCTTCGGGCACTTGATGGGAGGAATGCTGCTAAGCTCATTTGTATTGGTAGCTGGGGAAAGAAGGGGCTCTGTGGAGTGTGGCTGCGTCTTATCTTGGCTTTCATGCTCTTCTTTTCTGACTGGTGATGGCATCTGCAGTACTTCCTCTTTAGATTCTAACTGGGGAATTACTGGGACTACACTGACAGGCGAGGCCTCTGAAGGAAGCGTAGATTTTGGTTGCTCAGCTGGGGTTTTCTTTACTTTGGGATCATTGGGTGAAGCTGTCAATTTCTTTGAATCTTCAAGACTCAGGCCAGAACTAAAGGGTGGAAGAAAAAAATACTGTAGTTGAGAAATCGCCTATGTTATTGAATATATTATGAGATAATTTATATGGCAATATCTGGAAGAACCTGTGATACTTAGTCAGTAATCTTCATATATTAACATCACTATTATTAATATTAGTGAAAGGTCTGGAGCTAGAGCACCTAGATTCAAATCCTGGCTCTGATACCTACTATCCATGTGATATTAAGTAAGTGAGTAGCCTCTCTGTCTCAGTTTCTTTAGCAGTGTTGTTGTTGAGTCACTAAGTCATGTTTGTCTCTTTGCGACCCCATGGACTGCAGTATGTCAGGCTTCCCAGTCCTTCACTATCTCCCAGAGTTTGCTCAAATTCTTGTTCATTGAATCGGTCATACTATCCAACCACCTCATTTCTTTAATAGTACATTGAGGCTAATCACTTCACAGTGTTGCTAGGATGAGTAACTAATGCATGTAAAGTACTTAGAACAGTGTACCGAGGACATAATAAATCCTCAATGTAATGTTAATTATTATTATTATTACTTCTGCTTACAAAGGAGCTACATTGTCTAGAGGCATGCACCACAGACTTCCCACAGAGAAGTGAAAGAAGCCAAAGACCCATGTCCCCTAGGATTGTGGGTTTGGACTGTAATCAGCTTGGACAGCAAGGAGATCAAACCAGTCCAGTCCATCCTAAAGGAAATCAGTCCTGAATATTCACTGGAAGGACTGATGCTGAAGCTGAAGCTCCAATACTTGGCCACCTAATGCGAAGAACTGACTCACTGGTAAAGCCCCCGATGCTGGGAAAGACTGAAGGCAGGAGGAGGAGGGGACAACAGAGGATGAGATGGTTGGATGGCATCACCGACTCAATGGACATGAGTTTGAGTAAGCTCTGGGAGTTGGTGATGGACAGGGAAGCCTGGTGTGCTGCAGTCCATGGGGCTGTAGAGTCAGACACGACTGAGCGACTGAACTGAACAGCTTTGTTCTGAAGTACCCGTAGAAAGGCTGGCCCAAGAAATCTAAGGAAACCAGAGGAAACAGTAGGAGAGCTGACTCATCTCCAGACGTTGAAAATGAAAACTGAATTTTTGGAAAATCTGTTTAAATTTCACTTGGTATAGCTCTAAAATTCTGAGATTAAATGCCTCTGAGCTATCCTGGGAATGAAGGCCAAGTAGGACTTCCTGGCTAACAGCTAGACTACACTGGAGGGTTCACTACAGATTTCCCCTAATGTCTCAGAATACTGTACAAGTAAAAGTAAGATAGTCCTCTTTGGTGACTTCAAATAATCAGTCCTGTTACCCCTGAGATGGAATGGCTAAGGACAAATTTGTACAGTAATCAAATGTAGTCCTCCCCAAAAAGCTGGCAGAAAGTAACAGCTAAAAACATAAAGACCCAAGAATGGCTGTAACGCTTGGAATGAACAATATTTATAGAATAACTGCCACCTGTGATCATGGTCTAAATGTATTCACTTTGATTTCTGTAGAACAGCTCAAAGCTCACACCAAGAAGGTAAAAAAATCAGTGTACTGGGCTCTTCATTTCATTAAGAATCACTTCTGAAATGACCACAGAGAGGATAAGGACTGGGAGATAAGGAAAAGAGCCGTTTGTTCTCAAGCTGTGATTATGGAGTATCCTTAAAGGTTGCCATTAGGTACACATAAGGAAGGAAGAGAAACTAACAGACAATTAAGACTCTGGGTATTCAATTCTATTTCAAACAATACAGCTCCATTGTTATCTATTAAGTGTTCCCATTAAGTTTTTTTTTTTTTCTGGGGGGTGGGGGGCGGATGCTTTGTGGCTTGTGGGATCTTAGATCCCCAATCAGGGCTTGAACTTGTGTCATCGCAGTAAAAGTGCTGAGTGCTAACCACTGGACTGCTAGGGAATTCCTCCCATTAAGATTCTGTTAAGGAAAAAACAAGACTCAGACTACAGTGCCTTGAGAAAAGGGTCTGTATCTTGATTGCACTATGTGTATCTCCCAGAGTGTCTTTTAGAGAAGAAAGGCTGTTTAATTACATGTTGAATATCATGGCATGTATTATAGGATCCTTAGTGATTCTGGATAAGTCATCCTATTGTGGGATAACTGCCTACAGTTAAAAAAAAAAAAGAAGTATAGAACTTCTGTATTCTTATATATTAAAAAGTTACTGGAAAAAAAGCCAATCTATCCAAAGAAAGGACTCGAATTCAAGAAAATAAAATCTTTTCTTTTTTTTAAGAAACCATACCATCTATAATGGCAATGTGTTAAGAGTTCAAGGTTATGAGAAATCCAATTCTGTGTACCTAAGGATTATAAGAAGAAAAAATATTCTTGGTAAAAAAAATGAAGAAAATTGCAGACTAGATTTTCTGGGAAGGTAGTTAGATGAAGTAACACATGACATATATATAGGAATTAACAGATTTGGTTTACAAAACCTGTCTTGATATTACCTCTGACCATAGTAGCTTTCAAAGAATTGTTCTTTCCACGGCTCTACTTTCTTCTCCTTCTCAATCTCTTGTCGAATTCTCACCTGCATCTCCGGTGTAAACTCACCTACAATGTACCAGAAAAAAGAGATGTTCAATAGGAATGTGTTGTTTGCAGCTTTCCACTACTGGCAAATCATGATAGAATCATGAAGGAGTAATATTATCATGTGAAAGTAACAGAAATCTCCCCAAATTCCTCACTGTAAGGGAGAACTCCGTAAGTGCCATAAGTTGAAACATACACACTTGCATCCCACCCCATGTAGTTTCCAGTACTCAGCTGAGTTTAAGTGGGCTTTTTCTCTGGATTTTCCTTGTATCATTCCCTTCCAGCTCCTAATATTCCCTACAGATTTTTTATAAACTTTTTTTCCCACTGGAAAAAAGAGTCATATGCTTTTGGTAAACAATGACACTGAACATTTTATTATTTGAGTTTTATTTAATGTAGGAGACCTGGGTTGGGAAGATCCCCTCAAGAAGGAAAAGGCTACCCATTCCAGTATTCTGGCCTGGAGAATTCCATGGACTGTGCAGTCCATAGGTCGCAGACAGTCGGACACAAATGAACGACTTTCGCTTTCACTTTCTCTGAGACAACTTGTATTTTAGGCCTTTTAGCTTTAACAGCATAATGAACACCTATGGCCCTGCTTAAAGACATTTTGAGGTTCCAGTGAAAAGGTAGAGAGCTATTTTTGGAGTTGTCAGTTTTCTAATTGTTCCAGAAACTGTATGAGTCTAGTGCCCTAGCAACAAGACACTCATTATGCCAAAGACTCAGCTGCTCTGAATATGCCATTTATTTTCATATACTACCAATCACATCTCAATCTTTCCCACTCCATCAGTACAGAACAATGAATGTGCTTGGTAGGCCATCTTAAAACCTGTTCCTGAGACAGACTGCTGCTAAGTCACTTCAGTCATGCTGTTTCCTGTTAATTCTCTAATACCCAGGACATCAAAGAATAAGTGGAAAGAGTATATTTGAAGTATTAGACCTCTTAGGTCTTAGAAGTATAAGAAGAGGGGAAGGAAAAGTGTTAGAGGGCATCTAATACTTACCACTGCTGCTGCTGCTAAGTCACTTCAGTCATGTCTGACTCTGTGACTCTATAGACGGCAGCCTACCAGGCTCCCCTGTCCCTGGGATTCTCCAGGCAAGAACACTGGAGTGGGCTGCCATTTCCTTCTCCAATGTATAAAAGTGAAAAGTGAAAGTGAAGTCGCTCAGTCGTGTCCGACTCCTAGTGACCCCATGGACTGCAGCCCACCAGGCTCCTCCGTCCATGGGATTTTCCAGGCAAGAGTACTGGAGTGGGGTGCCATTGCCTTCTCCGAACACTTATCACAGTCTTGGGCATATGAGTGGAAGAAGAGGGATTTAACCATCAGAATCCACCTAGAACTTGTGCTTTTTGGTTGTGTCTACTGGGCTTAATAAAAAGAGGGATAAATAATACTGAACTCTGTTCACATGTGTACAGTGTTCCAAGTTTTTGCTACTCATAAAATATGATAGCATGTATAGGTATAGCAGTGACTGCTCATATTTTTTAAAAAAGTAACATAATAATAGAGGTAGCACTGTTTATAATATCTACTTTAAAAAGTTGGGGAGTAGGGAACATAAATCTAAATTATTCTTAAAAAAAAAAAAAAAAGTACTGGTAACAGATATGTTTTAAAGTGCTCATGTGATTCTGACTCCTTCAAAAAAATGGGGTCTCTGTTCATAGAAATCTTCGAGAGAAAGGTCAAAAGTAATCAGTAAGTGATCCCTTCTACACAGTTGTAGTGATCACTTCTATAACAACTATAATGAAAAATACAGATATTAATTAGCTGGTCAATTAGCTCCATCAGTGATCTGACAAAAAATGAGCAATGAATAGCATTCCCAGTGCTCCCCTTATAACTGTATGTATTTTAAAGCTGCTCACACTTGTTTTCACAAAGCTAATTCCTTGGCACAACCTCCCATAATTTTCAAGTGTTATTTTGTATTCTATGTGTACTGACACAGTGACACATACAGTATTTGAAATAAAAATTATACAGTCACATACTACAAAACTACAGTCATCGAAACAGTATGGTACTGGCACAAAAATAGAAACACAGATCAATAGAACAGGATAGAAAACCCAGAAATAAGCCCATGCTGTGCTATGCTTAGCTGCTTAGTCATGTCTGACTCTTGCGACCCCAAAGACTGTAGCCTGTCAGGCTCCTGTGTCCATGGGATTCTCCAGGCAAGAATATTGGAGTGGGTTGCCATTTCCTTTTCCAAAGCTTATGATGCTACTGCTAAGTTGCTTCAGTTGTGTCCGACTCTGTGCGACCCCAGAGACGACAGCCCACCAGGCTCCCCCATCCCTCGGATTTTCCAGGCAAGAACACTGGAGTGGGTTGCCATTTCCTTCTCCAAAAGCTCATGCACCTATGATCAATTAATCTATGACAAAGAAAGCAAGATTCCACAATGTTGGAAAGACAGCCTCTTAAACAAATGGTGCTGGGAGAACTCAACAGTTACATGTTATATGTGGAACCCAAAAAGAAATGATATAAATGAACTTAGAAACAGATTCACAAACTTTGAGAACCAGCTTGATTGCCAGGGGGAAGGGACAGTTAGGGACTTTGGGAAGGTCATATACACTCTGCTATATTTAAAATGGATAACCAACAAGGACCTATTGTATAGCATACGGAACTCAATGTTATGTGGCAGACTGTATGAGAGGGGAGTTTGGGGGAGAATGGATATGTGTATATGTATGGCTAAGTCCTTTCACTGTTCAGCTGAAACTAACATAACATTGTTTGAGTCCTTTCACTGTTTAGCTGAAACTAACATAATATTGTTTGAGTCCTTTCACTGTTTAGCTGAAACTAACACAACATTGTTTGTTTATCAGCTATACCCCAAAACAAAATAAAAAGTTAAAAAAAAAATAGTCAGTGGCTTTAATAATGGCTGAACATTAGAATCACTTGGGGAAAAAATAAAAAAAAAAACCCCCACTGAAACTCCACGCAAAACAAAAACTGAGAGTGAGGCCCAGATGTCAGTATAAAAAAAATACCACAAGTGAGTATAATGAGCAGTCAGGCTTAAGAACTGCTAATAGTGACTGATAATTATACGCTATGCAAACACAGTCAATTACTCTTTTTATGCTTTATAATTTACCCTCTGTAAAACCGTTAGATCAGAATTAGAAACATGGCAAACCAATGACCACAGTTAGCAATTCTTGGTTGTAATTTGTATTTATTAAAGCACTCTAGCTGCCACTGAACTGTACACCTCAAATGGGTGAATTTTATAGTACATAAAACATTTCTCAATAAAGTAGATTTTTTAAAAGTTCTTAGTAATTCTTTTTACTGTTAGTTTCATTGATATGGGGCAGTGAGAAAGAAGTTATCTCATTGTTTACCAAACCATGATTCATAATGCCATGAAATAACTCACTCTATCAACTGCCAAGCATGAAGCTAGAAATAATGAAACAGAATCTTTAGAAATAGGGCCTAAAAATCTGTGTATTTTCAGCTTCCCAGGAAAGTTTAAATCCTTGAACAAACATCTTGCTGAACTCCATCTGGAGCCAAACTTGGTTATGTGCTCTAGATAAAAGTCTAGCAATGTATTTCACTAGTTCTTCCCTATGAAATGTTCTGTCCTTTGCCTTCCCAAACTGGGCAAACACCTATTGAGGCTCAGAGCTGCCAATATGCCCTCCCCATGCATACACATTCTAGGAGACACATAAAGTTAACAGTTACCTTCTGAAAGTCTTTCCTTCCAGCCTTGGGCTGCTGAAGTGAAGAACTCATTATTAAGGGCTGAGCCATTTAACTTCATCAGACCATCTGGACCAACCTGGGTCAAAGAATAAGCCACAGAAAGCTCAGGAAGACAACCAAATGTTAACATGTGGAATTTGATGTTCCTGTCTTTTTTAGAAAAGAATGTGTGTACATTAAATTTTACAGAAACAAGACTAAATCATACCATGCTGATTATGGATACTTTGAATATTTTATAATGTAATACTGTTTTGTTTTGTTTTTTCTAAAAAATTTCTTTCCTGTTCATCTCTTTCTTCCTCTCAATTCTATTTCTTATTAATTATACTTAAAGAATCTTCTGCAAATAAATACATATATAAGAGGATTTTTCTAAAAGGTTGTTTGTTTTCTAAAACTGTGACAAATTACACACTACTCTGAAACTTATTTTTCTTACATAATACAATGTCAAAGTGTCTCAACTGGCATAGTTTTAGTTCCACTATAATAGCTGCAGATTATTTCATTGTATGAATGTCCCTCAATTCATGTACCAATTTCCTAATCATAAACATACACTTTGTTTCCAGTGTCTTCCCATAATCAACAAAGCTGCAATAAGCATTCCAGTAAAGATGAATATACTAGTTCTTTTTATCTATGGGACAGGTTTTGAAAGCAAAGAAATATCTGTGTGTGTATAAAACTAAAGACTGTTAGATTATTTTCTAAAAAGGCTAAAACAATTCACATTTCTACTAGAAATATACGAGCATACTCCTTATCTTGTCAACAAGAGATATTAACACACTATTTAACTTCTACCTATTAATGAGTTTGAAATGATAAAAATTTCCTTTATCCTGACTACTAGTTTTATCTGTCTTTCTGGTTGTTTACTGACTACTTAGATTTGCCATCTAGTGAAAGGCTAATTCCTATCATCTGCTCATTATTCAATAAGGCTCCTTATCTTTATTTTGTGAGAATCTTTTTCATGTTTACTTTTTCACAGTAAAACAGCCACATAATTTGAAGGTATTTCCTTCATTTGTCTACTGACCTGATTTGTGATGTCATGCCAAAAGGTTTTAAGATTCTTCTTTACACTTGCAATGTTATTAACCGCCATTCTCTCAAAGGTAACATCTAGATTCCTACCAGAACCCCTATGCAGATTCTTCATTAATAAAATGATTTTAAAATTTATATGGAAAACTGAGAGGGGAACTGCCTAAGTACTAAACATACCACACAAAGTCACTACAATCAAAACACTTATTACTAGCATTAGAGTGAGCAAAGAAATAACTGAAGGAGAAGACTGCCTATAAATACATACTGCATGTAAATAGAAGAATATATAACAAAGATGGTAATTCAAACTGAGAGGAAAAGGATGGTTATATAAACATGTAGTGCTGGAATAGCTGGCCATCTAGTCAGTAGAAAATAAAGCTGAACCACAATTTCAGAGCAACATAAAAAATATTCTTGATGGATTAACAGTTTAAAGTCACAAAGTTTTGAAGAAAATTTAGGTAACTATTGGGACATCTTAGGGATTAAGGAACTCAATTCACTTTACTTTCTAAATCTATCTGGGCCAGGATGATATTCCTCTGGCTCTAGAGCAGAAACTTTTTCTGTTAAAGACAGATAGGTCATATGGTCTCTGCTGCAACAGCTTAACTCTGTTGTAGCTATAGATAATATGCAGAAACTAACTGAAATGTCTGAATACCAATAAAACTTTATTTACAAAAACAGGCAGTGGGCTGAAATTGGCCTGCATGCTAAGAAGCTTGCTGACTGCTGTTTTGTATTCTATAGATTTGGCAGAGGAGTAACTGACTTTCCTATGAGAACAGGTCATTCAACATCTCCTTGAACATTCCAGTGTTGAGCAAGTTACTCCAAAACAAGTCAGTCCATTCTACAGTTTAAGAGCTCTATTTTTTTTTAAGGTTATTTTGACTCCAAATTTGTTTCCTGGAGAAACGAAGTTTACCTCTTCCATAGACAGACCTTCAAATATATCTGAAGAGAGGTGTTTTAATCCACACTCCTTCCTTATTCTTTCCTCTGGTCTACATAATGCTTTCCCTACTGTTCATTGTTGGGTACTCCATACACTGAAATATGGTGTCCAATGTTTCATGCTAATAATAACCAGAATTTTGGATAAACTCCAAATTTCATCGGACAATGAGGCAGAATCACTAAAACATTCACTAATAATTTCATTAATAAATTCCATACTCCCTGTTCTCAGATTACCGTGCCTTCCCACCACAGTAACTGAAAACGACAGTCAAGCAGCCTCCTATTAAGCATACACAACAGGACTGCACTCAACAGAAAGCCTGTAAGTTCTAAGGTGCCTTTTAATTTCAAAACTGAAGATAGCAAGATCCCCTCTAACAGAGGACAAGGACCATTAGTCATAAGACAGTTCATTTTAGTCATAAGACAGTTTAAAGAAACCCACAATAAAGTTCTACAGATAGACCTTCTCTATTAGGTCTTGTGTTATTAGCCCCAACCTACAAACTTGAGTCTTTAAAAATGATGAGAGCAATACCAGGCAATAAGAGAAGTTCTTTAAAAACTCTCCCAAAACTTCAGTCTCCTTACTTGTTCTAACCAAGAACTGGGGATCCCCAAATCTGCAATTTCTCCAAGAAATGTTAAGGCAGGGAGAGCAATAGCTGGGAAGGATCCATTTTACTTCCTTTCCCTACTGCTGGTAGTACACTGACTTATCTGACTCCCCAGAAATGGAATCTGACCTTTCACACGTGCTAATTCATAGCAATATAAAAACTGGTATCAATATAGTTTAGTAGAAAGATGATTTTCAGAATAAGAAAGAATTTAGTTTTGACTTTATAGTCAAATAGCTATAATGATCTGTATAGCTTACTTATAATCTCTTACTACAAACTAGAGGACATATCTAGTTCTCTTACTATAATACAGGTAAAACAAATCTCTACCATCCTGTTTTTAAATGATTAGAAAAAAGTGAAATGCCTTACAGATTGCTTAGAACATAGTACATACTTGGAAATAATCATTAATCTTTTAAAGAAACCACAGAATTGAAAAAAACTTTACAAAATCATAATGAACCTTTTGCAGAAGAGGAAACAGAAGATCAAAAAGGAGAATGACTTGCTAGTCACTCCTCCTTCCTCGATGAAAGCCTAGGTCTTGAACCTATGCCTTATTCCTGACCAACTTAAATTTCTCTGGTCCCTGCCAAGATTCTTCCAAACCTTTAGTGTTTCTACTAGGTACCATTTAGTTTTATTAAGGAGTACAAACTATTTTGGATTTTGTTGTTGTTCAGTCACTAAGTCGCGTCCAACTCTTTGTGAACCCATGGACTGCAGCACACCAGGCCTCCCTGTCCCTCACTATCTCCTGGAGTTTGCCCAAGTTCATGTCCACTGAATCACTGATTCTATCCAAACAACTCATCCTCTGCCACCCTCTTCTCCTTTTGCCTTCAACCTCTCCCAGCATCAGGGTCTATTTCAATGAGTCAGTTCTTCACATTAGGTGGCCAAAGTATTGGAGCTTCGGCTTCAGCAACAATCCTTCCAATGAATATTCAGGGTTGATTTCCTTTAGGATATCTAGTTTGATCTCCCTGATGTCCAAGGGACTCTCAAAGAGTCTTCGCCAGCACCACAGTTCGAAAGCACCAATTCTTTGGTGGTCAGCCTTCTTTAGGGTTCAACTCTCACATCCGTATATGACTACTGGAAAAACCACAGCTTTGACTAGACGGACCTTTGTCAGCAAAGTGATGTCTTTGCTGTTTAATATGCTGTCTTAAGTTTGTCATAGCTTTCCTTTCAAGAAGCAAACGTCTTCTAATTTCATGGCTGCAGTCACCATCCACAGTAATTCTAGAGCCCAAGAAGAGAAATCTGCCATTGCTTCCATTTTTTCGCCTTCTATTTGCCATGAAGTGATGAGACCAGATGCCATGATCTTAAGTTTGTTTAATGCTGAGTTTTAGGCGAGCTTTTTCAATCTCCTCTTTCACCCTCATCAAGAGGTTCTTTAGTTCCTCTTCGCTTTCTGCTATTAGTGGTATTATCTGCATATGAGGTTCTTGGTATTTCTCTTAGCAATCCTGATTCCAGCTTGTAACTCATCCAGCCCAGTAATTCTCATGATTTAGTCTGCATATAAATTAAACAAACAGGAAGACAATATACAGCCTTGTTGTACTCTATTCCCAATTTGGAACCAGTCTGTTGTTCCATGTAAGGTTCTAACTGTGCTTCTTGACCCATATACAGGTTTCTCAGGAGACAGATAAGATAGTCTGGTATTTCCATCTCTTTAAGAATTTTCCAGTCTTTTGTGATCCACACAGTCAAAGGTGTTCACGTAGACAATGAAACAGAAGTATATGTTTTTCTGGAATTCCCTTGCTTTCTCTATGATCCAACGAATGCTGGCAACTTACTTTGTACATCTGGAAATTCTTGATCCAAGTCTAAAGCCTAGCTTGAAGGATTTTGAGCATAGCCTTGCTAGCATGGGAAGTGAGCACAAATGGCTGGTAGTTTGAACATTCTTTAGCACTGCCCTTCTTTGGAACTGTGATGGAAAACTGACATTTTCCAGTCCTGTGGCCACAGCTGGGTTTTCCAAATTTGCTGACATCATAAGTGTATTATTAAAGCAAAAAGTGTTTTAGAAAAGTTTAACAAAAAATGAAAATAACATTCTTAATCTCATCAAAAGATCCATTGAAACACCCCATGTAATGTCTTAAGACAATTCTTCCTTCTGAATTATACTCTGTGCATGTCTACATCCTAATATGATAGCTAGACAAATTTTATTCCAAATCCTGACATTTCTGATAAGAGGGTTCTTTTTCTTTATAAGCCTTACAGGGCCACCCAATTAAGAACACTTACAAGAAATATTGTTTTTCTTATTAATACCTTTGATATCACTTCTTTACACGTACACACAAAAACCATTTTAAAAATCTTAAGGAGTTCTAAAGGTGATGGCTGAAAGAAGCCCCAGAAGGGTTAGAAAACTGCTGATATGCTTGAAAGAACACACCTGTCGATCCACCTCTGGAAGTAGTAAAAGCAATCGCTGTTGGCAGTCTCCAGGAAGGACTGAAAAGGTGTGTTTGTTGATTAGCGCTCGTAGGTTTGTATTAACCAGAATGGAATCTGGCGTCTCAACATCAATCTCAGCACATTTAGTTCTCTTCATTTGCCCTGTAAAAACATGGAGAAGAATCACCTGGGCCTTCTTCACATTCCTGTTTCTTTCTAAACTATACCTTGCTCTGCAGTGCAAAAATGTCATGGCTGTCATTACTTTAAAATATCACACTATGAAGAAGATAACACTTAAGGTTCTTAGAAATAAACAAAGCAAATTTTGTTCATTCATAAGGGATAAAAAAAAAATATGTTATCTCCCCTGCAAAACTGGAATAAACTGTAAAAGTGAATCTTTTGTCATACTAAAAAATGCATTTTATGTTTGAGATTTGATCATTTCACTAATGGAATTGAGAAGTTTATAACACATACATAGAATGACTGAAAAGTAGAAAATTCAAATATCTCTATAAATTACACCGAGGCTCTTTTTCTCTTCCCATAATTATTTTCATCAATTTTCTCTGCATTAGCTAAAAATGTTACGATTGAACAGCTTAGCAGTTACAGAAAGTCTGTTCACAACAGGAAGGTTTCAGTCTTTCTAGACACTGATAGAGTTGAGAACACAGTTTAAAACATAAATGGAATCTGTGGCTTTCAATTCTACAGAATTTTCTCACATTATTTTTCCTGTATTCTTGCATTATTGCCCCCCTTTCAATTTCTGGCCTTTCTGACATTCCCACTATTTAAGACATTGGACAGGCTAGACTCACATTCCCACTTTACCTTCTCTTTTTCAATCTCTCCTTTGACCTATGTACTAGGAAATTTTTCCACCTCTAACTTTAAGTACTTCTACTAGAATTTTTTATCTCTGCTCCCATAGTATCTAATATCCTGGAACTCTTTATTTTCTGATTTTTAAAAACAGTATTATTCTGTTCTTTCATGGATGTGATATCATCTTTTATGTCTTTCTGTGAATACCATAGCTTTTAAAGTTACTTAACATTTTCTCCTTCCTGATTTATCTCTACTTTTGTGAGTCTATATTTCAGATCCTCTCATGATGGAGGTTTTCTTCAAAGGTAATCACAAGCAAAAACAGGTCCTAGAAGACTGACTGAAAATTCTGGTGCCCGGGTGTGTCTTGCAGACTGACGAGCTGCACAGAAGTAGCTTCCAGATGATCTCTTTTAGCTGGCAATCAATACATTTGCCAGCGCAGTTGTTTTTTTTTTTTAGGCTATTCAATTTCTTTGAGTACCAATCCCTCAATCTCCTGCTGAAGCTTAGGTGGGGAGGAAGAACAAAGTAACGGAGATAGAAACATGCCCCACTACTAACATTCTGGACACCAAGCAAGCAGGAGGATCTATTCTATATTTGTGTTTTATTTCATTTCCCTGATTTCAGTATACTGCCTCCTTATCTGTCCTCAGTTATGTATGGTGTCTCTAAACTTAAAGTCTGTAAGATTTAATTTCACCTCAAAATAAACCTCTTGTCTCCTGCTAGGCTAAGGCATCAAACTGCTTCTTATTAACTTTTAAAGAAGGTTCTTCTTTTCAACCCAATGCTTCATCTTCTCTAAGACATGGTATTTCCAATTCTTAAACCCTTCTGGAGTTCTACAGGCTCAGCTGGCTTGCTTCCTACTGGCACCTGCTCCTCAGCTCTGTGAAAAACTCTATCCAGTTTTTATCTTTCAAAATTTGGTGATATTGCCTGTCCATCTGTTATCTTCTTGTTTTCTTTACTCTTAAGGGTTTAATATGGTTTTTCCATATTCTTGCTTTAGTGGGACTTGGAGCAGAAAAGGTGGTTCAGTTTGCCATGTTCAATTATAAGCCCTTCTATGTATACAAAGATAAAATATAAATAATGCTGGATAAAGAAACCCCTTGTCAGAAAGAAAAATTAACCACAAAAACGCTGATAACAGATCTTATTCTGAAATGAAGTTTGATACGCAGGAAAGGAAGAACATGAAAATAGTCAAGTGCTCAAAGGTGAACAGGAAGCAGCAATTAAGCCTCGCAGGTAACAAATTTCAAACACAGAGTTGACAATTTAATGTCTGAGAACTGAGTCCTTAGTAAAGCAACTTACTTGTGTGGAGCCTGTCAGACCTCTGGAATGACTTCTTCCCCAGGCCCAGCAAATGATTTTCCACTTTAACCGAAGAAGAAGAAAAGCTAGAGTTTGAGTTCTGAGGGCTGCTTGACTGTCCATCAGATTGCTTTCCTTCCCATATCGCTAGGGGAAAAAAATACATAACCCTGAAGTTATAGATAGAAACTAATCAATCAAAAGAACAATTAAATTATACAATGCTAACCAAAAGGTTATCAAGGAAATCAAACCAGTCAATCCTAAAGGAAATCAATCCTAAATATTTATTAGATGCACTTATGCTTAAGCTAAAGCTCCAATACTTTGGCCACCTGATGCGAAGAAATGAGTCATTAGAAGACACCCTGATGCTGGGAAAGATTGAAGGCAGGAGGAGAAGGGGATAAAAGACGATGAGATGGCTGGATGGCATCACTGACTTGAGCAAGCTCCAGGAGATGGTGAAGGAGATGGCATGCTGCAGTCAGTCCATGGAGCTGCAAACAGTCGGATGTGACTGAGCAACTGAACAACAACAAACCAAAAGGAGTTATGTTTGAGGCAATGTGACCCTGCAGATGTGCTCTGAGTCTGAGAATTAGGAGTCAAAAGTGAATAAAATCCCTTTTTTCCTCCCAGCACATTTGCTTCTAGTGGTAAATTTCCTTTCTAACAAAAATGCAAAGTTCTACAAGACATGGTTTAAATCTGGCAAACCCATAAATAAGCTGGCATTGAATTGAACTGTGTAATAAAAAAGCCTATAGCTCAACCAGTTTAAATTGAAAAGAAAATAAGCAACAGTAACAAAAAATCCAAAGGCCCGTGGATATGTCCAATGGAAACTCAAAGGTATTATGTACTCTTAGGAAGGATTTATATTTTTAAAGGAGAGAACTTGTAGAGTTCAGCTTGAGCAACTTGGAAACATCAGCTTTATAAGGTTACTAATCGGAGGCTTCCAAATATTATTGTTAGACATTTGGGGAATGAGTCACTGATCTTATTCTAACGTGCAAATCCCAATGATGTACTTTAAAATAACTGTATGATTACACTGCATAAATTTCTCCATTTACCCTAAAAGGATTTATACTGAGCATCTGGCAGTATAAGGATTATGTAAATAAATACAATAATTGAAAAATAAATAACAGACTATATGGGTTTTATATACAAAAATACTGGAAAAGAAACTTTCGCTGAAAAGACACTTGGTCTGCCTACCAGGTTTGGCAGGTACAGGGTCACTGGATGCTTTGACAGTCTTCAGAGAGAGGTGCTGGTTGGAGGAGATGGACATGCTTGGCCTGCATTGCTGCTGCTGCTGTTTCTTCTGTTGTTGCTGTTTTAGTGCCTAGAAAGAGAAAACTGACTGTGAGAAACAAATCAGTTTTTAGTAATAACAAATCATAAATGTCTTCTTTTAAGTGGTAAGGACCATGCTGACTATACAATTTCTGTGAAATCTATCCAAGTAAACAAAAATCTCAATTAAACTAATTAAATACAGGCCTAAATGAGCCTTAAAATTTGGATTTTTTTCCTTCACCAATATTCTCCTGTACATAAATCTGAGAAACTGTCATTAACATTTTTTTAGAACTTAAAAATCACCAATAAGCCAGGGATTTCTCAAACTTGTAGTAACAGAGAATTAGATACGATCATTCTGAAACAGAATTCTAAGCCCTGAACCAAGAACAGTTCTCATTTGTATCAACTTTATCTAGAAATATAAATATTTGCCTTATGTATGCTTCAGAGGTGCTGCAGTTGAACAAAAAGTAGTAAATAACTACTTGAATTTGATCTTGTGTAAGAGCAGTAAGATTTGGCCCAATGATCAAATGAATCTCAGCGATTTATACCAATGTGGTAAACTGAAGGGAGGGAAGATTAGAAAACACTGGTTCTATTAATAAGAAGTGTGGTTCCTTCTGGTTACTTCAGAATATTTTAATTTCTATAATGTTCTTATAGAATATACTAAACTAGAACGAACAGAAAAATAAAGAGCTCCCGAGGTTTTAATCATGAAGATACATAAAGGCAACTGTTTAATTCAAGAGCTTAAAAAAAAAAAAAAAAAAAAAAGACAAACTAAAACTACATTTCAGGAAAAGGCTGAACATCTATGACCTCACTAAAATGTCAGTTGAAGCTTTAACTTTCAAGACCATCATGTAGAAAAGTGTGGAATAACCAACTGCCTACTTGTTTCAGATTCTTTCTTCACAATACGGTTTTCTCCTACTTCACATTCACATGTAGTTCTGGCTATGCCATATAGGCACAGTGGCAACACTTGATTTCCTTGATCTAAGCTGTCAGTGAAGAAAAGAATACTCAGAGTCTCTCATATCTGGCTTACCTTTCACTTATAACATTTATAATAGGTGAGGCAGAAACATAATGTCAGTTTTGTCTGATCATTGATGACAGCTTATCTCTCATTCTTTGCAATCAGAATACAAAATGTTTGTAGGCTTCCTGTGTGGCAGCCACTAGTATTTCTTTCTTTCTATTCGCAGTATGTAGGTCATTCTAGGTTAATGCAAAATTTAATAGAGCTACTTGATCTTATCTGTTTCTGCTATGATCACATAAATTCAGATATAAAATAAAAACGAAACAACTTACAGCTTCTCTGTTTTAAGAACTGCATTCAGTTTCCCCCTCCCTCAGTAGGATACAAACCCTGTGCCTAATTTTAAAATTTAAAAAACAAACAATAAAAACAAATTTCACTGTGATAAAGGATAACTTATACTGAAATGTTTTCTCACCTAATAATATGAAAAACATACACAGGAGGCAAAAATTTTACTTTACATATCAACAATCTAATTTACCTAATTTCCCATATTGATATTCTTTAAAGAAAATACAGTATCTGACTCCTGAGATTACAAGAAAATAATACAGAGTAGTTTTTATGTCATGAATAAGGTAACAAGTTATAGTCATCAACTTATTGTTCCTTACTGAGTTTCTTCTACACTTACATTATATGTGTGTGTTGGTGCATATATACATATTCATGTTTCCATGAATTATTGTTCTGGGTATGTATGTCAGATATGTGTATGTTTTTAATGAGTGCTGTAACACATCTTGATTTTAACTATTAAACATTATAGTGTGGTGATGTTTATATGTGCAGAATAATTTCATTACAAAGTAAACTTTTAATCCTATATAACTGTCTAATGTATGGATATGCCACTCTTAATGAAGCAACTCATGTATGTATCTCTACTTAAACATTTTTCCTATTATAAACTTTAATCCAAACATTTTTCTGTGTGTGAATGTATGAACACATGCATTTTTCTAAGATAAGTTTCCAAATATTTAACTGCTTAGTCATAGGGTATGTGCACTTAAAATTTTAATAAATATTATAAAATTTTTCTCCAAAACAGCTATGATAATTTATATTCTACCAGCAAACTACAAGGAGTCATTCTCCCATGTACTTGACAGTGCTTTATGTTATAATTAAGCTCTATTATATATACCAATCTAAGGGTAGAAGTGGAGAAGGCAATGGCACCCCACTCCAGGACTCTTGCCTGGAAAATCCCATGGACGGAGGAGCCTGGTGGGGTGCAGTCCATGGGGTCGCTAAGAGTCAGACACGACTGAGCGACTTCACTCTCACTTTTCACTTTCCTGCATTGGAGAAGGAAATGGCAACCCACTCCAGTACTCTTGCCTGGAGAATCCCAGGGACGGGGGAGCCTGGTGGGTTGACGTCTGTGGGGTCACACAGAGTCGGACACGACTGAAGTGACTTAGCAACAGCAACAAAAGGATAGAAGTGGTCTGTGTTCTTAATCATTAGTCAAATTTATACATATTGATAAGCTGCATTTCAAAAAAATGAAAAGCTAGTTCCTTGAAAAGCCCAGTAAAATAGTCAGCAAGTAACACTGAGAAAAGATACATTATAAACAAAGTACACTGAGGAACAAAACACACACATACAAAAATACTATGTACAACTTTATACCAATATTTGACAAAAAAAAAAATCAAGTGAACTAGACCATTTTTTAAGAAAAATAAATTTCCAAAAAGAATCAGAAATCAAGAGTAGTACTAAATGAAATTGAAACACCCTAGCAGTAAAAGGTAAGATCTGCAAGACTAATTTTTATTATTTTTTCCAAAAATCTAGAAAAATATAGAGAGCTACAGAACTTAATAGATGCTAAGAACAATCCTGATTCCAAAGCTGTACAAGAAAATAACAAAATCTAAGCTAAACTCATAAAAAAGAAAATTCCACTCATATATTAAAAATGATGTAACAAACATAATAGGGCTTATTCCAGAGAGTTAACTACAGATTAACATTAGAAAATCTAGCCCTGGAATTCTGCATACTGGCTGACTTAAAAAGTTACCTGATGACTTAATAAATGCTGAAAAAATTCAACCTGAAAAAATTCAATACCTACTTGTAACACACACATACACACACACACACCCCTCATAGCAAATTGGAAACCAATGAGGAACTTTTGAAGTGTGATATAAAGAGTATCTACGACAAAGCTATAACGCAGAGATGCATAAATTATTAAAAACAAACTGGGAAACTGTATAAAATTTTTCCTTAAAAGGACTTAATGTCCTTTCAAGAAACTCATTGATTGCCAGAAGCATGCATTTTTAATATACGAGAGTATACTTCTGTACACAGAATAGCATGATTACCTGCTTTAGTGCCTTCTTGCTGTGCTTCTGTGATGAAGAAATGACTTTACCTGCTGGAATGGTAGGAGATGGGCAGCCCGAATGAGGAGAAGATGGCTGTGACAGCCTAGATGATACTAGGGGGAGAAAAATGACAATTCCAAGTTTTGTTATCAGAGGCGATATCAAGCACCATTCCTTTCCCAATCATATAGTGCTACCTGTATTAAGAACTGTGACCAAACACTTTTGAGAAGGATCTTCTTTTTGGAGTTCTACTGCAAACAGCCTCCCCTTTCAGTTTATTTCCTCAGAAAGCTCTAGTGAAGGATGACAGGATGGGGAAGGGATGAATGTTAGTATTCATCACTTCTCATTCTTTAATTTTTTCAATAGAATTGACTGAAGAAGCAGGAAGCAGAATATAAACCATGAGTCATCAACTAAGGTAAAGTTTAGAAAAGATTCTAGAACCCACTGGAACCTACTGTTACCTCTAGTAACAACATGGTATTGTGGAAGAGCCCTGGGTTGATAGAACGGGTTCCAGTTTCCCTTATCTTTAAAATGAAGGCAATAAGGTCATTCCACCTCAAACACTACTGTTCTCTAATTCTTATATTCCTTCAACTCTGATACCCATGTGAAAGGGTGCTTTAGGACTTCTGATGAAATCAGTGTAGGGATACATGGGATGGAACCACTCTCTACTTCATCACTAGCTGTTTTATCAGACTCGGCCAAACCTCAGTATTGCGTGAAGAGTTTTCCCCAGAAAGGGTCTATACTTCTTATAATAAACACAATTAAGATCTTCATGTTCTCTAAAGTTCGACAGTGTATAATTTATGATACAAGATAATAAAGAAATTGCTGACCCAGACTCAAAAATAAAAATGAAGACAACAGTAGACAATATTAAGAAGACTCATCATACTTAACTTCAGCTTTGTATCCCAGCCCTAACTGGGGGTTTATATATGGGAAAGAAAGTGTGGTGTTAAAAAAAAAAAAGTTAATTGTAACATATAAAACAAAAAATGGAGTTGGATAATTCTTGAGATGGTTAAGCAACAAAAAGAAACTAAATTCTTAGTGCTGTTATTTTAAAAAATTGGTCAGCATCTGAGTGCACTAACAGTTTCACTGAGATACAATTCCTATACCATACAATTCACCTGAAGTGTAAAATTTAATGGCTTGTAAAATATTTGCAAAGTTGTGCAACCATCATCAGAATCACTGTACTGGTTAGCTGTCATTCTTCTTTCCCCCTAACTGACTTCCCTCTTTAGTGATGGGCTTTTTTTTTAAAATTAGTGTTTTAAAGATTCATCTATGTTTCAGCATGTATCAATACTTTATTTTTTTTATCACCAAATAACATTCTATTGTATGCATATACCACATTTTGTTATTCATGAGCCGACAGACATTTGGGCTGTTTTCACTTTTTGGCCATTATGAACACTCATTAGCAGGATTTTGTGTTGGACATATGTTTTCAACCCTCCTGGGTTCATATCTAAAAGTGAAATTGCTGGGTTTTTCAGTAACTCTATGTTTAAACTTTTTAAGGAAGTCCTAAACTGACTTCTGAAATGGCTGCACCATTTTTACAGTTCCGTCAGAAATGTGTGAGTATTCCAATTTTTCCACACTCTTGTCAACACTTGCTATTGTCTGTCTTCTTGATTTGACCAATGTTTTTAATGGACATTATGAAAATAAAGCTAAAAAACTATTAAGATTTAACTATATTTACTTTCTTTTTAATAGTTTGCGGAAATCTGAGAATATACATGTCCTCAACTGCCCCAATATCTAAAAATTAACAAAAATCAAACCAACCAAAATGACCCCATTAAAGAATGCAATAATTCTAACTGTGGCCTGGAAAACACACAATAAAGCTATCTGTGATTACCAGGGCAAACCTTTGGAATGTTTCCCTTTAAGGCAAAAGCCCTTTCTAGCAAATGAATCCATAAACATATCTTGAAGCCAACTAAAATAAATCAAGAAAATCTCCCAGAGTTGACTTAATGCCAAATACCGGTCTCACAACTTTAATGAAACTTTCAAATATTAAAGGTTCAGAACTACAAAGAGCAAGCACGATTTAAACACGTTGATAAACTCATCTCTTTTAATCCTTCTAGTGCCTACATTATCTCTAAGACACATTAACTTTATTAGAGTAACCAAGAATTAAACATCATCTATGCGCCTAATGCTGTGCTAGGTTCATTTGAACAGAATTTCACTGAACTCTTACAACCATCCTCTAACGCGAAACTCCGACTCATTGGAAAAGATTGTAATGCTGGGAAAGACTGAGGGCAAGAAAAGAGGATGAGATGGTTGGATGGCATCACCAACTAAATGGACATGAATCTAAGCAAACTGGGAGACAGTGAACTCTGGCATGCTGCATTTCATGGGGCTGCAAACAGTTGGACACGACTTGGCGACTTGAACAATAAGGTAGGTACAACTTCTCTTTCTATTCCCACCCAATCTCCTCCAATTCTACCCTCTGAGATAACTAAATAATATAGTTGGATTGGTATCCTTGTTGACATTTTTCTATGCAAATAAAAATATGAAAAAATTTCAAGGATGTGTATTTATATATAAATATTAAATGTAAACACCTGCATATTGTGATGGTATTATCTAAATTTTCCTTATCTAGAAATTTAATTAGCCTGCAAAAGGACTCAGGTAGTAAGGAGCACAACCAACATTTGAACTTTGCACAGTTTCAGAAGACTGAGTACTTGCAGTGCATTAAGTGGTGTCCACTAAAAGTGTCCATGTCCTAACCCCCAGAAATGTTATACTATTTGGAAAAGGAGACTTGGCAGATATAATTGATTTTGAGACAAGGAAATAATCTTGGATGAGCCCAGTGGGTCTTAAAATCAAATGATGAGTCACCTTAAACACAAGACAAACACAGAGGAGAAGTCCATGTCTTCACAGAGGCAGAGACTGAAGGATCATCGTCCTTTCAATAGCTACATAAAATTCCATTGTGCAGATGTATCATAATTTCTTCAACTGGACTCTGATGAGTAGTTTAGTAATTTCTAGTCTTTTGCTCTTATTATTACACTGTTTTAAACACTGGTTTCTAAGGTATTGTACCTAGAATGATACCATTATTATCTACAAAATGCAAATTACTGAATCCCAACCCAACTCTACTGAACAAGAAACTGTGAAGGTAGGGCCCAGGAATCTGTCTTAATGAGCTCTCCCAGTGATTCTGATGCATGTTCAACTATAATACACCGAGAAACCAGCTTTCCAAAGTGATTTAGAACTTGAGGCTCATCAAAACCAGTTTTACTTATATAGTTTACTGAAGTAGTTTCAGCTCGTTGGATCCATCTGTACCATCCACTAGGTATAAGCTCAGAAGGCACCACTTTTCACTATAGCATTGGGAATTTTCCATTTCAACAAATGATTATCATATGAAACAAGGTCCAAAGGGTAATGGACTATTCATATTAAATGCACTTGAATTAAAAGAATTAGTAAATAATCTCTTAGTATTTTATTTTTTCTCCTGAAGATATTCAGTGAGACCCTCTGAAGTATTAGAGGGACTATCAGAAATAATGGAGCAGTAATACCAAAATTGAAACTGAGCTTTATACAGTTAAAGGATTAATCGTTGAAAGACTGATAACAATTTAAGTTCCCCAAATCGTCTTCATGGTCAAAAGGAGCAATACTTCTCTTAAGGGAGAGTTTTAATTTTCACAAATTAATAACAAAAATAATTTTATTATTAAAAATATATAAAGACAATAATAATAAATAATTTTATCAGAAGATAAAAACAATAATACATGTAGATATTTCATGCTGCAATATCATATTTCAGGGAAAAGGCAGACTTCACTTAGATACGATCCTACCCAAAAAGCAACAGAAAAAGTTGATTTTAATCATTTTTCTAGTGTTATTCCATCTTACCTTGACTTGGAATTCCATAAAGCTCTTCTCTGAACATTGTTTCCTGTCTGGAAATTAGGAACCAAAACTACAAACTTCTAAGTTCTTCCACCTTACACAGAAATCAATAAACTAGTTTTAACATTTGACTGAATTTCAAGGTTCTACTCTCTGTTCCTATCTGGCTGAAAGGTATACCTATTTCAAGAGAGTCTCTATCGATTTCCAACTAGAAGTATCAGTTTTGCTGTCAGAGCTCTTTATTTTTGTACATAAAAGGAAGTGGGTTTCGATACTATCTCAGTGTTCTTCCTGTCTTACAATGCATTTGAAATAAAGTGATGTCAGATTGAGAGTAAAAGCTCTAAATAAGAAAACGGAATAGACACATTTGTTTCACCTTTATTAATAACTGCAATTGACTTAGAATTGTTCTGCAGCATGCTACTACTATCACTGCTATCTACAAGTTTTCCACTTTAATTTGCACTTGCCTACAAAAATACTCATATGTATACAACAGAAAATTAAAACTACACTTCTATGCCTATGCCATATGCATGACTCAAGAATGAGAGAAGTACATCCTATGAGAGACTAAATCATTCTTCATTATTGCTAGCTTAGCATTTATCCATTTCTTAAGATATCAGAGCTGCCAGAGTCGATGTGAATTCCATATGACATCACATACACTTCTCATCTCCACCTTTCAAACACCACATGACGTTCATCCTAGTCTCAGTTTAACAGGCTACAATCAGAAAAGATCTTAAGATCTCAACATAAACTGAGGCTAAGTAGTTAATACTGTGACAATTTCAAGAAGAATGCATCAGAGGCAGTTAGAAAATAATTTATGTTGACTACAATTTTGAATTTGCTATAACCTTGATGTTAATATTTTCTATTATTATGCCAAGTGTGGGGCACGGTTGTAATATTTTAATCCAGCCATTAAGCTACTGAGAGGAGGAGAAGGGGACAGAGGATGAGATGGTTGGATGGCATCACCAACTCAATGGGTCTGAGTAAACTCCAGGAGTTGGTGATGGACAGGGAAGCCTGGAGTGCTTCAGTCCACGGGGTCACAAAGAGTTGGACATGACTGAGCGACTGAACTGAAGCTACTGAGAATGGGGTTCAACTGTTATTTCTTAAATCCTCCTGTAATCACAACACATTTACCTCATAGATAGCCTTTCACAACCATGTAACAATCACTACCTAAAACAGCTATTCCAGCCTATGAGCTACCAAAAAGCAAAGACCTACACAACCGTGACTTTGTTCCCAGTTTACTGACCATCTTTAATGCTGATTTCCCTGTTTCCAGCCACATCCAGAAATTATGAATCTGTTTCTCTTGCTTGATGACCTGGTTTGGTTTCTAATCCTAGATCAACAATTCCCAAACTTAAAAAGAAAAATGTAAACTGGGGGGAAGCAGAGGAGAGAAAGAGGCCTAAATACTTTTGGCTCCATCTTCCAAAAAAAGAACAGAAAAAAAAAAGGCAGGGGGGGTCCTTTAGTATAATCTGAGAAACGTTAAGACACTGGACACACCTCTCTTCACTACTGACTGGGATTACTTTTAAAAAATACGTATCAAGAATACTGAGTATTTCCCTGGTGGTCCAGTGGTTGAGAATCTGCCTTGCAATGCAGGGGACGTGGGTTCAGTGCCTGATCAGGGAACTAAGCCTGTGCACTCTGGAACCCATGCGCCACAAATGGAGTTTATACACTGCAGCAGAGATCTTGTGTACCACAACTAGGAAAGACCCTACACAGCCAAACAAATAAATCTTTTTTTTTTTTTTTTTTTAAGAATGTTGGTCACAGGTCCCAATCTTGCCTTGCCTTTATTCCATTTGTTCATAACACTTAGGGTCTGGGCTGTTCTCTAAGTGGTTGTGATCTTAAAGCTAAGACCCCCTGGTTTCAAAATTTGTCCAAATAACATGTGTAGCAGCTGCTATGAGAGAACTCAGATAACACAACCAGTTATCTAAATTTTCTCCAAGAGTAATCCACACATTAACACAGAAATGGTAATAAACCTGATGACTTTTCTGATACAGTTCAAAAATCAATAGCTCTACTAGCACTTAACATTGAGTCAATTATTCTAATAAGTGTAACTCTAAATTCTAGATTCAAAGACAACTCACCTACAACTGAAACCTAAGAGGATATCCAAGCTAGGGAAATTCTTGGATGTCTATTTTGCTCTGGCATATCACTACATCAGTCCTTATAAAGTAACCAGCATGAGCTGGCTTAAAATCTGTCCTGCCATATATGGCTCAATTTACCAATACTGGGGTAAAAATGATTTTGCCTCTTCAAAAAGACTGTTGAAAAAGAAGCTACAGATAATTAGCAAGACTAGGTAATAAAATGTATCTCTAAGTGGAAAATTCATCCCAGGGAAGCTGCAGCAACAAAGATGTTATTCTCTAAAAAAACAGTTTGGGGTAAACTATAAAGCAGAAACCAAGCAGGAGATGAGGGCAAAGACTAGCAGACTAAATTTAGTCTTTGCTAGTAGAAATGAAAAGCATTCTTTTCCTAGTAAGGAGTGAGCTGTTAAAGCAATTAAGTCCTCAAATTTTAGAAGAGAGTATTAAAGAGGTAAATAACATAATAGCATCCTAAGAAGGGTTACAGGTAGCCAAGAGCTGAAAATAAACCCAGGTAAAAACCTAGAGTTGTCCAATGTGATGGCGACTAGCCACATGTGGCTATTTAAATTCAGGTTAACATAAAGTGAAAATTCAGTTCCTCTGTCACACTAGCTATATTTCAAGTGCTCAAAAGACGCATGGTGCTAGTGACTACTTTGTTGAGTTGTACAATATAGATGTAGAACACTTCCATCACTGCAGGGAATTCCATGGGACAGTACTGATCTAACTAGTAAAGGAAAGGGAATAACCGAGCCGGGGTCTAGAAGAAGAACTATTAACCAGGGCGTTTATCCTACGGCATTCAGTCCTGTATTGAGGGGTCAGGTGGATTTACCTTTCCTTTTCCACCTGCTCTTTTTTCCCTCCTTGTTGCTGCCACCATCACTGCTGCTGCTGCTGTTCTCAGAACTCTGGGAATCTGACTGACCATCACTGCTTTCTTCTGAACCTTCTGAAAGCTCTTTCACCCCATCCGGCACATCTTTCTGAAAATGTAGGCATCCAATTAGGATTAATCATTACCATTTCAGCAAACAGGAATTAAATTTCTGATATGCATTATTGTGACTTGCAATTGTGCTGATTATTTTTTAGGATTGTAAGATTCAGTAGCAGAACCAGCAATTTCTGATTCCTGTCACCTCTCTTCTTTGTGTAGAATTAGCTACTGTTTGCTTCTATACTCAAAGATAAAAATTATACATGACAATCTTATGCACGTACAACACAGAGCCTTAGACAAAAACTTGCTATATATAAGTCCAGGTAAATGATGAAATGAAATCTATAAAAGGTACACAATAACAATTTTTAAAAATGTAAGCATACCCATCATTCATATAATGTATATATATTTGTGTGTATATAAGTGCCATTATGTATTACAAATTCAATTAAGAGTCTGGACAGCAAGAAAGAGATGGCAATTATTTGAATCTATCTGGTTCCAAAAATTCGCTAGTGTAAGTAGCAAGAGTCAAATATAAAAGGAATCATTTAAAAAAAAAAAATCGTTGAATCTTTGGTTTCTGCACTGCATAGTGAGAATGCTAATCACAAACGATTCCTGTGTCAGCCACAGTATGATAGATATAACAGGGAAGCTGTAAAATTAAGAATCTAGGGTTTGAATTTTGGCCTTATCTTCTCCTAATGATGCAGCTCTGGGCAAAGTCTTAAACGCTCATGCCTCAGCTTCCCTGTAAGATGAGGTAATAGTACCTACCTTAAAAGATCATTCTGAAATTAAATGAGTTAATAAATGTAAAATGCTTAGTACAGTGCCTAGCATATGATAAGGTTCAATAAATATTAGCTGGCTGCTATGTATTTATATAGTATATAAAATATAAATACATTAGTGAATGTTAAGTTATAAAACTAGGAATGATTCTTTTTTCCTCTGAATATATTTTCTGTTTTCCCACATAATTTATTTTTATTATCAGATCAAAAATAATTTTGACACATGACCATTCTACCTACAACTGGCACTCACAACATTATAATCAAGGCAGTAATCTCTGGGGGCTTCCCTTTTGGTTCAGTGGTTAAGACTCTGAGCTTGCACCAGAGGGGGCATGGATTTGATTACTGATGGGGGAACTAAGATCCCACATGCCGCAGGGTGTGGTCAACAACAAAAAAAAGAAGACAGCAACCTCTGATCTGGTAAGGAATTGTTTTTTCTCACTTATGTTTATACTCCAGTGCCATTTCACATGTTATACATTTTCTAAAAATACATATCCCTTATTTTTCTATTCTTTCTTTCAAAATGCAGGAAACTTTTACAGATTAGTTGCCAAAGAGACCTCTTGATCCATAAGTTCAACAAATACTTTAGTACAAATATAACTATGTTCCTAAACTTGTGATCCCTCCAGGATCAACTCACACCCCACATCTTAGAATCACTGCATCCGTTCATTTACTCCCAAGGGTTCACATTTTATTTCTCTAATGTTCCTTGCCTCCATCTTTTAGCAGTCTCATGAAAAATGTTAGTCGCTCAGTCGTGTCTGACTCTTTGCGACCCCATGGACTATAACCTGCCAGGCTTCTCTATCCATGGAATTCTCCAGGCAAGAATACTAGAGTGGGTAGCCATTCCCTTCTCCAGGGGATCTTTCTGACCCAAGGATCAAACCCTGGTCTCCCACATTGCAGGCAGATTCTTTACCTCTGAGCCACCAGAGAAGCCCCAATCACTCTCATAGTACAGCCCAGTTACCACTTCTAAACAATCATAACCATCTTTTTGACAAGTTTCCCTGCTTAATTCTTAAGTGTATCCTAACTGAATTATCTTCCTAAACATGGATTTGATCATGCTATTCTCCTGAAAGCCTCTGCCACTTCCTCAACACATGACTACTCTCCCTCCTCCTCTCTCCAACTCCTCAGTCAGGTTTTCAAAAGCCTCCAAAGTGTGCTCTTCACCTAACATTTACCCCACCCCGACTCCTTACCACACCAGCCCACACACAGATTATGGTCTAACCACTCCAATTTACTCCCAAGTCCATTCTGAATCCTTTTATCTGTGCCTCTGCTTAACCTATCCCCTTGTCCTGGAAGGCCCTTCCTCCCATTACCAAAGTTCAACTCAAATTTTACAACTTTAAAATAGCAAAAATAAAAACAAAAACTTCTAAATTCCTTTACTCAAGATGAATCTTTATTTCTCTACACTGTAACAGCACTTTATAGCACAGTACATTCTGTCACTAATTATTTTAGTAACTATGTGAGATTTAAGAGATCAGGAACCTTAATTTATCCTTCTTTATAGCCTCTATGTGTCCAGTACAGAGTAGGCATTTAATAAATATTTTTAACAATATGGGAGGTCTACAACAGCTCAAACCTAAAAGAAACATAGAAAGCTCCATGTGGGCTAGATCCCTGTAACCCCAAGAAGTTGAACAAGGTGTTTTAAAAGAAGGTATTAAAGGTGAGTTAGATCTTTTAAAAATTAGCATGCTACACACAACCACCAAGCACAGTGATGACTACAGCCAAAGCTAAAAAGGTAAGAGGGGAAAAGAGTTGCACACACATGTGGACATGTCACTGATGATAAATTTCCTTTGAGAAATAACGCTCTCCTCAATCCATCTGGATAGAGAGGGCTTAACCACACCTTCATATCAAGGGTGATCATGAACCTAAGGGCAGCCATCAGAAGATTCAATACATTTGGCAAAGGTGATTGTTTAGGTACAGGCACTTGCGCCAAGCCATACCAATTAAGCTACAACATAACTAACTAAAAGGGCTCCTGCTTCAGTTTGTGAGACTCTTTCCCCTCAGGCTTACAGCATGCAGAATGGGGCTTGGGAGTGAAGTCATGTAGATGAGAAGGCCTGCCTTAGAATGAAGCCAAAAGAAAGCGGAGAGACCCATTTCTGATGACAATCATTTGAGCTCCTGAATTCAGGCCGAGTTTCCCTAAAACTTTGAGCTACATGAACTAATAAATTCTCTGTTTTCCTCAAGTTCATTTGAGTTGGCTTTTCTGTTTATAACTGTAAGGACAATAATAAGTCAAGATCCCTTTTTAGTGCAGGAATTAGAAATTAGCAAGCTTGTTATGGTAAAAGAAAATGGAAATTCAGTCAGATGTGAGTTCATATTCTGGCTCTAATACTATCTGGCTAACACTGGGCAAGAAAATCCAATCTTCTGAACTTCGGCTTTCTCCATTATAATAAAGAAATAATAATCACAATTCTGAATTGTAACGGAGAATTAAATGAGAAAGTAGTATAAAGCATTAAAGCTATATGCTCCACGGTAACACTCATTATTATTTAAATGATGTGAGGCCCTTTAAAGTCACTGGAAATAATTTTCAGTTCATCCTTTCAAAATAATATTGTGGCAGAGAATGAAGTGAAGTTACTTCTCCAATCTATCTACACATGGCTACAGATTAATTAAAGAAAAAAGTACTGGACATTGGATTGAAATTTTTACTTCTTCTTGAAAGTAAGCTCTTCAAGAACAGAATTCTGTCTCTACGATTCAAGTATTATTTATATACAGTCACTTCCTGTTTTCACTTTTAAAATGACTCCCTAACAAAAATATTTACCTTCAAAGTATATACTCCCATTCTACCTGGAACCTTATAGAAGATGCCTTCTTCACCTCGGGAGTTTGTGTGCAGCATGGCATTCAGACATGCAAGAGGGGAAGTTCCACTGTCAAAAAAACAAAACAAAATGAACACAATGATTAGTTTCTAATTAAGATAAAATTAATGGATCAACACTCATTTGACAAAACACATTTTTAAGTCGCTTCAGTCGTGTCCGACTCTGTGCAACCCCAGAGACGGCAGCCCACCAGGCTCCCCTGTCCCTGGGATTCTCCAGGCAAGAATACTGGAGTGGGTTGCCATTTCCTTCTCCAATAAACTATAAAAAGTCTATAAATCTAGAGAGGTGACCATGGAGAAAATGGATGTAAAATTAATTCCCAGATATCTAAAGAAAAAATAATTTTATAATTTTCTTAATCCCAAGTCAGCATCTAACATTTAAGTCAAGAAAAATTTCTCTCACAGAAGTATCACAAAAGCATTCTGTAAAGATTTTATTTTACCTACAATTTTATTTGTTAACACACTTCAATAAAGCTGAAAAAAAAATTTTTTAATATACTTCGCTTAGCACAAGCCTGTTCAGAAGTAAACAGGGAGGAAAAAGAAAACACAAAGAGAAATAAACAATATTAATCTCCTTCCATACTGCTGTACCAGAATGAACGTTAGTCATGGAAAGAACATATTTCCATGGCCTTTTTTAAACCAAGATATAATTGACATAAAATATTACATTAGTGTCAAATGTGTAACATAATGATTCCATATTTATCTATATTATAATGGTTTCTTATATTTAGACCTATCATAAGATCACTTAAAAAGACATAAAACAGGCTTTGGAATATTCATCTTCTATGTAGAAACTTGATTAAAAGTTTACTAATATGTTGTTGTCTATTCACTAAGTTGTGTGGGACTCTTTTAAAAGCAACCCATGGACTGCAGACTGCCAGGCTCCTCTGTTCACGAGAATTTCCAGGCAAGAATACTGGAATGAGTTGCCATTTCCTTCTCCAGGGATTCTTCCCAACCCAGGGCTCAAACTCACGTCTCCTGCATTACAGGCAGATTCTTTACCACCGAGCCACCAGGGAAGTTAATATACATTTATCATATTTTCTGGAGTTTTAGCTATATAATAAATTATCTGTAGAAAAGTTATATATAACATTTTCCTTTCTAATTGCAATCAATTCATTTTCCTAAATGGAAATGTGTGGCATCCTACAGGATAGAGCAAACTTTTGACATAAGAGAGAAAACTCCAACACCACAAAAGAAAACCTTAATAACTAAATAAAAAATAAATATTTCTGTATAGCAAAGTAATATCATCAACAAAATTACACAAAACATACAAAGCTAGAATAAGTAACTGCAAAACAAATGGCAGACAAAATAATGAATAATCCTAAGAGAGCTTCTTTTAGGAAAACACAAACAACCAATTAGAAAAAAATGGATTAAGGATATGAACGTGCAGTAAAAACGGCCAAGAGAATACATGAAAAGCTGCCCAAACCTAACAGTGGTTAAACAAAAACAAATGAAACTGAGACACCACTGGTCAGACTTGGAGAAATCAAATATAGTCAAGTCTCTGTTGGCAGTACTGTACTAGCGTCCGTTTCCTGGCTTTGATATCATACTACAGCTATATTTAAGAGGCTACTACTGGAGGAAGCAGGGTGAGGTACACACGGGACTATTCTTATAATTTCCCATAAGCTTATTATTTCATTTTAAAAAGTGAACTGATAAAACCCATTGCTGGTAAGATTACAGGAAAATGAGCACTCTTAAAGACTGCTGGTGGGACTGAAAACTGCCACCCCCTATTCCCCACCTCAATTCCGTCCTAGGAAAGTAACATGGAAGTATCCACTAAAATTAAAACCATTAGGGGCTACTGATTCAACAACCCCACTTCAATCAATCCCCCCAAAATAAGACCACAAAGACCTACAAACATACATGCAAGGATTAACTTCAGCATTGTTAAAAGTGTCAAAGCACTGAAAATGACTTCAAAGTCAATAAAAGAATGGCTGACCATATGTTAGTAAGGTAACCAACAGGATATGAATCAATAACAGCTACGTTAACAGCAAAAACAGTGCTAAATTCCAGGAAGCATTCTGGTTAGACCTCACAACAATCCTTTGAGGTAAGCAAAATTATTACACCATTTTTACAAATGAACAAACGAATATACTGAGGTGTTAATAAGTAAGCTGGTTCAAGATCACATAGTGCTTTGTAAGTGGTGAAGACAAAATTTCAGTAAGAAGAAAGAAGCAGAAGAGGAAAGAAACTGCTTAAAAAGAACATATAACTAAGTAAAAAGAAAACATGCTATAATCTGTAGCTCAATAACCTATCTAGTAAAAGGTTTGCCCTAATTTTTGGTATTCAATTTCAGTATTAAGTACCCACTCTGTTTAGTACTGTTTACTAAGTATTCAATAAACTAGGGTCTGTGGCTCCAAGGAGGAAAGCTTTCTTGTTCAAAGTTTATCAGGACTGTTAGACAAGGGAACAAACGGCCACGGCACACTGCAACCAGTGCTGCCAATACAGATGCAAGTGCACGATCCCTGACCCCAAAAACTTAAGGCCAATTGCTTCAGACATAAAAATGTGGATTTTTGAAAGGCAACATGATATGCCATATACTATGTAACATCACCAGAGAGATCGGGGGCAGCAATCCTATAACCAAATACAGTAAAATACATGAATATTCACACGAAGCAGGAAAAACAGTTGAAGAGAATTGTTGACAAAGGGAAGTTTGGTACCAAAAGACTGAAAAACCTTTTTCAAGCATTTTGGATTTTGGCATTATGGAATGGAGATTGGAGGCTTGTACACAGAGCACTTTAGGTCTGAGAGAAAGTAACATATAGTCTCATCTAGAGCTTAGTACCTAGAACCTAAAACAAAACAAACAAAAAAACACCAAAAAACAAACAAAAAACCCCAAGCCAACCAAACCAAAACAAAAAAATCTCTTACGGTAAAACCCATAAAATGAAAGTAAATGGCACACACATCTGGTGAAAAGATGTAACAGATACAGACACCATCATATTTTCCTCACAAATCTGGTGTAATTTTCCTTTGAAGGAAATATGAAAGTTTCAAAAACCCACAAGATATACAGAACACTAACACTGTTTAAAACAAAAATTTAGATCTGATTTCAGGAAAATATAAAAAACCAGAGAACCCTTGAAAAATTCATTTTTATGAATAATGAAGCAATGGCAGAGAAGTAAAATAGGCTACACTGCCCACGATGGCAGGAATATATCTTCAAGGGAAGTAACTCCAGAATGACGTAACTAAATAAAAATAACTGAGTAACTTGAAGGAACAGACAGCCCCTGCATGAGTGATAAAACCCTGGTACAGAGGAAATTAATACTGATGTCAAGTCAAGTAAGTATAATACGGGTTTGAAGCAGCTGAAGCAAGAATACCTCAAAAGATTACATAACTATCATGAGATAATTTAGTTTCTAATTATTTTGGTCCATGTTTAAGAGATTGGGGTTGGAGTAGGGGTTGGGGGTTGGAGGGTGGGGAGCATTTCTCAAGGAAAGGAGTAAGTGTAGTGCTATAATTTTATGCTGATACACTTCATGAAGGAAATATACCAAGATGCTTCATACACAAGGCCTAAGAACAGAAGTAACTTCAGTCATACTGCCAATAGCCTTATTTGATTCTCTCTGCAGTACAGGGGGTTAACAGTAGCCAGCAGGGCTGAAAGACCTGAGGCCTATAATTAACACTGCTCAGAGGAAACAAACATAGCAACTCATGAAAAGAGACCACTGTGTGGCCTAAGGAGCCAGATTTATATATTCAGACCAATCTTAGAGTTCAGATCTGAGTATATCATGGGCAAGTCAGTAAATATCCTTAATCTGCTCATCTGTGAAATAGAAGAAACACTATCTGCTTCATAATCTGTACAGAATCTTAATTACATATAGCAAGTATATGCAACAGAGAAGTGACTGAGTAACTGTGGTATTTACCTTCACTTATTTCCCACCCCAGTGTCATAATATTCCAGTGTTCCCTACCTATCTTAAGTGACAATAACTTCACTCACCCTCATCAATTCTCCATTCTGAAGCCAGTGACCTTTTAAAAATATGTATGATTGTGCCATCTCTGCCCAGCTGAAAATTGATCCATAATATCACAATGTGCTTAAAATAAAGCCCAGAATTATCAAAATAATCTGACCCCTGCAACACCCTCTCTGCTCTGGCCTACTCTAGTTTTCTTTTCATTTTGTAACTTACAATTCTTCTGACTTCTTGGCCTTTGTACTAGTTAATGCTCCTGCTTGCAATGATAACCCTCACCTTTTCTCTTAGTAGCTCCAATTAATTCACTCTTCAGATTTCAGCCTTAAGTACCTTGTTTATGGAAGCCATCTCAATGTATAGAATCAATACTTCTCCTAAATATATTTCATTTATAACTACACATATTGTCATGAAAAAGTTTTAATTTAACATGTGGCTCTACTGTAGACCAGCCAGATTCAATAGCATGTGATTTTCACTGAAGCTCTGGGAAGCAGATTCTCTCTTTTCTTCTATAGTCAAACCCCAAAGCATACAGGCTCCACCTGCAACTATGATGGATGAACCTGGTGAAAATGGAGCAAAAATGAAGGAAGTAGAGCCAAAATTCTGATCAAACTGCCAGAGCACCTGGATCAAGTTTTGCCAGGTATTTTCACTTTTATCACATGATTAATTTCCTTTAATGTTTAAGCCAGTTTACATTGCATTTCCTGTTATTTACAAATGAAAATATCGTAACTGACAAAGCATCTAGATCAAAAGCATTCATACTGACAGAGATATGAAAAGGATAAAGAAGAAAAATATAGGAGAATATTCAAAGGTGGCAACTCCCTCCTATCAATGAGAAAACATTATGTGTATGAATCAACAGTGTATATTGAACGATGGAAGGAGAGGCAACATGCTACTCAACATGCACAGCCTAACTGACCCAAGATACTCCAAAATATTTATCTTAATTTTTTTCCAAATCTTGAACTTCAAGGATTAAGAATCAAGCTGAAATCTAGGCATGAAAAACAAAAGTGGGCAGAGTACATTACTGTTTTTAGGTAATCATTCACTCCCTCTATCAGGCCACCTTACAGTAAATAAAATGTATTTATTCCCTTGCCCCTCTTGGGCTTGGCCATAAGACTTGATCAATACAATGGTAACATAAATGTCAGAACCAGAGGCTAGCAGCTGCTTGCACAGTTTGACTTCCTCCTGATTGCCATGAGAGCAGGCCACTGATTTCAGAACCCACAGCAGAGAGCCAAGCCTAGGCAATAACTAATCTCCAGCTCTTCTAAAGACATGAAGAAGAAAAGGAACTATCTGTTGTTATAAACCACTGAAACCAAGACAGTTATGCAGCAAAAACTGACTGATAAGCCCAGTATAATGCAGGGAACATCTGCCTTCTTACCAATACTCAATGCCAGACAGTAAAAAAAAAAAAAAAAAAATATGCTAGCTAGCTAGCTATCACTCAAACAAAGAAGTAATAAAAAAATATTAAGTCCATGAGAACTCAGGGAAAAGATCATCCATTAACTTAAATCTAGCCAAGAAAGAAAGAAAACTCAGGAGTGGAGAAACATTTAGAGGGGGAAAAAAAAGTTGGAATTATGGTGATAAAAGAGAAATGTAAATACTTTCTATTTTTTTTAGCACGTGATAATGCACATTCAGAATTTTTCTATTTTCTTTTTCCTCAACTTCAGAGATCATTTAGAAATTAATACCCTAAATGAAGTATATTACTAATCTTCATGGAAAAAATTAGTACAGCAATTATCTTAGTTTCTTCAGTTAAATGTGGTAATCAACCAGTGGTAATTCCTGGTTACTGAATTTCAGGTATTTTCCAGTGTTTATTTTTTCATTACTGATTGACCTGGTTTTGGCTATTATGAACCATTTTTACAAAAATTTTATAGTAAATACTCTAAAATAAATGAATAAATTTTAAAACAATGTAACTTCTAAAAGAGAATAAGGCTCTTTTTCAAAATCACTTCCTTTGTTAACAGCATGCTAGTTAAAAGGAAAACTAGAACAGCAGGTAAAGGGGCATAGAGACTATACACAGATTAAAGTGAGAGACGTCCAAAGAGAAAAGACACATTGACTAGCAAGGTATTTGTTCACTGAGTACTAGAAGAGACACACTCAAAAACAGTCATTGATGCTCACAAATGCAAAGAGTGGGGCTGTCTATGCGTAGCATTTAAAGATCAAGAGACAAGCCCAAGGTGAAGAAGCTGGGTGGGAGGATCCAGTGGTTTCAGAATGAGTGTGTTTAGTTCATTATCATCAAAACATTTAATCATTTCAATTATAGGATAGTTATATTTAGGGAGAAAATTAGCGATTCCCTTGAATATTAATATAAAAGCAATGACATTTTGATAACAACTTGAAAAGTTTGTTAAGTCAAAATACATTTTCAATTTTCAAATGTCTATTTTGATAAATGACTCATTATATCACCAACCTGTTTAGGCACCCATGCAAAAGACTTCTCCTACCTGTTTGTGTAGGGAGGGATTAAACTGCTACCTACTACTCAAGCAACAAAATAAAGAAATACAGTAGAAAATAACCCAGAGAATAAACGAACAATCTATGGAGTTCATGCATGAACTCATAAGTGCTAAGTCGCTTCAGTCATGTCCAACTCTTTGCAACCCTATGGACTGTAGCCCACCAGGCTCCTCTGTCCATGGGATTCTCCAGGCAAGAATACTGGAGTGGGTTGCCATTTCCTTCTCCAGGGAATCTTCCTGACCTAGGATAGAACCCGCGTCTCCTACGTCTCCTGCATTGGCAGGGGGGTTCTTCACTACCAGCACCACCTGGGAAGCTCCAGTGAGTTCATACTAGTGTAAATAAAAGAACAAATCAATGAATGGGGGAGAATTCATTGCCATATAATTCTAACAAAAAAGAAATGATAGAATTAGAAAACCACCATGTGTGGCCACGACACTGCAGACAAGTATTATCAGTGGACATTCTGGTGGATATACTCTTAAAGGACCCCTAATGTTACACCTCCTGTGTAACTCCCTCCCCATGATGTAGGCAGGACCTGTGACTTGCTTCTAACCAGCAGAATACAGCAGAGGGGGCAGAGCAGTAACTACATTACGAAAGACTGCAGTATTCTTGCAAGGTGACTCTCCCCTTGCTGGCTTTGGGGAAGCATATTAGGTTGGGGGGGCCCAGGTGGCAAAGAACTCAGGGCAGCCTTAGCCAGCAGCCAGGTGGAAACTGAGGCACTCCATTTTGATAAATATAAAGGATCTGAATCCTGCTAGCAACAACACAGCTTAGAAGTGGTTCCTTCTCCAATCCTTCTCTTATTCTCAAATAAGAACCAAGCCCTGGTCAACACCTTGGCTAGTCTTGCAGAGAACCCAATGAAGCCATGCCCAGACTGCTGACACATACAAACTGAGATAATAAATGTGTGTTGTTTTAAGCTCCTAAATCTATGAATACGGTTAAGCAGCAATAGATAAATAACAATGAGATGCTAAAACTAGTGAGCAAAGACATAATGAGAAGCAAGGTATTTACACAGTCTCAAAGTATCTCCCCTCTGCACAAAAGATACTAATTACAAAGGGGAAAAAATTACACCTTTTTAATGGAAAACCACAGCAGACATCACATAAACTGAGGGACTGGAGTAATCAATCCAATATCCCAATAATGGGATAAGCTGAAATCACATACTTTTGGATATGATGTAGTGAAAATGACATATTTCTCTGACATTCTTGTCAAAAATGTACAACCTGAATCTAATCATGAATAAACATCAGACATACCTAAATTGCAGGACAGTCTACAAAACAGCTGTTCTGAACTCTAAAAAATGTAAAGGTCATAAAAGACAAAGACTAAAAGAATGTTCTTACATTAAAGGAGACTATAAAGATACATAAAAGCTAAAAGGAAATGCAATGTGTGATCGTGGATTGGGACATAAGCAGAAGAATTGTCAAATTTAAATAAAGTCTGTTGCTTAGAAAGTATTATATTAATATCTTGATTTTGACAATTACACTGTGGTTACATAAGAATATATTGCCTTTAGAAAGTATACTCTTGAAGTGTTTAAATGTAAATGGGGCAGCACGTCTACAATTTACTCTTACACATTTCAGAAACATCAACTAGACAGATAAAGTATATAAAATGCTTACATTCGTGCAACCTAGGTAAAGTAACAAAAATTTTTATATACTGCTTTTTTAATTTTATTGTTTTTGCAACTTTTCTTAAGTCTGAAATTCAAATAAAAAGCTAAAAAATATGCATCATATATAGAAATCTATAAAAACAATATGCACCAATGAAAAAGTATGAAGTGCTGATAAATGCTACAATATGGTGACGGTTGTTGTTTAGTCACCAAGTCATGTCCGACTCTTTGCGACACCATGAACTGCAGCACACCAGGCTTCCCTGTCCCTCATCGCTCAGAGTTTGCCCAAGTTCATGTCCACTGCACCAGTGATGCCATTCAACCATCTCATCATATAATTTATGGTCTTTTGAGGTTAATCCACATGCTACAATATGGATTAACAGCAAAAGACCATAAATTATATGATTCTATTTGAAATGAAATGTCTAGAAATGGCTAACCAACAGAGACAGAAAGGAAATTAGAGGATGGCAGTGGAAACTGGTACTAACTGTATACAAGTATGAAAAATCTTATTGGGGACTACAGTGATAGTTGCACAACTCAGAGTCAAAATAGGTGAAATTTATGGCATGCATAATATACCTCAATAGAAGTTTTTTAGAAAAAGATGATGTGGAAAAGAAACTAACTTGATTTCTCATTCACTGAACATCTACCAAATAGTTACCATGTAACTGCACAGCAGTAAGTGCTGGTGATATAAAAAATAAAGTGGAAGTTTCCTAAGTACACATTCTTACCTTTTAATGTAAAAATAAATGAACTGGGACTGAGTGAAGCCAAATGATATGATCTCCTTATTTCCCAATGTGCACTCATACACACACACACTATAGTTATCGTTTAATTTATGATTAATTAAGATTTCCCTCCCACCAGGGAGATGAGGCAAGTTGGTACACATTTCCCATGTCCAGTAATGTAAAAAATTTAGCCACAATTGCAATTTTGCTATCAACTTAAGAACTGAACAGAATCAGAAACTTAGGTTTAGATTTTACTAAAGATCTCTTCTAAAAATTAACTGATAATTTTTCCCATAACTAATCATGCCAAATTTCTCCACTGAAAGTCTGGACATTTTCACTATTGCTTTCTTTCATTTTCCGTTTCTTTCTGGAGCTTGAAGATACAAATAAAACTGTAAGTGAAGTCTGCAAAAGTATTCATAAATATATAAGGCCCATCAACTCTCAGTAAAAATCTTTAGCTTTTTTAATCTTGTCTGTAACTCTCCTAATTCTGAAGACCCTTATAGCACTCGTACCACTTGTTATACTGATTCTGTATCATCACACTGTAGGCAGAAATTTTTTTTAATTCACTCATATTTTTCTACAACCTTCTATCACTGCCTATATTTTAAATTTGACAGGGAAAAATTACCGTCTATAAAAGTTTAAAGAAGTAACCTCTGCTCATCCCCTCTCTACCTCAGCCATTTGTCTTCTTTCCTACAGTGGTTGTTTCTCCCACATTATATAAAAATGTACCCTACTCAAATTACAACAAAATCCTACAACTTTATTGTGGCAAAATATGACCCAGATGGTAAAGAATTTGCCTGCAATTCGGGAGATCTGGGTTCGATCCCTGGGTTGGGAAGATCCTCTGGAGAAGGGAATGGCAAGCCAATCCATTATCTTGTCTGGAGAATCACCATGGACAGAAGAGCCTGGCAGGCTATAGTCCTTGGGATCTCAAAGAATCAGACACGACTTAACGACTAACACTTCTGCAGTTTCATAGATAACATAAAATTTACCATCTCAACCACTTCTAAGTGTACAATTCACTTCCACTTAAGTTCATTCACATTTTTACAACACCAGGCTCCAGAACTCTTCTCACCTTACAAAACTACTCCCTATTTTCCCCCTACACCAGCCCCTGGCAACCACCTTCCTATTAATCCTTTCTGTCTCTATATAACTTATACTCTAGGTCTCTCATGGAAGTGAAATTATATGGTATTTTCCCTCTTCTGTCTGGTTTATTTCATTTAGTATAATATCTCTGAAGTTCATTTCATGTTGTAGAATGTTAGAATTTCCTTCTTTTTAAGGCTGAAAAATATTCCATTGACTGTACATGCCACATTTTATTTATCCATTTGTCAATAAACATGAGTTGTTTCCACCTTTTGCCTACTGTGAATAATGCTGCTATAAACACTGGTGTAAAACGATCTATTCAAGTCCTTGCTTTTGATTTTTTTGTGTGTATTCAGAGAAGTGGAACTGCTGGGTCAAATAAAATCCTACAACTTTTAATCATCCTTTACCTTACTTTCACTTTACAAAACCATCTCTCAGGTGCAAACATCTACAGACAAGAATCAGGTAAAATCCATAGGCTGACAAGGAGCTTCACAGGTCATGAAGCCCATTTTCCTACACATGTTATATCCCCTCCTAAAACATCCTAAACAGTCTTTTGCACAAGCTTATAATGTGCTGGTGGAGTCTCTCTGCGTTTGTAATTATTCATAAATTCTTCCTTAAGTTAAGCCAAATGCATCTTCCTCTAACTCCATTTATCAGTCCTGATTTTATGATGTAAATCAGTGGTAATCATGGTGGAAAATTTAGGAGATTCTTTTCTTTCCTCTATGTGATTTTCTCTACTGTTTGAATTTGCTTAAATGACCTTGTAATAAACCATCTTTATAAGTGGAGAGGAAAAGAAATTATTTCTTCATTAATTCAGATGACAGCCCTTCAAGCACTTTAATAAGACTCTTCATGAAGCCCTGAAGTCTACTTTTTCAGATTTTTGGCCTCTTTTTTCCTCACTGGCATCCTCTCTCCAGCAACTAAGCTAAAGAAATCTAATATAATAAACTTCTACAATTCATCCTCAAAATTCACCAGTGTCTTCCAACATTTATTATCCCCAGTTCAAGCCCTTGGCAAAGAGCTTTAAATGACTCCAGTCTTATTTACTTATTCCTAGATACTCCACTTTGCAACAGACCACCCTGCCTTATCTCAACTTAAATCCTAATCTCTTGTTTATTTTTCTGTACTCCTTTCTACAGAATGGCCTTGTCAAAACTAGGACATAATCAGCTTACCTATCTCTGACTCAACTATTACACACTCTATATTTTTCCTTCAAAGTTTAATATCCTGAATCTCAACAGGATTAAATAATAGACTCCTGAGTTTCAAAGTTAAAAGAGGTGTAAAATTATCTAGTTCCCCAAACAGATGCTTGAATAAACCCTATTTCAGGTCAATATTCGAAGAAGGAAATGGCAACCCACTCCAGTACTCTTGCCTGGAAAATCCCAAGAACAGAGGAGCCTGGTAGGCTGCAGTCCATGGGGTTGCTAGGAGTCAGACATGACTGAGCGACTTCACTTTCATACATTGGAGAAGGAAATGGCAACCCACTGCAGTGCTCTTGCCTGGAGAATCCCAGGGACAGGGGAGCCTGGTGGGCTGCTGTCTATGGGGTCGCACAGACTTGGACACGACTGAAGTGACTTAGCAGCAAGCAGCAGGTCAATATTAAATGTGAAAAAACAATAAACTCGTAAGAATCTTTCACTCACATAATATACATACACACACACACTCATTACCCACATACTAACAAAAAAAATCAGCACTACATAACTTTAAAATCAACAGCTGATCTGTGGCATGCTTACCCTGACAGAGCACACAAAGCAAATTGAACACAACAGTGTCCTTATGATGGAAAATGGTGTGTTTAGAAATCATTAAATTAATAGTTTCAGTAGGCTTTAAATTCACTGAAACATTGTGTATGTACTCTTACAAACTCTTTCATTAAAACCTCTTGCTTGCTTTCCCTTGGTCATATTACCTGCAATTCTTCCAATGAGAAGTTCATCTGGGTGAACTACTAATCTACTTCTTAAAAAGAAATAAATGTAGGTTTTAAATGTAAGAAGTAGCATCTACTCATCTATTCTCTAGAGAACTAGTTTCTTCAAACTATTTTCCTTCCCAAACATGTTGTTAAATAAATGGAAATAAAACCCCTGGAGAGAGGGTAAGAGGGTATGCAGATAAACTTTTACACAGGCATGCTGGGAGGAGGAGGCCCAGTTGGGACCACAAAATGAGAAGTCTGAACAGGGCAGCAAAGGGCACAAAATAAATAAGAGAGCAATCTAGGAATAGCATAGAGAGGGAGGCCATAGAAACAAAAAGATCCTTCAGAAACTGTGTTTATACACTCTCTCTATCCTTTCAATATTTCACTGTAAATCTTCAGTCTCTTCACCTTCCGATTGTTGTCTTTTTTCCCACTATTGCTTTTTAAAAAGTGTAGCTTGTCCATTACCAGTAAGATATGAGCAAAATCATTTCAAAAGGCGGGGGGCTGGGGGGAAGAGTCCAGTGTTTCTGTGCTTTATTTTAAAGTAAATATACGGAATATAATAAAGTGCTTGACTCCTATCAGTCCACAGCCATTTCCTCTACTGGTTTCACTACAACAAGTTGCTTAAAAAGGTCACTCTAACAGCTACATATATAAAAGTATCAACTGCCTTTATTTCAGCTCATCAAGATACTAACATTTCTTAACTGGCTGGGTCAAGTTTCAAAAAAGCAGTATGTTTCTGAACTAAAGAAGTACAGACAGTCACATGTGAGTATATATTACTTGAGGTAAAAGAATTAGTATGGATAACAGAAACTGGAAACAAAATACTGGTCAACATAAGTTACAGAAACAGTCCTGAAAGAAATGAGCTAGAGAAGAATAAAATTTTATCAGGTTTGATTAAGTACATCAGAAAGTAAGAATCTGTTGTAATTTTCTATCTCTGTTCTATTTGGTATTCTTGTTCATTTAACAGTAAAGATTACACACCTAAATGGGCTTCCCTGGTGGCTCAGTAAAGAATCTGCCTGCAATGTAGGAGACCCAAGTTTGATACCTAGGTCAGGAAGATCCCCTGGAGAAGGGAATGGCTACCTACTCCAGTATTTTTACCTGGAGAATTCCATGGACAGAGGAGACTTGTGGGCTACAATCCATGGGGTCGCAAAGAATCAGACACAACTGGGCAACTTTTACTTTAATTACCTAAATAGCTAAAGCTACTGATTACCATTATTCTCTGCTTTTAAACAAGAACTGTCACTCTTGACACTCATTCATATCGAGCTCTAGAGTTCTGAAACAGTAAACTGAAATACGTGAATTGTACCAATTCTTGGCATTTTCCAACTCACAGAAGTAACTTAGAGTTATGGTAAAGCTCATATAGGAAAATGTGGATACGTGATAAATCACATGTGTATACTGTAACACCCAGAGCAAACACTAAGAAAATTATGCAGAGACACAAAGAAATGCAGTATAAACAAGCTAATACAGAATCCTAAAAATAACCCATGGCAAGGCAAGAAAAGAAAAACAGAACCAAGAAGCAGAAGAAACAAATGGAAAAACAACAGAATGGTAAGCATAAACTCTAAAATATCAATAATTATCTTAAATATGGCATAAATATACAAATTAAAAGGCAAAGATAGGCAGAGTGAATTAAAACACATATATACACACACACACACATGCACACCTACATACATAAATGAATATAAATAAAGCCAGGTAGATTGTATCAAAAGCAATATACTCCTGTGATACTGTACTGTGGTGATGCACAATGTTACCACTGGGAGAATCTGTATAAACAGACAGTTCTTAAAATTGTTGGGGCTTAAGTTTTTCTGTTGTACTCTTATCTTCTACAGTAAGCCATGTCGTGGACATTTGTTGTCTCTGCCTAGTCAATATATTCTCTCTTCCTCCGGAAAAGAACATGCAATCTTGCTTTGAGGAACTATGCCCTACCCCACTGGAAATAGTCTTTGTAGGACTGTCCATTAAGATGTCTCACCATCCCTGGACACTAGGCCAGTCTTCCTTGAATTTTTAACCTCGAGCAAAGTAGACATAGACTAATTCATCCCAGCTGGAGGGCCCTGATGAGCCCATCCTTCAAGTGTCAGCTGCCTGATCTAACTTAGTTCTCTAAATTCCAGAGCCTGTTTCTTTCCTCTGAAACTGTTAGCTACCCCATATTCAAATAAATCTCATTTTGATAAAGTTATTCACATTTGGTTCCTATTATTCATACCAAAAGAATTTAACCAAGTATAAGACCCCCTCAAAAAAACAAAATTTTTTCTTGCCTATTTAAAATTTTTTAAAATTATAATTTTAACTGTTTGTATGACCTGAAATAAGGTTTCCTCCATAAACTAAAATTCAAAAATGAATAATTTCTTATAAACAAAATTAATGGAATAGAAATTAAACTGGAATTAAAAAGATCTACTAAGCTCTAACTAAAAGCCAAACATGCCATGTCCTAGTGAAATGAAAACACATGGATGTGGTTCCTACTGTCAAGTGTCGCAGGCATATAACTCCTCTAACATGGGAACTGTTGTAACAGAGGTGTATCTAAAATGGGAGACAAAAAGCCAATTCAGTGAAGACTCAGACTAAGAATTTTAACCTGTTTTGGGCCTGGTTTAAGTGTCATTCCTTTAAAGGATTTACCAATCAGTTCAGTCATGTCCGACTCTCTGTGATCCCATGGACTACAGCACGCCAGGCTTACCTGTCCATCACCAACTCCTGGAGCCTACTCAAACACATGTCCATCGCATCGGTGATGGTGAATTTTAACCTGTTTTGGGCCTGGTTTTAAATAAGTGTTATTCCTTTAAAGGATTTACCAATACTCTCTCTAAATCAGTAAGAGCATAAACATACATTTTCAATCTTACAGCCATACAGAAAGTGTTAGCTCACACATTTCCAACCTCTTAAATATTTTCATTATTAGTCTGTAGAATTTTAGGTATTCCAATGCTAGAAAGTCAAATAATCATCTTGAAACTAAATGTAGACTGAGTTTTTAAAAGTATAACCAATGATTATTACAAATTATAAAGAACAACAAAAAAGCATATACAACCAATATTTACACATTAATATCACTCTTAGTTACTAGACTAATTAGTTTTATAAAGTAAACATCATGCATCCAAAAGTAAGTTCAATTAAACTTGTAAAAAAAGAGTGCTTTATAACTGTATAATACTTCTTTAGAATAAAGTAATTCTTACCTTCTGGAGTTGGAATGCACCCCAAGAAAATCAAAGAAGGAAAAAAAAAAACAAAGAGCTTTTAATTTTTCTTTACAAAGCAACAATTAAGCCAAAAAAATAAATTCTCCCTTCCCTTCCCAACAATATCCGTAATTCTTCAAATTAGTACTCTCCCCCATACTTTGCTATATAAAACATTAATTTCTTTAGAATTTACAAGTTTAGTCTCAAATATCAGCGTCTAAAATACATCAGTTAAAGAGTTTAAATCATTTATAACAATTGCAGTACCTCAATTATGTGGCAGAGTAAAACTATTACAGCAACTTAAAGTTAAATGTGGATACACTGAATATACCCCATTCTTTGACATCCTTCCCATGCATTTCAAATTTCAAGGAACCATCATAAAGCAATCAGCTATAGACTTTAAGGTTTATTAGCATCCCTTTGTTCCATAATGTAACTAACTCATTATGAAGCTAAATAATAATAGATAAAAATACTCTTTTAATATCCAAGTTTTTTGTGTTTTATTAGTTTTTTTCATAATTAATCCTTCTGACATCCCTACAAGGTATGTGGGCTTGGAAGCAGACTAAAATTAGGAGGTAAAGAAAATACAGGCTGAACTCAAAGGTATCAGCTAACCTTAGATAAATACGGTATCAATTTAACTAATAATAATCTTTATTCTTAAACTGAGCTTCTTCTAGTGAAATCATCTCAAGGCAATTCAGTTTCACAGTCAAATTATCTGCTCTGTGGCGATGATTTCTGCCGCAAAGTAGTAGAGAATCTTCATTTCCCTTGCTATACACTTTTATATAAGAGGTGAGAAAAAAATTTAGGTAATTGGATTAGTTTTTGGTGTGAAGTGAACTAAAACATATTTAAATACCACATGAGGAAGAGTATTTTGCACATAAGTAAATGAATTCAATACTAATCAGATACAATCAGGACTCCTCCCAAGAGGTAACATTTTAATCTGGAAGATGTTTATTAAGCATAATTTTTGCTAGATGGTTCCCAGAGAGCTTTACAGTTCTAACTCTGAAAGGGCTTGATTGGGATACAAGACTGAAACACAAGAAAAAACTCCCTGTAGGTAACAATTTTGAGCTCTGTAAGATAACACTATAAAGATCTGTTTAAATGTTCCTATAGGAAAAGTTCTTTAAAAATGTACTGGCCCTATGAGGGGAAGGGATAGTCACAGAGTCGGGATCAACAAGTACACACTGCTCTATTAAAATGGATAACCAACAAGGTCCTACTGCATAGCACAGGGAACTTTGCTCAATGTTATGTGGCAGCCTGGATGAAAGAGGAGTTTGGAGAAGAATGGATACATGCATATATACGGCTGAGTCCCTGTGCTGTCCACCAGAAACTATCACAACATTGTTAATCAGCTATACTCCAACATAAAATAAAAATTTAAAAAAACCTACTGGCCCTTTGAGAAGACAAGTTATTATAATGGCTGGAGTTTTTACTTCAAATTCTTCCAGAGACCAACTTACAGTTAGATAGCCACTAACCTAATGTTCTATGATAGCACATGGTATAAGTTTTATTTGAAAAACAATAAAGCAAATATACTAGTCAGAGGGAAGGGAGAATGATAGATGAAGAGGCAGTATATACTAAAAAAAAAAAAGAACAAAAGTCAGCAGTAAGCTTGACTTTTTGCTTCACTGAGGCTAATTGTGCTACCCTGGCCAAGTCTCAATCTCCATGGGCCTTAATTCTTCAATAATAAAATGAGATACAACTGTAATATCCTAATTATCTTTTCCAGCTGTATCATTCTATGACTGAAATCATATGACTGTTTTTGGGAAAGAGGTTGGGAGGGGGAGAAGAGGATGAGGAATGCAAAAGAGAGTACCCCTTCAAGAGTATTATTAATCAGAGGCATAAAGCTGTAAAATAGAACTAGACAGACTCCTTTTGTAAGGAATGCACATCTAAGTAACTAACACTTAAGTCTTCCTTTCCAGTCTTCCTCCATAAAGAATCAATGCTTTTAAATACTTCCCAACTTGTTTCAGAGGCAGCAAATCAGCAATGATCAACCTAATTTAAAAGCTAGGCAGTTGGCTATGCTCATTTATTAGCTGTACAATTTACCCACTCACACCAATTTTACAGTGTAAAAGATTCAAATTCATACAGGCCTCACCAAAATTACTATTATATATCATGAACCCTTGGGCTCACTTGGGACCACTCATAAATGGTCTCAGAAAACACTAAATCTGTGGATAAAAAAATTCATGAATACCCAGAATCTTTTAAATTTCTCTTTCCTCTTCTACTCATGAATGGAAAGACCAAAAAGCAAACAACCAAAAACTAGTAAAAAGAACGGGTCTCAGGAAATGAATACTATTTTCTTCTTTCCTAAAAACTCTTTCTTTACTAGGTGATATATTGATAAAAAAGAGTCAATACAGCCAACAGAATGAGCAAAGCTGGTAAAAGAATTCGGGGGTGGAGGGGCAGTTATTAAAAGCAATGGCTACTTTAGAAGGAAGGCTTGAAATCCTAAATTCACCGCTGTAAAAGCACATTTGTAAATAATAATGGCAGCCACAGGTGATAGGCAAAGAAAATTTGTACAAAAGACTAAGGATAGAAGTAGTAAAAAATGGTAACATTTTAAGGGTTAGCCAGAATGTTCTCAAAGTATACATAAGCACTTGATTTATGTACTATGTACTATTCTGTATGTTTTATCAATAGTATGTATGCATAATGTCCATGTTTAGTTGGTCTGTTTTTAAAAACAAAACAGAATATCCAATAGCACATAGTCTCTCAAGTTCCTATGTGTTAAGTACATACTGGAAGTAATAAAATATCTGAAATTAACCCTGAAACAGCCTGTGGTGAAGGAACTATTTATAATTTATGTGGTAGATACACACTTTTTAGTGTGGAATTTTCCAAAAGTAAAAATATACATTAAAAAACTGTCTTCAGTACCTAACTTATAAACCTAGACTTGAAAAAGAATTTATTTTTAGATTCTATAACATACCTGGAACTATTTATTCAACAACATCCAAAAAACAGATACCTACTCTACAGCTCCAGTCATCACTACCTTTTTTTTAAACTGCTGTCTTAACACGTATAACAAATCACTCCCCACACTTGAACATTTCTCCTCACCCCTCATAATGTTCAAAACTTTTTTTCTGAATCCACTAAATATGCTCACTGGATTCTTTACTAATTAACCCCCTTCACTTTCCCAGTTTATTCCTCTGTTCTTCCTCCCTATGGTAAATGGCAGCTGTACAATCAAGGAATCCTAGAAATAATTTTTCATTTCTCCCTTCCTTATACCTCCCATATCTAATCCATTAGCAAGTCCTGAAACATGATCTCAAATCTGTCTGTTCTCTTCACCCTAATCTAAACCACACCATATCTTGCATAATCTAGTAAAAGTCCTCTTTGTCTCCTCAATCCCTTCAACTCTCAAAATGCTGCAGCACACCCTTCATAAATTATATCTAAATATCAGACTACATGTCTTGTAATTTTCAGATGTAAATGTTTCAGGGTAGGCTTAGTATTTCCATTTGGACGGAGCCATGCTTAACCATGCCAATGGACTCACACTGGTTTACTGTGTTCTATTCACATCCACTTACTTATTTGGTTTTGGAAAAGCCAGGCTCCAATTATAGAACTAGTTGACACTGAGGTTCCAAACACCTAGTCATAAAACACCTGTGTTAAATGGCCTACACCAAACTGTGACAATCCCCCTTACTGCAATTTAAAAATGACTGGAAAACAAAGGTTACACCAAAATCTAGAATTCCATTCAAAGCCAAAGAAAAACACCAGGATTCTCCAACTCAAAATTTGTGGTTCACCATGGAAGATTCCATGAATTTAAAGCTCAATCCAATTTCACGATTTAAAATTGACCAGGACTTCTGGTACTGGTGAAGACAAAGCAGGCCCACAACAGCCAGCCTATCTGCCTGTTACACCAAAAGACTGTAGACAAAAATATAAAAAGCAACTTTTACAAAAAAACTTGTACATGAGTACAAGTAACATTATTACTTGTTCACAGTAACATTATTCATAATAGCCAAAAAGTAGAAACAACCAAATATCCATCAACAGATGAATGGGTAAATAAAATCTGGCATATGTATATAATGGAATATTATTTGGCAACAAAGGAATGAAGTACTGATAAATGCTACCATATGAATGAGCCTTCAAATTCATTATATATGAAAGAAGCCAGTCATAGAAGACCACATATTATATAACTTCATCACACAAAATATCCAAAATTGGCAAATCCATGGAGACAAAAAGCACATTACTAATTGCCTAGGGCTGGGACAGGGGGAGAGTTGCAGGGGACAAGGAAGGGGAGTGGCAGCTTATGAGTACAGGGCTTCTTTCTAGGGTGATGAAAGTGTTTTGGGTAAGTAAACTTTAAAAAAAAAAAAAACACCTGAGCTGTATGTTCTAAAATGTAGACCACAATGGTATGTGAACTATATGTCAATTTTTAAAATTATCTCAACAAAATGATAAAGTATAGCAGAGATGTAAATGTAAACTCCCAACATTTGAGTTTTTAAAGTTAATCACACAGTGGTGTCTTGGGTTGTGCCCTGAGACAGGTAAAAAGGCCATTTGAAAAAAAAAAAAAAAGGCAAAGTCTGAATAAAGTCTAGAGACTAAAAAAAAAAAAAAAAAAAAAAGCAACTACTTAAACACTGAAAATTAAGATAGCTGGCATGCTGGGAAGTCAAACCTAATTCACATGAGATCATACAGTATAAAATTTACCATTACCCACAGAAGGGTGGCCTTGCCCTTGGCTTAAGAAATAATATCACTAGGCCCTATGACGGAGAAGGCAATGGCACTCCACTCCAGTACTTTTGCCTGGAAATTCCCATGAACGGAGGAGCCTGGTAGGCTGCAGTCCATGGGGTCGTGAAGAGTTGGACACGACTGAGCAACTTCACTTTCACTTTTCACTTTCATGCATCGGAGAAGGAAATGGCAACCCACTCCAGTGCTCTTGCCTGGAGAATCCCAGGGATGGGGGACCCTGGTGGGCTGCCGTCTCTGGGGTCGCACAGAATCAGACACGACTGAAGCGACTTAGTAGCAACAGCAGGCCCTATGAGGGCCAGCCACATAGAAACACTGCAATCTGGATATGTATCAAAACCCTGCTTTGATACATACCAACAATGTGATTTAAGGCGGGGGCTTGGGTCACATGGATTCTATCAGCTGACCACTAGAGGGGCTGGACACTGAAAACTGAATAATGCCTATATGATGGACCCCCAATAAATAAAAACTCTGGACACCAAGGCTTAAGTGAACTTCCCTGGTTGACAATACTCTGCTTACTGTCACACACTGATGCTGACAATTAACACTATCCTAAGTCATGGGGAGAGGATGACTGGAAGCTCTGCGCTGGGTACTGCACCCTGACTCTGTGTGTCTCTTCCCCTGACAAATCTTAATATGTATCCTTCCAAAACCAAATGCTTAACAATTTTCAGTGTTACACAAGTACTTTCAGCAAATTATCAAGCCTTGAGAGTCGTCAAATCTGTGAGGACTTCCCTGGTGGTCCCTGGTGGTCCACTGGTTAAGAATCCGTCTGCCAATGTAGGGGACACAGGTTCAATCCTTGTTCTGGGAAGATTCCACATTCTGCAGAGCAACTAAGCCCATGCACCACAATATTGAGCCCACATGCCGAGAGCCCATGCTCCACAGTGAGAGAAGGTACCGCAATGAGAAGCCCGTGCACCGCAACTAAAGAGTAGCCCCCATTCACCGTAACTAGAGAAACCCTGCATGCAGCAACAAAGACTCAGTGCAGCCAAAAATAAAATAAATACAGACTTTTTTTTAAAAAAAGGAAATCTGTGAACTACGTAGTTGGTCTAATAAAGTGAGGGTAGTCATGTGGACTATACTCTAACTTCAGTTGGCTAAACTCTCAGAGAGTGAGTTTTCTGGGGTTTATTTCTCACCACTTTGACTAAAAAGCACGACCTAGCTGAGGAGATGTCCTACTGTAGAGGATAGGTAAAATTCTAAGAATGGGTTGTGGGGTATGGAATTCCTAAGAGAAAAGAACCAGAGAAGGGACTCCCCTAATTCCCTCACAAGGCCTGGGCTCATCTCTAAGCTGGCACACAAGACATTTCCCATCAACACAGCAAAGGCTTTTTAGAACTGAATCCCTGTTCACATCTCAGACTAACAAGGAACAGATCCAAAAGAGCAAAGCAAAGGCTTTAAAAGATGAAGTGATTATCAAACACAGAAGAGAGAACATGTAGTCTGTGAATAATTGAGCTATTTACTTTAAAAAAAGAAAAGAAATCAGCATTCTACGGAAGTTTTTAGAAGAAAAACAGAACATAAAACAATGTATTATTCAAAATGTCCAGAATACTACCTTAAATTTCTCAATAATCTAAGGTTCAGGAAAATGTGACAGATTCTCAAGGAAAAAAACAATCAACAGTTGCTAATCCTAAGATTACCCAGATGCTGGACTTAACAGTCAGAAACTTTAAAGCATTATTACTATATCCATGTGGCAAAGATAACTTGAAATTAATGGGAAGACAGAAGTTTTCAGCAAAGAAACAAAAACTATTAAAAAAAAAAAAACACACACACACACAAATTTTGGAATTAAAGGATATAATATCAGAAATTTTAAAAATATCACTGGATGGGCTCAGTGGCTGAATGCAGAACAATGAGAGAAGTGTCAGAAGATATGACAAAGGAGCAACAGAAATCATCCCATCTGAAATACAGACAGAAAAAGATTGAGGAAAAATGAGCAGACTCATGACACTGGAAGAAGACAAAGAATGTAGTGAAGAAAAAATATCTGAAGAATGGCTGAAAATCTGCCAAATTTGGCAAAATATATAAAGCTACAGATTCAAGAAGCTCAGTGAATGCTAAAGAGATTTAAACACAAAGAAATCCACACCTAGATATGTTTTTAAAAAAATCAAACTGCTGTAAACTAAGCAAAAAGAAATGATCTTGAAAGCAACCAGAGAAAACAGTGTATCAGTATTACTTACAGGAGGGCAATAATTGAAACAAGCATGCATTTCTCACCAAAAACCATAGAGGTCAGAAGGCAGTAGAGCAACATTTTTAAAGTACTGAAATACAAGAGCTATCAATATCAAATTCTGTACCCAACAAAAAAATTCTTCAAAATGAAAGCCTCCCCTACTCTACCCCTCCCAAAGGACATTCTCAAATAAAGGAAAACTAAGAATTCATCACCAGCAGAGCAGTTCTTAAAGAAATACTGAAAAGGAAGTGCTTCAGGCTAAAGGGAGGATGATACTGGAGGGAAATGTGGAACTTAAGGGAAGAATGAAGAGCACATGAAATGGTAAACATCTGGATAAAAATAGTCTTTCAGCTCTTTAGGGCCAGAAAGCAAATAATAACATTGTCTGGTGGGGAAGTCCATGTATGAGATGTAACCACTTCCCTGCTGGCTCAGAGGTTAAAGCATCTGCCTGCAATACGAGAGACCTGGGTTCAATCCCCGGTTTGGGAAGATCCCCTGGAGAAGGAAATGGCGACCCACTCCAGTATTCTTGCCTGGAAAATCCCATGGACAGAGGAGCCTGGTGGGCTACAGTCCATTGGGTAGCAAAGAGTCGGACACAACTGAGCAACTTCACTTTCCACCCCCAAACCAGGAGAAAACATATACACAGGCTTTTCAAGCATGTATGGAACATTTAAAATCCCAACAGAGACCATATCCTCACCATAGTCATAAAATGATTTTTTAAATGGAAAAACAATGACAAAACAATAGAGAAAAAGCAAAGAAACAAAACTCTGGTCGCTTTAAAAAAAAAAAAAAAACCAAAAAAATTAACATATCTCTAGCAAGACTGACAAAGACAAAAGGGAAAATAAAAATCACCAACATCAGGAACAAAACAGGAGACTTTCCTCGAGGTTTGATCCCTGATCGAGAACTAAGATCCTGCATGCCAAATCTTTAAAAAAGAAAAATATTGAGAGAGGAAGATATGTTGAACTGAAGAGGAAAAAGGCACCAGCTTTGTGGAGGTAATATCTCAGTTGACTTTGAAAGATTTCAAGATTCTTTCATAAGAGATGAGGATAAATGATGGCTTAATGTCTTGAGTACAGATAAGAAATTTCAGATCCTAAACAGTCAACAGCACTGTACCAGTTTAGCTGGGGTACAGATGGAAAGAAATCAACTAAACAAAAGTGGTACATGGGACCAGTCAATGACCTGTTACTCAGGAAAAATTACTGACGCTTTCTGTGCCAGTTATCGATTTATTGAGTTTTAGCTCCAAATCCAACCTTCTTTGCCCTTCTCTGTGATAATGAAGTTGGATTCTAGAAACATTTCTCCTTTGCCAGCTGGCTCAGTGTTAAATTTTGTCAGTAGAGTGCTGGGAGGACACTGCAAAAATAAACAATGGGGTCTCTCCTTTCTGGTTTTAGTGTACTCTAGCTTGCTTCTTCTTGAGCTTGCAGCACCCAACAATATGAGGGACACTCCATAGTGGCTCACCCTTCAGCAATGTTCAGCAGAAAGCCTAAGGGTACCTCCCCAGAAAATTCTGCTGGTGGCTCAGCTGGCTCCCCAGCTGAACACCCAGCAGGAGGCTTTCCAGCAAGTTCTTTTAGTACCCAGAAGGTGGCTTCCGATGTGCCACCTCAGGCTATGGCACCAGTGAACTCTGTCATCCACTGAACCAGAGCCCCACCTTCTCCACGGAGAGCTGAATCTGGGAACATGAAAGTTATTCTTTCCTAGGGCACACTGCCTTAGTCCTACAGTTGCTTCCCAAGTCTGTAATTACTGTATTCTTCTACGTTATCTTTACCTTTTAATAGTTAATTCTTGGTTACTAGTTAATATTGATCAGTTAATCACCAGTTAACTTTGTAACTTCCCTGTTAAACCATGTATTGGTAGCTTCCGTCTGCTGACCGGACCCTGAGAACTACAGAACTATAACTCAAAGATAGGGATCTTTCACACACCTAATTTTAAAAGATTTTAAAGAATGCCCCAAGTCCCAGAAACAGCTCCAAGAAGCTGTGTGAGTATATTCAGGAGGCTGGAGTTTGAATTACCTCTGGGGTTTGTATGCATGCCTGATGGGATACTTTGCAATCACAGGAAGAAATAATGACTCAAGTGAGGAGAAAAGAGGAATAGAGGGGAGGGGAGTACTGAGTTAGCCTTCCTGTAAACTGGAAAATCTACATCATCAGACAAAAAGGAAACATGTTAAGTGTTTGAAAGACTATTTTAAATACTGATGGCTAAGGACAGCCATTTGCTATACAAGTTACACTGGTTCAAGATAAAATAAAACCCTGAATAATTTCTCTTAGAAACTAAAGTAGTCAAATGGTATCATGTCTCTCAAATGGATACATGTCTCTCCAAATCCTTGATTTCATTTGTAGTGTCTTGAGAGGAAAACAAAAATAGCTATCCTTTCAATATTTAGAGTCACCTAAATGTATAGCATGATCTAGAATCAATAACCCATCAGCTAAAGTGAGAATGGGGGTTTTTCAACCAAGTCAACCCAATAAATAAAATCTTTACCCAGTGAACAATACTAACTGTAAAAAGGAAACGATATAGGTAAAAATAAATGATTAAAAGCTTACAGAATTTTTTGTAAAGGTTCTGACAGAACTTCAACTTTGGAACAAGCAATTCTGTGTCAAAGAGCTCAAGACTAGGGAACTATTGCCCAGTTATCATTCCTATGTAAGTTAAGAGAAAAAACAATTAGGCTGTATTTTAGGCATGAAAAATTTAACAAGGAAGTGAGAAGTCACAACAAATTTTTAAAAGCCATTTATAATTTTCTGAAATAACTATTTATTGGCAAACAGTACAGAAACTTTTTTTTTAAACATATGACCAAATATCACAGAGCATCTATCTAAATTACCAATAACTGTTACAACCTAAAAGTTCCAAATTCTTCTTTTAAAAAAAATTTTTATCTTTTCTTCTTCCCAAAGGTTATTCCAACTCTTTTCACATCTTCTCATCTGTTCTCAACAGAACTAAGCTACTTTTAGAACACTCCAAAATGTTCTTTTCACCTGAAACAACAAAATCCATATCTTCTTTCTTCCCTGGGACTTCCTTGGGAAACTCTATCTTTAAAAGGGATTCACTTAGGAATTAAAAGCAAACAAACATAATGGAATGCCTGAAATCATAAGTTATTGTGAGGGGAAAATTCATGGACCTTCTTTTTCTGTTTTTTAAAATGCTGGTATGCTTTATAGTTATAAGGAGCTTTTAATTCAAATGTTATAATATTCTAAGAATACTGTACATGTTTCTAATTAATTCATTCAAAATTCCATACTTTGGGTAAATGATTTTCAATCTTACCACCTAACTTCTCAAAGGGACTACAATCTTCCTCAACCAGGAGCCAATCACTTCATTTTTAATACTTCTTTTTGTTGACTGGTTCTGGCAAAATATATACATAATATACAAGTTACCATTTTAACCATTTTAAGTGTACTATTCAGTGGCATTAAGCGGATTTGCAATGTTGTGCAACCATTACCACTATCTACTTCTAGGACTTTTTCATCATCCCAGAGAGAAACTCTGTACCAATTAAACAGTAAGTCCCTATTCTCCCTACTCTCAGCCGCTGGTAACCTCTATGCCATCTCCTGTCTCTCTGAGTTTGCCTATTCTAGGTATCTCATGTCAGTGGAACTGTACAATATTTGCCTTTTTCTGTCTGCTTATTTCACTCACCATGTGTTTTTTAAAATACATAGGTATCTATCTATATACACATTCTCTTTCATATGCTTTTTTAAAATTTTTGTTGTATTATAGTTGATTTACAATGTTGTGTTACTTTCCATGTATACAGTACAGTGATTCAATTATACATATACTTACTTAGTGTGTTTTTAAGGTTCATCTATGTAGCATATATCAGAATCTCACTCCTTAAAGCTGAACAATATTCCACAGACTGTATATACCACATTTTATTTATCCATTCATCTGCTGACAGACATTGGAGCAGCTTCCATTTTAACATATTTTAAAATGAAACAATATAGTAGGAAATAACTAAAATTAAGCAAGATTCTTCAAAATAGGAGGAACAGAGAAAATGGAAAAAGTGGAAAAGCTTGTATTAAGGATTAAGGAATGAAAGTAAAACTGTAAAAAGGAGCACAGCTTCAATAAGCAAAGTATCTATTTCATCTCATAACCTACCTAAAAGTCTAAAGATTGTAAGACTACCATGTGACACGTCATGCAGCAAGAAGGTAAGCTATAACTACTTGTGAATATGACCTTCCAATCACTGATACTTCATATACTCATTAACAAGTAGGTGAGCAATGTCTACTACGTGCCAAGCCTGGGGGGAAAGGGGGAGGGGAAGGAGAATGCCAAGTGGATGGAGATTATGTCCTGCCTTCATGGAGCTACTAGCTTAATGTAAGCTATAGAGAAGATACGTGATTTTAAGACCAAAACAATATGCAATTTCAAATCTTAAGTCCTATGAAAAAAGAACACAGAACACTATTAAGAAACTAAAAATGGAAAATGTGATCTATTAATAGATCAGGAAGTCAAAGATCTCTGAAAAAGACATACTCAAGTTGACACCCAAAAAAAATAAGAGTTAACTAAGTAAAGGGGTCAGCATGTACAAAGGCTAGGTGGGAATGCCCATCCCTACAAAACTGGAAACTAACAAAAGTGACCCCCCCCCCACCCCCGACAAAGTTACGGGAATGGACAAAATTGCACTTGAGTTGGAGAGAAGATAATGAACAAAAGAACTGAGAGGAAAAGTTCACAGAGGAAGAAAGAAAATTAGAATATCTGTGGACACTTCAAGTAAGGAAACATTTCAAGAAGGAAGTATTAATAGCAGTCATCTGTGTTAAATAATGCTGAGTGGTAAGACAGGCAAAACTATAAGTTCTGTAAGGTAACAAAATGGAAGTCACTGGAGACTTAAAAAGTACTGCGTTGTGGTCACATAACTGTATTACCACAATAGCTTAATCAAGAACAGCTATTTGTAAGTTGTCACTAAGTGAAGCCAGAAGCTATTTTTGATGACTCCACCATCTTGCTACATTTTTTTAAGTTCTTCCTTTTTTCCCCCTTCTGTTCTTATTTAGTATTCTTTCTTATTCACTGTTCCTGCCTACTCTCTAGAAATAATAATGACAAGTTTACAGCCACAGAGCCTTACTATGTTAGAGATGGATGATCCTGCAATTGTCATTTAGACCTAGGGCATTGTTAAGAGTTTGATCTCTTTATACAGGTTTCCTGGTCTATTTCCTCAGTGTGTATCAAAAGTCTAATTTTATGAAAAGAATTGAAATCTCTTGCTTATTCCTATTCTAGAAAATTCTATTGTGTCACAAAAAAGATATTAAAATGCCTTAGCATAATTTGTTCCTCAAAGTAACTAAAATCACTATCATTTTCTCCTGTAGCCTATACAGATATCTAGGATTAGAGGATTATGCTTTACTCTAGTAAGTCTAGCCAAACTCAAATAAAAATTTTGAATAATGTCATTGATAAATTAAGAGTGATTAATCTTTTAATAATTTACAAGAAATATGTTTAAGACTCATTCTTCACACATTTTAATGGTTTAATTTACAAATGATCACATATTTTTTAGGACATATTAATTATACAGAGATAAACTTTTACTTCATATTTAATATTAACAGAGCAAAGCTAATTTGTCCCCAACCTACTGACATTTGGCCACATATCAAAGTTTTTAACTGTATTACTAAAAAAGAGCCAACTTAAAAAATCTGGAATTTCATGTTAAAGAAAATAAAAATTAAAAAATCTCAAATGTGCAATGGCTATTCATCAAAAAATATACAATCCATCTACAAATATTCCAATATAGCTCACTATTTCTCAATAGCAACACCACTGGCGTCTGAGCTGAGCAGTTCTTCCCTGTGAAGGGCTGTCCAGCACAATGTGCATGGAAGACATTTAGCACCCTTGTTCTATTCCCGTTATCACCACAGTGCTCCCTCCTTTCTAGTCATGGTGATAATCAAAATCTAGTCATGGTCCCCCAAAATTCTGAACACTTTCCCTATGGCTGTTACACAAATTTCACCCCTGACTGAGAACAACTAGTAGCACAGCAACCTCTTTCTCTTAATGAAAATGTCTCTAATGCAGACACCCAGATTTCTGCCTTAACATATAAAGTATATTGAACATAACTTTAGTATTTCTTGATGACAGAGGGTCTTGACTATGAACAGTGACCATTATGTCCTGTTGTAATATAATAAAGCTCTTAAAAATTAAAGTGTGTTTTATCTTTGGTCCTATAATAATTGACCCTGGCTATTTTATTTGAACATAAGACTATTACTTAAAACACGTACTGCTTTAAATATTTTTTCCACAATTCTTTTTGGCCAAGGTTATTTTTTCCTAGACTACATCAACCATTCTCTGAACTGTTTAGAGTATTTTTTATTTGCTAATGATCAAGCTTATTACATCAAAAGATGTGGATGAAAATGGCTCCAGGTCTCCTAAGAATTAAAGTGCATGGGTGTGGCAATAGCTATCTTATAAGAAATTTTTTCTAACTTACTTTTGGTTTTTTACCTGTGCTATGACTGAAAACTCCAAAGATCTGAATTCAACAAATCATAAATTAATAAAGCAATTATTACTAAATAATCTTTGAAGACTGCTATATACTACAAAATATTCTAATCGAGTATTATAATTATTACAAATAACACTTAAATAACTCACCTGATTTCTTTTAGTCCTTCTCTCTGGATAACTTGAAGAATTTCTTTATGACTCATGGGTGTATTGGGATATTTTTCTAAGACCTGAGAAACAAGTATATAGTAACAAATTATTTACTTAAATTCTTATAATTATGCATGTAAACTATATTTCTTATTCTTATTATAGCTATGTATTAATTTCATCCAGCACATACAAATCCAGAGACCTTTCATCCCTTAAATTTTGGGATAATAAATGAAAAATTAATGGACAGTCTTTAAATAGGACATTCTTTTCTTCAGTCACAAACCATACATCAAATCCCAAAGCAGAAATGAGTCAAAAAAGATTACTAATTATTATGAATGCATAATATGAAATTATGCTTACTTTCTGCCTCCAACACCACATAACATAACTACTTGTAGACTTACTGGAAATAGCTTAAGGAGTATCCACCTTAACATTTCCAAACAAAGTCTAGTACATTTTGGATGCTCAGTAATTTCCTAACCAAAATAAATGAACAATATAATGAAATTAAACAGTATCTGTGTTCTGGTAAAGAGGATATAAGCAAAGTTTATCCTGTCTCTCCTCTTGAATACGACTAAAAACCTGGACAGAGTACACAGAGCAGCTAGTTTTCTGAGGACTCTGAAAATGGAAGCAGTTGGTTTTGAGGAGGAAACCAAAACCAGAAGTACTACTAACCCAGCAGTGAGTTTCCTGGTTTTATTTCCCCTAGGATCACTCAGTCCAGACTTCAAAGCAGCCCCAAATCAGAACTGCACAGTAAGTGCAGACAGAAATGGCTTCAAAAGAAGTCTTCCTTTTTTCTGTCTGAAAAGCAGTCAAGGGGGCCCCAAAAGGGGAGGAAGATCCTCTTGGTTTTTTCCCTTTCTCTCAGACCCCGCTCCCAAGCAATTCAAAGGCAGCAGCTGTGGCAGTGATGATACCAGCAGTGGCTGGACAAGGACCTAAAACTTCAAGAAAGCGGGTTCCGTCCAATCCTATGAATGTGGTGGGAATTCCTAAGGTTTATATCCTTTTTCTACCATCCTGTCGCTTGGCATCAAAGGCAGATGCAGCTGTGGAAGTGTGTAGCAAAACGCTGAGATGAAAACATGAGTTATTTAGCCATAGGACTAGGAAGAAAGTTCTCTAGGAGTCAGAAAGTGTCAGGAAACTTGCAAAGAGAAAGGAACTCAAAAAGTGACACCAAGAAGTTCGACAAACACTCCTGGGGTCACCCAAGAACTAAGCATATGTGGACACAACCCCAAACACACTATCCGGTTCCCAAAGTTAGCACTCAGTGGTGCACATGCAGGACAGATAGAAACAAGTTTTAAAAACTAGACGCTAGAATTTTAGTGCACAGAAGATAGGCCGAAACTTGGGACCTGAACCTAAAAGGCCAAATGCCTGCTTAAAAAGCACCCCCAATCCCTCAAAATAAAGTACCAACAACATTCTCCATAGGACTCAAATGAGACAGTATCAAAGTTTTACTGCAACAGAAATGTCACAAAAGGAAAAAAATGTCTAATACACAAACCCAAATCACTTGACATATGAAGAAAAATCTCAGTAACTCAACAAAGGAAAAGACAACCTACAGACAACAAACTTGAGATGACACAAATGCTGGAATTTTCAGGTAAAGATTTTAAGGCAGCTATTATAACCATGCTGCAAGAAGAGGAAAAAAAAAAAGAAGCGAGAAGACTATTCTTGGGGGGGAAAAAACAGAAGTATTAGCAAAGAAGTAAGGTTGATTATACCATTGTGTGTGTACCTGTGTGGTGCAGAAAACAAAATTAAAATAAAAGACTAAAAACTACAATCCAAAGTAAAATCCAAAATTCTCTAGAGGGGCTCAACTGCAGAATGGAGGTAACAGGGGAAGAGAGTCAGTGAACCGGAAGATTGAGCAACAGAAACTATTCAATTTGACAAACAGAAAAGTTACAGGGGGAGAAAACAAAAAAACAGATGAACAGAGTCAATGGGCATGTCACTAGAGTCCCAAAATGAGAAAATAAAGAGTAGCATGCACAAAACATAATGTAAAGGAATAGCAGCAAAAGCTTAGCAAATTTGGTGACAGATACACACCTACAATTTCAGGAGAACCAATGAATCTCAAACAACAAAATTCAAGGAAATCTATACCTAGATATATCACAACCAAATTACTGAAAACCAAAGAAAATTTTAAAATCTTGAAAGCAGCCAAGGATAAACAGTATTTCACTTAGGAGAACAACAATTCAAGTGACTCAAGTGGGTTTCTCATCAGAAACCATGAAAGGCAGAAACAGTGAAGTACATTTTTGAGTGCTGAAAGACAAGGACTGTAATTAAAACACTCCTGTCCAGCAAAAATATCCTCTAAGAATGAAGAAGAAATTAAGACATTCTTAAAGGAAAATGAAGGATATTTTCCACTAACAGACTTGCTTTAAATTGCTTTCTTATAAGTCAATTTTGTACTCCTCCTTTTCTTTTTATACAAATTTTAGGCAGAAACTCTTTACCTGAATCATTTTCCATTCTAAACCTGGAACCCTTGGCAATTAGTGGATGAAAGTGAAAGCTAAAATTGAACCAATCTACATTATACTATCAAAGGAGTTATCAATTAGCACAGCAACTGTATCACAAACAATAGATACAAGATTTATGTAATAGATACCACTTGAAGTCAGATATCTCAGATCAGCCACTAAGGTATCAAGATGTGATATCAGCAACTATCATTTATAAAGAAGACACAAACAAGTGCTAATCATTCTCTCAGTTAAATGTCTCCGCAACCTTAAAAGGGAAGCATCATTACTCCCATTTAAGAAGTGGGATAACTAACCCTCAGGATAGTTATCTATTGTTATAGATAACAAATCGTAAATTTGCTAATAGCTAAGCAAATTTCCAAACATAATGCAGCAAGGTAAGTGGGAGTCATAATTCAAACTCAGGTCTACCTTGCAGCTTACAGCGCACTGTGTCCTGTGTCTGCATCTCTTTCCTCATTTGCTTAACCATAAAATCCAACAAATAAACTTGTTTACATCTTCCATGACCTCTCTGCTACATCAGATGTTATTAACCTTTCCCTCTTAAGATACTGCTCTCTCCAGACTCTTTTTTTCCAATATGTTTCTCCGTAGTCTTTTCGTTGTTCTTCAGTTGCTAGACCATGTCTGACTTGAGATTCTATGGACCACGTAGCCTGCCAGGCTTCTCTGTCCAACACATTTCCCCGGCAAGAATACTGGAGTGGGTTGCCATTTCCTTCTCCAGTCTTTTTCTATGGCCACCCCCTAAATATTTCACAAGCATCATTTTAGAGCTTTTCCTTTTCACTCCAACTCTCCCTGAATAAAATCATCCATTCCCAAGACTTCATCAATCACTCCCATTTTGATAAATGAAAAGCAGCAGCACAGTCTGTTTATAACTGCTTTTAAACATCAACCTTGTATGTTTCATCTCAAAATTAACATGCCCCAAATTTAACTTACTACCTTTATCCAACTTAAGGCCTATAACAGAAAACTGGACCTGTATTTACTATCTATATATTAAAATCATATAAAGTTACTAAAAATGGAGAAAAATACATCATGGACACAGATAGCTCATAAAATAATTAAAACAACTGAACAGAAAACATAAAGTAACATTTGCATACTGAAATACTTACAGATAAAATTATATGATGTTGGAGATTTGCTTCAAAGTTATAAAGAGAAAATTTAGATAGAGATTAAGTATTGCAAGGCAGGCTATAAGTCAATAATTATAGAAACTATAAGATGGTACAAAAATATTCATTATATTACTGTTGACTTTTATGTACACATTCAATATCCTATAATAAAAATTTATGGAAGAAACAACAAAGAATGCTTGATTTCACAAACGATCAAATGCAAAAAAAAAAAGTCACATTTCAATGGTTTTTTCCCTGCTACTTTGGACAGCAAAAACATGGCAATAATAAAACAACACCATGAAATGGATATGTACACATAATCCAGTGTACAAATTCAACTTTATTCAACATTCAACTTTAAACTATTGATAATATAAGAAAATATTCATTGTTACTCAATAAAGAAAAAAGTTTAAAGGTTTCTTATCTAATAAAAATATATTAAGAAAACCAGTATATTTACACAATTGAATATTATATAGCTACAGATGAAAAGAAAACACGCACTTAAATCTAGGTGTGGAATCCAAGTACCGGACAACACAATGTGGGGCGGAGTGACTTCAACAACTCAGATTTTCAAAAGTCAGGGACACATCCCTCTTTGGCCCTTCCTTAACCCCGTCTTGAAAATGAAAAAGACAAGTCATTCTGAACCATACAGACAAGGACACACCCTAAGAATGGTGTAAAGTCAGCCACTGTTTCCACCGTTTCCCCATCTATTTCCCATGAAGTGATGGGACTGGATGCCATGATCTTCGTTTTCTGAATGTTGAGCTTTAAGCCAACTTTTCCACTCTTGTCTTTCACTTTCATCAAGAGGCTGTTTAGTTCTTCTTCACTTTCTGCCATAAGGGTGGTGTCATTGCATATCTGAGGTTATTGATATTTCTCCCAGTAATCTTGATCCCAGCTTGTGCTTCATCCAGTCCAGCGTTTCTCATGATGTACTGTGCATATAAGTTAAATAAGCAGGGTGACAATATACAGCCTTGACATACTCCTTTTCCTACTTGGAACCAGTCTGTTGTTCCATGTCCAGTTCTAACTGTTGCTTCCTGACCTGCCTACAGATTTCTCAAGAGGATATGCAGCCAAAGCCATATCTAACTATTAGGTTGGTACAAAAGTAACTGCAGTTTCAGCCACGAATTTTAAATCATAACTCAAACACATCTTTATTAAGCAAAACAGGAACCATTACAATCAACACATTTTTGTCAACAAGAAGTAAGTTTATTATTCCTGTAGCATAAATCCATGCTTCAGGATTCGAGGAACTCTTGGAAAGACTTTTCTGCCTCCTGCTGGTTGTGGAAGCATTTTGCCTGCAAAAAGTTGTCAAGATGCTTGAAGAACTGGTAGTCGGTCGGCGAGGGGTCAGGTGAATAATGCTGGATGAGGAAAACTTCATAGCCCAATTCGTTCAACTTTTGAAGCGTTGGTTGAGCCATATGAGGATGGACATTGTCGAGGAAAAGAACTGGGCCCTTTCTATTGACCGTTGCCAACTGCAGACACTGCAGTTTTCGGTTCATCTCATCTATTTAATGAGCATATGTAATGGTTTTACCAGGATTCGGAAAGCTATTAGGGGATCAAATGGGCAGCAGACCACCAAATAGTGACCACCTTTTTTTGATGAAAATTTGACTTTGGGAAGTGCTTTGGAGCTTCTCGGTCCAACAACTGAGCTGGTTGTCACCAGTTGTCATAAAATCCACTTTTCGTCGCACATCGCAATCTGATTGAGAAATGGTTCGTTGTACAGTAAGAGAAGACAACATTTCAAAACGATGGTTTTTCTGATTTGCAGTCAGCTCATGAGGCACTCACTTATCAACTTTTTTCACCTTTCCAATTTGCTTCAAATGCCAAATGACCATAGAACGGTCAACTTCTACTGTAGTTTTCACAGGATCAGCTTTCGTGACTGCACTCAACTGGTCGTTGTTAACTTCCAATGGCCAGCCACTGTGCTCATCTTCAAGGCTCTTACCTCCTTTGCAAAACTTCTTGAAGCACCTCTGCACTGTACATTAGCTAGCAGTTCCTGGGCCAGATGTTATTGTTGATGCTGCAAGTCGTTCTCCACTACTTTATGACTCATTTTAAACTCAAATAAAAAATCACTTAAATTTGCTTTTTGTTTGGCATCATTTCTATAGTCCAACATAAAATAAACAGCAAGTAATAAGTATTAGCTAAAAAATGAAAAATGTGCATTAAAATGATGTATAATATAACTACATTTAAGAATGTATTCCAATATGAAACAGCAAATTTCAACAATGTAAAACCGCAATTTCTTCTACACCAGCCTAAATGACTCATCAGTCTATTCACATGACAGTTAAGTAATCTTCCTAAAACTTAAATTACATATTCCTCTGATTTTTAACCCGTCACTTTTTAAAATGTTAAAATCAAAACAAATCTGAATTCCTAATAGAGTCTAAGAAATTCTACATGAAACTCTCATCTCACTTTTCTCACATTACCCTCTTGCCCTTTCTCAAACATAACCAGTTCATTCCTAATTCAGGGCCTCTGTTCTTGCTCCCTCCTCTTACAATACTTTTCCTCAGGAATTCATGGACTCTCTCCCTCACTTCACTTCTTCAGAGATATTCCTGACCACTCTAAAATACACTCAGACACTCACAAGCAACACCATCCCTACAGACACACAATTTTATTACTTTAGCCAGATTTTCCCCCTACCTTTACTGAAATATAACTGACAACACACTGTGTAAGTTAAGGTGTACAATGTGATGACTTGATACATGTATATATTGTTAAATGACTGCCACACATTAAGGCTAACTTAACACATTCACTGTCTCACATAGGCACCTTTTTGGGTGTGTGGTAAGAACATTTCAGATATGCTCTCTAAGCAAATTTCAAGTTTATAATACAGTATTGTTAATCACAGTAACCATGCTGAACATTATACCCCAGAATGCATTTATCTTAAAACTGCTAATTTGTATCCTCTGACCAATATAGCCCAATTTCCTCTACCACTCAACCCCTGGTAACCATTCATCTACACTCTGTTCCTATGAGTTCAACTTTTTTGGATTTCATATATAAATGAGATGATGCAATATTTGTCTTTCTCTGTCTGGCTTATTTCAATGCCCTAGACTGCCAATAATACTAAACATTAGGCAAGAACTAAACTTTACAAAAATACGAAGCAACATTAAGTTAAATCCCAAGACTTCACTCCCTATAAAGTCACTTATATGTTCTATTAATATTTACATTATAAATATTCAAATGAAAAAAAGACAAAATAGTAAGCTATTCTGCAAGAAAAGCAAGGGTAAAATATCACAGAATAAGCCCCATTCATATGTAAGAATACTTTGGTTAATTAATCATAATGAGGCAGAATATCAGAGTCCAAATCCCAACTCTACCAGAAAGTAGTGATGAGCAAACTGGAGGATGTGGTTGCCCTACTGTTCATGTGAACCAGCGGCTTTCTGTCCAAGGAGCTATGAAGTGGAAATTAATAAAAATTTCTTTGGAATATCAAATCTTAACTGAAAGGTAACAATTAATCCACTATCAGAATGAAACGAACTCTATTCAGAATTTAAAACTTTTATATTATCCATGGTAATGGTAATAATAAAAGTATTTTCTAATTTATTATCCAGAGCAAGGAATTACTTTAATATGGTTGAACTTTACTATTTATATATAAATACTTAATATGCTGACAAGACATTAAGCTACTGGAAATGGAGACCTGAAATTTCTGTGTTTTTTTTTTTTAATTTTATTTTTAATTGGAGGATAATTACTTTATTGTGATGGTTTCTTCCATACATCAACACAAATTAGCCATAAGTATACATATGTCTCCTCACTCTTCAACCTCCCTCCCACTTCCCTCCCCACCCCACCCCTCTAGGTTGTCACAGAGCACCAGCTTTGGGTTCCCTGTGTCATACAGTCTGTGTTCTTTCTTAATGAAAATTATTTTCATTGATTTTCTAGGTGTACTGTTTTTTAATGAAATAAAATAGAGGAAGCCAATTAGTTAAAACTGCTTAAGAGATGTTTACTTTCCTTTAAAAAAATAAAAGTTTATGACCAATACCTTACTAAGCATTTTAAATTAATCTTAATTTAGAAATTTATGCTAAATTTTCTCAATATTTAGAACTATATATCATTTAGTCTGATGGAAAAAAAGAAATGTTGATAAATTAAATACAAGGACTCTATTAACTTTTTTTGGAGGGGGGAGTTGGGGGGCTTCCCAGCGGCACTGTTGGTAAAGAATCTGCTTGCCAGTGCATAAGACACACAAGAGATGCAGGTTCCATCCCTGGGTTGGGAAGATCCTGTGGAGTAGGAAAATGGCACCACTCCAGTATTCTTGCCTGGAAAATTCCATGGACAAAGGAGCCTGGTGTGCTACAGTCCACAGGGGTTGCAAAGTTGGACACGACTGAGTATGCACGCACTTCACTTCATTAACTTTTAAGTATGACCATTTTAAAACATACACAAATTCAGAGAGAACACTACAATCAACAATTGTCAACACATGGCTTATTTTGTTTCAGCCATACCTGCAGCCACGCCCAAGAATACTGGAGGGGGTAGGCTATCCCTTCTCCAACAATCTTCCCAACCCAGGAATCAAACCAGGGTCTCCTGGTGGATTGCAGGTGGATCCTTGTATGTGGGTGGGAAGCATACAAAGTGGATTATCCTGAAACAAATCTCAACATTTCATCCAAAAATACTTACTATAGATTTCTTAAAAAGGATAAGGACTGAAAAAAAAAAAAAAAGGATAAAGACTATTTTTAAAAATAAAAAATACCACTTTACTCCTCAGAATGTAACTATAGTTCCTTAATTATCAAATTATTTAGACAATGTCCTCAATTTTCATGGGGAAGAGAAAACTATGTTTATTTATGGATTTCTCCCTTTTTATCTTCCAATTTATTTACTGAAAAAAAAAAAAAACCAAACAAACAAGAAAACTATAATTTCCCACATTCTGTATTTTGCTAACTGTATGTACTCTGAACATATTTCCTGAAAATTAGAATTACCTAGAGGGCTGCACAGATCCAGATTTTATTTTACCGAAAGAACATCACAGTGTTGTTTACTCTGCCCCCTCCACGCCACCCCCGCCACACACACACACGAGAATACACAGGATAGCTATGGTCTCTTTTCTGAGATGTCAAGATGAATCAGGAGGACAACTCATATAGAAAAAAGCAGGATAACTGTTTGAATCTATCCTTCTATTTATTATCAGAATAATTAGCTAGTTTTTCTAGTATACGCCAACAGTGACTGGTGAGTATGGCTTTTTTCTTTGACATACCATTAGGAATATTATGAATACAATTTTATGTAATGCCATTATGAATTTTAATATATTTTACACTTTAATTACTGTGTTTTCTCATTTAACCTATAAACTGGTTATTCACAACCACTATCCCTTGTGTATATACCATTTGTATGAGCTCTCATTTTCATATTAAATATATTAAAACTTCTATTGTCACATTTACTGCAAATACTTTTTCCAGTTTATTCTTCATCTTTTCATTACTGTTGTTTTTCCATGGAGGCTTTTATTGGTTTCACATATTATAGCTCATTAGTCTTTTCTTTTGATTTCTTTTAGCACATCTATGTTTATTCTCCCTTCAATAGCTTAATATTTTTCAACATTTGCATTTAACTTTTAATTCCCTTAATTTTTAATAAGAAAATGTACATAAACAGAAAAATGTACAGACACACTAGAGAAACCCAAATGGGAAAGATGAAGAGGAAAATAAAATGCCCACGTCTATTTGTTAGCAAAAATACCATACTCCATTACATTATTACTACAATACTATTACTGTAGAGCTATTACTATTACATTATTTTACCACGAATTAATTTTAATTGGAAAGACTGCTTGTTTCACAAAACATTTAGTTTACTTTAACCACAGGAGGGCAGTGTTTATCAAACAAAAAATCATTCTATTGGAATTGTTCATGAACTTACAAAACAATTTTTAGAAACTATTTTATAACAAACTGAGTAACTGTTGAGAAGAATTAAAATCAACACTACACAGAATTAAAGTATAAATTTGTTTTTTAAAGTGTACTTAGTCCATCTACTTCTTTACTTGCAGATTCTCACATCCAGCTAATACAAGGATATAAAATTTATACTTTTCAATATTCAAGAATTATATAAACAGGTCCTAAATTTGGGTTTGATTCTCACCTAATTAAAAGCAGTATTTCAATTACTGCTGCATTTCTGAGTTCATTACAAATAGGAGCAGATATGTAGAGCCTGAATTTTGTGGTATCTAGAAAATTTTACTTTACATTTAAAATATACATATGAAAACATGCTAATCTTTACAGATTTACATCAGTGCCCTGTGGCTTATTCACTATCCAAAAGCTTTAATTTAATGTGACAGTAGTGAATGAAGTCCACCAGGAAACATGCAGAATGAGAAGTGGTAAGAGCCAATGATAAAGGGTAAGAGAAGAAAAACTAGCAAATAAACAAAGGAGTAGCCAAGGAAATAGGAAGGAATACAGAAGAATACATTGCCTCAGAAAAGACAGAAGCATTTTAAAAAGGATAAAGTGATCAGCAATGTCAAAACCCCCCTAGAGGTTGAGATGGCAACTTCAAAGTCTTCTGTATTTAGCAACAAGAAGTTCTCAGCTTTACAAGTTCAGATTCCACTTAATCACGAGGGAAGAAATCAAGCTTGAGGAGGTTTAGCACTGAATGGGAGGTCCAGGAGTAGCAACAAGGAGTTAAAGCAACTCTTCTTAAACAGTGAAGGAAAACATGGAATCAAGGAATAACTGTTTTGTCAAATGGACCTGAACAAGTTCCACTGAACAGGATAAGTAAGGAACAGAGGCATCCCTTAGCCATACCAACTCTTCCCATGCCAATTTGAGAGGCAAATGCTTTGGAGAGTTTGACAAATTTCTCTTTTCCCAAACCTGTGCTATTTACAATGTGACACTCAGAAACAAATGAAGTCAGAGGATGCAGTATTCCTCACCTACCAAACTCACTATACAAACACTATGAGTTCATGAGCTGAAAAGATAATATGGAAATATGGAATTAAGGCAGAAGGAATAGCTGATAGAGCCAAACATCTTACCTGCCTACTGAACAGTATCTGTTGATCACTCTGTCCTGAGATGCACTCCTCTGTTCAGCTTCTTTGACACCAGACTCTCCTTGCTTCCCTCCTATCTCTCCACTAGCAACTTTTCGTTCTCCACAAAGTTGATCTTTCTCAAAATTCTCTTATCCCCAGTTTCTACTCTCCTTGGACATTTTCATCCTCCCATAGCTTCCAAATACTGCTTTTAATTAGGTGAGAATCAAACCCAAATATAGGACCTGTTTATATAATTCTTGAATATTGGAAAGTATAAATTTTATATCCTTGTATTAGCTGGATGTGAGAATCTGCAAGTAAAGAAGTAGATGGACTAAGGACTCCATACACACCTGCAGTGTTTATCACACTGTATTTATTATAACTGCATCTTAAATCATCTGTCTTGCCCACTGGTTTAGGCTTCACAAGGGCTGCAATGCCAAAGAATGCTCAAACTACCACACAATTGTACTCATCTCACACGCTAGTAAAGGAATGCTCAAAATTCTCCAAGCCAGCCTTCAGCAATATGTGAACCGTGAACTTCCTGATGGTCAAGCTGGTTTTAGAAAAGGCAGAGGAACCAGAGATCAAATTGCCAACATCCGCTGGATCATGGAAAAAGCAAGAGAGTTCCAGAAAAACATCTATTTCTGCTTTATTGACTATGCCAAAGCCTTTGACTGTGTGGATCACAATAAACTGTGGAAAATTCTGAGAGATGGGAATACCAACCACCTGATCTGCCTCTTGAGAAATTTGTATGCAGGTCAGGAAGCAACAGATAGAACTGGACATGGAACAACAGACTGGTTCCAAACAGGAAAAGGAGTTCGTCAAGGCTGTATATTGTCACCCTGTTTGTTTAACTTATACCCAGAGTACATCATGAGAAACTCTGGACTGGAAGAAACACAAGCTGGAATCAAGATTGCTGGGAGAAATATCAACCTCAGATATGCAGATGACACCACCCCTATGGCAGAAAGTGAAGAGGAACTCAAAAGCCTCTTGATGAAAGTGAAAGTGGAGAGTGAAAAAGTTGGCTTAAAGCTCAACATTCAGTAAACAAAGATCATGGCATCCGGTCCCACCACTTCATGGGAAATAGATGGGGAAACAGTGGAAACAGTGGCAGACTTTATTTTTCAGGGCTCCAAAATCACTGTAGATGGTGACTGCAGCCATGAAATTAAAAGCCGCTTACTCCTTCGAAGGAAAGTTATGACCAACCTAGATAGCATATTCAAAAGCAGAGACATTACTTTGCCAACAAAGGTCCGTCTAGTCAAGGCTCTGGTTTTTCCTGTGGTCATGTATGGATGTGAGAGTTGGACTGTGAAGAAGGCTAAGAGCCGAAGAATTGATGCTTCTGAACTGTGGTGTTGGACAAGGATCTTGAGAGTCCCTTGGACTGCAAGCAGATCAGCCCTGGGATTTCTTTGGAAGGAATGATGCTAAAGCTGAAACTCCAGTACTTTGGCCATCTCATGCAAAGAGTTGACTCATTGGAAAAGACTCTGATGCTGGGAAGGACTGGGGGCAGGAGGAGAAGGGGAATGACAGAGGATGAGATGGCTGGATGGCATCACTGACTCGATGGACGTGAGTCTCAGTGAACTCTGGGAGTTGGTGATGGACAGGGAGGCCTGGCGTGCTGCGATTCATGGAGTCACAAAGAGTTGGACACGACTGAGCGACTGATCTATCTGATCTGATCTGATGGAAGACAAGTTTCCTTGCTCTTAAGCATTAAGCTATACAGTCTCTCAATCAGTTATACATCCACACTACTCCTAACACTAACTCTTAACAAACATTTACTAAGTGCTTCTTAAGTGCCAAAAACTGGATATACAAAAATGAGTAAGAATCAAGCCCTGTAGTTCACTGCTAGGGTAGAGATTGAGTAGGGGAAAAGAGAGATGGACATTTACAATACAAGAGATGAAACACTGATAACATCTATAAAGAACTATGGAAACAAAGGTAAAGAACATTAATTCTTCCTATAAAAATTATGCAGTATTTCAAATGCAGAGTAAACAACAAAATAATAAAACACTGAAGTATCAACTAACAAGCTTTGTCAAATCCACAAAGGGAAATGAACAGAAATATTTTATACCTTGATTAGGGTGGTGGTTACACCAGTAACCAGAGAACTCAACTTACTCATACCTGAACATGAAACTGTTTTAATACCTAAAATGATCAAAGCAAGAGGAAGTGAACTGATACCCAATAAAGAGGGTTGGGGATGGTAGGCAGGGCAAGTGAGAAGAAAAGATGTTCTCTGCTTGATAAGTAAATAAATCTTTAGGGTAAAAGATATCACATCCATGTATACACAAACAAAAATAAAAATGGGATGCCAAAAAATGTTGGACAATATACAGCAAGTCCTTACTTTTAAGGAAGTGAGTATTCCTTTTTTTGGGGTGGGGGGTTGGTCATGTGGCATACAGGAACTTTAGTTCCTTGACCAGGGATCAAACCCATGCCCAGTACTGGAAGCATGGAGTTTTAACCACTGGGCCAGCAGGAAGTCCCCAGAAGTTAGTATTCTAATGGTAGAAACACACAATAAATACGTAAGCAAAAAAAAAATTTTTTCAGATAGTGATAAATACAATGAACAAAATAAAAGTGATAAGTACAGTAATTTTTTTAATTTTCAGATAGTAGTTAAGTGCAATAAAATAAAACAGGGCGATGAGTTTAATGAGACAATTTTAATGGGAAGAGAGAGAGCTGAGTAGTCAGGATCAATGACCACCCAACATTCAAGCTGACAAATGAGTGACAAGTTGCCAGGCATGGGAATATTTAATATGTATTTGATTAGTTCAAAGGCCATGAGAAGTTTTAGTTTATAGTCACATGGAAAATAAAATTCAAACTAATAATAAACATTTCATCATTTGTAAGAGGTTTCACTTACAAAACAAACAAAAACCAGGTAACATTTTTTAAACAAGCATTAAAGAAAATGTTTCATCTCTCATCTTTCTTTCTTTCCCATTCTTTCCTAGCTCCTCCCCCATGTCCCATCTCCCTCCCATTCTCACCCATCCTCTCCTCCTCAGATACTTACTAGCATCAAAGCAACCATAAACAAGCAAAAAAAATTTTCTCACTTTTACAAACAAAAGGCAACAAGTTATATACAATATTCAATACATGACCTTTTTCACTGAATATATCTTGAAGGTCCTTATGGTATATTGAAAGCTTTTTTTCCCTTACAGCTGCATTATATTCCACTATGTGGATATACCACAACTTATTTAACCAGTCTCCTAATGATGGACTAGATAACTGCTTCCCTTCTTTTGCATTAGTATCCAGCAGAAACAACTGCTGCCCTGTATCACATCTCTTCAGCCCACGGATGAACTCGGCCTCATTTGCTGCAGGCAGTTCCCACTTAACACTGACTGTCCATTCCACTTCACGCTGATAGTGGCCTATCTCAAGGTTCCATGAGTCTCTCCACTTCTCTGCCTCAGGAACTTCTCTTACCCAAAGGGAGCCCAAACAGCAGCACGGCAGCCCAGTTCAGAACAGCAGGGGAATAAGCATTCTTACCAGAGTTAGCAATTCCAAACCAACTGCTGGGGAGTCAGTATAGCCTTCTTCTCTCAAAACTGACATAGCTTAGCTTCTGCTGCTGCTGGGTATCCAAAACTAGTCATCAGCAAAGGCAAACCCTGAGCCTCCAATTTGGTACAACCGCTCAAAGAGATGAGCTAAACACTGGATGGCAACTTGACAACACTGGGCATCCTCCACCCTCAAAAGGCAGCAATCTGCCCTCACTGGCACTGACAATGATTCTGATAAGTCTGCCCTCCCTGCCTTCAGTGCCTCAGCCAGCACCATTATCCAAAAGTACCTAGTTGTAACAACACGGGGTATAAGACTACCTCAGACCACATGACTCGTGCTTACATTGAGGAAAATTTAACCACGGGCACTGAGCACTCATATCACATATGCTATGCGACCAAGACACAGTAAGCCTTTTAGGGTACACTGCAGTAAGTGCATCCTGAAAGTACAATCCAGTGGTATGAACAGAAATAGGATTGTTCCTAGAACCCTAGTGAGCAAAAAAAAGAACCTGTTTCCCATTCCTGCAACTTTAGGCTCTGCTAAAATCAGAGATCTTTATTCCCATGGGCCAACATTTTTAATCAGAGGACTTTGAATCTGAAGTTAACAACTGTCAGTCACTTTGGGCTCCTCATGCTGATGGACTAAGAGGCAAAAAAAAAGGAGTTATAATGTTGGGGCAACTAACATTACTAGTTAGGTGGTTTTCAATGCTTACAAGGGTGGTAATAACAGGCAACAGCAGCACAAGGCAAAGGCATGATAAGAGAAAGGCAAACAGGGGTTCAGCCCCTTCAGGAACGATAGTCTGGGTCACACTACCAGGCAAGGATCTCAGATTAGCTGAAGTCTGGCCAAGGGTGAAGGAAATCCAGAATAGATGGAATTGGAGGGAAATGAATATATGGTTTTAGAACCTGCTGCTGTCACACAGACCACAGCTTAATCTGTTAACCACCCTGTATTAAGTCATTTTTAGAGACTCCCGTCAGCCTCTATCTTGAGAAACTGGTAACAAGAGTGGGTTTAATACAGAGTGCTAGCTGTGTAAGAAATAAACTGTAACAGAGTCTTCCAATGTCCTGCAACACTCACAATGCTGACGTCCCACCTCTCACAGTGCAGCTCTCTGTACCTGACATAACTTCCTACTCCTTTCTATGTCTGAAAGTTTATCTGTCATCTAACAAAACAGCAAAAATGTCCAAAACTGGTAATAATCAATCCTTCAAGGGTTAAGTAAGAAAGGCACCAACACATTACATACCTGAGAAAGTAAACTGACATACCTTTCTGGAAAGCAATTTAGTGAACATGTAACTTTAAGGGCCTTCCAAAGGCGGACATCCTCTTACCCAGCAACTTTTCTTCTAACGATTACAAAAGCAACAACAGAAATATACAGGAGAGCTAGGCACAAAGGTGATCCCTGTAGTACTATTTGTAACAATGGTAAAAATAAACCATCTTAACTTCCAACATTAAGATAATAAAGTGAATCAATTTAACTCTCCTCATAAAGAGATCTTTAGTTCAAGAGCAAAGCAGAAACCACAAGCCGTTTTATCTTTATGGCCCTCCAATTAGACAATACTTGAAACATAGTGAAAGTGTTAGTCACTCAGTCATGTCTGACTCTTTGTGATCCCTGACTGTAGCCCACCAGACTCCTCCATCCATGAAATTCTCCAGGCAAGAATACTGGAGTGGGTTGCCATTTCCTCTTCCAGGGGATCTTCCTATCCCAGAGATTGAACCCAGGTCTCCTGCAACGCAGGCAGGTTCTTTACTGACCGAGCCACCAGGGAGGAAATCAATAAATTATTTCTACATTGAAAACAATGGTATGTCATCATCAAAGATTTCTTTAACCAGAGCTTTTGATGATTAGGAAATGCTTATGATATACAAAAACTACAAGCAAAACTGGTTACAACATAAGATTTCAGCTAATGTCAAAATGTTGATAGTATTATCTTAGATCAGAGTTATTAACTTACAGTCTAGGCCGATAGAACACAAGTTGGCTTCAGGATTACATGAACTCCTTTGGAGTCTTGTATAGTATTTAGTGTCTGTATCTTTTTCTGAAGAGAAGAACCACAGCTTTCATTAAATTCCAAAGGGGAACTTTGACCCTGAAACGACTAAGAATATGTCTCTTTACACTTTTGTTTTTAAACTTTCCACAAGGCACACTGCTAGCCAGATAATCAAGGGGAAAAAAGGGGAAATTAGTTAAAAGTGTCCACAGTTCACAAAAAAATAATGAATCCCTAACAAAAAATTAAAGGACCTGCATATTGAGACATTTCCTTAAAATACTTCTATCAGCTCAAGATGTATAATTTTCCTTTGTTTATATTTCTAATTTGCCCAACTCTTGTCCACATTGGAGGAACAAGATTTCATACAGGGTTCAGCCAACAAAGAATAAGGAACCAGAGGAGGAAACCAATGTGGGTAATATCACTCTGCAAATATAATGTATTACTATCACAGAAGAATTTCAGTAAAATGACTGTATCTCAGCTAAAAAGCAAGTTCCAAATTCTAGGGTTGTTAGGCCATCCTTCAAAAAAATGTCCAATAAAATGAAGTGGCCTAAACCATTCACTAAAAAATGGAATTTGGATAGCAATCATAGATCCTGATTAAAGTTAGGGTGCCTCTCTTATCCCAACCTTCCATCTACTACAGCTCTCATTTATGATTATAAGACAGAAATAGAAGTATATGAATAATAAAGCCAGTAAGGGTGAATTCAAAGATATATCAAACTCTTCAAAAGTTCTTTTTCTCCCATTCACTAATGGAACTGTTAGAAAAATTGCTTATTTATTAGGAAACATCATTAATTACAAAAACCATAAAGAGTTCAGGGTTTCCCAGGTGGCACTAGTGGTAAAGAACTCACCTGCCAATGTAGGAGAATCAGGTTTGATCTCTGGGTTGGGTAGATCCCCCTGCAGGAGGAGATAGCAACCCACTCCGGTGTTGCCTGGAGAATTCCATAGACAAAGACCCTGGCGGGCTACAGTCCAAAGGATTGCAAAGAGTTGGACACAACTGAAGTGACTTAGTATGCACGAAGAGTTCAAACATTTTCTTACTGTTATACAATAAAATCATACATCAGAAAAACTAAAATAATAAAATTCCCTAGTGGTTCAATGGCAAGAAGTTGGTGCTTTCACTACCAGAGCACAGGTTCAATCCCTGGTCAGAGAACTAAGATCCCACAAGCCACCAGGTATAACAACAAAACACACACACACACACACAAAACAAAATAAATAAATAAAGCTCTGGTTCAAAGGATTAAAATACCCTTTTTCTGCCTTTGCACAGTGTAAAAGAAAAAAAAACCCAGAGGCACTATGAAACGAGAACTTTACTAAATAGTGAAGGAAAGTTGTACAATAGAGGAGAAAGAAACTGTAACTTGTAGTCACTTTTATATAAACAGATGTCTGACTCTCACCATGATGACCTTCTAACACCAACACTCCCTGCTCTAGCTTCTGCCCTTCCTAACTCCTTACTACTCAAAAGGAGGTCTAGTGAACTGTGCTAGAGTTCAAGCAAGAAATAAGAGGCAGATCTCCATTCCTCCACAATCAATGAGTGGAGTGTTATCCCCCCAAGGTCAGTGACCAAGTTACAAACCAATGACTCTCCACAAACTGAAACGAGGTTAAGTAGGGGAAAAAAATGGAAAAAAATTAAGCTGAAATATCAATGGTAACTGCCACTGGACTGTGGGTAATTTCTTTTTTCCTTTTTACCCTCCCCATATTTTCTATCATGTACAAGTATTATTCTGATCCAGAAAGGTTTTCTCATTTTTATGTGGTAAAATCTTGTCTTTTATGGATTCTGCTTTTGTTAAGTATGCTTTTCAAAGAATGACACAAAACCCAGAACAATATGAGAAAAAAATCTTACCAAATGGGCTTACATTATATAAAATGAAAAACTTGGTACTGCCTGTACACACATGCACACACAAGCACACACACAAACCTATAAGCAGAGTCTAAAGTTATGACCAACCTAGACAGCATATTAAAAAGCAGAGACATTACTTTGCCAACAAAGGTCCATCTAGTCAAAGCTTTGGTTTTTCCAGTAGTCATGTATGGATGTGAGAGTTGGACCATAAAGAAAGCTGAGCACCGAAGAATTGATGCTTTTGAACTGTGGTGCTGGAGAACACTCTTGAGAGTCCCTTGGACTGCAAGGAGATCCAACCGATCAATCCTAAAGGAAATCAGTCCTGAATCTCCATTGGAAGGACTGACACTGAAGCATCATTGGTTTGTAACACGGTCACTGACTGACCCTGGGAGGCTAACACTCTACTTTGGCCACCTGATGTGAAGAGTTGACTCATTGGAAAAGCCTCTGATGCTGGGAAAGATTGAAGGCAGGAGGAGAAGGGCACGACAGAGGATGAGATGGTTGGATGGCATCACCGACTCAGTGGACATGAAGGTGAGTAAACTCCGGGAGTCGGTGATGGACAGGGAAGCCCGGTGTGCTGCAGTCCATGGGGTCGCAAAGAGTCAGACATGATTTGAGTGACTGAACTGAACTCAAAGGAAAACTAGTTGAAAAAATTGGGAAACACACCATATACAGAGGAAGATGTTATAAATCAAGGAGAAAAACACCAATTCAAAGAAAAAAAACTGGCAATGAAGACAGTTTAGAGAAACAGAAATACACGTGGTTAGTAAATACCTAAAAAGATGTTCAACCACAGCCATACAACTCTAAATATAGAAATTGAAATCAAAACCATATTTTTTTCACCCACTAAATAGGCAAAGATGAAAAGGACTGAAAGTTCAGCATGGGACAGGGTGTAGGGAGGAGGCACTGTCAGCCAGTGCTGTAAAAAGGAACAACTCTTCAAGAATAATACGGCACTCTCTAGGCTTGGCTGGCTACACCTTTGTCCTGACAATTCCCAGATACAAAAATTAATTTGAAGATTATATTCTTACAAGTACATAAATATGAACAACAATATTTACTAGAAAGCCATGTCTGTAATATCATGAAGCTAAAAATTACCTAAATTCCAATAAGTAATAAAATAGATTGCTAAGTAGCCAAATAATCGTCTATGCCACCATCAAAGAAAAGCAATGTGGACATCAAAAGCACAGCCAACAAACATAGGGAAGGTGAACGACATCAAAACTTAAAACTCTTCTGTATCTAGGGAGACAATCAACACTGAAAGGCACTCTTCAGAATGGGAGAAAATAGCTGGCGAATTGTAAGGCGTTAGTATTCAGTATATAAAGAACTCCTACAACTCAATAGAAAAAACAAATTAAAAATGGGCAAAGGACCTGAATAAAACATTCCTCCAAAGAAGATATACTAATGGCCAAGAAGCATATAAAAATAATTACTAATCATTAGGGAAATGCAAGTCAAAATCACAATAAGAAGTCATCACACCCACTAAGATGGCTGGTATGAAAAAACACACACACACACAACAGGAAATAACAACTGTTCGCAAGGATGTCGAGAAATCTGAACTCTTGTGCTTTGCTAATGGGAATGTAAGATGGTGCAGCGGCTATGGAAAACAGTATGGTGGTTCCTCTCAAAAGACTAAATACAGAATTATTATTATCTATGATCTGGCAATATCACTTGTGGTTATATATCCAGAACAATCAAATGCAGGATCTCAAAGAGATCTGTGTATACTCATGTGCACAGCAGTATTACAAAATAGCTAAAAGGCGGAAACAAACCAACTGTCCATCAACAAATGAATGGATTTTAAACTGTGGTATACACATACAATGCAATTACTCAGCCTTAAAATGGAAATTCTGAAACATGCTGTAACACGATGAACCTTGAGGACATTATGCTAAATGAAATAAGCCAGTCATAAAAAGACAAACACTGCATGATGCCACTTATATGAGGTAAGACAAAGAAATTCAAGGTAGAATAGTGAAGAACCCCTGGAGAAGGGAAAGGCAACCCACTCAGTACTCTTGCCTGGAGAATTCCATGGAGGAGAGGAGTCTGGTGGGCTATAGTCCACGGAGTCACAAAGAATCGACAAGACTGAGTGACTAACACAACACATTTGTCAGGAACTGTGGGAAGGGGAGTGTTGGTAAGTTGTTTAAGTTTTGCAAGATGAAAATGTTCTACAGTCTATGGACAACAGGCACATACTTAACAGTGTACAGTTTAAAACCATCAAAATGGTAAATTTTATGTGCATTTTACCACATTTTTAAAAGGAGCAATGTGGATAGATAATGTTAGTGAGTAGAATCTAGGTGGTAGGTATACGGTGGGTAAAATTCATTCAAATTTGCTGTGTGTTTTAATTTTTTCTTAATGAAATAATGTAAAGAAAAAGAATAATGCAGCACTCTATGTGCAGACATGCATAGACATTTAGACATCATCAAGTGAACAATGCAAGTTGCAGAATTGTAAATGTCATTTAACTCCTTATGGAGGGGGGTGTTATACATATGTGAAGAAAGTTATCTTAAACCATTATCACTGTTTTCTACTGGTAAGAGAGTTAGATATGTAAATTCTTTGTACCCTTAAGCACCCATTAATTGTACTGTATACATATACATTAATACAGCCCTGTAGATGTGACACTGTACAGGAGACAGGGATCAAGACCATCCCCATGGAAAAGAAATGCAAAAAAGCAAAATGGCTGTCTGGGGAGGCCTTACAAATAGCTGTGAAAAGAAGAGAAGCGAAAAGCAAAGGAAAAAAGGAAAGATATAAACATCTGAATGCAGAGTTCCAAAGAATAGCAAGAAGAGATAAGAAAGCCTTCTTCAGCAATCAATGCAAAGAAATAGAGGAAAACAACAGAATGGGAAAGACTAGAGATCTCTTCAAGAAAATTAGAGATACCAAGGGAACATTTCATGCAAAGATGGGCTCGATAAAGGACAGAAATGGTATGGACCTAACAGAAGCAGAAGATATTAAGAAGAGATGGCAAGAATACACAGAAGAACTGTACAAAAAAGACCTTCACAACCCAGATAATCACGATGGTGTGATCACTGACCTAGAGCCAGATATCCTGGAATGTGAAGTCAAGGGGGCCTTAGAAAGCATCACTACGAACAAAGCTAGTGGAGGTGATGGAATTCCAGTTGAGCTATTCCAAATCCTGAAAGATGATGCTGTGAAAGTGCTGCACTCAATATGCCAGCCAATTTGGAAAACTCAGCAGTGGCCACAGGACTGCAAAAGGTCAGTTTTCATTCCAATCCCAAAGAAAGGCAATGCCAAAGAATGCTCAAACTACCACACAATTGTACTCATCTCACACGCTAGTAAAGTAATGCTCAAAATTCTCCAAGCCAGGCTTCAGCAATACGTGAACCGTGAACTTCCTGACGTTCAAGCTGGTTTTAGAAAAGGCAGAGGAACCAGAAACCAAATTGCCAACATCTGCTGGATCACGGAAAAAGCAAGAGAGTTTCAGAAAAACATCTACTTCTGCTTTATTGACTATGCCAAAGCCTTTGACTGTGTGGATCACAATCAACTGCGGAAAATTCTGAGAGATGGGAATACCAGAATACCTGATCTGCCTCTTGAGAAATTTGTATGCAGGTCAGGAAGCAACAGTTAGAACTGGACACGGAACAACAGACTGGTTCCAAATAGGAAAAGGAGTACGTCAAGGCTGTATATTGTCACCCTGTTTGTTTAACTTATACCTAGAGTACATCATGAGAAACGCTGGACTGGAAGAAACACAAGCTGGAATCAAGATTGCCAGGAGAAATCTCAATAACCTCAGATATGCAGATGACACCACCCTTATGGCAGAAAGTGAAGAGGAACTCAAAAGCCTCTTGATGAAGATGAAAGAGGAGAGTGAAAAAGTTGGGTTAAAACTCAACATTCAGAAAACAAAGATCATGGCACCTGGTCCCACCACTTCATGGGAAATAGATGGGGAAACAGTGGAAACAGTGTCAGACTTTATTTTGGGGGGCTCCAAAATCACTACAGATGGTGACTGAAGCCATGAAATTAAAAGACGCTTACTCCTTGGAAGGAAAGTTATGACCAACCTAGATAGCATATTCAAAAGCAGAGACATTACTTTGCCAACAAAGGTTCGTCTAGTCAAGGCTATGGTTTTCCCTGTGGTCATGTATGGATGTGAGAGTTGGACTGTGAATAAAGCTGAGCGCCGAAGAATTGATGCTTTTGAACTGTGGTGTTGGAGAAGACTTTGAGAGTCCCCTGGACTGCAAGGAGATCCAACCAGTCCATTCTGAAGGAGATCAGCCCTGGAATTTCTTTGGAAGGAATGATGCTAAAGCTGAAACTCCAGTACTTTGGCCACCTCATGCGAAGAGTTGACTCATTGGAAAAGACTCTGATGCTGGGAGGGATTGGGGGCAGGAGGAGAAGGGGACGACAGAGGATGAGATGGCTGGATGGCATCACTGACTCGATGGACGTGAGTCTGAGTGAACTCCGGGAGTTGGTGATGGACAGGGAGGCCTGGCGTGCTGCGATTCATGGGGTCGCAAAGAGTCAGACACGACTGAGTGACTGAACTGAACACTTCTTTAAAAAAAATGTATTCTTAGTCTAACCCAGGTGAGGTTTGATTTGTTTTGTCAGAGTGGAATTGCTTTAAATTTATAAATTTACTTGACAAGAATTAAAATCTCTTTATTATATTGATTCTTCAAATATAGGTGCAACGTCACTCTCTCTGATTTTCCAAGTCTATTCTCCATCCTCTCCCAGGATTTTGTATTTTCTTCACCTAGACTCTATACACTCCTTATTCAACTTTGTGTGTGCATGCATAGACAATAGACACTTCAGTTGTGTCTGAGTCTTCGCAAGCCTATGAACTGAAGCCTGCCAGGCTCGCCTGTACATGGGATTCTCCAGACAAGAATATTAGAGTTGGTTGCCATTTCCTTCTCCAGGGGATCTTGTTGATCTAAGGATCAAAACAGCACTTTTCATCTCTTGCATTGCCAGCCAGGTTCTTTACCACTTAGCGCCACCTGGGAAGCCAAATTATTGGGATATAGGTACTCTATTTATATATTTACTTTAACAATCATCTTTTTAAACTCTTACCTAGATTTTTTTAGTTGATACTTTGGGGATTTCTAATAAATAAGCAGTCACAGTATCTGCAAATAGCAACTTTTTTCTTCTTTTAATGTTTGCACCTCATTTATTTTTCATGCCTAACTACAGTGGCTACAATAACTAAAACAATGTTAAATAAAATAATGAAAGCAAATTTTCTTGTCATACTTTTCATATGTTTATCTCTAGTGTTTCACTATCATTGTGATGTTGGCTACTAGGCTGAAATTTTCTTTATGTTATAAAAATATCTTTCTGCCCAAACTCAAAAAACAACAACAAAAAAAAACAAAAGCAGTCAGGTAATGGAAGTTTGGGTATGTCCTTCTTTTTTTAAAGGACAATATGCTGAGTTTTATTTCCGCTATTCCCAAGACTGCTATTTTAGAAGGAAAATAAATTTAAATAAGCCAAACACAGAGTCAGTTATATTTAAGTCATCCATACACAGAAAGAAATTCTAATTAAGTTTACCTTCCTGGGTATGTGTATGTATAATCAAAAGGTTTTGAACAGACACTGAATTTAAATAACTGCTTTTTTAACATGTGAGATAATCATATAGCTCATACCTGTGAGGTAACACTAGGTGCTATAACCAAATCCCAAAATTTCATTAGCGTAACACAATACAAGTTATTATTATATTATAAACAGTTATTGAGCTGTGAACATATTATTAACGGTTCAGTGCACCTGATTCCTACTCAGTGGGCACACCCTGCTCTTAAATACCTTGACCCAGAAGTGACACATTATTTCTGCTCACATTTCCCTGCAAAAACAGTCACTTGGCACCACCTAGATAAGGGGGTCTAAAAAATAAAATCCCTGCCTAGGGAGCTGGGCAAGTACCATCTCTACATAGAGTTGCTCATTTTTAACCTAATAATTTGATGAATTAATAATTTCCTAATAACAAAAGGAACTTTCATTCCTGGAATACATTCTGATTAATCATGGTGTGTTGTTTTACTATATTGCTGTATTTATAATTTACATACACGATTGCTTAGTAAAATTAGCTTATTTTCCTTTTCTTTTTAGCCTGTTTGTTAAAATATGAGTTTCAATATGAGCACAGAAGAACTGTACAAAAAAGATCTCCACGACCCAGATAATCACGATGGTGTGATCAAAGACCTAGAGCCAGACATCCTGGACTGTGAAGTCAAGTGGGCCTTAGAAAGCATCACTACAAACAAAGCTAGTGGAGGTGACAGAATTCCAGTTGAACTATTCCAAATCCTGAAAGATGATGCTGTGAAAGTACTGCACTTAATATGCCAGCAAATTTGCAAAACTCAGCAGTGGCCACAGGACTGGAAAAGGTCAGCTTTCATTCCAATCCCAAAGAAAGGCAATGCCAAAGAATGTTCAAACTACTGCACAATTGCACTCACCTCACACGCTAGTAAAGTAATGCTCAAAATTCTCCAAGCCAGGCTTCAGCAATATGTGAACCATGAAATTCCTGATGTTCAAGCTGGTTTTAGAAAAGGCAGAGGAACCAGAGATCAAATTGCCAACATCCGCTGGATCACAGAAAAAGAGATTCATGGGGTCGCAAAGAGTCGGACACGACTGAGCAACTGATCTGATCTGATGAGTTAGTTAGCTTATTTCTATTATATACATGGTAGGTGTTCAATATTTTAACAGTAAAAGCACTATCCTGTCAGAAGGGAATTTGAGACAACAAATTCAACAATACCTAATCCAACAGATATACAGATCCTAGTTGCCATTATACAGACAGAAGTAATTTACTATAGAAATAAAGCATAAAGAACACCGAAAAAACCAGGAAGCTGATATATCCTGAATAATGTCAGTATTAAAACTTTTTTTTAAAAAAGTCATAATTTTCTGAAAACCTCTGAAGGACTTTACAGTTTTTATTGAAACCTTGGCCATCACCTGTCACAGAGAAGGATGTTACCTTCCACAGGCCAATGCCAATCCAAAAGTACTCCAGAGGACATTTGGTATGAGAGGAGTTGGACAGTAAACTGGAACAAGAAGACAGGAAAATCTACCCTGAATTCTAGGAAATGGGAGTATAGCCCGAATAATGAACATGCTGCCTCCCAATTCAACTCCTATATCTCTCTTCCTTAGTCACATTACTTCAGCTACACTGGCCTCCTCAGAGTTGCTAGACCAAGATGGCACACTCCTGCCTCAGAGTCCTCATAACGCCTGCTCCCCCTCTGTAGAGGGCTCTCTGCCCGATTATCTGCAAAGCTTGCTCCTTTATCTCTTTCAAATGTTTGGTCAAAAGTCAGCTTCCAGGGGATTCTCTGATGGCTCAGTGGTAAAGAATCCACCTGTCAACCCAGGAGACTCAGGTTCGATCCCTGATCTGGAAAGATCCCACATGCTGCAGAACAACTAAGCCCACGAGTCACAGCTAATGAGCCTATGCTCTACAGCCTGCGTCCCACAACTACTGAAGCCTGTGTGCCTAGAGCCTGTGCTCCACAACAGAAGAAGCCCTCGCAACAGAAGAAGCCACAACAGAAGCAGCAGCCCTCGCGGTAAGAAGCCAGCGCACCGCAACTGGAAAGCAGCCCCTGCTTGCCACAACTAGAGAAAAGCCTGCATAGCAATGAAGATCCAGCACAGTCAAAAATTAATGCAATAGAAGTTAAAATACTTAAAAAAAAAACAACAACTGTGTGCTAAAGGACAAGAAAGTAAAGGGCCTTTCCTGGTGGTCCAGTGGCTGAGACTCTTGAGCTCCTAATGCAGGGATCCTGGTTAGGGAACTAGATCCCACATGCCCCAATGAAGAGTTTACGTGTCGCAACTAAAGATCCTGCATTGCCTAACCAGGACCCAGTGTAGTCTAATTAATTAAGTGATTGATTAAAATATTTTTAAAGACCATTTCTAAAAAAAGTGAAAGAACCCACAAAGACAATATTGTGTGTCTGATAAGGTACATGTATGCAGTATAATCAAAGCTATGGTTTTTCCTGTAATCATGCATGGATGTGAGAGTTGACCATAAAGAAGGCTGGGTGAGTGCCAAAGAATTGATGCTTTTGAACCTGGTGTTGGAGAAGACTCTTAAGAGTCCCTTGGACTGAAAGGAGACCAAACCAGGCAATCCTAAAGGAAATCAATCCTGAATATTCATTGGAAGGACTGATGCTGAAGCTCCAGTACTTTGGCCACCTGATGTGAAAAGCCAACTCACAGGAAAGACATCTGATGCTGGGAAAGACTGAAGGCAGGAGGAAAAGGGGACAACAAAGGATGAGATGGTTGGATGGCATCACTGACACTCAATGGACATGAGTTTGAGCAAGCTCTGGGAGATACTGAAGGACAGGGAAGTCTGGCATGCTGTGGTCCATGGGGTCGCAAAGAGTTGGACACGACTGAGCAACTGAACTGATGCAGTATATGAAGAATTCTTAGAAATCAACAAAAAGACAAATAATTCAATTCCTCAAAAAGTTAAACAGAGTTAACACATGGCCTAGCAATTCCCCTCCTACATACCAGAAAGAATTAAACATTCGTTAACACAAAAAGTTGTACACAAAATATTCACTGCAGCATTATTCATAATAGCCAAAAGTATAAACAATCCAAATACCCATCAACTGATAAACAGATAAATAAAAGGTGGTATAGCCATGAGGGAATTTATTCAGCCACAAAAAAGGATACACACTATAATATGGATGAACTTTGAAAACATTATGCTAAAGTGAAAAAAATGAAACACAAAAGGCCACATGTTGTAGGACTCCATGTATATGGACTGTCCAGAACAGGCAAACCCAAGACACAGAAGGATTAATGGTTACCAGAGGCTAGTGGGGCGGGGGGCGGGGGGGGGGGGGGGGGTGGAGTATGAAAAATGACTACTACTAATAATAAAGATAATGAATATCAGTGAGACTGAAAACAAAAAGAGAAAGATTAATGAAACCAAAAGTTGGTTCTTTCAATTGATTTTTAAAAATTGATAAATCTCTAGCCAAAAAAAACAAAAGGGAAAAGACAAATAACCAGTATCAAGAATAAAGAGGGGATATATTACTACAGACTGCAAACAATAAGAGAACACTACCAACAACTCTACAGACATAAACTCAACAACTTAAATGAAATGGACCAATTCCTGGAAAACTGCAAACTACTAAAACTTACACAAGAAGTCTGAATAGTTCTATAATTATACTAGAAATTGAATTCGTAGTTAAAATGCTCCCACCAAGGAAATCTCTAGACCCCAGAATGCTTCAATGGTTAATTCCATCAAACATTTAAAGAAGAAATAACACCAGTTCTATACACAGTCCATTCTCATTATTCACAATAGTTATGCTCTATAAAGTCACCATGAATGTTAAATTAGCAAATACTGATCCACTGCTCCTAAGTGAAATACAAAGTTCCTACAAGCCTCTGGTCATGTTTTTGTCAACGTGACCTTGTTTTACGTGCTTCTGTTTGGAGGTATCTTATTTAATACATGTTACTGACTCACTGACTTTGAACTCATGGCCAAAAGGACTGTAACTCACACCTAAACACAGCTTATCTAACACAGGTATTTTCTCCATGAGGCACAGTTTCCTTGCATTTAAGAATGAATGCTAGACAGCACTTCAGTACTACACTTGGGAGCCATTTTAAATAGTGAGAGCCTAACAAAAAGCACAAAAATGCGCACACCATGACATTAAATAGACCGCCAAAAGGCACGTTTTTCACTATGAGAGCTGTAACAAGAAGGCACAGCATCACCTTGTGTGACTTCAGCAGAGATCTCAGCGTCAGGTGACAAATGTTTTGCCACTCAGCCAATGTCCATGAATAGACCAAAGTGCCACGTACTGATTTTGGGATGAGGAGTAAATTTTAGCAAGCAGGTAAATCCACAAATACAGCTGACCCTCAAACAATACAGGTTTAACTGCATGGGTCCACCTATACAAGGAATTTTTTTCAACAGTAAAAACTACAGTATTACACAATTCAAGGTTGGTTCAATCTATGGATGAGGAGCCACAGATATGGAGGGCTGCCTACAGGTCACTTGAAGATTTTCGACTGTACAGAGAGGGTTGGCATCCCTAACACCCAAGATGTTCAAGGGTCAACTGTATTGAATCCACGAATAGTGAAGATCAATTGTAATCTCTCTCAGGAAACAGAGTAGGAAGGAAGACTTCCTTTTTTATGAGGTCAACACTATCCTGATACCAAAGCCAGTCATAAACAACACAAAAAAACTACAGATTAATATCCCTTATGAACATAGCTATAAATGTCCTCAACAAACCCAGCAATATATATAAAGTATAATACACAACCAAGTAAGGTTTCTTTCCCCAGGAAAGCAAGGCCAATTCAAAATTTGAAATATCAATGTAATCCACCATATTAAAAAGTCTAAAAAGTAAAGTGTTCACAAAAAACCACACAGCTAACACGTTCATCAAACCTCTGTCATTTGCTACCACCTCTGTCTGCAGGAAACAGACTTGGGAAATACATATGAAGCAAATCCAATACTAAAAAGACTGGAAAAGCTGCCCTTCTTGCTGCCCACCCATCTGTTCTCAAGGTGTGACTTTTCTATCACAAACCTATAATTGTTTTTCTCCTAGCAAAAATATTCTAAATTTGATCAGAAATAAATATACCAGTTGGACACAACTGAGCGACTGTACTGAACTGAAATATCCCAGTATTTTTTCAATTCTTTTATTTTTGGCTGCGCGGGGTCTTCACTGCTGCTCGTGGGCTTTCTTAGTTGCGGTGCATGAGCTTCTCCTTGCCATGGCTTCTCTCGCTGAGGAGCACTGGCTCCAGGTGCGTGGGCTCAGTAGTGCAGCACCCAGGCTTAACTGCTTCACAGCATGTGGAATCTTCCCGGGCCAGGGATCAAACCCATGTCCCCTGCATTGGCAGGCAGAGTCCTATCCACTGCACCACCAGGGAAGTCCAAATAAATTAATGTTTAATGATGTTTTCACAAAAAGCATCATGGAACCCAGAGTCACTGTGATACACAACTCTAGAAAGCAATATTCACATAAAATACAATATGTGAATATGAATGGCTCCCCCTGGAGTTGTGCAACACAGACTCCTGATTGATTCTACCACCTCAACAACCCAGAAGACCAGCGGCACAGAGGAGAGCGGAACAGGAAGAACAGCGGCATAAGAATTCAGAGAAAAGAAAAATCAACATGAGCTAGAATGAAGTGGGAAAAGAGTTTGCTTTCTTTTTTCCCTCTCAAAAATCATACAATTCAGTTGTGTTGAAAAACATGCCAGAACCTCCTATTAGGTGAAGATTTCAGGAGACTGGCAGATCTTAAGCATAGGCTTCTGTTGGAGACCTGTAAGCATGAGAGGTGTACGTGGAATGGGTATAAAATAAGAAACACTGAATGATGGGGGGAAAAAATGTATACCCCTAGGCATCCTTTTAATTCAAGAGCCCTACTCTAACCCTGATAACCTCTCTGTAGCTAGACTTTTCAGCTCTCTACAATACACCCCACAAATGGCCCCAAACACAGACAATGATGTTGTCACCTGCAGAAAAACATTACAACTACTAAAATAAAAATATCTGTCAGTTCAACTTCTACAACTCTCCACATCTGGATCCTAGATTGTCTTTTCTGGCCTTATCTTTTACTATACTTCATAAGACTCAAAGGTAAATCAGCATGCATAAAACATACGCTGCATTTTTTCAGCCTTCCTTCTGCCTGGAATACCCTTATCCATATTCACCCCTGAATATCCAGGCCAAACCCTCTCTGAGACCAACCTTTCCATGTTCCTTCCTCCACTAGATTTTAATATTACTTTTAGTTTGCTATTATACAACCCCAACAACTCAAATTTATGGTATGATTATGGTTTATGATGAACTTAGGTGAACCCAATACCAAGTTATCTAATAGTTCTGTGCAGGATTCTGGCCATGGCTTAAGAGGGTCTTCTGCTGAGGGTCTCACAGAGCTGGAACAGAAGTGACAGCTGGGACTGTGAACTTATCTGAGGCTTGGGATTCTTTTCCAGGCTTACCATGAACCTTACTTGTTGGCAGGTTTCAGTCCCTTACTGTTTTATTGCTGACTTTTTGCCAGGAGTCACTCAGAAACTTGAGGCTGCTTGCTCATTGCTTGCTACGTGCTTTCTCCATAGCGGTTCACAAAGTCTAAGTCAAGAGAGTGGGATCTGGCACACAATCTCCTAAAGCACGATATAGAGCTTCCACTGCGTTCCCAAACTTGTCTACAGCTTGTTCAGGTCTCTGTCATTCATTCCACACTGACCTTGGGAAACAAGTGGCAAATGGGGTCCCTGAGACTAGAAAGCTTTTCATTAGAACTGTTTCAAACCTCTACACCTGATAAGAAATAACATCTGTACAATATTCAGTTTTCTCATTCAGAAACATAAGATGATCTACATTTATTAATTTTTCAGTAACATTAACAAACCATGCTTACAACACTTGCAACCCCTTGGACTATACCTGGCTAAGCTTCTCTGTCCATGGGATTTCCCAAACAAGAATACAGGAGTAGGTTTCCCAAACACGAATACAGGAGTAGGTTGCCATTTCCTTCTCCAGCTTCCCAACCCAGGGAGCGAACCTGCATCTCCTCCATTAATAGATGGGTTCTCTACCACTGAGCCACCAGGAAAGTCAACAACATACCATGTATCGTCAAAGAATTTTTCACATGTTCTAGCCTAATCATCGGAGAAGGCAATGGCACCCCACCCCAGTACTCTTGGAAAATCCCATGGACAGAGCAGCCTGGTGGGCTGCAGTCCATGGAGTTGTGAAGAGTCGGACAAGACTGAAGCGACTTAGGGTAAATTCTATTATCTCTATCTTAAAGTTGGGGGAAATTGAGAACAGTTAGTCTAAAGTCCCTACAACTCCCAAAGTGGTCCTTATACCAAAGCACCAGCATCACCTGTGAACTTATTGCAAATGCAGAATCTCTGGCTACACTGCAGACCTACTGAATAATCATCTACATCATAATAAGCTTCCCAGATGATTCTTATACACACTAGTGTTTGAGCACTGATTTAAATGACTTGTCCAAGCTGACACAATAGGCTCAGTAAATTAAACAACCAAAATCAGATCCAGATTGTTAAGGTTATTCCCAAGCTGCTAATAAAAATAGTCTTGGGACTTCCCTGGAGGTCCAATGATTAAGACCTTGGGCTCCCAATGCAGGGGATATGAGTTCAATTTCTGGTCGGGGAACTAAGATCCTGCATATTGCTCGGGAGATGCCAAAAAAAAAAAAAATATATATATATACACACATATAAATATATATATATGTATATATAGACCTATATTCCTCTTTACATCTTTCATAGGTGTTTAATGATATACATGAAAAGTGTTCATTATCTTTATCTTTATCTTGTAATCCATCTTTTTGACATCTTCTTTCTCCTTCTCTCCCCTCTCCACCACTCTCACACACACACAAACACAATGTCAAAGAGAAAACCTTTCCAAAAATATCAATTTCGTGGGTACCATCCATTTAAACTTACAAAATTTGCCAGAACCACTCAAATTATATAGGAAACTATAAAATCAATAGCAATACATTAAAATTTTTATGTTACTCTTTAGAATAAGTCACTAACATCGTTAAGCACTTTATTTGAAACTGAATATGGCTAAACCAACTACTAAATAATTCAGACATCAGTGGGTTAAAGATTCAAGATGATGTGGGCCACCCCAAGCTATTGAAAGTCTATTCTAAATGCAGTATCAATGATGTTTGCTGCTAAACATCAGCAGCAAAAGAATTTTCAAATGACAAGTGTTTCACAACATAATTTTTACTAAAAGAGCAAATTACCGAGAAGATGCAGTAATTAATTAGGTTTACAGTGTCCCTTGATGTTCAGGACTCAGTACATGTGTTTTTACAATTAACCAATTTTAGTTTTGCCAAGCAAGGTCAGAAGTAAAATTACCACAGAAATATCCAAATGTAATTCAAAAGGGTCTTGGAAGGCAAATACCATGGTGTGTCTTGAAATAACTTTCTTTCACAAACAAGAGAGAGGTACTGAACCAGTTTTCCTGGCAAACAATACTTAATATAGTTGACTAATTTTACTCAAATTGTGCTCTCTTTAAAGTGACAACAGTGTCTTATCGCCAATAAAAAAGGTGAAAAACAACAACAAAGATTTAGCACTCATCTCTGCAGGTAGAAACATTTAAAAGAAAAGTCTCTGCCATCAAGAAGCACAGTCTTACTGATACATATGAACTGAATTTCTTCCTACTTGTTCGTAACAAAATATGCATTTTATGTGGGGAATATACACCTTTACAGCTAAACATTTTTTTAAAGCACTCATTTATAATCTTTGAGAATGTTGTTCTTAATAGGACGTAAAACCTAGAAAAACACAAAAGGTAAAGATTGGCAAATTTATTTATTAATATATTAACATAAAAAAATGTCTGGGCAGAAAAAAAAAATGCATAAATCAGTCAAAGCCAAAATTGGGAAACAGATCTGTGACATGTATCACAAAGGGCCAGTTTTCTTCATCTACACTGCACTCTTAGAAACTAGAATAAAAAAGACCAGGAAGCAAAAAAAAAAAAAAAAAGAGTTTACTGAAAAATACAGAGAAAGTCAATAAGCATAGAAAGTTATTCTATAACAGCCACTAAACAAACGTAGGTATTTAAGCTTAATTAATATTAAGTAAAATTCAAAATTCAGTTCCTTAGTCCCACTAGTCACATTTGAAGTGCTGAATGGCCACACGTAACTAGTAGCTAGTGTACTGGACAGCACAGATACAGATCATTTCCATCAAGTTCTACTGAACAAAGCAACTAAAGAAATGCTCTGTTAATGTACCAAAATGGCAAAGACAACAGATCCAGCAGGGCGTGGCAACCCAATTCAGTATTCTTGCCTGAAGAATCTCCATGGACAGAGGAGCCTAGAGGGCTACATCCATGGGGTCGCAAAGAGTCAGACACAACTGAGTGACTAAGCACGTTAATTTCAGTTTGGTAACTAAATTATTTTCAATATTTGCATATGCATTTAATTCCTATTTTCAGTATAGTGACTCATCCAAGACTCTCTATATACTGCCGTTCTACTTTTTTAAAAATAATGAGTCTAGGACTTCCCTGGTGATACAGTGGGTAAGAATTCGCCTGCGAATGCAGGGGACATGGGTTCAATCCTTGATCCAAGAAAATTCCACATGCCAAGGAGCAACTAAGCCTATGCGCCACAACTACTGAGCCCGCACTTTAGAGCAGGAGATCCGAAACTAACGCGCCCATGTGCTGCGACTACTGAAGCCCATGTGCTTGGAGCCTGTGCTCCGCAAGGAGAAAAACCACCGAACAAAAAGTAGCTCCTGCTCTCCGCAACCTGAGAAAGCCTACAGGCAGCAAGGAAAAGGCCCTCCACACAACCAAATATAAATGAATGAATGAATGAGTTATTTTTTAAAAGAGCCTATATAACTGTAATAGAAAACTAACACTATTGTTTTTAAGTCTTATCTAAAGAATTCGAAACTTAAGTACGCTCAAAAACCTTTTAAAAACATGATAAATCAAACTGTACTAAAAGTACTAAATCGCGCAATACTACAACACTATAAACTATGAGGATGGCCTCTATGAGATATGGAAAGAAAGAAAACAGAACTGGTGGAGCATTCCAAGTCTTCTGGCTTCCCAGGTGGCCCTAATGGTAAAGAACCCGCCTGCCAATGCAGGACTCATAAAAGATGCAGCTTTGATCCCTGGGTCAGGAAGAACCCCTGGAGGAGGGCATGGCAACACACTCCAGTATTCTTGCCCGGGGAATCCCATGGACAGAGCAGTCTGGCGGGCTACAGTCCATAGGGTCACAAAGAGTAGGACATGACTGTAGCGACTTAGTATGCATGCATATATTAATAAAAAGGATAAAGACAGCAGACAAACCTTACTTATCAGGTTCCTGTAGTTCTATCTTCCACACAACTGGCCTCCTTCCAGATAGCTTTTGTAGTGAAAACATAATGCCCTTTCACTGACAGCAAAATTGCACAGTCTTTTAAAAGTAGATAACAGATTTTGTGGATGAGGAAAGAGTAAGGACTTCTGCAAATTTGACATCATTTTCTCAGCTCCTGTCATAATTCTAGGAGATGCAGCAGCAGCACTTTCCACAGAAATTTTTAACTTATATGTTCAAAAAAGATTTTTTTCCTTCCTTTTTCCTTAGTTTGTGGCCTTTCAAGACAGGAACATGAGAAGAGGAGAGAAGGAAGGATGAACTGAAAATAATAATACAAAATATAAGGGCAAAATACAAGGGAACTTTACTTCGGTATTAAAGCAAAAATGAAGATCTCTCAAGCAAAGAATGCCCTAGCACAAACAGACCTGCAGATGGAAATCTCATAAACGTATCTAATATCTTATAATTTTATGTCAATTATACCTCAAAAAAAACTGGTTAATTTTGAAAAGTATGGGTTAGAGCAGTTTCTCAGTTTTTCACCCACGCTCTTCACAATCTTTCTCATTCTATTTTTAACATATTCCAGGAAGATTTTGTCCAGTTTTACCTTCTATAAAACAATATTACAAAAACAATATATTTCTTTAGTATGGTTTTCCAAGATGCACACTCTCCTGGAGATTCTAACATTTACAAGTACAAACATAAGACAAACACAGACATAAAAAGACTCTGGCCAACCAATACAGGTCCAAGGAGATATCCCCAGGCCTGGCCATACTCCTAGCAGAAGATAATTACTTATGGTCAAGATTAAGAGAACTGAAACTTTTTAAGTTAATACATCTGTTTTTTCTAAAGTATATTTTAAGACTTTTTTCTTTCTAATCATTACATGTACTTTATCATTTTACTTTTAAGTAATTCTTTTCTATTTTCAATACTTCCTACAGAAAGGTAATTAGCTTATGAGAGTTATTCCTTTAATACAAATTTTCTTCCACTCTATTCCCTAAAGTTAAGTAACTTTAGGCAAGTGTGGTAAGTCGCTTCAGTCGTATCTGACTCTTTGCAACCCTATGGACTGTAGCCCACCAGGCTCTTCTGTCCATGGGGATTCTCCAGGCAAGAATACTGGAGTGTGTTGCCATAACCTCCTCCAGGGGATCTTCCCACCCCAGGGCTAGAACCTGTGGCTCCTGTACTGCAGGCAGATTCTTTACCACTGAGCCACCAGGGAAGCCCAAATGACTTTAGGTAAATAACATAAATTTTAAAACCTATGTACCTTCCAAACAGTATTAACCACTAAGTGAAGTCTAGATACAAAAAAAAAACACTTTTCCTTCTGTCTAGACATCACATGCTAAAGATCTACACTCGCCTGCTATTCTCCTCACCTCTAACACCCATCCTTCACTTACACTCTGACCACTTCACTCCTCAAAGATAACCTAATGCAGTCTCTAAGGTCTGCTGCTCTCTTTCACCTACAATCACAACAAACTTGTCCAAAAAAGACATTTTTCCCTTTTGATGTGTCCCCAGTTGTGGTGGGTGACAAGGGAAAACGTCAAAAAAAAAAAAAGTATCACCAAAATTATACTCTTTTGAAAGTTCTATTTTGTAAAAACAGCTAAATTCCTCAGGGATGTCACCTAATGTGTACATGATACAATGCTTTGTTTTGCTTAAAAAAAAAAAAAAAAAATGAGCGGAACTTCGAACACAGTTCTAAAGTCAATGTAAAGATTTTCATTATCTCTGGCTTACTACAAATTTTTCTGTTTTAATTGCACCAAATACTATCCTGCAGGTCTCTCATCCAAATCACATCATCACCACTATCACTGCTACCTTTAAAATTTAAAACACGTATAAGAAGTATAATAAATTAGTATTATTAAATTAGATGATGATCATGAACTCAGCTAAAAGAAAAAAAAGTCAAGTCTAGAATCTTCACTGAAAAGATTTCAATATATAAAAATATAAGCCAACTTTTCTCCTTTTTCAATCCAGAGACTGAAGCATTTCCTCTTAGAAAAATGAATAAATAGAAGTAAATGGTGAAAAAAAAAAAAAAAATTTAAAACACATAATGGGAGTTCCCCGGTGGCCTAGGGGTTAGTATTCCAGTCTTGCCATGGCCTGGGTTCTGCCATGGCCTAGGTTCAGTCCCTGGTAGGGGAACTGAGATCCTGCAAGCCACAGGGTGCAGCCAATAAATAAATAAATTTAAAATGTAATAGGGTTAACTAAATACTTGAATAATGCTTTTTATAACTAGTGTATTTATGAGACAAATATAAGATCAGTAGGGACACAATCCAGTGTTGTGAATGAGCATTCAAGTTCAACTGAATCTTAATTCCATTATTTCTCTGTTGGATGTCTTCAGTTATTGGAACTCATCTATTCTCTACATTTAAGCAGACTTTGGCATAATCTCATGATTATATAATAATTATGAATCACATTATTTTTCCTTTTTCAGGTTGTTCACAGCAATCCTGTATCAATTTGTGTAGCTCTCTCACATACACACAAAACCCCAAATCACAAACATATGTGATATAAATACATATATACGTGAGTAATTTTATCTATTGCTCTATTATTGGTCAGGAACACAACCCCATTTTAATAACGTTCTCTAAAACAGGATAGCTCTACAATGTAGGTACCAAGAACATAATAAAATATGAATTAGACATTGCCTATACTCAATGAATAATTTTAATATATCCTTTCTGAAACTCTGTTCATAGAACATTTGGCCTTAATGCCTATGAGGTAAGTTTAAGACTTGCTTCTCCTGGTTCTCTTAATCTTATAAAATATACAGTTTCCTAATTTAGGTCAAAGTTATCTCTGTCAAACCACTAACTTTCTGATCTCATTACTCTGCATCTGAAAATATTAAAGATTTACTTTTGTTTATTCTTCTCACATTTACTTCTACCTATTTCTCCTGTAAACAGAAACCTTTGACCACTGAGGTTTAAATACTTTATAGATGATAAAAAAGAGTAGAGTGTTTTCTAGATTTTGGATACTAGAAAAAAGAAGTTTTAGTGTTACCATTCTCTTTCTAAAATTCATTTTTATTTAGTCTGAGCTCTTATATATTTGCCAGAATCAAATAAAAATACCAAACCACTAATACACCAATCGCTTCAGGAACTCACTCAAAGATCTACTGATTAGCTCCAGTCTTTACATCTTCTAAATATTACTTGCACATAACTAGCTAAGGCTTGAAATGTTTGTTATAAATGAGCAAACATAATTATTTACTATAGGAAAATAGACTGTAGATGCAAATTTTTCCTGTCACAGTCTCCCAAAGATTAGACTGTTTTATCCAAAGAGATAATTCATAAAGTACTCATGAAATTCTAGAGACTTAAAATTAATTAACACAATGAAGACTGGGATCTGGTTACTTATGAATAAAATTTACTATCCTTTAAAAGAGGTCTTGAGGTAGTGTTGATCAAGTAGAACAATTCCTCCTTCACTCCTTTTGTGAAGGAGGAATTTCCCCACCACCCAACAAAATTATTTCTAGAGTTTTTTCTTTGGAGGGAAACGACCAGCAATTACAGTTATGAAGGTACACTGTAAATGAAAGCACTCAACAAATAAAATGTGCTTTTATTTATTCACTAACTTTTACACATTTCCTACTAACCCAGACAAACAAGTTTAAGATTCATGAATCCTCTAAAACATACCATTTACAAAACAAATGCACAAGATTTACAAAGCAAATGTGCAAGAATGAATAAACAAAAATACCCAGATTTGGGGAAATAAAAAAGACGGGGCGGTAATATATCAAATGTTAACAGAGCTTGGTTAAATGCATGACTTATTTCCTTCTTTATACTAAAATACTATAATTTCCCTAACTTTCCCACAGTGAACATTTGTTACTTCAGAAAACTCCCCTTTAAAAAATAAAACATACAACACACCATAAAGAGGGGCTTCATTCAGAGGGGCTCTCCAGGTTATACAAGTATTACTGTCATGATTCACCATTAAAAATAATGCTTCCATCCTTCTCGCCTCCCAACACTAAAATGCTGCTGTCTCACGTCCTATTACTTTTCTGCTGCACCCTCAGAAGATGGAATGAACCTGACTTTCTCCAAACCTTTCATTTCTAAATATATATACATGGACGCTTTTAACTTTTTCATTAAAAAACATAAAAGTTCTCACTCATCCTCAATACTCTGTTTTTTAAACCTACTTCTAAATTTCGTTAAGATAAATTTAGAAGGAAAAAAAGGATGGTTTTATCCACTAATCACAACTTCGTGAGGCCATCACCACTTTAGCTACGGAAAAATCAAGGCCGGGTAAAACTACAGGTCCCACCATGCATTGCTGCCTTGTTCTGAGTAGGTCTCTACGGAAACAGGAAAAAAAAAAAAATTCTACAAGTCCCACCTGTTACTTCGTTTCTAAACACCTCCTGCACTTTCGGCTCCAACAGCAAACATAAAACAAGAGCCTCGTGACCTCCGGCCGGATCCAGGAGCCCAGACAAGCAGGGGCCCCGGAGTCGAGCGGTGTGCCTGCTACAGCGGGTCAATTCTACCCAGTTCCACCGCTCCCCTCTTCTTTCTGGGGCTGGGTGCATGCACAAGCCTTCTCCTATCCGCATCCAATGGAGGCTCCTCAGCCGCACAAGGGAGAAGAACCGGTTACTGTGCAAGCACAACAGACTTCCCCATGCTGGGGCAGGGGCTACCACAGAGTGGGGGTGAGAGCGCAGTGACTCCAACAGGCAGCTTCAAAACACCATAGAGGAACCACCGCAGACGCGGGGAGAAGCCACAGCCCCGCGGCGACCCTCTTCCGCTAGGCGCCTCCATTCCCACAGGGACCACAAGCCCGACACAAACCGCCGCCCTCGCCGCGCGGTTTTGTGCCCCCCTTAGCCGGGTCGCAGTGCCACTGACCTCCCTTCCCCTGCGACCGAGGGAGGGCGGCGAGGGAACGAAATCCTCCCAGCCTTCCCGTCCGCTCCCTCCGCCTTACCGTCTTGGCGGCCTCCGCCCAGGTCCTGCCCTTCTTCCTACGGCCCTTTTCCCTCATGTCGGGTCTTGAACTGACTGGGAGGCTCCCGTGTCCGGGCTCCGGCCGCCCTCCCTGCCTGCTCTGCTCTGCGCTGTTCTTCCCGCGGTGCCGGGAAAGGTGGGAGAAAGGGGAAGTCAGGCCGGAGGAGCACCGGAGCAGAGGAAGCGACGGGGGTGGTGCGCTGGGGGCGGTCTATGGGGCGGCCGGTCCTCCTGCTGCCGTTACCACTGCTACCGCCGCTGCCATATTGGGTCCTTACTGTACAGGCAGCCGCTACGGTCATGTGACCGCTCCCGCGCGGCCGTCACTACTGTACGCAGCCGGCCGCGCGAACGAGCGTGTGCGCGCCCCCGCCTCCCGCGCGGGGCCACAGGGAGAGCGAGCCGGCCGGCCGCGGCGTCTGGCCACTCCCCCGTCCTTCCGTTCTCAGCCTCTCCTCCAGAGCATGCGCAATGGGGAGGTCCGACGCTACGTTGCGTCTGGCGTCCTTCGCTCACGCCTATAGCGAAAACCTGCCTGCGGAAGCGGAACTTGATCCGTCCGGGAAGGTTTATTGGGCGGTTTGTGACCGCGTGCGGGGCGCGGTGGTGTCCGTAGAGCCTGGGAAGAGTTAGGCTCTTCCCTTTGGGGGTGACTCTCTCAGCTGTCATTTTCAATAAGCCTGTAACTTGCCTTTTCTGTTTGTCCATGTTAATTTTTTTAAAGGTTATCTTTTTGAAAATTTGCCACAGTTCTCATCTACTTATTTGCCGCACTTGATAGATGAGGCAATCTGAGATTGAGTGATGCCACACTAGAATGAGGTGAAGCCAAAAATCAAATCACAAACTCAGAGTCCTTTCCGTCACCTCAGAATGCCTCTCAGTCTTAGGTAACCTTTATTTTCAGGCCACCAATAACTACATTCATGCTTTTTCATGTGAATGTCTCATCAAGGACACAAATGGTGTCTTTTTTATCTTGGTGAGCTCATTGCCTGGCTCAGTGCCTGTACATATCAGGCGCCCAGTAAATATTTGCTGAATGATTCAGCTGGATCTGTGGTCAGAAACCATTATTTGTAGTGACCATAACGACCTCCTGAAAGATCCAGAATGTGGCATCTTCCGTCGCATTGTTCATGTCTATATACTTTGCAAAGTACATAGAATGTATAGTAATGCCTAGTAATCTCCCAAACCCACCTGCTTCCAGAACCTGCTTCTGATCTACTAAATTGGAAAAGACTCTGATGCTGGGAGGGATTAGGGGTAGGAGGAGAAGGGGACGACAGAGGATGAGATGGCTGGATGGCATCACTGACTCGATGGACGTGAGTCTGAGTGAACTCCGGGAGTAGGTGATGGACAGGGAGGCCTGGCATGCTGCGATTCATGGGGTCGCAAAGAGTCGGACACGACTGAGCGACTGAACTGAACTGAAACTTACTATATTCTAAAATAGGACTGAGGGACTTCGCTGGTGGTCCACTGGCTAAGACTCCACTCCCAATGCAGCAGACCAGGGTTCGATTCTTGGTTGGGAACTAGATCCCACATGCCACAACTAAAGATGTAGTGCAGCTATGTAAATATTTTTTAAAAATAAAATAGGACTGAGAGTTGGGCTGACTCTTGGGAGAAAACATAGCTGAGAACAGTCCTTATCTTGGAGTCCAGAATAGATTTCAGAAGTATGTGGCCCCCTGAAATTATGAAAAATATTTTGTGTGTATTAGCTGTGCATTTTCTGAGAAAAGAATTTATAACCTTTCCTCAGTTTTTAAAAGGGATCAGGGGATTTACCAGGTACTACTACTACTACTACTACTACTAAGTCGCTTCAGTCGTGTCCGACTCTGTGCGACCCCAGAGACGGCAGCCCACCAGGCTCCCCCGTCCCTGGGATTCTCCAGGCAAGAACACTGGAGCGGGTTGCCATTTCCTTCTCAAATGCATGAAAGTGAAAAGTGAAAGCGAAGTCGCTCAGTCGTGTCCGACCCTCAGCGACCCCATGGACTGCAGCCTTCCAGGCTCCTCCGTCCATGGGATCCTCCAGGCAAGAGTACCGGAGTGGGGTGCCATTGTGGTAAAGACTTGGTGCTCCCAATGCAGCAATCATGAGTTTGATCCCTGTTCAGGGAACTAAGATCCTGGTTGGTGGGAGGTACAGCCAAAAGAAATAAAAGGAGTCTGTTACACACTAGCAGACAAAGTCTTAATAGGGAGTATGAGAGGCCATCTAGATACTTCCTTATTTTTCTACTTCAGTCATTGAGCAAACAACCCCATAGCAGCAACTGGTAAGAAATATATTTTCACAAATTCCTTTAATAACTCATAACACTCTCTGTAACACTCTAGGTATGTACCATGTCACTCTAAAGCCTAGGTCAGTTCAAGAAGCCTATCTCCATTCCCAGTTGTTGACTGGGATTTGCCATCTAGCCCAAATTTTAAGATTTTTTTTTTCTATTTCTGTGAAAAATGCCATTGAAATTTTGATACAGATTACATAGACTTTGTAGATCACTATGTGCAGTATGGACATTTTAACAGCATTAATCCTTCCAACCATAAGCGTAGAATATCTCCTTTTATTTGTGTTTTCTTCAGTTTCTTTCATCAATGTCTTACAGGGTATAGATCTTTTACCTCCTTGGTTAAATTTATTCCTAAGTATTTCATTCTTTTTGATGCTATTGTCAATGGGATTGTTTTCTTAATTTCTCTTTCTGATAGTTGTTAGTGTATTAAAATACAACAGGGGGATTCCCTGGTGGTCCTATGGTTGGGATGTGGGCTTTCACTGCCATGGACTTGGGTTTGATCCCTGGTTGGGGAGCTAATATCCCACAAGCCACATGGTATGGCAAAAAAAAAAAAAACCCAAAAACAAAAATTAATGCAACAGATGTTTGTATTGATTTTGTACCCTGCAACTTTACTGAATTTGTTTATTTGTTTTAATAGTTTTTGGTGGAGTCTTTAGGATTTTCAATTAACATATATAAAATCCTGTCATCCGCAAATAGTGACTGTTTTGTCTCTGCCTTTGTAATTTAGATGTCTTCATGTCTTTTTCTTCCTAATTTCTCTGGCTAGGACTTCAATACCATGTTGAATAAAAATGCCAAGAGTGGCATCCTTGTCTTGTTCCTATTCTTAGAAGAAAAGCATTCAGCTTTCCTCCATTGAGAATGATAGCTGTGGGCTTATCAAATATGGCCTTTATTTTGTTGGGGTACATTCCCTGTATACCAATTTATTGACAATTTTTATCTTAAAAAGGATGTTGAATTTTTTCCAGTGCTTTTTCTGTACCTATTGAAATGATCATATGTTTTTATCCTTCGTTTTGTTAAATGTGTTGTAGTGTAACAATGATTTGTGGATATTGAACCACCCTTGCATCCCTAGAATAAATCCCACTTGATCATGGTATATGATCCTTGTAATATACCATGAAATTAGTTTACTAATATGTTGTTGAGGATTTTTGCATGGGTGTTCCTCAGAGATACTGGTCTCTAATTTTCTTTTGTTGTCGTGTCCTTGTCTGGTTTAGGTTGGCCTCGTATAATGATTTTGGAAGAGTTCCCTCCTCTTCCATTTGCTGTAAAAGCTTGAGAAGGCTTGGTATTAATTCTTCCTTAAATGTTTGGTAGAATTCACCATGAAGGCATCTGGTCCTGGACATTTCTTTTTTTTTTTTTTTTTTTTTTGTCCTCTGAGGCATTTTATTTGTATGTATTACATCCCTAGAAAAAGAATCCAAGGATTTTCCCTCCTGTATGTTTTCGTCTTGCTTCTTCATGGTCCATGATGCCAGCTGAGGTTGTCAGTATAATGAAACCAAACTGACGGGATGGGAGCAGGTTATTCTGCCATTTTTCTAGATCTTTGAGTTGCACATCAAATCTAGGGCTGATCACTCCACACTTATTTAGCCTGCCTGTAAGGTTCACAACAATTTTCCCAGCCCTGTGATCATCAATGATTTCAAATTCGCCAATGTAACCATGCTTCATCATCACTGTTAGAAACCTGACGATGACTTTGGAGCATGGCCTAATAAGGACCTGGCCGTTTGCCTCTCTTTTCGGCATTGTTGATACTCTTGAGAGCATCGGCCAGGACATTCAAGCGCACCATTCTGGCGGCAGGGAAAGATGGCGGAAAGAGCTGGACATTTCTTTGTTGGGAGGTTTTTGACTACTGATTCAATCTCCTTACTAGTAGTAAGTCTATTCAGATTTCTATCTCTTCATGATTCAGTCTTGGTAGGCTATCTGTTTCTAGGAATTTATTCATTTCTTCTAGGATGTCCAAAATGTTGGCATATAATTATTCATGTTGTTCAGTTACTCAGTAGTGTCTGACTCTTTGCATCCCCATGAACTGCAGCACACCAGGCTTCCCTGTCCTTCACCATCTACTGGAGCTTGCTCAAACTCATGTCCATTGAGTAGGTGTTGCCATCCAACCATCTTGTCCCCTGTCGTCCCCTTCTCCTCCTGCCTTCAGTCTTCCCTAGCATCAGGGTCTTTTCTAATGAGTCGGCTCTTTGCATCAGGTGGCCAGAGTATTGGAGCTTTAGCTTCAGCATCAGCCCTTCCAATGATCCTCAGGATTGATTAATTATTCATAGTTGTCTCATGATTCATTATATTTCTGTAGTATCAGTTGTAATGTCTCCTCTTTCATTTATAACTTTATTTGAGTCCTCTTTCTTTTTTCTTGGTTAGTCTAGCTAAAGGTTTGTGTATTTTGTTTATCTTCTTAAAAAACTGTTCTTCATTTCATTGATCTTTTCTACTGTCTGCTAAGTCTCTATTTCATTCATTTCTACTCTGATCTCTGTTATTTTCTTCTTTCTACTAACTTTGAGCTTAGTTTGTTCTTCCTTTTCTAGTTCCTTGAGATGTAAAGTTAGGTTGTCTATTTGAGATCTTTCTTTTTTCTTTTCTTTTTTTGCCATGCATGCAGCTTATGAAATTTTAGTTCCCCAAATAGGAATTGAACCTAAAGTCCCCAGCAATGAGAATGCCAAGTCCTAACCACTGGACTGCCAGGGAATTCTGAGAGCTTTCTTTTTTCCTTAATGCAAGAGTTTATTTCTGTAGCCTTCCCGCTTGAAACTGCTTCTGCTGCATCCCAGAAGTTTTATTATGTTGTATTTCCATTTTCAGTTGTCTCAAGGTTTTTTTTAATTTCCCTTTTGATTTATTTGACCCATTGTTTGTTCAGGAGGATGTTGTTTAGTCTCAGCATAGTTATGAATTTTTCAGTTTTCTTCTTTTAATTGATTTCTAGTTTCATATCATTATGGTTGGAAAATATGCTTGATAGAATTTCAGTTTTCTTGAATGTACTAAGATTTGTTTTTGTGGCCAAACATATAATCTATCCTGGAAAATGTTCCATGTACACACGAGAAGAATGTATATTCTGCTGCTGTTAGATGGAATGTTCAGTAAGTGTCTGTTAAGTCCATCTAGTCTAACATGGCATTAAGTCCAAAGTTTCTTTATTGACTTTTCTTTCTGGATGGCCTATTCATTGTTGAAAATCGTATTTTTAAGTCTTCTACTATTATTGTAATGCTGTATATTTCTCCCTTAAAATCTGTTAATATTTGCTTTATATATTTAGGTGCTCCTGTGTTGACTATGCAAATATTTAAAAATGTTATACTCTTGGTAAATCAATCCTTTTATGATTATATAATGACCTTCTTTGTATCTTGCTATAGTTTTTGGCTTAATGTCTGTTTTGTGTGCAAATAACAAGATTATAGAGATAGAGAATAAATTATTGGTTGTGAGAGTTTGGAGATAGTGGAGGGAGGGAAATAGGTATGACTGTAAAGGGGTAACATGAAAAACCATTGTCCATCAGCTGGTGAACAGGTGAACAAAGTCTGCTTTATGCATGCAATGGAATACTACTGAGCAAGCAAAAGGAATAAAATATTAATACATCCAACAACATAGATGAGTCTTAAATCATAATCAGTGAAAAAAGTCAGATAAATCTCATCACAAGGAAAAAGTTTTAGTTTTATTTTATCTATATGAGGTGGTGGATGTTAATCCATTGTGGTAATCATTTCACAATATATATAATTCAAACAGTCATGCTGTATGCCTTAAACCTATACAGTGATGTATGCCAACTATTTCTCAATAAAAATAGGGGGAAATAGGTAAAACAGTAAGGGGAAAAAAGTCTATTTTGTGTGATATAAGTATAGCCTCTGCTCCTTTTGGCTTTCATTTGTGTGAAAGTGGAGTATCTTTCTCCATCCCTTCACTTTCAGTCTGTGCGTGCCTCTAAAGCTGAAGTGAGCCTCTTGTGACAGCATATAATTGGGTCTTATTATCTATTCAGCAACTCTATATCTTTTGATTGGGGAAGGAAAAAATATCTTAAAGTTACTTTTGTTCATATGTTAAAAAGATAATTAGATATTCTTTGTACCTATGTTTTATGTTTCAGTTTGAGTGTAGATTAGGTAAATAATGCACATGGTAATCAGAATTCATTATAATTAACTGTAGAAACTACCGCACAATTGCACTCATCTTACACTCTAGTAAAGTAATGCAATGCTCAAAATTCTCCAAGCCAGGCTTCAGCAATACGTGAACTGTGAACTTCCAGATATTCGAGCTGGTTTTAGAAAAGGCAGAGGAACCAGACATCAAATTGACAACATCCGCTGGATCATCGAAAAAGCAAGAGAGTTCCAGAAAAACATCTATTTCTGCTTTATTGACTATGCAAAAGCCTTTGAATGTGTGGATCACAATAAACTGTGGAAAATTCTGAAAGAGATGGGAATACCAGACCACCTGACCTGCTTCTTGAGAAACCTATATGCAGGTCAGGAAGCAACAGTTAGAACTGGACATGGAACAACAGACTGGTTCCAAATAGGAAAAGGAGTTCGTCAGGGCTGTATATTGTCACCCTGCTTATTTAACTTATATGCAGAGTGCATCATGAGAAACGCTGGGCTGGAGGAAGCACAAGCTGGAATCAAGATTGCCGGGAGAAATAATAACCTCAGATATGCAGATGACACCACCCTTATGGCAGAAAGTGAAGAACTAAAGAGCCTCTTGATGAAAGTGAAAGAGGAGAGTGAAAAAGTTGGCTTAAAGCTCAACATTCAGAAAACTAAGATCGTGGCATCCGGTCCCACCACTTCATGCCAAATAGATGAGGAGACAGTGGAAACTGGCTGATTTTATTTTGGGGGGCTCCAAAATCACTGCGGATGGTGATTGCAGCCATGAAACTAAAAGACTCTTGCTCCTTGGAAGGAAAGTTATGACCAACCTAGACAGCATATTAAAAAGCAGAGACATTATTTTGCCAACAAAGGTCCGTCTAGTCAAGGCTATGGTTTTTCCAGTAGTCATGTATGGATGTGAGAGTTGGACTATAAAGAAAGCTGAGCACTGAAGAATTGATGCTTTTGAACTGTGGTGTTGGAGAAGACTTTTGAGAGTCCCTTGGACTGCAAGGAGATCCAACCAGTCCATCCTAAAGGAGATCAGTCCTGGATGTTCATTGGAAGGACTGATGTTGAAGCTGAAACTTCAATACTTTGGCCACCTGATGCAGAGAACTGACTCATTTGAAAAGACCCTGATGCTGGGAAAGATTGAAGGAAGGAGGAGAAGGGGACGACAGAGGATGAGATGGTTGGATGGCATCACCAACACAATGGACATGGGTTTGAGTGGACTCCAGGAGTTGGTGATGGACAGGGAGGCCTGGTGTGCTGCGGTTCATGGAGTTGCAGAGTCAGACACAACTGAGCGATTGAACTGAATTGAACTCAACTGTAGAAAAATGCCCCAGCTTGGTACAATTATTCAGTTCTGTCTAATGGTAATCCAAGGACATTTCCTTTTTAAGAAAAATTTTCCTGTAGCCTCACAAGTGGTAGAACCTAGATTAATTTCAGGGAGAAACAGTTGTTTTAAAAAGACAATAGTGGATTTCCATGGTGGCCCAGTGATTAAGAATCCACCTGCCAATGCAGGAGACACTGGTTCAGTCCCTGGAATGGGAAAATCCCACGTGTTAATGAGCAACTAAGCCCGTGCGCCACAACTACTGAAGCCTGCACACTCTAGGGCCCGCAAGCTGCAACAAGAGAAGTCACTGCAGTCGAAAGCCTGCACATCACAACGAAAAGTAGCCCCCACTGGCAGCAACTAGAGAAAAGCCCGCACCCAGCAATGAAGACCCAGCAAAGCCAAAAATAAATGAATAAACATTTTTAAAAGATAATATTGAATAAACAGTGTAGCAAGAATGCACCAGAGCATAGGTCTTCTGAAGCCCTTGTTAGCTCTACCCTAGCCATAGACTTCAGCCTTAATCACTTTGTCATTTCAAACATGCTTACCTTGACTTAGGTCATGACCAGGATGCAGGCTGTTAGTGGATCCTGTTCAAAGTCCTTGCCTCTGACCCTACATTGGTCAACAGCAGTGGCTACACAAAGAAAGAGGTGCCAGACTCTGACTGGGCTAGAATTCCTCCACCTAAGTACGTTCTGCCTGTCAGAAGTTGGGCAAGTCACTTATACTTTTTAAGCCTCAGTTCTCTCTACTAGATCTGAGTGAAGTATTAGATGTAAAAAGGGCTTCAAATAGCACCTGGTATGTTGTAAGCCATCAACAAATGTTAGCTATTGTATCTTGTATTTGTTTCTGGCTTACAATGTAACAGGTGCTATTGAAGCGCTTTACATCTTTTACTCATTCAGGCCTAATAGAACTGTATGTTACAAGTGATTCCCTGGTAGTGCTTCCCTGGTAGTTCCCTGGTAGTTCAGTAAAGAATCTGCTGCAGTGTGGGAGACCCAGATTCTCCTGATTCTCGTGGTTAGGAAGATCCCCTGGCGAAGGGAATGGCAACCCACTCCAGTATTCTTGCCTGTAAAATGCCATGGACAGAGGACCCCGGCGGGCTACAGTCCATGAGGTTGCAAAGAGTCAGACACGACTGAGCGAATAATGCACACATGTTATTAGTAGATGTTAACTCTTCTTCTCTCCTGCAAAACTTATATATACCCTGTTACCATTTCTCTACTATGCAACAAGATTTAACTTACTTGGTGACTAGCAAGAGGAAAAGACAAGGAAAGAATTGACTTTTGAATGTCTGTTATATACCTGCAATTTATATGAGGATATGAAGATGAAGAACTTCTCAAGAAATATTTCTCTTAGGAGCAATTTCTGCCAACTAGTAATATGATCTTGAAAATACACAAGACAATTCAATTAAACAGATTAATTTAGTATCTTCCAACCATGAGCCAAACACTGAGGACCAGAAATGAGTGCAAGAGGGCAAAACATGAAGGATAAAGACTATGTCTATAATGTTCATTATTATATTTTCAGTCTCTAGAATAACACCTTGTAACAGGAGATGCTCAATATAATTTTATTAAATGAAAAAGTAGGTAAATGAGCAAGACATAGCCCCTACTCCCAAGTAGCTAATGTTAAAGTAAAAAAGATATATAAACAAATTAATGATGATACAGTGCCCTACATGCAGTCATAAACATACATGCAAAACCCTAAAGTGAGATGGATGAAAAGGTGATAAATTCTATGGGGATTAGGGGTGGGGAGGGTGTCCAGCAAGGCTATAGGAAGAGCCCTTTAGATTGTGATTTACAGTGACAGCCAGTGAAGAGAGTAGATGGGGCAGGGATAGTAACTGAGATTAGAAACAGGAAAATCAGTTAGAAGGGCTTTATAGCTGGTCTTCCAGAGGGCATTACATTCTCAGGTTCTAAATCAGGCTTCCTAACCAGGGGCCTAGAGGGGAGCCAATTAGCTTAGATGAAATTACCTCTTTATTTTCACTGCTGCTGCTGCTGCTGCTAAGTCGCTTCAGTCGTGTCAGACTGTGCGACCCCATAGAAGGCTCCCCCGTCTCTGGGATTCTCCAGGCAAGAACACTGGAGTGGGTTGCCATTTCCTTCTCCAATGCAGGAAAGTGAAAAGTGAAAGTGAAGTCGCTCAGTCGTGTCCGACCCTCAGCGACCCCATGGACTGCAGCCTTCCAGGCTCCTCCGTCCATGGGATCCTCCAGGCAAGAGTACCGGAGTGGGGTGCCATTGTGGTAAAGACTTGGTGCTCCCAATGCAGCAATCATGAGTTTGATCCCTGTTCAGGGAACTAAGATCCTGGTTGGTGGGAGGTACAGCCAAAAGAAATAAAAGGAGTCTGTTACACACTAGCAGACAAAGTCTTAATAGGGAGTATGAGAGGCCATCTAGATACTTCCTTATTTTTCTACTTCAGTCATTGAGCAAACAACCCCATAGCAGCAACTGGTAAGAAATATATTTTCACAAATTCCTTTAATAACTCATAACACTCTCTGTAACACTCTAGGTATGTACCATGTCACTCTAAAGCCTAGGTCAGTTCAAGAAGCCTATCTCCATTCCCAGTTGTTGACTGGGATTTGCCATCTAGCCCAAATTTTAAGATTTTTTTTTTCTATTTCTGTGAAAAATGCCATTGAAATTTTGATACAGATTACATAGACTTTGTAGATCACTATGTGCAGTATGGACATTTTAACAGCATTAATCCTTCCAACCATAAGCGTAGAATATCTCCTTTTATTTGTGTTTTCTTCAGTTTCTTTCATCAATGTCTTACAGGGTATAGATCTTTTACCTCCTTGGTTAAATTTATTCCTAAGTATTTCATTCTTTTTGATGCTATTGTCAATGGGATTGTTTTCTTAATTTCTCTTTCTGATAGTTGTTAGTGTATTAAAATACAACAGGGGGATTCCCTGGTGGTCCTATGGTTGGGATGTGGGCTTTCACTGCCATGGACTTGGGTTTGATCCCTGGTTGGGGAGCTAATATTCCACAAGCCACATGGTATGGCAAAAAAAAAAAAAAACCCAAAAACAAAAATTAATGCAACAGATGTTTGTATTGATTTTGTACCCTGCAACTTTACTGAATTTGTTTATTTGTTTTAATAGTTTTTGGTGGAGTCTTTAGGATTTTCAATTAACATATATAAAATCCTGTCATCCGCAAATAGTGACTGTTTTGTCTCTGCCTTTGTAATTTAGATGTCTTCATGTCTTTTTCTTCCTAATTTCTCTGGCTAGGACTTCAATACCATGTTGAATAAAAATGCCAAGAGTGGCATCCTTGTCTTGTTCCTATTCTTAGAAGAAAAGCATTCAGCTTTCCTCCATTGAGAATGATAGCTGTGGGCTTATCAAATATGGCCTTTATTTTGTTGGGGTACATTCCCTGTATACCAATTTATTGACAATTTTTATCTTAAAAAGGATGTTGAATTTTTTCCAGTGCTTTTTCTGTACCTATTGAAATGATCATATGTTTTTATCCTTCGTTTTGTTAAATGTGTTGTAGTGTAACAATGATTTGTGGATATTGAACCACCCTTGCATCCCTAGAATAAATCCCACTTGATCATGGTATATGATCCTTGTAATATACCATGAAATTAGTTTACTAATATGTTGTTGAGGATTTTTGCATGGGTGTTCCTCAGAGATACTGGTCTCTAATTTTCTTTTGTTGTCGTGTCCTTGTCTGGTTTAGGTTGGCCTCGTATAATGATTTTGGAAGAGTTCCCTCCTCTTCCATTTGCTGTAAAAGCTTGAGAAGGCTTGGTATTAATTCTTCCTTAAATGTTTGGTAGAATTCACCATGAAGGCATCTGGTCCTGGACATTTCTTTTTTTTTTTTTTTTTTTTTGTCCTCTGAGGCATTTTATTTGTATGTATTACATCCCTAGAAAAAGAATCCAAGGATTTTCCCTCCTGTATGTTTTCGTCTTGCTTCTTCATGGTCCATGATGCCAGCTGAGGTTGTCAGTATAATGAAACCAAACTGACGGGATGGGAGCAGGTTATTCTGCCATTTTTCTAGATCTTTGAGTTGCACATCAAATCTAGGGCTGATCACTCCACACTTATTTAGCCTGCCTGTAAGGTTCACAACAATTTTCCCAGCCCTGTGATCATCAATGATTTCAAATTCGCCAATGTAACCATGCTTCATCATCACTGTTAGAAACCTGACGATGACTTTGGAGCATGGCCTAATAAGGACCTGGCCGTTTGCCTCTCTTTTCGGCATTGTTGATACTCTTGAGAGCATCGGCCAGGACATTCAAGCGCACCATTCTGGCGGCAGGGAAAGATGGCGGAAAGAGCTGGACATTTCTTTGTTGGGAGGTTTTTGACTACTGATTCAATCTCCTTACTAGTAGTAAGTCTATTCAGATTTCTATCTCTTCATGATTCAGTCTTGGTAGGCTATCTGTTTCTAGGAATTTATTCATTTCTTCTAGGATGTCCAAAATGTTGGCATATAATTATTCATGTTGTTCAGTTACTCAGTAGTGTCTGACTCTTTGCATCCCCATGAACTGCAGCACACCAGGCTTCCCTGTCCTTCACCATCTACTGGAGCTTGCTCAAACTCATGTCCATTGAGTAGGTGTTGCCATCCAACCATCTTGTCCCCTGTCGTCCCCTTCTCCTCCTGCCTTCAGTCTTCCCTAGCATCAGGGTCTTTTCTAATGAGTCGGCTCTTTGCATCAGGTGGCCAGAGTATTGGAGCTTTAGCTTCAGCATCAGCCCTTCCAATGATCCTCAGGATTGATTAATTATTCATAGTTGTCTCATGATTCATTATATTTCTGTAGTATCAGTTGTAATGTCTCCTCTTTCATTTATAACTTTATTTGAGTCCTCTTTCTTTTTTCTTGGTTAGTCTAGCTAAAGGTTTGTGTATTTTGTTTATCTTCTTAAAAAACTGTTCTTCATTTCATTGATCTTTTCTACTGTCTGCTAAGTCTCTATTTCATTCATTTCTACTCTGATCTCTGTTATTTTCTTCTTTCTACTAACTTTGAGCTTAGTTTGTTCTTCCTTTTCTAGTTCCTTGAGATGTAAAGTTAGGTTGTCTATTTGAGATCTTTCTTTTTTCTTTTCTTTTTTTGCCATGCATGCAGCTTATGAAATTTTAGTTCCCCAAATAGGAATTGAACCTAAAGTCCCCAGCAATGAGAATGCCAAGTCCTAACCACTGGACTGCCAGGGAATTCTGAGAGCTTTCTTTTTTCCTTAATGCAAGAGTTTATTTCTGTAGCCTTCCCGCTTGAAACTGCTTCTGCTGCATCCCAGAAGTTTTATTATGTTGTATTTCCATTTTCAGTTGTCTCAAGGTTTTTTTTAATTTCCCTTTTGATTTATTTGACCCATTGTTTGTTCAGGAGGATGTTGTTTAGTCTCAGCATAGTTATGAATTTTTCAGTTTTCTTCTTTTAATTGATTTCTAGTTTCATATCATTATGGTTGGAAAATATGCTTGATAGAATTTCAGTTTTCTTGAATGTACTAAGATTTGTTTTTGTGGCCAAACATATAATCTATCCTGGAAAATGTTCCATGTACACACGAGAAGAATGTATATTCTGCTGCTGTTAGATGGAATGTTCAGTAAGTGTCTGTTAAGTCCATCTAGTCTAACATGGCATTAAGTCCAAAGTTTCTTTATTGACTTTTCTTTCTGGATGGCCTATTCATTGTTGAAAATCGTATTTTTAAGTCTTCTACTATTATTGTAATGCTGTATATTTCTCCCTTAAAATCTGTTAATATTTGCTTTATATATTTAGGTGCTCCTGTGTTGACTATGCAAATATTTAAAAATGTTATACTCTTGGTAAATCAATCCTTTTATGATTATATAATGACCTTCTTTGTATCTTGCTATAGTTTTTGGCTTAATGTCTGTTTTGTGTGCAAATAACAAGATTATAGAGATAGAGAATAAATTATTGGTTGTGAGAGTTTGGAGATAGTGGAGGGAGGGAAATAGGTATGACTGTAAAGGGGTAACATGAAAAACCATTGTCCATCAGCTGGTGAACAGGTGAACAAAGTCTGCTTTATGCATGCAATGGAATACTACTGAGCAAGCAAAAGGAATAAAATATTAATACATCCAACAACATAGATGAGTCTTAAATCATAATCAGTGAAAAAAGTCAGATAAATCTCATCACAAGGAAAAAGTTTTAGTTTTATTTTATCTATATGAGGTGGTGGATGTTAATCCATTGTGGTAATCATTTCACAATATATATAATTCAAACAGTCATGCTGTATGCCTTAAACCTATACAGTGATGTATGCCAACTATTTCTCAATAAAAATAGGGGGAAATAGGTAAAACAGTAAGGGGAAAAAAGTCTATTTTGTGTGATATAAGTATAGCCTCTGCTCCTTTTGGCTTTCATTTGTGTGAAAGTGGAGTATCTTTCTCCATCCCTTCACTTTCAGTCTGTGCGTGCCTCTAAAGCTGAAGTGAGCCTCTTGTGACAGCATATAATTGGGTCTTATTATCTATTCAGCAACTCTATATCTTTTGATTGGGGAAGGAAAAAATATCTTAAAGTTACTTTTGTTCATATGTTAAAAAGATAATTAGATATTCTTTGTACCTATGTTTTATGTTTCAGTTTGAGTGTAGATTAGGTAAATAATGCACATGGTAATCAGAATTCATTATAATTAACTGTAGAAACTACCGCACAATTGCACTCATCTTACACTCTAGTAAAGTAATGCAATGCTCAAAATTCTCCAAGCCAGGCTTCAGCAATACGTGAACTGTGAACTTCCAGATATTCGAGCTGGTTTTAGAAAAGGCAGAGGAACCAGACATCAAATTGACAACATCCGCTGGATCATCGAAAAAGCAAGAGAGTTCCAGAAAAACATCTATTTCTGCTTTATTGACTATGCAAAAGCCTTTGAATGTGTGGATCACAATAAACTGTGGAAAATTCTGAAAGAGATGGGAATACCAGACCACCTGACCTGCTTCTTGAGAAACCTATATGCAGGTCAGGAAGCAACAGTTAGAACTGGACATGGAACAACAGACTGGTTCCAAATAGGAAAAGGAGTTCGTCAGGGCTGTATATTGTCACCCTGCTTATTTAACTTATATGCAGAGTGCATCATGAGAAACGCTGGGCTGGAGGAAGCACAAGCTGGAATCAAGATTGCCGGGAGAAATAATAACCTCAGATATGCAGATGACACCACCCTTATGGCAGAAAGTGAAGAACTAAAGAGCCTCTTGATGAAAGTGAAAGAGGAGAGTGAAAAAGTTGGCTTAAAGCTCAACATTCAGAAAACTAAGATCGTGGCATCCGGTCCCACCACTTCATGCCAAATAGATGAGGAGACAGTGGAAACTGGCTGATTTTATTTTGGGGGGCTCCAAAATCACTGCGGATGGTGATTGCAGCCATGAAACTAAAAGACTCTTGCTCCTTGGAAGGAAAGTTATGACCAACCTAGACAGCATATTAAAAAGCAGAGACATTATTTTGCCAACAAAGGTCCGTCTAGTCAAGGCTATGGTTTTTCCAGTAGTCATGTATGGATGTGAGAGTTGGACTATAAAGAAAGCTGAGCACTGAAGAATTGATGCTTTTGAACTGTGGTGTTGGAGAAGACTTTTGAGAGTCCCTTGGACTGCAAGGAGATCCAACCAGTCCATCCTAAAGGAGATCAGTCCTGGATGTTCATTGGAAGGACTGATGTTGAAGCTGAAACTTCAATACTTTGGCCACCTGATGCAGAGAACTGACTCATTTGAAAAGACCCTGATGCTGGGAAAGATTGAAGGAAGGAGGAGAAGGGGACGACAGAGGATGAGATGGTTGGATGGCATCACCAACACAATGGACATGGGTTTGAGTGGACTCCAGGAGTTGGTGATGGACAGGGAGGCCTGGTGTGCTGCGGTTCATGGAGTTGCAGAGTCAGACACAACTGAGCGATTGAACTGAATTGAACTCAACTGTAGAAAAATGCCCCAGCTTGGTACAATTATTCAGTTCTGTCTAATGGTAATCCAAGGACATTTCCTTTTTAAGAAAAATTTTCCTGTAGCCTCACAAGTGGTAGAACCTAGATTAATTTCAGGGAGAAACAGTTGTTTTAAAAAGACAATAGTGGATTTCCATGGTGGCCCAGTGATTAAGAATCCACCTGCCAATGCAGGAGACACTGGTTCAGTCCCTGGAATGGGAAAATCCCACGTGTTAATGAGCAACTAAGCCCGTGCGCCACAACTACTGAAGCCTGCACACTCTAGGGCCCGCAAGCTGCAACAAGAGAAGTCACTGCAGTCGAAAGCCTGCACATCACAACGAAAAGTAGCCCCCACTGGCAGCAACTAGAGAAAAGCCCGCACCCAGCAATGAAGACCCAGCAAAGCCAAAAATAAATGAATAAACATTTTTAAAAGATAATATTGAATAAACAGTGTAGCAAGAATGCACCAGAGCATAGGTCTTCTGAAGCCCTTGTTAGCTCTACCCTAGCCATAGACTTCAGCCTTAATCACTTTGTCATTTCAAACATGCTTACCTTGACTTAGGTCATGACCAGGATGCAGGCTGTTAGTGGATCCTGTTCAAAGTCCTTGCCTCTGACCCTACATTGGTCAACAGCAGTGGCTACACAAAGAAAGAGGTGCCAGACTCTGACTGGGCTAGAATTCCTCCACCTAAGTACGTTCTGCCTGTCAGAAGTTGGGCAAGTCACTTATACTTTTTAAGCCTCAGTTCTCTCTACTAGATCTGAGTGAAGTATTAGATGTAAAAAGGGCTTCAAATAGCACCTGGTATGTTGTAAGCCATCAACAAATGTTAGCTATTGTATCTTGTATTTGTTTCTGGCTTACAATGTAACAGGTGCTATTGAAGCGCTTTACATCTTTTACTCATTCAGGCCTAATAGAACTGTATGTTACAAGTGATTCCCTGGTAGTGCTTCCCTGGTAGTTCCCTGGTAGTTCAGTAAAGAATCTGCTGCAGTGTGGGAGACCCAGATTCTCCTGATTCTCGTGGTTAGGAAGATCCCCTGGCGAAGGGAATGGCAACCCACTCCAGTATTCTTGCCTGTAAAATGCCATGGACAGAGGACCCCGGCGGGCTACAGTCCATGAGGTTGCAAAGAGTCAGACACGACTGAGCGAATAATGCACACATGTTATTAGTAGATGTTAACTCTTCTTCTCTCCTGCAAAACTTATATATACCCTGTTACCATTTCTCTACTATGCAACAAGATTTAACTTACTTGGTGACTAGCAAGAGGAAAAGACAAGGAAAGAATTGACTTTTGAATGTCTGTTATATACCTGCAATTTATATGAGGATATGAAGATGAAGAACTTCTCAAGAAATATTTCTCTTAGGAGCAATTTCTGCCAACTAGTAATATGATCTTGAAAATACACAAGACAATTCAATTAAACAGATTAATTTAGTATCTTCCAACCATGAGCCAAACACTGAGGACCAGAAATGAGTGCAAGAGGGCAAAACATGAAGGATAAAGACTATGTCTATAATGTTCATTATTATATTTTCAGTCTCTAGAATAACACCTTGTAACAGGAGATGCTCAATATAATTTTATTAAATGAAAAAGTAGGTAAATGAGCAAGACATAGCCCCTACTCCCAAGTAGCTAATGTTAAAGTAAAAAAGATATATAAACAAATTAATGATGATACAGTGCCCTACATGCAGTCATAAACATACATGCAAAACCCTAAAGTGAGATGGATGAAAAGGTGATAAATTCTATGGGGATTAGGGGTGGGGAGGGTGTCCAGCAAGGCTATAGGAAGAGCCCTTTAGATTGTGATTTACAGTGACAGCCAGTGAAGAGAGTAGATGGGGCAGGGATAGTAACTGAGATTAGAAACAGGAAAATCAGTTAGAAGGGCTTTATAGCTGGTCTTCCAGAGGGCATTACATTCTCAGGTTCTAAATCAGGCTTCCTAACCAGGGGCCTAGAGGGGAGCCAATTAGCTTAGATGAAATTACCTCTTTATTTTCACTGCTGCTGCTGCTGCTGCTAAGTCGCTTCAGTCGTGTCAGACTGTGCGACCCCATAGAAGGCTCCCCCGTCTCTGGGATTCTCCAGGCAAGAACACTGGAGTGGGTTGCCATTTCCTTCTCCAATGCAGGAAAGTGAAAAGTGAAAGTGAAGTCACTCAGTCGTGCCGATTCTTAGCAATCCCATGGACTGCAGCCTACCAGGCTCCTCTGTCCATGGGATTTTCCAGGCAAGAGTACTGGAGTGGGTTGCCATTGCCTTCTCCGTTATTTTCACTAACTTTAAACTGATTTGTTACCTATGACTTTGTTATGAACAGAAATCTCAGATATTTTCATATTATATTACAGAAATGCTTTTGTATTTATCATAACTTCACAATTTCTGGATTACTAGATCTGCCACTGCTGCTGCTGCTGCTGCTAAGTCAATTCAGTTGTGTTCCGCCCTGTGCAACCCCACAGACGACAGCCCACCAGGCTCCCCGTCCCTGCGATTTTCCAGGCAAAAACACTGGAGTGGGCTGCCATTTCCTTCGCCAATGCATGCTGCTGCTAAGTCACTTCACTCGTGTCTGACTCTGTGTGACCCCATAGACGGCAGCCCACCAGGCTCCCTCATCCCTGGGATTCTCCAGGCAAGAACACTGGAGTGGGTTGCCATTTCCTTCTCCAATGCATGAAAGTGAAAAGTGAAAGGGAAGTCGCTCAGTCGTGTCCGACTCTTCGAGACCCCATAGACTGCAGCCTACCAGGCTCCTCCGTCCATGGGCACAATGCATACATGCATGCTAAGTCTATGTCTAACTCTGTGTGACCCCAGGGACAGCAGCCCACCAGGCTCCTCTGTCCATGGGATTCTTTAGGCAAGAATACTGGAGTGGGTTGCCATTTCCTTCTCCGATCTGCCACTAGATACTGTTATTTGAGGCATTAACAATGAAGCACCTATACCACCATATCATAAATTTGCTTTTCTAATAAACTGATCAATGTATATCATTGTAAATGTCTTTTATTTTTTGTAATCCTCTGTATTTTATGTACACATAGAAAGAGATTCTGAGAAGGAGTCCATAGGCTTCAACAGACTGCCAGAGGAACCTGTGGTAAACAAAGAAGCAAACAAACATTAAAACGTGTGGTGGGATGATTAAGAACCTCTACTCCAGAGTCAAATCAAATAAATGAAATTCTAATTTCATCAATAGTGTGTGACTTCAGGGCTTCACCAGGGCTTCCCTGGTGGCTCATTTGGTAAAGGATCTGCCTGCAGTTCAGGAGACTGAGGTTCAATCCCTGGGTCAGGAAGATGCCCTGGAGAATGAAATGGCAACCCACTCCAGTATTCTTCCCTGGAGAATTCCATGGATGAGAAGCCAGGTGGGCTATAGTCCATAGGGTCACAAAGAGTTGGACATGACCAAGCGACTAACACTAACATTTAAAAAAAAAAAAATCCTACTTGGCCTCAGTTTTCTCATGTGGAAAATGGGTATAATATTGCTATCGTCTATTTCATCAGTTTGTTGTAGAGATAAAGTATACATAAAGAGCATATAATAATGGCAGGTATATAAACATTCAATAACTGATAATATTATAACTGTTTTGATCTGGGTTTCTGAAGAAAATCCAAAGAACAAACCCTTAAATCTAGCATTTCTAGGGACTTTAGCCTATATATGAAGCTTTCCCTGAACATTGATTAAGGCAACAGCCAAAAGAGTCCTCATTTTCTCCTCTTCCCCTTTTGTTTATAAGTCCATTTAAGGATCAATGAAGAGTCAGCACAAGGTTTTCATTTTCTGCACACACACACACACACACACCAGGGCAACTTCCTGATAATTAGGTTATTGTATAAACACAGATTTAGCTGATAGACCCCCATGGAAAAAATCCTATTCCAGTTTCTCTAAAGCATGAGTCTGGATACTATTGACAAGCATGAACTAACTCACTTCATGGGCATGAAGGGAAAACCAGAGCCTGCACTGAACTGTACTGAACTGCACTGAACTGCAGGTGGTCAGAGACTTAGAGATGCAGGAAGCAGGAAGGAAGACGGAGGAATTGGAGGCCAGCCAGGAGCAAGCTGGGAATAGCCAGGCTGCGCTGCTCCTTAGTTACCATGGGTTTTGTCCTGCCAGATGTCCTCAGCATCTCCTTGGTTTTCTGCCTGGGGAATTGACTATTCATTCTTATGTTGTCTTAAATGCTGTTCACATTCACAAGTACTCCTCCGAGGTCAAATCCATTTTTAAATGTTCATCCTAGCAAGAGAGATTTTTTTACATAGATGGGATAGAGCCCAGATCTAGAAAAATTTAGGCTCAAGTCCCAGCTTTGTCATTTACTACCTGAGTGAACTTAAGTCATTTATTTAGATTGCCTAATCTTCAGTTTCCTCATCTATCAAAAATTGGGATCATTTACTCAATGAAAATTCATTTCGACTCTATTGTGTGACAGCTCAGATTTGGATATTGAGAATACAGAAGTACACCAGAAAAGTAAAGCCCTGCTGTCATGACACTTTATTCAAGTGGAGATGGGGAGAAATAAACAGACAACATAGTATCAGGTGTTGATAAATGTCTGGGAGACAATAAAACAAGTTAACATGCAAGAGAGAGGGGTGGCGGGGGGGTGGCATCTTTAGCTTACAAGGAAAGACCGTCTGAGAATTTGACATCGGAACTGAGACAGCAGATTAGAAAAGCAGAAGGAACCAGTCTTATGAAGATGAGGGTGTGAGCATTCCAATGAGAGGGAAAGAGAATTTCAAAGGCTTCAAGGGAGAGGAAAAAATTTGGTACATCAGTGGAATATAAAGATGAAGAACTGAGGGAGGCAGAGAGGGATCTGGGAAGAAGTGGAAGAGGTAGGCAGGACTGAGGAGGCGGAAGAGGATGTGGGATATTTGAGGAGAGCAGAAAATGTGTGAAATCCTTGTTTTGGAGAATGGGCGAGGAACATACTGGGGAAGTATAGTAGGGTTGCTTGGCAGCATTGAGACTCCTTTTGAGACGTGTGGTCATGAATTTAAACTAGAACTAGTTGGCATAGTAGATGTTGTTCTGAGGACTAGATGAATGGCAGTTTTTGATACATGGTAGATGCTTGAAAATGTTGACTAGCTATCATAAGAGAAGAAATAGATGAGGAAAATGCAACATGCTCAATTATTTTTGTGACCATTTGCAATTCATAGGAGCACCTAAATAATTGTGTATTCTGATATTTGCTTTAAGACTAAGGTTTTCTTCTAAAATAAGGTAGGATGGGGGTTTTTTGCTTTTGAATATTTTAACCCTGAGTGTTTTTGTATACCTAATAAAATACGCTGTAGTTTTTGCTCTTGTGATCTTAATAAACTGAAAGTGAATGTCTTTGGTCAGTCTCTTGTAAAACCACTTCCTTATATTCCAAATACAGGAATACAGCTTATCTTAGTATATACTCAAATTTTGCTCCATCTTTTGGGGTGTTCAGACAAAAAAAAAGAGATTTTTTTCTGGTAACCTTCCAAAGATGTTTTGAAATGTTAATTTACCCACCTCTGGTACCTGGGAACAATTCTGCAGCCTAGGCTATCACATCTATTGCAACTTTCAATGTAACCTCCCTTGCCACACAGAAATGGAAGAAATCACACCTGAAATTTCCTGTAATTTCATCTCACCGACGAGATCTTTTTTGTCAAGTCCTTTTTCAAAACTCTGCAAGGTTTAGAAGTTCTGATACCAAAAAGTACTGATACTGATATGGAACATGGCAGAAACGCTGAATGAACTAGATTTGAACAGGACAGGATCTGCAGTTGGAGGGGTCCTCCAAGGCAGCAGCTAGGAGATAGGTAAGTGTTGAGTGGTGAAAGACAACTGGGTTGGTAGGCTAGTGAGGAGTTCAGCAAGGGATAATAGGTGAGCTCATCTACTGGAAGGCAGAGAGAAGCATCTGAGAGAAAACAAAAGGAGGGATTCTAGGCATGTAGTCTGACAGCAGGCTGTGAGAACTGCAGCTCTTATACAAAGCCAGAGACATTGAAAAGAACAAGGTAGGGAGTCAATCTCAGTCTCTGATAGCCTGAGCTCTGTGTTCTGCAAATTCTTCCCCTAGCTGATCAGATCAGATCAGATCAGATCAGTCGCTCAGTCACGGCCGACTTTTTGTGACCCCATGAATCGCAGCACGCCAGGCCTCCCTGTCCATCACCAACGCCCAGAGTTCACTCAGACTCACGTCCATCGAGTCAATGACGCCATCAGCCATCTCATCCTCTGTCGTCCCCTTCTCCTCCTGCCCCCAATCCCTCCCAGCATCAGAGTCTTTTCCAATGAGTCAACTGTTCGCATGAGGTGGCCAAAGCACTGGAGTTTCAGCTTCAGCATCATTCCTTCCAAAGAAATCCCAGGGCTGATCTCCTTCAGAATGGACTGATTAGATCTCCTTGCAGTCCAAGGGACTCTTAAGAGTCTTCTCCAACACCACAGTTCAAAAGCATCAATTCTTCGGTGCTCAGCCTTCTTCACAGTCCAACTCTCACATCCATACATGACCACAGGGAAAACCGTAGCCTTGACTAGACGGACCTTTGTTGGCAAAGTAATGTCTCTGCTTTTGAATATGCTATCTAGGTCGGTCATAACTTTCCTTCCAAGGAGTAAGTGTCTTTTAATTTCATGGCTGCAGTCGCCATCTACAGTGATTTTGGAGCCCCGAAAAATAAAGTCTGACACTGTTTCCACTGTTTCCCCATCTATTTCCCATGAAGTGATGGGACCGGATGCCATGATCTTCGTTTTCTGAATGTTGAGCTTGAAGCCAACTTTTTCACTCTCCACCTTCACTTTCATCAAGAGGCTTTTGAGTTCCTCTTCACTTTCTGCCATAAGGGTGGTGTCATCTGCATATCTGAGGTTATTGAGATTTCTCCTGGCAATCTTGATTCCAGCTTGTGTTTCTTCCAGTCCAGCGTTTCTCATGATGTACTCTGCATATAAGTTAAATAAACAGGGTGACAATATACAGCCTTGGTGTACTCCTTTTCCTATTTGGAACCAGTCTGTTGTTCCATGTCCAGTTCTAACTGTTGCTTCCTGACCTGCATACAGATTTCTCAAGGGGCAGATCAGGTGGTCTGGTATTCCCATCTCTTTCAGAATTTTCCACAGTTTATTGTGATCCACACAGTCAAAGGCTTTGGCACAGTCAATAAAGCAGAAATAGATGTTTTTCTGGAACTCTCTTGCTTTTTCCATGATCCAGCGGATGTTGGCAATTTGATCTCTGGTTCCTCTGCCTTTTTTAAAACCAGCTTGAACATCAGGAAGTTCACGGTTCACATATTGCTGAAGCCTGGCTTGGAGAATTTTGAGCATTACTTTACTAGCGTGTAAGATGAGTGCAATTGTGCGGTAGTTTGAGCATTCTTTGGCATTGCCTTAAATCTTTTTTTTTCTCCAACTTGTAAACATGTGAAATGGGGCCGGGGGTGGAAGCAAGAGGTTTCTTTTGAGGAACCAAGAACACTGGAGTAGATGATGCCTTTGGGAGACACCCCTAGCTGATAGTGTCTCCTAAAGGCATCGTCTACTCCAATGTTCTTGGTTCCTCAAAAGAAACATCTTGCTTCCACCCCTGGCCCCATTCCACATAATGTTTACAAGTTGGAGAAAAAAAAAGATTTTGAGGTTGTAATAAAAGCAGCTCTCATATCAGCCTAACACTCAGCGTTCATGTATTGCTGACAGCTCCTTCCTGAAAACGTCTGGGACTCTGCCTGAGACTTCTCCCTGATCACTGGAGCGTACTTGAGTCTGGAACAGGGCAGACCAGAAAAGCCAGGGTCTTAATGCCCCTAGGAGCAACCTTCAAACAGTGATTGCAGTTGATGTAGAAACACCTATTTCAGTTACCTATTGCCATATGATAAACCACTCCAAAACCAGTCGTTTAAGATGACAGTGATTTGGTTTTTTTCATGATTCTGTGGGTGGGCTGCATGGTGCCTCTTCTAGTTTGCCCAGGCTCACTCATGTAGCAGTGTTCAACTGCAGAGGTAGACAGGCTGAAAGGTCCAAGTTGGTATCATTTACATGTCTTGCAGCTGGCACTGGCTGTTCAGTCGGGACACTTTGATGTTCCTTCATATGGCTTTTTTTTTTTTTTTCCTTTTCCAGGTTAGACCACTTTCCTTGTCCTGTGGAGATCTCTGCATATCAAGGGGGCAAAGGCGAAAGCTGTAAGGTATCTCAAGGCCCTCCACAATATCACTTTTGCCATTTCCATTGGCCAGAGCAAGTCACAAGACCATTCCAGATTCAAGTGACAATGGTTAATAGACCATGGTGTTCCTGGGAATAAGATAGATGGATGGACAATAAGGATATTGCCTAACTTTTAAAAAAAGACCAAGAATGAATGTGGTAGACACACAGACACACTTTAGGGTGAAGCACCTCCTCCCATGAGTCATACTCATATAATCTCCTGTCCTTGAAAACCTACAACCTGCTTCTAGCCAATAGAGTATGGCAAAGGCGATGGGATTGTCACTGCTTTAATTAGGTTACATTATAAAAGGCTTTGCCAACTGGACTAAGATTCTCCTACTGCCTTGAAAAAGCAAGCTGATAAAAGGTGAACTGCCTGTAAGAGCAGAGAAGACAATGGCATCCCACTCCAGTACACTTGCCTGGAAAATCCCATGGACGGAGGAGCCTGGTAGGCTGCAGTCCATGGGGTCACTAAGGGTCGGACACGACTGAGCGACTTCACTTTCACTTTTCACTTTCCTGCATTGGAGAAGGAAATGGCAACCCACTCCAGTGTGCTTGCCTGGAGAATCCCAGAGACGGGGGAGCCTGGTGGGCTGCTGTCTATGGGGTCGCACAGTCGGACATGACTGAAGTGACTTAGCAGCCGCAGCCTATAAGAGAGAGGGCCTTGTACCGAGAGCCACCCCCTTTGTCCTATAACTGCAAAGAGCTGAGTTCAACCAACCACCATGTCAACTTGGAAGAGTACTCTAAGCTCTAGAAAAAAGCTCCATCCAGAAGAGATTTCCAGAAAGGAACAGAGCCCATCTGACACCTTGATTACAACCTTGTGAGACCTTAAGTGGAGGATCCAGCTAAGCTATACCCAGATTTCTGAAACAGGGAAACTATAAGATATTAACACAGGAGTTGTTTTTAAAACTTCTGAGTTTGTGGTGGTTTGTTTGGGAGGAATATAAAACTAATACAAGTGAGTAGAAAGCTGAGTTCTGCCAGTACAATGGAAAAATCACAATCCCTTATGGTTTCTAGACATGAGCTCTCATACCCAGAGCTCATCAATTGAAGGAGATACCAAGTCCCCTTGAGGATGAACCCTAAAATGATGCAACAGTACACTAGCAATTCCCTTATAATCTTTCCCCAAAAGGACTTATGGTCATTTACTAGAATAACTGAACAATGGCAGGAAGAGGATATTCAGATTTTTCAAGAGATCACAGTTCACACTGACACCAAGAGTCTCAAAACACCAGTATGGCCCCCTATTGGAGGAACTACTGGGTTGGAGCAGTAAATTCTCAAGCAAAGGCTGGGTAACCAAGATTCAGGACTCCTCAAGGATGGAGGCAAGCAACCAAGATCGGCAAAAACGTCAACTGAGGGTGAGAGGGATCCAGAATGAGTGGCAGAGGAGGGAAGTGATAAGTAAAATAACACTACAGTCACAGTGCCAGTGCAGTACAGGAGCTGAGACTGCTTCTATTAACTAGTCTCATTTTTTTCTCATTGAAAAAATTTTCTTATTGAGTTATATTTGACATGTAACATTATAAATTTGAGGTGTAAATTTGTTGGTTTGCTACATTTCTATATTGCACTATGATTACTGCAGTAGGGTTGGCTAACACCTTCATCAGGTCACATAATCATTGCTTCTTTTTGTATTGAGAACAATTGAGATTTAACCTCATGGTGATTTTGAAGTTTAAAATATAGTATTGTTGACTATAATCACTGTGTTATCATTAAATTTCCAGAACTTATTTATACACTAGTTGCAATGGAATACCTATTTTATCCCCAGTTTTACCGAGCTATAACTGATAACACAGCACTGTATAAGTTTAGGGTGTACAACGTAAAGAATGCTCTGACTTACAAACATCATTAAACGATTACCACAATAGGTTTAATGAACATCCATCATCTCTGGAATACTTATTTTTAACAGATATTGCCAGATTTCATTCCGCAAAAAATAAACAATTTAGAGTTCTACCATTAAAGTTTGAAAATACTCATTCCACATCCCCAAATCACTCTTTGTGGTTGCCGCTTTTTAAAAATTTGTATCATTTTGACAGGTGCCTTATATCTGTCAATTAATTTTTATTTTAGTTATTGCTGCTGGCTACCAGCATAAAATGTCCATGACAAAATGGACTTAATGTGTGATCCAAATAGATCAGGGTGGAAAAGGTGTTAACAGTTGCAATACACCCATTGCCTTGGCCTAGACCTCCTTCACTCTGATGGCTTTTTCTTGCTGGTACCTGTAACCCTGAGCCTACCTACGAGCTTTCTCTGGGCACAGGTGCATATTAACCCACACTAGGGGCAGACTGTGATTGTTAGTGTGTTAATATACTCAACTTTCAAACAATAACTGAAAGGAATTGGCTTATAAATACCTGAAGTTTCTTTGCTTCTCTGCAGGACAGCTCTGAAACAAGTTCTACACAATCTCCTGGAGAATCCATGGAGACCTCCGTGGAACACCCCCAAGAAGGACCCAGTGGAGAGCCCCCACATGGATGATCCCATGGAGGACCCCCAGGAGAACACCAGCCTGTGGAGAACCTCCAGGGAGGACCCCCATAGAGGACCCCCTGATACCCTGGTGAACCATTCCCACCCCATGGAGGCCCCCCATGGAGAACCCCCAGGTAGGACCCCCTGGAGAACCACCCCCCACTGAGTGGAGGACCCTGTGAGACTGAGCTCCACTGAGTTGCTCCTTAACTCCTCTGCCTGGCTTCCTCCCTTCTGTATTTCCTTCCTCACACCCTGACCAGAGCTTCCTGAAATCAATTCCCAATGGACTATTTACACTTATGTTCTGATCTCAAGCCTGTTTTTGGTAACCTCTACCTAAGACTGCAATGAAATAAGTTTGGGAAGTGTGGCCCATTTCAGAATCTTGGGGTGGGAAGGTCTAAAGTTGAAAACCACAAAGTGAGAAGGCCTCTCCACAGCAAAGTGTAGCAACATGGGTAGATCTCACAAACATAATGCTGAGGGAAAGAAACCAAGCACAGGCGAGTACATAATTCCAACTATATACAGTGCAACAGCAGACCCCAGGGATTGATGTCATCACAAGTTCAGAATAGTGACTGGAAGACACGATGATGGGAGCTTCTGGACAGCTAGAATTCTATTTCTGTAGTGTAGTGACATAAATGATTAAAAATGCCTTCCAAAAATTTGAGAGAATAGCATTGAAACATGTATATTATCATATGTGAAATTGATCACCAGTCCAGGTTCGATGCATGAGACAGGGTGCTCAGGGCTGGTGCACTGGGATGACCCTGAGGGATGGGATGTGGACAGAGATGGGAGGGGGGTTCAGGATGGGGAACATATGTACACCCATGGCTGATTCATGTCAATGTATGGCAAAAACCACTACAATATTGTAAAGTAATTAGCCTCCAATTAAAATAAATTAATTAATTTTTTTAAAATGACTTCCAATAATTTGAGCAACAAAATGAATAATCCAAAGTATAAAATAAATTTTGTGAGTCTACACTGACATAAATAAATGATTAAAAAATAAATAAATATGGGACAAGAGACAGAGTTCTCATGTAGAAGAATTTCAAATAATTTGTGTAGATGACACTCCACCCTCAAAGAAAGGGAATATAACTCAGTTCAGTTCAGTTCAGTTCAGTCGCTCAGTCGTGTCCGACTCTTTGCAACCCCATGAATCACAGCACGCCAGGCCTCCCTGTCCATCACCAACTCCCGGAGTTCACCCAGACTCACGTCCATCGAGTCAGTGATCCCATCCAGCCATCTCATCCTCTGTCGTCCCCTTCTCCTCTTGCCCCCAATCCCTCCCAGCATCAGAGTCTTTTCCAATGAGTCAACTCTTCGCATGAGGTGGCCAAAGTACTGGAGTTTCAGCTTTAGCATCATTCCTTCCAAAGAAATTCCAGGGCTGATCTCCTTCAGAATGGACTGGTTGGATCTCCTTGCAGTCCAAGGGACTCTCAAGAGTCTTCTCCAACACCACAGTTCAAAAGCATCAATTCTTTGGCACTCAGCCTTCTTCACAGTCCAACTCTCACATCCATACATGACCACAGGAAAAACCATAGCCTTGACTAGACGAAACTTTGTTGGCAAAGTAACGTCTCTGCTTTTGAATATGCTATCTAGGTTGGTCATAACTTTTCTTTCAAGGAGTAAGCGTCTTTAATTTCATGGCTGCAGTCACCATCTGTAGTGATTTTGGAGCCCCCCAAAAATAAAGTCTGACACTGTTTCCACTGTTTCCCCATCTATTTCCCATGAAGTGGTGGGACCAGATGCCATGATCTTCGTTTTCTGAATGTTGAGCTTAAAGCCAACTTTTTCACTCTCCACTTTCACTTTCATCAAGAGGCTTTTTAGTTCCTCTTCACTTTCTGCCATAAGGGTGGTGTCATCTGCATATCTGAGGTTGTTGAGATTTCTCCCAGCAGTCTTGATTCCAGCTTGTGTTTCTTCCAGTCCAGCGTTTCTCATGATGTACTCTGTATATAAGTTAAATAAACAGGGTGACAATATGCAGCCTTGGTGTACTCCTTTTCCTATTTGGAACCAGTCTGTTGTTCCATGTCCAGTTCTAATTGTTGCTTCCTGACCTGCATACAAATTTCTCAAGAGGCAGATCAGGTGGTCTGGTATTCCCATCTCTTTCAGAATTTTCCACAGTTTATTGTGATCCACACAGTCAAAGGCTTTGGCATAGTCAGTAAAGCAGAAATAGATGTTTTTCTGGAACTCTCTTGTTTTTTCCATGATCCAGCGGATGTTGCCAATTTGATCTCTGGTTCCTCTGCCTTTTCTTTTCTTTTTTTTTTCCTCTGCCTTTTCTAAAACCAGCTTGAACATCAGGAAGTTCACGGTTCACATTATTGCTGAAGCCTGGCTTGGAGAATTTTGAGCATTACTTTACTAGCGTGTGAGATGAGTGCAATTGTGCGGTAGTTTGAGCATTCTTTGGCATTGCCTTTCTTTGGGATTGGAATGAAAGCTGACCTTTTCCAGTCCTGTGGCCACTACTGAGTTTTCCAAATTTGCTGGCATATTGAGTGCAGCACTTTCACAGCATCATCTTTCAGGATTTGAAATAGCTCAACTGGAATTCTATCACCTCCACTAGTTTTGTTCGTAGTGATGATGCTTTCTAAGGCCCACTTGACTTCACAGTCCAGGATGTCTGCCTCTAGATGAGTGATCACACCATCGTGATTATCTGGGTCGTGAAGATCTTTTTTGTACAGTTCTTCTGTGTATTCTTGCCATCTCTTCTTAATATCTTCTGCTTCTGTTAAGTCCATACCATTTCTGTCCTTTATCGAGCCCATCTTTGCATGAAATGTTCCTTTGGTATCTCTGATTTTCTTGAAGAGATTCCTAGTCTTTCCCATTCTGTTGTTTTCCTCTATTTCTTTACACTGATCGCTGAAGAAGGCTTTCTTATCTCTTCTTGCTATTCTTTGGAACTCTGCATTCAGATGTTTATATCTTTCCTTTTCTCCTTTGCTTTTCGCTTCTCTTGTTTTCACAGCTATTTGTAAGGCCTCCCCAGACAGCCATTTTGCTTTTTTGCATTTCTTTTCCATGGGAATGGTCTTGATCCCTGTCTCCTGTACAATGTCATGAACCTCATTCCATAGTTCCTCAGGCACTCTATCTATCAGATCTAGGCCCTTAAATCTATTTCTCTCTTCCACTGTATAATCCTAAGGGATTTGATTTAGGTCATACCTGAATGGTCTAGTGGTTTTCCCTACTTTCTTCAATTTAAGTCTGAATTTGGCAATAAGGAGTTCATGATCTGAGCCACAGTCAGCTCCTGGTCTTGTTTTTGCTTACTGTATAGAGCTTCTCCATCTTTGGCTGCAAAGAATATAACTCTTCACCACTTAAATGTGGGATGTACATAGTGATTTCTTCCAAAGAACATAGAAGAAAGAAAGTTAAAAAAAAAAAAAAGTAATTTCAGGGGCCTCCCTGGGGATCCAGTGGCAAAGACACTGTGTCCCAATGCAAGGGGCCTGGGTTCAGTCCCTGGTCAGGGAACTAGATCCCACATGCCACAAATAAAAGTATACATTCCATTACTAAGACCCAGGGCAGCCAGATAAATAGATTTTTTTTTTTAAGTAAATTCACAGTGGATAAGCACTACCTTAGCCAGGTTATCAAGGTCAAAACAACGGTGATAAATCATGTTAATAGTAGTATGTACCCTAGGGACTTCCCTGGCAGTCCAGTGGTAAAGACTTTGAGCTTGTTTGGGTTCGATTCCTGGTCAGGGAACTAGAGATCCCACATGCTGTGTGGTGCAGCTATATATATGGCTTCCCTGGTGGGCTTAGATGGTAAAGAATCCATCTGCAATGCAGGGAATCTGGTTTCGATGCCTGGGTTGGGAAGATCCCCTGGAAAGGGGACTGGTAACCCACTCCATTTCTGCCTACTATGGACACAGGAGTCCTATGGACACAGGAGTCTGGTAGGCTACAGTCCACGGGATCTCAGAGTCAGACGTGACTGGGCAACTAAGACACACACACACATACACACACCCCGTATCCTTAATATGATGTGATGACAATGATACTTTGCCTCTGTGGTGTTCTTCCCAAAACCCCATAGCCTCAGCTTCCCCAAACCCCACAGTCTAGTCATGAGGAAACCATCAAACAAAGCCCAATAGAGGGACCGTTCTATAAAATACCTGACCAGTAATACTGACAAGTTCATCAAAAACAAGGCAAGTCTGAGAAACTGTGACAGTCAAAAGGAATCAAAGGAGTCGTGCTGACTAAAAGTGATGTAGCATTCTAGATGGGATCCTGGAACAGAAAATTAGGCAAAATCTAAGGAAATCTGAATAAAGAATGGACTTTAGCTAATAATAATGTATTACTATTGATTTATAAATTGTAACAAATATATCATATTAATAATGTGAGATGTTAATAGTAGATATAGAGTATCTGAAAATTCTCCAAACTATCTCCACAATTATTCTGTTATTTAAATCTCTGCTTAAAAAAGCTTTAAAAAAAAATAAAGAAAAATAATTCCTAATGAATCATGCCTCCCTATGTCCATACCACTCTATAATATATCTTGCCACTTCTCCCATCAAAAGAGAGTCTGGGATTTCTCTGGTGATCCAGGGGTTAAGAATCTACCTGCCAATGAAGGAGACACAGGTTCAATCCCTGGTCCAGGGAGATCCCACATGCCGCAGAGCAAATAAGCCCCAGTGCAACAACTTCTGAGCCTACGCTCTAGAACCTAGAAGCTGCCACTACTGAGCCCGCCTGCCTCAGCTACTAAAGCCGGAGTGCTTAGAGCCTGTGTCCAACAAGAGAACCTACCATAATGAGAAGCCCCCACAACTCAACAAAGAGTAGCTCCTGCTTGCTGCAACTAGAGAAAACTAGAGAAAGCCTGCTTTCAGCAAAACAGACCCAGCACAGCATAAAAATAAAATAAAATATTTTTTTAAAAGATACTCCATGAATTTAAGATACTATTAGCAGAAAATTATGAATAATAATTATAACTAATATGTGCACAATGTATTTCTCCTCCTGTGAATTTTAATACGAAAGAAATACTCTCTAATGATAGTGTTTCTAGTCTCTGTGGTGTTTAGGGGACTTGTTTGCAGAGAGTCTATTCTGAGGTCCCTTCAAATCAGCCATGAGTGGCTCAGTCATCTAGCCTACCTGTAAAGCAGTACAGCCCTGCTTGGGTATTCCAATTTTCCAATGAGACTTCTTTCAGAAAACAGCAATTTGTGTATTCTATATCCACCTTCTCCCACAATCTTTTTTTCTGTTTTTTAGTTTTCCCTAAATGGTAGGTCATAGACCCTGGAGTCTAGATAAGAAGCGTCCCCTCTGCCTACGCTCCACTGACTTTTTCCTCACTTAAGGCCTGTGTCCTAGCTACACCATGTGCAGAAGATTCCCCAGGGATGCTTCTCACCTGCCTGAGCTCGTGTGAGCATTAGCTATGTGCTCAGTCGTGTCCAGCTCTGTGACCCCATAGACTGAGGCCCCCAGGCTCCTCCCCAGGCTCCCATGGGGACTCTCCAAGCAAAAATACTGGAGTGGGTTGCCGTTTGCTCCTCTGGGGGGTCTTACCGACCCAGAGACCGAACCTGTGTCTCCCATATTGTAGGCAGATTCTTTACCATCTGTGCCACCAGGGAAGCCTGAGCTCAGTCCTTGGTAAAAGAGAGAGGCAGACCCTGAAGAGGCTGAGCTGTCTGCCCCTCTGTGAACCCAGGAGCTGGAGCTCCAGCTGAGCCCTGATCAAGTGTGTTTCATCTCTCAGGGTGGCCCTCAGCAGGATCCCTTGGAAACAAACCTGCATTCACTTTGGAGACCAACCACCCCTCCCATGCGTAGCAGAAAGCAAGGGCAACTCTTGCGGGGCCATTGCTTCAAACAGTGGGCAACACAACCTCTGGGAAGTAGGACTTGGGTTAGAAAAAGCATCAGTGACTTACCTAGCTTTTTCCTCCAGCTTGTGCCTATAAGTAGTAATATGGTTATCACATCTAATGACACATTCAAGAGCGCGAGAAAAGCAATAAATCTTTGTTGAATGGTTATTACAACAGTAGCTACAGCCCTAGGCAGTCTCTCTCACAGCACCCAACTTCTTTATTATAAAAAATTCCAAACATATAGACATATAAAATATAGTTTATCCATCCTCTGCTACTGCTACTGCTAAGTCACTTCAGTCGGGTCCAACTCTGTGCGACCCCAGAAACGGCAGCCCACCAGGCTCCCCCGTTCCTGGGACTCTCCAGGCAAGAACACTGGAGTGGGTTGCCATTTCCTTCTCCAATGCATGAAAGTGAAAAGTGAAAGGGAAGTCGCTCAGTCATGTCCAACTCTTAGTGACCCCATGGACTGCAGCCTACCATGCAGGCTCCTCCACCCATGGAATTTTCCAGGCAAGAGTACTGGAGTGGGATGCCATTGCCTTATCCATCCTCTAGTTTCAACAAAAATTCAGGGCCAACTTCTTTTCATCTTTATCCCTACCCTCACTTGCCCTTCCCGTACTATTTTGAAGCAAATTCCAGATACCATATTCTTTTAACCAGAAATCATATTTCAATATGTATCACCAAAAGATAAGAGCTCTTTCACAACATAGCCACAAATCATTAATATATCTTTAAAAATTAACAATAAACTTTAATATCAAACAGTCGGTCAGTATTTAAATTTCTCTAACTATCTATATATATCTTGTAACCAATTCAGTCATTTCTCTTAATCATTTTTGAACTCTTCCCTGCCCTTATTCATCTTTGTGCTTTCACATTTGTGTTTTCTGCCTGGACTGCCCTTTCCTGCCTACCCAATGAGACAACAGCTCTCCAGATCTGTTCAAATATCACCTCCTCCAGGAATTTTTCCTTTGCAAACCTTCACAGTCAGTCATCACTTCAGCACTGACTCTCTGCTCTCTTTGTGTATGTACCGGTCTCTCTCCTCAGATTGTGAGCTCCTTGAAGACATGAACCCTACTCTCCTGGTCTTTGTAACCCCGGTACCCAGCATGGCGTCTGCCCTTTAGTATCTGCTTCAAGCCAGCGGATTATTTCTAAGAAGAGGTTCCCAAGGCCTTTCTATTGTTCTCCTTGTTGATCTAACCTTTTCTAAAGTTCAATGTCTTTTGCAAAGATGGTGTTTTTCCTCCTTCATCTGGGCTGGAGGTTGACCTGGTGTTTCAAATTGAAAGCTTTTAGAAACCGCTGGAGGCAGAATTAATTGGTTTAGAGCTTTTTTTTCTTTCTTTTTTTTTTAAGATTCCAGGATTGATATAAAGCAGAATGACTGAGGGAAGAGAAAGCCACTATGTCAATCAGCAGCCTGCTCTGGGATTTACGTAGTAAGAACTGTACAGAATTGAAAGAAAAAGATATTTTCCTTGTCCTCTAATCGGATACAATCTACAAAGCATCTGGTTCTCTGAGAAGGACCTTGGAATATGCTCCTAGTTTCCAAACTGTAGTTAATAACATTTTGAACAATACTTTTCAAGCATGTCTTTAACTTCAGAACTCCCTGTTCGGGTTTATCTAGCCTGCAAGATCAATGTGTTATACAGACAAAAGCAGATTCCTGGGGCCTGGTCCACAGGGCTCTCTGCCAAGTCCGTCCCATGTGACCCCCAGACACAGAATTCAGGACACCAATCAATCATTCATTCATTCTGTCATCATTCAACAATTTATTGAGTGCCTGCTATGTGTTTGGTGCTGGTAGCTCTGTGCTGAATAAGACAGATGGACTTCCATTCTTTTAGATTTACATTCTGAGGGGGAAGAGGGAGAGAAGCAATAATTATTAAAAGCCAGTGGTTCTCAAACTTTAATTCTCATCAGAATCACCTGGAGGGTTTGTACAACTACAAATCTCTGGATCCCACCCCCAGAATGTCCGATTCAGTAGGTCTAGAGTAGGGCCTGAGAACAGGCACTTCTAATGATTTTCCAGGTGATGCCAAAACTTATGAACCTGGGACCACAGTAAAAACTATTATGTCAAAAATCAAGCAAATAAAACACCTTCAGATAGTGGTAAGTGCTAAGCTTTTAGAAAATAAATTTAAAAGGGTAATGGTGTAGAAAGAGCAATCAATTTAGACTGAGTGGCCAGGGAAAACATCACTGAGAAGGTGACACTTGGGGAAAACCTCACCGAGAGGGTGACATTTGATGCGAGATATGAATGGTGAAAAGGAGCATCTACAAGTCGGGGGGAGGGTATCCCAAGACAAGGACATAGCAAGTGCAGAGGCCTTGAGCAGGGAACAAGCATAGCAAAGCTGAGGCACCATATACATAATTAAAAGTGCCAGTGTCAATACTGAGTATTTTGAGGTGGGGGATGTGATATAAGATTGTAATAAAAGTATAGATGCAGTCAGTTTGTGTAGGACCTTGAAGGCAGTTGTATAAAAACAAAAACAAAACCCAGTTTTTAAAGGGTAACATAAAACCATTGGAGAGTTTAAAGTAGGGGATTCTTATGATTTTATTTTACATTTTAAATATAAACTCTTTGCTGTGAAATATCTTTTTGGCTATTGTGTGGAGAATGTACCACGGGGACAGGGATGGGGATGGGGATGGGGCAAGGAGAAAAGGAGGAAGGTAGAAGCTGACAGACCAGTTAGGAGACTTGTAGGATTTGATGGGGGAGGGGAAGTTGCAGTGGAAATAGGGAGAAATGGTAGCTATGTGGGTGGTGAGGAATTGTTGATGGGAATGACATCAACAATGCTAAAGGCTTAGCATAAGCCTTGCTCCTTGCAGGTATTCAGTAAGTAGTCATGAATGAATGAATGAAACTCCCTTCCTTTCTAAAACACCATGACTACAGCTCTGCATTTCCCTGAGGAATTGAAGAATATGGTAAATTATCATTCCTAAGCTAGATTTCATTTTCTAGTTGGGAATGGGGCTTTGGGTAAGTGTGTGTGGGTGTATGTGAGTGCATGTTAGTTGGGTATTTTTGGATATCGTATCCCCTTCCATTCTCCAACTCTCTTTTTAAATATTTCACTGCTACCCTCCCCCACTTTTTCAGATATAATGCAGGTTTCCAACGGCTCCTTAAGAATTATTTTCCCTTTGTAAAGCAAATTGAGTGGGGGCGGCCTGGGAGCTCTGCAGTTCCCCTGGGAGCTGGAAGGAGTTAGTTGAGGCTCTGGTTGCTGGGAGAGGCTGGGGGTGAGGAGTGCTTCTTCCCTGCTGCACTTAGGGCAAAAATCCATTTATTCCTTTGGATCGTTTTCATTGAACTGCTTTTATTACTGTTTCTACCGCATCTCTTGCAACTAGAATGAAATGCAGTCAAAATATGAGTTGAGTTTCACAAGGAGAAAGGGCCAGGAACAACTACTGTGGCGTGTGACAGCCCTGAGCTCTGCAAAAACAAAGATGAGTCAAGCAGCTTCTGCAGATCAAAGGGAGCTGTCATACTGCTCCACTGACAGCCATGTTCAGTAGGGAGGAAGATCTCTGAAACACAAGTCGTGCCTTCCAGTGCTAGCAAAACTTTTAGAATTCCCTGGGGAAATAAACCCTTTTTCTCAGCATGAAGTTTCAAAAGTTAAACATGTAATCATAAAAGCAGAAAATCTGTTTTTCTTGCAAAGATGGAATTGAAATACCTGCAAGACGTCAAAAGGACTCAAAGGTCAGCTTCCACTTGCTTTAGGTCCCAGGATCCTGGAGGGTAGAATCTGGTGCATGAACCCGAAGCTCTTCCAGCTGGTTCCTTCTCATTCCCCATCACTTCATCACTTGCTCTTGTACTTTCCTGGTACCGTGTTTTCTAGACGACAGCCTAGGATTGCTCTTTCACATTTTTCTTTCTCTCTTTCCTGCAAACCCATTTCCATTCTCTCTCTAAGAGTATCTTAACCAGCCAAGTACAAAACCAGCTGAATTGTAGAACTGAATTTTTTTATGTTTGACTATTAGTTTTACATAAAAAAGTATACGTTTTATATGTAAACGTACAAACTGTTAGTTCTTCATTCCTCATTAAAAATGTAGACAGGTAAAATATATTATCATGTCTTTCTCAAAAAAATATTTTAAAATCCTGTTTTGTTTGTTTGTTTTTGAGGATTTTTTTCTTTTCTTTTATTGAAGTATAGTTGATTTACAATATTGTGTTAGTTTCATGTACACGGCAAAGTGATTCAGTTGTACATATATGTTGCAGGAAGGGGGACCCCTTCCAGGGCCTGAAACTGGGCCCTTGTCTAACACTCGCAAATGAATTGTCCAAGGGGACACATGTGCTGACAAAGCAAGAGATTGTATTGGGAAAGAGCACTCCGGTGGAGAGCAGTAGGGTAAGGGAACCCAGGAGAACAGCTCTGTCACATGGCTTGCAGTCTCGGGTTTTATGGTGATGGGATTAGTTTCCGGGTTGTCTTAAGCCAATCATTCAGACTCAGAGTCCTTCCTGGTGGTGCACGCCTTGTTCAGCCAAGATGGATACCAGCAAGGAGGATCCTGGGAGGTGGTCGGACATGTGGTGTCTCCTTTTGACCTTTCCCGAACTCTTCGGGTTGGTGGTGGCTTATTAGTTCCGTGTTCCTCACCAGGTTCCTTACCTCCTGTCATAAAACAACTCATGCAAATGGTTACTATGGTGCCTGGCCAGGGTAGGCAGTTTCAGTCAGTGTGCTTCCCTTAACATATATAAATATATTCTTCTTCAGATTCTTTTCCATTGTAAGTTATATAAGATATTGAATATAGTTTCCTGTGCTATACAGTAGGTCCTTGTTGTTTCTCTATTTTGTAGATAGTAGTGTGTATCCATTGATCCCAAACTCCTAATTTATCCCTTCCCACCATGTTTTCTTTTTCAAGTACTGATTTCCCTTTTGTAGGCCATTGGCTCTAGAGACAGAGAGACAGAAACAGACAGACAAAGAGGTGTGGTAAAAAAGGAAGGAAGGAAGGAAGGCCAACCCCAAGCACTTAAATTCCCTACAGTGAGAGCAGCCTGTCTCATCAGACTTTACTCCTATTTTTAAATAAAGATGTTCTCTAATCAGCTGCATTCCAGGTTCGGCACTGGCTTTGGAAACGGTGGTCACACAGGCTTGGCATTAAAAATGAATGTCTGTGTGAATACCTGGCATCTAGAAACTCTTCCTCATCTTTGGAGAGAGACCAAACACAGGGCTGTGTGAGGAAGCACATATTCAACAAGCATCTTTGAAAGAGGATTGCCAACCAAATAGAGAGCACATTCTCCACAGTACCTGCTGTATAGCATGGGTGTGTATACTTGTGTGTGCCCATACGAGTACACATATGCACACACACACACACACACACACACCACAGGTTAAGAAGCAACACTCTGGACAAGTTCAGCCTTCCATGAATGATGCCTTTGAACAGGGCCTGGGCACAGTCCCAGGGTGGGTTGGCCAGCTCTTAGCTGCCCACTGTTAATAGTGGCCTAATTACATAGATAAACTATTAAGATTATTTATCTATATGTTGTTTTGTTTCTAATGTGTGTGCACATGTGTGTATATGTTTGTTTATTTATTTTAACTGTTCTGACTTGGTTTAAAACTTATAGTTTAAAAAGGTTCACATTAAGAAATTTATCTGTGGTGATAACTTGCGTATTACTGCCTATCCTCTTTATCGGGAAGAGAGAAGTCTTCAGAATGTGGGTTGCAAGGGAAGTGGTATGAAGAGAAGAGCTGGAAAAGCAGGGCTAGGTTACCAAGGGGAATGCAAAGTTGGTTTCTACCTTGAATCACTGCCATGAAAGCTCTGTCTACACCTATGGGTACTGAGGTGGATTTACTATGAAGATGTTGCTGTTGTTGTTGTTGTTGTCCAAGCAACAAAGTTGTGTCCGGCTCCTCTGTCCATGGGATTCCCCAGGTAAGTATACTGGAGTGGGTTGCCATTTCCTTCTCCAGGGAGTCTTCCCAACACAGGGATCAAATCTGTGTCTCTTGCATTGGAAGGTAGATTCTTTACCACTGAGCCACCAGGAAGACATACTATGAAGATCAGATCAGATCAGTCTCTCAGCCGTGTCTGACTCTTTGCGACCCCATGAATCGCAGCAGGCCAGGCCTCCTTGTCCATCACCAACGCCCAGAGTTCACTCAGACTCATGTCCATTGAGTCAGTGATCCCATCCAGCCATCTCATCCTCTGTCGTCCCCTTCTCCTCTTGCCCCCAATCCCTCCCAGCATCAGAGTCTTTTCCAATGAGTCAACTCTTCGCATGAGGTGGCCAAAGTACTGGAGTTTCAGCTTTAGCATCATTCCTTCCAAAGAAATCTCAGGGCTGATCTCCTTCAGAATGGACTGGTTGGATCTCCTTGCAGTCCAAGGGACTCTCAAAGTCTTCTCCAACACCACAGTTCAAAAGCATCAATTCTTCGGCGCTCACCCTTCTTCACAGTCTGACTCTCACATCCATACATGACCACAGGAAAAACCATAGCCTTGACTAGACGAACCTTTGTTGGCAAAGTAATGTCTCTGCTTTTGAATATGCTGTCTAGGTTGGTCATAACTTTCCTTCCAAGGAGTAAGCATCTTTTAATTTCATGGCTGCAGTCACCATCTGCAGTGATTTTGGAACCCAGAAAAATAAAGTCTGACACCGTTTCCACTGTTTCCCCATCTATTTCCCATGAAGTGATGGGACCGGATGCCATGATCTTCGTTTTCTGAATATTGAGCCTTAAGCCAACTTTTTCACTCTCCACTTTCACCTTCATCAAGAGGCTTTTTAGTTCCTCTTCACTTTCTGCCATAAGGGTGGTGTCATCCGCATATCTGAGGTTATTGATATTTCTCCCGGCAATCTTGATTCCAGCTTGTGTTTCTTCCAGTCCAGCGTTTCTCATGATGTACCCTGCATATAAGTTAAATAAACAGGGTGACATTATACAGCCTTGACGTCCTCCTTTTCCTATTTGGAACCAGTCTGTTGTTCCATGTCCAGTTCTAACTGTTGCTTCCTGACCTGCATACAGATTTCTCAAGAGGCAGATCAGGTGGTCAGGTATTCCCATCTCTTTCAGAGTTTTCCACAGTTTATTGGGATCCACACAGTCAAAGGCTTTGGCATAGTCAGTAAAGCAGAAATACATGTTTTTCTGGAACTCTTTTGCTTTTTCCATGATCCAGTGGATGTTGGCAATTTGATGTCTGGTTCCTCTGCCTTTTCTAAAACCAGCTTGAACATCAGGAAGTTCACGGTTCACATATTGCTGAAGCCTGGCTTGGAGAATTTTGAGCATTACTTTACTAGCGTGTGAGATGAGTGCAATTGTGCAGTAGTTTGAGCATTCTTTGGCATTGCCTCTCTTTGGGATTGGAATGAAAACTGACCTTTTCCAGTCCTGTGGCCACTGCTGAGTTTTCCAAATTGGCTGGCATATTGAGTGCAGCACTTTCACAGCATCATCTTTCAGGATTTGGAATAGCTCAACTGGAATTCCATCACCTCCACTAGCTTTGTTCGTAGTGATGCTTTCTAAGGTCCACTTGACTTCACATTCCAGGATGTCTGGCTCTAGGTCAGTGATCACACCATCGTGATTATCTGGGTCGTGAAGATCTTTTTTGTACAGTTCTTCTGTGTATTCTTGCCATCTCTTCTTAATATCTTCTGCTTCTGTTAGGTCCATACCATTTCTGTCCTTTATCGAGCCCATCTTTGCATGAAATGTTCCTTTGGTATCTCTGATTTTCTTGAAGAGATCTCTAGTCTTTCCCATTCTGTTGTTTTCCTCTATTTCTTTGCACTGATCGCTGAAGAAGGCTTTCTTACCTCTTCTTGCTATTCTTTGGAACTCTGCATTCAGATGTTTATATCTTTCCTTTTCTCCTTTGCTTTTCGCTTCTCTTCTTTTCACAGCTATTTGTAAGGCCTCCCCAGACAGCCATTTTGCTTTTTTGCATTTCTTTTCCATGGGAATGGTCTTGATCCCTGTCTCCTGTACAATGTCATGAACCTCATTCCATAGTTCATCAGGCATTCTGTCTATCAGATCTAGGCCCTTAAATCTATTTCTCACTTCCACTGTATAATCATAAGGGATTTGATTTATGTCATACCTGAATGGTCTAGTGGTTTTCCCTACTTCTTCAATTTAAGTCTGAATTTGGCAATAAGGAGTTCATGGTCTGAGCCACAGTCAGTTCCTGGTCTTGTTTTTGCTGACTGTATAGAACTTCTCCATCTTTGGCTGCAAAGAATATAATCAATCTGATTTCAGTATTGACCATCTGGTGATATTCGTGTATAGAGTCTTCTCTTGTGTTGTTGGAAGAGGGTGTTTGTTATGACCAGTGCATTTGGAAGCTTTAACCCCAGGAAACCCTGCTTGCAGGGGCCAATGAGGGGCCCTGAGAATGTAATCATATAGTCACATGTTTCTTTAAAAAATTATAAAAGTAAATGGTAACTAGACTTATTGTGGTGACCATTTTGCAATGTAGAGAAATATTGAATCACTGTGCTACGTACCAGGAAGTAACATGTGGTAGGTCACTTATACTGTATGGTAGGTCACTTATCCTACAAGATGAAGAAACCAACAAACTCCTAGAAAAAGAGAACAGATTTGTGGTTACATGTTGTAAAGGGGTGGGGAAGTCAGGGAGAACCAGATTGGATAAAGGCAGTCAAAAGGTACAAACTTCCAGTTAGAAGATAAGTAAGAACTAAGGATAAATATAATTAACACTGTTGTACATTATATATGAAAGTTTTTAAGAGAGTAAAAGTAAAAGTTACTCAGTCATGTCTGACTCTTTGTGACTCCACGGACTATACAGTACATGGAATTCTCCAGGCCAGGATACTGGAGTGGGTAGCCTTTTCCTTCTCCAAGGGATCTTCCCAACCCAAGGGTCGAACCCAGTTCTTCTGCATTGCAGGCGGATTCTTCACCAGCTGAGCCGCAAGGGAAGCTCAAGAATACTGGAGGGTGTAACCTATCCCTTCTCCAGTGGGTCTTCCTGACCAAGGAATCGAACTGGGGTCTCCTGCATTGCAGGCAGATTCTTTACCAACTGAGCTACCAAGGAAGCCCATAAAGACTAAATCTTAAGAATACTCATCACAAGAAAAAAAATATTTTTTTTCTATTTCTTCAATTTTGTATCTATAAGAGGTGATGTTCACTAAACTTACTGTAGAAATCATTTCATGATGGATGTGAATAAAATAATCAGGCTATATACCTTAAACTTATACAGTGCTATATGTCAATTATATCTCAATAAAACTGGGGACATTCCCTGGTGGTCTTGTGGTTAGGACTTGGCACTTTCTTCCGTTGCCATGGCGTGGGTTCAATCCCCGGTCAGGGAATTAAGATCCCGCATGCCCCTCTGCCAAAAATTAATTAAATAAAATTGGAAAAGAATTCTAAAAGTAAGATATTTTTACTGTAGTCACTTAAAACCACTGTCTCCACTCCTAATTCCCTGACACCCTCAAGATATGGCTACATGTATATTTTAGATCTAACTAAAAGGAAGTTGATTTGGGGGCATATTTAGCTTGGTTCAATGGGATATATTTATGTGGTGCACAGTCTAAATGTATAGATGAATATTGCTATCTGACCTAGGGTAGGAAGACCTGCCAAGAGTCCTCTCATGACTCACTCTGCCCACTCACTCGGGTGGCAAAATATTAAAGTGCAGGGCCAGAGACCGTTAACTGGTAACAAAGATTCCTCCGGTGCCTGGCACCAGACATCAGTGGATAGTGAAGGAGAGACAAGGTCTGAAATTTACCCAGCCAAAAGCTCGTCTGTAGAAAATTCTTCCAGTTTTCAGACATGCAAAATAGTATAAGCAGACGATTTGGTTCTCATCAATCCCTGATCAAAATGAAAATTCCCTCCTGTCAGGAATATACATAACATAGTGTTTCTAATCATAAACACACAATTCATTTTCCTCTTTTTGATGGAAGTTGTGCAAAAGAGAATTTATTAGAATTCTTGTGTTTACAGACACAGTCTTGCAGCAGTTGTAAAACAGCTAATACATCTGTGTGTATGTTGTATGTTTCTTGCATCCCCCGCAATGCTGACATATGAAGATATAAAAAATTAATAATAAACCATTACAGTTAGGATATCATCAACAAATTGGTCAATGAGTATTATTATTTCAAACAGTATCTAAGATTAGTTATTGTACACATATACCAATAACTTGAAATGCCCTGAAATCGGTAGCACATATATGAAAGAAATTTGATAGAGGTTTTCCCAAATTTAGTCATAATTCTAAAATAATATATGACAGCTTCCCCAGGTGACACTAATGGTAAAGAACCCACCTACTAACACAGGAGGCAGATTCAGATTCCATCCCTGGGTCTGGAAGATCCTCTGGAGGAGAGTATGGCAACCCACTCCAATATTCTTGCCTGGAGAATCCCATGGACAGAGGAGCTTGGTGGGCTACAACCCATAGGCTCGCAACGAGTTGGGCACAGCTGAAGTTAGCATGGACGCACCAATAATGAAGTGAAGCAGAAAGAAACTTTTCTAAACTCTCAATAATAATATTTTTAAAATTTCAGTCAACCATTTTAAAAGAGACACTGAATTAATTATGCACCTGGGGGTTTTTGTATGCTTTTTTGGCTAGAAAATATTGCAAAGTTATGGTTACTGCAAAGAAAATATTGCAAAGTTATTCAGATGCATCCAAAAAGTGCACAGTCAGAAAATGCAGGGAAAAAGCTTTAGAGAAGTCTGTCAGATTTTTAAACATTAAGCATATCATACTATTTTTCTGAATTTTGTGATATGATATTTGCCAGCTTTTAAATTGTATAATTAGTGCTATGTGTTTTCATTCTGCCTATTCACTTCTGTAGCTAACTTTGTGCTTTTTTCTTGGTTAGAGCTCTCCTTTCTCTCCCCAAAACTGTATAAGATCCAAGTCCTGCAAATCTTGGCTCTGTTGTCCGTGACAGAAACACACATCTGGAATTTGCAGGAATCCGGAGAATACAGGGCTCACCTTGTGACCAGGAACAGTGCCAGTCCACACAGTTGTGCCATAATAAAATCTCTGATTATTAGCAACCCAGAATAAAGACCCAGACTCCCACCTTGAAGGTGAGCATGACAAAGTTCTGGCCAATGGGATTATGCAACTTCCAGGTCCCACTAAGGATCGGGGCATGCCCTCTACTCCTCCTTTTTTCCCTTTCCAGGGACTGGAACACAGATGTAGTGATGAGTGTCTTGGCCCTGTGGACAAGAATAACGCTCTAAAGATGTTGAATCAACAAGGAGGAAAGAACGTAGGTTTCTAATCCCATGGAATAGCCCTATCAGTCAGCAAACCAGCCCAGGTCCACTTATACCAATATAACCATATGGGAGAGTGATCAAACTGTCTTTTTAAACCCCGGTTATTTGGGATGCCCTTTTAAGCAGCTAATCTAATATCCTGATACAACCATAATAATAACCCCTTACACTTACAGGGCTCTTTATTCTTTCTAAATTCTAGAGTGTCTCTTACCATGAGTAACTGCTGGTGAGGGGGTAAAAGCCATTATTTCACATGACCCAGGGAGTTGGATGACTTGACTAGGGGCATACAGGAGAGGGGCCCTGCTACAGCCAATTCACCCATGAGGCCCAGTGCCCGGTGGGAGCCAGGTGTGTGTGCAGAGCTCTTGGGTGGTGAGCACACTGGGTGTTTCCCCTCTTACCATTCAAAAAAGAATTTCTTCCTAACTACTCAATTTGTAAACCCCTAGAGCAGGGATAGTTCACATCCCTTCTTTTCTCATCCTCCTGTGCTTTTCTAAATTTGCTGCAGCACACAGAGAGAAATATAAAGTCAGATCAGATCAGATTAGAACAGTCGCTCAGTCGTGTCCGACACTTTGCGACCCCATGAATCGCAGCACGCCAGGCCTCCCTGTCCATCACCAACGCCCAGAGTTCACTCAGACTCATGTCCATCGAGTCAGTGATGCCATCCAGCCATCTCATCCTCTGTCGTCCCCTTCTCCTCCTGCCCCCAATCCCTCCCAGCATCAGAGTCTTTTCCAATGAGTCAACTCTTCACATGAGGTGGCCAAAGTACTGGAGTTTCAGCTTTAGCATCATTCCTTCCAAAGAAATCCCAGGGCTGATCTCCTTCAGAATGGACTGGTTGGATCTCCTTGCAGTCCAAGGGACTCTCAAGAGTCTTCTCCAACACCACACTTCAAAAGCATCAATTCTTCGGTGCTCAGCCTTCTTCACAGTCCAACTCTCACATCCATACATGACCACAGGAAAAACCATAGCCTTGACTAGACGAACCTTTGTTGGCAAAGTAATGTCTCTGCTTTTGAATATGCTATCTAGGTTGGTCATAACTTTCCTTCCAAGGAGTAAGCATCTTTTAATTTCATGGCTGCAGTCACCATCTGTAGTGATTTTGGAGCCCCCAAAAATAAAGTCTGACACTGTTTCCACTGTTTCCCCATCTATTTCCCATGAAGTGATGGGACCGGATGCCATGATCTTTGTTTTCTGAATGTTGAGCTTTAAACCAACTTTTTCACTCTCCACTTTCACTTTCATCAAGAGGCTTTTTAGTTCCTCTTCACTTTCTGCCATAAGGGTGGTGTCATCCGCATATCTGAGGTTATTGATATTTCTCCCGGCAATCTTGATTCCAGCTTGGGTTTCTTCCAGTCCAGCGTTTCTCATGATGTACTCTGCATATAAGTTAAATAAACAGGGTGACAATATACAGCCTTGACGTCCTCCTTTTCCTATTTGGAACCAGTCTGTTGTTCCATGTCCAGTTCTAATTGTTGCTTCCTGACCTGCATACAAATTTCTCAAGAGGCAGATCAGGTGGTCTGGTATTCCCATCTCTTTCAGAATTTTCCACAGTTTATTGGGATCCACACAGTCAAAGGCTTTGGCATAGTCAGTAAAGCAGAAATACATGTTTTTCTGGAACTCTTTTGCTTTTTCCATGATCCAGTGGATGTTGGCAATTTGATGTCTGGTTCCTCTGCCTTTTCTAAAACCAGCTTGAACATCAGGAAGTTCACGGTTCACATATTGCTGAAGCCTGGCTTGGAGAATTTTGAGCATTACTTTACTAGCGTGTGAGATGAGTGCAATTGCGCAGTAGTTTGAGCATTCTTTGGCATTGCCTCTCTTTGGGATTGGAATGAAAACTGACCTTTTCCAGTCCTGTGGCCACTACTGAGTTTTCCAAATTTGCTGGCATACTGAGTGCAGCACTTTCACAGCATCATCTTTCAGGATTTGGAATAGCTCAATTGGAATTCCATCACCTCCACTAGCTTTGTTTGTAGTGATGCTTTCTAAGGTCCACTTGACTTCACATTCCAGGATGTCTGGCTCTAGGTCAGTGATCACACCATCGTGATTATCTGGGTCGTGAAGATCTTTTTTGTACAGTTTTTCTGTGTATTCTTGCCATCTGTTCTTAATATCTTCTGCTTCTGTTAGGTCCATACCATTTCTGTCCTTTATCGAGCCCATCTTTGCATGAAATGTTCCCTTTGGTATCTCTGATTTTCTTGAAGAGATTCCTAGTCTTTCCCATTCTCTTGTTTTCCTCTATTTCTTTGCACTGATCGCTGAAGAAAGCTTTCTTATCTCTTCTTGTTATTCTTTGGAACTCTGCATTCAGATGCTTATATCTTTCCTTTTCTCCTTTGCTTTTCGCTTCTCTTCTTTTCACAGCTATTTGTAAGGCCTCCTCAGACAGCCATTTTGCCTTTTTGCATTCCTTTTCCATGGGAATGGTCTTGATCCCTGTCTCCGTACAATGTCATGAACCTCATTCCATAGTTCATCAGGCATTCTATCTATCAGATCTAGGCCCTTAAATCTATTTCTCACTTCCACTGTATAATCATAAGGGATTTCACTTAGGTCATACCTGAATGGTCTAGTGGTTTTCCCTACTTCTTCAATTTAAGTCTGAATTTGGCAATAAGGAGTTCATGGTCTGAGCCACAGTCAGTTCCTGGTCTTGTTTTTGCTGACTGTATAGAGCTTCTCTATCTTTGGCTGCAAAGAATAAAATCAATCTGATTTCAGTATTGACCATCTGGTGATGTCCATGTATAGAGTCTTCTCTTGTGTTGTTGGAAGAGGGTGTTTGTTATGACCAGTGTATTTTCTTGGCAAAACTCTATTAGTCTTTGCCCTGCTTCATTCTGTATTCCAAGGCCAAATTTGCCTGTTACTCCAGGTCCTTCTTGACTTGCTATCACTACGAACAAAGCGAGTGGAGGTGATGGAATTCCAGTTGAGCTATTCCAAATCCTGAAAGATGATGCTGTGAAAGTGCTGCACTCAATATGCCAGCAAATTTGGAAAACTCAGCAGTGGCCACAGGACTGGAAAAGGTCAGTTTTCATTCCAATCCCAAAGAGAGGCAATGCCAAAGACTGCTCAAACTACTGCACAATTGCACTCATCTCACACGCTAGTAAAGTAATGCTCAAAATTCTCCAAGCCAGGCTTCAGCAATATGTGAACCGTGAACTTCCTGATGTTCAAGCTGGTTTTAGAAAAGGCAGAGGAACCAGACATCAAATTGACAACATCTGCTGGATCATGGAAAAAGCAAGAGAGTTCCAGAAAAATATCTATTTCTGCTTTACTGACTATGCCAAAGCCTTTGACTGTGTGGATCCCAATAAACTGTGGAAAATTCTGAAAGAGATGGGAATACCAGACCACCTGATCTGCCTCTTGAGAAATTTGTATGCAGGTCAGGAAGAAACAGTTAGAACTAGACATGGAACAACAGACTGGTTCCAAATAAGAAAAGGAGTACGTCAAGGCTGTATGTTGTCATCCTGTTTATTTAACTTATATGCAGAGTACATCATGAGAAACGCTGGACTAGAAGAAACCCAAGCTGGAATCAAGATTGCCGGGAGAAATATCAATAACCTCAGATATGCGGATGACACCACCCTTATGGCAGAAAGTGAAGAGGAACTAAAAAGCCTCTTGATGAAAGTGAAAGTGGAGAGTGAAAAAGTTGGCTTCAAGCTCAACATTCAGAAAACGAAGATCATGGCATCCGGTCCCATCACTTCATGGGAAATAGATGGGGAAACAGTGGAAACGGTGTCAGACTTTATTTTTGGGGGCTCCAAAATCACTACAGATGGTGACTGCAGCCATGAAATTAAAAGACGCTTACTCCTTGGAAGGAAAGTTATGATCAACCTAGATAGCATATTCAAAAGCAGAGACATTACTTTGCCAACAAAGGTTCGTCTAGTCAAGGCTATGGTTTTTCCTGTGGTCATGTATGGATGTGAGAGTTGGACTGTGAAGAAGGCTGAGCGCCGAAGAATTGATGCTTTTGAAGTGTGGTGTTGGAGAAGACTCTTGAGAGTCCCTTGGACTGCAAGGAGATCCAACCAGTCCATTCTGAAGGAGATCAGCCCTGGGATTTCTTTGGAAGGAATGACGCTAAAGCTGAAACTCCAGTACTTTGGCCACCTCATGTGAAGAGTTGACTCATTGGAAAAGACTCTGATGCTGGGAGGGATTGGGGGCAGGAGGAGAAGGGGACGACAGAGGATGAGATGGCTGGATGGCATCACTGACTCGATGGACATGAGTCTGAGTGAACTCTGGGCGTTGATGATGGACAGGGAGGCCTGGCGTGCTGCGATTCATGGGGTCGCAAAGAGTCGGACACAACTGAGCGACTGATCTGATCTGGTAATCAAAAGGACATCTTTTTTGGGTGTTAGTTCTAAAATATAAAGTACTGGAAGGTTTTTGATTCAAATATAATGTGTCTCCCTCTCCCTCCACACCATCCAGTTCCATCCTCTTCTGCCTCCCTCCTTCACAATCTGGTCATTAAACATGGATATGCGGACCATGGCCTCCCAGAGATATTGGTACTCATGTGAAAAGGACAGCTGAGCAGGGTGGCAGCCCCATGTGCTATGTGACAAGTTGCTCAGTCATGTCCGATTCTTTGTGAGCCCGTGGACTATAACCCACCAAGCTCCCCTGAACATAGGATTCTCCAGGCAAGTATACTGGAGTGGGTTGCCATTTCCCTCTCCAGGGAATCTTCCTGACCCAGGGATCGAACCTGAGTCTCCTGTGGCTCCTGCATTGCAGGCAGATTCTTTACCGCTGTGGTGAAAGAGGAGAGTGGAAAAAGTTGGCTTAAAGCTCACATTTAGAAAACTAAGATCATGGCATCCAGTCCCATCACTTCATGGCAAATAGATGGGAAAACAGTGGAAACAGTGGCTGACTTTATTTTGGGGGGCTCCAAAATCACTGCAGATGGTGACTGCAGCCATGAAATTAAAAGACGCTTAGTCCTTGGAAGGAAAGTTATGACCAACCTATACAGCATATTAAAAAGCAGAGACATTACTTTGTCAACAAAGGTCCGTCTAGTCAAGGCTATGGTTTTTCCAGTGGTCATGAATGGATGTGAGAGTTGGACTGTGAAGAAGGTTGAGCACCGAAGAATTCATACTTTTGAATTGTGGTGTTGAAGAAAACTCTTGAGATTCCCTTGGACTGCAAGGAGATCCAACCAGTCCATCCTAAAGGAGATCAGTCCTGAGTGTTCATTGGAAGGACTGGTGTTGAAGCTGAAACTCCAATACTTTGGCCACATGATGAGAAGAGCTGACTCATTTGAAAAGACCCTGATGCTGGGAAAGATTGCGGGCAGGAGGAGAAGGGGACCACAGAGAATGAGATGGTTGGATGGCATCACCAACACAATGGACATAGGTTTGGGCGGACTCCGGCAGTTGGTGATGGACAAGGAGGCCTGGCATGCTGCGGTTCATGGGGTCTCAAAGAGTCGGACATGACTGAGCGACTGAACTGAACTGAAAGGATGTATTAAAACATAGTGAGAACATTTGGGACTCCCTGGTGGTCCAGTGGGTAAGAATCTGCCTTCCAATACAAGGAATGCAGGTTTGACCCCTGATTAGGGAAACTAAGATCCCATATGCTTCAGGGCAACTAAGCTCACAGGCTGCAACTAAAACCCTACACAGCTAAATAAATAAAGAAATTTAAATATATATATAACAGGAACATTAATTTCAAAAGGACACAGAAGCCAGCTTGATGGCACTGCCACTGATCAAATCTGGGATAATCTGAGTGTCAAAACAACTCACAGTTAAAAAAAAAAAAAAGAAACTCATAGTAATGATGGATTACAATTCTATGAATATCAAAAGAATCCATGAGTCCATACTGATATAAATAAGCAAAAACCAGATAAGGAGAAGAGAAAGCAAATTTCTAACACATTAATGTCAACTAATAAATATAGGAAAAATAATGGAATTTTAAGGCCACTGTTTGTCAACCATATAACAATAGTTCATTCAAGCAGGAAATTATCAATGGATATTAAAACCATGGGTGAAATTTAGAGCAGTGGAATGTTTACATAACTTCACAGTACCTCCTCACAAGATGCTTATTACTTACAAATGGATAAAGGGTGACTGCTTTACAGTAGAGAAGCCTGGCAGACACCACCTTAGTAAGTGATCAAACTGAACATTATCAGTACAGGACAAAGCAATGTCATCATGTTCCATCTGACGGGATACAATGAAAGGACCACAGCATCACTTCTGTGCATCACCTGACTCTAATCAAGGGAGATTTCAGACAAATCTGAATTGAGGGACAGTCTACAAATTGACTGGCCTGTAACATTAAAGAACGTTAAGGTAGGTGTAAAGATCAAGAAGAAGACTAAAGAGACATGACAGTTAAATACAACACATGATCCTGGATTGGATCCTTTTGCTATAAAGGTCATTCTTGGGACAGCTGGCAAAATTCGAACAGGATCTCTGGGCTAAGAATATGCTGCTGCTGCTGCTGCTAAGTCGCTTCAGTCGTGTCCGACTCTGTGCAACCCCAGAGACGGCAGCCCACCAGGCTCCCCCGTCCCTGGGATTCTCCAGGCAACAACACTGGAGTGGGTTGCCATTTCCTTCTCCAATGCATGAAAGTGAAAAGTGAAAGTGAAGACACTCAGTTGTGTCCGACTCTTAGCAACCCCATGGACTGCAGCCTACCAAGCTCTTCCGTCCATGGGATTTTCCGGGCAAGAGTACTGGAGTGGGTTGCCATTGCTAAGAGTATAGGGGAGTTCTTAGTGTGATTCTTACAACTTTTCTACAAGTTTTAAATTATTTTTTAAGAACACAAAAAAACATAGTGTGTCTAGAAAACAAGTCCTTATGCTCCCCAGGCCCAGCTTGCACACCATTCATGTGACTTTGGGGAAATTACTTTCCTTTTCTGGGTGTGCTGCTGCTGCTGCTAAGTCACTTCAGTCATGCCCAATTCTGTGCGACCCCATGGACGGCAGCCCACCAGGCTCCCCCGTCCCTGAGATTCTCCAGGCAAGAACACTGGAGAGGGTTGCCATTTCCTTCAATATTGCAAAAAGGGAGTTTTGGATATTAACAAATAATCACTTTAGTCTTCTAGCCCAAACAAGGTAGCAGCCCCTCACCACCTCACTCCACTGGTTTGGAAGAGGGGGCATGTGGTTGAGCACAGGGGCTCTGAAGCACCCTCTATGTCCTTTGCCTTTACCACCCTCAAGGGCAGTTCTGGTGTTTATGCAGGCAGGTGGACTTGGTGCTTGAAGGGCAGCCCCATGCATGACTCAGAATCACAAATGGCTTCAGCCACCTTTCTCGGACTTGAGTGAGTTTTCACTGGAATCAGTTGGAGGTGCTTTTCTCACAAGCAGATCCCTGGCAAATCCCCCTAACACTGGCTTAAACCTCTGGGGGTTTGTCTGGCACCATTAGAAGTCTAGAAGTAGACAGACTCAAGCTGGTGCAGCAGCACAACCCCCTGTCCTCCCCCGCCACCCAAGGACTTGGTCTCATGGTCTCTCCACTCCATAAATCTTTACTTGTTATGTTTGTTGCCTCAAGGTTGCAATGTGGCTGCTGCTCCTTGAACAAGTCTGACACACTCTCATCTATGAAGTTTGCATTTGCTTTCTCTCTCCTGGAGTCCACTTCCTTGTGTCTTTCAAGACTCTATTCCAATGTCACCTTCTTAGTAAGTGACTAAGGGAATGGCTACAACCCACCATCACCACCTCCATTACCACTGCCATCAGTACCTAGAGCTCCCTGTCTCCTTTCTCTGCTTTTTTGTGGTCATACATATCACCCGAACCTACAAGAGGTTTTTCTTGTTTATGTCTTTCTCCCCATCCTAGAGTTAAGCACCATGAAGACAGGGGCTTCTGTCTGCCCTGTTCACTGATGTACACCAAGCACTTGGAACAGAACTTAGAACACAAGGGTCACAGGTGCTCAATAAATGTTTTTTTTTTTTTCAGTGAAGAATGTACTTCAGGAGGTGTGTTTGAATTCTAGGCAGGAAGAGGAAAACTGGGTGTTCAGGAAAAACAAAAACATTTCCAGAAATCTCTAGCTGACTTCCACTTACATCTCCTTGGCCAAAACCATGCCCTAGGGGTGTCATCGCTGCACAGAGTCTGAGAATATGAGTATTTTCAGTTAGATGCACTGCCCTCCTTGAACAAAATTATTGTGTAAGTAAAGAAGAAGGGAAGAATGGATATTGGAAAGGCAAACTGCAGTGTCCACCATATAGATCTATCCTAGAGGTAATAAGGCAGAATCTCTGAGGGTGGTAATTTTAGTGCAGGTTATAAGAAAAATAGACAGGAAAAAAAAGAAAAAGATGATCCCAGAGCAAATTTTTCTTAAGCCATTCTGTGTGATGGATACACTGGTTGTGAACATCTGTTTTGTTGACTGCCCGGAGCATACTCCACCCTGACTGCTACCCCCGCCAACATTTGTGAGGAATATGTTTCTACCATCATCACCCCATGTACGTGTGGTTACAGAACTAGGACTCTTGGAGGTCACATTCATATATCATGTTCCCATCTATCGGACCTAAACCACTGAATTGGAATCACATTCCCAGGAAGTTGGCACTGGGACTTCTAAGTCTCTCTGAATGATTAAGTCCTGTAAACACAGCTGTTGGCAGATGTATTTCCTAAGTCCCGGCCTGGAGCAGCTGAGGAGATCATGCACCTTACACAGACAGAAGTGCAGTGAGGTAGAGAGGGTCCTTGTGGGGTCTGAGCCCCTGGTACTAGGTTATTCCTGAGAACTAGTCTGTCCTTACCCTTGGGGGTCCACAGCATGCTTCTGAGTGTCCTTATTTTGCTCAGGCCAGCTTAAGTGAATCTTTAGTTGTGGGGAAGAGTTCTAATTAACACACACTCAGCCTTAGGCAACTGAAAACACAAAGAAGTGACTCTGTGGAGATCAGGTGCCCAGCCATGAAGGAAGAAGAGAAACCTGGCAGTTGCCTTATCAACAACAAAGCTGTCTCCAAGAGACTCCAGCCAAGGGTAAGCTTCTGCCCTCTGGCTGTTTCACTGGAATTCTGGAACCACCTAGCTCAGCCACTCAAGTGAGCCCACAGCTAATAGGAGGAATGAGTGGCTTTAAAACAGGATCTCAAGGATAAGGGTCTGGAGATTTGGTTTATTCCCACCACTCTTCCCTTTTGTCCCAGGCTTGCACTACTTGTAGAACACGTAGGGTGCCTATCAGTTCCGAGGTGCAGATGGGCTAATGAGATGAGGCACAGAATCAAAAATTACAGGCTTCACAGCCTCATCACTAAGCCCACATCTTTAGCCAAGTTAGTTAATTTCCATATATCTCACCTGTAAACTAGGGACAATAACTCCTACCTGGGAGAACAATAGATGTATAAAGATTGGGCTTCCCAGGTGGTGGCACCAGTGGTAAAGAACCTGCCTGTCAATGCAGGAGACATAAGAGACGCTGATTCGATCCCTGGGTCAGCAAGATCCTTTGGAGGAGGTCATGGCAACCCGCTCCAGTATTCTTGCCTGGAGAATGCCTTGGACAGATGAGCCCGGCGGGCTACAGTCCATACCTCTTGGACAGAGGAGCCTGGGGGGATACAGTCCATAGGGTCACAGAGTCAGACACTACTGAAGCAACTTAGCATGATAGCAAATTATTGATACCTAAAAATACCTGACAAATCCCTAAAGCAGCAGAGCCCTAGAACCCCCTTAGATCTTAGGGCTGGAGCCCAGTGCAAAGGAAGGAGGCCCCTGCAGGAAACCATCAGTGTCACCATTTTATTTTTGCTGTGCCATGGGGCCTGTGGGATCTTAGTTCCCTGGCCAGTGATCTAACCTGGGCCCCACCACTGGACTGCCAGGCAACTCCCTGGGCTTTACATTTTTTAGCAGCAACTACTTCTCATTTCCTATAAGACTGCCACACTACAGGGAGCCAGCAGACGAACTCAGAGGGAGGAAAAGAGGCCCTGGGAAGACAGGGTGAGGGAAAGCTAGTTTTTAATTATTTTAATTCAGTACCCACCATGTGCCAGGCATACGGGTGTGCTTTTCCCACATTATTGCCTGTTTTAATCTCTCTTGGCTGATAAACAGAGAAACAGAAGGGGCAGAGCTGTGAAATGATACTGACAGCTAATGTGGACAGCATCTAGGCAGTTCTGAAATCTGCTCATACTCGAAATGAACTGGGAGGGGACTGCTAGCCTAGAACACGAACAGCTGCTGCCATAACTCAGGCACAGGCTTCAGCCTAGAGCCCGACCCGTCCCTTTGGCCCCACTGCTTAGATGGAGCCCCTGTTATGAAGTAGCCAGTGTTCCCAGGTGCTGATCACTCCTGCTGGGCTCCAAATACTCTTGAACCCCTCTGGGAAAAAACCAAGGAAGAGAAAGAAGGGAGACCATAAAAAAGAAACGTAGAAAGAGTCAAGGAAGAGAAGGCAGGCAAGCAACTTTGTAACGATACTCATTCCTTTATTATCGACTGTGTTAATTTGAACAGGGCTGGGGCCTGCAGGCTGCTGGCAGCACTGAGCTGCAGGTGCATTTCAGCTTGACAGAGAGATCTCATCCTAAGCCAAGGAGACAGAGGGTAATGTTTTATATATATATTTATATATTACATATGTCCTGTATCGTCAACTGTATAGAGTGAAAAGAACGGGCCACTGCATTGTTAATCGCTGTCCTAAATAAAGACCATAGCAACAGACATGGAAATTTGGTCCTAATCAAGGCCCTTACTTTGTCAACCAAGTGTTGGATACATCAAAAGGAAAAGAAGAGAAAGAGACAGAGAGACTGAGATCCAGCCACCCCGGTGGCCCTGTTCCCAGCATATCTTACACGGAGTGTAAAGTGTCCCCTGTGGAGGTAAACGCACACACACACAAACACACGCACACACACACACACATACACAAAACTGCAGGCAGGAGCTCCTCCTCTGACCACACCTTGGGCCCAGCCCTCCGACTGGGGGTGGGGAAGTTGGGTACATTGTGCTATAAGACTGTGAGGGTCAAGTGAGCAGACAATGCAGAGTTGATGTGTCCAAGTGATGAACAAGGATAACATGTGAGGCTTCACCCACAAACAAGAAAGAGGTCAGTGGGAGAGGCTGCTCAACACAGGCCTGGAGGTCCCTCTGTGCCCAGGCCACCTGGAAAATTTCTACACGCCACTCCTGTCCTAGCCATAGCCAAATCTCTGATCTGAAACCCTTGTCTCAAACCATCTTCTGGGCTCTGATGAAAAATGTTGTTTCCCTGAAGGATAGGAGTCAGTGGAAAATCAATGGCCCAACCACCTGGTGTCATAGTTACAGCAGCAATGACAGCATCATTCAAGTAAACCAAACCACAGCTTGGTCCTCAGAGCAGAAATTGAGCTGTGTGCAAGAAGGGTTCATTTCCTGATGGAAAGAGAATAACCAGGTAGCCAATCCCCACCGCCACCTCCCACACACCAAATTTCAGGCAGCCCTGTCAGCTTCATGCCTTTCCCCAGTGACTAAACTCCTCATATTCTAGTAACTGGAGACTTCATATTAGGTCGTTTTGCAGTCCCAAACTATGTGTTTTCATTCATGACTACCTCTTCACTCTTCCACCAAAATACACACTTAAAAGGTAAGTCAATGAAAATTAATCTTTCTTTTTGGTAGAAATTTACCCGAGATACCCGGAGACATCTTGGGATGTCACAAAGGGAAGTGAGAGGATTTCCTTAGGGACCAATTTGCACAATGCTGAAGGGTCAGTCTTGTCAACAAAACAGTGCCCAACAAATGTGATTCAGGGACAGGGGCAATGGGCAGAGTTGGTGGGTTGTGCCTGGGTCTCCATCTCCTGTGCTCCATGAGCCGGGAGAAGCATCAAATACCGGTACCTTTGTTTAGCCAGAGGGAGGACACTGATCCTCCTACTAGTAGTGGGGATACAGGCAGCTGCAGGGAATGATGAGGGCTGGAAGAAGCAGCATCTCAAAGATGGAGAGTTGGCCTGATTCCTTGTCGGCCAAAATGACTTCTCAGAGGGAACGGAAACAAATGGACGGTCCCTTGATGACTGTCCACACCGTCTCCATTACTGTTCCATGTCCCGGAGGTCCCCAGGAGGCAGCGACTGGTCGGTTCACAGTTCCCTTCCCCGAGTTGGGAAGGTGGGCAGGAAGCAGTTCGGGAAGCCATGAGTTCTTGCCAAAGCTGAAAAGCATGGGCTGTGCGGATGGAGTCACTGGAGTCCTTGATAAGGAGCCCGAGAAGCGGAAAGAGGCTGTTTGAAGCCTGGAAAGCGGAGAGGGGGGGCTCTCCCTCCGCCAGGAGCACACGCTCACCATAAGCAAGATGGATGTCTTCTGTCCTCAGCACACATCTTGTATTTCTCTAGTCCCAGAAAGCGCTCAGCAGCTGCTCATCAGCGGCACAGGAGGAGATGGCAGATTCCGGGACAAGCCAGGTAGAAAAAAATACACACAGGCACCTGCGTCTTCCCTTCTGGGCACAACTGACCAGAAGGAGAATGAGGTCTGACTGGGGCAGCGGGGTGGGATCTAAAGTCAAGAGGAGGAGGTGGCTGGGCGGTGAGCACGGCAGGGTCAGGCGAGGGCTCCTTTCCCACACGAATTGAGTTCCACGAATAAATAACATTAATTAAATAAAGGAGGCTAAGAGCCGGCAGAGGCACGCCTGCCGGGGTCCCCCCCAACATACGCACACGCACATGCGCCCACACACGCACACGCACGCACGCACACCGAGCGGCAGCGAGATGAGCCAGGGTTGGCCACCCCGTCCCTGGGGGTCTGGGCGGGGGGGACGGGGCAAGCCCGACGGAAGGTGGTCACTCGTGGTCGAGCACTGTCGTGGGGCGCAGAGCAGCAGAGGCGGCCAGCGAGGCGTGTGCGGTGGGAGGTGGAGGCCGCTGAGGACTCTGGCACCTGCAGGGGTGTGGATGAGGTTGGGGGGTTGGGGGTGCAGGAAACAAAAAAAGTAAGAACTTTTCTTTCCCTCATCCTGTCGCTGTAGGAACTCAGCCCCTGCAGCCCCAATTATCAGTCTCCCTTCACGCCGTTTGGGTACAACCACAACCCTCCTCAACATCCACCAGCTCCCACCTCACCAACTGTGGTTTCCACGCTAAGTCCATTGCCCACTCTGACCATGATGGTACTGACCAGGATCTGGACTTCCGGACTTTAGACGTGGAAGGTCTTTCCAGAAAGCTGTCCAACCGCATGAGCCTCTCCATGTGTAGTGCACGGGGGTCTTGGTCTTGGTCATGAGAGAATTCCATCTCAAAGACTGCTGGCGGAGACACATCCAACTCCAGAAACATGATGTTCTCAGCCTGCGGTGGGAATATGAGGCCAAAGGTGAGCACTGGTCCTGATGGCCAGCATCTTCTGGGCATTCGGGGAGATAATGGGAGTAGCAAGGGTGATGAGGCAGGTAGAGGAAGCAGCAGTTGCAAGCATCCACCCACCCTTTCTATTTCCCAGCTTCTTACCCTGTACCTGGGGTGGGACCCCATTGCCATGGCAACCCGAGCATACTGGCTGATCGGCCTCTTGTAGCCCACCGCAGAAGTTGGCCGCTTCTTCATTTGGCTGCTATTGCTGTAGGGAAAAGGCTATATTTTAAATCAATTTCCTCTGAACACAAAGGGAGAGTGATATGAAGGCTTACATATCATTCAGGTAGTCAGGAGGCCCCACAGACTGCGAGTTCTGGAATTTGCTTCTCTTTGCTCTAAAACAATCTGACAACTCAAAAGAGTAATAACACAAGAAGACATTTCTTCACTCTTGTTGCTTCCATTTTTTCCCACAGTGAAAAGGTCTGACTGAAGACTGGAATGAAGAAAGGCAATCCAATCTTATTTTAGCTGTCAGACTCACAGACTGACTTCACATACTACACAAAACCATTAATTAGTGGTTCTGCTTTTCATTTTTTTTCATAGGTTTTAACACAATAAAATGATTAGAAACTTAGGCTTGAAATGCAAGAGTTCCAAAATAGCCAAAACAATCTTGAAAAAGAACAAAGGGAGAAGATTCACATTTTTCCAGTTTCAAAACTTATTGGTGGTGGTTTAGTCGCTAAGTTGTGTCCCTCTTTTGCAACCCCATGGACTGTAGCCTTCCAGGCTCCTCTGTCCATGGGATTCTCCAGACAAGAATACTGGAGTGAGCTGTCATTTCCTTCTCCAGGGGATCTTCCTGACCCAGGGATTGAACCCGGGTCTCCTGCATTGCAGGCAGATTCTTTACCAACTGAGCTATAAGGGAAGCCCCTCAAAACTTATTACAACATTGTAATTTAACTATACATTAATAAAAAAATTAAAAATTACAAAGTTACAGTAATGAAGGCTGTATGATACTGGCATAAGGAAAGACATAAGGATCAATGGAACAGAATTAAGAATCTAGAAATAAACCCTTATATTTATTACAAGCAACTGATTCTCTATAAGGGTACCAAGACTATTCAATGGGGCATGAACAGTCTCTTCCGCAAATGGCACAGGTACAGTTGGATAGCCACACACAAAAAAATGAAGTTGGATTCTTCCCTTGTACCATATACAAAAAACTAACTTAAAAATTAATCATAGACGTCAATGTAAGTGTTAAACCTATAAGACTCTTAGGTAAAACAAAGGAGTAAATCTTCATGACCTTATAAAATGGGAGAAATTATCTGCAAATCATCCATGTGATATATGAGTTGTATTTAGAATCTATAAATAACTCTTATAAATCAACAATAAAAACACAAATAATCCAGTTTAAAACTGGACAAAGGATATGGATAGCCATTCCTCCAAAGAAAATATATAATGGCCAATAAGCACATGAAAAGATGCTCAACACTATTAGTTATTATGAAAATACAAATCAAACCCACAGTCAGATACCACTTCATGATATCTCATTAGCTACTAGGATAACTATAATCCTGAAGACAGATAATAACACATGTTGGTGAAAATACAGAGAAATTGGACCCTCCAGGCATTGTTGGTGGGAATATAAAATGATGCAGCCTCTTTGCAAACAGCATAGCGGTTCTTCAAAAAGTTAAACATGGAGTTACCATATGACCTGGTACTTCCATTACTAGATGTACATAGTCAAGAAAACTGAAAACATATGCTCTACAAAAACTTGTACATGAATGTTCAAAGAATAATTATTCATAACAGCCAAAAAGTAGAAATAACCCAAATGACTATTCATTTATGAAAAATAAACAAAATGTGGAATATCATAGAATGGAATATTATTCAGCAACAAAAAGGAATGAAGGACTGATGCATGCTACAATGTGGAAGAACCTTGAAAACATTTTGCTAAGTGAAAGACAGTAGACATAAAAGACCACATGTTGTAATATTCCATTTATATGAACTATCTGGAATAGGCAAGTCCATAGAGACAGAAAGTGGATAGACTAGTGGTTTTCTAGGGATGGAGACACTAGGGAGCTAATGGGTTTGAGGTTTCTTTTTGGAGTGATGAAAATGTTCTGGAATTAGACAGTGGCGTTATTACATAACTGTGAATATACTAAAATCCACTGAAGAACATACTTTAAAATGGTGAACTTTATATATGGTTTATATCTCAATAAAGCTATTACTTATAAAACAAACAAAACTCAGGCTCGGCTTTTAAAACATGCATATTCTTTGACCCAAATTCCCATTCCTAGGAATTTCCCTTAGGAAATAATCAGAGAATGGGTCAAAAATTTGGGATGTTTGCTGCAATATTATTTACAAGTGCAAACAATTAGAAACAAACTAAATGTGCACCAGGATGGACAAGTTAAATTATTATTCAGTCACGTGAAGGAATATTATGCAGTCATATTGTTTTTGGCTTTATGTAGCCATGAAAAGATTTCTACAACATATTAAGTAAAAAAGCAAATAAAAAAATGAAATTTGTTTTGATTTTAAAGAAGTGTGTACACATATGTGGATGCTTAGAAAGAAGTTTGGATATTCAATGAAATGTTAATAGTAATTGTCTTTGGATGGCTTTACAATCTTTAAAATGTATAAGTTTATATCTAATAAGTTATTTCAAATACTCAGAAAAGCACAGAAAATAATATATATCTGTTTACCTACCATCCAGTTTTGCTAAATCTTAACATTTTGTTACACTTAACATCAAATCTTTTTTGAGAAGTAAAATGTAGGCACAGTTTTTAAGACTTTCCTTCTCCAGAATTAATCCCTCTCTTGAATTTGGTGATTATTAATGTCAGGCATGTTTTTATATTTACTTATATATGTATATATTCATAAACAACGTACATAGTATTGTATGCCTATTTCTAAATTTTGTACTGTATAGTACAGATACATTTTTTGTGTGCCCAAACATGTCTTTTATATTTATCCATACTGCTCTAGATTAGATGATTACAATTTAACTATATTGATTATCTTAAGGTTTCAATATAGCATTTTATGTTTTTTATATATTCCCTTATTGATGGACATCTAGGTCAATTCCTTTTTCTCTCTCCCTTTCTATTTAACACAGTGCTGTTGTAAAGATTTCTGCATGTACAGGTATCTTTAAGTATACATTCAACAGTTTCTTTGGGGTATATACCCAGGAAGGGCATGGTTCCAACGTGCATCTCCAGTTTTACTAGGTATTGCCTAAGTGGCTATATACTGACAAGAACGTTCCCATTGCTGTATATTCTGGCCAACTCTTACTATGTTAGACTTTTTACTCTCAGCAACCTAATGAGTGTGAGGTATTTGATTATTCAAAACAAATACAAATAGGAAAGAAAACAAGACAGTTATTTCCACTAAAAAATTAACAGGGTTTATAGTCAGGCAGATCCAAGTTTGAATGTTGGCTCTACCCCCTAGGCTTTGTTACCTTGGGAAGCAGCTTATTATCTCTGAGCTTCAGATATCTCATCACCATCCTACAGAACTGCTGAGATTAACAAGACAAGCACATAGCACCATACACGGCAAGGGCTCACTACGTGGCAGCTGTGATGATTATTTATTCTCAGCTCCACTTGCTAATTTCAAGCAGGGATACGAACGAGCAACGCAAAAAGCCAAAAGGCAGACAGAAGAGAAGAAACAGGCTGAGTAACTCAGAGATAGGACATTCTGTCCTTGACTAGGAGAACAAACCATGCAGGCCCTGGCAGAACAATGCCAGCCTTCTGCACAGCAATAGTGAAGAACCATAGTCTCAGGTTTTATCTACAAGAATGCTGGACTCCACTTGGGGTTCCCATCAACCCCTCTTCACAGATGAAAAGGAAGGAAGGAGGAGGCTGTAGAAGCCCCAGCTTGCTCTGCTGCTGCGGACCCTCTGAGAGGTGGGGAGGCGGCTTTTGGCGGAGAGGAGCACGAAAATCAGTAAAATAATAGCTTATCATTTATAAGGTGCATCTCATTCAAACTTTACAACAACCTCCTGAGGTTCAGATGGGACAGACAAGGAGACTGAGGCTCAGAAAAGTGAAATGCCTTGTGCGCCCAAAGTCATACAACTAGAAAGAGACTGGGAACGGAACCTTCCCAAATGCTCCTTTTAGGACACCACTCTGTCTTTCAGGAGCGCACACACAACTGTCTGGGCCTCGGCGTGCCTCGAAGGCTGCAGGCTCTGGGAACGGGACAAGTGAACAGGGCTGGACGAGCAGAGCCGTAGATCAGTGTGAATTGGCAGCCTGACCCAATAAAGATGCCAGGGCTATTCTGGGCGGCAGGAGGGAAGAAGGGGGTGGGGGAGGGGAGTCTGTAACTGGGACACCAAACTTCCCATCTCCTCTCTCTCTGCCCCAGGCCTACTTTCCATGATTGATCCCTCTGTAGTAAGCAGGTTGTGGCTGACAGCCCAGAATGGAGGCCTGGCTCTGGAGTATCCACCCCTCCCGAAAGAAAGCCACAGCAGTTATCCTGTGCTTAGTAGATCCTCAGAGTTCTCTTAGGACCCTCTCTCCACATAGCTTCTATCACAAGATTATATATATTCTCCCCTTAATATTAAAAATATCAGTCCCATCTCAGAGGCTGATCCCAATCTCATTGCCAGCTGTCTGCTCACCATACCTTTCTTCTGTTCTGAAAACCAGCAGTCAACATCACAGGGTATGTTTTCTCCTTGCACATCCATCCTTTACAAGCACCCACCACAGCAAATCTGACTTTTCTCCATGATCGATCAGGTACCCCCTTCCCTGTAGGTCAGCTGTCCACCTTGCAGCGTCCCTTAGCACATCTAAACTCCCCGTGCCCCCTTCCCACGGCCCCTCTGCATGGCTCACCGCCTGCCTGGGAAGGCAAAAACTTCTTTTTTCAGATTCTTTTTCAGTTTTCACAGGCCTGGGAACAAATCTAGGGACTCAACCAGAGAATGTTCTGACTGAGGTAAACTTTGCCTCTGTAACAAAACCAGCTTAACCTTCTATCCTTATTCTGTTTAGAGCAAGGAATGCTCTCTCTAAACTTGGAGGCAGCCTGATTTAAAAATCAAAATCTAAAACAAAAGCAACAAATCAAACTGCCCTTCTATGGCACTTGTAAGAGATGGTGACAAACTGGTTTCTCTGGAGTCCCCAAATCATCATGTTGGCCTCCTGGTATGACAGCAACCATTTATGGACCATCTCCTCTGTGCGAGGTAGTGGCCTAGAACAGCCCCCCACCTCCCCAACACACACAGACACACGTGCATTATTTCATTTCAATCTTGACAGTCCTGCAGGGATTTTTGTTTCATCATCCTGACTTTGGAGGTGAAGAAACTTGAGTTCAGAGAAGTTAAGAAACCTTCTCAAGGCAGAGCAGGGACCAGAATTCCGAATGTTCTACATCCCAAATCCAGTCTCTTTCTACTGCACCATGACACTCTGAAAAGAATCTAGAGCGGCCAGGAATGCAAACAGCAAAGGGCTAAAGTTACAAATAGAATTTTTGAACTGCAAACCATGGGCTATAGACACTGCCAAGTATACAACCCTTAGAAGACAGTTGTGTATAAATGCAATTAAAAACAAAGTCCATTATGAGAAGCCAAACATAAAAGGTTCTACTTGTAAAACTGTGATGGTTGAAGGTGGCTGCCAAGATTTTCTTTTCAAAGTAACCAAAATAATTTTCTTTTCAAAATACCCAAAATTATTTGCGATTGTGGAACAGACCTCACCTGAAGTTATTGTATATCAGCGAGAGACAGTGGAGAAAAAAGTAAAAGGGACAGACTTCCAAAATAAGTCGATATGACTGTGTTTCAAGAGCTCCCCAACAATAACTCCTTGTTTTAGAAAGAAGCGCAGGGAAGAGTGTGGGGGTAGATGCCTGCAGCTAGAGGAGGAGAGGAAAGGTTTTTTCCAGCAAAAGCTTTCTAGAGGGACAGCGTGACTTTAGGTAATTTCTTTGCAACAATGCTTTTGTCCTCTCATTTTGAGCAGCCTTCAGTGTCTCATCCCCAGAACGCCACAGGCCAAAGTGAAGCGGAATGCTCCACAGGTGAATTGAGCAATCGGGACAATGCCTTCATTAGTTAAGTGTTTTGGGACAGAAGAGGTTCTCGGCCCTGATCAAGTTATACTGCAAACAGTGGGACCCAGTCCTCCCAGAGAGGCAGCTTGTTCCACAGTCTCAGGCCCCAGAGCTCCCCGAAACGGGGGAAGCTGCATCCAAGGCCCTCCCCTCTCTGGCTGTGAAAGGAGGGGCTTGGGGCACAGATCCAGGCCAATGACTCTGACACCAGGATGCTACCCTGGGGCACTCTGTGCTGAGTCATTATCTCACTTGGGAATTCCAATTAGGAGGAAAGTGTTTTTACTTTAACCACCAACTGCTGTGGAAAAAAATTGCTTTCATAAAAATCTTCCTAGATCTGTTACTACTTCTCTGTTGTATTTTTGTGATTTTTTAAAAGCTCTGACATAAATATTATTTATTGCAGTTATCAGACAATGGACAGGTGACATTAAAAAAGAAAATAATTTGGAGCAGTAATTCAGAATAGCATGTAGCTGACTACCTGGTATTTATTAATAAGTCTTTTTGAAGTAATTTATTTATTGGAATTTTTTCTTAAAGAAATCTATAATACCTGTTTATATCAACCATATTTAAGTACAGTGGAGAACACTGGGATGTCACAATTGCCTTAATACTTTTTACCCTTACCCAGATTATTTTCTACACAAAATATATACTCTGCATTCCGAAGAGGTACATACAGATTCTGTATGAAATAGCATGGTTGTGAATATACTTAACTGTAACTTTGAAAAAGCTTGTGAAAGTATTTATATGTTTACAATTTTAATATAAAATTTTATGGAAACACAGTCCATTTGGGATCCAGTCAGAAAGCTACTAATGGAGACATACAAATGCGGGCTGGTGAACAACTCTATGCAGATTTAAGCCAACAGGGTATGTACACTGGTTCTTCCAAAAAAGTTATGGAAATGAAAACACTACAGAATAAGCTAAAGCAAGCAGCTTTTGAGGAATGAGCCAAATTTTTAGGCTTCCCAATGACAAAGAAAACACTGAATCTTTATCTCTTTGCCTTACTAGGCTGCTGCTCCTGCTGCTAAGTCGCTTCAGTCGTGTCCGACTCTGTGCGACCCCACAGACAGCAGCCAACCAGGCTCCTCCATCCCTGGGATTCTCCAGGCAAGAATATTGGAGTGGGTTGCCATGTCCTTCTCCAGGTGCCTTACTAGGCAGGAGAGGGAATAAATCAACAGTAAGCAAAGATACCAAGTAGAGGACTTCTTCTATTTTACAAGCTGTTACTGGTATCTACTCTAAATATTATTTAACATGTGCTATTTTAAGATAGCTGTTTTAATTTTTTTAAGTCTGTGTATGGTTTTTCAACAACACAAGAGAAGACTCTATACAAGGACATCACCAGATGGTCAACACCGAAATCAGATTGATTATATTCTTTGCAGCCAAAGATGGAGAAGCTCTATACAGTCAGCAAAAACAAGACCAGGAGCTGACTGGGGCTCAGACCATGAACTCCTTCTTGCCAAATTCAGACTTAAATTGAAGAAGTAGGGAAAACCACTAGACCATTCAGGTATGACATAAATCAAATCCCTTATGATTATACAGTGGAAGTGAGAAATAGATTTAAGGGCCTAGATCTGATAGATAGAGTGCCTGATGAACTATGGAATGAAGTTCGTGACATTGTACAGGAGACAGGGATCAAGACCATTCCCATGGAAAAGAAATGCAAAAAAACAAAATGGCTGTCTGGGGAGGCCTTACAAATAGCTGTGAAAAGAAGAGAAGCGAAAAGCAAAGGAGAAAAGGAAAGATATAAGCATCTGAATGCAGAGTTCCAAAGAATAGCAAGAAGAGATAAGAAAGCCTTCTTCAGTGATCAATGCAAAGAAATAGAGGAAAACAACAGAATGGGTAAGACTAGAGATCTCTTCAAGAAAATCAGAGATACCAAAGGAACATTTCATGCAAAGATGGGCTCGATAAAGGACAGAAATGGTATGGACCTAACAGAAGCAGAAGATATTAAGAAGAGATGGCAAGAATACACAGAAGAACTGTACAAAAAAGACCTTCACGACCCAGATAATCATGATGGTGTGATCACTGACCTAGAGCCAGACATCCTGGAATGTGAAGTCAAGTGGACCTTAGAAAGCATCACTACAAACAAAGCTAGTGGAGGTGATGGAATTCCAGTTGAGCTATTCCAAATCCTGAAAGATGATGCTGTGAAAGTGCTGCACTCAATATGCCAGCCAATTTGGAAAACTCAGCAGTGGCCACAGGACTGGAAAAGGTCAGTTTTCATTCCAATCCCAAAGAAAGGCAATGCCAAAGAATGCTCAAACTACCGCACAATTGCACTCATCTCACACGCTAGTAAAGTAATGCTCAAAATTCTCCAAGCTAGGCTTCAGCAATATGTGAACCGTGAACTTCCTGATGTTCAAGCTGGTTTTAGAAAAGGCAGAGGAACCAGAAACCAAATTGCCAACATCTGCTGGATCATGGAAAAAGCAAGAGAGTTCCAGAAAAACATCTATTTCTGCTTTATTGGCTATGCCAAAGCCTTTGACTGTGTGAATCACAATAAACTGTGGAAAATTCTGAAAGAGATGGGAATACCAGACCACCTGATCTGCCTCTTGAGAAATTTGTATGCAGGTCAGGAAGCAACAATTAGAACTGGACATGGAACAACAGACTGGTTCCAAATAGGAAAAGGAGTTCGTCAAAGCTATATATTGTCACCCTGTTTATTTAAGTTATATGCAGAATACATCATGAGAAACGCTGGACTGAAAGAAACCCAAGCTGGAATCAAGATTGCTGGGAGAAATATCAATAACCTCAGATATGCAGATGACACCACCCTTATGGCAGAAAGTGAAGAGGAACTAAAAAGCCTCTTGATGAAAGTGAAAGTGGAGAGTGAAAAAGTTGGCTTCAAGCTCAACATTCAGAAAACGAAGATCATGGCATCCGGTCCCATCACTTCATGGGAAATAGATGGGGAAACAGTGGAAACAGTGTCAGACTTTATTTTGGGGGGCTCCAAAATCACTGTAGATGGTGACTGCAGCCATGAAATTAAAAGGCGCTTACTCCTTGGAAGGAAAGTTATGACCAACCTAGATAGCATATTCAAGAGCAGAGACATTACTTTGCCCACAAAGGTTCGTCTAGTCAAGGCTATGGTTTTTCCTGTGGTCATGTATGGATGTGAGAGTTGGACTCTGAAGAAGGCTGAGCGCCGAAGAATTGATGCTTTTGAAGTGTGGTGTTGGACAAGACTCTTGAGAGTCCCTTGGACTGCAAGGAGATCCAACCAGTCCATTCTGAAGGAGATCAGCCCTGGGATTTCTTTGGAAGGAATGATGCTAAAGCTGAAACTCCAGTACTTTGGCCACCTCATGCGAAGAGTTGACTCATTGGAAAAGACTCTGATGCTGGGAGGGATTGGGGGCAAGAGGAGAAGGGGACGACAGAGGATGAGATGGCTGGATGGCAGCACTGACTCGATGGACGTGAGTCTGAGTGAACTCTGGGAGTTGGTGATGGACAGGGAGGCCTGGCGTGCTGCGATTCATGGGGTCGCAAAGAGTCGGACACGACTGAGCGACTGATCTGATCTGATGGATTTCCAATGTATGCATACCACTTTATTTTTGCAAAAAGAGAAGTTATTTTTAAAGTTTTTACAAATATTAAAGTTATTTGAGTAAAAGGAAGAAAGTAAACTTAAAAAAAATAGAATAAAGAATGGAAATTTATAAACATTAAGCAGAAAGTGTATTTTAGCTTCAGGCAAAGTACCACTATGCTTTGAACTCTGGATTGTGTGCTTAGGCAGTCAAGTAAAAATTGCAGGGACAATGTTTTGAGAAACGAATAAACTCCTCTGAAGCATGAAATTTTCAAAACTCAAATCAAGATCCCTTTTCAGTTCCAGATTAAAGGAAGAAGCATGACTATTAAATGCAATGCACCATCACAGGTGGGCTGGTGCGGGTGGGGAAGAATTGCCTTATTGGATATTATTGAGCTAACTGGCTAAAATTGAATATTGTTTGTTGTGTATTCGTCTGGTGTCAATACAGAATTTCCTGAATCTGATCACTGTACTGTGGTTATGTAAGAGAATGTCCTCGTTCTTAGGAAATATGGGTAAAGGGTTGACTGCCTGCAACTTAATCTCAAATTGTTGGGGGCAGGGGATTAATCAAGCAAGATGTGGCAAGATGCTAACAACTGGGGAGTTTTGGTGAAAGGCACACGGGAATTCTTTGTATTATTCTTGATTTTCAAAATTAAAAATTCAAATATAAATCAACTATACCCCAATAAAAAAAATGTTTAAATAAAGTTAGCCAGTAAGGGAAAAAAAAAAAAACCCAACATACCTTTTCAGAGCTTCTCTCATCCATCTCTGTCTAATGTAAAGAAATTCCTCTACCTACAAACTTTCAGCTCAAGAATTTTGTAAGTACAAAATAACCTTACAAAGCAGAAGCTTCACCAGCATCTTCCTCCGGTAGATGGCAATGAAACAGTAGTTTCTGAACCTAGCTTCCCAGTAGAATCAGCTGGAGGCTTTGAAAAAACAATTTTTTAAAAAAAAGTCCTGGGATCCACCCATAAGACCTCTTAAATCAGATTCTCTGGAGCCCAGCTCAGAGGTGATTCTAGATGCAGCCAGGGTGGAGAACATCTGCAATAAATGATATACTACTGCAGGTCTCCACTTAGATTGGCAAGGTGGATTTTAAACCCAAACTGACACCATTGAAAAGTCCTTTACTCGTGAACTGGCTGCTTACCAACTTACACATGGTGTATGTATGTCAAGATTTGTTCTTCCCAAAGAGTCATGGAAATGAAAACACTGCAGAGTAAGCTAAAGCAAGCAGCTTTTGAGGAATGAGCCAAATTTTTAGGCTTCTCAATGACAAAGAAAACACTGAATCTTTCTCTTTGCCTTACTAGGCTAGGAGATGCAATAATTCAACAGTAAGCAAGATACTGACTGCAGGACTTGGGCAGGATCAGCCCTTCAGAAAGCAGGCAAATCAAGTAGGCAATCTGATGCTCCAGTGAGGAGTTATGGATCCCTAAAATTAGCTTCCCACTCCAGCTCTGGAGAGACTTTTGCCCTAACTTGGTATTAATATTCCTAGGATAGATAAAGAATCGCCAGGGAAGTGCACTGGTATCCAGCCTCCCGAGCACCCCTGTACACAGATTTTCAACGAAGGGACAGTGGTTCAGCTGGGTGAGGCAGTCACTCTGATGGGTGTGCCTGTCCAGTCTTGTTCTTCAGGGCCACCAGCAGAGGGAGCTGCACACCCAGCCAATGGATGCAAACTAAGAGCTAGGATGTGGAAACAGGTGGAAATGCTGAATCACCCAGCTGAGTAAGGCTACAAAGACCTCACCTGTCTATCATTTCTTGATCTGGTTCCTTTTCTGTACTCCCCACTGGACTGTGAGCTCTGACTGTGTCTTATTGACCTTCTGTCTGCAGAGTCTCCCACAGTGTCCGACACACAATGAGTGCTTGGCAATAGTATCTATCGATGCTGTTTTGGGCATCTGACAAACGAATATTCACCAGACTGGCCAAATGTTAGCCAGCTAGTATTTTTTGGGCCGAGACACTGTATTTGACGTTCCTTCCTTCACGGAGATCCCTGTATTTGGTCCTGAAAAAACCCATCCTCCATCTCCCCCAAGCGCCTGGCCACCCCCAACCAGGGGCGAGCTTGAGAGTCCCTAGGCCCAGACAGCAGGATGAGAGACTCACGCTCCACTAGGAACAAGGGGTTGGAACTTCCACTGCTCCTCTTCGCAGTCTAGGAAAAGCCGGTTCATGATCTTGTTCTTCTCCTCTGGGGGGATGAAGTTCTCGATGATCAGGTACCTGGGAGCAGGAATGAGGTAGAGATGGGGGTGTGGGCAGTGAGACCACGCAGTGTAGGTGAAGGTTGAAAGAGAAGCAGCAAGACACAAAGAGGCAGAGGGAACAGAGAAAATGGAAAAACCAAAAAGTCGGGGGGAGGGGGTCCCTAGAGAAACAACAGAGCCTGGAAATCACTGCTTCTCATGCAAAGATTACAGACTCAGGGCCTTAGGAGTTACCTCTGGGCAACACCCAGCATGACTTTACAAGGTTCATCTAATGCAGGCAGAGGACAGAAAGGAGAAAACAGGAGGTAGAAGATACTCCAATGGGTCCCTCCCCCATCCATTCCTATGGGTCATGGACATGGGTGAGGAGACAGAACTGAAGCCTTCAGGAAAGACAGGAGCCTGTCAGGGAGAGACCCGGAGCCTGAGAGGTGGCTGTGCGGGCCCCAGCTGGGACGAGAAGGGGCCCTACTTGAGCTTGAGTTCCCGGGTCTGCTCATTCTGCGCCTCCTCCAGGTCCTGCCGCACGCGGATGTACTCGTCGTGCTGGTCCTGGATCTCCGCCTTCACCGCCTGCAGCTTGGCGTAGAGCTGGCGGGGGAAGGTGCAACTCAGAGGTGGTAAGGAGTGGCACCCAATGAGGCTCGACTCCCCCAGCCTGCAGGCTCAGGGTCCACCAGCTCAGTGCAGGATGAGGCCAGGGTCCCCGTGTGAATGTCCCTCCATCCATCGGATCGGGTAATTTAAGAGCTGCCCCATCCCTCCTACACCGCTCACTCTCAGCTGCTGTCCACATTGTGCAATGCTCAAGTTTGATGGGACCTGGGGAACCTTCTGGTCCAACACCCTCTTTTTATAGATAGGAAACTCAGGAACAGGTTTGCTCAAGGTCACATACAAGGTGCAGAAGAGCCTGAATCAGGACCCGAGTATCAGGACTACTGGTCCAGGGCTCAGGGGAGCCTCAGCCAGTTTGGAAGGTGGCCCATCCCACTCCAGCCTCTCCAGTGACTCTCAAAAGGAGGGGTGTGGGGAGGGCAGCCCCAACCCCACCGTCTATCCCACTCCTAACACACCGCGAGGTGTGGAAACTGGAAACTGCCGCTGGAGCTGGACCTCTGCCGGGCCTGCTCTGGGGCAGCCACCTCAGCAATCTAAGGGCTTTCCAGGCTCTTCCAGAATCCAGGCTGGAATCTGCGGCTTCCTGCCCTAGGCCCTCAGCTCATGCGCATGCCATTCCCTGGCCATGGACCTCACAGGGTCCTGATGGCCAATACTCTCATCTCTGGAGTGCCTTGTGCTTCCTCTCTGAGCTCTCCCGGGCTCAAGTCTCCACTCCCCTGGCCTGCTCAGTGCCTGACTATCCAAACGGTGACTCACTGGTGACACCACAGGGAAGGGGCAAGTGACCCAGGACCACGAGGGCAGCCACCCTGCAGAGAGGAAGTGAAGGCATTCCCAGCCTCTCAGGCCCCTCCTGAAGCAAGAGAAAAGGTTCTATTCCACCCAGACCCCCGCATCCCCCGGCTCCTCACCCCAGCACCCAGGCAACGTAACTCAAGGGGTCAGCAGTTCAAGCAAAGTGGGGAGGGGTCGCTAAAGCACAACCCTCCTTGGGCAGGTGACTGCCAGGCCTTCACACACCTGGACCCGGGGTCCTGCTGTGGCAACTTACCTTCTTGAGTTTCTTGGTTTTGACCTCCACCTCTTGCTGCAGGGACGTGTAGGTGCCCCGGAGCTCCATGGTCTCCTCATCCCGGAGCATCATCTCTTGCTGCATTTCCCGCTCACGGCGTTTCTAGGCCAGGGCAGGGGACAGGGCTCAGAGGAGCAGCACATACTGGCAAGACCCAAGGGAGCTCTGCCTGTCATGGAACCTGGCTCCGTCGTGGCCACAGGAGCCAGGAGGACACAGAGAGTTTCTTACAGCCCAGGTCCATCACTCCCACCCCATCCTCAGTGGAGGCCTCTCTGAACCTTCTTCTCAGCTCACAGGGCCGTGCTTTTGCAGGCACTGCCCCACGTGGAAGGAGACCCCGCCCCTAACCACTGGGGCTTCCAGGGGTGTCAACCACATCCACTGATGCCCAGGTACTGGCTTTTCAGCTGTCTCAGCCTCTCCTGTGTAGTATCACAGCTGATGGGCAAGACCAACAAACTGTGGTTCTTGATGCTTTCGGAAACAGCCCTACAGTTGTTGAAGAACTCACACCTTTGTGGAAGGTTTGGGAATTAGGACTGGGTGCCCTGTAGAGGCTGACATCATGGAGAGCCAGCACCTGGGCGGGTGGACCCATGGGATGCAGAGCGTTAGGTTCTCAGCACTATAATTCCAGGGACCCTGAGTTCAAGAAGACTCACTGCCCTCAGCCCCCCAGACCTGACCTCAAGGCCATGCACCCCCCCAGCCCCACCTGCTCGGCAATCTCCTGCCTCTTTAGTTCGAGCATCTTCTGCTGCTCGTTGGTGTGATCCATGATGTTCCTGCCCCCGATGAGCAGCTTGCTCTCCATGGCCTGGGGACACAGAGGGGTGAAGAGATAGGTTTTCAAAGGGCCAGAGCAGCTGCAGCTTGAGAGGTTTGGCTTCCCCGCCCTTCAGGGCGGGAACAGAAGATATGTCCCAGATGGGGGCTCATGACCCTCACCAAGAAGGAAGTTTTCCCCTCTAGCTTTGTGGGCCCCAGCACAAGGCTCCCATTGTTAGCAAGACCATTAGGTGAGACAAGGCAGGGAAGCCCTCAGAGAATACAGGGCACCTGATCTGTTTGCTTTGGATACGGAGGGAAGGCTGGTTCACCATGCCTCGGGAAGGGAATGCAGGTGGCGATCTAATCCTGGCAACCAGGACCAGCTGGTGTTCAGGAGGCAGGGAGATGCAGGATACAATTCCTGAGCAGCCTGGCCCTTTAGCTAACTGGCTCCTGACTCAGGAAGGGGGCTCTCATTCAGGCAGCAGGAAAGGGTCTGCTCTTCAGCTGAAAAACAGAAGACAGGGAGAAGACTCCACAGCACTGAAGGGCATTTGGGGCCCCAGAAGCAGCAGGCGTTTGGAGAGGGCCAGAAAGACTTGAGCTCCACCCACTCACTGCAAGGTCTCAGCCCAATTACCCTTCATCTCTCACATCTGTAACCCTGGGGCCACCCCTGCTCTGAGAAAGATAGCCAGCAGACATCCGCTGAGCGTTACTGGCCAGGTGCCTCAAACTTTACCCCCAGAGAGACCTCAATCAACAAGGAAGGAAGCTAAGAGCAACTGGCCTTAGGTCATGCAGCTGGTTAACAAAGAGGTGAACCAGTCTCCCCACTGAGCCCTATGCTATGCACAGCCCCTCACCTGGTGCTTGGCACAGACATTGTGTAGGTGCTTATTGAATCTGAAGCTTAAAGAATAACAGCCACAGATAAACTGTGCCAGTTGTGACTACATAAAATGCATTTTCACTGTTGCTAGTCTGAGGGTGCTGCCCAATTGTTCTCTGATTTCATCCCAGGCCTCCTGGAAGGTTGAAATCACCTTGAGCCACCAAAAGAAACTGGCTGCCTCCCCACTGGAATTCTTTCCAGTGGAAGTTGCTGACCAATTGAGGGCTCTCAAAGCAGTGAGTGCTGGCAGAATAGGGGAGCAGGGGGGTCCCTGTGTCCCATACATCATGGACGACAGAGCAGGACAGGAGTTGAAGGTGGCTTTTGGAGGGGGTCAGAGGTGGGGCTTCTCCCAAACCAGATGCTCTAGAGAAGATTTGAGTGAGGAAGGCACAGGGCCACAGCTGATGCCCTGCTTTTTACTACCTGATTTAAAGACTGGGGATGAGGGTGGAGAGAGAAGCAGAGGGCAAGGAATCAAGAAGAAGAAAACAATTCTTTTCTCCGCACCTGCTATGTGCCAGGGGTCTCACACTTATTTCTGCTCATAACCCTTTAAATAATGGATCTCAAGATTTTGGTGTACATTAGAATCACCTGGGGAGCTTTTAAAAGGCTCAATGCCCAGACTACACCCTGAAAGTGTTAGTCGCTCATTCATATCCAACTAACTCTTTGTGACCCTGTGGACTGTAGCCCTCCAGGCTCTTCTGTCCACGGAATTTTCCAGGCAAGAATACTGGAGTGAGTTGCCATGTCCTACTTCAGGGGGTCTTCCCAACTCAGCGATCAAACCTGGGTCTCCTGCATTGCAGGCAGTTTCTTTACAGTCTGAGCCACCAGGGAAATCCCAGACTATACCCTACCACCAGTTAAACTGGAAATGGAGGCGGGTAGGGAGGTGGTGGGGAGAAGGCAATGGCACCCCACTCCAGTACTCTTGCCTGGAAAACCACGTGGATGGAGGAACCTGGTAGGCTGCAGTCCATGGGGTCACTAAGAGTCGGACACAACTGAGTGTCTTCGCTTTCACTTTTCACTTTCATGCATTGGAGAAGGAAATGGCAACCCACTCCAGTGTTGTTGCCTGGAGAATCCCAGGGACGGGGGAGCCTGGTGGGCTGCCGTCTATGGGGTCGCACAGGGTCGGACACGACTGAAGCGACTTAGCAGCAACAGCAGGGAGGTGGTGAGGTCCAGGCATCGGTGGATTTTAAAGGTTCCCAGGGGATTTGGGGGTGCAATCAAATTGGAGAATCACTGCTTTCTACAGTCCCCAGAACCAGCATTATCTGAGAACTTGTTAGAAATGCAGAATCTCCGGCCCTCCACAGGCCTAGTGAATCAGCATCTGAGACCCCCTCCAGTAACTTGTGTGACATGCTTTAAGGACAAACTATAAGCACCATCATTTTTCTGATGAAAGCTCAGGGAGGTTAAGTAATCCATCCAAGGTCACACCATGGCTGTTGCATATAAACGGAGACTCCAGACCCAAGTCTGCTTGATTCCCAAGCCCAGGCTCTTCCTACCACAGACGCTGTGCAGTGTTTTAGGAAGCAGAACCTGCTAAAAGAAAAGTAGCATTTTCCAGCAAGAGGACTCATGTCTGACTACTCTACAAGAGTTCCCTCAGGGACAGAATAGATTATTCCAGTCCACGAGGAAGCCAATGGCCAGAACTTAAGAGGTTAAAATGCTCCTGGCGCAGTCCTACATCAGCTCCGTGGCGGAGGGGGAGAGGGAACAGAGAAAGGGGAGGGGAAGGAGGGGAAGGAAACAAACAGACATCTCTCCAGATGGAAAAATGTTCAAATGTCAGAAATTGCAAGAAAGGGTGCACAGGGTGAAATTCCAACTTCACAGATGCCCCCAAATCCCTGCAGGTGGGAAAGAGCAGGAGAATTTCTAGGCCATGTGAATGGACCAAAAAATGCTTCAATTAGTTTTACATTGGGGAAAAAAGTAATCCTAAATCTTCATTAAATGATAGCTGTGAGCAGTCAGTTATAAACCACAAAAAGAGGAAAAGCGAGGAGTAGTTCTCTATGGTTCCCAGAATACAATGGCTTAATATGCTGCCACAGCTAAAAAAGCCCATAGTATCTGGCCAGGTACCATCACCAAGGCTTTTTTGGAAACAAAACAAAAATCATTCTACCCTAATATAAAACCATGATGCAGCTGAATCTGGAGTACTGTGTATAGTTCTCTTACTGCATCTCTGGGGACCTGAAGGAGAGAGAGGATTCAGAAAAGGGCAGCTAAAACCACGCAAGGGCTTAAAAAAGAAAAAATAGGACTCTTTAGTTGGCAAAGACAGAGAAAGGCTAAGAGAATGGACCTGGAAACTATACCATCAAAAGGTGTGAAAAGCAAAGATCTAGACTGTTCTAATCAACGTCTGGTAGGGAGAATAAAAGCTTGAATTTTCAGGACAAAAGGGAAGTTCTTCTTTACAAAGGTAATAATTTTATGGAATGTGATATCTCAGGAGTACTAGATTGAGTAACTCACAGTTCATCAAGGGATTATGGGGACATATTTTTAATCTTTTATTGTCTTTCTCTGCTTTCAGAAAAAAAATTTCACTAATGTCAAAATAAGCACAGAAATAAAACAAACTGGAAAAAAAATTCACATATTCTTCATCATACATATTAGCTTTTTACCCCAGATTTTTCCATATGCACACATCATTTTTCCTATCTATAGACATAGAATAAATATAAGTTTGCTGCTGCTGCTGCTAAGTCGTTTCAGTCGTGTCCAACTCTGTGCGACCCCATAGACAGCAGCCCACCATGCTCTTCTGTCTCTGGGCTTCTCCAGGCAAGAATACTGGAGTGGGTTGCCATTTCCTTCTCCGAAATATAAGTTTATATCCTGCTATTTCCACACTATCAAATAGCTCAAGAATTTCCTGAACTAACACAACATTGTAAATCAACTATGCTCCAACAAAAATTTAAAAACAAAAGAATTTTCTGTTACTTTAATGATTGCATAATATTTGAGCTTCCCTGGTGGCTCAGACAGTAAAGAATTCGCCTGCAATGCAGGAGATCCGGGTTCAATACCTGGGTCAGAAAGATCCCCTGAAAAAGGGAATGGCTACCTACTCCAGTATTTTTGCCTAGAGAATTCCATGGACAGAGGAGTCATAATATTTAGAGTGGATAATTTATAATATAAACCCCATTATAAGAAATTTTGTTTGGCTAGTTAATATTTACAATAAACACTCTTATGCATATAATTTTTTTGGACATGCTGCTCGGCTTATCGGCTTTTAGTTCCCGGACCAGGGGTTGAACCTGGGTCACAGCAGTGAGAGAGTGGAGTCCTAACCACTGGACTGCCAGAAAATTCCCAATTCTTTATCTTTTAGATGATTTTCTTACAAGGAAATTACAGAAGTGGACAAAAAGTTATAAACATTTTGTATATCTTAGAACATACTGTCCAGTTACCTTTCTAACAGTTTTACCACTTAAAACCACTGCCAGCAATAAATAATGGAACCACTTTTATTCATAGTCATGAAGTATTATCATGCTTTTAAATTTGGCTTAATAATAGATATAAAATTGAGTCTCCTATTTATATTCTCTGTACCTCTGTGGTAGGCTTGCAAAGGTTTGCTCTCTCCTTTTCCAACATGCTCTTTTATGCTTGCTTTTTTGTGTTTTGGTGATTTTAAAGTGAGGAGATGGACCTCACTCAAAACAATTCTTTGTTTATTCAGCCCCCACGTTCTCTGGCTATGCACACCCAGCTCAAGAAGTTGGACACAGGCAGACTTTATGCTGCCCATCAGGCCTGGAATCTGAAGCATCAGTCGAGGCTACCAGGGCCGCCAAGTCCCGAGGCTCCTCCCACTGCCACCCCCCATGCTATGGTTCCCAGGATTGGTTTCTGTCCTGGTTTTTTCTCATCAGACTTCGTGTTAGGCTTCCTCCTTGGACTTGGAACTCTGTTTCAGGGTTTCTCCTTCTGGCCAGGGCCTGGGCTCCAGGCAGAGAATTTCTGGAAGATGCCTGACTGCCCGTATCACCCCATTTCATTCGTCCACTGCTCCTACCCGTCTCTGCCTGACCTGCCAGGACCCAGCACAGACATGGTCTGAACGACAGCCGAATGTGCCTTATCGATTTCTTGCCAAGTCTTGTCCACTGGCCCAGCCTACACTGTCAGTCAAGCCAGCCTGATAGAACCTATCTTGTGCTAGAAAAGGGGGCTGGTCCTGGCACAAAAATCTGGGGGTGAGCCCCAATTCAGGTGCAGAATCTGAGCTCCCTCTTCTCTCCAGCCTCAGTCCTTTGCTGCCTGGATCACCCCATGCTCTGAGACATGTCATATGTGACTTCGTTTCTTTGTTTTGAAACAGTTTTCTGGTGGTTTTTTCTTTTTTTCTTTTCTCATTTCTCTGAGGATACCAGTAACCATCTCCTTCTTTTCCTCAGAGATCTCTGCCTTTATCACCTAAGGAGGGCAGGGGACAAGGATGTCTCAAATCCCTGGGCCCACTTCAGGCTGGAAGGGTACAAAGCAGAATATGGGGTTTCCAGTTCCCAGGAAAAGTTCCCCAGAGCTCTTAGCTGCCCCAGTTAATGCTGCCTTTGCGATTTCTCAGGGGAAAAGAGTCCAGGTGGGTGGAGCCTGTAAACAGGGCTGGGTTTGGTTCTACTGGTTCTGAATATGTCCAGTGTAACTAAAAGGCCAGCAGAGGCTGTGGGGGCGGAAAACAGGGCAGGGAGTTGCAAGGACATGGTCCGACTCTTGTGAGAGGGAAACAAATCACGGGATAATTAAGGTGACCTCAGGGAATCATCAACCCCAATGCCCTGTGCTTCACAGAGGAGGAAACTGAGGCCCAGAGATGAAGACTTCTAAGTCTAGAACTCATAATTAAGGAGTCGATACGTGTATCTGTTGAGGCTTTCCAGGTGGTGCTGGTGATAAAAGAATCTGCCTGCCAGTGCAGGAGCCGTGGGTTCAATCCCTAGCCCAGGAAGATCCCCTGGAGGAGGAAATGGCAACCCACTCCAGTATTCTTGCCAGGATAATCCCATGGACAGAGGAGCCTGGTGGGCTACAGTCCATGGTGTTGCAAAGAGTCAGACATGACTGAAGCGACTGAGCACACACGCACATGTGTATCTGTTCCTATACTGACTACACACTTTCCAAATAATTTCCCAATTTGATTAAGGCCTTTGATTAGGGTATTAGAGGCAGGTCAGCTGCTGTGACAATTAGCAACTTACTGACCAGAGACATATTAACACGTCTTTTGTTACCTGAACATTACTGACTGGAGTATTTCAGTATTCACTTAGATAACAAACCACCAGCCACAAGCATTATTAGTTCCTGCAAAATTCCCCCAGTTAATAGCCAGGATCACAACAGGGACCAGGCCAGCCTGCAGATACAGCCTGGGATATTCAGAAGCTCCCCTCTTCCCATCTTAGGATCAACTGAAGTGTAAAATCAGGAGTAGAAAGGAGGCCCAGTGCTCATTAAATGCTGGTCTGGAAAACCAGCAAGGAGACAGCCAGGCGCAGCCAGCCACCCTTTGAGGAGATACCATCAAGTATGATTTTACAGAGAAGCCAAACAGGCTCTGCCTTGTGACTGCCAGCTAACCTACGACATTTTGCAAGAGACAGGAGTCCTGGCTGCCACTTGCCATATGCCTATGGCTGGGTTGGGTCCTTTTTGCATTTATCATCCTATTTAATCATCACAAGACCCTCATGAGATAATGGATCTGATCCCATCCTCAGACAGGTGAGGTGACTAGATTAAGGTTATGGAGATAGTAAATGGCAGAAGTAGTATTTAAACACCAGCCTCCTGATTCCAAGTGCTTGTGCCACAGTTTTCTCCTGGATTTGGGCAGGAAAGTGCCTTGGGGGAAAGCAGCATTTGGTCTTTGCACCTTTGCCAACTTAGGAATCATCAAGAAAGCTCAGGGCACCATTTCTTTCTCTTTCAGATGAAACAGGAGGGGTTCTGCTGAAGATGCTTCTGCCTGTGTGAAGTTCTTATGGGGGCCTCTGAGATGAGTGGGATAGGGCTCTTAAGTGTGTGCTTGTGGGGAGGGCATCAGTATCACTAGGGTCCCTGGGAGAGGGGGAAGCCCAAATGCTCACACGAAGGGCCACCTCACAAGTTCCATGGTGGAAAGAAACAAAGAGCACCAGGCCTGTCAATCAGAGAGCATGAATCCTGGCACACACTCTGCCATCCTATTTGCTAAGAAATCTAGGGCATTAGCTCTTGGAGTTCTGTTTTTCTCATCTGTAAAATGGGGCAAATATTCGCTAACCTTGCAGCTTTGGTAAGAATGGTGAGCTGGATAACAGGTGAAGAAATACCTAGTAAATGATAATGTACAATCAAATGTCAGAGGTTACCTCCTGTTGCAGTACCTGATTGACATCTATCCACCACTCATCACACAGAACAGAACAAACAACCAGCGTAGCAATCCTGGGTCCCACCTCTTAGGGAATACAGCCATGCCTACAGTCACAAACCTGTTTCTCCTTTTGTGGCCTCTGGTTATAGATCTTGAGGAACTAGCAGTAAGGGAAGAAGAAATGAAAGAAACAATGGCGAGGGGAAGAAGAATGCTATTTTCAGTGATTCTCTGCCCTCAGGAACATAAATCAGGAAACTGAGTCTGAGTTTCCTGCCTTGGGTCTCCTTGGATGCCTCAAAACACTACATGCTAGTAATTCTCTCATCCAGAAGAAGGAACAATTAGGACTTTCCTGGTGGTACAGTGGATAAGAATCTACTTGCTAATGCAGGGGACATGGGTTCAATCCCTGGTCCAGGAAGATTCCGTATGCTGTAGAGTAACTAAGCCATAGCACCACAGCTACTGAAGCCCATGTGCCTAGAGCCCTTGCTTCATAACAAGAGAAGCCACCTCAGTGAGAAGCCCTCATACCACAACAAAGAGTAGCCCCGGCTCACTGCAACTAGAGAAAGCCCTCGTGCAACAAACACCCAATGCAGTCAAAAAAAAAGGAGGAACCATTAGAGATCAGTTAACATATTGGCCAGAGAATGAGACGAGCTGTATTCTACTTCCAGTCTTGCACTGGACAAGATATGGATGCCCAGAAACGCTTCAGTCCACGTTGGAGAAAAACAGGAAGAAAAAAATCAGCTCATCTGCTTGAGTAGGAAAACCATGATCACTTCAGATCTGATCCTTAACTTTGTCTTTCTCCTCTACTTTGTTCACTTATTTGCATTGTCCTAGAGGGTTTCCCTCCAACACTGGGGAAGAAAATCCAGTCAGACTAAAGAAAGGTATTAATACAATGTCAGAACTGGATGAGACCTAAGGATGCATAAAGCATAGACTCGGTAGTTTACAGACCCTGGGTCATTCAGCCTCCAGCTTCCAGGCAATGCTTGGTCATTCCTTTCCAGCCCTCACTGTTCCTCATCCAGGCTGGTCTCTAAACCTGGGCTCCTGACCTGCTGCTTCCACTGTGAATCAGCAAATAGTGCAGAAAGCAAGGAATCATTGATTGATCATTTCTTACAGAACCAGAAGGGCAATTGACTTGTCCAAGTCACAGGATTACCAAAAACTGAGTACCATTAAGAATTATTCTCGACCCTGGCTCTCCCTCAATTATTCATTTAAGCCAATCTTCCAACCATGTGTTAACACATTTCTTTTACATATTTTTCTCCCTTAAAAATTGTAGATTTGTTTTTAACAAACTAATATAGTGAATGAAAGTCACTCAGTCAACTCTTTATGAGCCCATGGACTATACAGTCCATGGAATTCTCCAGGCAAGAGTACTGGGGTGGGTAGCCTCTCCCTTCTCCAGGGGATCTTCCTAACCCAGGGATCAAACCCAGGTCTCTCACATTGCAGGCAGGTTCTTTACCAGCTAAGCTACAAGGGAAGCCCAAGAATACTGGAGTATGTAGCCTATCCCTTCTTCAGCAGATCTTCCTGACCCAGAAATCAAACCAGGGTCTCCTGCATTGCAGGAGGATTCTTTACCAACTGAGCCACAAGGGAAGCCCTATATGCTTGCTGTTCAAATTTTTTAAAAAAAGTGAAAAAAGCCTCCTTCCTATTATTAATAAAATCCCTAGAGATAACCATTATTAGAGAGTTCCTGTGATTCACTCCAGAAATTTAAACAATTTAAAGACAAAGTTAACCCTACCTATTGATTTATATTCTTGGCCATAGTGTTCAAGAAGATTTGTTGATTATACAAATGAACGGCCTCAGACTGAGGCCTGAGGCTGGGGTTTGCATCATGTGTAAGGACAGAGATGAGTTAAGCATCTCAGCAGACAAGAGCTCCCACTGGGGTCTATTAGCCAGGGATCTGGCATGACGCCCCTTTCTGAGTTGGTGATACAGGATGGAGGGAAGATCATGGGCTTTGGAATCAAGCAGATATCGGTTCATATTCCTGGCTAACATTCATAAGCATGTGACCTCGGATTGTTCTTTCATTACTGTGCCTTAGTATCCTCATCTGTCACGTGGAGATTTAAACACTACTATTTCACGGTGCTATTGTGAGGACTAAATAAAACAACTCGAGAATATATTGAGTACTAGACATTGTGCACGCATGCTCAGTCATGATTGACTCTTTGAGACCCCGTGGACTGCAGCTTGCCTGGCTCTTCTGTCCATGGAATTTTCCAGGCAAGAATTCTGAAGTGGGTTGCCATTTCCTTCTCCAGGGGATCTTTCTGACTTAGGGATCGAACCCATGTCTCCTGTGTTTCCACATTGCTAGGTGGATTCTTTACCATTGAGCCACCCAGGGAGCCCATACTTGACATTAAGCATGCACTAAAGAAATGGTGGCTACTATTATTACTCCAATTGTTGTTATTATTCTGCTGGCTCACTTGAAGAAAGAGAAAGCCTGCAGGTCCATTCCTTACCACTACAGACACAGTTCAGCCCAGGGCCTGGTACCCCTCAGTTGAGTATATCTGATAGCAAAGGGAAACAACTAGAAAGTAAGTCTTGGGTCTGACCAGAATTTAATGCCCAAGAATTTCTCAGGATATTCAAAATTCTAGATATACACCAACCCCCCTACAAGCTCAGAGCACTGGAATCCGCCTTACGCAGACTTGTCATGGTTGAAAGGTTAGACTGGGTTGGAGGTGAGACCATTTCTTATCTGCTCAGGCTACCTGATTCAGCAGCTCTCAGGCCCAGTCAGCCCCAGAAGTGCCCCCAGACTGGCCAGGGGCAGCAGACTGGCAGGGCACAGATGGGAGGGCGTGCCCTTCTCCTGCTGAATTCCAGGCCCTTCCTCCTAGTCCTCAGTGCACAATAAGAACATTATAATCGCCACTTCATCCAATCTTGTGCTGTCTAGGGGCTGGAGATGACTAAGGGCAATATGATAATACACTCCTCTAGCCAACACACAGAAAGAGAAACCTAAGACTGGACCAAAAGGTCTGCTGAGTCCCAACATAACCTGAATCCCAGAACCTCTGATGGAAATGTCTTACGTACTTCCTGCAGGTCAGATCTTTATATTACAAAATGCACCCAGCTCACGGCAATTCTGTTAACTGATCACACCACCAGGGACAGGAAGGAATGTAAGTCACTGCTCTCAGTGGTGCCAAGAAGCCATGGACTCTGACCTAGATGCCAGACGCAGCCTGGAGCTCTGGTTACTTGCTTCTCTCAAGGATCACAGAGGACTCAGCTGGAATGGGTGGTGGCAGTGGTGGGGAGTGGGGAGGGCAGGGTACAGTTCCCTGATCTCTTGGCCCTATAAGTTTCAGACGGTCTGACTTGGGGCTAGTGTCCCTGGGGATATGGAGAAGGAACCAGACCAGCTTTGGGAACATAGGTGCTCCCTGGATTATTGGGGATTCTTTAGAGACTGGACACACCCCTGTTTGGAGACTAACCTCAAGATCATGCTAGTGGAACAATACTACTTCATGCTCTCCTCTAAAGCACTTTCTCTCCCAACTGGGGTTTCTTCTCCCCAAAAATTGTGTTGTCCATCTCTTCACCCACTCTCTCTCTCTCTCTCCATCTTTCTCCCCAAATCTGACTCCATTTGTCTTTCCTCTCTATTTCTTTCCTGTCTTTCCTCCCATTTTCTTCTTCTCTTTGTCTTTCTCTAACCAGTCATGATGGAGAGCTGAAAATATCTTTCATTATTGGTTGAATTCATATATCAACATTTAAATCTTACCACCTTAATTTTCAAAAAGATGAACTGAACACTCTATATTTTGCTTTAAAAAAAAATACTACTTTTAACAATAAAGAACTTTGAAGAGGAGGGAACTTTAAAGATCACCTAGTTCAGTGGCTTTTCTGGCTTTTGAATCCCTTTAGAGCAACTGTGATGTTCAGCTTCTCCTTGGACACTTCCAGGGATCGGAGACATTATCTCTTGAAGCAGATCAATCCTAACTATCAAGAAGCTCGTTACACTGAGTTTAACCTGCTGCCGTAATTCCCACTCCCTGGTTACCAGGACAACCTGGGATATAACAGCAGAAGGGCAGTGAGAAACATCCTAAGTTCAAAGTATGGGGTAGAGGAATTGGCTGTTAGGTTCTCCTATCGCTTTCTTAGGTAGGTGACACTGGAGAGCGATAACCAGGCTCTGGTAGGTCTTGAATGCCAAACCAAAATGTGATGTGTTTAACATATCAGAAAGATGGCCAAGTGAAGACATCCATTAGGTAATTGAAGATAACAGTAATGAAGTTATTATCCATGAACGCTTACATGCCAAGAACTGTGCAAAATGCTTTAATGTTGACTGTCACCTTCTCAAGAGCACTATGACATAGGTAGTATTATTATCCCACTTTATAGCTGAGGAAACTGAGGTCTCAGAACTGGTAAATCAGGCCGGCCTGACTCTGATATCACCTCTGAATATAGCATTCTAAAAAAAAGGTCAGCAAAGACCTTCTACAGATGACCCCTCAACTCCATTTCCAGTCCTGTGCTTGTTTTTAAACTCCCCTGTTGGGACCTCCCTGGCGGTCCAGTAGTTAAGACTCCACCTTCCAATGCAGGGGGTGTGGGTTTGATTCCTGGTCCAGGAGCCAGGATTTCCATATGCCTTGTGGACAAAAAACCAAAACATAAAACAGAAGCAATATTGTAAAATAATTCAATGAAGACTTTAAAAAAATGATCCATAACAAAAAAATCGTAAAAAAAAAACAAACCTCCCCTTCTCCATCTCCCGCTGTTCACTGGACTCTGTCACTTCAAATTCAACACATTTACACCCACTGCTGTCATTTTTCACCACCTCCCCAGCAACCAGTCCTCGAATTCATAATTCTTTAAGCACAAGAGAGGATCAGAGTTTGTGTCAAACTGACCTGGACTCAATTAGATTTGCCATATACAAACCACGAGGCCTTAAGCAAGTCACAAAATCTTGGTTGTCTCAAGTATAAAATGCAAACAGTAATAACACCTTCTTGGAAGGTGTCTGTGGGGATTTCATGAGATAATCTGGACACAATAGATGGTATAGGGCTTGGCACATGACAAGAGCTATGTAAATAGCATGATTCTTGCTATTACTGTTGTTTCTCGAGCGTCAGACTCCTTCTCTTGCAAAACTATCTATGGTGAACCCCAATGCTGAGAAGTGGGAGGAAGAACAGGCAGTGACAGAGAGACAATGAAAATTCAAGCAGTCTGTACTCTCTGTAGTGACCTCATCCCTCTGGCTTCAGGGACGGCTTCTGCAGGGTCTCTTTCCCACACCCACTATAGAGAGAGTTGGGCTCTAGCCAAGCAGCCCCCTCCCTCCACTCCCTCCAGACCTACTTATGTGGGGATCAACAAGCAATGTGTTGTTTCTACCTCTTCCAGTCCTCTCTTCATTTCGAGCCTGCATTTTGTATCATCTGCAGGCCTTGGCTCCCCTACACACCCTTCTTTCCCTCTAAAGATCTAGAACCAAAGCTTTAGAAATCATCTAGTCCAAGCCCTCAAAAAATTAAGCTCAAAATGAAAACAGTCATTAAAACATGTTCCTTGCACAATGAAAGTGGGCTTTCTCTCGATCCACCCACACGCACTGCATATTCTCAAGGTAGTGAGACTGCACTGTGCACAAACACTGGAATTGCTGTCGTGCAGAGCCGTAACCTCAGCCGCGGGTCTTGACCAACTCCCCCTACCTCTCAGGTCTGGTACGCGTTCAAGCCCCCCAGAGACATGGCAGAAGTGTGGATGGCTAATGACTACCCAGAACAGGGTGCTGATGACAATCACAAACCCTCACACGTTTGCACACCTCAAACCCCCTAAGTAAGGCTCAAGGTAAATGTGAGAGGAGATGAAAGGAGACTCCTAGGAGATAGGCATGGTGTTTGTACACAGTGAGGGGAGAACAAAGGGAATGGGGACCCTAGAGGTGGTGGGCAGGAAAAACGGGTGAGACAGACTATAAGATGAGTCAGAGAGAATGAATGAGGGCACTGGGTCGTGTCAGCTCCTGCTCAACTGCCCCCAGCGGCAGTGTGAACGGGAAGAAGGGAATTGGGTTGGGGGGGAATGAGAAGGGGAGCTGATGTCATAACTCAGAAAGTGGGAACTGGAATGTGTCGAACACGGGGAGCAGAAACTCATTTCCAGGAGGGACCTGAGCTCCAGCCTTCTGAGGGCTCCTAGATCCTTCTCACCTGGCTCTGCTCCCACAGCTGCAGGTTTATGGCAAGGCAGCTGAGATGGCAGGGGAAAGAAAGCCTTAAGCCAGAAATAAAGATGTCAGTCCTGGAGATCACTGGACCCCTGCTTGGCAGACAGAAGCCACCCAGTGGCTGTTAATGCCCTCCACTTATTTAGTGCTTTCAACTTATTTCAAATGCCCTCACACTAATGATCTCACTTCATCTTCAGCATAACCCTGTGAACCAGGCAGGCCTGGGATGACTCTACCATGCTCTTCCCCTCATTACCCAGTGGATCCCTCAAGGGGCCTCAAATTGTTTCCTCCATCCTACAAACAGCCAACTCTGAACCAGCAGTGCCTTAGGGAGGCTGGGGTCCTCTGTCCAGCCTCCGTTCTGGGCTTGCTGGCTGCTGTTGGTCCTGGGCTGGGTGTGACAAGAAGTCACAGGATGTGGAATCATTCCTCTCCTGGAATTTCCCAGACGCCCCTCCCCCTTTGCTTATATCCGAAAGCCTGGCACATAATGACCATGTCACCCAGTCCCCAAGGAGCTGCGTCAGACTTCCCCTCATTAGGCAAATGGAAACCTGAGGCCTAGAGAGGCAAAGGGCTTCGTCACGAGTCACACAGACAGCACACATGGAGGGATTCGTGAAGACTTGGTAACAGCACAGCATAGACCTGGTTCCAGTCCTGACTTTGCCACCTATCAATTCAGGTCACTGAGACCGTCACCAGCCTTGGCTTTCATCACTGTCAAATGGAAATAGTAATACTCATCTCTGGAGGTTGCTGCGAGGATTCCATGAGATCAAAATATAAGAGTTACATAAAAATGAATTACTCTGATTATCAAGTAGCAAGGTAACAACAGCAGTGTAACAGAAAGAAGCTGGACCAAGTATAACGAGTCTGGCTCTCCTTAACTCACCTGTGTGGCCCTAGGTGAGTCTGGGCCTCGGTTTCCCAAGGCCTCTGGCAGTTATAAGAAGGGGGATTCAGTGGGCTATGCCTCTACTGCAAGAATTCTGGCACTGGCCACTGATCTCTTGACTGCCCCATTATCTGTGCTTCAAGAATCTTATGGAGGGAGCCAGGGAGTAGCCAGCAATGGGAGATCCATTGTTCCCAGTGGAAAGGATCCCAGTGGATCCTTCCCTCCATCCCTTCTACCCGTTTCCTAAGGCCAAAGAGCACCCTTTTAGCCTCTTTTGCCCCCTGGCTTTAAGGATGGGTGGAGGCAGAAAGCAATGGGTAGTGGTGGTGAGGCTCTTGGTAATGAAACTGATGACACACCACCCCTGTAAGATTTCCCGGTGGAAAGCACTGGACTGCCTAGATTTCCTTTCTCCTGGGAGAGCTGAGTCTAACTGTCCTGGCTTTCACATCCTGCTTCTTCCAGGAGGGCCCCAATGTGCCAGGCCCCTGATCCTTTCTTTGAGGAAGCGGCTCAGCATAACCCTTGCTGAGCTCCTGGTGGTGAATTAAATATTAAAGAAGCAAGGCCAGAACCCCCAGGGTGCAGCAGCACATTCTCATAACACAGACAATGGTGTGCAGCTCAACTGTCCCTCCTCCAGCTGCTGCCACACTCCCTCCCAGGCGGTGCTTCCCTGAGCTCCAGCCCACACTCATTAGAGGGACTAAGAAACGATAGTGTTTTGCTCTCCCCAGCAAGACATCAGCTCATGGTTCCCTGCATCCTTCCTCCAATCCTCAGTGTTAAGGACTCTATGGACCTGGAAACGCCTGGGACAGGGACTCCTGGCATCTGTGACAACAAAATTTAACAGGTCGGTGGCCAGCCAGGCAGGGGGACCTCTGCAGCTTAGCTCCACTGGGGCCTGGAGGTGTCCCTGGGGCTGGGGGAATGCTGAGGCCCTGAGGCCTCTCAGGGCAATGGGGAATTGGGTCTTACTAGGAGCTAGCTGGTTTGCTGCTCAGATTAGAAGAACCTCAGAGATCACCCAGGCCAACCTTCTATTTTACAAAAAGGGAAACTGAGGCTTGAGGAAAGGAAGACACAATGAACACAGGGTCACTCATGAGCTATAGTACATCTAGCCCTAGACTCCAGGTTTCCAGTGTAGAGCTGGAGGCGCTCTCCTACCCTCAGCATGATCTCCTTTCTAAGATTCCAAGCAATAGGCCCTGTGGGCTGCTGGACTGCCTTCACAGGGAGCAGGACCCATTCATAGTCCCACTTTGCCATTCAAGAATTGAAAAGGCCCAAGGGCCACTGGTTCCAGCTCAGCTCTGCTACTTTGTAGGATGGAACCTCATGTCACTTTTCTGAGCCTTAGCCCCTCACCTGTAAATATGGGGATTTAACAACCAGGACCCCGGATAGCTACCGTGAGGATCAAATGAGAGCACATACACAGTTATGGAAACCATGAAGTGTTATCCAAATGTCAGGTATTAAAGCAGCGTGAGGTCTGATGGTGCTGCAAAGAGAGGACATCACAAGGGAGGCAGCTAAGCAAGAGTGAGAACCCACACCTAAATGAGGCTGAACGCCTGCCTGGCTGTCCATGGACCTGACCGGTTCTGGGGGCCACCAGCAGAGACTGCCAGGCCGCAGGTGAGGCCAGTCCAAGCTCACTGGCTTGAGACACTGCCTGCCTGCTTTTGCTCTGTGTGTGAGTGTGTGTTTCCTTTTAGGTGCTCCTCAGCAGCTCTGCCTGGCAGCCCAGAGTCACAGAAATTTGCCTGGCTTCTCCAGGGGAGCACTTGGCAGAAGGGCAGGACACTTTGCTTCAGGCCAGATCGCAGACCCTCAAAGCAAAGCCTGCCAGCCCAGATCCCTCTGGGGGCCTCTGGAGAGCCCTTGCTCCCTTGGGGACTCTTACCTTGTACTTGGCAGCGAGCAGCTCTGTGGCTTCCTGCTCCCGCCGCAGGTCTTCCAGCATCTTCTCCTTCTCCTCCAGCAACTTCTTCTTCTCTTCGCTCACCAGACTGCGGTCGTCCTGGATGGCCGCCTTCTCTTCCTCTAGCCGCTCCTTCTGCTCCTGCAGGTAATTCTCCATGTTCTTGTCCAAGGCCGTCTCCAGGATGGGCTGGGGCGGGCGGTGATTGTTGTTGTTGTCATCCTCCTCCTCGGCTACCCAGGCCTCGATCACCGGTCCCTCCGGGTACCCGGCTGGGGCTGACACGGCCTTCTTCCTGCGGCTGCTCTTTCTGCGGAGTCGCTTTCCCAGCATCCCCTTCTTCTCCAGCTGGGCCTTCAGGCGGGCGATCTCCTCCTGGAATTCCCGCAGAAGTGTGTCCTTTGGGTCCTCATTCACCCGGGGCTTGTTCTTGATGTTCTTGGCCCGGTTGGCGAAGCGCAGGGTGGAGAGGCTCTCGTCGTAGCTGTGAGAGGCTGGCCCCAGGGTGGCCACCATGATGGTCTTGGCATTTCCCCCCAGAGAGTCCTGGAGCAACCGGGTCAGCTTGGAGTCCCGGTAGGGGATGTGGGTGCTCCTGTTACCCGAGAGAGCAGCGATCACGTTGCCCAGGGCAGACAGTGACAGGTTGATTTTGGAGGCTTCCTTCGGCCTCTCTCCACCACCGCCACCACCCCCTCCACCACCGCCACCACCAGTGGTCTGTGTGGCGGTCCCTCCAGTGGTGTTGGGGCCTGCTTTGTTCTGCCTCTCGCTACCAGCCAAGTCCACCAGGTTGAGCTTGCCCACACGGATGTGGTCCTGGCCGTCTGAGCCACGCTCACTGCACTCCACGGTGATGACGAAGATGGCATGGGAGCGGGAGCTGACCTCATTCATGTGTGTGCTGCCCACTGCCCGGGTCTGGTTCCCCAGGTTCATCACGTGCTCTATCTCCTTGACATTCTTGGTGACGAAGGAGGACAGGTCCTTGATGTAGACGCCTGTCTCAGGGTTCTCCTTCAGCTCGAGCCTCTTGCCGGGCTCCTTGGAGACCAGGTCTCGAATCTCCTCCTGGTAGATCTCCAGGTAGGAGGCCCGGACCAAGTACTGCTGGTTCTGGGAGCGCGAGATGTGGGTGAAGATATGCTCAAAGGCATTGGGGATGACCCCGCGTTGCTCGGGCTCCACCCAGGTCCCCTGCATGGTGTAGGTCTTGCCCGTGCCTGTCTGTCCATAGGCAAAAACGGTGCCGTTGAAACCTTGAAGCACCGAGTCTACCAGGGGCCTCACGGTTTCATCATACAAGTCTGCCTGCTTGGAGCTGGCATCATACACGGCATCGAAGGTGAAGGTCTTGGGCAGCTCCCCCAGGGCAGCGCGGGGGTTCCGCAGGGTCACCTGGCCTAGTTTCACGTCCATGGTCAAGATCTGCTCGTGACCAGCAGCCTCCTCCTTTCGGCTGAGGGGGCGGCACCGGGCCACCACCTTCAGGGCCTCGCTGGCCTTGGTTTTACTGGCCATCTTTCTGCTCTGTCCTTCCTGCACACCCCCCACCCCCGGACCCACTCCGCAGCCTCGTTAGTCCTGCTGTCCGCCCTAGGTCGGGATCAGCGGGGCCGGCCCAGCCCCCAGGCACCGTTCTTCAATCCGCATGCAGCCTCCTAGGGTGGAGATGCTGGGAGCTGGCCCCGCCGCTGCTGCAGTCCGGGCCTCCACCGCTCTCCGGTCCTCGCTGCACCGGCTGCGGAGGGAGAATTAGGCAGAATCGCCGGGCAGCCGCGGGAGCAGCGCCTGCCGAACGGCAGTACCCAGAGCCCGCCCCATGCTGGGGCAGAGGGAGCGCTGCCGTAAACAGCGACGGCAACAATGAGATAAAGGAAGAGGAAAATGGGATGGGGGTGGGCGGCAGAGCTGTCTTCTCGTCCTTGTCCTCCTCCTCCTCTAGAGATCCATGGCGGGGGGTGGGGGGAAGGGTGCTGCAGGTTCTGGGGGGCCGGGGGTTCCGGCCCTCCCAAGGGCAGAGGCTCACCTGGAGTCCTCTCCCCCAGCTGGGGGATCATTCATTGCAGCCAGAGCGGCTGCTGCAGCCTCTGCCTCCGCCTTCCCCGCCGTCGCCACCGGAGAATGAGAGAGAAAAACAGAAGGGGATGGGGCGGAGCAGCCGCGGCAAGAGTGATGTTGCCGCCGCGCTGCGGCCCCAGCTAAACCGCCCGGCTGGGGTGGGGCAAGGGGCGGGGCCGCGGGGCGGGAGACGCAAGCCCGGCGCGGCCAGTGCGCTGGGGACCCGGGTGCATCGCCCGCCCGCACCGCCCCCCCGCCACGCAGACCGCCCCCCTCCGGAATGACAGGCTCCGGTGCCGACCCAGGTCCTGAGCCCACCAAGCGGGTGCAGCGCAGCCACCGCCCGCCGTCACCCCACTGGGGCGCGGCATGCTGGGAGTTGTAGTCCTGCCTTTGTTAACCCGGTTCTGGCAGGTTGCTAATGACTTCTCCAGTCCGAGAGGCCCCTCCCTCTCTGGCCTGCAGCCTCAGGAGTCACTGTTGAAGTTGCAGCCTAGCTGCTGGAGGATGCGGGGTATCCACTGCCCACACCTGTTTCCTCCACAGCCAGCATCCTCTCTATCTCTCCTGCTCTGCCTTTCCGCCTGCAGACCCCTATATGTCACCCCCTCCCCTTCAGGATGTTGCCAGGCATTCTAACGCAGAAATTCTTCTTGACTGTCTTCTCCTCTCCCTGCCCTGGTTTACTTCTGGCCTTCCTTGTCCCTCTCCTGGAACCACCTCCCAGCTGATTCTCTCTTAGCATCCTTTCTGCACATGCACTCTGGTCCCCTCCCTCCTCCAACACCAGCCTTCCATATTGTATAAAAGCCGCTCCATCTTCTGACTCCTGCCACTTCCCAGCCTCACTTCCAGCTACTCTCCTATAGAGAATCTGTGTTCTAGACATTCATTCCTTTGAACAGAAAAGCAGAGACATCACTCTGCCAACAAATGTCCATATAGTCAAGGCTATGGTCTTCCCAGTGGTCACATTTGTTTGTGAGAGCTGGACCATAAAGAAGGCAGAGCACCAAAGAATTGATGCCTTCTAACTGTGGTGCTGGGGAAGACTCCTAAGAGTCCTTTGGACAAAAAGGAGTTCAAACCAGTCAGTCTTCAAGGAAATCAATCCTGAATTGATTTCTTCCTTCCCTCATTGGAAGGACTGATGCTGAAGCTCCAATAGTTTGGTCACCTGATGCAAACAGCTGACTCATTGGAAAAGTCCCTGATGCTGGAAAAGATTGAGGGCAGAAGGAAAAGAGGGCATCAGAGGATGAGATGGCTGTATGGCATCCCTGATGAAATGGACAGGAACTTGGGCAAACTCTGAGAGATGGTGAGGCACAGGGAAGCCTGGTGTGCTGCAGTTCATGGGGTTGCAAAGAGTCGAACATAACTGGGTGACTGAACAACAAACAACAACAAGCGCCTGGTAAACCCCAGGCCTCACTCTAGGAACTAGACCTTCTTGTCCTCAAGGCGCTTACAATACTAGAAACCAGATTTTGTTGCCTTCTGGCTGTTTCTTGTTACATCTTTGTGCCTTTGCCTGTTACTCTTCTGTACTTGGTGCCCTGCCCTTGCCTCTGTGAAGCTTCCCTGACCAATCTCTTTTCTTTTACAGAGACACAGAATTTGCATAGAACAAAACCTGGGCTCGAGCTATAGTTCCGGTCTCCACCCAACTGTGTGAATTTTGGCACACAGTTTACCCTGCCCTAGCCTTAGTTTCCTCCTCTATTTAAAGCCATTGGTTTTAAAATGGTTGTGAAGTTCAAACGCTACTACTGTACCAACGAGAAGACTCGTTTTTAAGAAAGCCCTTAAGACATACATGTGTCCTGGCATGGCTTGCCCAACAGCTCTGCTTCCTTAAGTATCCTGGACAGACCAGGTCTACATTTGGCATTCCACTTTTGGATCATCATATTTTTTTTTCCTCTAGGATACAAATCAAGTATAATTTCTCAGGTCCAGGGACCAAGCCAGTGTCCTACCTCTGTTCCATTCTGCAGAGGGGAGTTGAATCTATGCATTGGGTCTGACTTGTCCTTATTCTCCCATCTTGAGGCCCTTCTTCACAGAGTCACCAGAAGAATCTTTTCACAAAACATTTCCAGTCATGTTATTTTCTATTTGCTCAGTTCTTCAATTCTACAAAACCTGTCTCCTCACCTCCTCCCCATCTTCAGATCCCCAGTACCCAAATGCTAGCTCAGCTGGAAGCTTGAAGCTTAGCTGGTGGCTTCCCCGCTTCTGAAGTTTCCTGACCTTCTCAGCCCTCTCTTTGACCAAGTTCTACTGCTTGTGATTAACTTGGCTTTTGAACCAATTACTGGGTGAGGTTTTGGCTTTGGTGACCTGACTTCTGAATGGACCATTTGGCTCTTGAACTGTTTTCTTGTTGCACTTGGCTTTGGTTTTTGGACTACCCTTTCTCTGTTTTGGCTTACAACCTTGGCAGTAGAGTGCTGAATAAAGGGGATTCCAGCCCTGTTCTCTCCACCGAATGTTACCACCTGACAAGGCATTTGCCCAGATCCTCCCACATGGGAGGGAGACTGGAGGAGACTATTGCTTATAAGTTGTGTGGCCCTAAGTAAATTATTCAACTTCTCTGAACATCTATTTTCTCAGTGGGAAAAGTGAAGATAGGAACACTTACTGACTCACGGGGTTTACATGAGAATAAAGTCAGATAATGTATGTGAAAACTCCTAGGACATAGAACATATTCATAAAACAGTAGTTTTCCTTCCTTTTCTGCTTTCTATGTAAGGTTGTTCACATTCTGTGTCTCCCTTTTTTGGCAGTCCTTAACCAACTGACCTCTTTCAACCCCAACATTCAATGTTGCTGTTGCTGTTGCTGCTGTTAAGTCGCTTCAGTCATGTCCGACTCTGTGCGATCCCACAGATGGCAGCCCACCAGGCTCCGCCGTCCCTGGGATTCTCCAGGCAAGAACACTGGAGTGGGTTGCCATTTCCTTCTCCAATGCATGAAAGTGAAAAGTGAAAGTGAAGTCGCTCAGTCGTGCCCGACTCTTAGCGACCCCATGGACTGCAGCCTACTAGGATCCTTGGTCCATGGGATTTTCCAGGCAAGAGTACTGGAGTGGGTTGCCATTGCCTTCTCCGACATTCAATGTTGGAGTTTCCTAAAGCTTGGTCCTAAGTCTTCTTTTCCTTCCAATGCTACCCTCTAGTGATCACTATAGCTTATGGCTTCACTCTGTGTTTAAATGATACCTAAATTTCTACCAGTCCAAACTTCTCTATTCTCCACTTTTATATATCCAATTCTCTAATACATGCAGCCACTTGGATGGCCCAAGTACCTGAAGTTGTACTTGTGAACACCAAACTCATCATTCTCCCTCCACATTTGCTCCTCCAAGAATGTCCCTAGGCCTCTAAACAGCTCTTTCCCTACCCTCAACACATCTGTTCAAATGCTAAATTCTATTGACTCAACTTCCTAAATGTTTCTCAGATCTATCAGCTTCTTCTCCCTTTTCACAGCCAATATCATGACCCAAGCCATCATTTTCACTGGCCTGGCTTTCCACGGGAGTGTCCAGTCTGGTCTCCTTAGGTCTATTCTTACTTCTACCCATTCATTCTCTATAAAATATTCTTTTAAAAACCCTTGTCTGAGCAAAAGAGACACTGATGTATAGAACAGGCTTATGGACTCTGTGGGAGAGGGAGAGGGTGGGAAGATTTGGGAGAATGGCATTGAAACATGTGAAATGTCATGTATGAAACGAGATGCCAGTCCAGGTTCAATGCACGATGCTGGATGCTTGGGGCTGGTGCACTGGGACGACCCAGAGGGATGGTATGGGGAGGGAGGAGGGAGGAGGGTTCAGGATGGGGAAAAAAATAAAAAAATAAAAAAAAATAAAAAAAATAAAAAATACAATATTATTTAAATATTCTAAAAAAAAAAAAACCCTTGTCTGGGATTTCCTGGGTGGTCCAGTGTCTAAGACTCCGTGCTCCCAATGCAGGAGATCTGGGTCCAATCCCTGTTCAGGGAACTACATCCCACATGCCACAACTAAGATTGAAGATCCTGTATGCTGCAACTAAGATCCGGTGCTGATAAAATTTTTTTTTAAAGTAATCAGTATCAGTTGCTAAGCAAATGAATGAGAGTTCAGGACAAGAAAATGGGGAGGCAAGACAAAGAAGTGATAGTAATAAACTCATATTTGTAGAGTGATTTTCAGTTAATAGAGTATGATCATATACATTACTCACTTTACCCTCACATCAACCCCCTAGGAAAAGAGAAAATATTAATATCCCCATATTGTGAGGACTCTAAGCTTCAGGCTAATCAAGTAACTAAGGAAGGAAACCCAGTCACCAAGTGGCACAGTCAGTCTTCAGACTCCCAAACTGAAACCCTGGGTCTTTCCTCTTTGTCATGGGGAGAGCGTACTGTGAAGATGGCAGAACAGTTGCTTCTTAGTTCTGGTTTGAATGACAGTTTCCTAGGAGTCCAGACTCATCATCTCTTTAGAGGGGGGAAGAAGCTCCCTTTGCTGCATTTCCTTTGACAATGAAAGTTCTTTTTTCCCAAGGGATTCCCAAACCAGCATCTTCTTCTGGTATGGTCTCAGTAACAGTCAGAGTGAGACTGTGTTAAGAAGGCAGAGTTGGCTTTTCAGTAACCCACCAGGGTTGGGTGTAGGGTGGGGTTGGAGCCTGCAAATTTTCACGTGTTATGTCGATCAGTATTTGTTTACCTTGCAAAAACAAATTCTACCAGCAGAGGGAGATATGACTATGTGACAAAGTCACTAGATGGGCTGCAAGTTTCTGGGCTCTCAATCACTGTGAGATTATCTAACTAGAGGGTTTCCAATTGTATCCAAGTCTATATTACTCATAGCTCCTCTTCTCCCAGAAGCTTATTTTTTCCTGTCTGTGCTGTAATATTTTTCTTTCTTTTTTTTTAAACTGGAGAATTGCTCTACAATATTATTTTTGTTTCTGCTGTACAACAATGTGAATCAGCTACATGTATATATCACCTCCTGCTTAAGCCTCCCTCCCACCCCCATCTCACCCCTCTAGGTCATCACAGAGCACCGAGCTGAGCTCCCTCTGCTTTATGAGAGCCTCACTGACATATATACACTACCATGGGTAAGTTCTAGTAAATGGAATTTGAGCCAACTGCTAACCCCCAAAATAAAGAAAAATCTGAAAATTAAAAAAATCTGAATACTAAAAAGAGCTGTCCTTAGTAGCTACCATCTATTGAGCACCTAACAGGTGGATTACATTTGTCTTATTTAACCTTCACACTAACCCAATCGGTAAAGGGCAATATTGGGTCATAAGCCTAATTTCTCTAACTCCACCACCCTGTACTAGACCCCCAGGTTTAGCTCTCAGTCTGCGCCCCACCTGGACTAACTTTGCTTTCTTCTTTCAGTACCCCTTTCACCTTCAGCCTCCTCAGTAAAGACTTTCCTACCTACTCCAGGCCTCAGAGGGTCTCTTTTTTCCTTGCCTCCTATGGCAGTTACCTTCTGCTTTTTTTTTTAACTTTTCAAATTTGGGGGGCACACTGTGTGGAATGTGGGTCTTAGTTCTCTGACCTAGGGTCGAACCTGAATCCCATGCAGGGGAAGTTTGGAGTCCTAACCACTGGACCTCCAGGGAAGTCCCTAGCTTCTGCTTTTTCTAAATGGTATTATCCATCCATCTATGAAAATATCCTGTCCCCCAGCCGCCTTTCTTAGACTCTGCTGTATTTAAGTTTCTCATTACAGAAATGATTTAAGAACATGTTTTGAAGAGTTTGGATCCTCTATAGAACTATGCGTCCTTTTAAGAAAAATATTATATTTATTATTGACTCCTTTTCCTCTTCCCTTATATGCCATCCATTAAAAAAAATAAATAAAAAATCCTGTCTGGGTTCTTTCTACAAAAATCTATTGATCCTGACTCCAAAGTACTGCGTGCCACCACCACGGTCATTCTAGTCCATGCTACCTTCATCTCTTGCCTGGACACTGCGGTAGCCTTTAAGAGGAATCCATGCCTTAGACTCCCTCCTCCACAGCACAGCTAAGGTCTTCCTTCTAAACTGCAAATCAAATCATACCACTTCCTGCTCTCAACTTTCAGCAGCCTCTCATCACTCTTGGAGTCAAATCCCGACTCCCTTGCCAAGCTGCGTCCGCCTTCTGTGACAGGTCCCTGGTTGCTTCTCCCATTTCGTGTCTTCACGCTCTCCCCTGCCCTCCCTCCAATCCAGTAACACTGGCCTCCTTGTTCTTCAGTCCTACCATGCACATTCCAGCCATAGGGCCTGTGCACTTGCTCTTTCCTCCGCCACAGGCTTTTTCTCCTGTGGCTGCACGTGGTTTCTCTCTCTCACTTCATTCAGCTGCATTTTCAAATGTCATCTTCTCAGAGAAGCCTTTCTGACCATGCTTTCTGAAATCTCCCTTCATCACTCTCTATCTCCTTGCTCTGTTTTATTTCTCTTCATAGCACGTATCACAATATGACATTCTAGATGTTTCAGTATCTGCTTATGCATTATCTTCCCATTAGAATGTGAGCACCAGGGCAGAACTTTATTCTGTATCCTGGTGCTTACAAAAATGGCTTGTTCACAACAAGCCTCCAGGAAATGTTTGTTTGATGGGTAAATGAGTGAATGAAGTTATTAATAGCCTTCATGATCATCATTTTGAAAGACTGCTTCACTTAAGGTGTTATTTTAAATTATGAAACATTAGGTTGAACCGTATGAAATCACTGTTAGGTTTAATCATTAGATTAAGTTAGCTGCCTGCTCAGTCATATCCGACTCTTTGTGACCCCCATGAACTGCAGCCCACTAGGCTCCTCTGTCCATGGAATTATCCCAGCAAGAATACTGGAGTGGACTGTCATTTCCTCCTTCAGAGGATCTTTCTGACCCAGGGATGGAACCTGTGTCCCCTGAGTCTCCTGCATTGCAGGCAGATTCTTTACTGCTGAGCCATTGGAGAAGCCAACCACTAGGTTAGAATGGTTGAATATTGTCACTTTCACATAGTTCACTCAGCACTATAAAACACACACTCAGAACACTACATTACATGAATATACCACTTAAAGAATTATCATTAAACATTCGGGTAGCCACTACCAAGGCCAAGACCAGAACATGGCCAGCATCTCAGGAATCTGCTTTAGGACCGTCTGCACTCACAATCCCTTCTTCCTCTCTAAGGTAACCCCTCTCCTGACTTTCATGGTAATCACTTGCTTGCTTCTTTTTGTTCTTTTACCATCTAAAGATTATGGTTTTCTTTTGCCCTTTTTTGAGCTTTACATAAACTCATAAGTGTGTATCCTTTTGTGTCTGGCTTTCTTCCGGCTTCTTTTATTTGACAGATTCATCCATGTTCTTGTGTCTGGCTGTCGTTCATCCATTTCTACTGGGTAATATTTTGTTGTGTGAATGTATCACCTATCATTGTCTCTTGACTGACATGTGGGTTGTTTCCTTTGGTATTGTTACAAAGTGTGCCGCTTCGAGCATACTTGTTCATGTGTTCTATGCACACTCGACACATTTCTATTGCACATATACCCAGGGGTGTGACTGCTGAGTTACAGGGAAGCCATCTCTTCAACTTCAGTTAATAATGTCAAACCATTTTCCAACACAGGAATAGCAATATTCATTACCAGCAGTGTACAAGGGTTCCAGGGGTTTCACACCAGAACCAGAACACTTAATATTGGTATTCTTAGTTTTAGATATGTGGTATTTCAAAGTGGTTTTAGTTTGGTCTTCTCTGACACCAAATAAAGTTGAGCACCTTTTCACATGCTTAATATAGCACTATTGTGTCTTCTTTTGTGAATCTTCCCTTCAAGTCTCTCCGTCACTTTTCTTTTCTATTTTGGCTTTGAGCCTTTTGTTGCTTACACGGCCTTCCCAGGTGACTCTAGTGATAAAGATCTTGCTGCCAATGCAGGAAACACAAGAGACGCGGTGGCTTCAATCCCTGGGTCGGGAAGATCCTCTGCAGGAGGGCACCGTGGCTTGACATTTCATGCTTTTGGTGCAGTGGTTACCTTTTTAAAACCAGGATTCTTCATTTTCATGTAGACAACATTTATCAATCTTTTTCCATGATCAGCACTTTTTGCCTTATGCTTAAAAACTCTTCCTCTGGCGTGCTGCAGTCCATGAAGTCGCAAAGAGTCCGACACGACTGAGCAACTGAACTGAACTGACTGACCCCAAGGTCACAAACACACACGACTGAGCAACTGAACTGAACTGACCCCAAGGTCACAAACACATTCTATTTTCTAAAAGTTTTGCTTTGAATGGTTACTTTAGGATATATTTCAGATCACTCTCCATATTGCACAGTTAGATTGCCTGTTTTTTTTTTTTTTTTTTTTTTTAACGCTTATAAATGTCGTGGGAACAACTCCCATCACTCTTCTCAGTCTCATTCAGCCCCTCGGGGGACTCGGGGAAAGGAAGTGGAGTTGAGGTGGGGTGGGAGAAATGGCCCACCCGGCGGGCTATCATTCCAGCCTCGCCCTCCTTCCAGATCGCGTCTCCCTGCCTGCCCCCTCCCCTCTCGAATGCTCGTCATCATCACCACCGACTTGCGGGGAGGCTCCTACAATAGAAACTCAGGAGACCTGGGTTGAGGCCAGACCGGGGCCACCCAGCCATTTGACCTTGACAGGAAACGCGCCCCAATCTCTTTGGCTGATCTGGCTCTGCTGTAGATCAAGGCGCAGAGCCCCGCATCTCCAGACTGCCCGTCCCGTGCCCTTTCCCCTGACTCACGCCACCGCCAATCAGCAGTCAGACCGAGGGCGTGGCTCTCGCATCCTGGAATGTTGCAGAGGCGGTTTCCTGGTGTGATTCACAAACAGCAAGAATGTTTCAGTCAGACCCAGGGACCGACTTAGGGGAGGGGGACCCGGTGTCCTGAGCCAGGAAGCTTCCTCCCAGCCTCCCAGTCCCCAGAGGTCTCGGTCTTTCTGAGCTCATTCTGTCTTATCCGGGAGGATCACAGTGTCCCTGGCTTGAGAGGATGCTCGCGCCACTCTCTGCTGTTATTTGCCCGTGCGCTGCTGTGTCTCCAACTGTGAGAACTTGGGGACAGGGAGCGGGCTCGCCCTACCCCAGAGGCGACACGGGGCTGACACGCCCTGGTTGTGCAGATGAGCCATCGAGTGGTGTTTGTGCAGCACTAGGCAACAGCACTCTTTGTGGTTAGGAGGATCCTAATACGATCCAAAAGGCACACCTCTGGCCTGACAGCTGGCTGACCACTGTCGCAGAGTAATGACAGAGCAGCCTGGGCAAACTCCTAGGGGCCCCACGTAAGTAGATCCTCAAAACCCAGCCTGTCTCACTGCAAAAGCTCAAGTGTCCCCTGAAATAGCCCCACCATGCTGGGCTTCCCTGGTGGCTCAGACAGTAAAGAATCTGTCTACAATGCAAGAAACCCAGGTTTGATCCTTGGGTCAGGAAGATCCCTTGGAGGAGGGCATGGCAACCCACTCCAGTATTCTTGCCTGGAGAATTCTATGGACAGAGGAGCCCGGCAGGCTACAGTCCATGGGGTCACAAAGAGTCAGACAAGACTGAGCGACTTAACACTTTCACTTTACTTTTCAAAGGCCATGCTAACCACCATGGGGAAGTTCATCCTCTAAGAAGAGCTTGCCTGGCTCGGCCACAACACTCCCCGTGACAATGGCCCTTCTGGTGACTTCACCCCCTCTGAGCCTGTGCCCTTATATGCCCAGCAAGGGGCAGCCCTGCCTGGCCACTGTGCAGGAATGGCTCAGAACAAATGACACAATGTATATACTGAAGTACTTTGAAAGGCGTAAGGTGTTATAATGTGATAAAGGATTATTAGAAAGAAAGCACTGAGAGCTGAAAGAGGTGTGGGCCTCTGACACTTCTCAAGGTAGTTTCCTCAGTAGCAGGAACAATCCTTTATTTGTTTAGTATTTGATAGTTCACAAAGGTTTCTAGGCTCTTTATCTCACCTGAGCCTCCCAATAACCCAGCAAGGCCGGCAGGGCAGGTTTTACCCTCCCTGATCACTGACCAGGTAAAGAAAAGGAGGCTTAGGCCATGATTTTCCCATAGTCCTCTAGTCACACATCTAGGACTAAAGCCCCCTTCTTTTTTAAAAAAATATATGTATTCATTTATTTATTTGCCAGCTTCCCTGGTGGCTCAAATGGTAAAAAAAAAAAAATCTGCCTGCAATGCATGAGACCCAGGTTTGATCCCTGGATTGGGAAGATCCCCTGGAGAAGGAAATGGCAACCCACACCAGTATTCTTGCTTGGAGAATCCCATGGGCAGAGGAGCCTGGTGGGTTATAGTCCATGTTTGCAGAATCAGACACAACTAAGCTACTGACCCATTTGCCTGCACAGTTTTTGGGCTCTTAGTTCCCTGACCAGGGATTGAACCTGTATCCTTGGCAGTGAAAACTGAGTCCTAACCACTGAACTGCCATGGTGTTCCCCTAAAACCCCTTCTTGTAGTTCCTTATGATGAGCCTGTTAAGCTGCTCCTTCTGTTTCACTTGCAACCACATGAAGGAATTTCCCATAAGACCTGTGTGCACACATCCTAGCAGGCCTCCTATGACTGGAAGGGGTGAGGAGGGAGGGGGAGAGGGGTGAGGGGAGGGGTGTAGTTATTCAAAGAGCAATGGGAAGTTACTTAAAGGTTTTAAGCAGAGAAATATTAGTACTATGATTTGGATGGTGTTTTAAAAAATGCTTTTCTTCTCCATCTCCTCCTTTTTTCCTGCTCCTTTTCTCCTTCCCCCATCTTCTTTCTCCTTCTTTTTATTCTTCATTTACTTTATATAATTCCCTAGGAAGAGAAAGAGTGGAAAATTCTGGGACCTTCCATCACCCAAACCCTTGAGTGTTCAACCAGCCAGGCCCCTGACAGGCTGGCTCCTTGAATTTATAGGGTGTCAGTGTCCAGCCCAGAATCCAGGGTCCCTCCCAGAGACTCCCTTCCTCATGGGGACAGTTCTAGGAGTTTCATGCTCCAGGAGCAAAGCCAGTGTTCGGTGAAGGAGTATGATGTAGCAGGCATGCGCCCAGATGGCTTGCCTCCCCAAAGGCTGCAATCAGTCCCCCAGGTTCCTCCCTGGCCCTCTGGGAAGTGCCTTGCCTGGACAACTGCCTGAAGTGGCCAGAACCTGAGATCCTGGCTGTGTGCCCTTCTCCACTGGGTGTCTGCCGCTCAGAGTTACACACTCCCCAGGCCCTACCAAATGGCCAAGTGATGATTGGAACATCCTGGGGTGCCCCTCCAGGCCGTCTGGCCCTCTTCCTCCCAGCTTCCTTAGGCTACTGGCCCAACTTCCTTCCCATTTGTCTGTGTCCTGTGTAGATTGCATGCCTAGCAGCTGGATCCCTAGTAGAGGCTCCAGGGAAGGTGTAAACAGAAAAAGCAAGTGTGTGTGCCTGTCTGAGTATGCCTGAGTGTGTGTGCATGAGTGTATGGCATCTTAGGAAGAAGTAGACACTCTCTGTCAGGAAATTGTACCTAATGGGTCTTGCTCAATATCATATCCCCAGCACCAGGCAGGCAGTTGGCTCCTAACAAATATTCTTTGAATAAATGAATGAATGACCAACGAATGAGTGAAATAAGATTAGAGTTGAGGATTATCTGTTGCCTGGATATGGCGACCAGTAAGTCCTTGGAGACCTTGCTGGCATGCTTCTAGGAGCACCAGCAGGGTAGGCCTGGACTGAGGGTAGAGGAGTGCAGAGGAGGGGAGCAGGGAGCACAGGCAGCTTTGAAGGAGTTTGAAGTGAAGGAAGGGAGGCAAAGGGGAACTGGAGGCAGGCTGGGGGTGGGAGCGCCTGTGTGAGCTGGAAGCAAGAGTCCTATAGAGAACGTCACTGGCCACAAGGCCTTTCTTGCACCGTTGTCTGCATCAGCAACGCTTGGCCTCTGTTCTCAACCTTGCTGTTTCTCTTTCCCAGGCTCAAACCAAGTTCTTTTTCCTGTGGTTTTCCTTGAACATAGACCTTACACCTTGTCCACACCAGGACTTGTTCGTCACCCAGCTGGTCATTTCTAGACATTTCGGACAGAGTTTCCACGGGGTGCCTTCACTCAGCTGCTGTAACGATGGGTTTGCCTACCTGTGAGGTTCCCAGGGCACTCCAGCTTCTTCCAGGGGGGCCATCCCTCTGAGGAGGCAGAAGGACCTGGTTGGCAGATGCAGAAGAGAGCCAAGGAAAGATCATGTGCGCCCCAGAGATAGAAAGAGAAGAGCCTCCATTTCTGACTTCCCAGATCCCCACATGAGTTAACTCAACAAGGGTTCTGTTCCTTCCCACCAAACGATATTGATATTACAGACCCACTGTTGGGATGTTCCCACCTGAATAAGTTCAAAATATAACCGCATACACCCCCTTAACATCCCCAGCCATGTCCTTCCCTCTCAGCTACCTTATTGTCATCATTACCAGTATTTGGAGCTGTATTTTTCTCATGCCCTCATTCATGCAGGAAGCATCTCTTACCTCTCTACCTGCTTCCATCCATATTTCCACTGCTCTACTTTATCCTTCTTTACCCCAAGCCTCCATCTCAGACAGCTTCCTTCCTGCATCTCTGATTTCAAGGTCTCTCTTCTCCATTCCATTCTGTAATCACTCTGCTGCTGCTAAGTCGCTTCAGTCGTGTCCGGCTCTGTGCAACCCCAGAGACGGCAGCCCACCAGGCTCCCCCGTCCCTGGGATTCACCAGGCTCCCCCGTCCCTGGGATTCTCCAGGCAAGAACACTGGAGTGGGTTGCCATTTCCTTCTCCACTCACTACCTCCACATTATTTTCTTTTTCATTTTCCAAAAGTATACATTGTATCATGATTTTATTCAGAAGAGAGTAAAAAACATGTGTGTATAATTCAGTGAACATATTATGGGCCATAACTATTCCCCTGTTTATTTTTGAGGGCTCCAAAATCACTGCAGATGGTGACTGCAGCCATGAAATTAAAAGACGCTTACTCCTTGGAAGGAAAGTTATGACCAACCTAGATAGCATATTCAAAAGCAGAGACATTACTTTGCCAAGAAAGGTCCGTCTAGTCAAGGCTATGGTTTTTCCAGTGGTCATGTATGGATGTGAGAGTCGGACTGTGAAGAAAGCTGAGTGCCAAAGAATTGATGCTTTTGAACTGTGGTGTTGGAGAAGACTCTTGAGAGTCCCTTGGACTGCAAGGAGATCCAACCAGTCCATCCTAAAGGAGATCAGCCCTGGGATTTCTTTGGAAGGAATGATGCTAAAGCTGAAACTCCAGTACTTTGGCCACCTCATGTGAAGAGTTGACTCACTGGAAAAGACTCTGATGCTGGGAGGGATTGGGGGCAAAAGGAGAAGGGGACGACAGAGGATGAGATGGCTGGATGGCATCACTGACTTCGACGGACGTGAGTCTGAGTGAACTCTGGGAGTTGGTGATGGACAGGGAGGCCTGGCGTGCTGTGATTCATGGGGTCACAAAGAGTCGGACACGACTGAGCGACTGGACTAAACTGATCTGAACCAGGCAGACTCCACCATGCTTAATAATCCTTTCTTATAATACTGTCACTCTAATTATTAGACTTATTAATAGTTTTAAGAACACAGGATCAGAATTTAAATGTATTGTCTAAGCTTTCTGAATCATCCAGGACTCTGTTAGTAGCAAGTAACAGAAATCAAATTCAAACTGGCTTAAATCAGGAAGACTTAATTTGTGAGTGGGAATCTCTCTTCTGCCAAATGTTTGAGGCTGCTGAAAAGATTAAAAAAAAAAAGATCGAGGCTATGAAGGTTCTTTGAAAATTTTAAAATTCAATGGAAATGGGAGTGATTTTGAAGGTAATTATTTCTTTGCCTTTTCCCCATACTGTTCACCTGTCCAGAATGCCCTTTGTTTGCTTATCCCCAGAGGAGCCTGGTGGGCTACAGTCCATGGGGTTGCAAAGAGTTGGATATGATTGAGTGACTGCACAGACATACCTGTCCTTCAGCCCTAGAGAATGGGACCTTTTCTAGCACCTGGAGCCTCTTGGATACCCGTGGATCCCCTCAGCCCACACAGTTTAGTATTTAATTAGCTATGGTCTTTCACTATCTTGCTGATTTGTTTTTTAGGGCTACTACAGTTTCTTTGATAGTTCACACAGGGATTGTCAACACTTACGGATGAACTGGAAACAATTTTGATCTCAGGATCAGGATAGTTCCTCCCTTCCTCCTGGGATGCTTTACACTCTCACTGTGGCCCAGCTGGTGCTCAGGGAGTTCATACTAATTTTCATTTTGGCTCCAAATAGAAACAAAATGTTGGATCAGTTATACTATCCCTTAGGCAGTTCACATGCCTTATTCTCCTCTCTCTGGTTACTTAGTACTCTCTATGAGGGAAGACCCTGTGTCTCTCCTTCTCAGCTCCTCATAAGCCTCAAGTCACAGGGAACACACATTGAGTGTGCTGTATATCCCTGCTGGTTGACTTAAAAGCTGACTTTGTGGGATTTCCCTGGTTCGTCCAGTGGTTAGCACTCTGTGCTTCCACTGCAAGGGGCGCACATTCTATTCCTGGTCAGGGAACTAAGATCCTGCATGCCACATGGAGCACTCAAGGAAAAAAAAAGTTAATCTTGTGAAGAAGCAGAAAAATAAACTAAAAAGCTAGGTTGGAAAGGTATCTATCTACTTACATTATTGTTCATTTAGTCCCAGATCCGAATCTCCAGTTGATATCTGGTTTCATCATGTACACTCTAGTCCCAGAGCTCTGGTGCAACCGTGGAACCTCTCCTGTGCTCCTTTTGTGCCCACCTGGGAAGGTGCCATCTTACCACTTATTTCTTTAGAGCTACTCCCTTTTTTGCCAAACCCAAGACTGAGTCTTACTCTGCCATTCCCTGGAGCCCTTCCATCAGTCCCAGTTTCTACTTTAAGGAATATACTTTTTGTCCAAGTAACTGGAAGAAAGGCAGAACTTGAACATGAACCTCACCTTTCAGAAAAGAGTCTGCCCTCTCTGACAGACAGTGAGTAGTTCCTTCTATCCCAACAGAGGGACCCTACTTCAACTATTTAATGCCCTTAATCATGCAACACACACATACACAAAGTGCAGTGAGGGGTTACAGACAGTGTTTCAGAGGGACATCCTTCACCCTGGCAGGTCATGGGGAGATATGTGGTACTGTGCTCTGTGCTCAGTCATGTCCGACTCTTTACAACCCCATGGACTGTAGCCCTCTAGATTCCTCTGTCCATGGGATTTTCCAAGCAAGAATACTGGAATGGGTTGTCATTTCCTCCTCCAGGTGATCTTCCTGACCCAGGGATCCAACTGGTGACTCTTGGGTCTCCTGCAGGTGGATTCTTTACCTCTAAGTCACCTGGGAAGCCCCAAGATATGTGGGGGACCTGGGGTTTTCCTTTCACTTTCTTGTGCTTTCAGAAACTACCTCCAGTGACTCAGTAACACAAACCTAGGTGTAGGTGGGTGGGCATGGCTTCCCATCCAGGGTTACCCAATTTTCCCAGGCATAGGAGTGTGCTGAGGCTGTGAGCAATAAAGGAAGCCCAAGAGTGAGGAAGGACAGGGTGTTGGTTCCTCAACTTGCTGACATCAGAGTCATGTAGCAAGACAAGCTGGAGCACGCTCAGCATTTCTCCTTCCTGGCATGAGTTTCACCTCAGCCTCAGTTCAGTGGCAGCCCTGTTGGCTCAGAGGCTGAGGGATCCAAGAGGAGGAAGCTTGTATAATCCCTCATCTAGTAGAGGTGGGGGCAGGGTGGAGTTTTAAAGTAAGCTTCTGTCAAAATCTGAGTCAGTTATATTGCCCCAATTCTGGATCTGACTTCTGCTTCTCTACCCTACCCACCCTACCCTCTGGTCACAGCAAACTTCTTATCATCTCTGACCATTACAGGTATGGCTTCTGTGTACAGCCTGATGGGTTGTGCACTGCACAATTCCTGGAGGTGCCATTCACACAGACAAAGAAGTGTAAAACAATTCTAAGAGTCATGCACAATTGTACCAGGCAGCCCTGAGCCAAGTCCTTTTATGACTTTCTTTCCATATGTTGCTTCCTTTGCCAAGAATGCCCTTTGTTTGCCTTCCCTCTCACCATATCTTCACCTAGTGAATCATCAAACACTTAGCTTTCAAATTCTGCTCAAATAATGTTGATGAACACAAATGTAGTGACGGGATGCTTTTAGAAATACTCAAAGCCATTGGAAAGAAACAGCTTATATACAGGAATCTCAAACTGGCACACTGTTAATTCATTCCACTCAGTAGTTTTATTATGTCTGTATGGTGCTCTGAAAGGCAATGTAAGTAAAATCCATCAGAATAGCTAAAATGCAAAAGGCAAAATAGTGAGTATTGGTGAGGGTATGGAGCAACTAGAACTCTCATACAATCCTGGTAGGAATGTAAATTGGGATAACTACTTTGGAAACTATTTGGTGTTATCCACTAAAGTAGAAAAGATGCCTAGCTTTATGACTAAGTAGTTCTATTGCTAAAAATACATACATATGTACACACAAAAATATGTGCAAATATGATCATAGCGATACTATTAATAATAGCCCCCAAACTGGAAATAACTCAAATGCCCATCAACAGTAGGATAAATAATGTGGTATATGGGCTTCCCCAGAGAAGGCAATGGCAACGCACTCCAGTGTTCTTGCCTGGAGAATCCCAGGGACTGCGGAGCCTGGTGGGCTGTTGTCTGTGGGGTCGCACAGAATCGGACACGACTGAAGCGACTTAGCAGCAGCAGCAGCAGCATGGGCTTCCCTAGTGGCTCAGATGGTAAATAATCTGTCTGCCATGGAGGAGACCTGGGTTCGATCCCTGGGTCAGGAAGATCCCCTGGAGGAGGGCATGTCAACCCACTCCAGTATTGTTGCCTGGAGAATTCTATGGACAGAGGAGCCCTTTGGGCTACAGTCATGGGGTTGCAAAGAGCTGGACACGACTGAGCAACTAACACTATTTCTACACTATATTCATAAAATGGAATGCTGCACAGCAGTGGAAATGAGTTAATTATTGCTTCACATAACAACATGATGAATCTGACAAACACAGTGAGTTTGAGTGAAAGAAGCCAGACACAAAAGAGTGCATACTACATGATTCCATTTATAAAAGCTCAAAAACATGTTCTGTGATGCTAGAAATTAGAATAGTGGTTACTCTGGGAGGAGAGGTAAAGGCCTGGAAAGGAACATGAGGTTTTTGGGTACTAGTGATGTTTGGAAAACTCAGCAGTGGCCACCAGACTGGAAAAGGTCAGTTTTCATTCCAATTCCAAAGAAAGGCAATGCTAAAGAATGCTCAAACTACTGCACAATTGCACTCATCTCACACACTAGTAAAGTAATGCTCAAAATTCTCCAAGCCAGGCTTCAGCAATACGTGAACCGTGAACTTCCTGATGTTCAAGCTGGTTTTAGAAAAGGCAGAGGAACCAGAGATCAAATTGCCAACATCCGCTGGATCATGGAAAAAGCAAGAGAGTTCCAGAAAAGCATCTATTTCTGCTTTATTGACTATGCCAAAGCCTTTGACTGTGTGGATCACAATAAACTGTGGGAAATCCTGAAGGAGATGGGAATACCAGACCACCTGATCTGCCTCTTGAGAAATTTGTATGCAGGTCAGGAAGCAACAGTTAGAACTGGACATGGAACAACAGACTGGTTCCAAATAGGAAAAGGAGTTCGTCAAGGCTGTATATTGTTACCCTGTTTATTTAACTTATATGCAGAGTACATCATGAGAAACGCTGGACTGGAAGAAACACAAGCTGGAATCAAGATTGCCGGGAGAAATCTCAATAACCTCAGATATGCAGATGACACCACCCTTATGGCAGAAAGTGAAGAGGAACTCAAAAGCCTCTTATTGAAAGTGAAAGAGAAGAGTGAAAAAGTTGGCTTCAAGCTCAACATTCAGAAAACGAAGATCATGGCATCCGGTCCCATCACTTCATGGGAAATAGATGGGGAAACAGTGGAAACAGTGTCAGACTTTATTTTTCGGGGCTCCAAAATCACTACAGATGGTGACTGCAGCCATAAAATTAAAAGACGCTTACTCCTTGGAAGGAAAGTTATGAACAACCTAGATAGCATATTCAAAAGCAAAGACATTACTATGCCAACAAAGGTCCGTCTAGTCAAGGCTATGGTTTTTTCTGTCGTCATGTATGGATGTGAGAGTTGGACTGTGAAGAAGGCTGAGCGCTGAAGAATTGATGCTTTTGCACTGTGGTGTTGGAAAAGACTCTTGAGAGTCCCTTGGACTGCAAGGAGATCTAACCAGTCCATTCTGAAGGAGATCAGCCCTGGGATTTCTTTGGAAGGAATGATGCTAAAGCTGAAACTCCAGTACTTTGACCACCTCATGTGAAGAGTTGACTCATTGGAAAAGACTCTGATGCTGGGAGGGATTGGGGGCAGGAGGAGAAGGGGACCACAGAGGATGAGATGGCTGGATGGCAATACTGACTCGATGGACATGAGTCTGAGTGAACTCTGGGAGTTGGTGATGGACAGGGAGGCCTGGTGTGCTGCGATTCATGGGGTCGAAAAGAGTCAGACACGACTGAGCGACTGATCTGACGTTCCATTTATTAATATGGGAGGTGGTTACACAGGTGTGTTTATTTTGTGGAAGGTTATTGAGCCATTCACTTAGAATTTGTACATTTTTTATGTGTGTTTGCTACGCTTCAATAAAAAAGAGGACTTAAAAGAATAAAAGCTACCTATGGCATGGAAAATAGATGGGGAAACAGTGGAAACAGTAAGTGACTTTATTTTGAGGGGCTCCAAAATCACTGCAGATGGTGATTGCAGCCATGAAATTAAAAGACGCTTACTCCTTGGAAGGAAAGTTATGACCAACCTAGACAGCATATTAAAAAGCAGAGACAATAAAATAAAATGTAGAGACATTACTTTGCCAACAAAGGTCTGTCTAGTCAAGGCTATGGTTTTTCCAGTGGTCATGTATGGATGTGAGAGTTGGACTGTGAAGAAAGCTGAGAGTCGAAGAATTGATACTTTTGAACTGTGGTGCTGGAGAAGACTCTTGAGAGTCCCTTGGACTGCAAGGAGATCCAACCAGTCCATCCTAAAGGAGACCAGTCCTAGGTGTTCACTGGAAGAATTAATGCTGAGGCTGAAACTCCAATATTTTGGCCACCTCATACGAAGGGCTGACTCATTGGAAAAGACCCTGATGCTGGGAGGGATTGGGGGCAGGAGGAGAAGGGGACAACAGAGGATGAGATGGCTGGATGGCATTACCAACTGGATGCACATGAGTTTGGGTTAACTCCGGGAGTTGGTGATGGACAGGGAGGCCTGGCGTGCTGCAATTCATGGGGTCACAAAGAGTTGGACATGACTTAGCGACTGAACTGAACTGATGGCTGATTCATGTTGATGTTTGATAGAAAACAAAAATTCTATAAAGCAATTATCCTTCAATTAAAAAATAATTTTTTTAAAAAGAATAAGAGCAATGTCTACTTTCAACCATGATGAAGTGGCAGGATCTATAATTAGACTCACCCTTGAAAGTGAAAGTGAAAGTCGCTCAGTCGTGTCCAACTCTTTGCGACTCCATGACTATACAGACCATGGAATTCTCCAGGCCAGAATACTGGAGTGGGTAACCTTTCTCTTCTCCAGGGGATCTTCCCAGCCCAGGGATTGAACCCAGGTCTCCCACATTGCAGGCAGATTCTTTACCACCTGAGCCACAAGGGAAGCCCAGGAATATTGGAGTGGGTAGCCTGTACTTTCTCCAGCTGATCTTCCCAACCCAGGAATCAAACCAGGTCTCCTGCATTGCAGGTGGATTCTTTACCAACTGAACTATCAGGGAAGCCCAAATATCATCCTCTCTCTTAGTCAATTATAATATTGAACAAAATATATGAAACAATGGTTTTAAGGCATTGGACAATAGGCAGGACAGTGATCCCTGAGAGAATGAAAACAAACGAGATGAGTCCTACCAATGTCCCAGCTCACCATCTGGAGAGAGTTCCCAGGCTACCACACACAGAGAGACAGAACTCCTGAAGAGTTGGTGTTCCCACCAGCTAAAGACTTCACAACACACTGGGCAACGAGTACTTAGAAAGAGACTGCCTCAATACCAAGCCAAATTAGCCCCCATCTGAGAGGTGTTCTGGCCCCACCTGCTGCTGCTAAGTCACTTCAGTCGTGTCCGACTCTGTGTGACCCCATAGACAGCACCCCACCAGGCTCTCCCGTCCCTGGGATTCTCCAAGCAAGAACACTGGAGTGGGTTCCCATTTCCTTCTCCAATGCATGAAAGTAAAAAGTGAAAGTGAAGTCACTCAGTTGTGTCCGACCCTCAGCGACCCCATGGACTGCAGCCTTCCAGGCTCCTCCGTCCATGGGATTTTCCAGGCAGGAGTACTGGAGTGGGGTGCCATTGCCTTTTCCGTCTGGCCCCACCTAACAAAGCTTAAAAGTACACAGTAAAAGGGTTAAACTGTTCCCAAGTAACTGAACTGTATCCCGTTCCAAACTCCCCAAGTATCTAAAAGAAAAAAATTCTAAAAAGAATCCTAGTATCCAACAACATAAATTTCAAAATACCTGGCATCCAATTTAAAAATTACCTGTCACTCAAAGCAGAAGAAAAATCAACCAATAGAAGGAGATCCAGAAATTATGCTGCTGATAGTATATAAGGACATTAAAACAGCTATGGGAAACCAGATATGGCCAGGGAAACCAGATGTTCAAGAAAGGAGAGGCGAGCACAAGCATCATGAGAGTAAATAGAAGATATAAAAGAGACCCAAATCAAAATCCTGGAGATGAAAAATACACTGAATGGGATTGATAGCAGTTTAAACATTAAATAAGAAAAGATTATTGACTGTGAAAATGCAGCAATAGAAACAATTCAAAATAAAACACAGGGGGAAAAAAAAAGACTGATTAAAAAAAAATGAACAGAAAATGAGTGAATTGTTACAGGTTTAAGCAGCCTTATATACATGCAACTAGAGTCCCAGAAAGAGAGGGGGGGCGGGTGTGTAGAGGAGAGGACAGAAAAGATATTTGAAAAAATAATGACTGAAACATTTCCAAATTTGATGAAAACTACAAACTAACAAATCAAAGAAGCACGACAAACTCCTAGCAGAGAAAACATGAAGAAAACCACATCAAGGCACGTCACAACCAAATGGCTAAAAAAACCAATGATAAAGAGAAAAATGCGGAACTTTTCTGGTGGTCCAGTGGCTAAGATACCTAACTTCCAAATGCAGGGGGACCGGGTTCGATCCCTGGTCAGGGAACTATATCCGGCATGCCACAATTAAAAGAGTCTGTCTGCCGCAATGAGGATCAAAGATCCCACAGGCCACAGTTACGACCTGGTGCAGCCAAATAAATATTTTTTTTTTAAAAAATGAAGGTGAAATAGAAACAAGTAAGCTGTGACTCTGCTTCTGGGTGTGATAGATTAAGACCCTACCACATGACTCTTCCCTGAAGAAAACATGGTAAAATCTTGGCTCAATACAAAAAGGAACTACCTGAAGATACTAGAGAAAGAACAGAATCAGACTATCTACCTCTCTGAACCCTTGCTGACTCATGAATGGAGCACACAAAGCAGACCAGCCAAAGGCAAACTGAACTGAAACTGAAGCTGGCGCTATGCAAGTAGTGGAGAGCGAGCGTAAGTAGACAGACTGAGCCCAGAGCCAAGCATGTCTCAGGCTGCACACAAAGGGCAGATGAGTTCACAAGACACACAATCCCATGGCCTGGGAAACTAGGAATGAAAACCCACGGCAGCCAAAAATACATAAATAAAATACAGCTGAAATATGTGCAATATGAATGAATCTTACAAGCATTATGCCAAGATAGAGAAGCCAGACACAAAAGACTACAGAATGCACGCTTCTATTTCCACGAAATTCTGGAAAAGGCAAAATGACAGTGATAGATAGTAGGTAAGTAGTTGCCAAAGGCCAGAAGTTAGAGGGAAAAAATTGATTGCTAATGACCATGAGGCAACTTTCTGATGTAACAGAAATATTCTATATCATGATTGTGATAATCAACCCTGTACACTCATTGGAAGGACTGATGTTGAAGCTGAAGCTCCAATACTTTGACCACCTGATGTGAAGAACTGACTCATTGGAAAAGACCCTGCTGCCGGGCAAGATTGAGGGTGGGAGGAGAAGGGGGCGACAGAGGATGAGATGGTTGGATGGCATCACTGACTCAATGGACATGAGTTTGAGCAGACTCTGGGAGATAGTGAAGGACAGGGAATCCTGGCATGCTGCAGTCCATGGGGTCACAAAGAGTCAGACACGACTTAGCAACTGAACAACAATATCATGACTGTGGTAGCGGTTGCATATCTAAATACACTTGTCAAGTCATTGAATTGGTAAATTTTATTGTATGTAAATTACACTTCAGTGAAGCTTATCCCCCAAAATTAAATAAATAAAGGTTCACTTGACACACATAGGGCTTCCCAGGTGACTCAGTGGTAAAGAATCTGCCTGTCAATAGAGGAGACGGGAGTTTTGATCCCTGGATCAGGAAGATCCCCTGGAGAAGGGAAATGGCAACACACTTCAGTATTCTTGCCTGGGAAATTCTGTGGACAGAGGAGCCTGGGGTGCTATAGTCCATGGGGTCACAAAGAGTTGGACAGGACTGAGCATGCACGCGTTACACATGTAGGTTAAGTTCTTGCTACTTCCTCTCTGCCTCCAGCACCCACGAGAGTTTGCAGTCTCTGACTAGTTCTTTGTTTCTGAAGCTCTTTCACATACTTTATTTAATGTGTTACTCTGGCTGAGATCCTTTCAGAACTTTGTCTCCTTGGAACCCAAGAGGAAACAAAAGTTATACAACTTGTTAGGCTGTGAAACATAGGGAGGAAACATAGGGCAAGGCCATGACTGCCACTAGGTTCTGTGAGTTAAGAAAAGTGTTCCCTTCTTCAAGTGAAAAACATTTAAAACCAGCTCAAGCTGTGCAGTAGTGTGTGCTGGCTCCACTCCTGGGCTTGGCCCAGGGAGCCTGTCAGGGTCTTAGCGGGGAGCATCCAGGGTTGGTTTCAGGCCTGCTCACACCCCTGCTCTTTCCCACATAGCCTAATGCCACTTCTTTCCCCTTGTCAAGTTGCGAGCCCGCCACAACTCCACCCTCCCCCAATTTCCTAGGTGAACTATGTCAAGTGTAGAGTGAGGGGGAGGAGTGAGTGTTAGCAGTTGGGGTTCTGAGAGCATGGGTGGTGAGAAAAGAGACCTCAGGTCCACCCGCAGTGTGCTTAAGGCAGACATGGCTGTGCAACGGCTGTGAGTGTGTGCAAGCATTTGCTGTCAAGTCTGTGCATGGCTGTGTCTGTAAGTGGGGTTTGCATAGGTGGGGCTGCTCCCAGGAGCAGGAGGCCTAGACTATCCGCACAGCTTGCCCATTCTCATTCAGCTTGGTATATGTGCGTCTGGCCATGAATATTGCCTCCTTCAATGTGGTGCCTTTGTGCAGTGCACTGCCTGAACCACTGTACCTGGTATCCCTGGATAAAGATCCCTAAAACCTCTCCTTCTGGAAGGAAAAACCCCTCCCAGTCATCTGAGAAACAAGAGGTAGAGGTATCAAATCTATTGAACATTTTCTTTCCACATCTTCCTGAATGCTAGTTATATTATACATGACTCAAAGTCTCCATGCCAGCTTTTCCAAACAGTACCAGAAGGAAAGCTGCGGGATAAATAAGCATCCCCTATTGACTACCTCCATCTCCGGGGCCAGGCCACAGCACACAGAGATTCCTCTGTTCCTCATACCTGACGACTCAGGAGCCTCCTCCTTCCCTCTGACACATTCTCTCCCGGAACAGCATGGACAACTGTCTTTGTAGTTCACACTGTTGCTAACAAGTGACAGAGGACCTCAGCCTAGCATGGGACATCTTTTCCGTTGGGCCGATGCTGGGCCTCAAAGATGGAATTGTGTTTTATGCTTTAATAGTCAGAGGTTCATCTTTCCATTATATCTTGTTCCTCTTTTTTTTAATGAACAAATCTGTGTTGAGCAACTACTGTCTGTCATCTGCTGGCTAGGTGCCAGAGATATTTCAGTGAACAAAAGACATTATATATACATATATAATTATATACTTTCATGCCTTTATTTATTACATCAGGTCTTTTAAAGCAACCTAAGGACAATTGCTTTTACCAAATATTTCCTGCTCCCTGTGTTCACTGTCAAGGTAAATTTTTGCCCTTCAAAATCAAGCCCAGGACTTCCCTGCGGTGCAGCGGATAAAAATCCACCTGCCAATGCAGGGAACACTGGTTTGATTCCTGGTCCAGGAAGATTCCACATGCCTTGGGGCAACTAAGCCCTTGCGCCACGACTACTGAAGCCCCTGTGCTCTAGAGCCTGTGCACCTCAAGGTGAGCCCTCCGCAATGAGAAGCTTGTGTACCACAAAGAAGAGTAGCCCCTGCTCGCCACAATTAGAGAAGGCCCGAGCACAGCAATGAAGACCCAGCAGAACCAAAAAAAAAAAAAGAGTAAAAATAAATAAACGATTAATTAACTTTTAAAAACTAAGTTCAAATAGCGAAGAGACTGGAAGATACATACCACCAAATTGTTACCAATGGTGCCTTTATGGTTGGCTTTAAACACCTGTCCTTTCTGTATTTTGTGAAGTTTCAACATTACTTATTTTTGTAAAGAAACAAAAGAGAAGTTACTTTAAAACAAACAAAACCTCAGTTTAAATATTCCTTCCTCAGAGACACTTTCCCTGATCACCCATTTCTCCAGCAGCACCCTGCTCCTCACCCACAGAAGAAGCACAGAAATCATTCTTATGTGCCTCCTGCCTTGGACTCTGAACTGAAAAGCATGACCACGATGTATTCACTTCTGAGTCCCCATCCCAAATTATTGGTGCCCCGTAAGAGTAATGGCACCCCACTCCAGTACTCTTGCCTGGAAAATCCCATGGACGGAGGAGCCTGGGGGGCTCTTAGTGACTCTTAGTCGTGTCAGTAAGAGTCGGACACGACTAAGCAACTTCACTTTCACTTTTCACTTTCATACATTGGAGAAGGAAATGGCAACCCACTCCAGTGTTGTTGCCTGGAGAATCCCAGGGACGGGGGAGCCTGGTGGGCTGCCCGTCTCTGGGGTCGCACAGAGTCGGACACGACTGAAGGGACTTAGCAGCAGCAAGGGTGCAGAAGAGCTTCCCAGGTGGCGCTAGTAGTAAAGAATCCACCTGCCAATGCAGGAAACATAAGAGACCTGGGTTCTATCCCTGGGTTGGGAAGATCCCCTGGAGGAGGGCATGACAATCCACTCCATTATTCTTGCCTGGAAAATCCCATGGACAGAAGAGCCTGGCAGGGTACAGCCCACTGGGCTGCAGAGTCAGACATGACTGAGCAACTTAGCAGGCACACACACACATTCAAGAGTTCAGAAAGTATCTATTCCATAAACAAATGGATAAGGTTATCAAGTTATGGCCTAGGATACTTGACTGAGGTCCAGGGGCTAGACCTCCAGCAGAAAGGGAGGCAATGGGTCTCACTGAAACACACCCAGGTCCAGGTCAGACCAGAAAGGAAATCTGATGCAGCAGCCTCTGAGATTAGGCTAAAGCCTCTTTTAAATTTCCCAGGTGAGTATGAGAGGGGAAGGTTTGCAGAACCCGGGGGATAGCTGAACCGGTGGGAAGGAATTCAGTAATCCTAGGTGAGGAGTGTCACGGTATGAAATGATCTATCCACTTGTTTGCTTTTCTGCTACGTGGCACCCCTCATTAGAGTGTGCATTCCTTGAGAATATGGATCTTATCTGACTTGTATCACAAGGGCTTGCCTGATGCCTGGATGGCACTCAGTAAATATATGTTGAATTAATATTGAATGAACAAATTCACTCTAAACCAAACTCATGAGGGAGAGACCAGATATAGCATTATTCATTCATCCTGTAAAATATAATTGACAATAGGCCTGAAGAAACCCCAGTCAGCACATTCTTTACTCTGTGGGAAGGCAGATTTTAGAAGCCAAAAGTAGATCTGAGGGTTGCTTGGTAAATACAGAGTGGACTAAGGGCACTTGAAAGATCTTAAGAGATTGTGTCACTGAGCTGTGGCACCCCAACGAGTGCCACCCACGCTTTCCCACAGGGGGACGGACGTCCCTTGCCAAACAGGATCCTGCCTTGCCCAATGCCACCATCCCTTTCCTGTCACTGAGGGAGAAATACTGACAGTCTGTCCTGCCCCATTCCCCTTGCTCCATACTCCTTGTCAGTCATAACGCCTCAGTCCTTTAGGCCTGACTTCATGTCAGTGTCCAGGATTACACAGTGTCCCTATTGGTTACATTTCCCATTGCGGCTTCCTGGGGCGATTTCAGCCACAATTTCACATATCCTGCTCAAGAAAAACAATCCTAGACCCCAAATTAAGACCTTCCACTAAATGAGTTGCAAAGTTACTCATTGTCACTGGACCTCAGTTGCCCTACCTTTGAAAGATGAAATAATAGACCCTTTTTCATGTATCCTACAGAACTGTGAAGCAAAAAAAATTGAAGGCTATGAATATGAGTGCCTTGGAAGTTGCGCTTTGACCCTTACAATTAAAGTTCTATACCAGATTTGCCATTAAGGAGCTACGTGACGTTAAGTCATTTTGTGAGATGCTTAGCCCAGTATCTTGTTCTCAGTAAGCCTTCAGGAAACACTGTTGTTGTTTAGTCACTAAGTTGTGTCCGATTCTTTTGCGACCCCATGGACTGTAGCCCACCAGACTCCTCTGTCCATGGGACTTCCCAGGCAAGAATACTGGAGTGGGTTGTCAATTCCTTTTCTAGGGTATCTTCCAGATCCAGGGATCGAACCCAAGTCTCCTACTTTGGTGGGAGGATTCTTTACCACTGAACCACCAGAGAAGCCCCTTCAGGAAATGTTAGGATATGAGAAATCATATGATATGGCTCTATGACTGTGGAATGAATTGGGAAACTTCCCAATTTCCCAAGGAGCATGCTTGGGGAAAAGTAGTTGATTGTTTTTCAGATAGCTAGCATACTTTTGTTGAGTGGGTATAAACTTGAGATCATCGTCGACTAGTTTGGGAAAAAAGGAGGAATTTCAGAAGATGTATGGTGAGAGAAATGAAGAGAAGAGACTTGACAGTAGGGTAGCAAAGGAGAAAACTTTGGGAGGAAGAACAGGTCTAGCTAGTCACATGGAGGATCTAATTGTTTTGCATTGTGGGGTGTGATGTAATCCTCTTCTCCATGCTCCCATGAAGCCTTCAGTAAAACTTCATGAGTCATAAATATTCTTGAATTTGAATGTATTGGGGGGGATACAAACCAATTGCTCAGTCTGGCCTTGATGTTTAGAGAGAGTGAGAAGCAAAAGCTGACCATCAGCTTAAAAATGAGGAGGTATATTTATGACCCTAAGGGCCCTTTCAGTTTTAACGTTCTGTGATTCTATATATGTAAGAGACAGAATGTTACCAGGAAATTCTGATACAGTAGTTTGGGGTGGGGCTTGGGAATTCCTATTAAAAAATTTACCTAGGTGATTATGATGCACCCTAACATCGGGCATCGCATGTAACATCGTACACATACTCAGCATATTCTAGTCCAGTGTTTTATCGCCCACAGAAAAATCACTCTCCTTCCCAATCTCCAGAGGCCACATTGCTGCCAGAAGCAAGTAGGGTGTGCTCAGAGATTATAAATTCACATTAATGTTGTCCTAAATAAAACGTGTTTACAAAAGCAATGTTGTATTAGTGGGGGGAAAGAATACAATAAATGGTGCTGGGATATTGGATAGCCACACCCAGAAGAATGATGTTGAATCCCTACCCCACACCATAGCGTTTAAAAATAAACTTAAAATGGATCATAGACCGAGATGTAGGAGCCAAAACTATAAGTGCTTCAAGCACAAAAGAGGAGTAAATCTTCTTGACCTTGTATTAGGCAATGGTTTTTTTAAGACATGATACCAAAAGCATAAGTGAGAGAAAAAAATAAGGGAAATTAGACTCTATTAAAATGTAAAATGTTTATGCTTCAGTAAATACCATCAATAAAGTGAAAAGAAAACCCACAGACTAGGAGAAAATATTTCAAATCACATATCTGATAAGAGGTTGTATGAATAACTTACAAATTAAAAAGAAAACACAGACTTCTCTAGTGGCCCAATGGTTAGGAATCCACCTGCCAGAGCAGGGGACACAGGTTCAATCCTTGGTCTAGGAAGATTCCACATGAGCAACAAAAGAGGCCACCGCAATGAGAAACCGTCACAGCGAAACAAAAAGCAGCTCCCGCTGGCAGCAACTAGAGAAAGCCTGCACACAGCAACAAAGACCCAGTGCAGCCATAAACAAAGAAAAGGAAAAATGTGTGTTTCTTTTAAAGACAGCACAGGGGACTTCCCTGGTGGTCCAATGGCTAAGACTCTAGAGTCCCAGTGCAGGGGGCCCAGGTTCCATCCCTGGTCTGGGAACTAGATCTCACATGCTGCAACTAAAGATTCCATGTGACAAAACTAAGGCTTGGCACAGCCAAATAAATAATTAAATAAAATAAATAAATATTTATTAAATATTAAAACTGGGCAAAGGCTTTGAATATACATTTCTCCAAATGACAATAAGCACATGAAAAGATGCTCGACATCATTAATTTGGGGAACACCAACCAAAACCATAAGCTTCCCTGGTGGTTCTGACAATAAGGAATCCTGCAAAGCGGGAGATCCAGGTTTGATCCCTGGGTTGGGAAGATCCCCTGGAGAAGGGAATGGAAACCCACTCCAGTATTCTTTCCTGGAGAATTCCATGGACAGAGGATCCTGACGGGCTAAGTCCATGGAGTCGCAGAGTCGGACACGACTGAAGCAACTAACACTTCACTTCACTTCACCCATTAGGACACCTAAAATAAGAAAGACAAAATAACTTGTGTTGCTGAGGAGGTGGAAACACTAGAACCCTTATACACTGCTAGAATGAATTTAAATGGTGTAGCTATTTTGGAAAATAGTTTGGCAATTCCTCGAAAAGTTAAACAAGAATTTGCCATACGGCTCAGTAATTCCATTCCCAGGTAGGTACCCAAGATAACTGAACACATGTCCACACAAACACTTGTACATAAACGTTCACAGCAGCATAGCTCCTAACAATCAAAAGTAGAAAAAACACAAAAGCGCGTCAATGAGGAATATATAAACAAAATGTGGTATTTCCACAGGATGAAATATTATTCATTTGCTGCAACATGCAAAAACCTTAAAGATATTACGTTAATTTAGAGAAGCCAGTCACGAAAGTCTACTTACTGTATGATTCCATTTATATGAAATGTCCAGAATAGGCAAATTCATATCGATGGAAAGCAGATTAGTGTTTGCTATTCTTGCCAGGAAAGTCTGAAGCACAGAGAAGCCTGGTGGGCTACCGTCCATGGGGTCGCAAAAGAGTCAGACAAGACTGAGTGACTGAGCAGCAACAGCAGCAGGGGGTAAAGGAAGGTTGTGGGGGGAGGGCATGGACTGGAGTTGGGAAGTGGCGGCTAATAGATAACAGTTTCTTTGGGGGAGTGATGAAAATGTTCTAAAATGAGATGGTGGTAATAGTTGCACACCATTCTGACTATACTGAAAACCACTGACTTGAATAAAGGGTGAATTTTGTGGTGTATGAATGATATTTCAATAAAGTTGTTTTTTCAAAATGTTGCCTATTCATGTGACCATACAAAAAATTCTTAGGGACTTCCCTGGGGTCTGGTGGTTAAGACGCTGCCCTTCCGACGCAGGAGGCCCAGTTTCAGTCCTGGTCAGGCAACTGGATCCCACGTGTTGTAACTAAGAGTTCACAGGCTGCAGCTAAAGGCCCCGTGTGCCGCCAAATAAAGAAATATTTTAAAATAATAAAAGTAAAATAAAATGCAAAAACAAAAAACTTGTATACAAAATGGAATATTTTATCTTATTTATTTTATTTTTGGCTGTGCTGGGTCTTTGTTGCTGCGCAGGCCCCTCTCTAGTTGCAGCAAACTAGGGCCACTCTCTAGGTGTGGTACGTGGATGTCTCGTTACAGAGGTTTCCCTCATTGTGGAGCGTGGGCTCTCGGGCTCTCGGGCTTCAGTACTTGCAGTGGGTGAGCTCAGTGGTTGCAGTTCCGAGCTCTAGAGCACAGGCTCAATAGTTGTGGCCCACGGGCTTAGTTGCCTCGCAACATGTGGAATCTTCCTAGACCAGATATCGAACCCATGTCTCCTGCATTGGCACATGGGTTCTTTACCACTGAGCCACCAGGGAAGCCCCACAAAATGGAACATTTTAGATTATGTATTCCATTGCTCAACCAAACACACACTGTGTTAGTCAAGTCTTCTTCTGCAAGTGACAGAAATCCAGTTTAAACTGGTTTAAGAAAAGAATAGAATGTACTGGCTCACGTAGCTGAAAATTACAGGGGTTGTTGACTTTTAGGCATAGTCAAATCCAGAAGCTCAAATGCTGTAATCCAAGAATCCCCTTCTCTCCACCCTTCAGCTCTGCTTTCCTCTATGTTGGTTTCATTCTCAGGCAGACTGTCTCCAAATGATGGCAAGTTGGCCACCGGTGTCTATGGGATTACAACCTAATTTAGCAGGGAAAGAAAATATGTTTCTCAACAAAAATCCAGGATTAGGTGTGACTTTTGTGGCCTGGGTCATATGTGTGGCAAAGGGGGTGCATATTGGCCCAGCATTATGATAGGGTGCAAAATATAGTGAGTTATTGTTGATGTTATAAATTTCAAAATTGAATTATTTAAAACAAGTCACCTTTAATTCACTTAAACAAATGGATCAAACTATTAATTTAAAAAATAGATTGCAAAAGAGGCAGATAAATGCTTGGCATTTTGCAGTTTGATTTTTGCAAGGTGCCAGACAAATTTTTCATGATATCTTTGTAAACAAAGACTGGATAACTGAGTTAACTGGAGTCATGGTTCATTGATAGCCATTTCCAAAAAGGACTGATGAATAAGTGAACCTAGTAGATCTTGGTGGATCCCAGAGATCTGCTGTTAGTCGTGACCCGGTTGACCTGTTTACTAACTACTTAGATACTGATACAGAAGTCATACTTATTGGATGGAGGGAGATTACAGGACTAAGAGTAGTTAATATGTTGGATGACAGAGGCAAGGTTCAAAATAATTTTCTTTTTCTTCTCAATAATTTCAAACATTCACAAACATAGACATTTTATTATAGTACAATAAACCCCATCTAGCAGAGACATTACTTTGCCAACAAAGGTCTGTCTAGTCAAGGCTACAGTTTTCCCAGTGGTCATGTATGGATGTGAGAGTTGGACTGTGAAGAAAGATGAGCACCGAAGAATTGATGCTTTTGAACTGTGGTGTTGGAGAAGACTTTTGAGAGTCCCTTGGACTGCAAGGAGATCCAACCAATCCATCCTAAAGGAGATCAGTCCTGGGTATTCATTGGAAGGACTGATGCTGAAGCTGAAACTCCAATACTTTGGCCACGTGATGCAAAGATCTGACTCACTGGAAAAGACCCTGATGCTGGGAGGGATTGGGGGTAGGAGGAGAAGGGGACGACAGAGGATGAGATGGCTGGATGGCATCACCAACTAGATGGACGTGAGTTTGAGTGAACTCCGGGAGTTGGTGATGGACAGAGAGGCCTGGCGTGCTGCAATTCATGGGGTCGCAAAGAGTCGGACACGACTGAGTAACTGAACTGAACTGAACTGAACCAATCGTCCAGATTGGGTAATTTTCAACTCATGGCCAATCTTCTTTCTCCTATTCCCCCACCCCACCTTCCCTTCCCTCATTTTATCTTGAAGCAAATCCCAGTCTATTTGTTAAAAACAAAACTCAAGCACTATCATTACATTAAAAAGAAAACTCAATAATTTCTAAACATCATAAAACATCCATTTTTTAAACTTCCAATTGTCTCACAAATATTAAATTTTTTTTTGCAGTTTATTTGTTCAAATCAGGATCCAAACAAAGTCCATACCCTGTAATTGGTTGATGTGAGGTCTCTTTTATTCTACAGGTTGCTCCCTCTGCCACTTTTTACCTTGCAATTTGTTTGTTAATGAACCAAAATAATCTTGATAACAAAATGACAGTAGAAATAAATAGATGTAATACTAAAATTAGATCTTATAAAGTCAGCTGTAACAGTACAAAATGTAAGAGACACTTGTAGTTTGTGAATAAAAGCCTAGGATTTTCAGTTGGCCACAAACCTAAAATATTCAACACTATGACACAGTTGCCAAAGTCCAAGTCCATACGCCTAGGTTACATTAACCCCAATACCTACGCATACCATGAGACATGGTGGGTCTTTTCTACCACACCAGCTCACACCCTGCCTGGAATATTGTCCTGACTGTGGCTCCCAATCCAGTTTTTCAGAGGAACTGAAAACTCGTGAGCGTAGACAAAGCCCTGATCCTGGTAGGAAACTTGAAACACACTTCCTTTGGCCAGAGAGTGGCAAGTAGAGAAGGGAGTGGGAAGCTAGCTGTTTATCTGCGTGTGTGACTCAAGGCAGAGGGTTCTTAGAAACTGGGCATGCACAAGGTGATGATGCTGGGAGAAGTGACCCTGGAACATTACATTTAGGAGTTCTGAAGTTAAAGAAAGGGAAGAAGAAGTTAGTGGGAGACACAGAAATAATCAGATTCAAGGGACTTTGCTGGTGGTCCAGTGGCTAAGACTTGGTGTTCCCAATGTAGGGAGCCCTGGTCCAACTAGAACCTCCATATGGCCACTAAAGATCCTACATACTGCGACTAAGCCCTGGAACAGCCCAGTAAATAAATTAATATTTAAAGGGTGGGAGTGAGCCTCAGAAAAGCATGCTCAGTGCCTAGAAGCATGTGGTTTTAAAAAAAGAAAGTATCAGGGCAACTGTATGGTGGTGACAAATTAAAAGTGTATAGAATCATGAAGTCAGGACAGTGGGGTAGTGTGGTCTGGGCTGGCAGATGATCAGAAAACCACTGGGCCATGTGGGAAAGTAGGTCTGAATCCCCAGACTAGAGACACAAGAGCTGGGGTAGCACTAGGTCTCAGGCCTGAAAACTTTGATGTCAGTCCAATTTGAGCAGGAGCCAGTCCCCAAGTAGAGTGAGGGAAAGTGATGTGTATTGTACACCTACTATGTGCTATACATACACAACTTTGACCCTCACAATAAACCTACCCGGTAGGTATTTTATTCCTATTTTATAAAAACTGAAGCTCATAGAAGTCAGTTATTAGCCCAAGGTCACATGCATCTAAGTGACAGGGCCAGGATTCAGAGCAGGCTGGCCTGGAGTCCTGAAGGATGGAGCTGGCATCAGAAGAAGCTAACCTTAGTGACTTAGCATTGGGGTCAGTCTCTGTATTCCCAGTCATGGTGCCGGGGCACCAACACCTGGGGAATATATCATGTCAGTACTTACAGTAGCTTCAAATCTAGACCAAGAAAAGGGTATGATATGAGGACAAATGGGATGGATTGGGAGGCTGAGATTACAGATGCAGACACCAGATGTTACGTAGAATGGATAAATGACAAAGTCCTACCGTACAGCACAGGGAACAATATTCAATATCCTTGATCCATATGGAAAAGAATATGGAAAAGAATGTATATATGTAGGACTTCCTTGGTGGTACAGTGAACCAGAAAAAGAATCCACTTGCCAATGCAGGGGACACAGGTTCAATCTCTGGTCCAGGAAGACCCAACATGCCACAGAACAATTAAGTCCATGTGTCATAACTACTGAGCCCATGTACGCAACTACTGAAGCCCGGGCGCCTAAAGCCTGTGCTCTGAGACAAGAGAAACCACCACAGTGAGCCACCACACATCAAAACAAAGAGTAGTCCCCATTCACCGCAACAGAGAAAGCCCACGCACAGCAACAAGGACCCAGCACAGCCAAAGATAAACAAATACATTTTTTTTTTTAAAAGAGACCATATATATGGATATAACTGAGACACTTTGCTGTAAAGCAGAAATTAACACAACATTGTAAATCAACTACATTTCAATAAAAAAATTTAAAAAAATAAAGAGGACAATGAGCATTCTCCACAAAAACATAGATCAAGACTTTGATCTCCATATTGCCCTAGTCCTGGTCTCTTCTGGGCTTGAGCCTAAGCCTGGAATCCTCTGTAGGAGATGGGAGGTGCCTTTTTATTTTCTTCTGCTTTTCCCCTAAAGCAAACCCAAGTTGCCAAGAAAAGGAAGACTATTTTGGTAGGTGGTGGGAGATGCTGGGGTCCAGCTCATCCTTTCTACTCAGGGATGGGTTCCAGAGTCCTGTCCACATCTCCAGCAGCTCAGGGGTGGTCTTTCAGCTCCCTTTGGAGCTAAAGTTTCAGGCAAGAAGGTGGGAAGACAAGGATGGGAATCCCTGGTGAGAGTAAGGGAGCAAGAAGCCACCCACTGAGGAGGAGGCTGGGACCAGATGGGCTGGGCTGGGCTGGTCCAACCAGTTCAGCCCAGCCAGGAAAGGGCAAGTCAGATCTGGCTCAGCAGGAGGGGGCTGGGTGGGTGAGTGGTGCTGACTCAGGGCCTGGCGAGTCAGGTGACCGCCAAGGACAGCTGTTGCCTGGGTGTTTTTAGAAAACTTTAGCTGCCAAAGCTTCTCTCATGGGCTGATTCTGCACCTACTCAGAAGCAGGCAGAGAAAAAGAGGGCATCTTCTTTATAATAAGCTGCAGGAGTGGGGAATTAATAACCTAACCATACCCTGTTGATTCCTGCCTTAACGTACCTAGAAAATAGGAGCAGAAGTTAGTTAAGAGTCTTATGAATTCCCTTTGCATCCTCTGAAAATCACAAATTTGCCCTCTTAGATCTTTTTAGGTACCTTGCCAGGAATCTGGGGTAGAGGTTAAGAGAGCAGGTGCTGAGGTCAGGAAGGTCTGGGATCAAAACCTAACTTTATCATTCATTGTTTGTATGATTTTGATCAAATTTCTTAACTTAAAAGAAAATATACTTTTTAAATATGGAAAAATTTAAATGTATACCAATGAAACATAATAGTATCATGAATTTCCATATGCCTGTTATCCAGCTTAAACACTTATCAACCCATGGGCTTCTTGTCTCATCCACATCCTGCCCATTTCCCATCCCTCCAATTATTTTAAAGGAGATCCCAGACAACATCTCATTCCATCCCTTTTTATTTCTTTAAACTCTTGTCTGGTCCTTTGAAAATATTGTACCCAGCCTCAAAGTATTAATGTGAGGTCATGCATATAAAGGGCCAGCCTATGGGAACTCAGTAAAGGATAACTTGTATTACTTAGATTAAAAGATAGAAATAGGAAAATATCTGCTACCCTCCCATCTCTCTGCCTCTGTGCTTCTTTCCTCCTTTCCTTTCCTTTCTTCTTTCCTTCTTTCCTTTCCATCTGAGGCCTCTCTCCCTGGTCAGTACTAGGTCCAGTGCTGACGCACTAAAGAGTTAGGATGACTGCCCAGCTGTCCAGGCTTCAGGACAGGGTGCATTAGCCCTAGGGAGGGAGCTGGAAGGAGACAGTGGAGATACAGGAAAGAGGGATCAAAAGTAACAGTTCAGTTCAGTTCAGTTGCTCAGTCGCGTCTGACTCTTTGCAATCCCATGAACCACAGCACGCCAGGCCTCCTTATCCATCACCAACTTCCGGAGCCAACCCAAACTCATGTCCATTGAGTCGGTGATACCATCCAACCATCTCACCCTCTGTCGTCCCCTTCTCCTCCTGCCCCCAATCCCTCCCAGCATCAGAGTCTTTTCCAATGAGTCAACTCTTCACATGAGGTGGCCAAAGTATTGGAGTTTCAGCTTCAACACCAGTCTTTCCAATGAAGACCCAGGACTGATCTCCTTTAGGATGGACCGGTTGGATCTCCTTGCAGTCCAAGGGACTCTCAAAAGTCTTCTCCAACACCACAGTTCAAAAGCATCAATTCTTCGGTCCTCAGCTTCATAGTCCAACTCTCACATCCATACATGACCACTGGAAAAACCATAGCCTTGACTAGACGAACCTTTGTTGGCAAAGTAATGTCTCTGCTTTTGAATATGCTATCTAGGTTGGTCATAACTTTCCTTCCAAGGAGTAAGCGTCTTTTAATTTCATGGCTTCAATCACCATCTGCAGTGATTTTGGAGCCCTCAAAAATAAAGTCACTCACTCTTTCCACTGTTTCCCCATCTATTTGCCATGAAGTGATGGGACCGGATGCCATGATTTTTGTTTTCTGAATGTTGATTTTTAAGCCAACTTTTTCACTCTCTTCTTTCACTTTCATCAAGAGGCTCTTTAGATCTTCTCCACTTTCTGCCATAAAGGTGGTGTCATCTGCATATCTGAGTTTATTGATATTTCTTCTGGCAATCTTGATTCTAGCTTGTGCTTCCTCCAGCCCAGCGTTTCTCGTGAAGTACTCTGCCTATAAGTTAAATAAGCAGGGTGACAATATACAGCCTTGACGTACTCCTTTGTATAGCAGCCTGGAAATTCCCTGGTTGTCCAGTGGTTAGGACGCCACACTCTCACTGCCAAGGGTCCAGGTTCAATTCCTGCTCAGGGAACTAAGATCCCATAAGGTGCAGTCAAGAAATAAATAAATACAGCCACCTTGGGAGAGAGACTGGCAGACAGGGGTCAAGTTTGAGACAGGTCCAAGTGGCAAGGACAGCAGAAGACAGGAAATAGAAGTGGATATGATGGGAATGTCAGGCAAAGTTAGAGTTACCCCAGGGACTACCAGAAAAAAAGCGTTTTCATCAGAAATCTTGGTTTCAAACACAGATTAACTTTGGCAAATAGAAGCAGAAAATTAATTTATTGAAGGGCTATTGGGGCACTCTCAGAATTACTGTGGTCTGGAGAACCAGGCTAAGGAAATGAGGTACAGAAACAGGCCACACATGCAGTCTGCTGAGGCCAATGAGGCCATCATTGCCCTCTCTAGGCACTAAAGGGGCTTTCTAGGTGGTGCAGTGAAGAATCCACCTGCCAATGCAGGAGATGCAAGAGACACAGTTTCGATACCTCGGTCCAGAACATCCCGTGGCTCGGGAAATGGTAACACACTCCAGTATTCTTACCTGGAAAACTCAATGGACAGAGGAGCCTGGTGGGCCAAAGTCCATAGGATAGAAAAGAGTTGGACATAACTGAGCGACTGAACGAGCACAGGCACTAAAGAGATTCTGCAGCCAGCAGCCAGCATTGGACAAAACCACCTGGTTTTGGGGCCCACGGGTGCCCTGGAAGCCAGGTGCCACTGCTGTACCCTACTGCCTTCTTAGTACACACCCCACTGTACCTGCTTCTTTGTGTCCTTAGCCCCTTTGTCAAGGTTTTGAGCTGGTGCTTCAGACTAGAAGAGGCCTGCTCATGTCCCCCAGTGTAGGTGTGTGTTTGGACGTGCAGTGGGGGTGGGTGCTATGGCCAGGAATATAGTGGGAGGAGGGCTCTGCATACTGAAAACTCGCGGTGGGGAGTTTCTTAGTCAAAGGAAGGGGGTTCAAGGCTGGGCAGCCAAAGACCTGACAAATGCCTTTTACACAGAGAAGTGAGTGTGACTACGCCTGAGGGGTGGGGACTGGCGCTGGTAAGAACAAGGCAAAGAAACAGGATCTCTGTACAATTGTCAGGGACACCAGACCCCTGAGTTAGGGCGAAAGGTAGCAGAATGCTGGATATTCACACTACATAGGAGAGAGCCTGGCTTCCTCTTGGGGGTATTTTGGACAAAAGAGATGGCTGAGCTCAGATATTATCTTGGCAGTGTCTAACTCAATTGGTATGTAGCATGAGGACTTTTAATACCCTGTGCTTCTTCACTCTCTCTGGCTCCAGGAAAGAGGTTGGGCAGCCTGCAAATAACTGGGTGCTTAGTCCGAAAAGCTGGAACCAGTCAGGGCTGGGTGAGAGCTGACAGGTGACAGCTGAGTTCAAGCTTTGGGAACAGCCAATTCCCTGAAGTCTGAGTTTCCGTGATCAAATCAATGTGAAGAAATCAATTTGCCACAAATTTTAAAATTCTCATAACTATTGTTATGTTATGAGTCAGTTAGACTTAAAAGCAAACAACCAGAGTCTGTATTCTTTTCATCAAACCAAACCAGACTTCTTCCTTCATTTTGTTATATTACTCTTTTTTTTTTTAAAGGAGGAACATGTTCCCTTTTTTAAAAAAATTTTTTTTATTTAGCTGCATCACGTCTTAGTCAAGACATCTCATTGTGTCACGTGGGATTTTTCATTGAGGTATTTGCATTCTCTAGGCTTAGTAGCTCTGAGGCACGTGGGATCTTAGTTCCCAGACCAGGGATAGAACCCTTGTCCCTTGCATTGCAAGGCTGATTTCTGACCACTGGACCACCAGGGAAGTCCCCACTTTGCTAGTATTCTTATATCTATAAGGAGTACCAATGTTTCCTCTATCTCCATATACAATGTTAATCCCTTCTTTCACTTTTTAAAAAAGTCTTTGTTTTATTTACTTGGCCATGCTGTGTGGCTTGCAGTATCTCTGTTCCCCGACCAGGGATTGAACCTGGGCATTGGCAGTGAAAGCTCTGAGTCCTAACCTCTAGACCACCAGGGAATTTCCCCCTCTCATTTTATTTCATTTAATGTTTTTCCCTTCCTCCCTTCTCAATGCCCTCTCCCTCTACAGATTTGTTAGATGCTGCTGCTGGTGCTGCTGCTAAGTCACTTCAGTCGTGTCCGACTCTGTGTGACCCCATAGACGGCAGCCCACCAGGCTGTCCCATCCCTGGGACTCTCCAGGCAAGAACACTGGAGTGGGTTGCCATTTCCTTCTCCAATGCAGGAAAGTGAAAAGTGAAAATGAAGTCGCTCAGTCGTGTCCGACCCTCAGCGACCCCATGGACTGCAGCCTACCAGGCTCCTCCATCCATGGGATTTTCCAGGCAAGAGTACTGGAGTGGGGTGCCATTGCCTTCTCCGCCCCATGGACCAGATGTTATTAAATATGTATGAAACCTCATAACATATAGTTTTGTATGTTTCTAACTTACATGAATGGCATTGTACTATAAGTCAGTTTCTGTTTCTATTGTTTCAGTGTTCTATGTTGCTGAATGTGTAGCTAGTCAGTAGTTTAATCTTGCAATAAGGTATTCAATAGTATGTGGGGTAGGCCATGGTCAGGCCTGCAATAGGCCCAATAGTGCCACAGGAATCTTCTTTCATGGTAGAGGGTAGACCCTTGAATGCTGACCTAGCTTCTTTCCAAGCCTAATCTAACAAAAGTGTTCACTGAACGAACTCATAGGCCCAGTTCTCTCCCTCTGAATGGCCTACACTGATCACCAGAATTTGGGCATGCTTCTGTGAGGAACTAAGAAGACATTTTTCTTGGTATGTTTGCTGATTTATTAGTAAACCAAAATGATAACAATCCTGACCCGGTCTGAGTTGTCATATTACCCAATTTTTAAGCCCAAGCCAAGTCTTTATGATCTGGGCTAACTCAACTTGCATTCACCACATTTTATTTACTCATTCTCCTAGCAGTACACACTGAGATTGATTCCAACATCTCACTGCCACAAAGAAAGTTGGTGATGAATCTATGTGATAATTTCCCTTGGACATACCCAACACTGGTATTATTGGGTCACAGGCATGTACATCATTTATTAAATACTCCCTGAAATGGCTGCGATCTAAAAGTCTACAAGCAATAAATGCTGGAGAGGGTGTGGAGAAAAGGGAACCCTCTTACACTGTTGGTGGGAATGCAAACTAGTACAGTCACTATGGAGAACAGTGTGGAGATTCCTTAAAAAACTGGAAATAGAACTGCCTTATGATCCAGCAATCCCACTGCTGGGCATACACACTGAGGAAACCAGAAGGGAAAGAGACACGTGTACCCCAATGTTCATTGCAGCACTGTTTATATAGCCAGGACATGGAAGCAACCTAGATGTCCATCAGCAGATGAATGGATAAGAAAGCTGTGGTACCTATACACAATGGAGTATTACTCAGCCATTAAAAAGAATACATTTGAATCAGTTCTAATGAGGTGGATGAAACTGGAACCTGTTATACAGAGTGAAGTAAGCCAGAAAGAAAAACACCAATACAGTATACTAACGCATATATATGGAATTTAGAAAGATGCTAACAATAACCCTGTGTACAAGACAGCAAAAGAGACACTGATGTATAGAACAGTCTTATGGACTCTGTGGGAGAGGGAGAGGGTGGGAAGATATGGGAGAACGGCATTGAAACATGTATAATATCATGTATGAAACGAGTCACCAGTCCAGGTTCGATGCACGATACTGGATGCTTGGGGCTGGTGCACTGGGATGACCCAGAGGGATGGTATTGGGGAGGGAGGAGGGAGGAGGGTTCAGGATGGGGAACACATGTATACCTGTGGCGGATTCATTTCGATATTTGGCAAAACTAATACAATATTGTAAAGTTTAAAAATAAAATTAAAAAAAAAATACTCCCTGATTGCTTTCCAAAATGGCTGGATCGAATGTATTCACACCAGCTGTACATGAGAGTTTTTATCTCTCTGCATCCTCACCAACACTTGGTATTACTCATCTTTTTAATTTTTGCCATTTTCATGGCTAAAAAATTTTACCTTATTATTGTTTTAATTTGAATTTCTCTGATTACAGAAAATTTGAACATTTTTTTCACATATTCTTCTCTTATGACAGTGAATCAGCTGTTGCTCTCCTTTGTCTATTTTAGATTTGTATACGTAAAATGTAATTTATATGCTAATTTATTGAATGACTTTATTCAATAAATAAACTGAACCAGTTTATTGGCAGTTCAGTTCAGTCAGTCGCTCAGTCATTTCTGACTCTTTGCGACCCCACAGACCTCAGTACACCAGGCCTCCCTGTCTATCACCAACCCCAGGAATTTACCCAAACTCATGTCTATAGAGTCGGTGATGCCATCTAACCATTTCATCCTCTATCATCCCTTTCTCCTCCTGCCTTCAATCTTTCCCAGCATCAGGGTCTTTTCAAATGAGTCAACTCTTCCCATGAGGTGTCCAAAGTACTAGAGTTTCAACTTCAACATCAGTCATTCCAATGAACACTCAGGACTGATCTCCTTTAGGATGGACTGGTTGGATCCCCTTGCAGTGCAGAGGACTCTCAAGAGTCTTCTGCAACACCACAGTTCAAAAGCATCAATTCTTCAGCGCTCAGCTTTCTTTATAGTCCAACTCTCACACCCATACATGACCACTGGAAAAACCATAGCTTTGACTAGATGGACCTTTGTTGGCAAAGTAATGTACTTAATGGTTTCAACACAAAATTGATCTGGAAGGTAGTTTCTTCTCAATCAGTTACCAAACTATCTCAGTTTTAAAGAGTATCCCAACAAGACCTTACCATTAATATTATCAATATAATCTGCTGGTGGTAGCTTGATTTGGGCATTTTCACAGGTGTTATGTTCTCAACTCAGCACTGCGTTCAATGATAGATACCACATTTGGAAAGGGAAATAGGCAAATCAGAATGGTGGCACTATTTTATCTAAGGGTCATCTTATTTGAAGAGGGTTAGCTCAGAGCAGCTTAGAGGAAAATGTCAATGCTATCTTTAAATAGTTGAAGAGTTGTCATGTGAATGTAGGGAAAGGTTTATTCTGTGTTGCTCCAGAGGACAGAATTAAAATAAATGGATGATATTACATGGGAGCACATTTAGACGTTTCTCTCATCCCTGAAATCAGTCCTCTTGATATCAGCAAGCTCAGTGGCTATGTTCACACAGAGGCGGACATAGGTTGCTTATGGCATTTCTTCACGGAACAGAAATTAGGTTAGATGACATCCAAGCTTTCTTCTAATGCAGATGCAATTCAACCTAATTAATATTTATTGAGTCCCTATTACATGCAAGATACTGGGCTAGAGATAAGAGATGCAACAATAGTTCCTTAGATGGTTTACATCTTACAGAGGGAAGAGAATCAATATTTAGTGAATCCCTTGTCCACCTGCCAGGTTCTTTGCATAGATTATTTTAATCTTTACAATAAATTGAATTTGGTAGCTACTGATAACCTCAATTTCCAGATGAGGAAACTGAAGTTCAAAATGCTAAACAATGGTCTAGATGAATCAGCTAAAATGAGATGGAACAAATAATCAAGATCAGATCCCCATGACTTGATTATACCATGCCATGAGTCTATGAATTATGTCTTAAGTGTAGCTTCACATTACTTGACTTGGCAGAGAGTTAAAGCATTCTCTTCTTGTCATTGTATTTTTAAGTATGATGAATCCTTCTCTAGGTCTTGATTCTCGAGATAAAGTTTTCTGGAGTTTCCGTTCCATTTGGGTTTCAAATCTTTCCTTAAGCAGACCTCTTTCCTCACTTTGACAACTCTCCCCTGGGTTCTGCCTTTGGTGGTGGCCGTTTAGTGACTTATTTGTGTTTGACTCTTTTGCAACCCCATGGACTATAGCCTGCCAGGCTCCTTTGTCTGTGGAATTTCCCAGCCAAGAATACTGGAGTGGGTTGCCATTTCCTTCTCCAGGAGATCTACTCAATCCAGAGATCGAATCTGCGCCTCTTCTTGGCAGGCAGATTCTTTACCACTGCGCTACCTGGGAAGCACTGGGTTCTGCCTTTAGAAAGTGCCTTTTCTCTCCAACTCTATTCTGTCCCAACTTTTCATGGCTACTAGGATTTTTTTCCAGTTGTCTCACGCAGGTCAAGTTGCCATAATTTTTGCTCTCTGACCTTTTCTCTCAGTTTACCGAAAGCCTCTTTAGCTTTGCTCTTCAGAGCTCTGACCCCTCCTGCCATAAACATCCCAATTTTCCTCTGATAGCACAAGTGTGCCTGATAGCCCTGTTTTGTATTGCTTCATTCAGGGGTCTAGTATACCTGGTGGGCTGCCATCTATGGGGTCGCACAGAGTCGGACATGACTGAAACGACTTAGCAGCAGCAGCAGCAGCAGCATGCAAATGTAAATAAACAGTCCCTAGCCTGGGTAGGGTTCCTGCTTAATTGATAATCACTTTTAGAGTAGGCATAAAGTCGCAAAAGATGGATTTAGAGGAATTTTTTCCCTTCCCCTTTGAGATCCCCATGGATTAACAGAATATGTTACATGCCTCAAAAATATGTGATTTTTAAAAATCTATGTTCGTCTAGATTTGTTTTTTTCAACAAGTCAATGACCTGCAAATGGAAAAAGTTTTCTCTGTTCTTGTGGTGGTAATAACATTTCTGAACATTAACTGAAGACTAAACACTGTGTCTTATTTAATCCTCATTCAACCCTATGGTAGTTTTTATCTAGTTCTCACTTTACAGATGAGGAAACAGGTTGAAAGAGGTTAGGTAATTCACCCAAGATCTCTAACAATGTGACAGATATAGAATCTTAGGTCTAGCCAACTCAAGTGAAGTGTGAAAGTCACTCAGTTGTGTCCGATTCTTTCCAACCCCATGGACTATATAGTCCAGGGAATTCTCCAGGTCAGAATACTGGTGTGGGTAGCCTATCCCTCCTCCAGAGGATCTTCCTGACCCAGGAATTGAACCAGGGTCTCCTGCATTGCAGGCAGATTCTTTACCGCCTGCTATTAGGGAAGCCAACTCAAGACCCATGTTTATAACCATGGGACTGGATCAATTGTTCCAATGGAGGTGAATAGAGATTCATGGCTGGATTTGATGGTAGGAAGTTTTTTATATTGGGGGCAGTTGTCTGCTACTTTCAGCCACTGAATTTCTTCTTTTTGTCTCCTTTTGATAATTCCATGAAAGCTTCACAGCTCGTCAGTTCCAATTCTTGTTTCTCTCAGTTTTAATCTTTCATTCCTTGTTATGACCTATTCTTGTTCTTGTTCAACTTCCTATGGCATCATTTTTCTTCCTACCTGGCTTGTTGCTTTGATAATTTATAACTATTCTAACTTTACTTGTAATTTTCTGCTTTCTTTTTCCTTATGGTGCAAAGCTCTTACCTCTTAGTAATAATAGTAATCATTTATATTTGCATTGTGTTTTATGCTATATAAAGTACATTTACTTGCACTCTCTTATTTAATTTCTAAATCAGTCTCATGAAGTATTATATCCTTTTGACATCTGAGGAAAATAGGCTTAGTGAGGTTAAATGAATCATAGAGCCAGTCAGTAGGAGAGTTGTTTCTTGAGTCTATGTTATCTGACTACAAATTTAGTGTTCATTCCACTATATCACAGATGTACCATTTGTCCTACTGGTATTTCATGTTCATAGAAATAAACTCTGTAATGGAGTTAAGTAAGCTCTTCATGTATTTTCTAAAATTAATAAAATATTACTCTAAATGTATTAACTTCTCATTCACTTCTCTTGAATTTTCAAAAATTTCCCCAAACATTCTGAAAATGTCTCCAAATTATTTCTCCAAATTAGTATTGTTTTGCTTACCTATAGGTTTTTTTTTTTTTATTATTTATGTATTTTTGGCTGCATAGGGTCTTTGTTATGGCACATAGGCTTCTCTTGAGGGGCACAGGCTCAGCAGTTGTGGTGCATGGGCTTCTCTCTCCTTGAGGGGTGTGGGCTCAGTAATTGTGGCACATGGGCTTAGCTGCCCTGCTGCATGTGGGATCTTAGTTCCCCCACCAGAAATTGAACCCATGTCCCCAGAATTGGAAGGCAGATCCTCAACCATTGGACCACCAGGGAAGTCCCCTATATGTGGGTTTTACGTTTCTAAAAGTAAATGTGTGTTATTTGTGGAAATGAAAAGGAGGAAACATACCAGATTTTTTAAAGTGCTATGGAAGTTCAAAGGGAAACAAGTTCCTTCACAGGAGAATGTGCTGGGCAAGACAGGCTATGGTGAGAACATTTAAGCCAAAGGGATGTAAGTGGGGTGAGGAGAAAGTGTATTTTTAATGTTTTTGGTTGCGCTGAATGGCATATGGGATCTTAGTCCCTGACCAAGGATTGAACCCACTACCTCCTGCATTGGAAGCTCGGAGTGGTAACCACTGAACTGACAGCAAAGTCCTGAGGGTGTATTTTACATGGAGAAAAACCACAGTAAACTGAGCATGAAATCAAGAGGATACCTAATAACTGTAAGGAAGGTGACTAGTTCAGACTGTCTAGAGGCTAGTATGTAGAAGATAGGGTAGGAAATAGTTTACTGGAGTTCCTTAAGTGCAAGGTGAGGAGGCCAGCATTTCAGAACTGAGATATCCCTGGAGGAGACTAGGACAAACACATCCAGTGCGCTGGGCAAAGCTCATGGGGCAATCATTCTCTAACAGGAGGTTGGACTAAATCAAGATATGTAGGCAGAGCAGAATATTGACAGGCTATGGTGATAAGAACACTGGTCGCCTCTGCGCAATCAGTACCTAGCATCAGGAAGGTCAAAGACCTTCCTCTAAGATGGCCCTAGGCAGAATGGGAGGGGAAGCAAAGGAACCAGGTAGTAGAAGTCAGGCAAAGTCCGAGACTGGAGGGGTAGGTGTTACAGTAAGGTGATGACTTAGCAGTGGCGTTGCCATTGGAGGGAAGATGTAATTCTTTTTTTTTTTTAATTGGTAAAAGAAAATTTATTTGTTTGGCTGCCTTGGGCCTTAGTTGCCACACATAGGATCTTCGATGCGTCACATGGGAGCATTCATTGCTGTGTTTGGACTCTCTAGACTCTAGTTGGAGCACTCAGGCGTAGTTGATCTGCAGCATACGGGATCTCAGTTTTCCAGCCAGGACTCGAACCTGCGTTCCCTGAAGTGAAAGGTGGATTCTTAACCACCAGACCATGAGGAAAGGTGCAAGACTTCATTCTTCAGAGCAAGCAAGGGGTAGAAGGATTAAAGGAGAAGAAATCAAGGAGAGAGACTGGAAAATATAAGTGGGAAGAATGATAAAGATGATCCTGAGTCAATATATTTTCAGGCAGGGATTTCTTACATGCTATAGAGGCAGGGCCTGAAAGCTGAAGCTGAAGAGTGGAACCATGTGCTGGCTAGCTGTGCACTTTCTAGAAAAATATAGAAATAATACCTAAATATTACTGGTTTGTTGTTTAGTCGCTAAGTTGTGTCCAACTCTTTTGCAACGCCATGGACTGCAGCCTTCCAGGCTTCTGTGTCCATGGGAGTTTGTAGGCAAGAATACTGGAGTGGGTTGCTATCTCTTTCTCCAGCGCATCTTCCCAACCCAGGGATTGAACCCACGTCTCCTACCTTGGGAGGAGGATTCTTTACTACTGAGACACCAGGGAAGCCCAATAATTACTGATATGAACATATAAATACACCTATTTTCTTTCTTGGTTTTTCAAATTATTTGGACTAGATTCTATACAGATCAATTTTTTTTTAAAGGTATAAAACCTAAGCTAGTACTAAATCGGTAATTTCTTTCACTATTTCAACTATTATCAAACATTACTTCACAACTCTACGTTTACCTTTTAGGCCTACATAGACTCTCATTTTATTCTCCCCACCTTCCACCCACACCAGAATCAGAGATCATGCCTGATCATTTTAGTGGTCTTCAGTGGTAAGTAGGGTTTGAGGCTTAGGCTTCACTCCAGCAAAACTTTTAATTTTAGAGAAGCCAAACATTACTGGCTGAGCCTCCCAATTCTTGCCTTCATGCAATATGATGTCCTGTAGAGGTTTTCTTTCTTTTTCCCTTTAGCATACAGTGCTGGCTCTGCCACTGCCAGTGTGACCTCTCATAACTCCCTAACCTGAGCCTTAGACTTACCTGAAAATTATGTGTAGGAGTTGAACTATGACTTAAAAGATATGACAGCTCTAAACTTCTAGGATCCTGATTCAATAGTAAATAACATTTGTTGGGACTTCCCTGGTGGTCCAGTGATTAAGACTCTGCACTCTCAATTCAGGGGGCCCAGATTGGATGCCTGGTTAGGAAACTAGATCCTGCATGCTGCAACTAAGACTTGGCACAACCAAATAAATACATAAGTAAATTTTTTTAAGAGTATAATTAATTTCTAAAGCTCCAGAATATTGGGTCCATGGAGAAAAGGTTCTAACCGATAAAACTGTTGGAAATGATTGGGATAAAGAATAAATTATTGTGAAAACTTTTTACATTTTTTACATTATTTTTCACTTTTCAGTTCAGTTCAGTCAGTCCTGTCCGACTCTTTGTGACTCCATGGACTGCAGCACACCAAGACTCCCTGTCCATCACCAACTCCCAGAGCTAACTCAAACTCATGTCCATAGATTCAGTGATGCCATCCAACCATCTCATCCTCTGTCATTTCCTTCTGCTCACGCCTTCAATCTTTCCCAAAATCAGGGTCTTTTCCAATGAGTCAGTTCTTCACATCAGGTTGCCAAAGTATTGGAGTTTCAGCTTCCGCATCAGTCCTTCCAAAGAATATTCAGGACTGATTTCCTTTAGGATGGACTGGTTGGGTCTCCTTGCAGTCCAAGGGACTCTCAAGAGTCTTCTCCAACACCACAGTTCAAAATCATCAATTCTTTGGTGCTCAGCTTTCTTTATAGTCCAACTCTCACATCCACACATGACTCCTGCAAAAACCATAGCTTTGACTAGACGGACTTTTGTTGGCAAAGTAATGTCTCTGCTTTTTAATACGCTGTCTAGGTGGGTTGTAACTTTTCTTCCAAGGAGTAAGCGTGGGCTGCAGTCACCATCTGCGGTGATTTTGGAGCCCAAAAAAATAAAGTCTCTCATTGTTTCTCCATCTATTTGCCATGAAGTGATGGGACCAGATGCCATGATCTTAGTTTTCTGAATGTTGAGCTTTAAGTCAACTTTTTCACTCTCTTTCACTTTCATCAAGAAGCTCCTTAGTTCTTCTATGCTTTCTGCCATAAGGGTGGTGCCATCTGCATATCTGAGGTTATTGATATTTTTCCCGGCAATCTTGATTCCAGCTTGTGCTTCATCCAGCCCAGCATTGCTCATGATGTACTCTGTATACAAGTTAAATAAGCAGGGTGACAATATACAGCCTTGACGTACTCCTTTCTCTGTCTGGAACCAGTCTGTTTCTCTGTGTCCAATTCTAACCGTTGCTTCTTGACCTGTATACAGATTTCTCAGGAGGCAGGTCAGGTGGTCTGGTATTCCCATCTCTTGAAGAAGTTTCATTTTTAGCTGCCCACTATCCCTAACATTATAAAGAAACCTGAGTGCCGAAGAATTGATGCTTTTGAACTGTGGTGTTGGAGAAAACTCTTGAGAGTCCCTTGGACTGCAAGGAGATCCAACCAGTCCATCCTAAAGGAGATCAGTCCTGGGTGTTCATTGGAAGGACTGATGTTGAAGCTGAAACTTCAATACTTTGGCCACCTGATGTGAAGAGCTGACTCATTTGAAAAGACCCTGATGCTGGAAAAGATTGAGGGCAGGAGGAAAAGGGGACGACAGAAGATGAGATGGTTGGATGGCATCACCAACTCAATGGACATGGGTTTGGGTGGACCCTGGGAGTTGGTGATGGACAGGAGGCCTAGCGTGCTGAGGTTCATGGGGTCGCAAAGAGTTGGACATGACTGAATGACTGAACTGAACTGATCCCTAACATTTATGTAGTGGAATTAGTCTTTCTACACTTAAAAATCATAGCATTTCTAGAGTGCTTCACAACTTTGGGGTTTTAGTTAATCAAACTTATTTTGAAAGGAAGACTAACAGTGGAGATTTTCCTGAATGTTATGACTCGGAATTAGTGACAAAACTGTGAAGTACTCATCATAGCTCATTTTGTGATTTGCATGCCTAGACTATTTTAGAATTGTTGGTATTATCTGAATAAGGCATTCCCAATGGGAGAAAGAATGAGTCACAGAGAATAAGGTGTAAGAGACAAGAGCAATCACAGAAACAAACTAGAGTGAGATTAGAGAAGACAGGCATTTTCAGAAATGAAGCCTTAGGGGTAGTTGTACAGGAAGAATATAAGACAACTCTTCAAAGAATGAGACTGAAATACGATTACGCTAACTGCTTGAAAGACTAATTTTAATTACATATTTAATATGTAAATGTGCACTGAACAGAACTGATTCAAATACATGAACACTTTGGTGGTGGTTGTGGGGTGTAATATAGTTTCTACGTCTCTGGCAAGCCCTGTTTCTTGTTTTCCGGATGTCCCGGCGTTTACTCCAGTGTCAAGCTGAACCAGCCTACCAGGTTCAACTACTCTGCCATCACACCCTCGGTGTGCTTAGGAGCCATGAAGCACACTGAGAATGCTAGGGCAGGAGTATACATATTTAAACTACAGAAAGGAAGAAGAAAGGGAAGGTATAAACTGACTGATGGGAAGTATGAAAAGAAAGTGCAAGTAAGAAGCAGCGGAGTTGGGATTTGCTTCACTATTCCCCAATTTGGGACACTGGGGGTTCGATTTTGGCGGCAGGGGGGCGGGCCCGGCTTCCTCTGTATAGCGTTCCTTGATTCTCCCAGTTCCGAAAAGGCGGATCAGTTCTGGAGCGGGTTCTCCGTGTTGAGAACACACCGGCGCTGCCATTTGGCGGGGAGGTTTCCCCAGCGCCCAGGTGTTCCTCGGTATTCTTTCTCCCCCTCCCTGGAACTCAGATTACATCATCCCAACCTGAGTAGCGTGGCCAGATTTTTCCCATTTCAAACTCCCGCTCTCTTGAATGCCAATTCTTGTTCCTTAAGCAAACCAGGTTGGAGCTGGTATGTTTCCCCCCAAAAGGGGGAGGACACTCCAGGATGAACCTCATTTTAGCGAAGAGGCTGTTAAATGACCCAGGGCACTACTTTTCCTCGTATTTACAAGCTACAGCTGCACAGGAAACACACGGCCACCCAAGGCCGTGGCTACGCCAAGACCCTCAGCTCGATAAGCTTGTCAAACGGGACCCGAAACATCCTCAGCGAAGTCGGAGAGCAACCGGAAGAAAAAAATCGGGGGTGTCAAGGGGGGGCGGGGTAGTGCCGCGCCTGCGCAGTCACTAAACAGCGCCTCCCCGCGGGGCGTGCTCGTCAGGCCGCCGCACCCTATCAGGCGGCCGCAGGGAGCGCGCCCGCGGCCTCGCCCTCTCTCGCCCCACCCCTCTCTCATCTCCGCCGGGCCTTAGATTGAGGCTGGGAGACCCAGAGCGAGCTTCACTCTCCGCCCCCAGCGGTCCCGCACTCCCCCTGGCGCGCGTGCGCAGGGGCGGACCGCAGGAAGAGGGCGCGAGAGGAGGGCGGGCGTACGTCCTTGCGTGCGTCTCAGGCAGCGCGCACGCCGGCGTGAGAGGGCACGGGGAAAAGGTGGCTCTGGCCGGGGCGGCTCGGTTTCCTGTGGCTATGTAGCTAAGCTCGTCAGCTCCGGGTCTTCCTTCGCTGACTTCGCTGCGTCCTAGCGCTGAGCTGCTGCTTGGGAGAGAGAGGCTGTCCTCACGCCCACCGCGCTCCCTCGACGGCCGAGCCTGCTCGCTCGCCCGTCGGAGCGTCCCGGCCGAGCAACCCTGAGGGGGGAGGGGAGGCCATTTTGTCCCGACCGACTCCCCGGAACCGGGCGGAGCGGCTGGGAGAGGCTGCGGAGCAGCGGTCGCCGCCCTCGGAGGCACCGGACGCCGCCACCGTCGGGTCTTCCTCGACGAGGCAGTTCCTAGGTCACCCGCGCCCTCTCGAGCCGTCCTTTTTCCCACGCTTCCCCCCGGTCCTCCGGCCTGAGAACGCCCGAGTGAGGAGGAGTTGGCCCGTAGTGAGAGGGACCGATCCCTTGGGGCCGCCGGCGGCGAGAGCCTGAGCCGCTCCTCCCAATGGCGAAGAAGACGTACGACCTGCTTTTCAAGCTGCTCCTGATCGGGGACTCGGGAGTGGGGAAGACCTGCGTCCTTTTTCGTTTTTCGGATGATGCCTTCAACACCACCTTTATTTCCACCATAGGTAAGACCTGTGGGAGGATGGTGTGCAATCTCTGCAGCTGCAAACCGTTCCTTTCACTCCAGACATCTTGCTTCCCGTAATATACGCCTTTGTTTCAGTGATCCCGATTCCAAGCGACAGACCCAAGTTACTGTTTGAATCGGCATTGAGCTTTCTGGGGCGGGGTCTTCCCATGCTTTCCATCCGGTCTTTTGCTCTCAAGTCTCCCACTCTGCTCAGTGCCTGCTGTTACAAAATATGCAGCATTAACAGCGTTCCAGAATCATGTTTCTTTAAGCGTCAGGGTTGGCTTTTTCCATGTTTGTATGGCGTTACTAGATGTACGATACTTGTAAGGGATTATTTTGATGGTTGGGGTTGAAGCAGTAGGGGTCATTTGGTAAAGACCTGAATTTATACTTCAGGGCAAAGAGATTCCATATGGTCGTAACTTAGAGTAAACTTGAGGGTTTGTGTAAGGAATAATTAAAGCAAATTAGAAGGGAAAAGTGAGTTGCCCCGCGTTGACTAATCCATTGATGTGTCAAACAATCGGAGGCTCTTAGTGCTTGGGGTGGGACTCTGTGGCATGTTTGCACACAGTGCTTTTCGAGACATCAGCAGAAGCAGTAATCTGATGGAGATGGTCAGTTTCTGTCCTCGAACCTGAAAGAATGAAGTTCTCCCCTTCTGTTTTACACTAGCGTCTTATAGGGAAGTGTCTTGCAAGTCATAGCCTTGGGACTTCTAATGTACTTTTCACCTCATGTTTCAGAATTATTTAGTATGAAAGTAAGAGCTAAAGATTGACCTTTTAAATCGGTTTCTTGTTTAGGAAAAGAAAAGGGAAGGCTCTAGGAAAGTCCCTTTCAACTCTACTGAGAAAATTGTCATTTACACGAATTGTGTTAAATTGGGTTGGATGTGAGATCCTTTTTTTTCCCTCTCACGATAAATATCTTAACACGAGGTTGTCTCTGTCACTTGGGACCAGTACACAGCATTGGGGCAAGTGCAATAAAACCCATTTTAAGTGTAATTAAGTTTATATTGAAATGATTATAAAAAGCAAGCATAGTTTTCTTTGAACTCTGGGAAGTGTCAAAATTAAGCTGATCTCAATTTATAGCATTTGGAATCGTTGATTTGGATTTCTTGTGATAAGTGTCAGCTACTTAATTCATTCTCATAAAACAGATTATACTGAAATTTGGCATTAGATCGTTTTGACTAGATTTTGATTTTACTTGTTTTGTGGGGAGGGCGTCTTTGTAATTCTTGTTTCCTGAATGTTGTATTGCTCTCTAGATCTGTTGTAAATTTCATGAGACTTAGAACTTGTTCTCTGCTTGTGGGTTAGCACTTCCTACCACTAACTTTACTTTTAATATTCCACTTGGAGCTGTAGCTGGGTGGATCAGGTGGTTAGATCCTTCAGCAAATATTTATTGAGCACCTAACGCTAGGCACTGTTTTCCGGATAGATAAGTGGTGAACATGATAGGGAGTCTAGGGAGGAAGCACAATAGAGTGTGGACAGTGCTATAGTGGGGCTAAGCATAGAGAGAGGGGCGCTTAATCTAAACTAGGCTTGCATGGAGATGATGTCTAAAATGAAGTCTGAAGGACAAGTAGAAATTGAACTAGAGGGGTGGGATGGGGCCTTCCTGGAAAAGGGAGCGTAGAATAAACCTGTAGTAAGATCAGAGATTTAATCCACGTTGGTCAGCTTTAACGTGTGGTTGAGAAAGGTAGAGTGGAAAGTAGGAGCAAAACGTTACCTCCCATCTACTCTTGGCCTTTTGTAGGGGTGTTGTTTATTGTACTCAAAACTAAAACCCAGTCCTGTAAGATAATGATACAATTTTCTTACGTAGTCTTTTGGGACCTTAGTTCCCAGACCAGGGTGTGAACCCTTGCCCTCAGCAGTGAAAGCATGGAGCTCCAGGAAATTCCCTTGTGTAGTCTTTTTACTAATAAAAATGTGTGGTGATTTTGGATCTCACCTGCTGGGTTGGAATCCTAGTTCCACAGGTTACTAGTTATGGGACTTTGACAAGTTAATTAACCTTTTCTCCTACTTCAGTTTCTTTAAGTATTGTTAATAATAGTACCCATCACAGTAGTTGTGAGAATTTTATGAGAGCAAAGTGCCTGGCATGGTGCCAGGCGCACTGTAGGAGCACAGTGCATGCATATCAGTTATATATGGAACACATGCCCCATATGCTGTAGTGGGGCAGAACAAGTTACTTTATGGATTGAATGCCCTGTATGCAGTGGTCATGCAAATATTGGTTAGTGCTCTGCTAAACAATTCACTTTACACTCTGGAATGTTCATATTTTGATACGAAAATATTTGATGTGTGTGATACTTTGATATCTAAGACATGTTGAACAGAATATATGGATGTAAAATTCTGAGTTCAGCTCCAACATGTGGCATATGTTAGCTCTATATGCACGTTTAGAAGTCTCCTGGTGTCTTACATCAATGCTATCCAAAAGAAACATAATGTGAGTCACATAATATTTTTTAGTAGCCACATTTAAAAAGGAAAAGAAATATTTAATACTGTCTTTTAGCTCATTTTATCCGAAGTCTTCTCATTTTATTATATAATCAAAACTTTAAAATAGTTGAGACATTTTATACTCTTCTCCAGTGTGTATGTTATCTTTACGGTTCATCTCAGATTAGGCACATTTGGACAGTGCATGTCTAAACAGTATAAACTGGCCAGTTGGCGAATATGCAGATGATTAGAGATACTTGAAATATGTACTACTTTTAGGGCATTTTAAATTTCATCAGTTGGCTAAGATTTTTGTTTGTTTGTTTTGCTTTGCTTTTTAAAAAATAAAGAGCATTCTCTATGAATGATACTGAAATTTGAGTTGGCATTTGATTGTTAAAACATCTTGAGGTATGAAAGGAAGTGGTTACCTTGCAGGGGTTCAGAAGGGCCAAACTGCGAGTATAATGTAGCCTGTCATTATTTTAGACATAGTCATCTTAGTTACTCATTGGTTATTGATTCTTGGAGGAAATAATTTTTATAGGCTTATGGTCCTTATTTACAAAGCTCACAAAGGCTATTTAAATTTTTCTATGTACTTTTCCACACATCTATATCAGAAGTTGTGTATCACATTTATGGTCAGATTTATTGCAGACAGTTTTAAAAACAAATTATGATGGTATGTTCCATACTCACCAATCTCAAAGCAAATTCAAGGGCACTAGAATATAAGCTGCACAAGGGCAGAAGACTTTGTCTTTTTTTTGTTTTTTTTGCTGATAGATGCTAAGCACCTAGAAGAATCCCTGCATTTAATAGGTGCTTGATAAATAATGAAGGCAGGCAGACAGGTGGTAAGTACAGTGTAACCAGGATCCTTTAGAATTAGCTAGTTACATTTTAACATTTCTTCTTTACCTACTTTCTAAACATTAAATATATGATCTAGAGAGAGTTGCTGGTTTTTGGATGACCATATTTCATTGGTTGATTTGGCCAAAGTCACGAAAGCATTACCTCTGGGTTCTAGGTAAAAAACTAAATTGGTAAAGGCTCTTGCCTCTGGGAGAGGCAATGGACGCGTCCTTTTTGTTGCTTTCTGCATATTTTTACCGAATGTTGGAGGAGTAGGTTCCACTAACATGAATTTAAAAATTGGTTTATTGAACTGAGCCCATTTTATATGGAGAGGCCGCTTTTTAGAAAATTGAGCAAAACCTTTTGCATTTAAATGTGTCTGGACTTTGCTGTGATACCCAGACAGTGGCTCATGCTGCAGAAATGCCAGAGTACATAAGAAATGTCTTTCATTTCAAGATGTATTTTTAGGATTGATTAAAACTATCCAGACATTTTCCCAAGGAAGGTACATAAATGGCCAGTGAACACATGAAAAAATGTTCAACATCTTTTAATAATAAGGGAAGTGCAAATCAAAACCATTATGTGATGTTACTTCACACCCGTTAGGGTGACTGACATAAATGAACTCTTGTCATGCAGGTATCTGTCTCTGCCTTCAGTTCGTTTGGGTATATATCTAGGAGTGAATCAGTCCTATGCTAATAAATTGTTTGAGAAACCACCATATTGTTTTCAACAGTGGCTGCACTGTTTTTACATTCCCACTAGCACGGCACCAGGATTCCATTTCTCCACATCCTCCAACACTTGTTACTGTCTGTTTAGCAGCATTATTCACAATAGCCCAAGGATAGAAACAACTCAAATGTCCATAGACAAATGAATAGATACACAAAATGTAGCATAACATACAATGGAGTATTATTCAGCCTTAAAAAGGAATGAAATTCTGATAGATTTTACAACATGGATAAACTTTGAAAATACTGTGCTAAGTGAAACAAGCCAGAACAAAAGGACAAGTATTACAGGTACCTGGAATAGGTCAGTTCATAGAGAAAGTAGAATAGTGGTTACAGGGACTGGGTAATGGGAAGTTATTTCCTAATGGGTACAACATTTCAGTTAATGGGGAATTACTGCTTGAAGGGTACATAGTTTCAGTTTAGAAGGATGAAAAAGTTGTGGAGATGAATAGTGGTGATGTTTGTACAGCAGTGGGAATATATTTAATGACACTGAATTGTATACTTAGAAATGTTTAATATGTACAAAAAGACAAATACTGCATGATTCCAAGTACATGAGATATTTAAAGTTGTCAAATTCCTAGAAACAAAGTAGAATTGTAGAAGGTAGGTTGATAGTCTCCCAGGGACTGGGAGGAGGGGGAAATGGGGATATAATTTTAGTTTTGTGAGATGAAGTAGCTTTGAAATTCTGTTGCAAGTCATTGAGGATACACTTAACACTACTGCACTATACACTTAAAACTAGTTAGGTTGGTAAATTTTTATTTTATGTGTTTTTTTTAACTGCAATTTAAAAAGTGGTTAAATGTCAATTTTATGTTCAGTATATTTTACTACCAAAAAAGAAAAACAAACCCAAAACACCCTTGGACAGTTGATGCAGCTCTCTAAAAGAGCATTTACTCTCAGATAGCCCCTTCACTGTTTCATGTGATGGCTACTGTTAACTGGGGGTCATTGAGTCAAGAGGATCCTTTAAGGTACTTTCCCATTCTTAGTATTACTGGCTGTAATTTCAGATACTAAAGGCAGGTTTGTCTTTTTGTTTTGTGTCTCCCTATAGAACCCCTTAGAATATTAATATAGGAAAGAACTCTGCAGTGAATTTTAAGAGTCAGAAAACTGAGACTCATGAGGTAAGAAAGTGAAAGTGTCAGTCACCCAGTCATATCTGACTCTTTGCGACCCCATGGACTGTAACCCACTGGGCTCCTCTGTCCATGGAATTCTCCAAAAAGGATACTGGAGTGGGTAGCTATTCCCCTCTCTAGGGGATCTTCCCAACTCAGAGATCGAACCACAGTCTCCTGCATTGCAGGTAGATTCTTTACCATCTGAGCCACCAGAGAAGCCAAAAGATTATATGACTAGTTAGTGGAAAGAGTTTTGACTAAAATCCAGATACAATCCTGTTCGTCACTGTGTTTCTCATCCTGAGAATTTCATTGTTTTGTTTGAAAAAATTAAGGATAAGGTCATTCTCCTACTCATCAATTTGTATTTGAAAAGTGGAGTTGCAGTAGTTCTGACAGAAGTGGGAAAGTAACAAGTATCAGCACCAAATATCAAGGGGTCTGTTCAGGGCACTTGTCCTTTGCAAACAAAGCATCCGTTCAGTTCAGTTGCTCAGTCGTGTCCGACTCTTTGTGACCCCATGAATCGCAGCACGCCAGGCCTCCCTGTCCATCACCAACTCCCAGGGTCCACCCAAACCGATGTCCATCGAGTCAGTGATGCCATCCAGCCATCTCATTTCTGTCGTCCCCTTCTCCTCCTGCCCCCAATCCCTCCCAGCATCAGAGTCTTTTCCAGTGAGTCAACTCTTCGCATGAGGTGGCCAAAGTATTGGAGTTTCAGCTTTAGCATCATTCCTTCCAAAGAACACCCAGGACTGATCTCCTTTAGAATGGACTGGTTGGATCTCCTTGCAATCCAAGGGACTCTCAAGAGTCTCTAACACCACAGTTCAAAAGCATCAATTCTTCGGTCCTCAGCTTCATAGTCCAACTCTCACATCCATACATGACCACTGGAAAAACCATAGCCTTGACTAGACGGACTTCTGTTGGCAAAGTAATGTCTCTGCTTTTGAATATGCTATCTAGGTTGGTCATAACTTTCCTTCCAAAGAGTAAGCATCTTTTAATTTCATGGCTGCAATCACCATCTGCAGGGATTTTGGAACCCAAAAAGATAAAGTCTGACACTGTTTCCCCTTCTGTTTCCCAAGAAGTGATGGGACCAGATGCCATGATCTTAGTTTTGTGAATGTTGAGCTTTAAGCCAACTTTTTCACTCTCCTCTTTGACTTTCATCAAGAGGCTTTTTAGTTCCTCTTCACTTTCTGCCATAAGGGTGGTATCATCTGCATATCTGAGGTTATTGATATTTCTTCTGGCAATCTTGATTCCAGCTTGTGCTTCTGAATCCAGTCCAGCGCTTCTCATGATGAATTCTGCATATAAGTTAAATAAGCAGGGTGACAATATACAGCCTTGACGTACTCCTTTAGCATAACCTGAGCTAATAATGTTGTTGTTATTCAGTTACTAAGTTGTGTCCAACTCTTTACGACCCCATGGACTGCAGCCTGCTAGGCTAACGTGTGCTTCACTATCTCCCAGAGTTTGCTCACACTCGTGTCCTTTGAGTTGGTGATGCCATCCAACCATCTCATCCTCTTTCGCCCCCTTCTCCTCTTGCCCTCAATCTTTCCAAAAGATCTTAGAATCTTTTCCAGTGAGTTGGCTCTTTGCATTATGGTGTGTAATGGTAGACACGAATTGGCAAAGGAAATACTGATTGATATTCCTGTTTGGTTTGTAAAAAGTAAAGAATGATAGAAATACTGGCAGTCTGTTTCAATTAGCAGTAGAGAATTGCCCGGTTAGTTCTGTGGTAGCAGTTTAACAGAGAAATAGGGGCCTTTTGAGTGTTGATTTACAAATAAGACTGTTATTTAGCGAAAAATAGAAGTTTGTGTGGATCTAAGAGAATCTTCATGGGAACACTGCTTATGGAGATGGTCCAGTCATGAAGGAAGAGTATAAAAGCTATAGAGAGTGTTGAGAACATTGTGTGAGCCCTGAGACTGTAAAGGTCTTACAAAGGTTTTGCTGCCTTCAAAGAGGTGAATATTGGAGGTTAGTGGGGTAAATTCTTCAATTTGGATTATAAGAAGAGGAATTTAAAATGATGACTAGAATAAAATTTTGGTGAAGAAAACTCATCTGAAGGGAAATTTCAAATGAGAAATAAATTTTTGTTTGAAGATAGTACCATATACTTTAGCAAAAGTGATTACTTGATATTTATCCTTCTTTCCAGAGATGAAAAATCATATTTTTGAGGAAAACAGCAACTGCTGATGGAACACTAAGTTTCCAGCATGACCCAGAAACAGAGCATCCAAGGTTGTAAAACATTAGAAAATGGAAAAAAAACCATTATTCTGGAGACCCAAAAAGTACAACGTATCAAAATCAGAACAGAAAGCAGTGTTGATTTGTTTCTTTCATATCAATGGCAATGCTTATGCAGGACTTTTTAAAATTGATGTTTTTATTAAGGCAATTGTAGATTCACATGCAGTTGTGAAAAATAATACAGAAGGATCCCTTGTGCACTTTGCCCAGTTTCTCCTAATGGTAACATTTTGTGAAACTATAGTATCACAACCAGGATATTGTCGTCTGGCACAGCACACCAGTCTTATTCAGATTTCTCTAGTTTTACTTGTACTCGTTTGTTTGTGTATATTAAATTCTCTGCAATTTTGTGACTTTTGTAGGTTCATTTTGCCACCACCACAGTCAAGATACTGAACAGTTCCAAAGGACAAGGATCCTTTGTGTTCTTTTTTAACTATACCCTGTCCCCACCCCCCCCCAAATTTGTTCTCCATTTATAAAATTTTGTCATTCACAAATATAAAATAAATGGTATCAAGAGGTTGTAACTTTTTGGGATTTGCTTTTATTCAGTTGGCTTAATTCCTTGGTGATTCATCCAAGTTGTGTGCACCAGTAGTTCCTTTTACTGCTGATAGTATTTCATGGCATGCATTCCCTACAGTTTGTTTAACCACTCACCCATTGAGAAACACATGAGTTGATTCTGATTTTTGCCTGTTGTAAATAAAACTGATATGAATTTTTGTGTAGATGTTTTTGTATGATTATAAATGTTCATTTCTCGGGGATAGATGCCCAAGTGTGCAGTTACTGGGTCAGGATGGTAACTGCATGTTTAGTTTCATAAGGATATGACTCTTCCTAGAGTGACCGTACTACTTTATATTCTCACAGTAGTTTGTGAGTGATCTAGTTTCTCTGTATCTTCACAAGTATTTGGTGGTGGTGCTCTTTTGTATTTTAGCTATTCTGGTAAGTGTATAGTAGTAATCTCATCGTGGTTTTAATTTGCATTTCCCTGATGGCCAGAGCTGTTAAAAACTGTTCTGTGTCCTCATCTGCCATCTGTATATTCTCTGCTGAGTTATCTGATTATGTCAGTTGCCTGTTTCTTGATTGGATTGGTTCCTTTTTTTTGTTTGTTTGTTTTTTCCTGTTTTGAAAGTTCTTTATACATTTTAAGTACTAGTCCATTGTTGAACATGTGGTTTGCAAATATTTTCTTCCAGTCTCTATAGTTTGTTTTCTTACTTCTTCATGTGGCCTTTTTTGGGGGGGGGAGGGGGTGGATTATATTTATTCACTTATTTTGCTGCATCAGGCCTTAGTTGTGGTATATGGGCTTCTCCCTACTTCTCAACTACTAATACATGGTTAGTAGTTGTGGCACATGGGGTTAAGGGTTAAATGCCCTGCAACATGTGGGGTCTTAGTTCCCTCACCATGGATCAAACCCATGTCCCCTGTGTTGGAAGGCAGATTCTTAACCACTGGACCACCAGGGAAGTCCCCACATGGGCTTTCACACAGCAAAAATTTTAAATTTAGATGAAGTTGAATTTATTAATTTTTCTTTTCACAGGTCATGTTTTGGTGTCTAAGAACTCTGTCTAGTTCTAGACACTGAAGATCTTTTCCCATTTTTGTTTGGTAAAAGTTTGGTTTTATATGTGAGCCTATAATATATTTTGAGTTAGTTTTTGTATTATGGTATGAAGTTTAGGTTCAGATTCTTTTATCTTGCTTAAGATGGTATCTAGTTGCTCCAGTACCATTATTGAATGTGCAGGCTTTTTTTAAAGTAGTCAGTCAGTTGATGCAGGTGTTCTGAAGGCTTCAGAGATAACCCTGGATGATGCTGTGGGATTGAAAGTTGATTTAGTGATTGACTCTGACTCTTATTTGCAATAATTCATTCTTTGCTTTCTGAAAGGTTTAAAAATTAAAATTAATTTTTATCAGTGATATGTGCACATATTTGAAGTTAAACTGCTAAAAGATTTATAGAAGTAACAAAATTAAACAGTCTTCTTTCTCATCCCCTCTCTAGTCCTGTTCTTTAGAGGTATCGTCTACCTTTTCTGTTAAATATTGATATTTTTCAAAAGATAATATTACTATTTTCAAAAGATATGCTATATCAACATCTTTTGAGTTACTAGTTTAATATTAAATGAAACATTTAACCTTTTATAATCTTATCCCACTCTTTATCCCAATTTTTTTGTTAAATTGATACCCCGTGGGTACATTAATGTGCCCATGGGAATATTTCCTTTAAAACCAAATAGTCTGTTACAACTCTGTTTCCTTTTCTCTGACATTAAAAATTCTCTTTATTTGATTAATTTCCTTTACCCATTATCAAGTCTTCCTACATCTTCCAACAACCTCTCAAAATGAATTTCTGCACAGACAGACCATTAGAGATTATTGATACATGTTTTTTTCCTGGATACCTCTCTTTCTTCTACATCTTTATCCTTCCTGCTTCAGTTCCCTTAGCATCACTCATGTGAGAGACTGCTGTTTTATTGCTTTGGGTCATAGGTCACTAAGCGGAGAAGGTGATGGCACCCCACTCTAGTACTCTTGCCTGGAAAATCCCATGGACGGAGGAGCCTAGTAGGCTGCAGTCCACGGGGTCGCAAAGAGTCAGACGCGACTGAGCGACTTCCCTTTCATTTTTCATTTTCATGCATTGGAGAAGGAAATGGCAACCCACTCCAGTGTTCTTGCCTGGAGAATCCCAGGGATGGGGGAGCCTGGTGGGCTGCCGTCTGTGGGGGTCGCACAGAGTCGGACACAACTGAAGTGACTTAGCAGCAGCAGCAGCTTCTTACAAAAAGGGTGTATGGCAAAGGAAATTTTTTGAGACTTCCCATGTTTGTTTGTATTTACTTAACTGTGTTGGGTCTTAACAACATGAGGGATCTTTGTTTTGTCATGCAGGATCTTTCTTTGACCACAAAGAAAGCATGGACTCTCCATTTGTGGCTTGGGGACTCAGTAGTTGTGGCGCACAGGCCTAGTTGCTCCACAGCATATGGGATCTTACTTCCCGGACCAGAGATTGAATCTGTGTCCCTTGCATTGCAATGCAGATTCTTAACCAATGGACCACAAGGGAAGTCTTGAGAATTCCTGTATTTGTTGTTTAGTCGCTAGTGAGTGAGTGAAGTCATTCAGTTATGTCTGACTCTTTGCGACCCCATGGACTGTAGCCTAGCAGGCTCCTCTGTCCGTGGGATTTTCCAGGCAAGAATACTGGAGTGGGTTGCCATTTCCTTCTCCAGGAGATCTTCCCGACCCGGGGATTGAACCCGGGTCTCCTGCATTGTAGGCAGACGCTTTACCATCTGAGCCACCAGGGAAGTCCCTGTTTAGTCGCTAAGTTGTGTCTGATTGTTTCCAACCCCATGGACTGCAGCATGACAGGAGTTTGCTCACCTCACGTCCATTGAATCAGTGATCCTGTCCAACCATCTCATTTTCTGCCGCCCTCTTTGCTTTATGCCCTCAATCTTTCCCAGCATCAGGGTCTTTTCCTATGAGTTGGCTCTTCGCATCAGGTGGCCAAAGGATTGAAGCTTCAGCATAAGTTCTTCCAATGAACGTTCAGGATTGATTTCCTTAGAATTGACTGGCTTGATCTTCTTGCAGTCCAAGAGACTCTGAAGAGTCTTCTCCAGCACCACAATTCAAAAGCATCAATTCTTTGGCGCTCAGCCTTATTCATGGTCCAACTCTCATATCTGTACATGACTACTGGAAAAACCATAACTTTGACTATACAAACCTTTGTCAGCAAAGTGATGTCTCTGCTTTTTTAATATGATGTCTAGGTTTGTCATAGCTTTCCTTCCAAGGAGCAAGGGTCTTTCGATAATCATGGCTGCAGTCACTGTCCACAGTGATTTTGGAGCCCAAGAAAATAAAATCTGTCACTGTTTTCCACTTTTTTCCTTTCTGCTTGCCATGAAGTGATGAGACCGGATGCCATGATCTTAGGTTTCTTTTGAATGTTGAGTTTTAAAGCCAGCTTTTTCACTCTCTTCTTTCACCTTCATCAAAAGGCTGTTTAGTTCCTCTTCACTTTCTGCCATTAGAGTGGTATCATCTACATGTCTGAGGTGGTTGATATTTTTCCCAGCAATATTGATGCCAGCTTGTGATTCACCCAGCCTGGCATTTGGCATGATGTATTCTGCACATAAGTTAAATAAGCAGGGTGGCAGTATACAGCCTTGACATACTCCTTTCCCGGTTTTGAACCAGTCTGTTCCATGTATGGTTCTAACTGTTGCTTCTTGACCTGTATACAGGTTTCTCAGGAGACAGGTACTGGTATTCCTGTCTTTTGAAGAATTTTCCACTGTTTGTTATTATCCACAAAATCAACGACTTTAATGAAGTCAGTGAAGCAGAAGTAGATGTTTTTCTGGAATTTCCTTGCTTTCTCTGTGATCCAAAGAACTTTGACAATTTGATCTCAGATACTTCTGCCTTTTCTAATCCCAGTTTGTACATCTGGAAGTTCTCAGAGGTTCATGTACTGCTGAAGTCTAGCTTGAAGGATTTTGAGCATTACCTTACTAGTGTATGAAATGACTGCAGTCGTATGGTAGATTGAACATTCTTTGGCACTGTCCTTTGGGATTGGAAAGAAAACTGGCCTTTTTCAGTCCGGTGGCCACTGCAAATTTTCCAAATTTTCGGATGTATTGAATGCAGTGCTTTCACAGCATCATCTTTTAGGATTTGGAATAGCTCAGCTGGAGTTCCATCACCTTCACTAGCTTTGTTTATAGTAATGCTTCCTGAGGCCCACTTGACTTCACACTCCAGGATGTCTGGCTCTAGGTAAGTGACGATACCATCGTGGTTATCCAGGTCACTTAAGACCTTTTTTGTATAGTTCTTCTGTGTATTATTCCTACCTTTTCTTAATATCTTCTGCTTCTGTTAGGTCCTTACTGTTTATGTTCTTTATCATGCCCATCCTTGCATGAAATGTTCCTTTGGTATTTTAATTTTCTTGAAGAGATTGCTAGTCTTTTGCATTCTGTTGTTTTTCTCTTTGCAATGTTCTTTTAAGATGGCTTTCTTGTCTCTTCTTGCTATTGTCTGGAACTCTCCATTCAACTTGATTTGTCTTTACCTTTCTCCCTTGCCTTTCGCTTCTCTTCTCTTTTCAGTTCAGATCAGTTGCTCAGTCGTGTCCGACTCTTTGTGACCCCATGAATCGCAGCACGCCAGGCCTCCCTGTCCATCACCAACTTCCGGAGTTCACTCAAACTCACGTCTGTCGAGTCGGTGATGCCATCCAACCATTTCATCCTCTGTCGTCCCCTTCTCCTCCTGCCCCCAAACCCTCCCAGCATCAGAGTCTTTTCCAGTGAATCAGCTCTTCACATGAGGTGGCCAAAGTACTGGAGTTTCAGCTTCAACATCAGTCCTTCCCAAAGAACACCTAGGACTGATCTCCTTTAGAATGGACTGGTTGGATTTCCTTGCAGTCCAAGGGACTCTCAAGAGTCTTCTCCAACACCACGGTTCAAAAGCATCAGTTCTTCTGCTAGCTGTTTGTAAAGCCTCCTAAGACAACCACCCATGTTTAACAATGCCTAAATTCTTTGTCTGAATGAAAAGTTTGACAGGGCCTAGGATTCTGGTTTGAAAATAATTTTCCCTTAGAATACGGAAAATTTGTCTTTTAGTTCCTTTCTGATGTTGCTGGCAAGTCCAATACCATTCTGATTTTTTACCCATTATTTCTGGCCTGGTTTATCTCTGCAGATTTTTAGGTTTTTCAGTGTTTTGAATTCTTGGTAACAGATGATATATCTCAGTGGGTAGGTCTTTTGTTTTTTCAGATAAATCCATCCTTAATATTTGGTGGGTCTTTCCAGGTCCTTAACTTCAAGTTTTCTTGCTTTTTTCCCTCCTATGATTTTGTTCCTTTTTATTTTCTGTTTTTGGATGTTGGACTCCTGGATGATCATATAATTTTCTATTTTCTAGCTTGCTAATTCATTCTTCCTGGGAGATTTCTTTGAGTTTATCTTTTAACTTCTCTATTTGAAGACTTTATTTCACCTGTAATATATTTAAATTTCTAGTGCTTCTTCTTGTTTATTCTTTAAAATTTTTTTTTAAGTATTCTGTTTTTGTTTTATAAATACAGTAACTTTTTTGGAAGATAGTTTATTCTACATTTTATTTTTTGACTCTTTTCTTTCAGGTTTTCCATGCCTACCCTCTGCCCCCTCCCCCGATGTTTGTTTTATTCTATATTTTATTTTATAGGCCTTTTGCTAATGATTGGTGTTTCAGGGTGTACATTTATAATTGAGAATGGGTCATTGAATCAGCTATGCTTCAATACAGTTTTTTTTTTTTTTTTTTTTTTAATGCAAAAAAAGAAGTGGTTGAAAGATGTTTGTGAGCTTTGTGAACATGGGTGGGGCTTTTTAATCTCCCTGGTTTTAGTTTCATCTCCACACTCCAGTGGGCTTCTTGTTTTTAAATTCAGAGTTTGTCAGTTTCAGATTTTCTAGAGAATAAACCTTTAGACTCGTGCTGTAAGTGGAGTGGTAATATCTGGTTATGTGAAATGGAGGCTGTCTTTATAAACCTTTAATCAAGCCCTCACTTTCTGTTGGGTTTTCCTGGTGGCTCAGCTGGTAAAGAATCCGCCTGCAATGTGGGATACCTGGGTTTGATTCCTGGGTTGGGAAAATCCCCTGGAGAAGGGAACAGCTACCCACTGCAGTATTCTGGCCTGGAGAATTCTGTGCATTGTATAGTCCATGGGGTTGCAAAGAGTCAGACACAACTGAGTGACTTTCACTTTCACTTTCTGTCTGGTATCTGATACCTCCTATATTGAGACATGAGTTGTCTTGCTCCTCATTGGTATCTGCTTCAGTGGGTTCTAAGGTCGTAAACTTCTTCATCTGTTGTGGTTAGTTACAATGTCTATTATTGAAATCAAGATAAGCTATTTATATTTTTTTCCCTTAATGTTTTGGTGTGACTTTGGAGAGAAGGGATGAGAAAAATCTTTCTCCTGTAGTTTAACTGGAATTTGAAGTAATTTTTGACTCCAAATGATTTTCAACTCCACTTTTTAATGAATAACATCCAGTAAAATTAGGGATGAATGATAACTTTGGTACTGTTTTTATAAATATCCAGTTTGTTGCCAAAATACAGATATTTTTGTTATTTAAAATAGTTAGATAAATGTAGTAGGGAATCAGCATTCACAATAGCTAAAAGAGCTTTTGGGACTTCTGGTGGTCCAGTGGCTGAGACTCCGCACTCCTACTGCAGGAGGCCCAGGTTCAATTCCTGGTCAGGGAACTAGATCCCATGTGCCACAGCTTAGAGTTCACATGCCTCAGCTGAGACCCAGTGCAGCTAAATAAATTTAAAAGAAAAGGAAAGAAGTTTGATTTAGATGTATAATATATTCTTTTTTTTTAGATATATAATCTTGGTTGATTTACTTGAGGGGAAGGAGTATTTTTTGCTTTTGGAACAGAATATTACTGTAGTCTTCAATTTCAGTCTTTTTCTCTTGACGTATATACTGTTTTATAAAATACTAACAAGTGATTCAGCAAACTCATAATCTGCCAGAGGATTGCAGTGTGTCCTATATACTGTAGCACTTGGCTTTGAATGATAAGATATCTCCCTCTTGATTTTTAGCTGGTTTGAAACCTACTGGTAAAGTATGAGTATTTTACCTCTTTATATATTCTTAGTCTTACTAACATGCCTTTGACTTCCTTAAATTAGGCATTAATGGATATGTGTGAATTTTAAAAAATCCAGTAGTGTGTGTCTGCATATTTTTGTATGTGGGGATATATACTCAAGATAATAAATGGACTAGAGTGCTATGGAAGAAGTGAAGTCATTCAGTTGTGTCTGACTCTGCGACCCCATGGACTGTAACCTGCCAGGCTCCTGTGTTGATGGGATTTTCCAGGCAAGAATACTGGAGGGGGTTGCCATTTCCTTCTCCAAGAGTGCTATGAAAGGTAAATGTAAATCAAAATGATTGTTCAAATGTCAGCTCTTTACTTAAGTAAGAGTTCCAAAAACTTCATTCTTTTGGAAAATGTCAGACCTACAGAAAAGATATTTACTCTAATGAATCCCCTTTCGTCTTTCCTTTACATTCACCAATTGCCAATATTTTACAGCATTTGCTTTTATGTCTCTTTAGAGTTTATTTTGTATATGATGTGGTGTCTGATTCAAAGTAGATTGAAGATCTGTATGTCAAGGGGAACACAGTCACTTTTCAAAAATAAAGTAGAAAATTAAATTACAAGCCTTTGCGATTGCTGTTGAGGTTTTACAGTGTGTCAGTCACCATGGATTCAGTGGTGAGTAGCACAGACTTGGTGCCTGTCCTTGTGGAGTTTCAGCTATAGTGGGGAATTGTGAAAAGTGCACCAATATAACACTACTTGCTGCTCTTCTAAGACATTTTATATTTGTGGGAAATACAAGCTTTATGCCCTTTAAGACATCTCATTTTTTTGTTTTGTTGTCTTATCTTACAAAGTTATGTTTGCTATACCTCAAGAAAGAAAGAATTTTTTCCTAAGATGTAGAATTTTAAACAGTCAGCTAGTAACACTTACATGTATCTAGAGACTAAGCTTTCATCAACTCTGAATATAATCCAGACCCAAAACATATAGTATACTTAGAAATCCCCTAAATTAAAGCCACACACAGTACTTGGTGTTTTCTTAGCGCCTTACTGACTTTGATTTTTAACTCTATTTTAGACTCAGAAGAAGCAGCAGACTTTTGCTGTTATGTAGGTAACATGCCCAGCCAGCAGTAATGAGACCAGCTAGACATTTTAGGCAGGAAACCTGAGAACTCTAACAAAGATTAAAGATTGTATTACTGTACAGTAGTTACATATTTTTTAAATTTTATGTATTTCTTTATTTGGCTGCTCCAGGTCTTAGTTGCAGCACCTGGGATCTTTAGTTGTGGCATGTGAACTCTTAGTTGTAGCTTTTGGGATCTAGTTCCCTGGAAGATTCCCCTGGAGAAGGAAATGGTAACCCATTCCAGTATTCTTGCCTGGAGAATCCCATGGACAGAGAAGCCTGGTTAGGCTACAGTCCACGGGGTGGCAAAGAGTCGGACACGACTGAGCGACTTCACTTTCACTTTCCCTGACCAAGGATCCAACACGGGCCCCCTGCCTTGGAATTGAGGAGTCTTAGCTGTTGGGCAATCAGGGAAGTCCCTACAGTTTCAGATTTGTGAATTGATGATTATGGCCAATGAGAAGATGTTCTTTTATTTTTTGGGCAACCCACAAGGCTTGCTGGATCTTCTGGATCTTGGTTGCCTGACCAGGGATTGAACCTGGGCCTCAGCAGTGAAAACTCCAAGTCCTACCCACCATTGAAATGCTAGGGAATTCCCAAGAAGAAGTTCTTTTATTTCCGGTAGTCTTTGTCAAGGTAGAAACTTTGATATATTTTGGAGACATTAAAAAAAATGAGCTTTTGTGCCTTATGTATGCCTAATCAAAGTTTAACTTTTGTGAAATAATTTTTGTACAAGATAATAGATGAATGATTTATTATAATATCATGAAATTCTTCCTTGTATTAAATTAAAAAAAAATTGGGATGCATTGATGGAAAAGTGAAGCCTGAGGGCGAATATAATCCAAACAAAATTATGAGTGGATGAGGTAAATTTGAGATTTATTCACTAACTTTCAAGTATTGGGATTGTTGAAGGGTTATCTTTTAAAATGTGAGTGAACTAGTTGGGATAAATATAAGGATTTTTTTTTCATATTGAATGAAACATTTACAGAAATAATTTCTCTGTTTTACATGGATTCAAGAAGGGTCTGCACAGATGTGTGAATGTCAGGACCATAAAGAGCATCTTAATGAAACTAGCTTATAGCTAACATCTATGATGGACTTTCAGGAAGTCAGCCATGCTCTAAATATGACTCCCTTGATAATAGTGGGCTTTTTGGATAACTCAGACAGGGTTTAGCAGTTTATCTGTACAGTAAGATATTATAATTAAAATATTATATAACAGGTACAAGCAACATGTGTACTGTTTCCTTCTATATGTGACTAATGGTTAATGTGTGCTTAAGGGAATAAAAATAATTTCAGTGTTAACCTGATAGTTCAATATAACTATAAATATGTATTTATAATTTATAAACTATAAATTCAGTATAACAATTTCTATACTATAATAACATGACTTCCACCTCTAATTTTTCTTCAATTTCTTTTCTGAAAAATTTTCTTTATTAAGATGTCTATATGTAGGTGCCACAGATTATAGGACTTTTTTTTTTTAAACACAAGTAATTTGAAATTTCTTTAGACTGCTACACATATTTTCTTGAGCTGACTTTCACTTTTTTCTCGGTTATGCTTTTTAGCAGGCACTGTTTAAGTCATTGGTGAGGAATGTTCTCACTCTTTGCTGTAAGTTGTGGTCTTCCTATTAAATGATGATTTCCAACTCCAGCAGTGATTTAGTTAAGCACAGTTTACCGTTTCAGAACTTTCCTCAGTCTCAGGTAATATTCTCATCTTTGGCATTCAGTCTTGCTTGGAAACTTTAGCTCCATAAAACTATTTCTGCTGAATGGATGTTTCTTTGAACATTTTGCCTTTTTCCTGATCTTCTATTGAATTTTAGCAAATTTACTGAGTTCAAAATTGTTTCAGTCGAGTGAGAATTTTTTAGGGAACTGTGTTTTCAAATACAGTTTGCATGTGCTATAAGGTGAAATTCGTTGGTTGATGGAAATGAGTGGCTAGAAACAAGTGGAGGTCTTGAAACATTAATTTTAAGGAAAACATTACAGCTGACTTAATTTCAAGAGTAAATGATTTAAAATATTTGTTAATTTTTTCTTCTTTCAGGAAGATGTGTTTACACATCTTCCTGAAAGCAATGGTGTCAATATGTCTCCCTGGTATTGCATGATATATGCAGTACAGTTGTGCATATGTTGTTTTGTAAATTTTGAAATGCACCATGGAGTACTATTACAGCATGGCTTATCCCCCTTGCTATTTGTCGATTACGTTTTCTCACATAACTGCCATGATCTGTTTTCAGTGGATGATTTTTAAAAGGCCATGCATGCACACAGCATGTTGGAAAAATGCCAGTAGTAGACTTGCTTGCTGCAGGGTTGCCACAAACTCTTCAATCTGTAAAAATTAACAGTGTCTTTGAAGCACAGTAAAGTGAATTGCAATAAAACGAGGTATGCCTGTATGTTATTTCAGTTCATTCTCATAGTAATCCTCTGAGGAAATTTGTATATCCCCATTTTGCTAATCAGAAAATTGAGGATTAGAAACATTAGGTAATTGAGCCAAGAAGGTCATACAGCTAGCTAGTAAGTGGTGAAACCAGAATTATTAATCCAGGGCCCTCAGATTCAAGCCCATATTCTTTCCAGTACAATATATTAGAGAACCTGGAAATACAGACTTTTAAAAGAGTAAAATCATTTAAAATCTCTTTTTCAAGAGTAATTTCTTTGAATACATAATTTTGTGGTAGTTATAAACAGACTGGGCTTCCTTGATGGCTCAGATGGTAAAGAATCTGTGTGCAGTGCAGGAGACCCAGGTTCTCTGGGTCTGGAAAGTCTCCTGTAGAAGGGAATGGCTGCCCATTTCAGTATTCTTGCTGGAGAATTATAGTCCCGTGGAGTTGAAAAGAGTCCAACATGACTGAGCAACTTAACACTTCACTTTCAGAGCTTTCATTCACTTACAGACTAGATATAATTTTATAGATAAAGAATTTGATTTGCCCACTCAGCTGCAGGTTTTTCCTGCATGTATCCCTTCTGTTGATAATTGTAAGTATCCATTGATCTTCCCAACATCAAACATCATACCCCTTTATTTGTAAAATTTAAAAAACTTTTTGCCTGTGCAAGGTCTTTGTTGTGGACTTTGTCTAGTTGCTGTGTGTGTGAGGGTCTTCTCTTATTGTGGAGCATGCGGGCTCGCTAGTTGCAGGGTTCGGGCTTAGTTGCCTTGTGGCATGTGGAGTCGTAGTTCCCAAACCAGGGGTTGAACCCAAGTCCCTGGGTCTGGAACATTGCCTGGAGTAGGAAATGGCAACCTGCTCGTGTTCTTGCCTGGAAGATTCCATGGACAGAGGAGCTTGACAGGCCACAGCCCATAGGGTCGCAAAGAGTCAGACGTGACTGAGCCACTAAGCACATAAGAATGTATAACATAGAAAGGATAAGTACTGTGATGTCCCTCTTCTTTGGAGTCCATTCTTTGCTCCTCACCCTCAATGTAATTTTGATGGCAATGCTGTTTTTCAATACATTTGTGTATTAGGAAGTGACAGCTTCTTGCTTTCCCCTGCCACCACCCCTTGCCATCCCCTGCAAACCCAGCTGACTTTAAACAAGAGCAAAATGTTTGAGGATGTGTCACTTCTAGGGTTAGTTTATTAAATGCTCAGCAACCAGAACCTCTTGATGAGGGTGAAAGAGGAGGGGGAAGCAGCTGCTTTAAAACTCAGCATTCAAGAAATTAAGATCATGGCATCCGGTCCCATCACTTCATGGCAAATAGATGGGGAAAAAGTGGAAGCAGTGACAGGTTTTATTTTCTTGGGCTCCAAAATCACTGCGGACTGTGACTGCAGCCATGATACTAAAAGACGCTTGCTCCTTGGAAGAAAAGCTAGGACAAACCTAGACAACATATTAAAAAGCAGAGACATCACTTTGCTGACAAAGGTCTGTACCAGTCTAATGGCAGAAAGTGAAGAGGAACTAAACAGCCTTTTGATGAAGGTGAAAGAAGAGGGTGAAAAAGCTGGCTTTAAAACTCAACATTCAAAAAAAACCTAAGATCATGGCATCCGGTCTCATCATTTCATGGCAAGCAGAAAGGAAAAAAGTGGAAAACAGTGACAGATTTTATTTTCTTGGGCTCCAAAATCACTGTGGACAGTGACTGTAGCCATGATTATCAAAAGACCCTTGCTCCTTGGAAGGAAAGCTATGACAAACCTAGACATCATATTAAAAAGCAGAGACATCACTTTGCTGACGAAGGTCTGTATAGTCAAAGCTGTGGTTTTTCCAGTAGTCCTGTACAGATGTGAGAGTTGGACCCTAAAGAAGGCTGAGTGCTGAAGAATTAGATGCTTTCAAACCGTGGTGTTGGAGAAGCCTCTTGAAGAGTCCTACTGCAAGGAGATCAAACCAGTCAATCCTAAAGGAAATCAACCCTGAATATTCGTTGGAAGGACTGATGCTGAAGCACCAATCCTTTGGCCACCTGATGTGAAGAGCTGACTCACTGGAAAAGACTGATGCTGGGAAAGATTGAGGGCAGGAGGAGAAGGGGCAGCGGAGGATGAGATGGTTAGCTTGCATCACCGATTCAATGGGCATGAATTTGAGCAAACTCTAGGGGATAGTGAAGGACAGGGAAGCCTGGCATGCTGCAGTCCATGAGGTTGCAAAGTCAGACAAGACTTAGTGACTGCACAACAGCACAACGAAACCTCACCAAGAACCCACGTTCTCTTGCATCCTGCCACTCAGTTTGTCCTCCAGCCAGCTCTCTCAGCGTGGAGGTAACTGCAGCAGTTTAGGCTCCAGACATACTGAGTCATAACATCATCCAGAGGAAAAGGGACAGTTTCTTCCTTATGTCTTTTTCCCCTTCCAGCTTTTTACTTTGAAAATTTTCAAATGCGTTGAAAATTTGAAAAGGTAATGTGACTATTCACATATATATCCTTCATGTATATTTTCTGATTATTAACATTTTGCTGCATTTGTGCACTCATACTATTTGTATTTTTTATTTTTTTGCTAGACCATTTGAGAATTTGAAAGTAAGCTGCAGATATCATGTTACTTCATCCCTAAATACTCCAGTATGTATCCCCTCAAAACAAGAATGTTCTCTTATATAACTACAATATCATAATTACACTCAAGAAATTTAATATTTGTTGTTGTTTAGTTGTCAGCTGGGTCCGACTCTTTTTTGCTCTTATTCATATTTCCTCAAGGTTTTTGCCTCTTTGACTGGGGGGTGGCTGGTGGTGGAGGTGTCCAGAGTCCAATTCAGGATTATGAATTTAGTTGTCCTGTCTCTGCTTTTTTTAATCTAGAGCAAATCAGATCCTGACATTGACCTTTTTGTATGAATATGTCTTAAATATTTTATGTCTTAAATATTTTATTAAGAAAATGGCTCACATTTTGGATTTGCTTCCCTGGTGGCTCAGATGGTAAAGAGTCCGCTTGCAATGCAGGAGACCCTTGGGTTGGGAAGATACCCTGAAGAAGGAAATGGCAACCCACTCCAGTAATTCTTGCCTGGAGAATTCCATGGACAGGAGCCTGGCGGGCTATAGTCCATGGGGTCATACAGAGTCAGACATGACTGAGTGAAAATCTTTTTATTTTTTCCTCATGATTAGATTAGAATTAAACATTTTGGCAAAAATGCTGCTTAGGTGATGTGTCTTTCTCATTGCATCACATCTCAGTACATAATGTTATTTTGTCCTGTTATTGGAGATGCTAAGTGTGAGCCCTTGGGTAAGATGGAATCTGCCGGGTTTATCCACTAAAGATATTTTCCCTCTTTGTAATTAACACATCGTGGGTAAGGACTGTGCTATGAGACTGGGGTCTATCTTATTTTTTTAATAGCATTTTACTTGTTGGTTTGATCCATGAATGAATCAGTTGTTAACATTTTGGGTTGACGAAAATGTTCATCTTTTTCTCATTTCTTTTTATATTATTACTATGACTGTACCATGTGGCTTGTGGGATCTCCGTTCCCCAACCAGGGACCAAACCTGTGTCCCCTGCATTGGAAGGTGGATTCTTAACCACTGGACCATCAGGGAAGTTCCCCAAAGCTTTATTCTTAATACTTAGCCACAAAACTTTATAGGGGGAGGTGTACCTGGTAAATGGAAGTATGGTACAACCAGTAGTCCCTCAAGTTCTTATTCTCATGGTTTCATGTTGAGTCCAGTTGTGAAACAAAACCTCCTTAGAAAGTCCCCAGTCTTTTATCATGTGCCTTCAAGTGTTTTCTGTTCCTGTTTGTTGCCCACAGAAAGGCTTACTTGGTGTTTTTAGATAGCACTTGTAATGACCCTGGGACTCTGAAAATATTTTTAAAATTTATAGAAGTATAAATAACCATTTTGCCATGGTGTTTGTGTAACTGTCCTCTTACATGTAATTTTCAAATTGTGGTATTATTTTAGGTGCTGAAAGCTTAATTTTGATTCCATAAATTGGATGAAGGAAAACATGCCATTAACGGGGTGATGATTTTCCTATTTGAAACATGACTATCTTTTTGTCAAGTTATTCTGCTAATGAAGCCAACAGATTAATGATTATTGACTCATTAAAAGTTTTTGAGTGAAAAGAAATTGAAAAAAAACGAAAATTTAGAGGAACTCTCATTTGACCTAAACTATCTTCACAAAAATCTTTTGTAGCTTCATTTGTTCTTGTCCTCTTTGGACACAGTCTTAAGTAACTATGTCTTTTGAATTAAATGCTGATGATGCTTCAGACTTGTTACTTTTTGTCAGTATTAACACTTTAAACATGAACTTTTTCTGAGTTGCTGCTTAAAGGGCTTACTGTAGAATATAGTTTGGTTGTAGATATAAACTGTATAATGATAAAATTATCATAGTGAAAGCATTTTTATTATGAATACTTTTTAAAATAATTTCACATACATATATATTAGGTTAGCCAAAAAATTTCTTCAGTTTTTTTCCATAAGATGGCTCTAGTAGCACTTAGTTGTCTTTAACTTTATTTGAAACAATTTAGATAGATTCTGTTGTGATAGCTGTCACATCAGTGTGCATTAAAAAAACCAACTTAGAAAATTGGTGAATTTTTGTGTAACCAATACTGAGGATGGAAGAAAAAGCATTTTCAGTGTATTATACTTTATTATTTCAAGAAAGGTAACAATGGAACTGAAAGGCAAAAAAGATTTGTGCAGTGTGTGGAGAAGGTGCTGTGACAACCTGTCAAAGGTGGTTTGCAAAGTATAGTGCTGGAGATTTGTTGCTGGACAATGCTCCACTGTTGGGTAGACCAATTGAAGTTGATAGTGAGCAAATCGAGACATTAATTGAGAACAGTTTACATTAAGCCATACGGGGAGGTAGACCAACATACTCAGAATAGCCAAATCAAGTGTTGAAGATCATTTGCATCATCTTGATTACGTTAGTCATTTTGATGTTTGGGTTCCACGTAAGTTACGAGTAAAAAACCTTTTTTGACTATATTTCTACATGTGATTCTCTACTTAAATGTAATGAAACTGTTCCATTTTTAAAACATATTGTGATGGTTCATGACAAGTGGATTCTATGTAATAATGTGGAACAGAAGAGACCAGTAGGGCAAGTGACATAAACGGATCACACCAAGGCTGGTCTTCATCCAAAGAAGTGATGTTGTGTACTTGGTATGATTGGAAGGGAGTCTTCTATTATATCTCCTTCTGGAAGACCATCAGATTTGTTCCAACAGGTACTCCTCCCATCTACACCATCTGAAAGCAGCACTCAACTAAAAACGTCAGGAAATATTCAACAGAAAACACCTACTCTTCCATCAGATAATGCAAGACTGCAGGTTTCTTGGATGACCAGGCAAAAACTGTTATAGCTTGGCTGGAAAGTTGATTCATCTGCCATATTCTCCAGACATTGCACTTTTGGATTTCCATTTACTTCGGTCTTTACAGAGTTCTCTTAGTGGAACAAATTTCAATTCCCTGAAGATTGTAAAACATACCTGAAAGAGTTCTTTGCTCAAAAAGATAAAAAGCTTGGGGAAGATGGAATTATAAAGTTGCCTGGAAAATGGCAGGTGCTGAAACAAAACGGAATATGTTGTTCAATAACGTTCTTGGTGAATATGAAAAATGTCTTTTATTTTTACTTAAAAGCCAAAGGAACTTCTTGACCAACCCAGTAATTTTCCCATTTATTGCACTGACTGGTGACCTGATAACTTACTGCATTTCGAGGCAGCAGCTTCAAACGTTCTCTTTCCAGCATCTGTTAAAACCAGAGGGAACTGGGGACTTCCCTGGCGATCCTTTGGTAACTGCAGTGGCCCAGGGTTCAGTCCTTGTTCTGGGAACTAAGATCTCACAAGCTGCTATGCTAAGTCACTTCAGTCGTGTCCGATTCTGTGCGACCCCAGAGACAGCAGCCCACCAGGCTCCCCTGTCCCTGGGACTCTCCAGGCAAGAACACTGGAGTGGGTTGCCATTTCCTTCTCCAGTGCATGAAAGTGAAAAGTGAAAGTGAAGTCGTTCAGTCGTGTCCGACTCTTAGCGACCCCATGGACTGCAGCCTACCAGGCTCCTCCATCCATGGGATTTTCCAGGCAGGAGTACTGGAGTGGGATGCCATTGCCTTCTCCGTCACAAGCTGCATAGGAAGTCAAAAAAACCCAAAAAATCAGAGGGAACTGGCTGGCTGCCTTTTATTACGCTTGATATCAGCTTGCTATGTTAGAAAGGGAAATGTCAGTTGTTTTAAATTTGTAAAGGGTTGGAAAAGAGCAACAGGTTATCTCTGGTCATCTTTTTAGATGTAACCATGTGTTAAAAAGTGATAACTGTTTGCACTGAACATGTGCCTCACATAACTACTTGGTAGAACCTTGGCAGAAATTAGTTACCAGTCTGCCAAACTCTCCACTTACTTTAATGCGTCTTTGTTTAAAATGTGGAGTCTGAGACAGTAAATTGGAACACAACATTTTGGGAAACATCGCAAATGAAGACTCTTCTGGTCAAACAGACTTAGTGATCACCATGCTTGTAGTAGGTTGGTGAGGGTGATACACATGCATCAAACAGAAACATCAACCAGAATATTTCTCTAATTAGATAGTTACTATGAATAGAAAATATATTGTGAAATCAGAATGAATCAGGGAATGGGGAGGTGGCTCATGGAATTCTGTCCTGAGGAACTGGAATTTATGATGCTATCTGAGATACTATTTGAAGTTAGGAGAATGAGGAGAGAAGGAAGAAATTTTTCAACAGAGGATATAGTCAGGGAAAGGTCCTTGGTGAGTAAAACAGCTTATCTAGTTCAAAGAACTGAAAGGCGTATGCTGCAGGGGTGAGTCAGGTAAGGCGAGCAGAAGCAGTAGCTGTTGAAGCAGAGGTGCTGGCCTGATCATCCAGAGTCCGGTAGTCCATACTAACAATTTGAATTACACTGAAAGTCTAAGCAGGTATGTGACATGGTTAAGATTAAAATTTTTAAATGGTGGTTGGTCCAGACCATGCAGAATGGATTAGAGTTGAACTTTTCTAGTGAAGACTTATCAAAGGTGTATTTAAATTCTTACTTGTATACTGAGTAATGTTCAAGGATCGTAAGAAAGTATTTATGAAAGTGCCTGTTGGTGACTGTGACACTGAGCCTTTAGTTTTTGAGAAGTGATCTTTTAGTGCCCAAATACATGTGAAAGATACTGAGCCAGGGGACAGAATTCTCATCATGGTTAATTTGCTTTGTGAGCTTAAGCAAGTAATTTAACCTTTGAGCCTCTTTATCTGTAAATTGGGCATGTTAGAGAAATGTGTGTTTAACTTAATTGTGTTAATCACTTAACTCTAGTTAACATATGGGCTGAGTCTTGCTGAGTCATTTTCTCAGACTCTGTGGGCAAGGCTTAATTAAAGCCAGTTAAACAAACTTAAAGATATCTCATACCTCTTTGGTAGAAGTTAGAGAAAAGAAAGAGTTGTTGTATGTTTTATTTATTGTCTTTTAATAAAAAGGTTTTTTGCAGAGCAGTTACTGTATCATTCCACACAGATGATTCATTGTTGAGAGAGAATACAGTACACTGCAGCTAGGGGACGGGACTACTGAGGCACCTCTTTGTATTTTAAATTTAAGAATTTCTGATTTGCCTTATGCCTGTTACATCTATAATTTCATATATATATATATATTTTAATTAGAGCTGTTAATGCATTCTTAGTGTCTAATTGCAGCCTCTTTTTCCTCTCTAGACATCGAGATGCTTTGAAATTTTTATGGCCCCCAAATTGACTTTAAACTGTGATTAAAGCTAATGGTCCTGTCACCAGTAGCAAGCACCTGTCTAGTTGATGTCAGTAAACTGCATGTTGGCCTTTGTATTTAAAAAAGATAATCCTAACTGTCTTTGAAACTGTTGGATTACAGTGTTCTGGCATTTCAGATTTATGTTTTCCTATAATTTAAACTTTTGAGGCATATGTTGAAGATATTAATGTCTTAGGTAGCAAGATGTTTAAAAATCGGTAACAGTCTTGGTTTTGGAGCATTATATTTCCATGTGTGTTAGTCTTTGATTTCTCCTTATTTTTGATTGCCTGTTATATTGAACCATGAAGGATGGGCAGCTATAAATACTCTGAGAGCTTCTTGATTTTAATGATTGGGCTCCTTGGATTTGAAACTTTTTATGCCAGCTTTACCATGGAAGTTTGTGTTTCTCAGCTTTAAGTTTCTTTTTTTCTGTTTGACTTCTGGCCTTTTCACAAAATCTTTTGGCTCTTCTGGAAAGTTGAGAAATTTGAGCTTGTTTGTAGGCTAGAGTGCAGTAGACATGGTGGGGAATAGATTAAATCATGAACTTGTGATCTGAGCAAAACATTTATTAAGTCTGGTTTTATCTGTGTGTGTGTGTGTTTTAAACCATTTTAAAAATCATTACATTTTCACAGTCACTTAATGGAGTGACTGTACCTCTTTTTGAACTTCCTGGATTTTTTTTTCCTTTTTGGAATTGATTTTTATTTCATAATACTTAATATAGTTCAGCAAAATTTTTGGAGTACTCCTACTTTCCTTCTTATGAGCCTTGTGCAGTTCTGAAGAGGGCAAGGTAGGTTACTATTACATTTCATGTGTGTGAAGTAAAGTTAAATGACCTTGATAATGTGTCAGCTATATCAGAGCCAGGTCTTAAACATGGAAATAGAAAGCTTTGCAATTAGAAACATTTGGATTTGTTTTTTTGACTCCACCTAAATTTCCTCATCTGTTAAGAAAAAAAAAATCTTGCAAGAATATTGGAAGGCGCAAATAAAATACATAATGAAAGCTATCTAACATCTTATAGCATGTAGACTATCAACATATATTCATCTACCTCTGTGGTTCTCAAAATTTGGATCTTCTCAGACCCCACCTGTGGATCTTTTTTGACCAGAAAGTCAAAACTATTTTCATATTAATTCCAAGATGTTATTTGCCATTTTTCATTGTGGTAAATTGTAAAGTTTATCATTTTATATGAAATCGCTGGTCTTTGTGTGAATCAGGACAGTGGCACCAAGCTGGACTTGTTAGTATTGTGTTCTTCACCACCATGGACTCACAGGAGAAAACAAAGCTTAATTTCACTAAGAATGTCCTTGATGAAGCCAAAAGAAATTTTAGGTATCTTGATCCATGAGCGCAAAATGGGAAGTAAATATAAAATACTTCTGCCTCATTCTGTAACCGTGATGGCTGTTTCAAGGAAAAGCACTTGTGAAATTGTTTAAATTGGCCACTTTTTTTTTTTTTTTGAGAAACTCCATTTATCCTTGAAAGAACAACTGGCATCCTGTGGTTATTCAGACTTGAGTATTTGGCAGACACTTTTTCAAATGAATGAAATGACAGTATTTGTTGCCAACGAAAAATTTATGCTTTTAAATGAAAATTAGAATTTTGGAAAACTTGGGTCTGCTTCCATGAACTTGACAGCTTTCCAATTCTTCGAGATTCTCTTGATGAGGTCCATGTTAATATTAGCAAATAATTTTTTTCATATTGTGTAATGAGATGTGTCAGCATTTGGAAGGATTGTGTAGCTTAGTGAACTAATGTTTTCCAAATGATGTTATAAAATCATGCAAGGATAAAAAGATCCACTAAGAGTGTAAAGTAACTGATGAATTTAATGTAATAGAATATGAAAAATTCATTATGATTTTAGGTTCCACATTGCAACTAATCTTTAAAAAGTACAGCTTGGTGAGTTTTCTTATGTCAAAGAATATTTAGGATTATCTGAATAAGCTCTTAAAATAGTCCTCCTTTTCCAACTACATATCTTCATCCATCTAGGCTTTCTTCTATACTTCATATTCCTCATATGTTTCAGTCAAAGCAGTGAATTGCAACAGACTGAATGCTGAAGTAGATATGAAAATTGTGGACTATTAAGCTGGACATTAAAGTTACACACCTGTAAAATCATGCCACTCTTCTCGCTGTTTTTGTTTTGGAGAATATAATTATTTTTCGTAAATATATTTATGGGTTTATATATTTTAAAATACGTTGAAAGTGAAAGTCGCTCAGTTGTGTCTGACTCTTTGCGACCTCATGGATTATACAGTCCATGGAATTCTCCAGGCAAGATTACTGGAGTGGGTGGGTAGTTGTCCCTTCTCCAGGGGATCTTTCCAACCCAGGGACTGAACCCAGGTCATGGGCGTTGCAGGCGGATTCTTGACCAGCTGAACCACCAGGGAGGCCCAATACTGGAGTGGGTAGCCTATCCCTTCTCCAGCGGATCTTCCCCACCCAGGAATCAAACTGGGGTCTCCTGATTGCAGGTGGATTCTTTACCAACTGAGCTATCAGGGAAGCTCAATTTCTTGCATTAATAATTGAAAATTCTCTTAGTTTTAATTTCTGATATGGTAACTATAAATTTATATAATCCACATAAAAGCTCATTGGGCTTTTTGAGTAATTTAGAAGTTACAAGGGGTCCTCAGAACAAAAAGTTTGAGTACTAGCGGTGTGTACCTCTTCATTGCCTCTGTGGTCCATCCTAGCTCAATTTGTAATCTAGTAGGACAGACTGACACAAAATGAAAAGTCAAATGGTAGGATAATGTATGAAATAATGATATTGGGAAAAGTCACTTAAGGGGAATCCATTCAAAACAGTAAAATTTCCTAGCAAATAATGGAAAACCCAAAAATGTTGGGAAATTGTTGAGAAATGGAATTAAAACTTAATGAAACCTAGTTTGTTTTGTCTTGTATTTGACAAAATTTAGATAACTAATTCTTGGTTACTTTTTGGCATTGAGAGAAGGAATCTAATGTTGGAAAGGTTGGCATACTTTTTCTGATAAAATTATGTAAATAAAATCCTTGAATCTTTTGACTTTTATAGTATGAACATTGAAAGTCATTAAAAACATGTTTAATAGTCTTACTTGTTTCTTCAAGAGACTCTCTTAACCCTTTGTTCATATAATTTTAATTTTAGGCCCACTTCTGCTTATCTGTTTATCGGTTAACTATCTATTCCTTTGTCAGTGACTTAGCAGTTCTTCCCTATCATTTTTAAAATTTTATTATTTTTGTTTGTGCTGGGTTTTTGTTGTGAAGTGTGGGCTTCTCACCATGGCTTCTCTTGTTGTGTGGCCCAGGCTCTAGGTGCGCAGGCCTAGTGGTTGCTGTGTGCAGCTCTAGGGCACATGGAGTTCAGTTGTTGCAGCACCACAGGCTCAGTTGCGGCTCGTGGGCCCCAGAGTGCCTGGGCTCATTAGCTGTGGAGTGTGGGCTTAGTTGCTCCATGGCATCTGTAGTCTTCCCGGTCCAGAGATTGAAACCTTGTCCTCTGTATTGGCAGGCAGATTCCTATCTACTGTGCCACCAGGGAACTCCTTCCCTGTCATCACAGTGCACCTTTTACTGGATTTTCAGTCTCTGTTTATAACTAAATTTACACTGTATTATTGGAACATATAGTAAGAGACATAATAAGGATGTCCATGTGATGGCTGAGAGGTAGATGATAGTAAGTTCTCTATTTATTAGTATTTTCATGTTATATCTAGCTTTTTACAACCTTGTGACTTGAAATCTAGGTAAGGAAGACTTCTGTGGGCGTGCATGGAATCACTCTGCAGCATGTGGAATGTTTTAGGAAATGTAAAGGGCAAGTAAGAGGGTGCTCCTTTCAGGCAATTTGGAATTAATGCTTTCTATATTGTTATATAATTGTTACTCTATTTGATTTAGAAATGGTTAATTTTAACAGTTTAGAAGTAGAGTGCTTTGTTTTTAGCAGTCTTGGGAGCCCTCTAAATAGAAAAACAATTCCTTATTTGTTCTATGCTTGCAGTGAAAGATAACCAAGATAACCAATTAATGGGAGGTTGATATAAACCAGTATGAGTTAGAAGTGGGCTTGAACTTCTTAGATTTGTGCCTGTCATCATCATTTTGTAGCATAGCACAAAGAGAAGAAGAAAGAGCAATTGATAAAAGTTATGGAATGGAGAGATTGAGTTGAGTGACTGAATGAATCCTTGGATTTTTAAATTCCAGAGACTATAAACTTAAATACTTCCTTTGTTCTGCTCTGTAGTAATCTTTTGGTAGTATAGAAGTGCTGTGCTGTGCCTGGTTGACTGTATGACTCTTTTCGACCCCGTGGACTATAGCCCGCCAGGCTCCTCTGTGCCTGGGGATTCTCCAGGCAAGAGAGAGTGGGTTGCCATGCCCTCCTCCAGGGGATCTTCCCAACTCAGGGGTCAAACCCAGGTCTCCAGCATTGCAGGTGGCTTTTTACTGTCAGAGCCACCAGGGAAGCCCAGTATAATAGTAGACATAACTTTATACTGGAGACAGAAAAATAGCTTGGTTAACAATGAATTTTTTAAAATAGGCAAATGACTTCATCTCTTGGCCTTCATTTCTTGTCTGTAATAAAAGTAATACGATCTAACACTTAGGCTAGCTAACATGCTTGAAACTGTACTAAGGGGTTTACGTGGGTTGTCTTTTTGGTTCTTACATTAGCATTGTTCGAGAGATGGTTTGTGGAGTCCTACAAACCTATAGAGAAATAGCAGTGTCCCAGAAGTAATGCCTCTGTGAGAGAGCAAAGCAACATTTCTTCAAGAGATTTGAAGGAAAGTGACTTAAAGGCCAAAAAACATGCATACTACTTTGGGGCTTTAAAAGGGGACAGTAAGGACTTTCCTGGTGGCTCAGTGGTAAAGAATGTACCTGCCAGCACAGGAGACACGGGTTCGACCTGTGATCCAGGAAGATCTTACATGCTGTGGAGCAACTAAGCTGATGTGTCACAACTACTGAATCCCATGTGCCCTAGAGTCCATGCTCTGCAGCAAGAGAAGCTACTGCAATGAGAAGCCCACGCACTGCAACAGAGAGTAGTCCCTGCTCACCACAACTAAGAAAAGCCCATGCAGCAACAAAGACTCAGCACAGCCACAAAAAAAAAAAAAAAAAGGAATGGTAAACTGAAAGGCTGTAGTAGCAGTGGTAGTGTTTATATTGATTGGATCCTGAGGACTCAGTCTTTCCACCTTTTCTTTGTCATCTATCACCTTTGGTAACAGTGTATGATTGGCCCTATAGCGAAGGGAGGACCATTGCTCTAATTTCTTGCACTAATTTCCAGTCATGTTGCACTCTTTGCGACCCCATGGACTATGCAGTCCGTGGAATTCTCCAGGCAAGATAACTGGAGTGGGCAGCATTTCCCTTCTCCAGGGGATCTTCCCAACCCAGGGATTGAACCCAGGTCTCCCACATTGCAGGCGGATTCTTTAGCAGCTAAACCACAAGGGAAGCCCAAGAATACTGGAGTGGGTAGCCTATCCCTTCTCCAGTGGATCTTCCCGACCCAGGAATCAAACTGGGGTCTCCTGCATTGCAGGTGGATTCTTTACTAACTGAGCTATCAGGGAACCTCAGTTTCTTGCACAGCATTCTGTAAGTGACAGATTTTATTTATTAAAGTAAAAAATGGAAGCGATGGCATTCATAGTTAAGAGCATGGATGTTGAGGTATAAATGTTAGATAAAACAAAATTAGTAGCAAAAGCCAAGGACCCCTGGGAAGAATAATAAGTTGGGGTGAAAGGCAGAGGTTCTTCTCCCACATTTGTTGGGAGTGGAAACTGAGACTGACTTGGAGGTCTTGAAGAGACAGGTCTGGTTCTAAATTTTGAAGCAGCTACATGCGCAGCAGTGTGAGAGTACAGACTTCCTGGAGAGTAGAAGAAAAAAAATGCCAAGATGAGATAATATTGCTAAGGATATTGCTAAGGAATTAGAGAACAGTATGCTTAAATTTTACTAGTACATCTCCCCCCGCCCCCGCCCCCCACCATACACATCATTCTTAACAAGCCGTGTCTCCTAAATTGTTAAGTGCCAAAAGTAGAAATGTCCTTTATTTTCTGGTAGGGAAGAGTCCTCATCTTCTCCATTAAGTCATTTGTTGCCTAATACCATTTGAAGATCCTTCCCACCCACCTCCTCCTGCTTCTCTGTTGGAATGAAATGGTTTTGTGCTTTGGCTGGTGGTATCCTGAGTGGATCAGCACTGATTTAATTTGTTTAAGCAGATGTTTTGTCTCTCTGATAAAAACGCCAGAGAAGAGGTTGCTTGAAAGGTTTTTTTGGTTTGAATTTTAAGAACAAGAAAGAGAAAACATTAAAAAAAAAACACCTCATCTGAAAGCTAGAGGGGAGGAGAACATAAAGATTTGGGGAAGTCAAGTAAACAAGCAGGAGTTTAAAGTGGCTGTGTTTTCTTTAATACAGAGTAAACAAGTGCCATTGCAAAGCATTATTCTGACCAAATAACAAGTTGTCATGATATTGTGTAGAGAGTAATAAGCATTATGCATTAATAAGTTTGAAACAATTAATCAACAAGTCCTAGATTCTAAAGATTTGATGGCCTTTAAAGATAGTATATGAACTCATTTTAATGATATAGAAACACTTTAAAAATTTTGTATATTTGTTTGGCTCCATTGGGTCTTTATTGTGGCTTGTGGGATCTTGAAGTTGCACCATATGGGATCTAGTTCCCTGACCAAGGATCGAACCCTGGGCTCCCTGCATTGGGAGCTCAGAATCTCAGTCACTGGACCATCAGGGAAGCCCTGTAAACACTTTTAATGCATGAAAAGTTGTGAATATCCATAAAAGGGGAAGGAAGGTAGAATGCAGCGAAGGAGTAGAAGATAAGTGAGCAAACTCTGGAGAAGTTGAGAACAAAATTGCTGACTTGAGTTGCTGCTGCCTGTACAGTTTGGTCTGGATCAAGGAGAGTAAGATAAGGGCAGACCAAAAAGGATAGTTTGACTGACTAGTGTCGGAGAAGGATGAAACTGGGTAGCTGTGCTTAGTTGCTCAGTCCTGTCTGACTTTGCAAGAAATGTTTAAAACCAATAGAAAAGCTTAATTGAAGGCTTTTTATGTGCCATCCTAGACTTTTTACACATTTAACCCTTGTGTAATCCTCATAACATATTGGCAATGGAAGTTTTAATAACTGTTGTGGATGGGGGAAACAGGTCTAGAGAGGTTAAAGTTTCCGCCAACGCAACACAGCTAATGTGTGGCAGTCAGATAACACATTTGTCTGAATCCTTCATCACTTTGGTCCATGCTTCATTTCTTTATTCCTAAGGCAGGTTCACTGTCAGCCTTACACTTTTGTATTTGCTTCCTGATGTGTAGTGTATAACCTAATGGATCATCAGAATATGATTGTAGTAGTTTTGTAAGGATCATGATAGTTGAGGAAGAGCTTTTGATGCTGTGGTGAAATAAGAATTTATGAAGATAAATTTGGAGACTACCGCGTTCTGTAAAGTGCCTCCAAAATTTTGAGTAGTGTCTCTACCCTTTCAATTTCCTTCCATTACTTAAATCAGCAGGTATTTAATGTGAGTACACAGGACTAAGGTGACTTTTGAGGTGTTTTGTTTCTATACATGTGACCTGACAGCTGGCTTGTACTCTTAAGGACTCGTATCCTAGAAGAATGCCAGCTTGTAATAACAGAGAAGAATGGTGAATAAATATGCATGTGAAATATGTATATGTTTGTAATTCTGCATCAGTATTGCTGTTGGCTAGATCTAGGATAATAAAGAACAGTTTTCTTTTTAATAATTATATAATGAAAGAAAGCTAATTAGAAAATCAGGTGCAAAATCCAGATTACTTTAGCTTTGTTTCTTTAGTCTTAGTATCAGAATGCCAATATATTATAATGAAGATATGTGAGAAATATTATCTGTCATGGGTAGAGAAAGAATAATACCTGGATTGCTTTTGAACTTTGTAATAATCTCCTTTTATGGTGTGTCTTCTTTGATTTTAAAATAACAAACTATGCCAAAGCCTTTGACTGTGTGGATCACAATAAACTGTGGAAAATTCTGAAAGAGATGGGAATACCAGACCACCTGATCTGCCTCTTGAGAAATTTGTATGCAGGTCAGGAAGCAACAGTTAGAACTGGACATGGAACAACAGACTGGTTCCAAATAGGAAAAGGAGTTCGTCAAGGCTGTATATTGTCACCCTGTTTATTTAACTTCTATGCAGAGTACATCATGAGAAACGCTGGACTGGAAGAAACACAAGCTGGAATCAAGATTGCCGGGAGAAATCTCAATAACCTCAGATATGCAGATGACACCACCCTTATGGCAGAAAGTGAAGAGGAACTCAAAAGCCTCTTGATGAAAGTGAAAGTGGAGAGTGAAAAAGTTGGCTTGAAGCTCAACATTTAGAAAACGAAGATCATGGCATCCGGTCCCACCACTTCATGGGAAATAGATGGGGAAACAGTGGAAACAGTGTCAGACTTTATTTTTCTGGGTTCCAAAATCACTGCAGATGGTGACTGCAGCCATGAAATTAAAAGATGCTTACTCCTTGGAAGGAAAGCTATGACCAACCTAGATAGCATATTCAAGAGCAGAGACATTACTTTGCCAACAAAGGTTTGTCTAGTCAAGGCTATGGTTTTTCCTGTGGTCATGTATGGATGTGAGAGTCGGACTGTGAAGAAGGGTGAGCGCCGAAGAATTGATGCTTTTGAACTGTGGTGTTGGAGAAGACTCTTGAGAGTCCCTTGGACTGCAAGGAGATCCAACCAGTCCATTCTGAAGGAGATCAGCCCTGGGATTTCTTTGGAAGGAATGATGCTAAAGCTGAAACTCCAGTACTTTGGCCACCTCATGCGAAGAGTTGACTCATTGGAAAAGACTCTGATGCTGGGAGGGATTGGGGGCAAGAGGAGAAGGAGACGACAGAGGATGAGATGGCTGGATGGCATCACTGACTCGATGGGCATGAGTCTGGGTGAACTCTGGGAGTTGGTGATGGACAGGGAGGCCTGGCGTGCTGCGATTCATGGGGTCGCAAAGAGTCGGACACGACTGAGCGACTGATGTGATCTGATGGTGTGTCTTTTTTGATTTTAAAATAACAAACTTCCTTAGCTCAAATACTTTAATTTCAGCCTTAGCAAGTTTTCAGTAAATAAAAATTGACCCTAAACCTGGAAAGAATGATAGCATAGTACACTAGTACTGTAAGTTACAACCTCTGAAGCAGTCACAGTGGGGGTGGGGTGGGGCGGGGCGGGGCGGGTACTGGGCAGAGGCTTTGAATTTCCTGAGATTCTACTTCACATTTCATATGTGTGCACATTGGTGTGAGGTCACAGGCAAAGGAACCATGATTTTTCAGTAGGTTCTCAAATGGTTTGGAACATACCCCCCAAAAGATTAAGGATTGCTTGATCTTTAGAAGACAATACAGCTGTTGAGAACTTTTACTTTGGGACATTACAGAGCAATTTATGGGTACCAGATTAGCCCTCTGGCCATAAATAAATAGGAACCTGAACAAAACACATAAAACAACTGTTTTTGGATATTTTGTAACAGTCTAGGCAGGACTGCATTCCCTGTGAGAAGGTATATAACATTCACTCCTGCTATCTCCCAGGCTTGGTTTCTGAAACTAGATTCCAGTTAGAATCTAAGAAGGGTGAGGCAGTTTTGTTGAGAGAAAGAGATAGAAGTCAGAGAATACAGAGACTGGGGAGGTTGGTATTTGCAGGGGTGATTACCATAGAAGATTGAGTTACAGGACAGTGAGATGCAGAGATAATGCAGAGGAGTTCCTTTGACTCTGGCTGGAACTCTGTAGGCTGGGCAAAAAACAACTATTAGAGGAAGGACAATTACCAGAGACTTGCTAGAATATTGGGACTTCACGTTTGGTTGGGAGACATTTCTAGTTTTGACCAGCCGGAATGGAGAGACTTTGTTGAATATCAGAACCATTTGAGAGAATCCCCAGCAATGGCAGTCTTTAAGGATAGAGTCAAAATAACTTGAGAAGAGGCTACTTAAGCTCCACCTTAAAACTGTGCTGAAAAACAGGCCTCAGAAGGATTCAGCTGATTCTCAACTAGCTGAACAAATCTCAACATTTAAGGAATCCATCTATTAATAAATACAAAACGTTCAGCATTCATCCAGAATTACTAGACCTATGAAGAAATAGGAGAATGTAACCCTTAACTAGGAGAAAAATCAGTTGATGGAAACAGACCCAGAAGTGACAGAGATGATGAATTTTTAAGATGGAGCTAAGTTAAGGAATTGAAAGGAAGCGTGAACATGAGAGAAATGTCACAAGTAAAAAACTTCTAGAACAGAAAAACATAGTATTGAAAGAGAAAAATTCAGCTGATGGGCTTAACAGCAGATTAAAAGAAGAAAAGACACTGCAGAAGAAAAAAATCAGCGTAAGGTAATAGGAACTGTCCAAAATGAAGCACAGGGGGAAACGTCTCGGGGCAAAAAGAGCCTCAGTGACGTGTGGGACATTATCATCAGGTGGTCTCATATATATGCATTTGGAGTCCAGGATGGGAGGTAGGGATGTTGTGGTTGCAGAAAAAGTATTTGAAGAAATAGTGGCTAGAAATTTCCCAAATACCTACGAAAACTTTAATCCCGAAGATCTTATAAAACTAGGAAGGATGAGTACAAAGGCACACTGAAACACATCAGTGGCTAAAAACCAAAGAAAAACTTCAAGAGAAGCCAGAGGGGAGAAAAAGACCATATTATAGTTGCAAAAGAACAACGATTACAGCAAATGTTGATTGTTATTAAACAATGTAAGCCAGCAAATGAGCAACATAACCACACAGAAGGAAGAAAAAGATAATCAAAGTACCTATTCTGATTTGATATTGTAAGACTAAAGATAAAAAGGACTGTAAGTGTGTATTTTAGTATATCTGATTTCTAATAAGGGTATGGGTTAGCAAGTCAAACTATATACTAAGATTGAACATATCAGTAAATATATTTTAGATAATGAGAGCCAGGTTTCTAATTGTTAAAGAGGTTACAGGTAAGGAAGGAAGAAGACTAGAAGGAACTCTGATGTTGAATTGGAATCAGAAATATCAGTATAAACTGATGGTTTTAATGTAGATGCATTATGATGGTTGTGGAAATGCAGATGGATTAGCATACATGAATATGTTTTCTCTGTCCTGTGGAAATGCCTAGAAGAAGCAGTGATGTGCCAGTAGCAGTGAGCATATCTAGTGCCCAGATCTTGGCCTCTTCATTCAATTTTTCAACAAAAGGAACCAGGGCTCATGAAAGAACTGACTGATTTCAGAACTGGATTATAGGAAATCCAAGATGATCCTAGAGCTGCCAGAAAACAAAGATGTGCTCAAAAAAGGATGGGAGTTGTCAAAAGGATGTAAGACTCAACTTGAAAGAGCTTCTGATGTCTAAAGTTGGAATTAAATAATTTTAGTATTGCATTATTATCAATAGAATAAAAACATCCTTTAGTCCATATTGGTATGTGTTCCAACAAACAAATGATAGGTAAGTAGAAGGGACAAACTGTAAGTGAAGAATCCCAGTTAGTAAGTATAAAACAATGACTGAGGCAAAATCACTCGTAAGCGAATACTGCAGTGATTATTGTTACAGGCAATCCAGGGATAGAAGGTAAAGTCAGTGGGTGAAGGTGTGATGAGAAACATTGGCATAGTCTCAGAGATACTATTGATGACAATTTCTCTAAGAAGTTATTGATTACAAAGGGAAAAACAGTAAACTGAGAGTGAGAGAGACTGTGGATACCACTCGCACCAAGTTATTAAGGTTAATGTCACAGAAAAAAGATACCCGTAATATATACCTCTTGATACAATGAACCAAGAAAGGCAGAACATTACATCTGTCCTGTTTTTGTGGTATTCTTATGAAAAACAATGTATAACTTTACTCAGTTATGAGGAGACAGCAGACAAACCCAAATTGAGGGAGACTGCTACTAAAATCTGACCAGTATTCTTCAAAAGTGTCAAGGTCATGAAAGACAAGAAAAGATTGAGTAACTGTCACAGATTGGAGGAGGCTAGGGACACATGACAGCTAAATTTAGAGTGGGAACCTGGATTGGATCCTGGAATACAATGACATCAGTTAAAAAAAAAGAAAAAAGACTGGTGGATTAGAACTGTAGTTATATATTAATTGCTTTGTACCAGTGTTCCTTATTTTTGATGCATATACTATCAACATTAGAAGAAGCTGCATGAAACGTATAGGTAAACTCTGAGCTATTGTAACTTTTTTGTAAAATAATTTCAAAATAAAATGTTTCTTAAATCTACAGTTTTCCCAAAATGGGGGGAAAGAGTGATAGAAACAGAGTAAGCCAGAAGACAATAAAATTACATAGTTTTTTCCTTTCAAGTTAGAATTCAGTCCTAACAAAAATAATATTTAAAAAATGAAGCCAAAATAAAGGCACTTTCCAGTCAAAGCTGAGAGAATTTCTTTTCAGCAATCTTGAACTATTAAAAATGTTAAAGGAAGTTTTTCAGGCTGAAGAAAATAATTCATCTACACAAAGGAATGAGATTAAGAAATGATAAATATGTGGGAAATATGCAATACCTTTTTCTTAAATTTTAATTTCTTTCAAAGACAGTTGGCTATTTAAAGCAAAAATTTTTTATATTTTGTAGGATTCATATTTAGGGAAATGTGGAAGTGTAACACATAGAAGAGAAACATTTTTTAAATAGTCCAGTCATAGGAGAAAGGTGCTTCCCTGGTGGCTCAGTGGTAAAGAATCTGCCTGCAATGCAGGAGATGTGTGTTCAGTCCCTGGGTCAGGAAGATATGGAGAAAAATGGCAACCCACTCCAGTATTATTGCCTGGGAAATCCCATGGACAGGGGAGCCTGGTGGACTGTAGTTCGTGGGGTTGCAAGAGAGTCGGACATGACTTAGCAACTAAACAACAATAGGAGAAAGAGGAAGTGTACTTGTGTATTAATACTAGAAGTGGTATAATACTGTTTGAAGGTAGACTGTCCTAAGTTAAAAATGTGTATTATAAATTGCTAGCATAACCATTTTAAAAAATTGTTCTTCATTCACTAAGTTGTATCTGACTCTGAAACCCCATGAACCCCATGCAGCACATCAGGCTTCCCTCTCCTTCACTATTTCCCCGAGTTTGCTCAGATTCATGTGCCTTGAGTCAGTGATGCCATCCAACCATCTCTTTATCTGTTGCCCCCTTCTCCTGCCTCAATCTTTCCCAGCATCAGAGTCTTTTCTAGTGAGTTGGCTCTTCACATGAAGTGACCAAAGGATTGGATCTTCAGCTTCATCATCAGTCCTTCCAATGAATATTCAGGGTTGATTTTCTTTAGGATTGACTGGTTTTGATCTCCTTGCTGTCCAATAAACTCTAAAGGGTCTTCTCTAGCACATAGTTCAAAAACATAAATTTTTTGGTGCTCAGCCTTTATAATTCAGCTTTCACACCCATACATGATTACTTTAAAAACCATAGCTTTGACTGTATGGACATTTGTCAGCAAAGTGATGTCTCTGCTTTTTAAAATGCTGTCTAGGTTTGTCATAACTTTTCTTCCAAGGAGCAAGCGTCTTTTAATTTCATGGCTGCAGTCACCATCTGCAGTGATTTTGGAGCCCAAGAAAATAAAATTGCCACTGATTCCATTTTTCTACCATCTGTTTGCCATGAAGTGATGAGACCAGATGCCATGATCTTAGTTTTTTGAATGTTGAGTTTTAGGATGTAGAAAAATTGAATGCTCATACATTGCTGGTGGAAATGTAAAATGGTTCAGCTGCCATGGAAAACAGTGGTTCCTTAGAAAGTTAAATCTAAAATTACCACATGACCTAGAACTTCCACTCCTTAGGTATAACCCAAAGAATTCAAAACAGGTACTGGTATATACAAATGTACATGCATATTCCTGGGTATTCTTTACCAAGGCCAAAAAGGAGGATGTGGTCAAATGTCCATCACCAGATGATTGGATAAGCAATTTATGATCTATATGCATGTGGTGGAATATTATTCAGTCATAAAAAGTAATGGGGTATTGATACATGTGACAAGTGAATGGACCTTGGAAATATGCTAACTGAAAGAAGCCAGACACAAAAGGTCATGTTACGTGCTTTCTTTTATATGAAATACCCAAAAGAGGTAAATCTATAGAGACAGGATGCAGACTGGTGGTTTCCGGGGGAGTTGGGGTTGGGTAATGGAAAGCCAGTGCTTAATGGGTATGGAGTTTCTTTCTGAGATGATAAAAGTGTTTTAGAACTGGATAGAGGTTCTGCCACACAATATTGTGAATATACTGGATCATTCACTTTAAAATGGTAAATGTTATGTTACGTGAATTTTCCCTCGATAGAAAAAGGGTTGAGTGTGTATGGCCTTATGGCCTAGAGTCAAACAGACATGGAATTGAGTCCTGGTTTTTACCATCTGTTAATTCTGTGACCTTTAGTAAATTACTGTTAAGTTTTCTTCTCTGTAAAATAGGCATATTAGGGACATTCCTTGGTAGTCTAGTGGTTAGGACTAGTAGTCTAGTGGTAGTCTAGTAGTCTACTGCCAGGGGCCAGGTGCGATGCCTGGTTGGGGAACTTAAGATCCTAAAACCTGTGTCACATGGCCAAAATGAAATTTTTAAAAAATAGGCATGTTGGTACTTTATCAGGATTTTTGTTAATATTAAATGAAATATTACACGTGAAATGCTTAGAATACTTAATAATTATCCAGTAAACATTAGTGTTAATTGATTTTTCCTTTGCTGCTGCTGTTGGTTTTTTATTCTCCATTGATAGAATGGAAATAATAGTATGGACTAGAATTGTTCTGATGGTTTAATGAGATATCCATGCAAAGGGCTTAAAACAGTACCTAGTGTGTTGTAAATTTTCAAAGTGTTTACTAAGCTATTTCTATTAAATGAAAGGATCTTGGAACTTTTCTGCATTTTGCATTTGGAGATCCAACCAGTCCATTCTGAAGGAGATCAGCCCTGGGATTTCTTTGGAAAGAATGATGCTAAAGCTGAAACTCCAGTACTTTGGCCACCTCATGCGAAGAGTTGACTCACTGGAAAAGACTGATGCTGGGAGGGATTGGGGGCAAGAGGAGAAGGGGACGACAGAGGATGAGAGATGGCTGGATGGCATCAGTGACTCGATGGACGTGAGTCTGAGTGAACTCTGGGAGTTGGTGATGGACAGGGAGGCCTGGCGTGCTGCGATTCACGGGGTCGCAAAGAGTCGGGCACGACTGAGCGACTGATCTGATCTGATCTGATCTGAAGGAAGCTAATGTGCATATTGGAAAATAGCCTTTTCAAAATTTGTGCTGTTACGACTAGTGAAGTGAATCGCTCAGTTGTGTCCAACTCTTTGCAATCCCATGGACTGTAGTCTACCAGGCTTCTCTGTCCATGCGATTTTCCAGGCAAGAGTACTGGAGTGGGTTATGACTAGACTTGGCCTTATAAATATATCAGACTAAGCTACTTTCAAAGGATTACAGGTGTGCAATTCTTATTTCCTTTTCTGGTGTGGTGAAACTCTTGATTTTCACTTGTAAAAACCACAGATACTGATTATTTAGCTGTAAGTTGTTAAACTTTTGTTGTCTGGAGTTTATTATATAGGTTATTTCTACTTGCATTGATTACCATTGATGTGTCATCAGAAGCCGGGCTTTGGAGAACTACTCTTTATAGTGACTAGAAGTTGCAGTTATTTTTCTTGCCATTGGATGGTGCTTCTATAGCATCATTAAAGCAAATGTTTTGGCTGATACTTTCTCACTTTCCTGAGCAACTGAAAATTGATAAATGAGCTAGACTGTGGTAAATTGAAATACCCGTTTGAACTGGATCCCAGGAGTCTGTAAAAAGCGAGGATTTCCTCTAGTATGTTTTTACGTAAGCAAAACCTGGAGATAAATCTCTGGTTGAGTTAAACCCTATGATTCTGTTCTAGTCTGTGGTAATTTAAGAAATGATAGTGTTGCAGGAGAATCTGATTCCTCCTGGCAAAATCTTAAAGGATGATAGGTTTCCCTAGCTTCCCTTGGCAACTGAGCTATCAATTCTGCTCTGATCAAATTGTATCAAAAACTTTTCTGTTTTGTCTTCAAGTGTAGGTTTTTCCAACCTATGGGGGTGTGGAAAGTGCGTGACAAAGGTATTAGAAAAGTGCACAGTTGTAAAAGTTGTGTTTGAGAGTGACTGTTAGAAGAGACTGGAGGGAATAAGACAGTAGGGGTGGCTTGGGGCCGTGCTAGAAATTCAGTAATCAAGTTGGAGTGCGTGCACAGTAGAGAGGACATTTGTAAACATACTTCCTCCTCTGTTAACCTAATCTTTATTTCTATTAATGTAATAAATACTTGCAGAGTTTTAGAAGTTACACAGTAGTTCAAGACAACAACAGCAGCAATAAATCCTTGCCCCATGCTCACTTGTGTGTTAACTTTTCCCAGTATTCAACCCCATATTCCACTTTTTTTTTTAAAGCTAATTTGAGAAATTTTCTCTTGTTGTTATGAAATGTGAGAAGTAAATTCTCTGATAATATGAGACATTGTTGGCACCTCTCCCTTTATCTTCTCAAATAGTTAGTTCTGCTACTGCTAAGTCGCTTCAGTTGTGTCCGACTCTGCGCGACCCCATAGACGGCAGCCCACCAGGCTCCCCCATCCCTGGGATTCTCCAGGCAAGAACACTGGAGTGGGTTGCCATTTCCTTCTCCAGTGCATGAAAGTGAAAAGTGAAGTCGCTCAGTCGTGTCCGACCCTCAGCTACCCGAAGGACTGCAGCCTTCCAGGCTCCTCCGTCCATGGGATTTTCCAGGCAAGAGTGCTGGAGTGGGGTGCCATTGCCTTCTCCTTATAGTTAGTTCTAGCACAAGTTAACTGCTAAGCCAAGTAGTGTACTATAATTGTGTTTCCTTTCTTGGACAGCTTTTTGTTTTCACTGTATCTTACAGTCCCTTCATTGTTACATTTGCTTAGATTTCAAGGGACCATTCATACTTTATCCCAAACTCTGCAACGGAATTACCAGACGCTCTGAATTCTTCTTTTCATTTAAATTTCAGTCATACCATTTCATTCCCTTCCATCTTAGGAGGCATACCTCTTGGACCCTTTCTCTGCATTTTGTCTTGTTGTTTTCTGTATTCTTTTTTGAACTGGTGGCTTCTCTTGGCCAGTTTGAACTGCCCTTTACATCAGTCTTTTTTTTCCTCTGGCCATGCTATGCAGCTTTCAGGAACTTAGTTCCCAGACCAGGGATTGAACCTGGGCCACTGTAGTTAAACCATCGGACTGTCAGGGAATTCCCTCCATCACTCTCTTTGCTGGATTTCTTTTCTTCCTGTTCTTGGTAAAGCAACCTCTCCTAATAACTGTTTTAGAAAATACATGGAAACTGAATATTTTGAGATCTTTCATGTCTGGAGATACCTTTATTTTACTCTCTCATTTGATTTTGGCTGGATATAGATTGAAAATACTTTTTATTTACCTTTTTGTATTCTGGATTCTAGTGTTGAGTTGTTCAGAGTTGTTGTTTTTGATTATTTAATATGGCCTAGTTTGTTTCTCTACAAGCTTTTGTATATATTATTCCTGAAATTTATCTTTAGCCATGGAATTTCATGATGGTATAACTTGGTGTAGATATTATTTTATTAATTATGCTAGGCGCTTGGTGAGTCTTTCAGTCTCAGATTCCTTTGATTCTGTTTCTTTGATTCTGTCATTGCATGGGGTCTTTGTTGCTGTGCGGGCTTTTCTCTAGTTATGGTGAGTGAGGGCTACTCTCTAGTTGTGGTGTGCAGGCTTCTCTATGTGGTAGCTTCTCTTGTTGCAGAGCATGGGCTCTAGGGGGCTTGGGCTTCAGTAGTTGTGGCTGTTGAGCTCTAGAGCACAGACTCAGTAATCGTACTGCACCGGCTTAGTTGCTCTGAGGCATGTGGAATCTTCCAGGATCAGGGATCGAACCTGTGTCTACTGAGTCGGCAGGCGGATTCTTAGCATTGAGCCACCAGGGAAGTCCTTTCTTGAACTTCTTGAGTTAGATGTCAGCCTCTGGTTTGATCTTCTGCCTTGACATGCATGTCTCACGTATATTCCATTCTTTGTCGTTTTGTTGTATTTTCTGGGATATCTCATTTTTCCCTTACAGCCTTTCTGTTGAATATATTATTTCTGCCTTTTTAATTTCCGGGAGTTTTCTAGTTTGAATTTCTGTTCCTTCCTCCCCACTTCCTTCCCTTCTGTCTTGTTCTGAGAAGATAAAAGGAGGAACTATATCTTTTCCTCTGCATTGCCCCCATTTCCTCCAGGTTTCCTTTTTTGTTTGCTTGTTATATTTCATTGGGTTAGTTGGATTGTTCAGTCCTGTCAAGAGTTGGTCTTGACAACCAGGTCATTTTAGGATTTTTTAGGTTTTTTTTTTTTTTTTCAGTAATTCCCAGAGAAACAAAAATACAGGCTGTAGACATAGTTTGAGGTTTATAAATGTCAGACAAATGGCCCTTTTTTCCTTTTGATTGGGTGTAGGAACAAATTGAACGGAGAAGGCAATGGCACCCCACTCCAGTACTCTTGCCTGGAAAATCCCATGGACAGAGGAGCCTGGTAGGCTGCAGTCCATGGGGTCGTGAAGAGTCGGACACGACTGAAGTGACTTAGCAGCAGCAGCAGCAAACAAACTGAAAGGGCTTAGCTAAGATTTAGTTGGTAAAAAGAGCGAGACAGGTCCTTGGGGATCTATAATACTTTTGCATCATGTACTTTGAAACTCTGTGTTACTAGATGCATAAACATATAATATTTTTATGCCTTCTAATTCATTGACATGTTAATCATTATGAAATGACCCTGTTTATCCCTGGTAGTACTCTTTTCTGCAAGTTATTGAAGGCGATGGTTCTTTGCTAATAAGGAAACATCTTTTTATTCTTTTGCATTAAAATATTAGATATTAAAATTTTCTTTCAATTTCCTAATTGTAAAAAAGCTATATAATTCTTTTCTATCTTGGATCTTACATATGTTTTAAATTGGGCACTTTGCTCAAAATTGCATACATAGTAAATTTCCAGAACCAGACATTTTGAAAGCGTGTTTTTATGCCAATTAAATTTAGTATAGCCATATTCAGAGCCATAGATACAATTTACCTTTTTTTTTCCCCCTGTGTTGTAGGAATAGACTTTAAGATCAAAACAGTTGAATTACAAGGAAAGAAGATCAAGCTACAGATATGGTAAGTGATTCTAATTTACTTACTTTATGTGGTAGAATGCCAAGTTTCCTGAACGTTAGACAGTGAAATCCTTCCTTGTCAACTGTTTAATTCTAGGAGACTTCCCTTTCCAAGCCAGTAGTCAGGTGACCTTTCAGTGATGTTTATTTATTTATTTATTTAATTTTATGTATTTTTTAAATATAAATTTATTTATTTTAATTGGAGGCTAATTACTTTACAATATTGTATTGGTTTTGCCATACATCAACATGAACCCGCCACGGGTGTACATGTGTTCCCCATCCTGAACCCCCCTCCCACCTCAGTGATGTTTTAAAAAAAATTGTCATGGACTTTGGAGTCCATGAGAGCTGACTTGAGTGTTTTACCTTTTCCATTTATAGTATGAACTTGGGTAAGTTACATACCACTGTGAGGCCCTTATATCTTCACATGTAAAGTGGAGATAATATCATTTATCTTAAAAGATTGTTACAAGGATTAAATGAAGTAATCTGTGTAATGCCATTAGCACAATACTTGGCTCGGGAACACTATATAAAAATTAATATAATCTTTTTTTTTTTTTTTTTGGTTTAGAGGGTCTTAAGCTAAAATATTTGTTTTCCTTAGTGTGTATAAATCTTTATAAGCTTTAGCATTATTTTCATTAGTTTGTGAAGGGTTTGACCCATTGAAGTATTAAAAAAATTCTTTAAATTTGCATTCAAGTATGTATCATAGACTTTAAAATTATAATATCTGTATTTTCAGTGAATATTAGGTGTTCACAATGACTTGTGAGATGTATATTATTCCTTCTCCCCTCCTCCCCCCAACAGTCTTATTGAGGTATAACTAGTAATACAGTAAACCACCCATATTATAGTTTGGTAAGCATTGACATATGTATAAATCTGTGAAACCATCACCACAATCAAGATAACCAACATATCCATCACCTCAGGAGTTTCCTCGAACTTCTTAGTAATCTCTCCCTCCTGCCTATCCCTGGTTCCCAGGCAACCACTCTCTGCTTTTTGTCACTATAGACCAGTTTCCGTTTTCTAGTACTGTATACAAATGCAGTCATGTAATGTGTTACCTTTCTTTGTCTTTTTTGAGAAGGAGGAGTCTGGCTTCTTTACTCAGCATAATTATTTTGGAAGCTATCAATGATTTTATGTGTAGCAGTAAGTTCATTGCTTTTTATTGCTAAGTTGTATTCCATTGTTAAGATATACAACATCTTTATTCACCATAAAGCTGCTACAAATGCTTCCTTTTCTCTTGAATTACTCCTATTTTATAGATACGGAGATGGAGGCATTTTGAAATAGTTTCAGAAAATAGTTTTGTGTGTGTATTTTTTTTTTATGAAAAACTATTTCAAAATAGTTTAAACAAAGGTCTTACAGGATGTTAATAGCAGAGCTGGGAGGCATTACATGCTCTGAACGTAAGGTTGGGAGTGACATTCTTAATTGCAGTACTGCCTCTTCTAAATAGTAGTTTGTCGATTGATTTTGTCACTCTTTCCAGTAACTGTCATTCTTCTTTCTTCATTGCCAGTCAACAGTTGTGTTAAATTTGAACTCATGTTATCTTTGGTAGTTGGGATTCCCTAGTGGCTCAGAGGGTAAAGCATCTGCCCTCAATGTGGGAGACCCAGGTTCCATACCTGGGTCGGGAAGATCCCCTGGAGAAGGAAATGACAACCCACTCCAGTACTCTTGCCTAGAAAATTCCATGGATGGAGGAGCCTGGTGGGCTCCATGGGGTCACATGGGGTGGGGTCCATGGGGTCGCAAACAGTCGGACATGACTGAACAACTTCACTTGTTCACTGTCTTTGGTAGGTAGTGTAATTGGATCTATCGTGGAATGGTTATGAGGATTAGTAGTCCATGTAAAGCGCTTGGAGCAATCTTCAGTGCATAATTCAAGAAATCAGATGTTATTATTTGGGGATCTCCCATGATGAGTTTAAAACCCTAAAAATAGTAACATATTTAGAGGAACAAGCTAACAAAGGAAATTGCAAAGTCGTAGTTGGAGAGTTAGAAGGAGAATTAGGAGAGGACATTGTCTCAGAATCCAAAAGATAGTTTCAAAAGTTAGGCATAATTAGAAGTGGTATATGTCTAATCAGGATGTCTTCATTACCTCACCATGTAATTAGAAGTCCAGTCTTTGTAACATCTTTCAAATTTAATAAAAATGTTTTTAAAGATGAGAAAGCATTTCCTAAATTTAATAGTTCTCTGAAGCCCAGTCCACTTGATCATTGTTTTTTTTTTTTCTTTTCTTCTCTTTAGCTAGGAAATAACTCAGCAAATGAAATGTCTCATATATAATTTCCTTATAATTAAAATGATCTCAAGGGAAAAGATGTCAGTTGTTTAGTATTCTGAATTTCAACCAGCCCCTCCCATCCTCCTTTATTTATTCTTAGCCTCAGGTCTTATTCAGACCGTGTCCCTACAAAACGTTTGTCGTTCAAGCCCTCTCTGAAGCTCTGCCTCACTGATTGGCTCTCTTCTTAACTATACAGGGAATACAGTTAGTGTTTATGCTGATAATTTTCAAACTTGTTGACAATAGTTAAGATACATATTACATTGTGACTCAGTATGCGTGCGTGTATGTGAGTGTGTATGAAGCAGAAGCAGAGCCTGTGTGTTTCCTCATGCAGTGTATCAGACCTTTGCCCTGCTAAGTGTGCTGTTTCTCCTCTACACTGTGTCCTCCACAGACTTTCCCTTCTGTGTCTTGACTCGTGACTTTAAACATTTTCCCCTTCCCTCATCATTTTAGTCTCTAGCTTTTAGAAGTGTAACATATTAACTAATACTTGGTTTTAAAAAGAGCCTTCCTCAGAAGATGCTTTTTTGAAATAGTAAATCTTCCAGTATAGCTTTCAAGATTAATATAGAAAAGATTACTACTGTTTCTATAAGACTCAAGTATAGCACAGAAGTGATAACATTTATAATTTAGAGTTGTTTAGTTTTTTACAAAGTTTTAATAGAAAGTGTTTCCTTCCAAACACTTTGGAAGGAATATTTGCTGTAGTTTAGATTTTCATGTATACAGATGACTGCTTTTAATTTGAACTATGATTTGCTTATAAAGACCAGAAATGAGTTGACTGGTTAAAATTTGTGCTTAATATAAGAGGTTAGCATTATGCCAGCTGATTTTGTTTCTTTGCTTGAGTTGACGTGCTTGTTAATATTCCAGGGAAGAAAAAAAAGTCTTGTAGCTCTAGGTTAAAAGATCTGGGATATGCACAGTGTTTCAAGAAGGCTTATAGTGTGAAAAACCCCATTACTCATAATTTATAATGATTGTTCTAAAAATTCAAAAGGCTATTCTCAACTTAAATGCTTTGCTTCAAAATGCTGTGCTACAAAAAAAGCACAGGGATTTTTATCTCTTTAGTTTGAATGAATATATTCAGGTTCTTGTTTCAGCATGAAAAATTGTTCTATGATTGAGTATTTGTTTTGGAAACTGTCTTTAGACTGTGCTACTAAAGCTGTGTATTTTTTTCTTACTTGAGTGATCTTCACTTCTTGCTTTCTTTCCAGGAATCTCTCAGTTTAACTGTTGCATAAGGGTCTCACCTGTCCTGCACAAGTGTGTGGGCCTAAAATTAGCTTGTTTGGCTGATAGAGAAGCAGCTGGGGCATTTTAAATCCTGGATCTCTAGAAAGTTTCTACTGAAGTATCTTTGACTCACTACATTTTCCAGAGTAGTGAGGAAAACAGTTAGTGAGTTACTTCAAGTCTGCCTTTTTTCTCTCTCTCGTTCTTTTTTTCCGTTTTTGTTAATTGTTGAGGGAGGGGAGGTGTCAGAAATGTTTGCCACTGTCAACATCTATATCTTGTACCAGCAACACATTTTAGCATCAACACAGTTAGCAGAAACCAGTAGTATCATATTGTAGAGGAATTGACTGTTTACCTACATGAAGTGTCAGATACATGAAAGTCATCTTTGAGTCTTCCCATTCCCTTAACCCCAGCTTTCAAGTTAGCAAGTCTTACTGATCCTATCTCTAAAATACGTCTGGAATCCAAATGCAGTTTGCTGTCTCCATTGCTATCCCTGGTCCTCCATTACCTTTTTGGACCATTGCAGTAGGCTTTTAATATTCTAACAAGTCCTTACTTCGCCTTTGCCTTCTTCCAGTACTTATCCCAAGTAATGGCCTTGGTAATCTTTTTGAAATATAAATATGATCATGGTTATCTTTCCTTCCTCTATTTATAGCCATTTTGACTTTCCATTGTATTTCAAATGAAAACCAAAGTTCCAAATCCAAGTTCCTTTCCACAGTTTACAGAGGAGGCCCCTGCCCGTTGTTCCGACCTCATTTTTTGCTCCCTGTGTATATAGTCTCTACCCTCAGGTGATCTCCTTTCAGTTCCGTGGACACAGCAAGCTTTTTTCTGGCCTTTGTACATACCTTAACCCACCCAACTGTAGCTAGACTAAGCATTCTGAAGTACCACTCCATTCCAGAGGCTTCTCATTTCAACAGAAATAAATTTTAAAATTCCAGTTTCTGGCTACAGTCCCTTCTGACTTCATCTCTTACCAGTTCTGCTCCAACCACTGTGGCCATTTTTTTCCTGTCTGCAGGAAACGTGTTCCCGTCTTCAGGCCCTTGTAATTCACCTGTTCCTTCTGCTTGGAATGCTTTTCATCAGATCTTTGTGATGCTGCTATCTCTCATTCAGTCTCAATTCATTGTTACCCTCTGAGAGAGGCCCTGCTTGATAACTAGCTAGAGCCACCCCAGTCCTTTAGGCTAGGGGTCCCCAATCCCCCTGACATCGGTCTGTGGCCTGTTAGGAACTGGGCTGCCCAGCAGAAGGGATCAGTGGGTGGTTGAGCAAGGGAAACTTCATCTGTATTTACAGCTGCTCCCCATCACTTGGATCCTGAGCTCTGCCTCCTGTCAGATCAGTGACGGCATTAGGTTCTCATAGGAGCACAGACCCTACTGTGAAAGGCACATGCAAGGGATCTAGGTTCCCTGCTCCTTGTGAGAATCATCCCCAAACCAATCCCACTCCACCTCACCCCCAGTCCATGGAAAAATTGTCTTCCATGAAACCTGTCCCTGGTTCCGAAAAAAGGTTGGTGGCCGCTGCTTTAGGCATGATCACGCTTATCTTAGTTTATCTTTGTCATAGTATTTTTTAGTATTTAAATTTACCACATTTAAAAAATGTGTTCATTCTTATTCCCCCCACTAGAATATCAGCTTTTTGAAGGTAGGGATCCCATCTGTCTGATTTATGGCTATATAACTACTCCCTACAACAGAGCCTAGCAGATGCAGATGCTGAATATGTATTTGTTGACTGAGTGACTGATTGATTTCTGTTCATACTTTTCACTCAACCTTCAGTATCACTTCTAGAGAGAGGACTGCCCTGATTATACTATCTAGATTTCTTCCTCCCTCCTGTTTATGTCATTCTTGATCGTTCCACCCTGTTTACCTTGTTAGCATTTGTCACAATTTGGGATCATATATATTACTTGTTCCTTTCCCTGACTGGAATGTAATCTCTGCAAGGGCAGTTATCAGGCTTTGTTTGACTTTTGACCCTTTTTGGAAGATGAAGATGAGCATAATTTCAACTCATGGTATTTTGGGTGTAGAGAAATTGCGTATCAGTGAGGAAATCCAAGTCTTGTTAAAATAAAACTCAGTGTGGACTTTCCTGGTGGACCAGTGGTAAAGAATCCATGGTCTGGGAAGATCTCACATGCTTCGGGCAACTAAGCCCATGCACCACAACTATTGAGCCTGTGGTCTAGAGCCTGGGAACCCCAACAAGAGAAACCACTGCAATGAGAAGCGTGTGCACCACAATTAGAGAGTAGTCCCCGCTCGCCACAACTAGAGAAAGCTGATGCACAGCAATAAAGACCCAGCACAGTCATAAATAGGTAAAAATTTTTTTTAAAAAACCTCAATGTGAGAAATTTAACATCTTAATTTTTAAAGTAAAGGATAGCTTCATTATGTTACCAAAAACATAAAGTCATGAAATTTGAAGTCTCTGCTTTGCCGAGCAGGTTAATGTTGTCTCTGGGCTGTTCTAGTGCTGTTAGTGCCCGTACTAAAAATAACTGTCATAATAGCATACAGAGTACACAGCTTCCTTGACCCTGTGTGTGGGTCTAAACTATTAAGGAAATATGCTATTTTCGTTCTAGGAAAGTATCACTCCATTCATTATGTGTCAGTGGGAAAAAATAGGGATTTATAACAGTCTCTTAGCTGTGCACCTATTATTTTATGTAAGGGAAATTCTATTGTCATTGATTAATAAGTTCAGAAACCTAATTATACTACATAGGCAGAGAAGAAAAAAATTTTAATAGAGGAAAACTGAGTGGTTTTTGACAACAGGCTTAAAAAAACCTGTCATATGGGACGTAAAAAGATAATGTGAACACGCACAATGTGTAATTGCTCTTCAGATAAGAAACACCTGCTTTTGGTGATTGGTGTCAACCAGTCTTTAGACCTGGGTGTATGTGTATATGTAAACCTAAAAATAATTTGACTGAAACAGCTGTGGCTGTTTGTTCCTCTAGGCTGCTGCTGCTGCTAAGTCGCTTCAGTTGTGTCCCAACTCTGTGCGACCCCATAGACAGCAGCCCACCAGGCTCCTCCGTCCATGGGATTTTCCAGGCAGGAGTCCTGGAGTGGGGTGCCATTGCTTTCTCCGGTTCCTCTGGGCAAAGGGTCACAATTAGCCTAAAGGTAGTGAGACAGGGACTATCTAGTTTGAAATAAGTTGTTGATTGCCTTAACAGTTGTTCGGCCTGATATTAGGATCCAGGAAAAGGATAATTTTAAAAGACTTGGCAAGGAGAGCATATAAAAAAGAAGGAAGATAGGATGGAAGAAGTTTTGGAAAATGAAAGAGACAAAAATCAGAAAACAGATGGAATAGTATGCCATTAATCAAAACAAAAACTCTGAACCTGAATAATGAGTATCTTTTTGGAGGGGACATTAATATTTCAGTATCTTTTATATTAGTATTTCATAACTAAGCAGGATTATAACATAAAATTTCCTCCCTAGGTGCCACTGATTTAGATTTAGCTCAGTAGTTTTGACATAATATTGAGGCAATGGAGATAAAAAATTGTGGTGTAAGAATGTATATAAATACAGATTCTTATGTGTATAGTCTCTTAGTAGTCTAACCTAATTCTAGGATACAACATAGAAGAACTGATTGCATGTCTATTCGATGGTTTTCTTAAATGATATATAATTTATTTGTTTTGATTAAATTACATTTTGGGGGCAGTTTTTTTGATAAATACTGTGTATTCTACAGTGAACAAGACAAATCTCTGATGGGACCTACCTTTTAGAGGTCATGGGAGGCAGTAAATAAATCTATAATAAGTGCTTTGCAGAGAAGTGAAGTAAAGTAAGGAGATGGAATGGAGAGATATTGGAAGACTTTAAATTGGAGGACAGAGAAGACTTTCTGATAAGGTGATGGTTAAAATGCAAAGTTGAGGTGTCAACCATGTATGTGTGCCCTTGTGAGCATAGCCAGTACAGAAGCTGTCAGGTGAGACCAAGCTTGTGAATTTGGGGACATGAAAAAACATGCCTCAAGCTATCAGGGGAAAAGAGTGCCTCAAAATTTGAGGGGCTGGTGAAAAGTGCAAATTCTGTTAACACTTTGTAAACTTCAGGGCAAGGGTTTTGGAATTGGTTGTGATTATAATGAATTGTCATTGGTATGTTTAGTTTGTATTTTAAACTGTCATGTTTTCCACTTGTTTTGTAATGACTTTGAAGCATAATTCACATAGCTACAGTTCACCCATTTAAAATGTAAAGTTAGTTTTTTAGTAATTTTCCAAGGTATATTCACCATCATCACAATTTTAGAATGTTTTTATACTTCTAGAAAGAAACCCATACCTTTTAGCAGCCTCTTCCCATCCTATCCAAACCATCTTGAGTTAGGGCAACCACTAATTTCTGTAGACTTTCCTATTCTGCATGTTTCATTTAAGTGAGATTAATTAATTGAAACTATATCATCTGTTTGAATGCAAAACTGTGAGACTTTGAGAAGAAAACATAGGAGAAAATCTTTGGGAACTAAGATTAGGTGAAGAGTAGATACAACACTATAAACCACAATCCATAAAGATTTAAAAATAAATTGGACTTCAACAAAATTTAAAATTTTTGGTCTACCAAAGACCCTGTCAAAAGAATGAAAAAAACTAGTTATAGACCTGGAGAAAATAATTCTAAATCAAATACCTGACAAAGAACTTTTATGTAAAAAGAACTTTCAACACTCAGTAGTTTAAAAAGAAGAAAGAAATAGGCAAACCATCCAATTAGAAGACACAGAAAAGACACAAACAGACATTTTACTGGAAAGGATATATGGATGACAGTTAATTACATGAAAAAATGTATAACATTGATTAGTCATCAGTTCATTCCAGCTGCTCAGTCGTGTCCGACTCTTCGCAACCCCATGGACTGCAGCACACCAGGCTTCCCTGTCCATCACCAACTCCCAGAGCTTACTCAATCTTATGTCCATCAAGTCGGTGATGCCATTCAACCATCTCATCCTCTGTCGTCCCCTTCTCCTCCCGCCTTCAATCATTCCCAGCATCAGGGTCTTTTCAAATGAGTCAGTTTTTTGCATCAGGTGGCCAGAGTATTGGAGTTTCAGCTTCAGCATCAGTCCTTCCAATGAGTATTCAGGATTCATTTCCTTTAGGATTGACTGGTTGGATAGAGAAATACAAATTACATTGATGATATCACTGCATGCCCTATTAGAACAACTAAAATAAAATAGAGTGAGATCACCAAATGCTGAAGAAGATGCAAAGAAGGTAGGTCTCCTGCGTTGTTAGTGGGAATGTGAAGTAGCACAGCTACTTTAGAAAAGTTTGGCAGTTTCTTAAAAAGTTAAACCTATCCTTATCATCTGACTCAGCAGTCATATTCCTGGATGTTCATCCCAGAGAAATGAACTTATGAACTTACAAATGAATATTCGTATCAACTTTATCTGTAATAGCCCAAAACTAGAACAACCCAAATGTCCTTCCATGGGCAAGTGATTAAACAAATTGTGATATTCTGTACAATGGAATACTACCCAGTAATAAAATGAAACAGACTAGTATTACATGCAACAACTTGGATAAATCTCAAGGGCATTATGCTGGAAAAAGTAAATAACCATTTGAAAAAGTTGCATTCAAACCAACACAACATTGTAATTTTCTTCCGATTTAAAAAAACATACCAAGAAGATTGTTTTATATGTCATTCTAGAAATGGCAGAATTACAGAAAATAGAAAACAAATTATTGGCCAGGGTATAGGGGCTGTAGGAAGTGGAAGAGTGAGTGATAGAACAGTTTCCTGCTTTCTTTGTGGTAATAACTAAAAAATCTATATGCCGTGAAATTGCAGAGAACAGTGCATGTATGTGCATACACAAGTGCATATAAAAAAGTAAACTCTAAGGTCTATAGATTGTGCCAGTGTCAATTTGTACTATGATGTAAGATGTTACCATTTGGGAAAGCTGGATGAAAGCTATACAGGACCTCTTTGTACTGTTTTCTGAAATATCCTGTGAGGCTATAGTTATATTAAAATAAAACTTAAAAAAAAGTTTGCCGAGAAGGGAAACAGAAATGCAGTGTTGGTTGGAGGGGTGTGGAATTGGAAGTGAGGTTGTTCTGTTTGTTTGAAGTTTGCCTTTTTAAGAAAGGATAAGGGGAGACCTTAACATGTATATATGTTAATTATAATCCATAAAAAGAAGAAATTGGTGATGCAAATGAAGGAAAAATTACAGGAACAGAATTTCTTAAATCTTTGATTTGAAGGCATTGAAAAATACCACTATTTACATATTTTTGTCTTGTTATTTATAAATGAGGTTATCTATACAACTTTTGTAAATGATTCCAAAGATAAATATGGCTCTAATATGGTATATTCCTTTAATGTTCTAAAAATTCTACATTCTTTGGTATTACATTATAGAACTAGATCACTAAATAAATGGAATTCCTACAGATTTTACACTTGGCTGGTATTCATTTTTAAGTAACTTTAAGAATTTTATGTGTCACTTTATACTGTTTTCCCTTTCAGATTTTCATCTAGTATTGGTAGGTTTTTAATTTCCTTAGACTAGTCAGTATTTATACGTATATATGTTTAGGAATAACCTTGTTTACTATTTAAGAGTTAAGTGGTGGTTCGCTTGTGTGTTGTGTCACATAGTGGATTTTAATCTCTATTTTTACTAAACTGGTCTACTGTTTTGCTCTTCAGCTAGAACATAGTAATATCAAAATGCTCAGTACAAATTATTGGCTGTTTATTTCAGGGATACAGCAGGCCAGGAGCGATTTCACACCATCACAACCTCCTACTACAGAGGAGCAATGGGTATCATGCTAGTATATGACATCACCAATGGTAAAAGCTTTGAAAACATCAGCAAGTGGCTTAGAAACATAGATGAGGTAAGACCTAGAAATTGTATAAACTCTACATAAACACACATTTGTGTCCTTGGTTGGTTAAAAAGAATAAATATCCCTGTTGATCTTTAGGATATAGTGTTTGCTGTCATTATTGTTGATTATTTTTACTTGTTACATGGTAATGTTATTTTTTGCCTACCCTTTTCTTAAAACTTTGGGCAGATCTGTTTTGAACCACATCAAAGGGTTAACAAATTACCCAAAAACTCTATACAGCCATCTTATAAGATGGCCCCAGATGGAAGCTACCAGTGGTTTTACAGACTTTTCTAAGTGAATTCTTTCTTGGTGAATTTTTTTTTTGAATGAATGAATTACATTTTCAGTAGTAATTTTTAAAACATATTTTTGGAAATTGCCTGGTGGTCCAGGGTTAGGACTTGGCATGTTCACTGTCACGGTCCAGATTTAATCCCTTGTCAGGGAACGAAGATCCCACAAATGTGCGGTGCAGCCAAAAATAAGTCTGTAAGTATTTTTAAGTTATGGAAGTACCATATCCCTTTTAGACATTTTGAAAGATACAGATTACTAATAACATTAAAACCTAACCAAGCTGTATCATTTCATGTGAAGATGTCAGTTTTTTTTATGTTAATCTATATTTATTTTTGTAATATAAATGATATATTGTGTGTCTGCATGCACACGCGCGTGCACACACACACACACACACATGTATGGAGGGGTAATAAAATTTTTAACCATGCAGTTATCATCCCGGGAGATTGTTAATGAGACTATTCCATATATGACACAAATCTCTTCCCTAGTAACAACAGTGGTAGTGGCGGTTTAGTCACTAAGTTGTGTCCACCTTGCAATCCATAGACAATAACCCTCCAGGCTCCTCTGTCCATGAGATTTTACAGGCAAAGAGTACTGGAGTGGGTTGCCATTTCCGTCTCCAGGGAAGATGTCAGTTTTTACACAGTGAAGTTGTGTGGACTGTGTGGGTAGCTTTTTGTTGAAATTATTTTCATGTCTTGTTGCTGACTTCTGTGCTTTGAATTCTATCAAGACTGACTCTTGGGAAATCCCTGGCAGTCCAGTGGTTAGGACTTCTCATTTCCACTGCAGGGGCTCAGGTTCCATCCCTGGTTGGGGAGCTAAGATCCCATCACGGCAAAAGGAAAAAAAAAAAAGAAGACTAACTCTGTAAAGCAAGTTTTGGCTGGAAACATAAAAACAAAGTCTTTAATCCATTATTGGACCCAAGGTGATAATACTTCAGTGGTTCAGTTTGTCACTCAGTCATGTCCTGCTCTTTGCAACCCCATGGACTGCAGCACACCAGGCTTCCCTGTCCATCACCAATTCCTGGAGCTTACTCAGACTCATGTCCATAGAGTCAGTGATGCCATCCAACCATCTCATCTTTTGTCATCCCCTTCTCCTCCCACCTTCAGTCTTGCCCACCATCAGGGTCTTTTCCAGTGAGTCAGTTCTTCACATCAGGTGGCCAAAATATTGGAGTTTCAGCTTTAGCATCAGTCCTTCCAATGAATATTCAGGACTGATTTCTTTTAGGATAGACTGACTGGATCTCCTTACAGTCCAAGGGACTCTCAAGAGTCTTCTCCAACACCACAGTTCAAAAGCATCAATTCTTCGGCACTCAGCTTTCTTTATAGTCCAACTCTCACATCCATACATGACTACTGGGAAAACCATAGCCTTGATTAGACGGACCTTTGTCAGCAAAGTAGTGTCTCTGCTTTTTAATATGCTGTCTACGTTGGTCATAACTTTTCTTCCAAGGAGCAAGCGTCTTTTAATTTCATGGCTGCAGTCACCATCTGCAGTGATTTTGGAGCCCCCCAAAATAAAGTCAGCCACTGTTTCCCTGTTTATTTGCCATGAAATGGTGAGACCAGATGTCATGATCTTAGTTTTCTGAATGTTGAGTTTTAAGCCATCTTTTTCACTCTCCTCTTGCACTTTCATCAAGAGGCTCTTTAGTTCTTCTACACTTTCTGCCATAAGCATGGTATCATCTTCATATCTGAGGTTATTGATGTTTCTCCCAGCGATCTTGATTCCAGCTTGTGCTTCATCCAGCCCAGGGTTTCTCATGATATACTCTGCATATAAGTTAAATAAGCAGGGTGACAATATACAGCTTTGACGTACTCCTTTCTTGATTTCAGTTTCCCAATTTCAGTCACCTTTTTCATTGCTGTAAGAAGTCTGTTGGTATTTAGTAATCCATTAATGACATAGATTTTGAAATAAAAAAAGCCTTCATCTTTAAGTTTCTTTTGTGGACAGTGACTGCAGCCATGAAATCAGAAGACAGTTAGTTGCTTCTTGGCAGAAAAGCAGTGAGTAACCTAGACAGTGTGTTGAAAAACAGAGACATTACTCTGCCAACAAAGGTCCATATAGTCAAGGCTATGGTCTTCCCAGTGGTCACTACGATTGTGAGAGCTGGACCTTAAAGAAGGCAGAATGCCAAAGAATTGATGCCCTCAAACTGTGGTGCTGGAGAAGACTCCTGAAAGTCCCTTGGAGAGCAAGGAGATCAAACCATTCCGTCTTAAGGGAGATCAACCCTGAATATTCACTGGAAGGACTGATGCCGAAGCTGAAGCTCCACTATTTTGGTCATCTGATGTGAACAGACAACTCACTGGAAAAGTTCCTGATGCTGGGAAAGATCGAGGGCAGAAGGAGAAGAGGGCATCAGAGGATGAGATGGCTGGACGACATCACTAATGCAATGAGAATGAACTTGGACAAACTCTGGAAGATGGTGAGGGACAAGGAGGCCTGGCATGCTGCTGTCCATAGGTTGCAGAGTCAGATACAACTGCGTGACTGCTCAACAACAACAAAAGCCTTTATTTCATAGTTGAGCCAAGAAGTATGTGTAGTAAGAGCAATTTATATAGAGAGATTATGCATTGTTGTTCCAACAATAACTGATTTTCTAATTCTGTGACATCAGGTAGATATCCTACAATTTAATCCTATTTTGACACTTAACTACCGAGTCTCAGTGTCACTGTCAGCCAAATGACAAGGCAACCCATGGGATGTGGAAAATACCTCACATCATCCATTTCTGGCCTAATGTACCCTTCCCTGAATATCCCTGTAGCCACATTATCGTGTGCTGTGAACACAAACAGTTTTTAATTTTGATCAAGTGCAGTTATTTTTTTCTCTTTTGTTGCCTATGCTTTTGCTGTCATATCTGAGAAATCACTGCCAAATCCAAGGTCATAAAACTTCTCCCCTATGTTTTCTTCAAAGAGTTCAATAGTTTTAGATCTTGGATCCATTTTTTAGTTCATTTTTTGGGTATAAATTAAAGATCCAGCTTCATTCTTGTACATATTGATATGTGTTATTTCTAACACTGTTTCTTGAGAAGACTGTCTTTTCCCCATTGAATGATCTTGGCGCTCTTGTCAAAAATCATTTGATGGTGTACACAAGAGTTCATTTCTGGTCTCTCTGTTGTGTTCCTTTGTCCATGTCTGTTACACCAGAAGCATACTGTTGTGATTACTGCAGCTTTGTAGTAAGGTTTGAAATAAGGAAATAAGTATGAATCTTGCAACTTTATACTACTTTTCAGGATTGTTTTGGCTGTTCAGGATCCCTTGAAATTCCACTTGAATTTTAGGATGGATTTTTTATTTGTGTAAAAGGTGTCAGGATTTCAATGGAGCAGCATTTGTTTTTGTCTGATTTCTGTGCATGGGCTCCCCTAGTGTTGTGACTTTTTGAAACTTGAAGAGCTCTATAGAATTTTTAATTAAGGCTTCTTGTAGGGCCATATATACGTTATCTAAGTCATGATCCAGCTCAGATTTACATTATGTATAGGAAGTTCTATATGTTCTCTTCTGCATATTTATATACGTCCTCTCGTGTTGAGAATGTTTCTAGAAGGTAGACAGCCTCCTATAGAGGAAAATAATAATTTGACCAAGAATATGTCTTAGAAATTATATGTATCTTTCTAGGTTAAGTTACCTAGAGTTTGTGTTGTCTTTTAGCGTGTGGTTTTGAGATCACTGGGCTTTCCTGGTGGTTCAGATGGTAAAGAATCTGCCTGAAATACGGGAGACATGGGTTCAGTCCCTAGGTCAGGAAGATCTCCTGGAGAAGGGAATGGCTGCCCATTCCAGTATTCTTGCCTGGAGAATTCCATGGACAGAGAAGCCCTGCAAGCTACAGTCCATGGGGTCACAAAGAGTCACATGACTGAGCGATGAGATCACTGCTTTAAAACTTTCAGACTATAGAAATGGCACCATAAAGTGAGAAAAATAAAGTCATTTTTGTTAAGCCACAGTTTCATGATAGTGTGTGAACTAAACTTTTATTTCATTTTAGCATGCGAATGAAGATGTGGAAAGGATGTTACTAGGAAACAAGTGTGATATGGACGATAAAAGAGTTGTACCTAAAGGAAAAGGAGAACAGGTAAAAAGCTCTGAGTGAGACAGCTTTGTGAAGATGATGTTGCATTTGTTTTTACAATGAGGTAATGGAATGCTATTCATATCCTTTAAAAAAAAACGCTGTTGAAAATGATAGCTTATCATTGGAGTGGATTTTTTATTTGTTTTTTAAGGAGCTTGAACCCATTAAAATAATCTGTTCATTTTAGATAACCTAGTTGAGACTGCTACCTTCAGAATAATATTACTTTTTCCTTTAGGAAGCTGAAGTCATCAGTTGATAACCTATACTTGATAATTTTGTGATATTTTGTTTCTTTTTTAGATTGCAAGAGAGCATGGTATTAGATTTTTTGAGACTAGTGCAAAAGCAAATATAAACATCGAAAAGGCATTTCTCACATTAGCTGAAGATATCCTTCGAAAGGTAAATTTCTTTCTTTTCTGTTCTTTTACTGCTAAGGTGTCGGGTGTCAACAGTTGAACATTTTCCTGTTTTCTAAAGTACTAGATTTACATACAAAAATTGGATTTGAGTACATTTGGATGAGTACATTTACCCATCACAGTATCTAATCCTCCAGAGAGAAGAAAGGAGCTGAAAGGAGCAGAGAGCAGTATAGAAATCTCAGTCTCTAATTCCCAATTTCATATTCCTTTTTTCAGCTTTTTGTTTGGTCCATGGTCTTGTGAGTCTTTTTGATTAATTTCTCTTATATAACCTTTGCCTTCTCATAAATAGTTTTTTAAAATTCAAGAGGTGAATCTGTTCTGTACCTAATTGCTACAGAATCCCTATTCTTTTATATAGTCATTTCTCAGATGTGCCAGTGAAGGGGATGTATATACTTTATACTGAATAGAGTAAGTCTATACCCAAATTGAAAGCAGGAGGAGAAAGGGACAACAGAGGATGAGGTTTTTGGATGGCATCACTGACTTGATGGACATGAGTTTGAGCAAGCTCTGGGACTTGGTGATGAACAGGGAAGCCTGGCGTGCTGCAGTCCATGGGGTTGCAAAGAGTCAGACACGACTGAGTAACTGAACTGAACTGATAACCAAATTTCATTTACCCAATCATTTCAACCTGTGAGTTTAAAAAGAAAATGCTGAAAATTGATCTCAGGGAATTCATTTTACCTCACAGTTAGGTTCTGGGTTTAATTTGTGAATTGCCTAAGTTGCCAGTACAAATAACTTGTAGCAAAATTGGGAAATCAGATATTCATCAGTTCAGTTCAGTTGCTTAGTCATGTCCGACCCTTTGTGACCCCATGAATCACAGCATGCCAGGCCTCCCTGTCCATCACCAACTCCCAGAGTTCACTCAGACTCACGTCCATCGAGTCAGTGCTGCCATCCAGCCATCTCATCCTCTGTCGTCCCCTTCTCCTCCTGCCCCCAATCCCTCCCAGCATCAGAGTCTTTTCCAGTGAGTCGACTCTTCGCATGAGGTGGCCAAAGTACTGGAGTTTCAGCTTTAGCATCAGTCCTTCCAAAGAAATACCAGGGCTGATCTCCTTCAGAATGGACTGGTTGGATCTCTTTGCAGTCCAAGGGACTCTCCAGAGTCTTCTCCAACACCACAGTTCAAAAGCATCAATTCTTCGGCGCTCAGCCTTCTTCACAGTCCAAGTCTCACATCCATACATGCCCACAGGAAAAACCATAGCCTTGACTAGACAGACCTTTGTTGGCAAAGTAATGTCTCTGCTTTTGAATATGCTATCTAAGTTGGTCATAACTTTCCTTCCAAGGAGATATTCATATTTTTCCCTCAAATGACTAGGTAATATACACAGGTTTGATATGAGTCCTGAATTCTCTGTTAGTCTTCCGGTATATTTAAATGGACATAAAATAGAGAAAATCTGATACAGTCCTGAAGGAGAAGCAAACATTATATAGGAGAAAAGGAGAAAATTTAATTGCTTCTGGTAACCTTTCTGTTTTTATACTTGAAATACCAATATCTGCCCCCACCCCAGATAAAATCATTCATAAATCCACCACCTAAGGGTTGCTACTGTTAAAATTTTGGCATCTCTTATTTTGATCTTTTCCTATATTGGCCTTTAACATGAATTATTCAACTTTGCATTCTGGCCCACTGTATTTCCTTCATTTAATGTTAGTATATCATCATAAAATTGCCTTTTTAAAACAACGCTATGGTAATACAAGCTCCAGTCTCAAAAGGCAAGTAAAATGAAACAGAAAAGGGCTATTTCACCTCTCTGATGATACAGCGTTAGTTTCATCATATGCATGAAATATGCATATGCACGGGTTTTTTTTTTTTTTAAGTACTAAGTACTCAGGGCTCAGATCTAAGAGATAACATACCACTCATCACAAGAGGTAGGGTGGAGCAGATTTCAGAAGCTCAACAAAGGGAAGCCAGGAGGCCTGTGGACATTTCACAATTGGAAGAAGACAAAATGAAGGTCAAAAACAAAGCTTCCGTTTCTTTACTTTGCGTGGAGGAGAAAACGTATCTCATGTGACTGTAATTGCATCTTGTTACATAATTAACATTTATGGGAATACTTCTGTTGAATCTTGGTGTATCCATGGCAGTGTTTTTCACGGGTTGCTCTCCTTGTGTGTTTGTTGCAGACCCCTGTAAAAGAGCCCAACAGTGAAAACGTAGATATCAGCAGTGGAGGAGGTGTGACAGGCTGGAAGAGCAAATGTTGCTGAGCGCTCTGCTGTTCCATCAGTTGCCATCCACCACCCTGTTTTCTCTTCTTGCTGCAAAATAAACCACTCTGTCCCATTTTTAACTCTTAAACAGATATTTTCGTTCCTCATCTTAACTCTCTAGTCCACCTGTTTTATTTGTTGTTTCATCTGTGACTGCTTGCTGACTTTATAATTTTCCTCAAACAAAAAATGTATAGAAGAATCATGTCTGTGAGTTCATTTTTAAATGTACTTGCTCAGCTCACCACTGCATTTCAGTTGTATTATAGTCCAATTCTTATCAACATTAAAACCTATAGCAATCATTTCAACTCTATTCTGCAAATTGTATAAGAATAAAAGTTAGAATTAACAATTTTATTTTGTACAACAGTGGAATTTTCTGTCATGGATAAATGTGCTTGAGTCCCTATAATCTATAGACATGTGATAGCAAAAGAAAAAAGCCAGGAAAACATTCATTTTCGCCTTGAATATGTAAATGGGATTAATTTTGTCCTGTGCCTTATGTGGAAAGGAACTTCTTTGGTTTTTCCTTTTTTTTGTTGTTTTGTTTTGGTGGAAGCATGTGCAGGAGACATATCATCGAAACATAAAGCATTAAAATGTTTGTGGTTTGCTTGGCTGTAATTTTCAAAGTAGTTAATTGAGGACAAAGGATAATACAGAAATGATCGCTTTGGTTTGCTGAGTCTCATTTTAAGTGGCCTTGATATTTAAAACTATTCCTGCCACCAATTCTTTTCCTTGGCCACTTTTTCCTCGTGTCTCTTCCTGCATGCTGCTTTATTTGCTTCTTCCCCACCACCCTGTGGTATGAGTTATTTAAAAATGAAAGGGGTAAACTAGTGGGTTTGTGGAGTTTAACATAAAGCACTGATTTAACTTGCTAAGTAAACTGAAAGATAAATCCTGACTGCCTACTATCCAATGTCAGTTAACCGTGTCCTCCCCTTCATTTTCTCAGTCCCCTAAAGCTTCTGTCCCGGATTCCTTCATTTGCTCTTGACTTCACGTTGCTCTTCTCTTCTCCCGCTTTGTTCCCTTCCTGTCTCTCTCCATTGAGTTTATGAAATGGAAGAGTTAATTGCATGCACTAGTGTTTGGAGGGTGTTGTGGTTTGTCTTTCTAACTAAGTGTATAGCCTATTCACTTTCCTAGAATAAATATCTTAACCTAAATTTGAATAGTCTCCATTTTGGCAACTCCTCTAGCAGTTTGGTAGCCCAAAATTGTTTTAAAAAGGTGGGAAGGAGGAGTGAAATTTATTAACACGTTTGCCAAATATATTGAGATTTGGCCTATGAAGAACACTTTTTCAGTGTTAAGTTGTCTTTACCTTAAGATTTAGAAGTACTTTAGGCTGTTACTGATTTTAAGTCCTGTCTTCACATCCCTTTGGGAAACTTGTATTACTCTGGATTTGAAAAAAAAGAACAACAAAGGCTTTTCATGTAAAGATTAGAAACTCTAGGCTCTCTCTTGCCCTGCCATTTTTTCCCCTTCATTTTTCTAGTTTTGCTTTACTGCTTATCATTAGGGTAGGGTAAGTTAAGTTTGCTATGCTGCTAGCATCCTAAGATGATACCTTTGTTGAAATAATTGTGAATAGCATGATTCATTTCTAGCAGAGGCTGAGTTTAGGACAGCAGCTTCCATTGAAAAGTCTTTCTGTGTCGTGGATAGCATTTTAATGACCTCTTGGCTCACGTAAACAACACAGGGACATATCTGCTGTGAACATCCATGAATTTTCAGATAGTGCCCTAAAAGCGATTTTATATGCCTCACTGGTGGTTGTTGTTAGGTTTTCCCCTCACTTGACTTTATCATTGTTTACTACTAGTAAAAGCAGCATTGCCAAATAATCCCTAATTTTCCACTAAAAATAATAATGAAATGATGTTAAGCTTCTCAAAAGTTTTAGGTTAAACCTATTGTTGTTAGATTAATTTTTAATGTGTTTGTTGTTTTTCTTTATCTGGAATGTGGCAGTAGCTTTTTTACTTTTAACCCTCTTTAATCCTTACTCAATTCAGTGACTTAAGGTTTGAGAGCTAAACACTGGGATTTTTGGGTAACAGACTGACAGTTTTGTTGTTTGCAATAAATTATAATCGGCATTGTACATAGAAAGGATATGGCTACCTTTTGTTAAATCTGCACTTTCTAAATATCAAAAAAAAAAAAGGGAAATGGAGTATAAATCAATTTTTGTATAACCTGTTTGAAACCTGAGTTTTATTTGCTTAATAACAGGGCTTTGCCCCTTTTTCTGTAAGTCTCTTGGGATCCTGTGTAGAAGCTGTTCTCATTAAACACCAAACAGTTAAGTCCATCCTCTGGTACTAGCTACAAATTCGGTTTCATATTCTACTTAACAATTTAAATAAACTGAAATATTTCTAGATGGTCTACTTATGTTCATATAAAAACAAAACTTGATTTCCAACTGCGTGACTTGGTTTTCATTTATTTATGGAGTCTAAGATGGAGGATTCCTTCTGAAAATAGTGCAATAGCAAACTGGATATTAGAGGAACAGAAATAGAGGGGAATAACTTTTCAACTAGGGAAAGCTGGGAAGGCAATCTCAAGAGCTATTGTTGGAAGAAACTGCATTTTAAAAGCAGAATCATGCTGGCGTCGAGAGAGCACACGCAACTGTAGTCACTTGCCAGCCAACACTACTAGAATGTGCCAACCACAACTGAAGTCAGCTGTTACTCAGGGGCACCAAGGTAAGGCTACCACACTGGGGAGAAATTCTTGTTTTAGCAGTGACTGTCCTCTTACCTGAAACATGTAAAGTGTTTCCCACTCTTTTTGTGAACCATGAGAAACAACTTTGGCTTTCTTTATATGTAGTATTGGTGAAAGAAATGTTTGATCATGTGTCGAGGCCTTATTAGTCAATAAATAAAGGTACACATTTGTTGACAAGATTATCTCTGCTGGACGGACATAGCAGAGGTTTTATAACTGTAGTTTTTGGAAGGATCACCTAGAGTGATTTTAAATGCTTCCCGGTTTACCTCTCATCAGCACAGAATTTTATGTCTTAAGGTGGAGCCTATGATTGTGCCTTTGAGATTGGTATAGGGAAAGGACACAAGAGCCTCTGCTGTTAGGTTTACCTTGTAGTTTAGAAAGCAGAAGGAATTAGTAATCAGGCAGACGTATACAAGGGCCAAATAGTTGTGGTTTTAGGTGCTGTGTTAATAGAAGAGATTGAATTGGTGAGAATAGTTGGGATGGTTTTTGAAGGAGGAGGCACTGGAGTTGGGTTCTTAGATATGTGGATTGAATGAATGGGCTAAGGGGAGGGTAAGAAGGGATCACAAGCAAATTAGAAACATGCTTTGCTTGTGTGAAAAACCAGAAATCCAACTGGACAGTGTGATGGGGAGTCCCTGTGAGCCCTGCAGTGTGTTTGAGGAAAACAAGTATATAGATGGGCTGGAAGCAGAGGAACAAGGATTCTAAAGGTCAGATACAAGGTTGCTATTTTAATTCGAATTTGAGTTAAGATCTGACTAAAATGATGGCAGAGGGCAGGCTTTATGTACAGGGGATTATGTGAAGGAGTATTTCTTGCCTACTAGGAAATGGACTAGGTATTCGGACTAGGTATTCGTGGCACTGTTCTAGGTTCTTCGGGTTGTCATCGACAGCCTGCTGAAGTAGTACCCACTTTACAAAATAAACTGTTTCAGGTTAAGTGATTTGCTTAAGGTTGCACAGCCACTTGGTGCTGGAATCGAGTTTTGAAACCAAGCTACGGCCCAGTCTGCTTTCATCTTCTTCACCATATCACAGTTTCTCAGGATAAGGTCCTAAGCTTTGGTTGTTACACTGATTATAATGGGGGTAATAAATATATGCTAGAGCCAGCAGAAAGAATGCCAGTGTAGCCTTAATCTTATCGAGTTAATGTAGCCATTTAGCCCGACCTTCGTACCTCTCACAAAGAACAATGCCCTTGAAAAGTGCTTAGCTCAGTTTACTGCTTTTCTTCTTTAAAACCTGTATCACCCCTTATTACCAGCTTGTCCTTTTTGTTTCCTCCTACTTCACACCACCTCTTGGCTGGAAGTAAATGATAATGCAGTTGCTTTTCACAGTTATCTTAATTGGCTTTCTGGGGCGATGTACTTTGAAGGGGACTCCTGTTACTTATTAATGGCTGCAGCAGTGAATAGTAGTAATGAAGTAAGTCAAAATATAGGGGAGGAAGGAAAAGGCAGCTGGGTATAGTTTATGCCAATCTCCTAGGTTGATACGAGATCAATATGACCCTAAGATTAAGAGCCACACAGGGGATATGAGTGCTCCAAGTGAAAGTGTTCTGCTGGGACATTGAAGTCCTAAACTTCAGCACCAAGACAAAAAGGTGATGTGTTCCTGCTGCACTTAAAGAGAGAATAACAGTTACAAAGGAAAGAAAATCTGTAGCACAGAACTCAGGAACTTCTAACATTAAATGTCATTGAACTACAAAGTGATAGAGGCTCTAATGCAAGTTAAGAGAAACCCAGATATTTATGTATCTTCTGACCAAGAACACAATACTTTATGCTGAGGCTGTGTCCTGTACCCGCCTCCCCCCACCACCAAAAATCAAATCTCAGTCGGATCAAATGTACCTAGATCCAACTACCAATTTTATAGGAACTCTGACAGGAATATATTAAATTACATCAATCAATAAAATCCAGACTAGTAAATTTTACAGGACAACTGATCCCAGTCTCTTCAATTAGTTTCACTGAGTTGGGGGAGAGAGATGGCAGATTAACAAAAGATGGAAAGAAAGAACAAGCAGAACTAAACCATAATGTGTTTAGGGAAGTACAGACATACTATAAGGAATATTAAGGAAATGACTAGGGTTGGTTTACCCGGTAAGTCATGGAGTTAAAAATCATGGGGGCACACAACAGGGTTTGGGGGAGAGTAAAATCGTATCTTGGTCATGAATGTTGTTTACAAGGGTGTTTGCCTTATTACATATCTGCATGATTGTCAACGTGGGTTTTAAAATTTGTATTTACCTATAAAGGGTGCTGTGTGTTTAAAATGCTACACAGTCTGCAGGAACAAGAACCAGTCTGAGACGCTGTGCAGCCAAGACCAGCACTCAATCAGGCTTAGCAGAATTGGTCTACCAAGGTGCTACAGTGCCTGCTGCTGAGTATCGCACTCCAAGAATTCTCACTGAAACTACAGCTGCCACCAATGCAAAATCTTTGCTCATTTCAGCCTCTGTTTCTTTGTTTCCGCAGCTTTTGCTGCAAAGCCTGGGTTGGTTGATGGAACCCAAATTCCAGGCAAGTGGGGGAAAGGGAGTGTCTTGTCTTCAGCTTCCAGAGTGGGTGTGATGTAGTCTCTCAGTCTGTCCAACTCTTGCGACCCCGTGGGCTGCAGCCTGCAAGGCTCCTCTGTCCATGGGATTCTTGAGGCAAGGATACTGGAGTGGGTTACTGTTTCCTTCCCCAGCCGATCTTTCCTACCCAGGAATCAAACCCGGGCAGGTCTCCCAAATTGCAAGCAGATTCTTTACCTACCAACTGAGCTACAAGGGTGGGCTCTAACTCAGAGGTGGGAAATTTGGGTGCTGGATAGACGAAAAGAATGATAAATGCCCCGTTTCAGTGCCATTCAAACTTTACTACACATTAGAATATGGGGGGAGTGCTTTTAAAAACACTAATGCCAAAGTTTTACCCCAGGCCAATTAACACAAGATCTCTCTGGTTTTTTTGTTTGACTTCCTGTGTGATTGCATGTGCGGCCAAGCTCATGAACCAACCGGTGCCTACACCCTTACAAAGTATGGTCTTCAGGTCAGCCACGTCACCTGGGAGCTTGTTAGAAATGCAGAATCTCAGTTCCAGGCATGCACAACCACACACCTCACACACTGGCTATACTGAATTAGAATCTGCTTTGAAATAGCCCTGGGTGATAACTCATGCACATACCAGTTTGAGAAGGGCTGTTCTTCCAAGGCCAGCTCAAGTCACACCAGTAAGGCTATTCCCTAGTCTGGAGCAGGGAAGTGACCACCCACTTCTCCTTTCTGTAGCACTTGAGTTACATTTCCCCTGGACATGTACTGCAGACTTCCTGGCTTGTGGTTAATTGTTTCCTGTTGGCTCGTCTCCTTCCCAGACTTGAAGCTCTGTTAGGCAGGGACCCTCCTCTCCTTCGTGTCTTCACAGTACTTAGCGCATGGCTGCCCATGAGGCAGGAGCTCAGGACGTGTGGTCAGTGAAGCAGTGATTTCCTTCTGCATCTTTCTCCTGCTGCACTGGCCTCCTTGTTTCCATCCCCATTTTCAGGCATTCACATCTGTATTCCATTTTAAAGGCAACTTCAAATATAACTTTAAAAGAACTTTAAAATTCAAGCCCAATCTATTCCTGCAACTACCTCCAGATACAGGATAAGCTGGTTGACTCCCATGGATCTCTGTTGTCTGTAAAAGGAAATGAGCTAGGAAGCCCTCAGAGATGCAGTCCAGTTTAAATGTCCTGATTCTGTGGTTCCCTTCTGCCTAATTATGGCTATGAAGAAACTGTAAATTAAATGCAGAGTTGCTGGAGCCACCTTGCGACCCTTCCTGGGAACTGCATTTCTTCATTGTGACACCAGAAACTTCCCCCAAGCCCATCGGTCGGAGATCCATTTTCAAGAATTTATGGGAAACGCAGCCACACAAAATTAAATTCCCTCTCTCAACCCCCAAAACGATGGGAGTAAAGGAGTTTACAAAGTATAATTCTACAAAGACCGGGGGGAAAAAAAGGCAAGAGATCTGTAAGAATTTAAAATTTTATTTATGCAAAAATTGACCTGTGTTTTAGGTGGGAGATAGAAAACAGCTAACTAGGGAAGAAATGACAATCTTAAGTGTTGAATGTCAATAAAAAGTGAGCAGATTTTTTCTGAATCCCACAAGTTGCAGAATTTAGAGGTACTGGGGACTGCAGAGAAGATAAACATGTGGCAATGGGTTAAAAATGGGGATGAGTAGAAAGTCTGTATATGAAGTAATGGGATCCTGAGGTGTCCATGCTCACCCTTCACAGCCAGGAGTTGCTACCACCCTTCCTAGGGGCTTCACATGGGCAGAAATGCAGTGACAGAGCCTCCAGACCCGGTACGGGGGAAAAGTGGGGATGAGTCATAGGGTCAAATACCAGGACTTTCGTGAACATCTGCATCTTGAACAATGAGCTCCTCTCAGATTCTTTCCTTCCTTATCCCTTCCCTCTCCCAGAACTTTGGCAGCCAGGCCGAAAATTAGGAATGTCCTCTCTGGAAACCTGGCCCAAGAGAAAAGACTCACAAATGCTGTCCGTGGAGGTTTGCCAACTAAAAGGTAGGCTCATTGCAGATATTCTATGTTGAAGGTCTCCAGTCATCAAGATAGATGGACATAGGTAAAGTTTCTCGTCTACCTAGTATATATAAGATCATTCAAACAGAAATATATAGACAAATCAATAAAAATCCGCATGCCTGACACTCAGACCTAACAGATATTTGCATTCAATCAGAATATTCAGTTCTTCATGTTAACATAAATGAGAGAATAAAACAACAACAACAAAACCAAAAAAGGAAATAAAGGGAAAGCAAAGCAGAATATCAAAGAAAAAGCTAAACTCACTTTAATTAATATTCTTGGATAGGAGATGACATTGAATCCAAAAACCACAAGATGAGGGTTCACTAAAAAGGAAATGAGATAGGATTCTCTAAAATAAAAACTGTCAACTGAAATAAAAGATTCAGGAGAAGAATTAGGTAAGTCAAGGAAATCTCCCCAAATTAAAAAACACACACACAAAAGAATGAGAAATGGAACACAGGAGGAAATGATAAGAAATTTAGAGGACCGATCTAAAGGCCAAAATCTGATTAGCTGGAACTCTAGAAAAAGAAAATAGGAAAACAGAAGGAAAGTGATTATCAGAGAAAAGATATAAGAGAACTTCCCAGAATTGAGGGATTTTAGTCTCCAGATTGGCCTAGCACAAAAAACAAAAAATTATCTGCACTGATCATGACATTTTGAAACTCCAAGGATAAAAGAAAAATTTTTTTTAAATCCAGAGGAGAAAAATAGGTCACATATAAAAGAATCAAGAACCTGAATGTATATAAATGTTCCTCAAGTAATATGGAGACCTAGAAAACAACTCTGAGTGAAAGGATATTCTATGTAGAATTCTACACTCATTCTAATTACCTGTCAAATGTAAAGTGATGTACCCAAATAGGCAAACAGCTAAATGTTTCCTTCCCTTGTTTGACTTCTCAGGAATCTATTGGAGGACATACTCTAGCCAAAGGAACAAGTGTACCGGGAAAGAGGGAGATCCTGTGGGGCTGTGCCACTGGCCTAGGAAACAACGGATCTCGAGTGGACCCCAAGGATGTGGTTTCCAGAAACACAATGGGAGAAATAACATTGACAGGTGATGGACACTACAGAGCTGATGGTCCATGTGAAGACTAAGGAGAGCCCTTCTAGTTAGGGAGCAGGCTCTGAGAGCAGGGATAAAATCTGCCTGGTTTACCACTGGATCTCCAGTGCCTGACTCTTCCTGGACCATAGTAGCTGCCCAGTCAATCATGCTAAAGGGCTGAATGAATGAACACATAAATGAGAATTGATCAAGCTTCACATATGTGCTTTGAGCCAGGCAACACAGCAGACACCTAGAAATGCAGGATAATATTAAATGCATAGCCTGGGACTTCCCTGGTGATCCAGTGGCTAAGATTCCAAGCACCCAATGCAGGAGGCCCAGGTTCGATCGCTGGTCAGGGAATTAGGTCCCACACGCTGCAATTGGGAGTTCAAGTGTCTCAACTAAGACCTGGTGCAGCCAAATCAATATTAAAAATAAATAAATGCACAGTCAAATTCTCAAAAAAGCAAGGGCAACTAAGGGACAAATAGGTCACTTAGAAATCATATTGCAGGGCTTTAGTTTACACATACAAAAGAGGCAACATGACAGCTCATGATCACACAGCTGATAATAACTGAGTGGGGTTGCAGGGAGCCTGGGTAGCCCTCCTCCCAATCCAGGGTGTGTCCACTCTATCCTGGTGCCTCTCCACTTCCTTGAGGACTAGAAGAACCAAGTACAGGGCTGTGACGGTGTTAAAACCTCCACTGCTAGGCTGTGATAAATCCAGTGAGATGCACAAGGCAGGGCTCAAACAGTCCCTTGAGTTTCCCCTTTTAAACCGGTGACAGTAATTAAAGAGAATAACACTGACTGGAGAAGTCTGAAAGAAAATGCTTTCTAGAGAAGTGGAAAACTAGAAGAGGGGAAATCTCTTTTCATGTTTCACACCAGAGTAGGGCAAACAACAGCTTGAAACATGCTGGAAGGTCTCTAATAGTTACCCAAAAGTAAAGCACCCTCCCTTGATTCCAGTCTCCACATCCCTCTCCAGCTCCCATCCATTTCTCTATTCCCTTTCATAGCAAAACTCCCTGAAGGGCTGTCTACTCGTCTCTGCTGCTTCTCCTTGAATATATTAAGTCAACGCTGCATCCCCATCCCCTGTCAGGATAGTTATTGCTGGGGTCACAGCAGTGCCGAACCTGAGATGTTGATTCATTCCTGTCTCACTCCTTCCTGAAACATCTTCACTTGGCTCCCAGGACACCACTTTCTCCCTCCCTCCCTTGTCCTCCTCAGACTTGCTGTGTCCTCTTCATCGTCTTGACCTCAGACCACTTCTTTCCCCTTTACCTACACTGATGCCCCAATGAACTTCATCCAAGTTCATGGCTTTAGACACCCTGATGTCTTGATGACTCCAGTAGCTCCACAACTCCAAACTCATCCACTGCCTGTTCAAACACCCGCTGCTGTAACTGTCCTAAAGGAATCTCTGGATTTCCCTGCCCAACTCTTCCATGGCCTTCCCCATTTCAGAAAACAACCAAGTCATAACCTCCAGTTGCTCCAACCATCCTCAAATTCTCCTTCTCTCACACCTCAAACCCAATCCATCAAATCCCACTGGTTGAACCTTCAAAATACACCTAGAACCCCCCTGCCTCCCCCATCACCACAGTTCTACCGAGGCCAGCATCCATCAGCTCCAGCAGAAAGAGCCCTGCTGGGTCTGCTTCTCGCCTGCCCATGGGCTCTTCTCAATGCTGTGGATGGTGACCTCTGAAGACATTTAGATTACATCATGCTTCGTTGCAAAATACTTCAAAGGCTTCGTATCTCACCAAAATAAAAACGCAAATCCTTAAAATCTCCCCCATCGCCCCTCCTCCCATTCTGACCATGCTCTGCCTCAGGACTTTTGCATTCGCCGTTTCTTCTGTTTGAGAAACTCATCTTCCATAAGTCAAAACAGCTCACACCATCATTTCTTTCTGGTCCCTGCCTGAATGTCCCCTTATCACTCATGCCTTCCCTGGCCACTCTGCACAGAACAGCAACAACCACCCCAGCCCTGGATTCCCTACCCTTTTCTCCTTGCTTTCTGTTTTCTTCCATAGTTCTTCCCAGCACCTGACATGTTAGAATTTACTTGTTCAGTAGTTTGTAGCCTGTCTCCCCACTGGGCTAGAAGCTCCGTATAGGCAGGGACGACTCTTACTCCCTGCTGTGTCTGCAGTACAGTAAGTCCCCCCCACACGAATGAGTTCCATTCCAAGTGCGTGTTTCTAAGTCCAATTTGTTCGTAAGTCCAACAAGATTAATAAGGGTACCCAGCTAGTACAATCAGTTATATCGTACTGTACTGTTATAGGTTTATAATACTGTTACAGGTTTTCACACAAATGATATGTAAAAAACAAAGACAAGAAATGAAGAAAGTATTTTTAATCTTACAGTACAGTGCCTTGAAAAGTACAATAGTTCCAGCTACCGCACGGCTGCCTTTATGCTTGCTTCTGGACATCCTGGGTTTGAAATAAAGATACTGCACTACTGTGTTCTATCCGGTACTGTACGGTATACAGAAGCTCAACCACTTGTAGAGGACGCACACATGTGACAATGTATGCCAGAAATGTGAACTTACAATACTGGACATGCGAATGCGTGTCCACATCTTTGAAAGTTCGCAACTTGAAGGTTCATATGTAGGGAACGTACTGTACCTTGTGGACTTGGCACGTGGAAGACACTCAGTAAGTATTTGCTGAATGAATGAACCTGATCTCTCGTGCCCCTATTTTCTGCTGGGAAGTTCTCAGTGAGAAAAGGGGACTGCAAAGCAGACATTCTTGTGGTATTTTCTTAGGATCATGGAGGGATTCCTAGGGTCCTCAAAGATGCTAGTTTCAGCCCTCAAAGGGAAAGGGCTGGACACAGTGCACCGTAATTCCCTGCTATGCCATCCACTTTTTATAATCTGATTTCAGTTAATTCTGACTTTAGATACAGCCTCCATGAGGTAGGTGTTATTGTCCCCATTTGGCAAGTGAATGAATATCGAGCTGGCCAAAAAGTTCATTCAGGGTTTTCCATCCCATCACGTCTTATGCCTAAGTGAAAGTGCTAGTCACTCAGGTGTGCCTGGCTCTTTGTGACCCCATGGACTGTAGCCCACCACACTCCTCTGTCCATGGAATTCTCCAGGCAAGAATACTGGAGTGAATTGCTATTTCCTTCTCCAGGGGATCTTCCCAACCCAGGGATTGAACTGGGGTCTCCTACATTGCAGGCAGACTCTTTACCGACTGAGCCAACAGGGAAGACCCAGTGAAAGTGTTAGTCACTCAGTTGAGTCCATCTCTTTGTGATCCCATGGACTGTAGCCCACCAGGCTCCTCTGTCCATGGAATTCTCCAGGGAAGAATACTGGAGTGGGTTGCCACTTCCTTCTCTAGGGGATCTTCCCAACCTAGGGATTAACTCAGTACAAATTTTGACCAACCCAATACAAACTCAGCAAATTATGCAACTTGTCAGAATCATGCTAGCAGAGAGAAAAACTCAGGCCCTATCCCAGGTGGGTCTGATTCCCATGTCTGGGTGCTTACCTTCCCTGGGAGTCCATGTCCTAATGGAGGGCACTTTTGCTCCTTGATATCTGTTGTAAAAATAGAGCAGTACTTTAGAAAATAATACGAGATGTGTATATACTATAATATTACCACTGAATATGGGTATCTTGTACCTCATAGAGGTATATTATATACAACTGATTAGAGTTTACAATTCCTTTTTTTAAACTGATTAAATGTCTTTATTAAAATTTGAATTCCCATAATATTGTAATGACTGTAATGAAAAGTGCTCACATAAGTAGCAAATAGAATAGACTCTGGTCATTTATGAAATAGCATTATATGAAACAAGTCTCAGTAAGATTGAAATATTAAAAGCATCTTCTCTGACCACAACGGAATGAAACTAGAAATCACTAATAGAAGGGGAACTGGAAATTTTACAAATATATGAAAATTAAACAATGTATTCTGTTCTTTAAATTAAGGTATAACTGATATATAACATAATATTCAAGTGCACAACATAATGATTTGATGTATGTATACATTGCAAGACTATTACTACAATAAATCTAGTTAACATCCTGTACCAGACATAGCTGCAAGATTGTTTTTCCTTGTGATGAGAATTTTTAAGATCTACTCTCTAAGCAACTGTTAAATATACTATACAGTGTTATTAACCACTGTCATGATCATGTACATTACATCCCTGGACTTATTTTATAACTAGAAGTCTGCACCTTTTGACCACCTTCACTCATTCCACTCTACCTCTCAACCCTCTGTTTCTGGTAACCATCAATCTGTTCTCTGTATCTATGAGCTCCTTTTTCATTTGTCTTAGATTCCACTATTAAGTGAGATCGTACAGTATTTGTCACTCAGCATAATGCCTTTCATGTTGACAAGAATTGCAGGATTTTCTTCTTTTTATGGTTGAGTAATATTCCATTGCCTTGGAAACGAACAGAGATCATTCTGTCGTTTTTGAGATTGCATCCAAGTACTGAATTTCGGACTCTCTTGTTGACCATGATGGCTACTCCATTTCTTCTAAGGGATTCCTGCCCACAGTAGTAGATATAATGGTCATCTGAGTTAAATTCACCCATTCCAGTCCATTTTAGTTTGCTGATTCCTAGAATGTCGATGTTCACCCTTGCCATCTCCTGTTTGACCACTTCCAATTTGCCTTGATTCATGGACCTGACATTCAATATGCCAGCAAATTTGGAAAACTCAGCAGTGGCCACAGGACCGGAAAATGTCAGTTTTCATTCCAATCCCAAAGAAAGACAATGCCGAAGAATGCTCAAACTACTGCATAATTGCACTCATCTCACATGCTAGTGAAGTAATGCTAACAATTCTCCAAGCCAGGCTTCAGCAGTACGTGAACCGTGAACTTCCAGATGTTCAAGCTGGTTTTAGAAAAGTCAGAGGAACCAGAGATCAAATGGCCAACATCCGCTGGATCATCGGAAAAGCAAGAGAGTTCCAGAAAAACATCTATTTTTGCTTTATTGACTATGCCAAAGTCTTTGACTGTGTGGATCACAATAAACTGTGTAAAATTCTGAAAGAGATGGGAATACCAGACCACCTGACCTGCCTCTTGAGAAACCTATATGCAGGTCAGGAAGCAAGTTAGAACTGGACATGGAACAACAGACTGATTCCAAATAGGAAAAGGAGGACGTCAAGGCTGTATATTGTCACCCTGTTTATTTAACTTCTATGCAGAGTACATCATGAGAAACGTTGGGCTGGAAGAAGCACAAGCTGGAATCAAGATTTCCGGGAGAAATATCAGTAACCTCAGATATGCAGATGACACCACCCTTATGGCAGAAAGTGAAGAGGAACTAAAAAGCCTCTTGATGAAAGTGAAAAGAGGAGAGTAAAAAAGTTGGCTTAAAGCTCAACATTCAGAAAACTAAGATCATGGCATCTGGTCCCATCACTTCATGGGAAATAGATGGGGAAAAGGTGGAAACAGTGTCAGACTTTATTTTTCTGGGCTCCAAAATCCCTGCAGATGTTGATTGCAGCCATGAAATTAAAAGATGCTTACTCTTTGGAAGGAAAGTTATGACCAACCTAGATAGCATATTCAAAAGCAGAGACATTACTTTGCCAACAAAGGTCCATCTAGTCAAGGCTATGGTTTTTCCTGTGGTCATGTATGGATGTGAGAGTCAGACTGTGAAGAAAGCTGAGTGCCAAAGAATTGATGCTTTTGAACTGTGGTGTTGGAGAAGACTCTTCAGAGTCCCTTGGACTGCAAGGAGATCCAACCAGTCCATCCTAAAGGAGATCAGTCCTGGGTGTGCATTGGAAGGACTGATGCTGAAGCTGAAACTCCAATACTTTGGCCACCTCATGCGAAGAGTTGACTCATTGGAAAAGACCCTGATGCTGGGAGGGATTGGGGGCAGGAGGAGAAGGGGACAACAGAGGATGAAATGGCTGGATGGCATCACCGACTCAATGGATGTGAGTTTGAGTGAACTCCAGGAGTTGGTGATGGACAGGGAGGCCTGGCATGCTGTGATTCATGGAGTCTCAAAGAGTCAGACACGACTGAGCGACTGAACTGAACTGAATATTCCATTGTATTGCATGTGTGTATATGTCTATCATTCTCTTTGTCCATTGACAGACATTGGGGTTATTTCCACGTCTTGGCTATTGTAAATAATATTGTAAGGAACACGGGGGTGTAGATACCCTTTCCAGTTAGTGGTGTTGTTCTTTCAGATAAATACTCATGGTGGAATTGCCAGATCATTTGATAGTTCTATTTAAAATATTTTGAGGAAACTTCATACTGTTTTCCACAGTGGCTACACCAATTCATATTTGCACCAACACTGCTTGGGGCTTCTCTTTTCTCCATACCCTGCTAACATTTGTTATTTTTTCTTTTTGATAACAGTAATTCTAATAAGTGTGAGGTGATATCTCACTGTGATTTTTATTTGTATTTCTCTAATTAGTGATGTTGAATATGTGTTCTTTAGAAAAATGTATTTTGAGATCCTCTGCCAATTTTTAAATTGGGTTATTTGGGGTTTTTTTGCTATTGAGTACATGAGTTCTTTGTATACTTTGGATGGTAACCCTTTATCAGATGTGTGATTTGCCAATGTTTTTCCCATTTGGTAGGTTGAATCTTCATTTTTGTTGATGTACAGCATAGTGACTATAGTTAATAACACTGTATTATATATTTGAAAGTTGCTAAGAGACTAGACCTTTAAAGTCTTCATCACACGAAAAAAATATCCATAACTATGTATGGTGATGGATGTTAACTAGATTTATTGTGGTGATCACATAATGTATACAAATATTGAATCATCATGTTATATACCTGAAACTAATAGTGTCATGTGTCAATTATACCTCAATCAAAAACAAAAACAAAACTATAAAACAATATTGTCTTAGCATAAAGATAGATGTATAGACTAATGGAACAGAGTAGAAAGTCCAGAAATAAACTCTTACGTATGTGACCAAGAATTCAACTTTCTGACCTCATGGACTGTACTCTTTGTGACCCATGGACTGTAGCCCCCAAGGCTCCTCTGTCCATGGGGATTCTCCAGGCAAGGATACTGGAGTGGGTTGCCATGTGCTCCTCCAGGGGATCTTCCCAGCCAGGTATCAAATCCAGGTCTCCCGCATTGCAGGCGGATTCTTTACCAACTGAGCTACCAGTGAAGCCTTATGTGCCAATTATACCTCAACAGGAAATTTAAAAAAAAAACAAACATAAAACAATATGGTCTTAGCATAAAGATAGATGTATAGACTAATGGAACAGAGAGCCCAGAAATAAACTCTCACATACGTGATCAAGAGTTCAACTTACTGAGAAGGCATTGCTACCAGCTGTTCATTCACAATGTGAGTAACTGGGTGGGAGCTCTCCCACAAGTTCTGGAAACTTCTTGGCTTGACCATAAGCCCAGTTGCTGTCTTCCATCCCTGCTGCCCAGTTGGTGGTGAGAAGACTGATGAAAATGCCAGCAAAGTAGGTGGTAAGGGTAAATCTGTAGTTCATGATAGGATAACTTGCCTGACTATACAATATCAACCATGTTGTGCTGCCTTCTTCAAAATGTCAGATCTTAAGTCTGGAGAAGGAAACTCAGGTCTTTCAGAACCATAAATATTGTCTAGGCTCTCCTGCTCTGCCGAGCTCTACTGGCTCTCGTCTTCTACGAGTTCTATAGTTGTGTGTTTTACATTCAGGTCTATGAGGCTATTTTGAGTTAGTTTTTGTGAAGGGTGTGAGGTCTGGGTCTAGGTTCTCTCCTCTTGCATGTGGATGTCCTGTTGTTCTTTGTTGAAAAGACTGTTCTTTCTTTTGCCATGTAATTGCCTTTGCTCATTTGTCAAATATCAGCTGACCATATTTGCCTATGTCTATTTCTGGGCTTTCTATTCTCTTTCACTGATCTATGTGTCTTATTGCTGGGACTGCAATTTCAGTGGAGTTATTGGACAATCCGTCTCAGCAGACAAAGGCAAAGCTGTTGGAGCCTCAGCTAATTCGTTGACTTGATTCACACAAAAGAGGTTGGACAGTTTCTACAGTTTTGCTTCATTATTTGCTGTTGCTTGGGCCCAGATGATACCAAGGCCATCTGAAATGTTTATTCAGGCTAGTGTGGTTCTGAATGGTATGAAAGACAAGTAATACAAAATCTCTCTATTGAATAAAGTAATTTTTAAAGGATTCTGAAGCTTTTCATGTTGTGAACATAAACATCACCATTTAAAAGCAAGAAATGAAAAGGCTAATGAAACTTCAGTTTAAAAACATCTTTGTGACTGTGAAGCTTAATTAGAAGAAATTAACAAAATTTAAAATATGGAATGATGGGACTTCTCTGGAGGTCCAGTGGTTAAGATTTGAGCTTCCAATACAGGGGGTGTGGGTTCGATCCCTGTTCAAGACACGACTATCTCACAAGCCTCTCAGCCAAGAAATCAAAAAACAGAAGCAATGTTGTAGAAAATTCAATAAAGACTTTAAAAATGGTCCACATTTAAAAAATCTTTTAAAAATATGGAATATTGAAAATAACGAAACATGTTATTTGTTACTTTTTTCTTAAGCTTAAAATACTATTTAAAATACCATTTATAGGGCTTTCTTGGTGACTCAGTGGTAAAGAATCTGTCTGCCAATGCAGGAGACACCAGTTCGATCCCTGATCTGGGAAGATGGCACATGCGCGGCGGAGCAGTTAAGCCTGTGTACCACAGCTACTGAGCGCGAGTGCTGCAACCACTGAAGCAGTAGTGTTCAACTATTCACTCAGTACTCTCCACAGTAGAGTGAGCAACTAAGCCCGTGCACTCTAGAGCCCATACACAGGAACAAGAGAAGCCACTGCAATGAGAAGCCCGAACATTGCAACGAAGAGCATCTCCTGCCCACTGCAACTAGAGAAAGCCTGCACAGCAACGAAGACCCAGCACAGCCAAAAATTAAATAAATAAAATTATGAAAAAAATACTATTTGCAGTCAAAATGTTTTGTTTTGGATAAACATGCATCATTATTCACTTGAAAACTAAGTGTATCCACTAAAAAAATTAAAAGTCCAAATTATAAGAGGTGTAGCTTGATTTACTGTGTTTACTATTGACCAAAATTTAAAATTCTAGCTTCCTGAAATAAATATTTCATGAGTTATTTATTCTTAGGAAGGAGCACTTCAGGAACAACCTATAGATAAGGATTGGGTTTCAATTTCTCTTTATCCCTATAATGTTCTCTTCTTTTATGATAAAATATAAATATGCAATGAAAATCCCCTTGAATAAGCTCCTTTCTTGGTTTCCTTGCCTAATGAACTACAGTAGGTAAATTACAAAAGCCAACCAAATTGTGGTTCTTTCCTACTTCACAGGTTTATAAGACATTTTATAATTTATATCACAGAAATAAAAAAGAAAATCTTCAATGAATTCTTCTTAATTATAGAGAACTTAAGAAAAGGAAATAAACACAATGTTACACCTTGACTGAGTGCTGAAAGTCAACAAATTGAGCTCATTAAAAAAATGGCCTTAGGAATGTCCCAGCCCTTTATAAGAACACATGATGACAATATCCATATGATGTTCCCAATATCAGTAGGAAGATTTCCAGTCTGTTCTTTGGTCTATATAGCCTGCTAACAGATGAATTTAAAAACAGAATAGAGTATGCAGTTGATTCTTATATATTGACCTTCAACCTTCTTAAATTCATCTATTTCATTTCAAGATGGGTTTATTCAGGAATTGGCAAGAATTACAATTTGAGGGACTTCCCTGGTGGTCCAGTGGTTAAGAATCTGCTTGCCAGTGCAGGGGACATGGGTTTGATCCCTGGTCTGCAAAGATTCCACATGCCACAGGGCAACTAAGCCCATACACCACAACTACTGAGCCTGTGCCCTGGAGCCCATGCTCTACAACAAGCGAAGCCACTGCAACGAGAAGCCCACGCGCCGCAACCAGAGAAAGCCCACGTGCAGCAATGAAGACCCAGTGCGGCCAAAACAATAAATAGATTGGTTAATTTTTAAAAAAGAAGAATTAACAATTTGGGCTAGGCAGTCTGTAGAACCACAGGCAAGTCTGGAGGAAAAAGGAGAGAAAACTCTTCTACAGAGGAGAAGGGGGAGTTGGGAGGAGCTATTTTAAACAGAATCCATTGGAGGAAACTGGGAATTCAAGATATAATGACTTTTCATTGGCTGAGTTGTGACAATCTCTGATTGAGTAGGCCATTGCCTAGCAGGGAGAAATTCTGCCTTCCTTTTGCCAGGTAGTGAGGTAGTAACCTTCTTCCTGTATTGGAGATGCAAAGGTACAGTGCCTTTCTGTTGGGTCTGCAGTTGACAGTGGAATGGTAGGACGTGAGAGTTTACCCCTCTGGCCTCCCAACTCCATTTTAAATGAGGGTTCTGTTTATTAACTTTCACAGCATGATTTCTAATGGATGTGTAGTTCTCCATGGTACATTTGCCTTAGAAATGCCTAATGAAAGCACAGCTGCCCTCAGCCACAGTTCAGAGATGAGATACAAGTAAGAAAATTTATGACTACCACTTATTAAAATGTGTATCTGAAACCATGCCAAGTGCTTTATGTACATCCTACATGAAGTGGTACTATTTTTATCCCCATTTAACAATGAGAGTCAACGGTGTACTGGTAAATGTTTTATAACCACTCTCTAAGAAAAAGGTCCTGATTCATGGCATTTTCCAACTTCCGTGGTATAAATATTCCCACTATGGCCAGTTTCAAGCTATCAGCAAGGTATCACTGAGCACAGAGTTGGGAAGAGATGAATAGTGGCACACCATTATATAGTTTTTCCACTGTACAGAAACAATAGACAAAAATAACTGTAATAGAATAGAAAATAGTAAAATGTAATAAAATAATGAAGTCATGAGTTTAAGTATTTATTATGGTTGTCTAGAGCTTCCCCCGGAGAAGGCAATGGCACCCCAACCCAGCACTCTTGCCTGGAAAATCCCATGGATGGAGGAGCCTGGTAGGCTGCAGTCCATGGGGTCGCGAAGAGTCAGACATGACTGAGCGACTTCACTTTCACTTTTCACTTTCATGCATTGGAGAAGGAAATGGCAACCCACTCCAGTGTTCTTGTCTGGAGAATCCCAGGGACAGGGGAGCCTGGTGGGCTGCCATCTATGGGGTCGCACAAAGTCGGACATGACTGAAGTTACTTAGCAGCAGCAGCAGGGCTTCCCTGGTGGCTCCGATGGTAAAGCAATCTGCCTGCAATGCAGGAGACAAGGTTCTATCTCTGGGTTAGGAATATCCCCTGGAGAATTGAATGGCTACCCACTCTTGTATTCTTGCCTAGAGAAGTCAATGGACAGAGGAGCCTGGTGGGCTACAGTTCATGTGGTTGCAACGAGTCAGACTCGACTAACACTTTAACTTTTTACTATGGTTGTCTAATGTAAGTTATTTGTAACTTTTTATAATTTAAATTTTGATAATAGCTGTGTTTAATAACCCACTTGTCAAATTTCTGTAATTTTGACAATTGGCTCTCACCACTGGAATGAGGTTAAGTCACTTGCACAGCCACTAGACTTCAAATGTCATCCTCTCAGTTCAAGGACCATTTTGCCTTATCTGTTGATGCCCGTTGTAAGTCACATAATGATTAGTCCATGTGGAGAATCACATAGCAATAGATTAAATGGGGGCGGTGTGTTTAATAATACAACATAATACATTCTATGGCAGTGGTGTGGTGTGCACACTGAGAAAAAATGAGTCAGTTCTATCTTGGGAAATTAGGTGTTTTAAAGGGAAGGTAACACTTAAGCAAGGATCAGCAATGACTGCTGACATGAAATATAGACAACGTGACATTGTGTGTTTCCTGATGGAAGGACCACTCTCTTATAGTTATGCCAAAAAAGCAAAACTCAAATAATCTGTATTTGATTTACTACCAACAATCTACTACCAATTTAGAGAAAATTAGAAGATAAAGCAACATATAAAACTATCCTATGGGACTGAATCAACAAAATCTAGACTATAAGAAAACCACAGGACAAATAGTCCTGTTTCTCCCATAAATAAATAGCAAGAAAAATATGCATAGAGCTTATTGGGAACTTGATTTAAATAAATTGTAAATAAATTCTCCAACTAGACAGCTGGGAAAATATGAACACCAACTAAATATTTTATGATACTAGGAAAATATTGTTAGTTTACTAGTTGCAGTTAAATTTTGTTAGTTTATTAGTAAACTGTTAGTTTATTAGTTACAGTTAAGTTTTATGAAAAAAGTTCCTATCTTTCAGTTCAGTCGCTCAGTCGTGTCTGACTCTTTGTGACCCCATGAATCACAGCACGCCAGGCCTCCCTGTCCATCACCAACTCCTGGAGTTCACTGAGACTCACGTCCATCGAGTCAGTGATGCCATCCAGCCATTTCATCCTCTGTCGTCCCCTTCTCCTCCTGCCCCCAATCCCTCCCTGCATCAGGGTCTTTTCCAATGAGTCAACTCTTCGCATGAGGTGGCCAAAGTACTGGAGTTTCAGCTTTAGTATCATTCCTTCCAAAGAAATCCCAGGACTGATCTCCTTCAGAATGGACTGGTTGGATCTCCTTGCAGTCCAAGGGACTCTGAAGAATCTTCTCCAACACCACAATTCAAAAGCATCAGTTCTTTGGCGCTCAGCTTTCTTCACAGTCCAACTCTCACATCCATACATGACCACTGGAAAAACCATAGCCTTGACTAGATGGACCTTTGTTGGCAAAGTAGTGTCTCTGCTTTTCAATATGCTATCTAGGTTGGTCATAACTTTCCTTCCAAGGAGTAAGTGTCTTTTAATTTCATGGCTGCAATCACCATCTGCAGGGATTTTGAAGCCCCAAAAAAGTAAAGTCTAACACTGTTTCCACTGTTTCCCCATCTCTTTCCCATGAAGTGATGGGACCGGATGCCATGATCTTAGTTTTGTGAATGTTGAGCTTTAAGCCAACTTTTTCACTCTCCTTTTTCACTTTCATCAAGAGGCTTTTTAGTTCCTCTTCACTTTCTGCCATAAGGGTGGTGTCATCTGCATATCTGAGGTTACTGATATTTCTCCCAGCAATCTTGATTCCAGCTTGTGTTTCTTCCAGTCCAGAGTTCCTCATGATGTATTCTGCATATAAGTTAAATAAGCAGGGTGACAATATACAGCCTTGATGTACTCCTTTTCCTATTTGGAACCAGTCTGTTGTTCCATGTCCTATCTTTAGAGGTACATATTGAAATATTTACATAGATGAAGTGATAAGATATCCAAGATCTTTTCAAACTTCTATCAGGATATTTATGTTCAACTGATCTTTGATTGCCAAGGCAATTAAATGGGAGAAAGAATAGCCTTTTCAACAGTGTGGGGACAACTGGATATCCACATGCAAAAGAATGAAGCTGGACTCCTACCTCATACCATACACAAGAATTTACCCAAAAGAGACCACGAACCTAAGACCTAAATGTAAGAGCTAAAACTATAAAATTTGTAAAAGAATACATGGAGTAAATCTCTGTAGCCTTAAGTTAGACAATGTTTTCTTAGATATGATGCCAAAAACACAAGCAATAAAAGAACAAAATGGATCAACTGGACTCCATCAAAAGCAAAAATTTCTGTGCTGCCAAAAACTATCAGGTGAAAAGACAACCCACCAAATGGGAGAAAAGATTTGCAAATCATATCTCTGATAAAGGACTTATATCTAGAACATACACAGAATGTTTGCAACTCAACAATAAAAAGACATTTAAATATAGGCAAAGAATTTGTATCTTCATTTCTCCAAAGAAAATATACAAATATCCAATAAGCACATGGAAAAATACCCAGTACTATTAGTCATTAAGGAAAATATATTAATAAATCAAAACCACAATGAAATACCACTTCAAATCCACTAGAATGGCTATTAAAAAAACAATACACATTGGCAGGAATGCAGAGAAATTTAAACTGTCATATATTGCTGGTGGGAATGTTAAACAGTACAGTCACTCTGGAAAACAGCTTGGCAATTCCTCAAAATGTTAAACACAGAGTGGACTTCCCTGGCAATCCAGTGGTCAAGACTCTGTGCTCCCATGCAGGAGGCACAAGTTTGATTCCTGGTCACGGAACTAAGATCCCACGTTTTACTTGAAATGGCCAAAAAAATAAAAATAAACATACAGTTGCCATCAGTTCAGTTCAGTTCAGTCGCTCAGTCGTGTCCAACTCATTGCAACCCCATGAAATGCAGCACGCCAGCCCTCCCTGTCCATCACCAGCTCCCGGAGTTTACTCAAACTCATGTCCATTGAGTCAGTGATGCCATCCAGCCATCTCATCCTCTGTCATCCCCTTCTCCTCCTGCCCCCAATCCCTCCCAGCATCAGGGTCTTTTCCAATGAGTCAACTCTTCACATGAGGTGGCCAAAGTATTGGAGCTTCAGCTTCAGCATCAGTCCTTCCAATGAACACCCAGGATGCCATACGACTCAGCAATTCCACCGCAAGGTAGAGAAGTGAACACATATGTCCACACAGAAACGTGTACACAAATGTTCATAGCGGTGTTATTCATGATGCCAAAAAAGTGGAAACAACCCAAATATCCATCAACTTATCCATGAATAAGTAAAATGTAGTTATCCATACATTGGAATATTATTCAGCAATAAAAGTAATGAAGTACTGAAACATCCTGCAACGTGGGGGAACCTTGAAACCTAATGCCAAGTGAAAGAAGCCAGTCATATTAGACCACACATTTTATTATTCCATTTGTATGAAAATGTAGAGAAACAACAAATTTATAGAGCCAGGAAGTAGACTGGCAATTGTTTACAGATGGAGGAGGACTGGGGAAAGGGACAGACTGCTAATGGTTAGCAATGTCTTTTAGGGAAGGATGATTTGTTTGAAAATTAGATCATGGTGATGGTGGCACAGTATGGTGACTATACTAAAAACACTGAAATTGTACACTTTAAATGGGTGAATTGTATAGTATGTGAATTATGTCTCAAAGCTATTTTTTAGAAATTTGATAAGGAGGAGAAATAAATATGATCAGCCACGGACTGGTAAACATGGACAGCGCCTCCCCTCTCCGAGCTGGGGGAGGCTCCCGCTGGGCCCCGCCGGGCATCCGGCAGAGGAGTACAGGGGGATTCATAATACTATTATCTCTAGTTTACAGTTAAAATTTTCTGGGGACTTTCCTGGCGGTTAAGACGTTGCCTTCCAACGCAGGGGGTGCAATTTTGATCCCTGGTGGGGGGAACTGAGATTCTACATGCTGTGCAACCAAAAAACCAAAACCTAAAACAGAAGCACTATTGTAACAAATTTAATAAAGGATTTAAAAATGGTGCCCATCAAAAAAATCTTAAAAAAAAAAAAATTTTCTGAAAGCAAAATTGGATACACCATTTCCTAGACTTCTCAGAGGTGCTTAGCCAGATGTTCTCTGTCCTTTCGGAGTTCATGGGCTCAGAGAAGTTCATCAGTCCTTTTAGATGGGGTGGAGTAGAGTTGTTTTACACATAACCCAAGCTGCTGCTGCCCACTTTCACCATCTTTCTACTCCACTGACCACTCTGCCCACTTACGGGCAGCTTGGCCAGCCTCTGCCACAGCCTGGCCTCTGGGCCAACAGTGGGCCTCTGCCAGGGCCAACCCCCCTTCCCAGCCTCCTCCTCCAAATACCTGACCTCTGGTATGTCCTTTCTACTTGTCACCATCCACCTTGTCGGAGGGGGAACCCATAGCAGAGCAGCTGGGACCCCAGTCAACCAGCTCTTGCCTCCTCCCCTCAGACCTCTCTGTCTCCCACACAGACTCTCCCGGAGGGTGAAACTCAGGCGCAGCCTCACACACCATCCAGGCCCCTGGCTCTCGCTTCCAGACCCCACACCCACTTTGGCCTCTCTGTGAGTATCCTCCTCCCTCCAGGTGCTTCTCTGCATTCCGTGCTGCCAGCTGCCTTCCAGCCATCTCAGCCCAGGGACAGATCTGAGAGAAGCTGAGTTCCTTCCCACATGACTCTTGAGCCCTAAACAAATGAAGGGATGTATATGTTTGGGCACACTGAGGTCCCTGGAGATCTGCCAATGGTTAAAAAGCACTAGAAAGGTTCTGGAACATTCTACAACATTTAGAGGGTGGGCAACCAGGTAGCAACCAGTTAGGTAGCTCTGCTTGATGTCTCACACCTGTGCAGTCTCAGATTCAGCCCAAATCCAGAGTGACTTCGGTACGAAATACAAAGGGAGGAAAGACATCAGAGGAGGAACTGAAGACAGGCTGCAACAGCAGAGTCAGAGAGGAGGAAGGGCCAGACGACAAGTGGCAGAAGCAGAATCGCCAGGACTTGGTGACCAGTTGGTTATAAGGATTAAGAAGAGTTCCAGGTGAGGGGAACCAGGTGAAAGGTGATGGCCTTAGTTAGGATAGAAAATAAAAGAGGACCAAATTCAAGTGTGATTGTTGAAATGGAATGCCTGTGAATCACTCTGGCGGGTAGCAGGGCTTAGCTGGAGACCAGGTCTAGAGCTGAAGTGAACCAGGAATGGTGTGATGTGGCATCTACATAAGGGCTCAGAGGGCTCTCTCAGGGATAGGGTGGCCCTATGGTCCGACCCTGCTTTACACTTGCCATCCTGGTTTATACCTATTGTTCCTGTTAGCACTTCTTTCACTCTCAAAAGTGTCCCAGTCTGGATGAAAACTATCTTCCAGTCAGAGCTCTGTTTCTTTCCTGCTCTGTGACCTTAGAAACAAAGCATTTCTGCTCTTGGCATCTCCCATTTCTTTCCTCTGCAAAAGATGGAGATTGAACAGTGATGCGAAATGTCCCTTCCGGCTGAGAAGTTGTGTCCATTTTATCTGGTGCCATCTCTCTTGGGGTTCAGGTCACCATATGTGGGATGTCAGTCATCTCCAAAGAGAAGGTTTGTGTGTATGTATTGGGGGGCGGGGTACCCAGGCTGAGGACTAGCGTCCATGGAGCCCTTTCAGCACCAGCCTGTGTCTATGCTGGAGTCATCTGGCTCACAGGACTGGTGACAATCGGTGAGAAAGGGCTGGGAACTTGGAAAGGGCTCTTTGGTGAGGGCAGAGGGGTGGTATTAGGCTTAGGTGACTACCTGGGAAGGCAGTGGGACTTGTAGTCAAGTGAAAGTGAAAGTTGCTCAGTCTTGTCCGACTCTTTGTGACCCCATAGACTATACAGTCCATGGAATTCTCCAGGCCAGAATACTGGAGTGGGTAGCCTTTCCTTTCTCCAAAGGATCTTCCCAACCCAGGGACTGAACCCAGGTCTCCCCCATTGCAGGTGGATTCTTTACCAGCTGAGTCATAAGGGAAGCCCAAGAATACTGGAGTGGGTATCCTATCCCTTCTCCAGTGGATCTTCCCCACCCAGGAATCGAACCGGGGTCTCCTGGATTTCAGGTGGATTCTTTACCAACTGAGTTATCAGGGAAGCCACTTGTAGTCAAACCTGGCTTCAAATCGAGCGGCCACTTGACCTCTCTGAGTCTCAGTTTGCTCATCAGTAAAATGGAGTTAATAAGGCGGCCGTACCAGGATGTGTGAATCTGGAGGTGATAGGAGTTTTGGAGGCAGCAACCACCTTGGAGGTGATACGAGTCTGGGATCGCAGCGGCTGAACTATGGGCAGAAGATTTAGGAAGCGAAGCCAGGACCCGGAGCGGGACGGGAGGCGATTCCCGGAGGCCGGGGGGCACCTGCGGGCTCGGACTGGCTCTGCTCGTGGCAGGGAAGCGGGGATCCCAACACGCTGGCCGGGGAAGCAGAGCCCGACCCCGCAGATGCCGCTTCGCGTCCTCGATTACCCTCCGGGCGCCCGCCTGGGGTCGCCGGTCCCCGCCTGTCACCTGGACGCTCGGGGAGGGGGCGAGGGAACCCGGCGGGCGGGGAGGCGGGACTTGGAGGCCGGGAGGTGGGGCGAGGGGCGGGTGGCGGGGGCCCGCGCCCCGCGGGGAGGCCGGCCACGTGACGCCCGCAGCCCCGGGCCGGGCGGCCAGGCGGGGAGCGCCGCGGCGGCCCCAGGAGGTGGCGGCGGGCGCGGGAGCCCGGGCCGCACGGGACCGGTCGTCGGGGCCCCGGGACGGCGACCCTGGGGCTCCCATGCCATGGAGAAGCTGGCGGCCGGGCTGGCCGGCCTGCGCTGGAGCATGGGCGCCTTCCCTCTGGACCTCATCGTCAGCCGCTGCCGCTTGCCCACGCTCGCCTGCCTCGGGCCAGGTACCGGGGATGGTGGGGAGAGGGGCCGCGGGGGGCTCTCCCGGCAGGTGCCAGCGGGGCCGTGAGGATGCGGCCCCTGCCCTCCCGCTCCTCCGCGCGGATCTCGCTCTGTTCCCGGCGCGCCTCCCCTGAGACCCGGGGTCCAGAAAGCGAGGGGATGCCTCCTCCCGGGCCCCGCGGACGGGCACAGGGACAGAAACCTGGGACAGGGACTGGAGCCGGGCCCCGGAGAGAGCTCTCCGGCCTCGCTGGACCCCGGAGCCTGGCGGAGCCACCCAGCCCGCCCCGTCGGTGCACCCCCTTCTCTTGGCGCCCTCGGACCCCCGTCCAGGCCGCGCCCCCCTCCATCTCTTTGTCTCTGGCCTCTCACCTCGATCCTCCCGCATCCCTGGGCCTCGGACTCTTGTCTTCACACTGCCGCCGCCTCCCACCCCCACCCCAGCCCTCTTGGGACTCTTCTCAAACCCTCGTTTCGCGGCCGGGGGGTGGTGGGCAGCCTCCGCCCCCGCGGACTGGCAGGCCACCTCTGGGCCTGAAGGAGCGAGTCATCCCTCCGGGCGCGCCCCCAAGCCCCCCACCCCCGGCCCTTCCCACGTCTTGCTCCACTTCTCCTTGGGGCCCCGGGGGGCCAGGTTGCTCTGCTGATGCTTGGGGGGCCGAGAGGGGTGCCCGGAGGCTGCCCAGAGCAAGGGGACCGTTTCAGGAAAAGGGGGCCGCTTGGCTGGGGGAGGGGCGGGAGCCGGGGCTGGCAGCCAGGCCGGGGGTTTTGTGTGTGAGAAGAATAGGGGTTTGGCCCGCGTTGGCACACTCGCTTCCCTGAATGCTAATGCGGCCCGCGGCTTCAGGCTCGTCTCCTCTCCGCTGGGGCCAGCAGCCTCTCCGCCGACCCGCGGCGGCCCGGAGCGGGTACAGCGAGTGTCAGCGTGTCCAGGAGCGGGCTCCGTGAAGCATCTATGCCTGGGCCGTCGGGTAGGGGTGCCTGGCGGTCCGGTGTCTTGTCGCCCATCATCAGCGTGTGATGCCGATGTCAACAGCAAAGCCGTGTGTGTGTCTGGGTGTGAATGGAATATGCTGGTCCTAGGTCGTGCCTGGCCACTTTCCCATGCATCCTAGTTGGCATCTTCCCCTCCTGGGGGTCTCTTTTGAGGACAGGCAAGCCTCCTTTGGGCTCCCCTGACCTCTGGCCCGTTGTCTTGTCTCCTGCTGTGCACCCGTTACAATGGTCAGTTTATTGTCCTCCTACTGGGCTGCGGGCTCCTTGAGGTAGGGCATCCTGCCTAACAAAGATTATGGAAGGATTGAATGAATGAATGAAAGCATGAGCAACTGGTGTAATGGCCCAGCCATCTGTCTGTGACAGTGGTGGCTATGGCTGTGGTCACCTTTTGTTATCAAAATTGTGAGTTGTGAATACGTGATCAAAAGTATGTCTTGGCCCGTGCATTAGTGTGACTGTGAGACTGAGTTGCATCATAGGGGTGACAAGCCCCTATCGCTGTGATCCAGGTGGCTGTGCTGACTCCACTGTTGGTGACCTTGATCCATGGTTGGAGTGTGTCCTGTGTGGCTGTGGCCTGCATCCCTTGGAAAGGCAGGCGGGGGCTTAAGAGAGCTCTAAGAGGAGGTTACGGAGTAGGAGAACTTTCTCTGCTCCAGGTGAGGAGTTGAGGAGAAAGCCCCACACTCCCAACCAGATATACACATATACGTGGTGAGAGCCAGGCCCTCCCTGAAGGTCCTGAACACATCTCCGCCCCCCCACTCCTCTCCCCCCATCAAATGCACACACTTCAGGGAGTCCCCAGCCATCAGAGTAAACCATTTCCCATTTGGTTGGGTGGCAGAAATTTATTAAGTTGTGTTGGAGGGAGCGTCCCCCACCCCCACCCTACCCACCAGCTGCATCCAGGAAACGGCTCCAAGGCCTCCTGGAAGCTGGGCCAGCCTCCTGCTCTCCTGGAAACTGTTGCTGGGGTTGGAGCCTCTGGGGCCCGGGCCCCTCCTAACACCTTTGCCCCAGTGCAGCTTCCCCCAGGACTATCCTCCTCCGCTTCTAAATCCACCCCCACCCCCGCCCTGCTCTGGCCTTCATCACTGTGTCCCACAAACTGGGAGGTGAAGGGCTCTGAGAAGGAATGCCAAGAAGCAGCTTCTCTGAGGTGGGGCCAGAGGGTATCTGAGACCCCAAAGGTTTGGGGTCCCTTGGATGAAGGAGCCTGTCTGTGGCAGTGGGAGAGAAGGAAGGGGCTGCCCAAGGGAGCCGTGAATCAGCTCCTCTAAGCCCCGCCATTCTCCTGACCCAAGTGACCCACAGCTCTGGACTCCACAATGGACGACCCCTTCTCAGCCCTCTCTGGGCCCCCAACAAGGCGGGGGCCAGGAGCTGACTGGCCCAGGAGCTGATTCGCGGCTGAGAATTCTGCTGGTGTGAGTTGTGGTTCTGAGGTCCAGCCCAAGTGTCTGCTGCTCAGCACTGTCTTCCATCCTCCCTCCTGCCCCTCCCCCCCCCCCCAACTAGTTTGCTGCCCCTTCTGTGAGAGCTCAGACTGCCTCCATTCAGTGCCTCAAACTGGGCCCGCATCCTCTGTTCACATCTCTCCCCACCTCCTGCCCCCTGGGCCTCAGGGCTCCTGGAGGGAGGAGCCCCTGGCTCCAGCACACGGACTGGGACAGCAGGCAGTCCAGTCGAAGGATAAATGCAGGATGGAGGCAGCGTTGGTTTCTGAGGCCCCATCGGAAGCCTGAGCCCTGAGAGACGGGGCCTGATTCAGCCCCAAGCTCACAGCTGGCAGCCCCCATCCCTGGAGCATTGCTGGCCCGGACAGGGATCATGGAGAGCTGTCCTCGGGCGGTGTCTCGGTGAGGAGGTCACCCTGTCTCTCTGCCCCTCCTGATGTTCTCTTTTCTCTCCTCCCTCCTCTGTCCGCCTGCCCCCTCCCAGGGGAGTATGCTGAGGGCGTCAGTGAGCGAGACATCCTGCTCATTCATTCCTGCCGCCAGTGGACCACGGTGACAGCCCACACCCTGGAGGAGGGCCACTACGTCATCGGGCCCAAGATTGACATCCCCCTGCAGTACCCAGGTGTGCCCAGGGACAGATGGCACAGAGCCAGTGGGGGCTGTAGGCAGGGGGATGGGTGCAGGAAGTCTTGGGCACTGGATGCTGGTGACTGGCTTTTCTTTAGAGCTGCAGGGATGAGCGAGGGCATGGCTGATGAGTGGGGGCGGGGCAGGGGTGGTGGTGACTAAAGTCAGGGTTAGAGTTAGGGTCCAGTGGTTTTCGTACTGGTCTGTGAAGCCCCGGGTTTCTGGTTGCAAACCTTTGATTCCCATTTTAAAGTAGATTTGAAACTAATGATTAAAAAAATCCACACCCTCATACCACTACAAGTCAAACCTTAAACCCCGACTAGAGACATTTGGTGTGTACCACAATCTGCCTCATTAACCCTTTTTGTACAGACCCTCAAAGAAAATATCTCCTGCCGGGATTCTTTCAGTATTGCGCAACCCAAAGACATAGAAACAAAGGGATGCCCAGGCTGATTATATGGCTGCATCTGCTAGCCTTAATCCTGTTTTTCCGATGCTTGTGTTAAATTTATTGTTTTCATTGATTGACTTTTTTTTTTAAAGTCTTCATTGAATTTGTTACAATATTGCTTATGTTTCATGTTTTGATTTTTTGGCACCAAGGCATGTGAGATCTAAGTTCCCTATCAGGGATCAAACCAATACCCCCTGCATTGGAAGGCAAAGTCTTAACCACTGTGCCACCAGGGAAGTCCCCATTGATTGACTCTTAAGTGAATGCTAAAATTTAAAAACTTTTAATAAAATTATGCTTGAGACCAGGGCTTCCCTGGTGGCTCAGTGGTAAAGAACCCAACTGCCAGTGTAGGAGACCTAGGAGACTTGAGTTCGGTCCCTGGGTCAGGAAGATCCCCTGGAGAAGGAAATGGCAACCCACTCCAGTACTCTTGCCTGGGAAACCCCATGGACAGAGGAGCTTGGGGGTGCAAAGAGTTGGACACAACTTAGCAATTAAACAACAATGAATATTTACTTTTATCTATTTTATATGTGATGCTGATGTCCTAAAGATTTTGTTTGAAGAAAGGATTCTGCTTCTAAAAAAAGAAGCCCTTTCATTTTACGCAGGATGGAACAGAGGCCTAGGAAGGGAAATGACTTGCCCAGGGTCACACAGAAGAGCAAGGGCTAGCACCCAGGCATCTCGATCTTTGGGCTGGTGCTGGCTGCCACATCAGGGATGCAGGGTTGTTGTTCCCTGAATGAGAAGGGTGCAAGACTGGTCGCCGTCAGCCCAGAGATGCCGCTATGCAAACCCAGGAGCCCACAGCTCCTGTGTATCAACATGTGCTGCTTTCCAGACACTGGGCAGAGCTTTGTCACCATCACAGCCTCACAGCAACCCTGTGAGGAAGTCTTACAGAGCTCCAGGAGTTAGGAGTTAGATCAGTTCTGTGTTTAACTGCTACCCACCCCGAAACAGGGCTTCCCTGGTGGCTCAGATAGTGAAGAATCCGCCTGCAATGTGGGAGACCTGGTTTCGATCCCTGGGTTGGGAAGATCCCCTGGAGAAGGGAATGGCAACCTACTCCAGTACTGTTGCCTGGAGAATTCCATGGACAGAAGAGCCTGGCGGCTACAGTCCATGGGGTTGCAAAGGGTCAAACATGGCAGAGCAATTTTTACTTTCACCCTGCAACAAAGGTTGGAATCCTTGAAGCTGGGAAGGCTCCCAGCAGCTTCCTCACAGGTCTGCTGTTCCCCCTCTGGCCCTGCCTGGTTCTCCCCTGAGTCAGTGGGACAGGACCAAACCCTTTAGAGGGCTTCCGCTTTTTACAGCACCCCGTGAACTTGTTGTAGTTCCCACACCCCTGTAGTCCCCACACCCCATTTTGAAGATGAGAAAACTCAAGTATCTTTCTGACCTAGGGTTCTGTCCTGGGGCCCCCCGGGAAGGCCTGCCCAAGCTAGAAACTTCCCAGCCTGGGTATTTGGCATTGGTCCAGGGAAAAGTCCCAGGTCATCTCATTGGGACAAAAAAGCAAAGACTGGGGGACTTCCCTGGTGCTCCAGTGGTTAAGACTCTGCCCTTCCACTGCAGTGGCCGCGGGTTCCATCCCTGGTCGGGGAATAAGACCCCGCTGCCAATAAAAACCAAACAAATCAGGGAAACCGAGATCCAGAGTCTCCTAGGGAACTGTGGGTCCACGGGGCTCCTGGCTCTTTCCCCCCATCGCTTTGGGTGGCCTCTTGACTGTGTATGGTGGTGATCATGGGGTGACAGCTGGCTAGCCGAGGTTTCGCATCCCTGACCCATCTTTCCGGTGGGCTGCTTGCGCCCCGCCTGGTTGTGGGGCGGGGGTAGGGAGGCCGAAGCCCCACTAGGAGGGGAAGGGGGAGGGGCCGCCGGCAGGTTTACGAGGAAGCTCTGAGTGCACAGCCCGGTTCCTCCTAATGAATTAGTAATAGCGCGGGCTGGCGGGCGGGCGGGCGGGGGCGGAGGCTGCGGACCTCGGAGAGAGCCGCCGCGGTGGGCCGGGTGGGGTGGGGTAAGGAGCGGGGAGGAGCGCTCAGGGCGGTGCCTGGTCCCGAGTCGGGTAGGGGGCGCTGCTGGGGACCCGGGTCTCCAGGCCAAGGTTCACCCCCGGGGGAGGCAGGGAGACCGGCCTTCTCTGGGACCCCGCGGAGCACCGCGTGAGCCAAGTTGTATGCTTCCATTTTACCGATAGGAAAACTGAAGCCTATAGCGATTAAATAATTTGCTCAAGACCATACAGGTGGCAGGTGACACCAGGTCTGTCCGACTGTCAAGTCTGTGCATTTACCCACCATTCTTTAAGGAGCATCTGCTCTGGGTCAGGTGCTGGCAGGGAGCGGTGACAAACAAGACCCAGCTGGAAGGGACGGTCAGGACCGCGATTATGTGCTTTGGGAGTCTCGGGCAGGGAGGAGGGGCAGGCCAGGGTGGGGCAGGTCCCTAGAGCCGCGGGGGTCGGGGGGGAAGACCTCTTGTCTCTTGTAGGGGGAAGGCAGGAGAGGAAGCTGCCCCCAGTGGGGCCGCAGAGGGAGGAGAAGGCTTCCAGGGGCCAAAGCATCACTCCCCAGAGGTCTTCTTTCCTTCCTCCCGGCAGTGATGACCGGTGCTGGGCTCAGGCTGCGGCGGAGGGGGTGGTGCTGGCTACCATGGTTACATTGATCTTCCCTGCCACATCCTCCCCCGGCTCTAGCCCTGACTTGGCTCCAGCTCTCCCCACAGCGGGCAGTGGGCATTTCTCCCTGCCTGGCTGCTTGGAATTGGTGGTGGGGGTGGGGGTGGTGGTAGTTGTGTGTGGATATGGGGGCGGCGACTGGATGAGGGAAGGGGGCCACTCTTGGATGGTGGCAGACCTGTGATTCCTGACCTGCTCGGTCCCCTCCCCAGGGTATCCCTGCTGCCCTCTAGGGCTGTGGCTCATCTGAGGCCTCTTTCCACCAGGGTCTCAGAGTAGTTGGAGCAGGGTGTGGGGTAGGGATGGGATGCATTCCCTCTGGCTTTCTCTGGGCATTTCCCCCTCTCTTGATTCTCCCTTTTCCTGCTTTTAGATGTTGACGCTGCAGGCGCTGCTCTGGGCTCTCTGCTCTGCACACCCTGCATTAGTACAGGTGTCTCTATCTGGGTTCTGGTTGGGCTTTGAACCCACCACAACCCCCATGTTGTATATACAATGCTGTGTGTGTTCCTGCTAGGAGTACACTGTGGGATTTCTCTGGGAAGGGGGTCCCCGATGGGTTGGGATCCTTTTTTCTTCCTTTTCCCTGAGCTATCTGGCCTGCCCCACAGCTGACACTGCCTCCTGTGGGCCGGTGATCTTCCATTACTTCTGACTACACTTCCCCAAGCCCTGCACCCACATCTCACCTGCCTGCCCTAGGAGCACCACCTGCAGGGCCTCATTTGGCTTCCCCAGTTTGGCCCATGCTTCTGATAGCTTATGGTGCATGGTGTTGGATTCATGATCTCTGAAGAAGATTTAGCTTTGGAACTAGGGACCAGGCTTGATCACTCAAGAGCTTTTGTGTAGCAGAGTTTTATTAAAGTATGACAAGGGACAGAGAAAGCTTCTGACATAGACATCAGGAGTTATGTAAATTAGTTATTATAATAAATCAAAAGCTTGTCTCAAGGTTGTAAAGCTCTTACTAGACCCACTCCCAGAATTTACATTTTAAGATAACAGGATTAGCCAGAAGGTTTTCAGGAAGGAGAAACTGTCCTCAAGCAGGATACATTGTTGTCATATAATCCTTCAGTTCAGTCAGTTCAGTCGCTCAGTCGTGTCTGACTCTTTGTGACCCCATGAATCCCAGCACGCCAGGCCTCCCTGTCCATCACCAACTCCCGGAATTCACTCAGACTCACTTCCATCGAGTCAGTGATGCCATCCAGCCATTTCATCCTCTGTCGTCCCCTTCTCCTCCTGCCCCGAATCCCTCGCACCATCAGAGTCTTTTCCAATGAGTCAACTCTTCGCATGAGGTGGCCAAAGTACTGGAGTTTCAGCTTCAGCATCAGTCCTTCCAAAGAAATCCCAGGGCTGATCTCCTTCAGAATGGACTGGTTGGATCTCCTTGCAGTCCAAGGGACTCTCAAGAGTCTTCTCCAACACCACAGTTCAAAAACATCCATTCTTCGGCACTCAGCTTTCTTCACAGTCCAAGTCTCACATCCATACATGACCACAGGAAAAACCATAGCCTTGACTAGATGGACTTTTGTTGGCAAAGTAATGTCTCTGCTTTTGAATATGCTATCTAGGTTGGTCATAACTTTCCTTCCAAGGAGTAAGCGTCTTTTAATTTCATGGCTGCAGTCACCATTGCAGTGATTTTGGAGCCCCGAAAAATAAAGTCTGACACTGTTTCCACTGTTTTCCCATCTCTTTCCCATGAAGTGATGGGACCAGATGCCATGATCTTCGTTTTTGAATGTTGAGTTTTAAGCCAACTTTTTCACTCTCCACTTTCACCTTCAGCAAGAGGCTTTTTAGTTCCTCTTCACTTTCTGCCATAAGGGTGGTGTCATCTGCATATCTGAGGTTATTGATATTTCTCTCGGCAATCTTGATTCCGGGAAGAAGCTTGTGCTTCTTCCAGCCCAGTGTTTCTCATGATGTATTCTGCATATAAGTTAAATAAGCAGGGTGACAATATACAGCCTTGATGTACTCCTTTTCCTATTTGGAACCAGTCTGTTGTTCCATGTCCAGTTCTAACTGTTGCTTCCTGACCTGTATATAGGTTTCTCAAGAGGCAGGTCAGGTGGTCTCTCTTTCAGAAGTTTCCACAGATTATTGTGATCCACACATTCAAAGGCTTTGGCATAGTCAATAAAGCAGAAATAGATGTTTTTCTGGAACTCTCTTGCTTTTTCCATGATCCAGCGGATGTTGGCAATTTGATTTCTGGTTCCTCTGCCTTTTCTAAAACCAGCTTGAACATCTGGAAGTTCATGGTTCACGTACTGCTGAAGCCTGGCTTGGAGAATTTTGAGCATTACTTTACTAGCGTGTGAGATGAGTGCAATTGTGCAGTAGTTTGAGCATTCTTTGGCATTGCCTTTCTTTGGGATTGGAGTGAAAACTGACCTTTTCCAGTCCTGTGGCCACTGCTGAGTTTTCCAAATTTGTTCCTTAGTACAGAGTTTAAACTGAGTTGTTTGTTGTATAATCATCAGTTCTTAAAGGAAAGAACGTTTTATGTGACTAAGGAATGTAGAAGAAAAAAATAAAAGTTTGTCCTTTTCTCCTCCTTGAGATCCCCAGATCCCTCTCTCCTTGGGGACCCCCAGATTTCTTATCAACCTGCGTAGGAATTGACTCTCTCACTCCCCACTGGTTCCTTCCAGGGTCCCAGTTTTGGTTAACAGCTCTGCTGTCTCCATTTCTGACCAGGCTGGTAGCTGCAACCCCTTCCTCCCTCGCCACTCGGCAGTCACCACAGTCTGATGAGGCTCCCTGCTGGAACCTGTACCCCTTGTTCTGTTTGTTTTTTGCTTTCCCCTCAGCTGATGCCCCTGCTCTTTTCCAGAACTCGTTACTGGGTTATTTACCTAAGTGTCCCTGTTATCTTTATAGAGTTCACCTTTGATCTTGGTCTTTCTTTGCTCAGAACACTTCAGTGGGTTTCATTCTTATGGAATAAAGTCCTACCATATGGCATTCAGAGCTCTTCATAGCCCAGTTGCTGTCTGCTCTACCTGTCATCACCCCCCTCAAATCCTACTCTCCAGGCACTCACCATGGTGGCAGGCAGTTTGCTTCTGTGACCATGTGTCTTGACTCATGCCGTTTCTTTTGTGTGGAATGTTCACTCTGTAAAATTCATTCTTATGATCCCCCCACACGGCCAGGCAGATTTCCCCCAACTTGGTGGTCTCCTCGTCTTTTGTTGAGTCTGTTGTGGCCATCCTGCCATCCCGTCACACCCTGCTGTCACATACTGGATCTGGATTTGATATCTTGAGGGCAGATCATATCTTACCCACATCTGCCCCCCTCATTGGGCCTAGGCTAGTGTCTGGCACACAGTAGGTGCTCTATAAATGCTTGTGGAATATAAATGCTTGTGGAATGAATAAATGATAGGCAGCAACCACCAGAAACCCTGCACAAGTTAGAGTCATCTTGTCTTCTCTCAGCCTATACAAGACTCTCTTCCTCCTGTGTAAGGCCTAAAAAGAGGCCTGGTTCACAGCCTGTCTTTGTGCTCATGTAAGTGGGCACATGGGGCTTCCCAGGTGACTCAGTAGTAAAAAATCTGCTTGCTAATACAGGAGACACGGATTCCATCCCTGGGTCAGGCAGATCCCCTGGAGGAGGGCGTGGCCACCCACTCCAGTGTTCTTGCCTGGGAAATCCCATGGACAGAGGCACCTGGTGGGCTACAGTCCCTGGGGTTGCAGAAGAGGTGGGGACGACTTAGCAACTAAACAACAACAAGGTGGGCACATAAAAGGTATGTGGCCAGTGAGGTCAGTTAACACAGAGGGGTGTCAGCATTACAGATTAGCATCATTCTTTAAAGCCCATGTCTTCTGGGGGCTTCTGCTGAGCCAGTGGAAACACAGCCTTGGACTGCAGATCGGGAAGACCTCATCTGAGGGAGGCAGCTTGCTGGGCTCAGATCTGAGGCCTCTGGGACAGTGGCGCTGGATGTTGGACCACAGCAGGGTTTGGGAACAGATCAGGAGTCAGAGTGGCTCTCCTTGGGCCTCCAAAGCCTGGGGCTGGGCCCTGGTTTGCCCATTGCATCAGTGTGGGTTAGCAATCTAAAGCTAACACAGGAGGCCAGATTCAGACAGGGCCTGCAAACATCTGCTCCAGCTTCTTTAGATGAGGATTCAAAATCCCTGAGAGGGGAAGGGATTTGTCTGGGTCACAGCAAATCAGAGTTGGGCTGGGACCAAGCTAGGCATCGGCATCCCCACTGCCACACTAATGTTGGTGTCAAGTGTTTGGGTACCAGTTTGCCCTTGAGTTTCTCTAGGCAGACAGCTGCTGGCCTTGTCACACACCCACAAACTCTCCACTGGGTAAGGGCTGTGCTCTATTTGCTATGAATATGTGCTCACCTCCCTGCTGAGTCTTGAACCAGCTGACCAGCTTCCACTAGTGCAAACCTGCCCTTCTGCCCACCTGAGTTCCAGAGGGACTGGCTGAGATGAGGGGCGAAAGATGTGGGGAACATGAGGCCTCTCAGGATGCAGGCTAGGCTTCCTAGCAAGCAGGCCCACCCTAACAGCCTGCGTTCTGTCCTTTGCAGGGAAGTTCAAGCTCCTGGAGCAGGCCCGGGATGTTCGGGAGCCGGTGAGGTACTTCAGCAGTGTGGAGGAGGTGGCCAGCGTCTTTCCTGATCGCATCTTTGTGATGGAAGCCATCACTTTCAGTGTCAAGGTCAGTCCTTTCTGCACTGGGCCTGGTGCCCCCAGGTTTCATTATTCTCAGGGGCAAGCCTGACCCTGGATGGAGGGTTCCCGCTAGGTTCTGTGAGGTAGAAGTGTCACAGTGTGGCTTCTGGCAGCCTCCTGAAAGTCTTTGGCTAGGTGTATGAACTTTCTGGAACTGGGCCCAAGAACTTCCTGCAAAAGGTGGGGAAGCAGGAAGTGTGTGTGGAGGTATGTGTGTGGAGGTTCATGCCTTGACTTGGAGATCTTTCAGGGCAGCCATCCTAGCATCTACTGGTGGAGGTGGTGGCTGTGGAGTGCAAACAGTCCCCCACTTAATGTACAGATAGCTCTTTACTATTTACAAACCCCTTTCTTATCCATCAATTCATTCCTCTTCAGAGTAGTCTTGTTGAATAGGTGGAGGATTATTATTGCCCAATTGTAAAAAAATGATACAAGCGTTGCTGTATGTTGAATATTTTCAAAGTATTTCAGTATACGTAAAGTCTACCTGGTGGCTCAGATGGTAATGAATCTGTGTGCAATGTGGGAGACCCAGTCCTATCCCTGGAGAAGGAAATGACAACCCACTCCAGTATTCTTGCCTGGGAAATCCCATGGACAGAGGAGCCCGGCAGGCTACAGTCCATGGAGTCACAGAGTCAGACATGGCTGAGCGATTAACACTTACTTTATAGTCTATTTAATCCTTACAGCAATTCTTACAGCAAATAAAATAATTACCTTTCCAAGAGGTAACTCTGAGGCTGCACCACCGTGACCACGTGGCCTCTACAGAATGCAGGCCCTCAGTCCAGTGCTCTTGATCTTGGGAAAGCCCCAAAAGAAGGGTTGCCCTCCTGGGTCCCCGGACTGGCTTTCCCCCGCCTGGGGCTAAGGCCTCCCTCTGTTTCTGGGTTCCCCAGGTGGTGTCAGGGGAGTTCAGCGAGGATAGCGAGGTGTACAACTTCACGCTGCACGCGGGTGACGAGCTCACTCTCATGGGGCAGGCGGAGATCCTGTGTGCCAAGACCACTAAGGAGCGCTCGCGCTTCACGACCCTGCTGCGCAAGTTGGGCCGGGCCGGAGCGCTGGCCGGGGTGGGCGGCGGCGGCGGCCCGGGGGGCGCGGGGGCCGCGGGTGGCGGCGGGGGCGCCAGGCCCATCAAAGGCAAGATGCCCTGCCTCATCTGCATGAACCACCGCACCAACGAGAGCCTGAGCCTGCCCTTCCAGTGCCAGGGCCGCTTCAGCACGCGCAGCCCGCTGGAGCTGCAGATGCAGGAGGGCGAGCACACGGTGCGCGCCATTATCGAGCGCGTGCGGCTCCCGGTGAACGTGCTGGTGCCCAGCCGCCCACCCCGCAACCCCTACGACCTGCACCCGGTGCGGGAGGGCCACTGCTACAAGCTGGTCAGCATCATCTCCAAAACAGTGGTGCTGGGGCTGGCGCTGCGCCGCGAGGGACCGGCGCCGCTGCACTTCCTGCTGCTCACCAACACGCCGCGCTTCGCGTTGCCGCAGGGCCTCCTGGCCGGGGACCCGCGCGTCGAGCGCCTGGTGCGCGACAGCGCCTCCTACTGTCGCGAGCGCTTCGACCCGGACGAGTACTCGACCGCCGTGCGCGAGGCGCCCGCCGAGCTGGCCGACGACTGCGCCAGCCCGCGCCGCGCGCGCCTCTGCTTGCCCGCGCCCCCGCGCGCCCTCGTGCCCGCCCGCGCCCCCGGCCCCGGCCCACCAGGCGACGGCGACCAGGAGTACGTGATCCCCGACTGGGCCGGCGGGCCCGAGCCCGCCGCGCCGCCCGCCGAGATCCCCTACGAGGAGCTGTGGACGCACCAGGCAGCCGAGGGCCTAGTCGAGGGCAGGACCCGGCCGCTCCCGGGGCCCGACCTCATCTCCTTCGGAGCCGCCGGGCCGCCCCGCCTGGAGCCCGAGGCGGCGCCGCCTCCCGTGCCTCCCAAATCCGAGGCGGTGAGTGGATGCGGTGGAGACGAAGAGGGTGGGAGGCCGGTCGCTGAGCTCTGTGGGCCCGGCCTTCCGGGGAGGTGGCCAGCCACGGGGCAGGGTTTGGGTTTGGAAAGCTCGTTCTCCTGGGCCCCTGCCTTGGCATCTCGGGCTCCAGCCCCCGAGGTGTGCGACAGAGGGTGGCCAGAGGTGGGGAGGGGGGAGAAAAAAAAGAGGAAAGAGACGCAGGCGCTTTTGTAGGAAGGGGTACCATGGACGGTGGCCTTGGGAGTTGTGGGACAAAGACCAGCAGGTCCCTAGCCGCGTAGAGTATGGGATGAGCCTAGAACAGCGTTACCCAGAAGGTTTCACAGAACAAAGGCTCCATTAAGTTGTCTGGTGAAAAGAAGGGTCTAGGGTGAAGAAAGTTTAGAAAATACAGTCTGATTCCCAGCTCTCCCCATCCTCACTTTGGAGCCACAGAGTATCCGTTATAATAAAGGCTTCGAGAAGTCCTGCAGGTCAGAAACCCATTCATCTGGGTTTAACACAGAAGTTTCCAACAGAACTTGTCCACAGACTATATACAGCACCTATTAATATCCCATGGAGTCCACTTTGAGTGTTTGACCGATAAGAAAGGGATCCAGATGGCAGATACTTTTCCTTCCCTTCTTCTCATTACACCTTTGTCTTCTTTCTCTCCTTTTCCTTGAGGAAGGAATATGTCTACTTGTTGTTTTGTCTACTTCTCTGTTTCTTCTTACATTCACGATGGATTTTGAAGGCCGCACGGGACAGTTGTGCGTGTTGTGGACTCTCGATGAGTCTGACAGGCTGGAGATGACGAGAAGGGGTGGGGTGGGTGGCTGAGTAGCAAGGCCGGCTTTTGGCAAAGTGGGTCAGTCGCAGGCACCCCCCTTGCCCAGCTGCCTGGAGGCGGGGGTGGCATCTTGGCCCTGTGCTTGCAGGTGAAGGAGGAGTGCCGCCTGCTCAACGCCCCTCCTGTGCCCCCGCGGGGTGGCAGTGGCCGGCTCTCGGGTAGCCCCCCAGTACCCCCACGCTTCCCTAAGCTGCAGCCCGTCCACTCCCCCAGCTCCAGCCTCTCCTACTACTCCTCTGGCCTCCAGGATGGGTGAGCCCCTCCCTTCCTTCTCTGGGTCCCGGGCCGCCTCAGGTGGATGGAAGCAGGGGAGGGGGCCAGGGAGAGGGCGGGGAAGGGAGCCAGTGTGAGGAAGAGGAAGACTGCAGACCCTGGGGTTTGGAGGGTGCATATTGCTGAGCCGAACCTGAGGGAGGGGCCCTTGGGGTCTGGGGCTTCCTGCCTCAGTTGGCTGCTTACCTAAATGATGATGACTGCATGGGAGTGTGGCTCTCTTTCCTTCCAGACTGAGATCTGCTGCAGGATGGAGTACTCCTTGCCGTTGAAAATTTTCTATGTAGTTCAGTTTAGTTTTTCCTGGAGTGCAGGCTGCCGGAGGGAAGAATAGAGCAATCTCAGAGGGCCTCAGGCCTTGGGGGCTGGGAGATGGACGGGCCAGCATGGCTGGGATCTCTGTGACCCAGCGGGATGGTGGTTTGTGGTGGCACATGTGTGTGCCTGTCACGTTCCCCTCTTGCTCTGCTTACCCGTCTGTCTGTGTCTGTCTTTCTGTCTGCAGGGCGGGGTCCCGAAGTGGCAGTGGCTCGCCGTCACCCGATGCCTACTCCCTCTATTGCTACCCCTGCACCTGGGGAGACTGCAAGGTGGGCGAGTCCTCCAGCCGTCCACCCCCGGGCCCCCTGCCCTCGACCACGCAGCCCAGCCAGGCCTCCCGGGCCCTTGTGGAGCCCCTGAGTAGTCGAGCTTCCTCCCTCCTGGGGGCCGACACCCCCGCCAAGACCTACCACAGCTGCCCACCTCCATTCAAGCCCTCCCACCCCCAGAAACGCTTTGCTCCGTTTGGAGCTCTTAACCCCTTTTCCGGGCCTGTCTACCCCACGGGCCCTTCAGCAGCCTCCTCTTCTGGGCCTGCAGTTCCCTCAGGTCCCCTGGCTACCTCCAGCCCCGCTTACTCCCCAGGCCTGGGCTCTCCAGGCCAGGCCTACTCGGCAGCTTCCACCTCCTCCTGTCCCACCTCCTCGTCTTCCTCCTCTGAGTGGCAGGAACCCTCCCTGGAGCCCTTCGACCCCTTTGAGCTGGGCCGGGGCAGTTCTCCAGAGCCTGAGCTGCTGCGCTGTCAGGAGCCCAGAGCCGTGGGGGCACCTGGGCCTGGCCTCTCGCCACTTGGACCCCCCAAGGCCTTTGAGCCCGAAGGCTTGGTGTTGCGGCAGGGTCCCGCCCCACTGTCACCGGTGGCCCCGCAGGGCCCTGAGGCTGGTGGAGCGCGACTCCTTCTCACCCAGGGGCGCCTCGAAGGGCCTCCTGCCAGTCCCCGGGATGGGGCCACGGCTTGGGGAGGCCGAGAAGCCACCTCCTGGCAGCCCCCCGCTGACCTCTCTGCACTCTCCCTGGAGGAGGTCTCCCGAAGTCTGCGTTTCATCGGGCTCTCAGAGGACGTGGTCAGCTTCTTTGCCCGAGAGCGCATAGACGGCAGCATCTTCGTGCAGCTCAGTGAGGACATCCTGGCAGATGACTTCCGCCTGACCAAGCTGCAGGTCAAGAAGATCATGCAGTTCATCAAAGGCTGGCGGCCCAAGATCTGACCTTCCGGCTTGGGGCCGCTTGACTGGAATTTTGGCCCGGAAGCTCCCCCGGGGGGCCAGCCCTGGCTTTGCAGGGGGACAGCCCTCCCCGAGGTGGGGCCTGCCGCCGGGAGAATCTCTGCCAGGACTGCAGCTGCTCAGCAGTCACAGAGAGTGAATCCAGGGGAGGCGTGCTGGAAAACGGCGTCGTCTCGGCCAGACGCCTGCATGCCTCTTGCCTCTGAGTGTGCAGAGTACGTGGGGGAGAGGCTGAAGGCACCAGCGAACAGGGTGCCCAGGGCTGTGATTCCCATGGGGCAGCCAGAAGCTGGCTTTTGTGGTGACCTAACAGCTCCCTCCGTCCTGCTGTGGAGCTCCCCTGACAGCTTGCACTCAGTCCACAGCCTGTAGGTGCAGGCCGGAGACGAGGGAAGACAACGGCCCACCACTGAAGCACAGATTCCCCAAGTGCCCGCTGTCCTCTGTGGACTCTGCTCCAAGCTGCCTCAGAGTTGGGAGGGCGAATTTCTGTATCTCTGGGATGCCCTCTTTACCCCCTGTCCCCCCCGCTCTACCATGTGCTGGGTCCCTGGCCCCAAACACAGGTGTATCGCGTACAAGCCTGAGCCGCCGTGCCGCAGAGCTCCACCTGTGGGCTCTGGTTCTCGGGTGATGCCTTTGGAAGGCCACAGCCCTGCCCTTGACCCACTTACCTGGTGAGGGAGGCATTTGCTCCCCATGTTTTCAGCGCTCTGGCCTCTGCCCCGATCTCATTGCATCTAGCCGTCCGTCCTGCCTGTTGGGTTCAGTCTGTGACGACTCTGTTTCTGTGGAAGGGCAGCTGCACCCTGATTCCAAGGTGGGTGGCCTTCAATCACTCCCACTGGTCTCCTGCCCCATCCCGTGACTCCTGCAAACACCTGGTGTCCTTCCCTGGCTGTCACTGGTGCAGGTGGCTTGGGAGAACCTACTTTTATCCTCCTGGAGCTGAGCCCTCCTACGCTTGTTCGTCTGCATCTGAGCAGGTCTTTGCGCCCTGAATCCCGAGCATGGCCATCTGCTGGCACTCAGAGCAGGTTGGCTGTCATGTCCAACCACCCATCCCCCGAGCTCTTTGTCTCACTTACCAGAAACACACTAATTCTCCTAATGTCAGGCCCAGGGGTGTCAGCCTTCTCGTCTGCCTTATCTAGATATTTATTTCCTCTGTTTTTCTATCTTAAGAGTAGAGAAGCCGTGCCAGTACTCATGCCCTGAGCAGGCTGTCTCAGCACGGAGGGAAGTCAGAGTAGAGCACAGAGACTGGGATGCTGAGACGTTGGGTTTCCTTGCCGACCACTTAGTGAGTCCTCGAGGGCTAGTGAAATAAATGCTAGAGCACTGAAGAGTAGTGTGCGTGGAACTGTGTTCTTTCAGAAGGCCGTGGGGACCGACTGGCATGATGCCTGTGCCCTTGGGCAGGGGAGGAGCTTGGAAATGGTTACGCATATGGCCCACTTGTTCCTCAGAGGCAGCTGATAGAGCGGCCCTCGTTCCTTTTTGAAAACCCCTCACCTGTCCCAAAACTGTAAGAACCTTCAATTCCCATTAATGTTTCAGCATAATTTAACACACCTCCCTAGGTCTGCTGGGGCTTCCCTGGTAGCCAGCTGGTAGAAACCTGCCTGCAATGCAGGAGACCCTGGTTCAGTTCCTGGGTCTGGAAGATCCCCTGGAGAAAGGATAGGCTACCCATACTCCGGTATTGGGCTTCCCTGGTGGCTCAGATGGTAAAGAATCCACCTACAATGCAGGAGACCTGGGTTAGAAAGATCCCCTGGAGAAGGAAATGGATCCACTCCAGTATTCTTGCCTGGGAAATCCCATCGACAGAGGAGCCTGGCGGGCTACAGTCCATGGGGTCACAGAGTCGGACACGACTGAGCGACAGCACAGCAGTTAGGGCTGCTGGGTGGAAAGATCATACTTCAGAGCCCCATGCTCCTACCCAGGTTTAATTTCCTGTCTTGTCCAAACGCCTGCCTTGAGGCTGCTCAGACCCCTGCCCTGACACTGCCATTGGCCTTGGTGTAGAGGATCAGTTCTCTACCTTCTGTGGGTCACCTGAAAACTCCAACTCAGAGATGCCTTGGTGTTCAGAGTCTGGCTTCCTAGCAGCCAACTGTTGAGTGTTGAGCTGGGGCAGAGCTCCCCACTTGCTGGTCCCCACAGCAGAACTGGGACCGGGGGGGATACTGAAGTGCTCACAGCTGGAGCAGAGGTAGGAGGGATCGGTGACATCTCCAAGTCAGGATGGTGCAGCGTGATAGGACCTGAATTACAATTCTGTACATTCAGTGGATCCTTCTGCCAGACCCGAGAGGAGCCCCAGAGCTGTTTACCTGGACTGGGCACTGTTTCTGCCAGAATACAAGTGCAGGAACTTACTCCACCTGAGGGCAAGGGGCCGGGCAGAGTGAAGGTGTCAGTCGAGTGCAGGCAGTGGTAGGTATTTGGGCATTGTCTACCTTCTGTGCTCTGCGGCAGCTGAGATGTGCAGGATGCACTGACCAGAAAAGTGTTACCTCCTCTGCCTAGTGCAGAGGATGAGAGGATTGGATAGCATCACCGATTCAAAGGACATGAACTTGGGCAAACTCCGGGAGACAGGGACAGGGAGGCCTGGCATGCTGCAGTCCATGGGGTCACAAAGAGTCGAACACGACTTAGCAACTGAACAACTGCCTAATTCCAACGTTCCATAAACATTCTGAGCACGCACAGGAATGAGTTATACCAAGAAAGGAACTGGGTAAAACTGTCCACCGAGGATATGCAGTTTGGGAAAAGGAGTCTCTCTCACACGCTGGCCCTCCATACCTCTCCTACTGTTTGGTTTAGCCAGGACTCTTCCCTGCTGTAAGCAGAAGCCCAGCCAAAGCTCTTACATGTGCATGCATGCATGCTAAGTCACTTCAGTTGTGTCCAACTCTTTGCGACCCTATGGATTGTAGCCCACCAGGCTCCTCTGTTCCTGAGGATTCTCCAGGCAAGAATACTGGAGTGGGTTGCTGTGCCCTCCCTCCAGATCTTCCAGACCCAGGGATCAAAGGCCATTCTCCATCACCGCAACTTCTCTCTTCAGGTGCTGCTCCAAGCTCCCAACACATTCCTACCCCAGAGCACAGGGCTTTATTCCAGCTTACTCTTTGAAGGAAAGGGGGTTACACCAGAAGGGCAATGACAGAAAAGAAGGCAATGGGCAGTCAGACTGATGAACAGTTTGATTTTTATTGTTAAGTATCTGGCTGAGTGCAAACTTGTCCTCACCACCACTGGCCACCAGTGACCACCACTGGCCTCTCGGGAGGAGCAGGCAACAAGGATGGCTCCAGAAACACTGCCACCCTAGGGCTCGAGGCTTATAAATTGGTGCACACAGAGGGTTCCCCCTTCCAACAGGAAGTACAAACTACATCACAGCCAGACTTAGCTGGGAGGGAGAGATGTCCTAGCTAAAGGCACTTTAATCAAGGCACATAACCAATGCCAGAGTTCGTCTTCCTTCTGGTCACTCTGATAAATCTAGATGCCACTCTGTTGAGAAACAGTGCTGCCATGGTTGGCGTTAGTGGGCGAGTGGGCAGGGGACAGGGCCTGCTCATTGGTAGAACTTCTTGTTAGGGTTGTTGGCATGGTCCACAAGCAGCTGACACGGGGTGAACTGTTTTCCATAGGCAGCCTCGTACTTCCGGAGCCGGTCCACTATTTTCTGTGCCCCGTACAGATCCACAAAGTGGAAGGGCCCTGAATGCAGAAAGAGGATTTTGTTGAAGGAGAAGCGAAACAAGCTCTGGGGTGAAGTAAACTACTTTTTTGACTTGCAAGACTGACCTCCAAGACATGGGGGGAAGCCAAGCCCAAAGACCGCACCGATGTCTCCCTCTGTGGGCGTGGCCAAAACCCCTTCCTGCAGGCACAGGATGGCTTCGTTCACAAACCTGGTCACTAGGCGGTACTGGATGTCTTCGTCTGAGGAGCTGCCAACAGGGAGAGACATTCAGGGAGAGGAAGAGTCAAAGGGGAGGATGTAGGGGCCCCAGCACGGAATGGGAGTGAGGGCTGGTGCTGCTGGAGCTCGGGTGTTAGTTGCTCAGTCATGTCTAACTCTCTGCGACCCCATGGACTGCCGGGCTCCTCTGTCCATGGGATTCTCCAGGCAAGAATACTGGAGCAGGTTGCCAATTCCTTCTCCGCTGGTGCTTGGGGCCAGCCCTAGTGAACTTCTGCCTCTAGAGAAGGAGCCGACCTTGGAAAAGGACAGTAGAGAGCTGCCTGCCCTGATTAACTGGAAACGAGCACCGAGCACAGGCCCTGCAGGGTAGACAATATGTCCTGATATCAGCAGGTACTGACTACAGATGACAGTGAACGGTGTGCAGGTTGAGCAAGCCCAGGAGAACTTTCTAGTTGCTTTCTGGCACCCTCCACGGCTTATCCAGAGGCCTTCCCAAGGCTTGGCTGCAGTCCTTACCCTGATGTCTAGTAGAGAATGAGGTGGAATGTGGAAAGGCAGAAAGTGTTAAGAATTAGGAAATGTTTTCTCTGATCACATATGGTGATCATAAAAAAAAAAAAAAGGACTGTGGAGGGTCCAAGAAGCTTTGGGCTGGTGAGGAACACACTTCCACACTGATAGCCCCTCAAATGAACTTACACGTCAGGCTGAGAAGGCATCTTCAGACTTGCCAAAATACTGTCCATGTCAGAATTCAAATTCTTATTCTTCACACCCTCCTGGTAGATGTAAAAGCCCTTCCCAGACTTGCGACCTAAAATAAGCAAGAAAAGGGAGAGTTATGATTTCTCAGAGCTCAGCACTGAGAATTCTCTTCTCTGCTAGTCTACTAGAAAGCCCTAGCCTCTCTTCCATACTCCTGAATTTGTAGATCTAGCCTACCCCAGAAATTAGTATTTGTCAGAAGAGTTGGCAGAGAAGGAAAAGAGAGCTTATATTTCTTGGAGCTTGAAATCCAGGTACCTGGGTGGGAAAGGCTGTGTGGGCGAGTGTTAATGTCCACGCCTGCAGTACCAGGCCCTTGGACGTCAGGTCCTGGTGTTGATTTTGTTGCTACTTTACCGAGAGAGAAAGCCACCTCTCTGGTGGGCCTCAATTACATACTCAGAGGTTTACTTTCTCCACACAGGTGGTCAGAGAACATGGAAAGCCTGGGTGCAGGGCTCCTGCAGTACCATGGGTGTAGTAGAGGCTGTGGGTGGGATGAAATGCCTGTCAATCTTGCATTGCATGGGCAATGGCAGAGCCTCAGGAGGCCAGAGTTCCGCCTTTTGTCCATAATCTACAGGCCCAGCCTAAGAAGAGGCTGTCATGAAATCATTTTTAAATTCCCTATGACAGGGGGCTCTGTTGAGAAAATACACTCTTCCACCCAGGCCTCTGCAGCTCTTGGGTCGCAGGGACTGTTACTCATGGTGCTAGTTCCATTTCTCTGAGGCTACTCACCCAGGAAGCCCTTGGATATCATCTGCTGCAGCATTTCCAGGCTTCCACCTGCAAACCGCTCCCCAAACTCTTTGCCGAGATTTTCTGCCACGTGTTTTGCGACATCCACACCAACTTCATCTACCAGTGTAGCGGCGCCCACAGGGAAGCCGAAGCTGGTGGTCAGGGAGTCCAGCTTCTTAGGGCCGACTCCTTCCTGGATGGGCAGCAAACCCAGGACCTCAGGGGAAGGCTGTCCCAGACTCCCCTAAGGGCACCCCGTGCTACTCTCAGAATCAGCCTGGTGTAGCGCCCACTTCTCTTCTGGGCACTGCCAGGTCAGACCCAGGACTGGGACTGATACACACAGGGAAGCACAAAGAGGCTGGAGAGCCCCAGGAGAAAGTGTGAACCTTTCCTAACCTATGGCATTCAAAGGAGGTCTAGACATGAACAAATTATTCATATCTTTCTTGTTTGCAATCCTGAATCTCAAGAATACCGAGATTGCATGCCAGATGTGGTAAGGTTCCCTACCCTGAGAGAGGAGACATCACCAGGGAGCAGGGCTGCAGCAGCCCGTGATCCCTGAGTCTAATGGGAGCCCGGCGAGTGTGGCCAGCCCTTTCTGCCACTGACCAACCTGGATGGCTACCAGAGGGGTCTGTGTGTGGCAGAAGCAGGTACAGCACCAATCAGACCAAACGGGTCCTGTTCTGGATGAAGATGCAGAAACAGCACATAGAGCATGTCGGGAGGCCTCGGGGTGACTGGAGCAGGGAGGACGCTTGGGGAGCAGAGCTAAAATTCTGCATTTTCGCCCATGACGTCCCAACAGTGGGTGGAATGGAAGGGCAGCAAAAGGCCTTCCTGGAGAAGAGCCAGCAGTCAGTGTATTAGAAGGAAGTCTGCTCTTCATCTTGACATTACCAGTCTGGAAAACTAGTTTCAGGAGTGGAAGATGCCTCCAACATTCTGAGAGTGATACCAACCTGGAGAATTCTGATGACTTCAGACATCATGGGTGTGAGGCACCTGGTGGTATAGAAGCCAGGTCCATCCTGCAAAGGGAGAGAACACGAGCTCATGGGCCCCTCGGCTGAGGGCACTGCCCGAGTCTGAAAGTGGTCTCCCTTCCCCAGGAGCCATTTCAAAATTTAAGGTGATTTATAATCTCAGTCAGAATCCTTAATATTGAACTGCAGAAGCCAGAGCCGGGGGCAGCCTAGTTCAATTCCAAGAGGACAGGAGATAGTCTCACATCACCTGCAAAGTCTGGAATAGTTGGGAAAACCTGCTGTGTCCCAGACCCCGACTCAGCAGTAGTCACACCACTGTCCATACTGTAGATGACTAAGGGGAAATCATGTCAAAGAAAGAAAGAAAGTGAAGTTGCTCAGTCATTTCTGACTCTGCAACACCAAGGACTGTAGCCTACCAGGCTCCTCTGTCCATGGAATTTTCCAGGCAAGAGTACTGGAGTGGGTTGCCATTTCCTTTTCCAGGGAATCTTCCTGACCCGGGGATCAGAACCTGGGTCTTCCGCATTGCAGGCAGATGCTTTACCATCTGGGCCACCAGGGAAGCCCAATCATATCAAAGGCTGATCTATTTGACCTGAAGAGTCACCAAGAAGCCTGGACATATAAGGAGTTTTCATGGCTCTTTTCTGAATCTGCTGCTCTTATCCACAGCTCCTTACCTTAACCACAATGATGACCTTCCCTTGTCTGAGGCCAACATCTACAGCAGAAGCAGTTGTGTCCTTCGAAGTCTTCTCAGTTGTGATAATCTCCAGCAGCTGCATCTTGTCCACGGGAGAGAAGTAGTGCATGCCGATCACCTGGCAAGGGGGACAAAACACTGCCAGACTTAAGAACTCTTGAGAGGGGAAACTTAATAGGGTTCTTTTTTTTTTGCTAGGAAAGCACTGCAGAGAAAGGCTGTTGTAGTAAGGGAATACTGGCTTGATATGGTCAAATGGCTTGGTTTCATGGTTCTTTGATTAATAAGAGTCCAGTATGTTCATGGGAGAGCTACCCAAAATTCTCTTCCATTTGCTTCTAGGGCTTTTCACTGAGGGCAATGGATCTTATCCACAATTAATGCCAAACCTACAGCTAAAGGCCAATTAGATTTATTGGGAAAGAATGAGTGAGGGTTCCAATTATATTAATGATGAATGGTTTGGGTGAGAGGGTCCACTTTTTAATGGGTGGGGGGAGACAGGCAGAAGAATTACTTAATATGCTGGACTGTCAGAGATGCATCTAGATTTTACACAGATGGGTCTCACCACCAGGATACTGTCTGCCCTTCCCATTCACAGATTTTGCACATACAGGTTCAGCTAAAATAGGATCCAACTGGCTGAATTTGATTCAATCAATTGGTCTGAATCCTTGGATGTGAAACCTGAGGATACAGAGGGCCAACTGAATTCCCTGTGCTGCACTATTTCTATAAGGGACTTGGGGTTCCAGAACTAATCCCCTAAGGACACAGAGGGATGACTGCACTGGGTTTAAATAACATTTCTCAACACTCAAATTCCCTCAAGTGTCATTAAACCAGTGATTCTCAAAGTCAAGTACCCGGACCAGCAGCACTAGCATCGCCTGGCAATGTTAGAACTGCGAATTCTCAGGCCCTCCCCAGACCTACTGAATGAGGTACTCTAGGGGCAGGGCCCAGATCTGTGTTTAAGAATCCCTCCAGGTGATTCTGGTACATGCTAAAATTTGACAACAGCCTCAATAAGCTAACAATTAGACAGTCTTCACAACTAAATTGTGACAGAAGTCTATCCATTAATTCATAGTTTTGCCCCCTGTCCCCTACTTCACCTATAACTAATATCTACCATTGACTGACTGCTTACTATCCACTGTTCATTAGCACATTTATCATTTATTCTTTACATGTAATCCATTACAACTCTGTGAACTAGTCAGTCTAATTATCTAGATGAGGAAGAAAGCTTAATCAGGAGGTTAGTATTAGTAGCTCAGGGTCAGTTAGTAAACAGCAGGGTGGGACTCCATCAAGGTGGGCCTGTCTCCACAGCTTGCCCACGTCCCATTGTGTGACACACAGGTCACTGAAATGTTACACCAACTTATCAATCCCAAAGTTGCTTTTAACCTCTAAATTATTCTTCTACTTATGTCTAAAATACTTAAAAGATAGGACCTGATTCAGACTATACTCCTGAGCAAAAAGAGTTTGCACTATGTGTAATTTATATACAATAAAATGCACAGACCTCAACAGCACTCAGTTTGCTAAGTTCTGATAACTGTGTATCTACCCACGTAATCACTACCCCAGGCAAAACCTGTTTACATTGCTCAAAAAAGTTGTGCCAAAAGGTGACCACCTCTGTCCTAGATTTCTGGGACATTCCCAGGTGGAATACTTCCCAGGTAGAGTACTGGAGGGCCTGTGTCCTGGGCACATCGAGATGGCTGGTCGCCCTGCTTGGGCTGCCGTGGCCTTACTCTTACATGAATGACATAGGCAAGCAAAAGACAAAAGCTCAAGGCCTCTGGGGGTGAGGAACACAAAGTGTGCCGCTTGTTCCACTCCACGGGGGAGAAAGAGAGGTTAGCATCACAGACACAACAGCAGGGTCTCCTCTGCTGCCTCAGTGCTGAGGAGCTGCTGCGAGTGGTTATGACGTGGCCAGATCTGCCTTGACCCTGTGTCTGGTGTCTTCCTGCAGGGCCACACTCACAGCTGCTACTTCTCCCTGCAACCTCCTCCTGCCATTACTGAGCCTGCCTCTATCAGGCCATGTGACCTCTAATCTGCTGCATGCTGGGAAACAAGATAACCCTGTGTCAGCAAGCTATTAGAACAGCAATCAATAGACTTTTAGGTTTGGAGCACATGGACTTTGTATTAACAGTTATGGCTGTTTAAAGGCCTTTTATATTTCCTGCTGACTTCTGGCTGGTTCTGGTTAGCTGAGGCTAACTGCTGTCCTCCAGAGAGGTGAACTGTTTTTTTTCTCCTTGAATGATTGCACTTGATTTCTCTGGTAGAGAGCAGAAGCTCAAAGATAAATTTTCAGGTACTGTTTCAAACATTCACAGTGAAGTGCTTCTACACCTACCCCTCTCCTGTCCTGGGGAGAAGCTCTAAGCAAACCCATGTGTGGACACATCCCACTGCACCCCAAGATCTTCCATCTCTGGGTCCGCAGTGGGAACCAAACCCATTCCAGACAGTCACCAGAGAATGCTCTGTAGCTCAAGTGTTATTTTTGGAGCATCTCTTGTTTTAGAGCCTGGCTTTCAATACCCAACTGTAAAAAAAAAGGTAGCTTTTATAGTCTGAGCCTGAATAATAATTCCCATTAAGAATGCAAATCATCTATAAGGTATATTTTAGTTGTACTTCACTTGTTTCTTCATCTCACACTGGTCATGTTACTAGCTTTTCTGTGACCAGTTTCTGGGACTACATCATCACCCTCACCCACTTTATAATCCATACCTCTCCCTTCTCAAGTTCTAAGCCTTCATCAGTGAGCCTGAAGCAGCAAAACATTTCAGAATTTTCCTCTGCTCAGAATTTACCTTCTCAGGTCTTTTACTGACAGTAGCAATCTCACCGATCGGAAGAGCAGACGTGTTGCTGGCAAAGACACAGTGATCTGGAATCACCTACAGGAGAAAAGCATTTAAGAATGTGTCAGGTAGGCCCGGGAGGTGACGACAGCCCAAAGCAGTCAATGAGCGACAACTGGGTCTCTGCCATCCTCATCTTTGTAAGAATAAACCATAACGTGCATGCCTATTTCATGTTACACATGTGATACTCAGAAATGGCACACCACTATAATTATATCTACAGTACAAGAATACTATTAACTTAGCTTTATTGCACTGGAGAATAGTCTCTAATGTAGACTGTCTCAGCATTCTGCGCACAATCTTGACTTATTCACACTTTTATTCAGATGATTAGATGAAAAACATGGAATGCACACCTGTCAAACTTGTGCAAATCTGGGCAAGCAGAATCCTAACATCAGAGCTGAGAATCAAGGTTCAAGATACATTTGATTCACTGAAACAATGGGTATAAAGCAAGACCGATTAAAATGAGGATAAAGATAAAGGACTGTATTAAGATTTTATGAAAAAGAAGAAAGAGGAAAAAAGTAGGCATCTAATGGGCAAAACCTGGCTTGGCAGTAAACTTGTGTACAGAGCCCATGATCTTATTTTTTATTATTTTTATTTGGTCGCGCTGGGTCTTAGTTGCGGAATGTGGTATCTAGTTCCCTGACCAGGGGCTGAACCTGGGCCACTTGCATTAGGAGTGTGGAGTCTTAGCCACTGGACCACCAGGGAAGTTCCCCGTGATCTAATTTAATCAAAAGTATAGTGTAAGTCAAAAGTAGAGCCCGATGGGCAGAAGCTAACAGTCTCAAGCTGTGTCATTAGTGGTATAGTGTCTAATGTTGGTGGTAAAATTCTCTATGAAGAGCAAACCAATGTCTCCAAAGATGGCTGGCAACAACATGTCCCTCCTGGTACATGTGTGTCTCTGTGCATCCAGAGGGGGAGTCTCCTTCCCCTCCCCTTAAACCTGGCCTGGCCTGTGATGTGCTTTTACCAATGGAAAGCAGCAGAAATGACTCTGCCAGTTGCAGGCCTCGCCTAGTGAAGCCCTATGGCTTCTGCTCTGCTCTCTTGGACGCCGGCAGCCATGCTGCAAAGAAGTTCTGGTTCAGCCACTAAGTGAGGACAGGCCACGGGAGGGGCCCCAATAAGCTTTCTGCTGAATGCAGTCTCGCGAGCACCCCTACTGGGAAGCCACCTGGAGTTAAGGGCAAGCCGCCTCTTGGAGCCCTGCCCTAACTGCAGAACTGTGAAAAGGTCACGGTGATTTGTGGTGGTCTGTGGTGGTTTCTCATACGCCAAGAGAACGCTGAGACATGGTGAAGACAACAGAAGAAATGACCGAGACAGTGAGGAGTCTGGAGATACGGATTATGAAGATATCAAAGGAGGGAGTTTCTTTAGCTCTGTGGAGAGGAAAGAAGTGAAATTTTGAATCCCTGAGGAACACTCGGTGGACTCAGCTTTACCATTTGCCTTTAAAGAAAGCAGAGCCCAGGATCTTAGGCTCTACTAAAGGTCTTGCACCTGAAATTTTTTGATGTTCTAAAGACAGCTCTGTTCTGGACCTCGCTCTTTTCTACTCTTTCTGAAGGACTTCTTTGAGTATCTCCTACCTTAGATGATTTCACTAGCTTCACTAAAGAGGTAAAGGCCAGTGATTTATTACATAAATATCCACAACATACATGACATCTTGGACTTTACATTTGGCAATCATCTTCCTACTCTTTTCTTACTATCGGCTAAAAGTTCATGACTCCCTGAACACCCTCCTCTTCTTATCTCCGTCTGCTGCCTTTTCCCTGGTGCCTTCCCTCTATGGCCTGCATGGACACAGGAAACCCCTTCGCTTTTCTTTCTCTTTCCTTTCTCTTCTCCCTTTGGCTTGAAGTACTGTATTGATTTGTTTACAGCCTGTACATCTCCTGATCTTATCCCTCTTTCTTCTTTTCCGTGATCACTGGCTTTCCAACTGCTAACCCTAACAAACTTCTCTACACACAGATCCTCCCAAAGCCTGATTTTCCGGAAGCAAACACCATCATCCCATCAAGTGACAAATGCTCTTTCAGTGGTGAATGGCTGTGTCTACTTTTACCGCCCCTCAGCCTTCCCTCTGGTGCCTGCTGGAGTGCCCCCTGAAGCCCCAGAAACACTGGGCATACATCTCTGGGACAGGGCCACCTCAGGACAGAGGGTCACACACCTACCCTGCTCTTCTGAATATTCTCCTGCAGCTGACTCTCCATTGCACTCTGTCTAAAGAGAAGACTTTGGAATGTGTGTTTCACAAGTGGAATCTGTCCCCAACCCGAGCTGCTGCTCTTTAGTTTCTAAACCCGCGGTCTTGAGTACAGCAGAGATTGTCCTCAAGTGGCAGGAGTCCTAGGAACACAGCCCACTACTTGAGAAGCCTGGAATGTTGCCAAGTCAGTGCCACTTTATGTACACCGTTTACGGACCTCCACTCTGTTTACTTCACTGCAGGCTAGTCCAGGCCCTGGTTCCACCTCTCACCTGGAGTATTGCCACATCTTCTTTCCTCCTCCTTCATACCACCTGGTTTAAGTACTTGTTTTGTTCATGTCATCCCATCTCAAGAGGTGACTGTGCACAGCATGTGGACTCAAGACCAAAGGAGCATTTTCCACAAAATGAGCACCTGAATTCTGCCTGGAGAGTGTTTCTTCCTATTTCCTCTGCTGCCTAGACCTGAATTGAGCTGTAGCTTGCAGCCAACCCGAAATGCCAAGATGTCGGGCTACAGTCCATGAGGTTATCTGTGTATGTCTGGGTGACTAAACTCCCATGTCAGGCTAATGAACTCTGTGCTTCAGTTAATAAGGTACTTGTGTGTCTTCCCTGAGGACTTTGATTTGATCTTTACACACAGCGTACAGGTTCATGTAAAAACTTATGTCTGGGGGGACACAGCGTTGAGGGGTACCTCAAAACTGCTATGGAGCCTGCTGTACTCCCTTTTACCTGGCAAAGAAAATAAAGCTACTTTACCTTCTCCCATCCACCCCCCGCAAAGAAACAAACAAAACCCCTTACGTTTGGGCCCTAAGAACAGAACCACAAGTTTCTTGTAGTTCTTTTAAAGAACCCGGTTTCCGTGTTCTCCACTCACTGCACAAGGAGTCAGCACCGCAGGCCCTGTGCTTACCGCTTCTGCCTCCTTCAGCACTCTGTGCTTAAGGTTGAGGTCCTCAAAAACGGCTTCAATCACCATGTCAGCCTTTTCAAAACCCCGGTAATCAAGCTGCCCAATCAAGTTGCTGAACATGGCATCCCTTTCAAATGATGTTAGTGTTTTCTTCTTCACTTTATCATTCAATCTGGAAACAAAACAAAACACATCTCTAGTCGGAGTGGGAGAACAGGAAACTAATATTTACTGAGTGTCCGTGGGCCAGAAAGTGTACCGTGTATTTTCTACCAATTCAGCGAGGTTAGCTATGCCCCCCCATTTTGAGAGAGCTGAGCTGCTCAAAGAAGCTCAGGCAGACTTGTTAAGGGAGGGTACTAGGATTCAGACAGGTTGACCCTCACATCCACAGTCCTCCTACTACAAGATGCCTCTAATGCCCAACCTGCATTCAACAGCTAAATCTGCCAAGAGGAGTAAACATGAACACCAGAATGGCAAACAAAAAAGCAGCTTGAGTCATTCTCTACCTACGACAGGGGAGACAGCCAACACGGGTCCGAGACCACATGAGTTTATACTCGCTTCCATATCATTGCGTTATTCTGTAACTGTGATCTACTGGAGGACAGAGACCCTGCATTATGTCTTATATTCTTAATCCATTTCCTGGTCTGTACCTAGTAGCACAGTATATTGATTACATAAAACATTAACTCAACATTTCTTCTTCCCCAGAGAGCTAAACAAGATTCCTGCTACTCAGACACTGAACTGATTGTTTTTATTGCCAAGGAAAACAGGCTCTCTTAGGTTTCACTCTGACCACACTTGCAGAATAAATGACCTAGAGTTTTCCTCTGAATTAAGAATGAGCTGCAATCCATTCATTAGTTTCCTTAACCAAAAGAAGAAGCCACGTGGTGAGTTCAAAGTAGTAGTCAAAGTCTTAAAGTATGGATTCAAATATCTTGGTTTCTGGCAGCTATGTTGGCAGTCAGCAAATAAGATGCCTCTGAATGTTCAAAGTATTATTAGTTGCTCTAATTCTGATGCCTAATGGAACTATTCCTAAGGGAGGACTAGAGATGTGTATGTCCCAAGTCAACAGTGTGGTGAGGGGCACTCACCAGAGCCTGATGTTTCTAAGGCCAAAAGGGAAACCCAGGACAGCTGGATCCAAAAGAGGTCGAGGAGAAAAGGTTACTCTAGAGCAGCAATTTCTCATTTGGGTGACAGAATGAAACGCTGTTTGGGAACACTTGCGTGCTGGCCTCAGGGGAATGGTTACCAAGCACGTGCCATTTCTGGGCTCTGAATCTCTTTTACTATAGCACCTTGCTATCTTGACATTAAGACAGTGGCTATCTGCCAACATGATTAAACCTGCGAGGTGGTGCATGGTATTAAGGCAGCAATATATGAGCCTCTCTGCAGAAAAGGGGTAAAAACATGTGTAAGCTACATAATTCATTTAAGAAACAAAAAGCTCACTCAGCTAAAAGTCACATGTAAGACAAAGTGCAGCCAGCCTCAGAGAGTCCATTACACTGGAGCAGAGAAATAAGCTGAAACCGATTCCCAGTTTTGCCAAGTTTGCTGTTCCACTTTTCCCTTCTGCATTATGTGGCTGGGGGTGGGGTATGAGAGGGGGGATGGGCAAGAGGAAGAATAATATTTCCCTTTTATTAATTCAGAGGGAAGATGGAGACACAGTCTGTAAGATCCAGACACTATGGAGCCAAATCAGTTAACTGCTTCTCCATGGTCACGCCAGTCAAGAAATACGAGGCTCATGAGTGCAGATCCTAGCCCTATCTTCAGGATGCAATTACACGCTTCCTCATATCCCAAACCTCAGTTCTCTCCATAGACACACCCAGTCATGCTGTTTCAATATTCTAAAACAATACAGCAATTAAAATTCACAAATAGGACAATTTCTAGTCTGATACCAAAGCATAACGTACATGATATTTAAAAACATCTAATACATAAGGTTTTCTCTTCTGCACTCAAAGACTATAGACTCAATGATGTTAATGATTTATAATAACATTGTCTGCAACAACAGCAAAAAAAAAAAAAAAAAAAAAAAGTGAAAGAAGGAATTAGTGTTTCTCAAAATCAAAGAAATAAGACTTAAATATGGAGTATCCAGTACAGATCATGTTCAGGAAAAAGCAAACTGTGATGGTGAAAATCAAAACACATTCTACTCTCCCAGCAAAGGCAGAGAGAGCAGGCTCACCCTTTGAACACCTGCTGCTGTCCTCGACCCAGCGCGGGCAGTGTAGTGTCCTTAAGTATGGTCTGTAGGCCCTTATCCACGGAGACTTGAGCAATGCCGGCTCCCATCAGCCCTGCACCAAGAACGGCAAGCTGCCTGAAAGGAAAGGATGAAACGGCTTTTGATAAAAGCTCTTAATTCAGTAAAAAGTGGGATTGCCCAGGTTATCATCCAATAAACCATTACCATCTCCCAGAGTTCACTCAAACTCACGTCCATCGAGTCGGTGATGCCATCCAGCCATCTCATCCTCTGTCGTCCCCTTCTCCTCTTGCCCCAAATCCCTCCCACCATCAGGGTCTTTTCCAATGAGTCAACTCTTCGCATGAGGTGGCCAAAGTACTGGAGTTTCAGCTTTAGTATCATTCCTTCCAAAGAACACCCAGGACTGATCTCCTTCAGAATGGACTGGTTGGATCTCCTTGCAGTCCAAAGGACTCTCAAGAGTCTTCTCCAACACCACACTTCAAAAGCATCAATTCTTCAGTGCTCAGCCTTATTCACAGTCCAACTCTCACATCCATACATGACCACAGGAAAAACCATAGCCTTGACTAGACGAACCTTTGTTGCCAAAGTAATGTCTCTGCTTTTGAATATGCTATCTAGGTTGGTCATAACTTTCCTTCCAAGGAGTAAGCGTTTTTTAATTTCATGGCTGCAATCACCATCTGCAGGGATTTTGGAGCCCAAAAAAGTAAAGTCTAACACTGTTTCCACTGTTTCCCCATCTATTTCCCATGAAGTGATGGGACTGGATGCCATGATCTTTGTTTTCTGAATGTTGAGCTTTAAGCCAACTTTTTCACTCTCCTCTTTCACTTTCATCAAGAGGCTGTTTAGTTCTTCTTCACTTTCTGCCATAAGGGTGGTGTCATCTGCATATCTGAGGTTATTGATATGTCTCTTGGCAATCTTGATTTCAGCTTGTGCTTCTTCCAGCCCAGCATGTCTCATGATGTATTCTGCATATAAGTTAAATAAGCAGGGTGACAATATACAGCCTGGACGTCCTCCTTTTCCTATTTGGAACCAGTCTGTTGTTCCATGTCCAGTTCTAACTGTTGCTTCCTGACCTGCATATAGGTTTCTCAAGAGGCAGGTCAGGTGGTCTGGTATTCCCCTCTCAGAATTTTTCAGTTTATTGTGATCCACACAGTCAAAGGCTTTGGCATAGTCTATAAAGCAGAAATAGATGTTTTTCTGGAACTCTCTTGCTTTTTCCATGATCTAGTGGATGTCAGCAATTTGATCTCTGGTTCCTCTGCCTTTTCTAAAGCCAGCTTCAACATCTGAAAGTTTACGGTTCACGTATTGTTGAAGCCTGGCTTGATGAATTTTGAGCATTACTTTACTAGTGTGTGAGATGAGTGCAATTGTGTGGTAGTTTGTGCATTCTTTGGCATTGCCTTTCTTTGGGATTGGAATGAAAACTGACCTTTTCTGGTCCTGTGGCCACTGCCGAGTTTTCCAAATTTGCTGGCATGTTGAGTGCAGCACTTTCACAGCATCATTTTTCAGGATTTGAAAGAGCTCAACTGGAATTCCATCACCTTCACTAGCTTTGTTCGTAGGGATGCTTTCTAAGGCCCACATGACTTCACATTCCAGGATGTCTGGCTCTAGGTGAGTGATCACACCTTCGTGATTATCTTGGTTGTGAAGATTTTTGTACAGTTCTTCTGTGTATTCTTGCCACCTGTTCTTAATATCTTCTGCTTCTGTTAGGTCCATACCATTTCTGTTCTTTATTTAGCCCATCTTTACATGAAATGTTCCCTTGGTATCTCTAATTTTCTTGAAGAGGTCTCTAGTCTTTCCCATTCTAGGAGGTCAAATGTATTAAAACCAAAAATTGTATCCTCTATGACCCAGTAATTCTACTATCTACTCCAAGGAAATGGACTTATGCATAAGATGATATGCTAGGATGAAGAGTCATGTAATGTTTACAATAATGAAAAAATTGGGAATAACCACCAGTCCATCAGTAGGCGATGAAAAGGAACAAGTTAACTGGTATGTAACCATCATACACAGTCTCTCTTCCAAGTTGTACCACCGACTAAAAAGAGCAAGTTACAGGATCCATACTGATAGACCTTTTATATTATTAATAAAACATTCAAATCATAAACACAAAACAGATTCATCTAGTATTTAAAAAGTTTTTTAAAAAAGGATAATAAGAATGCATTCTTCATATAAAAAAATATTTTATGAAAAGAGAAAATAGGTAAGGAATTCAAATTACCCCCCAAAGTCAAAGGGAAGAGGCCTAGAGAAACAGAAGTGGAACTATTACTGATAACTAGGGAAGCAGGAAGGAGGACACCCTTTCTTCAATTTATTACATTTTCAGTTCAACCTAGTCTGCCCTGCATACCTTATAATTTATTCTTCATTTCTAACACGATGTTATCTTTTCCTTCAATTTATTTCCTCAAGTTAGGTCAACTCTTACATCATCCTGTTTTTCTGTCTGTTTAGTTCTGAGTTTTTGAAAATTTTTGATTCAAAGTAATTCTTTTTCTTATAGCAAATATTTACTTAAGGTCACAGAATTCAAGTCTGGGAGCATTCTGTTACAGTTTTCTTTTGCACTGTGAGGTTGTGGGGCAGAGTTTTCATAAGCTTAAGTATTTTGATTCTCATTGGTTTCTTCTTCCATGGGTTTCATACGCATGCTGCCTGTCTTTTCTGTGTATTAGTACACAGTAACAGCTTCTCTGGGTGGTATCATACATATTAAAATACTAAGAGTTACACGCAGACTAGAATAAGAGTTTGGAGTGGCTAACTAGGTTTCTTAAAAGTAAATACTTATAATTTAAAATTTAATGGTAAATTTCTATAGGATATGTGAAGAAGTACAGACTGAAGTGCTATCATCATGCCACTGCAACATGGAAGTAAATGCTCTCAGCCACTGAATGTGAGATACTTGCCAACGTTGGTGGTTCACAGGCAGATTGATACCAATTGATACAGATTGATAACAGATTGATACTGATCACCATGTGTTCTGGACAAGCAGTGAAGATTGTATTTCATATTCTAATTTGGAAATCAGTCCTCTTGGCAAGAATCTTATCTGTCTCACCTGGACTTCTTACTGATTTCCTCTTCTGCTTTAGATTTGAATCTCACTGAAGGTGAGAGAGGTTATAAAGGAGAAGGAAGTAACATTAGCTGCTTTCACAAGCCCCTTTGTGTAATTCAGCTAGACAGTGTTTCTCAACCTTGGCACTACCAGCATTTTGGACTGGTTACTTTGTTTTGTGGCTCTCCTATGTACTGCAGGATGTTGAGCAACATTCCTGGCCACTGGCCACCAGACGCCAGTCTCATCCCTCCCTCCCCAGTTGTGACACCTAAAAATGTCTCCTGACATTGTCAAATGTCCCCTAGTGGCAACAGTGCCCAGGTTAAGAACCACTGAGCAAGAGGGTGAGTTTAGGGACATTATTAAACTTCAGATGCTGAAGACCTATTTAGGCAGCATAACACTGAAAGCCTCGCTAAAGAGAATAGATAGGAAATAGGTAAGGGAACTCAAATATTTAGGCTACAAGTGAAACAAAGGACAAGTCTTTAGTGGCTAGAATAAGGCTTTATGGTTTTGTTTTGTTTTTTGCTGTGCTGAGGCCTGTGGAATCTTAGTTCCCCAACCAAGGACTGAACCCAGGCACCTGGCAGTGGAAGCTTGGAGTCCTAACCACTGGACCACCAGGGAATTTCTAAGGCTTTATGTTTTTTAATGAGGGAAATGTATGAATTCCCAGAGATGGTATCTCAAGTCACAGGGATAGACAAGGTCATCAATCAGGACATAATGTGTGTATTTGGTTTAGGAAGCGGGAACCTAAACCAGATTTCTAGGGGACATCAATGGTGACACACGAATGCCTCTATAGGAGCCATTAGAGAAGTCTGGAGAGCCTCCCAGGTGGCTCTGTGGTAAAGAATCCACCTGCTAATGCAGAAGACATGGGTTCGACCCCTGGGTTGGGAAGATCCCCTGGAGAAGGCAATGGCAACCCACTCTAGTATTCTTGCCTAGGGAATCCCATGGACAGAAGAGTGTGGTGGGCTACAGTTCATGGGGTCACAAAAGGGTCAGGCAAGACTGAGGGACTAAACAACAACAGAGAGGTCTGGAGAAAACTCAGCACAAGCACAGCTCTGAAAGCCACGAAGTCCATGGTAGGATAGGGGTATATACCGACGAGGGCAAAAGCAGTTTAGGGCAAGACTGAGGCATCAGTGAGCTTAGCATGTGCTGAAATCCACAGGGACTTCCTAGGCAGAGCTGAACTTACTTAACCTCCTTCTGCGGAGCTCCAAATTTATTCTTCTTGCATTGGGTTTGACCACGGTAAAGTCCCATCAAGGCTTTTGATTCTTTGGTCATTGCAAGCTCTCCAAATGTCTGGAAAGTAAAGGAGAAGAAGAAAAGGTAGAGCTTCCCAGTCTTGGAGACATGGATTCCTTCGGGTCAGTTCCTCTGCAGAGCAGGGGCAACATGTGCAAAGCCTCAGGTCCTGAGCTGCAGAAGTCGGTCATTCCTACTGAGGGTCTTTCTCTCATTCTCCTCATCTGTACTTCTGATGACTGCTTTGCAAGGTTTTGGATATAACGAGCTCTCAAGATTCTCCACATCAGAGGTTGTGGCAACTTTTTTCACAGAACTAGAGTGGGCCAATTATCTCAACCACCACTCTCATTTTAAAGATTGGGAAGAGGAGGCTCAGAGAAATTAAGTGACCTTGCTCAAAGCTACCCTGCCTCAAAGGGGCAGAAAGCGAACTTGAACCCGGGCAGTATGATTCCCAACTTCAGTTCTCTTTCCAAGGTAGTAGGCTGCCCCATGTGTCATCTACCACTTTATTTATTTTTTAAAGGCTTAAAATGTATTTTAATAAGTTCATGTTGCATTATTCATTTCTCAGAAAAACTTCAAAGGTATTAGGGACAAATCAAACATGGTACACCAATAAAAAATGCACAGCATAACTACCTAAAATAGGCAAAGCTAAGAGCTACCGTCTGACACTCAGCATACAGCAACCCTGTTCTCAAGACTGTACTAGGCCTATCAAGAAAGCTGTGAATGGCCACATCACAGACACAAAGGGCCATTTCTGGGTTGTCCTTACCCAAGAAAAAGATGGAGGCAAGTTTAACACAAGATTTTTTAAAGCTACACTAAATGAAAATCTCTAAGAGAAAATGTCTTCCTTGGGACATGAAAGGGTAATATATGGGACATAACAGAACCGTATGTATGTTGTCTGTGACCTCTGTGAACATGTGCCTGAATTCCCACCTGGGAGTGATTGGAACAGTGGGGCCAAGGTCATTGGGGGGATGTTTGGTTTTTGTGGTATATGTGGCAGGATCTCTGGGGTGAGACAGTGCACTAAGTCGTGTCCAACTCTTGCGACCCCATGGACTGTAGCCTGCCAGTTTCCTCTGTCTATGGGATTCTCCAGGCAAGAATACTGGAGTGGGTTGCCATTTCCTTCTTCATCATCTACCACTTTAAATGTATCTTAACGTTTACAGAGAACAAGTCTCAAGTTAGTGGATAAGATCATGAGATTTAGAATCTGTATTTGAAAGAACTGGGTTTAAAGCCTGGCCCTGCCATTTCCCAGTTGTGAAGCTTTCTTCATCATTAAAATGGGAAAAACAATACCTATTTTACAGTATTGTTGTAGGGAGTCAATGAGAGCACTTGTAAAATGACTGGGTTTTAGCTATTACCATCATCAACATTACTAGAATTTACTGGTTCAATTACATGGTTACAAATAGCATTTCAAAGGAGGAACCCCTGCTAATAATGCTACCTTCATGTCTGAATAGAACATGAAACAATGTTCTGCTAATCTTGGTAAAGTAGGTTCTATTCAGTAAGTCAGTGATTTTTCAAACTACAGGCAGAAATCCATCAGTGGACACCAATTTAGTGCGTTGTAATAAGTAGAACCGACAGAAAATACTGAGCACAGTGTACAGGCTAATTATTTTGTGAAACATGCTTCAATCTTAGTGTACATATGTGTATGTGTTGTTGCACTTGGTGATAATGTAAAGGAATTCATCAGAGTGCACTGTGGTAAGCAACCCAGGATAAAGAAAGTTTTCTCTGGAATTTGTCCCGAGTTCCTCAGATACCTTTTGTGTTACTGAAGAGCAATCATCCAAAGAATAGCAAGGAGAGATAAGAAAGCCCTATTCAGCAATCAATGCAAAGAAATAGAGGAAAACGATAGAATGGGAAAGACTAGAGACCTCTTCAAGAAAATTAGAAACACCAAAGGAACACTTCATGCAAAGATGGGCTAAATAAAGGACAGAAATGGTATAGACCTAACAGAAGCAGAAGATATTAAGAACAGGTGGCAAGAATACACAGAAGAACTGTACAAAAAAGATCTTCATGACCCAGATAATCACGATGGTGTGATCAGTCACCTAGAGCCAGACATCCTGGAATGTGAAGTCAAGTTGGCCTTAGAAAGCAACACTACGAACAAAGCTAGTGGAGGTGATGGAATTCCAGTGGAGCTATTTCAAATCCTGAAAGATGATGCTATGAAAGTGCTGCACTCAATATGCCAGCAAATTTGGAAAACTCAGCAGTGGCCACAGGACTGGAAAAGGTCAGTTTTCATTCCAATCCCAAAGAAAGGCAATGCCAAAGAATGCTCAAACTACCACACAATTGCACTCATCTCACACGCTAGTAAAGTAATGCTCAAAATTCACCAAGCCAGGCTTTAGCAGTACATGAACCATGAACTTCCAGATGTTCAAGCTGGTTTTAGAAAAGGCAGAGGAACCAGAGATCAAATTGCCAACATCTGCTGGATCATCGGAAAAGCAAGAGGGTTCCAGAAAAACATCTATTTCTGCTTTATCGACTATGCCAAAGCCTTTGACTGTGTGGATCACAATAAACTGTGAAAAATTCTGAAAGTGAACGTGAAGTCGCTCAATTGTGTCTGACTCTTTGCAAACCCGAGGACTGTAAACTATCAGGCTCCTCAGTCCATGGAATTTTCCAGGCAAGAGTACTGGTGTGGGTTGCCATCTCCTTCTCCATGGGATCTTCCCAACCCAGGGATCAAACCCAGACATCCCACATTGCGGGCAGACGCTTTACCGTCTGGAAAATTCTGAAGGAGATGGGAATACCAGACCACCTGACCTGCCTCTTGAGAAACCCGTATGCAGATCAGGAAGCAACAGTTAGAACTGGACATGGAACAACAGACTGGTTCCAAATAGGAAAAGGAGGACGTCAGGGCTGTATATTGTCACCCTGCTTATTTAACTTATATGCAGAGTATATCATGAGAAATGCTGGGCTGGAGGAAGCACAAACTGGAATCAAGATTGCCGGGAAAAATATCAATAACCTCAGATATGCAGATGACACCACCCTTATGGCAGAAAGTGAAGAAGATCTAAACAGCCTCTTGATGAAAGTGAAAGAGGAGAGTGAAAAAGTTGGCTTAAAGCTCAACATTCAGAAAACGAAGATCATGGCATCCAGTCCCATCACTTCATGGGAAATAGATGGGGAAACAGTGGAAACAGTGGCTGACTTTACTTTTTTGGGCTCCAAAATCCCTGCAGATGGTGACTGCAGCCATGAAATTAAAAGACGATTACTGCTTAGAAGGAAAGTTATGACCAACCTAGACAGCATATTGAAAAGCAGAGACATTCCTTTGTCAACAAAGGTCCATCTAGTCAATGCTATGGTTTTTCCAGCAGTCATGTATGGATGTGAGACTTGGACTATAAAGAAAGCTGAGTACTGAAGAATTGATGCTTTTGAACTGTGGTGCTGGAGAAGACTCTTTTTTTTTTTTTTTTTTTTTTTTGGAGAAGACTCTTGAGAGTCCCTTGGACTGCAAGGAGATCCAACCAGTTCACCCTAAAGGAGATGAGTCCTGGGTGTTCACTGGAAGGACTGATGTTGAAGCTCAAACCCCAATACTTTGGCCACCTGATGCAAAGAGTTGACTCATTTGAAAAGACCCTGATGCTAGGAAAGATTGAGGGCAGGAGGAGAAGGGGAGGACACAGGATGAGATGGTTGAATGGCATCACTGACTAAATGGACATGGGTTTGGGTAGACTCTGGCAGTTGGTGATGGACAGAGGCCTGGTGTGCTATGGTTCATGGGGTTGCAAAGAGTTGGACATGACTGAGCGACTAACTGAACTGAATTGAATCATTCTTCAGTGATTGCTTAAAACTTCAAAACAATTGAATCCACTAAAATTTATGATCCACCAACTTGTTAGGAAGTGGAAGGGGTGAGGTTGGTTCCTGAGTCACTCTGTTTTCTTGTTTTAGTGGGTGCAAAAAATTTCCCTTCTAGTTTACCAAAGGGAGGCTGGGATTGTTTTATCTCTAGGCCTAACAAGTAAGAATCATATTTCCCTACCAGTGTATTCATTATGTCATAATGAAACCAGCCCATCCACAGAACAAAAAGTCCAAACGATTCCTTTTGAAAGGATTATAACTCTGTCTCTGCTTTTCCTAGTTATACCCTCGTTACTGAGCACAAGTGAAAAGTGAAAGTCGCTCAGTCATGTTCAACTCTTGGCAACGCCATGGACTGTATAGACCATGGAATTCTCCAGGCCAGAATACTGGAGTGGGTAGCCTTTCTCTTATCCAGGGGATCTGTCCAACCCAGAGATTGGACTCAGGTCTCCTGCACTGCAGGCAAATTCTTTACCAGCTAAGCCACAAGGGAATTAAGGGAAGCCGTTACTGAGAGCAAGTTCAAATACTGGATTGGCCAAAAAGTTTGTTGGGGTTTTCTCCCCCCAACAAACTTTTTGGCCAATCCATCCTTTTTAAATGGCTTTATTTTTGGCTGTGCTAGGTCTTTGTTGCAGCCATGGGCCCTCTCTAGTTGCGGTGAGTGGGGGTACTCTCTTGTTGGGAGTGCTTGGGCTCCTCACTGTGGGGCTTCTCTTGTTGTGGAGCACAGGCTTTAGGGTATGTGGGTTTCAGCAGTTGCGGCTCATGGGTTCTACAGTGCATGGGTTCTATAGTGCATGGGCTCAGCTGCCCCATGGCTTATGGAATCCTTCTGACCAGGGACTGAACTTGTGTCCTCTGCATTGGCAGGTGGACTCCTAACCACTGGACCACCAGGGAAGTCCTTCCATAACATCTTAATGGAAAAACTGAAATAAATTTTTTGTCCAACCCAACATCCGGGGACTACTATGGTTTTCTCAGCATCTACTGGCTCAGTGAGATTAATCAGAAGAAATGACAACCACCAGAAGAAAATACATATATATTTTTTACTAGACTTTGAATAGTTTATCTTTTTTCAGTTTTACACACAGCATTTTAGATCTTGGTTTTCCTGTCTCCAATAATAAAACACTGAAAGGAAATAATTTTACCTGAGATTCAGAGAGATAGCCAGCATTACTCCCTTGCTCGATTCCAGTCTTCACTACCTAAAAAACACAGAGAGCACTTGTTCCTTGTTGGAATGGACTGTTGAGATGTACAGTAATGCTGAAAAAAGATGGCTAGTGTTGTTAGTCTTCAAAAAGTCAGAAGTCTAAACTGAAGTGAGAAAGAGAAGAGGATTGAGTGCCTTATTACTTAAGACAGTTAATTCTCCATCTCTAAGGCTACTGCTAAACCTAGCATAAAATGGGAGGAAATAAAATAGAAGGAAAGAGAATTAAAGTCAGAACATGAAAAGCATACAGAGGTTCCACAGCTCAAATCCTACCTCCTTATCCTTTGAATCCTGTTATTTTGTCAGAGAAAGAGTTGTTGTCACCCCTTTCTGAGTTCAATAGTATGTTTACCGTTTCCTCTTCTCTCCCTTCCCTCCTCCTCAAATTATTCATCCAGCTCGTCTCCTGTTTTTCAAATATGAGCAGGTCCCCTAAGTTCCACTTTCAGCCCTTTCTCCTTCTCTGTTCATCCATCCTCAGTAACATCATTTAGTTTACCACGTTAATCATGATCTCTGTGAAATCCAATTTAACATTTGGGGTTAAGTACTATCCTAAGTACAAAGGCAAGTATAAAAGAAATAACTGTGTACTCAAGCACCATAATTTATTGATGATTAAAAAAATAATAAATAAATCTATATCCTGAACTGACTTCTCTGTCTAAACTACTGTTGCTTGAACTTCCTGAAATATTTAATCTCAACACTTCTAAAACTGAACTCTTCTCTTTGGCAAGTCTCTTACTACCCCCGTATTTTCACTTTTACTATTCTATCTCAGGATCTTATTCAAACTTCAAGTCTGAATTACCAGCATAGTTTCCTAGTTCATTGTTCTACTTTGTCTATTTCTAATTCATTTTTACTCACCACCATGAAGATGGTTCTCTATGCCCTATGTAGGACAAAGGTCAAATTTCTTACTTAATCATTATCTTCTAAAATATAGCCTCAGTCTGCCTGCCTGAAGACATTTCATAATCCTTCCACAAAAATTGATCTCGTTTAATGTTTCTTGAAGAGCCTCATGCTTTCCAACTTCTGTAACTTTATTCAAAATGCCCATCGCTACCTGGCACTATTTTCTTTTCATCTATTCTCTGCCTGTTTTTCAGGGCTCAAGTCAAATTCCATGAAGCTCTACCTAATTTCTCTGGCTTATAGGGATTGTTCCCTTCTCAGTGAATTTAGCAATTTTCCTTTATCCTGATTACCTGCATTAACCCCCTGCAGCTGCATACCAACCTTTATCCTGACATCTGCCTTATTACATACATGTGTTCAATCTCCCCAACCCAGACTATCAGGTGAATGAGGGTAGGGGACCATGTTTCATAAGTAATGTATTTTGGTGTCTTTGGCTCAAATATATTTGCTGACCAATTCAGTCTCCAATTCTGAAGTCTTTGATCCTATGTTCTTTAAAGCTTAGACTTTCTAGATTGAAGATTTTATAAGTTTTAAAGTCTACCTTTAGACAGAAGTTTCTTCAACTCTGATGATTTTAAGTATCCTCCCTTATCTTTTCCAGAGCTTCTCTATATCATTACATCTTTTTCATAATTGTGGCATTGGAGAGTCGATGAGATATTTTAGGTAATGACCATTTTGACTAAGGACAAAATACAGCCATTAATTTTGTTTCGACTATCTCTTAATTAATGCCTGATATTTTACTGGCCGCCTTATACTGATAAGACATAGGTTCCTTTCCTGGTTTATAACTGGTAGTTTTAAGCTCATCAACTAAAAAGTATGCCTGGCACTAATTTCCCCCAAATACCCATTTCTGTAAATCCTCATAGCTTGCTGTGCTCATGTGTTATTTTTAGTTAAGTATTTTGACAGCAGCATGAAGAACTTTAGTGCTGGCATGCATGGTGCAGAATGGCAATAAAGAGTACTGCTCTCGACAGAGGGAAGAAACATGAGAGATGTTGGAGGATGGGGTAAAGACTCACATCAATTATTTTCAGGGGTGCAGGATAAAGGCCTTTGGTCTGCTTTCGTACTTTTTCTTCCACCTTTTTGTAAATCTGTTGCCTGACAAATGGAATACTCAAGGCGTATGACGTCAATTCTGTAAGGTAAAATGCTATTTATTAGCTTCTTACTGGTAAGAGCCCAGCCTCCCTTATTAGTTTGTTCTGTAAACTCCACAAAAATGCAGTGATTCTAGCTCTCTGTAAGAACTGCTCTTTACTCTGATATACACAATCTAAATTGCAACCTAAGCACTTCTTTAAACTTAAGTTGATAAGTATTAATGCTGAGTGTTGGGCACATGGTATTTATTACACAATTATATTATTCCATTTTGGTATTACTTTAAATTTTCCAAAATAAAAAGTTTTTTCTGAAAATGTCTTTAACCAATGTAAGGTCCAGGACTAGAGCTTTGAGCAGAGTTATTGCACCCTCTAAGGCTGAGTTTACACTTAAGAGTAAACAATGCATTTATCTTTTCCTTATTCAAATTCATGGCAAATCAAATTAAATTCCCTGGAAAGAAGCTGTGACTTTGTTTTTTAATAATGACACTCACTTTCTACCAATCCCTTGTCTCTCTTTGGAGTGATCTTTTTATCAGCTAGTCCTTTGGCAAAAGTAATTGCAACTTCTTCTAAGTATTCAATTGTCCGTTCCTCTGGAGGTTTTACTCCTGGTCCTGTAAAGATGAACACAACAGACTGGAATGTCAGTCAGGCTTGGCTCAGTCCCAGGTGGGCAAAACCCCAGGAAAACCAAAGCCAAAGACTTGTACCCATTTTCAGCACAGTTTTCTAAGTCAAACTAGAAACTGGTGGGTGGCAGTGTCATGAACTATGGACTCAAAAAGAGAAGTCATGCTGAGCAAAGGTGTAACAACCTACTCCAGGGAGAAAACAAATCTTAAGCCCCATAAATCTGGCTTCCACTTCTGAGTAGGATGTATTATGTTTCATGAGACCTGTATTCTCGCTGCAAAACTGGAAAAAAGTTAATTGCAAAATCACATCTGTAAAGATACTGGAGAGCTGTAGAAGCAACAAAGGTTATATAAATAGAATTCCAGAGAGGGAAGAGCCTGTCAGAGGTGAACTGCGGACATTCTCTTTTCTGCAGGCATGTGCTGATTTTGGGCATGGGCTGAGGACTGGATGTGGCTCAGGCAGAAGGATGCTACTGAGAGAACGTGAAATGATCAGAGCTTTTGGTGGTCACATACAATAGGTGAGAACTAGTAAAAATCAAACACAAAGCTAGTTTTCCTGCATGGAACATCTGTGAAGTTCTAAGGTGGTGCAAGAGGCTGGAAGCTAGAGTGTAATCTCCCATAGTGTCATAATGTTTAGCATAGCAGTACTTCTAGAGAGAGAGGAACTTGCCAAAAACATCAACTGACTTTTCACCTGAGGCCTTTGCCTGACACCAAACTTACTGAATGGAGGAAAATAAAAAGATAGACTCAAAAACCCCAAAGGCTGATTGTACAGCCTTTGAAAACACACACCCATCAGGCTCTCAATCAAAAGCTTGTAAGAGCCACACTTAAAAACTCTTCCCTATTTTCAGCCTCTGTGGAGGAGACAAAAAATGAACTAAGTCACTAACTTCCGAATAACAAAAGTGCACAGGGTCCATGGAAGTCATAATGCTGGAATTATGGAAGAATACGGGAGATCAGTTACTATAGAAAAGAAGCACTTCAGAGATCTACAGAGGGGCCCCTTGAAACTCTGGCCAAGTTATCATTCTACACATGCATGAGAGGAAACTATCTGAGGTCAGGGAGAGAGCCATCATAAAGGCATGAAAAAAAGTAAGAAAAAATGACCTATAGCTAGGAGACAAACTGACTGATAGAAACAGACGCAGAAATGGAAAGATAGAATAAGCAGATACAAAGGTTAGAAAGGTTACTGTAAATTCATGCTGTATGTTCAAGAAGATAGAGGAAAACAGAAACATAATAAGGAAAAATTGAAGATTTAACAGTGAATCAAATGTTACTTCTAAATATGAGAAAACAACAATGCTGAAACAAAAAATACAGGTGATTGGATTAGTAGCAAATTATACAGTGAAGAAGAAAAAATCAGGAAACTTGAATATATGGCAAAGAAATATAAACAGACTGAAAAAGAAAAACAGCTTCTAACATATATGAGGTTGAGGTCTCAGAAAAAAGGTAGGGAACTGAGGAGACAAAAGATCTGTACTCTAAAAACTATAAGATGCTAATGAAAGAAACTGAAGATGACACAAACTGATGGGAAGATATACCATTTTCTTGGATTGGATGAATCAATATTGTCAAAAAGACTATATTACCCAAGGCAATCTACAGATTCAATGCAATCCCTATCAAATTACCAATGGCTTTTTCCAGAGAACTAGAAGAAAGAAATCTTAAAATTTGCATGGAGACACAAAAGACCCCAATAGTCAAAGCAATCTTGAGAAAGAAAAACAGAGCTGGAGGAATCAGGCCCCTGACTTCAGACTATACTACAAACTAGTCATCAAAACAGTATGGTAGTGGCACAGAAACAGAAATATAGATCAATGGAACAGGACAGAGGGCCCACAAGTAAATCTGCACACTTATGGTCAAGAAATCTATGACAAAGAAGGCAAAACTACAATGGAGGAAAGAGAAAGAGAGCCTCTTTAATAAGTGGTGCTGGAAAAACTGGAGAGCTACATGTAAAAGTATGAAATTAGAACACTTTCTAATACTACACACAAAAATAAACTCAAAATGGATTAAAGACCTAAATGTAAGGCCAGGAACTATAAAACTCTTAGAGAAAAACAGAACTCTCTGACAAAAACTGCAGGAAGATCCTCTTTGACTTACCTCCTCGAGTAATGGAAATAAAAAACAAAAGTAAATGAATGGGAGCTAATAAAACTTAAAAGCTTTTGCACAGTGAAGGAAATGATTAATATAAACAAGATGAAATGACAACCTTCAGAATGGGAGAAAATAACTGAATACAAAGCAACTGACAAAGAATTAATCTCTAAAATGTACAAGCAGCTCATGTAGGGGCTTCCCTGATAGCTCAGTGAAGAATCTGCCTGCAAAAAAGGAGACCCTGGTTTGATTCCTGGGTCAGGAAGATCCACTGGAGAAGGGATAGGCTACCCACTTCAGTATTCTTGGGCTTCCCTGGTGGCTCAACTGGTAAAGAATCCACCCACAACGTGGGAGACCTGGGTTTGATCCCTGGGTTGGGAGGATCCTCTGGAGAAGGGAACAGCTACCCACTCCAGTATTCTGGCCTGGAGAATTCCATGAGGTTGCAAAGAGTTGGACACGACTGAGCGGCTTTCACTTTCACCTTCATGCAACTCAATATCAGGAAAGCAAACAACCCAGTCAAAAAGTGGGTGGACGATCTAAACAAGCATTTCTCCAAAGAAGACATATAGCAGATGGCCAATAAACACAGGAAAAGATGCTCAATATTGTTCATCAGTAGAGAAATACAATGACTCATTTCTTAAGTATATGAATTTCACTTTAACCAATATTCAAGATATTAACACTTTTAAGAAAATATATAACTTCATAAGGCTCAATTCTGAGTCATGTTAACACTTACCCAGTGGTTCCACCAGTTGGTCAACCAGTCCCATTTTCTTTGCTCTGTCTGCACGAATGCCTCTACCAGTCAGCATCATGTCAAAAGCAGCAGGTATACCCACCTAACAGGCAAGCAAGGATTTGAGTAGAAGGGGAAAAATATCAGAGTGACAATTACAATTTACAAATCATACAACTGAGCAAAATAATTATTAAAATAAGAAAAGTCAAAACAGATTTTCATGCTGTATATCAAATAATGAAATTTTATACAGATACACATTCAGGTAACTTATAGTTTTAGAAACCTCCACTTGAAGTGAAAACACCTTTGTATATTTTAATTCAGTATGTAGGATTTCTGTCTTATGGATTGATAAAGTGGAGAAAAAAAATTCATGTTTTCTAAAATTGTACAATTATGTCATTTTGAGTTTCTTCTCTATCATTTGTATAATATTTAAAATTCCTACAATGGAATTAGTAGAGACTTTGAGAAACTTCATTGTGTTGAAAATGTCTTTAGAAAGGATCTCAGACTTGGGATTTCCCTGGTGGTCCAGTGGTTAAGACTCTGTACTCTCAACCTGTGCAGGGGGCCCAGGTTCAATCCCTGGTAGGGGATGGAAATGCCCCCCCGCTTCCAGCAATAACAAAGAAACTCAGCTATATTTTTTACACACATATAGGCATATTCATTCTTTCAATAAATCCTCTTGACAATTTCTATGAAGAAATACACACTATTTAATATCAGAATGAATACCATAAGCTTTCCCATTTTTGTGTGTCCAACTCATATCAACTTCTCTCCAAAGAGCATTTCTGTGGAGTGATTGCTGTTTTCCTGAAGAATCTATAGTGCCAGAGGCTATGAGGTTCAGGTGGTCCTCATGTTTGATGTTAAGATTGCTCTGCAGCCTCCAGGTCTCACTGTCCTTCCCCTTCTTAATAATTCAAAAGCCGGATGGGTCCCTTTGGGTTTTATAGAATACAATGAGATCGTCCAGGGACTTCCCTGGTGGTCCAGTGTTAAGACTCTGCACTTCCACTGTTGAGGGTTTGATCCCTGGTCGCTGAACTAAGATTCCACATGCTGTGCAGCCAAAAAAAAAGGTCTGTCTCTTATAGTTATCGTGAGATAAGATACAAGGATCTGAAAAGCTGATAAGATTGTACTGTGCAGAGAAGGAACAAATTAAACTGTTAGGTTTCAGAAAGCAAGACATGTATGTTATTTATCTCTTCCCTTCTTTAGGGACTAACAAAGGCCCGTGATCAATCATCTTGATTAAGGAATTAAAAAAATAAACAGACATTAATCTCATATATTCATATTTTATTTGGTTTATAAATTTTACCATGAGTACACATACAATACCTTCTGTACAAGAGGAAATAGATCAAATGGATATATAGGACTGAAGATCTCAAGTTCACATTGAGATCTTAAACTCACCATCTTGGGCAGCCTTTGTGTGGCTCCTGCTCCTGGTAAGATTCCCAGCAAGACCTCAGGGGAACCCAATACTGTTTTCTTATCTTTTGTTGCTATTCTGTATTGGCATGAAATGGCAAGCTTCAAACAAATGAAGGAAAATTAGAATGTTAAAAAACTTAGTTTTATAGCATCTTAGGATATGTGAGGGTCTAAAAATTACTTATAAGGCAGGAATGTGCCCACAGAATTTCTTAGGCTGGCATTTGATGCTTTCTAGAATTTACCTTTCTGGCTTCCTTCATTTGTCTTTCCTAAGTTATTAAACTCTTTTAGGGCTACAGATCCCCTTGATTATCTAAAAACTATGGAAATTTTCAATAGAGAAATGCACATACAATTATCTCAGGTTTAGAAGCCCTATACCCTATAAAGACTCTTCAGTCAACAAGTAGGCCTACTTATGGTATCCTAATTAGGCTTTGTTATCCTTGTCTTTGTTCACATCATGCCACATGTGGAATGTTTTGCCACTGTTTTCTCGTTAATCAAATTCTGCTTATCTTTTAGAACCAGATACAGCTTTCCTTCATTAATCTGTGAAAGTGGCTAGTATAGAGCTAGTATAGAACCCAGCACGTGATAAATGCCCAAAAAATGTTCTTTTTTCCCCGCCTCCTTCTTTTCTATGTGTTCCAGTCTGGTAAATATCTCTTCTCTCAGACCTTGTGTTATTTATCGTCTTTACTACACACAGAACACACGACATACACTATATGCTGTCTTAACTAAAGTAGCTCAAGAGCATGAACTGCACTTATGAATTTTTGCCTTGCAAACTTGAACAAGGTTTTTTATATTTGAAAGGGAACTTAGGGATCCAGTTCAACTCTTCTTAATTTATAAATGAAAACGTGCCACTCTGATTTGCTTGCTCAGTGCCATGAGACTAAGACTAAAAACCTATCCAGAAGTTTAATGACTCAGAAAAAGCTGACTCGCCCTCAAGAGCTTTTCTTAAGGCAAAACAGTGGCCTAAAGGTTTGCAGCTGGTGGATCCCAACAATGAGCTGGCCCGCGTTTCGATGACTCTGGAAGAAATCTGTTACCTCAAGTCCTCCTCCTAAGCAGGATCCATTGATGGCAGCCACGACAGGCTTTGTGGACTTCTCAAGTTTCTCAAACATTTTCTGTGCTTCTTGTGATATTTGTGTTACTTCTTGAGAGGTCGTACAAGAATTTAACATGCTGTAGTAAACATGAAAACAGAGAACAGAAAAAAAAAAAAAAAAACTATAACTCACTTTGTTCAGTACTTCATCCACCATAACCTTATTGTACCATATATCAATATTTGGTAGTGAGTCTTCAAATACTCAGAAGTTTAAGAAGAATGATTTTGTCTCAGATAGCACTAATATCAGTGACATCATCTCTCTACAAAATTCAGGGAACATGAACAAAACATGGTGAATAATTTATATCTGCTTTGATAGCAAATCATTAGATTACAAATCTTCTGGTAAATATTTTCATGATCAGATTAAACATTTTAATTATCAGTAGCTTTCAGATTGAACATCAGTGGAAATGACAGAGAAAAAAGCTTCTCTTACAACAATGTTTCCTCAACATCCTTTAATTTCAGTTTCCTTCATTTGCTACTTAACTGTTTCTGAACACATTTAAGCTGTGGGTTTTTCATTTTGATCAAAGATAACTGATTTCCTGTCACATTTCCTGTGTGCTGGGAGTGGCTCAGCTAGCCTCACAGAAGCTGCAAGTACTTTCCTAAGGATTTAGGTGGCTACTATTAGGTACATCAATGTCTTGCTAGGCTGGAATAACCAAGGCAAAAGAAAAAGTCCTTGATGTAGATAACTCTGCTTTTTTCAAAAAATAAACAGAATATTTATAAATTTCTAATTACTGTACATAAACAAAGAAGAGTATACAATATTCAGTTCAGTGGTGTCCGACTCTTTGCAACCCCATGAACCTCAGCACACCAGGCCTCCCTGTCCATCACCAACTCCCGGAGTCTACCCAAACTCATGTCCATTGAGTCGGGGATGCCATCCAACTGTCTCTGCCATTCCCTTCCTGTCGTCCCCTTCTCCTCCTGCCCTCAATCTTTCCCAACATCAGGGTCTTTTCCAATGAGTCAGCTCTTTGCATCAGGTGGCCAAAGTACTGGAGTTTCAGCTTCAGCATCAGTCCTTCCAATGATCACACAGGACCAATCTCCTTTAGGATGGATTGGTTGGATCTCCTTGCAGTCCAAGGGACTCTCAAGAGTTCTCCAACATCACAGTTCAAAAGCATCAATTCTTCGGTGCTCGGCTTTCTTTATAGTCCAACTCTCACATCCATACATGACCACTGGAAAAACCACAGCCTTGACTAGATGGACCTTTGTTGGCAAAGTAATGTCTCTGCTTTTTAAAATGCTGTCTAGGTTGGTCATAACTTTCCTTCCAAGGAGTAAGCGTCTTAATTTCATGGCTGCAATCACCATCTGCAGTGATTTTGGAGCCCAAAAAAGTAGTCAGCCACGGTTTCCCCATCTATTTGCCATGATCTTAGTTTTCTGAATGTTGAGCTTTAAGCCAACTTTTTCACTCCCCTCTTTCACTTTCACCAAGAGGCTCTTTAGATCTTCTTCACTTTCTGCCATAAGGGTGGTGTCATCTGCATATCTGAGGTTATCGATCTTTCTTCCGGCAATCTTGATTCCAGTTTGTGCTTCCTCCAGCCCAGCATTTCTCATGATGTACTCTTCATATCAGTTAAATAAGCAGGGTGACAATATACAGGCTTGACATACTCCTTTTCCTGTTTGGAACCAGTCTGTTGTTCCATGTCCAGTTCTAACTGTTGCTTCCTGATCAGCATACAGGTTTCTCAAGAGGCAGGTCAGGTGGTCTGGTATTCCCATCTCCTTCAGAATTTTCCACAGATTATTGTGATTCACACAGTCAAAGGCTTTGGCATAGTCAATAAAGCAATAGATGTTTTTCTGGAACCCTCTTGCTTTTTCGATGATCCAGCGGATGTCAGTAATTTGATCTCTGGTTCCTCTGCCTTTTCTAAAACCAGATTGAACATCTGGAAGTTCATGGTTCACGTATTGCTGAAGCCTGGCTTGGGGAATTTTGAGCATTACTTTACTAGCATGTGAGATGAGTGCAATTGTGCGGTAGTTTGAGCATTCTTTGGCATTACCTTTCTTTGGGATTGGAATGAAAACTGACCTTTTCCGGTCCTGTGGCCACTGCTGAGTTTTCCAATTTGCTGGCATATTGAGTGCAGCATTTTCACAGCATCATCTTTCAGGATTTGAAATAGCTCCACTGGAATTCCATCACCTCCACTAGCTTTGTTTGTAGGCCCACTTGACTTCACATTCCAGGATGTCTGGCTCTAGGTGAGTGATCACACTATCATGATTATCTGGGTCATGAAGATCTTTTTTGCACAGTTCTCCTGTGTATTCTTGCCACCTCTTCTTAATATCTTCTGCTTCTGTTAGGTCCATACCATTTCTGTCCTTTATTGAGCCCATCTTTGCATGAAATGTTCCCTTGGTATTTCTAATTTTCTTGAAGAGATCTCTAGTCTTTCTCATTCTATTGTTTTCCTCTATTTCTTTGCATTGATTGCCGAGTAGGGCTTTCTTATCTCTCCTTGCTATTCTTTGGAACTGTGCATTCAAATGGGTATATCTTTCCTTTTCTCCTTTGCTTTCGCTTCTCTTGTTTTCACAGCTATTTGTAAGGCCTCCTCAGACAGCCATTTTGCTTTTTTTGCATTTCTTTTTCTTGGGGATGGTCTTGATCCCTGTCTCCTGTACAATGTCACGAACCTCCATCCATAGTTCATCAGGCACTCTGTCTATCAGATCTAGTCCCTTAAATCTATTTCTCACTTCCACTGTATAAACATAAGGGATTTGATTTAGGTCATACCTGAATGGTCTAGTGGTTTTCCCCACTTTCTTCAATTTAAGTCTGAATTTGGCAATAAGGAGTTCATGATCTGAGCCACAGTCAGCTCCCGGTCTTGTTTTTGCTGACTGTATAGAGCTTGTCCATCTTTGGCTGCAAATATAGTCAATCTGATTTTGGTGTTGGCCATCTGGTGATGTCCATGTGTAGAGTCTTGTGTTGTTGAAAGAGGGTGTTTGCTATGACCAGTGTGTTCTCTTGGCAAAACTCGATTAGCCTTTGCCCTGCTTCATTCTGTACTCCAAGGCCAAATTTGCCTGTTACTCCAGGTGTTTCTTGACTTCCTACTTTTGCATTCCAGTCCCCTATAATGAAAAGGACGTCTTTTTTGGGTGTTAGTTCTAAAAGGTCTTGCAGGTCTTCACAGAACCGTTTAACTTCAGCTTCTTCAGCGTTACTGGTTGGGGCACAGACTTGGATTACCGTGATATTGAATGGTTTGCCTTGGAAACGAACAGAGATCATTCTGTTGTTTTTGAGATTGGATCCAAGTACTGCATTTCAGATTCTTTTGCTGACTATAATGGCTACTCCATTTCTTCTAAGGGATTCCTGCCCACAGTAGTAGATACAATGGTCATCTGAGTTAAATTCACCCATTCCTGTCCATTTTAGTTCGCTGATTCCTAGGATGTTGACGTTCACTCTTGCCATCTCCTGTTTGACCACTTTCAATTTTCGTGATTCATGGACCTAACACTCTAGGTTCCTATGCAATATTGCTCTTTTCAGCATTGGACCTTGCTTCTATCAGCAGTCCCATCCACAGCTGAGTGCTGTTTTTGCTTTGGCTCCATCCCTTCATTCTTTCTGGAGTTATTTCTCCATTGATCGTCACTATCATATTGGGCACCTACCAACCTGGGGAGTTCCTCTTTCAGTATCCTATCATTTTGCCTTTTCATACTGTTCATGGGGTTCTCAAGGCAAGAATACTGAACTGGTTTGCCATTCCCTTCTCTAGCAGATCACATTCTGTCAGACCTCTCCGCCATGACCCGTCCATCTTAGGTGGCCCCACACAGCATGGCTTAGTTTCACTGAGTTAGACAAGGCTGTGGTCCATGCGATCAGATTGGCTTGTTGTCTGTGATTGTGGTTTCAGTCTGTCTGCCCTATGATGCCCTCTCTTAGTGCCTACTGTCTTACTTGGGTTTCTCTTACCTTGGACATGGGATATCTTCACAGCTGCTCCAGCAAAGTGCAGCTGCTGCTCCTTACCTTGGATGTGGGATATCTCCTCACAGCCATACTGAACAATGTTTAAAAGTATACAAGTACCTTAAATACAAATTATTAAGCCAATAATGCTGGCTATCATTGCCTAAACTTCAAAGAATCATAAAACAAATACCTATTTTTTACAGAATTAACAACTGTCAACATTTTAACCCGTTAAACAAACACTAAGATACCATCTCTCCTTATTTTTGCTTTAAAGTGTAAAAAAGTTATATATACATATATTATATCATGAAAAAAAGAAAGAAAATATTAGCTGTATTGGTAAAGTATTCTCTGACCTCCTCAAGTTCTATCAGCTACTTCGTTTACCCTGAAACATCCATTATCATATACTTGCAGTACAATCTTCAGACCAACTGTGTATTTGTATCCATAAATAATACAGAGAAGTATTTTATGTGTTGTTTTAAAATGTTTACATAAACTATATACTGTACCAAATATTCTGCAAGTTGCTTTTTTTAATTTAACATATTTTTGAGTTCTAACATTATGCTGTAGATCTAGTTAGATCCTTTGAATTGTTTTTATAGCATTTTATCTTAAGAATATTCCACATTTACTTATCTATTACCCTCATGACTGACATTTAGTTTGTTTCAAATTCTTCACTATTGTAAATTACACAGGACTGAACATCCTTATGCATGTATGGGTCCTAAAAAACAAAGGATGGGATTTCTCCAGCATACATACCTAGAACAGATTATATGATACATGTATTTTCAGTTTTACTAAATTTTATCAAATTGTTCTCCAAGGTGGCTATACCAATTTTCAGTCCTAGTAACACTCAACTTTTTCATTTTTCCAAGTCTTTGCTAACATCATATTTTCAAACTTTTAAATGTTTGCTGGTCTGACAGATAGGAAAAAAAGGGCATCTCATTGTTAGTTTGGTTTTATAGTAATTATTCTACTCAAATACTGCTCCTTGAACTACTTTCAACTTCTTTAAAGAAAGGCTGGATTCAGTCTTATAAGGTTTAAGCAACAAGTCTCTATCAACTTTATTTATATTCATGAAAATAACACAAAAAGTAACTTTCAGAGAAAATTTACTTCTACTTTCTTTTCAAATGAGAAATGATAAGGCCTAAAAAACATACCTTTAGCCAAGATAAAATGTGATTTCAAATTTTCTGAAACTTACTTCAGATCAGCACCTGCAATGAAGCAGCCAGGCTTTGTTGAGATAAGGACGGCACTTCTGATCTGACTGCTAGACCAGACTTCATTCATTACTTCCATGAACTCTGAATGCAGTTCTTGACTTAGAGTATTCACCTGCCAAAGGGAAATACACATAAATCTAATGGTTTAAATTTGATGTAGTAGACATACAAATCACCACCCAAGGCTATTTTGATTACAGGAAATATATTTACCCAGGAGAAATACACTGTTAAAAGAAATAGGGAAATAAACAAACCAACATGCCAGCAGCTATTTATTCAGGTGCTTTGGCCAATGCCTCCCTCTAAAAAATAGTTCTCCTTAAAGGAGGAACTCATAGTCCTAAGAGTTTGAATCATATGCAGGCTATAAAGTAAGTCTACATTTATCAGCATGGAAAAAAATTTGTATAATGTTAAGGGAAAAAAAGAATCAAAATTAGACAAATAGTATGATCTTAATTTTTAGAATACTGTTTGCTGAAACTAGATTAAATGTTAAAAGTGGTTATCTTGGGGTTTGGAGTATGAATGATTGTTATTTTCCTCTTAATCGCTTTCAAATGTCCAACCATAGGCATTTGTTATATTTGTGTTCAGGAAAAATGCTTAACTTAGAAAATACTGAAAAAATACCGTAAGTCTGAATCACTGCTCAGTAAATGCCAACCTCACTCTAGAGAGGGGGACTGGCTCTTACTTTCCTTAATTTGTGTTAGATGTTAATTGCTTGCATCTAGGTCCTCCTACTTCATTTAGGTCTCTGGTAACAAGATTTCTGAAACAGGAAATCTTTACAGCAACTTTAGGTGGGGGGAAAGCATGAGCTCCTCAAATATAGCTTTTCTTGGCAAAAGATTGGATTAATGCTGCATATTTTGTTGAAGTTGCCAAAAACAAATGAAGCCCCATTTTGAGTGGAATTTGATTTCTGATAACATGAATTGCACCAAGTCATTCAAGGCCCTCAGGAACCTTAATGACATTTAACTCAGTCAACTTACTATGAGTAATGACTCATGTCAGGCAGGTTAAGAAAGTTGACATAAGAACCTCATAGTTAAGACAAGTAGGTCAATTTTAATTCTTATAAACAAAGCTTGCACTTGGCTTCTTATCTAATAAACTATCTTATAATTCTACAGTGTAACAGAAGGCATGTATTAATCCTTGATGTTAATCTGATACCTCTACAGTGAACTAGAAATAATTCTTAAACAAGGATGTCTGCTGCAGAAAACTGCATCCTGTGGGCAAGTTCTCAAACTCTATCAAAACTGTAAACTCATGTGACAAGATTAGCGTCAAATTAGTGGATTTATTTCTCTGCCATTCAGGAATGCGTTAATGAATGCAGTGAGTAGAAATAAACTGCAGTGAATTAAATTAGGTACCTTTGAATTGGGTGAGTTAATTCGAATAACTGCCACATCCCCTCTGACTCCATAGTTAATATGGGTTCTGGCTAAAAAGAGAAGGAAAACTTATTTGTAAACATGTTTATGGCTAAATAAGTATAAAAAGCAATGAAAGCATGTCACTGAGAAATCAAACTTACTCAGCAAAGCAGAGGACCTTGTAAAACTGCGGCAAATATAACCTGTAAGGAAACGTATTTCACAATTAATTATTTTCAAAACAGAATTTCTATTTGTTGCTTGTTGTTCAGGTGCTAAGTCGTGTCCAACTCTTTGCAACCCCCATGGACTGCAGCATGCCAGGCTCCTATGTCCTCCACTATCCCCTGGAGTTTGTTCAAATTCATGAAATTCATGAATTTCTATAATACCTGCTACATATAACAACGCTGGAGTTTACAACAACAAGAAAACCAAAATTAGAACAAAGTGTTCCAGATCATTATTGTGACTATTACTGTATCTTTTTTGTTTCAATTATCAGGTCATATGATTACCTGGATACTAAATGTGGTAGTTGGAATGGCCTCTCAAGGATGTCCATGTCCCCAGAAATTGAGTATGTTAGGTTATATGGCAAACGGAGATAAAGGATGCAAATGGAATGAAGGTGGCTAATTTGCTGACCTTAATACAGGGAGATTAGCCTGGATTATTCAGCTATACAGTGTAATTATAAAGGAGCAGAAAAAGGCAAAAGAACCAGAAGATGGCAGCATGAGAACCCACTCTGCTGGCTATGAAGAAGTCAAAAAATGCAGGCAGCCTCTGGAAGCTAGAAAAAGCAAGGAAACAGATTCTCCTTTAGAGCGTCCAGAATGAACTCAGTCCTGCCAATACCTCTGATTTCAGCCCAGTAAGACTCATTTCTGATGTCCATAACTGTATGATCATAAATTTGTATTGTTTCAGATGCTGTTTGTGGAAATTTAGGGCCACAATAGGAAACAAATACACTAAGACAATAAATAATCTATTGATACAAAGCAATCTGTAACGTCAGTTCCAAATGCATTCCAAAGGTATCTCAAGCACATTCTCCAGCCGGGTCCTCTTGCATTTTTATGGAGAGATGGACTTCCCAGTGTCATGAAGAGTAAAATCAAGGCGCATCAGAGACTCCGCAAGTCTCTCCATCCTGCAGTTCTTTAAAGGAGGGGAAGAGAAGGCACAGAAAAGCAGCAGCTTTGTACTGCCTTAAAGGCCAAACGACGTGCTATTAAAGAAAGAAAACTGTAGATGGTGCCAGAACCACAGCGGGGTGATCACCGGTTCTGTCTGCATTTTTTTCTTTAAGCAATCCAAATCAGTACTCACAGGGCAAAGACAAAGGACCTGAGAGTCCCAAGCCTTGGGTTCAACCATCAAGTTTACCATTCACTAGCTGTATGGCCATGTATAAGTCTCTTAGAGCATTTCAGTGTTCTTACAAAGATAGAAGTAGAAGTGATGTAATGATTATAACAGTACCTGTAAATCAAAGTGCTACACTAAAGTAAATTAAGATAGGAGAAGCCAGCCATCTCCTCAATCTCCAGTGCCTCTGTTTCACTAATGATAAACTTCCTTTTGCTTTTCCATTATTTGCAATCTGTATCATCTGTATTTATCACTCTTCCTTTTTTATATCTGTATCAGTTCAGTTCAGTCGCTCAGTCGTGTCTGACTCTTTGCAACCCCATGAACCGCAGCACACCAGGCCTCCCTGTCCATCACCAACTCCCGGAGTTCACCCAAACCCATGTCCATTGAGTCGGTAATGCCATCCAACCATCTCATCCTCTGTCGTCCCCTTCTCCTCCTGCCTTCAATCTTTCCCAGCATCAGGGTCTTTTCAAATGAGTCAACTCTTCTCATCAGGTGGCCAAAGGATTGGAGTTTCAGCTTCAACATCAGTCCTTCCAATGAACACCCAGGACCAGTCTCCTTTAGGATGGACTGGTTGGATCTCCTTGCAGTCAAGGGACTCTCAAGAGTCTTCTCCAGCACCACAGTATTGCAGTTTCACAAAGCCTTATTTTGAGATTCTGCCTACAACAATCTTTCCCTTCCCTGCCCCAATTTTTATCTTTATTACTCACTGTTTGGTTCTCTAATCATTGCATCTGTAGCAGCTGTTTCCCTCAAGTAAATTGCAATCTCCTCCAACATCATCTCGGAGTCATTCATTGTGCAACTAAAGTCTAGTGCAGTCTAACAGAACTGCTCCAGGCACCCAGAGTGAGCAGCAAGGTAAAAATCCCTGTCTCTGTGGAGGAGGTGAAAATAGGTTTGGCATGAAAAGAGAGTTTGCCAATAAACTAAACATTCTGTGGGGGAGAAACCAGGTAATAAGCAATTATAACTAGAACAGGGTAAACTGAATTAGTGAGTGTGAATTGATTAGGGATGCAGGGTGGGAGAGGTGAGGTGGAAAGATAGACAAAAGACAAGAAACGTAAATATGTTAGAAGATACGCACCTAAGAAAAAAAAGAAAATAGAGCAGGTGGAGGGACAAGGGTTGTAATTCTGAAGACTAAATATCGGAGACAACTTGCCTTTGCGCCACCCCCTGCCCCACACCCATAGAGACATACACTAAATCAAGAGATAAAAAAAAAGAGAAAAATCACCAAATATACAACCATATCTGAACTGGAAAACAATTCCAAATCACAATAAACTAAATTAAGTTGAAATACAGGGTAGCTTTGTTTTCAGAATACAGCCTTACTCACTAACCTAACTAGGAAAGCTTACTTCAGAGCAGCTGGGTGAACTTTCACCCATATTTCCCACACCAGCAAAAGAGAGAGAACCCTTTACTCTACTTTTTAATCATTTTAACTCAAGAAGATACCTACAAGACCTAATACTATAGCAGTGGAGAGAGCTGGATTATGCTGATACATATTTCAAATATGAACGTGTTACTATGGTTGTTAACAATTAACAGTTTTTCTCAATATCTAGTCCTGGTGAAGGGACAGGATTATGTAAGTAAGAGTCAAATTTAAATATACACCATCTGCTAAGATATCTGCCTTCAATTCATTACCTGAGAAATTGTTCTACTACTTATGTAATTAGGAATTTGGATTAGAATAGGAGTGGGGGGTAGAGAATAAGAGTGGGAATTAAGATATTTTGATCAAGATGTGATCTTCATTTGATAGTCATACTCAGAATTATAGCACTCATGCAGGAATGGGTTAAAACTTCAAGAAGTACAAATCAGTGTGAAGAATTTTAATCATCCATCATTAAATATCATAGTCTCATTAAAAGTCTGGCACTACCTAGGCACAGACTTTTAATTAGTGTTAGTCTTTTCAGTCTAAATGGCAATCCAAGTATGCAAGTAATTTTAAATTCACTGTCTAGGCCTTTTTTTTTTTCAAAATTTATACATTGTTACTAAAAGGGGCAATAACTAATAAGTCATATTTTCTTTAAGAAATTTTAAATTAATTTTTATTAGAGTACAGTTGATTTATCAACACAATATTGTCTTAGTTTCTGCTGTACAACAAAGAAATCAGTTATACACATACATGTATCCACTCTTTTTTAGATTCTATTCCCATATAGGTCACTACAGAGTACTGAGTTCCCTGGGCTTTATAGCAGGTTCTTATTAGTTATCTGTTTTACATATAGTAGCATGTGTATGTCAGTACCAATCCCCCAATTTATCTTTCCCCTCAGCCATATTTTCTTACAGGTTAAAACAGAATGCAAAATATAGATACACATATGTGTATCTATATTTCTATACAAAAAACATAGAAAAAGTAAGCTTGTAACTTTATCACACATGCACAATGTAAAAATTACTTTAAAAAAGTCTCAGATATATAAAATCATAATTCTTCAGGGCAGGGAAGAGTTAATAATAGCTAATATTTATTAATAATAATAGCACTTACTCCATGAAAAATTGCTTTACACCTAAAATACGCCCTTTAAAGCTCACAAGATGGTATTATTCCCCATTTCACAAAAGAGAAAACAGACATAGAAATGACTTGCCCAAGGTCACCAAAGGGTAAGGTCACCAGTGGGTAAAAGGCAGAGCCAGATTGAAACTGAGAAGTCACACTCCAAATCTAATGCTTTTAATTGCATTACCTTAAAATCAATGAAACGGAAGTTCAAAAATATACATCTGATAATTTTAAAGTGTTAAACCAAAAATGTGGAAAACAATCAAACTGTCAGGTAACATGACTGAATACTAACTGTAGGTATGTGAGTAGTAAGAGAAAGGGTGATTATTTTTTGCTTAACCCTTTCCCCCAATCTTTGCAACATTTCAATTTTCTGTAGTGTTATGACAGGTATGCACACACATACAGAGCAGTCCCGTGGAGACTAAAAACATTGGTCAAAATAACAAAGCAGAAAAGGTTCAAACATTCAAAATTAGTCCCTTACAGTAAAGGAACGCCTCTAAAAACAGCATACAGTGATTCAGAAGGAGGAAGGCATTTTATAAATTATATTTCTAATTAAGTAACCGATATTAAGTACAACATGCAACAAACAGTCACATTTCACCTTACAGATTTCAGACAGAAGGAAAATGCTTAATTTTCCACAAGCACCCACTTTAACTCTTTCACTGCCAGTTTGAAGAGAAAAAGACAATACAGCTAATGCAAGCTAACTGGGTATAGTCAGAAACAAGGGTAGAAATAGTTGGTAAAATTATCTAACATCTTGTTCTTTAAGATACAAGGTATCTGCATTTCTTTTTAAAGTGCTTCTTCTGGAAAGTTGCAGAATCTGCCTCTTGAAATTCTACATATTATACATTCACACTGGAATTACTGGAGCTGCAAAAGTTCAGCTTCCTGTTGAAGCGTGCTACTGCTAAGTCACTTCAGTCGTGTCCGACTCTGTGCGACCCCATAGACGGCAGCCCACCAGGCTCCCCCATCCCTGGGATTCTCCAGGCAAGAATACTGGAGTGGGTTGCCATTTTCTTCTCCAATGCGTGAAAGTGAAGTCGCTCAGTCGTGTCCGACTCTTAGCGACCCCATGGACTGCATCCACCCAGTGTGGTAATAGGTAAAAGGTTGTGAGGGAAAAGCGCAGGGAATGGCAGTCATTTGCAAGACTGGTTAATTTCATACAAGAAGTAAATAAGATGCTCCCCGTTAGAGGCAAGGTGCAGTGAAGCACGAAGATGTGACAGATTGGACTGTCCTTGTTCTCTTAGTCCTCCCAATCCAGTAGGGACAGGTTCAAGGCCATCATTAAAGAAACTAAGAGGAGACCTGCGGAAAATGCCAGACCGGGTGGACAAGACTCAGAGACGTTAGGGGCTACGAAGCCTGAAACAGCTGCAGGACTCAAAACGAGAGAGAAAATGTCAGTCGCTGCGCCAGGGAATGAGACCGGGTCTCAGAGCAGCATCACTCCCCCTCATCCAGGGCCGCGGCAGGGAGGTGGCAGCCATGGGGAGACGCGGCTCCCGGGTCTCCGCAGTTCTGTCCCGGGGCCGTGGGGTGCCTTCAACCAGGCCTCACCTGAGCAACGGAGCGTCCTGGAGGCAGTAAAGCGGCTGAGGCTGCCAATTGCTCGAGAGGCCACCATCTTGAGCGGGAGCGGACGAAAGTGGAAAGCCCTTCAAGTGCGGGCAGCCGAGTAGAGGACTTTTCTTCCCTCAGGCTGGCATTGCCCAGGCGCCCGACGTACTGCCTGACTGAAAACCCGCGACTGAAACCCCGATGGCGAGTTGCCGCCGGCTCCTTAACCTTGCCCTTCGCTTCCGGCTAACGCCCCGTTAGCCGAAAACAAAGGACACTTTCTTCGCAGGGAAGGAAGAAAGCTCAGAGAGGACAGCTTTCCGGATTTTCCAGTCAGGCAGCCGGCGGGCAGGCAGGGAAGCCTGTGAGGCCCCGCCTCTTGGTACCCGTCGGGTCCTGTCATACGGGCGGGAGCCTTGCCTGCAGCTGGAGACTCAGCCGACGAGACCTAAGGTGAGAAGGGGCGTGCGCTCGGCTACCGCCTGCCCTTTCTCCGGCGGGGTCCGCGCTCGGCTACCGCCTGCCCTTTCTCCGGCGGGGTCCGCGCTCGGCTACCGCCTGCCCTTTCTCCGGCGGGGTCCGCAGTTTCCCGCCTGCTACGCCTGTGCCCCCGGCCGCCTGGCCTCCACTCCCTGGAGTTCGAGGGAGCGGAAGGAAGTTTCTCAGTCGGGGTCTCCGGTACGAGTGCAGTTTGGGCAGTAATTTGGCCTAGCGTTCTGTCTGTAGCTCCGAGCAACGATGTCGCCTATGCCTTTTAATTTATCACCGCAAGTTAACTAATTTGTGTGTGTGTGTGTCGGTTAAAAGCGCTGGCCTGTGTTCCAGTGGTGTTGTAACCCCTATTTTGCCTGTAGGCAGGTCGGCGGCTATTGAGAATCGCAACAGGGCCAGGAGTATTACCCCTTTTATAAAGCTTTCGAGGGTGAATCTCGGTTGTGTGGCTTTTTTGGAACTCGATTGTCAGAGGAACTGAGGCATTCCTGTGTCCGGCTCCGACAGCCAAGGCTCAAGATAATTTTCTCATTCAGGAGGGAACCGAAGATCATCTGGTCTTTCATCTCCTTCACTGCATCGGTGAAGCCCATGAATCAGAGTGAGTCAGTTTACCCATGGCCACAGGTGGTAGCCTGTGTCTACTAACTTCTAGTCAAGAGCTCTGCACTACATGATAGCTGTTTTTGTGCTGGAGAGAGACGCTTGAGCCCTGGAATAAATTAATTGATTCCAAAAAGTGATGTTGAGGACCCTCTAGGTCGTTTCACCGCCATCTCATTTAATCCTCACGATCCCCAAATTGTTACTTAACGTTTTGTAGGTAAAGTTTGGGGGGCATGGTGATTTATATAAATTACTTGCTAGGTGGCAGAGCCAGATTCGGGCATAAATTTGTGCCACTTTTCACCAGATTGTTCCTCAGGAGAGGGAGAAGGAAGAGGCAGGGGGAAATGGCAGGGAAGTTGAGACTGAATTGAGGAGTATGGGAAGAAGAGAGGTTTCTGTTTAAAGCTCAAGTCAAATGGTGAGTCTTCCATCACTGAGCACGTTAAGCAGAATCTGGATGAGCAGTGACCTCTTAATTTACAAGAAAGGATTCTTGATGTTCAACAAAGGCCCTCCAACTTATAAGGTTTTTACAGTTCAAAGCTTGTCCTGCCCATGCAATGCTTTTTCATTTAATTCAGTGTAGTACTTATTGTTTAGATCAGGAATGGCAAACTTTTTCTGTAAAGGGCCAGGTAGTAAATAGTTTAGGCTTTATAACCCACATTGATCTCTGCCATATATTCTTTGTTTTATTTTGCTCTACAACTCTTTAAAAATGTGAAATCTATATTAGCTAGAGGCCCATGGGTTGTAGTTTGCCAGCCCCTGATTTAGGTCACTGTTTGACTCTCTGACTTTTTTGTTTCTTGTACTCTGAGCAAAATCATAAGCTCCATCAAGGACAGAAATGCTATTTTTCTCATTGTAGCTTTCATAAAGGGGAACTAAAGACCTTTATACCATCACCTACTGATACTAATAGCGAGCACAAGTATAACTCTTTATGGAATATGAGTTTTAACCCCTTGTTTTCCATGTTACAAATGTTTTCTCTGAATCTATTGTTAGCCTTTTAACTTTATTTTAGTATCTTTTACTGTGTAGATATTTTAAATGCTTATTTAATCAGATTTTTTAGTTACTTTCCATTATGGCCTCTGGGTGTCATCCCATATGTTGGAAACCTTTCCCCATTTAAGATTATAAAAATATTCTCTGATATTTTCTTGTAGCAGGTTAAAAAGTATTTATTTAGATTAATCCATCTGTAATTTGTACATACAGTGTGAGCTATGGATCTAATTTTTTTCCAAGTGGTTAGACATTTCCCCAGAAAATCTATTGAGTAAGTCATCTTTCTCCCACTTATTTGAAATGTTTTCTTTATTATATACTAAGTTCTCATACACATGAGTATGCTTCTGAACTTACTACATCCTGTTCTGTTGATTCAGTTCAGTGCAGTTGCTGAGTCGTGTCTGACTCTTTGCAACCTCATGGACTGCAGCACGCTTCCCTGTCCATCACCAATTCCTGGAGCTTACTCAAACTCATATCCATTGAATTGGTGATGCCATCCAACAATCTCATCCTCTGTCGTCCCCTTCTCCTCCTGCCTTCAATCTTTCCCAGCATCAGGGTCTTTTCCAATGAGTCAGTTCTTGGCATCAGGTGGCCAAAGTATTGGAGTTTCAGGATCAGTACTTCAAATGAGTATTCAGGACTGATTTCCTTTAGGTTCAGCACTGTTTAATTCCTGGTGCTTTGTAGAAAGTTTTGATATCTGTTAGAGCAAGGTGTCCCTTTTTTTATTTTCTTCACTGTTTTCATGAATTTTATTTCAAAATAAGCTTTACTTAAGGAGACTTGTTTGCTATGACCAGTGCATTTTCTTGGCAAAACTCTATCAGTCTTTGCCCTGCTTCATTCCATATTCCAAGGCCAAATTTGCCTGTTACTCCAGGTGTTTCTTTACTTCCTACTTTTGCATTCCAGTCTCCTATAATGAAAAGGACATCTCTTTTGGGTGTTAGTTCTAAAAGGTCTTGTAGGTCTTCATAGAACCGTTCAGTTTCTTCAGTGTTACTGGTTGGAGCATAGACTTGGATTACTGTGATATTGAATGGTTTGCCTTGGAAACGAACAGAGATCATTCTGTCATTTTTGAGATTGCATATAAGTACTGCATTTCGGACTCTTTTGTTGACCATGATGGCTACTCCATTTCTTCTGAAGGATTCCTGCCTGCAGTAGTAGATATAATGGTCATCTGAGTTAAATTCACCCATTCCAGTCCATTTTAGTTCGCTGATTCCTAGAATGTCGACATTCACTCTTGCCATCTCTTGTTTGACCACTTCCAATTTGCCTTGATTCATGGACCTGACATTCCAGGTTCCTATGCAATATTGCTCTTTACAGCATCGGACCTTGCTTCTATCACCAGTCACATCCACAGCTGGGTATTGTTTTTGCTCTGGCTCTATCCCTTCATTCTTTCTGGAGTTATTTCTCCACTGATCTCCAGTAGCGTATTGGGCACCTACCAACCTGGGGAGTTCCTCTTTCAGTATCCTATCATTTTGCCTTTTCATACAGTTCATGGGGTTCTCAAGGAAAGAATACTGAAGTGGTTTGCCATTCCCTTCTCCAGTGGACCACATTCTGTCAGATCTCTACACCATGACCCGCCCGTCTTGGATTGCCCCACGGGCATGGCTTAGTTTCATTGAGTTAGACAAGGCTGTGGTCCTAGTGTGATTAGATTGACCAGTTTCTAAAATCACTGCAGATGGTGACTGCAGCCATGAAATTAAAAGATTCTTACTCCTTGGAAGGAAAGTTATGACCAACCTAGATAGCATATTCAAAAGCAGAGACATTACTTTGCCAACAAAGGTCCGTCTAGTCAAGGCTATGGTTTTTCCTGTGTTCATGTATGGATGTGAGAGTTGAACTGTGAAGAAGGCTGAGTGCCGAAGAATTGATGCTTTTGAACTGTGGTGTTGGAGAAGACTCTTGAGAGTCCCTTGGACTGCAAGGAGATCCAACCAGTCCATTCTGAAGGAGATCAGCCCTGGGATTTCTTTGGAAGGAATGATGCTAAAGCTGAAACTCCAGTACTTTGGCCACCTCATGTGAAGAGTTGACTCATTGGAAAAGACTCTGATGCAGGGAGGGATTGGGGGCAGGAGGAGAAGGGGAGGTCCGAGGATGAGATGGCTGGATGGCATCACTGACTTCGATGGACGTGAGTCTGAGTGAACTCCGGGAGTTGGTGATGGACAGGGAGGCCTGGCGTGCTGGGATTCATGGGGTCGCAAAGAGTCGGACACGACTGAGTGACTGAACTGAACTGAACTGAAGGAGACTTGTATTCCAGACTCAAATGGCATCAAATGTTGCTTCTGGATAAAGTGGTCCTCATCTCATGGGCCAGTTTGTGTATTCCTGGCCAGAGTCGTTGAACATATACAAGCTGGTGAGCTGGTGAGAGGTTGGACTCCTCTTTTCAATCCATATATTTGATAAACGTGATTTTTTTTTCTTTTTGGAAGCCACAGGACATCTCTTTTTAGCCTATGAAGACCTAAGAGAAATTAAATAAGGCTTTTATATTAGCTATTGCTGTATAGAGTTGGACCACAAAGAAGGCTGAGCACCAAAGAATTAATGCTTTCGAATTGCGGTGCTAGAGAAGACTCCTGAGAGTTCCTTGGACTGCGGGGAGATCAAACCAGTCAATCCTAAAGGAAATCAACCCTGAATATTCATCGGAAGGAATTTTCATTGGATGCTGAAGCTCTAATACTTTGGCCATCTAGTGGGAAGAGCCCATTCATTGAAAAAGAGCCTGATGCTGGGAAAGATTGAAGGCAAAAGAAGAGGGTGGCAGAGGATGAGATGAGATTAGATAACATCCTCGACTCAACAGACATGAATTTGAGCAAACTCTGAGACGTTGTGAAGGATGGGGAAGAATGGCATGCTGCAGTTCATGGGATCTCAAAGAGTCAGACATGACTTAGTGACTGAACAACAAACAATTGTTGTGTAACAAATTACTCCAAAATTTAGTAGCTTAAAACAATAAAAATTTGTTATCTCATACAGTTTCTGAGGGCCAGGAATCTGGAGTGACTTGGCTGGGTTGTTCTGGCTTTGAGTTTCTCATGAGGTTGCAGTCAGAATGTTGTCCAGGCTTGTAGTCATCCGAAAACTTGTCTGTGCTAGAGGATCCACTTCCAAGCTCACTCACATGACTGTTGACAGGAGTTGTCATCCTCCTGCCTCATCATGAGAGCCTCTTTGTGGGGCTGTTCCTGACATGCCAGCTGCCTTCTCCTGGAGCGAGTTATCTGAGAGACAGACCAAGATGGGAACTGCAGGATCTCTTACAGCCGAATCTAAAAAGTGACGTCTCAGAGAAGGCAATGGCACCCCACTCCAGTACTCTTGCATGGAAAATCCCATGGACGGAGGAGCCTGGTAGGCTGCAGTCCATGGGGTCGCTAAGAGTCGGACACGACTGAGCGACTTCACTTTCACTTTTCACTTTCATGCATTGGAGAAGGAAATGGCAACCCACTCCAGTGTTCTTGCCTGGAGAATCCCAGGGATGGGGGAGCCTGGTGGGCTGCCATCTATGGGGTCACGCAGAGTCGGACACGACTAAAGTGACTTAGCAGCAGCATCACTTCTGATGTATTCTTTGTTTACACCGACCAACCATGTAAATAAAAATTCAGAGAAGTGGAGTTACTGATCAGAAGTTAGGTGTAGTTGTAATTTTTTGACAGTTAATTGCCAAATTGGCCTCCATAGGAATGTACCTGTGGAGGTGCAGCAGTTTATACTCTCAGCAGCAATATATGAGAGAGCCTGTTTGTGCAGCCTCTACCACACAGTGAATGTCAGACCTCTAAGTCAAATGGTATACCTCTCTGTGGCTGTAATTTGTATTTCTTTTATGAGTGAGATTGAACATGTATCTAAGAGCCATTTGTGTTTCCATTTCCATGAACACTTTGTTCATATCGTTTGCCCATTTTTTTCTTACTGTTCCATAGGAACTCATTATGAGGAATTTAGGAAAATGTTTTAATATATTTTAAATATGTTTTAATATGTAGGAGTTTTGTATTTTTATTATTTTGAAATAATATCAAGCTTATAAAAAAGTAGCAAGTGTAGTATATGAACTTTTTTTCTTATATCAGGTAAGAAGTGATACTTTGAATTCTTTAGTGTATATCCCCTTCAAATACAAATATTACACAAGGCATTCTACATCATCACAATACAAGCATCAAAATCAGGAAAGTCACACTGGTGGCTTCCTGATCCTATCGAATAGTCTGTACCCCTTTGACCCTAGAGAAAAACATAACCTCTGGAGCTAGCATGCGTGCGTGCTCAGTCACTTCAGTCATGTCCAACTCTTCGTGATCCTCTGGACTATAGCCCACCAGGTTCCTCTGTCATGGGATTCTCCAGCCAAGAATACTGCTGGACTAGACTGTCTGGCTTCAAATCATAGCTCTGCCTCTTACTAGTTACTCAATTCCTGTATACTTCAGTTTCTAATCTCACAAAAAGTACAATAATCATGCTTACTTCACAGGTCCTTATGAGAATTAATGATTAGATTAGTGGTTTGCATGTTATGAAAGCTATGTCTACATAGCTATAATATTAGGGGAAAGGTAGTTGGTAATAGAGTAAATTTTTAAGTATTTTATAGTAACCCATGGGTGAGATATCAGAGATCATAGCCTACAGTTTAAACTGCAGGTTGTTCAAATAACCCAGAAAGTCTTTTTGTTTTCTTTTTCAGATTTCAGAATGACTTCCCTCTTGACTTACACTTTAAAAAATCTTCCCAATACATCAAAATGGGCCCTCAGATTTTGTAAGTTTCATTTGTTCTTTGTTTTTAAGATTAGACTTGAATGTGTAAGCATCTTGTGCAAACATGGAATTGTACTGCTTTTTGTAAACACTTGATTTTGTCTTCCAGGTATGAGACCTCTGAGCAGTTCCTCCCAGCTACAAGCTGCCGCAGGTACAGTAATTTGTAAAAAATAAAAATATTTCTGATTTAAAAGTTAGATTATAGGATCTAGATTTGTGAATTTTGAATAAAAACAAAAACTAATTTTCTAACTCTCCCCTTTTTATGATCGATAAGAACATCACTGTTGCCTTCAAATTAAAACAATACAGGACCAATCAGTAATGATAGTGCATGGTGTAAGGTGGCTTGAGGATGTTGGCAGGAGGCTTCTTTCTGGGATCTGGAGCCTATGGAGTCACTGAGGTTCTGTGTTTGTTCATTTGTTCTTTGTTAGTTTGCTCAGGTTCTGGTTAGTTTACTCAGCTACGGGCTGTCAGTCCTAAAGATGCATGTGTGCGAGTCACTCATGTCCAACTCTTTGTGGCCTCAGGTTGTAGCTCACCAGGCTCCTTTGTCCATGGGATTGTCCCAGGCAAGAATAATGGAGTGGGTTGCCATTTCCTCCTCCAGGGGCTCTTTCTGACCCAGGGATCTAACCAGTGTCTCCTGCATTGGCAGGTGGATTCTTTCCCGCTAAGCCACCAGGGAAGCCCCAGTCCTAAAAATGATTGTGAAGCCAAAAGTTAACTTTTTACACTTTCAGTGACAGGCTTCTGTTACTGAGTATCATCTTAGTGCATGTGCAAGAGGATGCATACCTGAAATAGGTGTGACTAGTTAATAAAAGAAGGTTGTTTAGTCAATATGAAGTGAAAAAAGAAATTTGTTGATACTATATGGTCTTTTAGACCCTTGGTAAACCCAGCGGATTAGGCTTCTTCACTGTTGAATACATACTTTTGTAGAACCTGCAGTAGTTTTGTATATTCACTTGCCTGGGTCCTATATTGATCTATGACTTCTGATTTTGGTCTTGTTGTGGTATTTCTACCTGGATAATCACTTAATTAAAAAAAATACCTTACCAAGATTCAGAAGAACTCTGCTTTGATTCAGTTCTACTTCTTTCTGGGCAGTTTGACCTTCAACTCATCATGTCATTTCCCTGCTTTATAGTTTTTTATCTAACAAAGAATAATAATTTTAGCCATGTTAACCTCAAGTAGTTATTAAGATATCTCAAACACTTTGAAATCTGTAAATTCAGTGGAAATACAAGATGATATTTTATATTGTTTTACATATAGTGTATTCCCAGGGGTCTGTTATTTAATCCCACCCAGAAAAGTTTCATGTTGTCATATAAAAAATATATTTTCTTTGGCTTCTAAACTCTAACTAGAATATAGATATGTATTAACCTCACAAAGAATAATAATAATTCCTTTCCATCTCATTTCACATTTCACCTAATTCTAATGTTTACTCAGAAATTCTTATTGCAGTCACACAGATAGATCTGTTTCTTGCCAGCTGGGAGAAAGTCACATTGAATACCACGTTAAATACCATTTTTCTGGCATTTAGAATATTCTTATTTATATTGCTCTTAAACAGTTTTTGTGTTTCTCTCTCCCCAACTATATTGTAAACCTTTGTGAGACTTAAGCCTTGTCATGTTACTGGTGTTTAACACTGTCCTACAAGTGGTTTGTTTTAACATTGATGTTGATAGTGGTACAAGAGGGCACATGTTAAGACAAAGGAATGTGATCAGCTGATTTGATGGGAGGAAAAGGGAATGTACTCGTGCTGAACAGGCTTTAGTTTGCAATAGGGCAGCAGAGGGCATAAAGAGGGAACTTGGGTTTTACTTTCCATATTTTAGTATTATTTATTTTTTTCTTTTTTAACCACCACTCATGTTTTGTTTTTTTAATTAAAACATTAGAGAAAGGTTGCTTTTTAGATGTTACAAAATAGCTACACAAATTGTGTCAGACAGAGTCAGGAAGCGTGCTAGGTTTTTGTCAAATTGCAGTAGTCACCAACCAGATGCCTTTATTTCTACATAGAAAAGCAAGAGTATTAAGGTATTAAGGGCAGACTAAATTGGTTGCTTTCAGTGAAATGGATTGTCAAGCACTTGATAAAAATAATTTGTTAATGGCATAAGTGATATTATCACTAGGTATAATCTCTATATTTGCCTTAAATTTTATTTGGAAACTTGAAAATGCTCACTAATTTCTTAATCCTTTTTTTTTTAGTTGTAGTGGTTTGGTAAATGACTAATGCAATTTGGCATGGAGTGATAAAATCCCTCTTAGAATGTCTATCTTTAAAAATGTAAAAACTTACCTGACTTCTTGTATTTTAATTAATTTTTTCTCTGAACTTTATCTTAAAGCTTCCCAGACTAAATCGAAAAAAACCCTAGCCAAACCCAACATAAGGAATATTGTGGTGGTGGATGGTGTTCGCACTCCATTTTTGCTATCAGGCACTTCGTAAGTATGAAATGATTCTGTTACTTGTTATTCCTTTTTTTCTTTTTTCTCTCCAGCTGTATTGAGGTATGATTAACAAATAAAAACTGCATATATTTAGGTTATACAATGTGATTGTTTTTTAAGGAATACAATGTGACGATTCAATGTATATTGTTGTTCAGTCACTAAGTTGTGTCCGACTCTCTGCAACACCATGGACTGCAGCACGCTGGGCTTCCCTGTCCTTCACTATCTCCTGGAGTTTGCTCATGCTCACGTCCTTTGAGTCAGTGATACCATCCAACCATCTTATTTTCTGTTGCCCCCTTCTCCTTCCCTCAGTCTTTCTCAGCATCAGGGTCTTTTCCAGTGAGTTGGCTCTTCGCATCAGGTGGCCAAAGTTTTGGAGGTTCAGCTTCAACTCAGTTATTCCAATGAATTGTCGAGGTTGATTTCATTTAGGATTGACTGGTTTGATCTTGCTGTCCAAGGAACTGTTAAGAGTCTTCTCCAGCACCACAGTTTGAAAACATCAATTCTTTGGCACTCGGCCTTCTTTATGATTCAACTCTCATACCCGTACATGACTACTTGAAAAACCATACCTTTGACTATATGGACCTTTGTGGGCAAAATGATGTCTCTGCTTTTTAATACACTGTTGAGGTTTGTCATAGCTTTTCTTCCGAAGAGCAAGCTTCTTTTAATTTCATGGCTGCAGTCACCATCCGAGTGGTTTTGGAGCTCAAGAAAGTAAAGTCTGTCACTGTTTCCCTTTTTTCCCCATCTATTTGCATGAAGTGATGGGACTGAATGCCATGATCTTAACTTTTTGAATGCTTACATTTAAGCCAGCTTTTTCACTCTTGCACCTTCATCAAGAGGCTATTTAGTTCCTCTTTGCTTTCTGCCATTAAGTGGTGTCCTCTGCGTATCTGAGGTTGTTAATGTTTCTCAAGGCAATCTTGATGCCAGCCTGTGATTCATCCAGCCCAGTACTTCATACGATGTACTCTGCATATAAGTTAAATAAAGAGAGTGACAATATACAGTCTTGATGTACCCCTTTCGCAATTTTGAACCAATCTGTTGTTCCATGTCTGGTTCTGTTGCTTCTTGACCTACATTTAATGTGTATCTACATTGTGAAATGATTACCACAATCAAGTTAATTAACACATCCATCACCCCATATAGTTTATTTATTCCTTCTTTTAAGGTGTTTTCAAAAGGAACCTTTGTGAATTAACCCAGTAGGTAATACTATTGCTGAAAGTGTTAGTCACTTAGTTGTGTCCAGTGCTTTGTGACCATGTGGACTGTAGCCCGCCAGGCTCCTCTGTCCATGGAATTCTCCAGGCAAGAATACTGGAGTGGGTGGCTATTCCCTTCTCCTGGGATTTTCCCAACCCAGGCATTGAACCCAGGTCTCCTGGATTGTAGGCAGATACTTTACCATCTGAACCACCAAGGAAGCCCCTAATAATATTGCTGGTCAACTAATATATAAACAATATTTTCATGAAATTAATACAGAATAAGGCAAGTCAGTAGTGAAATAGAGTGGCAGAATCTGTTTTTCATCTTTTCTCATGAGCTAGTCTAGTGTAGTGTTAGACTGAATTAGCTGTATTTTGAAAACCTAGTGTGGAACTAGGTAGCTTGCTTCCAACAGATGCCCTTTCCTCATCTGGAGAGAAGTACATTGTTTCTGTGCCTCTTCAGAAGTTTAAATACTGAGGCCGTGGGCCCATGGGCATCTTGAAGGGACTTTAATCTGCTGCTTTGGCTTTCTGGAAGTTATCAGAATTGGAGTTGATGGACTGGTCCAAATCCTGGTATAGCACAACCCCAAATATATGGAATAACAATGGTCCTAGACCAACCTTCAAGGCCCCCAGAACCTAACTACTGTTCCCCCTAGACTTCCTTTCTCCTTTTCTGTTCCCCACTGAGGCCCAGTCTTTCTAAAAATTGATGATGGACTTTGGGAACTAAGTGAAAATTAAATGAAACATTTAGTTGTATTCTGTTAAGATTTTTTGATGTTCATGTTTTGAACTAGCAGTCACTAACTTAAAAATAAGCTAAGAAAAGTTGAGTATCTGTTAAAATTAATGAGACCTTTCTATACTAATATGAAAAAATCTTGAAGATACGTTAGGTGTAAAAAGCAAAGTTCAGAGCATTGTGTATAATGCCACCATTTATGGAAGATACAGATGTGTGTGTGCATGTGTGTGTATGTATATGTATGTACACGCATGCATGCATGTACATACAGAAACAAGAAACATTCATTTTTAAATAGTGGTTTAGGACCTAGAGAATATCTTCTTAGGTAAGTAAATGGTGAAGATTCTTCACCCTCTTTTCTCAATATAATAACTTTCTTGTATGGACACAACAGTAGTAAGAATAAGAACCTGAAGCTTTAGCAGCAGAGTGGATCCTTATTGTACTTAGCAGCAGCAGGGTAGGAAAAGAAACTTCCATCAAGAGAAGAAAATTCTTGACTAGAAAGGCCATTTTGTGGTAAAGGCTGTTTGTATACTGTGTAGAAGTTTGATTCCAACTGTTTGACTAGCTGTTAAAAAAACATGAACATGCTCAAAGATATCATTTACACATTTCCTTTGATAGTTGGTATCAAACTACCAAAGGTGAAATTTGAGATATTCAGCACATTGGTATAGGCTATATTCCTTTTGTTATTTTTTATTAGTATGTTTTAGTTTAATTTAGAATCCTAATTGAGGAAGAAGATAAAGTTCATGAGTAATTTAGTAGCACAGAGAAGAATGTTGAGTAATGGTAGGCAAATATAGTTAATAGAGAAGAAGGAATAAAAATTTTAAGGTACTATTCATGTGCAAAACAAAAATGACTAAAAATAATACAAAGAGAAGAATTTATAAAGAAGACAAATAGTTAAATCATATTATTAATCTTATGATTGAGGTAAAAATGAGTCTTCTAAAATAGAAAATAATTTTCTAGATGGAAAAAGATCTTTTTCTGTTTAATTTGAAGAAGCTTTGCTTTCAACTTGTGTCACTTGAAAGACCTATAGGTCTTTTGGAAATATTTTGGAAGCACTCTTAGGAATATACTCCAGCCGTGGCATGTGGGAATCTTTCAGCATCCTGGCTGAGAGAGAGTTATAGGAGCATGAGAAGAAAAATTGTAAAATGATAGATAATTGTGGTTTAGGCATTTTAAAATTGATACACTTTTGCCCAAGTTACTCTGCTCTAAATTGTAGGGAACTGGTTTTCCCTATAAAAGATTTTTAAAATCACTGATGTGGGGAGGGAGGAGGGAGGAGGGTTCAGAATGGGGAACACATGTATACCTGTGGTGGATTCATTTTGATATTTGGCAAAACTAATACAATTATGTAAAGTTTAAAAATAAAATTAAATTAAAAAAAAATAAAATAAAATCACTGATGGTTCTTCTAGTTATTCACAGTAAAAATAAAAACATTTCTGAATTTTCAGGTTTTAATTTTCAGGAATTTAAAGAATAAATATTCTTATTTAATCCAGATGCATCTGGAACATTTCAGTTCCAGGAAGTAAAGAAATGCTTAGAAAAAGGGGCATGCCAAAAAAACACAGGGCCAACCTAAAATAACTTCCAATGACAAAAATTAGGAAAATTTGATTAATAAAATAAATTATAATAGTATAATATTATACTATAACTCAAAACATGAGATATCTATGACTCCAATCTGATATAAATAAATGATTGAATAAAGAAATAAAAGAGAAAAGACAAGTCTTTCTTCAGTTTCAATTAATAAATACAGAAGGAATGAGGAAAATAGATAAATCATCACAGGAATAGCTGCTGCAACCAGGATCTAGGAATGAATGCTAAAATTCGTGGGTGAGAAAGGTTAAGAAGGAACAAGATATTGGCATAGCCTCAATTCTCTCCCTTGAAATATTTATTAACTACTGTGAGGATTTTAACATGTGTCCACAAATTCTTTGTTACTTTTTCCACTAGGAAGTGGAACTTAATTCTTCCCTTGAGTAAGGGCCAGAAGTGACTCTCTTCTAATAAATTGAGTTCAGAAAGGGAAAAGTAATGAAGAAAACTGGCAGACACTGCTTCAACTAAGTGATCGAGTTAGTATCACTAGAAAGAAGTCATGTTGCTATCAAGTTCACTCTGATAAGAAGCAGAGGGTATTTTACCTCTGTGATACTCTTCCCTGGTGTCCATAACCCCAGTCTTCCAAGTGTCAAGGTCAAGGAGGATAAGGAAAGACTGAGAAACTGTCACACACTGGAGGAGATTAAGGAAGCATGACAAGTAAATACATGGATTGGAACCTGGAACAGACCAGTAATAGGGAATTAGTGGAAAAACTGATGTGGTCAGATCAAGCTTATTGAGTAGTATTGTGCTGGTGTTAATTTCTTAGTTTTGACAAGTGCATCATGTTTACATAAGATTAGCATTAGAGGAAGCCGGATGAAGGGTATGAAGGAACTCTGTTCTATCTTTCCAATTCTTTGTAAAACCTCAGATAACTTCAAAACAAAGTTTTCTTTAAAAGTCCTAATATATCCCTCATGTCCCTTTAGACATCACAAAATAACTAAAGAATTTTTTAAAAATAAAATAAAAGGGAACTTAAAACAGTGGGGTTTAGTTTTAAAGAATATTTGCCAATGTCATGCTGAACAGTAAGACAGTGGGCAGGATGAGTCAAGACTTGTCAGAGTTTTAAGGATGACAAATAGCAAAGTCACACTGTTACTTTGGAATGATGTTAAGTGCTTTTATATTAATAGCAACTTATAGTTAGCTTATTTCTTTAGATATTTCAAATAGAATGAAAAACATTTTTTATTAAAGCTCTAGGCTTTTGGTTAAATGATTTATTTTCTTCCTCCAGATATAAAGACCTGATGCCACATGATTTGGCTAGAGCAGCACTTTCGTAAGTAAATGCAGTTGCATTTTAGATCTTATTTACATTTGAAATAGCATGTCTAATAGAATTCCCATAGCTAAGATATGTTAACTTTATGTGGTGAGAAAAAACACTTAGTAGATTTTATAAGATTCATATAGTCTTCATTTTAGCTATGTGTGCTACACAAATTCAAGCAGGTGGTGAATGTCAGTGATCTTTATTTTGCAGGCTTGACGATCTCTTGGCATGATAGTATTCCTTAACGTACTGTAGCTAGCTGCAGATTATAGTGTAGGACTAGATCAGGCTAAAAACCAATATGTATATTTAATGGTTACCTCAGAAACTTCGTTACTATATGAGGATAGCTGAACAGATTATGCAAATACAGATGCAGAACCTGTGTATACAGAAGACCAACTGTACTATGCCATTTTTACCTAATGGACATAAGCATCCTCAGAATTTCATATCCCTGGTGGGGTGGGGGTGGAGGTGTGTATTTATCTAGAAAGAAGCCTAGAATGAGACATGAAGATTCCTCATTTTAGTTTTAGTAATTGTTATCATTTTGCCAATGGTGCTATGCTTAGTCGCTCAGTCATGTCCAACTCTTTGAGACCCCATGGACTGTAGCCCATCAGGACCCTCTGTCCATGGGGGTTCTCCAGGCAAGAATACTGGAGTGGGTTGCCATGCCTTCCTCCAGGGGATCTTTTCAATCCAGGGATTGAATCCAGGTCTCCTGCTCTAATTTTTTTTTTTTCCCCAGACCAGGATCTGGTCAGAATTCATATTATTATGCAAATGAATGTATATCTTTAGTCTCTTTTAATTTAGGACATCCCCCCAATCCACCCCCCATGATAATGACTTTTTGAAAGGTCCAGGCCAGCTGTTTGTAGAATGTCCCACATTCTGGATGTATCTTTGTAGTAATATTTAACTTTCCTCGGTGAATTTCCTGTAAACTGAAAGTTAATCTCTAAGCTTGATTAGATTCAGGTTAAACATTTTTTGGTAAGAATGCTTCATAGGTAAAGCACATGGCTATTGCATCATGTCAAGAGGCACATGATGTGTAATGTTAAATCGAACCCTTTGGTCAGAGTGGTCAAACCACCAGATCTTTTGGTGATAAACGTGCATTTTTTTTCTTTTGCAATTAGTAAGTCATCTGTAAGGTGATATCTTAAGACCATATTCCCCAGCAACCTTTGACCAAGTGACTTTAGCATTCATTGATAATTTTTGCCTGGATTAGTTATTATGTTAGAGATTATACAATTTTGACTTTACTTATTCTTTTATTCCTCCTATATTTATTGGTTGGTATTTTTATGTAAAGAGCAGCTTTCCTTTTCAAAAAAATGATGTGGTTATATTGATATTTCAAATTTAAATTTAACATATTTGGGATTTTACTCCATCTCTTTAATTTTCTAGTTGTTTCTCTTTTCTTTTTGACTGAAAATTTTGGTTTATGTATCTGTTTTATCCTATTCCAAATTATTTTTTTCTTTCATTTTTTATTGGAATATTGTTGATTTACAGTATTAGTTTCAGGTACAACAGAGTGATTCAAAATTTTTATAGATTATATTCCAAATTATTGATGATTCTTTCTATTTAACTTCTTATTGCCAATTGAGCATCAAAAGTTGACTTTTTAAATCAGTCTTTAATTTATTTGATAATGTGCCACATGCTTGTCAAATTAAGGAAAAGATAGTCTCTACTTTTTTTAATTCAAAGTTAACCTTTTAACCAGAGTTAAGTGTAATGTTTTATGTGATGATCTGTTGCACTGTCTTGAATGTATGAAATGTTTCTTTGCTTTTAACTTCTGCTTGCAGGGGTTTGTTGCATCGGACCAGTGTCCCAAAGGATGTTGTTGATTATATCATCTTTGGCACAGTTATACAGGAAGTGAAAACAAGCAATGTGGCTAGAGAGGTGAGTCAAACTTTATGTTGTTTGAAGAGATTGATAGGAGAATCAATTTGAATTTTAGTTAATAGAATTTACTCTTTAAAAGCTATTAAAATTCACTGAAGTTATATTTAAAATGATTTTACTATTTGAATTATTTTATATTTAAAAAATTATAAATCAAATGATGTACACTTTACTAGTATATGTTTATGCTATATTATAAATCAAATCAATTATTTGAGCTGGTTTTGGATATGTTTGTGTTTCTTTTAGGAAAACAGAGATTTGGGCAAAGCATGGCTGATGTGACTTTTTGTAATGTGAGATATAGCGACCTCCAATCAACTTAAAATTTCCATTTTACAGAGAACTTATTTCATACCCATGGTTTTTGTTGGAGGGAGTTGTGCTTATTCATTTGTTCCCTTTGACTAGTGGACACATAGGGCATTTTTTTTTCTTAACTAGTTCATAGAAGTTTACCTTTACCCCAGTTGGCAGAGCTCCACGTACTGTTTATTGAGCAACTGAGATAATGAGAGGCCTTGGCACTTCTGCGGCATGTCCCACAGTCATTTCGTAATGAAGACTCCAAAAACGTTTTCTGAGCTTTGTTTCCATTCGCAAGTGGCTATTTGGATAAAGTTGGCTCCAAAGCACATTTCAGTGTGCTGAGCATTTTCTGTATTTCTAGTTTGTGCTTGCCATACTATTGCGTTCAGTATAGTTGGAAGGGCTGTAACTTTCACCACTGTCAGCCAAGAGAAAGGAAAAGGAATAGGACTAGAAGTATGTGTTTTGTCCCACCTTTTTACTCATCAGTAAATGTGCAAAAGTAAATGTTCAAACTGTTGAAGGCCTGGTGTTACTCAAGTCTACAATAATCAACTGTTGTATATTGTAAGGGAGGCAAGAAAGAATTAAGAACAGGAAGAGGTTTTTTCCCCCACCTCCTAATTTTTTGGAGTTTTCTTGATCTTCACACTTCTAAATGTATCAAACATGACAATTTCATGAATATATCAAATTATTCATAATACATTTTCAATTCTTATATTCTAGGGAAAAAACCAAAGTGACTCTTAAAGGAGCACTTAAAAGTAAATGTTGAATCTGTTTCAGTTTTCTCTATATATCTATTCTTGATATATCTAGATATATATATCTAGCCTTATTTTTTTCTAAATTTTTTTTCTGGAAATTTTATATCCATGTGCAAATCTCAGCTATTGATTGACATGTGGTAGATCCCTCTCCTGGCCCTGTACTAATAATACTGAAGGCTGAATTCAGGGAATATAAGAATGTCTTTTTAAAGTTGTTTTGCAACCTGAAGGCTGCTGTGACTTCCAGCAAGTGTAATAATAAAATCCTGAAAGGCTTCTGATGCTGAGTTCCCATGAACCTGACTTTAATGAAAGCCTCAGCTTATTTCCCTGCTCTCCAATTTACCTAAGACACATCTTCCTCCTTTCCCTTCATTGCACCATCTAGAGCCTAAGCTTGCCTTGAGATCTATTCAGACTTTAAATAGAAGCACGGAGACAAGGTTCACCAGCAACCACTTCTATTTAAAGTTCCTTCAGTCCTGAGAGTCACTTGGAGCCAAGGGTGTGACACTTGCTAGAAAGGATTGCATGAGGATCAGGCCAGTACGACCTGAGTGCCCTTTACCCTTGCCTTACTGGGGAGCTCTTCTCCCCTTCCCGGTGGAGACTTGCCTTTCTCTTCCTTTTGGGTTGGTTTACATCAAGAGGCTGATGTGCAGTTGCCAATAGGTACTTTTCAGCAAAGTGAAGTATAAAGCTGAAAATCAGTTAAGAAACTGAACCCTCTGATTTCGGCTTTGGAAGCATGTTAATCTTATCAAGTGATAGGAAATCTTGTATTCTGAGGATTGTTAAATAGTTTCAGAAAAAATTAATTCCCTCAATAGGAACCAGAATTTCACAGTAAGTGGTGGTGGTCGGGGACATGACGTGTTGAGAGTTTTGTTTTTAAAGTGAAACTTTAATATTATAAAAATAAGTATTGAATATTTGATTTTTGCACCTATGCATCAGTTCTTTACATGAACAAAAATAGAATCAGGCGTTCATTGTTTTTTTTTGGCAGTGTAATTAACTCAATAAATAGCATAATAAAATAATAGATATCCTTTTTCCATTTTTGCAAGATTAATGGAGGGCCTCAGTTTTTCTCAAGGTCCTTCAAATTAATTCTCTTTTGAAACACCTCTTATGTCGTCTTCCTGACCAGTTTCCTTGTTTCCAGTTGTTAACTTGTCTAGTCCTTATTTTTCAGAGACTCACTTGTAGCCAAAGCAGTTTTCCAAAATTTTTTCATTCACTTGAACTCTTGGATACTTGGCATGTTTTCCAACTCGGCTTTGCTTTGGATTGACAGTGAGCTGTCTGAAATATCAGGCAGTCAGTGAAAGTAGAGACGAATGTAGAGCAAGCCAGGGACCTGTGTGGGAATCTGTTGATGAATGGTCAGTTCTTTAGAAATTATTTTCATATCTGAAAACTTTGCTTTACTTCTAAGCCTTATAACTGCAGGAACACAGGTCATGAGAATCTCACCCCATGATATATTTCATCATTCCACCAACCATATGTAGCAGGTTTACTTTAGGTCTATTTGAAAATTTAAATGAGTTAAAATCAAATTATATATTAATGTTCTTAGAAGTGCTGGGGAAAGCATTGCTAAGAGAGGAGGTGAACTGCCAGAGGACTGTAGGTTTGTATACCACACTAGAAAATCACTGCAAGGAATTTGGCAGTGCTTATTGATTAACAGCTAGATAAAAAATTCGTAAACCATTTCCATAATGGGCTTAGTTGTATTTTAAATATTCCTCTGTGAGATGTTAGCTCCTTTCCTGATTTACCATACAGTGAAGTACTGCTCACAGCATTGCTCACAGTGAAGTACTCACTCACATATTGCACTTCCTTTATAAGTGATCATTGCATTCACTGTATTTCCTGAAGGCTGCCCTCGGAGCCGGCTTCTCTGACAAGACTCCTGCTCACACTGTCACCATGGCTTGCATCTCTTCCAACCAAGCCATGACCACAGGTATGTATTTTTTTGACAGCAGAAGGTACATGTTGGTTCTCCTTTGTCTTTTCTATGATCATTAAACATTATTCTTAACAGAAATAAATGATCTCTGAATTTGTGTGTTTCAGAAAATACGGTAGCATTTACATTTTTTTATTTTTGACGGTAGTTCTCCACCTTTTTCTTGCCCTCCATACCTGAGGACCACAACCATTTGTGTAATGTCTCCATCAGTAGTGTGGCTGGCTATCACAGGGATTATTAACTGCAGGGGGTGCTTCTGGATTTGAGGCAGGAGGAGTTTATCACCTGCTAGGTTTTAAGATTAGGTGATTCTAGCATGATACTCCCCCATGAAGATGGTGGCCCTCCCTCCACCATCATCATAGCGATAAATCACTGACTTGGATGGTACAGCTCTTTGCTCTACTTTTCCCCCACATCTTGGCCTTTTTATAATTATTTACAAATTCTCACAACAAACTTAGCAAATCTGTGGAACATTTTGTAACACCAGCCCTTACTGTGAAAAGACAGGAAACCTGAAAGATACAGTAATCATGTGCTCTCTTAGTGACATCAAGGCCAAGTGGCCAGTCCAGCATAAAGGTGGCAGGGAATAAGCTGGAGGCAGAAATGGGGGCATTCTCCACTCTGCACAGCATGTGACTGCTTCCAGTTAGAGCAACATAGTACTTGCCAGTGGCCAAAGGGCAGAGGGCAGGGGGCTGCCTTACATCTAAAAGCCATACTTTATCTAGCTTGTAGTAGAAACTGAAATTATAGGAAAAAGAGTTGTTACCAAAACTGAAGCTGGAAACATGTGAAATATGCCACATGTTCTGCTTTAGAATATGATTTGTTTGAGAATTGGTCCAGTGGATACTTCCAAAAGTTGATGTCCCTGTAGCCTGAATGAAATTTGTTTTCTCTAGTGCACTGAATGTATTTTGAGTCAGTCAAAAAAATTATCCTAATCCCTCTGAAAAGATAAAAACCTGAATTACACATGTTGTACAGTGCTAATAACTATTGTACAATTTTTAAGTCAAGCCTAAATTTAAGGAAAAAAAAAGAAGCTTAAATTACCAGAGGTCTGTTAGTTTATGCAAAAGATGCTCATGTGCATATGACCTGTGCCCGTGCCCTGTAGCTGTCGGCCTGATTGCTTCCGGCCAATGTGACGTGGTCGTGGCAGGTGGTGTAGAGTTGATGTCTGACATCCCTATTCGCCATTCAAGGAAAATGAGGAAAATGATGCTGGATCTCAATAAGGCCAAGACTCTGGCTCAGCGACTCTCTATAATCTCTAAATTCAGATTGAATTTCCTATCGCCAGAGGTAAGACTCGTGAATGCTAACATAAAGACTTATGTTGCCAAAGCATCCCACTGCAGAGATTTAGATAGATAAGATGGCATGGGTTCAGTTATGTTCTATAGCTGTGAATTCTGTTAGTTACAAGGAAAGGTTAATTATTAGGTCAAGACAGAGAAAAAAATACCAGTTAGAAGATTTGAATTTGGAAGCCCCTTTTTTAGAGATGCCTTGCGGACAGAGAACTTCCCTTGTCCTAATCCTGATTGATCGTAGACTTTAACTTTCCCAGATAGCCCTAGGTGTGGTATAGCACCTGTTAACAGTGTACCTGGTCCTGAACATCTCCTTTCCCAGCTTCCTGCAGTGAGTGAGTTCTCCACCAGTGAGACCATGGGCCACTCTGCAGACCGACTGGCTGCTGCCTTTGCTATTTCTCGGGAGGAGCAGGATGAATACGCATTGCGCTCTCACAGCCTGGCCAAAAAGGCACAGGATGAAGGACTCCTTTCTGATGTTGTGCCCTTCAAAGTACCAGGTAAAACAGCTCGCTCAGCTTTGTAAAGGGAAATGTTTCTTGATATTGTTAGAGAGTTCTGAATTTCTTCTAAAACTCCAAAAACCCTAAGTGATTTTCAATGAATATTTCCAAAATACTCAGCTTTTATTCTTAAATATTGACTCAGGTTTCAATTTTTGTTGTAACATACGTAAGCATTTTAAAGAGATGTTTTGTAAGTCTCCTTTAGGTCTGGCAGATATATTTTAGTTCTTACGTGCATGCCTGTTTTTAAAGTTCTGTATTTATAAGTCTTCTGTAAAGAAGAGCCAAAAGTAAATGAATATCTTAAGAAAATAAGTGATCCTTTTTAATGTTAAATCATTTAGATTATTTCCCAAATGTCCTAAGAGTTTGCTTTCGTATTTGGTAACATCTTGATAACTATAAAGAGCCTTCTTTTTAGTGAATAGTTATGGTTTACATTTTATTTGTTCTTGTAATTTTAAAGCATATTTCTCTGTAGAAGATATATAATGCTTATTGAGCTTAGAGTTAAAAATTCCATATTTTTATAGGAAGAGATACAGTTACACAAGATAATGGGATTCGTCCTTCCTCTCTGGATCAGATGGCCAAACTAAAACCTGCATTCATCAAGCCCTATGGCACAGTGACAGCTGCAAATTCTTCTTTCCTGGTAACTATGTGTGCTATATGTGTTTACTAGTGATCTTTTATATTTGTGTATTCTCAATAGGAAAGCCTAAAATATATGTACTTGTGTGTATTACGAATAGAGACTTAAAAACATACTTACTCAGACTTCCCTGGTGGCGATGTGGATAAGAATCCACCTGCCAATGCAGGGGACACAGGTTCAATCTGTGGTCTGGGGAGATTCTGTAGGCTGTGGAGCAACTAAACTTATGCACCACACTATTGAGCCAGAGCTCTAGAGCCCACCAGCCGCAACTACTGAGTGAGAGAGTCATTTCCTAGGCAGGTTGATAAGTCTAGGGGTCCCCAAAGAGAGAGGGGTCTGGAATTCTCAAGGAGGAAGAAAGGACAAACTTTCTTTTTTTCCTCTACATTCCTTAGGATTATATAACAATAATGTATCCTGCCTGAGGACAGTCTCTGGATTAAACCTTCTAGCTAATCCTGTTATCTTAAAATGTAAATTATGGGAGTAGGTCTGCTGAGGTCTTTACAACCTCCAGACATTCTTTTGATTCCTTGTAACGACTAATTGGAGAGTATATAACTACATTGCTAACCCTAACACTTTCTGCCCCCTTCTAGCTTTCTCTATCTCCTTTATATTTTAATAAAACTTTAGTACACAAAAGCTCTGAGCGATCAAGCCTTGTCTCTGGCCCCGGATTGAATTCTTCTCCTCTGGAGGCCAAGAATCCCGGCATCTTTTTGTGGTTCAGCAACAACTTTTCATGAGCCCACCTGCCACAGTTACCGTTGGCCACAGCCCACATGCCTAGAGCCTGTGCTCCACAACAAAGAGAGCCACCACAATGAGACGCCTGCCCACCACAACTGGGGAGTAGCCCCCACTTGTCACAACTAGAGAAAGCCCTCACGCAGCAACAAAGACCCAACACAGCCAAAAATAAGTAGAATACACTTATCTATTACAAACACTATTAAAACAGAATCTGTTTTTAAAACCATAAAAATCACCTGATCCAGTCACCATTCTAATACAAAAACACTGTTCTCAAAAAAAAAAAAAAAAAAAGCTGTTCTCTTCAGTCACTTCAGCAGTCAAAAAATTTTGCCTGCCTGTGCTGGGCACTGGAGGTAAAAAGAATAGTTAATTGTAGTGAGAAAGTTCTGTGATGACTGTAAGCATTGACTCTTGGAGAAGATACATAGTTGGGTGAGTAAGAGAGTCTTTTTAGAGGAGGTAATACTTGATCAGTGAATCTTGAAGGAAGGGTACAAGCCAATTTAAGAAGTGTATAAAAGGCTTTCTAGGCAAAGGGAATGGCAAATGCAACTTTGGGAGTTAGGAGAACAAAGGGCCTCTTTGGAGAAAAGCCTGGTTGGAACACAGGATATGAATTTAGGGAGTCCTCTATGACTTGGAGGACAGGGAAACCTGGCATGCTGCAGTCCATGGGGTCACAGAGAGTCAGATACAGTTTAGCAACTGAGCAACATAAGACTTGAAAAGTAGGCAGAGAGAATGACAAGATACTTTTTCTAGTTCTGATTGTTAGAAAATTATGTTTTATGTTGACCCCCAAATTACTTTCCTATAAGCATCATGGAGTAAATCTACTCTCATTTTTGGTTGTTATTTTACTTGTATGCAGGTAGCTTCATGTCCTTGCTTGGGTTTTTTTTTCTTTCCTCCTCTATTAAATGTCCCTCTTGATTCTGCTTCTGCTTGTGAGATGTGATTTCCCTCCTTCTACCTTGGGTGCAGTCTTCAGGATATAGTTCATCTGGTCAGTGTTTCTTTTTACAGTATCATTCTCCTACCCAGACATACAGTCTAGAAAGAAACACAGGCAAATGTTTGATATATTTGACCTTGATAAATGACAATTTAATGCCTGCTCTTGAGCTTAGGAAAGGATACCTGAGGTGATTTTAACAGGATGGTGTACCACCTGGTAAAGCCTGAGCAGTGAAGGACTGGTTAGGTGGTTATTTCTAAAACCAAATTGGATGATAGGTTCATATGGCATCGGTTACACTCTTGGCAGACTGAACCCCCTTGAATACTTGTGAGGTGTGCAAAAGGTTCAGGTTTATTCATCAAAATCAGAAACACAAGTCATTAGAGGTAATACATCACAGATACATGGGTTTTCAGAGATGCTGTTAATGCACCGTATTCATTGCGGTTTTTCACAATTGCACATTGAATATAGTAATATGATGTTATTATGTATAGTCACCTGTGTTTCCAGACTTTATGGCCACCTTATTGGTAGTGGCTGCATAGCCTCTTCAGAGTTACTGAGTTAAAAAAATATGGTCTGAAATTACGGTAGAGATTATTTTAATTTTGTCAATTCTAGAGAGTAGTTTCTTTTTCTTTGGAATTTTGTGGGGTTTTTTTTTTTTTTTTTTTTTTTTGAGCTTTTTCTTTTGAAACAGTAGTAAAGGCCTTTTGTGAGTAGTACTAATTTGTCCTCCACTTCTTCTTCGTGGTTTGCTTGTTATAGAGTCTTTAAATTGAAGAAAATCATGTACAAGCCACAGGCAAGAAACAGCTGAGAAGCAATCCAGAAAATATAAAAATAAATCAGTAAAGAAGAGATTTGGGGGAGGATTAATTCACAAAATCCCTCGTATTCTGTGCCAAAAGCAAAAAACTTCTAGTTTATTATGAATACATATTGAGTTACCAATTCTTATCATTCATTTTGATAATTATGATACTTTTTGAATAGACTTTTCTACCCTCATCTGCCCAAAATGGGTCAGTGTGTGTGTGTCAAATTGTGACTTAATGATGGATAAAATGGAAAGATTTTGTTATAGAGAGTCACTCTGTAAGTGTGATGTGTTGGTAAATTTAGGAACAGAGCATAGAAGATGGCTGAAGAAATAGCACCAGGTAGGCTGCAGTTATTTAACATTTTTGTTCCAATTAACATTTCAGACCGATGGTGCGTCTGCAGTGCTGATTATGGCAGAGGAAAAAGCTCTGGCCATGGGTTATAAGCCGAAGGCATATCTGAGGTAAAGTAAGTATTCAAGTAAGTTTCCTCTGGTTTCTTTACTTTAGTACAGAGCTCACCCTTCTGTTTTTTACCTAGGGATTTCATGTACGTGTCCCAGGATCCAAAAGATCAGCTTTTACTTGGGTAGGTAGCAATGTATATTCTTGGATTATTCTAGAAAATATTGGTTACCCATGTTTATTACATAGATTTTAAAAGTATATAAAGCACTGAGTTCATAATTGTTTTGTAAGTTGGGTTTTTAAAATAATAATCCTTTATGTTGTGTTATCGTTTTATAGTTTTATCACTTTTCTACTTTTTCCTATGCTTTTCTACTACAGTTATCATATATATACAACTTTATATCCTTTTTTACATTAAGATGTCATAAGCATTTTTTTATACTGCTACTTACTCTGCAGCACAATTAGAATAACTTTTTATAAAACCCTCCTAATGTTTAGATAGACTCCTCTCCCTTCCTCACAAGGCTGTACCCTCACTAGCCTCCATCATGTTATTTGACTAGCCATGCCCCTTATGCTCTGCTGTTTGAGCTCTGTGTTCTTCTGGCTCTTCACATTATTAACTTGCCCTTCTCTTTTATTGTCTACTTGCTTATTATCTCTTTCTCTGAGTCTAGAATATCAACTGCAGAGGGCAGAGGCCATGTCTGTTCAGTTTACTGTTGTATCAACAACACTTTGTTTGTAGAGTAGAATCAGTGAATGAGTAGAGGACTTTCTAATAACTGTAAAATTCAGTTTGGGGAATATGAAAGAGTTCTTTAGTTTAAAATGAAAGTTTTAATATTGTATCACTAAATTTTTTCTTCTCAGACCAACGTATGCTACTCCAAAAGTTCTGGAAAAGGCAGGATTAACAATGAATGATATTGATGTTTTTGAATTTCATGAAGCTTTCTCAGTAAGTCACTTTAAAGACACATATCAAAGGACTATAATCATTTAATATGTGTGAAACAAGTAGAGCTTTATGTTTGAAGTACTGACTTAACACTACTGGGAGGAAATCCAGGGCTACACCCACAGTGTTGAAAAACATATCTTTTGAAGCTATTTCTTTGAGGCCCTTCAGAAGTATCAGGTTGTTTCTTTAGAAAATATTCATGGAAAACTGATATAAAGATTTCCTTAGCTCTAAAGTTAGACAAACTCATGCATAAAAGAAAGCCTTGAGGGATTTTACTACAAGAAGGTCTTTATTGAGTTATTTTCCTTTCTAGGGTCAGATTTTGGCTAATTTGAAGGCCATGGATTCTGATTGGTTTGCACAAAACTACATGGGTAGAAAAGCCAAGGTAAGTTTCTGGTTAAAAATATGCTTGAGGAAAAAAAAGATATGCTTGAGGGATTTTCCTGGCAGTCCAGTGGTTAAGGCTCCATGCTTCCACTGCATGGGATGTGGGTTCTATCCCTGGTGAGGGAATTAAGATCCTGTATGCCACACATTGTGGGCCCCCCCCCCCCACCAAAACCTTTGAATTTCCAAAGCACTATGATATTTGGAGCTTTAATACCTGCTAATAAAAATATGAAGAGGAAGGCTGCTGCTTCTTAGGAAAATTTTTGTGTGTTATTTCATGTATTTATTTCTTAGTTGAAAAATACCTCCTGGAAATTCTTTGGAAAAAATAAAAGCAAAAACTCAAATTGTCTTTTGTTTATCCACTCTGATGTCAGATGAAAAATAAACAGGGCTCTTGGCTTTCAGAATTGATTTGGAATTTCTTTTGTAGTCAAATAGCATATGGTGGGTCTTTAAGAAAGTTATTTCCTTCTATTGCTATTACTTCCTGTTACTCAGAGCCTGGCCTGATTTTTAAGTAAATTCACCTTTTTATTTGTGTTTATTTTTGTGGGAGCCAGGTTGGATTGCCTCCTTTGGAGAAGTTTAACAACTGGGGTGGATCACTGTCTCTGGGGCACCCATTTGGAGCCACTGGCTGTCGGTTGGTCATGGCAGCTGCCAACAGGTTACGGAAGGAAGGAGGCCAGTATGGTCTAGTAGCTGCCTGTGCAGCTGGAGGGCAGGTAGGTCACAGAAGCTTAATAGGAGTTTCCAGAAAGTTATTTTCTGGAAACAAACTCATCCAAGAATGTTTAATTTATCTTAATTCGATACAGTCTTAGAGTGATTTTTCTGATGACACACAACTGGGAAAAAAAAGCCCATTTTTGAGGGCTGGGGAGTACAACTTCAATCCTGAGAGTACTTTGAATGAAAGAAGCTATTTAAATCCAAAATTTTTTCCCCCTAAAATAATGTTTACAGGTTTTATTTATAAAAGTTACATGTGCTCATTATGGAAATGATGGGAAATACAAAAAGTATGTAGAAAATAAGACTAGAATCACTTATAATCTCATCAGACACTATCATTAATCATACTTTGATATATTTTCTTCTTTAATAATAAAATTTTATTCATTTAGTCACCTTGAGACCTTATCTATAAAATCTCTCCAAGAGGAAAACTGTCTTTCTTGAGAAGTAAACTATACAATGGAGAATTAATTTACCTCTGGATAACTTATTGCTATTTAGCTGGGGAAAATTTTGTTTTCTACAGGTTTTTTCTATCTGTTTTACTTGTGTTACCGACAAAACTTCCTACCTGTAGCGTTTCACTGTGGGACTACAATCCAAAGGAAGGCTGGCTGTAATCTGGTTTTTTTTTTTTTAACCCTGCTGGAAACAGATTTGATTTTTCACCAGATAATAGAATCTATCTGTTGCTGACCAAGATGAATAAGATATGTAAAAGTATAAACATCTTGCATTTAAAAGCCTTTATTTATAGCTTTTCCTCAGAGACTTTGAAAAAGCAAGGGGTCAGTTATTTTTAGGTTAGAATCTTTTAGACTTCATGATTGGAAGTATTTCTAATCTGGGTAACTTCGTTTACGGAAAACCATGGTTGGTCGGGACTGGAGCCCTCCTTATCTTTCTATGCCAAGATTCACTGGGGGAGATAACTGGTGCACAACGCTGTACATAGTGCGTAGTCCACACCAGTCAGTGTCCTTTGGTTTTGAGTGTTTGTTCCCTAATTTTTTAATCTAGCACATAGAGGATTAGTAACCTAATGCTAGATGGTTTGCAAATGAACAAAGAATAATATCCAATGTTATTACTTTCCTCTAGAAGTTTAAGTGTAGTGAGGAAGGAGATGATGCATTCTAGACACTAGATTCAACTTGGCATTGTTTCATTGAGAGCCAAGTGAGTGCTGTATAGACATGATTAGATCAGAGGAGGAATCCGTCATTGGATCTAGAGCAGGATTTCTCAGCTTTGGCACTAGTAACACTTTGGGCTAGGTAATTTTTTGTTTGGCTGGCAGGATTGTGCTGTGTGTTGTAGCGTGTTTAGCATGGTCTCTGTCCACTAGATAACAGTAGCAAACAACCCCCCTCATTACCCCCTCTCCCTGTCTCACCATATACACACAGCTGGGACAATCAGAAATATCTCCAGACAGTGCTGAATGTCCTCTGGGGAGGGTGGGGAGCAAAATCACTGCAGTTGGGCATCACTGATGTAGAATACTATAATAGATTTGGGACATGAAAATAACACAGCTTAAATAAAACAGGAGAAGAAATATTCTAACTTATTATGTATCCTTCTAGGACAACCCCAAGTCAGTCAGACCTTCCCACCCCTGTTCTTTTGTTTGATTGTGCCTGTATCAAGGGCATTTAACAGTTTGTTTTGAACTACAGTGTATACTAGATTGAGGATAGAAACCACGTAACAAAACTTTGTACCCACACAGTGTTTAACTCAGTGCCTTGTAAATAATAGTTCCTTAATAAATACTCCAGTACTTTGGCCACCTCATGCGAAGAGTTGACTCATTGGAAAAGACTCTGATGCTGGGAGGGATTGGGGGCAGGAGGAGAAGGGGACGACAGAGGATGAGATGGTTGGATGGCATCACTGACTTGATGGACGTGAGTCTGAGTGAACTCCAGGAGTTGGTGATGAACAGGGAGGCCTGGCGTGCTGGGATTCATGGGGTCACGAAGAGTCAGACACGACTGAGCGACTGAACTGAATAAATATTGTGGGGATTGAATTGAATCTAGAAGTAGGGAGATTAGTTAAACTGTTAACTGGATTGATAACAGTCCAGAAGAAAGAATGATTATGATTATCAGATAGGATTTAGACTCATGACATCATACATTCCTATACTAGGGTTAAACTAGGGAGGTAACTGTACTGTGCCTAGTACATGGGAAGGGGTTTTCTACTTTTTGACTATTGTGGGACCGCAGCTTATCATCTCCACATGCATAGAGTAGTAAAGAAGAGACCAGGCTTTGGAATCATCTGGTTTCAAGTCCTGACCCTGTTATTTGATAGCTTTCTGGATTTGGTGAGTAATGTAACCTTTTTACATTTTTAAATAAAAAGCCCCCATTTTTCTTATCTTTCTCACAAGAAAGAAAACTGTTGTCAAATTCACTGTATTGTGTTTATTTTTATACAGCTAAAAAAAGCCACTGTGGCTTATTTTAATAGCAACCACTTATGGAGCATCTACTAGAAATCAGATTCTACTAGGCAGACTTTGATACACACGTGTATGCATGTATGTGTGTGTGTGGTGTATGTATACACACACATTGTATGCTATCGCTTAATTTAATGCTCACAAAAATACTTTGATGTGGGCGCCATGAGCCCCATTTTACAGAGGAAGTTGAGGTTCAGAGTGGCTAATAATTTTCCCAAGATCACACAGTGTTTGAATGGCAGAGTCAGGATTGAGTTCCAAAGCCTGTACTTTTCCCATGGTTCTCTGCTGCCTCCATACTGGCTGGATTCATTGCCTTTCATTGCTCTAATTGGACTTCTTTTTTCTTTTACAGGGCCATGCTATGATAGTAGAAGCTTATCCAAAATAATAGATCCAGAAGAGGTGACCTGGAGTTTCTGTGCAGCACTCGGCCTAGGCAATGCCATTTCAATGCACTATTCAATGATATCTCTAGTTCCCAGCTCCTCTTAGGAAAGCAAAATTTGTGGCCTTTTGTTCAATACTTTGCAATTAAGCCTTTCCGGTGTTCTGAGCTTTCCAAGAATCACAGCTTACTCCTCTTTCAGGGATTCCTTAGTTACCAGAATCTCTCACAGTGATAAGTTCAAGCAATTGTTTTTGGTCTCTATTTTCATTAAGGACTGAATGAGTGGCTGCAGTTTTGGAAAGAAACTAGGTGAGATTTGGGATCACCTTTGTAACATTTGCAAATTATAACTCATTCCTATTTGTGACCTAACGATAAACGTTTCCTATAAAACACAAAACCGGTGTGCCTAAATTAACTTAATTATGGGAAAATAATTCAGAATCTAAGCATCACTGAAAATTTACAGTAAATGTTTAGATGTATAAATACCTTGTTAAAAGTGTTAGTCATGTCCAACTCTGTGACCCCATGGACTGTAGCCTGCCAGGCTCCTCTGTCCATGGAATTCTCCAGGCAAGAATACTGGAGTAGGTTGCCATTCCCTTCTCCAGAGGATCTTCCTGATGCAGGGATCTAACCCACATCTCCTACATTGCATGCAGATTCTTTACCATCCGAGCCAACAAGGACGCCCATGTTGGTTAACCTTAATAAAGTAGAAAAGTTTGAGAATCATTTGCCTTGTTTTATTAGAGGTAAGAGGTGGTTCTCTTGTTTTAGAGACAGATTTTGCCTTGGACTGCTCATTTGTAACTTCTAACCATTTTGGTCCACCATGAGGCTGCTAGGAACATAAAGTCCTGCTTTAGAATAACACCATTTTTTCCCCATTGTCCAATTGAAGTAAATTTATTTTATTACTGTTTGGAGATGTTTCTGTTTGCCAGGTGTAAAGAAATTTTAAAGATTTGGTCCACATACTAAAAATCCTCAGTTTTTTGACAACCAAACTGCATTGAATAACATGTGTGCTCGTGCTTTGAAGCAAAGTCTCAGCTGCAACCATTTATGTGAATGTTGTTTAGATGTATGAAAGTTACTGGCAATCAGAATCATTCTCTAGTTCAGGGACAGTTTAGGCAAGGGAGCAAGTGCTAACCTCTTAAAAGGTTATTTGAGGATCCCAGCATCATTTCCCCATGATTTCATTGGTAAATTCTACATAACTTGAATTTTTAATGCTGTAAATCAGTATATTTACAAATCACAAGTATTTACTCTAGATAAGTGAAATATAAAAGGTAAAAAACTTTTTTAAATTTAGGGAAAAATACCGCTATTGGGATGGGTACTTTTTTTTAAACAAGACAGTAAAAGTGTTACCATAAAAGAGAAGATGTATAAGTTGGCTTAAGTTGAAATAAGAACGTTTGTTCTTTATATGATAGAGCAGCAAGAGAAGCCACAAATGTGGTGAAGATACAGATACAACTTAACAAAGAATGTGCATATATGTGTATATATATATATATATATATATATATTTTACAAAGGTATATTATACATGTGATAGAGATATCTCTTTTATATCTTTGTCATATACATAGGATAGATATCTTACAAAATATACATGATATAGATATATTTTACAAAGGATCTGGGATATATACAGAATTCCTGTAAATGAGTAAGAAGAGAGCATGGTAAAAACTGGCAAAAGATATTAACAGGTTTTTTTTTTTAGAAAATAATACACAAATGGAGAATAAACATAAAAAGATGCTTATATGCTCATTAGTCGTCAAGAAAAACCAAACTAAGATCATGATGAGGTATTAGTTTATGCCTACTAGACTGGCAAAAATAAACAGGACTGAGAACACTAAGCGTTAGTGAGAATGTGGACAATAGGGACTTTTTATACCTGCTGGTAAGAATACAAATTGCTACAACCATTGTAGAAAACAGTCTGGCATTATCTTGTACATTTGAATATGACACATGGCTTATAGTCCAGCATGTCCGCTCTTAGGTATATTTCCTGAAGAAACGTGCACACGAGTTATCAGGAGACGTGTACAAGAGTGTTGATAGCAGCATTGCTCTTTAATAGCAAAATATTATAAATAAAAAATGTTCATCCACAGCAAAATTTCAAAAACAAGCAAAACTAAGTATGCTCCTAGGATGCCTACATATGAGATGAAAATATTTTCCAAAACAAGAAAAAAAAGTCTTATTGAAGAATTCCAAATAATATGTGTAGACCCCATACTCCCGCAGGTGGAGCATGCCCTTCCCCTGGTGAGTGTGGGCTGGACTTAGTGATTCAACTCCAAAAAATAAAAGTATGAAGATGGAAAACCAGGCAAACTTACAGTGGAGAAACCTGGCAGACGCTAGCTTAACTAAGAGCCCAGGGTTATCATCATAGTGTTGGCATGTGGATATCACAGACCTGATGGTGTCATGTAATCAAAAGGGCCCTTCTCCTTAGTGGTATTCTTTCCAAGTACCCATAACCTAGTTGAATCTTTAGACAACATCAGACTAAATTGAGGGACATTCTACAAAATTCTTGCCAATACTCAAAACTATCAAGGTCGTGAATAACTGTCACAGACCAGAGGAGGTTAAGGAGATCTGGCAGCTAAAGGTAATGCTAGTATCCTGGGTGAACACTAATAAACTGATGAAATTTGAATGAAATCTGGAGTTAGTATTTAAAAAGGAGCCCAGATAAAGGAACACATATATGGTGAAATTATTTTTGAGGAGAGTGCCAAGACTATTTAGTGGGGTAGGGACAGTATTTTCAACAAATGGTGTTGGGAAAATTGTAAATACACATACAAAATAATGAAGCTGGACCCCTACTTTACACTCTACAAAATGAACTCAAAGCAGACCAAAGACACAAACATGAGCTAAAATGATAAAACCCTTAGAAAGAAACAGAGGGAAAGCTACATGATACTGGGTCTGGCAGTGATTCTTGGATATGACACCAAAAGCACAGGAAAGAAAAAAAAAATTGGAGTTCACAAGAAAACGTCGGTACATCAGAGGACACGTTGAAAACACAACCTATGAAATGGGGGAAAATCATATCTGATAAGGGTTATTAATTCAGAGTATATAAAGAACTACAACTCAACATCTAGAAAAACAACACAATTTAAAAATTGGCAAATGATTGAATAGACATTTCTCTAGAGAAGATTGACAATGAACAATGAGTGCATTAAAAGATATTTCGCAACACTAGTCATTGGAGAAATGCAAATTAAACTGCGACTTCACAGCCAGTAGAATGGCTACTTAAAAAAAAAAAAAAAAAAACCAACCCTGAAAATAACAAGTGTTGATGAGGATATGGAGAAATTGAAATCTTTGGTACTACTGATGGGAATTTTAAATTGTGCAGATGGAATGGAAAATAGTATAGCAGTTCCTCAAAAAGTTAAAGGTAGAATTACCATATGACCTAGAAGTTTCTAGTATATAGCCAAAAGAATTGAAAGCAGGGTCTCAGAAATATTTATACACCCATGTTCATAACAGCGTTATGCACAATTACTAAAACTCGGAAACAACTTGTGTTCGTTGATGGACCAATGGATGAGTAAAAGGAAGGCAATCCTGTCACATGTTACAACACGGATAAACCTTGAGGATATGCTAAGTGAAACAAGCCAATTACAAAAGAAATACTGTATGATTCCACTTGTACCAGGTATTTAAATATGCAGAACAAATTCTTAAGGACAGTAGAATAGTGGTTGCCAGGGCTTGGATGGATGATGAGGAGTTGTTTAGTGGGTACAGAGTTTCTGTTTTGAAAAATGAAAAGAATTCTTAAGGTTGGTTGCACAGCAATGTGAATGTACTTAATATTACTGAACTGTATATTTTTAAATGGTTAATCAATTCTATGTGTATTTTATCACAGTTAAAAACAATTTTTTTTAAGGTAAGGGAAAACATTCAGAACAGAGGTTACCTCTAGGTGGGGGGCAGTGGAACTGGATTGGAAAGGAGCACATAGGTTAAAGCTATGTACCATTTCAAAACATTTTATACATACAAGAGACACCCGCGTTATTTTCATTTGCATGACTGCTACAAAAGCCCATCCTTGGCTGTGGTGATTACAGTTGTCTCCTTAAAGTTTGTTCTTAAATAGCTGAAACTGGTTATATTCTTCGTAAAGATCCCAACTTAAAGTGTCTTCCATGTAAAACTTTAATTACACTCTGTGTTCTACCTGATAACCAATTGCGAGTGGAGCCTTTACTTGCCCTTATTTTCTTTCATTCAGACTTTGGAAGTTTGGCTCCCCTACCCTTTCCCCTCGGCTCTCCCCTGCCCTCAGCTGTTTGCTTCCAACAGTCTCTGCTTCCATCTTTCCTGAGAGAAGAATTTTAATTTTCTGCCTGGCTCCTCCCTGTGTCCTTTCTCAGTTTTGTATATTTCTTCAGGCCTCTCAAGTTTTGGTCTCTCTTGAGGAGTAAAAGGTGGTATCAGGGTCTCCTGGGCTTTCTCAGATTTTAGTCGGTGACTCAGAGGCTCTCTGCCTGTATCACTGTGGTTTTCTGGGGACTCTGAACCGGTATATTGTGCTTCTTCAAAGAAGAGTGATCATTGATTGAGAGGAAATTGGAGAATGGGGGGACTGGAGGACAAAAATAGTAGTACTATTCTGAAAATAGATGATTGTCAAAGAGAAGAAGCATTCAGACATGTTGGCAGTGTTTGTACTCAGTGTCATACTCAACTAGAAGCCCTTTCCCCTTTCACACTTAAAGGAATATCAGTGATCAGTTGATTCCCAAAGCAGAACTCCAGATAGAAAGTTCAGAGCTTTCCCAGGAACACCTAATGTAGTCTATCCTTCTGTACAAACTTAAATTCCAGGATGTATTTTTTTGTGTTTCCTTGCTTGTGAAGATTCTATTTTTAAATATGCAAAATGGTCAGGAAAACTTATTGAAAATCTTTTTTTCTAACATAAAAATACATGCCATTATAAAAAAATAATTCAAACAATATAGAGTAGAAGAAGAAAATGAAGAATCAAGTAGAGATACCCACTCTTTATATTTTGGTATCTCTTTTTAACGCATACATATTTATATGGACATATGGAACGTAATTGCCTAGTACACTGTTCTGGAACCCTTTTTTATTACTTAGATATGTAGCCTAAATATTGTTTCATTTTGGTAGGTGTAGCTGAGTGTCATCATTTTTAGTGACCACATAGCATTCCTTGGGATGGATATATCCTAATTGGTTTCACCAAGTGCCTCTTTTTTAAGGGTGCAAACATAGAGTACACATCCTTTGCACATTTATCTGTCCACTTGTTTACTTATTTCTTTAAGCCTTCTTATTAGAAATACAATTGCTGCTAAATCTCGCCTTCTTGGATTTACCTCCAGAGCATTCTGTTTATTCCACTTTTTTTTTTTTAAATGATGAAAGCCAAGTAAACAAAGGCTTAATGTCATTTCATTTATCCATTCTAAAGTGTGCTGTTAGCAGCAGAGCGTGTTTTGAGTATGTGTAATCATTTTAGAAGGAAGATGAGAACACATATGTATCTTCGGAAGCATGCTCAGAAAAGGAGTCTGCTGCTTCTATTCTATATTACTTGAATTTAAAAAAATTATAATTAAAAAAATTAAGACTGTAAATGTTAATCATGTAAAAGTGGAATTGAGACATGATTCTGTTGTCAGGGAAACCGGCAAGGCAAAGCCCCCGCTGATTCCAGTACTGCTGCCTCCTGCTTATGAATGCCTTCTATCAACGACTTTTTATATACATACATATGTATGAAACTTACATATAGTGATGTGTTTTATAAAGCTTAAAGAGAGACCTATTAACTTCACTTTTTCCTATATTTTGAAAAGAAACCAAATTCTGTCCTTTGCCTCCAGTGTTTGGAAGATCAGCGTTCCTTTCAATTAAGCCATCCTTTCTTTTTTATTTTTTTTTAAAGTCATCCTTTCTTTGTAACTATAGGGAAGAAATCATTAGACAAGAAATCACTGAATAGTTCAAATAAAACCATTTTATCAAATATCTCTGTAACATAAACTGTTGATTAGTTAAAAACCTGGTTGAGATAGTTTTGCTTGTAATTACTTTGAACTTTGGTGATCATTTTTACAGCAAAGGCAGGCTTATTCATTAGGTAGCTTCAGCTAGTTTTTCATGCTTTTCTTGCTTGGATAGTTTAGAGGTGGAGACAGATGACTACAAGAGAAATGAGTGTGACTAATGGGAAACAGAGGGCTACCTTTCCCATTGGCTGAGCTCTGGGAGGGGGAAAGTGTTCAGATCGTTGGCCAGGACCCATCCCTGGATTCAAGGACATACCCTCAGCCTCCTTGAAGGAACACCAGCTCTGCCTGTGGGTCACTCAGAGTTTCTGTCTTCCCCACCAAGGAGCTCTCCCTGAAGCCTCTGCAGGCCCCTCTCCCCTCTGCACTCCAGGCCCACCAACAGCAGTTCCTTCAAAACAATGGTTTTTCAGGATGATTAAAATTTTGATAGTGTGAAAAGGAATTTTCAGAGTGAACTGAGTCAAGGGTTGGTGGTGGTGACACCTCCTCCACCTTTCTGGGAAAGCAATAGGAGATGCTATCCACAGCTGAGGCCTCCACCTTCTTCAGCCCATCTAGAAACGTCCACTTGAAGAAATCTGTTTTCTGCCATTGGGTTGGGACAGGTATACGAAGAGGAGTTTTCCTTTTAGAGCTTTGCTGGAAAGCCCTTTGTGCACTCAGCCTCACCACATGCTATGCATGCTGCCCCTAAGAACACTTCATTTTCACCTGGCATCTTTACTTCTTCCTTTGCTGTGTTCTGAGATGTAGGTTTCATTTGTGGCCTAGGAAGGGGTGAAGTGAAGTCACTCAGTCATGTCCAACTCTTTGCAGCCCCATGGACTATAGCCTACTAGCCTCCTCTGTCCATGGGATTTTCCAGGCAAAGGTACTGGAGTGGGTTGCCATTTCCTTCTCCAGGGGATCTTCCCAACCCAGGGGTCAAACCCAGGTCTCCCACATTGCAGGCAGATGCTTTACCATCTGAACCACCAGGGAAGCCTGAAGGGGGTGGAAAGGCCCAATTGCAGAGCGATTATTATTGCCATCTCTCCTTTGATGGATTGTATCCATTTCTATATTTTCACTTGCCTTCCTGCCTGGGCAGCAGAAACTTTGCTCCCAGCTGCAGTGACTCCCATGCATACCTATCCTACTTTTCAAATGCCAACTGGAGGCAGATTTTCAGAGAGGGGAACAAGGGACAATCCAGAGTTACCAAGAGTCCAGGATACAATCAGGAGCCCGGGAACCTGAATCTGTCCTCTGCCTGGGCTGCTTTCTCTGCTGTTGGAGAGCTGGCCCTAAATCCCCAGTATTCTCTTGGATTCTAGCTGTGCCTGTCTCCTTCAAAGGCTGTGGAACATCTACTTCTGACCTGCTCTCAGGGGTCAAAGTAAAACTTGAAGCCAGCAACTCACCAAGGAGATGGTGGATCTGGGGGGTTGGCTGCAGCAGAAGCGTTTGCGTAAAGCCTCTTGGACCTGCAAGAGAGGTGAATGCTGTTATGCCCGGCCTTCCAGTGCAAGTCAGGCATGGGGAGACGAGCAGACTCACCTTCTTGTCCATGAGGCAACCAAACAGTAAGATGAAGACACCCTGAAAAGAGGGATATGGGGATCCGTTAGTCAAGGAGGAAGGAATCAACTGAAATCAACTCATTGCCTTTCTTCTTCCTTCAACCTCTGTCCTTTCGCCTAATTCCCATCCTGAGGCTTCCCATCTCAGTTCTGAGCATTAACATCACTTGATGCATAGGATCCATTTCAGATGCTTTTCTTACTGTTACGAGGAAGATGAATATCAAAAGATTGGGTACTGGCAATTCCCTGACTTCAATAGCAATTTCAGATATTTTACAGATAAGAGAACCAAAGCTCAAAGAAGTCTGTCCAAAGTTACCTAGCAGTCCATGGAGGAACTGGGATACAGACTTAATTAAGCCTTTTAAAATTCCTGTGCCTGTGTTTTTCTGCTCCACCGTGATACCTCCTTGAGAAGGGACTGGCAGTGACCTAGGCTGTCTAACAGGGCAAAGAGCATGCCTGCCACCGTGTCACCCACCTGGGAGGCGTTGAGAACTGTGAAGAGGTAGTGAGGGACTATGGAGACTTCCTCTAGCAGAGTGGCCAGCCCCAGCCCCCAGGTGAGGCCGAAGATAGGTGTAAGAATGAGCAGAGCTTTGATCACCCCCAGGAGGGCTTGGCGCTTCTCCACCTGGGGTCCCTCTGACAGCGAGGGTCTCAGCAGCTTCAGCACAGCCATGGTGAGTACCAGCCCATTCACGCCCACGATGGCCAGCACTGGACCCACGAAGGTGTAGAGCGCTCCTCCCTTCTTGTCCAGCCAGCATGCCCCCTCGCTCAGGTATTGCCCTCGGGGTAAGTAGAGGCCTAGGGTGATACCTGCTAAACCCATCGGGCACAGGTAGCCAAGGAGCACCATCAGGGAGAGTACTCGGAGCTTGGACAGCTGATGGAAGACAAAGAGAAGCTGGTGGGCCAACATCAGGGCCTGAGCCAGCATCCAGAAGAAGGTGGCCAGGTAGAGGAAGTGACAGAGGAAGGCAGCAGCCAGGCAGAGTGGGCTGCGGGGCCCTGCAGGGAGGAGTGGAGCTCCTAGGAAGCAGGCATTTGCGGCCAGCAGGCAGAGGACCATGTTGAGCAGGGCCGAGTGGCGTAGGTAGGCGACCTTGTTCTGTACCACAAACCTCCACACCAGCCTGTACACGCCCAGGCACAGGAGCAGTGCTAGAATGGAGGCTCCCAAGCCCACCTGACTCAGCAGCTCCAGGGTGGGGTTGTTTGGAACCGTGTGTCCAGACATGAGGATGGAGAAGGCAGTGAGGTGCCGGCAGATACACTGAGTGGTGGGGCTGGCACTGGCTGCCTGCACCTGGCACCCTGCATCAGACCAGCCTCCCTTGCCCTGGAAGAGATCGTGGTCCCAGAAGACACAGTGGGGACTGCCATCTGTGTCCCCAAAGTCCATGATGACCTCTCCCTGCTTGAAGACCTGGCCACCTGCCATGATGGAGATGGCGAGGACCAGACCAGGAGTGGCATAGAGGGAGTCCCCCAGCCCTTGCCCATAGTTTGAGGGTAGAAGGTGGTCCAGTTCCTGCAGCACCAGGCTAGTAATACTGACGTTGGTTCTGTTATGGCGCAGGGGCGCCAATGAGTGCCTGGGAATCCATGCCTGCAGCGGGGGCTGAGTAGGGAAGGAGACTCTGTAGTTAGCTGGAAATGTGGGCTCGAGGAGCTGGCTCTGCAGCTGCACGTTGGGCAAGACGAAGGAGAAAGGCTGGTCCTGTGGGCACAGGCTGTGTGCCAGGGTCTCCACCGCCAGGAGGAGACTGGAGCCCACTGAGGGCGTCTGCCTCTGGGCTAGAGTCCACAGAGAGCTGGAGTTCATGCCAAGGACCTTGTCTGTGGTTTTCAGGACAGCCTGCAACACCCAATAGAGAGATGAGGCCTGGCTGCCAGAGCCCACAGTATTGAGCTGGGGCGCTGGGAACCACAGACCCCAAACCCATCCTTCCAAGTCTAGCTCAGGACCCAAGGATGGGAAGAAAGAGGAAGAGGAAGACAGGCCTGTGAAGAGAGCCTTTCTAAATGGGAAGGGTGGGGGGTTGTTCAGCCAACTGCTGGGGTGCCTTCAATATGTGGCTCCTGAGGAACACCCCACCCCTCTGTATGACAACCCTCCTTCCCCTTCCATCCCTTGGGGCCTCTAATGTCCTAAGGGGGCCCCTCCAGATCTGTAAAGCTAGGAGTGGTGCCCAGTGGTAGAGGGCACACTCTCTGAAGTAGAGGACCACCTGCATGTCTGTAGCCACAAGTGATGCATGTTCCAGACATGAAGGATGTGCCGGGCCATTGTCCCTGATTATTCCTTTGGCTGCAGCTTAGGGGTCACCACCTGGTGCCTATACTGAGAGCTGGTTTAGGTGAGTCCCGCAAAGCCAAGTGCGTTTGAGTATCCTCATGCAGGTACCTTGTGTGTGGGCCTGGGGGGATTCAGATCAAGTCCACATACATGCCTGCACACACATGAACGCCTCTGAACTCCTGTCTCCACACCCCTTCCTGTTTTCCCCAGCCTCCCATGTGTTCCCAGCATCAGGCCTTCACGCTCCATGGCCTTGGTGTAGGCAGGAGGAGAGAGGGACCAGGAGAGCAGACACTTGGACTCTAGAAAGGTCTGCCATCTGACAGCCCATGGCGATGTCAGAGGGACAGAAATGCCTGGGGGAAGAGCTTCCTGCCCATACTACCCAGCTGGCCCCTGCTGTGATTCAGAGATCTCACCTCCAGGGCGCTGCAGTTGAGCTGTGTTCCGGTGTCTGCCACCACCTTGGCCAGGACTGTCATGGTGGCCACCAGGGCCAGTAAGTCAGAGGGGGAGATCACTGCCTCTACCTGCTCCTGCAGCTGAGCCAGGATCTGTGACACCTCTTCCTCAGGCCAGCCCTGGCCTGCCTGTAGCAGCTTGAGACAGATAAGACAGCAGGAGGGGAGTTGGTGAGCCGTCAAGAAGGAAGGGCTACCTCCTTCCCGGCCCAGCACCTCCTTTCTTTCTCCCCACATCCCATCCCAGGGGAGCAGGAAGCAGAGAGGGGAACAAGCCACGTGGGAGGAATTCACACCAAGGTTTGTGGAGCAGATACCTGAGGGCATGAAGGTTTGGGACTACACCAACACTGGGTAGTAGGGTCTCAACACCTACTTCCTGGCTCTGCTAGGGCTCCAGTTCAGAGAAGCTGAATAACCTTCCTGCTGGGCCTCGGGGGGAAAGGACTCTAAAGCTGGGTCCTGATTGAGGAAGGGATAGATCATGGAGGATGGGGCATGTGGGCAGCAGGGTCAGAAGCTTTACCTGGGCTCTGAGGAGCAGAGCCAGGAGCCCCGCGTCTGTGCAGTTGCTGTGGATGGGTCCCCAGACCCCATCAGGCCCACAGGGCCTCTTTACCATGCCCGTCCTGTCCCCAGGACACAGGGCCTGTGCCACATGGCCAGCCTTGGTGACGTTCCAGGCAGCAATTGAAGAGTCCTCAGGGCAGGTGGTGTCTCCATCTAAAAATGACATCAGGGAGGGCTTAGCAGCGCATTCAAGCCCAAGCCTTTCCTTGAGCAGAAACCCCTGCAGGCTTTTGAGTCTGGTTGTGTTGCCCAGCTCAGGGAGACACCCAGGGGGAGCTCCCAGGGTGGGCAGTGAGAAGATGGCTGGCCGGATCCCAGGCCCCACGTACCCTGAATGATGGTGACAGAGACGGTGACCCTGAGAGGGCTCAGACCCGGGCTCTGCAGCTCACAAATGTATGTGGTGTTGGCTGTAGGGCAGTGCTGAACAGCCAGCATGAAGCACTGGGAGTCCGGCTTGTTGAATACGGAGGCTGAGGGGGACACGAGAAGGGAATGGTCTCCGGACCAGGGACACGCCTAGACCCCTCGGGGTCTTTCTAGCAATTTCAGAAGCAGATGAAACAGTGGAGAAAAGCTGAGTGGTATGTGGGCAGCAGACTACTGCAGGCTGAGCTGAGATTTGGGGCCGGGAGACCCTGGTGGTGTGTCGGGGGTGTCCTACAAGCTCCAGGCCCTGAAGCCGCAGTGGACTTATTTGTAAAATGGGACCAGCATTAGAGGAAGCTTGCACAGCAGCATTGGGTGGGTTCCAGGAGATCGTGTGGATGACAGCATGATGTGAAAGTTGTCTACACACATGTGGTTATTGTTGAATAGAACTGGGGTCAAAAAAGTACTGGACTTGGACCTGGAACTCCCAGCTTGAACTGCAGCCTGTTTCCTGGGGGCCGGAGCCCCAGCTGCCTGGAGGCGACTAGCTGCCCTTTCTCCCTGGACCCCCGAGACAGTCAGCCCCTTTCCATACCTTGGCCGCCCTCTCTGGGGCTCCAGGAAGCCGTGTAGCCTAGATGTGTGCTGGGGATGCAGCAGCTCAGCTGGAAGCCGGGGGAGGTGGCACAGGAGACGGAGAGCTGGTCTGGGAGCCCAGTCACATCTGTTGCCTGCAGGGGCACCCTCACCACCTGGTGCAGCTCCCACCTGAATCCCTGGGCCTCGAAGCGGCATATGTACTCACCTGCAGACACACGCCTGCTGCACCTCCCAGCTGCTCAGCCCCGACATGTACTACAGGGTCCCTCCTGCCTCCCCAGCCACTCCCTAGGTCTGCCCTCCCCATCCAGCCTGAGCTAAACCCCAGCAGGAAAGATCCCCGTGCCCTCAAGGACTGCTAGGAGGAAAAGGAGATCCTGACGCTTTGTCACGAGCCTGTTGCCGTGCATCCTAAGATGAACCTCCCTGTCTCCAGGAGATGCTCTTCCCGCACCACCCACTGCCATCTTGGCATCATGAAGAAAAGCCCACATCTGTCCTCAGTTGAAATTGAGACCATGCTTTTCGCGTTTTCTCATCAAAATTCTTCACATCCATGGGCCTCTTAGCCTTCATTTCCCCAGAATGAATAAATGGACAGAAGGAAAATGAAGAGGAGGAAAGACAAGAAGGAAGAAGAGAGGGAGGAGGAGGAGGAGATGGAGGGGAGCAGAGGAAGAGGAGGGAAGAAAGAAGGGGAGGAGCGAGAAGGCAGGAGAGGAGGAGGGAGCGACAGGCGGGCTACCTGCCCATCTATGGGAGATGTTGACGATGCTGAGGACAGTCTGGCCCCGGCTGGAGGTCAAGGACACACAGGTCCCTGCCTGCAGGAGGACGGGGCTGGGGCTTCCTGTGGGCCACAGGAACCAGTTCAGGTCAGTGGTCTCCTGGTTCATGAGGAGGGTCAGGTTCAGCGTGTTGCCAGGCATTTGCAGCCAGGAGTCAAGGTTCAGGGTTGCGGGGACTGCAGGAGGCAGGAGACAGGACCCCCAGAACAGAAACTTGTGGCCCTGGAGCCTCGCCCTCCTCCCCCATTTTCCGAAGCCCATCTCTCCTCACTCCTTCCCCACCCAACACTAATTGTCCTGTTTTGTCCCTGGAGGAGTGTGGCTGCTGCAGTCCAGCCTGGAAGACCCTATATGTCAGTAGGAACCACACAGGGAAGCTTTCTGACCTAAGACTTCCCCCTCCACCAGAAAGGAAACTTTCCTTGTCCACCTGTCTCCAGAGCCCTGTTGTTGGTTAGTCTCACTATTCCTGTCCCAAGCGTGGGGCCTGTGATCTGCTGTGATACCTGGCATTTTCTCTCACCCAGAGGAGCCGCTGGGCTTGGACCAGCTGGCAGAGATACAGCCCTCAGAGAGGAAAAACACAGAGAGGGTTTTGTTCACTCGGGGCTATTGGTTTCCAAGTTCCCAGCCCTCCTCACCAGGTGGCAGCAGCTCGCAGTACCCGGCTTCAGTAGGGCTCAGAACAAGACAGCCACACGGCCGGTGCTTGATGGTGGTTTGACAGGGCTGGCGATGGCTGCAGATGCTGGCGTTCCACTGGTACCCAGAGAGGCAAGCACAGTAGCTGCGCCCGTCGTGGGTGACATTGCACTCTGTGACAGAAGGAAGGGAAATGAGAAGTGAGCAGGGTGTCCAGGAAAGGCTAATGCCTGCTGTCTGCGAGGCCCTAGGGCTAGCTTTCTGGAACAATCCCAAAGTCACTGCCTTCCCAGCCAGGGTTCAAAGCAGCAGAGCATGCTGGGCAAAGGCATCCGAGGTGGGAGTGGAGAAGCCCCGGCTCAGCATCATCTGCCCCTTGAGCCTCTGCCAAAGTTTAGAAGATGGGGACATGGAGCAGGAAGGGAAGATCTGTCCGATGAGGGGTGGGGAAGAAGCTGGGCACGCAGACCCTCCAAGAAATAGGGAGGAGCTCCCCACAGTATCTCAGATCAGGACACTGTGGGAGGGCTGGGCAGCTCTCGCACCCTGAGCTCCCCCTCCCACCTGAGCAGTTAAAAGCCATTGAAAGGCCGGGGGTCAGGAGAGGTTCTTCCCCACCTGTTGTGAAGTTGAGGCCAGTGAGAGTCACTGGGGCCGAGGAAGCCGAGGCAGCCGGGACAGTCAGGGGCTGGGAGAGTGCCACCGGCCAGGGCTCATCAGAGAAGTCCAGCTGTATGTAGACGGAGACCAGGACCAGTTCTGCAGGAGAGGGGAGAGCTGGAGGGAAAGGAGCGGCTGCTGTGGACCGGACACTAGCTGTCCCCTCCAGGAACCCGAAGACGTCCCACCTTCCTCCTCCCACAGCCCATGCAGACAAGTCCACACAGACAGGACCCAGGAAGGTGGTCTCTGCTCACCCATCACACCTGCCACTTCATGCTGCCCTTCCAACAACCCCCCTTGCACAGGTGAGACTCTCCAGGAGCAAAAGGTTTTGTCAAGACCTCACAGCTAGAGAGCTGCCTTCACACCTGTGACTGGTGCCAGACCCGGTCTCTCTGACCTGCACTGCCCTCCCCCTCGGCGGTGCCTCTCCCAGACCTTTCTGCCTCGTTCCCTGCTCCCCACCCTCCCATTCGTCCACTCACCACCTGCTCCACTTTCGGGGTCCAGCTGTGGCCCTGATCCCCCTCGAGCCTGATTCTGTCCCTGAAACAGAGCACAGGGAGACTCTGGGGAGAGCTGAACCCTGCCTTTGTCCAGGGACACCTTCTTCTCTAAGCCGCTGCGGGGGCAGCCTGGGTAATCTGCTGTGACTTGGTCTCTCGGAAGCTCCTCTTGTTGACTGGAATCAAGCGGGCAGAACAGGAGGGGAAAGCCAGCTTCTGGTAGAAGGTGCCTGACTGCAGCCCCAGGGATCCCTCCCAGGCTGGCAAGGCCCACCCGAACCCAGGAACCAGACACACCCTTGGGAGTCAACAAGCTTTGCTTAATTGCTTCCTGAATGCACCCATCCCTGGGTCTGTGAGTGTGTGTGTGTGTGTGCTAAGTCCCTCCACGACTTTTTGCAACCACATGGACTGTAGCCCTCCAGGCCCCTCTGTCCATGGGGATTCTCCAGGCAAGAATACTGGAGTGGGTTGCTGTGCCCTCCTCCAGAGGATCTTCCCAACTCAGGGATCGAACCCATGTCTCTTATGTCTCCTGCTTTGGCAAGAGAGTTCTTTACCACTAGTGCCACCTGGGAAGCCCATCCCTGGGCCTCTAGGCTGATTGAAATGACTGGGTCTGGAGCTCCAGTGAGGAGGGCTGGGTGGAGCTGCCTGGCACCCAGAAAGAAAGTGAAAGTCGCTCAGTCGTGTCTGACTTTGCAGCCCCAAGGACTATACAGTCCAAGGAATTCTTCAGGCCAGAAAGTGGGTAGCCTTTCCCTTCTCCAGGGGATCTTCCCAATCCAGGGATTGAACCCAGGTCTCCCGCATTGCGGGTGGATTCTTTATCAGCTGAGCCACCAGGGAAGCCCAAGAATATTGGAGTGGAGTGGGTAGCCTACTCCTTCTCCAGAGGATCTTCCATACCCAGGAATCGAACCGGGGTCTCCTGCATTGCAGGCTGATTCTTTACCAACTGACCTATCAGGGAAGCTTGGGGATTATTCCCTCCATAGCAATTGCCATGAGGGTGAGCAGAAGCAATACCTAGGTCTCTGGTGTGTGTAAATATTTCCTCACCCACACCTCCCTCTCTCAAAATTGCATGTGTGTGAGGAGGTCAGTCTAAAAACAGATATGCACTAGATGAGTATGTGGCTAGAGATAGATACCCACCTGGGAGAACACACAAATCATAAAGTGCCAGACTAGACACTGCTGACTTGCCTCAGATTCTCTCCTCCTCTATGCCAATGGTTCCCAAATTTGGCAAGTTTTAATTTTCATTTTTAAGTGGCAAGCTTGACTAGAAGAGCCTTTACCTAAAGTGCAGCAGGCATCACTGGTGTTCACAGGAATTCAAATAAAGAAACAAAAGCTATCCTCACACTCTGAAAAATTAGGCTGAACTCTCATAAAAAACCATCCTCTTTAAAAAAAATATGTTACAGGGGCTTCCCTGGTGGTCCAGTAGTTAAGACTGTGCTCCCAGTTCTGGGAACCTGGGTTCAATCCTTGGTCGGGGAACTGGATCCCACATGCTGCAACTAAGACCCGGCTCAGGCAAATAAATATTAAAAAAAAAAAAAAAAAAAAGCATGACTTTCTCACCCTGCAGCCCTCTCCCATCCACCCATCCATTCGTCCTACACCGTGCTGCCTGTCACACCCAGAGGCCCCTACTGTCATCTCTGCAGACCTTCTCGTGGTCCTCACCCAGGCTTACTCACAGGCTGGAATGCTCGGACAGCTGGTGGCTCCACCAGAGGGAGAGTCATGGCCAGGAGCAGCACAGGGGCAGCTGAGCAGACCATGGCTCACTGAAGCTGTCCTCAAGAGCCCACCTGCTGCCGCATGATGCAAATGTCCTCCGAGGAGAGCTGGCAGGGCTGTGCACAGATGGAATGTGAGAGAAGAGAGGAAGGGAGCCAGGCTGAGTTTACAGAGGAAGTGTTACAGCCCATGCTACAGTCAAATGGGCAGCCAGGTCACTGTGGGGCTCCCTGGAGCTCATAGGCTCCAGTGAGAGTGGTCTGCCCAGGTTCCCTGCTGGAGTCTGGGCCCAGGACTCAGTGAGCAGGAGAGGAGCTGGGGGCTCTAGGTCACAATACCAGCCATGTGTCCATCAGCCAGGTTCCATCACATCTCCAAGGGTCCGGAAAATCTGGATTTTTCTGAAGCTCCCATGAAGCTGGGTCATTGATCAAAAAGGCAAGATTAGAGAAGACAAACATCAGAGCTGATGGCTATGCTGAAATAATTTCTAGATAGACTGGACTCTTAAATGTAACAAAGAATCTGGGAAAATACCTGGAGAAATTATCAAGGAGTTTCATAAAATAATTTCATGGTGAGGAAGGCTTTTCTAAGTATGACACAAAACCCAGAAGCCAGAGAGGAAATAATAAATTAGAAAGTATACAAAGTTTTAAATTTGGGGTGAAAAGACTGTTGGGATAAAAAGGCAAAAGACAACATATTTGTAAGGCTATGATTGTAAGGCTAATCTTTTTAAAATGTTATCTATTTACTTATTTATTTTCAGCTGTACTAGGTCTTCACTGCTGCGAGCAGGCTTTCGAGTAGCTGCAGCAATAGGGACTACTCTTCATTGCGTGCACTGGCTTAGTTGCCCCCTCCCCCACGGCACGCGGAATCTTTTCAGACCAGGGATCAAACCCATGTCCCCTGTGTTGGCAGGAGGATTCTTAACCACTGGACCACTAGCGAAGATTAAGAGCTAATCTTAACACAAAAATTTTTTATCTTACACATCAGTAAGAAAATGGGCAAAAAAAATCAAAGAAATATCAATAGTTTGATGAACATATAAAAACACCCAACTTAAGATATAAGACATGCAAATTGAAATAGAATATTCTTTTTCACCCACTAATTATCAAAAGGTGAGATACTGGTTATCTTAAGTGTTAAGAAAAGTGTACTTGTACAAAAATATGTGTATAAGGATGGAGATCAAACTAGTCAACCCTAAAGGAAATTAATCCTGAATATTCATTGGAAGGACTGATGCTGAAGCTGAAGCTCCAATATTTTGGACACCTGATACAAAGAGCTGACTCATTAGAAAAGACCCTGATGGTGGGAAAGATTGAGGGCAGGAGGAGAAGGGGACGACAGAGGATGAGGTGGTTGGATGGCATCACCGACTCAATGGACATGAGTTTGAGCAAGCTCCAGGAGTTGATGATGGACAGGGAGGCCTGGCGTGCTGCAGTCCATGGGGTCGGAAAGAGTCGGACACGACTTAGCAGCTGAACAACAACAAGGATGTTCAAGGCAGAGCTTGTGATAGCAAATGAGTTAAACAACCCAAATGCCCCAAAAGGATAGGTTAGGTAAGTTATGGCATTTCCAAATAGAACATTGTTATGGGGAAAAAAGTAAAGTAGCTATTTGGAGTGAACCATGATATATATGGTGAAATTTAAACTGTATGTTATGCTTTCCTTTAGGTAAAAAAAGGAATCCATATTAGATACTTGTGCATTTTATACTTGGAATATTTCTGGAAGAATACATTAGAAAGTTAGCAATAATTGTTGCCTCTTGAAAATGAGATTAGGAGTCTGAATTGTTCTCTGTGCTGTTTGATATACATATTTTCTAACTTTAGGCATGTTCTTTTTTAATTACAGAGAAAGAAAGAGCTGAGACTTCCCAGTGGTTAAGACTCTATGCTTCCAATGCTGGGGGTGCAGGTTTGATATCTGGTGGGGGAACTAAGTGGCCAAAAAAAGTATGGCCAAAAAAAGAAAAGAAAGAACTGACTTACACACACACACACACACACAGCACCTAGCCTCGATACATTTAGCCTCGATACATTTCTACTTTCTCCACCACCCCATGTTAGAATCATTGCTGAAAAAATAGCAAACACATAGAGCAAAATACATTCATGAGAGCAAAGACTTCGTAAATAGTTGATTTCAGAAAACATGATAATGAAGAAGAATCAGATTTGAGAACCAGAGAGACAAGACACAGGTACTTGCAGTGGGACACTGTTAGCATGTTGGCAAGTGTCTACTGTAGCTGCAGGTGGTCTTAGATGGACACCAACACCATCAACTATTGCTGGCAAGGGGGGTCAGTCAGAGAACTGAGTGGACCTGGACAGTGCTCACCAGGGGCTCTGGAGGACAGGAATGACAGGAGAGAGAGGTGGACTTGAGACACGTGGAGGTGAGCTGCTTCCATGCTGGGTGGACACTGAGCAGCAGAAGTTTCCAGTTAGGAGAGGCAAGGACAGACCACTTGGAGAGAAGATGCTCTATCTAGAAGCGGAAACACCAAAGGAACAAGTGACTCAGAGGACATTAGGAAGTCAGTGGAGGGGACTTTCCTGATGGTCTAGTGCCTAAGACTCCAGGCACCCAACGTAGGGGGCCCGGGTTCCATCACTCGTCAGGGAATTACGATCCCACAAGCTACAACTAAGCCCGAGAACTGTAACTAAAGAAGCCTGTGTGCCGCAAAAAGACCCAGAATTGCCAAAGTAAATGATAACATTAGTAATGATTTTTTTAAAAGAAAGTCAGTAGAGGTGGAGCTGGAGAGACCCCTAAAGATTCAAGCCCCAAAACAGAATTTTTCCTAATTGGTACTCAATTCATCTTAATCCCTTTGAGTTCATGATGAGAAATGAGTATAACAAGGGGAATAACATATTCCTGGGTCCATGAAAGTTGAGGTGTCCAAAGTGTATAAAACTACGACTAGAACTAAAGAAGTGAGAATATTGCCATAATTATGGGTCTATGAATGTGTTCTGTACAAATGGTATAACTCCCATTTGATGAAACAAGCTATATTTTCAATGTCATAAGAGTACATAAAATGTAAAAGAACTCTGTTGTTAATTCATTCATTCATATATCCATTAAATGAATACTTATTAAGCACTGGTGTCCGATGCTATGCTAGGTCCTAGACATTCAGTGGTATGGTGGACTAAATGCATCTTGGAGCATTTACCAAAACAAGGGTTGGGCACAAAGACTGTGACAGTTATTATGGAATACAGTATTTTTTTTTTTTTTGGTTGCTACCAAGGCTTGGCCAGTGTCAGGGCATGTCAGAGGACGGTGTGCAGAGAGGAGGGGAAAATGCACAGCTGTTTACCCAGTTGGAAACCTTGGTGCAGTACAGTTTCAGTAATAGCTAATTAGCTAATTCTTGACTGAGACAGAAAGGTCCAATACAGAAAGAACATGTTTAAAATTGCTTGATGCCATATAATGTATGATCTATGAAATATATGACAATAAAAAGTATTTTAACAAAAAGGCAGGTGCTGTATATGTCTTCATAAAAACTAAGGGTATTTCTCACATCAAAAAAATTTAAGGGGTATGTGTGTGTGAATAAACATTCGGGGAGGACTAGGACATTGGAATGAAACAGAATTTTTTCTTTCAAAGGCAAAAAAATTTCAAATCCTCTAAGGCAGGAGCCTATGGATTAAAAAAAAATTATTTTTTTTATTTATTATTTTTGGCTTCTCTGGGTCTTTGCTGTGGTGCATGGGCTCTTGTCGCTGCACATGGGCTTTCTCTAGTTGCAGTGAGCAGGCTTCTTATTGAGGCGGCTTCTCTTGTTGCAGAGCATGGGCTCTATCTAGAGCATGTGGACTCAGCAGTTGTGGCTCACAGGCTTAGTTGCCTGGCAACACGTGGGGTCTTAGTTCCCAGACCAGGGGTCGAACCTGCTCCTGCATTGGCAGGTGGATTCTTAACCACTGGACCACCAGGGAAATACTGGAGCCTGTTGATTTTAACGTACAATTCAGGCTATCAAAATGTTAATAAGTTTAAGTATCTATTAAGCACACACACTATCTATTTAGACTCATCTATGAAAATCATTTTATAACATGGAGATATAGATGACCTCCCTAAGCATGAAATGAAATCCTAAAACCACATAGGACAGGATGACCAATTTGAATATGAAAAATATGAGATGGTTTATACAAATTACAGAAGGCTACAAGATGGTAATATTACTCCACGAAGAAGAACAATTTTCTCTGAGGGAACAACTACATGCTAAGGTTTGCAAAGAGGTAATGAATGGAAAAGCAGACATAAGAGTCAGATAGCTGGAAATCAAAATTAGCTTCATTACTGGAAAAGCTGAATGAGAGAGAGATGGTGGTTTGGATGTGAGCCAGAAGCACTTCCCAGACATCCTCCTTGAACTGAATCTACTTACCCCTTATGCTACTTACACTGGCATAGCTGGGCATCTCCAGGTCTCCCTTGTGAAGATGGGGGAGCTGAGAGTGGGTCTGGAGGACTGGCCACTTCAGAAGAGGGAGGTCTCTTGGCTTATTCTCCACTTCTTAGCCATCCGATAGGTCACTGTTCACTTGGGGAAATGGGAGAGGAAAGAGAGACTATATCCTTATGGGGAATGAAGTTCCCTCCGTTCTGTGGAAATGAAAGAAGAAAGGAATAGCATTCTGCACCAATACCACGCAGTACTTACTGATTATAACAAGATTGATTTCAATATTTTAGTCAGAGAAAACTGAAAAACTACATTTAACGAATGTCAACATATACACATAAGAGGATTTTGTAAAGTCAACAAACCTAGAGAATATTTTTGAATACTTTGTTAGAAGCCCTAGAGAAATGTGTGCCAAGAACAAAAATTAGCAGGTACTTTGAGCAAAAACCTGTTGTTTCTGCTTTATTTTACATATTTTCTGAACCAATTGGTAGAAAGTGTCCTCCACCCTTATTCACAGGTTTGCTACAGAAGCGGTCATTTTATACAAGGTCATGCTGCCCCCCTGCCAACAGTAGAGTCCGTGTTACACATCTAATGCCAACAACTTCTCTCTTCCAGTGTAACTGGATGTGGGACCTTAGGGAGAGCCTGAGGTTCCAACCTGCATTGGAAGTGGGAGTCTTAACCACTGGACTACCAGGGAAGGTCCCCTCAAGACATTTTTATAATAGTGGCTTTTTAAAAATAATTCCAACATCTATGTCATCACTGATGTCTATTGATTGCCTTTTCCCATGCGAATTGAGATTTCCTGGCTCTTCATATGCCATGTGAGTTTGGATTGTAGCCTCGACATTTGAATATTATAAGACTCTGGATCTTATTTAAATCCTATGGAAAATACTGATATTTTTATTTTAGCAAGCAACTGCCCTAGTTTGGTTCAGGTCACAAGTTCTGACCCATCTACTGTGAATTGTATTTTCAACATTGGTTCCCTTTTCAAAGTCTTTGTGATACTATTCAGATCTACTGCATATATGTGCCACCCGGCAACCCATCTGGGACCTGGGTGAAGGTCTATGTCTTAGCGCAATTCTCAAAGTCCGTGGTATGCTCTTTAGGGTCAAGTATATGGATGTACAGGTGGGAGAAACTCCCAGGACTTCATAATACTCTAGGAGTCATCTTCCTGAGTTTCTTTTTTCTCAAGTTACTCCAGTTCCCTTGAAATAATACTCTTGTCAAAGTAGCATGAACATAGCACACTTATATCTACCGTTATTACATGTGTTTTTAAATACTTCTTTAAATGAATTAGAGAATGGCAACCACATCCATTCCTTCAAAACACTGTTCTCTTTATAGCCTGAGCTTAGCACATATAAACATTATTATTAGTTTTAAAAAGCACTTTAAATGCATTACAGAAAAGTTTAAGAATATTCTCAAGTATTCTTTAAAATATTCAAGTATTCTGAGAAAAACTTCTTAGAACATTCAAGTTTTCTTAGAACACTCAAGTTATTCCCTTTTATTAAGAAAATATTCTTTACACTGTAAAGTTTACAGGATAAAATCCCTCTTCCTCAAGTCTAATTGGTTTAATGAGATAGGTGGAGGCCATTTCATGGGTCACAATCGCCAACGGGAAGTGAAATGACCATACAATACACAAGTCTAATAAAAGTGAGACTGGGTACCACTCCCTCTCCTCATATCTTGGGTAGAATTAGTTTGGGCCTTTATCTCAAAGCTCAAGAATAAATCCTACCAAATAGGAGATGGTGTTCAATTAAGAGCCTACTGTGTTTGAACAACACAATATCTGCATTACAAATATGATAGAGAATTCCCCGGCAGTAGAATGGTTAGGGCTCTGCACTTCCACCTCCGTGGGCCCAGATTTGATGTATGTATACATATATATGTATATATATGAAAGTAAACAAATGAACATAAGAAAATTAAAGTGGTTTTGACTTTGGATTATCAGAGCAATGTCAGCTTGTTGAAAAAAACCTAAAACAATTGAGAAATGTGTAATTTAGAAACTGAAAGTACTTATGACTCTCTTTCTGGTCATAAAATAAACCACAATATATATCTTGCTTTTGATTTGTTTACTGGAAAAGTGTTAGTTTTACTGGGAAAAAAAATTCCATTAATTTTTTTAAATGAAAAGACCTCAACTTTTCATATTGCTCTTTCACACACATACACAAAAAAATATGCAAAGAAGTTGTTTTTTACTTGAATGTGATTGTATTTTTTTTCTTGAGAGTCTGTGAATTCAAACAAAATTTTAGACTGGAAGTTTATTAAAGAGTGGTCTAAGATGTGAAAACAACCTAACATCCATCACTTGTGGAATGGATAAACAAATTGCAGACAGCTTTACTTCCATTCTTCAAAACCACACAGAAATTAAAATGAGTGGACTAGACTTATAGACACAGATCAACCTCAAAACAATATTGAGTGTAAAAAATATTGTAAGAGATTAGGAACTGTATACTGTGCTATGGCGAGTCTCTCAGTCGTGTCTGACTCTGCGACCCGCCAGGCTCCTCTGTCCATGGGGATTCTCCAGGCAAGAATACTGGAGTGGGTTGCCATGCCCTCCTTCAGGGGATCTTCCTAACCCAGGGATCAAACCCAGGTCTCCTGCATTGCAGGTGGATTCTTTACCATCTGAGTCACCTGGGAAGTCCAAAAAGTGGGATCCTATTTAAGTACACACACACAAGCCCCATATAATACTGCACTGAATCTAGACAGAAACCTATGTAATAAAAGTATAAAATAGGAATAATAAACAACAGCTGCAAGATAGTGGCTAATTCTGGGACCAAGTGGGAAAGAGATGGTATAGAGCTGGAGCTTTAGCTGAAACATAAAAAAAGAACAACTCAAACTTCCCTGGTGGTACAGTGATAAAGAATCTGTCTGCTGAGACTGGAGACATGGGTTCGATCCCTGGGTTCAGGAAGATTCCACGTGCCACAGAGCAACTAACCCTGTGCCCCACAACTCCTGAGTCCATGCTCTAGAGCCAATGAGCCGTGACTGAGCCTGTGCAGCAACCACTGAGGCCTGGGTGACTAGAGTCTGTGCTCCGCAACAAGAGAAGCCACCACAATGAGAAGCCTGCCACAACTACAGGAAGTCTGCATGAAGCAACGAAGGCTCAATGAGCCAAAATAAATAAATAAAATTATTAAGAAAAAAAGAGCTCCGAAGAACACATGGCAAAATACTAACCCCTGTTAATTCCTGGTGGTGGCTATTTGGATATCAATTATATTCCTTTCTATGTGTGATAGTTAAGCTGCGTAATGATGCTCGTGATGCTGGACAGAGGGATGGGGAACCTTTCCTGGTCTTGACCTTGACTGTTAAACATACAGATATATTCTTTTTTTCCTTCCAGTTTGAATCATTTTAATATTTAAAGACAAAAAGTGAGTGCTTTTTTTTTTTTTTTTTTAACACAGGCACAGAGGTCTAACTGCCAACTTGCACACAGGAAATGAGCACCTGCTCTGTCACCCACAGTCCCAGCTGGTGTTTGACTGCTGTGGGCCCTCGCCCTCTCCATTCACAGCGGCTGGTTTATGCTACAACTGTAATGTATCTGGTCTGTTTCTTAATGTGTGCATGTCTCTCCCCAGCATCTCCATTCTAAAATAAAAACCAAAGAGTCATCAGGGGCAGGGGACATCTCTCCCACTGGTACCGGCTTCTACACTACATCTTCTGGTTTGGAACAATGCCGGGGAAGGAGTGGATGGCCAGAGCGGGAGGACGGGTCTGCACTCCGCACTCTGTCATCAGAGTGAGGACAGGAGGTATAAGTCAAAACAACATGATGTGCACAGATGAGCTTGGGAGTCCCTGTGTGAGATAAAGTCGAGAGAATTCTCCTCACCAGGTTTAGAGAGATCAAGGTGTCATCATTTAAAATGAAAGTATTTTATTTTATTTCAGGAATCAGCAATCCAAACAGTACTGAATTTCAAATATTTTCCCACCAAGACACCTCAGCTATCGCAGGAACCATCTAGACCTTTCCAGGAAGTGAAGGTAGAGCTACAGGCATTCCTCCTGACAGTCCTATGATGAGGTTAGAAGCATCTCTTCAGTGTGGAAAACAACAGGAAGAGCCCAGATCAGGAAGGAGGTGGCCTCAACTCACAAGGCTGTTCTGCAGAACCTGTACTTTATTGGAGCCACAGACAGAGAGAGAGTGATGAAAAGTGGCTCCTGCCTTGGGCTGGAGCCTCTTGGGGATTATCTCTGTCAGACTCCATGGTCTCCCTGACATGGCATTACCTGGCTCCTGGCTCATCCCCATCCAGCTCCTCCTCATCTTTTCACACATCTTTGCAGAGCATTTCCTCCTCAAAGAGGGGACAGTGGCGATGGCCGCCTCAGGGACCCTAGCCATAGATGCATTTTTTATGAGAAAAGTGTTTCTTCTAATACACACCTAGGTTTTCATTTCTGAAAGAAAAGCCTTTACTTCTAGCAGTTTATAAAATTTAAAGGGCTGTGCCTGTACAAAGATGGGGTTTAAAAAAAAATTACCTAGGAAAAGTGTTTTATTCTCCTTAGTTCTCTCTTTGGTTTTTATCAATTTTCCTATTTGCGGGCTTATTTCTTCGTAGAAATCTTAGCTCTAGGGTCCATGTTAATGCTTCCATTCTTTATATCAGTTTCTCTAGAGAAGCTGTTAATTCACTTTTTCCTGATTACCTACTTTCTGCTTTCAAGAGGGAACTTGCTGGCAGTTACCTCAAGCACTAGCTTCTCAAATTATCCCTTTAATCTTTCCTGTTCCTAGTCTCATGCCAAACTAGGAAGAGAAATCCAATATGAGTATTTTGCTGATGCTTATATCAATGCAAGAGAAGACTCTACACATGGACATCACCAGATGGTCAACACTGAAATCAGATTAATTATATATTTTGCAGCCAAAGATGGAGAAGTTCTATACAGTCAGCAAAAACAAGACTGGGAGCTGACTGTGGCTCAGATCATGAACTCCTTATTACCAAATTCAGATTTAAATTGAGAAAGTAGAGAAAACCAGTAGACCATTAAAGTATGGCCTAAATCAAATCCCTTACGATTGTATAGTGGAAGTGAGAAATAGATTTAAGGGACTAGATCTGATAGAGTGCCTGATGAACTATGGACTGAGGTTCATGACATTGTACAGGAGACAGGGATCAAGAACATCCCATGGAAAGAAATGCAAAAAAGCAAAATGGCTGTCTGAGGAGGTCTTACAAATAGCTGTGAAAAGAAGAGAAGCAAAAAGCAAAGGAGAAAAGGAAAGATATAAACATCTGAATGCAGAGTTCCAAAGAATAGTGAGGAGAGATAAGAAAGCCTTCCACAGCAATTAATGCAAAGAAATAGAGGAAAACAACAGAATGAGAAAGACTAGAGATCTCTTCAAGAAAATTAGAGATACCAAGGGAACATTTCACACAAAGATGGGCTTGATAAAGGACAGAAATGGTAGGGACCTAACAGAAGCAGAAGATACTAAGAAGAGGTGGCAAGAATACCCAGAAGACCTGTACAAAAAAGATCTTCACGACCCAGATAATCACGATGGTGTGATCACTTATCTACAGCCAGACATCCTGGAATGTGAAGGCAAGTGGGCCTTAGAAAGCATCACTACAAACAAAGCTAGTGGAGGTGATGGAATTCCAGTGGAGCTATTTCAAATCCTGAAAGATGATGCTATGAAAGTGCTGCACTCAATATGCCAGCAAATTTGGAAAACTCAGCAGTGGCCACAGGACTGGAAAAGGTAAGTTTTCATTCCAATCCCAAAGAAAGGCAATGCCAAAGAATGCTCAAACTACCACACAATTGCACTCATCTCACACGCTAGTAAAGTAATGCTCAAAATTCCCCAAGCCAGTCTTCAGCAATACGTGAACCGTGCACTTCCTGATGTTCAAGCTGGTTTTAGAAAAGGCAGAGGAACCAGAGATCAAATTGCCAACATCTGCTGGATCATGGAAAAAGCAAGGGAGTTCCAGAAAAACATCTACTTCTGCTTTATTGACTATGCCAAAGCCTTTGACTGTGTGGATCACAAGAAACTGTGGAAAATTCTTCAAGAGATGGGAATACCAGACCACCTGACCTGCCTCTTCAGTTCAGTTCAGTTCAGTCGCTCAGTCGTGTCTGACTCTTTGCGACCCCATGAATCCCAGCACGCCAGGCCTCCCTGTCCATCACCAACTCCCGGAGTTCACTCAGACTCATGTCCATCGAGTCAGTGATGCCATCCAGCCATCTCATCCTCTGTCGTCCCCTTCTCCTCCTGCCCCCAATCCCTCCCAGCATCAGAGTCTTTTCCAATGAGTCAACTCTTCACATGAGGTGGCCAAAAGTATTGGAGTTTCAGCTTTAGCATGAGTCCGTCCAAAGAAATCCCAGGGCTGATTTCCTTCAGAATGGACTGGTTGGATCTCCTTGCAGTCCAAGGGACTCTCAAGAGTCTTCTCCAACACCACACTTCAAAAGCATCAATTCTTCGGCACTCAGCCTTCTTCACAGTCCAACTCTCACATCCATACATGACCACAGGAAAAACCATAGCCTTGACTAGACGGACCTTTGTTGAAAAAGTAATGTCTCTGCTTTTGAATATGCCATCTAGGTTGGTCATAACTTTCCTTCCAAGGAGTAAGCGTCTTTTAATTTCATTGCTGCAATCACCATCTGCAGTGATTTTGGAGCCCCCCAAAATAAAGTTTGCCACTGTTTCCCCATCTATTTCCCATGAAGTGATGGGACCGGATGCCATGATCTTAGTTTTCTGAATGTTGAGCTTTAAGCCAACTTTTTCACTCTCCTCTTTCACTTTCATCAAGAGGCTTTTTAGTTCCTCTTCACTTACTACCATAAGGGTGGTGTCATCTGCATATCTGAGGTTATTGATATTTCTCTCGGCAATCTTGATTCCAGCTTGTGTTTCTTCCAGTCCAGCGTTTCTCATGATGTACTCTGCATATAAGTTAAATAAGCAGGGTGACAATGTACAGCCTTGATGTACTCCTTTTCCTATTTGGAACCAGTCTGTTGTTCCATGTCCAGTTCTAACTGTTGCTTCCTGACCTACATACAGATTTCTCAAGAAGCAGGTCAGGTGGTCTGGTATTCCCATCTCTTGAAGAATTTTCCACAGTTTCTTGTGATCCACACAGTCAAAGGCTTTAGCATAGTCAATAAAGCAGAAGTAGATGTTTTTCTGGAACTCCCTTGCTTTTTCCATGATCCAGCAGATGTTGGCAATTTGATCTCTGGTTCCTCTGCCTTTTCTAAAACCAGATTGAACATCAAGAAGTGCACGGTTCACGTATTGCTGAAGACTGGCTTGGGGAATTTTGAGCATTACTTTATTAGCGTGTGAGATGAGTGCAATTGTGTGGTAGTTTGAGCATTCTTTGGCATTGCCTTTCTTTGGGATTGGAATGAAAACTTACCTTTTCCAGTCCTGTGGCCACTGCTGAGTTTTCCAAATTTGCTGGCATATTGAGTGCAGCACTTTCATAGCATCATCTTTCAGGATTTGAAATAGCTCCACTGGAATTCCATCACCTCCACTAGCTTTGTTTGTAGTGATGCTTTTTTTTTTTTTTTTGACTTGGAAATTGAATTTTATTTACAAATGTTCTCTTTTAAACACAGATGCCGTTCCACCCCTTTTAAAGCATTATTAACTAATTTCCAGAAAAACCATTTACATTATCTTAATCTTTCTGCATAAAACGGTATTATGGGATAAACAAATATGGGATGGTCTAAGACTTAAAAACAAAACAAAAGACAATTTATCCACCTTGAATGCTCTAGTGTCTGACAGAATGAAGAATCACCAATCACACCCCTTAATGTGCTACTCCAAGAAACCTGATAATTTAGGGAGGTAAATGCTTAACAATAAAGTCTTCTTACATAGTGTGGTTTAATGGTGATTGTTTAGGATTGCTCTTGCAGGCTACTATTTATGCTGATTTTAAAAAATAAGTCATCATTGTTAAAAAGGGCATAGACTTTTCTATACAGATTTTTCTTTAACCTTTGGAAATATGTAGATACTGATCTGGTCTCATCATTCAGGCCAATTAATAAAATAACAAGTGCATGAATAAAACTTAAAGTGAAACTTAAAAACACAATCAACATGTGACTATCCAACCTAAGAAAATTAGAACTCTCCCCAAAATCAGAGTATTGGTCCTCAATAGTTACTATAGATTTGAATTTTTCATAGCTGAGACAGTATACAGACAGAATACTTAACCAACGAGTTCAAAATAAAACAATCCAAATTATCTAACATTTTATATTTTAAAAATCCTTTAAATTTTATCTAGGAGGATAATTGTTCTCACATCATAACTAAGTTACAAGAACTTTGAAAAAAAATTCATCCCTGAGAAGTCAAAGAGAGAAATCTCTAAAAACACAGAAGTGACAGTCCTGCACCCTTTTAACAATCTTTTCCATAGCATGAACTTTTATCAGCAGTCAGCAATCCAATGTATTCCAATCCTCGACAGTTATGGCCTCTGATGATACGATCTTTTTACAATAAAACTCTAAGTACAACATTTTTTAAAAATCAGGTAAATAGGGACTCTGGTTTTATTGTCAGGTTTACATTTTTGTCAAGTCCAAGGAGAGCCGGCTAAGATATGTATACTTCAATAAAGACTGAAGTAATAACTTCTGCTGGCAGCTCTTCTTCGGAGTCTCCGTTTCCCCCACTGATCTTCACCCAATCAGTAAAAGTAATACAATTGCAATTGAGTTTACTATTATCAATGGCACTCTCATCACGGTTCTTACAGATCGAATAAGGTTCATTAGCTGAGATTTAATTCCTGGCTCTTCTCCGAATCCTCCAATTCCCTGGTCTGTTCCCCAGCCAATGTTCTTGAGGAAACGCTCCTCGTGAAGCACGGCGATGGCATTGACGCAGAGAAGGGCCGCCTGCAGCAGCGAATACAACGTAAAAGCCATGGCCACCCACCCCAAGGCCCAACTGACTCCTCTCCCTCGGCGGCAGGGGACGTGGCGCCGCCACGTCCGGCGCTTCCTACGGCAGCTAGCGAGGCCCAAAACGCGCCCTCTGTAGTGATGCTTTTAAGGCCCACTTGACTTCACATTCCAGGATGTCTGGCTGTAGATAAGTGATCACACCATCGTGATTATCTGGGTCGTGAAGATCTTTTTTGTACAGGTCTTCTGGGTATTCTTGCCACCTCTTCTTAGTATCTTCTGCTTCTGTTAGGTCCCTACCATTTCTGTCCTTTATCGAGCCCATCTTTGTGTGAAATGTTCCCTTGGTATCTCTAATTTTCTTGAAGAGATCTCTAGTCTTTCTCATTCTGTTGTTTTCCTCTATTTTTTTTCATTGATCGCTGAGGAAGGCTTTCTTATCTCTTCTTGCTATTCTTTGGAACTCTGCATTCAGATGCTTATATCTTTCCTTTTCTCCTTTGCTTTTCAATTCTCTTCTTTTCACAGCTATTTGTAAGGCCTCCCCAGACAGCCATTTTGCTTTTTTGCATTTCTTTTCCATGGGGATGGTCTTGATCCCTGTCTCCTGTACAATGTCACGAATCTCAGTCCATAGTTCATCAGGCACTCTATCAGATCTAGGCCCTTAAATCTATTTCTCACTTCCACTGTATAATCATAAGGGATTTGATTTAGGTCATACCTGAATGGTCTAGTGGTTTTCCCTACTTTCTTCAATTTGAGTCTGAATTTGGCAATAAGCACTGGCGGCTGCGACCGGCACACTAAGCGCAGTCCAGAGGAGCTACCCAAGTCCAGGGTCAGGGGCAGCGGCCGGGAGAACCAACCCCACGTTCAAGGAGCAGTGGCTGCGCGGGCGCAGGAGGGCCTAGAGGCGTTATCCCACGTTGAAGGTCAGGAATGGCGGCGGTGAGGAGATACACCTCGTCCAAGGTAAGGAGCAGCGGCTGTGCTTTGCTGGAGCAGCCATGAAGAGATACCCCAAGAGAAACCCAAGTAAGACGATAGGTGTTGCAAGAGGGCATCAGAGGGCAGACACACTGAAACCATATTCACAGAAAACTAGTCAATCTAATCACACTAGGACCACAGCCTTGTCTAATTCAATGAAACTAAGCCATGCCCATGGGGCAATCCAAGACAGGCGGGTCATGGTGGAGAGATCTGACAGAATGTTGTCCACTGGAGAAAGGAATGGCAAACCACTTCAGTATTCTTGCCTTGAGAACCCCATGAACTGTATGAAAAGGCAAAATGATAGGATACTAAAAGAGGAACTCCCCAGTTCAGTAGGTGCCCAATATGCTACTGGAGATCAGTGGAGAAATAACTCCAGAAAGAATGAAGGGATGGAGCCAGAGCAAAAAAAAAATACCCAGCTGTGGATGTGACTGGTGATAGAAGCAAGGTCCGATGCTGTAAAGAGCAATATTGCGTAGGAACCTGGAATGTCAGGTCCATGAATCAAGGCAAATTGGAAGTGGTCAAACAAGAGATGGCAAGAGTGAATGTCGGCATTCTAGGAATCAGCGAACTGAAATGGACTGGAGTGGGTGAATTTAACTCAGATGACCATTACATCTACTACTACGGGCAGGAATTCCTCAGAAGAAATGGAGTAGCCATCATGGTCAACAAAAGAGTCTGAAATGCAGTACTTGGATGCAATATCAAAAACAACAGAATGATCTCTGTTCGTTTCCAAGGCAAATCATTCAATATCACAGTAATCCAAGTCTATGCCCCAACCAGTAACGCTGAAGAAACTGAAGTTGAATGGTTCTATGAAGACCTACAAGATCTTTTAGAACTAATACCCAAAAAAGATGCCCTTTTCATTATAGGGGACTGGAATGCAAAAGTAGGAAGTCAAGAAACACCTGGAGTAACAGGCAAATTTGGCCTTGGGATACGGAATGAAGCAGGGCAAAGACTAATAGAGTTTGGCAAAGAAAATGCACTGGTCTTCCAACAACACAAGAAAAGACTCTACACATGGACATCACCAAATGGTCAACACCGAAATCAGATTGATTATATTCTTTGCAGCCAAAGATGGAGAAGCGCTATAGAGTCAACAAAAACAAGACCAGGAGCTGACTGTGGCTCAGATCATGAACTCCTTATTGCCAAATTCAGATCTGCCTCTTGGGAAACCTATATCAGGTCAGGAAGCAACAGTTAGAACTGGACATGGAACAACAGACTGGTTCCAAATAGGAAAAGGAGTACATCAAGGCTGTACATTGTCACCCTGCTTATTTAACTTATATGCAGAGTACATCATGAGAAATGCTGGGCTGGAGGAAGCACAAGCTGGAATCAAGATTGCCAGGAGAAATATCAGTAACCTCAGATATGCAGATGACGCCACCCTTATGGCAGAAAGTGAAGAAGAACTAAAGAACCTTTTGATGAAAGTGAAAGAGGAGAGTGAAAAAGTTGGCTTAAAGCTCAACATTCAGAAAACGAAGATCATGGCATCTGGTCCCATCACTTCATGGGAAATAGATGGGGAAACAGTGGAGACAGTGGCTGACTTTACTTTTTTGGGCTCCAAAATCACTGCAGATGGTGACTGCAGCCATGAAATTAAAAGACGCTTACTCCTTGGAAGGAAAGTTATGACCAACCTAGACAGCATGTTGAGAAGCAGAGACATTACTTTGTGAACAAAAGTCCATCTAGTCAAGGCTATGGTTTTTCCAGTGGTCATGTATGGATGTGAGAATTTGACTATAAAGAAAGCTGAGCACTGAAGAATTGATGCTTTTGAACTGTGGTGTTGGAGAAGACTCTTGATAGTCCCTTGGACTTCAAGGAGATCCAACCAGTCCATCCCAAAGGAGATGAGTCCTGGGTGTTCATTGGAAGGACTGATGTTAAGCTGAAACTCCAATACTTTGGCCACCTGATGCAAAGAGCTGACTCATTTTAAAAGACCCTGATGCTGGGAAGGATTGAGGGCAGGAGGAGAAGGGGACAACAGAGGATGAGAAGGTTGGATGGCATCACCAACTCAATGGACATGGATGGCTTTAGGTAGACTCCGGGAGTTGGTGATGGACAGGGAGGCCTGGCGTGTTGCGGTTCATGGGGTCGCAAAGAGTTGGACATGACTGAGCGACTGAACTAAACTGAACTGACATCAAATCCTTATGATCATCCCCCAACCAATGAAACACAGTCTTGTCTGACTCTTTGGGACCCCAAGGCGTGTAGCTCACCAGGCTCCTCAGTCCATGGGGTTCTCCAGGCAAGAACACTGGAGTGGATTGCCAGTCCCTTCTTCAGAGGATCTTCCTGACCCAGGGATCAAACCTGGGTCTTCTGCATTGCAGGCAGATTCTTTACCACTTGAGCTACAGGAAAGTCCCCCAACAAAACACAGGTTATCCTTAATAACCACCCTATTAACACAATGATCTGTTGCCTCCTACTTTATAAAATAGAAGGACTTTATAGTTTTATGTTATATTTTAGAACTTTATAGTTATACAGGTTTATCTTTGTACAATTTGCTATAATGTCCTGGCAGCTATGCCTTTATCAGTACAAAATTTGAAACAACTTTACCTAAGATGATAAAAAGCCCATTAATTAAAAAGACCAGTTCATGATATTCCTTTGTCTTTCCTATGGTTGTAAAAATTATCTGTGTTATTTTGTGCTTTTCTTTTTAGTATAACACCAATAATCTACTTTGCCTTTAAAAATTTCTTTTAAAATTTCTCTTTGGCTGTGCTGGGTCTTCATTGTTGCCTTTGGGCTTTCCTAGTCACAGCAAATGGGGGCTGCTCGCTAGTTGTGGTGTGCAGGCTTCTTATTGTGGAGGCTTCTCCTGTTACAGAGCACAGGCTCTAGGGTGAGTGGGCTTCAGTAGTTGACACATGCATGCTAACAGTGTCTGACTCTTTGCCACCCTAGCCCACCAGGCTCCTCTGTCCATGGGATTCTCCAGGCAAGAATATGGAATGGATTGCCATGCCCTCCTCCAGAGGCTCTTCCCGACCCAGGGATCCTGTCTCTTATGTCTCCTACATTGGCAGGTGGGTTCTGTATCACTAGCACCACCTAGTAAGCCCCAAACAAAGCTTGCTGAGGGCTTATTCAGTACTTGGCATTTATGCTAGGTTCAGGTGTTTACAGATGTGGTCCTTACGTGCCAGGCATTATAGTCCAGTTAAGACAGATAAGGAGAAAATAGATAATTTCATAACATGTAAGTATGAAGGGAGATGTATGCACAGGACACTGTAGCTATACAAGAGGAACAGAACTGTCTTCAATTAGGGGCAGTGGAAGTAGGCTGGAAGGAAGAAATGAAATTCCAGGTGAATCTTGAGGACTGAGATGGATTTTGCCAGGCATGAGAAAAGGAATAGAAATTTTACAAAGTACAGTCTGAAGTGGTTGAGCATTTATGAAAACTCCTGTATTCCCGGGAGACTGAGAGTGTGTGTTGTGTGTGTGTCTATGCATGTGTGTGTGTTGGGAGGAGGGGGCTGGGTCAGAAAGAGAAGAATAAGGAGAAAGGAAAAAAGACAGCATCTGTGAAGAGCCAGGAAATATGATAAAACCAGCCATTCACAGAATGTAGAAATAACATACTCCTTGACTGGGGTCCATGTTTTATCCAATTTTGTATCTCCAAGGTATGACATGGTATCTAGATTCGGTGTACAGGAAAGACTAGAGATCTCTTCAAGAAAATTAGAGATACCAAGGGAATATTTCACGCAAAGATGGGCTCAGTAAAGGACAGAAATGGTATGGACCTAACAGAAGCAGAAGATATTAAGAAGGGGTGGCAAGAATACACAGAAAAACTGTACAAGAAAGATCTTCATGACCCAGATAATCACGATGGTGTGATCACTCACTTAGAGCCAGACATCCTGGAGTGTGAAGTCAAGTGGGCCTTAAAAGCATCACTACAAACAAAGCTAGTGGAGGTGATGGAATTCCAGTGGAGCTATTTCAAATCCTGAAAGATGATGCTATGAAAGTGCTGCACTCAATATGCCAGCAAATTTGGAAAACTCAGCAGTGGCCACAGGACTGGAAAAGGTCAGTTTTCATTCCAATCCCAAAGAAAGGCAATGCCGAAGAATGCTCAAACCACCACACAATTGCACTCATCTCACACGCTAGTAAAGTAATGCTCAAAATTCTCCAAGCCAGGCTTCAGCAATATGTGAACCATGAACTTCCAGATGTTCAATCTGGTTTTAGAAAAGGCAGAGGAACCAGAGATCAAATTGCCAACATCCGCTGGATCATGGAAAAAGCAAGAGAGTTCCAGAAAAACATCTACTTCTGCTTTATTGACTATGCCAAAGCCTTTGACTGTGTGGATCACAAGAAACTGTGGAAAATTCTTCAAGAGATGGGAATACCAGACCACCTGATCTGCCTCTTGAGAAACCTGTATGTAGGTCAGGAAGCAACAGTTAGAACTGGACATGGAACAACAGACTGGTTCCAAATAGGAAAAGGAGTACATCAAGGCTGTACATTGTCACCCTGCTTATTTAACTTATATGCAGAGTACATCATGAGAAATGCTGGGCTGGAGGAAGCACAAGCTGGAATCAAGATTGCCGAGAGAAATATCAATAACCTCAGATATGCAGATGACACCACCCTTATGGCAGAAAGTGAGGAAGAACTAAACAGCCTCTTGATGAAAGTGAAAGAGGAGAGTGAAAAAGTTGGCTTAAAGCTCAACATTCAGAAAACTAAGATCATGGCATCTGGTCCCATTACTTCATGGCAAATAGGTGGGGAAACAGTGGCTGACTTTACTTTTTTGGGCTCCAAATCACTGCAGATGGTGATTGCAGCCATGAAATTAAAAGACGCTTACTCCTTGGAAGCAAAGTTATGACCAACCTAGACAGCATATTGAAAAGCAGAGACATTACTGTGCCAATAAAGGTCCGTCTAGTCAAGGCTGTGGTTTTTCCATTGGTCATGTATGGATGTGAGAGTTGGACTATGAAGAAAGCTGAGTGCCAAAGAATTGATGCTTTTGAACTGTGGTGTTGGAGAAGACTCTTGAGAGTCCCTTGGACTGCAAGGAGATCCAACCAGTCCATCCTAAAGGAGATGAGTCCTGGGTGTTCATTGGAAGGACTGATGTTGAAGCTGAAACTCCAGTACTTTGGCCACCTGATGCAAAGAACTGACTCATTTGAAAAGACCCTGATGCTAGAAAAGATTGAGGGCAGAAGGAGAAGGGGATGACAGAGGATGAGATGGTTGAATGGCATCACCGACTGAGTGGACATGGGTTTGGGTGGACTCCAGGAGTTGGTAATGGACGGTAAGGCCTGGTGTGCTGCAGTTCATGGGGTCGCAAAGAGTTGGACACAACTGAGCGACTGAACTGAACTGAATGTTCAACTAGGATACATGAAGAGATAATGAAGTTGCTACTTTTATACATTGTCTCATATCTGTATGTCTTGCTTCCTAACTTTTGCTAGACTTCTGGTCAAGCAGGCTACACGCCATGGGATTTCAGCAACAACCTCAAAGCCTTACTGTAGTAGGTATCTATGTTGGCAACTATTACCTCAACCCCTGCCCCAGGTTTTTGATAATTCTTACAGGAAAATGGATTATAGCAAACTTGCCTACTCACTTTCTCCAATTAGTGTCTTTTTTTTCCCCCAGCACCTTTCTCTTCTATGCAAACTAAATAACTATCCACCTGAACTCCAATGATTTCAAAGTTTCATGAAGACAAAATTGATCCCTACCCAACATACAGCCAATGAAGTCCCTTGCATGGCTGTATGTTCAAATTTGAGAAAGAAAAATAAGAAGAATAGTGGTTATGTGTGGTTATATTTCCTGACCTGACATTAGATGAGGCAAAAAGGAATAAGGAGAGAGGCATGACGGGGTGATGCCACTAGGCTAGCCATCCGAATGATGTGTACTTGATACACCTAGAGTTCTGCTTCCATTTTGGTATAATAACAATGGGGAGGAGGATGGGTGTGTAGCACAGGTATCAATTCTCTCTCTGCTCAGAAAATACAGATGTTGGGTCACTACCAGCACTTCAAAGAATGCTGACAATAAGACTTTGCCCAGTGTAAAACTTTGCTGAGGTCAGTTTTTAAAAATTATTCTTTTTATTTAACAGTCATGTTCATTTATTCATCTTCAAAACTTGGGCCTCTAAGTTCCTCTGAATCTTTACACTGCTTCTTTTGGTTTTGAATGACTATTGACACCACTGAGTTGGCGTTCAAAGGTTAAGAGCACGAAAAATGGCCAGAAAACCAGTGGGACAAGTCACAGAATCATGGAGAAACCACCCTCCTCCAGTGACATGGGCAGTAGAAGGTACAAGGCAGCATTTGTTTCTGCTGAAACTCAGTATATCACACTGCCCTTTTCTGTAATAAAGTTATTTGATGACTCACTCAAATAGAGTTCTCAATATATTCTTACCTAGTAGGATTATGCTTTAAAAATATAAAAAACAGCCAAAACCCAGCAGCCATAACCTAACCTGAGAAGGTTTACCCTAGGTAGGGAATTTCATCTTTAACAAACAACAAGCAACTTAATGACTCTGTTCAGTTCTGTCCTAGTTTTTTCCCCCTCTAGACTTGATTAAAAGTCAACTTGTGATTTTTTTTTAACATCTTACCATGGTAACTTGTAGAAGCAGGGTGTAGTAGAAAGTTATTCAACTAGAAGTTTGATGACCTGTGCTCTTGTGTCAGCTTTGCCATAAACTTTTGGACTAGATATGTAATTCTTCTGTTGTTCCATTTTGTACAATTAGATCAGCTATCTGGCTATGGTGCAGGGTTGTTAGGATGATCGAGTGAGAGGTCAAACTGCTTTAGTATAAGGCTTTATTATTGTTTTAAAAATTAAAACCGAATCAGTATCTTTTTATAAGCTTCCTTGGGAAAACTTCCCCATTTTTATGGCTTGAATAACTTATATCAGAGGTATTAACTATATTAGTCCTTGAAAGTGAAAGTTACTAAGCTGTGTCTTGACTCTTTGCGACCCCATGGACTATACAGTCCATGGAATTCTCCAGGCCAGAATACTGGAGTGGGTAGCTTTTTTCTTCTCCAGAGGATCTTCCCAAACCAGGGATTGAACCCAGGTCTCCCACATTGCAGGCGAACTCTTTACCAGCTGAGCCACGAGAAGCCCTATATTAGTCCTTAACTTATTCCAATTTTCTAGATATCTCCATGTATTTGACACCATCTTACTTCAAACTAAGTAAAACAGGAATTGTAGGAAGTATACTACTTTTTATCCCGAGGTTATATTACAAAGGTGATGACACTGTTTCGAGCATAGGTCTCTTTTATGATTATCATACTGAAAGGCAAAAAGCCTAATCTTGAGATATAGCACAGATAAACTTCAACAGATGAGGAAGCAGACAAGAGAAGCAGGCAGTGCCAAATTATGCTCCATACTATGATGCAGAAGGAAGAGACAGCATGGGGGTATACAAAGGAGTAAATAGCCAGGCCAATGTGAAGTGGTCCCTGCCAGCCCTGGGCAGGCTTAGGGATAAATGCACTCTGATCTGGAATTCAAGAAAGAGGAGACAGGAAGGTGATTTACTTGCAAAGGCAAATTTGTTTACCTGATGATGTTTTCTTTTTAGGTGAGAGTGCCTAGTAAAACTCACCCAGGCCTAGGATTCGTGGGGTTTTGAAAAATAATACCTTATATTTATATGGGCTTATACTTACCATATATACCTTACATTTGTGTGGGTTTAATTTCTTTTTCCACTCAGATATAACTCAACATATATATTTTTAATTGTAGGCTAATTACAATATTGTGGTGGTTTTCGTCATACATGGACATGAATCAGCCACGGGTGTACAGGTGTCCCCCCCATCCTGAACCCCCCTCCCACCTACCTCCCCACCCAGTCCCTCTGGGTTGTCCCAGAGCACCAGCTTTGAGTGCCCTGCTTCACGCATTGAACTTGCACCGGTCATCTATTTTACATATGGTAATGTACATTTTGCTAAAGCTGAAACTCCAGTACTTTGGCCACCTCATGCGAAGAGTTGACTCAATTGGAAAAGACTCTGATGCTGGGAGGGATTGGGGGCAGGAGGAGAAGGGGACGACAGAGGATGAGATGGCTGGATGGCATCACTGACTCGATGGACGTGAGTCTGGGTGAACTCCGGGAGTTGGTGATGGACAGGGAGGCCTGGCGTGCTGTGATTCATGGGGTCACAAAGAGTCGGACACGACTGAGCGACTGAACTGAACTGAACTGAGTGTACGTTTCAATGTTATTCTCTCATATTGTCTCACCCTCACCTTCTCCTACATAGTCCAAAAGTCTGTTCTTTACATCTATGATTCTTTTGCTGTCTTGCATTTAGGGTCGTTGTTACTGTCTTTCTAAATTTGTATGGGCTTAATTTAACAGGCTTATGACATGCTCTTATGTAATAAGTGTAAAAGATAGGATAAGCATCATGATCACTTTACAGATCAGTTGATTTCATCTTAGAGAAGTTAAATGAGATAATTTAATCAGATTTCAGAGATGAACAGTATCTTAAAGATTTCATCTAATGCCTGCTCTTTAACAAAAGAGAACACGGTTAGGTAATTAAGTTGTCTAGGATCACAAAGCCAGTATGCAACATGTCAAAGTATAAACAAAGTTCTGTGTTGTGTTTCAGTTTAGAAATTCTCAGACTGACTCATAACGGATTCTGATTTGTTATAGCATTCTGCAGAAGTTGTTTGTTGTTGTTGTTTATTTGCTAAGTCATGTCTGACTCTCAGCAACACCATGGACTGTAGGCTATGCCAGGCTCTTCTGTCCATGGGATTTCCCAGGCAAGAATACTGGAATGAGTTCCTGTTTCCTTCTCCAGGGGATCTTCTGGACCAAGGGATCAAACCCGAGTCTCCTGCACTGCAGGTGGATTCTTTACCACTTAACCACCAGGGAAGCCCCTCCTTCTGCAGAAGAGAGGCCGCAAATTGAAGCTGCTTTCACAAAATTAAAATCTGCTCTTTTTAAAACATCACTTTTGAAGAAAATATCAGAGTTAGGAAAAATTTTACAAAATTAGAAATGTTACTTTGAGTTTGCTTACATCTGAAGGGGTTTACAATAAGTACAGTTTATTAACTATTAGGTTCATGTACTCAAGTCACATTTTATGGTTTTTCACAATTAAATATCTTTCAAAGTATGAAGTTTAAATCTCAGATGGGTAAGCACAGGTCTTTTGTTAAAAATAATTTAATAACAAGGTTTTTTTCCTCTTCATATGGATTAAAAGAAACACAGAACAGGGGAAATCTGTAGTGTATTACTTGGGAGAATAGCTTCAGTCTGATGGTCTAAAACCCTGATTCAGTTTTCTTATCAGTACACAGAAGGAATTTAAATACCCTACTGGCAGAAGGAAAATACTTGTACGTCCAGGGAGGTGGTTTCATAATTTTCATTATGAAAATTATGCCAATTTCCTTCTTAAAGGAAGATTCACATTTCCAATGTACTTCTCAAAGCTGGGCACTTCACAGCATATCAGAGATCTTTGCTCATTCATGGAACAAAATGTATTGATCATGTATTATTTGCAGGCTGCTAGGCTATGGGACTTCCCTGGTAGCTCAGTGATAAAGGATCTGCCTGCCAATGCCAGGAGACATGGGTTCGATCTCTGGTCTGGAAAGATCCCCTAGAGAAGGAAACGGCAACCCATTCCAGTATTCTTGCCTGGAAAATGCCATGGACAGAGGAGCCTGGTGAGTTAGAGCCCACCAGGTCGCAGTCAGACACGACTTAGTGACTCAATGACAAAAGTCTATGGAACATGTGGAAAACTTGGTTTTATTAAGATATAATTCCTCCCCTTAGGGCAAGTGAGGAAGAACAACCAATTTTATTGATCATGTACCATGCACCAAGTATGATGATAGTTTTACATCTATTACTTCATAAGAATCTTAAAGTCTAGAAGGTAAGACATATGCAGAAACAATAAAATACTTATACTTGATATATATGAGTCCTCAATGAGTATTTGTTGAATGAATGAATGTAAAGAACATGAGATCTCAAAATAATTGTCCTTGCTTCAGAGTCCCAGAGAGATTGAGAGATTCCCTTAGGTGAAGGTTTTCCATACCAAAGACCACATTCCTTGTTGAGTCGACCATTTCCAAGCTGTGTAATTAAGTGATCCTGGGCAGGTTAGGTCATCTGAATTTTGGTTTCCTAGCCTGCAAAGTGGGGAAAGTGTCTTCCGTCTCAGTGTTGTGACAGAGGTTGGTGATAAGCTATGTAAGGATCCACATGGAAGGATAATTAATAATTATGCTATTAATAATAGCACAATCAACTACTACTATTATTTACTAGACTGATACACACTAGCTATTGATATAATTTTTTTCTACAATTGGTTTCAGTTATATAAACTAACTTCTTGCAAACGCATTTAAGGATCCCCAAGTGGCTCAGTGGTAAAGAATCTGGCTGCAATGCGGGCGTGCCTGCCAAGTCGCTTCAGTCTTGTCCGACTCTTGGCTACTCTGTCCCTGGGGTTCTCCAGGCCCAGGGATCGAAATCGTTGTCTCTTATGTCTATCAGCATTGGCAGGCTAGTTCTTTACCACTAGCGCCACCTGGGAAGCCCGCAATGCAGGAGACTCGGGGTCAGTCCCTGGTCTGGAAGATCCCCTGGAGAAGGAAACAGTAACCTGCTCCGGTATCCTTGCCTGGGAAATCCCACGCACAGAGGGGCCTGGCGAGCTACAGTCCACGGGGTTGCAAAAATTGTGGGACGCGACTTAGCGGCTAAACAACAAGAGACTCAGAGGCCAACGCCTCTGCTTGGAAGACACTAACAACTATCATTTGGAATAGAGCGGAGTTTGTGCTCAAAATTCACAAACAACGCTGACCCAAGGGGCTTGTCTCCAACGCCCTTTCACGCCCCTTTACCAACTGCAAACAGCCTCTCACCGGCTTCTCTACAGCAAGTCACAGTCATTAAGTCACTGCGTGCCGCATACCGCGCTACGAGCTGGAAGCGGGCTGGGCACAGCTGCTTTTTCTGCTTTTACTTTACGACTTAGGAGGACTAAGTCCTCTTTTCTGAGGAACTCCTGAACTGATTCGCACACAACCATTCTACCTTGTCCCCCGAGACTAAAACTGTACCCGCAAATCTCTACCCACGCACAGACGCCACCATACCACCTGCATTCCCCAGGGACGAAGAGCAAGGCCTCCTGGGAAATTACCTTTCACCTCCCCTCTTGCCTTACCTCAACTCACCAATTTTGACGTTAGCGAATAAAGCGACGAGGAGGCCTAGAAGGTGGGACTTAGTGGTCCCAGGTCCATGTTGATTGGTTGAGACGGTGAGGGGGGGGGCCCCCGCGTGAGCTTGCTAGCGCCCCTCCCTCGGTGGGCGGGGAGAAGTGAGGATTGCGCTTGCGCGCTGAGAGGCGGCGGAAGTGGCGGGGGCGGGCACGCGTGCGCGGTGGGCGGAGCGTGGCTCTTGTAGCTTCTTTGCCCTCCCGGGTCCTCCCAGTCCTGCCCAGCCGGTGTAGTGCTCCTGGTTTCCTATCTCGTCGTGGAGAGTCGCTGCCGACTGGGCGCTCGTGTTCGGGTCGTCATGGCAAGTTACGAATACGTGAGCCCGGAGCAGCTGGCTGGCTTTGATAAGTACAAGGTAGCGCGGGCCCCGCGGACGCCCCTTGCCCTGCTGGTCCCGGCCTCTCCTAGGCGCCTGAGAGGCCGGCGTGGTTTGTGTCACCTTGTGCCGCGTGGCTCCGGGCACACTGGCGGCACTTTCTCCGGGGGTCCTGCCGAGTGCTGGGGATTTGGGGTCGGGGAGCATGGGAGCATCCTAGGCCCGCCGCTCCGATTCGGCCCCCTCCCGGGGGATTGCTTTTTCCTTAGGGGACCGCTGCACGAGAGTGGAGCGGGAGAATTCCCTTGGCTTCTTTACTTCGTTATTATTATTTTTAGTTCCTTGAGAGGTGATGCAGTTCTCTTCTGTGGTGTCTTGTCTTTATTTTAATGAAGCTTTTACCCGCCTCTCTTGCATTCAATTTCGGCGATGGAGAGAATCTCTTGGCAGATGAGGCCCGGGGAAGGGGAGTGACTACTGGGGCCGTACTGCAGATGCACCCGCTTCCACTCCCAGAAAAGAGGCGCCTGGGCGGCCAGTGCCGGTACATGTGCACGGGCAGAACCTGGAACTGTGTAGTGAAAAGAGCGCGGGCTTTGGAGCTCATGTAAACCTGATACCGGATCTGATACCCAAATCTAATTTATTTGGCGTTGGGCTAAATACTAGTTTTTACCTTGCAAAATGAGCATTGGAAAGCGCCTGGTACATAATGGGCCTCCAGGACCTTCTGGTCGTTATCTTTCCTTCAAGTAACGTTCTTCTCCACTGCTCCCTTAATGAGCGAATGACTCCAGTCAGTCGTCTAAGCCCGAAATCTGGGCAGTAACCTTTCATCCTTGCTACCTGTGCCGCTTTCACTACTGATTACTTTACCCCACCCACGAGCCCGGTGAATCACCAGGTCCTGTAAGTTCCGTCATTTTAGCCTAAACGAGAAAGATGGCTCCACTACCACTCTCCCCACATATACTTTAATCTTTTAATTTTAGAATGGTTTTTAGAACAGATTTGCAGAAAAATTGTGACAGTAGTACAGAGTTCCCATATACCCCACATCGATTTTCCCAGTTATTAACATCTTATGGTACATTTGTCACAATTAAAATGAACTGATACTTACACAGTGTTATTAACTGAAGTTCATACTTAGTTTTCACCCAATGTTCTTTTTCTGTTCTGGGCTCTCATCCATAATCCATAACATTTAGTTGTCATTTAGTTGCCTCCTCTTGGCTATGATGGTTTCTTAGTCTTGTTTTTGATAACCTTGATAGTTTTGAGGTGTTCCAGTCAGGCATTTTGTAGAATGCCCCTCAACGGGGATTTGTCTGATGTTTTTCTCATGATTAGACAGGATTATGGTGTTGAAGTGCCTTTCTCATTGTCCTAAGAGTACATGTCATCATCGCGACTTAATCACTGTTGGTGACTTTGATTCCCTTGCTGAGGTAGTGTTTGTCAGGTTTCTCCTTGTAAAGTTAATCTCTTTGGAAGAAAGTCGCTATCCAGACCTCATTTAAGGGGTGGAGAGTTATACTTCACCTCCTTGAGGGCAGAATATTGATGTAATTTTATTTGGACTTCTGCATGGAAGAGTTATCGTTTCTCCCCAATGTATATTTATTCAGTGATTTACTTATATGCATATGAGTTCATGAATATTTATTTTCTACTTTGGGTTACAGTTAAATACTGCTTGATTTGATTGCTTACTAACATCCACTTTTGCCCTTCCAGTCCTTTTTCTCTGCTTCATAATGATCTTTTTAAAAAAGTGTGTATCTGGTCACATCACTCCTTTGCTTATAATCCTCCACTGTCTTCTCTTTGCTCTAGGAATGAAGTCCTCAAATCTAGAACATGATCTGCAAGGCTCTGTGATCTGGCCCTTGTCGGTGTCATCAGCTTCATGTCATGGCTCTCTCTATTCTTGCCAGCATCAGTTGCCATCTCTCCCATTTCCTTTTTTTCAGATCTTCAAGTAATGCTATGTCTGCCAGGAATGTAGCTCGCCATTTATGTTTATCTTCACATCTTTTTAAAAAACATTTATTTATTCATTTATTTGGCTGCATTGGGTCTTAGTTGTGGTGTGTAGGATCTCCAGTTTCAGGGCTTAGTTGCTCCTCAGCATGTGGGAACTGAGGTCTCTGGTCCCTCATCCCCTGCATTGCAGCCTAACCACTGCATTGCAATCCTAACCACTGGACCACCAGGGAAGTCTCTCATCTTCACTTCTTAATTTGAATGTTACTTCCTCAGAGAAGCATTCCTTAAATATCTCATACCTCTCAAGTATGCTCTTATAGCACCCTCTGCTCCTCTATGAGATTAGTTCTTTAGGTGTCTCCCCATTACTTCTGTGCATAGGCATCCAGTAAACATTTGTGGAATGAGTAACAGAAAAATCACAGTGGATCTTGTCAAACTGGAATAACTGTAAGGGACATAGTGCATTCCTCTGCTTTTGAGCAATATTATGTCATACTGTTTTGAACTGAGATGCTGACTTGTCTGAAAATTTTAAGTCGAAATTTAACCCAGTGCGAGGCTTTCACTGAAGAAGATTATTAGCCCAGATACCTCTTGTTTTCCCCTTTCGTTATCTCTTTTGCACTGTAAATATTGACATAAAAATTTTTTTCTTCCATTCTAGAATCTGGCTTTCTGGTAAGTGCCAACCAAATAACTGTTTTATTTGCAACAGTGTCTGTGATAGGGAATCTAATTTTTTTTTCTTTTAAATAAGCAGTCTTTCCTAGATTTATATTTCCTAGTTTATAGGAAATTTTAGTGTGATTTTTCCATTCCTATTTTTCCCCCTTCTGTTATCTGACTCACTTCCTGTCCCCGACAGCAGATTTCCTATCATTCTGGAAAGCAAAGGTCAATTTAGCAAACATCCAGTGTTCACTAAAACATAATTTGTTGATCTTCTTTTAGTTATAATGAGACTTACTTTAAAAAAGTGGGTGTGGGGATTGCATGGCACAAATTTATAAACTTCTTCTAGCAGAAGGTTCTTTACTCAGTACTGTGTTCATATTAAAAAATATGACTCCAGAGGGCAAAAAAATCTGTGTGGTCTGTTTTCCTGGAATGTAAATTATACCTGGAGACCTTTTCTTCCTGAAGATCACATATTCCATTATGTGGGCTTTTTGTAAATGCTTATTGAATTAAAACAGCTTTTGAAGAAGATCATCCCATAAATGGGTGAAGACTCAAAACACTCAAAAGAGAGATTTTTATTCCTTGACGTGACTCTGTATATTAAAGCAAAGAGATGTAGAGAAAAATTTATATTATCAAAGCAGCTGGTGGAAGAATTACTTTTGAACCAGTTTAATTTATCTTCCCCAGAGGTACATCTGAGAGCTACAGTTGAAAACCTGGCCGTTATTCAGAATAACTCCTGAAAGGGGTGCACACGTAGAGTAGTAATTAGGTTTCAGTAGTAAGAAAGTGTTAAGGCAGTTGATTTTGAGGGCAGAAGGAAGCATGGGATGAATTCAGTGTTACATGCTCTCTTAACACTTGTGTTCCTTGTTATGTCTCCCCAGCCTTATTAAACAGTTGCATAATTTGTTGAGTGTCCACCCTCTTTGTTGGGATATGAGCTCTGGGAGGGCAAATCCTACAGCTCTCTTGGTGCACATGACCAAGGTCTAGCACATGAACAGTGTAGGCATTTGACAGATATTTATTGAAGGAATGAAAATGTACAAGAATAAAAACCATTTGGAAGTATGGTAAAATGGAGCTGTGCATTTCCAGGAAACTGGAAGGATACTTTCATATTTTGAATGTGAAAATAAATCACCATTGTTCTCGGTTGCTTATTAATGTACCTTTAAACAGTTGTGTTGAGGGATTTCACTCTCACCAGGCTTATCTTGGAGAAGGCAATGGCACCCCACTCCAGTACTCTTGCCTGGAAAATTGCATGGACGGAGGAGCCTGGTGGGCTGCAGTCCATGGGGTCCCTAAGAGTCCGACATGACTGAGCGACTTCACTTTCACTTTTCACTTTCATGAATTGGGGGAAATGGCAACCCACTCCAGTGTTCTTGCCTGGAGAATCCCAGGGATGGGGGAGCCTTGTGGGCTGCCATCTATGGGGTTGCACAGAGTCCGACACGACTGAAGCGACTTAGAGGCGGCAGCAGCAGCAGCAGGCTTATCTTTCCTGCTCTCTTCTATCCTATCTTGCCTTGAAGAATGTTTCCACTTATCTAAGGGTGAAACTTCTATTGTGGTTTACCTAATCTGACCTAAGGAAGGCTTAGTTTTAATTGATAGTGTAGCAGCTAGTTTCAAATTGTATCATTTTGCTTCAGAGAGAAAGTGTTCTGTGAAATACCTTGTTTGGTATCAAGGCTATAATTTTATGACGAATTGGTTTCTGCTATCATGGTAATTAATTAACTTGGCTGTAAACAATAGCCCATTTGCAGGAACTTTGGTAATTGTGAATTCAGGTGGAAAAGAAAGGCTTCCTACATCTTGATGGTCGTGCTAAAGAACTGGAATCTGGCCTGCACCCTTACCAGTTCATGCAGTTTCGTTTTGTTTGTCCAGTAAGCACTTATTGAGGGCCTGCTCTGGCTCAGACACGGCATTGCAACTGGAAAATTAAGCTAGGCTAGAATTCCTGCCCTCAAGGAACTCAGTTAGGTGGCATATGGACAAAGAAGCAAACAGATATTGTTAATAAATGCAGTTAGGTAAGTTTACTTCCTTGGCCTTGACAATTGTACTTCTCTGCTTGTAAACACTAATTGGCATATAGCATATATACATGTACTCCCGTGCCAGAAGGTTATACCAAGAGGAAGGATGTGTAGCTAAGGAAGAGTAAGTAAATTTTTTCAAACACCAGTCTCCTCCTTGAGCATCCGTAGTGCCTCCCACGTGTTTTTCATGTGTTTGATATCCAGAGTCCTTAGCGAGGATTTCAGCTTCCTTCACTAGACAGTCCCTCCTTTTGTCTCATCTCCTCATCTCTCGTTTATTATGGATAAAGTCTAGCAAGGAAACGTGGTCATCAAGCAAGGTCATTGCGACCTGCTTGTTCTTGTCTCACTGTTCTAATTCTTCTCCAGTCTTCTCTCACCACCTGTCTGACTTGTCAGCAGATGTAAATGACAATATTCATGGAAATGGCATCTCTTTGCCCAATGAGTCATGTTCTTTGTGGGTGCAGTTCTTAAAGTCTTGTATTGATAAAAAGTACTTTTGTTGTTCAGTTATTAAGTCGTTTTAATTGTCTTAATTGTCTTGCGACTCTTGTAACCCCATGGACTGCAGCACTCCAGACTTCCCTGTCCTCCACTATCTCCCCAAGTTTGCTCAAACTCATGTCCGTTGTGGGGGAGCCTGGTGGGCTGCTATCTATGGGGTCGCACAGAGTCGGACATGACTGAAGCTGCAGCAGCAGCATGTCCATTGAGTCAGTGATGCCATCCAACCATCTCAGCCTCTGTCGCCCTCTTCTTTTGCCTTCAATATTTCCCAGCAACAGGATCTTTTCTAGTGAGTCGGATCTTCACATCAGGTGACCAAAGTATAGGCGCTTCAGCTTCAGTATCAGTCTTTCCAATGAATATTCAGGGTTGATTTCCTTTAGGATTGACTGGTTTGATCTTGCAGTCCAAGGAACTCTCGACAGTCTTCTCCTGCACAATTGGAAAGCATCAGTTCTTCGATGCTCAGCCTTCTTTATGGTCCAATTGACTACTTGAAAAACCATAGCTTTGACTGTATGGTCCTTTGTCAACAAAGTAATGTCTCTGCTTTTTAATACATTGTCTAGATTTGTCACAGCTTTCCTTCTGAGGAGCAAGCATCTTTTAAATTCCTGGCTACAGTCACCGTCTGCAGTGATTTTGGAGCCCAAGAAGTCTATCACTGTTTTCACTTTTTCCCCAACTATTTGCCATGAAATGAAGGGACTGGATGCCATGATCTTAGCTTTTGGAAAGTTGAATTTTAAGCCAGCTTTTTCACTTTCCTGTTTCACCTTCAGCAAGAGGCTCTTTAGTTCTTCTTCACTTTCTGCCATTAGGGTGGTGTCATCTGCATATCTGAGGTTGTTGATATTTCTTCCAGCAATCTTGATTCCAGCTTGTGATTTCAGACAGGATGCAGAGATGATGTACTCTGCATAGAAGGTAAATAAGCAGAGTGACAATATACAGCCCTGACATATTCCTTTCCCAATTTGGAACCAGTCCGTTGTTCCATGTCCGGTTCTAACTGTTGCTTCTTGACCTGCATACAGGTTTCTTTGGAGGCAGGTAAGGCGGTCTGGTATTCCCATCTCTTTAAGAATTTTCCACAGTTTGTTGTAATCTACCCAGTCAAAGGCTTTAATGTAGTCGGCGAAGCAGAACTAGATGTTTTTTCTGGAATTTTCTTGCTTTCTCTATTATCCAGCAATTATTGGTAGTTTGACCTCTGGTTCCTCTGCCTTTTCTAAATATAGCTCATACATCTGGAAGTTCTTGGTTCACGTACTGATGAAGCCTAGCTTGAAGGATTTTGAGCATTACTTTGCTAGCATGTGAAATGAGTACAGTTGTTCAGTAGTTTGAACATTTTTTGGTATTACACTTCTTTGGAATTGGAGTGAAAACTGACCTTTTCCAGTCTGTGGCCACTGCTGAGTTTTCTAAATTTGCTGAGATATTGAGTGCAGCACTTTAACATCTGTATCTTTTAGGATTTGAAATAGCTTGGCTGGAATTCTGTCACCTCCACTAGCTTTGTAATTCTTCCTAAGAGCCACTTGACTTCACAGTCTAGAATGTCTGGTGCTAGGTGAGTGACCATACCATTGTGGTTATCCGAGTCATTAATACCTTTTTTGTACAGTTTTTCTGTGTGATCTTTTCACATCTTCCTAATTTCTTCTGCTTCTGTTAGGTCCTTGGCATTTCTGTCTGTCATTGTGACCATCCTTGCATGACACATTTGTCAGAGCCTCCTCTATGGCCTGTCTGTCTTGGGTGGCCTTGGACAGCGTGGCTCATACCTTCATTGAGTTACACAAGCCCCTTTGCCACAACAAGGTTGTGATCCATGAAAAGTACTTTTAGAAACTTTGAATTTCTGTCCTAGGGTTAATATAATGCCTCCCCTTTTTTCATTTTCAGTTAGATTTGGTGTTTTTCTTTCTTAGTAGATTATTACTAGGACAGTGCCTTGCATTTAGTGAATACCTGCTGAATTTCATTATACCTTGTCTTTGCTTGCAGTGCAGTATTTGAAGTCACTATCAGGAGGTTAGGGCTTCCCTTGTAGCTCAGCTGGTAAAGAATCCGCCTGCAGTGTGGAAGATCTGGGTTCAGTTCCTGGGTTGGGAAGATCCCCTGGAGAAGGCATAGGCTACCCCACTCCGGTATTCTGGGGCTTCTCTGATGGCTCAGCTGATAAAGAATTTGCCTGCAATGTGGGAGACTTGGGTTCTATCCCTGGGTTGGAAAGATCCACTGGAGAAGGGAACGGCTACCCACTCCAGTATTCTGAGCACTAAGCTGATGATGTGGCTTGTCCTTCAGCTGAGGAATTGGCAGAAGTGGCATTCATGTTTGTTTTCACCAGAGCAGTGGTCCTCAGACTTGAGAGTGTTTCAGAATCACCTGGAGCGTTTATTAAAAGACAGATTGCTGGCTCCACCTCCAGGCTGTCAGGTTCTGTGTGTTAAGGGAAGGGTGCAAGAATTTGCACTCAGTTTGGCAGCTACATTTTGAGAAGCACCTCATCAAAGGAATATTCCATTGTATTGAAGAGCAGTTAATAAACCAAGAAATGAATGTAAAGAAGTAAGAAGCTGTATTACTGTAATGTTCATATGTTAGCTCTCAAGCATCAGGTAGTCTTGATTTTGTGGATAGGGGCCTCAGGGTATCTCTTATACTAGAAAAGAGGGTGGTGTAGTGCTTTCAGTATTGGGTATGAGTTTTCTATTGCTGGGTAACAAATTATCACCGATTTGGTGGTATAAAACAACACACATTTATTGGCTCCCACTTTTCTGTGAGTCAGGGCACCAGTGACTTGGCTTCTCTGCTTATGTGTCACCAGCCTGCCATGCAAGCGTCATTGGCGCTGTGTTCTCATCTGGAGTTCGGGGTCCTCGTTCAGGCTCATGTGGTTGTTGGCTGAATTTAGTTCTTTCTAATTGTTGGGCCAAGGCTCTTGGCTCTTAGAAGTTCCCACTTTTCTGGCCACATGGCTGTCACCATAGGCACTTCATGTCATTGCTGTTTGCTTCTGTACGGTCAACAGGAAACTCTTCTTCAAACTGTTAAAATGGAGTCCTAGGTAATAAATTATATTATGGAAATGGCATCTCATCACCATTGTGTATAATGTTTTCTTGGGACCTCCTTGGTGGTCCAGTGGTTAAGACACTGCACTCCCAACGCAGAGGGTCTGGATTCCATCCCTGGTCAGGGAACTAAGATCCCAAATGCCTCTCAGCATGGCCAAAAAAAAAAGAAATTATAATATTCTCTCAATCAAAGCAGTGACATCAGTCACCTTCACTGTATTCTGTCAATGAGAAGCAGGTCACAGGTTCCACCATCAAGAGAGTGAATTAACAGTGAAGGGGAAGGGATTGATTATTTGTATAATTTGTATAAAGAGTTTGACTCATTGGGGATTAATTACCTTAGAATATGTCTGCCACCAACTGGAAGACAGAAAAAGGTGTATTGGAGGATGGACATTATGTTAATAACAATTTCAGTATATTGGATCTATCAATAAGTAGCCCATGATTGTGTTTGGGCCAGGAGATGATAGTCTGGTTTAAAACAAAGTGATCCATTTCACAAAAATGTTCCAAGATGACTCATAAAGGATTTATAGTTTAGGCCTTCCTGCTTATTAGCTGTTAATCCCTGAATTTTATAGTTTCTTCATCTGTAAAATAGAGTGGAATAATCTACCTTATTTATCTTATAATATCAAATAAGAGAACAGGTATAATTGTACTTTGGAGACTGTATACATACAAATGGAGACATGGTATTATTAATAGGGGGAGAGTAAGAGCAACTTCCCTTGTGAAGTGACAAGTTGCTGTGAACTAGTTTCCAGAGGAAAATTGTTTCTCTCATCACTGATGGAGTCATTGTATATTGCCACTTAAGTAAACATGCAGAGTAGTTTGTATTTATTCATCCATATGTGCAAACATTCAAAGATGTGTCAGTTCAGTTCAGTCGTTCAGATGTGTCCAACTCTTTGAAACTCCATAGATTGCAGCACACCAGGCTTCCCTGTCCATCACCAACTCCTGGAGCTTACTCAAATTCATGTCCATCAAGTTGGTGATGCCATCCAACCATCTCATCCTCTGTCATCCCCTTCTCCCGCCTTCAATCTTTCCCAGCACCAGAGTCTCTTCCAGTGAGTCAGTTCTTCGCATCAGGTGGCCAAAGTACTGGAGTTTCAGCTTCAACATCAGTCCTTCCAATGACTATTCAGGACTGATTTCCTTTAGAATTGACTGGTTGGATCTCCTTGCAGTCCAAGGGACTCTCAAGAGCCTTCTCCAATACTACAGTTCAAAAGCATCAATTCTTTGGTGCTCAGCTTTCTTTACAGTCCAACTTTCACATCCATACATTACTACTGGAAAAACCATAGCTTTGACTAGACAGACCTTTGTTGGCGAAGTAATATCTCTGCTTTTTAATGTACTATCTGAGTTGATCATAGCTTTTCTTCCATGGAGCAAGCATCTTAATTTCGTGGCTGCAGTCACCATCAGCAGTGATTTTGGAGCACTGCCAAAATAAAGTCTCTCACTGTTTCCATTGTTTTCCTATCTATTTGCCATGAAGTGATGGGACCAGATGCCATGATCTTAGTTTTCTAAATGTTGAGTTTTAAGCCAATTTAAACTCTTTCACTTTCATCAAAAAGCTCTTTAGTTCTCCTTTGCTTTCTGCCATTAAGGATGGTATCATCTGCATATCTGAGGTTATTGATATTTCTCCCAGCAATCTTGATTCCAGCTTGTGCTTCATTCAGCCCAACATTTCTCATGATGTACTCTGCATATGAGTTAAATAAGCAGGGTGACAATATACAGCCTTGACGTATTCCTTTCCCGATTTGGAACCAGTCTGTTCCATGTCCAGTTCTAACTGTTGCTTCTTGACCTGCACACAGATTTCTCTGGAGGCAGGTCAGGTGGTCTGGTATTCCCATCTCTTTGAGAATTTTCCACAGTTTGTTGTGATCCGCACAGTCAAAGGCTTTGGCATAGTCAATAAAGCAGAAGTAGATGTTTTTCTGGAACTCTCTTGCTTTTTCGATGATCCAGCGGTTGCTGGCAATTGGATCTCTGGTTCCTCTGCCTTTTCTAAAACCAGCTTGAACATCTGGAAGTTCACAGTTCACGTATTGCTGAAGCCTGGCTTGGAGGATTTTCAGCATTACTTTAATACCGTGTGGGATGAGTGCAGTGGTGCGATAGTTTGAGCATTCTTTGGCATTGCCTTTCTTTGGGATTGGAATGAAAACTGACCTTTTCCAGTCCTGTGGCCACTGCTGAGTTTCCCAAATTTGCTAGCAAATTGAGTGCAGCACTTTCACAGCATCATCTTTTAGGATTTGCAGTAGCTCAACTGGAATTCCATCGCCTCCACTAGCTTTGTTCCACTTGACTTCACACTCCAGGATGTCTGGTTCTAGGTGAGTGATCACACCATCGTGGTTATCTGGGTCATGAAGATCTTTTTTGTGTAGTTCTTCTGTGTATTGTTGCCACCTCTTCTTAGTATCTTCTGCTTCTGTTAGGTCCATACCATTTCTGTCCTTTATTGTGCCCATCTTTGCATGAAATGTTCCCTTGGCATCTAATTTTCTTGAAGAGGTCTCTAGTCTTTCCCATTCTATTGTTTTCCTCTATTTCTTTGCATTGATCACTGAGGAAAGCTTTCTTGTCTCTCCTCGCTATTCTTTGGAATTCTGCATTCAAATGTATATATCTTTCCTTTTCTCCTTCACCTTGTTTATTGAGCTCCTACTGTGTGACAGATGCAGACAGGATCAGGCTGGGAAGCCGTCTCCCTTCTCTTAACTGTTACTGTAAAATGCCAACTGTCTGGTGAGTCCCACATTTGTATGTGAAGGTAGTTCTTTTGATTGCCTTCATATTTGTTGAGTGACTAACAGTTTTTAATAATTGGGATCTTTTGTTTTATGTTTTGTGCTTAAGTGACTGCCCAGAGGCTTGGAATGCCATTGCTAAAGAAATCTGCTGCGGGATTGGTAGAGCACGTGTTGACTACAACGGATCCTGTCCTCATAGAGACTTACAGCTAAACATGGTTGAGTCCTGAGACCCCTCAGCAGGGGACTGACCTCCATACCATATTAATACCACACAGACACTTGAGAGAAGAAACTTGACATTTCTTTTCTCTTCCCTGAGTTCTTAAGAAAGGATGATAATGTGTTTCTTTCATTTAAGAGATATCTGGAAAGTTGGTATGAGCAGTAAACAGTTTAATATAGTGAACCCAGTTGGGGACCAAAAGTGGTTCTTTGTGACTGTCCTGCTTTTTATTCCTAAAATCATGGATGATTTAGAAGTCAGGAATTTGGAGAGTAATTTTAAAAAGTCAGAAACATCAGTTTGAGCTTGCTTACATCTGAAATGATTAACAATCAGTGCAGTTTATGAACTATTATTAGCTTGTACTCAGTCCATACTTCATGGAGTTCTGTGGTTAACTAAAATATGTTTTATAGGTGTAAAGTTTATTTTTCAAGTGGGTAAAGACAGGCAATCATTTGATAGTTAGAGACTTCTTCCTTATATTGTTCAGAAGACAAAGCAAGGATACTAGATGGGACACTAGCCTCAGTCTGGTTAATAAGTTGTTCAGAGCTCTGCATTTAGTGCAGAGAGATGTGTCGGTTCATCAGTTTTCTTATCAGTTTACAGAAGAGATTTAAAATACACTACCTGTACCAGGAAGTGGTTCCATAGTTTTCCTTTTGCTGGAGCCAATTTCCTTTTGAAATTAAGAGGAGACTCACATTTCTAATGTCCTTCTCAAAAACGGGCACTTACTAGCATATTTTAGAAGTAGTTCAGAGTCTTGTACTGCTCTAGCCTAACCAATAATTGCCACTGGCCTGGTATACGGTAGCACTCTTGTAACTGTTTTGCACTTTTGCTGCCTTTGTGATCCTTTAAAAATATAATCAGGACATGCATCGGGCTTATGATAAAATAAATCTCACTGTGGACCTTTTGGGTGTTGTCTGCCCATGTCTCCAGTGTCATTTCATACCACTCTTCCTTGTTCATTCACTGAGCTGTGGAGTGGCTTTCCTCCACTCTGTGGTCTTCCCACATTTTATTCTCTGCTTTAGAAGGTGTCTTGGCATGTACCCTCCCTTTTTCCCAATTTTTACCTATAAACTGCATGCACATACACACATACACACGTGCATACTGTGACACATATATTCTTTATTTTCTCTCTCATTTTTAAGGTATAAATTATATACAAATGCACAGATCTTAAGTATATAATTTAATGAATTTTTGCACGTATGCATACCCATGTAACCTTCACCCAGGTCATGAAACAGAATTATTTCTAGCACCTCAGAGGGCCCCCATTTAGTCCCTCTCATCAGACTGTTATTATGATCTCTTTTTGCCATAAATTAATTTTGTCTGATTTTGAAATTCATATAAATGCAGTCTTCAACGGTATCTTCTCTTTAGTAGTCTCACTTTTGTTTGACTCACTGTCCTATCTTGTACATTCTTTACCTGTCTTATCTTCTAGGACTCAGCTTTAGTGTCCCCTCCTCAGAGAAGCTTTTTCTGAGCACCTTAGACACATTCCTGGTCCTCTGGGACAGCACCCCATTTATTGCTTTTCATGGTATTGATCACAGCTGTGATTATGACTTGTTTTCCTGCTTACTGTCTTTCTCACACTAGACTATGGGCTTGGTGAACACAGGACACATTTTGGTCTTGTTCACCACACTCTTTCTGGCGGCCTAGCACAGTGCCTGGCACAGTCACAGGTACTCAGTCACACATATTTGTTGACTTAATAAATGAATGAATAATGAACCCTGCTTTATTTCCAGACTTGTACTGAAGTAAAAAGAAAAAAAGTCTTGCAACTTTCGAATATTTGACAAAATATTATCTAAGGTCATTCTGGATTTCATTAAGACTTCTTTGTGAGCAAGGTTGACTAATTGCCATTGGTGACAGTACAGAATTCTATACCCAATAAAAATGACTAAATGTGTGAATAGCAATCTTGAGGGGACTGTTTAGAAGTTCAACCTTGATCCACATTTTTATAGAGACTTAGATGAAGTCATTGCTAATATGACAGTTTTGTTTGTTGTTTAGTTGCTAGGTCACATCTGACTCTTTTCTGACCCCATGGACTAGCCTGGCGGGCTCCTCTGTCCCTGGGATTTTCTAGGCAAGAACACTGGAGTGGGTTGCCATTTCCTTTTCCAGGGGTTGAACCACCCAGGAATTGAACCCATGTCTCCTGCTTCGTAGGCAGATTCTTTACTACTGAGCCACCTGGGAAGCCCAGCTTTACATGCTAAGAATTTGGGGGTGCATAGTTAGTATGTGGATTACTGAGTCTGACCCCCAAGGAGATCAGAAAGATGAGTGATCTCTAGCAGGATGAAGTGTTTAAATGGTGAATGTAGGGTCTTACACTTAGAATCCAATAATTAGCTTCATATGAATGTAGAGAAAGGTGGCTTTGCAGTCTGTATAAGAAAGGCCAGAGAAGTTCAGGTAACTGAAATTGTGTCTAAGTCTGCAGAATGACTTTGTTTCCATGGGAAATTAATACAGTGTTGAGCACCTGTTTGAGAAATAAGTTATTGAGGAAGAAGGGCTAATGCACCTTCTTTGTACTCATGCACCACTTGAAATGTTCCTTTTGCTCTGAATCACACTTTTGTGTTGATTTAACAACAAAATGGATTGAATGGAGCACTGGTTGTCAGACTAAAGCCCCCAGACACGCTGTTTTGGGGATGAAGTTTTAGCACAACATGCCCATTTGTTTTCTTATTTTCTGTGATTTCCTTCTGCTTCAGTGGCAGTGTTGGGTATTTATTACAGAGACCATATGGCCTGCAAAGCCTAAAATATTTAGATTTTCTGGCATTTTCCAGAATAAGTTTTCCAACTTCTGGTCTAGAGAACTTGACTATGATGATGAAGGGGAATGAAACTGTGACCAGAGAGGAGCAGCACAATGAATGTGAGATTTTTTAACCAGGTGAAGAGAAGATTTAGTGCGACAAGGAGAACCATCTTCAAATATGGAAAGCATTATTGTTTGGAAGAAAAATCAGAACCTTATCTGTTTAGCTGTGTAAGGGAAATTGAAAACATGATAGGAAGTATGGAGCGAGGGGAGGATTTTGTTATCGTGTAGAAAAATTGTTTTAACATTGGATTGGGGTCTTTTTAGAAGTAATGAGTGTTTTGGTAACCAGAAGCATTTAAAAAGAGGCCTGGAGCTTCCCTAGTGGTCCAGTGGTTGGCACTCTGCTGCAAGGGGGTATGAGTTCTGTCCCTGGTGGGGGAACTAAGATCACACATGCTATGAGGCATGGCCAGAAATTAAAAAATGTAAAGAGGCCTGATGACTTTCACCTCTCACGTAGGTGAGAGTCAGGCACGTGAGAACTACATGCCTCCTGAACTGTTGGATTTCTGAGATTTTGCCTTGGAATGATTCTCAAACTCAGGCTGTGGTTTGCAAGCGTTTCTCCAAGGCACTGGCTTTGTCTGGCCTAACATTGTTTTGTGCTGTGCTGTGCTTAGTTGATCAGTTGTGTCCAACTCTTGACCCCATGGACTGTAGTCCATCAGGCTCCTCTGTCCATGGGGATTTTCCAGGTAAGAATATTGGAGTGGGTTGCCATGCCCTCTTCCAGGGGATCTTCCAAGCTAGGGATTAAACCCAGGTCTCCCACACTGCAGGTGGATTATTTACTGTCTGAGCCACCAGGGAAGCCCAACAGATTGTATTGGGTTGGCCAAAAACTTAGTTTGGGACTAAGGAAAAACCCGAACGAACTTTTTGGCCAACCCAATAGATCAAGCAAGTTCTGCAGGCCTTAACAGGGGTTATTACCTGATTCAGATATTCTGGTGTCTACCAAAACATGATTCCAATAGAAAATAAAAATATATTTGACAGGCATTAACTGAATCTAGTTTGGCACCTTTAAAAGTTTACATTTTGTGTATTGTTCAGGCATATGAAAGGTTTGACTCATTCTTCTTTCCTCCTATTGATTCACAAGACAGTTTTGAGTTTCTTTGTTTATACCAGGTGATATGCGACCTTGAAAAAATACTCAAATGTGTAAGGCTGAACCGCAGAGCACTCTTTAGGTTTATTGTTGGCTACCTTTTGTAATCTCATATTAAATTTTCTCGCTATACTTGAGCTTACCAGCTGTTATTAAATGTAAAAAATCCAGTTAGGCAGACACCATTTTGTATTGAGTTTTGTAATCTTTTCATACTTCTACTGTTCCCCTGAAATAGAGATTTAGAGGTAAAACTCCAAATTTATAGAGGAGCTTTTCTAATCAAAATACTATGAGTAAATGACCTTTTAGATCCAAGTTCGAATTATGGAAAGCTGCTGAATGAGATGCATTCAGCAAACATTTGAATTAAGCATTGTACTCTGTACATTGTATTAACTATTTGTGTGATGTCCTGAACTGTGTTCTTCTAATTTGGACTTTTTTCAACTTTTGTACTTTGCAGCAGGTGGTAGACTTGAAATGTCTGGTTTTCCCGCTTATGTGACCTGCTGGCTACATCATGTGGGTCTGGGTTCCGACCTTGGTGAAACCAGGGCCCTGAGACCAGGGCCCTCCCACTTTGTCTTCGGCAGCTTTCGGGGTTCATGATGGTTTTATGTCCTCAGTCTGTAAACTTAAATTCAGGTAGTCCTCTCAGTTGCAGTCACATTCATTTTGCAGAGGTTCAGATGTCATGGTATCTGTTATGTGGAAAAGCTTTGTAGACTGTAGAGAACTGTGCAAGTAGAAGTTGATTTTAGCACAAACCGTAATATTCATGTAAGGAGGGCTTCTTCTGAGAGTCTGGGTGCAGCTGCAAAGCTTCTCGCTCTGAACAGAGTTCTTCATCATTTTCTTCTAAGTTATCCCATTTTGTCCAAATGAGTTGGAGAAGTGGAGGCACTCAGACATGGGTTCTGTTGAATAAACATTTGACTTCCTAGCTGACTCTTTGTGAGCAGTATTTTAAATGATTTCTATTTATTTAGTTTTTGCTCCATCTCACTTTTGAATCTTGAAACACTGGTGGGAAACATTTCCTGCATATCTATAAAATGTTCAGGAGGAGAGCGGGATTCAGGGGCGCTAAAGTTGCAGGGGCAGGGCGGGAAGGAAGATCCGGAGTGGGGCAAAAAAAAAATTCAGGAAGAAATTTTGATCTTTAATGATGTTTTTTTTTAAATCACATAAAGTGCTTACTACTTATTTTATAGTCATACTGAACATAAGTATAAAACACAGTTGAAACTTTTTTCAAGCATTTGACTAGTATGCCATCTTTTAAATGTCAGCTTGTTAAATTAGGTAATATTCCCAGTTCCTGAGGATGAGAATTGTTCCTTACCAATTTTGTATCCCTTCTTCTTTGAATGTAGTGAGTGCTTCCTACATGCCAGGCACTCCAGTATGTGTATCTCTGATGAATAAGTCATCAACATGACTCTTAAAATATTACATAATTAAATAGGGAAACAGTGGAAACAGTGTCAGACTTTTTTGGGGGGGCTCCAAAATCACTGCAGATGGTGATTGCAGCCATGAAATTAAAAGACGCTTACTCCTTGGAAGGAAAGTTATGACCAACCTAGATAGCATATTGAAAAGCAGAGACATTACTTTGCCAACAAAGGTCCGTCTAGTCAAGGCTATGGTTTTTCCAGTGGTCATGTATGGATGTGAGAGTTGGACTGTGAAGAAAGCTGAGTGCCGAAGAATTGATGCTTTTGAACTGTGGCGTTGGAGAAGACTCTTGAGAGTGAGTCCCTTGGACTGCAAGGAGATCCAACCAGTCTATTCTAAAGGAGATCAGCCCTGGGTGTTCTTTGGAAGGAATGATGCTAAAGCTGAAACTCCAGTACTTTGGCCACCTCATGCGAAGAGTTGACTCATTGGAAAAGACTCTGATGCTGGGAGGGATTGGGGGCAGGAGGAAAAGGGGACGACAGAGGATGAGATGGCTGGATGGCATCACTGACTCAATGGACGTGAGTTTGAGTGAACTCCGGGAGTTGGTGATGGACAGGGAGGCCTGGCGTGCTGCGATTCATGGGGTCGCAAAGAGTCGGACACGACTGAGCGACTGAACTGAACTGATACAGATATTTTGTTAGAATTTTTCAAAGTTTTACTAAATAGCTTAACAGTTGGGGCATACCTTTGAATATAATGTAACCTGTTCTTTTCTTCCTTTGTTTATTTAAGGAATCCATTTTCCTGCTGTGAAGGGATCTGTCATTCTTTTGGTGCTCAAAACACTCTTAAGGACACATAATGCTTATATATACAGCACTTCCTGTGGGCTAGGTACTCTTCTTAGTGCTTCATATATGGTATTAGTTTATCTAATCCTTATGGCAATCATTTGAGGTAAAACTTTGATCCTAATTTTATAGGTGAAAAAACTAAGAGGATTTAAGTAACTTGCCCAAGATTGTAGCACTGGTTAGTGCATTAGTAATGGTGTAGAAGGTGAAGCAGCAAGATTGTCATTAGTTGAGAGTGATGAAGGAGGTTGCCTGAGTGGTCTGTGTGTGAATGCACAGGGTGCTTATTATCCTGCATAGTAGGTGAGCACTTGAAAGCAATATAGAAGTTTCTGCTGCCACATTGTAATATTATAAAAGCTGATTTGAGTAAAAAGAAATCTGGCTGTACTTGGCCATCTTTGCCCCATTCATGCTTTTCTAGTTCTGTTATTTAGATAAGGACATCATATAAGTAGATATATTCTTTAGGTTACTTTTGTACTATTATTTTCATTTGAGAAATATTGTTCCGCGTGCTGTTATGCAAGGATTAACTCTGAATATTTTCTTTCATTTCTTAACAGTACAGTGCTGTGGATACCAATCCACTCTCTCTGTATGTCATGCACCCATTTTGGAACACTGTAGTAAAGGTAAGATGATTAATAAGCATGCATTTGGGTTTTAGTAAAGTTTAAATATTTTAAACTGTTTTATGGAGTACTGCAGATGTAACAATAAGACCCTTAGAGAAACTGCCTCTCCCATCCTCCCTTCCCTTAGTCACATACCTTTTGATTTATCTTATCACTGAAGTATAAGTTTATACTTTAGATCCATTATATTTATAAAATGCTTCTTAAATGCTTCTAAAATGTTATGATTATAAAAGTTTATTGATTATAGAATTATTTAGAACATAGAAAATAAAAATGCTTATTTCTATTAACTGGAGATTATGATTTGCAATTTAATGTATGTAACTCCTACATATAATCCAAATTTATGGCTTTTATTATGACAGATTTGTATGTTGTGGTATATAATGGACAGAAATTTCACTACTTTAATTATTTTGTAATTATTTTGAAAAAAATAGGTATTTCCTACTTGGCTGGCTCCAAATCTGATAACCTTCTCTGGCTTTCTGCTGGTTGTGTTCAATTTTCTACTTTTGGCATACTTTGATCCTGACTTTTATGCTTCAGGTATGATTATTGCTTTAATATAAAATCTTAAATAGAAAATAAGATATGGCTATTTTCTGATTCTGTTAAGATGCTTGCATTTCTGAAAAGTTTTGAATATTATCGGTTCAGTTCAGTTGCTCAGTCATGTGTAACTCTCTGCGACCCCATGGACTGCAGCACGCCACGCTTCCCTGTCCATTACCAACTCCCAGAGCTTGTTCAAACTCATTTGTTCATCGAGTCAGTGAGGGTATATAAAATGTTAGAATTGGGTGTAAAAGCTAAGTTGTGCTTTCACAATCTGTTATGTATGCTTCTAAGAAGTTCTAGAAACCAACTTGATTTCTAGAATTTGGATATGCTACCTAAAAAGCAGTGAGGTTTTTGTATATAAAGAGTAATTGGATTTATAAAAAGTGGAAAATTAGGACTGTGACGTTTTGCCTCAAAAGAATATAAGCATGGCCCAACAAACCTACCAGAAATATCCCTTCCCTCTTTCTAGTTATCGAATAAAAGTCCCCCTTTTATGGAGGGAACATGGTCTCTCCAGCCCTCTGCACAGCATTTGTACTTGCCTTTAATAACTCCCAGTTTCCTCTGAAAATGGTTGAAAAGTGAAGTGAAAATGTTCATCTCTCAGTCATGTCTGACTGTGACCCCATGGACTTTAGCCTGCCGGGTTCCTCTGTCCGTGGAATTTTCCAGGCAAGAATACTGGAGTGGGTAGCCATTCCTTCTCCAGGGAATCTTCCCAACCCAGGGATCAAACCCTGGTGTCCTGCATTACAGGCAGATTGTTTACCACTGAGCCACCAGGGAAGCCCCCTGAAAATGGTTGTTAGACCTTAAATATTTATTGACAGAAGTCTGGGCCCTTACTGAGGAGAGGAAAAATGTTCCTTTGGAGGCAGTTTCAGCCTTTTCCCAGTGTCTTCTTTCAGACCTGTTGGTCTTTTCTTCCTTCCACACCCAGCTTCTGCCCTGGCCAGAGAGAATCTGGAGTGTATTTGGGGTTGGGCGGGGAGGGCATATGTGGGAGACAGTGTTTTTTTTAATTGCTCAACAGGTGGATGAAGTTGAGAAGACTAGAAAGATGGAGGTAGATGAGTGTTTTTTGCATTCTAAGTTAGAGGATATATTTTCCAATAAGAATACTTATAAATGATATAGTCAGGAGTTTAATACTGTATTTCATCTGTGTTATGGGTTCAGCAGACCTTTGTGCACTGACCTAGAGAAACTAACAATCTCTCAAAACTTTGTGTTTGTAGGAGAATTTAGAGTTTTAAACATTTAATGACTTTTGATATTATAAGAATTCTGAATATTGAAACTATACCTATGCCTGACTTGATAAACTGAAAATTTTAACCATTGCTCCTCTATGTGCAATAAAATGGTAATTGAATATCATAAAATACCATGTGAAAGATTAAATTTCATGAAGCACGATTTTGATATTAAGTGGGTTTTTTAAAAAAAAATTGTATTTCAATCCTCAGAACAGCCTCAAAATCTTTGTGACTAGAAATAGTATTTCCTTTGACTAAATAAAATTATTTACTTAGCTCTAAAATATGTAACTATATATATATATTTCCCCAAGTCATACAACTTGAAGGACCAGATGAACTATCTAGTCCCAGTATTTTTAGGAAGTGGAAATCAGGAAAGGTTAGATAATATATTCAAGGCTACACTATTGGTTGATTATAGAGCCAGGACTAGAACCCAGACCTCCTGAAGCTCACTTGTTCTATCTTAGGGGGAAAAAGTGAGGTCCAGACATTTCAGAATGATCCTGATGACTAAATCATCCAGTTGAGGTGATTTATCTATACCCAAATCCGAAGGTCTTTTGTTCAGCTAATAATTTAGTGAGAGAGTATAGGTTGAGGCTTTTTACATGTTTGTAGTATAATCATAAACAACAAGGATCGGATTAAACACAAGCATTTTTTAAATTCCAAAAACATTTTTCATTCTAGGCACATAAGTAATTTTCAAGTAAAGAAGAACATTCAGTCTTCAGTTACGATTAAAGCTCAAAATAAATGCTTATTGTTTATGAGGGTTGGGCAGTTACTTCTTGGGTTTTGTCGGAGTTTGCTGATATATTCTAGTATTTACCTAGTTATGCATTTAAGATACACTATAAAGTATTTCAGCTTCTATTTAATAAAGAGAAACATTTCTCTTTTGACAGTATAGGCTATGGTTCCAACAATTGTACTTAGACTGCATTAAAACTGGGGTTGCTTTCCTTTCAGCACCAGGTCACAAGCATGTACCCGACTGGGTCTGGATTGTAGTGGGCATCCTCAACTTCATGGCCTACACTCTAGGTAAGAAATTGGCAAATATTCATTTTAGTCAATGGCTGGCAAAACTGTCAGCAAGGTTAGCTACCCAGTAAGTTATCATTTTCTCCTATGTTTAATTCATTTTAACTAGGGTTTATTAATATCCTGTGTAACTTGATAAATATATTCTTGAGTTTCTCTGTGAAGAATATTGTCATTTGCTGGGAATTTGGGGAATAGGATGGCGTTGGCAGACTGCCACCGGTGGGCCACATCTGGCCCGTTGTCTGTCTCTGTAAGTCGTGGTTTACTGCGCATTCCTCTGCATGTCTGTGGTTGCTTTCCTACGGCAGAGGCATAGTTGAGTAGTTGCAACAGAGACCATTTGGGCCACAGTGTCTAAACTATATACTCTTTGGCCCTTTACAAAAAATATTTCCCAACTCTGGAATAAGACATCATTTTTGCCATGAGTTTGGGAAGCAATACTGACATGTCAAATAGTTGCAGAATACTGAGAAAGGTGCTATAATAGAGTACAGCAGGGGAACAAACACAGAAGTGATCAGTTTTTGTTTGGTGGAAGCAGTGGTCAGGGAAGTCCACTGGGCCAGGCCACAGCATCTAGTCTGCCAAGAGTGCGTTTTGTTGGGATCATCGGCGCAGCTTGTCCTGCATTCTTCAGGTCTCCTTCCCTGCTTTATTTTTCTCCACTGTGCTTAAAACCATATGACCCACTTGTATGTTGTCCGTCTACTCTAAAATGTAAGTTCCTTGGGAATTGCCTGGTGGTCCAGTGGTTAGGTCTCTGCGCTTTTTACAGGGTGGGAATTGCACTCCTGGCTGGGGAACTAAGATTCTACAAGCTATGTGGTGTACCCCCTTCTCCTTTTTTTTTTGTGTGTGTGTGTGTGTGTGTGTGTGTATAATATAAGTTCCTTGAGGGTGAGTGCTTTATTTAGTTCATTGGGTGCCCAGTGTTAAGAACAGTACCTGCTACATGGGAGGCACTCAGTATATAGTTTTTAAATGAACGTGAAGTAGCAGACCCTGAATTAAAGTTGCTTAGGTCTCTTCAGATAAAGATGAGTTGTATTCTTAACACCAGGATAATTTGGTACAGGGATTAAATCCTGGCGTGGTGAGTGGCCAGAGCTGTTAAGAGTGGGGAAGGAAGAAAATGAAATTAAGAATTAGACAAAAGCCTAGTTTTTTTCTTTTTAAAATTCTATAGACAGAGGCTTTGTGCATTCATTATTAAAGATAAGCTGGTTTTTGAATTTTGCTGTAGGGAATTCTCAGGCTGTCCAGTGGGTAGGACTCCACGCTTTCATGTTTGAGGGCCCAGGTTTGATCTCTAGTCAGGGAACTGAGGTCCCACAGGCTGTGTGGCACAGTCAAAAAAAATTTTTTTTTCTTGCTACAGAATTTGGTTACTAAGGACTACTCGGGAGGAATAGGGACAAGGAGAGGGTGGCCTGAAGGCTCTGGCTTTTCATAGCATGTCTCAAGAGTCTTTTGAAGTACTGTGTTCTCTGTTTTAGGTTGCCACAATTCTGGCAAAAATCCTGACCTAACATGAACTGTTGGTTGCAAAGCTTACCTTGAACTAACAGTTTATAATCTTCATTTATTCCACCAATGTGGCTGTTGTTATGTTTTGCTGCAGAAATATTAATGTGTTGGGTCACAGGGCACTGCTCTAGATTTTGCTCGTGGGTTTTTCATAATACATGGGATGGGAGCTGAATTGCCTTTCTTATGAAAACACATTATGAAACACATTATGAGACATATGACACATTATGAGACCCCAGATGTATGGAGCCAGAATGGGTTCAATGAGAAGACATAGAAAAACCTAATCATTACATAGTTCATGGATTTAGTACTTGTAACTGCACAGAAATGGCACTGAGAATAGGAAATTAAGGCAGCAAATAATGAGAAAAGACTTTTAGAAAATATTTTAGCTACTCGGGGACAAAAAAGCTCCCAAACCTATGTAACAGAGAGATCAGTGTGCAGGCAGGAGTTTGCGATTCATCCTTTCATATAGGCCCTCAACAATATTTTTAAAGGCTGTCTTTGCCACGGTCTGAGCTAGTCACTGGGGATAATACTGTGGTGAGCTAGATAAACACAGTAATGATAAGGAATTTTAAATTCCTGGACTCTGAATCTTTGCAATTAGTCTAATTCTTTACTTCTTTTAATTTTGAGTATTTATTTATTTATTTGACTGCAGTGTGTAAATTTGGGTCTTAGCTGTGGCATGCAGGATCTTTGATCTTTGTGGAGGCCTGCAGAACCTTAGTTGCGGCCTGTGGGATCTAGTTCCTGGGAATGAACCTGGGCCACCTGTATTGGGAGTGTGGAGTCTTAGCCACTGGACCACCCAGAAAGTCCCCACAGTTAGTCTAATTCTGATGCATTTAATTAACAAAACTGTTTCTTTGGAGGAAGAATTTTTATAATTCAGTCTCTTGCCTTCCTTTTTGGCTGGGTTGTATGTTCTGTCTCCCTCTTCCCCTCTTCCTTTATCCCTTTCTCTTCCTCTACTGTTCCTTCCCCCATACCCCCAGGCTTCTCTGTTTCTGCCTCTAAATGGTGTTCCAACATGCTTTCTCTTTCTCCTTCTGTTATTCCCTGGTAATCCTGATCGTTAACACTATTGAGTTGACTCAAGTGTTAGTATCTAGCCTTTATTTATCTTCTAAGTAGCTAGTAAATTACCCTTAGGTTGAGTTGCTTGACATTATTGTAGATAGCCTGTCAGCACTTCAATTTCAGCATATAAAATTGTACTCAGCATCTTTTCTATCAGTCTTGCTCCTTCTTCAGATGTTCTTGTTTCTGGTAACACTACCGCTTTCTTAGTTACCCAGATCTTCTTGTCCTTCTGTCTCACCTCTGTTTTACTGCATTGTCTTTTTTATTTTCTTAGTATCTTGCTCGCCTCCAGGTTTTCATTCCCACCACATTCCGTCTCAACCCATCCTGTCCTTTACACTGATGTCAGGTCTGTCTTCCTGAAACACTGCATGGCTTTCAGTCTTCTTACTCCACTCAGATAATTTTAGTAGCTCCTCAGACTCCCTGATACTTTTAAATGGGCTCAAATCTCCCTTCTAGCCTCTCGATACTGCACTCTTCATGTATAGTTTCTGGTTGAATTAAACTACTTGGCATTCTCTGCACACACATGTGCTTTTCCATCTTAGTGTTTTTGCTGAGAACACTCCCTCCTCTTGAAACGACACACTTCTTTATCTCTTATCTACTGAAATCCAACTCATTCTTTATGTCCCCACTCAGATTTCATCTTGTCTGGAAAGCCAGTTTAGTTTATCTTAGCCTGAAGAGAACTTGTCACTTTTCTGTACTCTTCTGTGGTTTGTGATTCATCATATCAGCATATCTGTCATGTTTTGTCTCCTTTCTCAACTGTAAACTCTTTGAGGGTACAAACTTAGTTTATGCTAAGATTTTTATAATCTTCACAGCATCAAGAATAGTTGTTGTTTAGTCACTAAGTCATGTCCGCCTTTTTTGCAATTCCATGAACTGTATCTCACCAGGCTTCTCTGTCCATGGAATTTTTCCATGTAAGAATACTGGAGTGGGTAGCTGTTTCCTACTGCACGGGATCTTCCTGACCCAGGGACCAAACCTGTGTCTTCTGCATTGGCAGGTGGATTCTTTACCGCTGAGCCACCATACTATAAGAATACTACATCGTGGAAATTCCCTGGTGGTCCAGTGTTTAGGACTCTTCACTTTCACTACCGAGGGCTGGTGTTCGATTCCTGGTTGGGGAACTAAAACCCCACAAGTTGCACAGTGCAGCACCAACCCCCCCTATAGTGTGTTGTACAGTTTCAGTAAATTTAATTCTTATAATTACTCAACACCATGTGCAAAGCCTTTTCTGAAAACACTTAAAATTATGGAAGTGGTCCATCTGTAAAGAAGTGACTGTGATATGTAACAGAATGAAACATGTTATGACTGAAGTGTACTGAGTGTTTTTGGATCCTAGAGCAAGGAGTATAAATTATAATAAACAACTATTGAGTATTCTCTGGAGGGTTAAGAATTTGTGGCTAGTGGAACAACTCAGTTACTAGGCAGATTTGGAGGAATTCAGAGTTCAGAGTAGAATGCTTCTTTAGATGGAAACACCATTCAGTGTGACTTAACATTTTGATTTTTGGATTAAACTTTGAGAGATTACAGATTTTATTTCTGAAATCTTTGCATTGTAGGAATTAAAGGTTGGATTTTTATAGTACTGTCTGATATTTATACTTGAGTTAATTAACATTTCTATGGTACGCTGATATGTTTTGTTGCATCTCTCTCCATTTTATTAAAGACGACTTTCTCCATTCTGGTGCAGACATTGACCTTTCCCCGTGTAATGTGTTTTGGTTGCAGATGGTGTGGACGGAAAGCAAGCCCGCAGAACCAATTCCAGCACCCCGCTGGGGGAGCTTTTTGACCACGGCCTGGATAGTTGGTCGTGTGTTTACTTTGTTGTCACCGTGTATTCCATTTTTGGACGAGGATCATCTGGTGTCAGTGTTTTCGTTCTTTATCTCCTGCTATGGGTAGTTTTGTTTTCTTTCATCCTGTCTCACTGGGAAAAGTATAACACAGGGATTCTTTTCCTGCCATGGGGATATGACATTAGCCAGGTGGTAAGTATGTGTTCTTCTTAAATTTTTCAACATTGCCATACATTTTTGGGAGAGTTTGTCATTCCTTCTTTATTGACCTTATGCTTTTTTGGTTAGAGCTGCTGAGTGCTTTAAATTTTTTCCCCTTTTTATTTTATATATATATTTTTACTTATTTATGGAAAATTTCAAATATGCACAAAAATATATGTATATGAAACCCTTGTGTACCTGTTACTTAGCTTCAGCAGTTAACACATGACCAGTCTCATTTCATATATATTCTTCCTTACCTTACCACCTCCCAATTATTTTAAAGGAAAATCTTGACATATGATAAATAGGCTACTGTATATCTCTAAGTAGTAAGATTTCTTTTAAAAAACTAAAAACACAGTGCCATTAGTACACTAAAAAATGAACAGTTTCTTAACAAACCTTCATTTAAACTGTTGATTTTATGAAGAAAGTTATGCACATATAATTGTTGGCTTTTTGTCTTCATGGCCAGCTTTTCAGTGAGTAAAGAGTTTTCTCTTACTACCAGGGCTTGCTATTAACTCTCCCTGCCTTAGAATCCCAGCTTTTTGTGTCGCCATTTTGCCCATCTGCATCTGAAGCTCCAGTAAAGAATCAGAAATTGGAGTGTGTTTGAGGAGGGGGATTGGGTGGGCAGATTGGATCATCCTGTGGCTAAACCAATTTATGAGGTGCCTTAGGAGGCTAGTCGCTTGCATTGTCTAGAAGTTAGTTATTAAAGAAAAAACAACCAACTTTAAAGGCAAGAAGACTTGCCACAGTATCAAATTTAAGCACATATTTTGCTGTTACTAAAACTGTTTCCTAGACTTATGCTGCATAAAGCGTTGTTGATTGCCTGATCTTTCCAGCTGTTAATGCTCTGTATGCTTTTGTCTGCATTTTCCTTCCAGACTATTTCTTTTGTCTACATAGTGACTGCGGTTGTGGGAGTTGAGGCCTGGTATGAACCTTTCCTGTTTAATTTCTTATATAGAGACCTATTCACTGCAATGATCTTTGGTAAGAAGCTCCATGTTGAAGCCTGTTTTAACATCACTTTGTTATCAAAGCCAGTGTTTGGTTGTAACAAGCAACAATACTCTTTCCCCTCCAGCAAGTAGAACAACCCTATAACCTATAGGGTTTCAACCAAACCATTAAGGAAAATAAGGTTTCTTTGTTTTGCTTTTGTTCAGCACCAAGCTGCATTTAATCAGAAGGAAATACCAAAATACATCACACAAACCTTGTAAAATAACTATGCAAATTAATTTAGATATTGGAGGATCTTCGTTTAGGTGGACATTCAGTATTGATTCCCACTGCATATCTCGAAATCAAAGATTATTAGTTTGAGGAAATAGAATGACAAAGCACAGTGTTTATAATGCATCCACTCCAAAAATTTAGCTTCTTTCCTCTCAGGTACACTCTTTCTTAAGCCTCTGAATGCTTAGTAAAGGTTTTGATCATGGTAATGCTTCTTTTTTGATTTTAGACAGAGTGGATATCTATAGGATAATTGAGTCAGGGAGAAAATTTTTATGGAAAGAGGCAAAGAGGAAGAGGAATCTGGGTTATTATTTGGGACACCAGGAGTGGCACTGAGAACTTTGTAGGGTTAAAACAACAAAAACACTTACTGGCTGTTCCTCTGTTCTCTTATCTAAAAAATTATCCTTCCCCTTCTCTCAGTGAAGCTTGGTTGCAGAGTGGGGATTGAAGGCTTAGAAACAGCCGAGAAGATGGTGCATTAGGCACTGGCTTTCAGAAAAGGCGTAGTTTAGGGATTTTCTGTCGCTCTGGACTGCAGATATTTTAGGAACCCTGCTGTAATCTACCAAATGTTCATTTTTGGGTGGCTGTATAACTGTGATTTCTTTACCTTGAAAAGGCTAGCTATTTTTCATCTGCTACCATGAGTGAATCTTTGATTTATGCAGCTTGTCCTAAGGCAGATTTGCTGCATTTTACATTTAAATGTTAATTTAGAGATAAAATGGTATCTTTGATATGTAAGTTCTGGAATGTTAAGTAGATACTTTAATAGGCTACAATTCTCTTTGTATATACATTTTTGGCAACAGTACTTATTAGGTAATGGTACTACCTATTGTATCACTAGAAGGCACATAGTATCTAATTGTCTCTCTTTTTATGGTATCAACAGTGACCAGAGGGTTGAGGTTTTGTACTTCTGTTCCAAAGTTCTGCCTTAGCTCTTCAGCTAATGGTACTAACAGATACTGATGATCATTGCTTAGGAATCCATTCTTTCAGTGGATAGGTGGGGGGATAAAGTTTGTGTTTTGATAAACTACCTCATAAAATTCATACTAATAAATACAAATCAAATTTGATAATATAGATATCTTACTTTGTTGATTTTATATTTGCTTTTCTTTTAAACTCTGACAAAAGTCTTTGCTTTCAGTGACACAAAAAATTCATTTGCTTTATTCCATAAAACAATAACAGTCTCAGAATGTAGTACCCAAATCAGCAACGATATCATTACCGAAAATCATTTAAGATTTTGATTTTTTTGCAGTTCCATTTGTCCTCATGGTTTATTCCACTGGAGATGCCCAGTTGGGTTATTATAGTCTAAAGTTCCCATTCTGTGGATATGTACATTTAAGTTTGTTTCATTTTACTTTTGATTTTTAGGGATTACTTTTTCCTTTCACATAATTACAAAGTCAGATCTATATATAAAGCAAGGTATATTCAAAGAAGTCTAGTCTCTGTCATATTCTTAGTTTTTAATTTTTTACTTAATCTTTCATTGTTTTTTTGTTATTATAAGTAAGTGTGCGTGTGTGGTTTTATCACCCTCTTTCGTGGATAAATGGTAGCCTGCTATACATATTTTGTTACCTGTGCGCTTGTTTTCCCTCCACGTGATAGTATATCTTAGAGATCACTGCATAGTGATGTGTAGCCATCTTCCTCAGTTGTTCCTACAAATGCCTGGTACTTCGTTGTGTGATTGTGCGATTGTTTATTCAAACAGCCTCCTACTGATGGACATTTGGGTTATTTCCAGTTTTTTGCTGATATACAAATTGCTGAAGTAAATCATCTGTCCATGTAAACGTCTTTTTCATATTTTTGCCAGGGTATTTTGGAAGGGATCACTAGAAGTAGACATGTTAGTAAAGGGCAGAGGTGTGCAGTTTCACTAAATGCTCTGTTCCCTTCCATATGGGTTGTCTAATATTGAATTCCCACCACCCATAAATAAAAGTACCTGTTATTTAGTTTTCCCAATGTAGTATGTTGTCACACTTTTGGATTTTTGCCAGTTGGGATAAGAAATGATATATCTGTTTAGTTTTAATTTGCATTTCTCTTATGGATGAACTTTCCTAGTGTTTGAGAGTCATTTATATCTTTTTCTAGTCAATTTTTGCTATAGGATTGTTAATGACTTCCTTTATTTTTAGAAGCATTTTATTAGGGATAGTAATCTTTTGTTTTGATATAAATGACATTTTCCCTCTTATTTGTTGTTATGTCTTTTTTTACTTGAAGCATTTTTTGTCTTGGTGTTTTTTATTGAAATTTTTATTTAATAAATAAGCCTAGAAATGAGGAACCACTGATGAGGAACCAGAATATTTGTTGTGATCATGCTATCCTTGGTGTTCATTTCATTCTACTCAATCCTTTTTTATGAATTCTAACTTTTCGATAGCCCATGCTTCCTATATTATGAAGTCTGGACCTTCCTATGGTAATAATAAAAGCAGGTCTGCATATGTGTGGGTTCTATCATTCTCATATATAGAGTTTACTAGATAAGTATTTAACAATTAAATACTCTTTACAGAAAGTACATCAAGTACTACTTAGAGTTGTTGTTCAGTCGCCCAGTTGTGTTTCTTTGCAACCACATGGACTGCAGCACACCAGGCCTCTCTGTCCCTCACCATCTCCTGAAGTTCTTGTCCATTGCATTGGTGATGCCATCCAGCCATTCCATCCTCTGACAACCTCTTCTCCTTCTGCCCTTAATCTTTCCCAGCATCAGGGATTTTTCCAATATGTCGGCTCTTCTCATCAGATGACCAAAATACTGGAGCTTCAGCTTTAGCATCAGTCCTTCCAACGAGTATTCAGGGTTGATTTCCCTTGTTTGATTTCAAATCTTGTTTGAAATCAAACCTTGCTCTCTAAGGGACTTTCAGGAGGCTTCTCTAGCACCACAGTTTGAAGGCATCAATTCTTTGGCATTCTGCCTTCTTTACAGTCTAGCTCTCACAACTGTACATGACCGCTGGGAAGACTATAGCCTTGACTGTGTGGACCTTTGTTGGAAGACTAATGTCTCTGCTTTTCAACACATGGTCTGGGTTTGTCATTGCTTTTCTGCCAGGAAGCAGTCGTCTTCTGATTTCATGGCTGCAGTCACCATCAGCTGTGATTTTAGAGCCCAAGAAAAGGAAATCTGTCACTCTTTCTACCTTTTCCCCTTCTATTTGCCACGCAGTAATGGGTGGTTTTTCCAGTGGTCATGTATGGATGTGAGAGTTGGACTGTGAAGAAAGCTGAGCGCCGAAGAATTGATGCTTTTGAACTGTGGCGTTGGAGAAGACTCTTGAGAGTCCCTTGGACTGCAAGGAGATCCAACCAGTCCATTCGAAAGGAGATCAGCCCTGGGATTTCTTTGGAAGGAATGATGCTAAAGCTGAAACTCCAATACTTTGGCCACCTCATGCGAAGAGTTGACTCATTGGAAAAGACTCTGATGCTGGGAGGGATTGGGGGCAGGAGGAAAAGGGGACGACAGAGGATGAGATGGCTGGATGGCATCACCAACTTGATGGACGTGAGTTTGAGTGAACTCCAGGAGTTGGTGATGGACAGGGAGGCCTGGCGTGCTGCGATTCATGGGGTTGCAAAGAGTCGGACATGACTGAGCGATTGAACTGAACTGAACTGAATGGGGCTGGATGCCATAATCTTGGTTTTTTTAATATTTAGTTTTAAGCCGGCTCTTTCACTCTCCTCCTTCACCCTCATCAAGAGGCTCTTTAGTTCCTCTTCGCTTTCTGCCATTAGAGCGGTATCATCTGCATATATGAGGTTGTTGATGTTTCTCCCATCTGTCTTGATTCCAGCTTGATTCCATTTGATTCCAGCAAATGTTGGCAATATGATCTCTGGTTCCTCTTCCTTTTCTAAAGCCAGCTTGGACATCTGAAAGTTCTTGGTTCACATAATGCTATTTACCATTTAGAGAAGAAATAGTAAATACAGTGTTTTTCTTTGGCAGCCTATATAGAGCTCAGGCTTTCTACATGCTTACTGTGCTTAAGATTTTATCTTAGTTAAGTGCTTGAAAGCTACAAGTGATTCTGGGTTAATACATTTAGCCTTGCTCCCTACCAGTGCTCCTCAGCTTAACATGAAATAAGCTACAGAAAGTTTCTGAGGACATTGAAGACATCTTGTCTTCTCCTTCCATTCCCTCTAAGATTTTCTAATCTGGGAACATTGTTCCAGTTGGGCTTGGAAGTAGCAGAGTAATTCCTCTTTTGAGGTGAGATTTCTGATTGTTGAATTATAGTTTTTTTCCATGTATTTTTAGCAAGTTGTGTTAGGAATTATTTGAAGGAATGTTCTTCTCTCTTTGCTCCTTAATGTCATAGCTGCATTGACAACACACCTCCCCACCCCCAAGCGAAGTTTAGTCACTGGGAATCCAGAATGGGCTAATACATTGAGTGACAAGGAAATATCCAAATGAAACGTGCAAAAGTTACCACATGTATTGGTTTGGAGTTTGAAACAGAAAAAGATTAGGACTTTATATCACTACAGATCACAGAATCAGAGAATTTAAGATTCAGGGGTCCCTAGAAAATCATTTAGCCCATCCTTATGGTACAGTTGTTTTCTCTGAAGCTCAGAGAGATTGTCTGATTTGCCCAAAAGTATTAAGATTTTTGGGGTCAACTGCAGGGAGCTTATGGTTAAAGCTGTAAGAGAAGATTCTCTGAGGGAGAGTAGATGCACCTTCAGTCAGTCATTTAGGAATATGTAGGAGGGAGATTGCCATTAAAGGACATCATTGAATGGTTGGATGGCTGACAGGAACACTGGGCAAATGGGATCACCAAGACCGAGAGGAAAGAATTGCAGTTAGTGGGTGGTCAGCCCAGTCATCTTACTTAGAAGTCAGGAATGAAGAAAGGATACTGAGAGTCTCTTGGACTACAAGATCAAACCAGTCAATCCTAAAGGAAATCAATCCTGAATATTCATTGCAAGGACTGATGCTAAAGCTGAAGAAGCTCCAATACTTTGGCCACCTGGTGGGAAGAACTGACTCATTGGAAAAGACCCTGAAGGTGGGAAAGATTGAGGGCAGGAGGAGAAGAGGGGAAACAGAGGATGAGATGGTTGGATGGCATCACTGACTCAATGGACATGAGTTTGAGCAGGCTCCAGGAATTGGTGATGGACAGGGAAACCTGGAGTGCTGTAGTCCATGGGGTCAAAAAGAGTTGGACATGACTGAGCGACTGAACTGAGTAGGAGAGCTTGATAAATTTCAAGAGTACAGTTTCTGCAGAAGGGAGGCAGAATTATGTTGAGTGCTGAGGAGTTGCGGAGAAGTACTGGAGTAGTACCCCACTCCAGTACTCTTGCCTGGAAAGTCCCATGGGCAGAGGAGCCTGGTAGGCTGCAGTCCATGGGGTTGCTAAGAGTCGGACATGACTGAGCGACTTCACTTTCACTTTTCACTTTCATGCATTGGAGAAGGAAATGGCAACCCACTCCAGTGTTCTTGCCTGGAGAATCCCAGCAACAGGGGAGCCTGGTGGGCTGCCATCTTTGTGGTCACACAGAGTCGGACACAACTGAAGCGACTTAGCAGCAGCAGCAGCAGCTGAGGAGTTAAAGACAAGTTAAGTTTGTTGGGTTGTAGGAGATAGCAGAGTAAGATAGTAGATAGTGAGAACAGCAGGAACAATGATAATGTTTCTTGGGAAGGCTGTCTTTTTAGCTTTGAGGAGAAAGAATTAGTGTATAGAGTAGGGGGAGAAATTAAGAACGCCAGGGAGGTAAAAATAAGTGTAAAGGAAGCAGCAGGATCTGTTAATATTAATGGTTCCCTCTTCCAATAAATAACATACACGGTGCAATTTACTATAAATCAGGTACTGTTCCAGGAGTCTTTGCATGTAATAACTCATTTAATTCCCAAAACCCTATGGGATTGTTACTATTATTATCTATATTTTATAAAAGAGGAAACTGAGGCGCTGAAAAATTAATTTGCCTGAAGTCCCATAGCCAATTGGTGGCACAACTGAGATTCAACCCACTCTGGCTCCATGAGTCTCTGCTATGAATCACCAAACTACTGCCACTCTTCCAGTTGCAAATATTGTTCAAAAATGTATTTAGTTTCATTACAGAAGTAAATCTGAACTTGAAAATTGTTGCATCTAAAAATATTACATATTTTGTATGTATTCAATTATTATAAAAATCTCTCTTGAATATTAATTCATAATAATTTAATTGTTCTTTCCTTCAGGTTGTGCACTGTGCGTGACTCTTCCAATGAGTTTGTTAAATTTTTTCAGGTAAGTACTTTATTTTTTAATTGGACAAGAAATATGAAAATCTTTAGAAATTGTTATTTAGGTGAATTTTAGGATCTTTCTTTTGAAATCTGGGCATTTTGAAAAGGTTATGAAGCTGTATTTTGAATCTAGAATGAGATTGGGATCATCTGCCTATAGTGGCTTGTGTAGTCAATTCAACTACACAACTAGCTCAGAACTAGTTTTTTAGTAACAATTTTGGGCTTATCAGTCTAATTTGTCATTTTTTTGGGTGAGTGAATTGGAAGAGAGTATGTTCCTATTGGAATATTCATAGGTTTACATTCTTTTTATGAATTGATTATAAGTTTTAATAAGTTGATTATAGGTAAGTTTAGTTAGCATGATCATAAAATGAAATTTCTGAACTTGTATAGTTGAAGACCAAACCCTGGAGCTATGCTGACTCTTCTTAAAGAGCACCATATCAAACTTCCTGAAGAGTGGGGCGTGCCTGAGGAGTCGGGTAGGGGTTGGGAGGGGACTTGCCCTGGTGGACTTCCATCTCTCTGATTTATGCACATTTCCACTTGGGCTCAGCACACTCAGTTTCCTTCTGTGACCTGAATGTATTTTGTTCTTTCCTTCCTCAGTACTTTTGCTCCCACTCTTTCCTCCACTCCCTGTTTCCTCTGCTTGGAACATTTTCTTGTACTTTCCACTTCATTTTTCAGTGCTCAGATTTGTCTTGCACAATCCTGTCTCTCTGAATCTCCCTCTTTATGACCACTGGCAGTCATTCATAAAAGTTATAAAATGTAATGCTCTAAAAGCCTTAGAGATAATTTGAGATAATTCTTCTAAAGTTGAGGTCCTGATTGGGCAGTGTCTTGCCCAAGGTTATATAATTATTGGCTGAATTGGGATGAGGACTGAGGGCTCAGTTCAGATGAGCAGACATGTGTGAGCGTGCTACCACCTGTGTGCCCAGAGCCATCAAGACATGCAGTGGCCCCTCTCGGTTCAGAGTCTCTCACTGTTAAGTTGTGTATCATAGCAGCCCTGTGAGGTACTCTTGTAGTATGGTTTTGTGTTCGTTTTAGTTTTTCCTATTAGAATGTAATCTCATAGGATCCAGACCAGATAATAAAACTTTTCTAGGTGGATAAATGAGACTGGGGAATCAGAAGACTTCCATTCTAGTCCTGGCCCTGCCACTTGGTACCAAATTATGTAAATTTAAATTCTCACATCCTCATTTAATCTGCCTCTAAAATGGGATTGAGTGAAAGTTGCTCAGTTGTGTCTGACTCTTTGCAACCCCATGGACTATACAATCCACTGAATTCTCCAGACCAGAATACTGGAGTAGATAGCCTTTCCCTTCTCCAGGGAAATCTTCCTAACTTAGAGATTGAACCCAGGTCTCCCGCATTGCAGGCAGATTCTTTACCAGCTAGCCACAAGGGAAGCACAAGAATACTGGAGTGGGTAGCCTATCACTTTTCTGGTGGATCTGCCTGACCCAGTAATCGAACTGGGGTCTCCTGCATTGCCGGTGGGTTCTTTCCCAACTGAGCTATGAGGGAAGCCCTAAAATGGATTAACCTGCCTCTAAAAATGGGATTAACTTGGTGGCTCAGATGGTAAAGACTCCGCCCACAATGCAGGAGACCCTGGTTCAGTCCCTGGGTCGGGAAGATCCTCTGGAGAAGGAAATGGCAACCCACTCCAGTATTCTTGTCTGGAGAATTCCATGGACAGAGGAGCCTGGAAGGCTATATAGTCCATGGGGTTACAAGAGTCAGAAACGACTGAGCAACTAACACTTGCACTTATGTAAATTTAGCTTCTTACATCCTCACTTAACCTGCCTCTAAAATGGGATTAATAATGTTGGTTCTACCTATCCTGTGAGGTTACTGTGAATAAATATAAGAGAATAAGTGTGTAAGTACTTTGAAAACTATAAAGATACAAGTATAGTATTGAGTTTTATGTGTAATAATGTTCTTGTATTACTTGATTTTTTTTTTCCAGAAGCTATAAAAATAACACGTTGAAACACAATTCAGTCTATGAAGCTGTGGTTCCCTTCTTTTCTCCATGTTTGCTATTCATTTTGTCTACAGCGTGGATCCTCCTGTCACCTTCAGATATTTTAGAGTTACACCCTAGAGTGTTCTACTTAATGGTTGGAACAGCCTTTGCCAACAGCACAGTAAGATTTTTCTTTTAAAAATCATAGCACATAATAAGAAATATTAGACAGAATTTGATAGTTTGAGAAATCTTATATAGTATTAGAATAAGCAGATTTTAAAGATCTTATAGTCAGAAATTTGAAAGGATAATTACTAACATGCAGAACATGTTAGTATACAGAACATGCAGAAAGTTATTTTATTTTTGTTTAAAACCAATAGGATTTGGAAACCGCGGTAGTATTTTGGAACCATGGCATCATTTAAATTTTTTGATTTAGTTGCCTGCTGAAGAATTAATGGAATAATTCCTTTCAGACTCTAAATATTATTAATAGTGTGGTTGAAATGGCAGCAGATCTAAGGATTAATTTAGGGAGCTTGGAAGGGGGTTTGGCAGAGAAAAAAACACACGTATACCCCACATATTTTTTAATCAACTGGTTTTTAAATTAAGAAAATAGAATAAAAACTTTGTAATAAATACTGCATATGTTAAAAAAAAAAATCCCTTCCTCTGCTATAGCCCAGCAAGAGTGCAGACAGGGAGGGATGATCAGGAGGGGTTGAGAAAAGACCCTGGTAGTCCTAACTGCCAGGAAGCCTGTGCTCTAGCTCAGGCTAGATCCTTAATAAGGTTTTATTTTTTAACTTAGCCCCCAAGTTTATGTTTCTATGTCTGTACCATGTGTTTACTATTTCAGGTCACGCTGATTTCATCTAAAGATCTAAAAACATTAACATATTGTACAAAAAGTATCTCTGAAGGAATAAAACTATATTTGAGTAAGGTGTTGAAGTAGAGAGAGCCAAAGAGGTTTTGAGGTGTTTTCTGTGATAGTATGACTGAATTGGAGGTAGCATCTCCTCATCACCTAGAAGAAATTGAGTTGTGTGGTGCTGGGGAGGCTGCTCTGAAAGAATTATTTTCATATATATCATAGAATCTTAAAATTGGGAGCAATTTATTTTATCCAAACTGTTAATCGAGTAGGAGAATGCCTTCTTATGGCATCCTTACTGAATTATCTTCCAGTCTGAGGGTCTGCAGGTTTGGAGGCTGGGGTAGCTAGCTGTCCAGTTGAACTCCTGAGCATTTGAGAATTATGGAACTTGACAATAATGTAATGTTTTAATACATATCTTGGCTCAACTGTTTGAATGCTTTTTAAGTGTTGGAGTGACTAGAGCTTTAATTAAATTATTATTCTCTCTTTCTTTTAAATAACTTCCAGTGTCAGCTGATTGTTTGTCAAATGAGCAGTACCCGGTGCCCGACTTTGAACTGGTTGCTGCTTCCTCTTTTTGTGATTGTCATGGTGGTGAATGTAGGAGTAACCCCTTACGTTGAGAGCATTCTCCTGTTTACGCTAACGGCTGCTTTCACTTTGGCCCACATCCACTATGGAGTACGAGTGGTGAGTAAGCTAGGGCAGAATTGGTTCATTTGGTTCTTAAATAGTGGAATGCAGGTGAGAGAAAATTTCAGAAGAAGCTTGCTTATTAGAGTAACTGGAAGAATTTTGGGATAATATCCAGGTGTATGATTCTAGATATTGTTGTAGTGTTTTAAACTACAAATAATTTAAAAGCTGGGTAATTATTGTGAAGGATTAGTTCTTGTTTCTAAATGAGAAGAATTGTAAACCATTTCCTCAGTAATAGAATTATAAGCTCTTTTGCGCTTTTATTTATTTATTTTTTGGCACTTTTAATTATATTGGACAAAGTAATCCCATTTGTTGATTATCTATTTCTAAACTCGCTTCTTTAGCTTTAGGCACATTTTCATGAGAGGAAATACAGAAGAAAGTAGATTTAAGAAATCTTCTGCAAACCTTAATATTCTCTTCTAAAATAAGAAACTGCTTTCAGGACAAATGGACCAAGAACCATATAATAAAATGAAAGTCAGAACCATGCAGTTTATTTCCTCTTTCCTTACACTTTAGCATTGTTTTGTAATTATTTTACATATCTTAGCATGGTCTTGTATTTATGATTTTTAGTTGCTGTACAGTGTTCCGTCAAGGAAATTACTTAATGTCAGTTTGCTTAACCGTGACCCAGTTATTTTAATCATTTAGATTCTTTGCAGATTTTCACTATTACAAATAAAGTTGGAGTGAACAACCTGTAATAATGTTTTTTCCTTCATTTGCTTTGTTTTTTGAGGATAATTTCATAGCAGTCAGGTCATGTGGAGGATATTCATATTTTTATGGCTTTAAAAATACTTCTATTTGATATGTTTGTTTTGAAAAGAACCTTGCTGTGGATCAATTTGAGAAACAAAATGCCTTTATTTCTATATATGTTTTAAACAGGACGCCTGTCATGTTTGATAATTTTTTATACCTTGTGTATGTTTCTTCCCTTAGTGTTTCTCCCCAAAGTAGCCTATATTTGTTGAAACAAAGTAGATTAAAAAAAAACCATGATAAGTCTATGAATTGTGACACAAAGACATAGTCATTTAGGATTTTGCTCATGCAAATTTAGTGTTACATGCTTTATATCAACATTTTTAGGCTTTTATTCTGTTATTAATCAGTCATGTGCATGAAGTAGAATACAGTTGCCAGTGTCTTTCATAATGGTTTTATCTGTGATCCTTCAGAAGTCTATCTTCAGAAAACATACACTCCGTATACACATGCCAAACCAAACCAAAATATGTTTATCTTTAAATTACAAAGGCAGTACATTTTTGTTGTTAAAAATCTGGAAAATAAATAAAAGCACACGCTAACTGAAAAAAATTCCAGGAACATCTTTTTTTTTTGACTGTCTTTCTACTCTCTTAACACTTCTACAACTTTTGACCAGAAGGTAAAACTTGCTGAACCACACAAAAACATTCATTACTTCTACTGAAATGTAAATATTAAGAATGAGAATGAAACTAAGAAGTACTGAGTAAACAGTACTTGCTAGCTGGCACATTACCTTGCTCTTGCCTACCCTCTAGTAGGGATACCCTAACTAACGTGGCTTAAACCATCAAAAATTTACACATCTGACTACCTAGAAGCATTGTAAGAAGGTGAACATTGACTCTAACCATATATGTAAATATTTGATCTGCTAGATAGTATAAATCAACTAACCCTATAGTTTTGCAGTAGATTTGAATGTAAGGCTCTGTGGTCTGGGAGGCTCTGCAAAGACTAGATTTTGAAGTTGGGCAGACCCAGGTGTAAGTCCTAACTCTCCCAGGATAGTTCTGGTACTCACTTAGCCAGCTAGTTCTACTGCTATCCTAGTCTAGGGAGACCTCTTCATTTCTAATGATTTTTGCCGTGCCAGTAAATTGTTTCCAGAGGATGAATTCTGTATGCATTTTAAAGAAATTATGTATGTATTTGTCATTGCCTCATGTTCTGGTTTTCTATAGGTAAAGCAGCTGAGCAACCATTTTCACATTTACCCCTTCTCCTTGAGAAAACCAAACTCGGATTGACTAGGAGTAGAAGAAAAGAATATTGGCCTGTAATCTACAGAAAGAAGTACTGTAAATAAGATGCTTGTAAATATTCATCCATCACCGTTGAACTAAACTGATCTACTTAACAGACATGGGAACTCAGTGTGTGTGTGGTACTTGGACAGCAGGAATGATACATATCTGAACTTGTGGAATATTGGACCTATTAACTCCCAGCTTACTTTTTTATAAAACCATGTGTTGTTTTGGTTAAACGTAATAGCCCAGCAAAATGTTCCTTGTAGTTTAGGAGTCCATAATGTTTTGGTTCATACAGAGTTAAAGATGCTTGGATTTTATTTTTCAAACCCTCATATTTGTTTAGGAACACTGATAACATTCAGAGGATCCAACGTGTTTTCATATTTGGTACTTAGTAGTAAGTCTTTAGCTGTGGAAGCTATCAGTACCCCAAATCTAATATAGGGAAAAGATAAGAGCAAGTCACTTTCAGCAAGAAAGCCAAATGATTAGAGAACAATATACAGTTGCCAAATACTGGTTTCACTTTCCCATGGAAATGCCTTTTATCCTCATGTGCTAAGAGAGCTTATATATATATATATATATATATATATATATATATATATATATATTTAAATTCTCTAGTATTCCGGCTCTCTTTGTTATGGAACAGATCTTGATAAGTGGTTTAATTCTCTTTTAAAGAAAAATATTTTATTGAGACTTAATAGAGAATGGATTGTAATTATGGCTCACTCATTGGCATGGTTCAGTGTTTAAACGTGGCATTTTTTCCCCTCAGCTACAAGTTGTTGAGATTTGGTGCCTGTGAACTATGATCATATGAATGCATGTGATAGCCCCATTCTTAGAATAATTACTTGTGAGGAACATAGATTAACTTCCTTATAAGAAAAAAAGCTTCTTAGGAGTTAGGAATCTCATGAACCTCACTGTGAAATTACTACTGTGAACGTTGCTGCGAAACTAGATTTCTGTGGAGGAAATAGTGCTGTTTTTTTTATTTCGTACAAGATAAAGACATAGAGAGAACTTCTCTCTTCCCCAACTTGTTCACTTCTCCACCTGAAGAAAAATTTTGATATATATGCCTTACTGAGTATTTACACCCTTTAATATGACTTGGAATAATTTTTGAGGTTTACTGACAAACTTAAAAATCTCTTTTGACTTTCATATGATTGTTTTATGATCACAGCTTTTCATGAATGTGGATATTCTATTTCTTTCTGATTTTGTCTCCTTAATTTGGTGGTGGTGAAATTTACTGGCTGATTTTCTTTTATTTTCCACTGAATGAAGTTTGTGCTTGAATGAAGAGTGTATCTTAAACCCTTTTTTTTGGACGGATTGCACTTGGATAAAATAGGCACCACTGTGTTGATAATGTAATTAAAACCATAATCATTATTTAATCTATAAATGTGCCCATCATTAAATTTAATTATAGTGTATTCTTTTGTTGGATTTTAATCTGCCACTTTGTAAAAATAACCACGTAATTATTATTTCAGTTTTTAAATTTGTGAACTGTAATCATTGTCATCAAGTTATTAGAAATGAAGCATCACGGAGCTGACTGTACTCAATTTTTTAAAAATTGTAAAGGTTGAGGTATATTCCGTGACTTTCTCTAAGACAAAAATGAACACCGAAAATAGTTGGGAAACTAACACAGGAGAATATGGATAGTGATTCCATGTTTATTTAAATTGCCATCATGGAGGTCAGAGAATGAACTGATTAAGTAAAAGTAACTCTTTTATTTTTGTATACCTTGTTCTGTGTCATCTGTAAAATCGAACTGGATAAAGTGTTAATTTGGGCCGGGAACAAAGCTTTGCTTTAAGATTTTAAGCTAATCATTTTATTGTTTTGTTGACTTTGTATACAAAAATGAGATTCATCTGTATTATGTAAGAGCTGAAAAATATTTATGAAATGGCAAATTTGGACCACAGGCTTTCGTCACTTTGTACAGTATAGTAAAAAAAAAAAAAAAAAAATACCCTTTATTTCTGGCATAGGGTCATGTCCTGTAATTTTGGGTCTCTTTTACCTCAAAGTGTGTTTCTGCTCTTTTTCTGTTGCATCAGGTTTATTTGAAAATTGTTTTGTGCCTATACTTGATAACATGTTTCCCCGTGGTAGTTAAGAATTATGCTGTAGTCAGTTTCATTGGCATCATGAGATGAAAAAAGATGGATGTTAGGAAGATAAAAGATGAAAAGTGAGTAACTGTTTCAGAATACTGTGGACTTGCAACTCTTTAATGTACTGTTGACTCCTTTTTTTGGTTTAGTCTGCTGTCTTGAAGTGTATCGTGAAAGCCCATATTTGTCATGTATGGTTTAGCAACTGAAGCAGGACTTGGTTAGAAAGAGCTCTGTGAACTGACATCATCGCCAGTGATCATAACATTTCCAAAGTATAAAAGGTGTTTCAGGCTTATGCATGATATTTTGGGGTGCGTTCACACCCCAGCCTTTCTCCTAGCATATGCTGAGCTGCCTTTTGGGGAGCAAGTGGCATAATTGGTCATGCATGCATGTTTTCTGTCCATTTCAGAACAGAGTGCCTTAGCCAGGCCAGAGGTTTGCTTTGTGTTTCTTCTGACCAAAGTTACCTAGACCTGTAGGAAGTTTCTTTTCAGGTTATGGTATGAAAAATGTCCTTTCATGCTTGTCAGAAAATTCCCCTATGTTTGAGGAGGGGCATAGGATAGAAAAATCTAAAAAATATCTCAGTATATTCATGTTGCCTTTTATGATCCTTTAATAACATTCATGGTCTTAGTGTAATCTACATACAGTTTAAAATTGCCACAATTTAACCAACATTCCTCCCTTAATGTGTAAGAGATGTAATTCATGGGTTTTGGTCTTAAGGGTAATAGAGTGAATAACTTCCAAATCAAGAAGTAAAATAGTCTTTCCTGGCATTTTAATAATATCATGGTTAAATTTTAAAAAGAAGATTTGATTCTGATTATGGCCTAGAATGTTACAGTACTATTACCAACATGTTATCTATTTTAATATAGAGCTCTTGGGAAGAGGAGTGCCTGTCTAGGGTTGCCGCAGTTCTAATTAGTTCCTGAAAGAATACTGATCATGACCTGGAGCCTGGGCAGTCGGGGAACATGCAAAGGAGAAAGCAAGCATAGATGGTGTCTACTTGAAGGGGAAGAAGAGATCACTTCAGTGCCCAGTGATGCTACTGCAGTGCACAGTTCAAAACTGTCACAATTTAAGTTGTCCTTCCTCCATTAATTTCAAGTTCAAATGTGAATTTGAAAGTTTCCTAAGTGTTCAGTTTTCAAAGAATTAATTTATGTTGTAGTCAGTCCAAAAGCATTTGGAACACATCTTGCTTTCCCTGATAGCTCAGTTGGTAAAGAATCTGCCTACAATGCAGGAGACACCGGTTCGATCCCTGGGTTGGGAAGATCCCCTGGAGAAGGGAAAGGCTACCCACTCCAATATTCTGACCTGAAGAATTCCATGGACATAGTCCATGGGGTTACAAAGTCGGACACGACTGAGCGTTTTCCCTTTCACTTTTCACTTTGCTTTCCAAAACAGGCTTTGATTCTGTAATCTATGGAGAATGAAAAAGTAATGTGAAAGTGTTTGAATCAGAGACTACTTCTCCCCTTAATATTTTAACAGGAAACCTGTTTGCAACTCTTCCTCTTCTTTCTTCCCCTGGGTTTCCCTTTAACCAGCCACCACCTGGGACAGAGACTCCACTTGCTTTGTCGCCCCCCTGTATACCCTGCCACATTCAGATTTCCTTGATGGCCTTAGATCTCTCACCTAGGCAAGGAGTGGGAATGTGCCAGAGATAACAAAGTAAATCTGAAGGACTAGATCTTTTGACTTTGGGTCCGCCAGTAAGCCAAAAACAGATACAGAAATCTTTGATGGTGCTGATTCCTGTGTTTAGAGTGGCCTTTATCTTGACTTCAGTTCTGGACTTGCTGGAGCACGCTATAGGAAATTTGTGAAATCAGATTGAAATTTTCTTTGTCCCATGAGGTGTGCTTGTAAGGCCACATGTCCATTCTTGAACACCCTGTGGGTGAATAGTCTTCAGTGAGCTGCCAGTACTAGAAACTTCCAGGGAGATTTTTTAGTATGCTGCATTTGAAGCACTTTGACATGTACCTTTTAAGTGACAGTTTTAACAGTAAAATGGTGTTAAATTAATCACTGTGAAACTTGAAAGTATGATGTCCTGTACATTTTAGGAAGCTTGAGTAATTTTCAGATTTTCCTTTATTGTGTAACCCATGTGATTTGTGTATTTTACTTTCCATGTTTGACAGTGGTACAGATACCTGACGTGTTGGCAGACAGTTGCTTTAGGATATATGGTAAATCATGGTTGTCTAGCTTTTCCAGAGAAAGTGGCAGTGTGTTTACTTTTTCCTTTGTGTGGAGCCGTGGGAATTGGACTTATTGGCTAATTCATCTCCATTGTTTCTGTGGTGCACGGTAAACAACCTTTTAAAGCTGCATGCTAGTAATGCTTTCCTTTTTAATAAATATGCGAAAGACAGTAATCTAGCCAATTGTTTTTAAGTAGATGCTTGCTCTTTTTTCAGACATACCTTAAATGAACTAATATTTCGGGTAGCATAAGAAGTTTTGGCATTTGCGGCCTTTTTCACAAGTGGCCTGAGTGAGTGGGTTATATTGCATTTGGAGAGAAAGGCCAGATTCCCAGAATTGGAAAATGGCACATGGACTGATTTTAGAATATTTTAACAAGGGCTTGTCTTAGGGAGAGTCCGTTTGGACACAGAAGTATTGTCTGGTCTCCTACAGGCCATTCACATTGTCTGTCTTTTCATAGAATGATTCTTAGAAAACCAGATTCAATCAGGGTAGTGTTATTTTGAAAGCATATGAATTGGATCATCATCATGGAGTACCTAATGCTACGTTGTAACCAGACACTTTTGGAGACCCACAGAGTGGCTAAATGCTGTGGATGCCTTGTAACTCTTAGGCTAAAGTCTTTTTTAAGCAGTTTCTATGGATAACAGAATAGGAATTGATTTTGGTTTTTATTGAAACATACACGGAGTAAGTTCTTGACTAGAACCATGTTCAGCACTTCATGTTACTAATCAGATTATAGGAGGGGCCTGTTTTAATTTTATGAGGTCCATGAATGCTGCATTATGAATCTGTTTGAATTACTGGTATCATTCTGTATCAGACTTATTTTAGTAAGTACTAATTAAGACTGCCCACAGTATGAACATTTTTGGGTGGGTTATTTTGTTTAAATAACTTATCCCATTAGAGCAGCTATTCAGGAGACAAAAACCCAGCTACAGGTAATCGTTTGCTTTTTATGGAATGTTCCAAGAAAGCAGAATTCAGTATTAAACTCTAAATTTCAGAGTTTGTTTTTTTTTAAGTAGTATTTCCTCTGGGTAAAGTGGAAGGCAGTGAACAGTTGCTAAGGTGTAAACTCCTTTCGACCTGCATTCTCCCTTTCCCTTCCCATCTAACAGAATAGATTAAATTTGTAGCCAATGGTAGGAAAAGAAATTGACGCTTTTCTGAGTAAGGTTTCATGTCCTGTGACTAAGAATAGGTGGTGGGAATCATGGCCAAATCAATTATTGATTTGTATAGCCTGGTCCTATTGCAGTTTGCTTTCTGTAGTATTCTGAAACAGAAGGATGATTTCCATCCCCTTAGGTACCTAGAAACAATACCACTTAAGTAACTGGAATGTGTCTGCTACAAATGGAATATGTGAGAGAAGTTGAAAGGAACACAAAGTTATTTTCCCTTTCAAGTAGTTTAATTGAACATGTTTATAATTGGTCTACTTAGGACTTGCCCGTGTTCGTAGCAAATAACATAGCATTTATTTTATCTGGTTATGTGTGGTGTGTGGATGCCTACATATTTAATATGTATACATATATTCTTTGTGCATATATATGTATAATGTTTTCGTATGTATGCGCAGTCTACTCTTGATTATCAGCAAGGTGATAAGCCCTCACCAGACTGACTGTTTATTCATGTTGACTTAATCTGCATGTACCCTGTAACTCTGAGAAGCCTGTTCCTTATCTGCATCTCCAGTCTTTCCTTCTTGCCTTCCATCTTAGTCCCCAAGAAAGGCCTCGACATGTCATTTTCTGCTTCCCTTTCACCAGGGATTGTGTGAGTCAGAAAACTTGTGAGAAGATGGTTGCTTCCACCAGAGTTGAGGCTTCCAGGGTTTGAATGATGGTGGGGCCCATTCCTGGCCAGAAGGCAGTGCTTGGAGCAGTTGTGCTCTTGGGCTTGATGGGGGAAAACTCTAGCTTTTGTGGGAAATGGGATGTCACAACTTGCTTAAATTCCTTAGCTGGAATGTTGTGAGGTCTTAGGTAATTTGATGTGCAAACAGGGTACAGATGTGCATTTCACCATTCGTTTTGTGTCATCGGTATTCCCGGTCCCCATTGCTCGCCCACATAATCAAGACCTGTGTTTCTTGCCACTGGATTCTGGAAGCCTTGCGCTCTCAACTGAATTTATGTTTTATTTCTGCTGCTGTGAAACCCAAAAGTAATGCAGTAGGTTTTAATTTAAAATTGTTTTAACTCTATTATGGATAAATATTTATTGTAATAAAAGTAAAGAGTAAATGGTTTTTAAATCCTTTTAATTATTTTCACATTGTTGTCTTTGTTTTTCCTTGGTAGGTGCAAAAGGGGAGGGGAGTTCTGGGGAAGAAAAAGTGTCCAGTCACTTGTCTCAGAGAATCACTGGTTAATTTTGAGCAGAATTTTAAAAGGTTTTGTTTTGTTTGATCAGCCTGCTTGCTCCTGGGTGTTCTATAATCCTGTGACTTGTTTCAGAGAGCAAAGTACTAGGAAGGTGGCAGGAACAGCTTTTCATAATATACTGCTATGATCCTCCCAGAACTGGATACTAGGCAGTATTTATTGTTCTCATAATAACTGAATCACACTTACATTAGCTTGTAAGGTGATTGTTTCATATGGAAAAACATCTTCACATAACCCTCCTACACTATTGGTGGGAATGTAAATTGGTACAGCCACTGTGGAGAACAGTGTGGAGGTTCCTTAAACTAAAAATAAAGCTACCATATGACCTTGCAATCCCACTCCTGGGCATACATCAAGAGAAAAATACCATCTGAAAGGATCTACGCACCCGAGTGTTCATTGCAGCACTGTTTACAATAGCCAAGACATGAAAGCAACTTAAATGTCCCTCAACAGAGGAATGGATAAAGAAGATGTGTTACATATATACAATGGAATATTACTAAGCCATTAAAAAGAATGGAATAATGCCATTTGCAGCAACATAACGTGGACCTAGAGAATGTCATACTGAGTGAAGTAAGAAAGGGAGAGAGAAATAATATGACACCCCTTATATGTGGAATCTGAAAAGAAATTATACAAATGAACTTATAATACAGAGGTTCACAGACTTAGAGAACAAGCTTATGGTTGCCTGGAAGAAGGGATAGTCAGGGAGTTTGGGAAGGTCATTTATACACTGCTACATTCAAAATGGATAACCAATAAGGACCTACTGTATAGCACAGGGAATTTTGCTCAATGTTATGTGGCAGCCTGGATGGGAAGGGCGTTTGGGGGAGAATGGATACATGTATATGTATGGCTGAGTCCCCCTGCTGTTTGCCTGAACTTTCACAACACAGTTAATCAGCTGTACCCCAATAAAAAATAAAGTTTAAAAACAGAAACCATCTTCCCATATAAAGAGTACTAATGTATGGTGTTAATTTTCCAGGCTAATTGCTCAAGAACTTAATAACCCACATTTAGTGCACCTGAACTTTCAGTTCAGTTCAGTCGCTCAGTTGTGTCCGACTCTTTGCGACCCCATGAATCACAGCACGCCAGGCCTCCCTGTCCATCACCAACTCCTGGAGTTCACTCAGATTCACATCCATCGAGTCAGTGATGCCATCCAGCCATCTCATCCTCTGTTGTCCCCTTCTCCTCCTGCCCCCGATCCCTCCCAGCATCAGGGTCTTTTCCAATGAGTCAACTCTTCGCATGAGGTGGCCAAAGTATTGGAGTTTCAGCTTTAGCATCAGTCCTTCCAAAGAAATCCCAGGGCTGATCTCCAGAATGGACTGGTTGGATCTCCTTGCAGTCCAAGGGACTCTCAAAAGAGTCTTCTCCAACACCACAGTTCAAAAGCACCAATTCTTCGGCACTCAGCCTTCTTCACAGTCCAACTCTCACATCCATACATGCCCACAAGAAAAACCATAGCCTTGACTGCCGGGGACCAGCCCCGGCTGATCCAGGGTATTCGAAGGAGAGACGGCGTAGGCGAAGATCAGGAAACAATTGCTTAATTAAACGTTAATTAAGGATATAAAGAGTAATAGAATGAGGATAGCTCAGTAAAATTCAGTGAAGAAAAGAGGCTGAAATAAGGATAGCTCAGTGAGGAAATTCAGTGGAGAAAAGAGGCTGAAATAAGGATAGCTCAGTGAGGAAATTTAGTGCAGAAAAGAGGCTAAATAATTCAGCCAGAAGGTAAGAGAAAGAACGACATGGTGAGACCAAGTTTCGGTGAACAAGGCCCGTACTTTATTTTCCGAAGTAGTTTTTATACCTTAAGTTATGCATAGAGGATGATGGGGGAAGGGGTAGAGTCAGGCAGCAAGCCAGGCTTTCCTCCTGCAAACTTATCATATGCAAAAGCTTAGGTGATTTGCATCATCTTCTGGCCCGGAGGCCTGTTAACATTTTAAGACCTTTTCTTCAGAAAACTTATTTTTCTCTAAAGGTGATTGGTCAGGAGCCACCCTCCAAAAGCATTAGATAAAGTTGCATTCCTACAGAGCAAAGGTGTGGTGGGCTATAACAAGAAAAAGAATTAACTCAAGGGTCCCAGGTTACAAACATTAAAGCTACTATTTACACCAATTATATTAATCAATACACTGCCAGGGACACAGCAGGTAAGGGATATGGAGACTTAGCAGCAAACATTGGCCCAACAAGTGAAAATCCCTTCACCAATACAATTTCTAATCAATCTTTTAACTACTCAAAAGAATCTGTGTTTAGACAGTTTAGAACATCTCCTGCCTCTCACAGTTGGGAGGCTCTGAACAATCACATGTGGCCGGAAAACCTATTCAGGCAGGCTAGAGGATTTCCAAAGGAGTTTGTAGGTTAAACACTGTCACACCCAGGAATTATTAACTGGAGCTGTAAGCTAACTTTTTTCAGAGAGGTAGTGGGGGACAGCCCCCCATAAAGTCAGAGGTGTAGGTGAAAGCACAAAGCAGAAAGTAGGCAGACTCTGGATTTGGGGGTAGATTGCTCGAGAATTTCCAGGGAGACTCCTGAGGCTTGATCCCGCCTTTGCGTATGCCAAGCCTCCTTCCTCATGACCTTTGCCAGAGGCGGAGCTCGCTCCCCGCATCTCCCTCTTTTTTATTTCTTAAAACAGCCAGAGGCAGCTCAGTCGCGAGCTTTTGAATGTTCTGCCAAAGAATCCTGACAATACAAGGAAGAATGATTATGAGAAGCAAAACTAGAACTAAAGATATTAGAATGTTTTTTCCAGAAGTAAAGTTAGAGAAGGTGTGAAATAAGTCATTAGCTGCTCCAGCGGTGGTAAAATCCAGTCGAGAGTGTTCCAGGGTCTGTATTTGATTATGAAGTTTCCCTAAGTGCAGGCCAATGTCAGAGCTGTTCCAAACACCTGAGATACGATTTTTGATTTTTTCCCATTCATAATCTGTCTCGTTTATCTTTAAAGATGTCACACATATCCACCGGTAATCAGCGTGGCAAGACAGGGCCATTTTCCCTTTTAAAGCCTGTAACTCAGTCCCAATATGCATTATTGCCTCTTCTAAGGTGTCTACTCTCATCTCCAATTTTCTATCTATAACTTCCTGTGTTGCTAGAGTTAAAGAAACATTTTTAGACATGGTATCAACATATTGGGCAGTATGCACTTGTTGAGTCAATGATATTGCTGCCACAGTAAACAGAAGCAATTGCTGCTATTAAAGCTGATATTCCTAAAATAAGTAAGCCCACAGATCATCGTGATCACATTAAATCTTGTAGTTGTTGTAACACAGCAAGACTATAGTTAACATATCAATAAGTGGTTACATCATAAGATAAAGTGGACGTTGTAACACTACAAAGGAGCAAACATTATATTGAGGGTTTAAACAAGATGAGAGCATGCATTGTTCACAAGTCACTACATTGGGTCCACCAGTGAAAGTCACATGTACATTAAGTTTTCCAGAATCATTGGTAAAGAGAAAAAACATAAGGAGAGGGTAGACAAGCCAAAGCAGAATAAGTAGAATTATTTTCTGGTTGGAGTTCGCGCTGCAGCAGCCCCATCGGTCGTGCCAGGATCTCGATGTTTATCTTGCCTCCCCTTCTGGCGGGCTCCTCTTTTGTGATCGAAGCAATGGGGGAACTGGATGTCTGGGGGTCTGCAACATGGCGAATCAACCTGTCTTGGATCTAAATTGGAGAATCTGCATCCTGTGGAAAAATGCAAGCACATCCTCGACCGCTAGTTAATAATGGGTCAGGACCCTTCCATTGTCCTGAGAGGAGGTCCTTCCATTTGACTAATGGTTTTGCATTTAATTGCTCCAGGCATCAATGACGAAGCATTGCAGTAGTTCCAGCCAGATCAGTATTTAGAATATCTATTACGAAAAGAGCATGTTGCAAGATTTGATGGGGAGAACTATACTTAAACTCCCCTTCTTTTAGTTTTTGAATTTGGATTTTTAATGTTTGATGCGCTCTTTAAACAATGGCCTGTCCCTGGGGATTATAAGGGATGACAGTATTATGTTTAATTTGAAACTTTATACAAAATTCCTGAAAAGACTTAGACGCAGGAGCATTGTCAGTTTTCAGAGCTTTTAGCAGGCTCAAATATGAAAAACAAGTAAAGAGATGCTGTATTACATCTTTAATTTCTTCCCCTGTATGAGCAGTTGCAATAATAACATGAGAAAAGGTGTCTACAGTTAAAGAACAAAGGACAGTTTTCCAAATGAAGAGACATGAGTTAGATCCATTTGCCAGAGTACGTTAGGTTTGAGACCGCGAGGATTAACTCCCATAGGTAGACTATTATAAACAGTGGGGCAATATAAGCAAGAACGCACAATTTCTCGAGCAGTCTCTCTGGGAATTTGGAATTGATATCTTAAAGCAGTAGTGTATTGATGATGAAGTAAGTGAGAGGCTCTGGCCTCCTCAATCACAGTAGCCACTGTATTTCTGGTTAACAAGTTAGCCAAATCATTAAAGGCATTTTAAGGGCCGGGCAATCTGGAATGAGCCCAAATGTGTCCAATGAAAAATATTGTACTTGTTTTCCAAATTTGTTGCTGTAATTTAGTTAACAAATGAAATATGGTAGTTTTATTTTCAGGCAAAACCGCAGTTTCAATGTGTGGAAACAACCTGACAATATACTGAGAATCAGAATAAAGGTTAAATTCCTCATCTGCAAACATAGGAAAAGCCTCTATGACTGTTGTTATTTCAGCGCTTTGAGCTGAAGTTTCCTGTGTTTCTAAAACCTTTTGGTGATTTTTAGTAACTATGGAGGCTTTACCGTTTGCTGACCCATCAGTAAAAACTATTTGAGCATTTGGAATAGGAGATTGTTTACATCTGACAGAAAAAATAACTGGATGTCTGGATATAAAATTTAGCAAAACATGCTAAGGTAAATGATGCAAAAATTTTGACCAAAATAGTTTCCTATAGCAATCTGCCAATTTTTATCAAACATTAGAAGAGCAACAAGTTGTTCCTTATTATATGGAATTACAATTTCTGATGGCTCTTTACCAAATAATTCAATGTTCCACTTTTTTCCTTTAATATCAAAGTAGCTATCAATCCTGGATAAGAAGCCACTACCTTTTTAGTTTGAGCGGGAAGATGGACCCACTCTAGGGGGCCGTTTTGCTATAAAACCAATTTTTTGTCTGGCCACCCCAATTACACCTATGGGGGTTTTATGGCAAAGGAATTATCAAGCAGTTGTCAATTTAATTTTTAAAATTTACATTTTAACAATATAAATTTAGAGATACGTTAATTTAGGTCTAATGTTTAGTTTAGGTCTCCGTATAAATTTAAATAATAAATGTATAACCTCCTTATCTCATTTTGGTATACAGATATACCTAAATGCAAAATGTATTTATATATGGCAACAAGTATAAACTTATTGACATACAATATATATAAATCAATATACTTGAATTAATCTTATAATTAATATATTAATTCATATATATTACAGCAATACAACACGCACACAGCCAATACCAACCAACACAAACCAATGTACTGCAATAATACATGTCACACATATATAATTATACAGCATACAGAACATATATCATCACAGCACATCAATCCATACCAATTAATATCAGCCACACACATTATATTACTGCAATATACATTTAATTATACAGTATATATATAATACATATATTGATTTATATACAAATTAAGTAAGTATAGATCTATAAATAGGATTAGGCATACCTTTATTATGTTTTATTTATACCCATACCTAATTAGGCAAACTGTAGTTAGGCAAATATATTTATATTACGTATTTATAACAATATATAAAGTATTGTTAATTGTACCACCTGTTGATAACTAAGAAATTGAGAAAACCCTTCTCTGAGTATCTCCTATTTGAGACAGCCCGTCCCTCCCCCATAGGGTAAAGGGGAGCGTAGGAACTACATACGGTTGGAAAGTTCCACAGTATCCTCAAACTGCCAATCTAACATTTTTGAACTTTTAACGACTGTGGGGGCTTGAGGGCAAATGAAACAAAATTTGACCCCTGAAATCTATCAGGGCAACTTGCCAATCATCACTATTTTGTAAAAGACTTGCAGTTGATCCTTATTGAATGGAATTACTATATTTGCTACTTTTTTTTTTTTCTAAAAAGTTCCACACTTCTTTTTTCCTCCTTTTATAATTAATTGTGCCACTGAGCTAGGATAAGATAAAACTATTTTTCTTGGGGTCACTGGTAGATGGAACCAATGGGCCTTTTTGTCACAAGCACCCTGTAGGTGTATGTTTTATGGCAAGAATAATTTAATCTCATGTTTTGGTAATATTAATTCTAATTAACTGATCATTTAAAGTCTCATCTACTTTAACAAGAGCCGTCTGTCTTATTAGTCAACTTTCTCTTAGAACTGGAATTAGGATCGCTTTTTAAGCAATTAAACAAAGGCTTTAAATCTGCAGTAGTCAGTTTTAAATGTGGGCATATCCAATTAATGTCCCCTAATAATTTTTGGAAACCATTTAAAGTTAGTAAACAATCTCTCCGCAGCTTCAAAGGGGCATCATCAGTTTTCAAAAGTTTTGGCAGACCTAAATATGAGAAGCAAGTAAAGAGGTATTGCACAACATGTATATAGGCTTCTCCAGTTATCGTTTTGTAACCTAAATCTGATCTATAGCTTTTTAGATGACAAGCAACCATCTAATCTTTGCTTGAATACTTCCAGCAACGGGGAACTCACTACTCTTCAAGGTTTTAAACTCTCCCTCGCCTTTTTCTCTACAGCATTCCCACCCCGCATACCAGTTTCTCTAATCTCAACTCATTTTCAGTAGTATGTGTTGGCCAGGAGCTGGGTCAGTCTTTCCCAGAAATGTTAAGAGACGTCTGTTCCTGTGTCTAATAGCCCTGACATTTTATTTTCTTGAATTAAAAGATCTTTTAAAGGCCTTGGAGCTGTAATTTCCTGCACCCAAAAGGCTGGATCACTAGATCTAAACGCTCTGTGGCTCTTAGCTTGAGAAGTCAAGTTTTTTCCTGCCTGATAAGGTAAAAGCAAAAACTGTGTTATTCTTTGACCTTTATTAATTTGCACAGTTTTGGTAAGCGGCGAGATCAAAACTATAATTTCTCCAATATAATCAGAATCTACCACACCATATACCACCGAAATTTCTTGAAAAGAAAGCGAGCTACACCCTAGCACAAGTCCTACAATGCCCTCAGGCAGGGGGCCAGCCATTCCCATTGGAATCGGAGCAACCGCAAGTCAGGGGTTAAAATTGTTGCTAAATCCCCTTACCCGTCCGCTTTTTTCTTAGCCTGGGTGAGACCCCCCTGAGGGGGTTTTCTCCATAGAGCGTGCTCTGCATATTGTGCACGCAGTCTGTTTTAAAATCTCCACTATTCAAAAAACTTTTTATCTTCCTCAGTCTTAGGCAACACTTTGAGAGGCTTTGGGGGCAAAGTGGGGAACTCTTGGGCCCTGGAAGGCGCAAATGGAGGCGGCGGCGATTGCCTTAAATCAGAAAGTGGTGGATACGTTTTTCTTTTCTTTTTTTTTTTAAGGTTTGCGCAGAGAGGGAGGGAGCTCGCCAGGGCACCTGGTCACAGCGTCTCTTACAGTCTCTCTCTCTCTCTCTCTTCATCTCTTCCTGCTTTTCTTACTTTTCTCTCCCCCTTCCTTTTTCGCTACCCTTCTCTTTCCTTCGTTTCTTTCCCTTTACCCTCTTTCTCTTTTTTTTTTTCTCCCTCTTTCTCTCTGTATCTCTTTTTCTAACTTCCTTTCTCAATCTTGCTGAGTTCCCTGATTCCTTCCTTCTCTGTTCCTCTCTCCTTTTCACTCTTTAGCTTTTTCTCTATCTTTAGATCTTTCTCTATTTTCTTTCCTTTTTTCTTTTTCACTTTTCTTTTTTCTTTTTTCTTTTTCTTTTTCTTTTTTTTTTGCTTGGGTGAGGCCCCCCTGAGGGGGTTTTCTGCAAGGAGCAGGCTCTGTATATTGTGTTTTTTTTTTTTTTTTAAAGCTCCTTTGTTTAAAAGAAATCTTTTTTATCTTTTTCAGCCTTATACAATGCTCTGGGAGACTTTGGATGTAAACTGGGGAATTTTTAGGCCCTGGGAGGTGCAAGCGGAGGTGGAGTAGTCGCCTTAAATCAGAAATTGTTGGATAAATTTTTAAAGGTTTGTGTAGAGGGGGAGGGGGCTCGTCAGGGCGCCCGGCCGCAGCGTCCTGTAAGCCCTCTCCTTCCTCCGGAGGTAGAGCACAGTCTCCCTCCTTTTCTTCGTCAATGGCAGAAAATATGATCTGCGCAGAAGGTGGAGACCCACTACCATCCACCGCTATAGCCTCTCTCATAGACTATCCCACAGCCTCATGACGAGGGTCCAGAACATTTTTAATCATATTTATAGGATAAATTTTTAGTTGTTTTTCACCTTCACCCAAGTATCTAAATTAACAGTAGCCTCTTTAACAGTTTCAAGATTACTTGTATAAAGAGTTGCCATTCTTAGTTTCAGTGTTACCCATGTCAGAAAATTAAGTATAATAGAAGATAAAGCTTTTAGCTTTTAAAAGATCAGGCTTTTCTTTGGCCTTTTAACTCTAGAAACCGTTTTCTTTCTCTAAGTCTAACTCTTTAACACTTTCAACACTTCCCACTCCTCTCGCCCTGTCTATCCTACAGGGGGGTCCGCGGCACCCTTGAGTGGGGTCCTAGCCGTCCCGAACACTGGAAGAACAATAGGGCTGATAACCCAGATTGTTCCGGGGGAGGAACAGTAGGCTGATGGCCCAAACTGTTCCAAGGGAGGAGCAGTAGGGCTGGTCACCCAAACTGCTCCGTGGGGGAACAAGAGGGCTGGTGACCCAGTTGTTCCGAGAACGGGGAGCAATAGGGCTGATGGCTCTGATTGCTTTGGGGAGCTTACCTTCGAAAGCCCCATCTGAGGGTCCAGGGTTCAAGTCCCTGTTCGGGCGCCACCTGCCGGGGACCAGCCCCGGCTGATCCAGGGTATTCGAAGGAGAGACGGCGTAGGCGAAGATCAGGAAACAATTGCTTAATTAAACGTTAATTAAGGATATAAAGAGTAATAGAATGAGGATAGCTCAGTAAAATTCAGTGAAGAAAAGAGGCTGAAATAAGGATAGCTCAGTGAGGAAATTCAGTGGAGAAAAGAGGCTGAAATAAGGATAGCTCAGTGAGGAAATTTAGTGCAGAAAAGAGGCTAAATAATTCAGCCAGAAGGTAAGAGAAAGAACGACATGGTGAGACCAAGTTTCGGTGAACAAGGCCCGTACTTTATTTTCCGAAGTAGTTTTTATACCTTAAGTTATGCATAGAGGATGATGGGGGAAGGGGTAGAGTCAGGCAGCAAGCCAGGCTTTCCTCCTGCAAACTTATCATATGCAAAAGCTTAGGTGATTTGCATCATCTTCTGGCCCGGAGGCCTGTTAACATTTTAAGACCTTTTCTTCAGAAAACTTATTTTTCTCTAAAGGTGATTGGTCAGGAGCCACCCTCCAAAAGCATTAGATAAAGTTGCATTCCTACAGAGCAAAGGTGTGGTGGGCTATAACAAGAAAAAGAATTAACTCAAGGGTCCCAGGTTACAAACATTAAAGCTACTATTTACACCAATTATATTAATCAATACACTGCCAGGGACACAGCAGGTAAGGGATATGGAGACTTAGCAGCAAACATTGGCCCAACAAGTGAAAATCCCTTCACCAATACAATTTCTAATCAATCTTTTAACTACTCAAAAGAATCTGTGTTTAGACAGTTTAGAACATCTCCTGCCTCTCACAGTTGGGAGGCTCTGAACAATCACATGTGGCCGGAAAACCTATTCAGGCAGGCTAGAGGATTTCCAAAGGAGTTTGTAGGTTAAACACTGTCACACCCAGGAATTATTAACTGGAGCTGTAAGCTAACTTTTTTCAGAGAGGTAGTGGGGGACAGCCCCCCATAAAGTCAGAGGTGTAGGTGAAAGCACAAAGCAGAAAGTAGGCAGACTCTGGATTTGGGGGTAGATTGCTCGAGAATTTCCAGGGAGACTCCTGAGGCTTGATCCCGCCTTTGCGTATGCCAAGCCTCCTTCCTCATGACCTTTGCCAGAGGCGGAGCTCGCTCCCCGCACTTGACTAGACAAACCTTTGTTGGCAAAGTAGCATCTCTGCTTTTGAATATGCTATCTAGGTTGGTCATAACTTTCCTTCCAAGGAGTAAGCGTCTTTTAATTTCATGGCTGCAGTCACCATCTGCAGTGATTTTGGAGCCCCCAAAAATAAAGTTTGCCACTGTTTCCCCATCTATTTCCCATGAAGTGATGGGACCGGATGCCATGATCTTCGTTTTCTGAACGTTGAGCTTTAAGCCAACTTTTTCACTCTTCTCTTTCACCTTCATCAAGAGGCTTTTTAGTTCCTCTTCACTTTCTGCCATAAGGGTGGTGTCATCTGTATATCTGAGGTTATTGATGTTTCTCCTGGCAATCTTGATTCCAGCTTGTGCTTCTTCCAGCCCAGTGTTTCTCATGATGTATTCTGCATATAAGTTAAATAAGCAGGGTGACAGTATACAGCCTTGACGTACTCCTTTTCCTATTTGGAACCAGTCTGTTGTTCCATGTCCAGTTCTAACTGTTGCTTATATATATATATATATATATATATATATATATATATATACACACACACATACATATATATATATATATCTCTCATAAAAACTCATATTTTCTAACATTGCTTCTGAGGAAAATATTCCTTTTTTTAAAACCATCAGAATTGATCTCCCAGTTCTGGCAGTGGGCATTCAAAATTTTCTGTAGCAGGTTTAAAGGAGGTGAGGGAGGAAAAGTCCCATATTTTAACCCAGGCTAATTCTCTGGCTTATGTTTTCTTAATCCCCTGCCCTCCCAGCATCTTGGTTGCCTTAGCAGTTACCCCTTTCCTTCTGAATGCAAACCTCAAACACCTAGAATGGGCCTGGCAGCAGGGCTAACCAGCTTGGGTCTATCTAAACTTCAAAAAGTTACTCATGTAATCTTGACCCTGTGGGGTTGTATCCTAGACCTATTATCTCTCAAGGACAATTCTTTTACATAGAATTGCTTACTCAATACATACGCTCTTCTAAACTATTGATACTGGCAAACTGTCCTAAAACGTCTTTTCAGTAGTGAATGAGAGTATTGTTTTCCTCCACACCTATGAAAAAGGTTTGTTATTTGTATAATTGAGACTGTCTGTAACAGCAGTGAAGACCTTCCAGCTGGTTGGAAAATGGCCGAAAAGAGCCAGAAAGACACTGGCTTGGGGTGTTACTATGGTTAGAAGGTAGAGCCAGCACACACAGGTGGAACCTTCCACCAGAGAAGGGAGCACCCAGGGTTTTTTGTTTATCTTTTGGCTGTGCCACATGGCATGTGGGATCTTAGTTCCCCAACCAGGTATCAAACCTGTGCCCCTACTTTGGCAGTGTGGAGTCTTAACCACTAAGGGCAGTCAGTGCTTAGTCACTCAGTTTGACTCTTTGTGACCCCGTGGACTGTAGCCCGCCAGGCTCCTCTGTGGGATTTTCCAGGCAAGAATACTGGAGTGGGTTGCCATTTTCTTCTCCAGAGGATCTTTCTGACCCAGGGATTGAACCCACATCTCCAGTGTCTCCTGCACACTGCAGGCAGATTCTTTACCGCTGAGCCACTAAACTACTAGGGAATTCCCATGGTTTTTTGTTTGTTTGTTTAAATCTGCTGCCCAGATACGGAGCAAAGGGAAAAAAAAGCACAAGCCTTTTATTAAAAGCTCAAACAGCAAAAAAGGGATTCAGCATCCTTATCACAAAAAATGGCTGGCTCTTAGCCAAGCATCCTATTGATTGCTCTTTATGACTTTCTCTGATACCTTTGCACTCTCTGCCATCTCTTGTATGACAGCCGATCCCCACAGACTTTCTTAGGTATCCTACTCCCAGCCGCTGACCTGCACACACGGTGGTACTTGTTTCTCTTCTCCCAGGTGGTGGAGTCATGGCCCAGGACCTGGAGGAGTTAGCGGTCAGAACTATGCATTGCCCCTCTGGTTCCTTGGCCCCAAGGAAGTTTATTGTAATGCTTGAAGTTACAACTAAAGGGGAGAGAGGTCTGGCAGAGGGCTGAGGCCCAGAAGCAAATACCTACTCCTCCTGCACCCTCCAGACTCCTCACCCTGGCTACATATGGGACAAGGATCCAGGCAGCTGTTGGATTTAGCTGCTCCAAGATATTGGTGCTCTTAAATCTGCCTACCCCTTGCACGCTTGGAAAAAATAATTTAAAAAAGAAAACTCCATTTGCCGCTGGGTAGGGCTTATTCACAAGGGGCTTATTTTCTTTGGCTTCACTGTTGCTTGTGATTTGAGTAGGCAGGCAGTACAGGTGAGAAAACAGTAAGTTGCACCATACCCAAGGTGGCAGGGCCTGTCTGCAATTTCTTACTACCCTAGGCCCTTTTCTGAGAGTCTCTCAGGCCAGTGGGACAAGGTTCAATCAAATGTTATCCTGCTTGTTTTCGAATGGGTCTTAATGCTACATAAGCACTGTGCATTTTTTGTCGCAATGTGACATTTGACACGTACAAAACACCCAGGAAATAGTGCTTTTCAAGGGACAGTGCTCCCTCCAAAGTTTAAATGTGCTTCTGTGCTCTTAACTTTCATTCCTCCCCGCCTCATTCCCTTTCCTACCTTTTTTTCTCTGCTCTCCTCCTTTTTCTGTATGTGATTGCGGGTAGTGATGGAGTGTAACCCTACTGAAAACCGCTACAGAAGATAACAGTTCCTTGTTAGATATAAATTTATTGATGGCAGGGGTTTTTCACATTCTACAGTCGATAGAGGCTGAATACACAAGAGTAGGAGCTCAAACAGAAATGGATGACAGGCTTCCTTGGTGGCTCAGTGGTAAAGAATCTGCCTGCCAGTGCAGGAGACAAAAGTTGGATCTCTGATCTGGGAGGATCTCACATGCCACGGAAGAACTAAGTCTGTGTACTGCAACTATTGAGCCTGTGCTCTGGAGCCTGGAGACTGTAACTACTGCACCCAGGAGCGGCAACCACCAAAGCCCTTGTGCCTCAGAGCCCTTGCTCCGAAATGAGAAGCCCATGCACTGCAACAAGGAGTAGCTCCCACTCGTGGCAGCTAGAGAAAAACCCCTGCTGCAAAGAAGACCCAGCACAGCCAAAAATAAAGTTATATACATTAATTTTAAAAAAGAATGGATGACAGGCAGGTGGGTGCAATGTACTTTAGTTCAGAATTTCTGAGTGAACCTATTATTCTACCCCCTCCATCGAGGAAAGGACAACCCTTGGATCCTCGGAGCTAGCACAGTGATTGGCATAGAGTAGACATTGAATTACATTAGATGAATATGGTGATTTTGAGGATTTTTTATTTGATGGATGAAGAATTAATCATAGGGTCGGTAAGTGATGAATCACAACTTGGTTCAGTTCTGAAGTCTTCCAGCCTCTGTTAATACCACCTGAGCCTTAATGGGGGATTCAATCCAGTCCTCACAGTAATTGCGGCAAGGAGGAATAAAGCCCCAAACTGAGATAACAGCGCTATGTACACCAGTGCGCCCGGCCTTAGTGGCTGCGCGCGCAACCACGCCAGCTGCGGGTCAGGTGACTGCATTTCCCTGGCAACAGCTTTGTTGTTAGTAACCAAGCTGTAGTCCCAAGGTGGTCCAGGCAGGGCTGCCCCGGGGGCGGAAGGCATCTGCCATGAATCCGCCGGGATCCTTGGGGGTCCTGGAGGAGAAGGAGGAGGAACATTTAGCCCCCCCAATTCTCGGACCCTCCATACATTCTGATAATCCTCAGGAGCGGATCCAGGCCCGGCGCCTGCGCATCGCGGCGCGCCTGGAAGCTCGGAGGCGGTGAGTCAGGGTTTGGACGCGTTCTTCCGAGGAGCGCCCAGGGTGCGGGTGACCCAAGTGCTGGAATGAGGTGGTGGCTTCTCCACGCCGGAGCCCCTGCAGTGAGGGGCTCGCGTGCCCTACGTGTGAGCTGGTCTTGCTTCTTGATGAGATAGAAAACTTTTCTACCAGAAGGTCCAAATAAAGTATGTGATATTAAAGCACTGGATACACTTAGTAAAGTGAAAGATGGAAAAGGAATCCCTCCAGCACGTTCACGGAGAGCCTGCTGCGCCAGGCACTGTGGGCCGTACCTGAAGATGTTGGGGCTTCATGACCTGTCCTCCGAGGTCTTTCTTTCTTCCTTGCCTCCCAGCCTGCCTTCCTTCCACAAGGGGTTACAGAGCAGACCTCGGCTATCACTTCTGTTGGTCTCAGTGGCTTAACTGGTTGTGTGACACAAAACCCTTTTCCTGCAGGGTCTGAGGCTGATATCCATACCATTCTCAGGCTGGGGTTGCCACCCCCGTCCACTCACAGACTTTGTGGCCTGTCTTAAGAAGGGGGACCGAGGGGAATTTGCGTGAACCCGTGACCGCCTGAACACCCGCCCTGTGTAACAGCACTTATATCTCGTCCTGCTGGTCAGGGTCAGCTGCCTTGCCAAGACGGTGCTTCTCTTGTTGTCTGCTGGCCTTTGGACACAAGGGCCCTAAAGAGATGTGGCTGTGTTCCAACAAAAACTTTACTTAAGGACACTGAAATTTGCATTTCATATAATGTTAATGTGTCACAGAATATTCTTCATCTTTAGGTCTTTTTTTCTAAATTGATACACTTCATATTTTATAGCAGTTTTAGTTTCACAGAAGAATTGAGTGGAAACTACAGAGGTTTCCCATTTACCCCCTACTTCCACACATGTATGAAGAAGCTTCCCTGGTGGCTCAGATGGTAAAGAATCTGACTGCAATGTGGGAGACCTGGATTTGATCCCTGGGTTGGGAAGATCCCCTAGAGAAGGAAATGGCAACCCACTCCAGGATTCTTGCCTGGAGAATCCCATGGACAGAGGACCTGGTGGGCTACAGTCCATGGGGTCACAAAGAGTCACACCCGACTGAATGACTAACACACACTCTACACATGTATAACCTCCTCCACTATCAATATTCTTCACCAGAATGGTACATTGGTTACAACAGTTGGATCTTGATAAATATATAATGGCATGTATCTACCATCATAGTATTGTACTGAAGAGTTTCACTGTCCTAAAAATCCCCTGTGCTCTGCCTATTCATCTTGATCTTTAAAAAAAAAACCATTTGAAAATGTAAAAAAATCATTCTTCACTCCTGAGCCATACAAAAGCAAATGAATCAGATTTGGTGCATCGGCCAAAGTTTGCCAGCCCTGAGATAACAGATCAATGTGATTCTCTGTGGGATATCCAAGTGGTCCTGATCTATCCAGACTCTAGTTTGTCAGCTCAGGGGCATTGACATGGCCCTGCAAGTACAAGGGCTGTATGAGTGTGTATTATCTGTTCCTCCTCGATATAAACTTCCTAATCCTTTTTCCTGACTGAGGTAGAAATAGCGTATTTGGCTCAATCAGTGGCCGCATTCCAGGTACCTAAGGCCACACTCATATGCTCAAGCAAGGACCTGCAAGGCAGCTGCGATTAGGACTGCTGCTTTCTTGAGCTTGCAGTAATTGACAATCATTTTCTTGGCTCCATCCATCCAGTTTTTGCAGGGACCTGACGAGTGAATTAAATGGAGATTTGATAGGCACCACCACTCCCACATCTGTGAGATCCCTAATTGTATTGTGTGCTCAATCGCTCACTCATGTCCAACTCTTTGTGACCCTGTGGACTGTAGCCCACCAGGCATCTCTGTCCATGAAATTTCCCAGGCAAGAATACTGAAATGGATTGCCATTTCCTTCTCCAGGGGATCTTCTCAACCCAGGGATTGAATCCACGTCTCCTGCGTCTCCTGCATTGGCAGGCAGGTTCTTTACCACTGAGCCACCTGGGAAGTCCTTGAGATCCCTAAGGGTGATGCTAATCCCTGCCATAGCCCTGGTCTACAGTATTGTTTTTTATGCACTTGGGTGCAGTTTTGGAGTGTCCATTTGACCTTCCATACGGCTATAGCTCTTACCCACAGGCCAACAACCTAGTGTGAGAATTTCTCAACTTTCTAAGCATGTTAAGATCACCCTTGTCGCTCTTTAGGGAATGGTTTGGAGGAACAAAGATCCCACATGCCCCTCGGGTGGTGGGGGTAGGGGTAAAAAATTCTCTGCCCTTCCAATGCAGGGGAGGCAGGTTCCATGGGGAGCGAGCTAAGATCCTACAGGCACCCCCTGCATTGGAAACTCAGAGTCTTAACCACTGGACCACCAAGGAAATCCTGGATTGTGTTCTTTTTAGTATTCGAATTTTTATCCCTATGGAATATATTTTTGTATATGGTGAAATACACTATGAAAATTTTAAATTTAAATTTAAATCCCCCAGGCCATGCACAGCTCGGCAGAAAGATTTAAAAACAAAACAAAACAAAAACCAAAGTTAGGGAAAAAAAGAGTGAAAGATTTTACTTCCTAGAATTTAAACTTCATTTTCTCTACATTTTTTCCATCCCAGGGAAGCTCTTGGAGAATATTTAGATGGGAAGAAGGAGAGTGAGGAAGATCAAAGCAAGAGCTACAAACAGAAAGAAGAAAGCAGACTGGTAGGAAATGGGGTATAAATGGGTCCCACCAGTCCAGTAGGCTTCACTCTTCTGTGCTGGGCCTTTGATGCGGCAATGCCACGCCCCGCCCCTCCCCTCTTCTTCCCTCCTGTCCTCTCCCTTCCCTCTTCCCCTCTCCTCAGTCTTGCTTCCCAGACTTTAAAACTGTCTCACGGCCCAACTTCTTCACGATGTCATCCGCGAACAGGTCAAACTCTTTGAAGTCACACATGGAACCGTTCTCGTCTGTACCATTCATTTATTTCACTATAGACAATTTTCTGCCTTGTTGGACTTTCCAAATGTGTGTGCATGCGGTGTCCCCAGTGGAACTGTTAGGTTCTAGATGAGCGAAGGCCTCTTTGTGGCTGTGGAGTAGGGCCAAACTTGTACCCAGTGAACACTAAAAGAAAGTCTTTGATCGCTGTCCCATGGTGATGACAGGGCTCCTGAAACAGGTAATAAAGGACTTGAAGCAAGAGGTGCAGGAGGGATAAACAGTAGTTCAAAGCAGGGAGCGTCAACTGGCACAGTGCCACATTTAATTAATTGCATGGAAAAGAGCTCACCCAGCCAGCCTGGTCAGGGAAGGTTCTAAGGAGAAACTAGGATTGGAGCTGGGTCTTAGAAAGATAGATGGGATTTCTAAAAGTGGGGAGGAGAAGAGATCATTTCTGGAATTGAAATGCAGTTACTGAGAGAAAGTATTCAAATTACTGAAATAGTATTACGGAGCCTCATTTCAGTTCAGTCACTCAGTTGTGTCTGATTATAGAGCCTAGAGATATCTAGAAACAACTGAATTACCTGGACTGTCCTGGGTCAAGGATAAGATGTTTTGTTGTAGTGGAAAGAATATTGAACTCTTATGGGTATTTGTTCCAGCTCTGTTGATAACTGTGAAGTAGATGTCACATCATCCCTTTGGACTTAGGGTACTTTATCTAAAGCTGGATGATCTCTGAGCATTTCTGTGAAGGACAAAAGGAATATTGTATATAATCCTGAAAATACTCTTTTAGTTGATACTGATATAATCTTGAAAATACTGTTCATCCTGAGCACTCTAAAGTTGAGTGTAAAACCAGAGAGAGAATATTGTTTTTATTAGCAGCTTTTCTATGTTGCTTTCACTTAGGACTTAAATCGTGAAGAGTGTTAGCACTGAGTAGGAAATGGTAACCCACTCCAGTATTCTTGCCTGGAAAATTCCATGATGAGAGGAGCCTGGCAGGGCCCTGACCATGGGATCGCAAAAGAGTTGGGTATGACAGAGCACACATGCATGTTGGCATTGAGGAGTATAAAGAACATTTATACATTTCAGTTTATAAAGAAAATGCTACCTTTTTCAATATCAACGTATTAACAACTAGTTCTTCTCCAAGACCTGGGCAGGAGGGGCCACTGCCCTTGACCCTGTACCTTATCAATAATTTTTTAAAAAATGGTAATTCTTTTTGTTTCCTGTTTGCTGCTGCTAAGTTGCTTCAGTCGTGTCCGACTCTGTGTGACCCCATAGACGGCAGCCCATCAGGCTCCACCGTCCCTGGGATTCTCCAGGCAAGAACACTGGAGTGGGTTGCCATTTCCTCCTCCAATGCATGAAAGTGAAAAGTGAAAGTGAAGTCGCTCAGTCATGTCCGACTCTTAGCGACCCCATGGACTGCAGCCTACCAGGCTCCTCTGTCCATGGGATTTTCCAGGCAAGAGTACTGGAGTGGGGTGCCATTGCCTTGGTCAACTCCAAGTTTATAAAGATATTCTTCCATGCTTTGTCTTTAGACAGTTCATTGTTCAACTGTTTGTTTACATTTGCTCTATAATCTGTCTGGAATCCATTTTTTGTGTGTGGTGTAAAAGTAGGGCCCCAGGTTCATTGTTTTCTAAATAGATCTTTAATTAACCCAGCACCATTTAAAGAGAAGATCATTCTTTCCCCTCTGCATTGCAATGCACCTTTGTTGCAAACGAGGTGATCATACACGTGTGTTTGTTTCTAGATTTTCTGTTCTGTTAGTCATTTGTCCATCTTTGTGCCACTTCCACATTATTTTAATTACTGTAGCCAAATGGCAGCCCTTGATACCCTAGAGTAAGTCCTCCAGCTTTGTGATTCTTCAGAGTTATCTTGGCTGTTCTTGACCCTTTGTATTTCCACATAAATTTTAGAATTATTTTCTCAATTTCCACCAGAAAACCTGCTGGGATTTTAATTGAGATCAGGTTGAAAGTACAGATCAATTTGGGAAAGAATTAATATCTTACCAATATAGATTTGCAACCCATGAGTATAAAATACCCCTTCTTTTGCATATAAATATTCTTTAATATCACTTAGCAATGTTTTACACTTTTTGTCGGGGTTTAATTGTTTGTTGTTGATATGTAAAAGTATAATTGGTTTTGACATATTGACCTGATAGCCAGCAGCGTGGTCAAATTCACTTGTTAATTTTCATAGTTAACCTGTGGGTTCTTTTTTTAACATATAATCGTATCATCTGAAAATCACAGTTTTATCTTTTCCTGTTCAATTTTGATACTTAAAAACTTGTTTTTCTTGCTTTGCTGCACTAGATATGCTTCTAGCCCATTGAATAAAAGTGGTAATGAGGAGAGTCCTGTGTCCTGTTCTGGCCCTCCTCCAGATGCGTCCCCTCAAGTAGACTTGCCTCAAGTTTATTCAGAGCCCAAGTGCTCCCATTAGAGCACAGAACTCCAAATTCCCTGTCCAAATGGTTCTGAGCCCACTTTCAAGGCCTGCATCAGCCACTTCCTAGGTTTTGTTCTGCTTAGGGATGGCCAAAGGGTTTAATAGAGCTCCCATGTGTGGTCTGAGAAATTCACGTGCCGGCGTCTGATGCCCTTCATGGTGCAGGATGCGGAGCTGGGAGTATGAAGAGAATGGCCTGGGCTCCAGGCTGGTGGCCAGGGGCTGGGCTCTAGGCTGGGGGCTGATACTGTCTACCCCTTAGCCACCAAGTTCTGAGTTGAGCTCCGAGTCATACTATGAATTCAAACCAGGACTTCTGTTATGAAGGTGCCAAGGTAGGAAGACACAATGTGTTTAATGGCTTATTACACTGAATTATAATTTTTAAATATTTAGGTATGTGATATGTGGACCTTCATTTACACTCTTACCCGGGGTCTCAAAAATGTTAGGATGTGTCTATTAATCTGTTGGTGACGGCAACGTTTGCAGTTTTACTTTGGATCTTAAATACTTGATTCAGATATTTCTGATGTTCACATTATCTGAGTAGAAAATAGAAAATTGCTCAAAACTACAGGAAAGTTGATACTTCCTTATGCATTTAAAACCATTTGGCACAAGTGATAAGGCTGGAGCTGTTTAAAAAAGTCTGAAGCACCCTGGAAATCTGGGTTAAAGTTCAGTTATGTATTCATTAAAGCCACATTTCAAAATTTCCATAGAAGAGAGAGAGGAAATAGAGTCTCTGATCATTTCAGTGACTCCTCAGAGGAGAGAAATTTATGGGTTCCTCATTCAGAAATGATCTGAGAGTTGGAAAATTTTTAAGTTCCAGAACAGACTTGGAAAAACTCAGACATAACCTGAGGATACCTGAACTTTTTGTTGAGAGGATGTATTATCTTGAAATCAAGACATCACCGAAAGGTCAGGAGTGAAGATGCTGAGTGTGAACTTTACAAAGAGGAATTTAGAAGTGGGGTTCCAGTAGCCTTTGAGGGCGGGGTCATGCAGTCAATTACAGGAGTCGCCTGTGTTAGAACACCTCTAGCCAAAGGTCCCACATAACATTAGCTTAAACAAGATAGAAGCTTATTTCTCTGGTTCATTTAATAGCTCAGAGTGGACATAGTCCAGAGCTGATATGGGGGTTCCTCGAGGTTGGGAACCTAAGCTCCTTCCACCCTTCCTTAGGTTGTCTCTGTCTGCTGACCATGACATACTTAGCATCACGTGCCAGCCTGGGAGATAGAGAAAAAGGGGGCAGGAGAGGGCACAGGTTCCCCTTCAAGGCACCATTCAGAAGTGGCACAGGCACTGCTGCTCATGTGCATTCTAGCTGCAAGGGATATTGGGAGGTGTATCTTTTTGGAGAGGTCAAATGCCCAGCTAAAATGGGTGTTCTGTTATTAAAAGGAGAGGGGGGAAATGGACATTGCAGGACAACTATTATTATTATATGTCTCACCTCCCCAACTGAGATTCTTAGAAAGGACCCTGGCAGTGTCAATCACTCAGAGGCCTGTTGGAGAAAGTGCCGAGATGTGCCCAGAGGGCATGCCCTCGTCCTGGTGGGCTGGTCCCTTCTCTAGTGAGACTAAACTGAAGTACATCCAGAAGTGCAGAATGCTTGTAGATCAAAAGCTGTAACATCACTTCATGAGTGTCCTGATGGAAACGGGTTGCTAAGTAGCTTCTACTCTTAAAAGTCATCAGATCAGATCAGATCAGTCGCTCAGTCGTGTCCGACTCTTCGCAACCCCATGAATCGCAGCACACCAGGCCTCCCTGTCCATCACCAACTCCCGGAGTTCACTGAGACTCGTGTGCATCGAGTCAGTGATGCCATCCAGCCATCTCATCCTCTGGCGTCCCCTTCTCCTCCTGCCCCCAATCCCTTCCAGCATCAGAGTCTTTTCCAATGAGTCAACTCTTCGCATGAGGTGGCCAAAGTACTGGAGTTTCAGCTTTAGCATCATTCCTTCCAAAGAAATCCCAGGGCTGATCTCCTTCAGAATGGACTGGTTGGATCTCCTTGCAGTCCAAGGGACCCTCAAGAGTCTTCTCCAACACCACAGTTCAAAAGCATCAATTCTTCGGCGCTCAGCCTTCTTCACAGTCCAACTCTCACATCCATACATGACCACCGGAAAAACCATAGCCTTGACTAGATGGACCTTTGTTGGCAAAGTAATGTCTCTGCTTTTTAATATGCTATCTAGGTTGGTTATAAGTCATCAAGCAGCTTTTAATTCCTGCTTGGTTGGATCGCACAGCTACAGACAGTTGTGCAAGTGTTTCTAGCTTTATAAATTCTTATTTGGTTTCAGAAACTGGCTAAACTGCTGCTCTGTGGCACTGAGTTGGTGACAAATATCCAGGTAGCTGCAGATATCAGAGAGATCCACAGGCGAGTCGAGGAAGAAGAGATCAAGCGTCAGAGGTGAGGAACCTCCTGGGCTCTGCAGCCTGGGGGATGTGAAGTGTCTCTTCTCTGGGTCCACAAATTCTCCAAGTTCTTTATCAAACCTGGTCTAGAAGGATCCACTTCATGCCCTTTTTGAGTCCCCCTTCCCTCCGCTCCTCCCTCCCTCTCCCCCTCCTTCATTGCTTCCCTCCTCCTTCCTTAAGTGTTACCTTTCTAATGTGTTCAAAGCCTGGTGGATACAAAAAGGAGTGGACATGGCCTCTGCTCTTGATGTTCATAGTCTGGTTGAGATAGATGTGCAACCTCCACCCCACCATGATTTGCGTTAAAATAAAGGGAATGGTTACCCACTCCAGTATTCTTGCCTGGAGAAATCCATGGACAGAGGAGCCTGGTGGGCTACAGTTCATGAGATCACAAAGAGTCAGACGTGACGGAGCGACTAGCACACGTTACAAAGGTATGTATGGGCTTCCCGTGTGGCGCAGTGGTAAAGAATCCACCTCCCAGTACAGGAGACGTGAGAGATGTGGGTTTGATCCCTGGGTCAGGAAGATCCCCTGGAGTAGGATATGACACCCCACTCCAGTATTCTTGCCTGGAGAATCCCATGGACGGAGGAGCCTAGCAGGCTGCAATCTTTGGGGTCTCAAAGAATCAGACACGACTGAGCACACACAGTACATTACATGACAAAGCTGTGTATAAGAGTTATGGAAACAGTATAAGGTGACCTTTAATTTTCCCTGGAGAGATTAGAGAAAACTTTTCAGGCAAAGTGATATTTGAGGTGGGCCATAAGGGATGAATAGGAGTTGGAGGAACCAAGGAGTGGGCATATTAGGAACAACTTGTACAGAGGCATGAGACTGTATGATGCTTGGGAATGGCATAAAAGTGAGGGATGTATAGGGGTGGTGGAAGAAAAGGATGGGGTTGAGAAGGTAGATTAAGTTGTTCTGGGTTTAAACTAGGACTTCCCTGGTGGCTTAGAGGGTAAAGCATCTGCCTGCAATACAGGAGACCCGGGTTCGATCCCTGGGTCAGGAAGATTCCTTGGAGAAGGAAATGGCAACCCACTCCAGTATTCTTGCCTGGAAAATCCCATGGACAGAGGAGCCTGTAGGCTACAGTCCATGGGGCCACAAAGAGTCGGACATTTAATCATAAAAACCAGACCCATGAAGGCTGTGTACAAATGTAGCAGCATGTTAAAGAATGTTAAGCAGCATGTTAAGGAGTCCACAACTGCAAGTATAGAGGGTCGGGGGATGATGGAAACTCTTCTGTGGCCAACCCTCAGCTCCAGGCCTCAGCAGGTGGGTGGTTGGCACACCTACCTCCCAGGGTTCAGCTTCCTTGACAGGGAGACAGAAGCTGCTTAGCAGGATTCCGCTTCCTTGGTTTGCACACAGAGGACTGATAACATCAGGATCAGAGGTCCTCAAGTAAGCTCTTCTTTGGCTTGTTCTTCAATGAATTCCTTACCTATAGTCCAATTACAAAAGCAGCCCACAGGGCCATCTTGCTTCTCTCAGCAGGTACATACACAGTGCGATTTTCACAACAATATTTTCATTGGCTCTACATAAGTTCAGTTCAGTTCAGTTCAGTCACTCAGTCGTGTCCGACTCTTTGCAGCCCCATGGACTGCAGCATGCCAGGCCTCCCTGTCCATCACCAACTCCCGGAGTTTACCCAAACTCATCTCCATTGAGTTGTTGATGCCATCCAACCATCTCATCCTCTGTCGTCCCCTTCTCCTCCTGCCCTCAGTCTTTCCCAGCATCAGGGTCTTTTCCAGTGAGTCAGCTCTTTGCATCAGGTGGCCAAAGTATTGGAGTAGTTTTCTCCATTAGCAGCTTTACCACTGTCACTAAGATATCATTTATTCTTTTTTTTTTTCAGATTTGTTTATTCATTTATTTATTTTTGGTTGTGTTGGGTCTTTGTTGCTAGTTGTGGGGAGCAGGGGCTGCTCTTCATGCGGTGCACTGCCTTCTCCTTGCGGTGGTTTCTCTTGTGGAGCATGGGCTCTAGGCACGCGGGCTCCAGTAGTTGCAACTCATGGGCTTAGTTGTCCCACGTCATGTGGGATCTTCTCAGACCAGAGGTCAAACCTGTGTCCCCTGTGTTGGCAGGCAGATTCTTTACCACTTCCCTGAGCCACCAGGGAAGCCTGATATAATTTATTCTTGAAATTTCCCACTGCCTGTCAAGGCCTGGGGACTGAACTGACTGATCTCCAGCAGGGTGACTGTGGAAAGGCCCTGAGGGCCCCATTGAGGAGTTGGGCTTCTCTTGAAGCCCCTGAGGAGAAATGGAAGGTTGTGGGTAGCGGCTGTAAGATAAATGTGGGTTTTGGAAATGTAATCCGACAGCTGTTACTCATGTTTTGGAAAAAAAAAGTTAATGGAATGATAAGATGTCCTCCATGCCCTAGCTTAGAAGGTGGGAAGGAGAGAAGGGATCATGAGATATTTATGTTGTAATTCTTTTCATTAAGGGAGTTTTCATTCTTGTTTGGGGACCATCTCATAGAAGAACCGGTTACTGAAGTTGGGAGAGTGTTGCAGGCACATGTCCTGGTCAGAAGGGGCCTCACATCTCAGCCCTAATGCCTCCTTCTATCCAGTCCCTTCCTTGGTGTGCTCCATCACATGGTTTCTTTGGCATTTTTGAAATTCTGGGAGACCACTCCTATTTTTCATTGCTAATGGTGGTATTTTCCTTTTTGTATGTTCCACTATTATTAAAAGATAATAATAGGAGTGCCATTTGTTAAGTGACTCCTGTGCTGGAAATCATCATGTTTAATCCTGACAACAGTCACAAGAAGGTAGATACTTCCGCCCTCTCTATTCTACAGCTGAGAAAAATGGGGCCTGCAGAGGTTAAGCAACTTGCCTAAAGTCGAGAGCCAGTAGCAAAATCAGGGTTTGAACACAAGCTATGGGACTTGTGGTCAACTGCTTGTGATCAAGAGTCACCGTCTTACTCAGAGGATGTGACCAGTTGACTCTCGAACTGTGTGTATGTTTGTACAGCTTTAATGCTGATCCATTTTTGTCCTGGGTCACTTTGTTTACTTGGCCTGTTGTTTACAGTCAAGCTTTAAACTAAAAGAAGATTTCTTAGAGTCTGGTTTGGTTTGCAGTGGTTCTAAGGGCTTGGTACCCTGGCCTGTTTTCCAGATCCTAGAGAATCAGCCCATACTCTTGGAAAGCAGCCTCCAGAACTGGTTTGTTTATATATTTGCAGACTTGAAAAGCTGGAGAACGAGGTCAAGACCAGCCAGGACAAATTTGATGAGATCACCGTCAAGTGGGAGGAAGGCAAGCAGCGGAGAATCCCTCAGGAGCTGTGGGAAATGCTTAATGCCCAGCAGGTGCACTGCGCAGGGCTGATCGAAGATAAGAACAAGCTGATCAGCGAGTTACAGCAGGCAAGAGCCTGGCCCTGGGTCCCGCCACAGGGGATGGAGCTGGGGGAATGCGTGCTTTTCCTGAATGGAGAAAGGCAGAGGCCTTACTTCGTTACCAAGAATGTGGTACAGCTTGGGCAATACACTTAAAAATATTTTTAGTCAAAGTATGGTTGAATTACTATGTTGTGTTAATTACGGCTGTACAGCAAAGTGACTCAGTTATACATAGATACACATTCTTATTCATATTCTTTTCCATTACGGTTTTTCACAGGATATATTGAATATAGTTCCTGTGCTCTACAGTAGGACCTTGTTGTTTCACGCTATACACTTTTTTTTTTTTAAAGATTATTGTTTTTAAAAAAGTATATATTTATTGTTTGGCTGTGTCAGTTGGGGCACACAGGCTCTTTAGTTGTGGTGTGCAAGCTTAGTTGCTTGGTAGCATGTGGAATCGAACCAGTGTCTCCTGCCTTGCAAGGTGAATTCTTGGCCATTGGACCACCAGGGAAGTCCCTCAGGCAATATCCTTTTAACCGGAAGAAAAAGTTCTGTAGTCATTTTAGAATCATTGGCTGCCTAAGAGAAAGATGTCCTGTTGTAGTAAATGCCGTTTCAGGCTTTCTGTGCTTAGTTAAGGAATGGAACAGTCTGTAGTAGATGTGTGCCCATGTTAGAACATGGACATTCGTTGCTCGGCAGGAGCCACCGGGTTTTCTGGGAGCCTGCAGGGAGATGTGCAGCAAGTAGTCCCTTCGAGGTTTGATCCTGGGCTTCTCGTTGAGGCTTTGCCCTGAGCTGAGCCTATGGGCTCCAAACACCCGTGCTTCCCCCTGGATAGGTGAGGAAGAAGCCTATCCAGCACCTTGCCTCTGTGCGGCTGTATTTTCTGGTGCATGAGCTGATGGGAGGGGTCTGAGGGTGGTCTGGGGGTGGGGGGCTGGCAGCCTCTGTCTTCTGTCTCAGTTGGTGACCAACCTTTGATGTGCTCTTCTCTAGGAGTTAAAAATGAAAGATGACCAGTACGTGAAGGATTTGAAGAAACAGTCAGATGACATCTGCCTGCTCCTGGAGAGGATGGAAGAGCAGGTGAAGAATGTGATGAAAACCTTTCGCCAGGAGCTCCAAAATATCGAGGTAATGGTGTGTGAGAGAGCTGCCCCCTGGTCTGGGAGGAGGCCCCCAGCAGGAGGCCCTGGGAGGAGGCCCCTGGGGGGCAGGCTGGCTTGTCCTAACCACCCAGGGAGGGCCCTAGACTGCTGTCATTGCTCCATCTCACTGCTCTCACTGAGGTCTCTGCTCTAGGGTTTCATTCATTTGCTTGTTCATACGTTCCCTCCTCCAACAAATATGCAAGTGTCTACTAAATGGCAAGCGCTGTGCCAGGGGCCGGGCAACAACCAGGGACAAAGTCCTGGGTGGGACCTGTATTCTAGCAGAGGCAGCTACACAGTAGACAGATAGATTACTATGTATGTAATTTGACAGGCGGTGATAAGCGCTTGGAAAGAAGATAAAACAGGGTAAAGTAAGAGGAGTAGAGGAGGGAGATCAGTGTTCCAGAACATCAGGCGGTTTTGAGCCACTTATCCTACGTATTTATGACAGTCAGGGATGTGGGGAGGGGAAAGGGGCGTGCCAAGCAGAATCCAGGAGCCTGTACTCTGGACTGGCCTGAAATGTTAAGGACCGACATCCAGACAGGCCTTTCCAAATATGGAAGAGAGCCAAGAGGCGGGGGCCTCTCTCTTTGGATTAGCACAGACTTGTCTCTGCATTCCCATCCACCCCTCTCCACCCCCTTTCTGTGAGCTCCATGCTGCCTTTGCTTCATGGAAACCCCAGCCACTGTGATGCGCTCACTCGAGTCCCAGTGGAATACAAGCCAGGGTTGGTCCTGTGACTTCTAGGCCCTGGCCGTCCCCCACTGGACATAGGACGGCTGGCACACTTCCTCTCACAATCCTTGTGAAGCGTAGGCTTTGTAATAATCCCCATGCAGCTCCTTCCACGGTGCTTTGGGTGAATGAAACCTGACAAGTCTGCATTTGGGTTCGACTTTGTGTGGGTGGAGATGTGATGCTGCTGCTGCTGCTGTCTGAGCGCTCTTTGATGCTGTGGAACCTGCCTGATGAAAGCAGACACAAGAGCCCTTTTTCTTTCTGGTCGCAGAAAGCATTTGAGGTGGAGAGACAGGAGCTGCTGACCAGCAATAAGAAGAAATGGGAGCGGGCCTTACAGGCTCACAACGCCAAAGAGGTCAGGGAGTGGCCCGTGGGGGAGGCGGAGCGGGTGTCAGTGGTGATTCGTAGAGTCTGGGGTGGCTCCTGCTGAGGCTGAATTTGCCAGCTTTTCTACCTTGGGGAAGACTGCTGGAGCTGCACATCCTGACTGCGACTGCCGGGTCGGCAGCAGGGCCGGTGGGCGGCCTCTCTTGTGGTGGTGGTGGTTGGTACCACGTGTGTAGCCCTCTGGTTTCACTGGTCCTGCTGCTCTTGCCTTTGTGTCCTGGGTATCTCCCCCAGCCATGGGTATTTGTGGCCCTAGAAACTGTTTTAAGACATATTCTAAAGGATGTGAGATTATCAATTTATTTCAGAGACGTAAAGAACAAAGAAATAATATGACCAAAATCCGTTAGATTTTTTTTTTTTTCTTAGAAATACAAATGTCTGATGGCAGGGTCTGCACTCTTAGAGTCTATAGAGTCAGGACCCTGTTAAGCAATGTAAGCCATGGCCTTCGAGTTCAAAGCCTTGGGGCACAGGGGTTCTGAGAGCAGAGAGACTCCCCTCAGAGTTAGAACAGGGATGGGGCCCGTCCTTCCCCTTGTCTCCCTGTGCCTTTAGCTGGAATATCTGATGAACCGCATCAAGAAAGTGGAGGACTATGAGAAACAGCTCAACAAGCAGAGGATCTGGGACTGCGAAGAGTACAACACGATCAAGATCAAGCTGGAGCAGGACGTGCAGGTGTGACTTGTTTCTCCACCAGGGTGTCTGGGCGGCTTGGCAGACGGAGCACCTGTGAATGTCTCAGCCTTAGCAACCGCCCATAATATTCTAGAGCTAGTCCATCCAACCAATACTTACTCATTATGTGCTCTCAGTGATCATATCTGAAGGAGCTTATTTACAAGAAACATGTGGAGGAATTCTTTCTGTTAAAAACCAGTGGAAAACTGCCAAGATGCTGAAGGAGTCTGGAAACCATGGCATGTGAGGGATCATTGAGAGAATTGTGCATTTTTGCCAGGTGGAGGGAAAATATCTCTAGGGTCAGGTAATGGTAGGGTGGCCACCATGTGATGGGTGCCTACCATACTCCAGGCACTTAACACACAGTTTCCTTATAGTAACTATAATCCTTGTAGTAACTCAAAGGGGAGAAATCACTAGCGTCATTTTATATGCCATGAAATTGAGGCTCAGAGACAAGGCTGTTTATTTATCTGGTAAATGGTAAGCCCTGGATTCAAACCCAGTTCTGTGTGCCTTGGTAACCTCTGTCTTTCCCAGTATTCCAAACAGCCTCCTGATGCTGGTTGAACATAGCAGTAAGGCAGATTCTGACTCACCATCAGAAAGAACTGCCTCATGGTTGGAACTGTCTAACACAGAAAAGGGTCATCCCACAGAACAGAGCCCTTTTATGTCATAAAGTATTCAGAGGCTGAATGACTGTGTCTGTCTTCAGTGGAGAAGAAGGATTCCTGCAGTGGGAAGGGGGTTAGATTTTCTGGTTTCTAAAGTTCTGTACAAACCTAGGATTCTGTGTTTCAACATCGGTTAAAAAAAATTATCCCTAATTATATTTAGATGTAACATGGTTGCATCTTAACATTCAAGCATGTTCTGTTCATTTCAGTCTTCATCTAGAAAACCATGTTACAGTTTTTCCACATAGCCTTTGGTAGGATTTCAGTTCTTAACTCCTCTTGTAGCTTTCTATAATGAGATTAAATTAAAAAACCCTATTAGGGAATTCCCTGGCAGTCTAGTGGTTAGGACTCAGCACTTTCACTGCCGTGGACCTAAACATTACAAAAAAAAAAAAATCCTATTAGACTAAAAATGTTTTTCCAGTCTTGAGAATTTTCTTGAGCCTTTCTTAATATTAATGTCAGGGAGCTGAGAGTTACTTACAAGGAACAGTAGACTTTTGTGAAAAAGCAGTGTGGCTTCTGTGGGCTGTACACATTCCACTGTTGATGAAAATAGCTATAGTTAAGTTTTCTGAAGTTATCTTGGTTCTATGATTATTTACATGATAGAAGTACATACTGGTCTCTAACAGTGAAATAATGGAACCTCACATTCTTTTTCGTTGTTTTGTTTTTCTTTTTGCAGTAAAGACCTTTAATAAAGATCTACCCTCTTAGCAAATTTTTAAGTATACAGTATTGTTAATCATGAGCTCTTGGTTGTACATTATATTTCCAGGACTTATTCACCTTGTACAATGAAACTTTGTAACACTTTGACTAGTACCTCCTCATCTTCCCCTCTTCCAGCCCTTGCTACTGCTACTGCTAAGTCGCTTCAGTCGTGTCGGACTCTGTGCGACCCCATAGACGGCAGCCCACCAAGCTCCCCCGTCCCTGGGATTCTCCAGGCAAGAACACTGGAGTGGGTTGCCATTTCCTTCTCCAATGCATGAAAGTGAAAAGTGAAAGTGAAGTTGCTCAGTCGTGTCAGACTCTTCGCAACCCGACGGACTGCAGCCTACCAGGCTCCTCCGTCCATGGGATTTTCCAGGCAAGAGTACTGGAGTGGGGTGCCATTGCCTTCTCTGCCTCCAGCCCTTGACAGCCCCTCATTGCAAATTCTCCTCTCTGCTTCTTTTTAATTATTTTAGATCTCACATGTAAGTGAGATCATGCAGTATTTGTCTTTCTGTATCTGGCTTATTTCACTTAGCGTAATGTCCTGCATGTCCATTTCTATTGTTGCAAATGGCAGGATTTCCTTTTTTTAAAAGCTGAATAATATGCCATTGTATGTATATAGTGTTAGTTGCTCAGTCATGTCCAACGCTTTTCGACCCCATGGACTGTAGCCTGCCAGGCTCCTCTGTCCATGGAGATTTTCCAGGCAAGAATACTGGAGTGGGTAGTCATTCCCTTCTCTGGGGAAATCTTCCCAGCTCAGCTTCGAACCTCAGTCTCCTACATTGCAGGTGAATTCTTTACTGTCTGAGCCACCAGGGAACCTTTTAAAAATCCATTAGTCCATCATCAGATATTTAGATTGTTTCTATATCTTGACTGAAGTGAATAATGCTGCAATGAACGTGGGAATGCAGATACCTCTTCAAGTTCCAGATTTCAAATTTTCAGGTTACATATTAATATTACCTGATCAAATAGTAACCCTGTTTTTAATTTTTTGAGAAACCGCCATATTGTTTCCATAGTGGCTGTACCAGTTTGCATTCCTGCTAACTGTAGAAGGATTCTCTTTTCTCCAGACCCTTGCCAATGCTTGCTGTCCTTTGTCTTTTGATAACAACCATCCTAATAGGTGTGAAGTGATATCTCTTTGTGGTTCTGATTTGCCGTTCCCTGATGATTAGTGATGTTGAGCATCTTTTCATGTGCCCATTAGTCATCTTCATGTCTTCTTTGGAGATATGTCTATTCAGGTTCTTTCCCCATTTCCTAACTGAGTAACTTATTGCTGTTCACTTGTAGGCTTGGAACCTCATGTTCTTAATTCAATGTTCAAACGCTTGAATGAAGTCAAGAAGTTATTGAAGGACATGAATGAAGCCAAGAAGGACATGGGACATGAGGAGATTATAGAGGTTAAGAGATAAGACTAGGGAGGTGAGGGGCAGAGAGGCAGGTAGCCCAGGAGACCTGGCTGTCCTGGCTCACACTGTCTGGATTGACTAGTGGTGAGGTGTGGGTATTTGGGAGACAGACAGATGGAGACTCTCAGAGTGGGAACCTGCGTGCAGTCCATCAGTGTAACAGTTCTTCCCTGTGTCAGAATGACTATACTTTACCACATTTTACCCTTGAACTGAGAAAAGGTAGTTGAATCATGGATTACCCATATTGCAATATGTGGAATATTTTAGTAGATTGAATTTTATCATAATGCCTCTGAGCTGTAGTCATGATAGTAAAGTCAGATAGCATCAATTTTTGTCAGAAAGATATGGCATGCAGCTTACTTCCTAACACTAATTCTTTGCACTGTATCATTTCTAAAATATAGAACCAATTTTTTTTGCAAACCCCCAAAATATAGAAGATCCAGTACCTATAGGTTTGGCTTGACAGGTACAAGAAGTAAAAATAAGAAGGTATACTTTTCAGTTCTTACTACTAGAAAGGTCATATTAACAATGAACAAAGAGAAACCTATAAACATTATATACTCAACAATTTAACGACCGATACCCACCACTCCAAAAAAAAAGTGCTAGGAACACTTAGTTCTTGATGTAGGAAGCAACTTTTATTTTTAGGCCTTACGTGCTCATTTAAAATTGGAAAATGGTTTAGTACAACTTTAATGCCAGAATATTAATCACAAAAATTAAATACAAGTTATTTACTTAACAAGTATTGTGAACTTACCTGGTGCAAAGCATAAAAACAAATAAGATACAGTTTCTGTCCTCTAGGACTTTACAATCCTTTGAGTTAGAAAGCAAGACCGTGAATAGTATAAGTAGTTAAGAGAGTGAATGAGGGCTTCCCCAGTGGCTCAGTGGATAAGAATGCCACTGCAGGAGACGTGAGTTCAGTCCCTGGTCCGGGAAGATCCCACGTGCCAAGGAGCAACTAAGCCCATGTGCCACAATTATTGAGCCTGTGCTCTCGAGCCCGAGAGCCACAACTACTGAAGCCCGAGTGCCCTAGAGCCCTTGCTCAGCAACAGGAGAGGCCCACACCATGGTTAGAGAGCAGCCCCCACTCTCCGGAACTAGAGAAAACCCCACACAGCAGCAAAGACCCAGCCGGGTCAAAAATAAACAGATAAATAAAATAAAAATTCTAAAAAACGATAAGTTCATATTTGTTGTTAATGGCCACAAAGGCCAATTTTTTTTTTTTTTTTTTTTTTAAGAGTGGGTGACAGGGAAGAAAAGGGTAAGCAAGAGTTTGGAATGTGGAATCTGTAATTCCTAACAGAATCCCTGGGGCCCCCTCCACCCCCACAGGTTGAGATCAGTGGTAAAGAGGCCCAGTGGTGTCTCTTTATCAGTGATAAAGGTGCCCAGCTGAGAAGGCCAGAGGGAAAGGCTGTACTAAATTTCTGTTCTGCTGGGGCGATGTTGGCTACCAGTATCAGCCTGGGGCAGGAGTTGGCTTCAGAAAGGAGCTCCCTTGCTCCTCCTCCTGCCCCAGGAGAAAGAGAAGAGGACGGTGATCCACACCCACAGTCCTTGGAACACTGAAGGATTTTGGTGACAGGTTAAATTATAATCTTTATAAATGATTCTTCCAAACTAAACATGATGTTTTGCCATTAGTCTATATAGAAACACAGGATACAGCTTTGCAAAAATATCTTTGGATAATTGAATAATAAGCACAGACAGTTCTCCAGGCAAGAATATTGGAGTGGGTAGCCATTCCCTTCTCCAGGGTATCTTCCCTGACCTAGGGATCCAGTCTGGGTCTCCCATATTACAGGCAGATTTTTTACTATTTGAGCCACTAGGAAAGCCCTAGTTCCCAAAGAATATTAACAAAAAGCAGGAGTAGATATTTTCAACAAGAGGAAATAAAATTGGCTAATAAATATTCAACTGCACGCACAAGCAAAAGGCTGTAAATTAAAATGATCCAGTGACAGACTATTATTATTATATATATATTTTTGCCCATAAAACTGACTTAGATTTAAGGTCTGTTTTTAGGTCACATCCACTGGCCGGTTAGCTCAGTTGGTTAGTGTGTGCTGCTAAGTTCTTTCAGGTCACAAAGAAAAAGACATGGCCTAATTACTTTTGTTCAGAGTTTTGTAAGCTGTGTTCAACTAGGTGAAATATTGATGATGGTTTCACAAAACCAACAACAAAAAAATGGTGCCAGTGGTATTTTATTCCTTTGAAGATGTATTATGTAGGAAAAATATTTACATAATGATTATTATGTAATAATCTGCCTTTCAGAATGAAATTCACAGGAGAATTCATATGGTAGGGCTCGCATTTATAACTTACGTGCTCTTCCTGTGTTATAAAAATAAAAATTGTTCTATTGCCGGGGTCCAGCCCCGGCTGATCCAGGGTATTCAAAGCGGGGATGGCATCGGCGAGGATCAGGATACAATAGCTTCAATTAGATATTAATTAGAGATGTAAAGAGTAATAGAATGAGGATAGCTCAGTAGGAAAATTCAGTGGAGAAAAGAGGCTGAGTAGCTTGGTTTACGCGGGAGACCAATAAAACTTCAAGACAAGAAGTTTGCACCACTTACGTAGGCCGCAGGCGTCCTTCCGTTCTCCCGAAGGAGAGGAGACACTGAGGCCTCCCTGGTCGGATCTTAGAAGCCCAGGCATAATTAGTAAGCATGGCGGGTTCCGAGCTCCAGATGGAGACTCAGCCAGAGTGAGAGAGCGACATGGGGAGACCAGTCTTTCGAGAAACTGATCCCAATTCTTTATTTTCCATGGTCTACTTTTATACACTGAGATGTTATGCAAAAGTCAGGCGGGGTCAGCAGTCCTGACTTTTATCAAAGTCAGGTGCTTCATACAAATGTATACAGAGGTCTTAGGGGTGTTACATCATCTTCTGGCCAGGGGGGCCTGCTGACAATTTATGATCCTCTCCTTGTGACAGCGGTCAGTCAACCAGGACACTTATTTCTCCAGGGGTGATTATTCTTAAAACAGACGCCACCCAAATAAAGTTACATTCCTATAGGGTGAGGGTGTAGTGGGTTTTAGTTAAGGAAAGAATTTACTTAGCCTAAGGTCTAACGTGATTAATATCAAAGGTTAATACTTACTTCGTCTATATATTCATTAATGTGTGTAAGGGCAGGGGATATGGAGACTTAGCAACAAACATTGGCTCAACAAATGAAAAACCCTTCACCAATACAATTTCTAATCAGCCCACTATACTTATACTAATGGTTTTCTAACTTTTCTAAGGAACCTGTTTTTAGAAGGTTTAAAGCATCTCGTGCCTCTCACAGTTGGGAGGCTGTGAGCAATCACATGTGGCCGGACAAGCCTGTCAGGCAGGCTAGAGAACCTTCAGAGGAGTTTGTAGGTTAAAACACTCTTGTCACGCCCAGGAGTTTTTATTAACTGGAGCTCTTAAGTTAACTCCTTCTCCGAAAGAGGTGGTGGGGGACAGCCCCCGGTAAAGTCAGAGGTGTAGATGAGCACAAAGTAGTAAAGTAGGCAGGCTCTGGTTATGGGGGTAGATGCTCGAGGATTTCCAGGGGGACTCCTGAGGCTCGATCCTGCCTTTGCGTATGTCGAGCCTCCTTCCTCATGACCTTTGCCACGGGCCGAGTGCCTCACTCTGGCCCCCAACATTCTATGGCCCAATAAGTTTGGCAAATGCTGTCTTAGTGACAGGGGCTCATTGCAAAGGAGGTCCATGGACACGGTTAGAGCAGACACCCAGATGCTAAGGGTCATGGGGCTCCCCAATGCCTCGATCCCAGCAAAGCCTGGAGCTCGCTCATGATCGTCCGAAATCCAGAGCAGCTCTGGAGACCCTCCTTCTCTGTGAGTGTTCACACTCTCTCAGATTGTCACCATCCAACAAAAAACTTTTCTATTGGACTTCTGTGCCAGCTGTGCTGAACAGTGGCCTCCCCAGTGTTCAGGGCTGGTCCCATTTGAAGCAGCAGAAATGGTTATGATTGGAGCACAGTGGCATGAATCATCATGACTTTGCCGGAAGAATTGCTGAGAATCTCTTCCCCCAGTGGACATAGCACACAGCCATCCCTAGAAGGTTGCAGGGCCCAGAGCAGTGGCTCAGGCTGGAACCACCCTGGGTAATTGCACTTGAGATGAAGCTGTGCCTTCAGCATCTTCTATAGGCTCGTTGGGATACTGTCAAGTCAGAAATTTCTAAATGCAACTTTAAGCATGCTCAGCAAGAGTGGGGTGTGGCTCCAGGCAGCTCCCTGCTCTGCCCCAGGCCCCCTGCCCCAAGGGCCAGGCCTGCCCTGCATGGTGCTGAGCGCTGACAGGTGGGGAGGTGGGTACTTGCCCACAGTCAGTGGAGTGTGAACCATAAATTGTGGGAATCAATTTACTGAGAACCTTTGAACCTGATTTCTGAGAATCTACTGTAAGAAAGTAAAATACTCCCAATATTTTACATGCAGTACTTCCCACCATTATTTTATAATATTGAAGATTATCAAAGCAACATAAATGTATTTGTACATGTATAAATGTATATACTATAAGGAAATAATAAAACATCATGGTATATGATAAATATTTCACATATGGTAAATTATAATATAAAAATATTATGTGCCATTGTGTGCTTAGTTGATCAGTCTTGTCCTTTGACAACCCTATGGACTGTAGCCTGCCAGGCTCCTCTGTCCATGGGGATTCTCTAGGCAAGAATACTGGAGTGGGTTGCCATGCTCTCCAGGAAATCTTCTCAACCCAGGGATCGAACCCAGATCTCCCGCATTGCAGGCAGATTCTTTACCATCTGAGCCATTGTCCAGACCTTTAATTTGCCTCTAATGATAAATTTTCTAAGAATTCAGGTAGAGACACTTGTTCCTAAGGTTCCTCCGATATGACTTCAGAACAAATGACTAGGGACCCTCGGGTATAATAAATTGTACCAGGACCAATTAGAATTATTTTTTTTAAAACTTTAGATTCTTGAGCAACAGCTTCAGCAAATGAAAGCAACTTATCAGCTAAACCAAGAGAAGCTGGAGTATAACTTCCAGGTGCTGAAGAAGAGAGACGAAGAAAGCACAGTGATTAAGTCCCAGCAGAAGAGGAAGATCAACCGGTAAGCTCGCATGCAGAGTGTCTTTCTTCTGGGCCTTTCTCTACTGAAAAGAGGGATGGGTATGTACTCTTTTGTAGGAGTAGAAATTGTTAGAAGTGTAACTAATTCTTAGGGCTTCCCAGGTGGTGCTAGTGGTAAAGAACCTGCCTGTCAAAGCAGGAGATAAGAGACACGGGTTCGGATCCTGGGGTCTGAAAGATCCCCTGGAAGAGGGCATGGCAACCTACTCCAGTATTCTTGCGTGGAGTAGCCCCGTGGACAGAGGAGCCTGGTAGGCTACAGTCCATGGGGTCACAAGAGTCAGGTATGACAGAAGCGACTTAGCATGCACGCATAACTAATTCTTATTAAAAGAGGTGTTTTTTTTTTTTTCTTTTGAAAACAGGATACATTCAACCAGTTCTGTCCTCCGGACCCCACAGGCAGTTTACAGCAAAAAGAAAAGAATTTACAGCAAAAAGTCTGTCTCCCATATGTCTTTTGTCTGGGTCCTCTGTCCCACCTCTGGATTCGTTTCTTTTCCTTTTTCCAAAATTTCCTTATGCACATACAAGCAAACACAAAGTCTCATGCCCGTCTGCTTTTACACAACCAATAGCATCCTGTACACATTGTTCTGTATCTTCACGATGTTTCCATGCCAGTTCATAGAGAATGTTCACGTTATTTCTTACGGTGTCTTGTATAACACTGCATAGATATGCTAGGATTTACTCAACCAGGCCCACACTGCTGTGCATTTTGTTGACTTCTAAACCCTTGCTGTTGCAAATAATGCCAACATAAGTATTCAGTTCAGTTCAGTTCAGTTCAGTCACTCAGTCGTGTCCGACTCTTTACAACCCCATGAATTGCAGCACACCAGGCCTCCCTGTCCATCACCAACTCCCAGAGTTCACTCAGACTCATGTCCATCGAGTCAATGATGCCATCCAGCCATCTCATCCTCTGTTGTCCCCTTCTCCTCCTGCCCCCAATCCCTCCCAGAATCAGAGTCTTTTCCAATGAGTCAACTCTTCGCATGAAGTGGCCAAAGTATTGGAGTTTCAGCTTTAGCATCATTCCTTCCAAAGAAATCCCAGGGCTGATCTCCTTCAGAATGGACTGGTTGGATCTCCTTGCAGTCCAAGGGACTCTCAAGAGTCTTCTCCAACACCACAGTTCAAAAGCATCAATTCTTTGGCACTCAGCCTTCTTCACAGTCCAACTCTCACATCCATACATGCCCACAGGAAAAACCATAGCCTTGACTAGACGGACCTTTGTTGGCAAAGTAATGTCTCTGCTTTTGAATATGCTATCTAGGTTGGTCATAACTTTCCTTCCAAGGAGTAAGCATCTTTTAATATCATGGCTGCAATCACCATCTGCAGGGATTTTGGAGCCCCCAAAAATAAAGTCTGACACTGTTTCCACTGTTTCCCCAACTATTTCCCATGAAGTGATGGGACCGGATGCCATGATCTTTGTTTTCTGAATGTTGAGCTTTAAGCCAACTTTTTCACTCTCCTCTTTCACTTTCATCAAGAGGCTTTTGAGTTCCTCCTCACTTTCTGCCATAAGGGTGGTGTCATCTGCATATCTGAGGTTATTGATATTTCTCTCGGCAATCTTGATTCCAGCTTGTGTTTCTTCCAGTCCAGCGTTTCTCATGATGTACTCTGCATATAAGTTAAATAAGCACGGTGACAATATACAGCCTTGACGTACTCCTTTTCCTATTTGGAACCAGTCTGTTGTTCCATGTCCGGTTCTAACTGTTGCTTCCTGACCTGCATACAGATTTCTCAAGAGGCAGGTCAGGTGGTTTGGTATTCCCATCTCTTTCAGAATTTTCCACAGTTTCTTGTGATCCACACAGTCAAAGGCTTTGGCATAGTCAATAAAGCAGAAATAGATGTTTTTCTGGAATTCTCTTGCTTTTTCCATGATCCAGTGGATGTTGGCAATTTGATCTCTGGTTCCTCTGCCTTTTCTAAAACCAGCTTGAACATTAGGAAGTTCACGGTTCACATATTGCTGAAGCCTGGCTTGGAGAATTTTGAGCATTACTTTACTAGCATGTGAGATGAGTGCAATTGTGTGGTAGTTAGAGCATTCTTTGGCATTGCCTTTCTTTGGGATTGGAATGAAAACTGACCTTTTCCAGTCCTGTGGCCACTGCTGAGTTTTCCAAATTTGCTGGCATATTAAGTGCAGCACTTTCACAGCATCATCTTTCAGGATTTGAAATAGCTCCACTGGAATTCCATCACCTCCACTAGCTTTGTTCATAGTGATGCTTTCTAAGGCCCACTTGACTTCACATTCCAGGATGTCTGGCTCTAGGTGAGTGATCACACCATTGTGATTATCTGGATTGTGAAGATGTTTTTTGTACAGTTCTTCTGTGTATTCTTGCCACCTGTTCTTAATATCTTCTGCTTCTGTTAGGTCCCTACCATTTCTGTCCTTTATCAAGCCCATCTTTGCATGAAATGTTCCCTTGGTATCTCTAATTTTCTTGAAGAGATCTCTAGTCTTTCCCATTCTGTTGTTTTCCTCTATTTCTTTGCACTGATCACTGAGGAAGGCTTTCTTATCTCTTCTTGCTATTCTTTGGAACTCTGCATTCAGATGCTTATATCTTTCCTTTTCTCCTTTGCTTTTTTGCTTCTCTTCTTTTCACAGCTGTTTGTAAGGCCTCCCCAGACAGCCATTTTGCTTTTTTGTATTTCTTTTCCATGGGGATGGTCTTGATCCCTTTCTCCTGTACAATGTCACGAACCTCAGTCCATAGTTCATCAGGCACTCTATCTATCAGATCTAGGCCCTTAAATCTATTTCTCACTTCAACTGTATAATCATAAGGGATTTCATTTAGGTCATACCTGAATGGTCTAGTGGTTTTCCCTACTTTCTTCAATTTAAATCTGAATTTGGTAATAAGGAGTTCATGATCTGAGCCACAGTCAGCTCCTCGTCTTGTTTTTGTTGACCGTATAGAGCTTCTCCATCTTTGGCTGCAAAGAATATAATCAATCTGATTTCGGTGTTGACCATCTGGTAATGTCCATGTGTAGAGTCTTCTCTTGTGTTGTTGAAAGAGGGTGTTTGCTATGACCAGTGCGTTCTCTTGGCAAAACTCTATTAGTCTTTGCCTTGCTTCATTCCGTATTCCAAGGCCAAATTTGCCTGTTACTCCAGGTGTTTCTTTACTTCCTACTTTTGCATTCCAGTCCCCTATAATGAAAAGGACATCTTTTTTGGGGTGTTAGTTCTAAAAGGTCTTGTGGGTCTTCATAGAACCATTCAACTTCAGCTTCTTCAGCGTTACTGGTTGGATTACTGTGATATTGAATGGTTTGCCTTGGAAACGAACAGAGATCATTCTGTCGTTTTTGAGATTGCATCCAAGTACTGCATTTCCGACTCTTTTATTGACTATGATGGCTACTCCATTTCTTCTGAGGAATTCCTGCCTGCAGTAGTAGATATAATGGTCATCTGAGTTAAATTCACCCATTCCAGTCCATTTTAGTTCGCTGATTCCTAGAATGTCAACATTCACTTTTGCCATCTCTTGTTTGACCACTTCCAATTTGCCTTGATTCATGGACTTGACATTCCAGGTTCCTATGCAATATTGCTCTTTACAGCATCAGACCTTGCTTCTATCACCAGTCACATCCACAGCTGGGTATTGTTTTTGCTTTGGCTCCATCCCTTCATTCTTTCTGGAGTTATTTCTCCACTGATCTCCAGTAGCATATTGGGCACCTACTGACCTGGGGAGTTCCTCTTTCAGTATCCTATCATTTTGCCTTTTCATACTGTTCATGGGGTTCTCAAGGCAAGAATACTGAAGTGGTTTGCTATTCCCTTCTCCAGTGGACCACATTCTGTCAGATCTCTCCACCATGACCTGCCCGTCTTGGGTTGCCCCACGGGCATGGCTTAGTTTCATTGAGTTAGACAAGGCTGTGGTCCTAGTGTGATTGGATTGACTAGTTTTCTGTGAGTATGGTTTCAGTGTGTCTGCCCTCTGATGTCCTCTCGCAACACCTACCATCTTACTTGGGTTTCTCTTACCTTGGGCGTGGGGTATCTCTTCATGGCTGCTCCAGGAAAGCGCAGCCACTGCTCCTTACCTTGGACGAGGTGTATCTCCTCACCGCTGCCCTTCCTGACCTTCAACGTGGGATAGCTCCTCTAGGCCCTCCTGCGCCAGTGCAGCCACCACTCCTTGGACGTGGGGTTGGTCCTCCCAGCCACCGCCCCTGGCCTCAGGCGTGGGGTTGCTCCTCCTGGCCCCTGCCCCTGACTTTTGGGTTTTTCCGTGACATCTTACAGAAAAACCCAAATGAATTTTTTTTTTTTGCCAACCCAGTGTGTGACTTTGTGTGTGCACAGGGCTATCTGAGAATAAATCTCAACTTGTAATTATAGAAGCAGTACATATGCATTATACAAAATTGGAAAATACCTCAAGTGAAAGTAAGATAAAAACATACGTGCTCAGTTGTGTCTAACTCTTTTCAACCTTACCGCCTGTAGCCCACCAAGCTCCTCTGTCCATGGAATTATCCCAGCAAGAATACTGGAGTGGGTTTCCATTTCCTTCTCCAGGGTATCTTACCAACCCAGGGATCAAACTCACATCTACTGTGGCTCCTGCATTGGCAGGCAAATTCTTTACCACTGAGCCACTAGGGAAGCCAAGATAAAGACAGAAAAATACCATATTCTTACTATCAGAGATTAAGTATATTTCTTTCCCTCTCTCTATTAATATACAGATATGATATCATACTGCAACTCTTTTGTAATCTCTTTTTAAAAAGTCAATAACCTCCACCTTTTCATTTCAACAAATTTCATTTCATCTAAATATCTGGATCACATTCATATTCCCCCATTTGTCCAAAGACAGTGGTAAAGAACCCGCCTGCCAATGGAGGAGACCCTAAGAGACTGTAGGTTTGATCCTTGGATCCAGAAGATCCCCTGGAGAAGGAAATGGCAACCCAGTCCAGTTTTCTTGCCTGGAAAATTTCATGGACAGAGAAGCCTGGCAGGCTAGAGTCTATGGGATCGCAAAGAGTCAGACAGGACTGAGCGACTTAGCACGTAACATCTTTTGCAGTGAAAAGTGTTAGGCGCTCAGTTGTGTCCGACACTTTGCGGTCCCATAGGCTGTAGCCTGCCAGGTTCCTTTGTCCATGGGATTTCCCAGACAAGACTACTAGAGAGCGTTGCTGTTCCCTTCTCCAGGGGATCTTCCTGACCCATGGATTGAATTCAGGTCTCCTGCATTGCAGGCAGATTCTTTACCACTGAGGAGTTTATCTAAACTAGTACCTCATCTAGATCCAGGCATTTGCATCACATTGTTAAATTAAGTTCCTTAAGTCTCTCTGATCTATGAGATTCCCCCCACCCTTCCAACTGCCAACCTCCTTTTTACATGATGCTTATATACTTATTGTATCCTCTTCTCTTGATGTATGTGTGTGAGAGTGTGGTGGGGGTGAAATCAAAAGTCTAGGTCAGTTATCTTATAGAATGTCTCATTTTTTGAATGTGAAAATAGGAATGATCAGTGTTTGTGTATGGGGGACTTCTGATTTGTTGTTAAAGGTTTTTTTAATGCGAACCATTTTTAAAATCTTTATTGAGTTTGTTACAATATTGCTTGCATTTTAGGTTTTTTGTTTCTTTTTTGGCCTTGAGGCATGTGGGATCTTCCCTTCCTGACCAGGGATTGAACCCAGTTTCCCTGCACTGAAGGTCAAGTCTTAACCACTAGACTGCCAGGGAAGTCCCCAGGGATCTTCTGACAATTTCAGAATAATGCTTGAAGGGGAAAATTTTATTTTTAGAATTTTTAAACTGAAACTATGTCAGTCCACAAACCTTCCTGTTCCTGTGTTACTGGGGCTACTGTTCAGTAGCATGAAGTCTGAAGTCTGGTCTGGGTTCTGAAAGCCATGCCTGTGTTATTTCATGTGACAGATTTCCAGTTACAGAACTCCTATTAGCAGTGAGCTGGGCATCGGTGGCCTGCCTGTGTTCGTCATGCTGTGGCCATGTCTCTCCTAGTGCTGGAACCTTTGACCAACCCCCTCTCCTTCCCCTGGTACCCTGTGTGAAGCTCTTCCATAGCACTCTTGACACAGTTCTGTAATTAGCGTTTGTCTTTGTCTCTGGCTGCACTGATAGTGCTGTGTACTCAGACATATCCTTGTATTCATCTTGGTATTCCAACATATCCTTGGCACAAAAGAGACCTTTCATGTTTGATGAATGAATGACTGAATGAATGAATGAGTTAGTGGACTAGTTAATAGTATCAGCTCTTTCAGGATGGGGCACTTGTATATCACAGGCTTGTGGTGCAGTTTTTCCTTTCTGTTTTCCTTGCTTCAGAAGTTGAGGGAGGTTATTTCAATCTGTGAGTCAGCACTAGATGTGGCCCCCGACAAGTGCTGTGTTGAGGACAATTCAGTCACACTCTTGAATAAGAGGCTACCTCTTGGTGGGTTTGAGGTTCTGGATAGTTTCAAGTGCATTTAGTTCTGGATGATTCTATTACCGCCTATTGCTTTCCTTTCCTCGACCACAGTTGTAGCTGTGTTTGGGAAAATATTTGGGAGGGTTTCCTGCACCTTCCACAAGTCTGAGCCTAGGTTTTATAGAACTGAGTGGAGTAGATGGCAGGTAGACGGAACATACATTGCAGCCTTAGTTCAGCGGTAGACTAACTTTTTTTCCCCCTTCTTCAACTCAGCCTGCATGATGTACTTAACAATCTGAGATCAAAATATAACAAGCAGGTCAAGCAATTTCAGGAGGAGAACCAGTCCCTAACCTCAGACTACAAACGCCTGGTGTTGCAATTCAAGGAGCTTCAGAAAGCCATGAGGTATTTCAGGGACGTGGGTCCCAAGGCATGTGTCCCAGGAGGGGGACTGTGGGAGCTGAGCTGGTAGTGACGGTGATTCCATTCGCGTGTGGCATCGCCCGCTTTGGGGAACTGGGCCAGGGCACTAGAGAATCTTTTCTGCTGTCTCTCCTGTCCCTTTACTTGCATGTCACCTGCCTGTTCTCGTAGGTGAGAATCTCGGGCTCAGAGATGGGGCTGGGTCCAGGGTTTCCCCCAGCTCTGCCTCAATTCTTGCCCTACTGCTAGCTGGGGGTGCATGTGGGGGACCAGTCCAGCCCTGGTGTCAGCTGACCACCATCGGTCACTCTCCTTCCCAGGCATTTTGCTCTCATTGATGACAAGCGGTTTCGGGAGATTTGGCTGATGAATGAAGAAGAGGCGAAGGACCTGATAAACAGAGCCTTTGATGTAGACAGAATCATCAGTACCCATCATCTAGGGCTCCCCTGGATGGCACCCGACTTCTGGTTCCTAAAGAACGTGGGGCCAATTTCTCAGCAGCAGCAGAAGTCCGCCACACAGATCTTAGAGGAAGTCCTGATGGAAGCAGGTGACCGGAACAGAGTCAGAGCGTCTGAAGGCTGGAGTGGAGGGGCCTCTGAGAACATGTATTCCCACCAGCAATCTGCTGTCTTGCACTTTTCAAAATCTTTTCATGTGTATTATCTCATTTTACCTTTTGAGCAAGTGGTAAAATCTGGGTAGAACCATGATTTTTAGTACTGTTTTCAGACAAGGAATGTATAGCTTTAAACTTAACATTTGTAAATTTTAGTGAAGAAAAATTTTGGCTCAGCTGCTCTTGCTGACGTTATTCTTCTGTGAAGCAGCTGCTTTTCCTACATTTTCATTGACTGTTTCTAAACTGCCGCAGGGTTGGAAACCATAGAGTGGATGTGTTAGATCGATCTCTAAGAATAAACAGGTTCATGGTTTCTCTCCCACTTCCTGGTCAAGGCTGGATTTTGGTGTGACATTTCCAGGTAGATACAATTGGGAAGAGTGAGGCATTATAGGCTGGCCAGGAGCACCAGAATTCTCCAGATAGTCTCTTATTTCAACCCCAACCCTCCCATTTTTTTTTCCCCCAACATAATAGGTTTTCATCAGCTAAAGTGACTTTAGTGCCTTGAAGAGGCCTTTGAAGATATACATTTTCACAAGGAAAGTGGTTTGACTGTCCCTCACAGTGAACCAGGCCGAGGAATCACCTCTTTCTGTCTCTTTTATGTCCTTTCGCAGAAAAGGAGGGGGCAGATGAGGACAGCTCGGAATCAGAGACTTACCTGGACCTGCCAAAGCAAGTTTCAGCAAGAACGACCCGCAAGATCTTGATGCTCCTGTGTGACGAGTCGGTGAGGCTGGGCACCTGGCGGGAGGCTTTGCGACTTTCTGCCCTTGCTTCTCGAATGCCGCCTTGGACGACACTGGACGGGCCAGAGGTGGCCTGGAGGCAGCAGAGGACCTGCCCACAGGATGGTGCTGTTGTGGGGGGACCCCTGCTCTGGGCTTCACGGGGTTGTGGAGAAGCTGTCATGCTCCAGAGCTGGCCTGGCTGGCCAAGGGGTCCTCCCTTTGTGGGTCAGCAAGGTGGGTCCATGCCAGCAAGGGACCCCTGCTAATTCATTTTTTTTAAAATGCTTAAATATGCTCATCTGCAAGAGAAAGGGTCCCAGTCTTGCCCCCTTGCATCCATCTGACAGTAGGGTGGCCACAACCTATGGTGGCCTTTCTCTGGGAGCTGAGTTTGCAATTACTTTGAGGGTATTAGGCCTTAGATGTCTTCACTCATGTTAAAAAACCCACTGGAATTGGTGTAACAATCTCGTTGGAGCTGGTTCAGCTAGAAGGCCGATGGTACCCAAACAGAACTGCTGTTTACTTAGGTCTTCGTTTCTGAGATGGGAAAGAAGTGGTACGAAGATTGTCAGGCGCCAGTCCACTTGGGACAGTTCTTGGGCATGAGGGGGATCTCCTGCCACTGAGGGCAGCTCCCGCTGAAGGAGGAAGTTGACCGACACTCTGCTCCGTCCGCCAGCTTGCTGCCTGCAGCCTCCTGTCCAAGGAGCGCTCCCCCAGGCGTTGCTCCCACTCTGGGGGTGCACCCAGTCTTCTCCCCTCTCTGCCCCAATTGACAGATACTGGGTTCTGTTCCGGTGTCTCCATCTCTCTCCAGCCTTCCTCCCCTCCAGATCAGCACCCACTGCTGTGTCCTGGAGATGTCTGGGGACTCTTGTTCAGTCTCTCAGTTGTGTCCAACTCTTTGCAACCCCACGGACCACAGTATGCCAGGCTTCCCTGTCCTTCACCATCTCCCAGAGCTTGCTCAAACTCATGTCCATTGAGTCTGGGGACTAGCATTTGGGTGAAGTGACATGGGCGGGAGGGAATGGGACTGGATCAGGTCTGGACTGTGGTGGGGAGCTCAGGTGTTTGCCCTGCGGTCTGTAGGCCAGGTGAGTCAGCGCCTTCTGAGGACAGCTCAGTCCATCATGAGGACTGGCTTCGTCCCTGAGAAGGACTTTTAGGCTTCCCGGGAAGGCCTTCCTCTGGGGTGCCTGGCAGCTGCCCGATGTTTTGGCCCTGGGGTTCTTTCTGCTCTGAGGAGTCATCCCTGGCTCGTTGCCCAGAGGGGGTACAGGCTGCAGGACTTGTCCTGAACCCCGTCTCCTACTGGAGATGTCGTCTCCCTTCTCCTCAGGGTTTCCTCATAGAGAGCAAGTTGCTGAGCCTACTCCTGCCCTTGGAGAAGAACGAGTGTTACCTGCTGAGACTGGACGCCGTCTTCTCAGTGAGTGCCTCTCAGGCTGAGTGGGTTGGGGGTTCCAGTGTAACACAGCCCCCTGGGTTTTCCAGCACTGCCTCAGCCCTGGAATAGCTGCTAGGCTCCCGGGGCTTCCCCAGCTCACTGTCATATCCCTCCCTTTACCTACTCTCCATGCCAAGAATTGGCCTCAGAGTTGCGTTGGTGACTCCCATCTCATCCCTTCCTCTGCCAGCCCCTCTCTCGTGGCCCAGCTGTCAGCCGCAGGTTCTCCCCTTTACCCCTAAACTCAGAGGTGTGTTCAGCCCCCTTTAGCATGCTCCTGCCCACCAGGCCTGTATGGGGCTGTTCTGAGCGTTGTTTCTCTGTTCTGAGGTACGTGTCCGCACTCACTGTGCTTTCCGGTGTTGAAAGGCCTGTTCTCTGGGTCATGGTAGGCACCAGGGAGGCTGAGGGGAGCCAGCCCCTGCTCTTGGGAGCTGAGGGACTTCTTAATGTGGTATTTGATGCAGTCATTCTATTTTTTCCTCAGGCCCTTGGAATTGAAAATGAGGATGACTTGTATAAACTGGTTAACTTCTTCCTCAAATACCAAACTCATCATTCACCTTCTAGCCAGGTAAGGTGAAGTGTAATAAAAAAAAAAAAAAAAGAGCATTCAAAATTCTCCTGGAATCCCCCAGAGGGCACTGCCACCTTTGAATAATACTTGTGATTTGGAAAGATCCCCTGGAGAAGGAAATGGCAGCCTACTCCAGTATTCTTGCCTGGAGAATCCTGTGGACAGAGGAGCCTAGTGGGCTACAGAGCATGGGGTTGCAAAGAGTTGGACATGACTGAGCAACTAGCACCTTCACACTAGGGAGAAGTAGTGGGGATTTTGTATCAAAGCTGATTTTAGCACTTCCCTTGGCGTTGTTACTTTTTGTATTTGTAAAGGGAAGGCTAGCTAGCCATCAGATCCTGTTCTTACACTGAGGCCCAAGGGGTCTTTTCCAGGACCTTCCTTCAAAGCCAGGCCTCAGCCACGTGAGACCTGAGCTCACCAAGTTCTGAATATTTTGATTCATAAGCGAGGCCCATTTTTAATAACTATCTTGATCATAATTGACTATTTTGAGGAAGTCATCATGTTACAAATTTGTAAAATTTTAATATTAATATAAAAATTAAAAACATGAATTAAAAAGGTTTTTAGTATTTTTAGTGTCACAGTGAGTGTGAGTATCCTGATATGCTTCCAGAAAGAGTTGGCTGAGGGGACAAAACTGAGAAGCCATAAGAAAACATAAGGGCAAACTGGCTGCATCAAAAAGAAAGTTCTGTAGATCAAAAATCGATATAAGCAAAGTTAAGATATAGAGACAGGAGGGGGAAATATTTTTAATTCATATCACAGACAAGGGCTAATTTCAATATATAAAGAACTCTCATAAACCGATAAGAAAAACATCCACTCAGTGGAACAGACAAGGGATATGAACAAACACCTTTTAAAAGAGACATACAAATAACTTTAAAGCATATGAAAATATAACCAGGCTTTCTTATATTTAGAGAAATGCAAATTAAAAGTGCTCAAATTCAACTTTCACTTGTCAGGTTGGCAAAAATCCATAAGTTGGATAGCAGATAGTGATGGCTGAGGTTTGAGAAACAGGCATGCTCATAGTTTACTGGTGTGAGTGTAAATCGTTGCAGCCTCTGTGGCGGACAGCTTGGCAGGATCAACTGTAAAACCGTATAGTATACTTTAGCCTGTGCTCCTCTTCTAAGATTTTATCCTATTGATGTACTCAATACAGTTGAAATGGTGTTTATCATAGCTTATTCATCACGGCATTGTTTGAAATGACAGAAGATTGGAAACGATCCAGATTTCCATCATTAAAGAATTGATTAATATATGCTGCATCTATACAATGGAATACTATGCAGCTGTGAAAAAGAACAATGAAGTTCTTTAGGTATTTATGTGAAAAGCTCTCTAAGGTTTGTTGGTATGTGAAACTCTACTATGTACGTAGTAGAATATCATTCATGTAAAAATGGGAAGGAAAAGTGAAAGTGTGTGCTTGCTGCTGCTGCTGCTAAGTCGCTTCAGTCGTGTCCGACTCTGTGCGACCCCACAGACGGCAGCCCACCAGGCCCTGCCGTCCCTGGGATTCTCCAGGCAAGAACACTGGAGTGGGTTGCCATTTCCTCCTCCAATGCAGGAAAGCGAAAAGTGAAAGTGAAGTCGCTCAGTCATGTCCGACTCTTAGCGACCCCATGGACTGCAGCCTGCCAGGCTCCTCTATCCATGGGATTTTCCAGGCAAGAGTACTGGAGTGGGTTACCATTGCCTTCTCCAAAGTGTGTGCTTATATGGATATGTATTTCTTTGGAAGAATATATAAGAAACTGATAATGTTGATTTACTGGTGGGAAGTAAACTGAATGAACTGTACAGCAGGAGTAGAAGGACTTTTTAAAATTAAAAGATTGAAATTTAATTTGTGCTATGAATCAAGAGGATATTTATATCATGTAAGCTTTATACATATCAATAAAATGAACACCTGTGAACTGGATACCAAACTAGAATGTTATCACTGGTGTGTGTGTGTATGTGTGTGTTTAATTTGGTTGCACTGCCCAGCATGCATGATCTTAGTTCCCCAACTAGGGATTGAACTCAGGCCCCTGTAGTGAGAGTGCTGAGTCCTAACCACTAGACCACCAGGGGATTCCCCTGTTATCACTGTAGTGAAGCTCCCTGTTTGCCTCTTTCTGGTCTCATCTTCCTTCTTCTCCACTCTTTTCCTTCGTTATCTCTTTCTTTGTGTGAATGTCTGCATCTTTCTTTTCCAAAACTTCTGTAACTTTCTGTAAACATTTTCTCCATTTTTCCTCTTTCCAGCTGTCTTCATACATTCATGCTTGCATGCCTCCAACCATAGTTCCCCTTGCATCTTTGTCCACACCGGTTCCTGGCATCTGTGTCCCCACTACAGGAGCCACTGGATCTCAGAGCAGAGAAGGAGAGGAGCCTTGTGGATGGGAAGTCACAGGAGAAGGAGCCCCCTCCTTCTCCCAAGCTCATCCACCCCAACAACGTTCTCAAGATTCTGGAGGCCTTTGTCATGAGTCTGAGGAAGCCCAGGTGGGCTGTGGTGCTGGAGGGCTTACCTGAGAAATGGGTGGAGAGGGGAGCTGGATGGGATGGGGGCCCAGCAGATACAAGGAGGGGAGAAGAGGCTGCTGAGCCAAAACTTGGGGAAGTGAGTAGAAGGATGTCTGGAAGGGGGGTGAGAGGAATCCATGGACATTGCAATGAAAGAAATAGATACAGAAGAGATTTGCATGTTTCCATTCATCATTCATTTATTTAACGAATATCTGTTGGGGGCTACTGTGTATAGGCCTTGTGGGGAGAATACTTTGTGATCAGAACAGTGGTCAAAGCGCATGGAGGTGTCAGGCTGCTCAGAGGGGAAGTGGTCACCTTCATCTGAGACATCAGAGAGGGTTTTAAGAGGAGACTGCAGCAGAACTGGGTTTTCCTGGGTGGACAGAGTTGGGGGGAGGACATTTCAGGATGTCACAGTGCAGGGAAAGACCTGCTTCAAAAATCATGACAGAGCGGTATGACTGGAGGGTCAAGGGTCTGGGGAGTGGGACTGGCTTGGGTAGAGAGGCCAGGCTGGATCTTGAGAGCCTTATCCAAATTCCCCAAGGTCTTGGTCTTTACCCTTTGGTGGATCAGAGCCAGAAAATGATCTTAAGCCATGAGGGAGCCAGGAGCAGACTTGCATTTTAGAAAGATGACTTTGGCGGCCGACTGATGCCTGATTCAGGGACCGTAGTGGGAAGGTTTGTCCAGGTGGGAGGGGATAGCTTGGATGAAGGCTATCCTGGGGAGGGGGGGTGGTGTGGAGAGGAGATAACAGATTTTAAGAGCTGCCTTGGCAGCATCCTTGGAAGAAATGGACATAATAGTGAGCTATAGAGCCAGTGATGTAAACTGACCGAGAGGAAGGGAGTGGATGACACTCCTTCATAACGGTGACAACATCACCGAGAATCAGGAACCTTGATGGATAAGCAGGTGTTGTTTCTGAGGCGCTTCCATGATCGGATGAAGGTGACAGTAAGTCTGTGAGGGGCACTGCTTGGGGGCCCTGGTGACACCAGGCTGAGGGGAATGATACCAGTGCTTTTGACCTTCAGGGACTTTTGGGTGCCAGTGAAGTTGCTGAAAGCTGTGCGAGATGACTCAAAGGACTCCGAGTACTGGGAGGCCCTGACTACAGTTATCCCTGCCACCACCCTGAACCTCTGGGATGCTCTGTATACAGCCTTGGAGAAATACCAGTGAGTGTGTATGCCACGGCTCAGGAGGAGGAGGGCAGGTAGGGCAGGCCCAGGGCAGGCAGGTAGGAGAAGCGCCCTGCTTGGAGCGGCCACCTTTGCTGCCTCCCTGTCCCAGGAACTCTTGGAGAGTAAAGCTGCTTTTGGCAACTCAGGTGGGGGGCCGTGTAGTGTTGGGGGATCGAACCCTCCAGCTTCGCCCTCCCTGTTTTGTTCCGGGTGGCCTGGCTCCTTCAGGGCTGGAGGGCTGCCCTGGTGGGTGAGGCTTCTGGGGTGCTCATTCACCTCCAACTAGAGTAGAAGGGCAGAGATCCTGGCTCCGACTTGATTGAGAATGGAGGAGGATTCAACGGGCCTCTAACCAATTTTTCTGCCCAAAGCCTCGTCCTGACCCAGAGGGCTGAGCTGCTGATAGAAAACAGTTCCCTGGAGAGGCAGAACACAGAGCTGCAGCAGCTGCTGCAGCAGTATCTGGACACCAAGGTGGGTCCCGGGAGGGGAGGCAGGACACTGGGGCGCTGGGCAGGGGGCAGCAGTGGGACTGGCGGAGACGCTGGAAGAGGTCAGGCGTCCCCTCCCCACCACCTCCAGAGGCGAGGCAGCTTCGAGGTGCGGGCTATCTTAGTGTCACTTTGACGCCCATACACTTTTTGGCACCAGATGCTTGTTGGATGGCTCTGCAAGGCAGTGATCCACCCGGTGCTGGCCTCACAGCTTACAGAGCCCTTCCACAGGAATTTCCTTCTTTGGTCCTAACAGCTGGTCTGTGAGGTGGACAGGGCGGGAGTGATTCTCCCCCCTTCACAAAAAGGAGGATCAAACCACAGAGCTTCTGTCGCTTGCCCAGAGCTCGGGCTCTTCCTGCTCTGCCAGCCCCTGGGGTCTGGCCTGGGATGTGACACCTGGAAAGGGGACTCCAACCGAGGCAGATGTTTCCCCCAGCCCCCTACCCAGACCTGCTCCAGGGACAGCTGGGGTGACTTCCCCGTGTCTTAGCAGGAGACGGGATCTCACGGTCTGCTCCACTGGGAAGAGCCCATTGGCAGCACAGCTGCTGGCTCTGCTCTGCTCCTGTGGGATCCTTCATGTGGCACTTAAGGGTGTAACACTGGGCTGGGCATACCTCCTGAGTCATCAACTAAGGCTAGCCACATGCCAGGCCCTGGGGATGTGTGGCCTGTGGGGGTCTCAGGCCCCCGGCCACACCAGAGCAGGGCATGCGATGAGCCCGGGGATCACAATGGCCTCTTGGCCCAAGACAGGACTCAGTCATTTGGGAACCATAAGGGGCCACCCTTCCTTCGACACTACAGTGGACAAAAGGCTGGGGAAGAGCGTGGAAGAACGAGGCCAGATGGGCAGGTGAAGTGGGGAAGTTAGGGTTTTAGAAAGTGGATCAGAAGGGAAGGTTAAGAGCATTACCAGAGGCTGGTGTGCTGGAGCAGAAGTCAGACAGGGAGCCCAGGACTCAGCTTCTGAGGAAGGCAGGGTGCGTGCAGGCTGGCCCAGGAGACGGAAGGAAGTCTTTGGGGAAGTACTCCTAGAGATTTGGAGGCCTCTTGGGAGGTGGACCCTGGGGGAAGGGTAATGACCATTACTCTTTCTTTTCTAGATAAACTCTGAACTGCAAGTTCCTCCGACTCAGGTGTTCCGGGTCCCCACAAAATAGAGCCAGACCTCGAAAAGCCTGTCTCGGTAGGGCCGACCCTGGTATCACTCTTGGTGTGGGAGGCAGCACCCCCTGGGGGCTTCCCCGGGCCCACTCCCTGCATCTTCCAGAACTGTTGTTGTCAGGCCTGTTGAAATAAGGCACTGAGAGGAGTTACCGGATTCCACAGTCCTGATTAAAGTCTTAAAAAGTTGTGTCTGAATCGCTTTAAAGGGCAATCCCCACCTGACATCTCTGTGTCATGAGGGGACTTTGTCCCTGGCTTCAGACTGATTTGAGAACAGGCGTGCAGCTGCAGGCCGAGACTGTGGCTCAGGGCTCCCTTCTTGCTTCCAGGAACAGGTGGTACCTGGGAGCTTTGGGCCATTTCAGGGTCTATGCCTTCAGACTGTCACTAAGAGTGCTTTAGTGAGCTTTTGGGGCCCCTGGGTCCACCAGGCTGTGACCCTGGGGTGTGGTGTGACATTCCTCCTGGGGCAGCCTGGGCAGGCAGCCCTGTACCTGAGGCCCACCTTGAACCCTGGTTCACAAGGCCTCCCACTCCAAAGGGGCCCAGCCTGGGCTGAGCTTGCCAGCCGACCCTGTGCACCCCTCCCCCACAGTCCCCCCACCTGACCCACTGCAGACTTGTCAGCTCAGTGTTTGATTTCTTTTATTAAGAGAAAAATCACCACTCAAGAGAGGAAAAGCAGCCAAGAGAAACTCAGCTCACACAGGCGGTGGGGGTGGGAGGTGGGCAGCCCTTCAAGTGCAAACTCCAGGCAGCCCCCGGAGGACTGAAAGGGTGAGCCCATCAGGGGCCAGGCAGGTGGGTGGGGTACAGGGTTCACTGCAGGCGTGCTGGTTTGCAAGGGCTAGTCCGGGCAAAGGAAGCACTGGGAGGCCATCAGAACCCAAAGGCTGGACGGGGACTGGGCTTGTGCATCCAGCCTGCGGCTGCCTGGATAGAGTGGAGTGGCCCGGGGAAGCAGCCACCTGGCAGGATTCGTGGAAGGGATCTGGGATCACTTCTGCAAGGTCAAGATGGCAGCTGCCCTCACAAGATTATATCTAGGGATGGGGAGGGTGATGCTGCTTGCTCATTGATTCTTTTTAAAGCCCTGGGCACAGCCCATGACATGATTCGATTCTCAGTTAATTTCATTAAAGCTTTAGTGCTCTGCTGGAAGGCCTGGGGAGGATTTCGGGTGGCTTCCTCGGGCAGGTGGGGCAGGCTCTCGCAGTTTCCCACACTCCCCACCCTGCAGGTAGGGACATGACGGGCAGGACCGAGTCAGCAGTAGGCTTGGGGTGGGGTGGACAGGCAGGGAGGGTGGGGGGGCTGTTGCATCACCGGCCCAGCCAGCAGGAGGAAGGCCCCTGGGACTGGAGGCCTCTGTGCCAGAGGCGGGGCAAATGTGCAGGCCCAGGAGGGGAGCCGTAGGGAGGGCCCCCAGGGCCTTCACGCCCCCAAGAGCTTCTTGACCATGTAACCGGGGAGGCTGTAGAGGAAGAGCGCCAGCATGAGCAGTCCCAGCAGCGCCAACACGATCTTGATGATGAGCCACTTGTACCGCGTGCAGATGAGGTACTTGATGGACTTGAGGGGGTTGAGGAACCAGACGAAGGCGGTGTCGGGCCGGCTGGGGAGGGAGAGCCTCGGTCAGGGGGGTGGCACCTCTAAGACACCCCGTCCCCACAGCCCTTCTAGACCCCAAGAGGGCCCCCTTCACGGTCCCAGTCCCCAGAGTACTGAGTGCTGGAGGCAGGGTTTGAGCCCATCTCAGCTCCAGCTGTGCTCTTGGAGAAGACTCTTGAGAGTCCCTTGAACAGCTAGGAGATCCAACCAGTCCATCCTAAAGAAAATCAGTCCTGCATATTCATTGGAAGGACTGATGCTGAAGCTGAAACTCCATACTTTGGCCACCTGATGCGAAGAACGGACTCGTTGGAAAAGACCCTGATGCTGGGAAAGATTGAAGGAGGGAGGAGAAGGGGATGACAGAGGATGAGATGGTTGGATGGCATCACTGCCTCAATGGATATAAGTTTGAGTAAACTCTGGGAGTTGGTGATGGACAGGGAGGACTGGCGTGCTGCCGTCCATGGGATAACAAAGAGTCAGACACCACTGAGCGACCGAACTGAACTGAACTTAGCTCCAGCAAATGCTGCCTGTATTCCCCTTCTCTTTGCAGAGAACGGCAGTTGTCCCAGCTCCTCCCGAGGCCTAGATGGCATTTTTGGCAGCTGGGCAGCTACCCCTCGACCCAACACTTGGAGTGAGGGCAGGTCAGTGCTGGAGGAGGCTGTTGCAGGGCTGCAGGCAGTTCTGGTTATTACAATAGGAAGCTCCCCTACTGAGCTGTTCATTGTGGATGGTCTAGCACTTGCTGTGTGTTCACAGTGAGGTTTGTGTTTCCAACCTGTTCCCCCTTTAGGCTTCTGTCCCCACCAAGCCCTGCCAGGGGTCTGAGGATCCCCAGGGCGGGGTACACGCCACCCTCACCCTGACCTGCCCAGCGTCAGGGCTGGATCATTACTCTACCTTCTCTAGGGCCACCCAGCCAAAAGAGGGCTTGTTGAGCTTACATTCTGTTGACTGTGTGACAAGAACAATAGATTCTATAAAATGTCCAGATAGAAAGTCAAAGTACTGAACATGCTTCTTCAAACTCTTCCTGCTCCTGGGGGATGTAGACCTCACCCTCCAGAGCCAATCAGTGCAGGCAGGGCTGCAGGCAGGGGGTTGTGGGCAAGGGCACCCGGTTTCCAGTCCCAGTGGTGACAGGCAAGTGAGGCATGTCTTAGAGCCTCGGATTCCTCACTTGTACCATGGGGTTAATAGCAGACCCCACCTCTGGGGTTGGTGAAAGGGTGATGTGAAAATGCGTGAGAAGTTTTGGCACCAAGCCGAGCTCCCCATAGGCTGGTTACCAAGATGACTGAATGCTGTGGAGCTACTCACTGCCATGCAGGGCAGGAAAGGGCTCGGGTTGGGAGGAGGATGCTGGTAGAATCTCTTCAGGGCTGGATGGCTGATCTCAGTCAAAGCCTTTCCCCTTTCCTGTCCATAACTCAGCTGCTTTCTGCCAATGGAACTGGGTTCGATTCTGACCAGGATGTCGCTGGGAGAAGAGGTGGTATTGTGTAAAGGACACTGGATGGGCCATTTGAAAACCAAGGCTGAGTCCTAGCTCTACCCTGATTTGCTAGGTGGTGGCCTTGGATAAGTTCCTTTTCCTCTCTGGCCTCATATGTAAACATGCAAGACTGTCATTTGCAGTTCTGAGTCTAGGATACCACTTGAAAGCTTCAAAGTTGCTGTCTGCGCTGTCCTTATGTGTGCACTCGTGTGTGTGTGTGTGTGTGTGTGTGTTTGTGTGACGGTGTGCCACATGCTGGCCAGCTCATAGCCCTAGGTCCAGGAGGAAGGGAGGGTATGAGAGGAGGCTTTGGGCTCAGACCCCAAGGATCTTCTTGACCAGGCAGCCAGGCACAGAGTAGAGGAAAAGGGCGAGGAGGAGAAGCAGCCAGTGATGCATGTATCACACGAAGTGGTGGGCAGACTTGAGAGGGTTCAAGAACCAGATGAAGCTTGTATCGGGCTGGTTAGAGCAGCGACAGGAGCAGAGGGAGCACTGAGGAAGGACACGGAGGATGAGGGCCGGGGTGTGGCGAGGGCCCCTGGCCAAAATGAAAGTGGCTCTCAGCTGCGCACACAGTTCCAGGTGCCGCCCGTCCCCAGCCATCAAGGCTGCCTGGGGCCCCAAAGCCCACCACTGCAGCTGTTTGCCTTTGTCAAAAACTGTGTGCTTAGTCACTCAGTCTAGTCTTAGTCACTAGTCTTAGTCACTCAGTCACCCACTCTTTGTGACCCTAAGGACTGTAGCCCGCCAGGCCCCTTTGTCCATGGGGATTCTCCAGGCAAGAATACTGGAGTGGGTTGCCACTCCCTCCTCCGGGGATCTTCCGAAACCAGGGATCGAACCTAGGTCTCCCACACTGTGGGCAGATTCTTTACCATCTGAGCCACCAAGGAAGCCCAAGAATACTGGAATGGGTAGCCTATCCCTTGTCTAGGGGAACTTCCCAACCCAGGAATTGAACCAGAGTCTTCTGCATTGCAGGCGGATTCTTTACCAGTTGAGCTACCCGGGAAGCCCCTGTCAAAAAGTAGGAAGAGCATTCAACTCAGCTCAACAGGGCCTTCCCTGTACTATAGCCCGTGTTCTGGCCTCAGAGCGGGGAGGTGGATCCTGGGGAGGAAGGGGAGGAGGGAGGAGGCTCTCCTGCAATGAGGCTGTGGCCCAGGAAGGCTCAGAGAGGGCAGAGGTGCCCACAGAGTGGGGGCAAGAAGACCAGAGGTTCTGGCACCTCCTTCTTGTTCCTGTGCCCCCAGGGACCAATGTAGCAGGGGACTGGCACGCAGGGCACTCACTTGGGTTTCTCTAGGGGATCAGGTTCATTGCGGGCCAGGCCCACGGGATTCTTTTCCGCCTCCTCGGCGGTGAGTAGATGCAACTCTGCTTCCACTTTGCCCTGCAGAGAGGAACAGAATGGTGCTGGCGCCCGGGAAAGAGACCAGGCCCTCCCCTGCCCCCTGGCCAGCAGTGGTGAGGCCCACCGTGAGCTCAAACTCGTCATTCTCATTGCGGGCTAGGAGGGGCCACCAGCCTTTGACGCGCTTCTGCTTGAAGATGGAAACCAGGGGCACATCCACCTCCCCCGTGGCCATCTCCATGGTGCACTGCTTGGCCGTTTTCGCGCCCCGAGGGAAGCGATTCAGGTCCAGCTCGATGGCCCCTGTGACGACCTGAGAGTCAGCTCCTACACTGGGTCCAGTTGACACTGGGTTCCCTGGGCTGGGCTCACCCTGCTCCTGCCTCCCCTTCCCCCGCCCCCACTGGAGCATCACCTGCTCCAGACCAGCTACCACACCTGGGCTGGGGACTGTCTCCACCCACAGCACCACCCCCCCTCCCGGCCCCCCCATCCTCTCCCTCCTCTCCTGCCTTCCAGGAAGGTGGGCTTACCCAGCTCAGCCCCCCTCCCACCCAAGGGACCTCTCACTGCTCTGGTCCCAGCCCCACACCCAGGAAGTCGTCGGCAGAGAAGTGGTCGGCGTCCCAGATCTGCAGGGTGAGCCGTGCGGGGATCTTGTATTCGGTCTCGTCCCAGGAGAACATGGACTCCTTCTTGGAGATGACTATCTTCTCCTCGGCAGCCAGGTAGTCGAAGGGGAACAGGTAGCGCCAGTTGAAGTTGCCCTCGCCCGTGAGGGAGTGGTAGTGGACGTCTGTGTCCTGCTTGTCCTCCTGCTGGCCCTTCAGCCACCTGTGGGTCATCACCTGTGGCCCTTCAGCCACCTCCCCAGAGGCCTCTCTCCACCCACAGCACCCCCCCTCCTCGCCGTTCTCTCCCTCCTCTCCTGCCTTCCGGGAAGGTGGGCTTACCCAGCTCGGCCCCCTTCCCATCCAGGGGACCTCTCACCCACCCCCGCACGAAAATGTCGCTGGACTTCTCCCCAGTGAAGAAGTCGTCATCTTCCAAGACCACCTCATCCGTGTTCCACACGATGACCCTCAGCTCGTACCTGGGTGGGTTAGGGGCTGATTAGAGGTGTGGGGATGGGGGTTACCGGGCTGGGGTTGGAGATGAGATGACTGGGACAAGTCCTGGGGACTTGGGATGGGCATGGGGCCTGGGCCAGGCTGGGGCTGAGAGTCGATGTGGGGAGAAGCTGAGGGGTTGGGGAGACGTGGGCCCAGGGTCAGAGGAGGTCACCCAGCCATCATGGCTACTGAGAGAAAAGCCAGACTGGGCGGGGTGGCGGGGAGAGCCAGCTGGGCTAGAAGGCCAGGGCCTGGAGCACAGTCCTCCTGGATGAGGCAGGCGGGTGGGGAGCTGACTCAGGTCTCAGGGAGGCTGCCCAGGGAGGGGCGGGGGCCGGCTGCTCGGGGCGTGGCTGAATCGAGGCATGCAGAGTCAGGAATTCCCTCCTTCCCAGAGGCCTGAAGCTCCTTTCCAGCTCTAACAGAAATGTACATTTAAGCCCAGCAGCTGGCAGTGGATCACCCTGGAATCTGATTTCCTTTACACCCTTGCCCCCCAAGGGCATTTTCCTCTTGAAGTGAATTGTCATGATAAATGAGGTAGTCAACCTCTAAAAATCGACTGCAATGGCTTGTGCTGGACTAAACGCCCCTGGACTGCAAGTCCTGGAGACACAGCGGGTTGGGGTGTCCCCTGGTGGCGAGCCATGGAACAGCACACTCAGGGTCCTACCTAGAGCCTGTGCCAGGCAGAATTAGTTGGTTTTGTTTAGTCGCTAAGTCATATCAGACTCTTTTGGAACCTCGTGGACTGTAGCCCTCCAGGCTCCTCTATCCATGGGATTTCCCAGGCAAGAATACTGGAGTGGGTAGCTATTTCCTTCTCCAGGGGATCTTCCCGACGCAGGGATCGAACCCACATCTTCTGCGTTGGCAGGCAGATTCTTTATCACTGTGCCACCTGAGAAAGCCCACCAGGCAGAATGGGCTATATGATTGGTGGGGTCCAGTGTGAAATGGAAATGTGGGGCCCTGATTGCAGGCACCGAGTCCAGTGCTGGCAGTGGCTTGGTCCAGCCACTTTACAGATGGGAAAACTGAGGACCATGGAGGAAAAAGTGACCTGGCCAGTGTCAACTAACAGAGACAGATGGCTTGGCTCATGATCCAGCGTTCTGGCTACTCTCCCACCCTCCCGCCCATTCTGGGCACTCACCCCTGCACATCTCATCAGTTTTAAATAAAACTTGGCAGAGCTGAATGACAGCCTCGAGTGGGAACCACTTTTATCAGGGGGGCAGAGCAGCTCTCAGCGGTTCTGCGTCTTGTGGATGTGTGTGGGGGAACCCAGGGAGGATGCTGCCTGTGAGTGCGTGCCCGTGGAGGAGTGGGTCTGTGAGGACAGAGGCTTCGGGGAGGGTGTCAGTGTGAACTCATGGCCCTTGCTGGCCACACAGTGGGGGTGCGACCCCTTGTCTCAGCAAGGGGACCTCCCCAGGGCAGGCCCCACAGCCCTCTTCGTGGGGTGCTCTGTTCCCCCAACAAGGCCACGTGGGACTGACTAAGGTGACCTGGGCCTGGAGGCTCCTACAGAAAGGATGCGTTGGGGAGCCGGGAGGGAAGGGCGCTGGCCCCGAGCAGCTCACTTCTTGGGCTTCCGAGGGGAGATGTCCAGAGGTGTCCCGGGGGACGGCATGTCCATGGGAAACATGTCCACCCACAGCTCCAGGCGGCCCTGAGGAAGGGGGTGTGGCACGTCTTGTGACTCCTTCCTCTACCCAGCAAGGCCAGCTCTCCTCTCCCTCCCAACCTTTGTTCTGGCAGGATGCATCAGTTTTCATTCTTGGATGCCAGCAATCCCTATGATGTCACCAACAGCCAATTGCAGCTTCTGAGGGAGATTACCCTAGGTTTCCACCAGAGGTGATGTGATTCTCACTCAAAGCCAAGACACGAGCCCTGGTAGTTACAGCGAAGGGTGTAATGTGTGTGTGTGTGTGTGTATGGGGCACCCAATACTTTGGGGGAAGCAGCAAATAGCATGGAGATCTCTTTTTATGGATTCAGGCTGGGACTGATCCCAAATACCGAAGAACGTCAGACTCAGGCCAGTCACCTGTTCGATGCCCGGCTTGTCGGGGTTGAGCAGCGGCCGTGTCTCCACATGTTCGGGCACCAGGCGGCAGCCCACGCGGGGGATGTCCTCCCAGTGTCTCAGGGCCAGCAGTGCCACGTGCTCTTCTGTGGGCTTCCTCTGCCCTGTGGGTGCCGGAGGTCAGCTCATATGTGGGCTCAGCAGAACAAGAGACCTGTGCTGGGCCAGGGGCTCAAGGACATACAGAGGCCCCTTCTCCGGTCTACTGATGGGGAAACTGAGGCTCAGAGGGAGATGCAACAACAGCCCAAGCTCTCAGGTGCCTCATGGGCCCCGGATGGGTCTGTGTCCTTGGGTTTTCCCTGCTTGGGGGGAAACTGACCCGAGAATCCCGCTGGGCTGCGAGGTCAGGGAAGAGAAGAACCTACATCCTGTCCAGCACCTTGAAGGTGGGTGGCACAAGCTTCCAGCAGAGACATTTGCTGGTTCTCCATGAAGGGCCACAAGGGCAAAAGGGTGGGGAGGGCCAGAACAACCTGGGTCTACACTGCCCTCACTCTGCCTTGTAAAAGCTGAGTGACCTTGGGCAAGTCACTGAAACCCTTTGGGTCTCGTTTTCCTCATCTGTAGAATGGGGAAGAACCTTCCTACCCCACAGGGAGGCTGAGGGGAAGAGAAAGGGGACAAGTGGGCAAGTGCGGTGTGGGATGGGGAGGAAGGGCAGAGGCTGAGCGGACAGAAGGGGGACGCTGCGGTGATGAGCAGAGGGGTGGTCCTACCACAAGGATGTGTGGGTCCTTCCATGGCCTCTTGACACCCCCCTAGCTGCATGCAGCATCCCTTACCATTCTCGTCCTCGATCTCAGAGGGCCCTGTGAAGACGCGGTTGGACACCTTCACTCTCCCGGGGGGCCCGAAGTGGGGGCCGTCCACTTTGCCCTCCTTGCAGAGGCGGGTCAGGATCTGGCTGGGCTTCATAGGGTCCCGCCAGATATTGTAGCCGTGTCTGTGGGAGGAGACGCATGGCCTGGGTGGGGCTTGGGGTGTGGCTGGGGCATCCCCAGGTAGTAAGTGGCCCCGGCCAGATTCCTTAGGTTGGCTGTTGCCCCATGTGAGCAAGTGAGCCCTGCCTCATGCTCCAGGATCAGCTGAGACACGAGGGCTGCTGGAGGCTGATCCCTCCTGCCCTGGGCTCGGGCCCCACATGCTCCATGCTCCTCAAGGACGAGCATCCAGTCTCCCCGAGTGCAGCCGCACCATCCCCCTGACTATGTCCACTCCTCTGGAACTTCAAAGACTCCCTGAAGAAACTGACAACCAGAGAGGTTAAGGGGCTGGCCCAGGGTCACACAGCCTGGAATTGGCACCAGCTGGCCAGATCTCCAGTGGACTCTTCCTAGCACACTCCTGCCTCCTCCCAGCCCGCTTTTCTCTCCCTCTGTTTCCTCTGTCCTGGAATTCTCTGGCTCTCTCCTTGTCTTGGAACCTGCAGTCCTGGCCCCTGAAGGCTGAGCCCAGAGCCTGTCGGGGTGGAGGCCTGGCTGGGACAGAAACCATATGTCCACCTTCCCAAATCCCATGGTTTGCATCTTGATTTTGAAGTCAAGGTGCAGTAGGCAGCCCCCCTGCCCCACCCCGCCCCACGCACACGGAGTAGGTCTGGGCGATGCCGCAGGTGGCGCGGTGCTTGCTGTAGAAGCGGTTTTCCAGGTCGATCTTGGTTTCCCCAATGAGGTCATCAGTGCCTACCAGATCCCAGTCGTACACGGCCACCGTCAGCATGGATTCCATGGGGAAGCAGGCTTCGATGTCAAAGGACCTGGTGCGGCGGGGTTGGGAGAAGGGTTGAGGGTAGGGGTGGGGTAGGGTGGGGCAGGAGGGCATCTGGGCTGGGAAGTCCGGGCAGGGTGGAGGTGGGGCACCAGGAGGCCTTACTTCCCAAAGACGGGGTTGAGCTGCTTGGAGATGTAGTTCTCCTTGTCACGGATATCAGTCTTGCCTAGCCGGATGGCGATGTACGGGTCAGCTTTGCCGTTGATGTCTGCGGGGTGCAGGTCCGTGGCCTGGGATGGGAGGGGCGCTCCTGAGCAGGGTGCCTGCACCCTCATCTTCCCCCACCCCATGATGGTCCCATGATAATGAAGGGCAGGAGCACTGGACCAGAGAGTTGCTGTGTGACCCCGGGTGAGTCCCTGACCAACTCTGGGCCTTGGCTTCCGCTTGTATAAAGGATGGCAAAAGGCCAGCTGCCCTCCCTGGTGTCTCCCAGTTGGGGGCTATCAGTTTGAGGTTGCTTCAGCCCCTCTTGGGCAGGAGAACTGGGAACCTGGGGAGAGAGGCTGCGAGGGGGCTCTCACCCGGACCACGTAGACCCGGACCAGCACGTTGATGGGGTCATTGCTGGGGATGCCCTGGAACATGCCGTAGGTGGGGTCGTAGCCGGCTTCCCGGGACACGTCCTCTGGGAGTGGCACTTTGTACACGCAGAGGGAGCCCTGGGGTGCAGCAAGTGTGGATCAGGGTGCAGGCTCCCGTGGGCACAGGCAGGGGTGGCATTTAAAATAGCCCAGAGCACTGAGGGTCTGCACCCTGCTGCGGGGGTTTGGGGCCTTAATCTTTTAGTTGCTGGGTCACAGAGAGTCAGGGGTTTTTGAGGAAGTGGCCGGAGTGGGGGCAATTCTGTGGGGGTTGAAGTGGGGGAGTTGGATTCAGGGCAGATCCCCCTTATCACTCAGTGTGCAAGTATTCTGATAGTTTTCCCACTGGGGCAGCTGACAGTTCCCCTTGGCTGTCAGCCCCAGGCTTGGGGTGGGGAGGAGAGCTGGTGGGGGGGCTCAGGACTCAGGGCCTGGGTCTTAGGGGCTGGGCCCCGCTCACACTTGCCGCCTGACCTTGAACCGGCCCACAATGCGCTCCTCCTCGGTCCCGCCATCCTCGTCGTCCCCCGTCTTCCCCCGAAGCAGGTTGAACGTGTGCAGCCAGTCCTCGAAGTTGTCGAACTCTGACTCCAGCTCCTTGGGGTACACCTGAGCCAAGCCAGGCCATCAGGGAGGTGAGGCAGGCCTACAGGCCTCTGTCTTGACCTAGGCATGACGTCCCCACACCCTGGTGGGGTCTGCTCCCAGACCCTCACCTTGAGCTCATCAATCTTGGGTTTCCTCTTCTCGGGGGCCTCCGACCCCTGGCCAGGGCCTAGGCTCTGGGTTCTTTTCTTCTTCTCCTCCTTTGCAGCCCTTGCCTTCTCCTTGCCCTTCATCGGCCCCTTCAGGCCTAGCCGGAAATAGACAAGGAGGCAGAAATGATCTGAGTAGGAAAGCCAGGGCTGGAGACCTACCTCATCTCTTCACTAATTTAACTTTGCTGGTCTCTAATAAGAGGACTGTTCTATATTAGCATTTTCCAAACAGCATTCAGTGAAACACTAAGTGTAGGTGTTCTTGGAATGCTTTAAGAGAAAGGATATCTATCTATCTATCTATCTAATGTATATGCATGATATAATAATTATATATATGTAATAAGTTGGGGAAATATTTTATTCTGTCTTTCTTTTAGAGATTTATTATAAAAGCATTTGTATATTAAAGGCACTGAGAATCCGGCACCAAGGGACCTGTTTAACCAATTTGGCCTCAGAACCTTCTTTTCCCTTTAGAAAATCCATTCGTAGTGTTCCATGGAAAAGGTCTGGAAGACACAGAATGGGATGAGTTCTGAGGTCCCTTCCAGCTCTGATGTTCAAAGGCTCTAAATGTCTGTCCGTCACTGTGGTTGCTCAACTGGTCAGAGTAAAAGCCACTCTACATAAGGGCCTCAGGGATGCCTGAGGATATCTGCCGTGGGCTGCTGCAGCTGTGAGGACCCACGGGAAGGGGAAAGAGAAGCAGCTGGTGTGATGAGTGGAGGAGCCACTCATACGATGGGCTGGGAGATGAAAGCAGAGTTCCAGGGCTCCAGGCTCACCTTCAGTGTTGTCCATCTCCTCCTTCTCCTCCAAGTCAATTCCTGAGATTTCTTGTTGTCGAATTTGCTGCCAAAAAATAAGGTGAGGAGAAGGGAAGGTAGGTTTCCTAGGGCGGGGTTTGTTGACCCCACACTGTGGTCTCAGACCAGTCTTAAATTTTTAGAAGCAGAAACTCTTTCCCACTGGGTTTCAAACTTATCATGTGCTCTGCTTAAGTGGGTTAAAAAAGCTTATAGTGTAAAATATGACTTAAGTGTACTTAGGAGTTTTATGATTCTTTCAGTTATGTACGATTGAAAAATATGTATTCTTTAACATTGTTTCCTAGTTTTAACGTTTTGTTGTTTTAAAAGTATAACTGGATAAGAAAACATGGTTTATTTTCTTCAGTCAGTACACACTGGATTCATCCAAGGTGCCACTGCCGCCTGGTGGCAGCCTATGCAAATTACAGGAACAGACTTGAGACAACGGGCAACCTCCCCAAGGTGGTAGAAGATACTACTAGATTTCCCTCAATTATCTGCACTTCTGCTCTCTAAAAGTTTTTAGCACAGAGTCACCTAGCTAAAGATCACATTTCCCAGGCTCCCTTGCAGCTAAGTGTGGCTATGGGATTAGATTCTAGCCAATGTGAGTAGATGTGCTTATGTGCTGCTTCTAGGCTGGGCCCTCAAGAGGAAAGGAGTATGCTGCCTCCTCTTCTCTTTACCCTTCCTGTGCACTGGTATTAGGATGTGATGGTAAGCCATCTCTAACCATATAGATGCCAGTAACAAGATGGCAGTATATCAGTCTCTGACCCCAGTGAATCACCATATCAGCATTCTTGTTCATAGCAATCTGACCTGCTACAGCAGCTTAGCCTGGGCTCTAATATGAATGGTAAACATCACACACAACTCAGGTCATAGAAAGGGCCTGGGGAGAGGATGTGGCTGGATCAGCTTGGTCAAGGAAACACAACCAGGAGCACGTGTCCCTTCTGGTCAGTTGGTCAGTCTTGGGTGCCTAGGTTGGCAGTGTGGACAAGAGACAAATGAGGAAGGGGAGAAATGAGCTTTCTGGAATTTGCAGTCTGACTCAGTAGACCTGTGTGTGCACAACAAGGGAAGAAGATTTCACACAGCAGCAGTGACCAAGACATGTAAAATAACATAACATAATATGTAAAATGATAATAGATGTGCAAGTACTACCGAGAAGTTGTTGTTTCCTTTTGGCCTCTGAGTGCACGTTTCTCCTCTTCCTCAAAGGTCACCTCCTCTGTGAGGCTTTCCCTGCCTCCTAGGCACTAAATTGCCTTTGTTATCACATTGTACTGTATCTATTTACATGTGCATTTTGCATGTCCAGTAAATACTCAGGGCAGGTTTGGCATCTTATTTTTTGACCCCTGTAGCACCTACATTGGTGGTACATCATCCTATATACTCAAGGAATATTTGTGGAATAAATGAATGAGGACTTGAGAAAACCAAGCCTGGGAAGGCAGACTGGAAAAGGGTGAGCTAGAACTTCAAGGCTGTGAGATAGACTGTTCCAAGCTCATATTGATGGAGTGGGGAGACCATTCTGCTGGGTATAGGAAAGAAGCCGAAAAGGAGGGTCTGATGTGGAGTTGGCATCACCTCTCCCAGCCCAGTCCCTCCTCAGCCCCCTGCCTAGGACGGAGGCCTCACCTCTTTCATGGTGTCAATGGAGGCAAAGTACTTGGACCACCAGTCCAACATACTCTCATCTGGCTCCTCCTCCTCCGGCTCATCTGAGCTGCCCTTCTTCTTCTTCTTCTTCCTCTCCTTCTCTTCCTCAGCCTACAGGGTTGGCCAGGTCCAGAGTCCTGCATATGTCCCTGCACCCTGGCCATTCCCAGAAACCTGGACAATATGGGGGTCCCCCATCCATTATGACCATCTGCTCCCGGGAAGCCCTGGGTTCCAGGGAGCTCTGTGAAGCCACCAGTATGAAAGGGGCAGGACCTTGTTTTATGTCAGTGGATGCCATGGCCCACAGAGTGTCATGACCCACCAGCATGAGCCTGGCCAAGGTGGGATTGGTGCTCAGGGGCTTGCAGCCCAAGCAGCTCTCTCCCTCTGCCTCTTAGGAGGGGTTACACTGGCTGGAGCATCAGGAGCTGTGGGGTGGCTTGGTCCCTAATGCTGCTACCATTGGCCTGATACCCTATGTAGTGTAGGGTCTTCTCTTCCCAGAGCTCCCCAGCGGTATCCCCACTCACCACATCCACCTTGATGACGGCATCGGAAGTCTGCAGAGGGGAACCAAGGAGACAAGGACAGGCTTAGCCACCAGGCCGAAAGTGGCAGCAGTGGCCCAGCCAGGGAGGGTGCAGGGAGGGGCTCACACAAGGATGGTCCCTGGGTCATGAGTGCTGTGCTCACAAGGCCAATTCCAGGACCGTGGAAGGTCTGCCTCAGAGATGTTTCCTCAGAACTTCCAGGGTGGTTGTTTGCCAACCTGACTGCACATGAGAATTACTAGGGGCTTTTAAAAATGATTTGTTGCAGGGCTCCCCTGAGTCCAAGGTGGGGTACTGGGCACCAGGAGAGTTGTCAACTTCCCAGATGATAGCAGTGGGGAGTCAGAGTCAAGAGGGGAGGTTGACATGGCATGAAGCTGGAGGTTGGTAATGTTGGCTGGGTGAAAGGCAAGTGCCTTAATGAGTAAGTGGACACATTTACACAGCTGAAGGGGACCCCAATGAAAAAGGCCCCACCAGAGCCCTTGGGGACGATGGTGAAGCTCAGGTCTGTGCTGTCTTCTTTGTTCACTAATGGCCTGAAACTAGCTGCCCGCCCCCAGGAGGAGCTTCAGAGGCTGGGACCTGAGAGGGGACGTGGCATCTCAAGATTTAGCCCCACAGCCCCTGGTGGTGCCAATCCCGGCCCTGCAGCCCAGGCACCAGGCCTTGACTGCTTGCCTCTTCCATGAGCCATATGCCCTCTGCTAACTCAGCCACTGGCCCATACTCTCTGGGGACCAGAGTCATGGGGTGAGGAAGGATCCTCTCGGACCCCAGCCCAGGTCTCAGAAGCTAGGAGACGCCACAGGCTGCGAGAAGAACACGATGTCAGGAATGGGATTTGGAGAAGGCAGTGGGGAGGTAAGCCTGCCTCCTGCCCTCTCAGTCCTGCCTGGACTCAGGATGACCTGTTCCAGGCCGGCCTCCATCCCACCCTCTCCTGATGGCTCCAAGTCCGTATCTGAACACCCAGGTGACAGGGCCCCTTTTGGCAGACCAACAGTCCCAGTCCTAAGCCAGGAGGAGTAAAGGCACTCCCACCTGGAACTCCTGCCCCAACCCCGGCCTGGGGAGGGTCGTTTGTAAAAGGCTGAGAAAGAAAACTCGGACCCTCTGGAGAGAACACTGATGTTCACACAAGGAGTCCTTGCCTGTGGTGTCATTTGTTGGAATAAAAATAATGTCAGGCTATCCCTTCACATGTTACTGCTCTGTCTCTCAAACATGTGCACTGCATGCATGTTCATGGCACATACACACATGCAGAATTGAGATTCTTGCCTTCCTGGACACTCTAGGATAGGGCTGTGTGCACACGCAGTCAGGGCTAGCCCTGGCCCACCCCACACTGAAGGAGGAGTGACTTAACGTGTTGTCTGGTGGGTGGAGTGGGGGTGGTCCGGCTTTGGGAAAGTGTCACCCGCAATTGCACGTCTCCAGACACCTTACCGCGTCCAGCTTCACCATGGTCTCCAGCTTCTTGACAGGCACCTCCGGCTCCATGCTCACCACGACCTCCCCTGTGAGGCGAGAGGAGGGGCCCCCACTGTACAGCCCACGGCGGCCCTGGAGGAGCCTGCCTGGACAGAGAGACGGATCGACAGACAGACAGACAGGGAGGAGCAGGAGGAAGAGTGAGAGTGGGAGTGGCTGGAAGGTCCAGAGGCCTAAAGCTGATTCTGGAGCTTTCCGAGGGGAAGAGAGAGGGATTCGACAGTTGAGGAGAAAAGATGGGCATAAGGAGAGGGAGGAGGTAAGCCAGAGAGGAGTGTGAGCTGTGCTCAGTGACACAGTGGAGGGCACGTGGTGGGTGGCGGGGGGCAGAGTCTTCGCTGGGGTCAGGCAGAGAAGGCCATCTGCCCTCGGGCCCTCTAAGGACGCCTGGGCTCTGGCCTTTCTGGCACTAGTTTGGGGCTGCCTGGACAGCCCCTCCACCCTGGAGACCCTCCAGGGTGGACCCTCCTTCCTGGCCTCCCATACCCCATCTGGGGACGCCCCCAGGAGGGAACCACGTGGTCTGGACTGCGAGCTGGAGCCCCCGTGGGCCTCGGCAGCGGCCGTACCCGAAGTGTTCCAGTTGGGAGCTGAGCGGTCCGGGGGTCGGTAGATGAAGCGCCGCAGGGAGCTGACAGCGTGGGAGCCGACCAGGGTGTAGCGGCCGAAGGCCCGGCAGTCCACCACGCGGATGTTCAAGGGCGGGTGCAGGAGCTCGTTCTCTGGGAGGTCCTGGGGGTGGGGGCAGGGAGCCTGAGCTCAGAGAAGGGGCAGAGGCACTGGCCGTCCCTGGCCGTACCCACTGCGCCCAGCCCTGTCCCACCACGCCTGGGCCCGCACCCACCACTTCAAACCACTTGACCAGGGTGCTGAAGTTGGGGTTCTTCTTGTAATTGTGGATCAGGGACGACTGCACCCCCTTCCCCGCGCACTCGATGTCCACCCGCGGCCTGTCCACCTGGGCCAGGTTTACCCGCTTCAGGTCTCGCAGGCCCCAGAACAGCACCTGTGTGTGTGGGGACAGCCACTTCCATCAGGGGCGCTGGCTGTGGGGGGGCCACTCACCGGGAGGGGCAGGGCTGGGAGAGCTGATGAGGGAGGGTGTCCTGAAGGGGCTGAGGGGGGGTGAGGGTGGGTCTTGGGGCAGACGGAGGCCGGGAAAGGTCCTGGACAGTGTGAATCAGTGCAGAAAGGGCAGGGGATGGGAGGGAGCTGGGGTCTGCCGCTGGCTCCCGGGTGTGACCTTGCGCCAGTCACCTCCCCTCCTGGGACTTCGGTGTCTTTTCTGAAAAACGAGGCATGGCCTGAGGTTGCTGAAGAACCCCTGGCGTTTGATGCCACCAGTGTGATGTGTGCATACAATCCTTGATGGGGAGAGGGTGAGGGGGACCAGGAAGTATGGCAGGCCTGTCCAAGGCAGGGCCGGGAGGGGCGGTGGAGCCCTCACGCACCTCCACCCGGTACTTGCTAAGCACGGGTCGGATGCCCACAGGCACAGGCATGATGGGACCTCGGTCCATGTCCACTGGGCCGTTGATTGGCGGCAGGTCGGCCTTCCCTGCTGGTCCAATCTGGGGGATGGGGGACACAGTGTCATATCCTGGTGAGCCCAGGGAGAGGGCTCTCTCCCCCAACCAGTTAGGTGCCACATGATCTAGGGAGACAGAAAAGGCCAAACAGCACAGGTCCCCAGGAACCACACCCCCAGTTCAGTCCCAATAGCCTCACAGCAGGATGGGGAGGAGAGAGGCCCCTGGCCCAGCCCCCTCTTTCCAACAGCCCCACCTGCAGCAGCTCGAAGGCAGCCAGCAGGTCCCCGGCCGTGGCATTGCCCCGGTAGATCTGATAGTACTCCAGCTGGGGCGGGAAGCGGGGTGGGCAGTACGCCTCGTCGGCCATCTTCACCAGCGGCTTGGCAAAGGTCCGGCCCATGAAGTCGGCTTTGCCCTGATGCGACAAACAGCCAAGGTGGCCTCTTGATGCCTGAACTGACCGGGCACCTTCATACCCAGGATCTCTTTCAGTCTTCACCATAGCCCCATGTAGTTGCAGGTGTGATCACCCCATTTTACAGATGGGGAAACCAAGTCTTAGGCTAGCTCCAGGCCAGGCTGGCAGTGAATGGCAGATGCATATCTAGAAATAGGTGCTTCTAGTGCTAGTCCAGAACTCACTCAGGGCTCCCCAGTAGCTGGGGTGGCTTGTAGTAAGTGGCTCCCCAGCTCTGGAGGGGTCACCCCAATCCTCTACTCCCTCACTCCAGAGCACCCATGGAGAGCTATGAGGCTGCTGATGACTGTATGCAGGGATGGGGGGAGTTGGGCGGTCTAGGATGGGGGAAGGCTGGGAATAGCAGGCCTTCTTGGCACGACTGGGCCTGGGCTTGGTCTGTCTGTGCAGCAGGCAGGGACGCCCTGGCCTGTCTCCTCCCTGAGACCCCAGAGGCCCACAGCATCAGGAGGGGTCAGGCTGCAGTGAGAGGGCAGAAGACACCTGGGGTCTCTCGGAAGGGCTGGTCAGCAGCCCAGACCCCTGGCTTCCTGGCAAGCACCCTGGCCAAAGGGCTCTGAGGGTGGGCTGGGGAGGTAGCTGCCAGTGCAAGTGCCAGAGCCCACCCATACCATGGTGTCCTGGTCGTAGATTTCGATAACAATGATGGGGGGATCGTCCCGCAGCTCATGAGCTTCACCGTAGAGCTCCAGGTTGTCGAACACCAGCATCTGGTCCCAGGTGGGGCACAGGGTCTCATTCAGTACCTGCAGCAGGGTGGGGTAGACAGGTGACAGGTAGGGGTGGTGGTGGGTGGGCAGATACCGGAGCAGGAGTCACCCCCAGTCACTCCTGTCATTTCCGGGGGACTCGGGGGCAGGAGTGCCATGTTCTCTGACTCTTCGGGGAATCTTAAATGAAGGCTGCTATGAGGTCTGCTCATGACCGTCCCCCCTCACCCCCTGCCAACGTCTTCCCTGTCTTCTATGTTGAACGTAACTACGATTAAAGTCTTCACCAGTGTGGCCTTGTCCTGCAGCTATCTGCAAGCCTTCCCTCTAAGGATCTGGGTACTGGCTGCTATGTTTCTCCAGGTCCCAGAAACTCACAGGCCCCCCAGTGCTCTCAAAGTCAGAGCCACCCGCTCCTCCCCGGTGCCCTCACCTCTGTGCACTGACTCTGGTTGATGAAGAAGACACGGGCAAAGGGGTCTGAGAGGCCGGTGCTGTCAGCAGCAAAGAGGCTGCGAGCCTGGTACATGTGGGCGCGGAGCTGGAAGGCCTGCTTCTCTGTGGGAAGAGCAGGATGAAGCTCGGGGAACAGGTCACCAGCCAGTGTGCCCTCTCCGGGTGAGGGCTCGGAGCCGGGGCCACCCAGACCTGGGAGTCCTCACTCACTAGTGTAGACCAGGCTGATGGGCGGGAAGGAGAGTAGGCCCAGGCCCTGGGCTGCCTTGACCTCCTCGAAGCCGCAGGGCAGGCCACACAGGAAGTCCTTGCGCTGCTTGCTTAGACCCAGCCACAGGTAGAGCTCCAGCTTGGCCTGCACTGTCCAGCCTGCCGAGCCGAAGCCCCGCTTCCCTGGCAGCTGGGGGGTGGGCTCAGGGTCAGCTGCCAGAGCCCTCGGGGTGAGGAAGGGGCAGGGAGCTGAAGAAGCTGTGGTCAGAGGGGGCCCATCCCCACCGCAGCCATCCCACTGGGCTGTGCAGTGGGGAAACACAGCACAGAAGGGGATGGGCAGGGCGGGATCCCCCTTCCTATTCTCTTTAGCTCTTCCCTGAGCATCTTGTCCACTCAGGCCTGGCAGACCCAGGGGTGTGGATGCTGCTCCCTCCAAGAGGAAGATGACCTCTTGAGAGTAGCCCAGCCCCCAGCCCCTCCACCCGCTGCTAATCCATTCCCCTTCCGGCACCTTGAGGAAGAGTGTCTTGACCTTGGCACAGTCCTTGCCCAGTTCCTCCTCCACGATGGAGAAGAGCAGGTCCTTGGAGGGCACCCGGGTGTAGGCAATGCGCTTGTTGTTGCTCATCATCCAGATGAAGACGTCAGGGATGCTGTGCTGGGGCTGGGACAGGGTCCGGTGGGGGAGGCCAGTGTGCCTCGTAAGGGAGGGGACCAGATACTGGGCCTTCCTTCTCCTCCCGCCAATGGAGTGGGAAGAGCATGGGGCAGGATGCAAGGCTTGGTCAGCCCTGTCCCTCAACACCTGTCAGAACGGGAAGGGGCCCGCCCCCTCCTATGCAGCCCCTCCCGCCTTGCTCCAGTTTGGCACCGCGCTCCAGCACAGGGCACACCTCGTCTGCCAGGAAGCGCAGCTTCTGCAGGAAGTTCTGACAGAGCCTCAGCTTGTCGCGCACCGTGTGCCGCTTCACTTGTGCCCGCAGGGTCTTGGCCTGCTGCCCCATGCTTTCCTGCAAGGTGGGGGGGATGTAAGTGGGGCTCAGGTTGTGACACATGATGGAGAGGCTGGCCCTGAGGGCCGTGACCTCAGAGACAGATGTTCCCCCACCTCGGCTTCCCTTTTCACCTCCAGACCCTCCCTCTGTCCCCGAGTGGTCCAGCCGTGTCCTCACCAGCTCCCGCATGCAGGACTTGAGACGCTCCCGGTCCAGCCTGGTGCGGGATGAGTGGCCCTGGTCCTTGTCCGCGAGGGAGAGGAAGCGGCTGGGGTAGGGGGTGGGAGCAGAGCTTAGCAGAGATGACACCTTCTCTGCCAGCCTCCCATTGCCGCCCCACACTGGCAGCCCCTCCACTCACTAGCAACCAGAGCTCAGCTCCTCTAGGACGCCCCGAAGTCGACGCTCAGGGTACGACTTCTCCGTTTTGATCATCTCCTGCACATCATTCAGGCCTTCTTCCTGTGAACCAGCAGTGTGAGCCACAGCCCCCCTCAGCCTCCCCAAACATCTCCCTCTTTCATCAAGAGGATGAGGGGCTAGTATCCTAGGACCTCCCATGAGCACTATCCCTGGAGTGCTCCGCCATCATAAAGAAAAGTGAAAGTGAAGTCGCTCAGTCGTGTCCGACTCTTTGCGACCCCGTGGAATGTAGCCTACCAGGCTCCTCTGTCCATGGGATTTTCCAGGCAAGAGTAGGGGAGTGGGTTGCCATTTCCTTCTCCAGGGGATCTTCCCAACCCAGGGGTTGAACTCTGGTCTCCCGCATTGCAAGCAGACGTTTTACCTTCTGGGCCACCAGGGAAGCCCAGAAACACCAATTTCCAGGTTCTGTTTTCAGAACCTGGAAGCTGTCATGCTCGTGACTCTTTGGTTCCTGAGGAAGAAGCCATCTCTGGGTCATGAGTCTGTGGTCCTGGTGGACCCACAGGGGTCGGACAGAGCCCAGGATCAGATGCAAGGGGGCAGCAGGTAGAGAGAGAGGGATTGGCCAGACGCCTCCAGGGAAACCCAAGACTAGATGGGCCACAATTCCCAGACTCCACTCTGGGAAGCCCTCAGACCCTGGACTGCTCCTGGGAATGGGGCAGGGACAGGAGCACAGGACCTGCTGGGGCCATTCTGCAGTGCCTCCTCGATGCCCATGGTAATCTGCTGGGCAGACAGGCCTTGTGTGAGGCAGGGGTGGTGTCCAGGCTGGGCGAGGCCCTCAGAAGCACGCCCCCTCTGCCGTTCCCCTCCCACCCCCGGCCTGGCCCTGACCAGCTTGTCTGCGATGTGGTCCATGATGTTGGCATTGTACAGGCGACGGCGTTGGTCAGGCCACCAGCTCTTGATGTAGATGCAGGGTTTGTGCTCCAGGTAGGGCAGATGGAAGTAGTTCCTGGGGTGGGAGCAGGTGGGAGACTGAGGACTGGGTGCCCAGGCAGGCGGGCAGGGGACAGACCACCAGAGGATGGCAGGCAGTGGGCAGGGCCTCTCAGGGCCCCTGTCCCGCCTGGCTCACCTGTCAGTGATCTGGGGCCGCATGGGTGGCGTGGAGGAGACCGAGGCCAGGCCCCCACCCTCATCAGTCTCTTCATCACTCAAGTTCTGGATCAGATCGACTTCCTCCTCATCCCCAGGCTCCTTCCGAGGCCGAGGCCGATGGGGTCGTGACAGCCCATCGACTTCGTTCCCGTAGTTGCCTGAAGGCAGAAGGGGGCACCTGAGGGCCTAGAGGCTTTTTCCCACCTGGCTCCACCCTGCCCTCCAATCCAGGGGGTCTGTGGCTGGGAAAAGCAAGAGTCAGGGAATGGGATCTCTGCTGGGCTCTGTGTGAGCTCAGATACCATAGGACACTAGCCAGAGGATGGGGCCATGTCCTCAAGGTCCAGCCCCAGACATGGACCCTGCAGGACTCTTCTCTCTAGTCCTATGGGGGCCTTGCTCCCTTCTGCAGAGAGGATGTGTCTCCTTCTCATGTCCCTATTCGCTGAGCCCTAAGGTTCACCCTGTGGGGCGTGCGTGCACTCGTGATGTGCAGTCACTGTGTGCTGTGTGGGCACCTGAGGACACTCGAGGGAAGTGGTCAAAGTCCCCCTCCCCCGAGAGCTGTGCAGCAGGCCCAGCAGTTACCACTCTGCAGTCCCCGGGCCCAAAGACCCCTCTGTGAGCCCAGCTCTCACCTATGGTGACCTCAAAGGTGATGGGCTTGTCTCCATTTTTCCGGTCGATCATTGAGGCCTCCAGGAAGGCTCCAAATAGAAAGAATTCTTCTATTTTCCCCGTGCAGCTCTGTGGGGAAGGTGGTTCAAGCCACCCTGAAAGCTTACCAGCATGTTGAGGCCGGGGCCAGGCCTCTTTCTGTCTCCAGACAGGCCCTTGGGGCTAGTGGTGGGGGACATCCCATCCAGCTGTGGAACTAGGAGGCCAGACACTGAAGGCCCAATTCCTTTGGCCCTCCAGCCTGTCCCTTCAGGAAAGGCTGCTCTGCCCAGCACAAGGACAACCGTGGCTAGGAAAGGAGCAGAGATGGGCAGAGCACAGGCACAGGCAGTGGGAGGGGATGGAAGTCTTGCCACTTCCTGGGGAGGGAGGCCTCACCCTGGGGTCTGGGCCCCTGAGGCAGGCAGGGTGGACACTGGCAGAGCCCAGGCCCAGGCTGCATTGAGTTAAGGGGTGCTGAGCAGAGTTGGGGGGGCTCTGGAGGGGAGCGCAGCCCCCCGGGGCCTCACCTCGGAGATGGGCGTGGCCTGCTCCACCTGCACCTCAGTGGAGCTGGTGATCTCAGGGTTGGAGGTGTCCAGGATCTCCACCGCCAGGCCCAGCATGAGGCGGGCACGGAAGGACACACCCTCCCCCAGGCCCTCGTTCAGGTCCTGATGCTCGTCTAGCAGCGTGTAATTGCGTGTGGAGCCGTACATGTTCACCCAGGCAGGGCCCAGTGTGGGCAGGAAGCCTGTGGGCAGGGGTGCAGGGGGTCAAGGGCTCGCTCAGGTGGAGGGACCTGTTTTGGGGGCTCCTGGCCTGCACCTCCTGGCTGCTGAGCTGAGGGAAATGTCTGAGGCAGCAGAGGGCCTGCAGCTGTGGGGCTCACAGGGGGCTGCGGGGCGAGCCGTGTCTGCTGTTTGTGGGCGGCTGTGGGGCGGCCCTCTCACTTCTGGGGCACTTCCGTGTGTTTGTTTATTCTCTGCGGGAGCTTGAGCTGGCGGTGGGGCTCCACATACACACATATCCATTTCTGTGGAGCGAAGTCATGGTCCCTGCTTTCTAGTACCTGTTGCAGGGTGGTCTACGATCTTCCTAGAGGACAAACCCACCTTCTTAGCTCCCCAGCAAGGCCTTCCAGCCCTTTGCTGTCTGTGCAGACCTGCGTTCCACCGGGGTGTCACTTGCTTTTGCACACCCCTCCTTTCCTCTCCAAAGGAGAGGTTCTCTGTCTCTGTCTCTCTGTCTCTACCTGTTAAACGCTCTTCCTCCATGAAGTGCCCCTCCCCCCAATTACTCAGTTCAGTTCCGACACTCAGTCATGTCCTACTCTTTGCGACCCCATGGACTGCAGCATACCAGGCTTCCCTGTCCATCACCAACTGCCGGAGCTTGCTCAAACTCATATCCATTGAGTTGGTGATGCCATCCAACCATCTCATCCTCTGTCATCCCCTTCTCCTCCTGCCTTCAATCTTTCCCAGCATCAGGGTCTTTTCCAACGAGTCCGTTCTTCGCATCAGGTGGCCAAAGTATTGGAGTTTCAGCTTCAGCATCAGTCCTTCCAATGAATATTCAGGACTGATTTCCTTTAGGATGGACTGGTTGGATCTCCTTGCAGTCCAAGGGACTCTCAAGAGTCTTCTCCAACATGACAGTTCAAAAGCGTCAATTCTTCGGTGCTCAGCTTTCTTTATAGTCCAACTCTCACATCCATACATGACTACTGGAGAAACCATAGCTTTGACTAGACGGACCTTTGTTGGCAAAGTAATGTCTCTGCTTTTTAACATGCTGTCTAGGTTTGTCTTAGCTTTTCTTCCAAGGAGCAAGCATCTTTTAATTTCATGACTGCAGTCACCATCTGAAGTGATTTTGGAACCTCCAAAATAAAGTCTGTCACTGTTTCCATTGTTTCCCCATCTATTTGCCATGAAGTGATGGGACCAGATGCCATGATCTTGGTTTTTTGAATGCTGAGTTTTAAGCCAGCTTTTTCACTCTCCTCTTTCACTTTCATCAAGAGGCTCTTTAGTTCTTTTTTGCTTTCTGCCCCAATTCCTAGTCCCAACTATTTTTTCTCCCATTAGGATTTGTTGTGTCTCATATGTAGCATGGATCCAATTCTGCCTTATGCGTTTTGTTTTTGTTTTGCTTAGTTTATAAAAAAACTAGTCAGAGTTGTATCTGACTCTGTGACCCCATGGACTGTAGCCTGACAGGCTCCTCTGTACATAGAATCCTCCAGGCAAGAATACTGGAGTGGGTAGCATTCCCTTCTCCAGGGAATCTTCCTGACCCAGGGATTGAACCCGGGTCTCCTGAATTGCAGGAGCTCATTGTTTACCGTCTGAGCTACCAGGAAAGCCCACAGTTTATAAAAAATATAGCATTTAAAAAACTGAGACATACTTAAAATTCACCACTTTATAGGACGCATTTCAGTGGTCTTCAGTGCATTCACTGCATTGTGCAACCATCCAGGACATTTCACCCACCTCGGGAAACCTCATACCTCTCAGTAGTCTGTCCCAATCCCCTCCTCTTTCCACCTCCTGGCAACTGCTCATCTGCTTTCTGCCTCTATGTATTTGCTTCCTCTAGACTTTTCATACAAACGGAACCATACAATCTGTGGCTTTTGTGCCTTCTGTCTCAGGTTTTGAGCATTTGGTAGCACACCTGTCTCCCTCATCCCCAGGGAACATCGTGAGAACAGGATGGATCCCTCCCTTGCCCTGTATCCCTGGTACCAGCTCAATACTCTGGTCCTACAAGTCAGTAGATAGGTACTATGGCGGTGGTGCACACATACATGGGCTTCGCAGGTGGTGCAGTGGTAAAGAATCTGCCTGCCAATACAGGAGACGCAAGGGATGTGGCTTCCATCCCTGGGTCAGGGGTCCATTCCCCTGGAGTAGGAAATGGCAACCCACTCCAGTATTCGTGCCTGGAAAATTCCACAAGCACAAATGGGCTACAGTCCATGGGTTGCAAAGAGTCAGACACGACTGGAGTGACTGAATGTGTGCGCATGTGCACACACACACACACCCCCCTATAATATGTATATAATTACTATTATTTTCATTTTACAGATGACAAAACAGGTACAAAGATCATGCAACTTCTAGCTGTCAGAGTTGGAGTTCAAATCCAGGCAGCCTGGCTCAGTGGGCCCAGGCAGCTCTGTGCAGACCTGACCACGAGTCTTTACCCTTCCCTGGAGGCAAGGGCTGCTGATGAAGGCCGGTGGCACCTTTAAGTCCGAGGTGTGGGACAGAGCCGGTGGTGTGGTGGTGGTGGTGGTGTGTGTGTGTGTGCGCGCGTGCGCATGTGTGTGGAGGGGTCTCCTTTACCCACTCCCTTTAGCCCCAAGTCCCACCTCCAGTCCCCAGCTGCTGACCTTTGTCTCCATCGTTGGAAATCTTGCGCAGGTCAATGAAGTGGGTGCCGATGGCCACGTCATTGACCTTGTCCGAGTCCCGGATTTGCACCTTCATGCGCTTGCAGAGTGGGGGAAACAGGTCTGTGAAGACCACCTGCTCATTCCACAGTGGCTCGTAGCTGCTTTTCTGCACTGAAGTCTTGCCCTGGTGGGAGGGAGAGAGAGTCAGATTCGTGTACCTGCCTGAGTATGCACATGTGCGTCTGTGTCTGTGTGTGTGTATGTGTTACGAGTGTGCACGTGGGGTGTGTGTGTGTGTACGTGTGTGTACTTATCTCCATCCTCTTCTCCATCCCAGTCTCTCTAGCCCTTCTCCCTCCCAGTGCCCCCCACCCTCAGTGCTTGGTGACCTGGGGGCAGGGGGAAGTCCCTAAGGCCCAGCCTGGCCCCAGCCCAGCCCCTCTGAGCTGTACTCCCTCATCTCTCTCTCCCCTCTTCTCGAGGTGACACGCCAAGGTGATCAAAGGCCAGCCTCGTGGCTTCTGATTTTGCCTCATGTTCATCCCCAGGACCCCACGCCCAGTCCCTTGCACGTCACCCCACTCCCAGCCTCCTGCACCCCGATACCTTCTGGCCGGCGAAGAAGACTTGCACATAGGGGTCGACCAGATCCTTGTTCTCGCCAGTGAAAGCCTTCTTCACATTGGCCATGAGGCTCGTGTTCATGCGGGGCAGCCCCTCTGCTCGGTAGATCTTCACGTAGAACCGGGCCCACTGGCGTTCAGGGGGCACCCCTTCGGGGAGCAGCAAGTTCCTGCCGGCATGAACAGCTAGGGCTGCGGTGGCCACACCTGGCCGACTCCTGCCCCGACATCCCCATGCCTCTGGGGCCCAGGACCACAGGTGAAGGACGGCTGAGAAGGTCCATAGCAGAACTGAAGACACCGGAGTGCAGGGCACCCGCTCTCTTGTGGGATCCTGGGCAAATCTCCCCATCTCCCTAAGCCTCAGTTTCCTCAGCTTTAAGATGGGAATAATAACATGCACCTCCCATGGATACGATAAGGCTCAAACAGATGAAAATATATGAGTACTTTGTGTCACATTTTTTGTCTTCTACGCAAAAACCTCACCAGTGGTCTCTTTCTCTCTCCCTGGCTCAAGGAAGGCATGATCCACTGGATCCTGGATTTTTCCCACTGAATCCAGACAAGGTTCCAGAATATTTCTGAAAAGCCCCTGGCAACTCCCTGGAATTGCTTCAGAAAACAAAATCCCTTTGCTCTACTGGGTGTAGACTCAAGGCCTCGCAGCTCTGGGAATCCACACTTTTCCCCCAAGTTTCTCATAGTCGGCAGCGTGCATGTCAAATGACTGTCACTCTCGACTCTCCCCCAGTCCTTTCTGCCCCATGAGGAGAGTCCCCAGACACTGAGGCTGGCCCTGGCCTCAGTCCTTCCAGGGAGAGCAGGGCCATCTGGGCGGGCGGATAAGGGAGATGGAAGGTGAGGTCTCTGGGCCAAGTCCACCCTGGGGGTTCCCTTTGCACCCCAGGAAGAGTTGGGCCAGATCTCCAGGGGCGGGGCGGGGGTGGGAGCTCACCCCTCAATGTCATCCTCATCCGTCTCATTGGCCTTGTGGGGAGTCTTAATGTTGTCGCCCTTGCCCACCACAGCGACATCGCACTTCACGTAGCCCTTCAGTCCCGCGGAGATGTCGTCAGGGTCGGACAGGACGGCCCACTTGTGGTGGAACTGGTGCTCTGCGGGGGCAAGAAGCGGGGGCTGCCCGGCTGGCCCTACTCAGGGCTGCACCCACCCTTGGGACAGGCCGTGGAGGCCAGGTCATCAGGTCCTGGGGCCCTGGGGCCACAGTGCTGCCTGCCTCAGGACCCGGGAGGCAGAGGTCCCCGAGTAAGGGTGGCCGAGGCAAGGTCCCAGCTCTGGCCATGCCCCCAGATGTGTGGTATGGCTTCAGATGGAGGAATGTCCTGACTGGTTTCTTGGCCTGCAGCCCTCCTGTCCCCAACCCCTTCAGCCAATCTCCACACGGCTGCCAGACAAAGCCCTTAAAGAGGCCCTCCCTCTCTCACTCCCCATTTCAAACCCACCTGAGGCTCCCCAGCGCCTGGGGGAAAGACTGCCGACCTTAGCATCCCCTGTGGGGCCTCCTGATGCAGCTCTCCCTAGCCCCCAATGTTCACCCTACCCTTCCCCTGTGCTCCTGCCAGGCATAGCTGTTGACCCCTCTCTGAATAGTTCAGATTGCTGTTTCACACCCCCAAGGCTCTGTGGCTGCTGTACTTTTATCTTGGATGCACCCATCCCTTCTGTTCCACGCCCCAACCCTCTGGCTCCCTATTCAAACTTCTAATCCTTTTGTTGGTGCGTCTCCTCTTCCATGCAGCCTTCCTTGACTTCCTCAGAAGAGCTGATCCTGGCCCCTTTCCATATGTACATCTCCTATTTCCTGTGACTATCTACTTACTGTCTGTCTCCAATTGCAGACCAAAAGCCTCCTAGAGACAGGGACAAGTAGTGTCCCCCCAAAGCTCCTAGGACCCAGGACAGGGTGGAGAAAAGACCAGATATCAGAGGAGGAGGCTAATCTAGGATGGGTCTGCCCCTTCAGGTTGACTGCGAGCACAGCCTATACAAAGGGCACATTGTCCTCTGATTTTGTGTGGGCCCTGGAATCTCCTGGACTCAGAACTTTCCTCTTCCCCCCACTCCTCTTTCAATTTCAACTACAGTTCACACCTGTTCCCAGCAAGGCTCTGTCCCCATTTGCTTCTGTGAGATGTGTTAGGGGCTGCATGTATGACCCGTGCTCCTGGAGCTGTGTGCACCAATACTGACCCAGCCATGCAGCTACTCACCCGGCTGGGAGTACACGGTTCCCACGTCCATTTTGAAGGACCCCACCAGGGTGCCACTGCGCAGCAGGTTCTTGGAGTGAATCACCTTCCGGGCAGAACCACCAGCCATCGATCAGGTGGGATGGGGCTGAGGCCGTGGGGCAGGGAAGGGCTGACTGATAGAGGGCACCCCCCCCAACTCTTTATGGGGAAGTGAGTTTCAGGTCAAGCAGGAGGGTGTCTGGCAGGGCAGGGGTATCTGTCTGAGGCTTAGCATCAGCCCCTTCTGCCTCGCCAGTGTTTTGCTGGCTTCCAGGTACATGTGAGCATGTTGTACACTGCACAGAATGATGTGGCTAAGGGAGTGAGAGGGGCCCAACTCCAGCCTGTGCCCTGCTTGGCTGGCTGTGCATCTTTTTATGGCTGTGCCGTCCTATGGCTGGCCTGCCCAGAGAGGGTGCCCTTTTCAAGGCTGCACTAAAGTACAGTTTGAGCTAAGAGCCCCACCTGCTGGGCACTGCTCCCCACTCACCGAGATCTTGATGATCTTGTCAAACATGACATCAGGAGAGACGTGGAAGTCAAAGACGAAGTACTAGACGGGGAAAGACCCAGGCCTGCTGTCACTCGGCAGGCTGAGGCTCAGTGCCAGGCCCCTCTGTCCTGGCATTGCCGGTCTGCACTGGCCCGTGCCCCCTGAGCCCCGAAGTTTGGATAAGTAGAAGGGGCAACCACTAGTCCCCCTGACCACAGCTCTCAGGGGCAGTGAGCAGTCATGTGGCCCTGAGCAACTCATTGTTCTGAACCTTAGCATCCCGAGCTGTCAAATGGACGTAATGACACCCCCCACGTAGAGTCTCATTATGAGGTTTGATGAGATACATATAAGATACTGTAAGATACACTGTAATTGTGTAGGTCCCATAGACATCACCATTAAACCACAAGGCTGCCTAGAAGATGCCCCCCAAGTTCGGAGGTGTTAAAATGTAAAGTAAGCTGAGACTTAGAACTGAGAGCTGATGAACTTAATCTGCTATAAACACAAATGCTGTGGGCATGATCGGTCCTCTCCAGCTGGGAGCTGCCACTCATGGTGCTGTGCCTGCCCACGTCTCCTGGCCTCGGGGTGCAGGCCCTGGGGACGAGAGTGCAGGCACTGAGCAGAAAGCCTGCTGCTTTGGTGAACTCATGGGCAGGGAGACAGAAGAAATGTTGAAGTGCTTGGAGTAAATGAGGAGAATCTGTTCGTGTTGCTGGGGGCTCACACTAGATCACTGTGGGTAAAAGTGCAGTTTTAGAGCCACAAAGCCTGAGCTTTCACTGCTGGGCCAATCGCTTCCTTTTCAGAATCTCAGTTTTCACCTCTGTGATGGGGGGATAATGAACCAGGGCCTCCAAGTGGAACCGCTCTGGGACAGCGGTCTTGGCATTGCTGGGAGGCGTGATTGTGAATCTAAATATGATGACCTGGGTCAAGGAACTTCCCTGGGGATCCAGTGGCTAGACTCTATGCTCCCAATGCAAGGGGCCTGGGTTTTATCATTGGTCAGGGAACTAGATCCCACATGCCACAACTAGAGATCCTGAGTACTGCAACTAAGACTTGCTGTTTAGTTGCTAAGTGGTGTCCGACTCTTTTGCGACCCTATGGACTATAGTCCGCCAAGCTCCTCTGTCCATTGGATTCTCCAGGCAAGAATACTGGAGTGGGTTGTCATTTCCTTCTCCAGGGGATCTTCCTGACCCAGGTATTGAACCCATGTCTCCTGCATCTCCTGCATAGGCAGGTGGATTCTTTACCACTGCGCCACCTGGGAAGCCCCAGATATAAATACAGAGCTTGGAAAATGGTTTCTAGGCTGGAATTAGGAGGTATCCTGTTTGCAGCTCCCATGTTGCCAGTCATGAGCCTGGCACAGAGCAGAGGCCCAGTGTATCTCTGTTTCATCTTTTGGATAAATATCCATTCAGAAAAGTGTTACCAAAGCCCTTCAAGTACAAGGCAGGCCCTGGAGTGGGCTACAGTGATGCAGGAGATCAGGAGCCTCCTGGGTTGGATATGAAGGACCGAATGGAATTCAGGGATGTTATTGTCAAACAGAGGGGAATGCCCTGACCTCTAACCTAGAGAGTACAGGGAAGGACATTTGAGCTGGGCCCTGCAAAGTGAGTAGGAGTTTTCTGAGGAGCCACCAAGTGGGGAGATCAGTTCTGTTTCCTTGGAAGGAGGAAGCCACTTGAATGAAACATGAGGTGCACGGACCTGGTGCAAGGTGAGCTCTCCAGTCAGCCAGACAGGCCTCCACCACTATCATATAACCGTGGAAGACTGTGGGGGCCCTGTCTCCATATCTGTTAGGGAAAAATAGACCTTATCTAGGCCAGAGGTTTTCCATTCAGGGATGTGTCCTGACCTAAGGTCAGAGATGTCGAGCCTGAGTTTCCTGACTCCTGGGAAGGATGTCACATGGGGCCGAGGGGGTCCTGAACAGCAGTGTCCCCAGCCTGGGACCTGCGGGAAACCAGCTATGAGAGTGGGGCTTCTCTCTGATTGCTTAGGAGATTTCAGTCAGGCCTGGCCTCAGGCTGGGTCCCTGTGAAGGGCAGAGACAGGCCTGGGTTTTACTCCTGCAGGTGCCCCGCTGGGGCCTCCCACAGTTTCCAGAGAGATGCCCCCACCTCTGAGAAGCAGACCCTCACCACACCCAGGATGGACACTGAGATGAGGGATGCCCATGCCTCACTAGGGCCAGCCTGGCACAGCTCACTGCCTGGAGCCACTGAGAAGCAGCCTGGAGGCCGCTCCCGGAAAGGGAGGGCCACAGTGGCCAGGTCAGTGACTTTTGGGTTAGGCTGGTGTGTGCTCAGGTATCTGAGGGGTATGCTTCACCATAGCTGATTAAGATGGGCCCCTCCTCCCTGGAGCCCAGACTCAGAGGCTGTGTCCGGTGGGGTGGGGTGGCCATCCGAGATGACAGAGCCCAGTGGGTGGAAGCAGAACAGTCTGGACCCTGCTCTGTCTATAATACTCTCTGTGATCTCAGCCCTTTTCATAGAGTGACCTCAGTCTCCTCTGTAAGGTGGAGAGACTGAATTAGAAGGTCTCTGAGATTCTGTAACCTCAATGTGGCCTCAGACAGCTGCAATGAACAGCAGTGGAGACCAGGCCTTTCCCCTCCCACTCCCCAAGCGTCATGGCCAGTGGTCTGGAAGGACCTCGCAGAGATTCAGGCACCCAGGATGGCAGCTGAGCAGAAAGCATGCACACGCAGAACTTGACTCTGGCACTTGGCACCTGGGCCAGGTCTTTCTCCAGGAGCCTCAATGTCCCTTATATAAAACGGGATTGATGGTGACAACTTCTGATAGTGTGAGAGTCAGAAGAGATGAAGCACCTAAAGCATTTAGAAGAGAGCCCCGCACACAGCAAGCACTCATTAATGGTTCTAGTCCCCCCATGGGCCAGGGCTGGAAGGAGGCTGCCCTGCCCCAGGGCTCTGGCTGGGGAAGGACCTGGGACCAGGCCTCACAGGGTGTGAGGTTCACTCACTGGCACTGGTGGGAGCAGCACTAGGGAGGACAGAGGCCAGGTTCCTTTCACAGGGTGGACCCCGGCCAGACCAGGGTCAGAGGGCGTGGCACTCAGCATGCTGGGGGTTGTAACAGGTGGACCAAGGTCACCCGGCTGGTAGCCCTGTGTGACTCTTGAGTCCCAGCTTCTCCTACTGGCCCTATGGGGCCGGGGCCCAGGCTCTGCCACAGTTTGGAGGACTCTTCCCCACCCCGGGCCCCAGGGCTGACCTCATTATAGTAGGGGCAGTTAGTGGACTCCTTCATGGAGGTGTACTTCTTGTCATCGCCCACCTCCACACACACCACGGGGTCCATGTTCAAGCCCACCAGCTGCCGAGCCTCGATGACTGTGACGCTGACCTGCGGGCAGGAAAGAGGGGAAATGAGAAGGAAGGCCTGTGAACTTGGGTTTTGCAGGAGTCAGAGCCTGGCTGGTACCAGTCTGAGCACTGCTGAATCTGCTGGTGATCCTGGGTCGTTCCCCACCAAGCCTCAGTGCCCTCATTTATAAAGAAGGGAGTGAACTGGATCACCTCTAAGTAGGTGTGCACCAGAATTACCAGGGGGAGGGGGAGGGGAAGGAGGCGGGGTGGGGGGCGTTGGTGGTTAAAGACCCTGAGGCCCCCATACCACACTCCAGACCAACTCAACCCAATCTTGGGAGGGGATGGAGGAGTGCTGTCCAGCACCTGTATTTTTAAAGCTCCCAGATGATTCCAAGAGTTTTCACTGGCATCAGTGGCCCTGCCGCACAGAGGGCTGCAAACCCACTCCCACCCCCCAAGATTCTGTGCACTCAAGAATTAAGCTTTCTAAGTCTCCATTAACATGCATTTAGTTTTCTACTCCAGCACTTTTCATTTGAGTCCTGCAAGCCTCTGATATCTCTTTTTTTTAATTTCTGGAATTTGGCCCCTTTCCATATTCCTGGTTTCCCTTCTTTTAATTTCTTTGAGTGCCCAGTAAGGCTTTGGTGCCCAGCTGGAGCACACTTTTTTTTTGGTCTTGATACTTGTATGTTGTGTGCAGTCTGTATTTTTTCAGTGGTGTCCACCTCTCTGGAATCATACTTCTATACTAGGAAGTCATTTTTCAGTTGTTCATCCATTTGACAAATATTTACATATACTGTGGTGTTGGAGAAGACTCTTGAGAGTCCCTTGGACTGCAAGGAGATCCAACCAGTCCATCCTAAAGGAGATCAGTCCTGGGTGTTCATTGGAGGGACTGATGTTGAAGCTGAAACTCCAATACTCTGGCCACCTGATGCGAAGAGCTGACTCATTTGAAAAGACCCTGATGCTGGGAAACATTGAAGGCAGGAAGAGAAGGGCATGACAGAGGATGAGATGGTTGGATGGCATCACTGACACAATGGACATGGGTTTGGGCGGACTCCGGGAGTTGGTGATGGACAGGGAGGCCTGGTGTGCTGCGGATCATGGGTTCGCAGAGTCAGACACGACTGAGCAACTGGACTGAACTGAACTGAACAGAGAGAGAGACGTGTGAGTATGTATGCATGTGTGCATAGTTCTCGTGAACTCTCATTTTAAGCCATCAGTTGTTGCTTGAATCTGGAGGTGTCAAGCCCCACTAGGGCAGCCATGATAAATAGGAAGACTTGGGAGTTCCTGAAATGACAATGAGCCTCAGTTTTCTCAGCTTTAAGTGCAGACACCTCCTATCCATAAATTTGCCTGAGGTTTGAATGAGATAATGTGTATTGAAGTGCTTTGTAAATTGTAGAAAGTCTGGAAGCTGTGAGCTCTTGTTATAAATGGCTTCTCAATAGAACTTACCTTCAGTTAATTGGTTGGGTCCCAGGCAGGTAGGCTCGTGTGTGATGCTTAAGTCTCTGGAACTTGCACTTTAACAAAATAGCCTATGCTGACCTAGTATTAGCATTTCCCTCAGCACTCTTCTAATGAAACCGTATGAGTTGCTTTTTATGCTTCTCATCTTGGAAAGTTGGTATTTTAATTGCTGTGCTTTGATGCAACTGCTAAATACGATTTTTACTCAAGAGAATTATTTTCCCTTTTCATGAAAAAGAATAGCCTTGAAAATTATCTTCCACTGCGTCCATCAAAGTCTTATAAATATCTGAAGGCCAAGAAAAATCCACACATTAAAACTAATGATGTTAAAAAAATAGAAACCCTGATGACAACGAGAACATTGCCAAGCTAGTATACAGAACTAGAAACTGAATATTTACTAATTGAAGTAACACTTGAACTATGAAAGCAAGCATTTCTATGTGAACTTGAGGTTCTAAAGGGAATGGAGCTGAGAATATGGAGCTCTGAAGGAGTTTACCATTTCTTCAGGGAGCTAAAAGCAAAATAGAGCCCTCTGAGAAGTTTACTTCTCAGAGAAGAAAGTAAACTAGAAGTCCTTCCAGAACATTCTTTGCATAGTAGTTTATAGAGTTTTAAACTCTGTGAAACTTTTTTTTACCAAAGTTTTTTTTTTTTTATTTCATTTCCCCCCACAACTAACCAATACCCTCTCCTCCATAAAAAAATGAAAATATTTTCAAGACTAGTAACTCAAGACTAGGAAGTAGACAAACACATTGTTGGCATAATAAGGTACTAAAGAGATGCCATCAGGAGATTTGTCCTTGCAATGTGAGAAGTTGATTGGCTTCTCTGTTTTTCATCCAGAGACCCAGCCATAATGATAGCCTTTTTGCCCCCTAGTCCTCTTCAGGAGCAGAGGACTCCTGTCTTTCCATGATGGAAGAGAAGGCAATTACAGCCACAAAGGGACCAACAGACCAGCTAACCAGGGAAACTATTGGCGACTGGCTATTACATCTTCTTATCGCAAGATAAAGGACACGATCCCCAGGTGGCTTCACGAAAGTCATCACCAGGAACAATGCTGAGTGTGAACCTGTACCTCTGTCTTGGGAGAACCCATGAGTCATGGTGCTCTCTGACCTGCTCCTGAGGGATCAGATGGGGCTGCAAGAACATGGGTGGGAGCTTGAGATGAGATTAGTGCTGCTCTGCTGAAACATCCTTTACCTTCTCTTGTCTCCAGGTGACAGGGATGTGATATGTTCAGTTGCGCATTTTGAGAAGACCATTCCAGTGGTGTGTAGAGGATGGTGTGGAGGAGGCAATATGAGGACAGGGAGACCAGATAGGAAGTGGGTGCCACATTGTGCTTGAGCTGGGGAGATGACATGGGGATGAGAACTGGAGAGATGTTTGGAGGTGACAATGTATATGATCTTGGTGCCAGGAAGACAGGGTACAGCTCAAGACTCCATGACCCACCAAGAACATGTCTGCCAAGTGCCACGCTTTGCCCACTCCGATGGGCAAACTGCATATTCCCAGGGAGGAAGCTGTGGCTTCTTGCTTTTGAGATGTCGATAATCAGGAAAGGGTTTACATATAACATGCATTCTAAAAAGCAGAGACATTACTTTACCAACAAAGGTCTGTCTAGTCAAGGCTATGATTTTTCCAATAGTCATGTATGGATGTGAGAGTTGGACTATAAAGAAAGCTGTGCGCCAAAGAATTGATGCTTTTGAACTGTGGTGTTGGAGAAGACTCTTGAGAGTCCCTTGGACTACAAGGAGATCCAACCAGTCCATCCTAAAGGAGATCAGTCCTGGGTGTTCATTGGAAGGACTGATGATGAAGCTGAAACTCCAATACACTGGCCACCTAATGCAAAGAGCTGACTCATTGGGAAAGACCTTGATCCTGGGAAAGATTGAAGGCAGGAGGAGAAGGGCACGACAGAGGATGAGATGGTTGGATGGCATCACTGACTCAATGGACATGAGTTTGGGTAAACTCCGGGAGTTGGTGATGGACAGGGAGGCCTGGCGTGCTGCAGTCCATGGGGTTGCAAAGAGTCGGACATGACTGAGCAACTGAACTGAACTGAACTGAAACAGAAGAAACAAAGGGCCTCAGGACCTCGTTTCAGAGCTACCCAATCTTTAGGATGATTCTCGGCCTGAGGATCCTTTCTGGATCTGAGTTCAGCTAAGTCTCTCTGGCTGAGGTCTTTCTAACTCGGCAAAGCCAAGCTCTACGAGAAAGTGAAGTCTTTCTGACAGGTTGTCTTGCTTTATACATTGCACTCATTGAAAGCAAGAATAGTCCCACATTTTCACCCTCACAGCTCTCTCTCCAAGTACGTTAACACTTACAGTTGAGATGTGAACCAACCTGTCAGGGAATGCTGTGTTACCAGGCTAAACATGAGTACAGCTGCTTTGTTCAGTTTGGAATGTTTACAAAGTCTTCGGAGGCAGACTCTCTGGTCCACTTAATTAAAGTCTCTGGCAAGAAGCAGTTTGAGAGAGCTTTTGAAAACATGCAGTAGGCAGTAAAGATGAACAGAGACCAGAGGGAGAGATGGTCCTCAATTATTTGTTCTGACGATGGGATAGGACACCCGCAGGACTGACCCTTGTTTCTAGCTTTGAATAACTGCAGAACCTGGGGCAAGCTCCTTATCTACTCTGCGCCTCAGGTTCTCACCTATGAAATACAGCAACACCGATGTTTGGGTGGTTGTTAAGATTTTATTAACTTAAACAGTTATACTAGTCACAACAATAACAATGGCACCATTTTCTGTGCCCTTATGTGGCAGACTGGTGACACTGTGGAGGGAACGGTATCTGATGAGGCTCTTTCTTCTTTGGAATTTTTTCTCTTCTCAGCTCGGACCATAACCCTGAGCCCAGTGTCCTGGAAAAGCCCTCAGAAGTGTTAGTATGTTCTGTGCCTGGGTTTTGGCAGAGAGGTGAGGAGGTGACATTCCCAAATGTCCTAGGAGCTCAGTGGTGTGATGCTGTCTGAAACCACAGGGGCAGGTCTGCTTGACATGGCCCAGGGTGAATTTTCAAGCCCCTGGGAAGATGGAATTTTCAAGCCAACTGGATGAAAACAAACCCAAGCAAGGATTCAGGGAGACAAGGTGTGTCCTTGAGGATATATGACCAGAGGTACCTGCTACAGAGAAAGGTGGTGTCTAGTCCTAAACATCCTCTCCTGAGTGAGGCGAGGTCATCTGCCCTTAAAGAAGGTGCATGAGGCCTGGGAAGTCAAAGATCAAACCCTGACACAGGAAAAGGTATTCTGATTCTGGGGCCTGGCACTGGACCTAGGCAGGAAGTGCAAAGGCATTCAGGTGGGGTCTGCTGAAGGCTCTAACTCCCCTGACCAGCCAGCATTCTCACTCAATTCTAGGAATGCCCAGCAGCCTTTCACAGCAGCTGGGCCTTGTTAGCCCCTAAGGGAGGGTCCAGAGGAATGCACGGTCCCTGGACCCTTCTCGTTTGCAGTTTATAAATAAGTACTAGGTGATTGGGTTTTTACATTAGCCTTTTGTGAGTTATGTTAGTGTAACTCATTCTCTCGGGCTCCAATCAACTCTGGGAGAAGAGACAAAATTGAGGGTCTGGCCCTGCGAAGCTGTAGATGAGGCCTGCAGCTGGGAGGCTGCACTGGGGCCCTCTGCCCATGGGGCACTCTCCCCGTAGCTCCCAGCCATGCTCCATCCCACTTGCACTGGTGGCCACATTAGCAATCTCACAGCTGCAAATCTCTCTAGATCTCAGCCATTTGGTCTCCAGTTTTAGAAACATACAAATAAAAAAATTAAGTGTTAATTTCAGAAAATACAGAGACGTAAAAAGAAGAACCCCCCCCCCACTCTCAGCTTCTATAGATAGCCAGGATTGACATTACTTCTGGTATTAAAATAATACAAAGCAATAATTTAGAAAAAAAATCACACCAAATAATCCATATATTTCTTTAGAGGCCCTCATTTTAAATGTTTTTGTGAAGTTATTTGGTCTGTTTATGTTTTTTCTAAGTCCCTCTCACTTTATAAAGTCCATTACAAAATCCTAAGAGACCTTTGACCAGCATAAGCAGAGTTCACACCCTCCTTTTTGAGTCTGTATCCTTCTACTTATGACACTGTGTCCTTTGTGGGTCTCTATCTCTCTACTTATGACACTGTGACCACAGTGCTTGAACAGTAAGGAGATCAGACCAGTAAATCCTAAAGGAAATCAACCTTGAATATTCATTGGAAGGGCTGATGCTGAAGCTGAAGCTCCAATACTTTGGCCACCTGATGTGAAGAGTGGACTCATTGGAAAAGACCCTGATGCTGCGGAAGATCGAAGGCAAAAGGAGAAGAGCGGGACAGAGGATGAGATGGTTAGATAGCATCATCGACTCAGTGGACATGAGTTTGAACAAACTCCAGGAGACAGTGAAGGACAGGGAAGCCTGGTGTGCTGCAGTTCATAGGGTCGCAAAGAGTCTGACACGACTTAGCGACTGAAGAACAACAATCAGTGCTTCCCAGGAACAAGCTTAACTTGGTAATTTATATTCAGTTTGTGGTTCTCTATGACCCCTCATATCCATGCCCCCACAGAGTCTAAAACACTCATCTGGCAAGAACCACCTGCGAGAGAGTCAGAAAGACATGAGGACTCTTGCTGCCCCCACGTACCTGGTAGTCCATGGGCCGCCCGGCACTTGGCTCCATCTTGATGTCTGGCTTAGACCTGAGAAGGAGAATGTACTGTCAGGCTGGGTGTAAGGGCACTGCTTGCAGGGGAGGAGAGCACTGGCAGTGGTTAGACCTTGGAGAAGGGAAGAGGACAGAGTCATGATTGTCAAACACTCCAGGACTGCCAAACAGAAAGGGGATTAGTGGTTCTCAGAGGCTCTAATAGAGAGGACTAATCAATGGCAGAAGTAAAAGGAGGCAGGTCATTAGGTCAACAGATTCAAGTGTTGGGCAGCCCTGTGATTTCCCTTTGCCCAGAGGTATTCAATGACCTGGGAACAGCCCCCTGCCTTTGCAGGGAGGGAGGTGAGGGAGATATCCAGGAAAAGAAGAAAGGGGCAAAGTTAGGAAGGAGCTGTCCATGGGCTCTGATTCTTCTCCACCCCAATTCCAAATATAGCAAGCTAGGCCTGCCTGACCTGGTGAAGCCAACCAGGGTTGCGAGGCTCCTGCCCACTTACCGCTTGTTGGAGACATTGGTGGTGAGGGCTGTGACGGATGCTAGCGACACGGAGTCAGGGTCCAGCCCATCCCCCAGCCGAATGGCCAGGCGGTCAAGGTCCTCCATCTCCAGAACAGCTGGTTCATCTGGGGAAAAGGGAGGACTAGTTAGGTGGGCTGGATGGTGGGCTGGTGATGGTGTTTCCTCTTTTGCTTTGGCATCCAGGAAGCTAATAGTCAATTTCCAGGTTTACTTGGTGGCATCTACTTAGAATGTTATAGTCTGCTTATCTGCAGTGTTTCTGACCTAATTTTGATCTTTAACAGATATTGTATCTGGCCTTGCCTTTTAATTTTAATTGAATATAACTCATCTCTGGAGAAGGAAATGGCAACCCACTCCAGTATTCTTGCCTAGGAAATCCCATAGACCGAGGAGCCTGTAAGGCTACAGTCTACGGGGCTGCAAGAGTCAGACGTGAATAGTGACTAAACCACCGCCACAATTCACTATGCAAGTACTGAATATCCTTTGTGGAAGAAGGTTAGGAATAAAGAATCCAAACTTATGTATCTTCTATCAATGGCTACCATTTACTGAGTGGCTACTACATGTCAGGCATAATGCTAGGCACTTTATACACATATCTCTAGCTCTCATAATCTTCATAGTCATATCTTGCCAATATAGGTACTATTCTCACATCACAGACAAAGAAATTGAGACTCAGGAAGGAACTTATCTTTGTAAAATAGCTGATGGACTTCAGAACCTAACCCTGTACTGATGTGTATTAATCCAATGAGATGAAGGAATGACGATTCTGAGAAGCTACCCAAGGATGATGGGTTTGAGCCTCAGCCAGCAGGTCTACCCTCTCCAGTCTAGGAAGGAGAAAGGCACAGCTGGAATACACGTGGGGGCAAAATATAAGGAGAGAGATTCTGGGACCAGTGGGCCACACGGGGGATGCTGGGAGAGAAGCCAGGAGCCCTGAGGATGGTGGACGTGTGATCCACAGACCTGGCTTAGAAAGCTACACACAGCTCCACTGTACTTCCATTTCTCCCCTTAAACAGCTGTCGTGTCCCCTCACCCGTGCCACAGGCCACTCCAGTCTTCCATACCCACCCTGCTTCTCTCCCCCAAGGCGGTCCCTGCAGCCCCCTGAGAGGGAACTGGGTAAATGTTGGGCAGAGAGTCCTGCCATGGAGCAGGCATTCTCGGGACTCTGATTTTCCCATAGAAACAGGGAATTGGCCAAATAATTTTTTTTTTTTTTGTTATTCCCTCCTCTGATTAAAAATCCCTAGGCTTCTGTGTGAAGGATGGAAGCCAAGAGGGCAGGAGGAGCCCACTAGACAGAGGTCTCTGCTGCTGCTGTTTTATATCGGAGGAAATGTGGTACCCACCTCCAGCCCTCGGAGCGCCCCCTTCTGGAGGACCTCTCTCAGGACGGGGTTTCTCTGACAGCTAATGATAGGCCAGGCCCCTCCCAGGTGGCTCCTCTGGCCAATAGCAGGAGAGCCCACTGGGAGGCCGCTCGCGGAGAGCAGGGGTTTCGTCCCTGGCAGGTGCGGAGAGAGGGGTGAACTAGACCTTGGTCAGGGGCACGCATCCGTACCTTGTCTTTGGGGTTCCTCCTTGTGAGGCCGGTTCTTGCCGAGCTTCATGGCGGAGAACACGCTTCTCCCGGCTCTGTGAGGGGGCAGCCAGAATGAGGTGGAGGGAGATGGACGTCAGGAGGAAGACACACAGACGATAGAAGAGCAAAACCCTAGAGAACTCGTAAGGGAAAGGAAGATCCAAGCCCCAACCCCTTACCTACTGGTCCCGAGATATCCTGGGGGCCAAACTTCCCAAATTGGGAGCCCTGAAGGAGAACTAGGGCAGAGGAACCTCCGTCATATCCTCCTTCCCCATGCCTTCACACCATTAAGGAGCAGGTTGGGGACAGCGACCACAAGAAGGTGGCCTTCAGGTGGAAAAAACCGTTTCAACTGAAGCCTGTCAGGGTCCTAATCCCAGCCCCCTCAGTTCAGTCTTAGAGCTCTGAGCTCCACCAGTGGGCAAGACTCATCCTCTCCCACCGTGGCCGTACTTTGGCTGGATGCAAAGAAAGTCAGACAAGAGAGACAAAGCATCAGAACAGAATGGCAGAAACAGGACTCAGAGGGGCAGAGCTGATGAGCAGGTAGGAAGTGTGGTTGAAACAAGCTGCTTAGTTCTCAGACAGCCCTGGTACTCAAAGCCTGCCTTTGTGTCCTTGGATTCTCCTTGGTCCCCAGTGAAAAGGAGATGGGCCCTTTCCTGTCCCCATCTTTGGTCCTGGTTTTACCCTTTTTGCCTGTCCCTTCTCACTCCAGGCAACCCCCACCACCATCCCCCACCACCTTCTGCCAACCTCCAGGAATGTATGGCAGGCTCCATAGTTCCTACCTCTTCCTCTGTTGGTCTGGCCTTGTGACCCCGGGTGAAGGGCCTTGCAGTCAGGAGAGCTGACGAAAGGGGGCAGGGGGTCCTTACTGTATCCAGTGATGTCCCTGCAGCTGAGCTTGCGATCCTAGCTCCAGGAGGGACCAGGAGTAGGACCAGCAGGGGGTAAAGTGCAGTATTCCATTACCCTGTCAATATTGCATGAGATGGACACCTGACTCCCTGCACTTCCCATTCTCCCTCCTCCTGGCTCTGCCCCTGTCAACCTGGGCCCCATTCCTAGGTGGGGCAGGGTGCAGACTCTAACCCTGAGCTCACCTATAGCAGAGCCCACCCATCTTTGAGTCAGGCATCTCCCAGTGGAGGTTTGGCTATGGTTCCCCAAGAACTCCTGTTCTTTATGTTGGGTCATGTGAGATTCTGGAAAACCTTCTGTCCTTGTAGAGATGGCCTAGAAACTTCAAGCTCCTCTACTTAGGGTTGGGGAGCCAATCTCATCCTCCAAACCTGGCCCTAATCTAGCTACAGGCCTTTTCTTTACTCTTTATATGCTCGGCCAGACATGGAGGAGTGTATTAGGAGAGCAACTAAGAACCACTTCTTCATGTGATACCAGTTCACAGTTTAGGAAACACTGGCATCTTGATGGTTTCCTAAAAAGGCATGAGGCAGGTGAAGGAAGGTTGGGGAAACACTGATCTCTTTGCACTATACAGCGTCATGTTATCTGGGGCATATCAACAGGAGGAGAAGGAGAGAAGTCACTCTAAAAAAAGAAAACCAAAGCCTTTGGAATTATCTTTAAAAGTTTCTCCCCAGTAAGAGACAATATAACTTTCCTTGAGCAACTAATCTGGGCCAAGGCTTTTCCAGATGTTTGCTAATTTCATCTTCATGGCAGTCCTGGGAGGGACTGCAGTCCATGTGTCCTGGGAGGGCCATATGCTTCTCCTCTTTCAACCCATGAAAAACCTGAGGCTCAGAGAGTTGGGATGGAAGCTACTGTCTCCCAGGGCAGCAGTACTTCCAACTGCATCCTTGATGCTGTAGGGTCACACTTCTCTCGGGGTGTGAATCCCACATCCTGACCATTGGGAATGGTGGTCGAAAGTCTCCAAGAACCAGCACAGCTTGCTGATGAGGAAAGATGTCATCTTGAAGAGTCCCAGGGACCATGTTTACAGAGAGGGGACTCATGGAAAAATAATCTAAGCATCAATACATTTTGGGGAAAGAAGGCTATAAATATTAAATCACCAGTGACCTAACACTGAACAGATCAATGAGCCTGTTAATAACAGTCATAGAGTGGTGAGAAAGGAGCCGTCTTGCCTGGCTTACAACGCATCATCCTGTGAGATTTCTCCCTGCTTGGTGGCCTTGATGGCCTACAGGGCAGGGGTGCCAGCTTTACTCTGACTCTGCAACAGGAAGTGAGCCTAGTGGGGCCCTGTCTCTGCTTCCTGTCTCAGTGTTTGGGTTTTCTTTCCTCCCAGCCTTGCTGCTCTCCTGGATAACCGAGGAGTGTCCTGGAGGGCCCTGTGCTGACCAAGTACAATCACTGCTTGGCCATTCCTGGGCTGTGTCATCCTTAGAGTCCCCAGCCCCAGTCCATGTGTGACCTACATGCTGCCATCACACGCAGTCTGCTCTAGCCACACAGTCCCCATTCCCCACCCCACCCCTGCCTTAATGTCCCCCAGGAAAGTGCTCTGAGATGGTAGGTCAAAGCCAGGTGTCAGGTCAGAATAGACCCTGCCTGGAGAAGCCAGCTACTCTGCATCCTGGGATGGGTGGGATCTAGCCCTTCTGCCTGAGGCCCAGAGGAGGTTAGGGTGGCAGGGAATTGTGGATTTCTGATGCTGATCCCAAGGACCCACCCAAGTGGAAAAGGGCCTGGGGCTTCCCTTAGGCAGTTATGGCCCTTGAATTTGAAAGTCATTTTATTTCTTAAAACAAACATATTTGGAAGCAAACACTGAGACTTAAAAAAAAAAAAAACTATACTTATTCAACCATTGTTTACCAGAAAGTGAAAGTGTTAGTTGCTCAGTCCTGACTCTTTGCGACCCTATGGATTAGGGCCCTCCAGGCTCTTCTGTTATTGGGATTCTCCGGGCAAGAATACTGGAGTGGGTTGCCATTTCTTTCTCCAGGGGATCTGCCTAACCTAGGGATTGAACCGGGGTCTCCTGCATTGCAGGCAGATTCTTAACCATCTGAGCCACCAGGGAAGCCTGACTATTGTCTACTAGACCCGGAAGCAATTCAAAGAAGAAACTCCTCTCCCTAGACCTTGCATAATTTTAACTATCTCAAGTGGATACGCTCATTAGTGGGACTCCTGTGTGTCTGGGAGTATCTCAGAATGGAGACATCCTATAAAAAAATGCATAATGTGTAGGATAAGTGTAATTCCCAGATTCTTACTGTAGGCTCTGGACCTGTTTGTTTCTCTTAGACCTGCTTTTCATTCCTGTGGACTGTGGGCAGTAGAGCGTGATGCCATTGGCTATCACTGCCCTTTGTAATCCTCTGATTGATGACACATCATAATTCACTATAGAAAAAGCTTTTGGGCTTCCCTGGTGGCTCAGTGGTAAAGAGTCCATCTGCCAATGCAGGATACATGGGTTCGATCCCTGGTTCCAGGAAGATCCCACACGCTGCAGAGCAACTAAGCTGGTGTGCCTCAACTATTGAGCCTGTGCTCTAGAGCCCAGGAGCTGAAACTACCGAAACCCGCGTGCCCTAGGGCCCGTGCTCTGCAACGAGAGAAGCCCCTGCAATGAGAAGCCATGCGCCACAACTACAGAGTAGCCCCCACCGGCCATAGCCAGAGAAAAGTCCTCGCAGCAATGAGGACCCAGCACGGCCAAAAAAGTAATTAAAAAAAAAAAAAAAAGAGCTTTGAAAAAAGAAAAAGCTTTTTCTGCTTATCAGTTCCCAGAAAACAGCATGCCTGTTTCTCTTGGCAAAGGGTAAAGGTTATTTTTCAAATAAATGTTAACTTAATCAGGGAATTTTAAAGATTACCCACTTTGTATTAAAGATTTGGATTTCAAAAAAGGTAAATTGTTGGTTACTGATCTACTGATGTTTGTTTGTTCTAAATTCTGCATTTTGTCTAGAAGGTTCTCCAATTGCTACAGATGTAGTATGGTCAGAAACAGACAAATACAACAAGCCAATAATCAACTTGGTGTACAACCACTTTGCAACCAAGTGGCTCCTTATTCGTAGCTGCATGAAAACAGGAAAAGCAGGAGGCCAGGGAGGTGGGCTTCTCAGGACCCTCTGAGGGTTTGTGGTCACAGCTGAGCTTTCCCATCACTGGATTCATGGCAGTCGTAATGATACGCACCCGCAATTTAGACTGCTAGTTCTCTCTAGAGAGAAGTCTTTAAAGTTAGTTCATTCATTTTAAACTCTTTTTTTCATTTATGGACCTAATGGTTTCTTTGCTTGTTCCATGGCTCAGAACTAGAAGAATGTCTTTGTGGTTGGGTAAAGCTCCTTGGGGAGAGACTGGAACTCTTCAATGATGACTTGGAGACTTTCGACAAACTAGACTGTGTGAGCTGAGTCCCACTCAGTCAGGTGTCTGTGTTATCCTGGAGGTTGTGACTTAGAGGGGTGGGACTGGAATTGAACCAACTGAGGCCGTGGCTTCTCCAGGGCTTCTGCCCTCCAACCACCTGCAGCAGGAACTGTCAGAGCTCATTAGCTCAGTTCAGCTCAGTTCAGTTACTCAGTCATGTCTGACTCTTTGTGACCCCATGGACTGCAGCATGCCAGGCCTCGCTGTTCATCACCAACTCTCAGAGCTGAGCTTATTAGCTCAGGCCTCAGGTAATTGGGAGAAACAAATTCCTACCTAAGAGATGGCTTCCCTGGTGGCTCAGAAAGTAAAGAATCTGTCTGCAATGCAGGAGACACAGGTTTGATCCCTGGGTCAGAAAGATCCCCCGGAGAAGGGAATGGTAACCCACTCCAGTATTCTTGCCTGGAGGATCCCCTGGACAGAGAGGAGCCTGACAGGCTAAGTCCATAGGGTCACAAAGAATTGGACACGACTGAGTGACTAACTTTACCTAAGAGACACCGGATTTGTGGAAATAGAGATTTCCTTTTATTTCTCCTCAGTAGAGACAGAAACTAACAAGTCTTGCCACACAATAACCTTTCAGAGATTTAAAACAGTTCCCACAGTTTTTCTTCTTCAAGCTAAAGAATTTTGACTTATTTATCTCTTTTTAGAAATCCCTAAGGCTCTACACATTAAGATAAGAATAATAAATGCCAGTTATGTGAATTGGAAATGGCAGAACATTAGGATGGGGTCGTGCTAGGGAACCAGCATTTACTGTGGGCCCACTACATGCGCTCACCAAGGCACCCCTTCGTCCAGTTGTGGCCAAAGGGGTCAGGTCAGTCTGAATCCCTTGGGGTCCAGCCCAGGACAGACTGCAGAGCTAGAAATCAAGAAGGGTCTTAGAGCATCGCTGATCTCAGACGGAGAGGCTAGGGGACTGGCAGCTTGTATGTGTCTCATACAAACCTTTTATGTCCAATTGTCCATGTAGAAACCTGACCCCGAGCCCTCTCCCTAGGTGGGACCCTGAGCTCAGCATCTGCCATCATCTCCCACAGCCCCCAAGATCTGGTTCCCTGGCTCCCTCTCCAAGCCTGATACACGCTCAGCCTGCGGCTTCTTCCCTTGTTTGTAACCTGGCAAACTCTCTGACCCTTCGGTTCTCTGGGCCTGAGTTTCCCCTCTCAGTGCTGCTGCCTTGTCATCGTGTTTTTTTGCTCATGTATAACAAGTGGGAATTGGAGTTCGTGCTTTCATTAAACGAGGCTGCGAGTCCCTGGGATGTTAATGCAAGCAGCACACCAAGCCCCATCAGTGCTCATCACTTCAGACTCCTGTACACACAATTCTGCTGTCGCCGTGCTAACCTCAGGTCGATTGATTTTTAACTTATTTTGGACCACTGTCCTGAGCAAATCTCTTAACATCTCTGGGGCTCAGTTTCCCTATCTGGAAAATAAAGACCACACTCTTGGCTTTTTGGCTTTTTTTGGTGTGTTTGGAGAACTGAGAGCGTAATCAAGGGCTCTAAACTTCCTGGGCCTACTGTAAACTCTGGGTCAGGAGTTAAAATGCCCTGGGTTTTATTTAGTCTCAGCTCTGCTGCTCTTCTGGGGCTCAGATCTGTCATCTGCAAGAACGGGTGTTGGAGCAGAGGCCCCCTCCAGTGTGCTCAACCCTGACTGCCACTCCCCTTGTGAATTCCCTGTGATGCTAGAAGGTCCTTGAGGTGACACAAGCTCTGGGGGAGCCTGGGGGACCCACTTGTCAGTCCCCCCACCATCAGGCCTTGAGACTTCCCAGTACCTTGTGGTGGCCCCTCCCCATCTGGAGGTACCTCCTTCTTTCCCTCTGGGGAATGGAGACAGTGAAGACCACCAGAGAGGGGTCGTCCCTCCTTAGCTTTCCAGGCTTCATGTTCCAGCTGCCCCCTGTGGCCACTCAGCACCCAGAATTTGTCTTCCTTGGGCCTCCAGTGCTACATGTCCATCTGCCTGGCCCTGCCTTGGTACCAGGAGGAGGCGGCTTTTGGCCTCATGAGCTGTCCTTACTCCCTCCCTCACAGGAGAGCCTGCCCACAGGGATGGGGGACTGAGCAGGGAAGTGGAGGAGGAATCGAGACACTGAAAGGAGGGAGGAGAGAGTGGAAACCAGAAGGCCTGCCCCCACCCTGACACCTCCGTGTTCCTCGCCCCCGTGGCCAGATGGAGAGACCTCCCTCGCCCTACCTTTGCCCAGTGCTGTCTCCACTCGGATCTGGGCCCCCCGCCACCTGCACCCTGTGCTGGGGACCCTTCCCTCTGACGAGCTCCATGGGCTCCACCTGGCCTGGGACACCTACTTGTGCTCGCCATCTCTGCCTCCCTTGGTCTTCTCTCTGCCTTTGCTGAGTAGGAGGAAGAAATGAGGAGACAAGGGGACGTGTGTGAGAGCCTGTGAACCAGAGTCACTTGCAGACTTAGTCCCTGACCCTGCTGACCCCCATGATCCCGGGGGGCCTTCTTGTCCCAGAGACCCTGCCTCCCATAGCTTTTCATGTCAGCAAGCCTGAGCCTGCTGGGCAGGGGTCCCAGGTCCCTGGGCTCTACCTTGGGGGTGGGGGGCTGTAATCCTGATTCTGAGAGAGGAGCTCTCAGGACTGGGCCTCCAAACCCAGAAGAACCTGGAGCCTTGGTGACAGAGGAGGCTTCAGGGTCCCTGGATCTCCCCCCACCCCAGGTCAGGGTCTGGGGAATTCAGGATGCGGGTCGCAGGTGCCACAGGGAACACAGGGTTAGATGAACCAGGCCCGGGCCCAGGCCACCAGGCTGTCTTCCTCAGGCTTGATCCCCTCCAATGGAGTAAGGGGCTCCTAGGCTCTGAGGAACTCAGAGAAGAAAGGGGGCCCCAGGACGTTCTGGGTCTGCAGCAATAAGCCAGCTGTGGCTCCAGGGTTCAAAGCAGGGCTCCTCCTCCTCCTTAGGGAGACTTCCAGAAAGCCCTTGTGGAATGTTCTCTCACTGCTTCCCTGATGCTGGCACATTCCCGCCCTACCCCTCCTCACACACTCCAGGCCTCTGGGCTGGCAAAGGGGCCTGCACAGGTGCACACTCTCAGTGTAGAAATGGAGAAGGGAAAAGCCCCTCTTTTTGTGAAAAATAATACTCTCCTGATTTTACTACGACCACTTTAGGGACTACAGCTAGCATTAATACTAGTAACTGTACAGCCCTGCGTGGCCTGCCCTCAATCACTCAGCCCACAAGGGTGAGGATGACAGGTTTGACCTCATGGTCATCCTTGTTGCTAGGGAACCCCTCCCTGAATCCCCAGACAGGCCTGACTTTCCTCCTAGAGTCCACACTGTGTTTTTAGTGTTCCAGTGTGGCCAGGTAAGTTTTGTTCTTCAGTCAACACACACACACACACACAAGCTCTTTCTCTCTGTCTCAGTTTCACTCACCTCTTCCTCAGGCTCCCACCCCCAGCGCTCTGTCTGCACAGTTAGAAGCAACCATGGGGTGGGGGTAGGGAATCAAAACTGTGGCCTCTGGGCTGAAGAGGACCCCCACCTCAGGTGAAGTGGCTGAGTTTGGGAGGAATCTCCTGGGCACCGCTTCACCACAGATCTCACCTTGGCCTTGACCTAGCTCCTCTGGGCTGCTTGGGAGTGGCTGCAGCTCTGGAGCTCAGCCTGGTGGAGGGGGGTGAGGGGAAGGGCTTTGGGAACCTTGCACTCTGGGGGTGAGGCTGAGTGTGCTGACCCCCCCGACCCACACACACACGTCTATGCACACCCTGGGGCACATGCCTCGTGCGCATCTCTGTCAGAGCCCCCAGCCATGCACACATGCCCGCTGCCCCCTGGCCCCAGACATAGGAGGGAGGTCTCCATAGGTCTCCACTGGAGTAGAAGAATGACCCAGAAGGAGAACAAGAAAAGTGACCCCCTCCCTCCCCTCCCCTAGGATGAGGCCCAGCAGAGGCACCCCTACATCTCCAGGGACACCAGGAAGGGCGGTAGGCAGGAGTAGGGCCGTAGGGCCAAGGCAGGTGGACAAAATAAGGAGAGAGTCTTGGAATACGCCTCTGCGGTGCAGCTTCGAGATTAAAGCTGGGTTCCCTTCTTTGTCCTTTCTAACAGTGGATCCTTACCAGAACCTGGTGGCGTGTGCAGCACCTCGGTGTCACCCAGAGCTAGAACGTACATGCAGGTAAGCGTGTGAAAACACTCGAGCACTTGAGTGTGTGTGCACGTGTGTGTGTTCAGGGCTGAAGTCTCCTCTCTCCTCAGACACCGGGGCAGGTGTACACTGACACACAGGGGCCCAGAACCCCGACTTTTTGGTTCTGAGAACAAAGTGCCCCTGGAGTTAGTAATTCATTCCCTCTCTCTGCAGCACTGATAGCAAGGGAGGTGAGGGTAGCGGGGCGAGGGAGCCCTGCGAGTGGGTGAGGCCCCAGCCCGGGGCCCAGGTGGCGCTGAAGCCCTGGCTGTGGGCAGCTTTGTTGGTAGGGCCCTTGGAGTGGGATGGGGTGATAATATCCGAGAAGGATCTTGGACCAAAAAGTCAGATGCTGCTTGGGGTAGAACAAGTTGTGGTGGGGTGACATGGAGACTGTGGGAAGGGAGGAGGAAGGAAGGGGACCCTGGCTGAGCACTGGCCACGGGCCAGCACTGTCAGCCAACAGGGACTAGACAAGCAGACAGAGTGACTCAGAGGGCGTGTGACTGGCCAGGGCCTGGGATTGATGGACTGAAGGAGAGGGTTGATGGAAGGCAAGGGGTGCGGGTGGTGATAGGTTGGGGGCTGGGGGCAGAGCTGCCAGCTGCTTCCCTGAGGTCCAATGGGAGGAACTTCCAGGAAGATCCCTACGGCCTTGGCAGTGTAGAGGAGTGACTGCAGAGGTCCCTTCCAGGAGGGAGGGTGAGATGGCAGGAGCCCAGCAGGGGGAGCCAGGCCCTTGAAGAAGACCCCCACATCATTGCCTCTGCCCTCCAAGGAATAGACATCTCTTGCCACCAGTCCTGAGCCTGAGGCTGTTTCCTGACACTCACTCCACAGCCCCCTACCCCGGCCTCTCCAGCCTGCACCCCACCCAGCCACGACCAACAGGGAGGAGTGGATTCCCACACCAGACCCTTGTGGGTCCAGACGACCAGGCGAGACACTGCTGAGTGCCGGCAATGAGTCGTTGGGAAAACAACAGAGGGGCGCCCTGTAGTTTGGGCACCTTGACCTACAAGGGATGGGCCTTCCCAGGAGGGGCTGAGGGCTGGAGGGCAGGTACAGGCGAGGGCGGGCTTGGGGCCAGAGCTGAGACACATGCATCCTTTTCTTTTCCCTGTCCCTGTGTTGGCCTCATTCTCTCAGAAGGGCTCTCTGGCCGGTGGCTTCCTCCCAGACCCCACAGCTGACAGGCCTGGCTGGCCGCACCTACGTAAGGATGATGAGACACATTGAGGGTTGCGAGACCAAAATCAGGTTCTCCTCAGAACCCCACACTTCTTGACTAAGGCCCCAAGGGCCCCTGTAGGGCAGCTACAGGAAACTGCAGCAAAGCCCAGGTTCTCTATACCCACCCCTGGGGACTGGGAAAAGGAAGAGGTTGACGACTGCAGACAGAGCTCCTGGTTTTCCCGGGGCCACCGGCCTGCACTGGAGGGGCTGGGTGAGTGTGAGCATGGATTTCCAGCCGCGTGGGGGCCGCCAGCACAGACCCTGAGAACGCCCGTGGTGTCGCTGCCACGCGTTCTCCGGCCAGGTCTGCAGTCATCAACCTCTTCCCATTCCCAATCCCCAGGGTAAACCCCTCCTCTCACTCCTGCTTCCTGCCGCTGCCCTGGGAGAGGCTGTGTGAGGGTCAGGAGAGGTGGGAAAGCCAGGCCACGGCCTGAGGAAGGATGGGACACCCTCTGTCTCCGAATTCCTGGGGCCCAGGACCGTCTGCAGGTCCAGGACCAAAGCCCAGCAGGCTTGCCCGCATCGTCTCACTGCTCCCTCCAGCAGCACCCTGGCCTACTCGTGGGTGGAGAGAGGGCCTCGTTCAACATTGCCTGAGCTGCAGCAACCCTGCTGCCATCTTGGCTGCCCAGAACTCTGGAGAATGGCTCCCCGTGTGTGCGCCCCACAGGACCCAGAGAACCTCTGCCTCCCTCTGGACGTCGGAGCTGGGGGCGGGGGGCCAGGATGCTCAACCCACTGTTGTTATTGACCCAGAAGGCTAGTGATTTTCCCAAAGTCACTCAGTCAGTTAGTGGCAGCAGGACGCAACTCACTGGGGCTCAGCTCCCCTGATTCAGAGCCAGCGTTCCTCTTCCTGAAGTTGATGGCCCTCGAGAGGCATCCAGTCTGTCCCCAGAAAGCCCTTTCTTAAAGAGTTTTCTTAAAGCCCACTGGTAGTCTCAGACAAGCTCTTTCCTCTAAGGGGACAGAAGATGGGGACCCAATGGCACCTTTAGTGTCCTTGTCTCCATGCTCGCTCCCCACTGGGTCCCTTCTCTTTTCACCATTTTCAGACCAATTCCTAACCCTCTGCACTGTCCAGCCAACAACCTGTTTGTCACCAGCCCTCATGTGGGGTAGCACTTGGCACCCCAGTTATAGCCTGACCCTCCCTCAACCCCTTGGCTCTCCCAGCAATAGGGTAGGGGTTCCTATTGTCCTGGGCCCCCTTGTAGAGGTAGCAGTGATGAGCCAAGGGTCACAGGCTGGAAAATGGAAGAGCTGGGACTCGGGCCTCTGTCTCCTGAGGCCGGATTGTATGTCCTCTGCATGCCACCCAGCCTGGAGTCTAAGGAGGACCGGCTGCAAACTGGCCTGGGTGATACCGCCCACCCCATGGCTGGCCTGGAGGCGAAGGGCCAGTGACATTTGCCGCAGGCATGTTCCTTTGATCTTATTACTGTTACTCCTCACTTGGCTCCCAGGGTCTTAAGCTTATATGTGTGTGTGTCTGTCTGTCTGTCTGTGTGCAGGTGGGGGTGAGTGGTCCAAGGGCAAAAAAGGAGAATGTATTCATGTAATTAAAATATAAAGTCAAATTACCCTAATTTAGAATCTGTGTCTTTTTCAAGACAAGCACTGAATAAATTTCACTTGGAAAGGACAGGGTGGAAGGAAATGGGAGGAAGATGTTTCCAGTGGGAGGGGAACAACCCCTCTCTCCAAACCCATCCCCATCCTTCTGAGGCACCGCTGACTTACCTGTGTTTCACACATGATTTCCAGTTACCTGCGGAGAATGTTTTACCAGCCTAGCGTCTGCCTCTCTGGGCCCTAAGAGTAGTACAATTGCACTTCCCTTTTTGGAAACATAATGCATTTGGACCCAGCATCCTGTCCTCTGTATGTGGCTGGACTTTGCAGATGTGACTCCTGGACACCGAGGGTGCTGGATGCCATCCTCTCAATGGAAGAGAGGCTAGGTCCTGACCAGGACTGCTGGCTTCACCCCGGCTGGAAGGGACCCCCACCCTTCCCTTGTATCTTCACCGAGCCAGGCTGCCTGGGGCTAGTCTGGCGCTGCTGGGTCTTGGGCCAGAGAGATCAGGGCCTCCTTCTGTCCACTTTTCCCTTCCTTTGAGGAGGCCAGAGGTCTAGCCTCTTCTTCTCATGTTAGACGCCACCCTCCCAGAATGGCGCTTCCCTCAGCACAGGGGGAAGCCTGCCCCCTGGCCATGATTCCAGATACTCTGCTGCCTCCCCAGTGAGTTCTGGAGTTGGGGGTGAGGGGAGGCTGCAGAAACCCCTTCCCTCCTCTTGTATTGACTCTCCAGCAACTCGGCTCTGTGCTCCGAGCCCAGCCAGGCCTAGAGGGGCCTTCCAGGGGCACCAGGGCCCAGGCACACTCCCTGTGTCTTTGGGGAGAGAGGGCCCAGCCTGTTACCTCCGGAAACTCTTCTCGCCTGATGGCCGGGAGCTGGGGCGGGAGCCGGGTAGCAGCCCATCCGTCTCCTGGCTGTCCTTCTCTTCCTCGTGAAGGGACTCCTCTCCCAGAAAGTCCCCGTCATCCCAGGAGCCCACTGTGCCATCTGTGGCCTGATACCGGACCTCCACGCACAGGCTGGTCTGGAGGAGAGAGGGGGTGCTGAGCGGCTGGGAGGGCAGGAACAATCGTAATCCCATGGACTCTGCTGCTCCATGATTTTACAAGGCCCTTCCACACCCTTAACTCACTGAAGGAGGGCGAGCTGGGGACAGTCCTCCCACTATGTTCCCATTTTGCAGATGAGCAAACAGAGGCTCAGAAAGACTGACAAGCGCAGACTCAGTCGATAGAACAGGCTCTGGCTCCAGATCCTGTTGCGCCTGGCTCTCTTCCCGCCCTGGTGCCTGAGGTACGGGGTGGGGGGCCCACCTGGACAGCTGGGTCTGGGCTGGGGGTGGGCTCTCTGAGTCCACTGTGCACAGAATCAAGGGCATCCTCCAGTGTCCCCAGGGCACAGGTCACCCCCTCATCCTCAGAACGAGGGTTGCCTGCAGGGACAAGGGGTGGTCTGCCTGAAGTCAGCTGATGTCCCCTCACTCCTGATGATCGCTGGGATGTGATGACATGAACCCTTCAGCAGAGGAGCCCAGACCCTGGGCACCCTCCAAAGGCGCGGTCTCAGCAATTCTTCCTGCCCGTCTGACACCTACCCTCCTACTCTGGAGAGGAGGTACCATCGGGTGACCCTGGACTTTTCTCTAGGGGAGCGTGGAGCCCCAAACCTGGAGCCATGCTGTGCACTTGAGAATCCTGATTAGGCGTCTTGCTCTGTATCCTTGGGCCACTGCCCTCCTCTCAGCTCTGGTTTCTCCCTAGTGCACAGGGAGGACTCATTCTAATCCCTTCCTCAACCCACACGGGTGCTAGGACATCTTCTAGACATGCTTGCCCCCTCTCCAAGTCAGGGTTGGCTTGCTCCGGGGACCCCCACAGGCAGCTTTCACTTGGTGAGTGGGCCTTGGGATGCCAGCCTTCCATTTCCCCTGGGAAGGGAAAGATACACACATTTTCTGAATCCTCACTGCGCTAGTCATCATGGTAAGATGCTTGATGTAAACTCATTTGATCTTCCCAACACGTCAACCTGCCCTACCTAACACATCAGGGAGGTTAAGTTACTTGCTCAAGTCACACAGCTAACAAGAGACGGAGCTGGGATGTGAGCCCAGCCTGGCTGACTTCAAGCCCCACATCCTTCCCACTGAGCAAATGTGGTCCGTTTGGTGAGACCAAGCCTGTTATGGTGGGAAAATGGCGGCCTTGGAATCAAAGGTCTGGGGTCCTAGAGTTGATTTTGCTGTTGACCAGCTGTTTGACCTTGGCTGGTCAAATCCATTCTTCATCTAGGACTTCAGAGTTCCCATCCATAGAATGGGTGGCAGAGGTAGGTGGTGGGTGAGTTAGATAATTTGTAAGTCCTTTCCTCAACTGAATTCCTACATCTGATTCTAGAAATACAAGGCCAAGGCTGTGCCATCTGTTCCTGCCCATTCCCACAGTTCTCTCTCATGTTTTACTTCTCACATTCTATGCTCTTCCTCTGGACATCTATGTTCCTCTCCAAGTCCTCCACACCACCAGTGTCTGGAGCTTGTTTTTCACCCTCTCTCCCTTTGCTGTGGTTGCTGAGACCCCAACCCACCTGATTTCAAGACGTCCCCCCACCCCTGCCTATGCCTACATGTGGAAGAACGACCTCTTTGGGGCCAAGTGGAGAAGCCCCTTGTTCTCAGCAGCGAAGTGTCTCGAGCCACCACGGCACTGTGGGAATTTCTGCCCCACCCTTGGGGTTCCTTGGAGAGGGTTCCTTCCATTCTGGCTCCCTGTGGCTGCAGTCTTACTTCTGAGGTTACTCTGCTGACCACTATGTAGGGTCATACGTGGGACCAGGGTTGGTGCAGCCCCATTTTACATATGGATAAACTGAGGTCAGGAAATAATAGCTACTGATCTTATTGGGTTGGCCAAAAAGTTTGTAAGATGTTATGGAAAAACCTGAACGAACTTTTTGACCAACCTAATATTTACTGAGCATTTACTATATACTTAACTGTCCCAGGCCCCTTCTGTGCATTTCCATTTAATCCTCAGAAGAGTCCTGTGAAGTTGATACTATAATTTTGCTCACTTTGCAGATGATGTGTAACCGGCCCAAGACACACAGTTACTGAGTGGCCTAGCGAAGGTCTGTATCCAGGAGCCATGTTCCTCACCACTAGGCTCATCTGCCCAGGGGTGGGCATAAATGAGCTCAAGGGGACAGATGCATCAGAGCAGAGCCTGGGGACTGGGCATCTCGACTGGTTTATTTCCTTCCTTTGTTTGCATGTGTATTAAGTCCCTGCAGGCTGTGCATCACTGGTGCATGTGTGTTTGCTGGAAGTCCAGGGATGGGTTGTGACAGATAGAAAGAGGTCCCTGCCCTCATAGAATGGCTAGTCTTAGATGCCAAGGCAGGCATGAAGGTCATGCCCTGTAGAGGCCAGCAGGGCTCAGGCTGGCTTTCAGATGACGAGGATACCTCTTCAGTGACCCCTGACCTGGGTCCAGATGGAAGGCTCCCTGATGGAGAAGGGAGGGAGTCCCCTAGTCACCATCACTTGTACTCTCACTGCAGAAAGGGCTTCAGTGTCTGCCACCCTCAAGGGCTCCCCCACGGCCCCCCACGGCCTCCAGCAGTCTGACCTGAGTCTCCTCCTCCCACAGCACCTTTCTACCCACGAGGACACCCAGCCTAGACCATGCTATGTGCAGGCGGGGGCAGGGGTGAACAGGCCCCCAGGTGACCCAATAATGGGCACGTCCAGGGACTCTCTGGGTGCCCCAACCTTGATGATTGCATTGTTGTCATCCATCAGTGTGTCGGTCACCTCCACGTGGTTCTCCTCCACCACCTTCTGCAGCACCATGCGGAAGGTCCCGATCAGCCTGTGAACGGCAGAGGGGCACGGTCTTCATGGTTTCACATCGAGAGGTCAGAGAGCAAGGCTGACATCCCAAGAGGCTGTGACTGGCTGCGAAAGACACCGGTGGGCTGGAGAAGGAGAGGGCTGGGCTCCAAGCTGGGGTTGGAGAAGGTGGCCCAGGAGCTGGGGCTGGCCAGAGAGGCATGTCCAGGAGGGTCTGTGACCCCCAACAACTGTGTGCATTTGTATGTATGAGAGCCATTTTCCTGGGAGAGCTCGAGGGCAGTGAGCACCCGGGGGGATGGTCACAGACTGGGATTGTGATACCCTGGTGGGGCTTGTGTTCCTCAGGTTTGTGCTGTCTCGGGATTCAGCTCATCCCCCGCAGAGTGGCTTCCAGATGCCCAGTATGGAGGCTGTGGGGAAGGACTGGAGGCTCCACCCGCTTCCACCTCCCTAATGACGACCAAGATCTCTATGAATGAGCACCACTGGCTCATTCATCCTCAGATTGAATCATTAGTGATGCCCATACACACCTGCATTCTGCAAGCTCCTTGGGGCAAGAACCCATCTGACCGTGGGTTCCCCATCCCCCTAGGTACCTAGAGGAGTGATGCAGGGCAGTGATGTAAAGGGCACAGTTCTGGAGTCAGAGAGAGAGGATCGGAAGCCCAGCTTGGACACTTACTAGAGAGTTATCTGCTACCTGGGCATCGAACTTGGGCTCACTCAGTCTCAGATTTCTCCTAAGATGAGCTAATACCTCTACTTTACTGCTTAGAAGACCAACAGAAATGCTCTATACCAAGTTCTCATCAGCACACCTAGTGCAAAGTCAGCACTCCAGGAAGCTGTCTGGTCATTGTCAAGGGGGTGACATTAGTCTGTGAGCCTTTCCAAGGCTCTAGTTTCCTATTTCAGCCTCTAGTTGATATTTCTGGCTCACAGGAAATCTCAAAATCTACTGGCTAGAATTAATGAACAACAGTGGGGGCCCCATAAATGCTGACTGAGTCGAGTTGTCCCACACTTTGCCCCACAATTTGAAGGTTGTTGCTCTGGGAGAAGAGGGTACTCAGAGAGATGTTCTCGCATGGTGATTCCACGTTGGGTAAGAGCCCCTCCTGTCTCACACCCTGTAGATGCCCGCCCCCCCCACCCAAGCTTTTGTCCCTTCAGTCAGAAGTGGTGTGTGTCTTGCAAGGGACATAAGAGGAGAGTTTGTCCTGCAATAGCATTCTTTTAAATGGACAGTTGATGTGATCTTAGTCTTATGTAAAGAATAAAGAAAAACATTTTTATAAAACTTTCCTCCTTTCACACGTCTGAACTGTTTAAGCAAAACCAGGGTGCTTGCTATAAAAACACAATTTCAAAACATATGCCCTTATGCTGCTTCTAGCAGAACACTGCCCTCAACCCCTTCCATAGACGTTCTCTGGGGAAGGAGCTGGTGTAGGAAAGAAGCCTTGGGTCTGGTCTGTCTGGTGACCCCAGAGACCATATCCAACCCCGACCCCTGCTGCCCTCTGTCTGGACTGGCTGGAAGCTCAGCAGGGTGTGCCTATTGCTTCTCCTCCTCTGGGTAGGTCCGCATGGAGGAGTTGCCTGGGAGGGGGCCCAGGTGGGCTCCTATGTCCCTGGAGAGCTGGGACCTTTCCCTGGAAGGTGCAGGCATGAGGCCATCCATTCTTCAGGAAGGAGTGCCAACCCTGGGTCAGGAGGTCTGGGTTGAAGACTAGGTTCTGCCTTGACTCTGCTGTGTAACCCTGGGCAAGGACAGTCTCTGGGCCTCAGTTATACCTGAGCTGTTGGTGAAGGAGCTGGAATCATCCATCTTTGGACAGCCTCCCTTATGCAGCTCATCTGGGTTACCCACCACAAAGAGAGTACCCCTCCCACCCATCCTACCGACAAGGCCCACAGTTGGGCAGGCTGAGTGGAGGCAGGATCCCCGGGTACTCAGCCAGCAGGGAGGGGGCCTTCACACACTGGGCCCGCAGACTGACCACAATAGAGCTGCAACCAGGCTCCAGGACCTGTCAATAATTCATTGCTTTCCCCTGGGAGCTGGTGTCAAGTGCCCGAGGCCTGGCAGGGCCTCCACTGCTCTCCTGGCTCCTGAATTATTCAGGAGTCCCAGGAGATTGGTGCCTGGGTCAGGCCAACCCCCTCTCACAGGGCCCTGGACAGGCAGAGGGGGTCGTACAAGATCTTCTGGATCCAACACTCACTGAGTCCTCATAGGGAAGCCCAAGGCTCTCAAAACGGGACCTCATTCTAGGTGGATGGAGCAGACCCAGATCTCCTGGCCCCTGACAAGGACACTTTCTTTCTTCAATCCCTGTCTCCTCTTCTCCACAGCCCCTACAACTGCTGGGTGAAGGGCCAGCTCCTAAACTGCCCTCTGCTTCTAGGGCAAGTCCCCTTCTTTGTGTTGGGTGATGGGATCAGACCCAAGGTTCTAAATCTCACACCAGCCTCCTTTACCTCAGTTTTCCCAAATGCACCAGTCAGGTGACTGGGTTCCTGGAGCACCCTAAGTTCTTCAGAGAAGAAGGACCGCTTGGATTTGGGCTCCCAGATGCTCCCACCCTGTACGTTATCTCCTCCTGACCAAAGGGGACATTCATTCATTCAATCATTCCACAGAGTAATGGGGGTCTGCTGGGTGTAGGCCACTGTCCCAAGCTGTGGGTGTGGCTTTGCTGGTTGCTCTGCCCAGAGGCTCCCCAGAGGCTTGGCTCCCTCATCAGAGGGAGCCTGGTGACTGATCTGGACCACAGTGGGGACAGAGGGCACCCACCAGAGGGACCGTTTCTTTGGCTCAGGAAATAGAGCCCAGACTCCAGGGTGGGAGACTGAGTCCCACCTGACTTCAAGTACCCGCCCTACCTCTCTGACTCTCAGAGCTGGCCTGACTCAGGGTGGGTTCTATGTTGTCCACAAGACCACCACTCCTCCCCACCCCAGCTCTGCCGCTGACAGCTCCCTGGACCTTCTCCAGGCTTTCTAAGGAATGGCAAGACTCTCTTCTACCAGGCCCATGTCTCCCCTTGTGGGGGTTTCCTGCCTTTTCTTAGGTGAGGGCAAGGAAGGCAGAGAGAAAGAAAGAAGGAGAATCAGAGTAGGCACTCCCCCTGCTGTCTCCCCTCTTGCTGGCTTTTTAGAACAACTCATTGAGGCCTTGTATTCCAGCATATTCTTTGTGAGGGTAGTCAGTTTCCTAAACAATCTATCAAATACTTCTGATTTGTTTATAGCAGGAGTTTGCATGTTTTCAAGGGCTTCCAGCGTTTCAGTGGCTGATCTAGCAGCTCTTGTTTAGATGATTTAGCAGTCTCGCACACGTCCTTGGTTTCCACCATCACTGCTCACATAGCCCGGTTTCTGGGAGTCTGAGGATCAGGAGAGGAGGGGGAAGACCAGCATCCTAGCACCCCCTCCACCGCTGTCTATCCCTGTGGCCCCGGTCTCCTCTCCGAGGCTCAGTTTCCCCATCTGCACAGTGAGGGTTTCTCCAACTGAGCTCTAAAGCTCCCGGGTGCTCTACCATCTACTGTGGGTCCTGCTGGGGGGCCCAGAGCCCCTGCCGGTCCTCAGCTTCTGCTTCCTCCCCCACATCCACCTTATTGTGCGTGTTCCTGTTTCTCTTGTCCTCACAGGTCACCCAGTCGCTCATCCCAGGGAAGAAGATCCTGCTTTACTTTAGGGGCCCCGGTAGAGTGTCTTACGAACTTTCTTGTGGGTGTCAGAGGCAGCTGCCTGAATGATGGGATGCCCTGAGCCACCCATCCTGGGATGCCCACTCCAAGTACTCAGCTGAGATCTCTCGGGCCTGAGATAAAAAACACAGAATCCTTGGATCCATGTGGTTCTGCCCTTCCTGACTCAGAAACCCCTCTACAGCATCATGGTCCACTCTCTGCTAGCCCTCTTCCCAAGACAGCTCACTGGTTGGAGAGCTCTCAGATCTCCCAGCAGTCGGCTGTTATCTGGCAATGCAGCCTGGTCCTCGTCCTGCTTCTTGGCACACATCTTTCCTCTTTCACGTGGCAGGAATCCTTCTTGAGGGGCAGGCATGTCTTAACCCCTCATCTTAGCACCTCCAATGACTAGCACAGTGTCTGGCTGGTGCAGAGTGTTTCTCAGTGAATGTTTGATGAGTGACTGAAAGGATGGGCAAAGGATGGATGGATGAACAAGTCTTTTGCGATTTTCTCCTCCAGGCTCTCAGCTTCTTGTCAGGAGGCAAGATTTAAAGTCCTTTCCCCCGGGCACAAGGCAGTGCCTATTCATGTTCTCTGCAATCAGCATGAGGAATAGTGGAACCCTCGCTCCTCATCTCTCCTGCTCTGATGGCTCTACTTCTATTGATATGACCTAGGATTAGGTCTGGAGAAGGAAATGGCAACTCACTCCAGTGTTCTTGCCTGGAGAATCCCAGGAACGGGGGAGCCTCGTGGGCTGCCATCTATGGGGTCGCACAGAGTCGGAAACAACTGAAGTGACTTAGCAGCAGCAGCAGGATTAAGTCAGCTTTTCTTTCATTTGTAGTCTTCTCTCACTGTTGAGTCATAGTGAGCTCTCAGTGAGTAATCCTCCCTTGCATTTTTTGACATGTTTTGTGGTTCAATCATGACTCTCTCTAGCTTGTATAAGAGGATTTGGCTTTTGAATTCAAGACAGGAACTGCTGCTGCTGCTAAGTCGCTTCAGTCTGTCGGACTCTGTGCGACCCCATAGACGGCAGCCCACCAGGCTCCCCCGTCCCTGGGATTCTCCAGGCAAGAACACTGGAGTGGGTTGACATTTCCTTCTCCAATGCATGAAAGTAAAAAGTGAAAGTGAAGTCACTCAGTCGTGTCTGACTCTTCTCGACCTCATGGACTGCAGCCCACCAGGCTCCTCCGTCCATGGGATTTTCCAGGCAAGAGTACTAACATGTACTAAATTTAGCCAAATGCAGGAGACGTGAGATGTGGGTTTGATCCCTGGGTCAGGAAGATCCCCTGGAGGAGAACATGGCAACTCATTACAGTATTTCAGTATTCTTAAGCTTCCCAAGTGGTGGTAGTAGTAAAGAACCTTCCATGCTCAGCACTTAGTCTGTGCCTGACACACAGTAGGCACTTAGTAAACATAGGGATTGGATGAATGAATGAACATCTATCTCACTTGATTCTCACAGCTTCCCTTTGAAGTAAGTACTTAGCCTGTTTACACATGCATACATTGAACTCAGAGAGGTTATGCAACCAGCCCAGGGTCACACAGTAGGTAACTGAGCTGGGATCTGAAAGCAGGCTTGCCTGACTACTAAACCATTGAACCAAACTCTCGTTGAGCTTCTAGTTTTCTGCAGGTGTGACAAATTCACTCTCAGGGCTACAGGTAGAGATGGTCTGTTGGAGGATATCATTACTTTCTCAGGCAGGTAACTGTTGCCCAGCATGGCGGAAGGAGGAAGACTTGAGAAAGGGGACAGGAAGCTGTGAGAGGGCCAGGGGACTCTGAGGACAACATGAGGGAGCAGAGAGGGGGGTCTTTGAAGGTTAATCCAGGCCAGGATGCGGGTCCTCCTTTAAACTCAAAGGAGAGGGCAGTGCAAGGAGCAGGGAAGGGCCCTCTCCCCCAACCCACCCCCAGCGCCCCACCTCTCTCACCCCAGCCCACACTTACTTGTTGCTAAAGACTTTGCTGTAGTTGAAGATCTGAATCTCGAGCATCTCATTGCTGTCGATGCTGCTGGCCACCGGCCACCGGAAGGTCTGGGGAGAGAGGGGCAGCTGTGGCCTTGGGTGGAAATGACAGGGAGGGGTGAGGGGAGTGGGAGGGGGCCCCTGCTAAGACAGCCCCTTGCATCAGCCCGTGCTTCACAGGGACCAAGCTCACACCTGGAATCTCATTTAATTCCAGCACCACCTTGCCATGTGGGTACTGCCCAGTCCTTTGTCAAAGATGGTGCTCGTAAAGTCCAACAATCTTCCCAAGGTCCTGTGGTCAGTGAGAGAACCCAGAGCCAACCAGGGCTTCTGACTCAGCCCGGAGCTCCTTCCACTGTCTCCCAGCTGCCTCCCAGCTCCTGGGTGCGCTTGTGCATGGATGAGGCAACCAGGGTGGGCTGTGAGTTTGGGTTCTGCTGTGTGCTAAGGGAAGTTGTAAGTCTTTGGCTCTCTCCTGTCAAGATGGTTCTGATCCTGCCTTGAATGGGAGGTCCCAAGCTCCCTCATTCAGGTCACACCCCCTCTCCCCCTGGCAATCTTAACTTCAGGGACAGATTTTAGCATGTTGGTGTGATTAGGGTCAGGCCCACAAAGAGGGAACAGCTGGTCTCCATTCATCATTTCTAAATTTGCCCTCACCACTTGTGTCTTGACTTAATTATTGAATCACAAGGATGAACAAGAAGTTCAGTGAGATTTTTTTCCCTGATGCCCTAGAAATGGCAAGGAGAGCCCAAAAGAGAGGCCAAAATTACAAAGTACTCCACTCACTAAAGAGAGCTGCTACTGCTGCTAAGTCGCTTCAGTCTGTCTGACCCTGTGCGACCCCATAGACGGCAGCCCACCAGGCTCCCCCATCCCTGGGATTCTCAAAGCAAGAACACTGGAGTGGGTTCCCATTTTCTTCTCCAATGCATGAAAATGAAAAGTGAAAGTGAAGTTGCTCAGTCGTGTCCGACTCTTAGTGACCCCATGGACTGCAGCCTACCAGGCTCCTCCAACCATGGGATTTTCCAGGCAAGAGTACTGGAATGGGGTGCCATTGCCTTCTCCTACTAATAGGCAAAGCCAGGTACCTCCCTAGGGCTGCCTCAAAGGTGGGCTACCCCAGCCATCATTCCAGTTTTCCTCTTCTTGGCATGTAAAAGAAGATGGGGGAAGGGAAAGCTGGAGTGTCTCATCCCAGGCACAGTGTTTTGTGGCATATCCCTGGGAGAACAACTCAGAGAGGGAGGTAGCGCAGGAAGGGGAGCCTGGCATGCGAGTTCCCAGTGACCTCTGCCCCCGGCGGTGAACTGGCTGGCCTGTCCCCTCAACCTCTCAGGAGACCCATGCAGCACCTGCAGGCAAGGACAGTGGCCATGCAGGAGCCTGGTATGCCACTGCTGGGTGTGTTGACTATGTGGCTTATGCTCTTTGAGTCAAGTGGGTTCTGCGAAGAGAAGTTAGGGTCAAGGTGGCCCGTGGACCCTCCACCCGCGGTGGCCTGCTTGGGGGAGGGGTCCTCAACTCCCAGGAGGCCGGGCCAGGAGCTGGGGGTGGGGCGGAGCCAGGTGTCGTAGGTTGGAAATCCACCCCTAGCACCTGTCCACCCAGTGTCCTGTAAGACAGCAGGTCTACCATGTGTCCAGAGGCTTCCAGAGCTGATTGGAGCTCACTAGAGAAGCTGCCGGACTTTCCTGGTGACTCAACAGTAAAGAATCCGCCTGCAATCCAGGAGACACTGGAGGTGTTGGTTCGATCCCTGGGTCGGGAAGATCCCCTGGAGGAGGGCATGACAACCCACTCCAGGATTCTTGCCTGGAGAATCCCATGGACAGAGGAACCTGGCAGGCTACATACAGTCCAGGGGGTTGCACAGAGTCGGACACGACTGAAGCGACTGAGCACATGGCACGCAGAGAAGTTGACACACCACCAGGAGGGTCCACATTCACAGCAGAGACCAAGAATCAGATCAGGCCACACTCCCCGTCCCCTGCTGGAGTGGGAGGAGGAGGAAGTGGAGGCCAGAGCAGGCCTTCCTGGCCCACTCTGCGTCTTGAGCTGTAAGCCTGAGAGAAAGACGACCAGACGAAAACAGGGAGCCAGGGTGGAGCAGTAAACGCTTCTGGACTGGATTTGAATAACAAAACGACCAGAAAGCTCTGAGGTCTGCTCAAGGTGTCACTGACGGATGGTATCTAGGGGGATTTGACAAGAGCTGGTGGAAAGCAGTGACTTAAATTTCATTTTTATAGCCCATGAAATTCAGAATGCACAAAAGGCTAGTAAAAAAGAATAACAATAGTAATAATAATTTGTAGAGAACTTGTCATTATGTGGGTCTGAATGCTTTGCATGTGTTAATTCATGAGTAATCACAACACCCAAGAGGCTGGTGATGTGCTCTCCATTCTACAGCCAGAGGAACGAGGTCTCAGAGAAGTAACAGGACGCTGTTGTTAGTGGCCCAGCAAGTGCTGGGGGAGGCTCCTGAGGGCCCACCCCATAAGCTTACCGCTCCAGAGCTGCTCTTCACTCTCCACTGGGGATTCAGGGGCTGGTGGAGGGGACCAGGCCAGCCTGGCAGGTCACCGCCCAGTGTGGGCAGGGCCTGTCACAGCTTTCATGTCCCCTCTCTCCGGGGCTGGCCAAGGCCCAGGGAGACCCCCTGACACCCCCATGGTCAGTTGGAGCGGGCAGATGAGGGAGGAAGAAGCAGAGAAGGGAAGGAAAAGGGGGTGGGCCGGGAGAGGGCTCTGAGAGGGGTGTGGAGAGGACTTTGGAGGTCTTGGACACAGAAGGAAGAGGAGTGGGGAGGGGAGGCTGGGAGGCAACCTGGCTGTCAGCAAGCCCATTATGCTGCTTTGCTCCTGCATCTGGAGGCTTCCAACTCAGTCAAGGGTGTGGTTTTCTTAATGAAGTTGCTGTTAGTGGGCTGCAGAGAAATAACCCAGCATGGCAAAGCCCTAATCATTAGCCACGGTGCAGGGAGGAGAGGGCCTGGGGGGTGGCACCAAGGTTTTGGTTCTCTTAGAACAAAGGGGAATGGGTGTTTGAGTCACCTGAGGGTCTGTGCGTTGGATTTTGGCACCTGAAGGAGGGAAGGGGTGGGAGAAAAAGGAGCTGTGAAACAGGGTGTTGAAGAGTGACGTGGTGAATACAAAGAGACAGGAATGGCTACCAGCTCCAGGATTTTTGCCTGGAGAATCCCATGAACAGAGGAACCTCGAGGGCTGCAGTCCATTGGGTCCAAAGAGTTGGACTCGACTGAGCAACTAAGCATACACAACACACACAGAGGAACTGGGAAACAGGAAGTCATTTCAAACAAAAGGGGGCCAGAGGGGGACACAGCTTGTGGCTCCCACTTGCCCATTCCAGGCGCTGGCTTGCCTCGTGGTCAGGGTGCAGTTTACTGGGTCACCAGGGCCAACAGAGAAAAGCAGGCCACCATGATGGACCCGTTTGCTGAGCAAAGAGGAGGGCAGTCAGTGAGGGTCGGAGGGGTGCCTTGGGGAGCCCTGATGTGAGGTGAGACTCCAGAGGAGGCCCACCAGGATGCCCTTTCAGGAATTCTTCAGCTGAGAGAACACATTTAGCATTTCCAAGAAGGAGTCTCCACTGAGCCCAGACAACCCACAGAAGCCTGAGAAACATGAAAATGTGGATGATTCGAGTCACGGAGCGTTGGGGTGGTTTGTTGCGCAGCCCCCGCTGACTGTGACAGCCCCCGTGCTATCTGTGGCTCTCTCTAGGAGGCGGCTTCACGTCGGGGAGGTCTGGCATCAGTGGCTCCTGCCTGGGCCTTCTCCTCCACACGCCAGCCCCCTCCCTTCCCATGGTCCCCAGAATTCCTGGGATAGTGTGACTGTCCCGCTCAGCTGTTCAGAGCCTGAGCAGAGGCTGCAGGGCTCCCTGGGGGTCTCTCTGCACTCAGCCTGCCACATGGAGGGTGCTCAACAAACAGGCCTCACACAGCTGCCTTGATTGCAGGGCTGTCCTTGCTGGCCTGAGGGTATGGCCGGGCTAGTTCCCCTCTCCACATCTCCTCCTCTTCCTCTGGAGAGTGGGGGTGACGTCCCAGGACTGCTTCTGGGGGTTCCCATGAGGCTGGTGAGGCATTGGCACAGAACCCTAATCAACATGGTGCTTCATTATAGTGACTTTTACTGTGCTACTCTTCCTTCCAGGAGCCGGGATAAGGCCTGGCATCCTGGGGATGGACACTGCAGGGACTGCATGGGCCTGCTGGGGACAGAGCCTCTCTCCAGCCTGAGGTAGCACCAACATGCTTCTCTTCCTGCAGCCACAGCCGTGGAGGGTTGTACCTGCTAACTCTGGAGATGCCTTGACATCAGTGGCCTAGTGACTCAGCCAAGGGAGCCCATGTATCATCTAAGGTCCCATCTCATGTCAGCCTCCAAACTCTCCAGGTAGTCGCTGAGCCAAATACTGCCACTCCAGTTGTCATGAGCCAGCAAGCCCCACGTAGGGGCAATGTTTGCTGAGTACCTTCTATGTTTGCTAAACACCTCCTCTGTGCTGGGCTCTGTGTGGGGAAGCAGGGGTGTCTCTTGGGAGCTCCTGAGTAGTTCTGAAGAGAGACACAGACCTGAAATTGCAGCCTGTGATGGGAACCTTGACAGAAGTAAGGTGGCAAGCATTAGGGATGGGTGGGGAAGAGGAAAGAGCACTGGTGGTGAAGAGCCTGCCTGACAATGCAGGAGACAAAAGAGACATAGGTTTGATCCCTGGGTCGGGAAATCCCCCAGAGGAAGGCAACCCACTCCAGTATTCTTGTCTGGAAAATTCCATGGACCGAGGAGCCTGGTGGGCTGCAGTCCACAGGATCACAAAGAGTTGGACACGACTGAAGTGACTTAGCACGCATGCACGCACGAGGAAAGAGGACCTCTGTCTGGAGTGTGGAACTGTGACCCAGTTCACCTGCTCTAGGTTTGGCCGTGACCTGGCAGGTGACGGCCAGGGCGGCGGAGTTCTGCATCCTATCAGCCCCAGCGATCTAGGACTCCACGGAAAGGTTTCCCTGATGTGGGCTGGAGAATGATCTGGGTTATCCTGGGCTTCATCAAGTAAGTTTGAAACCGTCTTAAATCAGCAAGGTAATGTCCTTAAAGGGACAGTCCTCTAGTTTTAGGGGGAGGATATTAGGATGCGTTGCAAAGCTGTAGGGTGCAATGGAAAGAGACCTCTAACTTGGGAAGTTAAAGACCCAAGTCTCAAGTTGGGTTCATTCTTTTGTTCATTCTTTGACTCAGCAACATTTCCCTGAGCCCTGTGCCAGGCCAGTAATGGAACAGACAGGTGTGTTCCTGACCCATGTTGCTCACAGCCCATGTCTTCCAGGTACAGGCAAAATAGGAAAATGAGATCTGACCCTCCACGCCCCCCAGGCTGATGACCTCTCCTTCTCTGGGCTCAGAAGCCTCATACTGTATCTCTTTTGTTCTAGGTCCATCTCCCCACTGGACTGAGCCCTTTGAGGGCAGGGCTGAGCCTTGTCCACTTTGTAAGTGGCCATTGGCTCTGGAATTAGACTTCAGTTTGAATCCTCATGTGCTACTCATTGCCTAGGGAAATGCCCACTCAGTGCATTGCAGTGAGATATAAGGCTCACATGAGCTCTCGGCCTGGCTCAGTACATCACAGGGGCTCCTATTCCTACAAGTACTATTGTTATTCTGGCCTCTCTTAGGGAGTCTGGCCCTCAGAGAGCATGGTTAAGGCCAAAACAAGATGGCTAGAAATAGGCTAGGGGTGGCCATGCCCCTTCCCCTCCCACCCTCCTCCCAGGGGCCTCCACTGGCTGCTGGCCTGGCACAAAGGCTGTCTCTCTCTCTTTAACTTGGAAAGTTAAACCCAAGTCTCAGGTTGGGTTCATTCTTTTGTTCATTCTTTGACTCAGCAACATTTCCCTGAGCCCTGTGCCAGGCCAGTAATGGACAAGACAGGTGTATCTGGTCCACCAGAGAATAATCCCTCTCTCTCTAGCTTCTCCATGGTTGTAGGTTAAATGTAGGATCTCAGGTTCCAGCCTTTGGGAAAGAAGACACCGAGTCCAGGCTCTATTTCCACCATTGTTGAACAGGGCATTGTCTTTCTGTCAGCCCCCAGTCCCCCAACTCAGGCTCGTCAGCCCCGCCTGCTGCGGGCCCTCTCATCCTTTTCTGAGTAGAGGAGGGAGGGACATCTGTTTTCACATCTTTTGTTTCATTTTCAGCCATGCCACATTTCTGTAAGGCAGAGAGAGCAAGGAGTCTGTTCCTATTTTTCTGAAGGGGAATCTGAGGCTTGGAGAGGTTGAGTGGCCAGCCCAAGATCTCAGTGTTAATCAAGTCCAGGGCTCATGACTCTCAGGCCAATGTGTTTATACCTCACTGAGCTGGTTCCCAAAGGCCCTGGGCACAATCAGAGTGAGAAAAAGGAGTTCCTGGGAAGCCAAGAGGCCTTTGGAGGTTTTGCAAGGGGCAGCTGAGGTTTCCTTTCTCAAGCTTTTTCTGGAACCACTGACAGGCCAGTTCTTTCAGGAATCAGCCAGGAGAGTCTAGGACTTGTCTACTCCAGGATGGGGAGACAGGTCCAAGTGTGGGTGTAGTCCAGGCTATTTGGAGAGATCTCTGGGCTCTGCCTGGCAGGAGGTGGGAGGGTAGCCTCCCCTGCTCTGTGTGTGCTCTGCTGACCAGTGGTAGCCAGGCTGCGAACTGTTTCTTAGAAGGAGAAACGGAGACAGGGCTGTAGAGAGATGCCAGTAAGGCCTTGCAGGGGCGATGGGGGGCTGGCCAAGCAGCTTTCTACTCTGCCTTCAGAGGGGGCTTAGAATCTCATCTAAGCCAGGATTTAGAGCCCTGTCTTTGCCACTTACAGCTGTCACCTTGGGAAGGAGACATATTCTCTGAGCCCGAGTTTCCTCACCTGTGGGTTGCTGTGGAGACTGGATGGATGAGGCTTTGCTAAGGACGCAGTGCGGTGCTGCTGTGGGAAACTGCTGCTGTGATCTTCCCACGGGGCTGCCCACCAGGGAAGTGATGGGCAAGTCCCTCTAGTGTGGGGGGGCCTGGGCCCTGCAGGTCACTTAGCATCCATGCCCCATTCCACCAAGTGCCAGTGCGTCCCCCACTGTGATAACTGGCAACTTCCCTATTGACCCATGGTGGGTGTAAATTTCCCCAGGTGAGAACCACTTCTCCCCACCTTGAGGCTGCTATCTGATCCAGGCACATGCTTTCACTCATAACTCCCTGGCTTCCACCCCTTCCTGGTGTCTCTACACTGGCCTGGAGGCTCCCAGTGCCCAGGTTTCTGCAGGGATCTGTGTGTGCTCTTGCATCTGCTTCACTCTTTTGGGGGCATCTCTTTGGACCCACACACACCAGGTGCTCAGAACGTGGTCCTGGGCTCAGGGCAGCAGGACTGACTCCCCCGCCCCTGCCCCGTGCTGGGTAGCACTAGGAGGAGGAAGGACATGGTGATTAACTTGGAATGTCATGTATACCCAGGGCTCAGGTGTCCTAGGGTACAGTTAATGGAAAAGAGTGACAGTGTCCTTAGACGGGGCATCAGGTTGCTCACAGGCTAGAGGCCCGGGTGGACATGTCCCTTGGGAGATTTGGTGAGGAGGGAGTCACAGGCTCTGCCCAGCTGATGGGGGTGGGGGGGCAGAGGCCTAGGGAAGCAGAGCTGAGAGATGGAGCCAGGCTGCCTGCATCCTAACCCAACCAGGCCCTGCACCTTGGGGCTCTGCCTGAGGAGGAGGTGAGGGGAAGGAACAGGGGGTTGTACGGTGGGGCTCGTCTGAGGCCGAGACACCAGGCTTGTGTGTGTGCGTGTTAGTTGCTCAGTTGTGTCTGACTCTTTGTGACCCCCCTGGACGGTAGCCCGCCAGGCTCCTCTGTCCATGGGATTTTCCAGGCAAGAATACTAGAGTGGGTTGCTATTCCCTTCTCCAGATCTTCCTGACTCAGGGATTGAACCTGGGTCTCCCACACTACAAGCAGATTCTTTACCATCTGAGCCACCAGGGAATAATGCCTCATTTTGATCATGGCTTTACAGAGAGACTTCATACTCATTATCAGCTCCGTTTGACAAATATGGTCACTGAGGCTTAGAAAGTGAGGCTGAAAGTCACGCAGCCAGGAGGCAGAGAAGGCAAGGGCAGAGCTCTCACTGGGGAGGGTACAGCTTGGGGGCTGTGATGGTCCTTGGTGGCCTGAGCCTGGTGGGGAGGTTGAGTCCGTGCTCCCTGTGCCGACAGCTCTGGGACTGCGGACACAGCTTGCCATGTGGGATGGGCCCAGAGTGAGGCTGAGACAACAGCTCTCCTAGCACACCTGGAGTTTGCTTAGCTAAACGCTAATCTCAAAGGGAACAGGCTGCCACAAGGCCTTGCCCAGTCCAAACAGAGCCAGAAGTGAGCGGCAAGACCAGGAAAGATGGGGTAAGTTCTTCTGGAGTCAAGTGGAGCTTCTGCTTTGAGCCTAGATGGTGACTTAGGATGGCTGCTTCTCACCCCAAAGTCAACCCTGTAGGAACTGGAGAGGCAAGAGGGAAATATGGATTCTAGGAAGTGACAGACAGACAGGCAGATGGGGGAAGCCCAGGGAGATCAAAGGCTGTGGAGCTGACACATGAGTTGGGGGGAAGGGAGAGGGAGGGGAAGCAGCTATGGGAGAGCAGGTTGGAGGAAGTCTTCCCAAGTTCTGTTCTTATCGCTCCCTGGCATTACTCTGGGGCAATGGCTGATAGCTCCTTGACTGATAAAATTGTGACATAAACCCTACTAGGATGAGGTTTAATACAAATAGCTGTTGATAGACCAGCTGCCTCATACCTCTTTTCATTGAACCCCCAGAGCTAGTTTGTTAAAAAGTCTTGCCTGCCTTCTGTCAACCATGTCTCTCCTTTAAGTCTTAGAGATGAGACCCTGACTCTTTCTGTGGTGACTGGGCCCCCCGGTGCTCTCGCCTGCCCTTCAGCCCCTAGAGACTGACACAGCAGCCTCTGATGGCTGCTCAGTACTCATTACCAGCCAGGGTAGCTGATACCAAGGGAGCTCAAGCAGAGCAAAGTAAAGAGATGGGGCGAGTACCTCGTCTATAAAAGAAAGACAACACGCTGAACTGTACAGCTGGAGCAGAATCATTAGAATGAATGATCCATAAAAACAGGTATCAGCAATATGAAACAAGTTTAAGGAGTCATGAGAAAAAAGAGCGTTAGTAACCGGGAAGATCCATCTGAAGAACTCCCTCAGAAGACAACAGGAAAGGATGACCGAACAACAGCAAAACAGAAAAGCTAAGAAATGGAGCTAGAGGTAGTACTGACATCTGATCATAGGAACTGAAGAGGCAAGGACACTATAAAAACTGAATATTTGGAAAAAATAATGGAGATGGAATTTTCCATGGTAAGTGAAAGCTGAAAGGCCCTAGATTTGAAAGAGCTCACAAAATAGTGCACAACAGGAAATATCAGGAAACCCACAACTGGACACATTATAATAAAACGTAAGAACTTCAAAGATAAATGTATTGTATTTTATTTTCCAGAGAGAAATAAAAGATCACCCACCAACAGACAAGAATCAGTGACCATTGGATTTCCCACCAGTAATAGGGAATGATATTTTTGAAGTTGTGAAGGAAAGAACTTCAAGCTTAGAATTTCATATCTAGTGAAATTCTCATTCCAATTTGAAAAAATAAGAAATATGTTCTCAGATTTATACAGCTTTAGAAAGTTTGCTACATAAAGGTTCAAATTAAAAATGCTTTTGGAGGAGGTACTCAAATAAGAAGAAAAACAATTCCAAGAGATACTTCAAGAGATATGAGAAGTAAAGGTGATCAAGTATCGTGGTGAAGACTATTGTCTTCCAAAAGAACAAAGACGGCTAGGACAAATAAAGGAAAAAGAGAACACACAATCCTAAGAAACTAGAATTAAAATTCTAACCTAGACAATATCAGCATGAGGATGTGGGCTGAAGTGGGAAAATCAAAGAAGCATGAGGGAGTATTAAGATACTTGTCACATTAAGAAAAATTACAATTACTTATTTGTTTGAGCACTCAGTAGGATTACATAAATATGAGTATGGAAGGGTGACTACCTTGAAAACAAAAATAGAATGCATAGCTTTTCAATTAACAAGAAAAATTCCGTTTACCCAACTGAAAGCTAGAAAGTAGGGGAAAACAAGAAACAGAAAGTATAGTTAATGGAAAATATAAAATAAGATGGTGGTAGAAATAAGCCTTATAGTAATAGCAATTTCAGAGGTAAATGGGTTAAACTAATCAATTAAATCATAGAGATTCTCATATTGGAGGGAAAAAATAAGATCTAATAATATATGCCTTAAGAAGACACATTTGACTTTAAAAACATGCTAACTGCTAAGTCACTTCAGTCATGTCTGACTCTGTTCGATCCCATAGACGGCAGCCCACCAGGCTCCCCCGTCCCTGGGATTCTCCAGGCAAGAACACTGGAGTGGGTTGCCATTTCCTTCTCCAATGCAGGAAAGTGAAAAGTGAAAGTCAAGTCGCTCAGTCATATCCAACTCTTCGCGACCCCATGAACTACAGCCTACCAGGCTCCTTTGTCCATGGGATTTTCCAGGCAAGAGTACTGGAGTGGAGTGCCATTGCCTTCTCCATTAAAAACATAGTATGATTGAAAATAAGAGCATGAAATAATACATACTAAGAAATTAAAATGATTGAAAAAGATATACCAGGCAAATGAAACAAAATGGCTGAGATAACAACTTGAATATCTGATAAAATGGAAATTAATGCAAAAACAACATAAAAGACATAGAAAGCCATTAAATACTGGTAGAAGGAAAAGTAAGCAAGATGATACAGCCATAATGAATGTAACAGGCAACTGGTTAAGTTTCAAAACACATCAAGCAACAACTGATAGAACTGCAGGGAGAAATACATAAATCAATAATTGTAGCAGTAGATTTTATTACATCATTATTGAAATTGACAGATCAAGCAGAGAAAAACAACCAGGACCTCTGAAAATTTGAATAATATTAATAATAAGCTTGACTTTATATAATATACAGTCAAGTTTATACTGAGTTACAGATAGAACCCCACACTGAACAAATTCCTTTTAAACAAAAGGAGCATTTATGACCACAAATTAAGGCCATAATAAAAGTCTCAGTAAATTCCAAAGGATCTATATCATACAGACTCTGTTCTTTGATCATAATGCAATAAAATTAGAAGTGAATAAAATAAGGAGCTATAATTTCATAAATATATTTGTAAACTAACAACATATTATTGTATAACTCTTGGATTTAAAAAGAAAATCATAAGGGAATGTAAGAAATATTTAAAACTGAGTAATAGTGAAGATATTATATGTAAATGTTTATAGAATACAGTTAAAACTGTACATAGACCAAGATTTAAATACATTTATTAAGGAACAAGGAAAGTTAAAAATAAAGGCTTAACACTCAAGAAGTTAGGAAAAGAGCCACAGAGTAGAATAAAATAAATAGACATAAGGGAAATAATTAAGAAAAGGGCAGAAATCAATGAAATGGAGAACAACAACAGGGAAGATTAATGAAGCCAAAAGCTGGTTCCTTATAAAGATTAATGAGATAAACAAATCTTTAGCAAAAGATTTTCTTTCTTTCTGACCAAGAAAAACAGAGAGAAGACAAGAATATATGAAATATGGAATAAAAAGAGGGAAATAACTGTGTGCTGTGCTTAGTCACTCAGTCATGTCTGACTCTTCACGACCCCATGGACTGTAGCCCACCAGGCTCCTCTGTCCATAGGGATTCTCCAGGCAAGAATACTGGAGTGGGTTGCCATGCCCTCCTCCAGGGGATCTTCCCACCCCAGGGATCAAACCCAGGTCTCCCGCATTATAGGTGGATTCTTTACTGTCTGAGCCACCAGGGAAGCTCAAGAATACTGGAGTGGGTAGCCTATCCCTTCTCCAAAGGATCTTCCCAACCCAGGTTCCAAAGAATAAAAAAAACTTCCTGGAAAGACACAGTGGGAGAAACAGTCCACTGACTCTTGGAGAGGAAGGGGTGAGGTCTGGGTGAGACTGTACTTGTGGGAAGCCAGGTCAATTAGCAAGGGCTTCCTATGCCCAGGGAACATGGGAAGGGAAGCTGCTCTAGGCCTGTTGAATGGGCCCATTGGCCTTTGTCTGAGCCAGTCACTCCACATGGGGCTCTCCTGTACAGAGGTCCCTGAGAGGGATCTGGGTGGAGGAGAGAGGAAGATGCCTCCACAACTCCCATCATTGCCTCCTCCCAGGAAGCAAGGAGCTCCTCCACCTAAGCTCCCCCGCCCCCATTGTGTGGCCCAGTGCATACCCAGGAAGCAGGGAGATGCTGGTTCCCCTCTGGGCAGGGACTTGTCCTGCCCCAAGGGCTTCCTACCTCATCGAAGTCAGCCACATCCTCACAGCTCTCCAGGACCCGGGAGTAGAAGGACTGCCCTGGTGGGGAAAAGAGGAAATTATAGTCAGCCCTTCCTGGACAGCAAATTGCTTATTTAAAAATCCCCAAACACTGTTCTTTTATTTGTGAATGGACAAAGATCTCAAACCATTAAAAGTGGTCATCAGTGGGCAGGGGAAGTGAGAAGATATTGAAAGCATCATGCTTTGATTTTTTTTTTTTACTGTTACCACTTGAGTTTGACATTTTCAGTGATTGTGCTTCACTTTTATAACTTAAAGAATGCTTTCAAGTCCCCGCCAACCTAAACCAGGGCTGCCCAGGTGGCACAGTTTTCCAGCAGTCATGTACAGATGTGAGAGTTGGTCCATCAAAAAGGCTGAGTGCCGAAGAATCAGTGCTTTTGAACTGTGGTGCTGGAGAAGACTCTTGAGAGTCCCTTGGACTGCAAAGTGATCAAACCAGTCCGTCCTAAAGGAAATCAACCCTGAATATTCATTGGAAGGACTGATGCTGAAGCTGAAGCTCCAATCCTTTGCCTACCTGATGTGAAAAGCTGAATCACTGGAAAAGACCCTGATGCTGGGAAAGATTGAAGGCAGGAGGAGAAGGAGACGACAGAAGATGAGGTGGTTGGATGGCATCACCAACTCAATGGACATGAGTTTGAGTCAACTCCGGGAGTTGGTGATGGGCAGGGAGGCCTGGTGTGCTGCAGTTCATGGGGTCGCAAAGAGCTGGACACAACTGAGCAAATGAACAACAACAAACCTAAACCAGTGGACCATTCCACTGAAGCGCTACTTCCAGGTTGAAATCTGCCCCATTCTGAAGGTTAGTGTGGGTTGTCTCTGGTGGGCAGGCTGGGGACTCAAGTGAGACTTGGTGGTGGGGGAGCACGCCATGTTCCTTTCCCTGGAAATACCTGGAGACCTGGCAGGATCAGCACCCAGCCAGGGAGGCGCTGGAGTGAGTGCCCTCTGATCCTCCATAGTGAGGGGGCCCCAGTCCCCTGGGACCCACTTCTCTCCTCTGGCCTTGGTGGCCTCATCTGTGTAATGAGGCTTGGTACAGAGATCTCCAGGGCTTGCCTGGTTTTTAGAATTTAGAAGCAAGTCTTAGTTAAGAATGGAGCTGACAAGGAGGCAGCCATGGTGTTTGTGTCTAGGTGGATGGTCTGAGGAAGGGTGTGTGTGTGTTTATGTGTGTGTATGTATGTGTGCACGCGCGTGTGTGTGTGTGTGCGCTTGGAGGATGGGTGCATGTGGGGAGGCATGTGGGGCATCTCATAATGGGGACAAAGGTATAAAGAAAAAGCTAGAGACAAAAAAATAGATATGGAGTAGACAGATGGGAGAGAAAGACTTTTTAGCACTAACCCAGGACAAAAACAAAGCAAAACAAAAAACTGAAAAGAAAAATCTCAACGACAAACCCCAAGGCAGCCGGGAGAGGAGAGGGAAGCATGAAGGATGGTACCTGAGCCTCTTTTAATTTTTCCCGCAGGCAATACGCAACACAAATTGAGAATCAGGTGAGCATATCTGTGCATTGGGGCTCCCCCAAGGACCTGCTGCTTGGAATAATCAAAGGCCTTTTCATCCTGGAAGATGGTAATGAAGCCTGGATATGGCTGTGTTCAAGGGATTCCTGGAGTGAAACTGAGCAACCCAGCCAGAGGTGAGGGCGGGTGGGAGGGACAGTGCAAGATGCTATCAGGGTTCAAACATGCCTGAAGCCACCAGGGTTCAAACCTTCCACTGCTTGTCTATTTCCTACAGCCTCATTGGAAAAGACATAAAATACCATGAAATCAGCCACTGCACAATTTAAACATCAGGACTCTGTTTCGAAAAGCAGTAAAACCTCATTGCCTTAGGCTCCGGGGATTTAAATGTGGTTGAATATTGTCAAACAGGATGAGCTAAATTTTGCCTCTAGATATTAAAAAAAAAAAAGTTTCTGGAAAAAAAATCAAATCAATGGTACAGAACAGTGTAAAGGACAACTTATTAAGAAAAGAGAATGTCATTAAGCAGTTTTGGAAACTCACTTTTTAGGAGGATTTGTACAGGGGCAGCGATCATGCTGGTGGTCCTTTTCTATTCACTAGAGCAGAGCCACTTTCCAAGTTATCAGTGGGGATTACTCACTCATTTCAAGTTCATTTCCACTTCACATCTATTCAATACCAGTCTTATTGACATTTCAGCTCCATTTTAAACGACTTTCAGACAAAACCATTGAAAATCCCAATATGCAATCACCATTGTTGCCACCGAGATCAAGAATAAGGCTTGAGAGAAAGGATATGGCTGTTCCCTACAGGTGAGAGGCTTTTGTGGATAGAATGAGCAGGAGATTAGATGGGGAAAATTGAACAGCATCCTTCATTCCTTTGGAGGCTTATGGGATAGAGCTGAGCTCTTTGGTTTGAAATAAAATCCTCCTTGAGTCAATAAATGAAGTTTGAATAGCAGACTCTGTGATCACACTGTAATGAGTGTCATGACATCAGATATATCCAAATAGAGCGGACCAGGAGTCCAAAGCTTAATCCAAGTAAGTTGTATATCATTTGACATTTGGAAATATCCATGCTGCCACTACTATCCTAAATGAGATTCTTGTCTCGTCATGCGGGATGGAGCACTAGCTTTCATGCAATGTGACTTAAGGGTGCGAAACATCCCATCTGTACCAAACAGCCCTCTCTTCCAGTTTACCTTGCTAGAGCAGACCTTGAGAATAGGCAGGCATGTAGCGACTGGGCTGTGAGCTGGTGTATGTTCACTCATTCTCGCATGCAAAAGGGTCTTCTATTTCTGCTGAAAGCACAGTCATTTGGCCATGGAGGAGGGTGGGCCAGGTGTTTCACAAAGATAATTAGAATCAGGATGTGATCTGAAGAACCTTATTACTATCTAAAGGTGAGGATAGGTTGGGCATGTAAAAGGCTACTATATAAGGCAAAATTTGGTTGCTGGCATGCAAAAAGGTGAAAATAAATTGAGAACACAGGAGAAAGAAAAATGACTTCAACTTAGCAGGTCAAGGGGCAGAAGTAAGGGGAGAAGTATGGGTAGAAGTATGGGCAGTTAACACTGGAAGGTCAGATGGAATGTAGAAATTCAGAGAGATTGAGGGAAAGGGAGAGAGAATGGACTCAGGCAGAGAACAGAGTGAGCAAAGGTTTGAATGGTTGAAGCAGACAATGGAGCCGGAAGGAGCGGGATGCAGGACAAGAGATAGTGATGGTGAAGGGAAGAATGAAAAGGCTCTCCCCTCAGGGAGCAGCCCCCCAAAGGAAGACCTGGAGTGAAGGGGGGTGTCCTGGGATCCTGAGAGGGCCTGAGGTTGGGGGCAGTGGACCATTAAGGGGAAAGAGAATGTCCTGAGGACAAGCTTCAGGGACATGGCAGTTTTGCCCAGGACCTAGCCCTCTGGGCCGTGTCAGCACCTGACATTATTCTTTTCCCTGTGAGAGCTGAGAAGAAGGGCAAAGCACTCTGCTTGTGACTGAGACCTGCCACTCCCATTTCTTTGCATTGTTTCAAATTAGCCAGACCATGCTCAAAATTCTCCAAGCCAGGCTTCAGCAATATGTGAACCGTGAACTTCCTGATGTTCAAGCTGGTTTTAGAAAAGGCAGAGGAACCAGAGATCAAATTGCCAACATCCGCTGGATCATAGAAAAAGCAAGAGAGTTCCAGAAAAACATCTATTTCTGCTTTATTGACTATGCCAAAGCCTTTGACTGTGTGGATCACAATAAACTGTGGAAAATTCTTCAAGAGATGGGAATACCAGACCACCTGATCTGCCTCTTGAGAAATTTGTATGCAGGTCAGGAAGCAACAGTTAGAACTGGACATGGAACAACAGACTGGTTCCAAATAGGAAAAGGAGGATGTCAAGGCTGTATATTGTCACCCTGTTTATTTAACTTATATGCAGAGTACATCATGAGAAACGCTGGACTGGAAGAAACACAAGCTGGAATCAAGATTGCCGAGAGAAATATCAATAACCTCAGAGATGCAGATGACACGACCCTTATGGTAGAAAATGAAGAGGAACTCAAAAGCTTCTTGATGAAAGTGAAAGTGGAGAGTGAAAAAGTTGGCTTAAAGCTCAACATTCAGAAAACGAAGATCATGGCATCCGGTCCCATCACTTCATGGGAAATAGATGGGGAAATAGTGGAAACAGTGTCAGACTTTATTTTTCTGGGCTCCAAAATCACTACAGATGGTGACTGCAGCCATGAAATTAAAAGACGCTTACTCCTTGGAAGGAAAGTTATGACCAACCTAGATAGCATGTTCAAAAGCAGAGACATTACTTTGCCAACAAAGGTCCATCTAGTCAAGGCTATGGTTTTTCCGGTGGTCATGTATGGATGTGAGAGTTGGACTGTGAAGAAGGCTGAGCGCCGAAGAATTGATGCTTTTGAACTGTGGTGTTGGAGAAGACTCTTGAGAGTCCCTTGGACTGCAAGGAGAGCCAACCAGTCCATTCTGAAGGAGATCAGCCCTGGGATTTCTTTGGAAGGAATGATGCTAAAGCTGAAACTCCAGTACTTTGGCCACCTCATGAGAAGAGTTGACTCATTGGAAAAGACTCTGATTCTGGGAGGGATTGGGGGCAGGAGGAGAAGGGGACGACAGAGGATGAGATGGCTGGATGGCATCACTGACTCGATGGACATGAGCCTGAGTGAACTCTGGGAGTTGGTGATGGACAGGGAGGCCCGGCGTGCTGCGATTCATGGGGTCGCAAAGAGTCGGACACGACTGAGCGACTGATCTGATCTGATCTGATCTGATCACCGTCTGCTCTGCCTGGTATGGACTGTATGGAGGGTGGCCTGGCCCCATTCCCCATCACGTTGCTATGATGGCCCCAGAATCTTCTCTCCCCCTGTTCCCCCACAGCAACTCAGGAGGGGTGGCACTGCTATTTTCATTCCCCCCAGTTCCAGTCAGCCTGTTCCTTTTCAAAGGCTAGCTACTTCTATGACTGTGGGGAGGCAGGGCCCTGTGTGCAGAAAAAGAGCCAAGTCTGGCCCAGGTTCCGGGCCATGTACTGAGGCTCATGCTGGAGCTGGCCTGGAGCTGGCTACTTCACCCCTGGGGTCTCAGAATCATCATCTCTAATGTGCCTGACTCTTTGTGACCCCATGGACTGTAGACGGCTGCGTTCCTCTGTCCATAGGACTTCCCAGGCAAGAATACTGGAACAGGTTGCCATTTCCTCCTCTAGGGGATCTTCCTGACCCAGGGATTGAACCCACCTCTCTTGTGCCTCCTGAACTGGCAGGTGGATTCTTTACCACTGTGCCACCTGGGAAGCCCATTATCTCTAAACTGGGGGCAATTAACCTGGACAACCCTACATCCTGGAACCACTGTGAGGGTCAGCAAGATTGTTTGTGTGAAAGTCTGAGTAAAGCATCAAGTCCCTTACAAGCACAAGGGGCCATGGGATGGTAGGCTCGTGGGCCAGGCTCCCTGAGTTCAAAGCCCGGCTCTAACACTTGCTGGCCGTATGCCCTGAATAAGTTAACCCGTCTTTGTCTAAGTTTCCTCATCCATGAAATGGAGAACATGATAGTGCTTACACGCGTAGTACATAGCTCATTACCCAATTAAAAGATGGCTATTTCTGCTAAAGAGTCCTGCTTTTTCCTTTGACATTTAAGTTGTGTCTTAAATATAAAAATGGTTTCCTCTATTATGAATCACATTTTGTAGCTTATTTTTAGTAGTATGTAATCAGGAGCAATTTTACACCTCATCTTACGTAATATTTTTCAAAGTCTAGGTATTTTAGGTATGATTAGCTCTTTTTTTAAACAAGGTAAAATTTACGTTCACAGATTCTTTTAAAAAATTATTTATTTTTAATTGAAGGATAATTGCTTTACAGTATTGCATTCACAGATCTTAAGTGCACAACTCAATAAGTTTTGATAAATGCATATACTTTTGCACTCACCATATAATCAAGACACATTGATCAAGAACATTTCCAATTCTCAAGACATTCCTTCCCTGCGCTGCCCCCCTACCCCCACTCCATCAATCTCTACCCCTCATAGGTAAACCACTGCTCTGATTTCTAACTTTTGATTTTAAACTTTTATAAATGGTATCATACAAAATGTACTTTTGTGTGTCTGACTTCTTGCAGTCAATGTAATACTTTTGTGATTCACCCAAAATGCAGTTTTGTGGTTGCATATATCTTAATTCATTCAATTTTATTGTTGAGCAATTTCTGTAGTATGAATAGATTATAATTTGTTTATCCATTTTCTTGTTCATACTTTCGGGAATGCTTTCAATGTCATGAAATGTTGTGAGTAAAGATGCTGTGAACATTCTTGCCAAAGTATTTTTGTGCAACTATCATTTTATTTCTCTTGGGGAAATATCTAATAGCAGAATCACTGGGTTATAGCATATGTTTATGTTTAACTTTGGAAGAAATTGCCAAACAGATTATACTATTTTATAATAGTGATTATACTATTTTATAATCCCATCCACAATGTAAAAAAATGTAATTGTTCTGTATCCTCACCAACATTTGGTTATTGTCAGACTTTTACATTTTAGTGCATGTCAAGTTGTAATTGATTTTGGTTTTTGAGTTTAATTTTTCCAGTGACTGATGACGATCACATTTCACTGTGTTTATTGGCTGTTTCTATATCCATATCATAAGCAAGGCAAGGTTGTCCACTTTTATTCAACATTGGTACTACAGTTCTAGCCAGTCATTATTTTTACAATGCTAAACCAACCTTGCATTCCTGGGATAAAGCTCACTTGTCACGATGTGCTATCTCTTTTGTATAGTGCTACTCAACTCACTAATATTTTGTTAAGTATTTTTACATCTTTGTTCATGAAGGATATTGGGCTCTAATTTTCTATTCGTACAAAATCTTTATCAGATTTTGGTATCAAAAATGAGTTACAAAGTGTTTGTTCTTCTCTATTTTCTGAGAGTTTGTGTAAGATTAGCATTATTTTTTCTTTAAGTATTTTTTAGAATTTACCAGTGAAGCTATCCAGACCTGAAGTCTTCTTTATGGAAGAGCAGTTTACACCACCACCATCAACATCATTATTATCCTTGTTATACAAAGTTGATGTCTTTAATAGGTACTGGACTTTTTTGTGTCAATGTTGGTCAGTTATTTTCCAAGGGGTTTGTCTCTTTCATCTGAGTTGTAGAAATTTATTGAGATAACATTATTCATAATATTCCCTCATTTTCCTTTTAATGTAATTATATCCCCTCTTTCCTTTTTAATATTGGTAGTTTGTGTTTTCTTGTTTTTTTTTCTTGCTCAATCTTGCTATGCTGCTGCTGCTAAGTCGCTTCAGTCGCGTCCGACTCTGTGCGACCCCAGAGACGGCAGCCCACCAGGCTCCCCCGTCCCTGGGATTCTCCAGGCAAGAACACTGGAGTGGGTTGCCATTTCCTTCTCCAATGCATGAAAGTGAAAAATGAAGTCACTCAGTCGTGTCTGACTCTTCGCGACCCCATGGACTGCAGCCTACCAGGCTCCTCCGTCCTATTTTATTATTTTTTTTAAAAAAAACTCTGTTATTTTTCTGTGTTGTTTGTCTTCTATTTCTTCTTTTTATTATCCGTGGGTTTAATCATTTAGATTGCATTTTTATTTATTGAAACATAATTCACAAACCATAGAGTTCACTCACTGAAAGTGTACAAATCAGTGAGTTTTGTATACTTACAAGGTTGTGCAACCTTCATCACTAATTCTCGAATATTTTCATCACCCCAAAAGAAACCCCATATTCATTAACAATCACTTCCCTTCATCCTCTTTCCAGCCCCTGGCAACAACTAATCCATTTTCTTTCTTTATATATTTTTTCTATTCTGACCTTTTCATACAAATGGAATCCTATGATATATGGTCTTTTGAGCCTGGCTTACTACACTTAGCATAATGTTTTTATTCTTGGGTTTAATTTGCTTTTCTTTTAGTAGTTTCTTAAGTCAGGAACCTAAATCATTGATTGTATGTATTTTTCTTTTCTACTGTAAGTATTTAAAGCTATAAATGTTGATGCGTTGTATTTTCATTAACCTCCAGTTAGAGATGTCATAACTTTGCTTTTGTTTTCTCTTTGGCCACAGGTTATTTAGAAGGGTATTATTTAATTTCTGAATATTTGGAACTTTTAAAGATCTCTTATGTATTTTATTTCTAATTGAATGCCAGTGGGGTCAGAAAATCTACTCTGTAAGATGTTGGTCTTTTTAAATATATTGTGACTTTAATTACCTAGTATATGGCCTGTTTTGATAAGTACTCGGTGTACCTATGAGAAGAATGTGTATTTTTTCAGCTTGGGAGTGAAAGGTTCTAGAAATGTCAGTTAGGTCAAGGTGCTTGTTGATGCTGTCAAAACTTCCATGTCTCTAAGGACTTTATTGTTCAGTCGTTTCTGATTCTCTCCTGTAATAACACTTCTTCACCTATGAGGAACACATTCTATTAAACTTTATAATGACAACCGATGGTGCAGTAGAATGAAGAAATTCTATTGAAAAAAAATTTCCAGGAAAGTAGCTATTCCTTCAGTTCCTTAAATAGTGTGTGCTCTCCAAAGATCACCAGCAACTCAGAGAGCCAGGTTTGGGTTCTGTAGAGTCCCTGGGGTTCCCGCAGGGAAGGTTGTCCCTTCCTTTGCCCCATTTCTCAGTTAGATGGAGGCCTCATCTACCTCTTACCCTTTGTTTTCCGCAAATCTTACTCAAATATAGTTTCTTACCTCCACTTATTTATTTCCCCTTCCCTCACCCTATTAACACCCAGGGACTCAGTGGTAACTCAGGCTTAGGTCAGGGATCCACCTGAGAGGCAGGGGCAGGGCAGGGATTGTAAACCCCATCCCTCTGGCTCAGAGGGATGTACCTGTACTTCCTTGCAGGTGCTGCCTCACACTGATTCTTCTGTGTGACTGATGGCTCTGATTCCCATTTTTTTCAGACCCAGGCACTAAGGTAGAGAGAGTGTGGTGTTTCCCCTTGCGCCTAGGACAGAACCAGCTACACACTCAGCAACTGGTGCCTCTTAGGTTCTCCCTTTCTGTTACAGATGGAAGAGGCTGAGGTCTCAGTGACCCACAAGCTGTGCAGAGTACCTTCCCTGTGTCAGGCACTGGGAAGATAATGAAGCATAATGGAAAGGTGACTCTTTTTATATCCTTAAATGGGGTAAAACTGTTAAAACTGCAGTCCTGACTTTTTGTTAAACCTTGGCTTTTTAAAAAAGCCATTGAGTGAAAACTGACCTCCAGTTAAGTTGATGAGCCTGTTTGCTTAGAAATATAAAATAAAATAGAAGCAATGACTGTTGAGCCAACCTCTTGGGGGTAGATCAGTCCAGGCAGCAAAGAGGTAAGAGGCTAAAGGTAGAAATGATCACGTGGTATTCTCTGTCTCAGGAGCCCTTTCTGGAACTGTCAATGGAGGAAACAGATCACTGACTGGTGCTGCTTGGCTCGGGGCCTCAGTATCCCCTGCTGCTAACTGCTTGGCTTCTCCTGCTGCACCTATAAGTTGTACTGCTTCCCTGTCTCTCCTGTTTGGGGTCTGTTCTGTGCATTGTGCTGGCCCCAGGGAACCTGGTGAGGTACCTGCACTGTAGGAGCCCACCAGGATGGTGATGGCTCCAGGTGTTTTCACCCCATCATCTTCATGTCTGGCAGAATTTGGGGTGTCAACAATGGGCAGGAGTCCAAAGGACAACTCCTGTCCCACCAATCCTTGGGTCCATGGGGTCCCCAGGGTCACAGTCTACTCTCTTTCTCTCTATATAGAAGGTTGTAGCATGAGGGGCCCTGGAATAATTAGCATAATCCTTACGTTGCACAGCAATTTAGTTCGTAGAGCCTTTCATGTATATCAACTTTCTCATTTGATCCCACAGCAGTCCCGTAAGAACCAAGCATATCTCACCGTCTCCTAGACCTTACCATCTGGATTCCCAACCACTGGATTCCAACCCCTTTCCTGGGTATACAGGGTACCGAGTTAAATTTCTGACTTCCCGGGGGACATGCTCACTAGAATGACTTGCAGGCAAGCTCATCCTCTTTGTGTGCCCCAAACCTGCTCTTCCTTGCATGCTCCATTGATGGCCTCACTGTCCACCTAGGTACTCAGTATGGAATCCAGAGGCACACTGGCCCTGCCTTCTTGCTTACCGACAACCCCAGAGCTGCCCCCTCTCTGAACCAATGCCACCCCTTCTCTCCAAACCCACAGCCCCCTGTTGAGGTGCAACCCTCTGCCTGTGCCACTGCCCCTCCCTCGGCTTCTGACCTCCAGAGTGTGCCTCCCCAAATCAGATCTCCCCACCCCATTCTCCTGCCAAGAGCCTCGGTGACTCCCACTCACAAGGCAAAGTTCAGACTCCAGGGTGTGATGCTGAAACCCTCTGTGTTTGAGTCCAGCCTCCCCTCCACCCACTCCCAGCCCAGGCCCTGCCAGCATGCAGTGTTCCCCAAGCCCTTGACACAGTTCCACACCATTATGTCTGTACTGACAGTAGCCCCTCTGCCTGCACTGGGGCCTTTTGTGAGTGTTATTTCTGCCAACATACTATCCTTGCTCAAGGGTGTTTAGATATCAGCCCACCCCCTGCTCAGCAAATCTCCTCCCTGGGCCTGTGTGCTTTTCCAGCTTCAAGTCATTGACTCACTCTCTTAGGGAGGCTTCGGGAGCTCCTGGTCTGAGTGGGCTTCCCTCGCCCCATGCTGCCTGGCACCTGTCACTCCCTTTCCAGAACACTGATCACACTCACAGTGACCTGTACAATGGCTGTCTTCCCCTTGAGGGCAAGGATCATGTCTGTCTCATTGACTGCCGTCACCCCATTGCCTGGAATAGCACTTAGCTCATAATTGGTTCTCAATGAATATTATTACCTGGATGAATGAAAGGAGTGAACAAATGACTAAACACTTGACTTACAAAACACATTAAAATATAGCTTTTAATGAACTGGGAAAGAGTTTATGACATCAATGAGACAATTAGAAACTTGATCACTGACTGAATACTTGATAATACTAAAGAATTATTGTTATTTTTGTGAATGATATGTGGGGTTTTTTAGCCCTTGATTTTTATATCTATATACTGACTATTTACAGAGGAAATAGTGTGGTGTTGGGATTTACTTTCAAATAATTTGGAGGGTGGGAGTAGGAAGGGGTACAGATGAAACAAGGTTGTCCATGAGTTGATAGCTGTTAAGACTGCATGGGGAGAACTTGAGGGCAATTGTACTATTTTCCTTACTGTTGTATTTATTTGAGATTTTCCATTCTAAAAAGTTAATAATGAAAAAAAAAGATTGGACCCAGGGATGGGAGTAGGTGGAAGGGATATAGCTTTTTTGTTATCAGTAAAGGTGGATAAGATAACCAAGACTTGGCAGTTCAGGGAAATTATTTGCAAGTCTGATCTTGAGCACATTTCCTTCCAGCAGCATTTTTGCTGAGGGCCGTTTATAGTAGAGGCCAATTTTATGGTCGTTTCAACATCATAAAATGATCTCCTCCTCATCAGGGCATAAGAGGCCTGGGCAGTATCCAGTATGCTCTGCTGTTCTCCGAGGTCTGCACTGGTTTGGTCTGGCTGGGTCGGCGTAGGGGGGCATTTATCACCAAGGGCTTTTGGCAGAGAAGATCCTGCCACCCACATGTGAGTGCTGTGAAGAGTGGAGGAGGTAGGCACACATCCCTCAGGAGACCCGCAGAGGCATGGAGCCATGTCCACAGCCAGCTGTGCACTGCTGCTGCTGCTAAGTCGCTTCAGGCATATCTGACTCTGTGTGATCCCATAGACGGCAGCCCACCAGGCTCCCCCGTCCCTGGGATTCTCCAGGCAAGAACACTGGAGTGGGTTGCCATTTCCTTCTCCAATGCATGAAAGTGAAAAGTGAAATTGAAGTCACTCAGTCACGTCCGACTCTTAGCAACCCCATGGACAGCAGCCTACCAGGCTCTTCCATCCATGGGATTTTCCAGGCAAGAGTACTGGAGTGGGGTGCCATTGTCTTCTCCAGCAACCTGATGAGATGAGTTTTATTATCATGCCCATTTTACTGATGAGGAAACTGAGGTTCAGAGAGGTTAAGTCTGGAGCAGGACCCAGGTGGGACCCAGGGGGCTTTTGACCCTATATCTAGAGATTTCTCTACCAGAGTCCCATAGAGCTCTTTCCTTGGTGTCCTAGAGGGCACAGCACAGAAAGTCAAGCTGTATTTCAACCAGTTTGTGTACCAGGGCCATACATAACTCACCTGGTGCTCCCTTATACCACTTGGCCTTGAGCTTTACTCAAGGGATCTGGGGAGCTCAGGGCCAGCACCTCCCTCTTACTGTTCACTGTCTTCTCATTTCTCCCTGCCGGGCACTTGCCTGGACACCAGTGGTTGTGTGCAGGGGGTGTTGTGGAACAGTCTAGAGTGAGTCAGTTTCCTCTGAATTATAGTTAGTGTCGGTCTATGGGGGCATTTATAGTCAACTGCTGGCAGCAGCAGGTGAATGACTGGGGCATCTCTGTTTGTTGCAGTGGATTTATTCTGGAAACCTGCCCTCTGTCTGTTCCTGCTGCCCTAACCCCCCTCCTCGGGAGCTCTACCTACCACTGCCCACTCCAGAGGCAGAGCTCAGAAGTGGACCCTCCACTCAGTCCAGAAGGTACAGGTTGCAAATAGGCTAGTTTCTGAGGCAAGGACTGGCCCCACTGCCCAAAGAAAAAGGTGAACATCAGACAGACAAGGTGCTCACCCCCAGCTCACCAGAAGGGATAAAGAGGCCTTGAGGGCAGAGAACTAGGGCTGGGGGTGAGGACTTGTGGATTGGGCCCACCATGCCTCGGTGCCTCCACCAAGGATACACGGATCTCTCTACGCCTTGGTTTCTCTGCCTGCAAATGGGACTGGTGTGTGCAGCCTGGACTATCCTGCCATAGCAGCAATATTGCAACCTGTAGCTAAAGGCCAAAATACTGTGCTCTGTCCAACACAGGGACCCTTGAGAGGACATGCTTGCTTTTTCTAAAGGCAGCACCAGCGGCAGGTGGCACGTGGAGATCTAGGGCGCTGCAGAGAAAGCAGTCTGGGGGAGTGCGGGGAGCAACAGGCAGCCAGGCCCTGTTCCTCTCCCTCCTGTCAGCAGGGACACCACAGCCCCTCTACCTCTGCCTGTCCCTACGAGAGCAGGCCTCAGGACAACCCAGGGCCTGGTGCCCAGAGCTGGCCTAACCAAGGGGGTGATATGGATGCCCCAGGGGCTGCTGGAGACCTCCTGGGAAGGCTGCCCCATGGTCTCCCCTCTCCCTCCTGACACAGGTGCAGACGTGTGTCCAGCCTGGGCCCTGATGCTCATTCTGCTCTTTAGTCTGGTGGCTTTGTTTAGCTCCTCCTCTGCTCACCCACCCTGTCCCCACCCTCAGGCCCCTCTCCAGGGTAGGAAGGGCCATGTCTAATGAGGAGCACCTGGCTTTCAGTCAAAGGCTGCCAGAGATGCTCCTGGCCCAGGAGGCTGGGCTGTGGCCCAAGGGCCAAGACCGGGACTCCTGGTCTTCAGGGACTGCCCACTGTCCCCAGAGTGAAGGCCGCCTTGCCGCGTCTGCTCTGCTCATACCTACTCTGGGATTCAGGCTCACGGAGCCTCGGTCTGTTCCCATGTTCCAGCTCCTCTCCTGACCTTGGGCATCCTGTCACTTCTGTCTGCTGTGTCCTTACCTCTTCACCTTACTCCTTCCTGCTGTTCCCTTGGGTTTCAGCTGTGGTGTCACCTCCTCCTGGAAGCCTTCCCTGACTACCTTGCCCCCAGCCTGCGTCAGGGTGCTGCTTCTGTAGCTTGCATGCTACTTTTGTCCCCATCCTCATCGTACCACGCACCTCTCCTATTATCTGTCCCCTGGTCCTCCTGTCTCACTGGATGTGGGCTCGTCGAGGGCCAGGCCTGGGTCATGCCCAGCCCCCAGCTGTGGCACAGAGGTCATAGTAAATGGTGACTGGATGCTAGGGGGCTAGGAAGAGAAGTGACAGTGAGAGAGGCTCGTGGGGCTCAAAGGATCCCTGACCACAGACAGACCTAGAAGAAGCCAACAGTATCTCCATCATGCTGGTTTCTAGGAGCCTGGGTCTTCCAGGCTGGGACCCCACCTCCACTCTGTGGCCAAGGAAACCAGCCTGCAGGAGGGAGAGAGAGAGGAGGAGGGGGCCCAGGGTCCCTGAGCCTGGGGGATGGGGTTCTTGCTTTTGCCTCCCCAGGACCTCCTGTAGGCCAAGGACTCTAAAATCCTCTGGCTGGCACATTGGCCAGTGCAGGGAGAGACATACACGCAGATACTGAAACAGGGGGACCATGATTTTCGAGAAATCATAATGGCTAGCCTGGCAAGGGGCAGATGGCTGCCCGTGAGAAGCTTTGTTGCCCCAAGCGTGCTAGAAGTTTTCCAATCCCTCCTTCCCTCTCTGCTGTATCCCATCTGCCCAGAGCTGGGGGTCCCCATAAGATGGGGGCTTCCCTACCTCGGAAAGTCACTTTGGCGATCCGGTCACCCTTGCCCCGCAGCTCGGAGACTGTCTTGAGGTGGACGAGCAGGGCCATGCTGGTGCGGGGAGCCCCGGCACCGCCAGGAGGGAGCAGCTGGGGAAGGAGCGAGCTCTGTGGATGGAGCACTCAGCACACTCACGCCTCCCTCCTCTCTGCCGCCTCCTCTCCCTCCGATGCTGCCCACAGAGACCAAGGCAACCAGGCCCAGCGGCTCCCTCCAGCGACTCACAGAGACTCATAGCCCTGCCAGCTCCCGCCCCTCCAAGTTGTCAGCCCAGCGTGTGTGTATCTGTGTGTGTGTGTGTGTGTGTGTGTCTCCTGTGCGCCTGAGTGCAGCCTAGCAGTGCAGACAGTCTGAATTCATTATTCAGCAGCTGCCTGCTCCCAGATAAAGCTCTGCTCAGCTTCAGGTGTCTTCTCACAGCTCCTGGAGCGGGGCTGCCAGCCCACCCCTCCACAGGGCCTGCCAGGCCAGCTCTCCTGCCACCAGGAGTGGGCAGAAGGGAGTGGGCATGAGGGGGTAGGCTGGGGTGGGGCGGCACCCCCTCCCGTGGAGGAGAGGGAACCTGATGACCTTTGTGCACCGGAAGCTAGGCTGTTGCACAGTTTCAGGGTGATCCTCGCTGTCCCTCCACCAGTCAAGTTGGCCAGCAAGGCTGCTGCTGCCCACCAGGCTTAGGGGGCCTGGATGGGGCAGGCCTGGTTGTTTGGGGGGTGGGGTGGTCACACTGTGCTAGGTAGAAATCCCAGCCAACGGCCCTGCCTCTGGAAAACCAGCATCTACCAGGCAGCATCCAGGCTGTGCCTGCTGGCTGGACCCTCAGAAAAGTGTTAGTCATTCAGTCATGTCTCACTCTTTGTGACCCCATGGTCTGTATGCCACCAGACACCTCTGTCATGGAATTCTCCAGGCAAGAATACTGAGTGAGTTGCCATTTCCTTCTCCAGGGGATCGTCCCGACCCAGGGATCGAATCCAGGTCTCCTGCATTACCATCTGAGCCATCAGGGAAACCCTAAGAGGAAAGGCGAATGCTTTCCTCCTTCTGCTTTCATGGAGGTTATGACCCCAAGAGGCCAGTCCTGACCCCTTGGAATCTGGGAGGGTGGAAGTGGTACTTTTGGGGAGCCCAGGAGCCAGGCTCAGCGTGATTGGAGATGCCTGACTGTGAAGGCCTCCGAGGCTTATGTTTTACTAAAGGCAATGCTTTAGGTCCCAGGCACTAACCCCACGCTGTCCTACAGCCAAGGGTGGCAAGATGTGCTGGGGAAGAACTGTCAGCTCCCAGGGGTGGGGGAAGGGGTGTCTGCAGCAGAATTTCTAAGGACCAAAGGAGAACTGGCCCTCCTTTCTTCTAGCAGCACACCCAGGAGGGGCTCAGGGGGACAGGGACACTGGAGGCTGGAATCCCTGAGCCTGGAGCCTTTGCAGGGCCAGCTGCACCCTTGCTCTTAGATTTGCTGTGCATGGAATGCCCTGCTGCACCCTTAGCTTCTCGGCTAGACTCAGCTGGAAGTGTCTCTGCAGCTGCACGGCACCTGAGCTGGGTCGGTCCTTGTCTGTGATGCCCCTACCCCCTCTCATCCACTGCTTCGTTGGGCTGCTCCACTTACCTCCCCCGACCCCCGAGCTAGGAGACCCTGGACCGCTGCCCCTGTGCAGCCTTAGAGGCTTGCACAGTCTCCTGAGGATGGTAGGCTATTCAGTGACTGTTGACAGGATAAAACAGTGATCGTGGTGACCTAACTGAACAGTCAAAAGGTTAAAAACAAAGAAATATTAAATTCTTACAGCATGTGACAAGAGGTTACTCCCTTCGAATTCTACAGTCCAAGTGACCTGTAGGATGTCGCAAGAGCTTCCTTCCTTCTAGGTGTTTCCCTCCTGTTCTATCTTATTTTTTCTATTTCTTTGTGTTCTAATTCCTTCTCTCTCTTCCATTCCTCAAATTCTTCTCCTTTCTCACTTTTATCCAGTCATATTGAGTTAAAAATATTTTAGAATATTGTATTTATGCAATAAAAGTGAATGTCTAATTAAATAGATGTTGAATGTCTCTTTTTTTAAAAAAGTAAATTCACTAGCATGTTCCAGCCCTAAGGCTAACAGGTGATCTTTGTAAGGTTTGTAGGTGCATTACAGGGGAAAAAGGTCCATCCTCTCCCTAGGCCCTCTGGAGGTTCTCAAGAAGGGGCTGAGTTTCATGAGGCCTCCTATAGATCTGTGCATCTTTAGGAAAAAGTCCTTGAACTTGCCCTAAGCAAGGCCTGGAGCCTTGTTGAATTCCAGTTTCCATATCTATAAAGCTGTAGCAATTCCACCTGGTCAGAACAGAGTACCTGTCAGCTGAGCCACTGACCCTTCTGATACCTAAGCCAGAGCCCACTTTTTAATTTCTACTCTCCTGACTATTACCCATTGGGCTGACTGTTAGTTCCCTGATAGCTCAGTTGATAAAGAATCTGCCTGCAATGCAGGAGACTCCAGTTCGATTCCTGGGTTGGGAAGATCTGCTGGAGAAGGGATAGGCTACCCACTCCAGTATTCCTGGGCTTCCCTTGTGGTTCAGCTGGTAAAGAATCCACCTGCAATGTGGGAAACCTGGGTTCAATCCCTGGGTTGGGAAGATCCCCTGGAGAAGGGAAAGGCTACCCACTCCAGTATTCTGGCCTGGAGAATTCCAGGGACTGTAGAGTCCATGGGGTGGCAAAGAGTTGGACATGACTGAGTGACTTGCGCTTTCACTTTCTAGTATAAAGTTGTTCAGTGAACATGTTCTGAACTCCTAGTGCCAGGTGTGGGGTTTCAGACGTGCATATGATATGGTACTGGCCCTCAAGCAAAAGAAGAGAACATAGACACACAGAACCCAGGGCAAAGGGTCCACGGGCAGAATCAGCTCAGAAGCTGTGAATCGAGGTGGGGACTGGGCACTGGACCTTGTCTGGGGGTGGGGGTCATTAGGACCACCTTCCTGGAGTGTGACACCTTGAATTAATTGCTGTTCTTTTACAACTTTCACGAATGTTGCTCTTATCATAGCCTACGTTCTGCATGGAGAATTTAGAAATCAACATATGTGGTTTCATTTTGGAGGATGGGTGGAGACTCTTCCACCTCCTTTGCAACCATTCATTCCTTTCAGCTCCTTTTTCTCCCTGGGCCCCAGGTTTCCTGCTCTTGGACCTCTTGGAAGCCTGGGGCCCCCAGTTCCATTGTCATTGGTCCCAGAGGGCCTTCTGAGGATTCTGGAAGCTGACGTTTTCATCAGCTGCCATGGACAGAGTCGAACTATGAAGGTAACACCTCTCATCTGACAGATGAAGTGAGATTGTGCTGGACGAGGCTAAACTGCAGAACCACAGACTGTTGACTCCCAGCCTGCTGCAGGGGGAGCTGGGGAGCAGATTGGGGGTGAGATGCAAAGAGCCTGGCGCCTTCAAGGCTGTCTGTCATCACACTCAGCACCACCACCCCCAATTAAAGACCTAAGGCCCCCCGCCTTGCCCTACATGTGGCCCAGGGCTGTGTGAGCGTCACTGGAGAAATCCAGATGTGGGGGCACCAAAGTCAGGGGGTGGTGGGGGCGGATACTATAACAGAGAAATCTCACCCCAGCCTTCTGAAGCTTTGCTCTCTGGGGCAAGGCCCAACCCTGGATTCACAGGAGGGACTGAACTGCAGAGACGGGGCAAATATGAATCGCACTCTAGGCCTTTTCACGATTGGCTTTGCCCCTATAAACCAGGCTTGTGGGGTAGTTTGAGAGGGAAGAGAGGAGATGGAAGTTCCCAGGGAGAAAGAAGAGATTAAGGAGAAAAATGTCCCTCATTCTGACGCACGTCTGTGTGTGTGTGTGTGTGCGCGCACACGTGTACACACACACACACATACACACACACACATTAAATTACAGAGAGTCCTCGGCAAACGTCAAGCAGAACACACGCCTGAAGCCCCCTCTGGAGGCCCCATGGAACTGAGGCGCAGCCGGCAACCTTGGGATGCGACGGCTCTTGGGGTCCCCATGGCCACTGGGCGCTGGGCTGAGCAGCGCTGCGGCTGCGGCTTTGTGCGCCATATCCACCTGCGTCCGGGACTGGCATCGGAGCATGACGCATCCGGGCCGGCAGTGAAGCCGCAAGATGCATCCATTCAAGGATGAGAAAACGGAGGCTTGGGTGGGAGCGACGATTTGCTGGGGTCACATAAGAGAGCTCGTGGAGATAGGGGGACATCTTGTGGGCGCGTCCTGCCGGCTATTCCAAGAAGGGGACAGCGAGAGGGGTGCGGGGCCCCCGGACACGCACGCCCCACCCTGGCGTTGCTAGGCGCACGGTTGCCGGGTGACCCGTGCTGTTGACCGTGGGGCCGGAGCGCCCGGGCTCGCTGCGCGCTCGCCGCCCCCATCATGGCTTCTCGCAGCGCGGGCACCCTACTGACAGAGTTCAATGCCGCTTACGTGCCCCCCGGCCTCATGCCCGGGTAAGACCGCCGCGCGTCAGCCCTGCCTGAACCTGGGGTGGGAGTGGGGGGTCTGAGTCCCTGGGGGCATCCCTCCTCTACTCCCTTCACAAAACCCTCCTCCCGCCTCGAAACTCCACCCCCGCGGAGTCTGAAGTTGAAGGAACCAGGTTGGGCCAAGTTTTCACTTGGTGGGGTGGTCTCCCCAGGGCCTTGCACTCTCAGACCATGCAGTGTCTGGGTGCGGCAGGGGCTCTCCAGTTGCCCTTCAGTGGGAAGTCCGTACCTAGCGGGCTCCATGCCGTCTGCCCGGGATAACAGCGGATGGGGTCCGGATCAGGGAGAGGAGGGGAAGATGTGGGGCTGGTGTTTGGAGACGCTGGGCAGAAACAAGAGGATGAGGTGTCCTGGGGAAGGAAGTGAGCTCTTTGTCCCTCAGCACCGTGCGAGCATCCAGGATGCCTGCGGGTGCGCACCCGGAAGCAGAGATGAAAGAATCCGGACGCGTCGTGGGTGCCCCCACTGATCTCACTTAATCCTCGAAGAATGCTGCCTTTGAAAGCTTCCCGGCCTTTAGCATTATCGGATGCAGGGCCGAACCTACCTTTCCTTGCTCACTCCGAGGAAACCTACCTTTCCTTTCACACTCCAAACCTCTAAGGTGCAAGTCTGACTGTTCCCTACCATTGTCTGGTCCTTTCTTTCAAAGTGAGATTTCCACTTCCAACCTTCTCTTCCAAGGTGTGAGACGGTCTTCTCTCTCCTACCAGTCGACATGAGCATTGAGGATGGGGGCTGGGTTCTGAGAATCCACCTGCACTGTGTCTGCACATCCCAACTGAATGGATGAATGAAATTAATGTCTTGAGACTTTTGCAGTCACCAACTCTGTGTGGGTGAAAAAACACAGGCTTTCTTCTGCAAACTAAATAGACCACAAAATCAAGAAGAGGTCCCACTGTTTATTTTATATGACATTTGGATTGTCTTGAAGCAGAATAAGCAGGACATGGAGGAGCTGTGATGTTAAAGTCATTTCTGCACACAGAGGTGGTGCAGTGACTAGGGGCAGGCACTGTAGCTTTAAGCCAGTCCCTTTGTGGACAAGGCCTTTCCTGGCTCTTGGGGAACTCAAAAGCTGCTTTGGCTCCCACCTGGCAAAGCTGATTTACCAGGTCACAGTTGTTTTCTGAAGTCAAGCCTGGTGTCTTAGAAAAGGTGAATAAGAATTTTCCTATTAATCCTTTAAATCATTTGGGCATTCCCTTGATAAAGACATGTTGAGTGCTTGGGATGGACCAGATGTTGGGTTAAGACAAACAAATGAGGAGAGGGAGGTTGCCCTGGATGGGTTTCAGTCTGGTGTGAATACAGAAGGTTTAGTTCTAAACCGTCTTTGCAGCCTTGGATAGTGGTGTTTACAACATATTCTGGGTGTTTAGCATGAAATTTGATTTTATACATCGATATTTTTTTTTCTTAAGCCCACCACGGTCTTCGTTGGAACCTAACCCTCCCCCAGAGCTCCCCTAGTCTGTCTGGGATTGCAGGGAGGAAAGCTGCATGTTTCAGAAGCAATCCTAGGACGCTTCTCTATCCATACCACTTATCTGCAGTTCCCTTGAGTGCCCTGTCCTGTGATTGATCTAGAAATTGTGATAACAAGTGAATCATAAATAAGGCTTCAAGCATGAGCAGCTGAGCCTATATATGCTACTTTATCAGCTGGATCTTTCTGGGAGGGATGTGTTCGCCCTAAAGATTCTCATCAACAAGGAGTGGATTGAGTTGTCTTATATGTCTGAGTGCTACCTCATTGGTGATTTTATTAATGTAATGAACGAATCCAAGGTTTCTCGTCACACTTGGGTAATTATTATTTTTATATGCCTTTTCAAAGATTAATCACAGGATTTTAAGAGCAACTAGCCTCTTGTAACACTCAAATCATCCCCCTTACCAGTTTTATTCATAGAGGCAGAGAGTATTGACAAATATTAAGGACCTTGGAAATCAGGTAGTCCAGCCATCCCACCTCCCATTCCAGACGTGGTCATTGAGGTCTGGGCAGGGGGGACGTGCCTGAACCTCAGGCTGGTGATGCTTCCAGGATGCTTCCAGGCAGCTGGGCTGCCACCAGGTCGCTGATGCCCTGTAGCAGCACTGTGAACTCCTATGTATAAGCACCTACTATGTGCCTGGCATTGAGCTGGGCTTTTTACAAACTTTTTTTTTTTACTCTTCACAAAAACCCAGATGAGAAATTGCCCAAGGTCATTCATCAGGTTCACCAGCCAGGTCTCTATGATGTCAACACCCTGCTGTCCGCAGCTGTTAGCAATTATCATCAGTTAGATTCCTACAGTGTTCAAGGCCTGATTCTAGGTACTGAGGGGAATAGGATGCTCCATCTGGTCCCTTAGTGGACCAGCACACAGATATTGTGCCATTGTTTGGCCTCTGTCCCATCTCTGCAGTGAGCAGAGAGCTCTTGAGTCAGAGTCCCTGGGGTTGTAAGGCTTTTCAAGCACACTGACTCTGTGCTTCCTGCTTCTAGGGCAGATCCAGGCTCTCTCTGCCTCCCCCAACACCTCACCCATCTCCCAGTCCAAACACATCCCTGGGCACAAAACGCAGGCCATCTGCCCAGGAGGATGTAGGAGATGCATATGCCCCATTGGGTACCTGATGCCACTCACACAGCCCTGAGGGACTGGGGAGCCTTTCTAAAAACAGGAGATGGGCCCCTGGAGACTCAGGCTTCGTAACAGGGACTCTCCCTCTCTCCAGAAGAGTCATCAGCCTTTAGAAATGTGCTCCCATTTGTCAGTTCAATTCAGTAAATATTAAAGATTAACTGCAAGGGGAAAAGAAAAGTAGGAAAAGCCAAAAAAGAATAAATGTAGAAAAATCTTAATAGGTTTAAAAAATTAAAAATTAAAAAAAGAGAAAAAAAAAGAAGAAGGAAAAGGAAAACTCCACAGAACTGCAAAAGGCCAACATAGAGGCAGAAGTTTATAACAGCAATAAAAAGTGTGATTGAAAAAAAAAAACTCAAAAGCTTAATTAGATTTCATAGTGCTAATAAATCGACAACTACATAAAAGTGAAAAAAAAGGAAAAAAAAAGAAAAAAATCCAAAATAAACTACAGAACAAGTCAAAACACAAGAATAATAAATGTTTTTCTTGAGTCTCTGCTGTCAGCATCCTTTCCCTCTCTGGGAGTCACAGTCCACCTTATCTCCCTAGGATGCCCTCCAACACTGCGCTGGTCTCTGGACCTGCTGTTGGGAAAGCTCAGACTCTAATCTGGTCCTTCTCCTGTGTGTTCTTGCCTCTAATGTCCACAGCTATCAGAACTAGTGTGTTTTCTTTTGTGGGAGCTCTCAATGTCCTTTTATATATTCCATAGACACAGAGTCTGCCTAGTTGATCATGTGGATTTAATCTGCAGCTTGTAGAGCTGGTGGGAAGGTTTTGGGTCTTCTTCCTTAGCCACACTGCCCCTGGGTTTCAATTATGGTTTTATTTCCACCTCTGCATGTGGGTCGTCCACTGGGATTTGCTCCTGAGGTTGCCCTGGAGTACTTGGGTCTGCCCCAGTGAGGACCAGGTGTGGAGATGGTGCAGCTCCTTAGATTGCAGGGGCTCTGGCAGCTTACACGGGGGAGTTGGCGGCTAGGGCAGCAGGAAATACAGTGCTCTAGAAGGGGATGGCAACCCACTCCAGTATTCTTGCCTGGAGAAGCCCACTGATGGAGAAACTTGGCTGGCCACAGTCTACAGGGTCACAAAGAGTTGAACATGACCGAAGCAACCCTGCGTACATAGACACAAGGCTTTTTTTTGCCTGTGGCAGCTCTGCCCCAGTGAGGGTTGAGCGTGAATATGGCACAGCTGCTTGGGTCGTGGGGACCCTGGTGGCACCAAGTGTGCAAGGACATGAAGTTGTAACCCTATCAAAGTCTTTTTTTGAGCCTCTGGTAGCTGGTAATCAATTCAGCAAATATTTCCAGAGCACCTACTGAGTACCAGGAATATAGGGACGCAAGTATGAGTAGTGCAGCCCTCTCTCCCCGTGGAGTTTGCAGTTCAGAAAGGAAGAATTTACCAGGGCACAGATGTTTACAACACAGCAGAGTGTGGGCTGAGACATAAGAGAGGCACAAAGAAGAGAGACAGTTCAATGGTGGGGATGGGCATGGGCTACGGGTGGGTCAGAAGAGGCTTGATGGGAAGGGGATATATGAAAGTATCTTGATGGATGGATAAGATCAGAATCTGGGGAGAGGAGGAAGCATCTTCTGGATGGAGGGGATGCCCTAGGGAAAGGCATGAACTGGAGGTACCAGCAGGATATGCTTTGAAAGCAAAAAATGGCCTATTTGCCTGGAGTGGCAAAGCTGTTACTGAACCTAACTTATGTCTGCTCGCCTGTGCCCAGTAAAGGTAACCTACTGACCTGGGTTGTGGTGAAGGGAAGTGCTAAGTTTATTGCAGGGCACCAAGCAAGGAGTCCAGGTAGCTAGTGCTCAAAAGCCCCAACTCACTGACGGTTTTCAGGGAAAGGCTTTTAAGGACAGGGTGAGGATGGAGGGTTCTGGGGTGCCTGATTAGCTTGTGGGCATCCTTCTGACTGGTTGGTAGTGAGGTAATCAGGAGTCAGCATCATCAACCTTCTGGTTCCAACCAGTCTGGGGTCTACGCACTTGTGGGCAGCATGCAACTAACTTCTTCCACCTGGTGGGTGTTTCAGTATCTGCACCACGGCTCACAGGACATGGCTTAGAATATTATCTATAGTCCTTGAGGAGGAACTAGAGGTGCTTGACTTTGTTTAATGGCCAAACTAGTATTTTTTTGTCTTGCCTGACCCTTTCCCTTTCTTTCTGCATTTTCTCACATCTCTGATGAAATTTCTTCTTTTTAATTCGGGGAAGGCTTAGGAAGCTACAGTTTTTCTACAGACAAGAGCAGGCAGAGGACATGATTGGGGGATCGGGGTTGGGGGGGATTGTGTCCTAGGAAAGCCCCATAGGGTCCTGCTTGGTCACACTGGGACAAGGAAGTGGATGATTGGACTGGAAAGACCTCTCACAGGGCCCATGTCAAGGAGGGCCCATTTCACCTGGCCCAGTTTGTTCTTCATTTCCCAGGTGGTGGGGCACCGTGAAGGTTGTTGCCCGGGGAGGGATCTGATCAAAACCATACTCAGCAGGAAGTAGGTGGGGAAGAGGGTGCTCATGGAATGAGGACACACTGAACAGTTACAAGTTAATTAGTTAATAAGCTGCTCATGGGATCCCCGATGGTGCACAGTAATTAATTTGAATGTTAGCTGTAGGGCCAAGCAGTGCTATTAAGAGGGAGGGAGGGGTGGCTCTCTGTGCACATAGTAACCACAGTGGGCCTTTGCTGTGGACCAGGCTGAGCACCGTCTCCAAGCTTGTGTGGTGTGCAGGCGGGTGAGGGGCAGGGATGGAGGAGGAGGAGGAGGAGGTGCGACGGTGCTATAGGGACCATCCGATGCCCAGTTGTGAAACATACCATTCCCTTCTGTTCTTTCCACCTTGGCCCACCATACACTCCACAAAAATGGGGCTCTACCATGGAACTGGGCGATCATGCTCATGGGTCACAAATGTAAGAGAATGAGCACATAGACCTGGTCAAGGTGTGCCCCCTGAGAGCTAAATAAATATGACTGTGTGCATATGCCTGCACATGTGTGCGTACACACACACACACACACACACACACACACACACACGCAAGGGCACACCTCATACACCCCATCCAGAGCAGCAGGAGCTGAATCGAATCCAGATTCCAGGCAGAACCTTAGGAGGTTCTGCAGAGGAGAGGGCTTCTCTTCTATTGGGATGCAAATATCTTGGCATTCAGAGAAGGTGGGAGAGCAGGGAGCAGAGGAGGAGTGTGGCAGAGAGAAGAATCACGAAGACACGTCACCTTTCTAAAGCTCCTTTCTTTGAGATGCACACCCGCCTCCGGGGGCGGGATGCTTTGTGCCTGTGTGCCCTTGGCATATGGAAGCCCGATGTTCCAGGACACGGTTCCCCCCAGCTTCTGGACTTATGCCTCTCCCAGCGAACATTTATTGAGCACTTGTCATGGGTCAGGGGCACTGTAGGTTTTTGGGGTAAAGGAGAACTCACATTAGCAGAGGAGATGACCTAATGTGGACCTCCAGCTGGATGAAGGGTCATAATCCTTTTGTGGGGCAGAGATGCTGGGTAGGCGGGTGGTCGGGGAAGACAACAGGGAGCCTGGCTCTGTGAGTGAGGGTGAGAGCCCCCTGGTTGGGCGGAGATGCATCCTTCCAGGTAGAGAAACGTGTGTGAAAGCTCGGAGAGCATGCAGGTCCCCAGGGATGTAAGTGACGTGTCCAGGGCATAGGGCACCTCTGGGAAAGTGAGAGGAGGGGGTGCACCGTGGGGATCTGATGATGAAGGATCACTCTGTCATCAGTGTGGACGACAGGCTGCAGGGGGTGAGCCTGGGTCTAGGGCAGGGGTCTCCATCCTCCGGGATCTAATGCTTGATGATCTGAGGTGGAGGTGATACAATAATAATAGAAATAAAGTGCACAGTAAATGAAATGCGCTGGAATCAGTCCGAACCGCCCCACCCCCCGCAACTGTCTGTGGAAAAATTGTCTTCCATGAAACTAGTACCTGGTGCTATAAAGTTTGGGGACCGCTGGTCAAGGGGACTTACTATGAGATCCGAGGCTGCCCAGTTAAGCAAAGAGGAGGGCTTGTAGCCCTGGGAGGGTGGAGGGCCATGGGAAATCCCTAAGGAGGGAGCAGAAGCAGGACTGGCAGAGAGGCCGATGTGGCAATTAGTAGGGTGAGGCCTGGTTTCTGGGGGATTCTATAGATGGAGGTGGTGTTAACCAGGACAAGGAGAGCCAGGAGGAACAGCAGGCTAGTTTTGGTTGTGCTGAGTCTGATGCCCCCGGCAAGCCCTCGGTGGACACCTGGATGTGTGGATCTGTGGCCAGAAGAAAGATCGGAGCTGGAGACACGGATCTGGGTGTCCTTGGTGTTGGACGTCTAATGTGAATGAGCTCTCCCAGAGGCAGTGGGTCCCCGAAGAGAGAAAAGGACTCTGGGGCAACACCAGCACCTAGTAGAAGAGCAGGGAAAGAGCGGCAGACCTGGGTCTGTCCTCCCTTCTGCTGAAGTTTCCCGAAAAGCTTCCGCCAATGGAGACCCCTTCATGGAGCTCCACCAGCTCTCCTCCCATACAACACCCCCCACCCCACCCATGGGAACGGGCCTTCCCTCCTCATGTTTAATAGCACTGGATCCTTGACCACGCCTAGCACACATGTCCGCTCCAGGAATCAGTAAACACCGAGTGAGGGGTAGGAGTGATGAAGGCAGGCTGAGGGATGCAGCCTTCGCATTGTCAACACATAGCATCTCACCAGCACACAGTGGCTTCCTGATAAAGTAACTCTTTTTTTAAATTGGAGTATCGCTAAGTTGTGTCCAATTCTTGTGACCCCATGGGCTGTAGCCCACCAGGCTCCTCCGTCCATGGGATTCTCCAGGCAAGAATACTAGAGTGGATTGCCATTCCCTTCTCCAGGGGATCTTCCCGACCCAGGAATCGAACCCAGGTCTCCTGCATTACAGGCAGTTTCTTAACCGACTGAGCTGTGAGGGAAACCCAAATTGGAGTATAATTACTTTATAACATTGTGTTAGTTTCTGCTGTACAACAAAGTGAATCAGCTATAAGTATACACATATCCCCTCCCTCTTGAACCAACCTCCTACCCCACGCCCCATCCCTCCTCTCTAGGTCATCACAGATCGCTGAGCTGAGCTCCCTGCTCTATATAGCACCTTCCCACTAGCTGTCTATTTCACACGTGTATATATGCCAGTCCCAATCTCTCAATTCATCCCACCCATCCCTCTCCCCTCCCCGTGTTCATAAGTGTATTCGCTACATCTGCATCTCTATTCCTGCCCTGCAAACAGGTTCATCTGTACCACTTTTTATTAGATTCCACATATATGTGTGAATATATATTTGTTTTTGTCTTCCTGACTTCATTCTGTACAACAGACTCTAAGTCCATCCACATCTCTACAAAATGACCCACTTTCGTTCCTTTCTGTGACTGCGTAGTATGCCATTGTATATATGTACCATATCTTTATCCATTCACCATCCATGTATCGTCTAGCTTGCTTCCATGTCCTGGCTGTTATCAACAGTACTGCAACGGACATTGGGGTGCATGTGTCTTTTTGCATTATGGTTTTCTCAAGGCATATGCCCAGTAGTGGAATTGCTGGGTCATATCGTAGTTTCATTTTTAGTTTTTAAAGGAACCTCCATGCCATTCTCCACAGTGGCTGTACCAATTTACATGGCCACCAACAGGGTGAGAGGGTTCCCTTTTCTCCACACCCTCTAAGCGTTTGTTATCTGCAGATTTCTTAATGGTGGCCATTCTGGCTGGTGTGAGGTGGTACCTCATTTTACTTTTGATTTGCACTTCTCTGATAGTGATGTTAAACATCGTTTCATGTGTTTGTTGGCCACCCAGTTGTCTTCTTTGGAGAAATGGCCATTTAGGTCTTCTTATTTTTTGATTGGGTTGCTTGTTGTTTCGATATTGAGCTCCATAAGTAACTCTTAATGCCATCTGACTCACTTAAAAAATATTACCTGTTCAAGTAAAGATGAACTCAACAAATCACCCCAAACCCAAACACCTAGGATTAACCTGACCTTCATTTTAGGTTTCTTTTTATGTATATATTCAGAAAGAAGGCTAAATGGATGGGTGTGTGGACAATGGATAGAAAGATAGACAACAATTTTATAAAAAGATGATCATACCATATTTACTATTTTAAAAAGAAAAGCATGAAATGCAACCTAACTCAAACTCAACTGAAGAGAAAGACACTGAAGTAAAATGGAAGAACAGACTTTAGATAAATGCTAATTCATCACAAGAGATATTTGTTTCTAAAAGTTCCTTCTAACAGAGAGAACAGGAGAGGGAGAGAGAATAAAACCCATTACGGGGTTAGAGTAATTATGTTATTTTTACCAACGTGTTTCAATTTTGGATGCCATGGGTTGGCTGTGCTTTAAAAATCCTAAGTGCATTCCCATCTCCCTCCCACCCACCCCTCAATTTTTCTTACTTAAATTATTTTCTCCTTTGACAGGTTTTATAACATTTACATTCTTTTCTGCAACCAGCCTTCACCTAGTAGCTATTCCTAGTTCTGCACTTAAATAGATGCGAAGTAACCACCAGTCATTCTAACAGAGGTTCTACATTCCTGAGTGTTTTTTTTCCCTTTTGAATCATCGCTGATTGGCAGGATTTCATCACTGAACACTGTCTTAGGAAGAGCATTGGGCGCTCTATTTCCGGAGTTCTTTCACGCAGCTGCCTTTCCACCTGGAGGGCTGGCCAGTTCCATATTCTCGGGTCGCGCTCTCTTCTGTGCAGAACGCTGTAGACGGGGGTTCATTTTCATTCTGTTGCTTTATTTTCTCTGTGTTGGGGTTTGGCAACAACTGATAGATCACAGCACCTCTTTCATCTGCTGCATTCTGAACCACCTGGGAAAGAAGATAAAAGAGGGAAGCTGGCATTAGGGAATGGGGCTGACATTGAACCCTCAAATGAGATGGCAGGGCTGGGGCAGAGGGCATCCCCCAAAACAGGGCATGGAGGAGCAGGGTGGGCTTCCTTGCTTCCAAACAAAGTGGGGAAGGAGAGTGGGCTTCACCCACCAGGGAGATGCCCTCCACTTCTAACATGGAAGAGCTCCCTCTACACAAGGACTCCTCGGGATGAAGGAAGAATCATCTCCCCACTGCTTGTCTTTGGCTTCTTGATGATTGAACTGATATTTTTATTACATTTCATACACAAAACAAAGAACTCTCAGGGACTCTGTACCTCAGGTTATATGTCTTCCCAGCGGATGATCTTCTATGACCTTAATGAAGAAGTATAAGCTCATATGTGAGTGATGGGGTCAAAAGTCAGACTGAGGGAGGTCAACAAAAGCATGAGAGCAGAAGAAATGAAGGCAGAAAGTACAGAGCATTCCCGGGAGAAATTTGGAAACGAAGGAAGAGAAAGGGCTCTAGAGAGCAGCAAGGCCAAGTGTAGGGTTTTGCAACCTAGGCAAAGCTTTGCATGTTTGTAGGCAGAAGGGAAGACGCTCAGGAAGGAGAGATCTCAGGTGACTGGGAGGATGGACAGAGGCCGAGAGAGACAGGGAGGGATGGATTGGAAGAAGGAGGCCTTGGTGAGGCAGGAGGGGGTGCTCCAGACCCAGGAGTGTAAGGCCATGGGCCAAGAGGAGGACTCCATTCTGGAAGTGGCCAAGGTGGCCCCACAGGCTTACAAGCACTCAGCCACCCCACCATCTTCCCAGGGCCAGAGACATGGCTGCCAGCAGGGAACTCAGGTGGGGCCAGCAGGAAGGGTGCTGCAGCAGGAGGGAGAGGGTTAGGACCCCAGGGCAGAGAGAAACCAAGGGATAAGAGAGACGAGGCTGGAGACAGGCCCAAGTCCAGTGGGGGTGTCTCCCCTCTGCTTCCGGTTCAGCGGCTCCATTGCTCCCTGCTCTGGCAGGGACATCCTCAGATGCTGCAGGACCCCAGGAAGGTGGAGCCATGGAGGATGGATAGGACCAGGAACCTGGAAGGGCTCCTATAATGCCTTCAGTGGAAAGCCAATCGGAAGGTGTGTCAGTAACCACCGTGCTTAACTTGCTCTCCATTCACCCAAAGATGCAATCATGCATTTCTGCCTAACTCTAGGCTAACACCTATCCTCCTGGTGAGGAGACTGAGGCCCAGGGCGGTTCTCAGAGGTCATGCTGAAGCACGACTTCAAAGGCCTCACTGTGCTTTGGCCTCTGGTGCAGGATGAGCTTCTGAAACGGAGAAGCCGTCGATGTAGCAGTGGCCTGGCAGCCTCCCCATGCTTCCAGGGCTTCCCTGTGAGTGTTTTCGTCGTGGGGAGTGAGCTCAACTGAGAGGAAGTAAGACTTGGAGCATCGCAGTGAAATGACCCCAGGAGACGCGCCAGAGGGCCTTGGAGCGTGGCCACTGGCCTTCGATGTCTGTAGGTCCAACATCATTGGTTCTGTCGGGGTGTCAGCCACTCACCTTGTTTGTTCAATAGAAATCTCCTGCCCAGACCATGTGCCCGACCTGGTTCTGAAAACTGGGGATAAAACATGAGTAAGACGGGATCAGACACCACCCTTGAGAAGCTCCCGGTCTAGCAGGAAGACGGGAAGTAAGCAGACAACAGCTGGACAGGGTGAGAGGGGTTTAGGTCACAGAGGGAACAGGGAGCAGGACCCACCTCGAACACCTAGACCCACCTGGGAGAGGCAACAAGGAAAAGGCTTCTTCAAAGAACTGACATTTGAACAGGACTTAAAGGACCTTTCAGTACTGGAGGCAAAGAGCGGGGGGTAGGGGGATGAGGGGCGGGCTGGTCATTCCTGATGGCAGGAGGCACAGGGCAAGACCCTGGCGGTGGGGAGAGTGAGAGGAAAAGGGGGAAAGGGAGCCGGGAGAGTAGTTCCACTTCGGAACTGCAGTGCTCTCTACAACCAGGGTGTAGAGTGGCTGATGAGAGGGAGAGGAAGGCAAGGGTCAGGTCACTGACAGCCTGGAACACCATGCTAAGGACTTGACTTCAGGAAGCTCAGTCTGGCTGAAGTGTGGGAAATGGGCTGGAGGTATGAGAGCAGATAGGAGAGCAGGGAGGCTGTTTCTGCTGAAGTCCAGGTGAAAGGCAAGGTAGCCTGAGCTCAGGTGGGGGTATTGGAGCTGCAGGGCTCAGCGGCTGATTGGATGTGAGGGATGAAGCTGGGGGAGACGGATGCTTGTTTGGTGTTGGACATCTGCAGGGTGCTGTTCACTGAGATGGGGCTAGAGTGTTGGGGAAGGTGGGAAGTAAGGCCTGGGGGACATCCCAGGGAGATGCGCAGAGTGTGCAACTGTACACAGGAGTCTGAAGCCTGGGGGGAGCTTCTGGGCTGGAGATGTAGACCGGGGGTCCTCCACACACTGGTGAGGGTTAAGGCCAGGGCATGGGGGCCATTGCCAGGAGGACTCGGCGGGGGGGGGGGGCGGCCAAGAAGACCCCAAAGGAAGTGGTCAGAGGAGGGACATGATGAGAAGGACAGAGAGGTTGATGAAAACCAACAGCAGACAAGAGAGCAGTGTAATAAAAACCACAAGTGATGTTTCAAGATGACAGTGGTCCACATCGTCCAGCGCAGCAGAAAGGCCATCAGCGGCTCCGGGAGAGTGACTCCAACGGCAGAACCAGGCGGGAGGGAGACAGGGCCATGTTTCTGAGGGTGAGGGCCCGGGGCGGGGCGGTTGGGGGAGCTGTGCTGACGGGGAGGAGGCTTTGACCTCCTGGTATTATTGCCCCAAATCCGATTCCCACACTCTCTGATGTCACTGACTCTCCTCACCCTCTCCCCAAACAAGTCTCCGTGCTCTCTGTGTGAGTCTTGCTTAACCAGGGCTCTTGAGCATGCTGGGTCTGTTCTGCTCTGCTCTGTGTCCCCAAGGGGCTCTGCTTGCCTCCTCCTGTCCCTTCCACTGGCCCCCTTTGTCACAGAGGGTGACGGAGCTCCAGAAGTTGGGTGAGCTCTCCAGGCCAAGTGGATGGTGTTGTGTGAGGCTGAGGTGCTGGAAGGCAGGCTGGAAGGCTGGAGCCCTGGCCACCCTGACCCCTGACCCTTCAGCCATAACCTCGGAACTGTGAGAAGGAAATGGCAACCCACTCCAGTATTCTTGCCTGGAGAATCCCATGGACAGAGGAGCCTGGCAGGCTACAGTTCATGGGATTGCAAGAGTCAGACATGGCTTAGCGCTATCTTTTCAGAGGTGCAGGTGGCCTCCGCACCTTCAGGTCAACCCCTCCATCAATGGAGGCCCGTCAAGGAGAAGTGATTTGCCTACAGCCTCTCTGAGGAGGTCAGGACTGGACCCGGTGTCCTGGCCCCCTTGTGAGCCTCTGGTCTGGAGAGATCTCTGTGGGGCGGTAGAGGCCCAGCATCTCTCTCATGTGTCCTTTCCTGAGGCCTGAGCTGGGCGGGCACCTTAGGAAGCCTCTTGAGACCAGGAGGTGACCAGCGGGGCCCACTGACCTCGCCCGCAGTCTTTAAGGAACTAGCCTGGAGCCCTCCACCGCCCCCTGCCCTGCTCTCTCAGGTACAAAGGCCACGTTCCTGGCGTGGCCTTCTCCTTCGGCTCCCCCTACGGTACCACCACCCTCAAGTACTTCCAGGACCAGCGCAATGCAGCCCTGGGGAGGAGCTCCACTGCCTTCAGCAGAGGCGGCCACTTCCCGACCATCTTCTCCCCGAACCCCACCCAAGTGCTGAGGAACCGCGCCCTCACCCGGGACCGCTGGCTGCACACCCCCAGCTACACCCGCTTCAACCTGGATAGCAGCCGCTGGGCCGAGCTCTCGCACTTCTACCAGGTGGGCGGTCCTGGCTGGGCTCCGGCCACACCTTCCTCACTCCCCCTACGTCCCCTCTCCCCTGCCATGGGGAGGGAGTGACGGCTGGTGGCCCGGGGAGACTCTCAGCCTCCAGAGCGCCTCTGTTAGCTTTTGCAGAGCCCCTGAGCCAGCAGGGAACCTGGTGAGTTTGGCTGGGCGCGTGGAGGGGCTCAGTGCTCTGCTTCTCTGACTGCCCCCTCAAATCTGACCTTCCCACTCTGGGGGGTCCAGTGGCTCATCCCCTGCTCCCCTGCTGCTGTGAGAGCTGGGAGCCTTTGGGGTGTTCCTGCCATCACTTCCCCCCAGTCGTCGCCTCTCCCCCTGGGCCCTCACTTACCTCCTTTCTGAGCAAAAGCCCTAAGGTTCACCCACAGTATGAATATCGTACACTGAGGACTGCAGAGCCCCAGCCAGGCTCCAGCCCCAAGTCTAGTCTTCACAGTACACCAGATCCCAGTGCCCACCCAACACCAACTCCTGCTTCACTGGCTCTTTAAGGATGAGCCCGAGCCAGGTGGTGCTAGCGGTAAGAAGCAGCCTGCCAATGCAGGAGACAGAGGAGATGCAGGTTTGATCCCTGGGTGGGGAAGATCCCCTGGAGAAGGGCATGACAACCCACTCCAGTATTCTTGCCTGAAGAATCCCATGGACAGAGGAGCCTGGCAGGCTATTGTCCATAGGGTTGCAAAGAGTCGGACACTGACTGAAGCGACTTAGGACGTACGAATGCACCAAGTTGACTTCAGACCCCCCTGCCCTTGGGGAAAGAGAGGCAGATGGAGGGGTGTCTGCCCGTACCCCCATCTTGTCCTTATCCTGCTCCCCCAGACCTGGTTCCAGAGGGCCACAGGCTCACAGACGCTCGCTCACCTTGGGGAGGCCAGGGCTCCCTCTCTGCTGTGGTCTTGGAAACCTCATGGCCCCTCAACATCTTTGCAAACATCCCTCCTAGCCTGATTTCAGGGACCCGGATGCCTCCTGGTCCCCAGGGTGGAGAACGGCATGAGAAGGCTGCTTCCCCAGGAGAGATGGCCGGGTTGATGGTGTCAGACTCTGAGGAGCTGTGGACCCATGCTGTGGGGCCCAGGGAGCACAGCCTCTCCAGGAGGGAGGGAAAGGGAGACACTCCATTCTGGCAACCCACTCCAGTAGGCTTGCCTGGAAAAGCCCATGGACAGAGGAGCCCGTCTATGGGGTCACAAAGAGCCGGACACACACACACACACACACACGCGCGCGCGCGCATATAGCTTACTTGGGCCGCCTATTGAGCGGGGCCTCACATACCTCACCTCTGCTGTCCCCTGCCTCATTGACTCGACCAGCACAGCTGGTGTGGGGTGTATCATTATCGCCAGGAGCCAGACAAGGAACTGGGGCTCAGGAGGGCACCCAGCTGGGGACTCTTCTCTGGGGGCATGAGGGGAGACGACCCCAGCCCCTGCCAAGGTACAGCCGGGGAGGGAGCAGGCGCCCGCGGTCACTCCCGCGCACTAACGACCGGTCCTCTCTTCCTTGGTTGGACTGTAGATGGCGCAGCGGCATCGGGAGCACTATCTAGACAAGACAGGCTTGGTGCACCGGGTCCCCTACTTTGTGCTGCCCGTGAAGGAGTGGGACCGGTACCCCATCCCCACCGACCTGTGAGTGCTTTCCCTCCCCTCCTCCGCGCATTCACCAGCTTGTGTCCACAGGGCGCCGGCTCTTGCCAGGCCTGCAGGCCCCCAGACTGAGAAACGAGTTAAAACTTTTAACTCCTGCAGCACACAGGGTGACAGTTAAACAGAGCTAGGGGGTGAGCCTCAGGAGGGGAGGCCAGGAACCTGAATGGGCAGAATCAGGAAGATCATCTGCCTGGTCAGATGCACTGGGAATTTGGCGGCAAACCGCATCATCTTTGCTGGCCTGAAGCTGCAGGACCGTTCCTCTGCCATGGCAGCCTTGGAGCTACACAGGTCCAAACGCAGGCGCAGCCACTCCGTGCAGCAAGGAGCTGCTGCCCTCTGGTGGACCTACAGAGTACTACACAAAACAGGGACCGTATCTCCAGCCCTGGTGTAGACTCAGAGGAAACGTACTCCTAGGGACTCGACCATATTTTTTCAAAGCCCAACAGTCTAAGAAATATGAAAGTATATCACGGTTTTTAATTGGTAGAGCTTCTTTTCCCAGGGGAGGCCATCTCTGCCCTGTGAGATAACCCAGGCATGTTGTTTCCTTGATCTCCCTCCTGACGCCCAGGCAGGGAGGTCTGAAGTCTGTGCCCTGAGGTGTCCTATGGAGTAGGGGGCATCGGAAGGTTAGTGGACAGATCTTGGGTTTCCAACTCCATTCTGACCTTTGCTTGCCTCAGGAGCCCCGAGTCTTGCCATTGTTGTTTACTGATAAAGCAGCAACCCTTTCCATAGAGTTTAATGGTTTTTGAAGATACAATTTAACATCACCTATAGATTCTTCCCAGATGGTGCTAGTGGTAAAGAACCCACCTGCCAATGTAGGAGACGTGAGACACCAGTTTGACCCTTGGATTGGGAAGATCCCTTGGAGGAGGAAATGACAACCCACTTCCGTATTCTTGCCTGGAGAATCCCATGGACAGAGGGGCCTGGTGGGCTACAATCCATGGGGTCGCACAGAGTCAGACAGGAGTGAAGCAGCTTAGCATGCACAGATTCTTCTCTGTGGGACAGATGGACCCATTTTCTAAAAAGGGAAACTGACTTAGTAATGGCTTTGGGGACTTGTACAGATGGCAAGTCTAGTAGGAGGTAGAACTGGAGGGAACCCAGATCTCGCAACACCAATGCTAAGATTCTAGATTGGCCATCTCACCACCTTGGGTGGCTCTGAGTCAGTCCATCCCTGGAGACATTGTAGGGCCTCGCCTGGGGACAAGTCTCCTCTTGAGACCTCACCGAACAGCATCTACATCTCCTACAGCTGAGGGACCCCAGGATGCCCTAACTCTGTCCCTTCTCCAACTGCCTGACAGCCCGTGCTGCTGCTGACGGCTTCATGTCTAACACAGAGCACCAAAGAGGTGTTTGGGAGTAAGAGGGTCGTTGCTTGCACTCAGCCTTTACTCTGATCATCTCTGTGGCCTGGGGAATGTCCCTGTCCTTCCCTGAGGTTCATTGCTATTGTCTTTTTCATCACTATCACCACCATCATCATCTCTATCACTATCATCTTCATCACCATTATCACCATCACCATCACCACCATCACCATCTTCATCATCTACACCACCGTTACCATCACCACTACCATCGCCATCATAACTATCACCATCATCATCAGTACTACAGCACATTCTTAGAACATGTGTTGAGTGTTTGCTCCTTGTTCAGCATTCTATTAGTGCTTTGCATGCATTATTTCATTTACTCCTCAAAGCAAAGTTAGGAGGGAGGTACCAACATCAGTCCATCTTACATGTGTACACTTCTAGCAGGAACTGGGTTGGAATCCATCCCAGCTTCCTGACACCGAAGCCCTTGCCCTTAACCACTGAGCTTCTGTGCAAACACAAGTCCTTCTGATCTTGAGTGCAGGGTGACTTACCAGATGCTAAGCTGACCAGCAGCCAGCAGAGCCAGCATCATGGGCTGGAAAATGGGCCTTTTTCATGCTGGTGGCCTGGCTCACTGCATGACACTGGCTCCACCCTCACCCCCCAGGCCTCCTCTGAGCCCGAAGGAGAAGTGGCATCTATTAAGAGTGGCCCCTGAGAACCTGAGGACCTACCAGACATTCCCATCGGGGAAGAGGGTCTCCCCACAGGAGCGGCAAAGGCGGGACTGCTACTTTGAATTCAGAGCGTGACACCTGAGAGCCACGGCCCTGACAAGGTTGGCTTTCTGGAATAAAATCTTTAGCCATGACCATCCCATGTTCTTCTCTTCTGAGCTCCAGGAGCACTTGGCCTCAGCTGGACAGTGCCTGAGGGTCACACAGCTTGGGGTCTGAGGGACCTGTGGGATGCTCACCCCAGGTGTCAGCACCAACAAAAAGCAATGTCAGTCCCCTGCTGGGCCCACCCACCTCTCTCTGGAGGACTGCAGGGGTCCTGAGGCACTCAGGCAGAGTGAGCCCTCCCGTCTGCTCCCACTGGGATAATCAAGGGTCCCGTTAGGCCATGACTGAGAAGGAGGCGGTAGTGGTCCTGGACCACTCACACTAGTCAGATGCTAAGGAAATCCCACTTGAGCCCTGGCTCAGCATCCTTTCACTCACATGACAGCCTGTGAGAGAGGGGGTGTTGTCCCTACTTCACTGATAAAGACCCTGGGGCTCAGAGGTGGAGAGAACTGTCCAAACTCACGCAGCTGGGAAGTGGCACAGCCAGGATGTGGACCCAGACCTTTCGGACTCCCAATTGCTGGTATTCCCCCTACACTCTTCACTTGTGGTCCAAGTGGGGGCTGAGGGGCAGGGATGACGCAGATCCCGGAGGGCCCTGTGGTGTCTGAAGGAAGAAACCACTTTCTCCATCCTGCCCTGACTGGCAGGGACAGGCTGCTTTGGCATCGCCCCGGGACTGTTTCTAGAAGTGACGGAGGGGAAGGGACCTGAGGCCAAGTCAATCTTCAAGGTATCGCTGTGTGTCAGGAGCCCCTAGCCAAGAGTGGACACTGGGCTCCTGGTTCACACTCTGAGATGGCTGCAGAGGCTCAGGTTGTGGAGGGTGCTGCTCCCCACCTCCACCTCCTAGGTGGCCTCCGGCCTGCAGGAGAGGTCACAAGAGCTCCTTTAGAGACAGGATCTAGGATAGGAACCTTGGGCCAGGTGTGTACCCATGCCTCGGGTGCATGCCAACATCCCAGCACCCCCTGGATCTGATCAAGGGACTCCGTTAAGAAAAGGCTCTTAGTTCCCCTGCATGAGTGAAATGGGTTCTTATTTCCCCAAAAGACAATGCGACCACAGCAGATTCAGGTTCATGGGAAGGTGAGCACAGCCCTTCCCCTGTAAGCCAGTCTTTAGACACCTCCTCCCTGAAGAGAGTGTAAACAAGAAAAAACAAGAAAAAAGCCCATCAGGTAGGCATCTGACAGCTTTTATGGACCCCCTAAGGGGCTTCTCCTGTGTCCCAAACCAACTGGGCTCCAGAGAGTCCCTATGGTGGCCACATTAATTCAAGGGTTTGGCCGAGTGGCAAAGCAAATAAACCCTGATTGCTGGTCACATACTGTCATGTCCCAAGGGTGCAGGGGTGTCAAGTGGGGCCAAGATGTCTTGGGAAGCCAGGCACCAATTGGAAAGACTGCTCAGCGCATAGCTCTGTACAGCCTGCACCCGAGATGCAAGGAGAGAGGCTGAAGGGAGGCCCGTGGAAGTAAGCGCAAGATGTATATTCTCCTGGTGAATTTCATCTGGTTTGGCTTGGTCCCCGCTGTGACATGGGTTGGCCTCAAAAAGACTGGCCAATCTCAGTCTTGGCACATCTTAGACACTGGCAAACTTAAGCCCTGGAATGAGCAGTTCTTAATAAAAAATTACTTCTATATGACCTTGCACTCAAAATATAATGTTCAGTTCATTTCAAAATATGATGAACTGATGGGAAAAGGGAAAGGCTTTAATTTTGCTTTATTGAATGAACAATATTCTAGAAGTGAGGGAGGGATGGGGACAAAGTCATTCTTCTAGTCAGATTTCCTCTAGTGCCTGCAGAGGGTTGAATTCCAAGTTCCAGGGGTCCCCTTCAAGGCCACCAGAGCAGGTATTTGTGTTCACGTCAACATCCCCAGAAATGAATCCGAAAGGAGCTGAAAGAAGGAATTCCATTAGCCACCTCAAGCCTGAAGTTGTAAAATCCCCTCTACTTCCTGGGTTCACAGCTCTGTGTCCCTTTGTCTGAGCAATGGTCAGCTTGCAGCAATCCAAGCCACCCCAAAGCCTTCTTTAAAGCTCCTTTGAGCAGCTCCAGAATGCTAAGGCAGTCACAACCTTGTGGTGCTGGAGCCAGTGGAAAGAAAGGGGAGTGATTCAAAGAAAACACTCAAGGCAGACAGATTCCAGCCTCAGTTGTGTGCTGGGCTGTTATAGAAGAAGAGGATCAAGTAGGGTGCTCCAAGTGTGGACTGTCTTTCTCTAAAAGAGCCCCTGGGCAGCCATGTTGGAAGGAAGGGCCATCTCCTCCAGCCAGGTGATTGGAAGAGGGCCAGACACCTGCCTGGACTGGCCAATCAGATTCTCTGGGAATTCAGTCAGAGCCGAGGGACATTCACTGAGGGTCATTGGGAGCCAAAGAGCTATAAACTTGACCACTGTGGAGAGGCCACATTTGGTCTCATGCCTGGCAAAGCAGAGATTTCTGGCTGCACGTAAAGCAAAGACCAGAGCTGCTGAGGACAGAGGCAGAGACTCCGGGCTCCTAGCCGGGTGCTCCATGAGGCCTAGCTGGTTTTGTTCATTTTTGATTGGTTAAACCATTTTGAAGGGGCATTTGTCCTTGCTGTCACCTTGGCTGATGACCAAGGGCAGAACAGGGTGCAGGAACAGCAGACACAGGCAAACATGTAGTTCAGTGCGAGAAGACTGCCCTAACCGGGCTGGTCCTCCTGATATGGGCTGCCTTCAGTGGTGGTGTACTTCCCACAGCTGGAGGGACCCAAATAAAACTGTTGAACACAGCCAATATGGAGATGGCCAATTGTCCAGAAGTGTCTGGACCAGATATGACCCTTACGGCCCCTTTCCACCTGAGTTCTTCTGAGCTCCATCACTGGCATATTCACTGTCTGCCCCACCCCCACCCGGGTTTGGTGCCAGTCCCCAGCTCCTAGTGGCCACTGGAGGTTGTAGTGGGAGGGGAGCAGGACTAACAGTGGCAAAGGGGACTCCCCAGATCAGTCCTGCAGCCCAGTGGGCTTTGCGCTGGCTGGAGAGGGACAGCACCTAAAGTCTGGACCACCCGCGTTGCTTGCAATGCCTGAACTGCAATCTCCACTTTGCCTTTTGAAACTCCATGCCCTGTCTCTTTCCAGGTTACCTCATTTCTCAGAAGTTCCAGTATTGCTGATTCTGAAAGAATCTGCAAAGTGCCCTGGAAACTCATGACCTCATTGGGAAGACTGAGGTGCTCTGCTGGCTCAGGGAGACTGGGGGCGGGGAGCTTCCTGTCTCCCCCACTAGGCTGGGCACCCCCCGACTCCAGAACACCTTACTTCATGAAATCTGGAGATTTGGCCATTGCGTGTTCAAACTCTGAGAAAGACAGCATATTGTCGTTGTCCAGATCTGACTCATTCAGGACCTGGACAGGGGCGCAAAAGGAGCCAGAATGCAGAGAATCAGAAAGTGAGATGGGGGTGCAGGGCTGGGGGGCAGGGACCACATGCTGAGTGTTACCACAAGCCAGGCTCTCTGCCTGGTGCTTAGCATCCCTAGAGTCCCCTGGGGGCAGGTTCTCCACTCCCTGCCCCCACTCCCACCCCTAGTCCTGCCCCAGACAAGGACACAGAGATGCAGAGAGATGAGGTTATGTGCACTGCTGTCTGGGACCTTGTGGGCTGAGCTCATCTTGGGCAAGAGTCCTCTTGGTGTCTCCAGCACAAACTTGGCAGTGAGAATGGATGTGGGGATGATGGACAGGGTGACATCCCCCACCCGCTCCTGTCACCCAGTCACAGGCAGGGGCGCTGCCCTGCGAGGTGCACAGTCAGGGTGGGACGCAGCCAGGAGCCCTCGTGGTTTTATCTTTGCTCCTAGTTCCCATCCAGACCAAAGAGTTCTCGTGCTCTTAGGACAGATGGGCCCAGGGCTGTCTTCGTGTCCTTTGGACTCTCACTTGAGGACATCTGGGCATTGTGTGGTGCTGTTATAGTGTGGGGAAGGGGACATTGTGATGTGTCCATCTGAGGCTGTGCTGCTGTTGGCCCACCTGCCTGCAGTGGCTACAGGGTTGGTGGGAGGGCCCCTTGGATGGGGGCCTTGGGCTACTGCTCTGGGGACCCAGGAAGGGAGGCATGGTCCTGGAGGAAGGACAGAAACTGGAGGTAGTTTTTTCTAGCAAGTGTGCATCCACCAGAGCCCCTCATTTGCCTGCCATCAAGAGGCTTCCGGTGATGGCCAGACCCACCGCCCCCCGCCCCCCGCCCCCCGCAGCCCTGGGCACACACATGGCTGGTGAGGTCGGTCAGCAGGTCCTCTGACATGTCGTCACTATTGAGCAGCCGGAGGATGATCCTCTGCAAGTCCTCCTCGTCAATGAAGCCATTCTCATTAAAATCTGCCAAGAGGAGGCGGGGCCTCAGAGGAAGGGAGTCCTGGGCCAGGACACTGGCTGGAACCTGCAGGCTCCCACCAGCCTCTGGGAGCCCCGAGGAGCCCAACTCTGCCAGGTGGGCCTAGAACCTGAGACTCAGGGGGACCTGGGGCAGGCCTAAGTGTGGGGAGTTGCAGCAGTAGAAGGCAAATTCAATTCAATGTGATGACCGTTGAATATGAAACATGCCAACCTTAGGAACTGTGTAATATCCCACTTTGAAGAATGACAGCTAGAGCTAACTTGGGCCCAGAATGGAGGAATGAGTTTGCTGGAGCCACGGGGACCCTTCGGGGGTGGAGCCAAGACCTTGGTCTCTGTTCTCCAAGGAAGGGTGTGGACATAAAGGTCCAGTTGAGCACCTCACTCTTTAGGCAGGTGGCTCTCCCCTGCTGAATGGTAATCAGCCATGGGGACTGGATACTGAAACCCATGATGTTCATCTAAGCGCTCCCTACATGGCTCCCCTGTGACACACCACGGGCGATGGATCAGAGCCAGTGGGGGAGAGGCAGAGGGGCTTGGGAGGGTCCAGTGTCAGGACTAGAGGGAGTGGGGCCCCGCAGTGACCTTGCGCTGCGGGTGAGAAGCCCTGCAGCCTCTCCTGAGAGCCTTCCTCCCACCCCCCGCAGTGTTTCCAGGGGTCCTGCTGGCCCAGCTCCCATATGCAGAGACTGCGGCAAAGCAACATGGCTTTGATCCCAAGCCATCTGAAAACAGAATAATTTGCTGGAGTAAAGTGTAGTCCTGGACAGTTCTCCTCCCATGGGGGTGCCAGGGCAGAACCTGGGTAAGGGTTGAGGGCTGGGAGCTCTGGGCTACCCGGCAGCCCATGTGGCCTCAGAAGCCTCATGACCCATGTTCTTGGCCACTTTGGGGAGAGAGGAGGGCTCTTCTTGCTGTTTCCCAGCAATAAGGGAGATGAGCGAGTTGGTGGGCTCAGCCTTCAGGTGTCCCCCAAACTCTCTGACTGTCATCATCCCGATCTGTCATGTTACTCCTTGCAATTTACAAAGTACTTTCACAAGATTAGCTCATTTGAATGAGTGAGCTAAGGCAGGCCTTCACCACTATTCCCACGGGAACTGAGGTTGCCTCCCTCGCCGCTCCCAGCCACTAGCATCCCCATGTCAGATGCTGGGAAGATCAGCCTCTGGTGCTATGGCACCTGTCTGACGGTAATTCACAGCTGGTGGGAGCCGTGCTGACCCAAGCAGAAAAGCAGTGCTGGGAAGCTGGTCTCCAACAGGTAGAAAGTCTCCCCAGAGACGCTGAGAGAAGATCGATCAAGTGGAGGCCAGGACAGTCCCTCAGAGCAGAGACTGGAGGCCAGGAGGTATGTCCTGGGTAGGTGTGGCTAGCCGGCTGGACTTGACCGACAGCCATTCGCCCTTTCCTTCTTCCTAACAGAATTGCAGTTCATGTTTATGCCCAGCTTAAAATACACAGCCTTCTAGTCCCCCTTGGAGCTATGTGTGACCATGTAACAGTTCTGGCCTATAAAGTTATAGCCAAAGTTTGCTGGGTGGAGCTTCCAAGAAAGTTTGTTAAAGAAGAGTAGATGTCGTCGGTGTGTTTCAATGTTCCTTTTGTCCTTATCCCCTCTCCCATCTCTTTTTCTCCTTGACTGGGATGACGAGATACCTGTAGGCACAGAATACATTGACTCTGAGGACGGCAGTCCCATTAAAGATGGGAGATTAGGAGGCTTGTAGGAGCCCAGGCCCTTGATTGCCTCCTGGAGCCATTACCTCAGCTCTGGACTGCCTGAATCCAGGATTTCTTTTTTTTCAAACAAGGATGCTCTTACAAGTAACTGAATGCAGTCCTAACTAATATTGTAGGTCAGAGCAGTAGTAACTCTTCAGCACTTTTTTTTTTTTTTTTCCTGCTGCACTTTAGAATCCTGCAGGGCTCTTTCAAAAAGCGTGCCAACCAGGGCATACCCAAGACCATCACATCAAGTCTCTGCACCTGGGGCCCAAGGGTAGGTCTTGAAAACTCCCCGGGTAATTCCAATGTCGTCCATGCTGTAGTCAGGAGATCACAGAGTCAGACACGACTCAGTGACTGAACAACAGCGATTCCAGTATTGGCAGCGATGGAAAATCAGTGGGTTAGAGCCATGCTTCTGAAACTTTCAGGTGCAGAGGAATCATCTGGGAGTCTTGTTCAAAGGTAGATTCTGATTCAGTAAGTGGAGACTGAGGCTTGAGATTCTACATTTCGAGCAAGTTCTCTGGCAGTGATGCTGCTGCTGGTATCTAGGCCACAATTGGTGTAGTGAGGGGTTAGAACATTGAGTTAGGTCTTCAGACTGGCTAAGGATGATTGCTGAGGCCATCACATCATCATCCTCTCTTCTCTTTTCTTTCTCCTTTTCTTTCCCTTCTTTTTAGTCCTCCTCTTCTTCCTTCATTCCTACCACTACCACCTCAATTTATAGAGCAGCCACCACGGGCCAGGCACCAGGCTCAGAGATTCACACGTCCTATCTTCAATCCTGCTGACAGCTCTGTAAGGTAGCAATCTTCTGAGCCCGAAGAGAATTCAGATTTGCCTGAGTCTAGCTGATGAAGCCTTGGAGTTTACGAGTCCCGAGGCATCTATTTGCACCACTGATTTGCATGAAGGCTCTGTGCTTTTTGCTTTTGCACTGGAGCTCAAAAAGGAAGGAAACTGTTCGAGGAGGCCCTGGAGGAGGGCAGAGAGGAGAAGATACAAGGACAGTGTAGGGGCCTGGGGTGTCTGCTTCTCGATGTGACCTGAGGACTCTGCCTGACCTCTCAGGAGGGAGGACCTTCCCCCTATTCGTGAGCTGAAGACGTTTGAGCTCCCATGTCTTGAGGGAACTCATCTAGTTCCCTGAAGGTTTGGTGGTTTTGTTTGTTTAGCTCTAGAAACAATGGGAAGACAGCTGAGACAGATATCTTTTGGAACATCTGCCCAGCCTACCCTACCATCTCTGAGCAGCATTTCAACTCCCAGTGATTGGCCTCAGAAGCTGCTTTTTCTTGGTTGTGGATGACTGGGCAAGCTTGGTCACCTAACCCAAGGGCAGCTGGATCTCTGGTTTCGCGGAGCCGATAAGCATCTCCCGAGAAAATGGAAATGAGAGACAGAGATGCTTGTGGCCCGTCAGTCAGAGTGAAGCCCATAGGTCACGTGAAGGCTGGGGTAGTCATCTTTGGTCCATAGGCACAGAGGCATAAAAATTGGATCTGCAGAAGGAGAAGGTACACAGAGAGAAGCAGAGATAAGAGACTAGGCAGGCAGAGAGAAAAAAGGAGGAAGGAGCTGCCTGGCTTCCTGAGCACTTTCCAGCTGCATTTGAGGCCCTCAGGAAGCCTGCTTCACTTCTGCCATGGATTCCACACTGCTTATGGTGGACAAACTCTAGTGCCTTCCTTCCCTCATGATCTGCTCTTCTTGGTGTTCATGCTTTTGTCTAATCGACACACCCATCTAGTGTGCGTGGGGACTTACATCTAAGCAGCAGGATTTGGCAACAGATGAGATGTCTATAATATAATATGTTATATTGCCAGCAGTCTGGCCCAAGAGACTCCCTAGCTGTCTTGGAAGAAGCAACTGGCCATGTTGGGAGGCCCATGTGACTAGGAGCATAGATCACCCTCTGGAACCTGAGGGCAGTATGCAGGCGGTAGCCAACAAAAGGCCAGGGCTCTAAGTTCTGTTGTTGTTGTTCAGTCGCTCAGTCATGTCCATGAATTCTGCCAACAACTGGAGTGAACTTGTAAGTGGGTTCCTCCCCTCTCAGTCATTCTTCAGGTGAGATTGCAGCCCAGCCAAAACCTTGATTGCAATCTTGTGAAACCCTAAGTTGAGGACCCGACCAAGCTGGGCCCAGACTTGTGAGATTATAAGTATGTTTCATCTAAAGCCATTAAGTTTGTGGTAACTTATTACACAGCAGTGGAAAACTAATATACTGCTGCTCTTCCTCGGTTGCCTTTACACAGGTAACTTCATGTTACTTGCACAGGTAAGACAAGAGCACCTAGTCTGGGTCAGCATTTTCCACCCAGAAGAGCTGGCCCATCCAGAAGAGTACTAACAGGAGACAGAAGAGGCTAGAGACAGCACAGCAAGTGCTCTGTGGTGGAAGGGCCGACGAAAGTATCACAGCTCACGAACTAGAATGCTGTGGATAGCTTGGAAATCCCTGGGGACTCCCAGCAGTACTTGGAGTAAGGAAGGAGGAATAATACTGAATGGACTATTAAGCCAACTGAATTTGGGTCTATGATTTCATTTGTACTTACCCTGCTTAAAGTTCACTGTAAATTTGTGTCTCATATCAAATTCAGAACATTTGAGGCCATTATCTCTTCAGATATCTTTTCTGCCCTGTTTATTCTCTCCTCTCCTGAGATGTCAGTTGGATATTTGTTAGACCTTCCTATTGTCCTACATGTCCTTCAGGATCTGTTTCTTTTTTCTCATCATATTTTTCCTCTCTGTTCTTCAGATTAGATTATATTCTATTGATCAGTCTTCAGGTTTACTGACTCTCTCATCTTCATTCTCCTGCTGCTGCTGCTGCTGCTGCTAAGTCACTTCAGTTGTGTCTGACTCTGTGCGACCCCAGTGACGGCAGCCCACCAGGCTCCCCCATCCCTGGGATTCTCTAGGCAATAATACTGGAGTGGGCTTGATTCTCCTGCTAAGCCCAAATGGTAGATTTTTATTTCAGATATTTTATTTTTGAGTTCCGTGTTTTCCATTTGATCCTTATAGTTTCTATTTTTCTACTGAGAATTTCTATCTTTTCATTCATTAGGAGTCCATTTTCTTTTATATCATTGGGCATAATTATAATAACTGTTTGAAGATATTTATCAGCTAATTCCAACATCTGGCTCATATTAGAGTCAGTCCTCATTCTTGGGAATGCATCATTTTTTGTTTAAAAAATAATAAGATACTGAATAATTTTATTGTATCTTAGACATTATAAATGTTTTATGTAGAAACTGTGGATTCTGTTATATTCTTCCAAACAGTGATGAATTTTCTATTCTAGTGGGCAATCCCTCTCACTCAGGGACCTTGTAAAATGCAATGGCAGCTCAATTCTCCATTCAGTTCTTTCATCCTTACCTGAGTTGCTTTGAGTTCACCCTGGTATCTATGGTTTAGAGGTCAGAATGAGATTTGGCTCCTTCTGGCTTTCTTTCATGGACTCTCCCTTCTTTTCACTTTTGATGGGAAAGGTGTCCCAAACTCTGATTTTTCAAGTCAGAAAGAGATCAGGGTTTCTATTAGTCCTGTATGATGCCACTTACTGAAGCTCACCTTCAGGCTGGAAAAGTACAAAACTAAAAGTTGGGGGAGAGGGGTGGAGAGCCGTTCAGTACCATTTCCTTTTTTCAAGTGTTAAATCTGTGCTTTCCGTGGCTATGCAGTGCCTTGAGGTAGTTGATTTTTACATTTTGTTTAGAGTTTATAGTTGCTTTCTGCAGAAGAGACAGTATGATAGGAGCTTACTCAGCTTGTCTCTGTAGGGAAACTTATGATTTCCTATGCGTTTACTGGATACTAAGCCTGAAGACATATCAAATACAAAAATATCATTAAGCCCCTTTTACATGAGAGATGAGACACTGAGACTTTATAGGTCCCTCTGGCTTAAATCCCCTTCACTCCATTCTATCCAAGTCCGCTTGGCTGAGGCAGGAATAAGATGGCGTCCACCATGTGGGGACTGGGTGGGAGGAGCCGGTAGAGAAGGAAGACAGGCGAGATGACAGACCACACAAGCCTAAATGGACGAGTCCTTTGGCCCAAGGGGTTGGCAAGATGAGCTTGAAGCCTTGCACGTGATCTGTTTGAAGGCTTTGTTTCTTTCCTTTTGATTCCTTTTGGGAATTTCCGGGGCCCCAGATGTGCTAGGGGTTCATGAGGCTGAAGAGCAGAACTTCAGCTCCCAAGTGTCATGGGACCTCAGAGATGATATCTCTCAACTTGCTCATTTTTAAGATGAGGAAACTGAGGCTCTAAAAAGTAAACCGATTTGCCCAAGATTTCTCAGCTATTTAGTGGCTGAGCTAGTTTCAGTGTTTTAAATCTCTTAACTTTTACAGAACAAGCATAACCCCTTCATGCCCATATATAGTCCTCTCTTTCTCTTTCTGGCCTGCCCATGCTGCTATATGGAATATCAGCACCAGTGACTCCATTTGCCTGTCTCTGGTGACATGGAAGGGAAGTCATCAATCCATTAGAGCTGGACTTCTCAACCATTAAAAAAAACAAAGATCTACAGTACTTGAGAAGTATAATACCCCTCATACTCAAGTAATCCCCAACGAACAGCATCAGACCAATGCATTGATGCTGATGGATTCCAGATGTGGTATTTACTCTATGGCCCTTGTCCCACTACTCAATCCCCACAGCACCCACCATAGATGCGGAAGGCGTACTCTATCTTCAGGCTGGGGCAGGCCTGCTCGCTGAACACAGACGCCATGCCCAGCACATCCTCAAAGGAGAACACATTGTTGTGGGAGAACACTCTGCAGATTCGGTCTCTGAAAGGGTTGACCTGTAGGTGGGGAGGAGAAAGAGGCAGGAGGCTTTTCAGTGTCAGGTTCACGCCTCCCAGGACCTCATTAATCTATTAGAAGCACAGTGTCCTGGGTTTGGGAAGAAGGCAAGAGCAACAACCTAAATACTGGAGTAGATGTTAGGTCAATGAGCCAGGATCATGGACATGATGGAGCGTACCCAGGATGAAGGATCACACTTAACATCACTCTCCCCACTGTTGCCTTCTCCTGCAGGTACTTCCCAAAGCCTCATTTTTTGGTTGTTATTCTTTTTTTATGTTTATTAATTTATATGTAAAATTTGGAAAACACCCCCCATAATATTAAAAATGGGATAAATGTTGTTCCTGATTCACTCTCCATGTTTAACTACTATTAACATATTGATGTAGAAGTTGGACGGACCCAGGTTTCAGATCTGGCTTCACCGTTTACTAGTGATCATTTTACATAATCTCCAGAGCCTAAGATTTCTTATCCACAAGATGGGGTGGGATAATACTATACCTACTTGATAGGTCTGTTGTGAGGATTAAACAGGATAGATTTAAAGTTGTATGTGTGTGTGTGCTCAATTGCTTCAGTCATGGCCAGCTCTTTGCAGCTTTATGGACTGTAGCCTTCCAGGCTCCTCTGTCCATGGGATTCTTCAGGCAAGAATACTGGAGTGGGTTGCCAGGCCCTCCTCCAGGATATCTTCCTGACCCACGGATTGAACTCATATCTCTTACATTCCTGCATTGGCATTAGGTTCTCTACCACTACCCCCACCTGGAAAACTCTAAAGTTGCACAATAAATAACACTTAACAGATGGTAGCTCTAAGTTGGTATACAACTACTACAAGATATTATTACAAGTTGGTATACAACCGCTACAAGATATTAAAATTTGTACAGCAGTTTTCATTTTTAAACCAATTAATTCTCAATTTTGAGTCCCAAACAAGGAAGCGTCATGTGATTTTAGAAACCCTGATTTCTCTAAAGTGGGCCTGGCCAGAGTCATTCATGAGAGGGCTCTTCTGAGCCAGCACCACAAGGTTCTAAGCCATTTCTCCACCAGCTCAGTGGCAGCTCATGAAGGCCACCTTGCTGTTCTCTCTCCAGCCCCCAGGAATGGGCAGGTGGGATGGGCTTTGGGAAGGGGCAGATTTAAGGAGAGTTAAAGGCACAGAACAATCTTGGGAATATTTAAAAGTAACATATTCATCTTTGGCACTCTCCTCCTCCTGCTCTCTGTGTCTCTTATCCATCCCCACCTCGTGGGACTCCTTGGCCCACAATTGCTCAGAAATCCAGCCTCTGTCTACTCTAATCTCACCCTATTACTGGTAGGCCTTATCAGATCCCAGCTGTGCTTCTGGTGTCCCAAACTGACCCCTGATCACTCCCTTCTCATCAACCAAAATTCCATTTCCTTAGATGCATCTCAGCTAAGAAAGCTATTTGATTCTGTGAATTCACACAGCAGTTTCTCCATCTTCCAAAGTTTTGATTAGTGGAAACAAACCTTCAGTTGATTTTCTAGTCCCCTTTGACTGACAAGGTATCTCTTCAAGGCTCTAGGCTTCTTGCAAAAGGAGTAGTTCCACAGAACACACACCCTATCGGCTCCCTCGCTGGACCCCAGCCCCAGCCTCTCTGGGCCCATGACCTTGCCTATCACTCCTCAGAGCTGCCCTAGCTTCAGCCAGCGCTTTGCTCTCTGGTTTTAATGTCTCCACTTTGGAGACATTCATCATGAACATTTTTGTTTCATTTCTTTTGAACTCAGCTACAATATGAAAGTCTATGGTTTAATTCTATTTGGTGTATGCACTTGAGATGGAAGAGAGGACATTCTGAGTCATTTCCCATGACTGTGTAGATCTCTAGCCTTAATGAGCATACTGGTTATCTGAGGTCCTTCTTGAACACATGAATTGTAACTCCTGCCCTCAGAGATCCTGTTTTAGAAGATCTGAGGCACAGCCCAGCATAATGGATTGAATTGCATCTCCTCCAAATTTTATATGACCCCGAATAGCTCAGAATGTGACCTCATTTGGAAATATGGCCATTGCAGACGTGGTTAGTTAAGGGCATATTAGGTCTAGGGTGGGCCCCAGACCTAACATGAGTGGTGTTTTTATAAAATGGGAAATCTGGACACAGAGACACTTAGTCAGGGAGAACATCACATAAAGATGAAGGCCGAGATCTGGGTGACACAGGCACAAGCCAAAGAATGCCAAATATTGCCAGAAAACTTCTGCAAGCTAGGAGAGAGGGTTGGAAAAGATTCTTCCTCCCAGCTCTCAAAAGCAACCAAGCTTGCAGACACCTTGATCCTCAGCCTTCCAGCCTCCAGAAAGTGAGACAACACATTTCTGTCTAATCTACATAGCTGTGATACTTTGTGATGGCAGCCTTAGTAAACCAATACATTGAGAAATCTGCATTGTAAATAAGATTTTCAATTGACAGAATTAATCTCATATATATATACATAAATTTGTTTCAGGAGTGGCCAGAGTCCAGGTGAATCTGGACTGTGCTGCTAGGTCTTCCAAACTAGCTCCTGTTTCCTCTGTCCATTCACTTCCATGCTCCCTAGAAAGCTTGGTTTGCCTGCCTCAAATGGATCCTGATAAGAGCTATCTAGTGTGATGTATTCCAGGTCACATGCACGTAGCTAAGTGGCTTTACAGATTACTTTGCCAAATTGTAACTAAATTAACTCTCACAAATGGATAGGTGGCTTAACAAGATTCCTGCAAGGAAACCACAATTGAAGATAATGCTTACGATGCAAATGCAAGTGAACAAGAAAATGTCAGGGCAGATTCCTCTCATACTTAAAATGAGAGTTCTTCTCTATGAGGTAGAAACAATGAGAATACAATCAGATGTAATGGGAAGTCCCATCTCCTGTTCTGTTCACCTGCACTCAGATCAATAAGCTCACTGCCTAAGCATCTATCCAACCATGGAATGAGATACCAACCCTTCCCTGGGTTGCCCCTACTACTTGGCCTTACTGGGAGTGATGGGGATTGTTGTTGTTCAGTCACTCAGTTGTGTCCGACTCTTTGAGACCCCATGAGCTACAGTACGCCAGGCTTCCCTGTCCTTCACCATCTCCTGGAGCTTGCTCAGACACAAGTCCATTGAGTCAGTGATGCCATCCAACCATCTCTGGTGTCCTCTTCTCCTCCTGCCCCCAATCTTTCCCAGCATCAGGATCTTTTCTAATGAGTCAGCCCTTCACATGAGGTGGCCAAAGTATTGGAGCTTCAGCTTCAGCATCAGTCTTTCCAATGAATATTCAGGGTTGATTTCCTTTAGGATGGACTGGTTGGATCTCTTTGCAGTCCAAGGGACTCTCAAGAGTCTTCTCTAACACCACAGTTCAAAAGCATGAGTTCTTCGACACTCAGCCTTCCTTATGGTCCAAATCTCACACCCATATGTGACTTCTGGGAAAAGCATAGCTTTGACTAGATGGACCTTTGTTGACAAAGTGATGTTTTAGCTTTTCAATATGCTGTCTAGGTTTGTCATAGCTTTTCTTCCAAGGAACAAGCGTCTTCTAATTTCATAGTTGCAATCACCATCTGCAGTGATTTTGGAATCCAAGAAAATAAAGTCTGTTACTGTTTCCACTGTTTCCCCATCTATTTGCCATGAAGTGATGGGACTGGATGCCATGATCTTAATTTTTTGAATGTTGAGTTTTAAGCCAGCTTTTTCACCCTCCTCTTTCACCTTCATCAAGAGGCTCTTTAGTTTCTCTTTGCTTTCTGCTATAAGGGTGATGTCATCTGCATATCTGACATTATTGATATTTCTCCCGGCAATCCTGATTTCACATGTGCTTCATCCAGCCCAGCATTTCACGTTATGTGCTCTGCATATAAGTTAAATAAACAGGGTGACCAGTGAACCAGTTCATTGTTCCATGTCTGGTTCTGTTGCTTCTTGACCTGCTTACAGGTTTCTCAGGAGGCAAGTAAGGTGGTCTGGTATTCCCATCTCTTTAAGAATTTTCCACAGCTTGTTGTGATCCACAAAAAGGCTTTAGCATAGTCAATGGAGCAGAAGTAGATGTTTTTTCTGGAATTACTGGGCGTGATGGGGGAGGAAGAATAATTGCCAGGAAGTCAATTCATTCCCCCTTAGACCCGTATCACATGACTATTATCCACCTACACACACACCCGCACCCCCGACATACACACACCTTGTCTCATAGAGATTGGGAAGCCGGCTGTTGGTGTGGTACCTGCTGGTAGCAAGAATAGAACGTGAACACAATATGATGACCACAGGTTCTATTGGATGATGCAGAGAAAATTTTGCTGAAGGTGCACAGAAATATGCATTAGAACAAATTTCACAAAATGTATTAAATAGTTGAAGAAAATGCGGCTGTTTCTATCATGGTGTTCCTAGATTCTGTTTCAATAATGAAACACATGAGGAACCACATTTCTGTGAGCCACTAAAGGGAAGAGGCAATGTGTACTGAACAGTACATTACTTCCTTAATAAAGACATCATTTATGAGAAAATTTGTCTGAGTGTAATCACTGATAGAGTGGCTGTTTCCTGATGAAAATGGATTCTGGGTAGGGGTGCAAGGATGTTGATACATGTGAAACTACTCCCCGCAGAATTTCCTTCAGGCTACTGTAGTCAAGAGCTCAAATCCAGATATATACAAGTGCTGTGGGATGCATTGGTGTGATCAGTTTTTTTTAATACAGTAAAACTTATAAAATGATTTATAATCAGAAGGAAAATGACTATGAAAATCTTCTGAACCACCCAGAGGCTTGTTGGTTATCTTCTGGCAGTGCACTTAAAATAGTCATCAGAGTTAAAGAGGATGTATTCTTGTACAAAAAGACAAGAGTTCGAAATTTGGTGAGCCTTTTCTGAGGACAAGTGGCTGTTGGCAGTTTGCTACCTCAGAGATATCCACCAAAATATGAACTCAAATTCTTCTCACTCTTCAAGGTAAAGGATGACTTATTATAATATTGAGTGAGAAAGTGTTTGATTTTCCAAACAAACTCATGCTTTGAAGAGAATGCCTGAGATTTTTGAAAATGAGATTTTTGTTGTTGACAATCTGTGATCTCCTGTGATCACCTATAAAGATGCTTCTATCTGCATATCTGAAAATATTAGAAACATATTTTTCTAATCTGTTTGAAAGTGGTCCAGGTGAAGAGTGGATATTCAGTCCATTTGTTAAAAATCTAACAAGTGGATATACAATATGCAAGGCTTGCCAATTAGCTTGTAAGAGCCGCTGACTCACGTAACGGAAGATGGGCATCAACCAGCCTAATTTCAATCAAAAGTCTTTAATTGATGGTTGGGGTTGAAAGTGAGTACCATAATTTAATGTAGCTAGTGATACATCCTTTTCTTTGGATCAACTACTTTAGCCATTAAAAACAAACCCAGCTAGACCAGACTCCTAAACGGCTCTCTGTCTCAAAGTGTTAAAGCAAGATTCCAAAGAGAAATGAAACATATTCAATTGCTTCTCCGACACTGTTATTAATTATAAGCAAACAATAAAATTGTGAAAGGAGGAAATTTTGTTATGTAAAGTAAAGGAGAATTTATTTAAAAAATTTTTATGTAGGGAATTCCCTGGTGGTCCAGAGCTTAAGATTCTACGTCCAGTGCCCAGGGTTTGGGTTCAGTCTCTGGTCAGAACACCCACAAGCAGTGTGGTACAGACAAAAGAATATATATATATCACATATTTAACTTTTAATTTTGCACGTTTATTTCATAACATTTAGTACTGTAGTAAAGGCATAAAGTTTATAAGTGAATAAATGCCTATTATGGCTATGTACTCCATTTTATTTTATTGCTGAGGGTGCATGATCAAAAATGTCTGGAGATCTCTGATCTAGATTAACCCGCTCATAATCACAAATGTGGAAATGAGGCCCTGAAGGGGAAGCGGGGAATGGGGAGAGCAACTTTCCCAAGGTCATTCAGCCAACGAGCCCAGCCTAGGATCTTCTGAGTCTGCCTGGTACTGTTCCTGCCACGCTGGCCTGTGCCACATAACTATCAAACAGAATGGTGGTGATGAGGCCAAGCATGACCTGAAAAATTTTTTTTTTTTTACAAGAAGTGCAAAAATGGAGATGAGATTGGAGTCAAAAAAGTGGCCCCCAGTCTCTGAGAGCTCTAACGCAATAGGAGCAAACGCTACAGAAAAGAGAACCCCTGGGGGTTGGAAGGAGGCAGCAATGGGCCATCAGGCTGGGGAATGGTGGAAGAAACAGAGCAAGGAGCAGAGCAGGTGCTAGTCTCAGGGCTAGACCTAGGTCACCAGAGCTGTGTCTGGGCCCTGGAAGCCAGGCACTGGTATAGCTCTAAACTGGTATAGTTCTCTGTGAGGTCCAGGGCCACCTTCCAGGACAGTGTCCCAAGCCTGTCTATGGTCCAGAAGGGCAGCTTCCCTCCCCCCAGGTTCCCTTCCACATCACTCTCCAAAGTTCCCACGACACAGACTGCCCATGACAAGGTGTGCTTGGCACACATGCAGCTCCCTGCAGAGGGTTGCTGATGGTGCTGCAGGGAGAGTTCTAAAGGCCCAGGGGAAGCTGCCTCCATGCCTCTGTCATCTCTCCACCCTGAGCCAAGAGCCAACTCAGCCAGAGTCCTCAGGTCTGGCCCAGCCCAGCCAGCAGCAGACAGAACAGCTGGAAAAACACAGGAGAGGGAGCATGGCTCATTAATGAGCTCAGTTCCAGTTTACTGTATTCTAGATTTTTGTTGCTCTTACTTTAACAATCTGAAATCTGAACTAATAAAATTTGGGACCCATCCAGAGAGTTATTGTCTGCATAAAATTTCACACTCATTTAGCAGTCTTCAATCCTCCAAGGGAAGAAGATGACAATTGACAAAGTAATGCTTCCATTTCAAGAATAACATATGCCCTAGTGTGAAGGTGTTCTGAACAAGGGAATATAAACATGTCAATGTAGAAATTTATACAGGTAACGGTAGTACAGTCTCTATCCAGGCATGACAAAACTAAAGAAGGTGAAAATAAACTCCAAACACTGAGGATTTTTTTGGAAACAGAAACTACAGTTTGTAAATAAAAAGATTTCAGTCCCTGCCAAAAAACTAAGTTTTTTTTTTTTTTTAATAAAAGCTCTTCACAAAGCTATTGAACAAGAGATTTGATTTGAAGATGAAAGTCAGAGGGGAAATATTTGGACTTAGCTTAAAAATATCTCCTCACCATTCCTCCAGCTAGCACATAGTCAAGAAGAGCTTTTTGCAGTTGCTGGAAAAAATTCACACAAAAATACACTAGTGACTCAATATTGACATCATTGACACAGTTTGATTCTTAAGATCTCATTTAAAAAAAAAAAAAAAAGATCAAACAGCATTATTTCATTTGATATTTTCATTACTAGTTAATCTTTCTTAATTTTTACTGTGGTTTTTTTTAAATAATGCTTTATTTTTTGCTCATTTGTCTGCTGCCAACTCTTTTAAAAATGATAAATCATATCATTTTCAAGTGATATGTTCATCTGAAATGTTCCTATGTTCGTAAATCAAATGTTCATATTTTTAAAATTTTAAACAGATGTAAAGCATCTGGCAAGGAAAAGCATGGATGGAGGTATCTGTACAAGAAGCCAGCCCCTCCTAGACCTTGAGTGGAGCCCTTAGGTTACTGGAGCAGACTCTCACTGAGAGAAGCACTGCCTGAAAGATGACCCATCATTGTGCAAGACTAGGTGAGCAGACCCTGTGTCCTGGGAGAGGTGTGTAACAAAATCTTTTGTATTTTAGAGGCTTTAAAAACTTCTCTTGGATGTACCATGTTTTTTGCTTGGAAGGCTCAATATTATTAAGATGTTGATTCTCCTCAAATTTCCTGCAGAATTAATAAGGTTCTAAAGTCTTCCAGTTGATGTGTTTGTAGAAATTGACAAGCTGATTCTAAACTTTATATGGAAATACAAAGGGTCAAGAACAGCCAAGACAATCCTAAGGCAGAGAAACAAGGCTGAAGTACTTACACTGCTAGACATCAGGACCTTGCTAAGACTTTTGTAATCAGTTTAGGGTGGTACTGATGCAAGGACAGACAAATCAATGGCCCGATAGAAATTCCAGAAACAGACCCATACATATATGGGTGCCTCATGTATAACAAAGATCACGTTGCAATGGAGTAGGGGAAAGAAGAGGTTTTTCAATAAGAGATGTTGGGTTTAGTGGATATCCATACACAGAAGGAAGGAATCTTGACTCCTACCTCACACTGTACACAAAAATCAATTCCAAGATTGATCATAGATCCAATGTGGAAAACCAATAATTAAAAAAAGCGTAGCACAACACCTTCATAACTGTGAGGCAAAGATTCTTTAATAATACACACAAAGCTCTGATTATGAGAGAAAATCTTCATAAATTGGAATATATTAAAATTGAGAATGTGTGTAGTTCAAAAGACATCATTACAAGAGTGAAAAGGCAAGCCACAGCAATCAATATATACTTCAACAGGTGAATGGATAAACAGGCACTGGCATATCCATACAACGTAATACTTCTCAGCAGTAAGTAGATTCGTGCAACAATATGGACAATTCTTAAATGTATTTTGCTAAGTAAAAGGAGTCAGGTGTAATAATATATAATGTATGAGCCCATTTGTAAGACATACTGGAAAATGCAAAAGTATGATATAAGGATGGAAAACTGCTGGGTGGTTGCCAACATTTGGGGGAAGGGGACGGAGTTAACGACAAAGAAGCCTCACACGGAAATGCTTAGGGCGGTGAAACTGTTCCGTATGGTGCAGCTGTCACGGCAGCTTCACACCTTAGTACATTTGTTTAAACCCATGGAACTGTATACCACAATGAGTGAAGTTTACTGGCTACAAATTAAAAAATTTTAAACTGCAGGATGTTAGTGAACTCAGGATGAAATGTAGGTCATGACAAATAAAAGTAACTATGTACAAATAAGTGACAAAATCGCACTGAAAGAATTTGGGGAAGAGGAACTGACCAAGCAACTTTGGAAAATAATGTTTCAATCGGGTACTGAAAGTCTAAAGACAAAACCCCCATAAACCAACATTGTACTCTAGATGGTAAATTTGTTTCTCACAGGGGTTCAGTTCAGTTCAGTTCAGTTGCTCAGTCATGTCCGACTCTGCGACCCCATGAACTGCAGCACGCCAGGCCTCCCTGTTCATCACCAACTCCCAGAGTCCACCCAAACCCATGTCCATCGAGTCGGTGATGCCATCCAGCCATCACATCCTCTGTCATCCTCTTCTCCTCTTGCCCTCAATCTTTCCCAGAATCAGGGTCTTTTCAAATGAGTCAGCTCTTCACATCAGGTGGCCATAGTACTAGAGTTTCAGCTTCAACTTCAGTCCTTCCAATGAACACCTAGGACTGATCTCCTTTGGGATGGACTGGTTGATCTCCTTGCAGTCCAAGGGACTCTCAAGAGTCTTCTCCAACACCACAGTTCAAAAGCATCCATTCTTCGGCACACAGCTTTCTTTATGGTCCAACTCTCACATCCATACATGACTACTGGAAAAACCATAGCCTTGACTAGACGGACCTTTGTTGGCAAAGTAATGTCTCTGCTTTTTAATATGCTGCCTAGGTTGGTCATAACTTTCCTTCCAAGGAGCAAGTGTCTTTTAATTTCGTGGCTGCAGTCGTCATCTGCAGTGATTTTAGAGCCCCCAAAAATAAAGTCTGACACTGTTTCCCCATCTATTTGCCATGAAGTTATGGGACTGGATGCCATGATCTTAGTTTTCTGAATGTTGAGCTTTAAGCCAACTTTTTCACTCTCCTCTTTCACTTTCATCAAGAGGCTCTTTGGTTCTTCTTCACTCTCTCCCATAAGGGTGGTGTCATCTGCATATCTGAGGTTATTGATATTTCTCCTGGCAATCTTGATTCCAGCTTGTGCTTCATCCAGCCCAGCGTTTCTCCTGATGTACTCTGCATATAAGTTAAATAAGCAGGGTGACAGTATACAGCCTTGACGTACTCCTTTTCCTATTTGGAACCAGTCTGTTGTTCCATGTCCAGTTCTAACTGTTGCTTCCTAACCTGCATACAGATTTCTCAAGAGGCAGGTCAGGTGGTCTGGTATACAACAACATTAAGCACCTAACAATGTAAAACTAACGATGTTCATACTCCAATAAAAAAATCACCAGTCATGAAAAAAAGTAGAAAAATAAGATCTACAACCTGTAGAAAAATCAATTAATACAAACAGACCCAGAAATGACACCAATGATAGAATAAGCAGGTGCAAATGTTAAACCAAGAATTATAAATATGCTATCATGGACAGAGGAGCTTGGTAGGCTGCAGTCCATGGGGTCTCGAAGAGTCAGACACGACTGAGCGACTTCACTTTCAGTTTTCACTTTCATGCATTGGAGGAGGAAATGGCAACCCACTCCAGTGTTCTTGCCTGGAGAATCCCAGGGACGGGCGAGCCTAGTGGGCTGCCGTCTATGGGGTCGCACAGAGTCAGACACGACTGAAGCGACTTAGCAGCAGCAGCAGCAGCATATATATTCCAGAAGGTAGAGGAAAGCATGATGAGGAAAAATGATAAATCCATAGATTCAAGAAGTTCAACAGAATCCAAGCAGAAGAAACTTGAAGCAAAACAGCACAACACAGCACAATCAAACTGCTAAAAACCAGCAATAAAGAGAAATATATTTGAGGAGGGAGGTGTTGTGGGGGGACACATACACATAAAGAAACAAAGACAAAAACGCCTCTGGATTTGTCATCAGAAACTAAGCAAGCCAAAAGACATGGAATATTACTCTCAGAGAGAAAGGAAAAAGGCTCTAGTCCAATTTTTCTATACCCAGCAAAAATATCTTTCAAACTTAAAGCAAATGACTTTCTTCTTCTGCCAAAGAAAAGCTGAGAGAATTCATAGGAGCAGATCAGAACCACAAAAAATATTTTTTAAAAAAACTTCTTTGAGGAGAAGAAAAATACCAGAAGGAAAACTTGGATCTACACAAAAGAATGAAAAGCACTGGAAGTGATAAATATCTGAAAAAACATAAAATATCTTTTTTTTTTCTCATTTTAAGCCCTTCCAAAGAGACAAATCCACATGTGTAGCTGGAATTTTCAACATCTATCTGTCAGTAATTGACAGAACAATCCACAAAAAAATCATTAAGGATAAAAGACTTGAAAGGATTATAAACCAACTTGATTTACTTGACATAGAGCACTTCTATCAAAGTGGTATACACACTTTTTCAAATGCACTTGGAACATTTAGATAGACCAAGATAGACCATATTCTGGGTTTTAAAGGAAGTCTCAATAAAGTTAAGAGGATTTAAATCACACAAAATATGTTCTGACCCAACAAAATTAAATTAGAAATCAATAAACATAAAGATATCTTGGAAATATCAAAGAGATCACAAGGGAAATTAGAAAATAATTTGAACTAAATAAAAATGAAAGCACAACACTGTGTATTTGTGGTATACAGTGAAAGCAGTGTGTACAGAAAAATGAACAACATTAAGTACTTCTATTTAAAAAGAAAGGACTTATATGTGTATTTAAATGGAAAAAAAAAAAGTCCCTCACCCTTTGGTGGGAGTTGGTCATTACAAGAAGAGTGGATCAGGAATTCCAGGTCTAACAACTAGTGGATGATGGAGCCTATTCTAACCCTGTGCTACCTGGGGAGCACCTGTGCTGCCCCTTAAGAAATGGATGAGCTTGTCACCAGAAACAGTGGCTTGGATGGAGCTTCTCGGCCCATCTGCACAGGAGGAATTCCTAGTTCTGGGTCTGAACAGTCACCCCCCAGCACCAGAGTAACTCTACCAGAAGGTGGCAGTGTTGAGTCGAGTCATTCAGTCAGTTTTCAATCCCAAGAATGAGCACCTACTGGGTACAAGTGGTTAGGTAAGGCTGTGACTATGTTGCAGGCAGGTGGTATGATACATATTATGTTTTGCAAAGAGTGAAAACTAAAGCCTAGAGAAGGAGGACTCAAACTCCTAAGTCAATGCTTTGTCTACAGTTCTACTCTTGACTTCACTGGGTATGCATTTTTCCCCCCAAAAAAGTTCTCAAAAATCACATTCCTGCACACACAGAGCAGGCAGGGCTTGAGGTATTATCCTGAGTCCCATGCCCCTGGAAGTTGGTGTTTGCTCAGAGAACAAACCAGCCAAACTGAAGGATGCGGCTTGCTCAACTAGAGATGAGACACAGGCTCATAGCCTGAACTTCAAGCCATCAGAGCAATGCATATGTGAGTTACCATGGTAACAGGCCCTGAACTGGGTCCTGGGGCCCCCAAGTGAGTCATCACTTCTGCCTTCTACGGAACTCAGTCTAGGCACTTACAGAAGTCCCTGCAGAGTCTACGGCCATACTACCCTGAACGTGCCAGATCTCTTCAGAAGCCTCTGCAGACACAGGCAGGTAGGTGCATGCTCAGTTGCGTGTCCAACTCTTTGTGACCGCATGGACTGTAGCCCACCAGGCTCCTCTGTCCCTGGGGATTCTCCAGGCAAGAATACTAGAGTGGGTTGCCAATTACTTCTCCAGGGGATCTTCCCAATCCAGGGATTGAACCTGTGTCTCTTCTGTCTCCTGCATTGGCAGGTGGATTCTTTACCGCTAGCACCACAGTGGTTTTTCTCAGGCAGGATAAAAGAAGATCTGAATCAAGTACAAGCTGAGTGAAAGGACAAGCGAGAGGACAAGCGAACAGTGCTGGGAGACAGACCAACCAAGGGCTGAGAAGGAGAAACCAGCCAGGAGACAGAGCCAGAGCACACAGTGTGGGTGGGGGTGAGCTGGGGAAACAGGGCCGCTCCTTCCTTTTCCACCGGCTCCCCAGTTGTCTCCTCCCCTTCCAGGTTCTCCTGAGGAGGAGAGGGCAACAGTGGGGCTTAACCTGGACCCTGAACCCTCGAGGCCCAGAGTGGCCTGTGTAACATCAGCAAGTGGCGAGAAGCCTTGCATTTTCATTTCAGGGAAGTTGGGGGCAGGGCGTGTGGACCTGAGAAATTCGCTTAGGTGAATGCACCCCCTCTGTTGGCCAAGCCCTGGAGGCGTCCTTCCCACGAGTTGTTTATAAGAAAGGGACACGGTCTCTGTGTTTCAGATGTTCAGCCTTCCTGAAGTTTAAAAACAGAGAGGCCCGTGAGGGAGCTGTCTCCTGGTGACAGATGGGTTGGCAGCGACAGGCTGAGGATGCGTCCCGCCGGCAGCGGGAGGCACATCGCTAATGGAACAAATCAGGGAGAAAGGCAGTAAAAATGTTAAATATTATTAAACATCCATGTGACCACGTGGCCCAGACCTGGCTCAGACCCCACCAGTCTCTGCCCTGATTCTAGGCCCGTGGGTACCTGCCACTGCCCCGAAAATCCTCCTCGAAGTGCCACCTGCTAACATCAAGATGCTCAGGGGACTACAGGCCTGGGTGTTGAGGTGGCCCAGGGGCCTGGCATTGTGCTGCATGAGTCTTGAGGTGGGAAGTGGAAGGAGCAAAGGCTCTGGGGTCAGACTGACTACAGAGTTGCAACTTTTTATTTGACATCTACAAGATTCCTTGTAGCTTTTGAGGTTTATACGATCTCAATTTTTCAATAGTGTGACTTGCCCATATTACAGAGAAGGTTCTACGCACATTTGGACGTTAGCATTTTAATAACTTGAGAGCAGCTCTGCAGTGTCTTACAGCACATTAAACAATATTCAAGTTCCTGGGTAACAAGAATAACAAGACAAGCTGTGTAAACTTGAGCAGATTGTTGAAACTCCCCCCCACCCCTTTCCCCCATCTGTAAAATGGGCAGAATCATAACTTTGCTTATGGGGTTTTATGGAGATCAAATGAGATCATATTTGCAAAACACCAAGTACTGGCAGGTCCCCCAATAAACTTTAACTACTATTAGTAATCTCTCCACCCAACTTCATTGTACTCCTCCATGTGCATCACCAATACCCCCAGGGACTGGCAGGGCTGTCGATTTAAAGCTCCCAAGTAAAGTTGCTACTTGGGCCAACATGTTGCCAGTAGCTGACCCTGCCTGCCAATGGGCACAGAAATGTTGGTCTGGGCCCCCATGGGTGTCTGCAGGGACACCTGTCAACTGCAGCCAGAGGCATCACTGCCGTGTGAAATCTTCAGGGAACTCAAAGGAGAGAGGATCTCTGAGAAGGAAGGCAAGAACAGGGCTAACATGTGGAGTAACCTCGGCATAACCTCATTTTGTGGTTGACAATAGCAAAACCCAGAGAAGGCAACACACCAGCTGTGCATCTGAGTCCCACAGGGAGCTTTAATCAAAATTTACCTGCCTGAACCCACCAGCCGCTTTGAGTCAGTTACCTCTAGGGGCGGGACCCAAGAATCTATGACTTAGTAAGCTGCCCAGGTGCTACACTAAGTGACCTGGTCAAAGTCACAGTGCTAAGAAATGGCAGAGACATGACATCAGGCACTGTCCACCCCCCTCCCCTGCCCTGGACTGTCCCTTCTGGGACACAGCCTCCCATCAGCAAAGACTAGGGTGGGGTGTACAGCGCAGACAACCTGTAGTCTCACCCCAGGGCAAACACCCAGCCCCAAAACATGCATCTTGCAGAGAAACCTCACAAAGCTTCCTTCTCCTTAGAACTTCTCTCCATCACCCTCCCCTCCACAGGCTGTGGCCCAGCTCCGCTGAGACTGGCAAGTTACATCACCGGGGCCCACGTGGGGCTGCCTCTCCGGCTCTCTGATCGCTCACAGGCAATTCCACCTGTGACAAACTGTCTCTCCTATGAGCATGTCCTTTAACTGTTCCCGTCTAACTTCTCTCTTTCAATTTCTGCCAGATTTATTTAGGGAATGTTTCCATTTACTGCCTTCACCATTCTAATGGAAGCCACTTCTCCCAGAGCACCAAGTGAAGTGCTATTGTTGAATAAATGACTCCCTGGTTCAATCCCCCAGCTTTACTATTTTGTGGAATTACTAGAACAACAAGGGAAAAATGGCTCTTGACACTCAAGAGCAGCTGGCATCTGGGGAGGTGGGTCCTGCAGGTAGGAAGACCCCACCCCCCAGCCCTGGGTCCTGGAAGCCTGGAGGGAGAGAGCAGCTTTCTGCCCAATAGAGGAGGGATTGGTGTGGGGTAGGGGGAGCGGGGGATCCTCAGGAGACAGAGAGTGAGGAGGGACGGATGGGAGGAGAGAGAGGAGGTGGAGGGTGCAAATGCTCTAAGGTGGGACCCTCCCCAGGACCTCTCCTCCCCAACCTTCAGTGGTGAGACTGAAATTTGTATAGCGCTTGGCCTGAGTGGTTTTGTGGAAACCAGTGAAGAGGTTGGAGGCTTTGTCTGGGTAAATTTGAAGTGAAGCAGGTGAGCAGGAGATGGAGGCAGAAGGGACATAAGCAAGACATGAGTCCCTCTTCCCTGTACCCTCTGCTCCATCCCCCAGAAAAAGAACAGAGGACTGGAGGAAGCTCTGTACTATTACAGGGCATAGACTCCTTGGAAGAAGGGTAGATCCCAACTATTTCAACTCGATTTTAGGGGGCAGGGAGACCCCCAGATGCATGAGGGCTCAGAGAGTATTGCAGTGGGATTGTGTTCTCAATTTCAACGCTGTTGTACCATGAGCAGTGTCCACTTGTGGCTCAGGCTGGGAACCTACTAACAGTTTATATGGTTTTTCTGTGGAAAAAGTAAACAAAGTTCCAAATAGCCAATGTGAAAACACGCTAAAACACAATCTGCACCTGTACTTTAAAGGCAGTTTACGCAAAGCAGGAAACAGTGACGGAGGCAATGAGGTCAGCCAAGGCAGACCAGGCAGCGGACAGTTTAGGGAAGAGCCCAGAACAGAAGCCACTCTGCTTCTCACGGGAGCGGAGCTGCAGCGCTGCCCTGTCCCCCACCCTCCTGGTGCTGGCCCATAGTTTATAAGCTGCCTTCCTGTCTGTAAGCAGGAGGGCTTCTCAGATGGTGTTGGGGCTGCTTTGCAGCTGTTTGGGGACACTCACCCTGGGTGCCCTGGGAACATGTTCCCCTGTGAACTCTGTAAGATGTGTATCTTTGCGTTGAGATGACAATTTCTCTTTTATTAATACTTCTAAGCCACAACAGTTGATCTATTTCACCCCTCACTTGGAAACAACGGATAGAAACTGAAATGGGCTCACAGCACAGTCCCTGTGTCACTCACAGCTGCTACTCTCTCTCTGCTGTGATGCTCAGGGACTCTTAGTCTGAACTGAAGCAACTGAAAGGTCCTTTATTATTTGAATCCCTGATATTTTGGATTACTGAAACCCCCAATGTCCTACTCTTCTCTTCCTCCCGTATCCTGGGAATATTGCCCCATCCCCCAGCAAGTTGCCCTTGACTTTGAAGGACCCAGCCAGCCAGCCATGATCCATCATCACCTAGGCATCAGAGTGGCTTCTGTTCTGGGCTCTTCCCTAAACTGTCCGATGCCTGGTCTGCCTTGGCTGACCTCATTGCCTCCGTCACTGTTTCCTGCTTTGTGTAAACTGCCTTTAAAGTACAGGTACAGATTGTGTTTTGGCGTGTTTTCACATTGGCTATTTGGAACTTTGTTTACTTTTTCCACAGAAAAACCATATAAACTGTTATTAGGTTCCCAGTAGTACCTACTGTTGGCTGGATCTCTATGCATCGCACGTTATCCACACTTTCCCTTGGGCCCAAGGAGACAGGCAGGAAGGAGAGAAACTGGTGCTTGTTAAACATTTACTGTATATCAGATGTGATGTCAACCACATGCACGCATGTTGCCTCATTACAACCCAAACAGTAGATATTGTCAAGTTCATTGTATAGATGAAGGAAACCAAGGAGTGGGAAGGTTAAATAACTTCACCAAATAAGATCCTCAGACCTGAGCTCCTGGCATGGAGTGTGTTCCAGGAAGATGCTACATCACAATGTGGGGAAAAATGCATACAGAGATGTCAAGTTCCTGGGTCAGCATGTGGGTGGAGCCTGAGAGGGAAGAACATGCTTATGGCCAGTGCTGATGCAGCTCAAGAAGGACCAAGAGGAGGGCTGAAAAGGGTCCTGCGAATCCTGGCATTTCAGGGAGTAGGAAAAGATGAGCTGATGCTGGGTCACAAGAGCCACAGGGAGCTCTACAGCCCCTGCCACATGGCACACCTGGAGAAGCGCTCACACACTCCCTCACGGACGACAGAAGACTGGACTGAACAACACGCACAGGCGCCTGCTGAAAAACCACAGGGAAGTGACCTCTGTGCATCTGTGTCAACTTGGAGAGAGGTCTCTAAAGACGTCACAGGGCTCTCTTTTATCATTGACTTGGTTTAAGGATATTTAAGAGCCCAGTTTTTATTTTGTGCCTTTATTCTCCCATAAGTGGAGAAGGAAATGGCAACCCACTCCAGTATCCTTGCCTGGAGAATCCCAGGGACAGAGGAGCCTGGTGGGCTACCGTCTATGGGGTCGCACAGAGTCGGACACGACTGAAGTGACTTAGCATGCATGCATGCATCCCCCATAAGAGGTAAATGTTTTTCTGTGTTGCTACATAGTCAATATAATTATCATTTTAATGGCTGCATAATTCAAATTTCCAGAGTGGACAGCCCTACCTAGCTCATGCCTCCAAGGAGAACCTGGAAATCTAAATAGGAAAATAATTTTTAAAAACAAGGAAAGCAATACATGAAGATGTTTATTCAGAAATTATTTATAGTAGCAAAAATATATATATCCAAAACTGGAAACAATGTTAATGGCCTGCAATGAGAGGATGGTTGAGTAAATCAGAACTCAATGCAATTATGCAGCCATTAAAATGATACCAACACAGACTACATAGCAACATGAAAAAAACATTTATGCCTAATGGAAAAAAGCACAAAATAAAATTGTATCTGTTTATCTAGTGATGTAAAATGAAGTGTGCCTGGGGGAAAAGGTGGCAAAAGAAAACAGAAAATGACAACTTCTGTTAGGATGGTTGGGTGCTAAGGAATTACTTTTTAGGAAATGCATTTTAATGCCAACATACTGTTTTAACAATAAATTTAAAAATCAGAACAAAAAAAGAAGGTTCCAGGGAAAATTTGCTCTGAAAGCAAACAAACTTTTCTTCCAAAGGCATTAGATATAAGACCTTGCTTCTCTTTCCTGCTTTGCTCCCTGCGGGGCAAGGCTGGACTCCAGGAAGATCTGGGCCCCTAGCCCTCAGACCAAAGGCTGTGGGCTGCTCTTCTCCTACAAGGTCTGGCAGGAAACGCTCCATGAGAATGGAGGTTCAGCGGAAGAAGCCCCAGGTCATTTCATGGTCTCTCCCTGTACCTTTCTAGATATATTCCAAAATATGAATCTGCAGCTGTGGGTTGGTAACTAACAAGTGGTGAACAACTTTAATTTTTCCCGATAATTCTACTAGATTTTAAGAGTAATGTTGTTGTTATTATTTAGTTGCTAGGTCGTGTCCAACTCCCTTGTGACCCCATGGACTGTAGCCCACCAGGCTTTTCTGCCCATACGATATCCCAGGCAAGAATATTGAATGAGTTGCCATTTCCTTCTCCAGGGGATCTTCCCAACCCAGGGACTGAACTTGAGTCTCCTGCATTGCAGGCAGATTCTCTACTGCTGAGCCACCAGGGAAGCCCCAAGAGCACTATTTCTCAGCTATAAAATAAGAATGGAATAGTGCCTTTTGCAGCATTTCATGGATGGGCCTAGAGATTATCATACTATTAATAAGTGAAGGTAAGTCAGAAAAAGAAAGACAAGTACCATGTTGATATCACTTACACGTGGAATCTAAAACACAACACAAGTGAACATATCTGTGAAACAGACTCACAGACGTGGAGAACAGACGTGGTTGCCAAGGCAGGGAGAGGAGGAATGTCAGAGTTTGGGATTAGCAGATGCAAACTGTTATATATAGAATGCATAAACAACAAGATCCTCCTATATAGCAGCGGGAACTGTATTGACTAGCCTATAATAAACCATAATGGAAAAGAATATAAAAAAGAATATATATATGCATAACTGAATTACTTTGCTGTACAGCAGAAACACCACATTGTAAATTAGCTATACATCAATTAAAATAAAAATTAAAAAAATAAAACAAACTCAGAAGTGTCCCAGCATTCAGAGGGCAACCACCACTCCCTGCCTCCAGGTGCTATTCTTCTCTGACTGTTGCCTGAAATCACATCCAGCCGCCTGGAGCATTTTAGCATTTTCATAGCCGTCCTCTCCTGCAGGCTACACACAGACCCTCTGTGGTAGGTGGGGCTGCTATCCGTAGGTCCATTTCTCAGGCAGGGAAAACTGAGGCCACATACAAAATATAAACTCTGGTCCAGGACTTGGAACAATAAGCCTGATGCACCTGGGAGACTTGAGGGGCTGCAACCTGGAGGCATCATTCAGCCCCAGACACACAAGGGGCCTGTTCTATGTCAGGGACTGAGGCCAGAGCTGAGAAAAGTGGAAGTTCCCTCGCGGGGTCTTCTGTGGTCGAGCCTGCCCCGGGCCTGGCCTGGCCTTCCACCTGGGTGAATGGGTCCCCACACCCCAGCTCTGCAGAGCTGTGCTGGCCTGGAGCTCCAGGCGAGCAGCACAAGGCCTCCCCCACACCCACGCGGCTGGGAAGAAGAGGCAGCAGGGGCCCGAGGCCTGCAGAGAGTTGAAAATCCTGGGAACAGAGCCCCAGTCAGCCCAGCCAGCACCTCATTAGGAGGCCCAAAGCGGGGAGGGGGCACTTTAGGAACAACATTATTTATTCTATTTTTAAACAAGCCTGAGGTCTCTGGGGGCACAAATGAAGTTATCAGAAAAGACATGAGTAGAATAAAGCCCCAAGCCAGCAAAGCTGAGAAGGGCCCTGGGGACCAGGACTCTTGAAAAGCTGAGATGGGGTTTGTTTATCTTGTGCTCTGAGAGCACAGGACTGGGACCAGGGTGCTGGACAAGGATGTCCCAAAGCCCTCTGCAGCCTGTTCCCTCTGGGCCCCCGGGGAATTTGGGTGTGAGCTCTACTCTAAACGGTCCCATCAGTGTCATCTGCAGCAGGGAGGGAAGAGGCACCACCTCTGGAAGGAAGCCCGGGTTCACTTCCCACCTCTGCCACGTGAATGTCTTTCCCGGTGGACAGAGCCCAGGGGAGCTGGTGCTGCAGGGCATCTGCTCCCTGCCTGGCCATCCCTGGCTCCACACTGGACAGGCCCTCCACCTGCCAGAGCCTCCACTTCCTCATCTAGCAATGGGCTGGTCATTCTCACCTTGATTCCCAGGTAACCCTCTTGGGGAGAAGCAATGAGACAGTGTGTGCCCCTGGGGAGGGCTGGACTCGCGTCTCACTGGATCCCAATGCTCTGCAAAGCGGACTGACTTGTCTTTCCCATCTCAAAGCGTAGGAAGCCAAGGCTCCGCGGAGTTGAGTGACTCGCCCTGAAGCATTCAGACTCAGGCCCACCTGGTTCCCAAGTCTGCTTTGCCTCTGGCGGTGGGGCAACTGCCTGACAAGTGCTCTCGGGAGATTTGAGAGAAACACAAGTCACTGACAGAAGTGATTACAGGACTGGGTGGGTGTGGCTGGATGAGAAACGCCTCTCAGAAGTAAGCGATGGAAGAAGGAGCAAGGTGAGCAAGACTTGCAGTCCGTGGTCCCGGTTTCTGATTTTGCTTTGAACTGCAGACAGCCACCACAGCCACTTCCCACTTACTGGCTGGGTCCAGTAAGATGTGACATGTGAGATGGTGGGGAAATGGTCAAGCGCTATGCAAATGAAAGCCAAATGTCTCTCCAGTCCTGTTCCCAACACCTCGCCCTCGTTACCATGTGAAATATGGGTTAAGCAGATTGCACGCAGGGAAGCAATGGAAGGGCTCCACATTTCCCCTACTAGGGGCACCACAGAACGGACTCATTGGAAAAGACCCTGATCCTGGGAAAGATTGAAGGCAGGAAGAGAAGGGGACAACAGAGGATGAGGTGGTTGGATGGCATCACCGACTTGATGGACATGAGATGGAGCAAGCTCTGGGAGTTGGTGACGGACAGGGAAGCCTGGCATGCCGCAGTCCATGGGGTCGCAAAGAGTCGGACATGACTGAGTGACTGAATTGAACTGAGGGGCACCAAGCAGAGGCTGCTACAGGTATAGCATAGTCCACTGGCATGCACTAGGAAACGGGCTGCCCTTGGCCATCCTACAGGCTCCCTCCAGCCCCACTGCCCCAAGTTAAAAGCCACAGGTCTCGTGCCTTGCCCTGGAGTCTACATAGAAAGTTGAGACCAAGAAGGAAGGAACTGGCCCAAGGCCAGGCAACCAGAGGAGGGAAAAGCTGGAACCAGAACCCAGAGTTCTCCCCACTGTCCAGGCTCTCCTAACTACCTATGCGGGAGGCATTATACATCCACCGGGAAGACAAGGAAACTGAGGCCTCGGGAAGTGCTGTGGCATGCCCAGGGCTGCCGTGTCTGCGCTGTGGCCAAGGCTGGAGGCCAGATCCTTTCTCTCTGCTGCTGGGCCAGAGCAGAGACTGCGTCCTACATCACTGAGCTTTTTTCTGAAATGAACCACTTCTTAATTCTTTGGCTGAATGTCTAAATAAGGATTTTTGCCAATTCTGAGCCCTGCTAACTGATGAAGCTGTCAGAAAAAGATCTAATGATGCTTGAAAACGCGGGGAGTGAGCCAGCTGCCAGATTGCCTTCCCAGCCCTGCCTCCACATCAGGGAGTCAGGACCCTCCCACTGGTGGAGAGGGTGTGAGCCCTGGAGGCTGAGACTCTGCTGCCTTTCATCAACTGTGTGACCCTTTTTGATCCTCTGCTCACCAGCTGTAAATGCGGATAACTCTGAGGATTAAATGAGATGCTATGTGTGCAATGCCCCAGCACAGAGCCCAGTTGGGCACAGATTTCAGGGCTGGCTGGGATGGTGGGGGGTGGGGCAGAGTGGCCAGTGATCTGAACTCTGCTGAACAGACAGGGGTGGCCCTGACTGCAGCCCTGGGCGAGAGAGAGCTGAAGCTGCCAGCTCCGTTTGGGGAGGCCCTGAGTCACCCCCAGTATTTATCTTGGGAGGGACAGATGAAAGGCTCAGAGTGACCTTAGGCCCTGTGAGATGGAGCCCTTGGGTGGGAGCCTGGGAGGCTGGGCTGGGGCGCTTGGCAGGCCAATCCCGTCCCTTTGTTCTCTCTCCTTTCTCAGTGGAACATTTGTTCACGCGGGAACCCTGGGCACTAGGGGTGGGGCCTGGCTTGGGGACCAGGGAATCTGACAATTCCCAGGCCTGCCACTGGAGCCTGAGAGACTGGACTCTGGGAAGGGCCCTCCTGAAATGAGTTGGAGTGAAGGGCAGGCCTTCCCCGCACATGAGACCCACGTGTGTGACCTGCCACCTAAGGGCAGGTTCTGGGAGCATCCCAGCCAGAGATGGGAAAGCCATTCTCCCTTCAATCACTGACTGTCCAGACCACCAGCTTCTTCCCATCCTCCTTTCTCCTCCTATTACACACATGTGCACACAGGTAGACATACATACACACACCCACATGTGTTGCCTGCTTGGAGGCCTTGAATTCGTCCTCCCCAATAGATGGAGAAGTATGAAAAACAAACAGGTCTTGGGTGCAAATGCATCTTTGCAACTGTGGGACTGTGGGTAGAGCTTTTAATCTAGATGCCTCTTCCTCACCTGCAGAGCAGGTCTGTGCTTCACAGACCTGGTGAGGAGCCAATGAGGCTGAGCGTGAATAGGACTTGTAACCGTGAGGCTCATGACTAATGGTAGTGGACATTTGGGGCTGGAAAGTAGGATTGCTGTAACTATCCAATCTGCTGCTATTTTTAACAAGCCAGGGAGACTATCTGAGAGTGAGGGAGGGGTTCAGGGCAGTGGCCTAAATACGGCATGAAGATTACCACTGAGCGCTGCTGTCCTGGCCTGGGCCGGGGGTGATCAAGACACCCCCACCCACCGCTAGCCTGTCACCTTCCCTGCATGCCCACTTCTCTGTCCCCTGGCTGAATTTGGTGCTCTCAGAGGACAGCCCCAAGCTCACGGGAGCCGAGAGGTGGTGAATGTTAGGGGCAGGCAGACTAGTTCCTCAGCAAGGAACAAACCTCAGACAGAGCCCATCAGAGGACATGGTGGGAATTCAGAACATGGAGTGTGGAGAAAGCTTTGGTGGAGCCAGAGGTGAGCGTTCCAACCTTGGCTCGGGCTTCGATGGGCCCTTGACCTTGGACAGTCATGTCCCATCTGTGGGCCTTAGTTTTTTCATCTGTCAAGGCCTCTCTACCCTTGGGAGGTGCAGGGAGGTGGTGGCCATGAGAAGGCTTTGACAAAGTTGATCCAAAAGTACACTAGGAAAATTCCCAGACCCCTTAGTCACTGCTGTCCTTCGCACCCTGATCTCTTCTCAGATGGACAGGTGGATTCAAATTCTCCCCATGTGCCATCACCCATGGAAAAAGAGAACCTAAGGGCCTTTGGGACCCCTTCCAGCTGGGGACTCCGCCAGACAAAGCAGGATGGTCATTTATAATAATAGAGTTTTCACTGGAAGACTTGCTTACCCCCTTTGACCCTCTGCTTCCCCAGCTGTCAATGCACATAATAACTCAGCCAGCCGAAGGCTGTCGGGAGAGTTGAGTGCAGGTGCCTGAGGGCTGAGCACTAACCCTGGCCCAGTCACAGGACAGTACTAGAGAGGTCCCACCCATACCCTTGGGAGGGGTGCTGCACCCGGACTTGCCTGGCTGCCCCAGAAGCCACTTGGCATCCTCAGAATTTAGGAGTGGATGCCAACAGCGTGACCAAGAGGTCTGGAGCTGGGTCTCTGAGAGGGACTGTGCCCACTGGGTAGGCTGGGACCACCTGGTCCCAGTATTTAGCACTGGGGTTGAGAATCAGAGCTCTGCAAAGCCCCCCAAGGTTTGCTATTCTCCTGTTTGTTCTTAACCTTGAATGTGCTGAGAAAAGATCTTCTAAGCCCCCAACACCTCATTTAGTGTACAACATATGATAAATGCATAAGCGCTTCTAGGGTGCATCACTGAGGACCAGGAGTGAGAACCCTTATTCATCAGACTCCAAAAAATGTCCCTTACCCATGGGAACTGTTCTCCGGTAATTGATAGGACAAGGAGTGACATTTCCCAGGGGTCTGTGGAAAGGGAAGGGGCTCCCAGAGCAGCCTGCCTGGGATGGAGGGTGGTGTAGGGGTGGGAAGGGTGAGGGAACAGCATGAGAGTAAGGCTCAGAGGATACCAGCCAAGCGGAGCATTTGGGAGGCTGGCTGTGGAGAGTGCAGGAGAAAAAGTGTGGGGACAGCTGCTGTCTGTGTGAAGATTCCGAGGCAGCATCAATGAGGAGAGGGTGTTTTTGAAACGTTTTCAAAACGTGTTACTGAATATCAGGAATGCAGGTGTCAATCCTTTATAAAGATGACAGGTTGAACACTCGCATCTATTTTCATTCCCTTCTGACACCCACTACAATTACAGTAAACGAGTCTTTAGAGGCATGACCCACAAAACCAGAGAGAACACAAGGAAACAGCAGCAATTCCTCAGTGACACACTCAGGAGGCAGGTGGACGAGAGGTAACTGACCCAGCAGATGCCAGAGGGCAGGACCCTGAGCCTGCAGCAGGGAACTCATTACCAACCAGTTCTACATCCCAGAAGTTTCTAGAGGCTCTGGACCTTGAAATGTCAGGTTGCTCTGGAAATAGATGTTAGCTAAAAAGAGACTGATGACAGTGTTGTGAAGCAGTTGGAGTTCTAGACCTCCCTTGCTTTTGATGCTGGGGGGTGATTGTCCCTCCCCAGCCCCCCACAGAGGGTTGTTCGGGAGAGTGTAACAGAGGCTCTCTGCTCTGGGGACGTCAGCCACGGCTGAGAACTGGAAATTAAATCAATATACATGTGCTGGAGTCTGAACCTCCACCAGTTCTCTTCCCTGACTGAGCACCAGAATCCTGGCAGCCAGAACTTACTTCTGTTCTCCAGCGTGTCCTCAAGAAATGGCCCCTTTATGCATGGTGTGGCCTGTGGGATCTTTGTTCCCTGACCAGGGATTGAACCCATGCCCCCCTGCAATGGAATGCAGAGTCTCAGCCACTGGATTGCCAGGGAAACTCCCCTATTAAGGGAATTTACATAAAGTAAAACTCACCTTTTTTTTTTTTAAGAGTACAGTTTGGAGACTTCTCTGGTGGTTTAGTGGATGAGATTCCAGGCTCGCAAAGCCAGGGGGCCTGGGTCTGATCCCTATGGGGAACTAAGGTCCTATAGGCTACAGCTAAGCCTGAGTGCCACAACTACTGAGACCGCATAGCTGAAATTTAAAAAAAAAAAAAAAGAAAAAAAAGACTATAGTTTGCTGAGTTTAGACATTGGAGACAACCATTCCAACCAAGATAGAGAACACTGCTGCTACCACCAGAAGTTCCCTTTGCAGTAAATGTTCTCATAACCCTAACTCCTGGTTGCCACTGATCTTTTTTTCAGTCCTAGAGTTTTCTTTTTCCCAGAAGGCCACGTACCCGAAATTAAATGGGATTAGTGTTTTGTGTTGGCTCCTTCCACTTTGCATCATGTGTCAGATTCAGCCATGACCCTCGTTTCGGCAGTTCATCACATGTTACTGACTACTGTTGCCTGGTACACAGTTTAGCCACCCAGCTAATGGCCCTTTGGGTTGTTTCTAGTTTTTGGTTCTTACAATTAGAGTGGTTGTGAACATTCAAAAAAAAAAAGGCCCCTTCAGGGAAGCTCCGAGTTAATAAACCACACTCAGGGACTCAAGCTCTGAAACACATTTTTAGCAGCAACCCTCCCAACTCTTAATTATGAGAAAACAGTTACTAAGCATTCAAGGAAGGCCCCTGATGTGAAAGAGGTGACCCAAAGCTAATGGGAAACAGCACCTTGGATTACAGGTTGGAGAAGACATTACATTCAGGAAAAATGAGGATACTTTTTTTTAAAGAAATAAACAGAGAATAAAAATGAGCTCTTGGGAATGAAAAGCATGATGGCAGAAGTGAACAACTAAACTGGAGGTGAAGATACAGTTGAGTAAAGTTCCCCAGAGAAAAAGCAAAGGGATGAAGATGAAACATATGAGAGAAGAGATGAAACATAAAGGACCAACCCAGGATATACAGCATAAGAATGTTGCAGAGAAAACAAGACAGAAGGGAGAAATTACCAAAGAAATAATTCATGGACATGTCCCTGAATGGAAGAACAGTTTCCGTACTGAATGGGTCCTCTGCATGCCCAGTACTGGGAGAAAAGGACCCACACTAACTCCCATTGCTGGAAATTTCAGAATACTGGTGTCAAAGAGAAGCCTCCAAGTTTTCAGAAAGAAAAAAAAAAAAAAAAAAACAGATCACAAAAAAGAGATTAGAAAACAGAGGGCTTTGGACTTCTCAGTAACAACAGTGAAAGTGAAAATGTAATAGACTGATGTTTTCTAAACTCTGAAGCAAAGTTGATATCGAACCTATAATTCTCCATCTGAACTCCCAATCAAGTGTAAAGAGAGAATAAAGACATTTTCAGATATGTAAGGTGTCATAACACTTACCCCCATGCACCCTTCATAAGGAAGCTACCAGAGTATGTGCTCCACCAAAACAAGGCAGTAGAGAGAGAAAGAGGAAAAGATAGGAAATGGAAGATTCAAGCGCGAGGTGAAAGAAGCCGGACGACTGTGGAAGGAGATTCCAGACCGACAACAAGTACCAGGCTCCAGAGGGCTGGCCAGCCCTTATTAGAGTGGATTGTAGGACTCCAAGAGAAATTTTGCCAAGAAAAGGGAATGTTCAGAAAAGATCTCCCTTCTGAATGCCTTTAGAGGAGATTGAGATGATTGGCAGGGGGTTGGTGTCATATTTACTAATAAATACATAGAAAACTAAGCAAAAGCAGTGATTAAATCTAGGAAAGACAACAAAAAATGTGCAAAAAGGGAAAACTAACCATAGTCTATCTCATGATTCAGCTCTGAGTAGCACATTCAGCCATGATAATGGAAACACTGTATAGTGACTGAACTGAAATCATTAGGTAACTGTACTAGAGGGGCAGAGGAACGGGGAGTTACATACAGGCAGGGTGGGTGTGGGAGTGACAAAGAGCCTCTTCTCTTGGGGGTGGGGGTGCGGGGATAGAAACCAAAGGCTGAGTTATCAAGAAGGGGCTGAAAATGGTTGCCTCCAGAGAAGGGAAACGGGGGAGGGCAGTCCCCATAGGGCCACTTGATTCTCAGCCTGCATAAAAAATTTATTTAAATACTATATAGTGGTGGTTTAGTTGCTAAGTTGTGTCCGACTCTTGCAGCCCCATGGACTGTAGCCTGCCAGGCTCCTCTGTCCATGGGATTCTCCAGGCAAGAACACTGGCATGGTTGCCATTTCCTTCTTCAATATATGTGTGTGTGTATGTATATATATAATTTTTAATTAAAAAACACAATCCCATCCTTGCCCCTCCCACTCTGGTGGTTTCTGGAGAGGCTGAATAACCATGAGGGCTTTTCATTGTCCATAGCCTTGGGAGTGAGTTCATTCCAAGCTATTCTAAGCTTCCCTGGTGGCTCAGACGGTAAAGAATCTGCCTGCAATGCAGGAGACCTGGGTTCAATCCCTGTGTGGGGAGGATCCCCTGGAGAAGGGAATGGCAACACGCTTCAGTACTCTTGCCTGGGAAATCCCATGAACAGAGGAGCCTGGTGGCAGTCCTGCTGCTGCTGCTGCTGCTGCTGCTAAGTTGCTTCAGTCGTGTCTGACTCTGTGCGACCCCATAGATGGCAGCCCACCAGGCTTCCCCGTCCCTGGGATTCTCCAGGCAAGAACACTGGAGTGGGTTGCCATTTCCTTCTCCAATGCACAAAAGTGAAAAGTGAAAGTGAAGTCGCTCAGTCGTGTCTGACTCTTAGCGACCCCATGGACTGTAGCCCACCAGGCTCCTCCGTCCATGGGATTTTCCACGCAAGAGTACTGGAGTGGGTTGCCATTGGGTCACAAAAAGTCAGACACAACTGAGAGACTAACACACACACATATTTCAAGCAAATGGGCTCAGCCTATAGCAGGCCTCTGAAGTCTCAGAAACACTGGGGCTGAAACCTCAGAAGCCACACCTGGAGCAACTCCTGACACCTCAGGCGTGTTCCCAAACCTCAAGGTGCTTTTTCAGATTTGATGCTGCAATAAAACGTAGTAGGGATCAGGCTGTGCCCAGATCACCTGCCTGTAGGAACCCCAGAAAAGGAGATGGAAAGAGGCCAGAGGTATGTGGTAGCCCTGTTCATTAGGGGAGCTTCTACCAGACTCTTGGTACTTCTACCAGAACCCAAGATGTTCCCCCAGGTCCTGCTGCTGGCTGTCCGAGTCCCGGAAACTAGAAACCCACGTGGGTCACACCATGCCAGTACTCATCAGTGTTTATAGAAAGGAAGATCGTTATTTACAAGAACAGAAACATTGAGCTAATTCATGTTTAAATATACCAAACAGAGCGGCAGACAAAAAAAAAAACCCCAGAAACTTCTGGATAAAAGGGGGCAGTGAGCCCCGGCTTAACAGGGCCTTCCTGTGTCCCTGCTGGACTCTGTTGCTCAGGCTGCTCCTGCCCTGCCCTCCACGATGGGCAGACCCTTCCCAATGTTAGCCAACCTCCTTTTTCCACGAGTGTATCCAAGTTAGGAAAACAGAACTTTCTTCCCAGATCACTCAAGACCCTGAGCCAAGTAATACCGGTATCCAGAGCTCCCTTGGGCCCTGTTCTCCAAGCTTTTCCAGAGAAGTGTTCTGCACAGGCTGAGTCACCCAGCTCCCATCCTTCAGACCACAGAGGACACGGGGGTACTTAGGTCCCTACCTCCCATCAAACCTCTCCTTGCTTCTTTTGGGAAACTCAGTTTTCTGCCTCAATCAAGATCAGAAAGGCGCAGAGAGAAACTTGAGTCCTGGATCTTAATCCCCCAAAGCTAGTCTGAGGACCAGGAATGATCAGCAACAATGTTCTTGACAACCAAGAACAGAGGGAGAGAAATAAAATGAAAAAGGGATGTGTATGGAAACAACAGTTGTTGCTTCTGGGATCCTTCTTACACTTTTGTTCTAAAATTAATATCTTTACAAAGTGAAATGATGATTGTGGATGACATGTTTTCTTAAGTCCTTACTTGACAAAATTGGAAAGTTAGCATCACTAGCTAGTCCTTCCACAAAATAATAACTTTGGGAGGGGGAGCAGATTTCACTGGACTATGAACATCCAGAGTTTGGGACATATTGTAATAGATGACTCAAAGAAGACTAAGACCAAGCTCCGGGTCAGAAACAGAACCGCAGAGGGTGAGAAGGGCACCAATGCATGCAGTCCAGTGGCCACTGACACCTAAGCATGTGCTGAAATGCCACCAGCTAAGGCTTGGCCCGCTCCCACTTGGTGCCCTTCTGTGACAGGGAGCTCACTTCCTCTATGTACAGCTCTGATGATTACAAAGTGCTTACTTTGTATTGTGGAGAAACCTTCGTCCTTGGACCCAGGCCTACACTTGGGAGCCCCTAGAAGCAGCCCTTTCACCTGCAGGAAAACAGCTGCCTTCTGTACCCTTTGCCTCCCAGTCTTCTTTGACTTCTATTTGCTCCCCCTCACCACCAGTCATTCCTCTTGTGAAGTGACTTGCTTGGGATCACTTGCCTGGCAAACGAGTTCAAAGCCAGCTCCTCTGCTCCTGGCCCTGTGCCCTGCGCCCTAGCTCTCTCCATGTGGCAAAGGTTCAGTGTCCTCAATTCAGGAGATGGTACTGGCTGTTCAGAAACAGTTGGAAAGGCAACAAAGAATCCAAAATGGGAGGGGGGAACCAATATACAAAAAAAGTCAATGTGATCCCAATAAACACGTATAGATCCACATTAAAAATGAAAGTATGGAAGGAAACAAGGTAAGATGGTCACAATGGTCATTCTTTAAGGTAGGCTACCTGATGATTTTTACCACACTTTTGCTTTTCTCTCTGTGCTTTCCAATTTTTCTGCAATGATTTGGTTTTTATGTGTAGGATAGGGTAAAATAATGACCATTTAGAAGGATGAAATAAGAAATGTCAAATTAAAGTAATCACATCCCAAGACACACCCCCTCCGCCCACTCAGCTCCCAGCCACTGTCCGGTGAACAAGCTCCTGGGGCTCTTGGGCCCTGGGCGGTTGTCCGTCCCCAGACCCTCACACACTGCAGCACTTTACAGCAGTCTCACGTTCTTGCTGCATCAGCGCCCAGCCCTTGACTGCCAGATGACAAGCCCGAGGTCAAGTAGACCCCAGACCACCCGGGGTCATGGCCAATGTGCTCCTGCCATCTGCCCCTCGTCCGTTTTCTCCAGCCTTGGAGCCCCAGCCCAGCCTCCAGGTGGAAGAAAGGAGAGGATGGGGAACAAAACGGAGGGTGCAGAGGACCATGGCTCATCCCTGCCAGGTCTGTTACACGCACAGGGTGTGCATATTGTTGTACAGAGAGGAGATTAAACTTAGAGGAGAGATGCGTTATCTGCGGAGTGTGATGGAGCTGGGCCTGGACCCAGCCCTCTGATCCAGTCCAGTGTTTGCTCTTCTGGGGCTCTGATCACAGCCCCTAGGCGTGACTGTGGTGTGCTGGGTCCATGCAGAGTGCTGAGGCCACGAGTCATACCAACACCCTCTGTGCCAGCCCTCCAGGGTGGGTCTTTGCCAGCTGCTCCCTAGGGCGCCTGGCAGTCCTAGGCACATGTCAGAGCCAAGCCCTGATTAGAAATGGAGGCCCGGCCCGGGGGTCAAAGTCCTGTCTAACTTCCAGGTTCTGCGGTGTCACGTGGCCCTGCGTGAGTTGTTGCCCTGTTGAGGACTCAGTTATCCAAAGGATAAAATCAGTGGAGAGCATTTGACAGTGATTAGACTGGCGATTTACAAGTCTTTTTTTTTCCCCCAAGCCTAGCATTTGGGTACTCTGGGACTGACCCGTGACACTGTCCCCCATCCTGGATGACAGGGCAGAAGCTCCCCATTCAGCCTGGCCTTTGGGTGCCCCTCACCCCAGCTCCCTGTTTGGATAGTCTAGGTCTTAGAGAGATGTTCCCCACCTCAAGTAGGAGTGTTTGGGGGTGTGGGGATGTGCAGAGCTGTGTCTGTGTGAGTCAGGGGTCCTAAGAGGACAGGCTCCCCACTATGTAGCCGGGACATTTTCCAGGGATGTCACCTTGTTGAGGATTCTGCTCTCAGCTCACCTAATCCCCTGCCCCCCTCTCTCCCCTACTTTTGGTTTCCTTGTCTTCTAGGCTCCAGCCTCTATTGCAAGCCCCAGGCTCTGTGTTCCTTCTGTTTCTACCCTAGAACAGGTCTGTCACTGTGGAGGGGCTGCCCCTTCCCCTCCCCTCCAACCCCTCTGTGGTCTCTTCCTCAGGATCCCTCCACCCCCCACTCCCATCCCTGCACCCACCTCCCGGGGCCCTCTTTAAAGAGGTGCCCACAGCGCTCAGAGCCAGTTTTGTTTCAGACAGAAATGAAGATGGACTTTCATTGTACAATGACACTTTCAAACCATTATTCTGCCGAGACCCAAATGAAAAATCAGCAAGTCTGACAGCGCTGTGATTTGTTCATATGACGCTGCCTCTTTGCACAAAGTTTAATTAAAATTTCAGGAGCCCTTTATTGTGCACCTCTGGGCTCTTCCAGGCGCCTTGGGGGAAGGGCAGGGTCTTTTTATAACAGAAGCCAGTGCTCAAGGACGGTCCCTAGGAGATTGGCAGTGGGGTGCACTGACGACTGGAGCAAAGCACAGCCTATGTGGGTACACGGGCCTCAGGAAGCACATGGGATCCCAGCCACCCCGCCACCCCGCCCATTTCACAGGTGAGCACACTGAGACCAGCACTTTCCGAGACTCAGCAGATCCCAGTGACACCGCCCCATCCCTTCCACCCCGCCCCCTGGACTCACCCTCAGGGCTGGCAGGGAGCTCACTTGGTCCACGGTGAGTGTGGCCTCCTTGTAGTACTTCCCGGGGGGACAGAGCTTCAGGAAGGAGTCGTGGATACTGAGAAGAGAGGCAGGGGTGGGCTGAAGGTGGGGACCAGCAGGCCCTCTGCCTCCTGCAGGCTCCCTTTGGAGGATTGATTGACACACATTTGGTAGTTATAAATCATCCTGCCCTTCCAGAAACATGCCTGGGGCTCCAGTGTGCCCAGCGCATGCGCTGTGGGGGATGCAAAGATAAGCCCATATGCTCTGTAGCCTGAACACAATCTGCAAGTGCACTGGAAAGGACTTCTGCCCTCCCTTCCTTCAGTCCCTCCTTTACGGATGGAGGAACCAGCAGGGCCTTGGGGAAGCCAGGATGCCACCCCAAGCCATCTGTCCAGCCCCACCCTCATCCCAGGAAAAAGAGGTCACTCCATGGGTGTGGCCAAGCAGCCAGCAACCCACACAGCCATCCAAGGCCAGTGAGCTGGATCCAGACGATGGGACTGAGCAACTGTCCTCATCGATCCAGTAATCAATGTCTGTCTGCGGGCCTCCTCCCTGCTCCAGGGGATTTAGCTTGTGAGGGACAGGCAGGCAGAGGGGGAAATGAATGGCCGTGTGGGTGCTGCAAGGCAGAGGGTAGGAGCGAACTCTGCCCCAGGCCAGGAGAGCAGGGCCCTCATGCTGGAGCCCTCCCTGCCCACACTCTGGAGCATGGACCATATCAACCTTGTAAGGGAGTGGGGAGGGAGCTGAAAAGTGGGGTGTAGAATGGGCGAAGGGAGATAGTCTCTAGGAAAAGATTGGGTGGGGACACTGAAGGACAGCAAGGAGAGAGGAAAGCCGTTGTACCCAGGGTGGGGGTCGGGGGTGTGTGTCCAGTGGCCTCCAGGGGAGGGGGCGCTGGCAGTGGTCTGCCCCTAGCCCCAAGGAGCATTTGATCACTGTCATTGTTAGAATTCCTAGTGTGGGGTAATAAGAAAGCAGACTGACTTGCAGTATGTTTTATTAATTTTAAAGAATTCTCTGAGGCTGGGCACTTGTATGGTTGACACGCAGGGTGTCCCCCACTCTGACCCCTCACTAGGAGTGCCTGCTGCACATTGCCGACTCCTGTGGACATTTCTGGTGGGACCTACAGAACCATCTTGCAAGGAAGGGACCATCATCTCTTCCTTACAGAGAAGGAAATTGAGACTCAAGGAGGTAAAATACTCACCTTGCCGAAGGTCACACAGGGGTGGGCGTGAAGCCAGAGCTGCAGATGCCAAAGTTCTTTCCCCAGGAGCCCAGAGAGGAAGGGCTCAGAAGGGCTGCGGGTCGGGGGCGGGGGGTGGGAAGAGAGGGAACCCCCACTGCCGTGGTCACCCGCTTCTTGTTTTTTAAGCTCTGTGTGCCTGGTGCATTCAACCATATTATCTCAATGAATCTTCCCAGCAACCCTGTGGGATAGATATAGGGGTGATGATGTCTATAGATGTGGAGACCAAGGCTCAAAGAGTTGAAGGGGTCTGCCCCAGGTCATTCAGCTTGGAAGGAGTCGAGGGGGGTCTGAACCCTAAGCCACACTCCTCAGGCTGTGCTGCCCACCTCTAAAGGGTCCCAGGTGAAAGACTCTCAGCACCTCCTCCCCACCCTGGAGAGACTTCCGGGGAGCAGGTACCGTGGGGAGGGCCCTGCCCAGACTTAGTGTCTTCCCAGGCCGCCGAGTGGGTGGGCTGCCCGCAGATGAATCGTGGCTGCTTCTCGGCTTGCCACAAAATGTTCTCCTCCAAATATGGATCAGCTGGCTCTAAGTGGAACTCGGAATTAATCACTAATGGACTCAAAAGTCAAAGCCATTTAAAAAGCTCACACATCTCGCATGCCAGAAAGCAAGCAGCCCAAGCTGCGTCTCCCTTCCACACCTAGCCAGACGAGGGGAGAGGCTGTCTGCGGGCGGGGAGGCTGAGACAGTGGGGGAGACCAGCTCCACTGCCCTGACTCTGCAGGACCTTGGGTCTGCCGGGTCCCCTCTGTGCAGTGAATCTCAGCTAGCTCCCTCCATCCTCCAGTTCAGGAATTCTGTACCCTTCTCTGGCATCCGGTCCATCCCTTGCCTCTGAGACACTCCAGTTTAGCCTTTTTTGACTGGATGGGTCCCACATCAGAAGCACACAGGGAGCTTGTGAAAGGATCAACTCTAGAGATTCTCATTCAAGGCTAGTGTCAGCCCAGGCACCTATAGGTTCTACATGCTTCTGTGTTTGAATTGTACAGGTAGGACTGAGAACACAGCTCCAGTGAAAGTCTCCAGTTACACCCCTTCCATCCCAGTCTGGGCTCCCCGACCTGGGCTTCACCCCCATCCCATGGAGTCAATTGTCCCTTTCACCATGGAGTGGCCTACAGGTATTTTATGAATGGCCTCATCTCTAGCCTGGAAAGGTAACTTTTGGTTCTATGATCTACTGGTTCCAAGCTGTGTGACTTTGGGCAAATAGCTTCATTTCTTTGAGCTGGTTTCCTCATTCACAAAAAGGAGATGAAAATACCATGAAAATGACAGCTACCACAGTCTCAGCACCGACCTCTGTGCCAGGCACTGCTTTAATTCCTGTGCAGATCTGATCATCTAACTGACCTAATAACAATTAGGTTGAATACATACTTTTTGTATGTGTGAAAACTGGGGCTCAGCGAGAGTAAGAAACTCACTCAAGGTCACACAGCAAGTAAGTGAAAAAGTTGAGCCTCAGACTCTGGCCTTTGACTCCTAGGAAGCAAGCCTCTGTCTGCTGACCTTCTGGCGCTCCAGGTGGACCAGGAGCTAACAGCCAGGACAGGGCATGGAGACTGGCAGGTTTGGGGACCTCAAGAGTGCTCAGAGGATCCAGGGGCCTCGTGGTCAGGTTAGCCTGAGCAGGAACTGGGGCAAAGCTTCAGGATCCCATTTACCAGACCTAAATCCAGCCCAAGATCATGTCAGGAGCCATCCCTGAGCAATGTAATGTACGCTGAAATAGCTCGAACTGAGTCAGGCTGACCCAGCCTCAGACATGGAGATCTAAAGGAAGCCACATGTGCCCTTCCTGAGTCAAGTCCCAGACTCAGGGTCCAGAGCCTCAGGTGAAGATAAGGGCCCCAGAGGGCCTGTGCACTGATTCCATAGAGACATCTGGAAGGTGGGGGCAATGTAACAGCAATTTAACCAAAGTCGGAGAGGGCTAACCTGGAAGCTGAGGACAGAGGGGACCCTGCTCTTTCAGAGACCAACGGGATGTGCAAGAAGACTCCCACAGATTAGACATTTAGGGTGGACAGACCCCTTCTTAGAGAGCTGAATCAGGGCAGCCCTGGATGGGGAAGAAGCTGTCACATGTGGTCTGCCCCTCTCATTAGGTGTCATCTGCGGATCCAGTGACCAGGCCTTTCTGTCTCATGCAAGTCACAGATAAGGAGGTGGGAAAGCGTTAGACAAGGGCAGAGCCACCCTGCTCCCCTGCTTATCAGTCTCTTGGATACTTTTTTTTCAACTGGCTAAATCTATCCAGATGTACTGTCATCCAAGCCACATTTCTTTGTCACGTTCATAGGAAAATCACAACACAGTGTCAAAGGTGATGTTGGAAACTTGTTCAGAAGTGATCAGGGCTTAGTCTGGCCCGATTTAGCCCTGGCAGCCCAGGGTGTCTGCTGTCTCCCCTGAGCATCACAGCCATCTGCCTCCTGAGCCACGGCCTGTGTTGCTTGGAACCCATATCCAAGCTGCCCCTTCCCTTTACAGACAAGGCATGGACACTAACCCTAATGTAATCCATGATCCTGTCCCTCCAAGGAGTTAACCTAGGATCAGCTTATATGTGTGTGTGTATCCTTCCTAAGATATTCTCTGTGTGTGTACATATGCATGCACGTACAGCCTTTTATTTTACTAAAAGTAGCACCCTATATGTACCAGACTAGTTTACCAAAGTAAGAGTGAAATAGGTTTTTAAAAGCCAACAGCACTATAATTAATATTATTAATACACAGTATTCTATACCACTTCTTTACCCCTGCTCTCTAGAAGCTGAATTTTTTTTTAGTGTTTTTCTATTTCTCTTGGTTTTTACTTAATATTTGCATAGTGTTTCTATGCAAATCTATAGAGATGGTGCTGATACTGCCACTTGGTATTTTTTCATTGCAGACTTTATGTTGTGACCTCTTACTGCTAAAAAAGAGAGAATTTATCTCTATCTATAACCTACTTACAGAGAAGGCACTGGCAACCCACTCCAGTACTCTTGCCTGGAAAATCCCATGGACGGAGGAGCCTGGTGGGCTGCAGTCCATGGGGTTGCTTAGAGTCGGACACGACTAAGTGACTTCACTTTCACTTTTGTGCATTGGAGAAGGAAATGGCAACCCACTCCAGTGTTCTTGCCTGGAGAATCCCAGGGACAGGTGAGCCTGGTGGGCTGCTGTCTATGGGTCACACAGAGTCGGACACGACTGAAGTGACTTAGCAGCAGCAGCAGCATAACCTATTTTAGGCTTCCTTGGTGGCTCAGGTGGTAAAGAATCTGCCTGCAAATTGGGAGACCTTGGTTCAATCCCTGGGTTGAGAAGATCCCCTTGAGGAGGGCATAGCAACCCACTCTAGTATTCTTGCCTGGAGAATCCTCATGGACAGAGGAACCTGGTAGGCTACAGTCCACAGAGTTGCAAAGAATCAGGCACGACTGAGAGACTCAGCACAGCACATATATACTAGTTCTTCCCCTAACATCCCAAAATAAAATGATTTTCCTGAATCAAAATTCAGTATTTATATTATTGTTATATGTATGTATTATTACGTATTATAAATGTATGATTCAAACATTGCTCACAGCTGAGTTCCCTAGTACAACGTGATTACATTTTCTTTCTTGCAAGACTGTTTGTTTTTCTTTTGCTTAGGTTTCAGTGTTTCTATCATTATTTCTTTCCCAAACTTTCTGCAGAACTGTGAAGTTCCTCTTCATATGTTTGTATACCTTATATCATCCATAGGTTCATTTTGTTTTCTTGGAGGTATCACTCCTGGAATTCCTGACTCCTTAATTCTAATCTGGATGCATTGCTTTTCATGCCTGCTGCATTGTCATCCTCGGGTTTCTCTTCACTTTCATTTTTGAAGTTCCATGTGTTGCGGCCCTCTGTTTTCTGGTTCTTACGTCTTCTTTTTTCCTTAGTTTGAAAGTAAAAGTTGCTCAGTTGTGTCCAACCCTTTGCTATGCCATGGACTATGATGCCATGGACTACACAGTCCATGGAATTCTCCAGGCCAGAATACTGCAGTGGGTAGCCGTTCCCTTCTCCAGGGGATCTTCCCAACCCAAGGATTGAATGCAGGTATCCAGCACTGCAGGCAGATTCTTTACCATCTGAACCACCAGGGAAGACCAAGAATACTGGAATAGGTAGCCTATCCCTTCTCCAGAGGATTTTCCCTACCCAGGAATCAAACCAGGGTCTCCTGCGTTGCAGGCAGATTGTTTACCAGCTGAGCTACCAGGGAATTCTTTTTCTTAGTTTACTCACTAATGTTAATGAAGAACTTAGCTTACTTGATAATTTTAATAGACACTGCAGAAGCTGCCTGCATGAGGTAATTGTTTTTAGAAGTCACATGTCAAAAAGTATTGTTTCACCTTCACTCTTGATTAATAGTTTAGCTATGACTTAATCCTACATTGGAATTTTTTCTTGATTTTGAAGCTGTTCAGCCACCATCTTCCAGCACAAGTCTAAAATTCTACTTCCCGATCCTCTGTATGTATTCTGTTTTCTTCCTCTGTGAACATTCTTAAGATCTTCTCAATACCTCTGGTGTCCTGAAATAAATTAATGTAGGCTTAAATTTTTTTTTTTTTCCTTCAAATACGTAGTGTCTCTCAGCTTTCAATTCATGTGCAATTGCCAAGTCTGTAACGAGCTGACTGGCAGCTCATCCGTGCTCATCTCTGTTCCTGGTGGTCCTGAGTCAGAAGCCTGCATGGCTAGCTCTCTCCACATGGCGAGCTCCTGTCCTCTGCTGGGCTGGGGAAGGGGTGCTGAGTGGATTGCAGGGCAAGAGGAGAATCATGTAAAGCCATCTTTTTGTTTTCACCCGAGCCTTCATCCTGGCATTCAGAAAGGAGCCTTTCTGGGTCCTTGACTCCATCACCCCAATCCCTGTTTTCCAGCAATCTGCTTTCAACTTTCAGCTCTAAGTCCGTATTGTGGATCTCTTTGTTTTCCACTTTGAAAATTGTTTCTCTCTCTCATCTGCTTTCATCTCTTGAGTTCTCCCTTATGGGTTTCTTTCTCTTTTTCTAATCCTAGCTGTCCTTTTAGTAGGGAAAATAAATAAAAGAAAATGCTCAGTTCTCCACATTCACTGGAAACTATGGCACATTGCTTTTTTAACTTTACAATATGCCTTGAAGACACTAATCCACACCCAACATAAAACTTCTCCTTCTCTCCAAGGACAGTGCCACGGATGGATGGGTCCATCCACGTTTATTTCATCCATGCCCTCTTGATTCAAGTGCAATGGCTAGGTCAAAGTGCCTTTCCCGTCCTGAAGCAGGCTTTCAGTCCTTCCCCTGTTCTCTTCCGTTCTTCACAGCTCCTGACAGCTGTTCTACACCCTCAGCTGCTCCCCAGAGTGTGGTCTTCCTAATCTGGAGACTCACCTTGGTTTGAAGCAGCAAAAAGCTCTCCCTGGTATCACCCCACACATCTTAGCATTTTTGTCCCCACTTCATGCTAGTCCTGCTCTGCCTCAGTTGAAAGTCTCCATGATGGTGAAACACAAAGACAGTAGACACCCAGCCACTGCACCTCCTCTCTGCCTTCCTGGAGCACTGCCATCCCCATCCCTCCTCCAGCACTGACCCATCCTGTTCTTCTAGAGCCCAAAGGGTTGGAGTCTCATGGGCAGAGGCTACCCAAGGGCCAGGCACCAGGCCCTCATGCTTAGGCATGACACAGACAAAAGACAGGGTTGGCAGGAGGTGGCTTTGAGAGAAGTTGGTGAGAGAAGTTGGACTGAAGTGGAGCCTTTGCTGGCCTCACTCCCTGGGACCTGCCTCCCCAGTACAAACAGATGAGGTGAGGCCCCTCCATGAGGGGCTCACTTTCAATAGGAGTGGAGAGAAGTTTGAAACAGGAGGTAGGCAGGGGCTGTCTCATGGCCTGTGTGGGCAGTTCAGAAAAGAGGAGTCCCTACAGACAGCTCCCTACTAGAACATCTTTCTCAAAGACCAATAGAGAACACACGAGATGGAAGGGCTTCCCTCCCATCCTCCTCTCTTTTGACTGATTTCCCCACCTCAACTCCCACCACCGCATTGGTGGTGGGAATGGGGCACATGTGAGGGGCCCTAGGGATCCAGAAAAGGCCATCTGAGAATGTTTGAACTTTCTAGATGGAAAGAGGAGCAGGCATGGTCATGCTGAAGTGGAGAGAGAATAAATTAGTGCAGAACAATCCTGTCCTTCCTGTTGACATTTTAGACATGTCCACCATTTGCCCACCATTTCTACAGCTAGAAATCTCTCCTATGGATTTACTCTCACTTGTTGAATAAGGTTTGTTTTTGTTCAGTTGCCAAGTCATGTCCAACTCTATGCAACCCTAAGGACTGCAGCACACCAGGCTTCCCAGTCCTCTACTATCTCCTGGAGTTTGCTCAAGTTCATGTCCATCGAGTTGGTGATGCTATCTAACCATCTTATCCTCTGTCGCCCTCTTCTCCTTTTGCCTTCTATCTTTCCCAGCATCAGGGCCTTTTCCAATGAGTTGGCTCTTTGCCTCAGGTGGCCAAAATATTGGCGTTTCTGCATCAGTCTTTCCAATGAATATTCAGGGTTGATTTCCTTTAGGATTGACTGGTTTGATCTCCTTGCAGTCCAAGGGACATTCAAGAGTCTTCTGCAGCACCACAATTCAAAAGCTTATCAATTAAATAAGCTATTTTTACATAAATGTTTACTATAACGTTATTGATAGAACTAAAAGTCATAAAGAACTTAAGTGTATGTTATGGGGGGAGGTTGTAAAATGAATGATATTTCCTCTATAGGAAAGAATGTCCCATAGTCATAGAATGAGACATATCTCTATGTGCTTTATGTAAAGATAGACAACATGAAAACTTAAAAAGAAAAAAGGTCCAGAACAGTATAATGCTACACTATAAATTGGTAAATGCTGCAGTGTGAATGAGATAAAATTTTTGAAGGATATTTATTTAGATCTATCTATGAAAATTTTTATGGAAGCCTTGATGAGAAACCAACTGTGAACAGGGTTATCATCAGGGAGAAGGCCTGGGAAGGAGAGGGACACTTACTTTTCTTTTAGGATATTTATGCTATTTGAATTTTCTGGCCATGCTCACATATTACTTTTCAATTTTTATTTCATTTTTATGCAAGTGTTCCTTTTTTAGAAAATATCAATGAGATGTAAAAGTAGTAGGATGTAGAGTTTTGTTATATTTTTCTTTATTTCTAAAATGAGCAAACACTCGTTTTAAAAGGAAAGCGATGTAATCTGGTGACTGTCCCTGGTCTCCATCACTTACTGTGCCCTGGACATCCATCAGCCCCCCACCCCCGTGCCGGGAGAGTCTCATGCTTGGGGCAGAATCATTGCCCTGCCTGGGACCCTGAGTGGGAAGTGCAGCTTCCAGGCTGGGTGTTGTCTGGGGAGGGTGAGTCCAGCAGAGACAAAGAGGCGAGAGGGTTCTGTGGGTCTCAGGGCAGTCTCCTCACTCCAACCTCCCTTCACCCCACCAACAATGCCCTAGAGACCCCCTTTCCTCCTCTAACGAGTTTCTGATGAGCACCTGGCCCAGGCTGAGTGCTCTCACATCTCTCATGCTGTCTACCCTCTCTGCGGTCCCATGAGGGATCCTCGTGTTGGCTGTCTTGGCCCGGAGCCTTCCTCTCTGGCCATCACCAGCTTAAGAACAGGGGGTGGACTGCGCACTGTTACACCCACCATGCTGGGAGGCAGTGAAGCGAAGCTTGGGAGGGAAGGGAGGACTAAGAGAGATTCAGTGGGGCATCAGCTTTACCCAGATAGAGGACCACCTCGCTGTATGTACTGCAGACCTGTTTCCTAAGTCCTCTCCTCCTTGTCCTCATCATCCCAGGAAGGCCCTGTCCACCTCTGCGGTTCTATGAAGAAACCTCGCCATGGATCCCATAGCAACCTACAATCTGACATTTCAATGTAGTAGGGCCCTGGGAATCGTGACCTTGGACCCTCCAGGACTGGGGTCTGTCTCTGCCTGTCTGCTGACAGCCTCGTCTCCAGGACTTTGTAGCTCTGGGCAGGGACCACATTCAGGGACCAGAGTGAGGCTGTACCAGGGTAAGATTTCAGTTCCAAGGGGAGGGAAAGGGGACCCCCTCTACTCACCACAGGATTTCATTCCTGGTCAAGAAGGTCAAGGCCTGAAACAAACCACAGACAGGTGACTTGCCCACTCCATCCAGCCCTGCCCTGGCCCTCTGGGGAGTGGGAAACTTCAGGGGTTGGGAGGAAAAGCTGATGCTCTCATTGAACAACCAGGGAATGGAGGCTCCCAGCCCTCAGCAGCAGACGCCCGAGGTGGTGGCAGAGGAGGAAACAGTGCCCCGTCTCTGATGGCCTTGGGAGGGAGCACAGTGGTACAGGCCTACAGAAAGGATCGGAGACAAGGCGAAAGCCCTGGGATCTGGAGCAGGAAACAAATGGGGAGGGGCCCTCTGAGAGCCAGTCTGGGTCACATGGATGTAGGTTTAGCGAAGGCAGGGACCACAGTGAGAGTTTTCCCACCCCTCCCACCTGCCTCAGGAAGCTCCCACCACTGCCCAGAATCTCCTGCCTGATCTACCCACCTGGTATTCTTCCAAATCCTCCCAGTGCATCTGGTACCTCAGACATTGCCCCATGCCAACCCCACCCTTCTCTCTGCCAGCAGCAGAACCTCAGCCCCAAGAGCTCACCAGTTGTGCACCAAGTAATCGGTTGCCATGGTAACCTGCATTCCACCTTCTGCCCATTCTACCTGAGTCCCTGAGTGGGCAAAGAAATAGATTCTTTTGGTTCCAGAGGCTAATGGACATCATCCCCAAAACAGCAAACAGAAAGGCAGCCCAGTAGCAGGTTCAAGAGTCATGAGCCAACCTTCTAGATCTGCCAAAGGCTGACAAGACATGTGTCCCTGGACAAGCCACTCAGCCTCTCTGTGTCTCAGTTTCTTCATCTGTAAACTGAGGATGATGGTCATGGGATTGTGATGAGGATTATTTGAGTCAATACAGATAACAACGCCTTGTACATAATAAGCTTTCAATAAGTGTTAGCTGTTAGAACCACGGCCCAAGGACTATGCCAGGTGCAGGAACACAGAGATGAGTAAGCATAGACTCTGACATCAAGAAGTGGCCCACAGAGCACAGTAAAGGGCATTCCACCCCATCCATCCTCTCCCTGCAGAAGCCAAGGGCACAATCAAATCAGGATGATACAAAGAGGGTCTATTAAAGGGACTCTCCAAAGATAAGATCAGGGTGTATGGAAACCACTCAGGATAGCACAGAATCCAGGCTAGTAACCACAGAGCCGCTACCAGTCCTGGCCCAACACACACAGAATCAGTACCCCTGTACCATCCCTTCCACTTCTTCCAATCTCCCATGGGGATGGACAGGAGAGTGGAAAGTGAATCTAGAAAGATGAAGTCTAGCACAGACCTCAGTATTGCTATCCAGGAGTATCTTTCCGAAGCCATCTCCTCCTGGTCTCAGTGCCAGTGTTAGCTTCCTGGTCTTTGTACCCACCTCATTCCACACACTTTCCCAGGTAAACAGCACAGAAACTTTCTCATAGAGCTAGTTTATATCCCTGGAAATGTGGCTGCTTATTCTTCGCCATCTGCCCTCCATGGAGATGGAGACTGGCAGAAGAAACCCAGGAGCCTTCAATCCTTATTTACTAAACAGACACAAGTAAAGTACCTACAGGATGCCAGGCGCTCAGCTTGACCCTGGAAGAGACGGGTGAATGTGGTCTCAGCCTTCAAGAAATTAATATTTGCCACATACACAGACACACACACACACCATGGGAGATTGGGTAGATGTGATCAGAGAGGTAATATGAATTACGAGTATTTAGAAGAGGAGAACCCTAGGCAGGAAATCTTCATGTAGGTGGTGGCATTTAGGTGGTTGTTACAATGTCATAGTTAAGAATGTGGGCAGGTTGCATCACTTCTTGCTGCATCCCCTTGGGCAAGTCATAAAACTACTCTGAGCCTCAGTTCCCTCATCTGTAAAATGGGAATAATAAATCTCTACTTTACAGTATTATTGCAAGGCTAAAATTAAATGATAGATATACAAACCTCTAATTTAGAAAGGTGCCTGGCACAATAAATTCTTATTAAAGGGGAAACAATATTATTACTTTTTAAAGTTGGGCCTGAAAGAAAGGGTAGGATGTGAGCAGACACAGTCAGTAATTACATCTCACCTTCTGGTAAACCGTCTGAGCTTCTGTTCTCATTTATTGAGCAGCTTCTTTCACTAGTCTGTGTCCATAGTGACTGTCCCTTGTCCTCACAGAGGCCCTGGGGAAGATGGAAGTTGGTGAGGTTCTGTGATGCTGTAGGGTCATTTGGCTGGCCAGGGGCCAAAGGAGGATCTGAAGCCTGGATTGAGGTTGCAGGCCTAGGGGTCTCTCCAGTGCTGCCTGGGAGCCAGGAGAGCTGCCGGGCTGCACCCCAGAAGGCTGCTTCCTTCTCAAGTCTCTCTCAGCCCTCCTGTCCTAGGAGGTGCAAGTGGCGGCAGGCACTGGCACGTGCCCTTAACACCTGGTTGGCACACACTACAAGGAGAGCAAAAACACACTGGAGGGAATTCCCTGGTGGTCCAGTGGTTAGGACTCTGCACTTTCACTGCAGGGGGTACAGGTTCCATCCCTGATCGGGGAACTAAGATCCCACAAGCTGCATGGTGTGGCTTACTTACTTAACTCTTTGTTGAGCCAGGCAATGAAACAGAATGATTAAGCCAGGCAGACAAGGCCCTACCTTGATGGAACCAGAGGCCCATAGGGAAACTAACAACCCCTTTGATTGTGATAGGGCTATGAGAGAAATAAAGCAAGAATGAAGAGTGGGCAGGAGAGGCTTCCTGAGGAGCGGCCATCTGAGCGGAGACCTGAGCCACAAGGAGAGGGAACCAGACTAAGTCTGTGGAGTTTTCCATACCCAGAAAGCAACGACATCCAGCTAGAATTTAATGACACTGTTTGGCTTTCCTTATGTTTATTTATACTGTTTCCTCCACTTTGAAAAAGATTCAAGCTTCACTAGTGACTCAGACAGTAAAGAATCTGCCTGCAATGCAGGAGACCTGGGTTCAATCCCTGGGTTGGGAAGATCCCTTGGAGAAGGGAATGGCAATCCTCCAGTATTCTTGCCTGGCGAATCCCATGGACAGAGGAGCCTGGTGGGCTACAGTCCATTGGGTCCCAGAGAGTCGGACACGACTGAGCAACTAACACTTTCACTTGCCATATATAACTGTGATATGTTCCCTTCACAAATATTACCTGGTGAAAAGAAATAGGAGACAATCTAAAGAAAAATATTAAGTAAATAATTAGACAGGTGGTGAAGAAATATGCCAGAAATCACAAAAATGTCTCTGCCTCACTTCACACACAGGTAACCAAGGTTTGCAAACTCTGCTACCTTCCTCTCTCCTTTAGTTTTCATGCCCTCACATGACCCTTTTCGCAACTCCTGCCCACTCCACCCCTCCCTACACACAGGCTCTCAACCTAGAAAGGGCTTTCACTGGTTCCTACAATTAACAATAGTAACCACAAGAATGTCACCTCACATTTGCATTGCATCGCTTTGTAATTCCAAAATGCTTTTCTACATGCCATCTCGTCTGCTCTAGAGATAAAAGCCCATGCTCCTTAAAAAAGAAAGAAAAATCCCCATGCAATTCTGCCCCAGTACACTAACCAACCAGCATCCTTACCTTCCTCCAGCTAGTTAAATCTCTCAAACTGCTCTTTGGCAGGGATTCTGAAAAGGGTGCAAATGAACAGATGATGCTGTGAAAATGTTGAACTCAATATGCCAGCAAATTTGGAAAACTCAGCAGTGGACCCAGGACTGGAAAAGGTCAGTTTTCATTCCAATCCCAAAGAAAGGCAATGCCAAAGAATGCTCAAACTATCCCACAATTGCACTCATCTCACACACTAGTAAAGTAATGCTCAAAATTCTCCAAGCCAGGCTTCAACAGTATGTGAACCATGAACTTCCAGATGTTCAAACTGGATTTAGAAAAGGCAGAGGAACCAGAGATCAAATTGCCAATATCCATTGGATCATCGAAAAAGCAAGAGAGTTCCAGAAAAACATCTACTTCTTCTTTATTGACTATGCCAAAGCCTTTGTGTGGACCACAGCAAACTCTGGAAAATTCTGAAAGAGATGGGAATACCAGACCACCTGATCTGCCTCTTGAGAAATTTGTATGCAGGTCAGGAAACAACAGTTAGAACTGGACATGGAACAACAGACTGGTTCCAAATTGGGAAAGGAGTATGTCAAGGCTGTATATTGTCACCCTGCTTATTTAACTTATATGCAGAGTACCTCATGAGAAACTCTGGGCTGGATGAAGCACAAGCTGGAATCAAGATTGCCAGGAGAAATATCAATAACCTCAGATATGCAGATGACACCACCCTTATGGCAGAAAGGGAAGAAGAACCAAAGAGCCTCTTGATGAAAGTGAAAGAGGAGAGTGAAAAAGTTGTCTTAAAGCTCAACATTCAGAAAACTAAGATCATGGCATCTAGTCCCATCACTTCATGGCAAATAGATGGGGAAACAGTGGCTGAATTTATTTTTGGGGGCTCCAAAATCACTGCAGATGGTGACTGCAGCCATGAAATTAAAAGACACTTGCTCCTTGGAAGGAAAGTCATGACCAACTTAGATGGCATATTAAAAAGCAGACACATTACTTTGCCAACAAAGGTCCTTCTAGTCAAGGGTATGGTTTTTCCAGTGGTCATGTATGGATGTGAGAGTTGGACTGTGAAGAAAGCTGAGCGCCGAAGAATTGATGCTTTTGGACTGTGGTGCTGGAGAAGACTCTTGAGAGTCCTTTGGACAGCAAGGAGATCCAACCAGTCCATCCTAAAGGAAATCAGACCTGAATATTCATTGGAAGGACTAATGCTGAAGCTGAAACTCCAATAGTCTGGTCACCTGATGCAAAGAACTGACTCATTGGAAAAGATGCTGATGCTGGGAAAGATTGAAGGCAGGAGGAGAAGGGGACGACAGAGGATGAGATGGTTGGATAGCATCACCGACTCACTGGATATGAGTTTGAGTCAACTCCGGGAGTTGGTGATGGACAGGGAAGGCTGGCATGCTGCAGTCCATTGGGTCACAAAGAGTCAGACATGACTGAGCGATTGAACTGAACAGAAAGCAGGCCCAGTCCTGCCCGGACAATTCTGCATGCTTCCCCTCCAGGGTCCCTCCCTGCAGGAATCCTCTGCGTGAGATAAAAAGAATTCTTCGCAAGGTTTCTGTCACCTGCCAATGAACTCCACCAACTGTTAAATTGGTCACCCCTACTCCAACCTTGATTTAGATGTCTCTTCAAATTCAAAAAGGACTGAGAAGGGACTTGTATCCAGAATACAGAAAGAAAGCTAACAGCTCAATGATAAAATACAAAAGCCCAACTAAAAAAATGCACAAAGGATTTGCATAGATGTTTCTCCAAAGAAGAAATATGTGAATGGCCAAGGAGCACATGAAAAGATGCTCACCATCATCAGCCACGAGGGAGATGCAAATCAAAACCACAGTGAGGTACCCCTGTACACCCACTAGGATGGTGAGGATGTAGAGAAATTGGAGTCCTCCTACACTGCTAGTGGGACTGTGAAATGATGCAGCCACTTTAGAAGAGAGTTTGGCCGTTCTTCAAAATATTAAGCAGAATTACCATATGTTAAAAGCAAGACAACATGCCCAAAATGGAGTCGCTTATACTAAGCCCCACATCACCAAACTGAAACTTAATTACAGTTTCAGCTCTCCCGGAAATGGAATCTTAAACCTGTCAATCAGGAATCAGCACCAGTGAAGGCTGACAGACCCCTGCATCCCTGAAAGAAAAGTGACCTTGTCACAGCAATCCCCACTCCAGTACTCTTGCCTGGAAAATCTCATGGATGGAGGAGCCTGGAAGGCTGCAGTCCATGGGGTCACTGAGGGTCGGACACGACTGAACGACCTCACTTTCACTTTTCACTTTCACGCATTGGACAAGGAAATGGCAACCTACTCCAGTGTTCTTGCCTGGAGAATCCCAGGGATGGGGGAGCCTGGTGGGCTGCCGTCTATGGGGTCGCACAGAGTCGGACACGACTGAAGCGACTTAGCAGCAGCAGCACAGCAATCTACACTTTGCTACTATACCTGTCTTATTCCCCTTCCCTCTGCCTATAAAAGTCTTTCCCTTTGGGAATTCCCTGGTAGTCCAGTGGCTAGGAATCTGCACTCCCAATACAGGGTTCACAGGTTCGATCCTTGGTTGGGGAACTAGATCCCACATGCCACAGCCAAAGATCTGGTGTGCTGCAACTAAGACCAGGGCAGCCAGATAAATAAAATAAATATTTTTAAAAACTTTCCCTTTTGTAGAGCTCCTCAGATCTCCTTTCTCCCTGCTAGATTGAATGCCACTTGACTCATGAATCTTTGCTGCTGCTAAGTCGCTTCAGTCATGTCCGATCCTGCGACCCCAGGCTCCAGGGTCCATGGAGATTCTCCAGGCAAGAACACTGGAATGGGTTGCCATTTCCTTTTCCACATGAATCCTTAAGTAAAGCCAATAAGAACTTTAAAACTTACTCAGATGAATTTTGTTTTTTAACACATACAACCCACCAATTCCATTCCTGGGTATATACCTAAAAGAAATGAAAACATTTGTTCACATAAAAAACTTATACATGAGTGTTCATAGCAGCATTATTCGTAACAGCCAAAAGGCAGAGACAGCCCAAGTGTTCATCAACTGATGAATATATAAATAAAATGTGACATATCCATACTATGGAGTGTTATTCAACAATAAAAGTAAATGACGTATTGATACATGGTACAATGTGGATGAAGCTTGAAAATATTATGTTAAATGAAGGAAGCTATTTGCAAAAGGCTACAGATTGTATGATTTCATTTATATAAAATGTCCAGAATAGACAAATCCATAGAGACAGAAAGTAGATTAGTGGTTGCCAGGAGTTTGGGGGAGGGGAGTATGGCAGAGAGGGTTTACTGCTAATGATATAGGATTTCTTTGGGGGATGATAAAAATATTCTAAAATTAGATGGTGCTAAGAAATGTAGTGTTAGAAACAGAGGTAAGTCAATAAAGGAAAGGGACACAGTTCTGTGAATCCCCAGGGTCAGGGACACCCTCTCTGCTCACCCATGCCAGGATATGAGATGTCAGGGGCTCACCAGCATCCTCTTCTAGGAAACTGCCTGGATGCAGGCCCCATAGGTGTGCACATCATGCAATCTGTGCTTGTTTTCTGTTTCTGCTTGGAACAGTTCATTTTACAACCAGTTGGCACCACCAAGTTGACAAAGTGGAGCAGGACCAGAGATCAGAGTCATCTTTTATAGGAGAAAACAGATTGTTTACATTTGTTTCCTCTTAAAAATAAATACCTAAAAATAAAATTAGATGGTGCTGATGGTTGTACAACTCTGTAAATACACTGGAAAATATCGAGTTGTACACGTAGACCCAATTGTATAGCTGCCGTTCAGTCACTTAGTCATGCCTGACTCTGCAATCCCATAGACTGCAGCACGCCAGGCTTCCCTGTATAGAAGGTCAATTAGATCTTAATAAGGTTTTTACTAAAAATTATTTTAAGGAGTGTGTCAGTGCCTGGCACATAGTAGGCCCACCATAAATGTTATGAAAGGAATGTATACATGAGACATAAGATTTTGGAATAGTTTCAGATCCATTTCCTCAGGCAGAGAGTTTTGTGGCCCAGGGGGCTCCACCCACTGTAGTTATTCAGCACTGGAAGCAAGGAGGGGAAATCTTGCTGGAGCAAGCTGCCAAGTTCTGAACATCAGCTAGGTTTTTGTTTGAATTCCCCACAGCTGAGCAGACTGCAAAGTCACCCTCTGCATGGAGAAAGGACTTTCTCAATTCTTTTGGTGTGGCAAGAGGCAGGTCTGGGGGTGCAGACCTTGGGGCATCCTGGGAGGCAGGAAGAAAAAGGGTGGAAGGCCTGCCTTGTCGTCTTGGGGACAGAAGGGATGAGGAAAGTAGTGAGGACTCCTGGGTGCTGAGAATCTTGGTATTAGAGTCACCCTTCCTCCAGCTCACTGAAGGGGAGGGTGGTAGGGCTGCATGTCTCTAGAGTTCTGCCTATGGTCTCGGCCCTTCCCAGCACAGTGCAGAGTACAGGTGCCCCAGTGGCAGGGGAGGTGTGACCACAGCAGGGCTCTTGGTGTCCCTGGCCATGCAGGGGACCCAGAAGCTCCCTCATGCCCTAAGGAGACCACCAGAGGGACTGAGAGTACTGAGAGTTCAGGCAAAGGCCTAGCCAGGATGCAGAGCCCAGGAAAGCACTTTCCCCAGGAGCAATGGGAAACCATGGACCTCCACAGTGTGGGTCAGCACATTACCCCAAAGGCTAGAGGTGACTGTCATGCTTTATTGGGCCCCAGCAAAAATGCACAGAACAAACAGGGACTCTTCCCCACGGCCAGTGAGCCTGACTCAAGCACCCTGATACAGCTCGGGGTAAAGAAAGAAGAAAATGAAACTGCTAGTCACTCAGTCGTGTCTGACTCTTCACTACCCTATAGACTGTAGCCCACCAGTCTCTTCTGTCCATGGGATCCTCCAGGCAAGAATACTCGAGTGGGTTGCTACGCCCTCTTCTAGAAGATCTTCTGGACCCAGGGAAAGGGGTGACCACAACTGAAACACTGAATATTTACACAGAGGGACTGGCTCATCCAAAGAGACTGTTTAAACCTGTTCTTTGTTTCCCATTTACATCATCTGCGGGGCAGTAGGGCTGATGTAGGGATGAAGAGTGGGGGACCTGAAACAGAGTAGGGCTTCAAATAGATGGAACATTTATACGGGAAAGAAATCCAACTTGGAAGATACTGAAATATGATTAATGGCAAGTCTAGGGAATGGAAGTCCAAGAGGAAGATCTGGGATTTTTCAGAGAATAAACTCTACCTTGCACACACCCAGGAAAGACTCCATGGTGAGGCCAGGAGAAGATCACTGAAGTAACAGTGCCTGGAGGGGACCTAGGAAGCCAGGGAGAGCTCCAGCCTTGAGGGGGATCCTTGGGCCCTGGTGACCTTCACCAGCCCAGTGAAGGAGCCTGGACACTGACAGTGGAGAAAGGAGAGAAGAGTGTAGAATTCTGGACAGGCACTCCCCAACACTGCCCACTGCCTTCAAGCAAGATGGCTGTTCACCACACCACATGTCACCTTCAACTCAAGGGCAGTTCTCCTGCCTCTGGGTCCAGCTTCTGGGATGATATTGGGACATGGGCCTATGCTTGGAGAAGACCCAGCCCCATGACAGATGAGCAAGGCTTCCCAGGTGAGGTAGGAAGCAGGTATGCACATGTGGGCACAGTGCAAGTTTGCACAAACCCCAGGTAGACTCTAACTACCTGGGGTTCGTGCCGACTTCATAGGTGAAAGGCACAGTCCTCCCCAAGACTCCCCTCACTTCAGATATGAGGTGCAAATTCTGGGGGTTCCCAGGCCATCTGCACTTCTAACTAAGGGGCCATTATCCCCTCAGGTTTGGTGATTTGCTAGAACAATTCACAGAACTTAGGAAAGCAGTATACTGATGTCTAGTATTATAAAGAATACCAATCAGGACCAGCCAAAGGATGAGACACAGAGTGAATGTCAAGTCTCAGAGAGTCTCGAATAAGAAGCTTGTGTGTCCTCAGGACGCATCACCCGCCTCCTGGACCGTTGATATGTAATACTGACCAGGAAGTGCTCATCGAGCCCGAGTTCAGCATGTTTATTGGGGTTTCATCATATAGGCATGGTTGATTGAATCATCAGGCACGTGACTGAACTTACTCTCCAGCCCTCCACTCCTCCGCAGAGGTCGGGCTGACATCAGCTGGCTCAAAACTCAACCCTCTAATTGCATGGTTGGTCTTTCTGGCACAGCCAGCCCCCACCCTGAGTCATCTCATTAGCATGAGCTCAGACATGGTCTGAACAGCCCACCAGGAAGAGCAAAGATACGCACTCCTATCACTTGGGAAATCCGAAGGGTATAGTAGTTCCCTCCCTCGAGCCACGGACATAAGCCATCTGAATTCTTTATTACACAACACTAGGAAATCTGAGGTGGGTTGGAGTACAGTTAGAGAAATGAAGAACTAGACCCAGTCTTTGGAAAAGAAAGAGACCACTTCCTCCCCAAAGAAAGAGTGAAATTTATTTGGGGGTTAAACAGATTTATCCAGAGGAAGAACGTGGACAGAGAATATCTTGAAATTTAAATCTTTGTGTTCTTTTTCCACCTTATCATGAGAGACTTTTTTTTTTAAGTCTCCCGTTCACATTGCCTGGGGGAAAAGTAAAATTGTTACAGTAGAGGAAAAGAGCTAGAAACAGCCAATATCCCTTTTTCTTATTAACAAATCAGGCTTTTGAGAATCCCAAAAGAAGGCTGAGGGAAGCAGAGTCCAGAGTTTATAAAAGGACAGAGAAGAAGTATTATGCCACCAGGGAGGTGGGGCAAAGATCTCGCAGGGCTGGGACCACTGCCACTGCCAAGGCTGGGGAGCTCGAGCCTGCAGACAAAGCGTTTGCTCACTATTGAGGGAGCACCACTCACTGCCCAGAAGGAGGAGGCACACCAGAGACTCATGGGTCCAGCCTAGCTGTCACTCAAGGAGGGGCCAATAGAACAACACTTTGTTTCCCAAGGCTCTGCTGAGCCCCTCTGAATTGCTCAGGTTGACAGACACTCCCAATCCCATTTTCAATGTCCCAGGACACCACAAAACTTCGCAGAAAAGAGGGTGGGGGACCTGGGCACTCAGAGGGTCGAGGACTGGGGAGAAAGGTATGTAAGGAAAGCCCCAGCTCCTGTTCCTTCGTGGGGCTGGACAGTGGCACCCCTGCCCCTTTGCAACTTGTATCAGATGCCCTAGTGACCTGGGTTCCACTCTGACTTCCAGGGCTGCTCTGGGGTCAGGTCTAAAAGAGCTTGATCCATCTCAGAGTCTTGCCTCAAGGACTCTCTGTTTTCTGTCCAAGAATTGCTCTAATGAGAAGCTTCCTCTGCCCTGGGGTAAGCATAGCCCAGAAGTTTAGGGTGACATTCCAAGGTGGGGGCGACCATCCACCAGTCAAGGTGGGAACTGATAAAGAAAGGTCCCCTGCCAGCATGGCTGGGTGACAGCTGTGGGAAGCGTTCTGTGGCTTCTCAGCAGGGCCTGATGAGGTCGAGGTCACAGCCCTTGAAACAGAGTGATCTGGACAAACACTCCCAACTGGGCTCTTCCTCTTTGTCCATCTCTCTCCTCAGCCCCTCACTCGTGTGTCCTGGGATCAGCTCTCAAGTAAACTAACTGCACAAAAATGCTGGTTTCAGTCCCACTTTTAAGGACACCTCGCCAGGACACCCAAGGCATTGTTGGGAACCTCTTGGGACGCTGCCCTGCTACATGAGAAAAAAGGACACTCCAAAGATTCTGCATTCTGACCGGGGAGCCGTCTTGAATTTTTAGTTCTAAATTCCTATAGACAAACCTCAAAGATCACCTCGCTGGTCCCCTTCATTTTACAGTAGACTTGGGGCTGGGCAGGGAACTCTCGCGAGATCCCTTGGGGAGTTGAGGCAGAGTGGGTTCTGGAACCCAGCTCCTTCCCAGGTCTCCTCCCTCCCAACAGGCCTCTAAAAGCCGCTTTCCCGAGGTCATCGAGCTGGTTTAATGAGATCCTATCTGTGGAAATGTCTTGTAAACTGTGAAGCATTATAAAAATGCTATTTGTCATGATTTGTGCCAGACCTGGGATTGGAACCCGAATCTACTGGCTCCCGGGCCAGTGCGTTAAGCCCAGCAATAAGAAGAGGCATTAGACAGTAATTTAGCATTCTTTATTTTTAGAGTCACGCTCTCAGAGACACTTGCTAACTAGAAACCCCATTCCAGCCTCCCTCTCTCTCCCTACACCGCGTTCTGCTTGGTGGCTGGCAGGGTAGGGGTGGCGGGGTGCCGGCGGACTTCTATCTTTTATTCCCTGATTCAAAAAATTATTTACAAATCTTCTAAGATATCTCAGGCACTTTGCTGGTGCTGAGCGTGTGGTGGTGATCAAGACAAATATAGCCCTGGCCTTAAGGAGATTGGCATCTGATGGGGAGGAGCGTAATCAGTAATCGCTTGGTTAACTCTGCAGTTGTTTCCGTGCCGGTGCTGCGAACAGAGTGCAGGACACAGTGACAACGCCTAACCAATCCTAGGGGTCAGGGAGGCTCCTTTGAGAAGGGGACATTTAGCAGAGACCTGAAGGATGCACAGAAGAGAATCAGACAGGAGACGAGAAGGGTGTCTTTTGGCAGGGGAGCCACCAGGCAGAAAGGATCTCAAGAAGGTGCTGGCAGAGTTGAGAAGGGCTTAAGGGTGGAATGTGTGTCAAGGGCAAGAGTCAGGAAAAGCAAGACTGGAAGAGGGGTTGGGGTTTGAACACACGGGGTGGGTGACTCCATGAGGGTTTATCTTCAAAGCTTTCCTCAGAGCAATGGACGTCATTGAAGGGTGTTATGCCGAGGAATGACATAATCAGATTTTTGTGTTCAAGGGGTCATTCTGCTCCTAGGGTGGCTGGCGAACATGCTGGACGGAGGCCGGCCTGGCTCTGTGGAGGAATGTGAGGAGACTCCTGAGTAACGAGGGAGGGGGGAACAGTGCTGGGACAGGGCAGCAGTGGCGAGAAAGAGCTGGATGAGTTTGTGTGACATTTTCAGGTGGAATCAGCAGCACTGGGGGGGTCGGATGTGGGCGGGGGGTGGGTGCGGATTGCCAGTGGGGACCTTCGTGATTCTGACATAAGCAGCAGGGTAGATGGAGGACACACCCCTTCCCAAGCCTGGGAGCCCCAGTGAAGAACAGATGTCGGGGAAGAACATGACTTTGGATGTCTTGAGTTTCTATGAAGCAGCTTCCTGGAGATGACAAGTGGCAGTTTGGTCCATGGGGCTAAGAGCTTAAAACAGATCTCTGAGCTGGAGACAGACATTTGGAAATGTTCCAGCGTAGGTGATATTCAGATCTTGTGAATGAGATCCTCCTGCAACCACAGTTGTGATGGAGACACATTCTCTGCCCTCAGGGAGCTTATATTATAAAGAAGCGATTAGAGGATGCACTTCTTGTAACGTCAGGATGGCTCTTTAGAGACCAGTTCTCTCACCAAGAGTAAGCTGGACAAAATCCAAAAGCTATCTACTTACAGGCAGTTGGCATTTGAAAGGTCAGGATCCTAGAGACTTGAGAGCATATGGAGGTGACATTCGGTGCTACATTTACCCTTAAGGTCTCCCTGGCTCATGAGCAGCATGGGGCCAAGCATGCTGAAAGTGATGGTGAACTGAGTTAGAGAACTTGAGTTAGAGGTTTTGGAGATCTCATAGGGTAAGGAGAAAAATTTGGAGTTCAAAATACCCAGGCAAGTGGGACTTAAGGAGCAAGATGTCTGAGAAAGAGAACAGAAGCACAGTAGGTTAGTTCCCAGTTTCCAGTCCCTCTTCCCGGAAGGCATGTGCCGATTCAGAAGCAGCATCGGCTGGAGCAGGGAAGGCTGAGTGGAAGGCATGACTGAGAGACCAGAAAGCTGAATGGAGTTGGGGCAGTAAGATGGGGCTGGGGAAGTAAACTGGAACTCAAAGGGCCACCCAAGAGGAGGGACTCTAAAACACAACCAGATTCTCAGGGAGAACCCCAGAAGAGTGAAGCGCTAGGAGTCAGAAACAGAGTGAGTCAGAAACAGACAGCCTTCAAAGTCTGATCACCAGCTTCAAGCCAGCTCATCCCCAGGCTGGATAAAGATGGCCTTCCAATGCTTGAACTGCCTTCCAGAAAGCCGAAGTAAATCCTTTCTGATGAAACAACATCGGTCAGAGCCAAAAACATATCTCTGGACTTCCCTGGTGGTCCAGTGGTTAAGAATCTGCCTGCCAATGCAGGGAACAGGGGTTTGATCCTTGGTCCGGGAAGATGCCACACGCTGTAGGGTAACTAAACCTGGGCAACACAACTGCTGAAGCCTGTGCTCCAAGCCTATGCTCGGCAACAAGAGAAGCCACTGCAGTGAGAAGCCTGTGCAGCACAGTGAGAGAGCAGCCCCTACTTGCCACAACTAGAGAAAGCCTGCATGCAGCAACAAAGACCCAGCACAGTCCGAAAAAAGAGTATCTCTATAATAGAAACAGACCCACAGGTGATCCAGATAGTGGAGTTATCTGATAGACTTTTAAATAACTGTGATTTAAATGGTCAAGAAAATCGATTACAAGAGGGAGAATTTCACCAGAGAACTGCGATCTATACACCAGAATCAAATGGAAATTAAAGTGGCATGGATAGAATTCAGCAATTAATACCCTCGAAGAACAGCTAACATTTTTTCATTCAGCCAGAAGGAAGGGCACCTCAGGGGCAGGTAAGTGCCCTGTGAAACCTCACAGTTGGCAGCCTGCAAACAGGATGGAGGGCGGGGTGTGGGGCTGGCAGGGCCAGCGGCAGCATTCTGTGCAAAAAATTCAGAGGCCAGTTGGAACCACAGTCTGCTAGAATTTGAATGCTGGATGAAGAAATTTGAATCTTGTTCCGCAAAGAGTGAACAGTAGTTCGTTCTGTTTGTGTCTCTGGGTTTACTTTGCCTCCAGGGTCAGTTTAGAAAAAGTAAAAAAAAAAAAGAAATGATGTAGTTTGCATTTTTAAGTTACTTTTTTTAAACATTAAGAAATCAGTATCTGAACCAATACTTAAAACATTTTTAATTGTTTCTCCATCCACAAAGAGCCTCATCTTTTGGGCTATTTTTGTAACACTCCATAACAAGCCTATATTACAGTTTCGGACTGTAGCATTGAACTTCTAAACAAATTTTGGTATTGAGCAAGACCTTTTTCAGCTGGTTTATTTTGTCCTTCCTTTGCTGACCTTGTAAACTACTTAATTGCGAAATGTGGCTTGTCTCAGAGTGCCTCTTAAACATTGTATTCTTTAAAATAGAGATTTTCCATTGCACGGGAGACCAGGAGCCATATCAACATACTCGCACAACAAAGCCGGGCTCCTCACTTCCACTTACTTAGAGACATATGGTTTTCATCAGCCACTTCTCTCTTCTTGGCAGAAAAGCTGGCAAGGGTTTAAATTTTATTTAGCAAATAGCCCATCCCTCTAACACCAAGCCCCCACTCGCTGTTCTGTCTCTTCCGCTGTCCCACCTGACCCTGCCTCCTTCTCCAGTCCCAAAGTGTGCCCCCAATCTCCTTCCAGGAAGACCCAATCAACTGAATCACCCACCTGCCGGGGCTGGTCAGTGGAGATCTGAAGCAGGAAAACAGCCAGAAGGCCTCTGGGAGTTGGAGAACAAGCTGAGTATGAACGGTCTCTTAGAAGAGGGGGTTCCTGAAATTAGATCAGCGGGCCCAGCTGGGAGCTGTTCCTCACTGATGCAGAGAAGGGGCAGCTGATGAGGACGGCTCAGGGCCTGGAGACCACTGCCATTTGGGGTGTCCTACCCCCACAGTGATCCAGTGGGGAAGCCCAGTGCCACTCCCTTGCCACGGTCTCCCCCACCCTCTGCTCCCGCCAGTTCTTACCCTTCTGACATCACTGTGAGGGAGTCTTTGAAACTGGTAGCAAAGTTCGGTGAGTCTTCATTCTCCCTGAGCATCCTTCCCCCGAGGCTGGCTGAGCCTCAATGACATGTATAGGGCCAGAAAGAAGTGCCTGAGTGCTGGTGAGGACGGCCCTAGACTAGACTAGAGGGTTCCCGCCGGCTTAGCACCCTCACCAGTGCCATATTTGTTGCAACAACTGACCATTTCTGCCTCCAAACATACCCTGAATCCATGCACGTTTCTCTACCTGTGGAGGCAGAGGCTGTCCCGGCTCCTGGCCTTGGTGGTCTAGGATGCTGGGGTTCTGAGGGGCTGGAGGAAGGCCGGTGTGGCTGGGCCACCGTGACGGAGGGAGAGTCACTCAGGATGTGGCTGTAACATTTGGGGGACCAAATTCCATTCAGACTGCTTCCCTCCAGGGTCCAGAAGGCTCTGGAGCTCTGATGTAGACCTGTGAACATTTCTTGAGACTTTGCATCAGCTGGGTGCCCCGGTGGTGAGACTTGCTGGGGCTCACGATTCTTTGGCCAGGTAAGGCTGCAGGGGCCCTGGGTTGGAATCGCACACTGTGAAACCCTCAGCCTCATAGAGACAGAGTGACCCAAGTATACAGCAAGGATCCTAGGACTTCTAAGGAGGAGTGAGAATAGGGCCTTCCTATGGTCCCCATGGCTGGTTCTCCAACTTGGAAACAGCAAGGACTGGGAAATAAGGAAACAGGCCTGAGCTGTTTTGAGAAAGCACGTGTATCAGGGTCATAGGATAGGGCTCGGGAGGTGTTGACGAGGGAGGGGTGGAGCCAGAGCGGGGAAGATATTTCAAACTAGGCAGGTGGAGCCAATGAAAACATCTCTGGGCTATACTTAAACTTGAGCAGCAGGAAGGCAAAAGCTGTGATTTAAACAACCAACGAAATTATTCCAGCACTTCTGCCTTCCAAGGGGGTGGCATAATTCATATCAAAGGGATGGTGAATCTTTACCTGCCTGCAGAGACTAGCGGAGGAAGGAGTTAAGACTAATAATTTGATTGTGTTGAGGGAAAAGATAATTTTCAAACTGGCCCTTAATGTCTTCTGGGCAGGCAGAGATTGGCCCTGAGGTGGTCTGGGCAGAGGGTTGGGGTGAGCTGCTCCTAGGAGAAATGATGCTGTGGGAGACTGGCTCAGGGTGGGAGGGCAGAGGGGCGGAGGGGGAGTGAGGCTGGAAACATATGGATGCTGTTGGGGTGGGGAAGAGCGAGGGAATATCTGATATTCACCTTGAAGGGGTTTCTGTGAGAAGATGCAACATGGCTCTCCCAGTTGTGTGTGCGTGCGCACGCGTGCTCAGTCGCTCAGTCGTATCCAACTCTTTACAACCCTTTGGATGGTAGCCCCGCAGGCTCCTCAGTTCATGGGGTTTTTCAGGCAAGAATACTGGAGTGGGTTGCCATTTCCTCCTCCAGGAGATCTTCCGACCCAGGGATCGAACCCACGTCTCCCGGTCTCCTGCTTTGCCAGGTGGATTCTTACCACTTGGAGGAAAATGTGTCACAGAGACCCTATGCTAGGGCTACTTTAGGAAAATCAAGGGAAAGTACCTGTGCTTCAGGTTTGTCTTGACACAGGGCAGAGAGAGGAAAACAGCTTCATGGGGCAAAAATAGAAAAAAAAAAGAGAAAGAGGGGGAGAGAAAGGAAAGGAGGGAAGAAGCAAGGAAGGAGGGGAATTATAAATAATTCAATAGAAACTGATAAGAGGGGATTGGGAACAAATCCCCTGAAAGTCTTGCAGAAAACCCTGAATTTCCCTCTACTGTGGGTTGAGAGTTTGATCCATTTTCCTTTGGAGAGTAAAGGGCAAGGTGAGGACTTCCTGGTGGTCCAGTGGCTGGGACTCCACACTGTCAATGCAGGGGGCCTATATTGGATTCCTGGTCAGGGAGCTAGATACCACATACCACAACAGTGTTCTCAGACTGCAACTAAAAGCTCCTGCTGCTGCTGCTGCTGCTAAGTCACTTCAGTCGTGTCCGACTCTGTGCGACCCCATAGACGGCAGCCCACCAGGCTCCCCCATCCCTGGGATTCTCCAGGCAAGAACACTGGAGTGGGTTGCCATTTCCTACTCCAGTACATGAAAGTGAAAAGCGAAAGTGAAGTTGCTCAGTCGTGTCTGACTCTAGCAACCCCATGGACTGAAGCCTACCAGCCTCCTCCATCCATGGGATTTTCCAGGCAAGAGTACTGGAGTGGGGTGCCATTGCCTTCTCCAAAAAGCTCCTGCAGAATACAACAAATATTGAATGTCCTGCAACTAAGACCCAGTGCTGCCAAATAAATGAGTAATTACTTTTTTAAAAGAAGGCCAGGTGACCCCATATGGCCATAGGACTTGGGCACACCCACCATGGTAGACAGAGAGTTTTAATCTTGTGTGTAACTTACTAAGTGATGGGGAAGAAGAAACTGAGCAGGGCCTGGTGAGGGCTCAAGCAGTCTCTAAAGGGCTCTTGAGAAGATCCATCAACTAGGAGTTTAGAATCTAAGCCTGTTCTGTTGAAGGAAGGCCCTTGGCTCACTGTAACCAAGAGGGTTATGGAAACCCTTGGGAATCTGGAAGGAAGTGGGCTCACTATTCCTTTCTACACACACACACACACACACACACACACACACACACACACACACACGTACACCCCTTCAGATAATGAAATGGACACATTTAGCCTGTCTCCCTGCACTCTTCCCCTTGATTTTTCTTGAAGTCTCTTTTAAATTATGAATCGGCTCATTAATGGCCAGTTAAGATGACTGAGTGGTTCCATCTATATTTCAGGCAAGCCTTGGGATCCTTTTGGCCAATCAGGAGGACACCCTCCTTTCTATTTTCCCTTCCACTTAGAAACTGAAGTCATTCAAGGTGCTGGCTTCTGAGAATTCCCTGTGATTGACAGGGAATTCAGGGGAGTGACAGGAAGATGTTTCATTCTTTATAGAAGTAGATGCCTCAAGTCATGAATTGCCATGATCAGGCTCCCCTAAAAGTTCCCCCCAGAACCTGATCCTTGGGTATCAACCTTTTATCTTGATTTCTACAGAGGAGACTCCATCATGTCCTAGACTGTAATACAACCCTGAGAGGGGGGATCCCCAGGGACATTGGTGGGGAGGACACTTCTTCCTTCTAGAGGAGGAAGACCCTGCAGGGAGGGGTCTAGAAACCATCTCAAATGTCAAATGAAGATATTGAGTCTAAGGAAGAGAAAGTCAGGGAGAACACACAACTATCAGTGAGAATTCTCCCTTATGAGCAAGAGAAATGTGGCATATTTGGTTAAATAAGAAAAAAAAATATTGGTTCATGTGAAAGAGAGGATTGTGTAGGCTCCTAGAAGATGGCAATCAGCTCTGTCCTACTCAAACAGAATAGGTTCCCCCACAGGAAAGAAGGGGTCTGTTACCACAGGAGGATAGGAGAGGTACTGGCCAGACAAAATAGCACAAGTCCACCCCAGCTGACTACAAATTTATGAGATATGCATCTGGGTTTTTTTCTATATAATGCAACTTTGATCACATCACCATCTTGCTCAATATCCTTCAGTGGCTCACCAGCATCTACAAGATAAAGTCCAATTTCTTCAAATGACTTACAAAGCCCTTCATGCTCTGCCCCTGGTTCCCTGCTCAGCTGCACCTCCTACCACTCTGCCCAGATCTCTCCCCAAGTTACCATTACACCCAGAGCCAGGCAGATATTGGTCCCTCTGCCTAATACATGGGCTAAGCTCTTTCCTAATTCTCTGCTGCTGCTGCTAAGTTGCTCCAGTCATGTCCAACTCTGTGCGACCCCATAGACGGCAGCCTACCAGGCTCCCCGGTCCCTGGGATTCTCCAGGCAAGAACACCGGAGTGGGTTGCCATTTCCTTCTCCAATGCAGGAAAGTGAAAAGTGAAAGTGAAGTCGCTCAGTCATGTCTGACTCTTAGCGACCACATGGACTGCAGCCCACCAGGCTCCTCCATCCATGGGATTTTCCAGGCAAGAGTACTGGAGTGGGGTGCTATTGCTTTCTCCGTTCCTAATTCTCTACATCACAGCAAAACACAAGTCAACAGCGTTGCCTGAAATCTTAGGGAGGAAGAGAAGTACATACCGGAAAGCATCCTATCATTGCCCTCAGAATTGACTCTCCTCCCACCCTCAGGCACCTTCTAAGTATCCCTCTTCCTTGGAGTTCAGGTCTAAGCAATGACCCCACCCTCATCCCAGCTCTTGAAAGTAGTTTTTCCCCTCTCACTCCCAGCTAAGATCTGCCTCCCAAGACCTCTTGTCCTGCCCCAGAATTTGCCTCTTCTATACATTACTGGCAATAGGAATATCAAAACAAAATATCTGCCAGAACACTTTCCAAAAGTCAGAATGGTCAGGTTAATGCAGCGCTTTGAGAGGGACGCCAAGTCCCGGGTCTAGGTTGGGCTGCGCCAGGCCCTCCCGGTCGCGTTTCTTTGCACAGTTGCTTTCTCCAGCCCAAGTTGAAGAAGTGAGCACTTTTCTCCCACATTCTTCTCCATCTCAGCTCCTTATCTTGTACAAACAACTGATCCCAGAGTAACACACACCACTTTGCAAGAACACACCAGCTTCAAGCATAGTGTAGTCTGATTCCAAATTAGGAGATGGTGGTGCTCTAAATAAAACAATGCTCAGAGGCAGACTTCTACAAATCATTCAATGTATATTACTAAAGAGTATTAACATTTTAGATTAAGAAATCTCCTTTAGGGCCCCATAAGTGTGTTGCCATTCTCACCAAGAATGATAGATTTTTGCTTTGTATTAGCATAACTAAAAGGGCCTACTCAACTGGGCATTTGAAAACAAAGGAACATCTTCCATAAATCAAATTTTAATCTCCATCCTAAAAGACAGGTAGTTTGCAATCCTAAAATTTCATTTTTTTCCAGTTTAAAAGCAAATCCAACTTATTATAAACTCATTATAAATTATAAAATGTAATTTTATAATTCCAGGACAAAATGTAATTTTATAATTCCAGGACAAAGGACAACAAGGAAAGAGATTTGGTGAAGACTGATTTCAAAGTTTTGTCAAGGGAGCCATATCAAGACATCCAATAAAAACATACAAATGAACAGATGTGGGAATTTCCCAGACCTGCTCCAAACAGTGAAACATTGCATAGTTATTTTAAATTTTATTTTAAAGCACAGCTAAACTCAAAAGCAAAAAAAGAGAATTTCTAGACACCAGAAATGAAACACAAACCTAAAGCCATAGAGCATCAGAAGGGACAAACCCCAAAAAGAGTAGATGGAAGCAATAGTGAAATCACCCCAAGAGAAGCCTTAATAATGCAGGGAGCACTTATAGGACTCTTGTGGAAAATAACCCCTGTTAAAGATGACCTCACAGACAAAAACTACAAAATTATATGTGAGGAAATCCAGTGCCAAGATGGATATTCCACTGACCCAACAAATGGGTTAATTAACACCAGAGGAACTAAAGACTAAAAAAAATGATCTGAATGGTGACTTAAGAGTTTAGAGTGATAAAGAAAGGCCTATATAATAAGAGTAGAAAATTATGAAATAATGACAAGAGGATTTGCAATATTGGTTATAACTGTGAGTTGTACGTTTCTCTTTGCAGTTGCATTTCAGTTCATGCATTTTGAAGTTTTATGAAGTGCATATACACTTAGAATTACTATGTTCTCTAGGTAAATTAATCCCTTTATCACTATGAAATAACTCCTTTTATCCTTGGAAATAGTCTTTGCTCTGAAATCTACTTTGTCTGATATTAATATAGTCACTCCAGCTTTCTTTTGACTAGTATTAACAGATTTAGGTATATCTTTATCTAACCTTTGGCCACCTCATGCGAAGAGCTGACTCATTGGAAAAGACTCTGATGCTGGGAGGGATTGGGGACAGGAGGAGAAGGGGACGACAGAGGATGAGATGGCTAGATGGCATCACTGACTCGACGGACGTGAGTCTGGGTGAACTCCGGGAGTTGGTGATGGACAGGAAGGCCTGGCGTGCTGCGATTCATGGGGTCGCAAAGAGTCGGACACGACTGAGCGACTGATCTGATCTGATCTGATCTATCTAACCTTTCACTTTTCCAAAAAATCTTTTTATTCATTTATTTATTTTGAGGGGTTGTTCTGGGCCTTTGTTGCTGCACAGGCTTTTTCTCTAGTTGTGGCGAGTGGGCCGCTCTCCAGTTGCGGTGCACGGATTTCTCACTGTGGTAGCTTCTCTTACTGCAGAGCACACGGCTCTAGGGCATGCAAGCTTCAGTGGTTACCACGCATAAGCTCAGTAGCTGAGGCTCCCAGGCTCTAGGGCACAGGCTCAGTAGTTGTGGTGCGTGGGCTTAGTTGCTCTGCCGCATGTGGGATCTTCCCAGACCAGGGATTGAACCGGTGTCTCCTGCATTGGCAGACATATTCTTTACCACTACCCCCAGGGAATCCCTAACTTTACACTTTGAACCTATTATGGATATAATTAAAGTGAGTTTCTTAATATCCATTGGGTCATACTTTAAAAAAAAAAATCTCATAATCTATATTTTTAAATTGGGACATTTAGACTATTTACACTTAATGTAATTGTTGTTGATATTGTTGAGTTTAAATCTACTATTTTGCTACTTGAGTTCTATGTGTTCTGTCTGTTCTTTGTTCTCAATTTCCACTTTTTTGAGCTACTTACTGTGTTTTGTGATTCCATTTTATCATAGATCTACTTTATTCATAGGATATTATGTGCTATTCATTTTACCATAGGTCTACCTCCTTCTTTTTAACTCCGGTGTAATATTCCATAATGTGGATGTATCATAGCTTATTTAACTATTAATAGGAATTTAAATATTTTTTCAATTTTTAAATATTACAAAAAGTTCTGTTAATTAACATTTTTATGTATGTCTCTTTGTGCTTTGAGTATCTCTGTATAATCAAGTTCAGAAGTATAATTTATAGGTCAAAGGATGTGTATTTTTTCATTTTGATGGAGTCTGTCAATTTGCCCTCCAAAAAATCTGTATCAATTTGTTCCACCAACAAAGAATAATTGCTCACCTCCTTGGCAACCCTAGATAGAATTTTATTTTATTATTTTTAGTCATTCTATTGGAGGATGTTGTCAGTTATTATTATTTTAAATTTCCATGTCTCTGTTTTTTTATAATATTAAACATATTAACATCTATTCATTGGACATATGTACTTCTTCTGTGAATTGTGTATTGTTATCATCAGAGTTGTGTTCCCTCGCCCCCCACCCCCTGCACCTGCAAATTCATATGTTGAAATCCAAACCGCTAGCATCTCAGATGTGACTATATTTGGAGACAGCGCCTTCAAAGAAATAAGGTAAGATGAGGTCATTATAGGAAGAGATTAGGACACAGACTTGCGTGTGCTCAGAAGGATCATGTGAGGACACATAAAGAAGGCAGCCATCTGCAAGTGCAAGGAAGAGGTTTCAGAAGAAATCAAACTTGCCAACATCTTGATCTTGGACTTCTAGCCTCTTGAACTGCAAGAAAATAAATTTCTGCTGTTTAAGCCACCCCATATGTGATAATTTCTTATGGCAGAGCTAGCAATATACACATAATCGTGTGACTATGAATACATGTGAATATACACATATTCATATATCTTGCCCATTATTCTCTTGAGCAATGTATCTTCTTATTGCTTTATAAGAGTTCATTATATATTTATTTTATTATGTATATAAATATATACATACACACATATATGTAAAATAGCCTTTTGTCTAGAGTGACCACATAATGTATCACTCAAGCCAAGAAGACACCTTGAGACTGACAAATGCTAAAGCAGATGGGACACCATGACAGCAGGTATAAACAGAGCCAAAGTTTTTAACTGTAAAAGCCATCCTGAGAAAACTAGAGTGTTTGGCCACCATACTATGATCTGTTATATTTACTGCCAAGTATATTTCTCCAAGTATATTCATTACTTTTAAATTTTTAATAGACTTTATTTTTAGAGCAGTTTTAGGTTTGCAGAAAATTTGAGCAGAAAGGCTCCCTATTTATTAACATCTTGCATTAGTATGGTAATTTGTGACACTTTATGAACCAATATCAATACCTTTAATAACTAAAATGAATAGTTTACATTAGGGTTGGCTCTCTGTGTTGCATAGTTCTATGGGTTTTGACAAATACATAAGTCATGCGTCCAACATTACAGTATCATACAGAAGAGTTTCACTGCCCTAAAAATGCTCTGCACTCCATCTATTAATCCTTCCCTTCCTCCCTCAGAACTTCTGACAATCACTGATTTTTTTACTGTCTCTATAATTTTGCCCTTTTCAGAATATCATACAGTTGGAATCATATAGTATATAGCTTCTTCCAGTTAACGATACGCATTTAAGACTCTTCCATGTCCTTTCATGACTTGATAGCTTCTTTCTTTTTATTACTGGATAATATTCTATTGTAAGGATGTACCCTAGTTTGTTTATCCACTCACTTATTGAAAGATACTAATATCAGGGTTTGTTTCCAGTTACTGAGTTAATGAACAAAGCTGCTTTAAAGGTTTATGTGCAGGTTTTTGCGGTTTTGAACTCATTTGGGTAAATACCTAGGATTGGGATGGATGAATTGTACAATAGCCTATGTTTAGCTTTGCAAGAGACCACCAAACTGTCTTCCAAAATGACTGCCCCACCTTGCATTCCCACCATCAGTGAATGGGAGTTCCCACGTCTCCACATTCTCGCTAGCATTTGATGTTGTCAGTGCTTTGGATTTTAGTTTTAGAAAAAGTCTGAAGCTTTTTCTACCCAACCTTCTTTCCTTCTTCCTTTCCTTTCGCAGATGTCACATCTAAATTATACTCTGAAGGTTTTCCCTACATTCCTGCTCCTTTTCCGCTTTATCTTTTACATGCATTGTCCCAACAAATTCCCTGGCCTTCTAACTCCATCTTGATGTCTACTTCCTAAAAGATCTAAGCAGATACAGCTCACATGAAACTTTGAGACACCTAGAGAAAAAGGCAGCACAGCCTCCGTTTTACTAGCACAGATCCTGGCAGAGATGGTGTAGTTTTAGAATAGCATCCATGGCAAAAACTTACTACTATCTGACAGCTTCCAGACTGCAGCAATGACATCTCTTCAGTGGCTCACTTCTGCACTGACTTTGGAAGTTATTCTGGTAAGCTCATCCTAAAGTCTTTTCCTCCAACACTCCTTACATTTCTGGCAGCTATACATAGATTCCATAAATATCTTTCTGATTTAAAATAGTAAAATGAATTCTCTTTTCAGAAAGTAAAACCAAACCCAATATACTATCTAATTTAATTTCTTCCAAAGTGGGTGATCTATCGTCTCAAAACCATTCTTGAATACTCAGTCTTTTCCTAATGATTTAAAATGCTCTTTTCTCATACACTAGATTTCCATGCATCTATTTCTTTACTCTCTTCCATTGATTGGATTATCTGTTCATATAGCAGTATCCCTCTGAATTGACCATTTTATCAACGTCAGTCACTCAGTCGTGTCTGACTCTTTGTAACCCTATGGACTGTAGCCCACCAAGCTCTTCTGTCCATGGAATTTCCCAGGCAAGAATACTGGAGTCGGTTGCCATTTCCTTCTCCAGGGGGTCTTCCTGACCCAGGGATCAAATCCGGGTCTCACTTTATAACAAATGTTTATATGTGGAAGAGCTTTTTCCTTCTTGTTCTTACTGTGTCAAAATTCACCAGGCTATTCTTATTCATTTTTCCTTCTAGTTGACTTTTAGAACTTGCTTGTAAATTTCCATTTTTAAAACCTTATTAAGTTTTTATTGGGATTTCCCTGAATTTATAGATTAATTTGGAAAGAATTTATGTCTCTACAATATTGGATCTTCACCAGGATTCATTTGTATTGGGGACTAGCTAAATGGCTTGGGAGTGGGCCTAAAACTTGAAGGCTCAGGCTGTACCAGATAATTAACTGAGTAGCTCATAGGTATCTTAGAAAGAGCAAGAAAATTATTTCAGAATGGTGGGAAAGCAAGACAGGCCACCTGGAGTTAAGGAGTGGTTTGATGATGATATATTAAAGGATAAATAACTATCTCATATGTAAAGGGAAGTACTTTAGGCCATATAGTTGGCTGAGGGAGGGACTCTGGAGACATTAAATTCTTCCATGTGCTGATATAAAGGCCCCCAAATCCTGGATGGCATCAAGATGGGACCAAAGGGGAAACAACACTGAGGATTCCGGAGAACTTGAAGCCAGGGGACAATGGAGGAAAGGTCCTGTTTCTGGTTTCTTGGAGACCAGGATAATGGATGGTTCTTCTGTATCAGGCAGATAACATGGAAGAACAAGGTGGGCCTGGTAAGGGAAGACAGTCTTCTCGGAGAGTCAGGAAAAGAAGAACAGCCTTGGAAGAGACTGGATATGGGCTGGATCAAGGTTTACAGAGTTGAGACATCCCTGTGCAAGATTCATCTGCAGTGGTGACCACAGATGAGTCCTGTGTCCAATTGGCAAGAGTAGAAACTCCTACTCTTCTTGATTTCAATGGCTTGCATGTGTATTATTATTACTGAGTTACTGAAAGCAGAGAAAGAGGATTCATGGGTGTTATATCTCCTTCTCAGAACCAGAGTTTCAAGCCCTGGCTGATGGGAGAGAAAGTGTCAGAGAAGGCAAAGTGCTAATCTGACACCTGCTCAGAGGTCTTCTACTGGAATGTTCTCCAGAAGTCTTCCAGACTGAGCCACAGGCTTCTGGAGCAATTTGGGTCCCTGGGGTCCCTGCAGCTGATGCTGAGCTCCAAAATGGACCTTTCCTCTTCTACCGTTTTATTAAAAAAAAAAATCACATCTGGATAATCCTTCAGAGTTTATATTCATTATCTCATTTGGCCTCCTAAAGACACGATAATTTAGATGTAGTTACAACTACTGATTGGCAGACTCAGCCTTAGAGAGATTATTTGACTCACCAGAGGGCACAAAGCTACTAAGTGACAGAGCCATTTACTTATTCAGCAAATATTTTCTGAGGCCCTACTGTGTGTCCAACATTCTGGAGACCCAGAGCTGAAAAAAACCTTTCCAAGTTGTCAGGGAGGTCCCAGCCTAGTGGGCAGACAGGCTTGTGAACAGGCAAATTTCCGTGATGCTGGGAAAGATTGAGGGTAAGAGTAGAAGGGGGCGACAGAGGTTGAGACGGTTGGGTGGCATCACTGACTCAGTGGCTATGAGTTTGAGCAAACTCCAGGAGATAGTGAAGGACAGGGAGGCCTGGCGTGCTGCAGTCCATGGGGTCGCAAAGAGTCTGGCACTACTTAGAGACTGAACAATTGCCTCACTGGTGGTCATGACCATTACAGAGGTTACACAGAAGCAAGCCCCCAAGAAGTCCTGCGAGAGTCTTCACAGACATAGAGGCAGCATTTGAGCTGAGACTTGAAGAATGACTAAGAATTTTCCAGGGAGAACAGTGGAGAGGTTGTGTTTTAGGAAGGAACAGCAGGGGCAGAGAGGCCCAGCATGAGAGGACGGGGAAGGCACGGGAAAAGCGCAGCTTGCTGTGGATCACAGAATCACACGGCAGCAAGGGGCGGTGGAGCAGGTCTAGAGGCAGGGCGTTCATTCCATGGCTAATGTGTGCACCAGACACTACCCCAGCAAAGCACATACTAACCCACGGCGTCGTCCCCTGGTCTAGGCTGCGACCCCTCCCGGCAGAGTTCACACCCTGAGCCCCGTGGGATCAGGCTGAGGCTACCCCTGTCGGACTTCGTTTGTGTCCTCCCTTCCCCACCCCCACACACTCTGAGACCACACTTTTGACAAATCCTCTTTTCCTGGGGATTGCACCTAGGGAGCCACCCCAAACACCTGCTTTATTATTTTCAATCACTTATAAGAACCTGACACCATGCTATGTATTTTTCACAGTCCATCCCCTTCCACTAGAATATAGGCTCCACGAGGGCAGGGACCTGACCCATCTGATTCCCTGTGGTTTCTCATGCCTGGAAGGGTGCCTGGCATATAGTAGGTACCCAGAATATCCCTTGCTGAATAAACGATCTCAGTGAATTCTCACAATTACCCTGTGAGCTGAAAATTATCATCCTGTTTTACAAATGAGGAGACTTGCCTAAGTGACACCGTTCACAGCATAGCCAAGGATTCTGAACTCTGCCTGTGCGACTCCAGACCAAAGCTTACACTGTAAATCCAAGCTCGTGTTTACAATCTCCAGGACATTCCAGGCTATTTCCTACCTCTTCAGTGCTACTGAAGCTGCTTTTTTTTTTTTTTTTTGCAAAGAAATGTCCTTTCTCACCCCCCCACACCCCTCCTCCACAAACACAATTGATCTACGCAGTGCCCCTCGAGCCGCTTTGGCCTCTGGACAGCTTCCATCATGTGGCTCGTCCTCATGTTTGTTTCTGCTTTTTCTTCTGTGCAGTTCTTTAGGGTAAGACCTTGCCACATTCATCTCTGCTTCCCTAGCACCAAGTGGGGTCCTTGCAGAAGGCTAGCAATCTGTGAATATTTGTTAAATGAAAAGAAGGTAAGGGAGGGAGGGAAGGAGGAAGCAAGAGGGAGGGAGGAAGGGAGAGATGGAAAGAGGAAGGAGGATGTGACCAGGGCAGTGGGGATTTCAGAGCCAGGTCCAGCCCTGGTCCATTAACGCCAGCACTGTGCTGCACACAGAGGCCAGAGGTCTGCCTGCCTCTGGGAGTCTCTGGTTCTTCACTGTTTGCTGATTGGCAAAATGTCAGTGACAGTCCTTCAGCATGCACAGGACAGTTTCACATAACTTGATGTTAAAGGCAGAACAAATCACATTATTTGTACATGCCCTCTCCCCAGAATGGATACATGGTCGTCTCCCTAACAGCCATCCCATCCCCTTCATACTGGGCATCAGCCGTGCTGTCTGGCTAGGACAATTCCACCCAGGCTCAGGGGTCTACAGGCAGTTGGGTCCAGTGGAGAGAGATGTAGATGGGGAATCCAGAGATCTGGGAGCCCAATTCCATCTGGGCCAAAATTGGCAAAGTGACCTTGGGAAGGTCCTTCCCTTCTCCGGGCCTCTGTTTCCTTGTCTGTGACATGAGGGACCTGAACTGTCTACAGGTGGTCTCTAACTTTCCTTCTGGCTCTAGAATCCCCGTATTTCTAAGACTCTAAATTGCCCGGTGCAGTAAGGCAGCCAAGGGTAGTGGCCAGGGCCCAGGATGAGGAGCGTAGATACCTGGGTTCAGAAGCAGGCTCACCTCTTAGGATCTCTGTGCTCAGTCCCTAAGGGCCTCAGTGTCTTCAGCGATATGATGGAAGAAAATTCCTCTTGCCCAAATTACTCTCCTGAGTGAATAAAGGGATCAAACATGATAAGGATGAAGAAAAGATAAGACATTTACTATTGCTGATCATTTGTATTGGCTCCAATCCAGACATGGTGGTAAGAACTTGACAGACTTTATCTGATTCACTCTTCAGTCCTATAGGGTAAGGATTGTCCCCAGGGATAATCTGGGACATGCTAACCACCAGCCCTCTGGGGAGCAAAGCCCTGACTTGCAGGTTTGCTCATTTCTTTGGTGTAAATTGGGCTTCCCTGATGGCTCAGATGGTAAAGAAGCTGCTGGTAATACAGGAGATGTGGGGTTTGATCCCTGGGTTGGGAAGATACCTTGGAGAAGGGAATGGCTACCCACTCCAGTATTCTTGCCTGGAGGATTCCCTGGAGAGAGGAGCCTGGTGGGCTACAGTCCATGGAATTGCAAGGAGTTAGACACGACTGAGCAACTGACTTTTTGGTGTCAATATTCTGCTGTGGCCCATTTCAAGCTAACCAGCTTCATACGACTGAATGAGAAATTGAAAAATACACACAGTTGGCTTTTGAGAGGGAGAATGAGCCAGCTCCAGTGCATCTCTGATTACTTCTGCTTTATTTATGAGAAAACTGAGCTTTGGCAACATGGCCCGGTTCACACAGTCAGTACTAGTAGGGGCAGGATGGGAACCTAGACCTGATCGTTAAACACTCAGGTCCCTTCCCCCGCGCAACACTGGCCCTCTGTGGGCTAGGGGGCGCCATCCGTGCTCGTGGACAGACTGGACCTAGAAGATGTCAGTTTGGAAACTGGCTTGACCACTTTCTAGCTGTGAGACCTGGCAGCCCTCAGCTTGTTTTAACCTAACCTTCTTTTAGCCTCAGTTCCTCATCTGTTAAATGGAAGAAAACCCACAGTGCACAAGTTTTCTTGGTGGCTCAAATCAACACTGTCATGCTTTGTGACAAATAACTCAGTCTCAAAGCAAAAGTGACCAGCCCCCCACAGGGGGGCCGATGGGGAGTTGCTGCTGGTCCAGGGGGCCTACCTGCTCTGAGGACACTGCTTCCCGAAGACTTTGGGACGCTCATCCTCTTTTTGTAGCCAGAGGGTCTATAGCCAAAGGCAGGTGGAATCACCCTCCATCCTAGGCGGATGCCCGCTTAACTTCTAACAGGCTCGGCTCCCTCAACCTCCTAACTCCTAACATTCCAGCGCCAGCCCCTCCCTCCTGCCGCTCCTGGGAGCTCAAGCCGGGCAGAAACCAGAACCCTGTTCGGAGCTGCTGGAATCCCACGCCTCATAAATCAGGATGCACCCTGAGCTGTGGGACCAAAGGAGTGCTCTGGAAAAGTGAGTGAATCCTCTGGTGATCATTTCCAAAAACCATCCCACACCCCACTGAGGACTGACCCCTCCCCAGGGTTAAGCTACCTTCCAAACCACCCCCACTACAGCTATTTGGGCTCACACCTCCCTCTCTTAATATCCAAGCAGCGCAGGATGGAAAGAGCCCTGAGGCAGGGTTCAGACTCCTGGAAATCATGCCCTGCTCTGTGGCATGACTCAGAAGGGAAGTTAGCTGAGCTCTCAGAACCTGCCCTCACTTGGCCTGGCTGACCTGGAAAGAGGGAGCAGAAGGTCTGTGACCACCTTTGTAAGAGGCAGACATTGTCTCACTGTGCAGACCCAGTCTGTGCCCAAATCATGTGCATTTACACACACATACACACACACATATATGTGTGCACACTCCCGACTATCCCCATCGTGGAGCATCCTTGGACTTCAGAGATGCACATTGTGATGTTGACTCTGTTCTCCCAAGAGGCAAGAAAGAGATTTCCAGGTGACCCAAATACCTGGGTGCATACCTGCTAAGTCACTTCAGTCATGTCCGACTCTGCGACCCTATACACTGTAGCTCACCAGGCTTCTCTGTCCATGGGATTCTCCAGGCAAGAATACTGGAGTGGGTTGCCATGCCCTTCTCTAGGAGATCTTCCCAACCCAGAGATCAAACCCAGGTCTCCTGCATCTTCTGCATTGCAGGCAGATTCTTTACCCACTGAGACACCTGGGAAGCCCGATCCAAATCCCTCAGTCAGTTCAGTCGCTCAGTCGTGTCCAACTCTTTGTGACTCCATGGACTGCAGCATGCCAGGCTTCCTTGTCCATCACCAACTCCCGGAGTTTACTCAAACTCACGTCCATTGAGTCAGTGATGCCATCCAACCATCTCATCCTCTGTCGTCCCCTTCTCCTCCTGCCTTCAATCTTTCCCAGTATCAAGGTCTTTTCCAATGAGTCAGTTCTTTGCATCAGGTGGGCAAAGTATTAGAACTTCAGCTTCAGCATCAGTCCTTTCAGTGAATATTCAGGACTGATTTCCTTTAGGATGGACTGGTTGGATCTCCTTGCAGTCCAAGAGACTCTCAAGAGTCTTCTCCAACACCACAGTTCAAAAGCATCTATAGTCTAACTCTCACATCCGTACATGACTACTGGAAAATCATAGCTTTGACTAGATGGACCTTTGCTGACAGAGTAATGTCGCTGCTTTTCAATATGCTGTCTAGGTTGGTCATAGCTTTTCTTTCAAGGAGCAAGCAAGGATTTTCTTCCAAATCCCTGGGAGCTCCTATAAAGAATCAGAAGGAAAAAACACAAGCTGGAAACCGTGAGGAAACAAAACACAAGAGAAGGGATTTCCTGAGTGGAAGGGGTTCTGAAACTGACCTGGGGTTGGGAGGTGGGGGTGGTATGTGCAGACAGCTTCCCTGGAGTGAGTCCCTGGCAGCCCCTGCAGCTGGGACCTCAGGGAAGGCAGGTGTGACCCGGGGCTGAGGGGCTGACGGGATCTGAGAAAGAGACCACTCCTTCTGAGTGACCAGGGGGCTCAGAGAAAGAACTCTGGCCTTAGACAGAAGAATGGAGGAAAGGAAGGGAGGGGTAGGCCAGGATGAGGACCGGAAACCCTCTCCAGTGAGCTGGTACAATCAGCCAGGCAGAGGGAGCTGTCGTCTGGGCCAGGGTTGTCCTTGCCCCAGCTTGTCTGCAGTGTCATTCCAGCACTTTCCTTTAAGTAAGTGCCTAAGGGATGGTCTGGGCTGAGACAGGTTGGGCATGGGCAGAGTTCAGAAGCAGTGGTGTCTTTGGGTGGAAATTTGTCACATTTTCTTGGCACCCAAGGGAGAGGTAAAAGGCACTGAGAGGGATTCTCTCTGTGGGAATCTGAGTTAAGAAGAGGTAATTCAAGGGGATGGGATGGTGGGGTCCAGTAGGCCAAGCAGCACTGATCAAGGGACCTCCCAATGGCATGACCCTACTGAATTGACCATTATGCCAGTCCAGGACTTGTCAGGCTCTTAGAACTGATCCAAACCATGGGCCCAACTTGCCAATCAAACTCCCAAGAGTCAGGACCTGCAGGTCAGCCTTGGCCAATGTGTTCAGTGTGGTCTGGACCCCTAGACACGTGAGGCTGGGTATGTGGGCTGTGTGTGAGGTCAGAGGGCCACACCATCCTGGCCGTGATGCTGCCCAGAGACCTTCCCAGGCCACACTAGAGCATGAGGCCTTGTCCCTGGAGTGTCTCCATATTCAGGGACTCTCCCCCAAATGGTGTTGGACAACATTGTCCCTATGGCTCAGGGCTCCTCTTAGCCTCTTCTGGGTCTACCACCCCCACCCCTCTCCCCCAGTTTGTGAGTAGGGTGGGTCCGTTTCATGACACTCGCCCGAGCCTGCCTCCCAGGGATCACCCTGAAGCTTCAGTGGGCGCTCAGAGTGCTGGCAAAGTGAGAGGTCCCATAGCCCCAGACCATGGCTTGGCCAACTTCCTGGGATGGTAATCTTAAGGGTGGAGGCAGCTTCTGAGAGCTGCCCCCGGGTCCTGCCCTTGATAGGGAACTTGGCCTCTCCCAAGGCAGATGTGGGATCTCCGAGAGAAGGTAGGCCTCTGCCAAGGCTTTTGGAGACCCTGCAGACTGCCCTGTCCAGCCCCACACACCCAGACAAGGGCTCTGAGGCTTAGATTGAGTCGCAGAGATGGGCTCATGGCAGACGGTGGCCAAACCCAGGCCTCCCGCTGCTTGTTCTTCCTATCACAGCTCCCACGACCGCTCCCCAGCCCCTGCTCAGATATGAAGACACAAGAAGCTTTCCTGGGCCTGAGTGAGGACCCGTGCCCCTCCCCACTCCCCAGGATGAGCGTTGGTGGGGGGCAGGGTGAACTTCTACCAGGGCAGGAAAACTGCTGTCTAAACATGCCGCCGTGGGGCCTGTGTGTCTGGCTCGCTGGCTGTCACCCGGGCCAGGTGGGCCTCTGACACACAGCAGGAATTTTCCATTCGCGCATCCTCTGGCTGGTTGGGATCCAAGGCATTTTCAAGCCTTTGTTTTTCATCCCCGTTGTCTCCCCTGCCCCATGAAGATGCATCCTGGAGTCCAGAACCTGAGCCCCTAAACCCTCAGGAAGGCTTCAGTGAGACTCACCCAGGAGCCACCTGTTAGGGCCTAGAATCCAGAATGATCAAATGTAGGAGCAGATAAAGTGCTTTTTAAAAATCTACATAGATGATGAAATTAAAGCTCCAAAAGAAGGGTGACCTGGCCAAGATCATTCTACCATTAAGCCGTAACCAAGATCAAACACAGTTTTGTCTAACCCTGACACTCTTATACTTCCAAAGCCCCAGGTTTCCAAGGTGAAGAGCCAAGGTCAGTGAGAGATACTCTAAGCCACGTGAATGAGCTCCAAATGTGAGCTGCACACAGGAGAGGAGCCATCCACATGCAGAAACTGTGGATCACAGAAGTCTCCAGAATGGACACCTGAGTTGCCAAGGACACATGCTTCCCTTCACTCCTTTTCCAGCCTGGCAGCAGCAGCTCCAAAATCTCTTCCCCAAAGGTAAGGCCAGTGAGTGGTGGCCTCTCTCTGCAAGGGCCTGCGAAGCCCATCCGGCAGCATGGTGGTGGGGTATTTCCTGGGTTGGGGCAGACTTGGCCGTGTATCCAGGGCATTCCGTGGGCCTTGACCTAGCGGACATGTGGGGATACAGCGGACGTGCAGGGAGGCTGGGCCAGCATGTTGGAGACCAGCCATGTTTGAGCCTGAATCTGGAGAGACCTTTGTCGAACAGTGCAGGGGTTCCAGGGGGCTGCCACAGGTGGAGGTGTGTCCCTAGGGCAGTGTGCCTGGGGGTCAGAGAAGTATTGTGTCTGCAGGGCAGGTTCACATCCAAGAGGAAAAGACTGACTCTGTGGTGAATGGCATTCTGCAAGCTCCTTGCTGGACGCTGGGATGTGTCCGAGAGTCACAACTAACTCCCCAGAGAGTGGGTCCTCACGAAGCTGGACCTCAACCAGGTGTGGCCACAAGCAATCCTCCAACCTCCATGAAACATGTAGAATGAGGCCCCCAGTTATCAACTCAGCATTTCCCAAAGAAGTAAGTTCTATGAGACAGAATCAAAGGGAGTTAGGAAAAAAAAGTTTCCATAGTCAAATAAGTTTGGGAAATCAGGTTAAATCAATCCTGCTTCTTCAAACATATTACAAGTTTCCTGCACATATCCTAGAGCAGTTGTTCTCAGCCGGGGGCAAATTCATTCCCCAGGGGACCTATGACAATGTATTTAGATGCTTTTAGCTGTCACCACTGGAGGGATGCTACTGGCATCTAGTGAGTAGAGGCCTGGATGCTGCTCAACATCCTGCAATGCCCAGGAAAGCCCACCACAAGGAAGTGCCCAGTCCAAATGTCAATGGTATTAAGAATGGCAGACCCTGCAGAGCACAGCACACTCCTGAGGTAGGTGGCTAGGGCCCACGGTGTAGAGAACAGTGGTCATTTTGGACCAATCAGCATCTGCCCTCCCTTCCTATGTTCGAGGATTCCCCCTGCGTGCTCAAGCAGAGGCTGCTTCCCAGTACAGAAGCAGAAAGTGAAATATGGAACTCACAGCATCCCAGCCTCTCGAGCTACGGCGCAGGCACGTGACCTCACTCCACCCCTAGACCGTGATGCCAGGAAGCAGGGACTGTGCAGATGGGGGTGATGGGGGGTGATGGGGGTGATGGGGGGTGATGGCAGCAGTGGTGGCAGCAGTTACAATCTGTTCCCAGAGGCTACAGTGATGGCAGTTCTAGAAGCAGCTTCCAGTGTTGGTAGAGCCGGTGGCACAAGCTGCAGTATAAAGCACAAGTTTGGCATCAGCAACCATGGGGTCTTCCTGGGGCCAGTGCTACAATATGACTTTGGGCATTGTTCCTGGCTGCTCTGCCTCCGACCTTGGTTTTCTGACCCCACAGGAGATTCTGTGAGCTACCCAAGATTCTTAGAAGAAATCCCATTTAAGCTTAAATTAGCAGAGTTAGCATCTGAAGCTTGCAAACAAGAACTAACTCTGAATGATGCTCAGAATTTCCCAAATGTGTTGGAGCACAGGATTTTTCTTTTGCAAAACATCTCAAGACACCATTGTTCTATGAGCATCCTTTGAGGAACACTGGCCAAAAGGACTGTCTAACAGGGATTCACATAACCTCTGCTCCAGCCAGAACCAGACCACTTCAGTGGCCCAGCCCTACCCAAGGCCCTTGAGGACACTCAGCGCCTCTCTCCCGGTCCTCGCTGAGTCAGGGCTAGCCCACATCTACCCTCCTCCCCCGTGACAGCAAGAGTTGAGAATAACCACAGCTGGCTGCAGCCTCAAGAATCAGAACACAACCAAGGTTTGGAAATGATTGGGCTTGCCGGAAGGTGGAAGGAACTGAAATGTGGATACGAAAACTGTTGCTTGGTTGGGCTGTTGGTGTAGGCAGGTCGGAAGTATATTTAAAAAGAAATTGAGGTTTTGAGAATCTGTGGCATCAGTAGGGAAAAGAGAAAACCTTTAGTGGAGGTCAGAGTTAGAGAAGAGAAGAGTGAAGCTATTTTAGGAAATGTTCTGCCTGGACCTCATAGAAGGTTCTAAGCTGAGTTTAAAGAGAGTGATTTTAGACTCAGTTGGACTCATTCATTATTTACTGTGGAGCCCAGACACTGAGCAGTGTTGAATCAAACAGACACTTGGCCTGTCCCTGCCCTCCTGGCATTTATGGCCCAGTGAGGAAGGTAGACATCTGATGCTTTAGGTACAACCGGTCTTTTCATTATGATGATGTTTTGTCATTGGAAGGAAAGGGGAACAGAGGACCACAGCAGAAGGGATGTAACCTCCCTGGGGTCAAGGAGGACTTCCTGGAGGCAGGACCATCAGAAGAGCAGGTGTGTGCACCAGGTGGACAGAGGGGTCAACCTGGGCGGAGACAGAGTTCACGTGGAGCCATGGAGGAAGCAGCATGACAGGATGGGATATGAAAGAGGCTCCCAAAGCCCAGAGCGGCAGGACTGCCAGGCCAGCCTGGAGGTTAGGAGTGCGGATCCACAAGAGCCCCCTGCAGGCCATGCCGAGGAGCCAGCTCTTCATCATAAAAGCAATGGGAACCATTCTCTAGTTCATCCTGGAGCCACGTGACACATGCCGAGGGGAACCTAAAATTAGAAAAAAATGTGGCCTTCTCCAGCGGATGAGGCTGATGAAAGGAACCAGGCCTCAGATGGGTGTGAGCACCCAGGTAAACTAAAAAGAGGAAGCGGAAAGGGAAGGAATCGACTTGGAGAAGCACCAACCATGTTCTCAGATCACGTGCTGGGTGTTTTACAGGTGACTTTGCATTTATAGCAGAGCTGAAGTAACCATAAAAGCTGCTCTGGCCCCACACAGAACCAAAGTGCATGCTTCCCCTCCCCCGCCCTGCCTGTGCTTGCTGTTCAGGCCTGAAAGCTATCTGAGAAATCCTGGGAGAAACATGCAGGGCCCTTGAGAAGCCGAGGGCGGGGTGGGGTGAGGGTGGAGGGGGCAACCTACACTGCCAGGCAGAGCCAGAGAGTGAGCTGGTAAGGAATCTGAGAAACCTGGCTGGTCCAAGCATCCCTTTTACAGATGAGAATCTGAGGTCAGCAGCAGAGCTGGAAATAAAGCCCAATATCTGCGACTCCTTGTCCAGGGCTCTCTGCTATTCCAGGTGTGTGTGTGCATGTGTGCATGTGCACACACATACACCTGGGTACGCACAGGGCTGAGATGAGGTCATCTGTCTCTCCATCCATCCATAATCCAGGCTGGCCATGATGCCGGCATGAATCAACATGTTTACAGAAATGAAAAAACCGCTTAGGAGAGAAATTAATCTCTATATGGAGGGGGGTGTCCAATTTCAAAAGGTTAATATCTTGATTTTTTTTAATCCCCTTTCTGTTTTCTCAAAGAGGATTTGGTGTTCTCAGACCCAGCTGGGAGCTTAAGAAAACAGAACAGTGTTTCTCTGCCTGTTGCCTTTCTCTGCAGCTCTCGCCAGACCTGAGGACAAGAAAGCTTGGAGCCTGACCTTGGCTCAGGCCAGCTCTGTGCCGTGTTTCCCTCTCCATACAGGGGTGTCGGGCTTCCCTTTCTGTAGCCCTCTCCCAATCTTTTGGAGATTGGTCCAGCCTGGGAGTGAAAGGGCTCAGATACAGGAGATAAGAAGTGGGACTTATTGTTGAAGGAGTTCAGGAGAACTGACCTGGCAGCTGAGGACAATGACAGGCCCTGGGGGAGACTTTACAGGTGTGTGCAGAGAGAGAAGGAAGATGTACAGATAGTACTGTCTTGTGGGGGGCCACCCAGGAGTCCCACTTCCCCCACTTACCATCTAGGTGGATCTTGGAGATATCCTGCTTCCTTGAAAAAATGGAGATGACAATGGGACCGCACGTATACTGGATATGCTCTTCAAACTGAGTTTTGGGGCAAACAGGAGAGCATATGTCTGGGTTCACCATTGATGGGTGGACAGAGGCCTTGGTGTGGCCATTCGTACGGCCCAGTGAAGTCCCTGGAGGTCAGTCACCTCTTGGAATCCCAGTCCATCAGACCCTGAAGTTCCCTGGCCCCAGACTTGCAGGAGAGAACACCCTTCTGTGGAAGACTGGGCCCCACAGTGTAGCAGGTGAGCTGGAGCCCCACCCAAGGCGAATTAGGTTCTCAACTTGACTAGAGTAAAAAAGTAGAAACCCACTCAGGCATGCTGACCTCAGAACCTATGCTCTTGGACTTCCCTGGTGGCCCAGTGGTTAAGAATCTGCCTGGTACTGCAGGAGACACTTGTTCGAGCCCTGGTCTGGGAGGATCCCACATGCTTCATGGCAACTGAGCCCGTGCACCACAACTACTGAACCTGTGCTCTCGAGCCCCTGCTCCACAAGAGAAGCCACTGCAACAAGAAGCCCTCACAACTAGAGAGCAGCCCCACTGGCCGCAACTAGAGAAAGCTGCATGCAGCAACGAAGACCCTGCACAGCCAAAACTAAATAAAAATTATTTAACAACAACAACAAAAAGAACCTATGGTCTCTCCTCTTCCTCATAGCTGCCTCCTTAGATCCACTCCATTCAAAGAGGGTAGAGTTCTTTGGCCAGGAGGTTTGTCCTGACTCAATTCATCAAGCCTTTATTAATAGACTGGAGGGTTTGCTTGGCAAGGTATTAGGGGGACAGAAAAGGTCCACAGAGCTTATGGGGTGACTCCCTTCTGGCCTTGGGCTGGGGCTCAGTCCCTCCCCCAGGACCGTGTCAGGCCATCATCAGACACTCCTGGGCCTCTGGCAGCCGTTTTCTCGTTTGTCCTTTTGGATCCAGCAAATTACAGCTCATTCCTTTGGCCACATTGTTCCTTAACGACATCACTTTTTCCATCTCCCTGACGTCTCGGTGCCCTTCCACCTAAGCGCTGCCTCCTCGCTGATCTGCAGCTCCCTGACGTGCTGTGGTTTCCATGGATCACCGGACGATGCCATCTCTGTGTCACCTGACATCCACACAGCGCAGAGCCCAGGAACCCACCTGTGCCTGCCCACTGTGACCCAGTACCAGGACCAACCTCCACCCAGGGGTGGGATGGTCCCTTCCCCTTCAGATTGTTCCATGCGCTGGAGACGTGGCTGTTCTCCCAGACACCTAGATCAAAGCCTCAAAGGCATCCTTCAATATGTGCATAGCTGTGGAGACCCTTCTAAGCCCCTGCCTGGACTGGGTGCTGGGGCACCATGCTAAGGTTGGGCCATGGACAACTTGGCCTCCTCTTTCCTCTCCATCTGGGATCGGTCACCGAGTCCAGCTCGTTCATGGCCGTTTTTTTCTCCCAGCTCCTTGGCAAGCTGGTGCCGCTTGGCTTCATCCACAGTTCTGCCCTGTTTCCTACTCAAAGTCAAGCATCTGTCCCACCAGGGACAAGCCCAGGTGCTGAGTCCTGGCCCCGCCTACAGCCTTCCTCTCCGAGCTCCTCATTCATTCACTCAAACAGTATTTGTAAGCTCCAGCCATGGGCCAGTCTCTGTGTAGATAGCACCTTTTGTTCTATTGCCCTGTTGCTGCCTAGCTCTTCACTCAATCGTTTTCTGGCGAGGGAGTGTGGCAAAAGAGGGAAAGCACAGAATTTGGAGTCAAACTGATCTGGGTTGAATACTGAATCTGTTGTCTATTTACCTGTAAGAGCTTAGCCCATTTGCTTTGTTGTGAGCCTCAGTTTTTTCATCTGTAAAATGGGAATGCTGCCACTCCAAGGGCAACATTAAGTATGATCATATCTATAGCTGGCACAATGTGCATTTCCGGCAGAAAGGGAAGAAAGAGCCTGAAACATTTGGAGGGACTGTGAAGATTACAGAATGGCTGGTGCAAAGAGCCCTAAGCAGAGCAAGGGGGATGAGACCAGAGAGGCAGACTGGGAAGATCACACAAGACAGGAGCCCACACCGAGGGATGCAGGCTTGGCTCTGAGGGCTGTGATCTCTTCAGGGAATAACCCTGCCCCAGCACGCGTCACATTCCTCCTCTGCCTCCATCCAGCCATGCAGATTTCTTAGGCTGCCACTCCAGGCTTTCCAACAGCCTTCCAGTCCAGCCTTCCTTCCCACCATTCTCAGAATAATATGGGGAATAACATGGTTCTTCCTTGTAGCCTCCCTCCTGGCAAGTGACTAATGGGGGTGCTGATGAGCAGGTCAGTCCAGGACAGCTTGGTGCCCCCACCCCCTAAATCCCACCTCCCTCCTCTTTCCTGCCAGTCTGATCCAGGGAAACCAGCTGTCCTCAAGCCACATCTGAATCAAGGCTGTTTCTCCTCCCCGCAACAAACACCCAAAGGCTATGCTTGGCCCAGCAAGGCCACTGGTTGCGTCAGTGCCAAGACTTCTTTTCAATGACAGACCAAGGCTTTGGTCTGATTACATGGGCACTGGCCATCCGAGATCACCCAGGCTAGGGAAAGCTGGAAGTCAGGTGGTCCCCACGGTCTGCTCCAGCAAGGCCATCCTGCTCTCAAGCTACAGTCATGAAAATCAAAACAGAGAGAAGGGCCGGATTAGAGAGGGAGACCTGGGTTCCAGCTGTTGTTAATAATAACATTCTTATCTTTTTTCTTTTTTTAAATTGAGATATAATTGACATATATATATTACATCTAATGATTTGATGTATGTATATATTATTAAATGATTGCCACAGTAAGTTTAGTTGACATCCATCCACCACACATACTTATAATTTTTTTCCTTGTTATGAGAACTTTTAAGATCTCCTCGCTTAACAACTTCCAAATCCACATTAGAGGGTTGTTAACTATAGTCACCATGATGTACATTATACCCCCAGGACTCATGTTACAACTGGAAGTTTCTACCCTCTGACCATTTCACCCACTGAGCCTACGTGCCACCCACTGCCTTGGATAAACACCAATCTGCTCTCTGTACTTGTGAGTTCAGTTATTGTAAGATTCTACATAAAAGTGAGGTCATATGGTATTTGCATTTCACTGTCTGGCTTATTGCACTTAGCATAATGCCCTCATGGTCTATCTAAATTACTGTAAATGGCAGAATTTTCTTCTATTTTATATCTTTTTTATATTGTATATATACCACATTTTCTTTATCCATTTATCCACTGATGGATGCTTAGGTTGTTTCCAAATTTTGGCTGTTGTAAATAATGCTACAATGAAAGTGGGGGTGCAGATACTGTTTGAGATAATGATTCTATTTCCTCAAGATTAATATGCAGAAGTAGAATTGCTGCATCACATGGAAGTTCTATTTTAATGTTTTTGAGGCACCTCCATACTGTTTTTTCCATAATGGCTGCACCAATTTACATTCCCACCAGCGGTGCAAGAGAGTTCCCTTTTCTCTACATTCTTATCATCACTTGTCATCTCTTGTCTTTTGGATAATAGTCATTCTAGCAGGTGTGAGGTGGTAGCTCATTAAGGGTTTGATTTGAGTTTCCCTGGTGATTAGTGATGTTAAACATCTTCTCATGTACTTGCTGGTTCTTTGTATACCTCCTTTGGAAAAAATGTCTATTCAGATCCTCTGCCCATATTTTAACTGAATGCTTTAGCCTTTTTCTATTGAGTTGTGTGCTTTTTATATATTTTGGACATTAACCCCTTACCAGATATATGCAAATATCTCTGCAAATATTTGCAAATATCTTCTCTTATTTCATAGGTTGCCTTTTCATTTTACTGATAGTTTCCTTTGGTATACAGAAGCTTCTTGGTTTACATTCTCACCTTTTAATAGAATTAATTAATTACTCTCAGTTTCACATTCATATCTCACTTGGAGTCCCCCAACCACTATGTGAAAGAGCCTACATGGAAATGGCCCTCATTTTCCTGTGCTGTAGAGGAGGAAGCTGAGGCTCAAAGAAGGGCCATGGCTTGCCCAGGTCTCACAGCTGGTCACTGCAAAGCTCTCCTGCATCCTGGTCCTCCCCACTAGGCTGCCCACATGTTGAGTTTGGATCACATCAGTTGCTTAGTACCAACCCAGGATCCTAGAATGTTAGTGCTGGGAGGAACTGATGTTTAAATTCTTCCTCAACATTCTTGGAGAGAGTGTGGAAAAAAAGGGAACTCTTCTACACTGTTGGTGGGAATGTAAATTGGTACAGCCAGTATGGAGAACAGTATGGCGATTCCTTTAAAAACTAAAAATATAGGAACCATATGATACAGCAATTCCACTCCTGGGCATATATCCAGATAAAAACATGGTTCAAAAAGATATAAGCACCCCTCTGTTCATAGCAGCACTATTCACAATAGCCAAGTCACAGAAACAACTTAAATGTCTATTGACAGATGAATGGACAAGAAGATGTGATTTATATACACAATGGAATATTACTCAGCCATTAAAAAGAATGAAATAATGCCATTTGCAGTGATATGGATGGACCTGGAGATTATCATACTAAGTGAAATAAGTCAGACAGAGAAATACAAATATCATATGATATCACTTATATGTGGAATCTAAAAAAAAAAAAGTTATACAAATGAACTTATTTACAAAACAGAAGCAGATACGGACTTATGGTTACCAAAGGGGAAGGATCGTGGGATAAATTGGGAGTTTGGGATTGGCACAGGCAATAACCAACAAGGACCTACTGTATAGCACAGGGAATTCAGCTCAATATTCTGAAATCACCTAAATGGGAAAATAATTTGAAACAGACTAGATCCATGTGTGTGCATAACTGAATCGCTTTGCTGTGCACCTGTAACTAACACATCGTCCATCAACTACGTGCTGTGCTGCACTTAGTTGTCAGTCGGCCAACTCTGTGCGACCCCGTGGACTGTAGCCCACCAGGCTCCTCTGTCCCTGGGGATTCTCCAAGCAAGAATACCGGAATGGGTTTCCATGCCCTCCTCCAGGGCATCTTCCCAACCCAGGGACTGAACCCAGGTTTCCCACATTGCAGGTGGATTCTTTACCATCTGATCCACCAGGGAAGCCTGGCATAATCAACTATATGCCAATATAAAATTTAAAAAAAATTTTAAATACATAAAAAAAAATTCCCCCTCAGCATTCTGACAGCATCCAGGTATCTCTCAGGGAGTTCTTCCTCAGGGAAAGGAACCAGCGCAGATAGAATAGACGCTGTCAGCCCAGGGACCCTCCTGTCTCCATCTTGTTTATCACCCCCTCACTTCCAGGGACCTCTTCTCCCTTTCCTTACCCCACTGACATGACCCAGCTTCCTCAAAGAATCTGGAAGCCAGATTCACTGTCAAAAAAATCTTGTCTGGTTTTTAGGGTACACATATTTCATTGAATTTCTAGAGGCAAAAAGTTCCAGGAGGGCATTTGTAATGTATTTAAAAAATACATTATTTCAGCTTTTAAAAAAGAAAGCCTGAATAATTAGACCCTGCAGCATATATTTCCATGTTTGAGGATTTTAAAAATTCTCTTCTAGTGGTCAACTCATTTTAGCCTGGACTAGAATCCAAACCAGGTAGACTAGATAGACTAACATCTTTGGGTTGTTTTTTAGTTAAAACCATTTCATTGAGATATTACTGACATACACAAAAGCTGTACATATTTAATGTATACAACTTGTTGCATTTGGAGATAAGTATACATACATCTATGAAACCATCAGGACAATCTATGTTATAAACATATCCATCACCTCCAAAAGTTTCCTCCTGCCTCTTTATCCATTTATTATTATTATTTTTTTTTTTAAATAAGAACACAGTGTTAGATCTTCCCTCTTAGGACATTTCTAAATATACAGATCAATATCGAGATGAACTCCAGTTTCAGACTTGGACTAGATCCTTCCTGGTCCATCCTTCTCATCTGACAGATAAGGAAACTGAGTCTTGGGACAGAGAAGCAAACTCTCCAGTGATACTCAGGTCCTTGGTGGCAGAGCCGAGTATCAGTATGGGTCATTGAGTCTCCATTCAGGGCTGCTTCGTGGAGCTGTAGCAACATAGCAGCCTGAGATCTGGGCAGCCCCCGAAAGGGGCCAGGGGACCACTTTCTGAGCAGCCCTTGGCCTGAGACAAAGCCCAGCCCTGAGCCTCCGGCTGCTTTGATGTTCCTACTCACGCGTGTGTCTGGCTCAAACGGCTGTCCCTTTGGACTGCTGCAAGGGGCTGATTAGATGTAATTGCTTTGCCTAGAGCGAGCTATCTGCTTAATAGAATCAGTCCCCAGTAATTAGCCTGCCAGAGGCTCATTTCCCTTGCTGGAGCCCTAGGGCCTCTAGGCCCTTACTCCTACCTGTAAGTGTTGGGCCTCTGCATGATGCAGGTATATGTGGAGGGGACTTGGGCTGGGGATGGGCAGGGGAGCTGAGAGAAAGCAGTGCTGTGAAGACTCAACAAGAACCCCAGGTCCAACCCTTCCTGGGGCCAGGGAATTGTAGCCTTTCCAGCAGTGTCAAAGGGCCTGGCACAGAGGAAATGTTCCATGAATGAACTACGAAGTGCATCTAGTCCAGCCCCCAAACTCAGTACTGTCAGCAATCAGGTGACAAAGCATCTCTTGCAGGCCTACCATGAGCCAGCACTGTACTAGCTCCTTGGAGTCTTCTGAAATAGCCTCAAACCCAAATAGGTGATGAAGATTAAGACGTGCATCCTTCCAGTTACAAAATAAGTGAGTCATGGGTATGAAATGTACAGTGTGTGGAACATAGTCATAATAATGTAATATCTTTGGTGACAGATGGTAACTAGACTTATTGTGGTGATCATTTTGTAATGTATAGAAAAATCACCGTTGTACACCAGTAACTAACATAGTGTCACTGGTCAATTATACTTTACAAACAAAATCATAGAAAAAGAGATCAGATTTGTGGCTACCAGAGGCAGGGGGTGGAGGGAGGAGGTATCAGATGAAGGCAGTCAAATGGTACAAATTCTCAGTTACAAGATAAATAAGTACCAGGATACAGTATGCAACATGATAAATGATGGACACTGCTATATGTTATATACAAAAGTTGTTAAGAGAGTAAATCCTAAGAGTTCTCATCACAAGGAAAAAAATTTTTTTTCTTTTATTTTGTATCTATATGAGATGATGCATGCTCACTACACTTAATGTGGTAATCATTTCATGATATATGTAAGTCAAATCATTATAGTGTACAACTCACACTTACGTAGTGGTATATGTCAATTTTACCTCAAAAAACTGGAAGGAGAAAAAGATTAAAAAAAAACAACTCTGAACCCAAAGGATAAATCAGACCATCCCTGCATACCTTCATTGACCAGGAGCTCATTACATCTGGGCAGCCCATTGCTTCTGCAGAGATATAGAGAATGTTCCATCTATTTTGAGCCGAAAGCTCTTTCACTGGAGCATTTCCACACAGATCATTGGCCCCTCCTAGGCCACCCAGAACAAAGCTAATTCCTCCTCCATGTGACAGCTCACATGTCCTCTGCATCTTTTTTCCAGGACGAACATCCCAAGTTCCTTGGTTTTGCTGTATACATCCTGCAGGTAAAGCCTCTCGTTAATCTGGCTGACCAGCCTGGAACCTGCTTCTGGTCATCAGTTCCTTTCTCCCAGTACGGTGAGGAGCCCAGCTCAGCCCAGCTGAGTCAGGACCACAGGAAATGGGACTCCTCTCCCAGGAGAAACAGCTGCGGCCCCAGGCAGATCATGACTCTCTACCCAAGGAGCGTCAAGTTGGCAACCCAGCCCCTCCACTGGGGCTGACATCTAAAACGTGCTCACTGGAAACAGTCACCTCCATTGCCCTCTCCCCCACCTGGATGAACACACACACACACACACACACACACACACATTGCCATGCATGCTCACGGACTCCACTCAATAGTCACTGGCTGATTAATCATTGCAAGTGCTGTTATAATTATTGTGTTTGGTGCTGAGAACAGGCTGCCTCTGCTTGCTTCTCATAAGCCATAAACCTGCAAAAGAGGATTTTAAGATTTGTGAGGCTGTTGACTAGATCTCCAGGCTTACTTTTTTCCTTAGCAGCAACAGAGAATTCAGGTTTGTCAGAGATACAGGTCATGGCCACTCCAGAATCTCTACTGAGGACAGGCTTAGGGGACTTAATTCTAACGATGGGAAGGGAGAGAGTCTAGGGCACTTGCCTTGCCGCTAAAGGCTTGCGGGTCAGGAGAGTTGGGCTCGAGTCCCGGCCCTGGCCAGGCAAGCTGTGAGGTCTGGAGGTACAGATCCCCTTGCCAGGCCTCAGTTTCCTTATCAGCACTGTCCAGGCTAAGGTTTCCTCTAGTTTTAATTGTTCTATAAGACTTGGCCAAACAGAGAGGAGAATGAGAGTGGAGGGGAAAATGACAAGGGCTGGCAAATAGAAGAAGGAGGGAAAAGGAGACCAGGCCTGAAATTGAAAGTCTCAGGCTCACAGCCTCCTTTAGACACACACACACACACCAGGCTGGAGAACAGAAGCTGGTTTTCTCCCAGATCACACTCTCTCATCACCTGCTGGCCTGCCTAAGACCCTAGTAATGTAGGGGAGGTGAGATGTTAAAAGGAGAAGGGAAAGGGAGAGAAAGGGGGAAATTAGTTTAAAAAAAAATCAAAACAGTGAAACATACAAGCAGCAAAAACAGAAAAGTGAATCATACTGGCATCGGTGAGGACTAAGCAGGCCAACTCATGCACTGCCGGGGAGGGTGAAAACCAAGACAGCCACATAGAGGACAGCTTGGTGGTGTTTCGGGCCTGCAGTGGGCACAAGCACCGTGACACTTCTGAGTATGCGTCCCAGTGGAAATTCCCTAAGGACACACAGGAGGATATTCATCTCTGCGTGATATTCTGAGTGAAAGAGGGAGACCACCAAGAAGGTTGTCTCCAGAGACTGGGATCTGTCCAGTGCGTGGGTGTCGACTTTGGACTGAGACTTTCTGCTAACTGAGGGAGCAAGCCCGTCCCCACAGCATCGGCATGAAAACTGGCTGGTTCTCACTCTATAAGCAGGACACCCGGCTCTATGTCTGAGCTGGCCACCAAGCCCACTGGGACAGGACTGAGAACAGAGCCAGGTGTCCACCTCCAGGGGTAGCACTCTCCCCCTAACAGCTCCCAGAGCCTCTCCTCTGTGAGCAGCTGCCTTTTGTGTTTGGTTTGGGCTTGAGATGTTAAACAAATAGTGTTTCTTGACAAACGCAAGCCGGCTGCACTGGGACTGGTAATGCTCTGTAAATCCAGACTAATCCTTCATGTCTCTCCCTACAGAGGCACACCAAGAAACACCTCGGTCCTACCCTGGGTGCCCTGAATCCCATCAACCTGCCCTCAGGGGCCAGGATCCCTGGGGCAACTCTCCGTGTCAGCCACCTCCCGCTGCTCCTGGGTCCCCAGGTTCCTCCTCCCCCTTCTCAGCACCACTCCTCCACCCTCCTGCCCCAGCTTGATGTTGAGATGGCTCCGGACACCCCTTCCTACAGTGGACCATGGACTCCAGGCCCTGCCAACCCACCTAGCCCCACCAGGGCCACTTGGATGGCTGGAGGAGTGTCTCCAGAGCTCCGTCTGTGCCAGGGGCTATACCAAGCACTGTGGAGCATGCAGAGGACTAAGGCCAATCAATCCCTGCCCTGCAGAGCTTAGGCCTGGTCCAGCCAGAACTTCATGGCAGGCTCTGGTCCAGGTAGTAATTGATAGCACCAGGATTTGAACCCCAGTTTGTCTGACTAGGGGTCTGCCCCTTCTCCCTCTTCCTCAGCACCCACTGCACAGTCCTCCAGCCAAACTGGTCAATGAAGGGGGTCTAGAAAGTGAAAGAGAGGGCTCTGGGCCCCTCATCCTTCAGACCACATTCCCAACCCTTTGAAAGTGAAAGTGTTAGTTGCTAAGTCATGTCCAGATCTTTACGACCCCATGGACTGTAGCCTACCAGGCTCCTCTGTCCATGGAACTCTCCAGGCAAGAATACTAGAGGGGGTTGTCATTTCCTTCTCTACCTTTTAGAATGAGCATTGTTAATCACAGGGCTAGACCTGTCATTAGCATCATAGAAGGTCAGAGTGGGAAGAGCCTTCTCAAGATAGTCAACACTTTAATCCTATAGAAAAGGAAACTGAGGCACAGAAAGACAAAGTGACTCTCTCGAGTCTGCCAGCTAGTTGGTAGTAGGGGGCATCACTGGGACTAAGTTCCTGGACCTGGGTTCCCAGTTCAGCCCCCTCCCTACATGCTTCCTGGGGCTTCCAGACTCTCAAATTTATCTTTATCCTCTTCCTCTAAGCCAGGCAGGGCTCGCTCCAGTCTTTGAAATATCAGTGTGGAAAGAGTCACAGAAGCAGATTACCCGGGCTTTTCTGCCCATAGACTCTGCAGTCTATGTCCCTGGCCTCACTGCCAGTTTCTATCCCAGCAAGCAAGGATGCTTTAAGCCCTTCACTTCGTACTGAGTCCACATGTGGGGAGACTCTGATGTGTAAAGTACAGTGCTCCCATTCCGGGAGTTGTAGTGTGAGTACAACTCCCCGCCCCCCGCCCCAAGGAAGATAATGAGACAGAGATGAAGACAATGTCTACTTAGTTGAAGCTTACATAGGATCCTGCGAAAGCACAAAGGAGCCAGTGGTTCTGACTGGAGGCAACTGGGGAACGGTTCGTTCAGAGTATGGCCTTTGAGTTGGGTCTTGAAGCCTGAATAGGAGTTCAACAGATAGATAATAGAGGGGACAAGGAGGTACCAGCATCCCAGCTGATCGGAGCCATGTGAACCAAGAGTGAAGCACATAAGTACTTGGAAATGGAGGACCTCCCTGGTGGTCCAGTGGTTAAGAATCTGCCTTCCAACGCAGGGGACGCAGGTTTGATCCCTGGTCAGGCACCTAAAGTCCCACATGCCGTGGGGCAACTAAACCCACACACTGCAGCTATTGAGCTTGAATACCTCCACTAGAGAGAGACCCGCACACCACAACGAAGAGCCCGCGTGCCGCAGCTAAGACACAGCGCAGCCAAAATATAAATAAATGCTACACTTTAAAAAGTAATAAGGTGACGCCCCCTTTTTAAAAAAGAAAAGCATCTTTGGATGTGCCTAGAGCTTAGGAATGGGGTAGAATATAAATCTGGAAAATAAGCACAGGAAACTCTACTCAGTACTCTGTAAGAGCCTATAACAGAAAAGAATCTAAAAAAGGTGGTTATATGTATATGTATTACTGATGCACTTTGCTGTGAAAACCTGCAAACTGTCACATTATAAATCAACTATACCCCAATTTAAAAAAAAAGGAAAATAGTATGTGTGTGATATTTAGTATATAATAATACGCAGCAACTAATGATAACTAAATTTTGTGCCATTCATCCTAACTTTGACTGTCCTTTTCCTCACAAAGTAAAGTCTTAAAAGCAGTGGCTATACCCTCTTTTCATCTGATTCTGGGAAGAACTAGGGAAGCAGAAGCAGGCCAGGAAGGTCATGGGACGTTATAAATGAAGGGAACAGACATGCCCTGATCCAAACCCCTCCATTTATGGCTGTGCAAACAGACGCCCTGGGATGAGTGACGGGCCCACAAGCAAGCAGGTGGCAGAGCCAGGACCCCAGCCCAGGTCTCTCAGCTCTCCACCCTGTGTTCTCTGTACTGGACAGGATTTCAGAAAATCCTTGTACAGAAGACTGACCAGTATAAATTTAAAGGATATTAAAAAATCTCTCTTGCTGGCCCAAAGATTCCTCCACCAGAGTCACCAACGGATTGAAAAAAAAAAAATGCAAGAAAGTAGAGAAGCCATAGCTGAGCGGTTTTTATCCTCTACAACAGACTGGATTGACAGAGGTGCTTTCTGACACTTGACCTTCAGCAGAGGGTGGCACAAATTTGTCAGGGGGTTGGAGGTACAGACAGATCAGTCTTGGGAGTCCTGGACAGAAGGGAATGGGCTAGGCATTGAGGCCTTAGGCCCAATCACACCCAGGTCGAGGGCTGGCCCAAGGGACTCCTGCCTGTAGGTCCTGGAGGGTTACTCAGAAACTTTAGCTGGTCCCCACTCCTTAAAAGAGGGAAGGGAGGAAGGGCAGGAGGAGGAGACCTAGGCTGCCCTCCTGGGCTCCAGGGGCACTGGGTTCCTCTGTTGGCAGGAGTCCTGTCTCAAGCATAATGGGAGGTAGCAGGAAAAACCCCAGCCATGGCACAGATATCCTGGACCCCATACTCACTACGTGACCTCAGTTTCCTCATCTGTAACATGAGAAGGTTGGGCTAGATGATCTCTAAAGGTCTTTCCGGTTCTGAAGTACTGTGAGAACAAGCTTCATCATAATTAATAATAAATGCCTTGCCCCTAAAGAGAGCTTTTCCCCTTTTCCAAAGCTCTTTCCCTATAACATCACCTTTCCTCTGCACAGCAGTCTGGCCTGGCAGCCAGAGGTGAACAGACCGTGGACACCTAGCCTTTCACACTGAAAACCAGACCTGGTGAACCACTTGCTCCTCTAGACTGGCTTAGGGGGAACTGGCTTCTGGGGTGGTTAGTTACGTAGAACCTAACTTGTGCCTCCACCCCTGGGAAGCCAGGAAAGGCAGTACTTTTCTTCCAAAGAGCCAGAAGATGCCAAGAGGGAAATTCTGCAATAGGCTGAGTTCAGGGCCAAAGGGGCAGGACCAGAAAGTTTGTGGCAGATCAAAGAACCTGATACAACCCAAAGAACTTTGAGGGGAGGTGCAGGGGACAAAGTCCAGTCAATAGGGCCCTCCTACCAGGCTCTGGTCAGAGACCCAAGTCTTAGGGGAGAAGTTATACAGCCTCATACTGTCTGATTTGCATGCATGTCAGCCTCTTTGATCCCTTACAACAATCTGTTCAAAAGGTAGTATAAGTAGCTATCCCATTTACAGTGGGGGAAAAAATGAGGCTTGAAGAGTTATGGAGAAGAACATGGGCTTGGGAGGCAGAAGGAAGGCTCTTCCCAGCTGCATGCCCTTGGGGGATTCTCTGCACTGCCTTTGGCCTCAGTTTCCTCATCTATAAAATGGACAGAACTATTTCTTCCTTTCAGGATTGTGGTAAAGACTAGAGATAATGAATGTAACAAGCTTCATCTGATACACAGCAGATGCTTGATACATACTAGTTGAATGAATGGAGGAAGGAAGGGATAGGTGTGTGGCCTTCCTGGGAGAAGCAGTGTAGTGAGTGACCCACAGTGACAGTCAGCCCAGGATGTGGGTTGATGGTACTCCCGCTTGTGGCTGGCTGCCTCCTGAACCCACCCTGAGTCAAGGGCCCTGGGGCCTCTCCCATGTCTCTCCTCGTGGCCCATGCCAGGGTCCTGTGAAAGACTTTTTGACCCTCCTTGGCAGCGGAATTTGCATTCCAATCATTCTGCTCACTCAGCCCATCCAAGTCTGGAGTTGTCTGGAGCTAAGCAGGCTTGGGATCATCTGCTGTGACACCTCATCGAGGAGATAAGGAAGCGAGACTCTGAGAGGGGCAGTGACGCCTCGCCCGGGTCCCAGATCCTTCGCTCCTCACCGCCACTGCACCATGTTGACAAATGAAAAATCTAAGGCATAGGAGGAGGTCTCTTGGCTCCTCCTCCAGGTGGTCAGGGAACCTTCTGCTCTGGGCCCCTTACCTGTCCTATTCCAGCTAGATCCCAGTTCTGTGGGGATGCCCCATGGTGGTGTCCAGTGCCATCCCTGGCAGCCCAGCCCGAGCCCAGCCTGGTCAGCTGGTGCAGGACAGAGGCCTTAGATGTCAAGCCTGTCCCTGAAGGCCCCTGGGGAGCGGAACAGGGCACCTGGGACTGGGTGCCACTATCCCAGGCTACCAGCATGTGCTTCCTCATCCAGTTCCAGGCGCTGTGCTAACCCAGGGAGGGACACATTTCACGAGAGCAGGGCTTTCCCTTGGGTGTTGGCCCATGCGTGCCCTGGTCTACAGCTGTGCCCTTCTGTTTCTAAGACAGCCAGCAGCTTGGCACAGGGGAGGGCCTCTGGCCTGGGAGGCGGGAAAGCTTGGCTGAGTCCAAGTGCTGACGCCAACTCACCGTGTGCCCTCACACGTCACCGGACCTCTCTGGTCTCCGTTTCCTCATCCACATAGTGGAGGGCAGCACCGCAAGGCCCGGAGTCCAGTCCAGCTAATCCCTGTTGTGACTTTGGTGGAGGGATGGGACTGGGGTGGGGTAAGGGCTTGATCTACCCGGTTCCTTTCCCCTTCCCTTCCTTTTCCTTTTCTGTGGCATCAGTTCATCTCCAGCTATCCAGGTCTCTCTCCCATTTGCCGCTCTTTCCGTTTCCGTCTTTCCCTCTGTACCTCTCTTCTCTCCCTCTGTACCTCTCTCACTCTGTATTTTTCTGCCTGCCTCCTCTTTTTCTGTGTCTCTGAGCCTCCCTCTGGTTTCATCTCCTTGTCCGTCACACCCCCCTCTGCCTCTTTTTCCTCTCTCTTCCTCTGTAGTTATATGCATTTGTCTGTCTACTTATCTTTCTCTGGGTCTCTTCCCTCTCGCCCGCGCGCTCTCTCTCTCTCTGTCCTGCCCGGTCTCTCCGTGGCTCTCCCGCTCGCTCCCCCTCCCCTCCCCCTCCGCCAGCCCCCCTCCTCCCTCCCTCGGCGCGTCTCCCCAGTCCTTATTTGGCTGGGCGGGAGGGCTGGCGGGAGGAGGCGGCCTGCGGGCGGGGGGCGGGGGGCGGGAGCGGGGCCGGGCGGAGGAGGGCGGTGGGTGGTGCTGAAGGGACAGCTCCGCGGCGGCAGCGGCGGCGTTGGCGGCGGCCGCCCCGGGGCGCGCGGAGTGGGTGCCCGGCGCGCGGAGCGGCGAGCGCAGCCATGCCCCAGGCCGCCTCCGGGGCAGCAGCAGCGGCGGCCGGGGCCGGGGCGCGGGCCGGGGGCGCCGGGGGGCCGGCGGCGGCCCGGGCGGGACGATGAAGCGGCAGAACGTGCGCACGCTGGCGCTCATCGTGTGCACCTTCACCTACCTGCTGGTGGGCGCCGCGGTCTTCGACGCGCTCGAGTCGGAGCCTGAGATGATCGAGCGGCAGCGGCTGGAGCTGCGGCAGCAGGAGCTGCGAGCGCGCTACAACCTCAGCCAGGGCGGCTACGAGGAGCTCGAGCGCGTCGTGCTGCGCCTCAAGCCGCACAAGGCCGGCGTGCAGTGGCGCTTCGCCGGCTCCTTCTACTTCGCCATCACCGTCATCACCACCATCGGTAACTACTCGCCGGGCGGGGGGCGGGGACCAAGGGGCTGGGCGCCAGGTTCTGGGCGAGTCCGGAGCCGACTGGGGCTGGGGAATTCCCCCCGGAGAGGGTCTAGGCGCAGAACCCCGCGCTCTCAGAAACCCGAGTTCAGCCTGGCGTGTCTGCTCCGCGGGGACAAGGCTCGGGGGAGGCGTCGAATCCTGGCTCCGGACTTGACTCTCCGGCAGGGCCAGCCCTAACTTGTCCCTGCCAGGCTGCGAGAGGGCCCCAGGGGACTCTGAAGTGTGTGAGAGGGGCAGGAACGGCCGGCGGAGGCTGAGGAGGAGGGGTGTGGCCGGGTCGGGCCCTGGAGCAGGGCGCCGAGTGTGAGTGGTGGGGAGCGCTGGGCTCCACCGTGTTTCTGCACATGGGATCTCGGACCCCAGAGTGTCCACACCGGCTGGGGCTCTAGGGAGACGTTTGGGTGCAGGTACTTGGCACTCCGAGGCACAGCGGGCCACTCGGGTGTCTGAAATACTCCATAACTGTGGCTATGAGTACTGCTTGGGGTGTGTGTGTGTGTGTGTCCACGGGTGTGTGCCCAGCTCCAGGAGTTTAGGCTTTGCCAGCCAGTGCCTTTAATTTTCTTAGGGCAGCAGAACTGGTGCTGGAAGCCAGATCCAACCCTGTCTGCCTTCTTTACTGCTGTCCCAGGAAAACAGTCACCTCATAGGAATGGCCCCAGTTCCCTTCTTCCAGCCAGGGCGGACCATGGTGTAAGAGGCCACACACACTCAGGCTCTCTCACAATATAGGCACAGGTGCACACACAGGTACACACACAAGCGGATATCCAGGAAAGAATCTCCAGTGAGGCCCTTGATGTGCTGTTCAAGTGTTCAAACAGGAATGAACACCGTGTCTACCCCCAAGACTACAATTCCAGCTCAGCTCTATCACTTTTCCCACTATATGACCTTGGGCAGGTCCCTTCCCCTGCCTGTCTCAAGTTCACCTCCAGACAACAAGGGGTTGGCTGAAATGATCTCAAGGGCTCCTCCCAGTCCACCTTCCCCCAGAGCTCATTGGGATGCTTCCAGGAGCTGTTTCCTCTGTCTTTCTCATTCCTGCTTCTCTCCCTGGTCCCCCTCCTAACCTTGGCTGAGCTCCCAGGGGCTCATTGCCATTTGGCATGGCCCATAACAAGATGGCAGTGTTTTCCTGGGAGTCAACAGGAGTGGAGAGGGGTAAAAAGCAGTACTGGACGCTGTGCCTGCAGTTTGTCCACTGCAGGATTGCCCTGAGATTCCGCTGCTGTCTGGAGACCACAGGGATCTATGCTACATGGTTTCTGGAAGATGAAGGAAAGGACCCCAGGAGTGAATGTGGCCCAAGTGGGGGCACTTCTGCTTCCTGCTGATGCTGGGAATTTGGGGCAGGTTGGTCAGACTCTGGTCTGCCCAAAGAGGAGCCTGCTTTCCTGGGAAGGACCAGACTGGGTTTGGTTTGGGGTTTCTTCCCCTCTCCCACCTCCCAGTCATCTGCCAGGGTTTCAGGAGCGTTGAACATCCTTAAATCACCCCCTTCTCTCTCCATATATCTCACCCTTGGTGTATGCCTCCATCTTTCTCAGTACCCTGGTCCCCAGCCCCACAGTAACTTCCCACTGACCTCCTTACCTCCAGCCTCATTCTCCCTCAGGACAAGCTCACAAAGATAATGCTACCAGAAAGAATTTCCCCAAAGCACAGCTGTGACCATACTGATTCCCTTCTCAGAAGCCCTCAATGGCCCCCTGCTTCCCCTGCAATCCATAATCCCATGCTCCTTATCCCAAATTTTAAGGACCTCATGCTTGGCTCCAATTTCTATGTCCAACTTAATTTCTCACTTCTTACTGACATGATCTCTTCACTGCAGCCCACCTGTCCCCTGAGAATACCTGAAGTGTGCCTGTATGGTTTGCCTTTTCCTCTGTCTTCTATTTATCTTGTCTAAGCTAACCTTCCAGGTCCAGTTCAAACCCCACCTCCTCCTTGAAGTCTTCCAGAGGATCCCAGGCCACTGCTCTGGACGACTGCAGGACTTGCTGTCAGGAAGACCTGAGTGACACAGTGTAGGCTGCTTTGCATGGCTATTTACATTTCAGGAGGAGTATTTCGTCTCTTTAACCACAGGAGGTGTAATTAACCTCCATGTTGGTAGGGCCCTGTGGTTCCCATCTTTTTGCTCTTAGTGCCAGCACAGTACCCAGTAATACACAGGAACACTCACAGAATGCTCTTGATGGGTTTAAGGTGTGCAGACATGAGAGGGCATCATCCTTCCTCCTCTCCCGTTCCTGCCATTCTCCAAAGTGCTTGTAGTCCTCACCAAGAAAGATGCTAAAAGCTGGGGGCAGAGGCAGACAGTGTGGTTGTGGTGATTATTTATTTATAAGGTTCTTGGCAAGAGGAGAGAGCATCAGAGCACCACCCTAATTCTGTGGGGGCCCCAGACTGGCACTGCCCACTCTGCCCCACCCAATGATTCCTGGCTTTTTGTCACCTCTCACTCTGGCTATGCCACCTGGCTGGAAGCTATCCGTATGGGCTCAGGTCTAATAAAATTCTCTGTGGGCTGTGATCAGATGGTTGGAAAGGGCCCTACATCAGACTGATCTTGACTCAAAACCCAAAGGCAGCAGTCTGTGTCCACTTGATCACATTGGGGACCCAAATAGGTCTCCTGGGGGACCAGGAATCCTACTGGAATAGAATGACGACAAAATTTCTCATTCATTCATTCATTGTGTTAGTGTTCACAATGTGCTCTCATCTCATCTCTTAAGTCTCAGCCTTCATAGCTCAGGGAAGTTTCCAGGGCAGGTAGTTAGATCCCTTAGTGTAGATGAAGGCATAGAGGCTCAGGAAGGGGAAAGGACTCCCCCAAAGTCACGCAGCTGGTGAGCAGTGGAGTTAGAGCAAGAAGCTGGGACTTCTGATTCAAAGCCCAGTGTTCCTTCCCCTGCCAGTTTCTTGGCTGCTTCCTCTGCCTCCATATGCCGTGAAACCCAGAGCCAGCTGGGACTGGCATGGCCAAGACATGTTTAGTGATGCCAGCTCGTAGGGTGGTCATGAGCAGCCCTGATTGGTTGAAGGTCAGCAGGGTCTGAGTTAGTCATTCACCTGGTTAGTCACAGCCTCCAGGAACTGCAAGGGTTCCTCCAGCTCCTTCATCCCTAGTCTTCCAGACAGGAAACCCTTCCTTTGTTGGGCCCTAAGTTCATCAAACGCAAACGGAAACACTTTTCTGGGAAAGCTTAACCTCTCTAGCTGTTGAGTCATTAGACTCCTCCGGGGCCCCAGCCTCATCTATTCATAGCCCAGAGGCTGTCAGAGCAGGAAGGGACCTTGAGATCAGCTGGTGCCACCCCCTTTTTCTAGTGAGAAGAAACCAAAGAGGTGATGGGAGTGGGGTAGCCAAAACTGACTCCAAGGCCCCTACTCCTCCCACTTGCGCAGACTGCTTCTTTGTTAATATTATTATTATTTACAGCACCAACAGCAACAATAATAATGCCAGCCACCACTTATTAACTACTCTTTGGCAAGCTTCAGTCGTGTCCAACTCTTTGTGACCCTATGGACTGTAGCCCACCAGGCTCCCCTGTCCATGGGATTCTCCAAACAAGAATACCAGAGTGGGTTGCCATGCCCTCCTCCAGGGGATCTTCCCCACCCGTGTATCAAACCCATGTCCCTTGTGTCTCCTGGATTGGCAGATGAGTTCTTTTACCACAAGCACCATCTGGGAAGCCTCACTCTGCCTCTTTATTTATTTATCTATTTATCATTATTAACAGCAGCAACAGCAACATTAACAATGGCAGCCATCTCTTAATAACTCCTCTTTGGCAAGCTGTATACATTTCATTGGAGAAGGAAATGGCAACCCACTCCAGTATTCTTGCCTGGGAAATCCCATGGACAGAGGAGCCTGGTGGGCTGCAGTCCATGGGGTCGCAAAGAGTCAGACACGACTGAGCGACTAACACACATATATTTCATTTGCAGTCCCTCATTCAATTCTTTCACCAGCCCTTCAGGATGAGCATTATTATCCCCATTTCTCAGCAGAGGAGCCTAAGGCTCGGGGTGTCAGTGACTCACCGTGGTCTTGTGACTTGAATGTATGAATTTAGTGGAGCCTCTCTGATTCCATGCCCTTGGATTTTTTGCCAGTTTTTTCTCTGTTTCAAGAACCCAGCCCAGGCCTTGTATCTTGGGGATGCTAAGCAGCCAAGATTTGTCTCTTCCCCCTGGCAAAATCTCCCGAGAAGGAGAGGGCCTCTTGCTCCAGGATGCTACTGCCAGCCTCTGCTCCCTGGTGCTGGGATCCCTGACCAACCCAGACCACGTGTCACAGTTGTGTGCACAGGCCCTCCTGGAGGCTGTTATGGGCTCACAGGTGCCCGTTCTCTCACTGCAGGTCCCTGGAATCCTTGTGGCTCTAAGACAACAAGAGACCAGGTGATTGATTAGCTAGTGAAGGTAGGATGGAAAACCTGTTCTCCTTTCTCCCCAGCTTCCAGCCTGTTCTCAGCAGGACACAGGCTCCTAAGGCTCACCACATGGCCTGGGAATCCTTAGATTGTGAATTCAAGCAGGGGGCTCATGAGAGAACCTGAACTTCTTACACCTTTCCAAGAAGGAAGAAAATACAGAAGTGACCTACCACCCTCCAAAATCCCAGAGTCCTCAATAAAAGTGTGAAAGGAGACATTAGCAGTCATCCAAACACCCATAGAGGTGAGTGACTTGCCCAAATTCACATAGCAAGTTGCAGATACAACCCTCTGGATGCCCAGAGTAAAGATCTCTGTATCACCCCAGCCTGTTTTCCTCATAAGCCCCTGCATCATTCTGTCTGCCTCTCACTTGGTTATTCCCAACCTCTCTTGACTTACCATGGGGATGGAGGGCTAGCTCAGCTGGAAACAGTTCTGCTGTCCGCTGTCAGTCGGTCCTTCCATCCTTCCTGCCCATGGACCACCCCACTGCTTCGACTGCACAGCCTTTCCTGGGGGTGGTGTAGGAACATGGGTGCCTGGGTTCATCTGTCAACCCCCATCTCCACTTACCACCTCCACCCCCTGCTACTAGCTACGTGACTTTGGACAAGTTACTTGGTCTCTCTGAACTTGTTTTGTCATTTACAAAACAGGAGAATAATATCAGCCTCCTAGGATTAAATGGGCTAATGTAAAGGAAGTGCCTGGTACCGAGTATATACTTAATAAACAGTATCTACAGTTGTAAGTGTTATTAATATTATTGCTCGTGTATGATCCCTTTTCCTACAGAAGGGAACTGCTCTGTTTCCCAAGGATTACTATGACTGCAGCTACCCCTACTCCTTCCTAACAGGTGGGGACAGTGGGACTGGGAACCAGAACCTGCCACATCCTTCCCTTCATCCTCCTAATTCCATTCCCCCAAACCAGCTTCCCATGTCCTTGCTCATGCCTGGAGTCTGCCTGATATCCAGGCTCAGGGGCCATGCTCCTTTCTATGAGCAGACAGACTCTGCAGCAAACCAGTCAGGGAGAATGAGGAGACCCCATCCTAGACTGGAACAAGGAGACAAAAGTTCCAGTTCCACTAAGCTCAGTTGCTGGTCCCCTCTGGCCATCAGTTTCTTCATTCACCAAGTGGGTATATTTGATCAGAGGTCCTTCTGGCTATCATGCCTCCTCCTGCAGTCCAATTCCCACACATCGTGGTTGGAGGCTGGAGACATGGAGGGCGTGTGGGCAAGAATGGGACAGAAATAGAAGACACAGGCCTGGCCATACATAGTGTGGACAGGACACACACAATAAGTATTTTCAAAGAAAACATAAACAAGCACAGATGAATGTAGTGCAAATCACTGCCATAAACAGCTTTCAGCTGGCAGCACAAACGGTAAATCTGTGAGTTGATTTTGTAATAAAAAAAAAAAAGTAAAAACGATTTCCCTGCCGACAGCCAGCAGCCAGGGAAGAGACCCAGCTCTGATTGAGATGGTGATGGGTTTAGGCAAACCTTAGCAGAGACCCAGGATGGGCACTCCGTCCCTCCCACTCCATCCCCACCTGGATACAAGGAACTGACCTGTGTCTGTAACATGTCAGGCACTCTCCAAGGTGCTTCTTACCACCTATATCCCCACAACTACCCTGTTAGGGCAAGCCTTATCCTTCTATTATGATCAAGGAAAGCTTGGAGAGGTTCAAAAATTGGCCCAGGATTATACAAGTATAAAATGACAGTAGCAGGGCTTACACACCCAGGGCTCTATCTTTTCATGGAATTATGCAGCTGCCTGCTCCCCACGGAGCCTCTGCCCTCCTCTCTGTAGGAATCTCACAAATGGTGGAGGGTGGGTACCAGGGTCACTCAGGGCATTCAGCTGTGACCTCAGCTTCAGGATATCATGACCTCAGGACTGACTGAGCATTTAGCCCAGAGAGAAATCAGAATGTTAGGTCTCTCATTTAACAGTGTGGAAACTAAACTTCTGATTGGAGGAGAAGGGAGCCCTGTTTCCTGACACCTCTTTCCCTGTTGTTCACCCTCTCTTCACTTCCCAGGCTCACAGAGAACAAAGCAGGCTGCCAACCGATCTGTCCTGCTTGCCTGGAGTCCCCTGCTGATTCCCCTGTTAGCCTCTGGTCCTTGGAGAGTGCATGACAAATGGCTTTTTGTGGCTGTCGAAAGAGTAGTCACTGGCCCAACTGATGTGACTGGCTCCCAGTCTGTCCACACTTCCCCGTTGTCCAGAAACTGCCCATACTCAGGCGGCTCCCAGGTGGCTCAGGAGACCTGCCCCTCATCTGGAGCCATCCCACACTGCTGCTGCTGCAGGCATGCCTTTACTGTCCCATTTCCAGAGCTGGCCTGTGGCCCCTGGGATTCCTACCAAGCGGGGCCAACATCCCAAGCTTCCCCTTCACCAGAGTGGCTCCTTACCACCCCTGCTTCCCACTCCCACGTCCTCCAGTGACACACAAGGATGCCTTCATGAGGGAATCATGTGGATGCAGGGAATACAAGGCAGGAGCCTGGCCTGGGAGTAGAAACTATGTTCTTTCTCTCTCTTTAGACAAATTCTTCTCTCCCTCTCTCTCTCTCCCCGCTACCCTCCTACTCATGGGAGACACAGGCATGACCCTGGTGGGCCTTGGTCTCCCCATCTGTACAGAACAACTGTTCCCCAGGGGAAAATGGAGAAGGCTTGCTCAGCAATTCAGAATTATCTAGGTTAATACTTCCCCAATGGTCTTCTTTGATAACTGGGTTGACCTTGTTTAAATGCAGATTCTGAACCAATAGGTCTGGAGTGGGGTCTGAGTCTACAATTCTCACAAGGCCCCCAAAGGACTGCTGATGCTCTTGACCCACAGTCTATGCTTTGAGTAGCAAGGATCTAAATAACCTGGAGACCTGACTTCTGAGGTTAGCCATGAGTTAGGGACTGTGGTTTTAAGAACAAGGTTGTGTAGGACTGGAAAAATCCTTAGGAATCTGATCCTGGAATGTCAGAGTCAATGGTCTCAGAGCTGGTAGTCTCTCCTCTGAGGCTGGGGCAGGGCTATGATTCACCCCAGAAGCAGCTTCAGGGTCACCTATAGCAGTCAGGGATCAGTAAGAGAAACACAAGCAACAGGGGTTATATATTAAGAGAAGGATTGCAAGGAACTGGATTGCACAGTGGTAGTGGCGGGCTAGGCGAATGAAATCCATAGAGCAGGACATTGGAAGGACAGGCTGGAACTCCATCCAGCTTGGGCTGAAGCTACCGTTCACAGGCAGAGTTTCTTCTTCAGGAGAGTCTTCGTCACCTTTTATGGAATTTCAACTGATTGATTCAGGTCCACCCAGTAATCTAGGATAATCTCCCTTAAGTCAACTGATTATGGACTTTAATCACATCTACAAAACACCTTCAGAGCAACCTCTGGATCAGTACTTGATTGAAAAGCTCAGAATCTTAGCCAAGTTGACTCATCAGAAAGATCATCATATACCTCCCATTTATCACTCTGGGAGCTGCAATTAGTGACTTTTAAGGTTCTTGCCAACTCTGAGATGCTTTGATTCTTGATCTTCAAAGGGGCAGCCTGGAGACTTAGAGAACCCAAAATGGGACTCATCATGTCCTAGGGACTCCCAGACCCTCTGGATCACCTTCCAAACGACACTGACTTTAGCCTTCATTTTAGGTTTACCAAACTTCATTTTTAGTTTACTAAAAATTGTTGAGATCTCCTGAGATCTTCTATCAGACACTATACCAGGCTCTAAGAGAACAGAAGGGCTTCCCTGGTGGTTCAGACAGTAAATAATCCACCTGCAATGCAGGAGACCCGGGTTTGATCCCTGGATCAGGAAAGATCCCCTGGAGAAGGGAATAGCTACTCACTTCAATATTCTTGTCTGGAGAATTCCATGGACTGAATTCCAGCAGGAATTCTGGCAGGCTACAGTCCATGGGATCACAAAGAGTCAGACATGACTGAGCTACTAAGTACACAGCACAAGAGAATAGAAAACTAGATCCAGGTCCTTCCCCAAGGAGCCCCTGGTCCAGTGGAATTCTGAAACCACAAGATGAATGGTTATATATGGGGATCCTCTTGGTCCAGGGATCAAACCCATATCTCCCACACTGGCAGGCAGACTTTTTTTTTTTTTTAATCACTGAGCCACCATAGAAGCTCAAATGCTAGTGGAGAGACTCAGAACAAGAACCTCAGAAGGCTTCCTGGAGCAGGTAGTACTTGAAGAAGGCTTGAATGAAGAATGAGAACTCTAGCAGGTGAAGACTGTCAGTGAGAGAGTTCCAGGGTAAGGAAGAAGCATGCAACAGGCTGGGATCATAAGTGTGCCCTGGGGAAGGTGTAGGGAAGCAGTCTTAGAGGGGGCCGAGTTCTGGACTCTTGCAGGCGGACTTGATTTGACGGGCACTGCAGGAAAGAAGTGACAGACCCAACCTGTGTTCTCCCACTGGATCCTGACCAGGGATCAGGATGGGATGCCCCTTTGATCCTAATTGAACCACCAGGTACCTCCATCATGCCAGTTGAACCAGTGGGTCACCTCAATTGAACGAGCTGAACCAGAGGGTAATGAATCCTGGGATTCATTACCTGAATCCTGATTGTCTGACTTCAGCCCCACCCTGGTCACCCAGCAGACCTCAGCCAGCCCCCATGAAGTGCTTTTACTTCCTCCCCTCTCCACGCTTCCTTTTCTGGGGCAAAAGTCCGCTCTGAAGCCTAGGACAAACGCAGGCTTATGGATGGTGTTCAGGGGACAGCACTGAGCTGAAGGAGATAATATTGTCACCCACTGCTATGTGGACATTTTCTGCAGAGACCACCCCGGGGCCCTGTTCCCAGACCCCTTCATCTCTGCTCGAGGCTCCATGGCTTGGCATGGACTCAGTGTCCCTCTTCAGGAATGTGCAGGGCCTCTCCTGACCACAGCTCCAGTGCAGAAATAACCATCCGAGAAACATCCGGAGAAGCGCATTCCAGCCCGCTGGCCACAGGACTGTCTAGGGGCTCTCTTCGGAGACCCAAACTGTCAGGCCTTGGTGAAAAAGCCCGGAGAGAGCGACCCCAGGCCTCACGGAGTGCTCTTAGTTCCGTGCACTGAACAGGATGGAAACCTGAGATTAGATGAACATAGAGTGGTGGTTCTTAAAAATAGCCAGTGAGTGAGCCAGACGCCTGGTTGGGGGTAGCTCGGGCAATCCACCTACTCCCCCGCCCCCCGTTTGCAGAGGGAGGACAGGGAAGATGGACCCTGTGAGCTGAGTAGAAAGCCTGTCCCCGGAAAAGTAGTCGTTTAGAGTCAGAGCAATGGGCGTCCAGGCCCTGCCCCCAGGAGAGAAATCATTAGGCCTAAGCTAAGCCCAGGAGGCTGGTAGTTTTAAAAACTCCCCTGGTGAGGGGAATCTGAAGCCAGGTTTGGGAAGCACGGGAGAGAAGAGAGCTTATTTGAATCAGCATTCTGTACTCGGAAGACTGGGCCACTTGCCAGCCACAGCTAGCATTCTCTTTCTGGATTTCCTTGGTACTTGAGAAACAGTCAAGGGGCAGCTGAGGAAGAATCTTTGGAGTTCCTGGGGTGAGCCAGGTGGCAGTGACACTATGGGTCAGTGGATGGCTCCAGGAGAAGGATGTGTCCCACTCCCCCCAGAGAAGAGGACTGAGAGGGTCTCAGCGGGAGTCCTGGGACAGGAGGTGGCTCCTCCGTGGCTTAGCTCTCGAATGACCCTAGGGAAGAGGATCAGCCCAGAAGAGCCCCCTCAGCTCTGTGAGCATCTTTCACCCAAGAACAGATACCATCTGGCCCAGCTGAGCCAGAGTGAGCCCATCTTCAGCATAACCCTACATCATCGATTTTCTACCAGGAGGGTCAGACAGAGAAAGACCCCTCCGGGGCCCACCTCCTGGCGGGGCCAGAGAAAGAGAAACCTGGACCCAAACTTAGTGGCAGCCCCTTTCCCTTGGGTGCTGTGCCCAGCTCTGTGCCCCAGAGTCCTAAGCACTCATCTTCCCCAGGCACCAAAGAGGACTTGATGCCCCCTCTCTGCCCCTTAGGATCATCCACCGAATTCATGGAGGTGGGCTACATGTCGTTTCTTGGAGCCGTGACTGATGACATTGCAGAGCTGAGCTAAGGAAAGTAGGGGACACAGACCCCTCCACTGTTGCTCTGTTCCTACCTGGCTATGAGAAACACAGCAAGTCACATCCCACCCTGGCCTTGTTTGCAAGGGACTGGGCTGGTGGTATCTGAGCCATTATGCTTGGACTGTCTCTGCTCCAGCTCAGCTAGGACCTACTCCAACCCCTGCACTTCCAACCCTTCCTGAGATGCTCACTACCCAGGATTATGCTCTTGTCCCCACTTCACCCCGTGATGGCTGAGCCCTGGAGGGACTTCCTCTGGGTCCATTCCCAAGAATAGAGCCTTGTACAGGACCTCCAAGTCACCCCTTTCTGGAAAGAGCATTTCTGACTGTGGCTGCAGCCTTGCTTATCAGCAGAGCAAGTCCACTGCCCCAGCCCCTGGGACAGCTGGAATGCGGGAGCCTCCCATCCAGAAAGGGGGGGGGGGGCCTGCTAACAGCTGGCAGCTCCTACAGTAGTCGAGGATGGGATTCAGGAGGGAGCAATGATGCTGAGAGCAGGCTGACCTCAGCCAGAGCTCTCGGGCAGGAGGGTGGCCAGGAGAGAGGCTGAGACAGTCTTTCCTGTCAGGTTGCCTCTGGACCTGAGCTGGTCCTACAGTCCAGACCCTCAGCTAGCTCAGAGGCTTCCAGGGCCTTAGGAGCTAAGGTCCTGCTCACAGACCAACCTTCCACACCCCACCTAGACCTGTTAGACCTCTGAGCGGCTGGGGTGAGCCCCATGGGTCCTCACAATGGTTTGCTATCTCAAAATATCCATGGAACATTACACGATGACCTGTTATAGAGCATACACAAGCCAACAAGCACCTTCCCCAGCCTTTGACTGGAATGGCATCAGGTCTGGGTGCTGATGCCAGCAAGCTCATGCCCCATAAGGGCTCAGCTTGGCAATGGATGGCATTACCACAATTCCTGGGGTCCTTTGAGTTCTTTGAAAATCATCAATTCGGCACAGCCCTTCTCTCCTCCAGATGAGAATACTGAGACCAGAGCAGGGTGCAGGGGGAGAGTCCTGCCCCAGCCACCAGCAGTTCAATATCAGAGACAGTCCTCACACCCAGCCCTCTTGACTCTTTCCACTCCCTTGGCACCCTTACAGTCATTCCTCCATTCTCTTTCTTTTTCTGAGCATCCTCCATGTGTTGGGCACCACTCCAGGCCCCAGGGACTCAGCCCTGGTCCTCATGGTGCCTACATTTCAGAGGAAGCAGATAGTTGATAAAATAAATTATGTGATTACAAAAAACGTCATCTCAATGGTGACAAGTGCCAGGAATCAGTAAAACAGGAGAATGGGGTAGAGAGCGATGGAAAGGAGGGATGGACCATCTGGGGAAGCCTTCCAGAGTTCCATATGTTTGAGGAACAGGAGCATTAACAGCCGTGTGGCTGCAGCACACTGAACAAAGAGATGGAGGCATGGGAAGGGCTGGATCCCGCAGGGCCCTGGAAGCCATGGTCAAGAATTGGATTTTACTTTTAAGTGTCACTGGAAAGTTGTAAGCGGGGTTGTGGTGGGATATGACTTAAAATTTTCACCAGTTCCCTCTGGCTGCTGGAGGTCAGCTGGCTGTAGTATAAGAGGGAAGCTGGGAGACCAGCCAGGCTGCAGCTCAGTAACTTAAAAAAGAGAGAATAGTGGTGGGTAGGACTCAGGTGGAGATTGAGAAGACTGCAGAGAGAGGTGGATGGAGGATGTGTTTTCAAGACAGAGTTGGCCTGACCTGTTGATTGATAGGATGTACGCACTGTGGGGAAGGAGGGAGCCAGAGGGCTATGGGAGTGGGGGGAAGGGAATAATCAATGGTAGTCTTTGACCTGAGCAACTGAGTGAAGTTACCTTTTACTGAGCATTTACTGAGATAGGAAATAAAATCCAGAGAGCAAATGTTTGTTAATGAGATGAAATTCCAGACTTCTTGTTTTAGACACAGAGGTTAATTTTGAGATGCTTATTACAAATCCATGACAGGAGTTAGACAGACAAGTCTACCAGCTCAAGGGAGAGGTCAAAGCTGAGATATAAATTTAGGTCTTATCAGATGGAAATAATATTTAGAGTCGGGCAGCTTGATGAAATCAACTGGGGAGAAGGAAGAATGAGAGAGAAGAGCCCAGCACAGACCCTTCCTCCAGCAGTGAGGGGTAAAGCAAGGAAAGGGACCTGCCAGGACACTGGAGGGATCCTGGGGAGTGTAGGTTCCCAGGGCCAGGAGGCCTTGTTTCAGAAGAGAGAGAATTGTCGGCTGAGCCCACTGCTACTGGGTGATCAAGTCAAAAGACCACAGAGACAACCAGTGTGTTTGACCATGTGGTGACCACTGGGGACACTGACCATGAAAACATGGTGTAACATTCAACAGCTTGTTCCTGGAACGTGGGAAGGAAAGAGTGGTAGGGGCATCCACTCTATCTGACCAGCCTGAATTGGAACAGAGGGGCCTGATTCCAGGAGAAGCAGGGAGAGAACAAACAATATCCCAGCTCCCCATTTTTAGACCTTTTCATAAATGCTTTACAAAGCTCCTGCAGAGGCCCATGAGGTAGTCATCATTATGTCCATTATGCAAATGAGGCCCAAGGTCCAGCCAGATTATTGGCTCAGGGCACCCGGCCAGGGACCTGAGTCCAGGCCTGTCTGATCTCAAAGCCCCAGCCCATCGTGTAGTAGCCCCCTCCCCCAACTGCCTCTCTGCCTGCCTCTCCCCTGTTGCTCCTTCCCTCCTCCCCTCCCATCCATCCTTGTCCTTTGATCATTTCTGTCAGCTTCCAGCAATCTTGGCTTCTGCCTCCCTCCGCCAGGAAAGCTCTGCTTTTTCTCTTTGATCCCACACGACTGTCCTCGGCTTCAGTCTCTGCTGGGCCCGGTGTCCCATCCTCCCTGTTGCTTCAGGATGTGCCGACAGTAGGGGGGATCTGCAAGAGTTACCGGTAGCCTTGCAGGAATGGAGCCTTTGGGATAGGAGCGTGGCTCCTGCTTTTCTGACCGCCATTGGGGAAAGAGCCTGGGGGGTTCTTTGGGCCTGACTGGGCTGCAGACCAAGCCCTCTTGGCACTGAAGATCCAGAGATGTGAGTTCACAGGCCAGAATGCCTATGGGAGTAGCCAGGAGGGGCCAGCCAGGAGGGCCATGCAGTCTTACCCCAGTGCACAGAGATGAGTCTCTAAATTCTTCTCTGGGGACTGGTTCAGTGGTTAGTGGGGTTCAGGAGTCCTCAATTGGGAGATGTAATTGGCAAAAACAGCAGAGATGAAGCAGGGCCGTCAGGAACCTCAGAGTCCCTTTTGGAGCCAGTCTGGTTCCAGTGGGAAGACACGGGTGGGGCCCAGGACTCTTGTTGGAGCTCTCTGCCCAGCCTAGGTGCTCCCCTCCCTCTATTGCGTCCCCATCCAGGTCAAGATGAGAGAGGCTTCCCAGGAAGCCCAGAGCCACCTCCAGCTCCTACTCTCGGGATTCTGAGGCCCTGTCTGCCCCCCAGCTGCTCTGGGAGGTCCTGGTACCCGGGCCCCACCTGGAAGAGATGAGCAGAGGGGACCCAACACATGGAACCATGGGGCTCAAGTGTGCTCCCCAAAGCTCTGCCAGGGGGCTGCAATAGTAATTAGCTCCTCACATGTCCCCCAGGTTATTTTTAAGTCACGTTCTTCCCTGGTTTATTTTTAAAGTAATGCTGGCACGTGGCTGGCTGGCTGCCCTTCCCAGGTGGTGGTGCCAGTTTGGGCCAGGAGTGAAGCAGGGCAAGTTGCACCCCTGCCCCAGGGCTCCCTGCTGAAGGCCCTGGTTAACCAACCCCTCACTGGATGCCAAGGGAGATTTCTGCTGTGCAGAAAGCCTGGGTCCAACTTGCGGCCAGCAGGTGGGTTGGCGTGGAAGGCCCGCCGCCTGACACCCAAAACTCCCATCCTGCCTTTGATGTACACATTTTGTATTCATGACCTTGACCAAGTCGTCTCACCTGCACAAGCCTCAGCTTCCTACTTTCTCAGTGGGGTGAATGACAGTGAGTCTTGCATCTCCCTCAGAAGGTGAGTGATCCACTAAAATGTTGCACAGACCTAAGGGAGTACTGCAATTAAGTCTGCCTGCAAACAGAAGGCCCCCCACAGTCCTGCTAAATTCCCTAAAAGCCAAGCCTGCCTCCTCACCTGAGTGACTCCCAGGCTGTGAAAGTCTCCTCTGTTCTCTTCATCCTTCAACCACCACCACCACCACCCAAGACCTGCTGTCCACATTTCAGTCTGGCTGAACTCTAATCCAGGCTGCCCAGGGTGAAAGGCACCTGTCAGACTGCTGGTGGCCATTAAAAGGCTTGGGCCGGGGCATTGGCAGTGGGGACTGTGACAAGCACAGAACTCCCACCACCCCAGCACCCACCCCCTGCACCTCCTCCCTAGAAGCCTTCCCAAGAGCTCAGCTACAGAAAAGCACTGCCAAAAGTTAGCTCCGAAACCCTCTCCTTGGGTTTGGTGCAGCAGTGAGGCTGGAGAAGAATGTCAGGGACATATGGTGGAGGACGCTGAAGGCAGGTTGAAAGTGTGGGCTTCTTTCCCTGTAGGCAACGGGGAGTCGTGGAAGGTTCTGAGCAGAGGAGTGACAAGTGCAGAGTGGAGTGTAATCTGGAAGGAGGTGTGAGGAAGATTAGAAAGCTGCCGGGGGATGACAGCGAGGAACGGCTGCCCAGGTCCAGGCTGGAAGGGGTGAGGGCCCTTGGGGTGGCTGTTGGAACAGAAAGAAAGGGTGGAACTAGGAAAAGAAGAACGACCAGGACTAGGTGGGGGGGAGAATAGGAGGGGAAGGCAAGATGTTCAGCCTGGTTGACTGAGGAATGTGGACAGTACAGGGAGGCCAACATGGGGGGAACGATGGGTGCCAGTGGCCAAGCCAGGCTTGGGTGCTTGTACTTCAGACAGGTGGCCAGTGGAGACACAGCATAGAGCAGAGCTTGGTGGCCTCTCTGGAACCAGAGTCAGAACAGCCCAGGCAGAATCTTGGTCCCCTCTTAAAATCAGGGTGCATGAGAAGGAAGCAGAGGAAGACTTCAAAGTCTTTGCAAAGACTTCCCTTTGCAGCAGGGGAGACTGCAAAGCACCAGTGGGGAGCAGGAGAGTTGGGTTTCTAGAGAGGAAGAGGACTGGCCATCAGGGTTAAGCATGGCCAGAATATGAAGGAAAATGAGGAGGCCAACAGTAAAGATTGCCATGTATGATTGTCCAGGTTGTGCACTGTGCAAAAAAAAAAAAAAAATCCAGTTGAAGGGTGTGGGTTGCTGAAGTCTAGCCTGCTTACCCTGCACTCTCCCAGGGACTGCATCCACCCCGAGGGGCCCATTTCTTTTCTAATTGGTCCCAAAATGCCATGTAGTTAGGACAGCCCGGCCCACAGAGTACTAGGTCTGGTACTCAGAAAATTCCTGATGTTCTTGGGGATAGTAGTCTTAGTGGGTGAAACAGGGGCATCCTGATGGGTGAGAGAAGAAAGCAAGAGGGGCATGGTAGGCCTCCCTTCTTCCCTCCCTATTTCTGTCCCTTCCCTTTCTTGAAGACCCAAGGCTAATAGTGAGAAGATAGCAGAGACAATTTAAAAATACCCTCAAATGGACGGTAAGTCAGAGTCAGTAAGAAAAGTCCAAGGCCAGAGGCAGCGTGCTGTTAGGGCTTCCACCTTGAGAGGGGAGGCCTCACCACTTCTGGAATGGGAGTTGGAAGAAAAGAGCCAAGCAAAAGGAAAAGCAGTATGGGGAGAGCCTTGCTCTGCCAAGAACTTGCTGTGTGACCTTGAGCAAGTCCCTTAACTTCTTTCTCTGTGGCTCAGTTCCTGCATCTTTAAATAGGAATAATAAGAGTACCTACAGAATAGGGATGTTAGAGGATTAAAAGAGGTAACGTATATTAGCTCATTAGAGCAGCAGCACATAGTAAGCACTATATAAAGCTCAGCTAAGACTATTTTGAATTGGGAAGGAGGGAGCAGTGACAGAGGCGTTTAATCATTTAAATAAAGTCAAGGGCAGAGAAAGCCAGCTCACCCAGATTCCATGTGGGGGTGGTGGGGGGATGGAGGAGAAGGCACTGCAGCACTGTGAGCAGTAGCTGGGAAGAGCTGGGCACTGGGGAGAATGCCTGGTCTGCCCACCTGCAGCACTAGGCACCGCAGAAAGCAAGCTCAGGACCTCCCTACGTAAACAGGCATCGTCTATAGGCCATAGGAGCCAGGAAGTCATTCTCCAATTATACCCTGGCTGGGCGGGGCTCTCATCTGCTTCTGGGCAGCCGTGTAGATGGAAAGATTGCAAGGCAGGTGGAATGGCGGAGATGATCGAAAAGGCTGGTAACTCAGAGGTCAGAGAAGAGGTGACAAGCCCGGTGAGTCAGGCGGCAGGAGGCAGGCTGGGGCTGAGTGTCTGCTTCCTTGTTTCTGTGTAAATGGCAGTGTCCCCAAGGATGGGGACAGCTGTTTGCTGTCGCCCCTGAAGATGGCTGAGAAGCCATGGCCTGAGTCTCACTTCATTCCACCTCAGGAACATTTCCGATAGGACCAGAGTGGAGTGAGCTGTGTTTCCATGGAGAGTCGTGGAATCTTAGACTCGGGGTCAGGTCTGAGCCTGTGTGGGGGAGGAGCTGTGATTGGCGGCTTCTTTAGATCCCTGAGGATGTGAAGGGACAGCAGGAGTTCAGAGGCCAGATCCTGTGGGGGCACCTCTCCGTTTATTGAAGTGCAGATGTACCTGCTGCCGGGCCTGTCTGTCTCCATTGTCCCCCTGGTTCTTGTGCTCTCTGCCCTGGATGGTGGACAAGGTCGAGCCAAGATGCCACGTTGGGGTACGTGTGGAGTGTTTGAGTGAGTGAGCGTGTATGTGCACACACATGCGTGTGTTAAGTGGTGGAGGTAGGGACACCACGTCTGCAGGCTGGCTCCGAGGGAGAAAAGGTCCTGGCAGCTGCCTCCAGACTAAAGTCCCTGTTACCTGGAGTCCCTCTCCTCCAGGCCCTGTGCCAACCTATACCATCTGAGCTCCGGAGCCCTGGGGAGGGTGCTGAGCCTAAGAAAAACCTCCTTCACATCTCCTGGCATCTGCTCCCCAATTTCCTGCTAGCCCAGAGCTGTCTGGGCCACTAGCCATGACCAGAAAGGAGAGTGGGAAGCAGGTGGCAGAGACAGAGACCACGGGGGCCACGCTCGCTCCAAGGCCTCCCTGCCGAACCCAACCCATCCATCCAGGTTGACTCCATGCATCTGCTGGGGATCCACCATGGACACTGAAAAAGGTGGGAGAAGCACCCACCTCCAGGCAAAACGCAACACCTGGAAGAGAGTGGCAGGGGCAGAAAAGGGGCCGTTCTTCCAACAGGGGGTTTTGGAAGGTGTGCCAGAGGGGGCAGCCTTGGAGCTGTCCTTCCTTGGAGGGCAGAAGAGATGAGGGAGGCAACTCAGGGCAGGCTGACAACATGAGGAAGTGCAGAGGGGACCGGAAGTGTTGGGGAACTCGGGACTGAGTAGACCAAGTAGGGAATGCATCAGGTTGTGCACAGCCTACTTGCTGGGCCCAGAAATCCCTAGACTGTGCTGTGTGCATCTGGGGAACTAAGGAAAGCTTCCGACTTCAAAAAATAATACTGACAACAGTTTCTACTTTCTGAGACCCTCCACATGCCTGGCCTTGTACTACAGGTGGCACTAGAGGTAAAGAACCCGCCTGCCAATGCAGGAGATGTAGGAGACACGGGTTCAATCCCTGGGTTGGAAAGATCCCCTGGAGGAGGGCATGGCAACCCACTCCAGCATTCTTGGCTGGAGAATCCCATGGACAGAGGAGCCTGGAGGGTTACAGTCCATGGGGTCACAAAGAATTGGACACGACCGAAGTGACTTAGCACACGCACACACATTAACCCCAAAGTGACCCAGCTACCTAATAAGAAGGGATCAGAAAGGCATTGTGGGTTACGGAAGAACAGCAGGCCTGAATCAGAAGACCTGGGTCCCAGGTTCAGCTCTAGGTGAGACGCCAATCTTATCAGGTTTCCATGTCCCCAGACATCTGATGGAGACCACTCCTGCCCGTTGGATGACACAGGGCTGCTGTAGGATTTCACAGGAATGTTACTAAACACTATGGGCTTCCCAGGTGACTCAGATGGTAAAGAATCTGTGTGTAATGCAGGACACCTGGAAGCGATCCTGGCTTGGAAAGATCCCCTGGAGAAGGGAATGGCAACCCACTCCAGTATTCTTGCCTGGAGAATTCCATGGACAGTTCATGGGGTCGCAGAGTCAGACACTACTGAGTAACGAAAACTTGCACTTCACTTTTCACTTTACTAAACACTATAAAGCACTGTGCCCGTGTGGATCTCCCTGAACCCAGCCAGGGCCCTTCTGCTGTGCTGCTTGTTTTGCCAGACACACCTGGGACCCGGTGCTCGGGAGCAGGGCTTCTCCATCTGTAGCGACTGGAGCTTAGCCAGGGCACAGTGTCTCCTTGGACCAGGATGAGTTAAAGGGGGCTTCTGAAAGGAAACAGCACCACCTAGCCAGTGTCAAAGGTCACCAGTCAGAGGCCCAGGCCTCTCTCTCCATCTCTATCAGGCCACATCATCCCTGTCTCTGCTGTTTCTGCTCACTCTGGCTTTTCTTCCCCTATAACCCTGACTTACATGTGGCTTTGGCTCCCTCTGGTCTCAGTTAGGACCCAGCTGTTGGTAGCCTGGCAGCTTAGCTCCCCAAAGCTGTGCAAGCTTTCAACCCTCAGCCCAGTCCCTGGGAGAGACAACCTGATTGGTCTATCCAGCCAATAATGTGGGTCCTCTTAGACCAGGTGTGCAGCCCTGGCCCAATCTGCTGTGGCCTGGGCCCGGGCCACTTGGTGCAAAGGTGCTACCTGGGTCCATCCTTAACTAGGGTGTGGCAGGAAGGACAACTCCAAAGACGTGGGAAGAGGGCGGCCATCCCAGACATTTCTTCCCCAGAGCTTCCCTGGAGGCCCCAGCCCCGTGCCCTCCAGCTCCCCTCTCCTCACCTCCTGCTGTGTCTGACCCCAGGCCTTTACTGGAGCATCCCAGGACTCTCCAAAGAGAACCTCTAGGGGGCTGTTCCCTGGGACAGAAAGGACTGGTCATTCAACTTCTGGATTCATCAGACTGGCAGAAGGCAGGCAAGGGGAGAATGGTCTTTGGCAGGATGCCACCAGGATCAATGCAGAGAGCTAAGACTAAGACCCAGATCCTACCCTGAGGGGCTTCCAATGGTCTTAGAATGATGACCTGTGGGACATATTTTGCATGCTCTATTCATAAAGTGTATGGTTCCAGGGACATCTGAAAGCGCCTGGACTTTGAAAGCCAAAGATATTGGTTGAATCCTAGCTTTTCCAACTTTTACCTGCATGGCCTTGGGAATAGTAGTATTTAACTTGAGCCTTGGTTTCCTCACCAAAATGGAGTTAATAATGCCCACCTTGAAGGTCCTGGTGAAAATTAGAGAAGGTTGCTGCAAGGGTGTCTGGGTTCCTGACACTGTTGCCATTGTTAGTAGAGGCACTAAGAGCAGAGAGAGCACAGGCTCTGTTCTGGCCTATGGCTGTCCCCCACTCTCTCCCCTTCCTTCTTACACTCCACACACTCCTGGTTCCCTCCTGCCACTCTAGACCCAGCCACAAGGGTGGGGAGGTCAGGAGACAAGTCCCCACCTGGGGGACCAGACCTAGGCCCTGACTGCCTCTCAAAAGCCTTGTCCAGTGTCCAGCACCACCCCAGGCCAGCTGCCCCGCCAAACTTCCACTCTGCACAGGCAGACTTGTCTGAAAGGAGCTTTGCTCCCAAAGGCATTGCTGTGCATTAAGGAGATGGCTAAATACACTAGGCAGCATCTGCCAAGAGGCCAAGGAGTGGTAGAGATGGATGCTGTGTGCAGAGCTGAGAGAAGGGGGCGCTTGCAGCCCAGAACAGGAGGAAGCCTTTTTGGGAGAAGGCAATGGGGATGGGATGGAAACATAGCAGCCAGCAACGCCTCACTGGAGGCTCTGAGTGTTTAAAAAAGGAAGGCAGTTCTTAACAATAATGCTGCAAACCTAACATTGGTCTGAAATTAAAAGTGTACTTTAAAAAAGAGTAAATGGGAGAGGATGAAGAAGGAGGAGGAGGAAGAAGAAGGAGAAGATGAAAGAGGAGAAGGAGAGAGAGAGAGAGAGTACGGCCTCAGACAAACCTTGATCCAATCTCTAGTGACAAGCAGGACCAAGCAGCTTGGTGCACCAGCCAGGTGTTCACATCCACCCTGAACAATGCTTCCAGGTGTCCAGGGACATCTTAAGAGACCATGTTCCCAGCCACAGGATCACTGGCAACATTGCATGCCTTCTGACTCCCTTTTAGTTCCTGGGTATCCGCAGTTCCACCATCACAGAAGGGCCCCTCTGCATAGACTCACCATATCCAGCGTAACTCTTCACTTAAAGGACAGTCTTCTCCCACCTTCCCACTGACTTGTCTGTGTTCCTGGAGGGCAAGACCGAGCCATCCTTGGCCCCGTGACCCTTCCCCACCCTCAGCCTGGTACTGGCACGAAGTAGTAGGTGCTTAAAAAATATTTGTTCAATTAATTAAGACCAGCAAAGAGGGAATAAAGCCCTTTTGCCTTGTTGATTTTCCAGCTGATTTTTTGAGACCAGCAAAGTGCTGTGGCCTCCCTGTGGCCCCCATTGATGCCCACTCAGTCCAGTTTCCAGGGCTGGCTCTGAGCTCCTCCACCACTGGCCTGGCCTGGGCCAGTGGAGAGTGTCTTCTGTGGAGACCCAGCAAACGCTTGGACCTGGCTTCTTGGGAGAAGGGCCTGGAAAGAACCGGGGAAGGCACCTGCTTTGACAGACAGGGAACAAGCTGCCATGACTATCTCGGAATTCAGCTGGGCCATGGACCCAGATCCCTGAACCCAGTCCAGAGACCACAGAGGCCACTGGGATGTGTGAGAAAGACAACGGGATTCAGCCTGGCTCTGCCACACACCACACACCTGGTCACCCAGCCGCTCAGCTTAGTCTCCTCAGCTCAAAACCAGGGAACCTGCTTTCCAGATGGAGCATTTAATGAACTAACACTGGTTAGGCTGCATGAGGCGACAGGCCTGAATTTGTAAACCCTGACTCGGTCACTCATGGGCTGTGTGGTCTTGAATGAGTTGCAGAAACTTTAGGTGCCTCTGTTTTCTTATAGGGAAAGTGGAGATAATATCTAGCCCATAAAGTTTTTGTGAAGATTAAATGAAATAATGTATGTAAAGCACCTAGTATGGTGCTGGGCACACAGATGCTCCATAAATGTAAGCTTTATGACTTACTACTATTACTATTGCTGCTACTATTATTACTACCATTACTATGGCTGCTTCTACATCACTGCTACCATAACCTTTACCATTAGCTCTACTGGGCGCCAGGCACAGAGTTCCTTAGAAGTTCAAGACCCCATCCCCATCCTCCACATCCAGCAAGAGACTGAGAGGAGAAAATGAGACAAAAAGGAGGAGGAGGAAAAGGAACAGGAAGAGGAGGAAAGAAGAGGGAAAGAAGAAGAAGGAAGAAGAAAGCAACTAAAGAGTAAAAAGAGGACTTCCCTGGTGGTCCCATAGTTAAGAATCTGCCTTCCAATGCAGGGGACGTGGTTTCAATCCCTGGTCAGAGAACTGAGGTCCCATATGCCACGGGGCAACTAAGCTTGCATGCCGCAACTACGACCTAGCGCAGCCAAATAAATAAATGGAAGTGAAAGTGCTAGGGGCTCAGTCATTTCCAACTCTTTTCAACCCCATTAGGCTCTTCTGTCCATGGAATTCTCCAGGCAAGAATACTGGAGTCAGTCATTCCCTTCTCCAAGGGATCTCTCTGACCCAGAGATCAAACCTGGGTCCTTTGCACTGCAGATTCTTTACAGTCTGAGCCACCAGGGAACAAATAAATATTTTTTAAAAAGAAGCGAAAATGAGACGCTCTAGGCCCTAGACTGGTCCCTCCAGCTAGTTGTGGGTGGGGCTAGGAGCCCCTCAGGGCTCAGCATTTAGAAGGGAGAATCTGGGGACCAGCAGGACTTCCCGAGGGAGACAGGCAGGGACGTGCTTCAGTCTCCTCCCTGATTCTCTGCAGCCTCCTGCGCTGGGAGGCTGTGTGAGGACTCAATTTTGTCTCTGGAGTCAGTTCTGGCTGCCCCTCTGCTTCAGCGGGGCCAGCCTGGCTCCAGCCTTCCATTCCCCAAGACAGTCCAAGGGTTCTCACCCTGTGCCCAGCCTCTGCTCAGTGCTGGCGGGGACAGCTCTGCAAAGTGTCCCAGCAACTATGGGTCTAACATGCATAACATGGAGGCTCAGGGCTATGGCTTTGAAGACTCAATAGTCCCCCTGAGAACACCACTTTCTCCACTGTTCATAGGGGAGGGAACGTGGCCCCTCCGTAAGCCCAGGATCCTAGAATGTCACAGGTCTCAAGAGCATCTCCTCCAGCTCTTGATTTCCCAGAGGAGGAACCCCATGCCCAGAGAAGGGCGGGGTCTTGCCTGTGATCCTGTGATCACAGCGGTACAGCTGGAAGCAGACCCAGGTCTTCTGACTTCATCCCACCCTGGAGGGTCCCCAGGTGGCCAAGTACAATGGTGAGAGAACGGCCTTTGAATTTCAAGCTTGATTCTGGCATATATGGCCTAAGATACAACATTTTATCTCTCTGAGCCTCAATTTCCACATCTGTAAAATAGAAAATAATAGTAATAATGTAAACACCTCCTCTATAGGATTGCTGTGCCAGCTTAAACAATAGAATGTAGAGAAATTACTTTGTAAATGACAGAGTGCTGCTTAAGTACAACACAGACATAGCTATTATTCTAGAACTTAGAGCACTGCCTATATTAAGGGCTCAAAATGTGTCTGCGGGCTGAATGGATGAATGTTTGTGGAATGGAGAATGATGAACAAAAGGCTCCAGGAGCCCGGATTTGTTTAGGTGGGTGGGATCAAGGAAGGCTTCACAAAGGGAGTGACTTGCGGGATGGGCTTTGATGGAGGAGTAGAAGCCTATTAGGGAGGGAAAAAGAGCATGAACAGTGTTCAGAAATCGGGAAATGCAGCCATTGCCTCCAAAGAGCTGTGAATACCAGTTTCACATGCAGGCTTGGGCTCCAGACCCTGCTCAAAACCCATTGCTCTCTTCAGGGCCTATGTATGGTATGTGGAACAGAGGGAGCTAGAAATTTATTAAATCCTAAAATATAGCTTGTCAGAGAAGAAATAATCTTCTAATTGAACATCCCATATAATAGGTAAGAAAACTGAGGCTTGGGAGCTGACATGCCTTAACAAAGACCCTATAGCAGGCTCAGCCATCTAGGGCCTATGGACTGAATATGGTCCACTTCCAGTTTCTGTAAATAAAGTTTTATTGGAACACAGCCATGCCAATTCATTTAGATATTGTCTATGGCTGCTTTCTTGATATGATGGCAGAGGTGAGTGGTTGCAAGAGATCAAAAGGCCTGTGAAGCCTAAGATATTACGATCTGGCCATTTATAGGAAAAAGTTCACCATCTTCTCTCCTACAGCAAGGTAGTGACAGAACTAGGATGAGAGCCAGACTTCTGACTCCTGGTTGGGTGTTCTTTAACTCCATGCCTGCTTACCGTACCCTCTGGGCCCTGCTGCACCCCACACAACACTGCCTGCAGGATGCAATTTCAGGTGGCCAGGCTCCCAGCAGGTTCAGCTCCAGAACATGTGGTGCAGTCAACTGGGAACACCCAAGCTGGCCACTGTTGCCCCCATGACCCAGCAAGACTTCCTGTTGGGAGAAGTTCAGTCCCTTTTGGGGGAGTCTGACAAAGAGATGCCAACACGAGCCTGCTTCTCTTCCATGGGCAAAGCAGGAAGAGACAGAGAGTGTGTAAGTGTAGGACTCAGGCCAGCCAGATGCCAGACTTACAGACACAGCCTTTCAAGAAGCACAAGGGCGGGGGGTGCGGGGGGACTGGCATCTCCAGCCATCTGCTGAGGTGGCCAAGTCCACTTTAAATTGTGCTGTAGAATTCCTTTCTCAATGCCAGACTGTCCCTGGTGGATTCATTTAATTAAAACTCCACCAGATCCAATCTGTTAGAAGTTATAAGTTCACACATGTTCTGTCCAGCTGGTCACAGGATACAGAGAGGCCACAGGCCTGGGCCATGGCTGCCTGATGCAGTGGCTGGCATAGAACAGCCCTGACAGTCCCCAGGTCGGTACCATTCCTGGGACACCCAAGGTTGCTGCTCGAAACACGGCCCACTCTGGGCCTCATGCTCTGTCCATCCTCCCTGGTTCCACAACATTCAACCTTCAGGCTCATCTTTGAGGTCTCCTTTCCTTGATTCACTCATTCTACAGAGATTTATTAAGTGCCAGTTATGTGCTGAGCACTCTTCTAAGTATGGGGAAACTGGTACTAACAAAAGAGACAAAAATCTCTGCCCTCATGGGCCTTAAATGGCTTCCCTGGTGGTTCAGATGGTAAAGAAACTGCCTGCAATTCAGGAGGCCCAGGTTCGATCTCTGGGTAGGGAAGATCCCCAGAGAAAAGAATGGCAACCTATTCTGGTACTCTTGCCTGAAGAATCCCATGGACAGAGGAGCCTGGTAGGCTATAGTCCATGGGGTCACAAAGACTCGGACATGACTGAGCGACTAACACATGGGCCTTATAGTTTAAATCCACAAGTAAATATGAGAGCATCTCACACATGGTGTATCTACTTTTTTCCCTTCTCCCCTCTCCTTTCCTTTCTTCCTCTCTCCTCCCTTCCTCCCCTCCCCTCTCCCCTCCTGAGCCTAGGTTAAGCCTGAGCCCTTGACAATGGAACCATGCAGAAGTCTCCTGTTGCATCCTTCCTGCCATTTCTCACTGCCATCCCCACCAATATGCACAGGGGTGCCAGGAAAATCCATCTCCGTACCTCCTTGGCACGGGCCTCCCATACTCAGGAGCTGTCAATTGCTCCTCAATGCCTTCAAGTTAAGATTAAATTCCTGCCCCTCCCCTTCAAAGCTCTTCACATTTTAACTTTGCTCCCATACCAACTTTCTCTATTCAAGTGAACTTTCTGCTCCAAATAACCCCCAGTTTTTGCTGTTGTTATAATATTCATTGCTTTCTACTTAGTAATAGATTTCTGTAGAAAATATATATAAAAGAAAATTAAAATTAATCATGAGCCTATGATACAAAGGGGCTTCTTCCCCTGTGGCTCAGATATAAAGAATCTGCCTGTAGTGAGGGAGACCCAGGTTCAATCCCTGGGTCAGGAAGATCCCCTGGAGAAGGGACTGGCAACCCACTCCAGTATTCTTGCCTGGAGAATTCCATGAACAGAGGAGCCTGGAGGGTTACAGTCCATGGGATTGCAGAGTCAGACACGACTGAGGGATTGTCACTTCACTTCATGATACAAAGATAAACTCTCAGGAGCTTTTTAGCTTCTATTTCTATGTGTGTGTATGTGTGTGTGTGTAGTTACTTTTTTCATATTTGTATGTTTACTGTGGGAACCCATTACATAAAGAGTTGTATCCTACCATCTGTATGTCAGATTCAATAGTAGTCTTTCTATGTAATTAAGAGACTCCTAAGAACAGCACTTTAATGGCAGCACAATGTTCCACCACATAGATATACCTTAATATGTCTAGCCAGACCCTATTGATGAACATTCAGACTGTTTGCAATTTTTCACAATGAAAATGCTGCTATAAACATCCTTGTTCATAAATCTTAGTTCCGATCTCTGGTTCTTTTGCCAGGAGAGATTCCTAGAAGTGGCATTGCAGGGTCACAGGCAGATACATTTCCAAGGTTCTTGAGATGTATAATGTAGCTGCCTTCTTGAGAGAGTCTGGTCATGTCCCCCTCACCCTCCATTAGTGAGAATGCCACTCAGCCTTGGGTTAATTTTCTCTGCCCCTAACATGCCACGTGTCTTCCCAGCATTGTGTCTGTTTTAGCAGCTCCCTTCCATCAGAGCCCTGTATTTCCCACCCATCCTTCAGTGATCAGGGCAAATACTATCTCCTCCGTGAAGCCCTTCCTGATACCTGAACTGGAGTTCTTCACCATTAGCTCTCCCTGAGGTTCCATCTTAAACTCTTTCTGAACCATTTCCTACTTTTGCCTTGCATCTTAATAATTTGTGTAAAAACAACCTTCTCTTTGGATGGGGCATTGAAGGTTTCAAAGTGCTTCTCCTGAGATGTTGCATCTGATTTGCTTTCAAACAGAAGGTGTTTTGAGGTCAAAGACCGTGGTTTCATCATCTGGGTCTGCTTCTCTCGGCCCCATCACCCACCTCAAGCTAGCCTTTGACTTAATGGACACTTACAACAAACTTCACTCTTCGTTGTCCTACCAGAACAGATTTTTGAGGGCTCCCCTCTGCAATGAGGACTGAGAAAGATCAGAGTGCCCTGGATTTCAGTCCTGGCTCTGTCCTTGCCCCTCTCTGGGCCTCAGTTTACCCATCTGTAAAATGAACAAGTTGAAATACATAGTCTCCCATACTCCAGGACGGATGGCTCCCTGGCCCCTGGGACCCAGAACAGCCCTGGGGTGCCTCCGAGGGCCCCTGTGCAAAGCTGGCCTCTGGGATAGGCCAGAGGGAGTTGGCCAGGGAGGCAGGCCTGGCTTCAGGCCAGGCTGTGTCTGCAAACACTGACCTTGGCTGCCGCGGCGATTTTCCATGACACCAGCACCGCCCCTCCTCCTCAACTCCCCCTAATCCCATGTGGGCCTGGGGAGGGGGGAAGAGGGGGACTGACCTACATCAGAAGACCCTGAGCCAGAGTCATGGGGCACCTGTGGATGGGAGCGAGCTTAAAGAGAGAAAGAGGAGAGGGCAGAAGGCCCCCACAGGGGAAAGTTGGGGAGGAAGGTGGAGAAGGGGGAGGACCATGGTGGGCAGTAGAGACAAAAGCTGGAAGAGGAGCCAGGAAGATGGGAAGAGAGGCCCTCGAGAGGGGCAGGGCCGAGGGAGGGGGGCTGTGCCTGAGAACTGTCCTTCCCTGGCGCTCTGGCCTGGAGGGGGACAAACTCCAGACCCGGTTCTGCGCACTGGTCCCTCCTCCCAGGCCAGATCCTTGAAGCGTGAGTGGTTTCCCAGGCCTACCTCAGGCCTTAGCCAGGCCTGGGACAGAGGGGATTCCTTCTGGGCCCTGAAGCTGATTTCACTTCGCAGGGTCCTGAGGGCCACCGGGAGAGCAGGAGCTGTGAGTCACAATGGCCTCTCCTCCCTGCCCTCCCCCAACCCTGGGTGTCTAAAGGAGGTTTCTCTCATCCACATCTCATACTTCTCAGCTGTCTGGGCTGAACAGCGTTATCTGAGCAGCTGCACCCACCAGGCCTTGTGCCAGACACCGAGGGGACTTGCAGGCCCTCCGGAAGCTCAGAGTCCTGCAGAGCTCCTCTGCACAAATCTAGGCCTGGGAGCCAGGCAGAGGGAGAGGCGCCTCCAGCCCTGGGAAGGTGCTATGAAGGTTCTTGCAAAAGGCGAGGTCTGAGCCGGATTCTGGAGGATGGAAGGAGGAGGCCTGCCTCCTTGCCCCACCTCCACCAGGCTGGGCAGCCTCTCTCCTGCCTCCCTCCCGAAGGCCTGGGCAATCTTGGCAGCTTCCTCCCGCCACATCTCCTTTAACACACCAAAGGCACCAGCAGCACCTCCATTCCTACTTCCTGGCTTCACACCGCTGCCACCTCTGTACCAAGGGGGCAGCTCCCTGTCTGTGCCTGCGAGTCCTCCGCGGGCCTTTCTGAGGGGCCCTCAGCAGGCCCAGCAGGAGAGCCCCACCCCCTCGGGGGGCACCTAGGATCTCACAGCCAGTTCCCAGGAACTGCCCTGTCTCTCTCGAGCCCCCAGTCCTCTCTGGCTGTCCTACCAGGCCCAGATACCACCCTGAGGTCACACCTCCTCCCCACGTGCAGCTTTGCATCAGCCCAGCTTGGCCCAGAGCGCACAGCCTGTGGGCATCTCTGGCCACAGGTCACCTCATCCACCTTCTCTTAGGGCAAACATCAGCCTGGCCAGGGCCGTATTTACATTAGATAACTAAGTCTGCGGGGAACCCAGAAACAGGTTGCAGCTAGGCATTGCCAAGGGCTGTGTGTTTCTAATCTACATAGGGGCTGGGCCAACCAGAGGCGGGACACCAGAGAATCTCAAAGTCAGGGACCTGGAATAAGTAACTATAGAGTTCTTGATGCTACAGAAGAATGTTTCCCAAACTGTTGCTCCAAGGAACATTTGTCCAGCAATAAGCACTGTAAGAGAAGCATGCCAAGGTTACATAAGCAGGAAAACGTAAGCACATTCTCCCAACTTTGTCTGACCTTGCTCACAAACACGTGTAGGGCTCTGATATAGCCTCCACTTAAATGACAATGAATCCAGTTGAATTCAGCATTCCCTGCAATTTAATTTAACTAAGCAACCCTTTTCTCACCCAACAGTTATTAACAGTCCATGAAATTAGTATTCTAGGAAATCTACCTTTGGGCAACACTGATCTCAGAATGTGGATGCTGAAAGGAACTTTAACGACCATCTAATCTTGATGTTTCCCCACATATTCATAATAATGATTAATATTTATTGATTCCAACATCCCTGGGCTTCTTTGATGGCTCCGACAATAAAGAATTGGCCTGCAATGCAGAAGACCTGGATTTGATCCCTGGGTTGGGAAGATCCCCTGTAGGAGAGCATGGCAACTCACTCCAATACTCTTACCTGGAGAATTCCCATGAACAGAGAAGCCTGGCAGGCTATAATCCATGGGGTCGCAAAGAGTTGGACATGACTGAGTGACTAAACATACAACATCCTGAGCATTTTAAGTCAACTAACTTATCCCCATAGCCACTCTATGAATTCACTGCATCATTATTCCCATTTTACAGATGAGGAAACTGAGGCACCTAGAAGATTAAATAACCTGGTCACAGTTGAAATCTCGTTGACTCCAGAGGCTGGAGTCCCATGAAACTGCAGAGATTCCTGTAGAAAACAGAAATATCCATTTTCATTATTTAAAAAGCATAACAATAACTTAATTCAGTCTCTTAAAATCAGTTATCCCATGTTAATCAGAAATTCTGATTGGCAAATGTGTTTCTAATTAATTTTGATGGGAAAATAATTCATTTTTTCACAATTATCTATTCAGTGCCTATTCTAGGAAGTAGCTACACTGTACTGATCAACATATTATATTTTGTATGTAAAATCCTTCAAAATTTAGACTATATGAATGAATGGGTAAACCGAAAAAGAAAGGCATCCATAGCCAGGGTGGAAAGGTGAGGACCTTTTATCTTATCCTATTTTTCCATGTCACAAATGAGGAAAACTGAACCCCTGAGAAGAAAAAGGACTTGCCCAAGGCACAAGCTGGTTATGGTCAGAGCCGGGTGAGAGTCCCTGATCTCCAGTCTCCGAGTCCCATACTGTACTTCCACCCAAGGCTGTGGCCGGCGTTCTAACCGTGTTGCCAGCTAGGCCAAGAGTGAGAGGTCAGGCACTCAAGCTTGCGGGCATGTGAGGTCAATGGGACCACACCGCTGAGTCCAACCCAGCCAAGGCCATTACCAAGGGCTCAGGCTGGTTATTTGTGTTTTGATTAGAAGGAAACAGGCCACAGGGAGAAAAAGTTCAGTAAGAGGGAGGGCTGGACCCCAACCCTCTGCGTCTCCCTGGAAGACAGAGCTTCAGCAAATTTCTGAGCCCCTTGGTGATGTTGGGAAGAAAAGAGAAGAACTGAGGCCCCAAGGTTCCCATCCCACCTAATTTTTCCTGTTGTCTCAAAATATTCATAATGACTATTTACACCCAGCCACCTGGCTTCCTCAGGTAAATTCTATGCTCCAGCCAGGTTTCTAGGCATCTCTTAGCTGGGTTGCCCCCAAGCAGGGGCTGCTGGGTTCTGGTTGAATGAACAGGTCAACGTTGGTTATACTGAGACAGAGGCCAGAGGCCAGAGCATTGAGTTTGGGATGGAATATCCCAGGTTATAGTCCTGGCTCTGCCATTCGCTAGCTGTGTGACCTTGAGCAGGTCACTCTCCCTCTCTGGGCCTCCATTACCTCATCTGTACAACATAAAGACTAGGCCATATAGTCAGTAAGGACTTTTCTGGCTCTGAGGATCGTTAAGTCTATGGTGGATTCAGAAAAGGTGGCTGGGAGAAGAGGGGACTGGCGCAGCCCCAGTCAGCACTCTGAGAGGCAGGGGCTTGAGCTTCCTGGTCAGGATGAGAGTTTTGGCTGGCAGGTCATCAGGTACTGTGAGGGAGAACCCTCAGAGAATCAGCCCCAGAGCACAGCCTCTGTGTGTTTCAGGGTCACACAAGGACAGAGGGAGCCCCTCACCCTGAGATGTGCGGGGCTGGACAGGAAGGAGAAAATGGGGACTCCCTTAGTCCCTCTCTCCCTCATAAACCCAAGCCTGATGGGGGCGAGCACTGCGGCAGGCGGCTGGCCTTCTGGCAGGCAGACAGGCCTTGCCAAACGCCCAGTTACTTCCCAGAAGTTCCAGGGCCCCCAGGGAGAGGCTCCACCCCAGCTGGCACCCCTACAAGCTGGGTGCCCACGTCAGCAGGTCCTCCCAGCTCCCTCGCTCTTTCCCCCAGTGACAATAGAACGGGTGAAGGGGCGGGGGCACACTGAGCCTAGGCCCGATGCTTGGAGAAGCGTCCGAATGCCTTGGCATCGCACCCCTGTTGCCATTTCTCCCACGTCCAGCTCAGGGCAGTGTCCAGGGACAGGGCTCCTAGTGGGATGCTCTTCTCTGCGGCCTCAGTTTCCCATCCTGGTTGCCTTTCTGGGTGATAAATTGGCTCTGAGGCATTGGAATGAGCGATGAGTCAGAGTGTCTAGAGGCCTTGGCCAACTCACGAGGCTTCTCCAGCCTTCATTATTCCAACCATAAAAAATGGAGATAGTCATAATAACGACCTTGTAGGAAGTTTTTGAGCATTAAAGTTTAAAATGTATCTGAAGGATAAGATCTGAAGCCTCAGCGTGTGGTAGGAAGGGAGAGTGGGCCCTGGAGGGCATCTGACTGAGAGTGTGAGGCATGTCTAGGCAGGGGCCACCCTGGACAGGACAGTGGCTGTAGCAGGAGCAAGAGGCTCTGTGGTGGGGGTGGGGGGCTCTGTGGGCAGCCACAGTGGGCGTTGAGGCTGCCAGGCAGGCAGGCACTGGGTTTTCCTAAAGGATGGAGGATCAGGAACAGTCCCAGCTTATGAACAAACACAAGACGATGTGGCAGTGGTGGTGACAGTGGCATACGTTTCAAACGGTGGGATACAGTTGCCTGACCCCACGGGAACTTCCTGATCCTCAGGACTACACTCTCAGGCCGGCTTTCCCCTGTGAGATCCGCTCACTGCTCCTTCCTTCGAGAACTCCACAAATTCCAAAGTACTTTCATGTCCAGTCTCTGCTATACTTTTTTTTTTGGCAGCTCCACACAGCTTTTGGGGTCTTAGTTTCTTGGCCAGGGATCAAACCCGGGCCCCTGGCCACAGAAACATGGAGTCTTAATCCCTGGAGCAGTAGGGAATTCTCTCTCTTTTACTCCTGACGGCAGCTGTAGTGGTGATGGCCAGGGTAGGAATTAACAGCTGAAGCTCAAACCCCCACAGTGCAGAGCAGGCCAGACGGGTCCGGAGAGGGGAATGGATTTGCCCAGGGTTACACAGCCAGCATGTGGTCAAGCCAAGGCTGGTCCATGCCTCCCAATCTGTGTTCAGCCCCAGCCACAGTGCCAGGCTCTCCCCAACACCCTCTGCTGGGGGACAGGGAAGGACAGGATGAGGAGCTGCTCTGGCTCGGGGCCCGCCCAGCTGTCTAGGTGAGTTGTGGTCTGGCTGCCGTGGCCAAGCTGGCGGGCACAATCTGTTCTCACCCTGCTGGGGCCCAGACAGGCCAGGCCCAGCGACTCCAGAGCTCAGCTATCTAGGCTCCTGGCAAGGGATGACACTGTCACCAGCTACCATAGTTGGGGAGCAGGGGAACCCAATCTAAGAGCAGCCCGCAACTTCACGCACCCCAGACCTCCCTAAGCTTTAAGATTCACAGCGATGCTGACTTTACTGGAACTGAGCTGTCCACCAGCCCAGGTGATCTCTTGGAAATGTGGAGGAAACCTGGCGCTTCATTCATTATTAATCACAGTGAGCTCTTATCGAGCGCTTGATATGTACCAGACTCTATGTTAAGTGCCTTATACACATTCTCTCACTTATTTTGCCCCTAAAGCCCTGTGATGCAGGTGCTAGTTATTAGCCCCATTTAACAGATGTTGGAAACTAAGGCTAGGGAGGTTTTTTTATTTTTATTTTTGGGCCACCTCGAGTGGCATGCAGGATCCTAGTTCCCCAATCAGGGATCGAACCCATGCCCCTTGCAGTGGAAGGAGTCCTAACCAATGCACAACCAGGGAGGTCCTCCTCAGACAGTTTTAAAACAAACAAACAAACAAACGAAACACACACAGTCCATAGCAGAGTAGGGATTTGAATGCAGATCAGACACCAGGGAAGATGGCATCCCGCTTTGCCATCAACTCACCAAATGAATTTGAGGCATACCCCACAGGCCTGGCTGGCAATGTGTGTGGGAGGGGGGGCAGGTAGGGAGGAATATGACAAGGTCCAGCAATGTCCACTCCCACAGACCCCAAGCCAATATTAGCTGTTCATATGTAGTTGGGGGACCTGAGTGACAGAGCAGGGCCTGGACTTCAAAGCTGAACATTCTCAGTGCCACTCAAGGCAGGGATCACTTCCAGCTGTGAGCAATCCAGGATGGCTGCAGGGAAGAAAAGGCATTTGGTTAAGTTTGGTAAGGCTGAGAAGGGAGGGGGAAATAGAAAGCATAACTTTATTATAATAATCTACTGATAAAAGTAATAAGTATCTTAATAACCCAGTGAAGGAAGCAGGGCCAGGACCAGTAGGCATCATTTTACAAATGAGGAAACCAGCTCAGAGAGGGGGAGTAATTTGCCCAAGGTCACACAGCCACTAATGACAGGGCCAGAACTTGTGCCAATGGCTTCAGAGTTTCCATCCAGGGTCCTTTCACCTCTGTGTCTCCAGGCAGAACTTTTTTTTTTTTTGGCTGCACTGGTTCTTTGCTGCTGTGCACAGGACTTCTCTAGTCGTGGTGAGCAGGGGCTACGCTTTGCTATGTTGATCGAGTTTCTCACTGCAGGGGCTTCTTCTTGTTGCAGAGCACAGGCTCTAGGCGCACGGGCTTCAGTAGTTGCAACACACAGACTCAGGAGTTGCAGCCTGCAGGCTCTAGAACACCAGCTCGGTAGTTGTGGCACACAGGCTTAGTTGCTCCAACACATGTAGAATCCTCCCGAACCAAGGATCGAAACTGTGCCCCCTGCATTGACAGGCAGATTTTTGTCCACTGGACCATCAGGGAAGTCCTCCAGGCAGAACTCTCGACTGAGGCCATGTGATAACTGGCTCACAGGGAGGCTTTGCCTCTGCCTGGCTCCTGGCTGGGTAAGGACTGAAGGGCAGGGTGGGCATGGTATGGGTTGAGATTGCCTGCCTGGTGATAGTAACACCTGGAAGGCTCTTGCTTTGACAAAGGCAACACCACCTCCCCATAAGGACAGATGGTACTTCGGGGGCAGGCACAGAGGATGACCACAGGGCCCCAGACAGAGTCTGATGAGGACTGTGGAGCACTAATTCATGGGGCGAGGGGACTGTCTCCTTTCCCCTTCTGTGACACGAGTGGGCCAGCTGCCTCTGGGAGCCCCAGTGGGGAACTACCCCCCAAGCTTTAGCTGGCAGCAAGGAACTCATCAAGGAACCCAGTTTCCCCCCCTTCACATCGAATCCCAGAATGTCAGAACTCAGTAAGTCCAACCTCCTCCCTTATAGTCAAGGAAACTGAGGCCTGGAGAGGACTAGGAACGGGTCCAATGCCCACAGGCAGTGAACTAGAAGCCAGGTTTCCCAACTGATTTGCCAGTGCTCTTCATGCTATCCATGACTAAGTTCCCAACAGCAGCATCAGTCAGCTCCTCTTTTGGGTATAGAAAAAGGTCGGGTCTTTGATCAAACAGACTCTAATTTGAAGGCAGGTTGCTCTGCTTCCAAACAGCGTGACCTTGGAAAGGCACTTAACCCTCCCTGCTTCCTCTTCCTCTCTACCGACCCCCAGAGAGTGATCAGAAGAATAAACGAAAATTCATCAGTGAGGAACTAGCACCGTGCCTGGGAACAAGGATGCGCCCATAACTGTGTGTTGTCTTTTCTTCAGTTCAGTCGCTCAGTCGTGTCCGACTCTTTGCGACCTCATGGGCTGCAGTAGGCCAGGCTTCCCTGTCGGGAAAAAGAGGCCAGACTCCACACCACCGTGGCAGAAGATGAGGAGAGAGCAGGGGGAAGGAAGGCAGGTTTCTGGAAGGGCAGCCCCATCAGCATGTGCTTTCTCTCCTCTTGCCCCGTTTTCCCCTAGGCTACGGCCACGCGGCACCCAGCACCGATGGCGGCAAGGTGTTCTGCATGTTCTACGCGCTGCTGGGCATCCCGCTCACGCTGGTCATGTTCCAGAGCCTGGGCGAGCGCATCAACACCTTCGTGAAGTACCTGCTGCACCGAGCCAAGCGGGGGCTGGGCATGCGGCGCGCAGACGTGTCCATGGCCAACATGGTGCTCATCGGCTTCTTCTCGTGCATCAGCACGCTGTGCATCGGCGCCGCTGCCTTCTCCTACTACGAGCACTGGACCTTCTTCCAGGCCTACTACTACTGCTTCATCACGCTCACCACCATTGGCTTCGGCGACTACGTGGCATTGCAGAAGGACCAGGCGCTGCAGACGCAGCCTCAGTACGTGGCCTTCAGCTTCGTCTACATCCTCACGGGCCTCACGGTCATCGGCGCCTTCCTCAACCTCGTGGTGCTGCGCTTCATGACCATGAACGCGGAGGACGAGAAGCGCGACGCCGAGCACCGCGCGCTGCTCACGCGCAACGGGCAGGCGGGCGGCGGGGGCAGCGCGGGCGGCGCGGGCGGCGGGGGCGGCAGCGCTCACACCACCGACACCGCCTCGTCCACCGCGGCGGGCGGCGGCGGCGGCGGCTTCCGGAATGTCTACGCCGAAGTGCTGCACTTCCAGTCCATGTGCTCGTGCCTCTGGTACAAGAGCCGCGAGAAGCTGCAGTACTCCATCCCCATGATCATCCCGCGGGACCTCTCCACGTCCGACACGTGCGTCGAGCAGAGCCACTCATCGCCGGGAGGGGGCGGCCGCTACAGCGACACGCCCTCGCACCGCTGTCTCTGCAGCGGGGCGCAGCGCTCCGCCATCAGCTCCGTGTCTACGGGCCTACACAGCCTGTCCACTTTCCGCAGCCTCATGAAGCGCAGGAGCTCCGTGTGAACGCCCCCCTCCGGGGCCTGGAGCACCTAGGAGCACGGGCGGGGTGGGGCAGGGTGCGGGGGAAGGGGGCTTCTGCCCCAGGAGCAGCAGGGGTCTGCGAAGGGACCGCCCCAGCCGCCTTCGGCTTCGTGGGGGCGCCCCTACACCCCTCACCACCCTCCCCCTGCCCCCCATCTCCGACTGTGCCTGCTTGCACCAGCCGGCAGGAGCTGTGGCTCTGAGGAACCCCGGAGTCCCCATCTGCGCCCTGCAAATTCCGAGAAATGTGAAACTTGGGGGGAGGGGAGTGGAGGAGGGAAGGCAGAAGCTGGGAGCCTCCCATCCCTTTGGAAAAATAAGGAGCTCGCCAGTTCGCAGAGGCCCCTGCTGGTATCCAGAGCCCCCCAACCCCTCCCCCTCCTCCTTCCGGAAGGAAATTAGTGTTCCGTGTAAGTGTGCATCTCTATTTATACCTCTGTCCTTCCAGGTCTCCTACCTTCCCTTGGCTCCAGAAGTCAGGGTGTCTTTGTCGAGGTCACCCCCACTCAGTCCCACTCCCCTTACTCATCCCCAGCTGTGTCTCCCAGTCTCCCACTCCCTTTGGTGTTGTTTTGCATGGCTTTGCAGTTTTGGAGGAAATGGAAACCCAGCAGTCCCTAAAGCTAGTCCCCAGAGGGCAGGCAGATGGAAGCAGGGGCAGGCAGGCTGCAGGAGGGGTGGAGAAGGGAAGGGGCAGGTAGGGGGCCCACAGTCTGCTGGATGGTCCCCCTGGTAGATGAGAGCTAACTGGCCTGCAGGTACATCCTCGCAGGCAGACCCAGCCTTCCAGATCAGACACCACCCTTGGAATCAGACAGAAAACTTCCTCCTTGTGGTCCCTGGCTGCTGCTACTAATCACTGACTCTTAGATCTGTGGAGTGAGTTGGAAAACCCTGTCCTCTCTACCGATTCCTTCGATTCTCAACCTCCCCCCTGCCCTCCCCCCCCAGTCACCAGGGCAGGAGTTCTCACCCCGATTTTACAGATGGCACTGAAACCCAGACGTGTGACGTGACTTGCCCAAGGTGACACGGGTAAGAAAAGGCAAAGGGGAGCAAGAACACAGGCTGTTTGTCCCCAGTGCTCTTGCCTTTTGACTCCTCTGCCTGCTCTTTGCAAGCAGAGTTCCTGGCCTGCACACTCCGGCGTTGGGTGGGCAGCTGGGCCTTAGACCAGGACCAGAGCTCAGGACTGAGCCTGTGATGGGCTCAGCTGATCCTCCACTTGACCACGAGGCAGGGCTCTTAGTGGGCTGCTGACACAGGCCAGGATGCTCACCCCCACCCCCACCCCCACGCAGTCTCTGAACTTCTTCCTCATAAAGAGGGGAATCCTTAGGGCCAGGTAAGCAAAGCTGAGACTCACAAAAGAAAGGCCAGGAGCTGGGCTCTAGGAGTCTGGCAATCCAGCAGAGTGGCCTAGAGAGCCACAGGCGTGTCCTCCTGGGACATGATCTCTGGCCCCACAGACAGCGAAGGTACCTGTGTCCCAAGGAGCTAGAGAGAAACTACAGCTGCAGCAAGGAACGGCCCTCCCTGTCGTACCCACTGCCTGTCCCACCTGCGATCCGGAAGCCCAGGTGGAGTGCAGCAGATGGAGGTGAGACCCTAGGCTCTTCACCGTTGGCACCCAGAACGGGAACTGGCACTGCGACTCAGGACAGCATCGAGGGGTGGGTGAGGGGCCTCTCCCCCTCCAGACTACCCCCTCTCGCTGCTCCCGTGTCAGCTCCTTAACACTGCTGAGCAGGGCCCGCCCTGGCATTCAGGGAAGCTAGAGTGGGGGCCCTCAGGGTGATCAGCCCCAGCCCCACCCCTACCATATGCTCAGCCTCTGGGCTCCTCTGGGAGGGAGCAAGTCTGTGTGTGAGCCCTGTCTCAGTGGGGAGGACCTGGCTGCCCAGGTGCCATAGAGAGCAGGGCCCAGGACCTGGGGGTGCCCTCTATGTCTTCGTTGGGGGGCGGTGCGGTGCCGGCTGCTTCTGTCCTGTGTGTGACCCTGCCCTCGAGGGGTCCCGTCCCGTCAGTCCCGAGGGAGCCACAACCAAAGTTGCAGGGAGATGGTGGGGAAGGAGGCCGAATGGCGCTCACAGAGTGGGCTGCTCCATCTCCAGCCGGGTCTTTCCTAGCGAACTGGAAGGCCAGCATTGCTTCCCTCACCCCTCCCACTGCAGGCAGCCTCTCTGCTTCCCCAATGCCTTATGCCTGGGCACACTGCCACAGAATATGCAATACATGTGGGTGACACGCCCCTGCGCCCACACCCTCACCCCGGGCAGCCCCTGGACCCCAAAGGCCGCAGCTGCCACGGCCTGCCCTCAGCCCCTCCTGTGTATCTGTCTTCACACCGAGAATGGCGCCTAATAAATACTGTCCATGGAGACCAGGCTCAGGCTCAGCTGCCTCTGTTATCATGTACCCTTGTCGCTACTGGGGAGCAGCCACTCCCCCGCCGGGGTTTGCGGACACACACAGCAAACGCAGCTCAGGGGGAGATACATAGAGGTTCTCTTTGGGGTTCATTTTTCTCTGGGTGTGGAGGGACAGCTCAGCCTGGAAGTGGGCCCCAGAGCCCAGGACAGACCGAGGAGCAGATGGGCCCTGCCCAGCTGGTGCCAGTGCCTGGAATCAGCTAGCCACTGGCTTCCAGATGTCACTGAGTGCGAGCCACAGTGGCTTTTGACACCACAACCCATGCCTATCTATGTACCTGTCTGTCTGTCTTTCATGAAACCTGTACTACAGCCAGTGCACTCTAATGCTTTCTGTTCTAGTTCATGTTATAAAATGCTGGTCACAGCCCACTAAATTGATTTCTCTCCCTACTAATGGTTTGCTCCCTGCAGATCAAAACACTAGAGAAATAAAAGGGGTAGGGGCAGGGGCACCTTATCCCAGTCCTCCCACCTACCCACATAGGTCACTTGAAAGATACAGAGAAAGACCTATTTACTGGGGATTCAGGAATCGGAGAAAGCAGTGGTGGCACCTACAGGAAGCAGGATACAGCCAGCCTTTGAGGCACTCCTGGCTGCTCCCTGTAGCTGAGGGAAGGCCCCTGGACCACACTGCTTGGCCTCAGCCCTTGGGTTGGCCACTGCAGAACTCGAGCTCCTGTTGGCTCATCTGTACCTAAGACACCTCATCAAAAGCCAGGGCTTCCTGCCCACAGCCTGTCTGCCTCTATCTTTCTTAGAACAGCTAAGTTAAGAAAGAGTGTCATTCTTGAGGTCAGCAGTGACCGGTCCAAGATTGCTTCGACTTTCCTAAGCAGTTCCTACAGAACATAAACTTGCTGACCCTTGCCTTCCTTTCTTCATTGCCTAGAGCAAAATCATCAGAGTTGGAAGCAATGGCCCAGGGGCTGCATTCGTCCTAGTCTTCCGAGGGGTGATCTGAAAGGTGACAGTGCTGAAACAGCATCCCAGCCCCTGCCCATAGCTCCTAAGGGCTTGGAACAGCCTGTGGTCCTTGCGCGGGCTCTTTTATCTCCAGATGATGCCTCCCTCACCCTCCTCACTTCCACCCAGCCTCTGAGGCATCCTGCACTAAAAAGTATATGTACAGCAAAACAAAAATAGCAAACCAGCACCATAGCACAGGGAGGGGTATAAAAATACCACGATTCCGCCTGATATGGTGCCTCAGCGTTGGCCTCAGATGGAGACTGAAGCTTCCTGGGAGCTGAGAGAGAAAAGGGCCTGCAACGGAAACTTCCCAAAATGTGTCCCGTGGTGTGCCTTGTGGAAAGAGTTTCTTGGTCAGGTGAACCCTAGGGGTGGGGCGGGGAAAAACATTGCTCACACGTGAAGCATCCCAAGACATCTTAGCTCAGTGAAGGTTCTGAGAAGCCTGGCCCCAGACACAGCTGTTCACCTGGGCTCCATCCAGTGCTGCCCAAATGTACTCCCAGCACCAGCTCTTCTGTTTGCACAGCATCTCCTCATACCCTGAGTCCCACAGAGTGCACTTTGGGAAAGCTGACCTACTGAAATCTCTGTCTGATGAAGGGAGAAGGTTGACCTCTCCCCCTCAATAAATTCTAAAAGGAGCTTAGCTTATAACTCCTTCTCTAACTGAAGGCCATGGCATTATGAAATACATATTTTATTCCCGATTATGCATCAGCTCGAACCAAGGCTTGGAGCAACTCATTTGCCAAGATCAGGCAGTGGGTTGGTGGCAGAGTCGGGATTTGAGCCCTGGCCTCTTGGCTAGGAAGGGCACGGTCTCAGCCAGCTCATTGCATCCTGTCCCCAGGGTGGGCCACGTCTTCAGCAAAGGTTTGGCAGAAGTTGTAGAGCTGTTTGCATGTGTCTAAAGCACTTCAGTCATGTCGGACTCTTTGCGACCTCATAGACTGTAGCTCTCCAGGCTGCTCTGTCCGTGGAATTTTCCAGGCGAGAATACTGGAGTGGGTTGCCATGCCCTCCTTCAGGGCATCTTCCCCATCCAGGGATCGAATCCGCATCTCTTTCGTCGCCTGCATTGGCAGGCATGTTCTTTACCACTAGTGCCACCTGAGAAGCCCATTGAGCTGTTTAGGACATGTGGTTTCTTATTTGGAACCTTGGTGAGGGGAGGCCATAACTTAAAAATGTCTCCCTTCAAAGATGACGGATCCTGATGGAGCCAAGAAGTTCTGTTCCACCTCAGGTGGGCAGAACCATTTAGCTCTTTTTTCAGGCTCAGCACTGCCCCCTCAAGGCCAACAGCTTTACCACAACTTATCTCAGGAAGCCAGAGGCAGGGAAGGGGTGTCTAGGGCCAAGGAAGGACTTCAGAACAGATACATTGTCAGAGCAAAAGGCAACAGCCCCACCCCAGGGCAAACCTGGCCATCTGCACTGAGTAGCAGGAAGCTGAAGCCCCCTCTCAGTCCCGAAGTTGAGTTCAGGCTAGAAGACTGAGACTCTGTTTCCTGAGGGGCCCTTGAACTGCCCAGTCCATAGTGGACACGGTCCCCGGCTCTCGCCCAGTGATACTAGAACAACAGCCTCAGGCACTGCCATCAGCTTGATTAAAGATTGCGAAGAATCACATACACACATGCACACTCCCTCTAGATTTTTGGTCCAGCTCCTCTTTTTCAGAGGAAGGGAGGAAGTGATTTTGGTTCAGAGAGAGGAAGTGAGACACTCAAGGTCATGAGGCAAGATAGCCAGGACTGGTATCCAGATATAGTCTCATTTTCCACGCCCCCTCCCACACACCCATACAGAGTAAGCGCCCAGCCTTCCCTGACTCTGATTTCAGATGAAAGCTGCTAATCTCCGAGATTGAGTCACTCCAATGCTGGCAGTTTCCCACATCTACATCTGGACAAACACCAGGAGACTCACACTCCTGCCCCTCGTCGCCCAGCTGCAGGGGAGGGCCTTGTAGGTGGTGCCCCCCCACACAAGGATGGGGGCTATGATGGAATTGACCTGATCTTCTCCATAATTTCCTCTGGCCATGAACTCCCCAAAGTCCACACAAGGGGCATTTTCCATTTACAAAGCCCTCTCACTTCCTTGTCTTATTGGTTCATTGGCCAACTCTATGATTTCGGCGAGGATTAACACTTCCATTTTACAGATGATAAAACTAAAGAAAGATACAAGGTCCTGAGAGCCCAGACCATTCCATATTCACTTCCATATTGATGATGGATGTGCTGGATGAGGGCTCCTGCTCAGCCCCAGTACTTCTGGGCCCCAGTTGTCCCCCACAGCATGCCAGGCTGGTTCCCCTGAGCTGGAGAGCCCCAAGGAGTCCTAAACATTTTACCCACCTCACTTGAGCAAACTCTACCCAGAGCCCTGGACTTTGGATTAAGGGCAGAAGAACACCCTTAAAAACAGCCCCTGCCCTTCACCTGGAAGGGCCAGGGGTTCCCCGGGAAATGGTCATGCCTTTGACCCAAGCCATGTCCCCAAGTCAACACGCTTCCACAGTTCTCATTTACTGAAGAGGGAGCATGTGAACAGGTCATCCCTGACCACAGAATATTCTGATCTGACTACCAGATTGGAGTGGTAGGAAGAAGGCCTAGGTCCCTGGGCTTGTTCCGGACCCAGTGTCGGGGTCTGAGTGGTCCTGTCCTTCCAACTGCACAGGTTTAACTAGGGAGAGAGACCGAGGCTGCTGCTGGGGCAGGGAGCCTGGCCTGGGCTGTGCTGTGCTCTGTCCTCACCCTTGTCGTAAAAACTCTCATTCTTCCCTCATTCCAGGCCACAAGAAGTTCCAAGGAGAATTTTGGCTTCCAGAAGGTACTGTGCCAACTCTTCTCCAAAGGCAAAGGACATGCTCAAGAATCAAGGGTTTATTCATTATTGAATGTCTACTGTGTACCCCCGAATTGACAGATCTCACAACCACTCTGGCAGGCAAATGCTGTTACCCTCTTTCTGGTAGATAGGAAAGGTAAGACTCAGAGATGTTAAGTGACTTGCCTAAGGTCACACGGCTAGTAAGTGGCAAAGCCCCACCCAGGAATCTCTGACAAATACTCAGTGCACATCCCTGCCTGGAAAGCCTCTAGTCCAGCCTCCCCCACAAAACAAAAATCCCCTCAGCATCTTACCTACCAGGCCATCCAGCCTCATTTACAGGACCCTTGCCCTCTGAGGCAGCCCCTTGATTCACTGAAAAGCATCTCTAATGACCATATGGAGACATCGGCCATATTCTTTCTATTGAATTCTTCCTATTCAAGAACAGCTCCCCACATGGACAGGTACCTCCCAATCTTCTCCAGGCTAAACATCCTATTCTTTCATCCACACCTCCATAAACAGTGCATCTAGACCTCTCATCAGCCCTTCTCTGGAAGAGCTTTGGGTTACTTCTTCCCCAGGAGCTTGATCTGCCTTGGGTGGTCCAGCCGCACAGAGGTGATGACCCTCCCCTCCCTTGCTCTGGATGCTCCTATTAATGCAACTTAACAGCACATCTAACACATGGGCGCCACCTCACGCTGAGCTTGCAGCCCACCAAAACTCTCCTGGAGCTTGTCGTGTGAACCACTGTGGCAGACACTATTGTCGCTGTTTAATCCCCCAGTCATGTCCAACTCTTTTGAAACCCCATGGACTGTAAGCCCCGCCAGGCTCCTCTGTCCATGGGGTTTAAGCCCCTGCCAGGCTCCTCTGTCCATGAGATTCTCCAGGCAAGAATACTGGAGTGGGTTACCATTTCTTTCTCCAGGGGAATCTTCCTGACCCAGGGATCAAATCCACTTTTCCTGCATTGCTGGCGGATTCTTTACCGCTGAGCCACTGGGGAAGCCCAGTGGCAGACAGCACTTATTACCTAATCGAGCCATCCCTGCGCCCTTCTGCCTCTAAGGCAGAGGGAAACATTCTTTGGGTGCTCACCCTTCCCCAACCCCAGTTCCAGGAAACAAGCCAGTCTCAGTGACCTCAAGCATCTTTCCAAAGATTGGGTTAGTATGTGTGTGTTCCATTCTGATTAATGGGTTCTTCAGAGGAGTCTGCTGGGGGCTACTGGGAGAGGCTTTCCTAAAAGAAATCCCAGAAGAGGAACTGCTGCTCTACTTTGACCGGATCCTGCCAGGTCTGCGTGTGATGCCTGGAGTCCTGGCAGCCGTGAGAGAAGACCTTGTGGGCACAGAGAGGCTGGCAGAAGGAGCAGACACAGAACTCATCCGTCACTGTGACAGTGAGCAGCCCCTGGAACCCCTGACCTCAGGCCATCTTGTCACAGGAGACAGAAAGTGTAAGTCCCAGATGGATTTCCATTCCTGGCAGCTGAAAGCCCCACAGCCTGCAGGGTTATTGCACTGTCTGAACCTGGTGGACTTGTTTTTCCTGCCTTCATAGCCTTTAGCAACGGTAGCCTGCTTCTCCCACTCCTGCCTCTTAAATAACAGCTGGGGCCAATCGCAGAGCTTTGTGGTCACTCTTGGGTTTAAGGAAGTCCCAGTCTAGTCTAGTTTAAAACTTTAATCTCAAATCCATTCTAATGCTTGTATTTCTCCCTGTTCCCAGAATAGACCATCCTTCAATTGAAAGGACTTAGAAAGGGATGGAGGCATGCTCCTTTTCCCCACCCCCTCCTTCTATTTCTGGCCCTTCCACAGCCTCTGGCTGGAATGAAGACTTAGAAAGACAAGGGAAGCCCAGCGTGTAGCCTGGCTCCCAGTGCTGGCTCTTGAGGGACCCTATGGGGGCTTCCAGAACCCACACAGGAGCCTCTTCAGTGCCCCCTCCCACAGAAGGCCAACCCAGTGTGTCCTCAGGCTCCAGCCTGCGGGGGTCCCCCTGCACAGAAAGGCCAGCCTCCTCTGGCCCTGCAGCCTGCCTTCTTGGGGGAATCTGTAAAAATCCAAAGGTGGCCCAACCATCTTCCAGTGTCCCCTTGGCTCACTGAACACCCACCATGCCAGACAGAGGGAGTGCGAATGGCCCCCAGGAACTCCTGCCACCTGTCCCCAGTGTTTATCAGACTTGTTCAAATAAGCGGAAGATGAAAAGAGCAAGTTCCTGGCTAAGTAGACATTTAACCTGGGAAGAAGATGCCATCTCTCCTTCTGGTATTTTCTTCGGCTCCAACCTGGCCAGGCTGGGGAAGATGGAACCACAGCATTCTCCCCCAGGCTGACAACTCATAACTAAAGTGAGCCTCCCTCCTGACTCTGATCTCCTGCTAACTTATCCAGGCTGGGGAGGACTGAGAACATCTCTTTGTCCTTGATCGTGCATATTCCAGATAGCAAATGCCAGGGTAAGAGAAACAGTTAATGCCTGCTATGTCCCTTTCAAGCCAGGTCTCTCCTGCACTGTAGCGAAGCAGTTGCTTTGCTTAATGTTGGTGTAAGATCTCGCTGACTTAGCACTACTAGAATCTCATCTGGTTGGTGTCAGGCTTTTGATGATGTTCTGGATGTTGAAGCCTGGTTCCACTATTAAATCTACTCCCGCTCTCTCCCAGCTCCATATCGCCCAGATTCAATAATCCAGCTTCCTGTGCTATTATTCAAGACTTTGATGAAAATATCAGAAGAGAACAAAACCAAATCGATGACCCTTCATTGGGGGTGACATTTATTCCAGCATGTTCTTCATGAACTGTTACTGACTCCGGCTACTTACCACTTCCTTTTATCTGTGCCCTAAAATTGTCTGTTTGATCATTGCTCACAAGTGATTGGGCTCTCTAGTCCATAGCTGTCTAGTCTCCTGGGATGTCAGTGACCTGAGCTGAGGATTTGGACTTGCTGAAAATAGCAGGTGCCTCTTTGCTAGCTCAGCCTTCACCCCCTTCCCCCACTACTTCATCTGGGCATGTTCATTTAGCTCAGCTCTGCCCAGCCACATCTCAGCCCCAGCTCCGGGCCTGAGCACCACTCATCTCATCCACTTCTCACTTCTTGGCTCAAATCAGCTCCTCTCTCAGGCAACTGGTCTACCCTTGAGGGGAGAGGCAGGGGGCAATCACTGGAGTACTTAGATGACCTAGGAGCTGGAATCTGCTACAGGAAGCCACTGATATCCAGGTCCCTTAGGTCAGCTGGGGCTGGGGCAGGTGGAACACAGAATATTTATTAAGCAAATGCCAGGAGCTGGCCTAAATGTGTTACCGGATCCTTATCACATCCCTCATCACATCAATTGTCTCCATCTCCTAGGTGAGGAGAGGAGGTGAGGGAGGTCACATCATTTGCCTAAAGTCACCTAGCCAACCAGCAAGTGGCAGAACTGGGTTCTGACCCTGTGTTAGGGCTCCCACCTTCCACACCAGCTACCACACCCTCTGGGTAGCTGTGCCTACTCTGTTTTCTCACCTTCCCAGCTCCCCTCCCAGGCAGTTAGGCACCCGTGGCTGCTCCAGAAATCTCTGGAAGACAGGGCCTGAGCACCGCCCTTCCAGAGCCCCCAGGAGGGAGCAGCAGGTTGAGGGCTGGGTGAGGGGTGACATCAGGCTGCAGGGACGTGAGCGAGCTCAGTGTTCCCAAAACCCAAATGATTGGGGATTAATCCTCCAGATCTGGCGCCGCAGATGCGTCCTGAGTCTGTGGCTGCCCCACCCCCTCCAGCCCACTGCGGTGAACAGATGGACAGACCCCTCCCTGGGTCTAAGTAGGGCACTGCAGAGGCTGCTGGGAGGCCGGGAGAGAGAGCAGGGGCAGACCCAGCTGCACCTCCTCTGCCCGAGCCCCCCACCTTCCAAGGCAGGAAAACCCAGCTCTCTGAGGGCCAGCTCTCTGCTGCCAGTGGTGGAGGATGCTCCACATGAGGCATAGACTCCAGTCCCAGTTGGAGAACAGGGATGAGCACTGCAGGGAATGTGTGCACAAGTCAGGTGGGCCTTTGCAAGCTCCTTAGCCTGAGACCACAGGAACTGATGAGGAATGGGAGTTTCCTCTTCAGAGCTCTAGAACAAGGCGAGGGCTGCGAGGTGCCCAGAGTTTCCATCACTGTGAGCACAACAGAGTGGGACAGGCCCTGGGGGACCAGGACAGTACATACACAGAAACACAGCAGCTGTGGGAGCCAGAGGCACCCTAAGATCCACTAGTCCTCATTATGTTCCAGAAGGGAACACTGAGGCTCAGCCGGGAGGGGGGACCTGCATGCAGGGAGTGGGTGACAGAGCCAGGGGGCTGCCAGCTCCCTGAGTAGTGCTGCCTCCATATCAACACAAGCTGCTGAGCTTTATTTCTTATAGCAAAACACGGGAACAAGCCAAAGGTTCATCAGCAGGTGAATGGATAAACCAACCGGGTATTTCCCTGCCAAGAACTAGTGACCACTCAGCAACATGAAGGGATGAGCCCATGTTACCTGCAACATGGATGCATCACAATCATGCTGAGTGACAAAAGTCAGGCAGAAAGGACATACTGTAGAATTCCATCCATATAAAGCTCTGGCAAGTGTAAGCTGATCGACGGTCAGCAGATTGACGGTTTACAGTGCCAGGAGGGGCACTAAAAGGGAGCCCAGGAAAGATCCAGGGTGATGGATATTCACTGTCTTGATTGTTTTGTGCCGATGGTTTTCCAGGTACATGCACCTTCCAGGGAGAGGAAAGGGCAGACGCAGGGATAGCTGGCCAGGGAGGGGATGGACACAGAGCAGAGCTGGCCCTGAATGAGCCTGGAAGGAAGGCTGGAATGTAGCCAATGCCAAAAGCACTGCAGGGGCGGGAGCTTGAATGAAGGCTCAGACAAGGCAACCCTCTCAGAAAATTCCAGAACACTGGAAAGAGCTCAGAGCTGCCTTAGGAAGGGGAGGGTATGGGGTTGAGGAAGGGAACTCTGGGTCTGTCTCCTTCATGGTTAGATCTCTGGAGCCTCACAAGTACCTACAGTTAGCAGGCAGTTTAGCAGATCAAAAGACAGTTGTGGACTTGTGACCGGGAGGAGAAAAGAGAAAAAAGAGGAGGGGAGTGAAAGAGAGACCCTGGACAAGTCCACCAAGCTGCAGTGTGTGGCTGTATTATCCCACAGGCAGCAGGGAGCCAGGGGGAGTTTCAGAGCAAAGGAACAATGCATATAATTTAGAGTTTCCAAGAATATACCTGGAAGCAAAGTGCAGGGACCTTCCCCCACTCCACCCTAATGGATACACCTGCTCTCAGAAGGACTGCTCCATCTCTGTACCAGCCTGATGGGGGTGGTTGGGGCACACAGCAGGCCCTTCTCCAAGAGCTGGAAGGGCCCCAAATCCCCAGCTGCTCTTCCAGACCTGAGAACAAGCTCCACCCCTTGCCTGCCAGGGAGGCCAAGGAGGGCCTGTGGCATAGCCAGAAAGGGAAAAGATTTTCAAAACCCTGTGCTGGGATCTCCCTGGATCTCCTTGTCACATGTGCTGCTAACCCACAGCTCAGCTCTTCTAGCAGCGGCAGCAGCCCCAGAAGCCCAGCCTCCAGGGCAGGAAGGAGGAACACAGGTCTGCGGGGGTGTGCTGAGGCCAGGAGGGGCAGGTACCACATGTCCACTAAGCTCCTCTACCAGCCAACAGCTAAGGAAACTCAGAAGACCCAAGTGGGTCCCCCAGGACACCACCTCCCCCAGGACCAGCTCTGTGCAAATTGAATGGGCTCCCAGGATGTTGAGCCAGCTGTCTGCCTGAGACCAGACTGCTGTCATCCTGTTTTCAATTCAGGCATCAAAACTGAACAGCAGCTGCCTGGGGTGTTAAGATGAACCTTGTAATCTACCATACCCAGAGCAGCACTTTACAGTTGATCCCTTTGTCTCCTCTCTGAACCCGTGAAGCAGTCAAACCCTACAAATAAGGGTTGCATGCTTCAGCTCAGCCTGTGGACTCATCTAAAGTCCCACAGCTAAAACGCTTAAGAGGAGGGAGCTTTAGCTTCCAAGCCAACCTCAAGAAAGGCCCAGAAAACATGAGGACAGGATGGATCTTCACAAGGAAATTTAGAGATAGCTCAGGGTAGGACCAAGCTGTCTCTGCCGTTACTGAAAGGCCCCAAAGGGACCACTTTATCCTGTCCCTCTTTTGTAAATGAGACTCAGTGCTAAAATAATGCGTCCATAGTCATACAAGGAAAGTGGCAGAGCCAGGATTGGACTGAAAGGCCTCTCTGGATTTAACACTTGTGGAGAGCACGTCTCTCTTCCTTCCTGTTGATTCACAGGGAAAAATCTGACCCTGATATGTGGACAATGTCCCATGTCACCAAGGACGCACCGGGAGCTGCCAGGGAGTCAGTGTGAGCCCAGATCCCGTCTTCAGCAGGGCCGTGAAGCCTCAAGTGGGGCTCGCCTTTCCCTGCCTCAGTCTGCACAGGACAGAACTCATCGTTGCGCAGGATTTAAAGAGTTAGAAGGAACCCCCCAAAGGCATCTCAATCTGCCTCATATCACCCAACAAAAACCTGAAACCTGAGAAGGACCGAGGAGGAAGTCACGCTCTGAACTGGGAGAGTAAGAATCAGGGAGATGCCTGGATAGGCTGGCCGCGGGGTCCCTGGCAGGGGGGAGGGTATGTATGGGCAGAGTTATGTGGGGCACAGGCTCACCCTCTCCCCTGTTCCCACAGCACAGGCAGACACCCTGAAGCCTGTCCCCCAGGGCCCCGGGGCCAAGTTAAATTTCTCTACCACAGGGAACATAACAGCCACCAATGCTGAACACCTACCAGATGCCGGAGCCACATGAGCCAGGAATTACTCTCCCCTTTTTACTGATGAGCCAAGACTCAGGGAGGTTGAACGACCTGCCCAGGTCACACGAGCGGGAAGGAGCAGAGCCAGGCCTGAAAATGCAACGTCCTTCCCACCAGCAGCTCACTGCCCTCAGTCTGGGCCCCGCTACTGCTCTTTCCCCCACGGGGGGAATTGCCCCAGCTTATCAGCTCAGCCAACAGCCCTGAGATGGGGTCTCTGTGGTCCTTCTGCTGCCCTTCTGCAGCCCCTGCTTCTGGGATCATTCAGTGCTAACCCAAGACCCCTTACGCAGGAGTCCTTCCATCAGATAGTACAGAGTCAGCCCTGCTAGCCAAGACCAGCTCACCAGACCTTGGGTAATCTCCAGGTAATTGACTTGGGAATCTGCATTTTTTCCCTTTTACAGGAACCTGCTGGAACCACTGCTTTGGAGAAAGAAAGTGAAGAAGAATGGGATCTATGCTTTCAGTAAAGGTCTCCCACAGGTCTGTTTATGCTAGAGAAAGGAAAACTTATTTCCACTTGACTCTCAGGCCTGAAGCAAGGTGGTTTTGATTCCCCTTGGAATGGAAAAGGAGCCCCTTCCCAGAAGGCACAACCTCCTGTGGTGAAAAACGTCCACATTGTGCCTGGGCTGAAGGGGGTGGTCGGGAAGGACGCCCCTTCCTCCAGGCACCTCCACAGCTGAGGGAGCCACTCAGCAGCAAAGAGAGCTCCAAGGTGCCGATGCCCTGCCCACATGGTCACGTCTCACTCAGGAGGAGACAGACGTCCTCCCCTGACAAGCTTGCCCTGCCTGCACCCTCCTGGCTAAAACCCATCTCCACTGTGGAGAAAAGGCCATTTGCCTGGAGTCGCTAAAAATTACATGTTAACAGCCCTACTGATTTCCAGCAGTTTTAAATGCTAGCTTTGGCCAAAAACTTCTTTAAAAGGCCAGGCTCCCTTCTGATTCCATAGCGTTTACATTTTATAACATTTAAACAGAACCGCTTTCAAGCAAAGATAGGCAGTACTTTCCTTGAATGTCCCCATAAAAAGTAAAATCTGAGAAACGTCTACACTAGTGGTTAGGGAATGCCTGGTGAGCCCTGCGATGATTAGCTCCATCTGCACAACAGTTCAGAAAACTGCTGTCTCAATTGGGGAATTTCCTTCTTGGAGAAGACCTTCTGCCTCCCATCTGGGCTCAGTCCTGGATATCAGTTCCCAGGAAAAGGAGTTCTCTGTGGAGGCAGCTGAGTCTCCACTCTTTACATGCATACCAGCTACATTTACTGAGCTCTTCTCTGTCAGGGGTAGACACTACTAAGGGAACTACATATAATAGTTTATTTGTCATCAGTGCTCTGGAAGGGCTTACATGGGAAAATAATCTAAAAAAGAGTGAGTATATGTATATGTGGAGCCTCCCCGGTAGCTCAGCAGTAAAGAATCCGCCTGCAATGCAGGAGATGCAGCAGACACAGGAGACATGGGTTCGATCCCTGAGTCAGGAAGATCCCCTGGAGGAGGGCATGGCAACCCACTCCAGTATTCCTGCCTGGAGAAATCTCATGGACAGAGGGACCTGGTGGGCTACAGTCTATGGGGGTCACAAAGAGTTAGACCGGAGAAGGCAATGGCACCCCACTCCAGTACTCTTGCCTGGAAACTCCCATGGATGGAGAAGCCTGCGGGCTACAATCCATGGGGGTCACAAAGAGTCAGACACGACTGAAGTGATTGAGCACACACGAGCACATATGTATAACTGATTTACTTTTTCTGAACACCTGAAACTATCACAACATTGTAAATCGACTGTACTCCAAAAAAAAAATTTTTTTTAAGTTTATTTGCCAGATCAAGCCTATAGGGTATAATATGACTATTATGTCTTTTTTGCAAATGGGAAACAGAGGCTCAGAGAAGTCAACAGACATGCCCATCATTGATTCCATAGGTCATATCCTTCAAGGCTCTGTGCCCAGGCCAATGAATCGCTAAAGTGACAGGGAGTCAGAAACCTTGAGTGCCAAACCTGGGGTCCTGGCAACCTCTAAAGTAGGTCACCCTGCCACCCCCACTTAACTGCATCCTCTACCCTTCGCACCAAGAGAAGCTGAGCCCTCAGCTTCTTTTTGTTATTCCACGTCTCTCTGAATCACTCACCTTACGATGCCCAAGATACTCCTGGGGGCTGCTTTTTGATGTTAAGCTTTCTCAGGTGACTCACAGACCTTTTTCAAAGCTGGGTGGGCCCCAGCCATAGCGTCTCTCCTTTAGCTGCAGGTGCAGCACGCCATCTAGTGGCTGTGTGGTGAACCTCGTATTGGGCAACCGGCAGGATCTGGGAGGCCCTTAGGTTGTCAGGTGATCCAGCTGAAGTTCAGAGAGGTGAAGTGACCAGCCTACAGGCACACAGCAAGTTAGTATTCAGTCTCCAGGATCATAACCCAGTTTATGGTAGCAAGACTGTGGACTTCACACACAGTTTCAGGGAAGCTATGTGTCTGGAAGCAGATCTCAATTCTAGTAGCTGTAAAACCAAACTGTCCTGTTCACAGTGCACCATTGTCCTGGTACTGAATCCTTTATTCTGTTTATTACCTATATTTGAATAGATAAAGATACATATGATGTAAAATCCAAAAGGTAGCAATAGGGTATGTGGTGAAAAGTGAGTCTTTTAGCCCTCCACCATCCAAGTCCTGGGTTATCAATTTCTACATGTCTGTCCAGAGCAAACTTCGTAATTTACAATTTTTTTCTTAAACAAATGGTAGCATTTCCTACACAGGGCACTTAGTAAGGTAACTTTGAAGTCACTGAACATCAGCAAATAAAGAGTCTTTTTGTCCATTTATAAAGTCACACTGCTTGTCCCTTTGTAAAGCCCTACTTTGTAAAATCACCCTTTGTAAAGCCATACATGGATACAGGATCCATGTAGCCTGTTGGGGGTACATGGAGGTGCCACTTAACTACTTTACTGTTGATGGACATTTACGTGGTTTCCAATCCTCTGCTGCTTTAACAAACACATATGGAAAACCCTTTAGAATAAATCCCTGGAAGTGGAATTGCTGGAATTATCAGTTGTGATTCATTTTGGTCTCATATACCAGCAAACTCAATATAATGAGAGCTTAAATACTTAAGGCCAAAGAAGATGTTACAGAAGAAAGGCAAAAAGGAAAGATTTGAAAATGACCTTATGAGATCCTGAAACTGGAGGCAGCAGGTGCCACCTAATCTAATCATCTCTGGTCGCCATAGAAACCAAAGTCAGTCCGGAAGAGCTTGCGAACAACAGCTACCCCATCTGCACCAGTTCACAGCATCTACATTCCCTTCGTTTGAGGTCCTGGCAGGCCTGGTTCCATTGTCTCCTGGCTCTCCCCTAGGAGAGAGCTAAGACTTGATCCTGGCTCCACTCTTCCCAGACCTCTCTCTCCTCCTTCCAGCCACAGTCTCAGATGGCTGCCCTGCAACGCCCACCTTGTTGGAAGAGATGGGCAACTGGATACACAGTCCAGCATCTAAGACAAAACAGAGCTGGACACTAGTTAAACAGAAACAGAATTTTATTCAGGATGATTCCCATAGAGGGAAGGAGACCTCAGTATAGAACAAGGCTCAATTCCAAACACAACATGGGAAATTTATAGCTTAGTCAGGATCTATAGGGTTGGGGCTGGGGAAGGGGTCAATGGATGGAAAATTGCCAAGAGGAAATATCAGGAGTGAGGGGAATTTTGGCTGAACCAACTTAACTGGATTCTTGCTGAAGACAGGCCAGGGTAATCAGACATCCCCTGGGGGGTAGGTTGATCAGATAACAAAGATGGTCCCCTTGGATATGGAGGGTGGGGGAGGTGCCAATTAAACTGACTTAGCAGGGCTCTAGATAAAACTGGATTTTATAAGAAAGTGCACAGATGGTCCTAGAAGAAGGTTAAGGAGCCTGACTCAGGTCTGGTCGCCTGCCCATCAGGAGGGCACCTTCTAGCCGGGGAACAGTCTGCACAGGAGGAAAATGCTCCAAGGACGTACAGCAAAAACTTGTTCAAGTCAAAACAGGTCTGACCTGGCCTGTCTGCCCACGTGTTGCTATACTTCCTTAATCCAAAATGTGATTAAATTGATTGGGGAAATGGTCAATCTTTCAGACAAGCCACAGGCAGGCGTTCACAAGCTTTGAATACAAATGCAGGAGTTTGCAGTGATGTGTTTCACTTTACTCTGGAAATTAGAGGCTCTTTGAAGGTAGCATGCAAATTTGTTCAAAATGTCCTAGACTTTGAGAGAAAAGGCCCAAAGCCTGGATCACACTTATGCAAATCAGGAGAAGTGCTTCCTAATGTGCAGCCTGAGATCTGCCTTGGCACCACTGGGCTAGACCAGCCCTGACCTCACAGGAGGTACACTAACTCTCCCCACACCTCCCCCTGCACTTCTGCATCTGCCTGCCTTCTCTCTCTCTCTCTCTGTCTCTCTCTCTCTCTCTCTCTCTCTCTCTCTCTCTCTCTCTCTCGGTACAACAAGCTGAGGACGGTGTTCCCATTTTACAGATAGCAAAGAAGGGCTCTGTATGATTAAGTGACTGAACCCGGTCACTTTGCTCTAAGTGGCTGACCTAGCCTCTCTCTCTTCCCCAACCTAAGACAACTTGCACAGATGTCATTGCACTCCTGAAGATTCTACATTCTTAGGCATACATGAAAAAATTCCTATCTCCACCCACCACCGCATCTATACAGGAGAATTCTGGGGCTCTGGCACCCCTATGCGTGAATGCTATGCATGCTAAGTCACTTCAGTCATGTCTGACTCTTTGCAACCCCATGGACTGCAGCCCACCAGGCTCTTCTGTCCATAGGATTATCCAGGGAAGAATACTGGAGTGGGTTGCCATGTCCTCCTCCAGGGGATTTTCCCAACCCAGGGACTGAACCCAAGTCTTTTAGGTCTCCTGCATTGACAGAAGGGTTCTTTACCACTAGCACCACCTTGGAAGCCCTAATGCTCAGTAAATTTCCTCCCTTTGCTGAAATTTGCTACATTTGCCCCCTTGCAGGTAACTCTAGGTGATCTTTGGGCAACCTAAAGATCACCTAAAAGCAAACTAAATTTAATCAAGACAATAAAAACTGAACAAGTAGAAGACAACTGCTCCTCTGATGGGCAAGATCACCACCCAAAGAAGGTTGACCCACCTTTGACTTTGTAAAGGTTCAGAATGGAAGAGAGGAGGCCCCGGAGGGCCCCTAATCTCCCTGGCCCACCTCACCTTACCCATCCATCGCCACTGTCCCCAGCCACCATAGTCCTCACTGGCTTCCCTAAGCAGCATCCTCAAGGACACCAGATCTCCCCAGAAATTTAGGAGGGCAGAGATCCAGGCCAAGTACCCAGTATTAATAACATCTGTGGCTCGTTTGAGAACATGTTACTAAACCCAGGAAATCAGGACTTACAAAATCATGAGGCAAATTTGCATCCAAAAGGTTACTGCCATAATCTTGGCTTTCTCTGCCCACTGAAGTCGAACAAAAAGTACGGAGGCAGAGTTTGGAGGAAACAGAAAGATGGCTTTAGTCCTCAGCCAGCCGAGGGGGAACACAGCAGACCAGTACCTCAGGAACTGTGTCCCACCTCCTAGGGGAATGGAGAGACTTTGTACAGCCTGGGTCTTGTGGTTTTAGGGTAAATGATGAGGCTTGAAGTTGTGAAGGTCTTGCATTCTTCTTCTAGCTTTGTCTCAAAACAGTCAGAGCTGGAGTCAGGTAACCCCGGTAACTGGGTCCCTTTGTCTCTGGTTTATTGTACTTCAGCCTTCTTTCTGACCACAAAGGGTGGTCTGGGGTAAAGGTAAGCACCAGGTACAGGATGTAATTAGCATGGAGTTAAAAGATAACAGGTGCAGAATGCAGCTCCTGCAGTCTGGGGGAGTTAGGTGCAGGATGTAAGTTACATAGTGTCAAGTTCGTTTTGAGAAAAGCAAGCTTAGTTCTAGACTACAGATTAGGAACAGTTATTAGAGTAAAATCTAGGAATGATCAGGCCCGCTCACTATTCTCTTTATCTTCTTTGCTCTCAGGAAAAGGAAAGAAAGAAAAATTCATTTTACCATTTTACCTCTTTTACCTTTTCACTGCAACAAAAATACACCTGAAGCTCTACCCCTGAATTTCATCAAATAACAATCTGAAGGATTTTGCAAAGCCAGTGTATGAACATATTGTCAATTGAAAAAAGAACACGTGCGCGCACACACACACACAAAACCTAAAAACGGAGAACTTTTATTTGATGAACTTACTGATGACTGTAGCCTGGGAATCAGATTCTTGGATAGCTCTGAGGAACTGTTCCTTAAAGGTAAGGGAGGAGCCAGAATATATAGTTTTTGCTGGGGAAAACAAAAAACCTGTGGTTGAACATTAATCCTAATGTTAACATTAATCCTCCTAATCACACATACACAAAAAAAAACAGACACCTCAAGTTAATGATTTTAGTGCTTTACTTTGTACGGGGCAATGGAGGCGTGTGGGCTTATTGAAATTATTCCTTTGATATGCACCTTAACCACGGAGGGCCAGCATCCTGTTTTTCTCCAAACTGAATCCCCTCAGGGTGCAGGTGCGGGGTGGAGGTGGGGGGGGGTGCCTTTATGGCCACCATTTCCTGAAATGGCAGGTTATATCCTTTGTCCACAGTATCCACCCTGATTCCTACTTTTCTCAGAATTCCAATCTTCTGAGGCCCCAAGCCTTGCTGCTACCTGGGACCACTAATGTCAACCTTACTTTCTACTGTGGAAAGTGTAGTCTAGCCAGACCTGCAGACACTCAGAACCTCATTGTAGGTCACTGGCTGCCAACCCCTCGGGTGTCCACGTGGTTGCCTCTGTCTGGAACGACCCTTTTCTGCACCTGGAGCAATTCTGCTCATTCTTCAAGCCCCTGCTCAAAGCTCCCCTGAATTCTAGCACACGGGGTTACTGTGAAAACTGAGGTCACAGAGGTCAAACTCTTGGCACAGACTGGGTGGCTGTTCCAGGACAGCTCTGATTGTCACTGTCATGCCCTTACTCCCACCCCTCTCGGGGGGATCCCTCCCTTCCACAATCCTGTCTGCCTTTTACAGGCTTCCCTGATAGCTCAGATGGTAAAGAATCTGCCTGCAATGTGGAAGACCCGATTCGATCCCTAGGTCGGGAAGATCCTGTGGAGAAGAGAATGGCTACCCACTCCAGTATTCTTGCCTGGAGAATTCCATGGACAGAGGAACCTGGGGGGCCACAGTCCACAGGGTTGCAAAGAGCTGGACCGGACTGAGTGACTGACACTGCCTCTTACACATCCTCACGTTGCTGCATGGTGAGTGGTAAACTCACTGCTCTCCTCAATGAAATCCCAACTCCTTGAGGTCTCCTGCTTGTCTTTGGGGTCCCTTCCCTAGCTTTGGGCCTGGCACTTAGAGGATTCCAAGTGTATTTGCCCATAAATCCTTTTGTCTCCTGACTCGAGAAACAGTAATTTGATGAATGATCAGAACATTGTGATAAATTAAAATTCATTTTATGATGTGACTGTGGAGCCAAAGACTGTGCTACTAGTGACATCATGTCGGGCTGATGACACCACTAATCATTAATAATTTTTGTTTCAAGACAGTGTCCTTGGCTTGATATACATGAGGAGAACAGTCCAGAGCCCCCAAGTGTGTCACAGCTCTGTAGTGTGTCATAGCTCACAGGGATGGGCTATGCAGCTGGTGTGGACCAAGCTGGTCTACTCCTTGGGACAGAAATTCATTCATCTCTACACACCTCAGCATCTCACTCAGTATATCTGGAAAACTGAAGTAATCCCTTTACCGGAAACTGGTGGTGGTGTTGAAGATAAGCGCAGAAGAAACCTCTTTCTGCATCTCTCGACTTCCCCACTGACTGAAAAGAACAGGCCACATTGTAGGAAAGTTCCCGGATCATCTGTGGGTCCCAGACATACTCCATGCCCACCTATACCTCTGGGCAAAGCACTGCCATTCACCCCTGTGGGACAGCCCTTCCCCTCTATCCTGTGACCTCCTACTATTGTCCCAAATCCCACTTATACACCTTCTCTATCAGGTCTTCCTGGTCCAGCCCCTTGAGAGTTTTTCCTGATTCAACACTGGTCATCTTCACAAGGTCAAGGCAGTCCTAGGGCAGGCAGGAGGAGTGGGCAGGCAGGCCCCATCTCCGCAGCTCTAGCAACAAGATCTGCAGTGATGAAGCAATGTGCTCACTGGGTCTGAAGCAGGTCTTTCCAGGCCTTGAGCTCCAGCCTGTGGTATGACATGAGCATGGGCTGCAGACAGAGGCCCAGAGGTGAGGACAGAGGGTGGCTGGGAGCTGAGAACCAGGAGTAGGACTTCAAAAGCTGAGACGCCTTTGCACATAAACCCCTGAGCAGGATCCCAGGAATCCAGGGAGGAGCAGTGGATTGAGACTGGTGGAGGAGCTTAGAAGGCACAGATTTGGGGGACACTGAACAATCTGCGTGCAAACCCCCCTCCATCACTCAGTAGTGTGATCAAAAGCAAACCACTTGGCTTCTCTCAATTTAGCTTCCTTTGCTATAAAATGGTCTCCCAGGGAGCAGGAACTACTCTTACACCACTTTTCTGGAAGATGTGAGCCACACCACGAGTTGGGATCTCTAGGCACTAGTCTCAGGCCACCTGGGAGTTCTCTGGGTACCCTGCAGAGACGAGATTCCCACGCGGGGCGTTTCTACTTTGTGGTTTGCCTCTGACATTGTTCAGCTCAATTTCTCTAAAGGGTTTACCAAGTGCTCTAACATCCACGGATGCAATGTCATTGCATCGTCCCATCAGCCTCTTTTGCAGAAGGGCCTCTTTTGCACCTGGGGCCGTGACTTGCCAGTCACTCTGTGGGGACCAGCGCTCGCAAATCCCGTCCGGCAGAGCACCCACACCGAGACCGCGGGCGTAGACGCCCAGGCCCGGAGCCCTCCCTGGGGCGGAGCGAGCCGGCGCGGGGCGGGGCCTTTTCGGGTCACGTGACTCCCGGCCCGGAAGCGCTCGCGCCCGAGACCCCCGGGTGACCGGGTAGCGAGCTACCATCTCGAGCGAGCGCGGAGATTGCGGGGGGGACCCTCTAGTATCGCGCTCCCCGCATCCGCCGCCATGGCCTGGACCAAGTACCAGCTGTTCCTGGCCGGGCTCATGCTCGTCACCGGCTCCATCAACACGCTCTCGGCAAAGTGAGTCCGGGCCTGACCGGGAGGGGTTGGGGCTCGGTAGGGTCTGCAGCCGCCCGCAGGGGCGCTGACGACCCCCGCCCTCCTCCTGCGCCCTCCCCCTTCGCTGCTGTCATTTCCTGGCCTCACCAGCCAGCTCAGTTTCTCTGATCGGTTCACGCGGTTCATAGACCACCCAAGAGGTGCAAGGCACCGGGGAATGCGAGGAGGAGCAAGCAGTGTCCTGGGTGGAGATCCGAGCCCCTGCTTTAATCCCAGCCAGTCACTTTCCAATTCAACATCTTTAATGGGAGGGCGTTCCTCTCTGCTGCCCATTCCAAGGTGGCATCAGGGGCGCGGCCCTCCAGGAGCTGTGGGCCGGGGAGGGCTACGATAGATGCCACGTTAGCCGAGTGACCCGTGAGCATGGAGGGCTGCGATGACAGAGTAGGGGGTGCTCCATAGGCCCCTCCTGGAGAACTGGTTTCAGCTGGGCCTTGAAGCTTGGGTGGAATTTCTGCTGTGGTGGGAACCTCGAAGCAGGAACAGCAAGATCTAAGGGGATTGTAACTCGCTTCAAGTGGCCAGGCTAGATTTTATCCCACAATCAAAGAGGGGCTTTTGAGAAAGTGATTCAGTGAACCTGGTGGTCAGGGTGAAAAGTAATTTGCAGGAGGGAAAACCACTCCAGGGCTGCTGCAGAGCAGATGAGGGGACCTTGGAGGTAGAGGTGAGGTGGAAAGGGAAGGGCCAGGTGGGAGAGACCAGGCGCACAGTGAAACCACAAGGCCTGACCCACAGGGTCAAATAGTCACTCCTGGGCTTCTGCCTGGGAGAACAGGAGTGTTGTTAACCCAGACAGGGCAGGCAGAGGGGGTTCTGCTCTGATGTCAGAGGGCGTGGTGCTCATGGGCCCATAAGGACAGTTCTCAGAAGGTTGGGGGTTGATGACCTGGGGCTGTCATGAGACTGAGGAACCGAGCACAGTCTCCTTTTTGTAACAAGCAGGAGGCCCCGAGAGACAGCCCCTTCTCTTGATGGCCCTTTGGCTCTTTCTCTGTCCCTAGCTCGGCACCGGGCCTTCCTGCCCCCTGCCCACCAAGAACCCCAATACCCAGAGCCCAGCCTTTCTCTGAGCCAGTTCCAAGGTGCATGTGGAGGACAGTAGACAGTGACCCTCTCCCAGTCAGACCTCACTTCCACCTGGGTCTTGCCAGGCTCGAAGCAAAGGGGAGTCACCCCAGTCACCTGAGGGCTGTGCCCCAGGCCCGTGGGGTTGGTGGGGATGGTTGTATCTTATTCATTTTCTAGAGTGTATTTCCCCAGCGCACCCCATCAGTGATGTGAGAAATGCCCCAGAAGAGAGGTCTGGGAGAGAGGTCTTCTGTTCAATTCTTCAGACACGTATAAGGTACTTACAGTATGGAAGCCACTGCCTAGACGCAGGGAAGAAGACAGAAGTGACCAAGAGAAGGTCCTGGCCTTTGAGATGCTTAGAATCTGCAGTGGATGAGACAGATGTGTACATGCTTGACAAGCACAGTGTCCTCCCTTCTCCACAGGAAAGTGGACCTCTGGGTGGGGCCCACCTGTCTCTCCCATTGGGCTCTGGCCAGCCATGTCTGTGTCTTGTGCTGGGCTCCTGGGCCCTGAGGCCTCCTGAAGGGTGCTCCTCTTGCTGAGCGCTTAGCTGTAAAGGAAACTCCACCGGAGGTCTTCCATCTCTGTTAGGATCTGCAGGCCACAGAACAAGTCACTGTCCATCAGTCCCACAAGTCCAGGCCTCAGTCTGGTGCTTACAGGGTGGCTGTGATCTGCCATGGCCACTGTCCCAAAGGAGAGCTGAGTTACTACTGAGGTTACCTGTGTTGACTCAGCTCCTTCCTTAAAGAGGTCAAAACCAGTCTGGTGAGAAACCAGAGGATCCTCAGCCCCAGGAGGCTTTGCCCCTGGAGGCTACCTGAGAGGCCAGAAAGAGGCTTTCAGGTGGGGACCCAGCCTTTGCCTGTGACCTGATGGGCTTTTCAGGAGCCTCCCTACCTGTGACAGGCCCTAGTATTGGACCCTCAGCAGTGTTCTGAGGCCAGACTGTGAGAAGAATGCTCTCAGAGAAAGAACATGGGAATGCATTGGTGTACATCCTGATGGGGATTATCAATTTGAAATCACACTCTGACCTCCAGTTTCCAGCAGGGACAGACAGACGGGAATGTGACCACAGCAAGTAAGTGCTAACCAGCTAATACCCAGAGAGAGAATAGCATGTACCAGGTCCTGCCCCAGCTGCCTTTCGTGAGTTAATGAATTCTCATAATCACCCTATGAGGTAGATACATTTCTTGTCCCTGGATAAGGAAAGTGAGAATCTGGAAAGAGTAACTTGCTTGCCCAAGTTCAACTGAGCTATGAAGTGGCAGAGTTTGTGTTTGAGCCTAAGTAGTCTGGTTCTAGAATCCATGCTCTTAACCTCCAGTATGAATGAAGCTGGGGACTTCTCTAATCATTCTCAGGGGCATTTAGAGTTGTTAGAAACATAGAAATTATCCATTCTAATCCCCACAATTTACAGTCAAGGTCCCAAGGAAAGTTTATGTGTGTATATGATTCAGCTGGTTGGTGTCTAGAACCTAGGTCTCAGCATTTTGGTCCAGTCCCTCAAACTTCCTCTTCCTTGGGGCTTCCTCTTACACCTCCCTGGACAAAAACAGACAAGCATGTGCCTATGGACGCTGTAACCCTATCAGTGGCATCTCCCCTCCCTGCCATCAGAGTGCCTTTGCTCTGGGCCCGGGTGGCAAGCAACTGAAGCCTCTGTCCCAACGCTTACTCAGTGTTCAGGTTTAGAGTCTCTAGTAGCCTTTTGCAGTGTCTGGGCTGTCGAGTGAGCATGTTTCCCTCCCCGGCTTCTTGGGAACTGAAGACAGCGGATGAGGAAGTGGGCGTGAGCACGTGCTGCTGCTGTGCTGCGACCATAGGTCAGCTGTCTGCTGGAGGAGGTCACTGCCCACTCAGGAGGACTGGGTGCCCTGCAAGGAGCCAGCCTGCCTGGGCTGGGCTGGACTGGGCTGGGCTGGGGGTCACCTGAGTGCAGAAGGGAAAGTCATGGATCAGGCAGGCCCCTGGGTGTGGGCAGAGGTCCCCTCCCTTCTCCTTTCTGTGGCTGCTTCTCCCCCACTACCAGGCCTTCTGCTGGTGCGCCTCCTAGAGAACAGACATTTCGGCCTCCCCTGGCACTGCGTGGGGCTGTCTGCCTGAACCAGTGTGCCTTCTGGAACCGCATCCTCCTGAATCCAGCTGGGGTTCTGTACGTAAAGAGCCAGGGTCAAGTAGATGCTCACTCAGGAAGGCTCAGCTCCCCTCCTAAACTTCTGCAGGCTGTGAAGCCCACCCCCCCATGAAGGGCCACGGGGCCATGTTCTCCAGCCACCAGACCCTCTGGGTCCTGGTACCCTGCAGGAAGGGGGCAAGGGGCCTGCGATCATGGGCCTTGATTGGGGAAGGGCTGTCAATCTCCTTTCTGTTCCTGCTCTGACTTTCTCACCTTGGCAACTGCCCCTCCCCCGAACCCTGTGAGCAGCACAGGATAATTGCTTCCAAGGGGTTAATGCTGGCTGGAGAAAGCCTGAAATCTGGAGAAAGCCTGCAATGGGGAGGGCAGTGTAGGAGAGGAGAGAGCATGTGGTTTGGCAGCTGTGGGATTAGATGAGTCACTGGGCCTCTCCAAGCTTCAGTTTCATCTATAAAATGGGTACAAAATCCCTGCCCCACCTCTTAAACATGCTGTAAGAGCTCCTGAGGAGAGTCTTCTTATCCTTAAGAGACGGAAGGGCTGTCATCATTTCTTAACACGTGAGCCACCTGCTGTGACACCCCAGAGGGTGGAGAAGCCCTGGGGCCCTTCTTAAGGTCCGGAACAGGAGAAAGAGGCTGACTCACCAGGATGTGAGCAGAAATGGCCCAGATTCTTCGGGAAGGTGACACACAACTGATGGATCCGAGACAGCCACACCAGCCACTTCCTCAGCCTCTGACTGCAACCCCCAGCCCCATGCAGACACACACACACACCCCTCTGGGAATGCTGAGCTTGGAGTTTTGACTGGGCCAGGCCACACCAGCATGACTCATCTCCCAGGAAGGCGAGCCCACCCTGCAGCCCTCTGAGGCCCAGGGAACTCAAGGAAACCCGCTTCTGCCAGTGGGAGGCACTTCCTCATGTGGCCTCAGCCTAAGCCTCCTGGGTCCCCACAGGCCTCCTGCCCTAGGGACCATGGCTATCCCCAGAAAAGAGCGTCCAGAGAGTGGAGGGCCCACCTCAGCCAGGGAAGTGGGAAGGATCAGGAGGAAGAAGGTGCTCGGTGTTGAGGAAGGAGCACAGAGCAGGGGGTGAAGGCTCACAGGCACTAGAACTTCCCTGTGTGCCCAAGCCCTCTCTGGCCCCTGGGTTTCTTGTCTGTGAAACTAGGAGCTTCCCGAGATGATGGCCGAGTTTGTCCTCCTCTTTTCAGCACTCTGGCCCTCCATCTGTTCTGCAGGATGGGTCGCAGAGGAGGGACACTCCCTGGAAGCCTTCAGGTGAAGCTGAGCTGGGGCCACACCCACCCAGCCCAGAGGAAAATTTTGCAATAAGGAGTTCATGATCTGAGCCACCGTCAGTTCCCTGTCTTGTTTTTGCTGACGGTATAGAGCTTCTCCATCTTTGGCTACAACGAATATAATCAGTCTGATTTCAGTATTAATCATATAGTGATATCTACGTGTAGAGTTGTCTCTTGTGTTGTTGGAAGAGGGTGTTTGCTATGACCAGTGCATTTTCTTGGCAAAACTCTTAGCCTTTTGTCCTGCTTCGTTTTGTATTCCAAGGCCAAACTTGCCTGTTACTCCAGATATCTCCTGACCTCCTCCTTTTGTATTCCAGTCCCCTGTGCTAAAAAAGACATCTTTTTTTTTTTTTTTTTTTGGTGTTAGTTCTAAAAGGTCTTGTAGGTCTTCATAGAACTGTTAAGCTTCATCTTCTTTGGCATTACAACAGCAGAGGAGAAAGGGAGAAGAGACAGAAAAGAACTTTTATTGACTCCCTGCCATCTACCAGGTCTTTTATGTCTTATTTATTACTTTTGTGAGTTCATCAGTGTTGGCATCATTATCCCCATTTTATAGGTGAGAAATCTATAACTCATCCAACCTGTGACATTCAAAAGTCTGAAGTCTGACCTTTCCATATATCCTGCTACCTTTTCTGAAAATAAGTTCAAGCAGGTGGGTTTGGGCCTAGATCCACCCGTTAACTGTATGAGGCTGAAACAGCTCTCTCTCGCCCAAGTCCCCGTCTCTAAAACAAGGGTCCTTGTTATGAGACTTAAACCACAAAGCCCACGTGAAGTGGTCAGCCAGTTCAAGGAGAAATACAGATCTGGTACAAAGTTAGTACACAATGAACTGTGCATTTATAAATACACGTTAGGGAAGCGTTTTTCAAGGAGACAAGTGCTATCCCATTGGGGAGTCACTGATGTCACCCCCAGATGAGCCAGGGCTGGCTTTTGGCCGTTGTTCTGTGCTACCTGAGGGCTTCTGTAACTGCACAGTGAGCCAAACCTTTCCCAGGGCCAAGTTGGGAAGCCTGACTCCTTCCCAAAGTGACTGCAGGCCTAAACTCCTCCCTGGCCCCAAGAGGCTGGGAGGGGCAGCCTGTCCTAACACCTAATCCCTGGGGCTGTAAGCCTGCCCCAGTCCCTCAGATACAAAAAGATTCCATTTCCCCTGCTGGGAACCTGCCCAGTCCAGCCTGTTCAGGCAGACCCAACCCTTGGAGAAAGGAGACAGCACCAGGGGAGGGGAGGAGGCTTTGCACCAGCCCTCCAGCGCTCCTTGAGGTGCCCATCCCTAGGGAAGGGCAGGCCTGGCTGGTCCCACCAGCAGGGGGCAACTCAAACCAGGTGGCAAATTAGCACTGTGCGTTTGGACTGTAGTCACCACCTACCCATTTGTCTAGTGGGGTCTAGAAGTCCATTCATGAAACCCAAACAGTTTAAACTTGTGTATAATTAGGTTCTAGGAGCAAAGAAAGCTGTGGAAGTTACTGGATGCTGAGTTCATATCCTCTCTAGTGACAGTGACTGTGGGACCAGAGAGTCACACAGATGTGAGTTGTGACTGTCAAGTGCGCAGGCAGTAGCCCAGTGGGAGTTCCAGGAGGTGGCCCCACCGCCAGATTGGAGTCTTCTTGAGCCTACCCGTCTGTGTTCTGGGTGCAGCCCCAGGAGAAGGGGCTTTCATACCAGCCCTTGTCCTAGGCTTCTGGTTGACCATGAACTTGGCAAGACCTCCCCTGTTCCTCCTGGAGGAGCCCTGGGAATTCTCTCTCTGACCTGCTCACTCACTCCAGGGCCATTGTCTCTGTGCCCTTGGTAAAGCTTGACCTCTTCATTCGCCCTGCTTCTCTCTGTTTCGCTCAGCTGCCTCATCCAGGCCCTCCGCCAGGGCTCTGTCTGTGACAGTGAGTCTGGCTGGAGAGTGGGCTACCTGGGTAGGCCATGCACGTGGCGGCTGGCCCACGTTCCGGGTCCTGTCCTGCACGGGGAAGGATCCCCAAGCCAGAATCTACTGCAGATCAGGCAGAAATGAGACCCCTTGGAGAACAGGCAGTTTCTGTCCTTAGTGGGGGCTTTCTTTGCCCCTTTGGTACTGGGTCTGGTTACATCCTGATCCCCCAACCCAGATTTCCTCTACGTTCCCAACCAGGCACATTAGCACTTCTCTTTAAGGGCCCATCAGCTCCCCTTTGACCTCCACTGTTCCCAAGCAAGCACTGTTCCTAACATCCCTCCTCACATCTTTGGGAGTGGATGGGGTCTCTCACCTTGAGATAAGTCTGCCATAGCCCTGTTTTGTTCACTCGCTCTAGGATGTGTTCAGGTTTCTTTGTAGATGTGGTCTCTGCCTCCCACTTCATGCTACCATCACCGCTCAGCCCACCCTGCCTGCTGCCTGCATCTGGGCATCATGCCCTTGCCCCAAGCTGTGGGAAAGCCTATGCGTGGGGTGCTATGGTCCAGAGTGGGGGAAGCATAGGCAGGTCAATGACCCATAGAAAGTAGCCCTAGGCCTGTGTTGACCTGAGTCAGCAGTGTGATATGGCAGATACAGTCCAAGCCAGGTCAACTAACCAGGATGTCCAACACGTGAGAGGGGCCTCCCTGTTGCCCAACTCCGTCCAGGCCAGATCACATGCCTTGGGTCTGGGCTTGGCCCCACCGGAGCACTTCCAGAAGTCAGCAGCCAGGGAAGGAAAGGTTAGCAAGGGCTGGGGCTGCTTAACCAGAAGATTCAGAAGGTGGGAACATCTCCAAATATATGAAGGGCTTTCAGATGAAGGAGAGATTCAATCCCAGGGACATAACACAGCCCAGTGACAATGAAATTCAGGGGCAAAAGCTTTAGTGACAGACGTTGGTCAGTGCAGAATGGTTGGTAGCAGCTGCCCAGAGCACTGTGCCGTGACAGGTTCTGGACTCAGTGGGGCCACATGCCAGAGTCAGCCCATCTGCTGGGCGCTGGCTGGCGGGCCACTCCACAGCGCCATGTCCTTGCCACCTGCTTCTAAGCCACTGCTAGAAAACCCTGCCAGACCCTTCAGGTTATGTGAAGGTGACCAGGTGGTCCGTGTCAGGTGGGCGTTTCCCAGGTGCCATGTGACCCGCAGACCAGGGACTCGATATTTTTGAGCATGGGTCCTTTGATAGTTTGGTGAAGCCTAGAGTAGTGTTTTGAAGTGTACAAATAAAACACCAAGGATTACAGAAAAACCTAATTGCATTGAAATAAGATTATCCAGACATTAAAAAAGCCAGTTTGTAATATAGTAACAGGTATGTGCATGCACTTCTTAACACATGAAATTATAAGCAGTGGGTCTGATTACTGTAATTTTTGACTAGTCAAGAGTGTAAGTGATACTTCACAGTATCTACAGTGACTCGAATGTGAAAATGAGAATAGCTGTGATTTCCATGTGTGACAGAGTTGTAGGTCCTACAATAGTGTATTTATAATTTGAAGAAATGCTAAATTTCTGCTAGCGGTTCATGAGATTTCAGCTAAAGGTGCCCAGGCCTCTACTGTCTGTCCCAACTCCCAGGTGAAGACCGCTTACTGTGAAGACTAGCCCCTTCAAGGGGGAACCCCACTCTGGGCCGAATCCCCTAAGTCTGGCCTCTTGGCATCAGGAGGCGTGAGCTCTCTGCAGGCCTGGGACCAAGTGGGAGAACCCGTGCACTGCAGGGTTTGACTTTCTCTCTGTCTGCTGCAGGTGGGCGGACAACTTCGTGGCCCCGGGCTGTGGAGGGAGCCAGGAACACAGCTTTCAGCATCCCTTCCTCCAGGTATCTGTGCCTCTGCTCTCCCAGCTCTGTCTCCCAGGGCTCAGGGCAGGTCCCCCCGTGAGGCCTTGCTGTTTCCTGTCCTAGGGGTGGAGTCCCCCCCTTGCTCCCTACTTCTCTGCCTCCCTCTCCAGAACACAGGCCAGGGTGTGGGGTGCCCCTGGAAGGGGCCAAAGGCCCTGTTCCCTGTAGGAGGCCTGCACAAATCCTGGTGCGTAGTCCTGTCCTGGACACCTTGAGGCCAGCCCTCACCATGACAAAGTCAGGACCCGTTTGGAAAAATCAACCCCTAGTGAAACCTGCTCTCCAACCATGGGGAGCCCAGACCCACTAGGACGGGGCAGGCACCATCAATGGAAGGTACCTTATTGCTGGACTGGGAAGTGGATGAGACAAATTTCAGCCTCAGTTCTGCCAGCAACTTGCTCTGTGACCTTAAATAAGTTCCTGAGCCTCTCAGGGTCTCAGTTTCTCCATCTGGAACTTGACCAGGAAGTGGCCTAGACTGGTGGGTTTTCCGGCCAGGCTCTATAGCCTTAGGGTTTCCATCGAGGTGTCTGAGGCGCTAAGGAGTAGACGTAGGCAGCTCCCACACAGGAGCTCTGCGTTTGTCTGTTTTACATGTTGGGTTTATAGGTTATCTCTTACTTGAAGAAAGATGATTTTTTTTTCATTTTTGTTATGGGACTTCCCTGGTGGTCCAGTTGGTAGGACTCTGTGTTTTCACTGCCAAAGGCTTGGGTTTGATCTCTGGTCAGGGAACTAAGATCCCAAAACCATGTAAACTGTTAGTTGCTTAGTCATGTCTGACTTTTTGCCACCCCATGGACTGTAGCCTGCCAGGCTCCTCTGTCCATGGGATTCTCTAGGCAAGAATCCTGGAGTGGGTAGCCATTCCATTCTCCAAGGGATCTTCCCAACCCAGGGATCAAACCTGGGTCTCCTGCATTGCAGGCAGATTCTTTACCATCTGAGCCACCAGGGAAACCCAAAACCGTGTGGCATGGACAAAAGAAAAAAAAAAATTAGTTGCTGGTGAACCTCCTTCCAGCTCTGAACTGGCCTGGTTCCATCCCTGCAGGCAGTGGGCATGTTCCTGGGAGAGTTCTCCTGCCTGGCTGCCTTCTACCTACTCCGGTGCAGAGCTGTGCGGCACCCAGACACCAGCGCAGATCCCCAACAGCCCTTCAACCCTCTCCTTTTCCTGCCCCCAGCCCTCTGCGACATGACAGGGACCAGCATCATGTATGTGGGTGAGTCGCCAGGCCAGGCTGCCAAGGGCTCAAACTGTGGCCCCAGGGGGATGCTGGTGAAAGAGCTTCCCCCACCCCCAGCTCATCTTCAGTTCAGTTCAGTAGCTCAGTCGTGTCTGACTCTTTGCATGGACTGCAGCATGTCAGACCTCCCTGTCCATCAACAACTCCTGGAGTTTTCTCAAAATCATGTCCATTGAGTCAGTGATGCCATCCAACCATCTCATCCTCTGTCTCATCCTCATCAACTCATCTTCAGCACCCCCTTTACACACACACACACCCCTTTACACACACACACAGAGCTCATCTTCAGTTCCCCCTTTACACACACACACACACAATCCTTTACACACACACACCACCAGCATTCACTGAGTACTTAGCACGTGTCAGCTGCCTTCAGCTTTGAACACACCTCAGTGAACAGAGCAGCCTGGCCCTCAGGAGCTCACATCACACATCTGTCCTCTTCCAGCGCTGAACATGACCAGTGCCTCCAGCTTCCAGATGCTGCGGGGAGCCGTGATCATCTTCACAGGCCTGTTTTCAGTGGCCTTCCTGGGACGGAGGCTGGCACTGAGCCAGTGGCTGGGCATCCTTGCGACCATTGCCGGGCTGGTGGTGGTGGGCCTGGCCGACCTCCTGAGCAAGCACGACAGCCAGCACAAGCTCAGCGAAGTGATCACAGGTGTGGCCGGGGACAGGCGTCCAGGGGTTGCCCCGCACAGAGTCAGGGGAGAAAGCATCTGATAGGCTCTGCTGCCTGCCAAGCCTCGGGGGAGGGTGTGTGGGGTACCAGCTGTTGGCCTGCACCTGCTCTCGAGGTGATGGGAGCAAGCAGGGCCAAGCAGCATGAGAGAGGGGTGGGTAAGGAGTGGGAAGGTCGGAGAGGGAGAGGGCTCAGGCTACGTTTACTTACAGCCACACAACCTACGGGATCTAGGAGAGGAAACGCGTGAACGTTTACTGAGCACTTACCCAGTGATCAGCCGGCACTCTGCACTGTGCTCGTCATCACCGTCAGTCTTACGGCCCCGGAAAGGAAGGCCTGCAGCAGTTTTACTGTGAAGTGCCACCCTGGTCCCTTAGAGGCAGAATTAAGCCAGAAATATCTATCTCAAACCCCACTGCTTCTCAAAAGACCCACTTACCCCAGTTGTGCAGCCCTCAGACCCCCGGGCCTTCTGGAGCCTCACCCGAGAGGGGAGGGGTGACAGTGCCTGCCCTGTTGGCCTGCCCCACCCCTCGGGGGCCAGGAGATCAGGCTCAGGGATGCCCTGCAGAGTCAGGGGCCGTGGGGGGCTGTTCCGTCCCTGAGGGAGCTGTCTCCCCGAGCCCTGGCCTCACACTGGGCCCCTCCTTTTTGCCACAGGGGACCTGTTGATCATCATGGCCCAGATCATCGTCTCCATCCAGATGGTGCTGGAGGAGAAGTTTGTGTACAAGCACAACGTGCACCCACTGCGGGCGGTCGGCACAGAGGGTGTGTATGAACACGGGCTGGCAGGGGGGCGCTGGGTGCAGTGAGCCCTGCAGGGTGGCACGTGGAGAGAAGGTGGTGAGGGCCCGGTGGGTGCTGGGGACCTCTGGGAGGGCTGAGCCTGCCGCCTCCCATCCTTCCCTTCACCACGTACATGTTGACAAATACTCTGACACGTGCCGTGCACTCAGCCAGGAGCTAAAGGAGGACAGAGGCGAAGATGAATAAGATGCAAGCCGCACTTTAGGGAAGCCGACCACTTCCTAGAGCAGTGGGGCTGCTCGAAGAAAGGAGCAGGCAGTCCACCCTTACTCAAGTGATAGTTTACTTGCCAAGCATATCTAGTGTCATGGCCCAGGGAAGGTGGCATTTGAGCTGCAGGTTTCAGCAGGCAAGAGTGGGAAGGAGGGAACTGCAGATGCAGAGGAGATGTGGGGAGCTGGACATGAGTTTGGAAACCAGTGAGGAATAGTTTGGGCAGGGGTACACATTTGATGTTGGGGAAATAACCAGGAATTGAATATGTCAGGGCCACATTGTAGAGAACCCTGTACATCAGGCAAGCGGATTTAGATCTTAAATGACAGGCAGGGAAAAACTACCAAAGGTTTTTGAGCAGGAAAGTAAATCAAAATCAGTGCTTTAAAAATGTAATACTAACAGGGTGGATTAGAGCAATGCAATCAAGGTGTGACCCTTAGTCTCTACGGGGAGCTGGTTGTGCCTGGCGCACTGTGAGCCGAGGGCCTACAACAAAACGTGAACCACCTACATCGACTATGTCATCAAGCACACTGATCGCTTCCACTTATTTTTTTTCTAGCATGATTTTCAGAGTGAAATTGAAAGCGTCAGTCACTCAGTCGTGTCAGACTCTTTGTGACCCCACAGACTGTAGCCTGCCAGGCTCCTCTGTCCATGAGGATTCTCCAGGCAAGAATACTGGAGTGGGTAACCATTTCCTCCTCCAGGGGATCTTCCCCACCCAGGTGTTGAACCCAGGTCTCTGGCATTGCAAGTGGATTTTTTACCATCTGAGCCACCAGGGAAGCTACTTCTGAGTGAAGCAGTGCCTTGATTTACATTCCAGTCCAGCTCCTTGTCACAGACCAACAGCACTGAATTAGAGAGCTGTGTTTCTCCACACTTGGGAGAGCAATGTAGTGCTTGCAGCCAGCCAATCCTTCTGTCAGTGAATAGAACCGAATTTTAAGAAACATCAGACAGCATTGTATGTTGTAAGGATAGCTGTTTTGTGGCAGTGCGTACATGACTGTGCACCGGTCACAGTATAAAATGTATTTCCTGTTCTTGGTCCAGTTAGAAAACACAGGTTAAAAGTGGAGAAGGGGCAGCCAGAGCCCATTCAGTAGGCAGTTTTGAGTTTCTAACGAGCAGGACACCTCCAGGACCTGAAAGGAAGGAGCTGGTTTGAGGGCGGCTTGGCAGGGGTGGCCAGAGGTCAGCGGAGCCCTGGCACGGTGGGACCAGAGCTCCAGCAGAGAACCTGACGTGTTCCCTCCACTCCCGCAGGCCTCTTTGGCTTCGTGATCCTCTCCTTGCTGCTGGTACCCATGTACTACATCCCCGCCGGCTCCTTTAGCGGAAACCCTCGCGGTACCCTGGAGGACGCGCTGGACGCCTTCTGCCAGGTGGGCCGACAGCCACTCATTGCGCTGGCGCTGCTGGGCAATATCAGCAGCATCGCCTTCTTCAACTTCGCGGGCATCAGCGTCACCAAGGAGCTGAGTGCCACCACCCGCATGGTGCTGGACAGCCTGCGCACCGTTGTTATCTGGGCACTGAGCCTGGCGCTGGGCTGGGAGGCCTTCCACCCGCTGCAGATCCTCGGCTTCCTCATCCTCCTGGCGGGCACCGCCCTCTACAACGGGCTGCACCGCCCACTGCTGGCCCGCCTGTCCAGGGGCCGGCCGCCAGCAGAGGAAGGCGAGCACGAGAGGCTGCTAGGGGGCTCTCGGACTGCCATCAACAGTGCCAGCTGAGCCTCCTGCGGGGCCTCTGCCACCACCTGGACGCTCCTTGTTCACCCTGAGGCTGAGGCCACGTGGGCTGGTGAACCTCAAGTGCTCTGTCCCCCAGGCCTCACCCCGCCCCCTCCCCACTGACCCCCACCCAGGGCAGCCACTGCCACAACATCCAGGTCTTCCTTTGTCACCATCCCATGCAGAGAGGTGTTACCCAGCCCCCTCTGAGGCCTGAGTTCCGTGCCCAACCCCTGCCAGGCTTCCCCAGCCCCCCAGACCCCCTGGAATACTAGAGCTAAATCATGGGGTAGAATTGAAGCAGCTCTAGGGCTTCCTCTTAAGTCATAAGCTAAATGTGGTTCTCCCAGGAAGAGAGGTCAGTGAGCAAATTCTAACAGAACTAAGTACCCCGTTTTCTACGACTTGTAAGATATTCCCTAACTGGAGACTGAAGTTTCAGCTGGGGTCTTGCTGCAAACGCTGTGTGCTCCCCAGCCCTGTGCCAGGTTCTTCTGGGCCTTGGCTCCTGCTCTGTACAAGGTGTCCATGGTGTAGGACCAGCCTGGGGAAGGAGGAACAGCCCGTTTATTGGAAATGCCTCCTGCCCACGGTGTTCCTCCTCGCTCACACCCCCGGGCCTGCCCACCTGGGAGAGATTACAGGGGGTTTCCAGGCAGCCCTTGATAACAGTTTTTATGAACTCTGATTCAGCTTCCATTTTAAAGCTGAGGAAGCTGAGTACCAGAGCTTTAAGCTGTTTGGCCGAAAGGGCTCTCCTGCCCACGGCTCTGGCCATGCAGCTACATGATCGGGTGGCAGGCTGGGGTGTCGAGGGCATTTGGGCCTCAGCTCCACCCCCAGCGCCCCCACTGCATGGAGAGCCCTCCAGGGTGATGGGTCTCCCAGGAGTCTACCATTCAGAGTGATGCTGCTATCACTGCTCTCTAGTTAGTTAGATAACTAACATGTTAGTGCATAACAGCCTGCACAGGCAGATGTGGATGAGAAAACTATGGCCCAGAGAAGGTCAGGTGATGTCCTCATGGAGGCAACATTCCAAGTGCGGATTGCCTGATTCCAAACCTGTGGCCCCACCTACGATACGAGTGTCTCTGGGATCTTTGGGCGGAAGTACATCCTGTGCTCTTGTCCTCCAGGTAACCCACCCCTGAAGAGAGGGTACTGGTAGCAGGGACCCCAGGGAGCTGAGCAACCCTTCTTTCCAGTGGTCCTCACTCTGTGGTAGTTTCTGGAGCCTCACTTCACTCCCTGGGCAGCTCTATCATGAAAACAAAACACCAAATGCCTTCCTTAAAATAGATCATGGGGAAGGAATCTCTTACCAGCAAAGCCCTCAGGCTGTGGGGATCCAGGAGGTTCTTACCATCCTGTACCCCCAGCTCTGAGTTTCAGGGGGCCGTGAGCTCCTCTGGGCCATGGTGTGTATCACAGGAGGAAGGAGATGGAGAGTGAGGAGGTGGGGACTACAGCTGCTTGGGGGGCTTACAGTGTTGTTTCAGGGGTTTTATTTTTAAAAACAAAGGGAAATTGGCAATACGGACTTTTCTCTTCAGTGAGAAGGAAGAAACACAAGGGTTAGGACATTCCTGGAGGTGATGTCTAGAATGTCAGAGTGGAAAAACTCTAATGCACCAGAGAAATCATCCAGTCCCAACCCCCATTGTTCATGTGAAGAAGTTGAAGCCCAGAGAGGAAGACACTTCTCAGGAATGCACAGAGCCAGGGACTGGCAAAGCCAGATTTGCTGGTTCTCAGTCCTTTCCCATCCCGTTCTCCCATCGGAGCAGGGCTGGGAGTCCAGGACTGGCTAAAGTAAACAAATCATGGACCATGTGGATTTTAGCATCGAAGGGTTGTGGAGTGAGGGGCAGCAGAGCATGGGGAGGGGGAATCATAGTCAGGCCTGCCACCCACGCAGGCACCTGGCTTTAGGTCTTCACATCTCTAAAATGGGGAGGCCAGGCCTCACAGGATGGCTGTGGGCATTAACCTAAGGTAATAAATGGAAGGTACCTGTAAATGCTTGCAGTGCAGTGTCGTGTTAGGCTACTCTGCCCACCAGGGTGGCTGTCAGGTGCTTAGGTCCCAGAGAGCCCTGATGCAGAGCATCAGTTTTGCTTGGGGTTGGGGGGATCTTCTGTTACACTATTGTGGAGTAGAGTGTAAACCTCATGTCGATTATAAGATAAAACAGGATGCCTTGTGAAATTTTTATGTTGAACCTAAGTACCCCTCCGGACCGTGGAGGTGTATCCTCTCTGTCCTGGTGTCTGGGGGGCTTCAAAGGATGAGTGTGGGAGGCTGTGCTGTGTTGTTCTGGTAATGGGGGTGGAGAGGATAGGATCCCTACTCTCCCACTGAGCCTCGAGGGTTGTGGGGGACGTCTGCAGCTGTGGCCTACTGCTCTGAGCAAGGTAAGGGGGCCCTGGACCCCAAAATTAGAATTGACTGATAACAGACTTATCAGTTCAGATACAGTGTTATTCAGGCCATCTGCATTGTGAACTTACCAGTCCCTGCCCGATTCATAGTGGTCCTGGAAAACCCTGGGGCTGGAGCATCCTCCAGGGCTGCCATCCAGGCCCTGGAGGAGCCCTTGGGCTCACTGCCCACAAGAGAGACTTAGGACTGTGCCAGGCGGTTGCATTTGCCTTCACTCGTCCAAAGGTCTCTTAACAATTGAACCGCACTCAAGATGGTCAGAGTCCCCTGATGAGGATGGTAAGAGGATTGGACCAGATGGGCACGTGGTGTTGGGGGGAAGAAGCAGAAAGGGAGTCAGAGACCTGTGTCCTCAGCCCGCCCCTCCTTGACTGTGGCTTTAGACAAGTGATGTTACCTCTCCAGACTTTGGCTGCCTACAAGAGGGAGGTTCTTTGCTTCCTAAGTGTGTTCACCTCCCTGATGTGCTTGCAGATTGAGTTTGTTCTTTCATGTTTCCCTTGGTTAAGAGCCCACCCGGCCTTATGTTGACTACATCCTTTGAAAATCTGAGGTCATCAGGGGGTTTCTCCTATAGCCATAAAAGTTTATAGATCGCCCTTCTTCAGTAAGAACTCTGTCAAAAAAAAAATTTTTTTTTTCATGTTTTAAAGAATTTTTATTGGAGTATAGTTGATGTAAAGTGTTGTATTAGGGACTTCTCTGGTGGTCCCATGGTTAAGACTCCATGTTTCCACTGCAGCACTGCAGGAGGCATGGGTTCAATCCCTGGTCAGGACACTAAGATCCTGCATGGCACATGGTGCAACAAAAAATAAAAATAAAAAAGTGTTTTGTTTTTGCTGTATAGCAAAGTGAATCAGTTATACATATATCCACTCCTGTTTAGATAGACAGGTAAAAGGCCTCTGTAATGGCCTTTTCTTATAGGTCACTACAGAGTATTGAGTAGAGTTCACTGTGCCGTACAGTAGGTCCTTATTAGTTATCTGTTTTATATATGGTAGTGTGTATATGTCAATCCCAGCCTCCCAATTTATCCCTCCCTTCCCTATCCCCCCTAGTAACCATAAGTTTGTTTTCTACATCTGTCTTGTCTCTCTCTCTCTCTCTCTCTCTCTCTCTCTCTCTCTCTCTCTCTCTCTATATATATATATATATACACACACACATATAGGATTTCTATCCCATAATTCAAACTTTGAGAACTGATGTGCTCTAAGAACTGGATCCGTCAGAGAAAACCAGAGAGTCAGATGTGTAAGGAAGGAGCTGGAGCCCAGCACAATGTTTCCTAGTGAAAAGCCTTTGAGGGCGGGGGCGGTGGGGCCAGGGAGAGCGGCTCAGCGCTCAGAGCTGTCAGCTCCTTTGGAAACTGTGTCGCAGAATGAGCAGGTGTCTTCCAGGCTGGGAGGAGAGGAAGAGGAAAGTCATTCTAGGAGCAAGGAACAGCTGGTGAAAGCACAGAAGTGTGTTAAGTGTGTAACCAGATGATGAATTCAAGAGCTGCAGGTGAGTAGCTTGGTTTGCTGGCCATGAGTACAACACAGAGAGTGGCAAGAGACAAGGCCAGAGAGTGGCACAGGCCCCTGGGTAGTGCTGTACCTTTAGGCTTTGCTGAGCCACTAGAACTCCATCCTAGGATAGCAGGGTGCCAAAGGAGTGATGAAACCCAAATTGTTTGGAAAGATCACCTGGTTGTTATATGGAGACAGGTTTGACTAGCGTCAGGAGGTACTAAAGGCAAAGACTGGTAAAACGCCCATTGGGGACTTCCCTGGTGGTCCAGACGCCATGCTTCCAATGCAGGGGATATCGAATCCAATCCCTAACCAGGGAACAAGTGTCCCACATGCCATGTGGTGCAGCCAAAAAATTAACAAAAAAAACACTGGTTAATTAGGGTCTAAACTATAGAAGGGCTTCCCTGGTAACTCAGATGGTGAAAAATCGGCCTGCAATGCAGGAGACCTGAGTTTGATACCTGGATCAGGAAGATCCTCTGGAGGAGGGCATGGCGACCCACTCCAGCATTCTTGCCTGGAGAATCCCACAGACAGAGGAGCTTGGCGGGCTACAGTCCATGGGACCTCAAAGAGTAGGACGCAAGTGGCAACACTTTCAAACTAGAGAAATGGTGGAGAGGATGAAGATCAGAGACATTCAAAGAGTAGACTTACATTTTCGAGCTCTTGGCTGTTGGATGGTCTATTGTGTAAGCTGTCACCAAAGACTAGGTCTCCTGGACCAGGCTTCAGCCCACCCCCCATCACCAGTGGACCCACTGAGCATCCCCAAGCACAGCTCCAGCCAGCCAACTCAAGGAGATACTGCCTTAAAGGTCCATAGACCCACATCAACCTAGTCTGCCTGTTGTTGAGAGTTAGTTGTTACCATTTCAAGGTAGGCAGGAACTCTCACCCAAATTCTGAAACAGCCAAGGGGGAAATCACCATGGGCATCACAAAATCAGAAGTCATCAGTACAAAATAGTGTTTTGTTTGCTTTTATTTACAAAATAAATGTCAGAGGAGGAAAGGGCCACCAAAATTGGATGCAGAATATTATTCTCAGGTTCTGTTCCTCATTCTAAGGTAAAGACTTGGGTTCCATTGCCTCTTGATGCAGTGAGTAGAGTTCTTGACTGTGAATCCAGAGTTGCAGATCTGGCTCTAATTAGTGGCCTGAGAAGCCCCTTCCTCTCCAGGCATCAGTCTCCTTGTCCCACAGATAAAGGAAGTGAACCAGATATATTCACAGGCGTCTCCAGGAATCTATGGTCTTTGTTCCTACTGATGGTCCAGAGATTCTTCCGTGCTGCCCAGCAAGGGGCACCAGGGACTCTGGTTGGGGCTCATGCATACATGTTAAGTTGCTTCAGTCATGTCTGACTCTGTGTGACCCCATGGACTGTAGCCCACCAAGCTCCTCTGTCCATGGGTTTTGCCAGGCAAGAATACTATAGTAGATTGCCATGCTCTCCTTCAGAGGATCTTGCTGACCCTGGGATCAAACCCATGTCTCTTGAGTCTAACCCACAGTGGCAGGTGGGTTCTTTACCCACTTGGGGCTTTACCCACTACCTGGGGCTCATGGTCTATCTTAATACCCAAAGAAAAGGAGCCCATTTGGGCACGGAGTTCACTCATAATTCAGTCAGCCACTGCCATTCAAAAAGGGTGATGCCTGGCCAGATGCCAGCCCCAGACCCACATATATACAAGGACTGGCCCTGACCTCTCCAGAAATCAGAATTCTTGTCCTTGGGCCAGCCTCCCATTCTCCCAGAAGTGCCAAATCCTGCTCTGAAGATGATGGTCCTGGTGTCCATTCTGATCCTGACTTTGATGCTAGATGGGTCCCTTCACAATTAGGTAACTTGTTTGTCTTTCATACTTTTCATGTCTCTCCATGGTCAAGTGCAGTTTACAAATTATTGTTTTTCATGTGTGCAGAGAGCATATCCTAGGGATCATTAACTTGCTGAGCTCACTGAGCAGTATGTGGGTCTCCTGCCACCAGTGCTTAATTGTTTGGTGGTTTTGCTAAGAAAGCACTGCTTGGTCTTGTGTTTAAGTAAACCTGCTCTTTTGAGTAATCATTAACTTACAGGGGTCTCCCATGTTCTACTTAAAATCCCCTAGTGTGATTAACTACTTACTTACCTATTTTCTACCTTATTTCTGTTGTTACTCAGTCGCTCAGTAACTACTAGGGATGCAATGTTGTGCTAACATTTGTGCTCAGTCGCTCAAGTGTATTCAACTCTTTGCAACCCTACGGACAGCAGCCCGCTCAGCTCCTCAGTCCATGGTATTTTCCAGGTAAGAATACTGGAGGGGGTTGCCATTTCCTACTCCAGGAGATCTTCTAGACCCAGAGATCAAATCCGTGTCTCCTGCATCTTCTGCACTGGCAGGCAGTTTCTTTACCACTGAGCCACCTGGAAACCCACCTTTTTTTCTACTTACTTCTAATAAGGCAAAGAAGGCACTCGAGGTCTAAAGCAAAATGAGTGAAGATTTGCTTTGTCTGACTAACAGGTCTTGAGGACTAGTATAGTAGGACTTTGTGCCTCTGTGTCACTGAATAACAACCAGCCTTCTGTCATTCGACTATATCTCAGTGGGTTCAACCAAACATTCCTTTCCTTCCCCGCCTCCCCTACCCTTTCCTTCCCCTCCTCCCATATCCTTCCTTTCTTTCTGTCCTTCCTTTCTTTCTTATTGTGGTAAAATATACACAACATAAAACTTACCACATTGACCATTAGTTAAGAGTGGAGTTCAGTGGCATTAAGTACACTTACATTTGCTGTGCAGCCCTCACCCATCATTCATCTGCAGAACTTTTTCATTTTACCAAACGACAACTCTGTGCCCATTAAACAATAATTCTCCTTTCCTCCCTTCCCCCAGCCCCTAGCAATCACAAACCTACCTTTCTGTCTCTATGAATTTGACTATTCTAGGCTTCTCATATATGTGGCATCATACAATATTGGTCCTTTTGTGTCTGGTTTATTTCGTTTAACATAATGCCTTCAAGATTCATCCATGTTGTAATATGTATACAAATTTCCTTGCTTTGGTAAGGCTGAATAATATTCCATTGTATGTGTATACCACATTTTATTTATTCATTCACTTAGACATTTTTGGCTATTGTGAATAACACTGCTATGAGCCTTATTGTACAGATACCTGTTCAAGCCTCTGCTCTTTTTTGGAATATATATGCAGAAGTGGAATTGCCAGGTCATATGGTCATTCTATGTTTAATTTTTTGATCCACCGCCATACTGTTTTCAACTGTGACTGCACCAATGTGCAGCCCCACCAACCAGCAGTGAATAAGGGTTCTCTAAAATCACTGATTTTGTAACATTCTTCCTGATTACAGGTTACTATAGAACATCTAGAAAATGTAAAATAAACAAAAAAAGCATAAAACCCCCTTTATTCTAACTATCTACTTCTACATTTGCCCTCAAGCATATTATCTCCCAACAGAAAGGGAAGGATCGTTTCCCTTGGGATGATTCTATTGAAAAGCTGGAACATGTGATCCAAGAAAAGAGCTGAGGCCTGCCCTGCTTGATCTCATAGTCAGAGTCCCCATCCTGGCTATCCCACGACCCTAATCATTAATAGCGTTCAGGATGAGATAGTTGGATGGCATCACCGACTTAATGGACATGAGTTCGGGAGTTGGTGATGGACAGGGAAGACTGGCGTGCTGCAGTCCATGGGGTCGCAGAGAGTCGGACATGACGGAGCAACTGAACTCAGTTAACGCTCATTTCTTTCTTTCTTTTTTTTTTTTTAACGCTCATTTCTGAGTCGCATTCGTGGGGTGTTCGGGGTGACCCTAGTCTCAGGCGAGGCACAGAATAGTCACATTCTCCTTGGGCCTGTCTCCGAATCTTTAAAAGCCAATTTAGGATTAATAGAGCAAAACGTAAAATATTTGCGCAAAGTGATTCGTCTAGAGAAATGCGTTCCACACACGTACCGTCTACATGGTTAGAATGGAGCTTTCTTTTTCCGACCAAAAGCCACAGGACTACTTGGGTCTAATCCATCAAGCATGCGGGCCTCTCCAAGCGAGCGGAGGGCCGGAGTAGTTCCCGCCTCCTTTCTCTTCTTCAAGTCTCTATTGGCTGGTTCCTACCGTCAATCCGCCTCGTCCCTGCAGTCTCCTCCTATCACCACCGCCGTTAGCCCCTCGGGCCTGTGCTCTCATTGGTCCTCCCCGCAGTCGCTCTTTGCTAGGAGCATTCCGAGACAGCCACTGGGAGTCGCTGGATTCGGTTTTTAAAAAACGCCGCCACTGAATTGGCGGCGGTGCGGGCAATTCCAATAGCACCCAGGCGCCCGGCCCTCCCAGCCTCTGCCCCCGGACCCAGAAGATCTAGAAGGAGCCGCAGGGCTCCAGCCCTGCGCGCCCGCCATGGGCCCCCGCCGCCAGAAACGCAAGCCCGAAACACCAAGGAGGCGCCCCGCGAGCCCGGCTCCCGCCGCCCCCCGGCCGACCCCGTCCTTAGGTAACCCGCCACGATCCCTTTTCCTCCGAGCCGGTCTGCCTGCAGCCTGCCTGTGCGGTGGGTACGGACCCAGTCCGCGTGCTCATTTCACAGACGAAAAGCTGAGGCTTCTTGCTGATTTGGGATCGAGCCCATTCTCCCAATCCCGGTCCATTGGCCTTCTTCTACAGGGGGCAAAGCAGTTGTGTCCAGCATCTGTACGGAAGCAAGGTCCAAAACCCGGAGGGGACTGAGGAAAGCAGTTTCGAGGAAGAGAAAGGACTGGCTTAGACATTCTTGATGATTCTAACAGCGTGGATTGACTGCTTACCACTAGGCATTATGTTAAACTCTTTATACGAAGTTACTCAACTTTATATTGTGCCCATTTTACAAATGGAACAACAGGCTCAGACAGACCTGCTAACTTGAGCAAGGTCATCCAGTCTGCGGGACAGACTGGGTGAAAAATCCCACAGGGATTTTTTTAAATCAGTGTTTGTGCTTTTTTCAGTCGCAAAAATTATTGGCTACTTTTGGTGACAACTTCACAAAAGTTTTGTGACAACAACAGTTTTACTTTTGGAAGGTGCCTGTTTAGGTATTCCGGGGGCCGGGGGGGGGGGGGGGGGGAGGGGGTGATTTGATTTTTTTTTTCCTTCAGTGAGTAGCTGTGTTGGGCCTTAACCAGAGTGCCGTAACTCAACCTGTTCTCTCACCTTGTCCTCTTCCAGAGGTATGTGCCTGGAAAGAAGACTGGTCTATGGTCCTCAGTTTCTGGGCTGTGGTCTGGTGGATGGGAGACCTAACCATCAGCAACCTCTTTACTTGTCTCCTGCTCCATAGCTAAGAGCAGGGAGAAGAAAGTATTATCGGTTTTTTGTAGATGTTGCTATAGTGCATAGAATTTTTTTCTTTCCTAAGAAGGCAATGGCACCCCACTCCAGTACTCTTGCCTGGAAAATCCCATGGATGGAGGAGCCTGGTGGGCTGCAGTCCTTGGGGTCGCTAATAGTCGGACACGACTGAGCGACTTCCCTTTCACTTTTCACTATCATGCATTGGAGAAGGAAATGGCAACCCACTCTAGTATTCTTGCCTGGAGAATCCCAGGGATGGGGGAGCCTGGTGGGCTGCCGTCTATGGGGTCGCACAGAGTTGGACACGACTGAAGCGACTTAGCAGCAGCAAACATAAATAACCTTTGCAGCTAGTGAACTTGCTGAATTCTCTCGTGAATCCTAATAGTCTTTCAGTTGCTTCAATTGAAATTTTCAAGCGAGCTATTATATTATGTACAAATAATGACTTTTGAATAGTTTTTTCATTTTTATACATTTTCTTTCTTATTTTATTGTTACGGAGGCCCTGAGACTAGTGTCGCCATGGGTCTGTTTTCCCCTCTTCCCAGTGACCCTTCAACTCATTCCAATCGACTCCTCAAAACCATTACCCCTGTGTCTAGTGCCTTTGAACTACTCCTGTCAAGGTCACCAACTACTTTTGTGTTGCCAACTTTATTAGACATGCCTGTGTCCTTCTCTTACCCTGTCTTTCAGAAGCATTCGACACAGTGGGCCATTTCTTCCTCAAACCCTCCATCCCCCTGACTCCGTGGTACATACACTCTGTAATTTCTGCTCAGTGGTTAGTGCCTATGCCATCTCTTGAGCAAGTTGATGTTGGACTTCCGTGGTCTCCTTTTTCTTTCTTTCCCTTCCCCAGGGGGTTCATCCCTCCTTTTGACTCCAGTAGGACTCCACTCTGACAGCTCTCACATGTTTATCTCCAGCCTGGGTCTCACCTCTGACTCCACATACCTATGTCCAACTAGTGTGACTTTGGGGTATGTCACACTAGTTCAGTTCAGTAGCTCAGTTGTGTCCGACGCTTTGCAACCCCATGGACTGCAGCACACCAGGCTTCCCTGTCCATCACCAACTCCTGGAGCTTGCTTAAACTCATGTCTATAGAGTTGGTGATGCCATCCAACCATCTCATCCTCTGTCATCCCCTTCTCCTCTGGCCTTCAATCTTTCCCAGCATCAGGGTTTTTTCCAACGAGTCAGTTCTTCACCAAACATATCTTAAAGCAAACTTTTGGTTACTCTCCTCCTGCCTCTTCATCCTCAGTTTCCCCCATTTCAGTAAATGGCACAACCTCCCACAGCCAAAAACCTGGAAGAGATTTTTCATCCTGTGCCCCATGTCCATCCAATCCAAATGTAAGTTCAGGTACTTCTACCGCCACATCACGTCCTAATCATGCCACTTGTTTGCTTTTCTACTCCCACAAGCCTCATCGAAGCCCCCACCCTAAGCTGGCTATGACATGACTTCCACTCTTGTCCCTTTTCAGTACTTTCCTTACATAGGAGCGGGAGTGATCTTTAAATAAAAGTGTATCGTCTCTCCGTCCTGCTTAAAGCTCTTCCATGGCTTCCCATTACGTTAGGATTAAGGTAATGCGTGAAAGAGTTAGCATTTAAATTAAGACCCTCAAAGGATCATCACTGAGGGTCAGTAGGACCCTGAAAGGATCATTTATTCATTCATTTAACAAATATTTATGTAGCACTGATCCACTGTTCTCCAGTTGCTGAAGATTACCACAATGACTACAATAGACAAAAATCCCTGCTTTGGAGAGCCTGTTATCTACAGTCTACTATTTGGCTTCCTGGGTAGCGCTAGTGGTAAAGAATCTGCCTGCTAATGCAGGAGACGCAAGAGACAGGGGTTCGATCCCTGAGTTGGGAAGATCCCCCTGGAGGAGGGCGTGGCAACCCACTGCTGTATTCTTGCCTGGAGAATCCCATGGACAGAGGAGCCTGATGGGCTACAGTCCAGGGGGTTGCACTGTCGGACACGACCGAGCATGCACATTTGGCAGTTTGATGGCCAGGTTGCAGCACACCACCTATTTTCCACTGCCTTTTACTCTATGACTCTACTCTTTTTCTCAGGCACGTCCTCCCGTCCACTTGCTCGCCGGAGACATACAGTCCTGAAGGAGATCCGAACTCTTCAGAAGACCACACACCTGCTGTTAAGAAAGAGCCCCTTCTGCCGCCTGGTGAGCTCCAGGGAGCCTCCCGCCAACCCCTGTGCAGCCTCCTTTGTTTAAATTTCCCGGGTGTTGGGGCCCTGTCATCTCTTGCCCAAACGGCAAGGGACCTCTTCTATAATCTGATCAGGGACACTTCAGCTCCTGAAAACTGGATCCTGCCGAGGGCAACTTCTCATTCTTTATAGAGTTCGTTTCTAACCCCCACCACCTTTGAAACTGCTCTTTGATTTTGTAAAAGGAACTCTGTCATCCAACCACCCTCTCATCCCTTCTCCTGCCCTAACAGATTGTCTCCTCCTCCCCCCACACCATGACCAGGATAGATGTGCCCATCTCTAACCTCCCTGGAGTTGACACCTAGTTAGGTGTTAGCTACTAGTTAGGTCCCAAGGTTAAGCACCAGGAAGGAAGAACAGAAGTGAAGATTCATGGAGGCTCATGGAGAGAGTCTGTCTTCTTTGAGTCTCCTTTTCCTCTCTACTCTTCCCTTTGCTCCCCATCCCCGCTCTTTCACAGGCAAGAGAAATATGTGTTCAATTCACTCGTGGTGTGGACTTCAATTGGCAAGCCCAGGCCCTGTTGGCCCTACAAGAGGTAAGAAAGGGGCCAGGGGCCAGTTGGGTGAGGGGTGAGAATGGGAGAAGGATGAGGCTGAATATCCGCTCCTTGAAAAGAGCAATGGAATACCCCAAGTCTGGAGGCTGGATTCTGGTCTGGTAGTAGTGGAATTCCGTGGCAAAGTTCAGTCTCGTGCTGTAAACAATCTTTCCTGTAGTTTTTTGAGCCCTTAGAGGCTGAGTTTTTAGCAGGTCCCTCAGCAAAAAGCAGCCCACATCCCCTGGTCATTGTCAGTCTTTCTGATTCTCTTTGTGTCCACAGGCGGCAGAAGCATTTCTAGTTCATCTCTTTGAGGATGCCTATCTCCTCTCCTTACACGCCGGCCGCGTCACGCTCTTCCCGAAGGATGTGCAGCTGGCCCGGAGGATCCGAGGCATTCAGGAAGGGCTTGGCTGAGCTCTGGCCACCCGCCCAAGTCTCTGTAAGCATTTCCTGCTCACCAGAGAGTGAGCAGACCTTGCGGGGAGAGCACTCAACTGCCCACTGCCAGGGCGGGAATTTCTCTGAAAGAAGCTTCTTTCTCCATCCTGACTCCTTTGCTGCCTTGCCTCCCCTTTGTTCTCTAGGAAAGCTTTGACCTAGTTTTAACTTGAATGTTTGGGATTCTGCGGCTCGTGTCCTTTTGTACAAATTTATTTTTCAGTTTTAATTTTGACTTCCCTGTAGCTCAAATGGCAAAGACTCTGCCAGCCATATAGGAGTTCTGGGTTCAATCCCTGGATCAGGAAGATCCTCTGGAGAAAGGAATGGCAATCCACTCCAGTATTCTTGCTTGGAGAACTCCATAGACAGAGAAGCCTGGAGGTCTACAGTTCATGGAGTCACAAAGAGTCAGACACGACTGAGCAACTAACACACGCTTATTTTTCAATTAAATAATGACCAGATAAACTGAATCTGACAGAGTTCATCCTCTCTGTTTTTCAAGGACTAGATGACCTTGTGGGATTCTTTTGGGTTTGATTTTTTAATTGGAAAGTAATGGCTTTACAATGTTGTGTTGGTTTCTCTGGTATAACAACACGAATCAGCCATAATTATATAGTATCCCCTCCCTCTTGAGCCTCCCTCTCCTCTAGGTCATCACAGAGCGCCAGGCTGGACTCCGAATGTTATATAGCAGCTTCTCCCTAGCTAGTTATCATTCACACATGATAGTGTATATATGATGACCTTGTTTTGATTGAAAGAAAGTTCTTATTTTTGAAAATGCCTTGTTAGTTAATATGATTCCTGAATTTCAGGGTTGATACCAGAGCTTCTGCCTGTAGCCAGGACCAGATCCATGGAGTACAAGGTGTTGCCTGGACTTGCTCTCTCAAAGCAGAGCGTGCGAGTTGTTTTTGTAGTTAGTTGTTTTTTAGAAGAAGACTGCATGGCTTTCCTCTGTAACAGAGGCAATATATGAGAGAATCAACACATTCCAGAAATCCCGAGAATAATTTTCAGATGAAGAGACTCTAAGGTTGACTTCACTTTGCAAATTATTCATGTGACTGATGATTTGGAAGACATCAGACTTTCTAGGTTATAGGCAAAAAGGATATTTACTGATTATTTTAAATCTTCTTGTACCATTTAAATTTTTTTACCATATATATATATTTACTTTTATTTAAAACATGATGGAAAAAAATAAGAGAAAACCAGTCAGTTGCATGGAAGAGCCTGGTGCATCCAGCGTACAAATCTCTGTCTTCAGATTGACTTCATCATTAACGGCAGAAGCAAGTTTGTACGTGGACTGTACCTGTCAACAGATTATACAGCTTTTCAAAAACTCAATTGGGATGAAAATAGAAAATTGTTAAGGTTTGATGTTCTGGCTCCTTCTGGTAAATTCCTGCCAAAATCATTCAGAAATTCCAACTTGTAGAATTTATTTTATTCTTTATTTGCAAATCATAGACAATGTATCATAATTTATACTTCAGAATTTTTCATTCCAGGATTTTAAAGAGCCTTTTCAATGTTTTTACAGGTATTTTTATAACTTCCTTGTGGAAAGAGAATAAAAATTATTCTTAATGAAAAAAATTTGAAGCAAAGTTACTGTTATACATAGATTATACTATGTTCTTTGTGTGTTAGCATTAAATTCTTCATTTGGACACTTTGCCAACAACCACAATTTAAACAAGAGAATTGAGGGATGTATCTTTGCCTCCAGTGGAGTAGAGTATGAGCCAATAAAATCCTTGCCCTTCTCTTGTAACTGAAAGCAGTTTAAGAGACTTCCAGGGAAATAGGAAGTGCCACCTGAAGACGTTTAGATACTGTGTGTGATGAAAATGATTAGTGAGGGTGGATACTAATAACGATGCATCAGCCAACTGAATTCAAACTAAAGGGAAGGACCAAGTTCTGTTGTTTGATAAATTTTAACCCTTTGTAAAAACCTTTTCCTGTTCGACATCAACTCATTTTTATGTAAACATTGAAATAAAGCTTATCTATGAATACATTTAAAGTTCTTGTCAGGGTGTTATTAATCAGAAGATTATGCATGCATGCATGCAAAGTCGCTTCAGTCATGTCCAACTCTGTGCGACCCCATAGACAGCAGCCCACCAGGCTCTGCTGTCCACAGGATTCTCTAGGCAAGAATACTGGAGTGGGTTGCCATTTCCTTCTCCATCAGGATTATACTCTTCCTCTAATTTTCTTAAAATTGACACTTCTCTGCTCTCCTAAAATTGTACTAACCAGGACCCCACTGCAACACATGGTCACATGTCACATTCAAATGCCAGGCAGGATGTGTGCTCAGCACCACAGAGTAACATGTATAGTAATCATACCATAACCTGAGAATCTGATGTTACAATTTACTATCAACTTTGAGCTCTTACATAGCTGATGTTGTTGGAGTTTCGTTTTCTGTTTTCCCTACTTTCTGGGTGATTTCACCAACATCATTTTCTAACCTTTCCAGTGAGGTTTTTATTTATGCTTTCACATTTTTTAATATCCAAGAACTCTCTTCATTGCAGTGCTCAGGCTTCTCATTTCGGTGGCTTCTCTTGTTGCAGAGCACAGGCTTTAGGCCCATGGGCTTCAGTAGTTGTGACGCACAGGCTTAGTTGCTCTGTGGCATGTGGGATGGGCTCTCCCCAAAGCAGAGACTGAACCCATGTCGCCTGCATTGGCAGGCGAATTCTTATCCACTGTACCACCAGGGAAATCCTAGTTCTAGAATTTTTTGATTCTTCTCAAAATTGTCATGTCCCTTTTTATAATTTCTAGCTCCTTGTCGAAAATGTCGACATTTATATCCTTTAACATAGAAAGTAAGTTGCTTTGCAGACTATGTCTGTAACTCTCATAGACTCCCTATGAATCTGTTTCTATTTATGGCTTCTATTGATTCTTGCTCATTTTTTTTTTTCTCTTTGGTGTTGATTACACATGATTGTATGCCTGACACATCTATATGGGGAAATAATTTGAGGCCTAGAATGGTATCTTCCTCTAGAGAGGATTGGGTATTTTTTTTTCTACAGGTGCCTAGAGGCAGTAAACATTCAGAACCACCTTCACCCCAAGATTTTCTGAACCACCCAGATGATTCAAAGCCAAGGAGCTGTGTAGAAATCGCTTCTCGGGTGGTGGCAGGTGGGATTCAGGATGGGGGGACACATGTATACCTGTGACTGATTCATGTTGATGTATGAAAAAACATCACAATACTCTATAAAGTATTTATCTGCCAAGTGAAATTAATTTTTTTTTAAATTGCTTCTCATTCACTTTATTCCCAAGGTACAGGCAGCCCTCCAAAGTCAATTTATCACTCTTACCTTAGCAGGCCTGTACTTCAGCCTTGTCTCCCTAACTCCACAAGGTTACCAAAAGCATAGCTCATTCCTCAGCTACATCCCACGGGAAAATGTTAGGCCTAATCTGCTATTAAACGCATCTCTAGATTTCCAACTTCTCTTTGATCTTGGATCAATAGTTTCTAATAATCTACCTTGTTAGCAGTTTAATGCTTTTAAGAGCAAAAATATATTTGTCCAACTTTTTCTTTGTCTTCAGTAGGAGAGTGGTCCAAATGACTACTGGCAATAAAGACCAGATAGACCAATGGAATAGGATGGGGGGCCTATAAGTAAACCCTTGAATATGTGGTCAAATGATTTTTGACAAGGGTGCCAAGGCCATTAAATGGGGAAAAGAGGTTTTCCAACAAATGTTTCTGGAAAAACTGGATATCCCCATGCAAAGAATGAAGTTGAAACCTTACCCACCACCATATAGAAAAGTTGACTCAAAATGGACCAAAAGCTTAAATATAAGAATGTCAATTACAAAACTCTCAGAAGAAAACAGGGGAAAAAAGGGTTTTTTTAAAGACAAAAAACATTAAGAAAGAAAAAAAAATAGGGCAAATACTTCACAACATTGGATTTGGCAATAATTTCTTGGATATGACACCAAAGGTACAGGCAAAAGAAAAAAATGAACATATTTGACTATGAAAATTAAGGATTTGTGTGCAATCAATAGTGAAAAGGCAGAATGAGCAAGTATTTGTTACATATATGCTAAGTCTCTTCAGTTGTGTCCGACTCTCCTTGACTCTATGGACTATAGCTCACCAGGCTCCTGTCCATGAGATTCTCCAGGAAAGAATACTGGGCTGGATATATATATATATATATATATATATATATATATATATATATATAATGAGATAATGAGACAACACAGATTGAGAAAAATATTTGCAGATCATATCTGATGAAGAGATCAATACCAGAATATATAGAAAACTAAACAACAAAATCTTGATTCACAAATGAGAAAAGGACTTGAGTAGAGGAATATGTTCCAACAAGAATGTTAGTTTTGTAATTCTAAATACTCAATAAAATATTTTCTCAAATTTTGTAATATGTTTTCCCAATGGGGGAAAAAATTGGACTTCATCCTCAATGTTTATATCCCAGCTGATAATAGCTCTTTTCATTATTGGCTAAACTGTTTGATGAGAATATAGAGTCAGTTCCAAATCCCCAACCTGTAGAAGATTCCAAGAAATGGCTCCCAGAGAAAATTAAATGTAGCTTAATCCAGGACAGAAACAGATGTGAATTTCAGAGTCTCTGAGTGACCTGTAGAGAATTGGCAGAGTGCCTGTCCCTGGGCATTTGCTAAGTTCTGATCGGTCCCCACTCCACCCTAGCCATGTGAGTCATTCTGGACACCCTCTCTGGTCTATCAACTTCAACGGAAGCAGGGTCCTCAGGGTAGAAGGCAGAGGGTCAGATACCAGATGCCAATGAATACTGTAGAGAGAAAGGATTGACATTCAGTCCAAATAATACTAAACCCCTTTGCCTAACACATGTCTCTCCAAGCCTTGTTACTTTGACGTTTGCCCAGTTTACAGTTCGCACACAGAGTCAGAACTCACTCTCCTCCCTTTCATCAGATCTCACTCATACACCTAGAGAATTGAAACCCCAACTCTGCTATTAATAATAGCATGACTTACCTGCAACTTTTCGATAGAAACAGCAGCAAAGAACAGGAGACAGCCATCAGATTGGACCCAGATGCCACCCCAAGGCTTAAGAGACAGCAGAGTTAGTTAGCACACTTGAGATAAAATGAGTTTTTTTCAAGCCCTTTCATGGAATCAAGACTTACAGGTTTGGGAGTAATGGCAATAACCAGCCAGTTTTGAAAGTGAAAGAGGAGAGTGAAAAAGTTGCCTTAAAACTCAACATTCAGAAAACTAAGATCATGGCATGTGGTCCCATCACTTCATGGCAAATAGATGGGCAAACAGTGGAAACAGTGGCAGTCTTTGTTTTTGGGGGCTCCAAAATCACAGACTTTATTTTTGGGGGGCTCCAAAATCAAAAGTGACTGCAGCCATGAAATTAAAAGACATTTGCTCCTTGGAAGAAAAGTTATGACCAACCTAGACAGCATATTAAAAAGCAGAGACATTACTTTGCCAACAAAGGTCCATCTAGTCAAAGCTATGGTTTTTCCAGTAGTCATGTATGGATGTGAGAGTTGGACTATAAAGAAAGCTGAGCACAGAAGAATCGATGCTTTTGAACTGTGGTGTTGGAGAAGACTTGAGAGTCCCTTGGACTGCAAGGAGATCCAACCAGTCCATTCTAAAGGAAATCAGACCTGCATATTCATTGGAAGGACTGATGCTGAAGCTGAAACTCCAATACTTTGGCCACCTGATGCAAAGAACTGACTCACTGGAAAAGCCCTGACACTGGGAAAGATTGAAGGCAGGAGAAGGGGACAACAGAGGGTGAGATGGTTGGATGGCATCACCGACTGGATGGACATGAGTTTGGGTGGACTCCGGGAGTTGGTGATGGACAGGGAGGCCTGGTATGCTGTAGTCCATGGGGTCTCAGAGTCGGACACGACTGAGTGACTGAACTGAACTTACACACACATATCCATGCCTGAATCTCCTCTCCAACAGCCACCTCCCCTTACCTCCCTGTTGTCTCTTTGGACTCCTCTACTGATGAGGAGCTCATCAATTCCCTAGGCAGCTTATTCCACACCTTGATACCTCTGACTCCAGAAAAGTCAGTAATTTCCTCCTACTATTTCCCAATCCCCCTCCTGGGGCCCATATAGGTCGTACCTCACTCCTCCGTAGTGTGACAGGCTTTCCTGCAAGAGGGCAGTCCTGTGACAGTTCAAAGTCACCACTGGACTGACCGTCGTGACAATTAGATCAGACTCCAGCTCCTTGGCTTGGAGGCTATTTAAATTTGGTCTTGCTAGTAAATCATGGAGGAAAGAGAATTTCCAGACAAAGCCCCTCTCAGAGCACCTCTTCCTCTCCCAGGGGAGCCTGTTGACCCCAGGCCATTGTCAGTCACTCTTAGGGCTCCTGGGGGAGAAGGTGGGATGGAGGTATCGTGGGGGAGAGGGGGCTGGCTTCCCAGGACCACCTGGACTTTCCAATTCTCTAAGGAGCTTTACATGCACCCATCTGTTCACAATCTACATCTAAAGCCAGGCTGCTTACAATCTGAAGGAAGAGGCATGGCCTAGCTGAGGGGTGCCGCCTACACCCCTTGCTTGCCCTCCCATGTGAGCACCACCAGGCTCTGCCCACCATCAGTCTACCCCTGGCTCCTTTCTGCGCTGCAACTGAACCAGTAATTTTTTACAAAATTTTAAAAGTTGAATAGATAAAGATACTCTGTAAACTACAAACCTGGTAGACTGAGTATAGAAAAACACAATTCAACTAAAACTTACCAGGCACATTAATATATGAATGACAGTGAGGAGATGGTCTGGTAAACAGATGTGGTGATCAGCAAGCCATACATGCTAACTGATGGTCCCTGGAACCAAGATCATGGCACACCAAAATCCAATGTTGGAGGAAAGTGGAGCAGCTACAGGGACTGATGACGAAGCACCTCTCTTTCCCTCTTGGAGTCTGACAGATCAGGACAGGATGGACAGTCCTGTTTTGAGGACTCATATGGGCCTGGGGCCCCACAGGGCTCTCTCCCTGGAGTCCCTCCCAGCCTCCCCATTCCACAGCCAAGGAAACGGAAGCCCAGAGATGGTAAGCGGAGAAACTCCCCTGACTCAAGTTGAGGGGACTTTGCAGGCATGAAGCGGGGGATGGTTCTTAATCCTGCCACAGAGATGGGGACAAATGACCAGCTAGGGAGACCACGGTGGGGACAGAAGGGACACAGAAGAGAGACACAGCATTAGATTGTGACAGCAGGCAGCTGAGTCACTCCCAGGATCTTTGCTCTCCCCAAACAACCAAAAGCAGAGTCCAGCTCTTCTGGGGCCCTTGGGAGTGTTCAAGGCCCACCTTTCTATGAGGAGAGAAAGAGCTGAGCACCAGTGACCACCAGAGTGAGGCACGACAGACGTGGCAGGATGTCAGGGACCCTTTCTGTCCCCCTTCCTCCCTGCTACCCCCGCCCTCACTGGTACAGGATTCTGACTTTGGAGACCCCTCTAAAATATCCCCTTGGCCCTCTATGGGCTGAATTGTATTCCCCCAAATTCCTTTGCTGAACTTCTAACCTCAAATGTAGTGTGCCTGTTCTTTGGGGAGGTAATTAAGGTAGAACAGGGTCAGCGGGGTGGGCCTGAATCCAGTGTGGCTGGACTTCTTATAAGAAGAGGAAGTTTGGACCCAGATGTATATAGAAGGAAGACCATGTGGAGAAACAGGGAGAAGATGGCCATCCGCAAGACCTGGAGAGAGACCTCAGAAGAAACAACCCCACTGGCACCTTGAACTTGGACCTTCAGCCTCTAGAAATGTGAGGAAATAAGTGTATGTTGTTGTTTAATCACCCTCCTCCACCCCTCTGCCGCTGCCTGTGGTACCTGTGTGTCAGCAAACGAATACAGCCCTCACCTACCATCTGGGTCTCACTCTTACACCGGCATCCACAGCATGACAGGCTGGTTCAACAGTGGAAGTGGGCACTGGGTCCATCACAGACAGTGGATGTGTTGGGAAGGGTGGCGGGGAGAGGAGGTGAAACATCACAGCAGACCCAGGGCGTGGGCTGTTCAAGGCAGCAAGGCTGGGGTCCATGCAAGTGAATGGGCAGTAGAAGGAATGGGACCCTGTGCACTTGGGTGCGTGTGTGCATGCTCAGTCACTCAGTCATGTCTGACTCTGCGACCCCATGTGCACCAGGCTCCTCCGTCCATGGAATATTCCAGGCAAGAATACTGGAGCAGGTTGCCATTTCCTACACCAGGGGATCTTCCCAACCCAGGGATCGAACCCACATCTCTCGTGTCTCCTGCACTGGCAGGTGGGTTCTTTACCACTGAGTCACCTGGGAGTCCCTGATGCACTTGGGAGAGAGTCCCAGAAACCCTTGGACTTTTCCACTGGCACCTCTGGGGCAGAGGATGTTGATTCAGAAGGAAAACTGTAGAACTCACAGCTGGAAGAGAGCTCTGCAAGTCCCAGGCTCACCTCTGACCTCCTGGCAGGCAAGAACAGCAGGCCTCCAGCCCAGGGAGAAACCCAAAGGGAAAGCAACCCAATTAGATCATGACAAGTGTGCAGGCATTTAAATTAGAAAATGACTGTAAAAAGAGAGGCCAAACACATTGGTAAAGAACCTTCCTATCCTTTCACATGGCTGAGACACACATGTTCTTCCTGACAACTCGGAGGGGGGTTGTTGCACATGAGATAATGAGATCACCAGAGTAGGAAGGAACGCAGGCCTGGCACAGACAGTCTGAAGCCCGACTCTGACTGTGGCTCTGTGACCCAGGCAAGCTACTCATCCCCTGTTAGCCCCACTGCAGGCTCTGGCAGCGCCCACCACCCCATGAATGGCAGCAGTGGCTAGTGTCATCACAGTTCCATAGCAATGCGTTCAGGGAGGCTGAGTGGCCGTGTGGCGTCTTACACCCAAGTCACAGACTTGGACACCCTGCTACCCACCAAGGAGTCTTGGCCACATAAACAAGGTGTCGGCCTTAAAAATCACCTTCACAGCCCTATTTCAGGATGGTTACATGAGAAAGGCTCAGAGGATAGTGGCCTTGGGGGCTAGGACTTGGGTGGGGCTTAAGTGGTTTAAGCAACTCTGAAAGGTTGTCACTAGCTATTGAATAAAATCGGTCACCCTCAGTTCCCAAGCAGAGACACTGACGTACCATAACATCTCGAATTTATTTGGTGTCTTTCTGCCAAGAAGATCAAAGCACTTGAAAATAATTTCCTCTAAACTTTTCAGAGAAAGAAGCCAGTGGGGGGAAAAAACATTTCACCTATGAGTTCTGTTTGACATCAATCTCTGAGACTTCATAATTCTATATGTTCTAACAAGAGACTTCTGCTCACCTCCTCAGTGGCATTCTGAGCAGTAAACAGGCGAGGCTGACCCCATTTTACAGATGGGTAAGTGGGGGCCCAGGGAGCCTAAACTGCCTTTCCTAAGTGAGGACTTTCCCATCGTGCACTGCTGCACACTGGAACCTCCACACACCGTCATGTTTGCCAGTTTCTCCTTCCAGGGACTCCCCTAAATTCTTCCTGTATTCTCAAAGCCTTCTCCTCTCTCTTTGTCCCAGGACTCACCTTCTTCGATCCTCTGCACCTCTGCCTCGCTTTTGCATTCAGCTTCTTGCTCTTCACATGGCCGTGTCTTTGAAGCTGGAAAAACCTTTCCCCAAACCCTGCTGCTGCTCCTCTTAGCCCTGCTGGCCCTTCCTCTCCCTGACAAGTTTCCCCTGGACTGTGGACAGTGGTTTCTTCTGTCTTTTCACCCCATACTCTTGAGCCCACAGGCAAACTTTCACTTCACTCTTTGCATTGCAGCTGCTCACAGGCACCATTCTTGGTCTCCTGAGTCATAATAGCCACCAAACACTGAGGGGCCTACTGCTGCAGGCGCTGTGTCATCCATCCTTAAATGACCTTGAGAGATGGATAATGTTAGCCCAGGCTACTGACTTGGTAATGCAAACACTCAGCCTATAGCAGAGTAGACATTCAGAGCAGCCCCCATACTTCTATAGGTTTTACTTTCAGGAACCCCACTAAAGTTCTCATGGTGAAAACTGGAGAAAATTCCCCTTGTGTTTCCGGCAGGGGATGGGAAAAGTAACTACGTTGAAATAAGCCTAGAGGGTTATTCATAATAAGGGCCTTCCAGGGGAAACTCCACCAGAGCCTTATCTTACTTGAGAAAAGGGCAAATATCTAGCTCTGGTCCCCTGTAGACTTCCTGTCTCATGTAAGGAAAGAGAGAAAAAAAGCTTTAGAATTGTTTCTGCAAGTCATAACGCAGGAACTCAGTCCTGCTAAAAAAAAAAAGGGAATGAGATTTAATCATAGGATGACAGAACACTTACCAACACATTTCCACCACATCAACAGGCCCCAGGACAATAATAGCAGATCACAACTGAAAAAGCTGCAAGTCACAGAATCTATTTAAGAAAGTGTTCCTAGGGAAATCCAAAGATAACAGGGGAAGACAATAAACAAAGAAATTAGAGGAAACAATCTTTGGCGCCTGTAATGATTATTCAACACAGCCCAGCTTCTACACAGATGAACACAAAGCCTTCTACTGAAAGCTTAACTACCTCAGTTTCTCTCTTTCTCTTTTTTAAAAGATTTATTTATGACCGTGCAGGGTCTTCATTGCTGCATGTGGGTTTTCTCCAGTTGTGGTAAGTGGGGGCTACTCATAGCAGCGCACAGGCTTCTCATTGCAGTGGTTTCTCTTGTGGAACACGGGTTCTAGGCATGTGGACTTCAGTATTTTTGGTGCATGGGCTCAGTAGTTGTGGATCACAGGCTCTAGAGCACTGGCTCAGTAGTCATGGTGTATGGGTTTAGTTGTCCCATGACATATGGGATCTTCCTGAGCCAGGGGTTGAACCCGTATCTCCTGCATTGGCAGACAGTTTCTTTACCACTGAGCCACCAGGGAAGCCCTACCTCAGTTTCTCCTGTCAATGCATCATGTCTGGCTTTCAACAAATATGGTAGATATTAATCCAAATATATCAAGAGTCACTTTAAGTGTGAATGTTCTAAGGATACCAATTAAAAGACAAAAATTGTCAAAGTGAGTCAGAAAAAAAAAAGACCTGACCACAGGCTGTCTACAAGAAACTCACTTTAAGTATAAAGACATAGACAGATTAAAGGTAAAAAGATAGAAAAAGATACACCATGGTAACACTAATCAAAGTAAAATTGAAGTGACCATGTTAATCTTAGACAAAGAGACTTCTGAACAGGAAAATTATCAGAGATAAAGAGATTCATTACATACTGATAAAGGGGTGAAGTTTTTTTTTTTTAATGTAACAAGATATGACAAATAATTGTAACAAATACACTACACTGATGTAAAATGTTAATAATAAGGAAAATTCTGTGGTGTGTGTTTATGTGTTACATGTCTTGGAAGATATATGGAAACTGTTTTATCTGCTTAATTTTTCTGTACCTCTAAAACTGCTGTAAAAAGCAAAGTTTACTAATTTTTAAAAGGTAATACATGTTGATTTTTTTAACTTGGAAGAATTGGAAAAATAGAAAACTAAAATTCTGAAAACTTTATCATCCAAAGACAACTGATATTGACCATTTGATAAAGTGCTACCATACTTCTTTGTGTAATCTTTTACTAATAGAAATTTCTTTATATCTATATTATACCCTGTACCTTCGTCTGTCTTCTATTATAGCTGTCTGTCTCTTCCACAAGGTCTTAAGTTCTCCAAGGGTAAGAACCACAACTTAATTTTCATATTTCACATGGTTCTTGCCATAAAATCTGGAACATAGTAGGACTTCAACAAATTTTTATTCAGTTCAGTTCAGTTCAGTTGCTCAGTCATGTCTGACTCTTTGCAACCCCATGAACTGCAGCATGCCAGGCCTCCCGGTCCATCACCAACTCCCGGAGTCCACCCAAACCCATGTCCATTGAGTTGGTGATGCCATCCAACCATCTCATCCTCTGTCGTCCCCTTCTCCTCCTGCCCTCAATCTTTCCCAGCAGCAGGGTCTTTTCCAATGAGTCAGCTCTTCACACAGGTGGCCAAAGTACTGGAGTTTCAGCTTCAACATCAGTCCTTACAATGAACACCCAGGACTGATCTCCTTCAGAATGGACTGGTTGGATCTCCTTGCAGTCCAAGGGACTCTCAAGAGTCTTCTCCAACACCGCAGTTCAAAAGCATCAATTCTTCGGCGCTAAGCCTTCTTTATAGTCCAACTTTCACATCCATACATGACCATTGGAAAAACCATAGCCTTGACTATATGGACCTTTGTTGGCAAAGTAATGTCTCTGCTTTTTAATATGCTGTCTAGGTTGGTCATGACTTTCCTTCCAAGGAGTAAGCGTCTTTTAATTTCATTCCTGCAATCACCATCTGCAGTGATTTTGGAGCCCAGAAAAATAAAGTCAGCCACTGTGTCCACTGTTTTCCCATCTGTTTGCCATGAAGTGTTGGGACTGGATGCCATGATCTTAGTTTTCTGAATGTTGAGCTTTAAGCCAACTTTTTCACTCTCTTCTTTCACTTTCATCAAGAGGCTCTTTAGTTCTTCCTCACTTTCTGCCATAAGGGTGGTGTCATCTGCATATCTGAGGTTATTGATATTTCTCCCAGCAATCTTGATTCCAGCTTGTGCTTCCTCCAGCCCAGCATTTCTCATGATGTAGTCTGCATATAAGTAAAATAAGCAGGGTGACAATATACAGCCCTGACGTACTCCTTTTCCTATTTGGAACCAGTCTGTTGTTCCATGTCCAGTTCTAACTGTTGCTTCCTGACCTGCATACAGGTTTCTCAAGAGGCAGGTCAGGGGGTCTTGTATTTCCATCTCTTTCAGAATTTTCCACAGTTTATTGTGATCCACAATGTAATAGAAAAGAATCTTCTCCACATCAAATCTATACTTTCTGGGGAAAAAATTTACAGAATGATTAAGAAAAAAAAAAAAAAAAAAAATATATATATATATATAATGAGAAACTCTTATTTTAGACACATTGAGATAGATAGAGATGGGCTGGAGACCTTAACACAACAGAACCAAGGAAAAAGAAGTATACAATTTACCTTGAAGACCTTTGAAGGTACCCTTTGGTGCTCACATTGCTCAGAGGGTAAACCTCTGACCATGCTGGTCCAAGAACCAGGCTGGGAGACTTGTACAGAGCATGTGGCTCTTCCAGGTTGCATCTGCAGAGCCTATTGTGAATGTATTTCCTCATGAGATCAAGCACCTGAAGGCACTTATGTTGTTAATACCACCTGTCCGTGCTGGCTGCTGGGCAGGGACTCTACTCCTCTTCAGGGACCTACCTAGATTTGAATAAGCACACGAAACTTGATGGGTGGATAAAGCATTCCACATACAAGATTAGGCCTAGTCCTTAGGGTTTTTCCCTTTTCATAGCATGGCAAATTCTGATTTGATTTTCTCCCTTACATACTCAATATGAAGGATCCTCAAACAAGTAAACAAACCTCCTTCTCCATCTTAAGTCAGTTTGAAATTTAAATTTCCATTTTCAGAAAAAGTGGTGCATTTGTCTGGAAGAATTTTCTTTGATAAACTTAATTCTTTAATTCATCTGTACATGGAGTCTAGTGGAATGACAGATTTTACAAATTATACCTGTCATAATTTCTATCAATTCAAGTGATATGTATGGGCTGCTGACCAACTCCCCCAAACACATGCCAAAAAGAGAGCAAAACCAGAGGATTCTTTGGACCTCAGGTCAAATCATAATGATAATAATAACTAGTGTTGATATAGTGCTTTATATTCAACAAAAAGTTCAGTAATTTCATAAATGTTCTCACTTGATTAGTGCCCTAAGGTATTGTCTGGTCCCTGGGCGCCTTGCCTGGATTCAAATGGGCCCCATTCCCAGAACAAAGCTCTGCTGACATGTCTCAAAGAATTCTTAAATTGTAGCCAGCCTGAGCACAGGCTCCTCCCTAAGAGAAAAAAGCTGGAGTGAGTCAAAGGGAAAATCGTGTGTTTGTCCACCTTCTGGTTCTGGTACCCAAGATGTAAAGCACCCACTGGTGGGCTGATGGCCACTGTTCTAATCCTCCTCTTTGGGGAGTCCCTGGCTGTGGTCCCCTGGCTCTCTGAAGGGAGGAGGGCACTGAATGTTAAGCCCAGAAGTCTTGGTACACTGTGTCCTTGCCAGAAAAGGACAGGAGAGGGAGGCAGGTGGTGGTCTGTGCTTGGATAATAATGAGAATAATTACTAATAATTTGTGAGCAGTGAATAGAGCAGATCTGATTTATTAACTCCTCATAACCCCTACAAAAGTAGGTAATCTGCTATAACAGTACATTTCAATTGTATGGTGCTTAATCACAATGGTGTGATCACTGACCTAGAGCCAGACATCCTGGAATGTGAAGTCAAGTGGGCCTTAGAAAGCATCACTACGAACAAAGCTAGTGGAGGTGATGGAATTCCAGTGGAGCTATTTCAAATCCTGAAAGATGATGCTGTGAAAGTGCTGCACTCAATATGCCAGCAAATTTGGAAAACTCAGCAGTGGCCACAGGACTGGAAAAGGTCAGTTTTCATTCCAATCCCAAAAAAAGGCAATGCCAAAGAATGCTCAAACTACCGCACAATTGCACTCATCTCACACGCTAGTAAAGTAATGCTCAAAATTCTCCAAGCCAGGCTTCAGCAATATGTGAACCGTGAACTTCCAGATGTTCAAGCTGGTTTTAGAAAAGGCAGAGGAACCAGAGATCAAATTGCCAACATCCGCTGGATCATAGAAAAAGCAAGAGACTTCTAGAAAAACATCTATTTCTGCTTTATTGACTATGCCAAAGCATTTGACTGTGTGGATCACAATAAACTGTGGAAAATTCTGAAAGAGATGGGAATACCAGACCACCTGATCTGCCTCTTGAGAAATTTGTATGCAGGTCAGGAAGCAACAGTTAGAACTAGACATGGAACAACAGACTGGTTCCAAATAGGAAAAGGAGTACATCAAGGCTGTATATTGTCACCCTGTTTATTTAACTTCTATGCAGAGTACATCATGAGAAACGCTGGACTAGAAGAAACACAAGCTGGAATCAAGATTGCCGGGAGAAATATCAATAACCTCAGATATGCAGATGACACCACCCTTATGGCAGAAAGTGAAGAGGAACTCAAAAGCCTCTTGATGAAAGTGAAAGTGGAGAGTGAAAAACTTGGCTTAAAGCTCAACATTCAGAAAACGAAGATCATGGCATCCGGTCCCACCACTTCATGGGAAATAGATGGGCAAACAGTGGAAACAGTGTCAGACTTTATTTTTCTGGGCTCCAAAATCACTACAGATGGTGACTGCAGCCATGAAATTAAAAGACACTTACTCCTTGGAAGGAAAGTTATGACCAACCTAGATAGCATATTCAAAAGCAGAGACATTACTTTGCCAACAAAGGTTCGTCTAGTCAAGGCTATGGTTTTTCCTATGGTCATGTATGGATGTGAGAGTTGGACTGTGAAGAAGGCTGAGCACCGAAGAATTGATGCTTTTGAACTGTGGTGTTGGAGAAGACTCTTGAGAGTCCCTTGGACTGCAAGGAGATCCAACCAGTCCATTCTGAAGGAGATCAGCCCTGGGATTTCTTTGGAAGGAATGATGCTAAAGCTGAAACTCCAGTACTTTGGCCACCTGATGTGAAGAGTTGACTCATTGGAAAAGACTCTGATGCTGGGAGGGATTGGGGGCAGGAGTAGAAGGGGATGACAGAGGATGAGATGGCTGGATGGCATCGCTGACTCGATGGACGTGAGTCTCAGTGAACTCCGGGAGTTGGTAATGGACAGGGAGGCCTGGCATGCTGCGATTCATGGGGTCTCAAAGAGTCGGACATGACTGAGCAACTGATCTGATCTGATCTGATTACACAGTTAATTTTTCACCTGTTAATTATAAGCCATCGAATGAACACTAGACACAATGCATAATCCATGACACCTTGTACATTATTGCACTTGCTCCCCACAAGCACCCTATGGCTAGGCCCTGAACTGTCCTCCTTGTGCAGCGAAGGATACTGAGACTTGGAGATGCAGCATCACTTGATCTCACGGCTAAGTGAATGATTCAGGCAGGTGTCCAAAAAGTGCCCCTCCCTTCCAAAGTCTGGGCCTTCATTCTGCCTCTTTTGACCCTCACAATAACAGAGTGGATAATCACTGCCCTACAGTTAATGAAATTGAAGGCGGGAGGAGAAGGGGACAACAGAGGATGAGATGGTTGAATGGCATCACCAACTCAACGGACATGAGTTTGAGTAAAATCCGGGAGTTGGTGATGGACAGGGAGGCCTGGCATGCTGTAGTCCATGGGGTCGCAAAGAGTTGGACACGACTGAGCGACTGAACTGAATTGAACAGTTGGAAAGCAGAGTTTCAGCTGAGGGAAGAGACTCATTCTGGGTCACCCAGGCATTTGACCTACTGGCCACACAGACCAAGTCCTTCTACATGCTCCAGGACACTGTAAGATTGAAAAGCGGGACACCTGGCTCCCTAGTACCTTACAGAGCCTCCATCGGGGCTCTTCTGAAAGTGGAGAGGCAAACTAATCAAATTGAACAAAGTCTCCAAGCTGGGTGGGATGACTGCCACCCTGAATATCACCATTGTAGGTTTGAGAAAAGGGCAAGTGTGAACAGAATAATGTTCAATAACAAAGCAGTGTGGGATCCTGTAGTCAGACCTGGATCTTGATCTCAGCTCCGCCCCTTTGAGCTGTTGGACTCTGGGTGAGTTCCTCGCCTTTGAGATCCTGTTTCCCTCTTTCCTTCCACAAATGGGCTTCCCACTTCCACTTCCCTTCCCACTTCCACAAGTGGGCAAAGAATTCGCCCGCAATGCAGGAGACCTGGTTTGATCCCTGGGTTGGGAAGATACCCTGGAGAAGGGAAAGGCTACCCACTCCAGTACTCTGGCCTGGAAAATTCCATGAACTGTATAGTCCATGGGGTCCCAAAGAGTTGACTGAGTGACTTTCACTTTCTTCCCTCCTCCATAAAGTGGGTATCAATATCTTTCTCTTAAAGGGATTAAAATATTTACATAAAATATGCAGGAAAGGCTAGATAAATATTTGCTTTAATTCCTATTGAGAAAGGTTTTGATTAATGCAGCTATAGAGGGGAAAACAGCTCAACAGAAGGGCTGGTTTCATAAAGGAGTACCAGAAAAAAATCAGATGAAGGCAGTAATGGGTGGTTGGTTTGTTTTAACTGTTGTATTGATGTTTCTTTGGACTCATTTGACAAATGAAAATCCAACTCCATCTTGGTGGCTAGAGTGAGGGGATTCTTTCCAATATTCTCAGCTCCTCAGCTCTGGTCAAGGGTTAATAATGTATTGCGTTGTGGAGGGTGACAGGTGGGGAACAAAAAGATGATTAAAGATCTGACTCTCAGAGCAACGCTTTTGTTCTCTGAAGGTGTTTGTATATATTTAAGTTGTGTTTCTTGTCCTATTAATCTTGCTAATAGTTAGATTGAATTTTAAGGGAGAAAATGGCTTAAAACAAAGCCCCTTTATCCTTATCGGTATAATGTTGGTATTGTGAGACTATGAAATTTCTAGGTTCCTTCTGGCTTGAAGAATCTTCATATGAGTGTGAAACAAATACAAATTTAAAACTGTAGATTTCCACAATGGGGTCAGGGCATTTGGAAGCATCCAATGATCCCTTCTTTAGGGTGGTTTACGATCATTCAGTTTCCAAGAGAAGACAAGCTTTCATTTCAAAACTAAACTTTGAAATTTAAAAATAAAGGGAGAGGAGTGGGAGGGGGTGGGAGGTGGGAAGGAGGTTCAAGAGGGAAGGGACATACATATACCCATGGCGATTCATGTTGATATATGGCAGAAATCAACACGATATTGTAAAGCAATCATCCTCCAATTAAAAATTAATTAATTATTAAAAAATAAAATAAAATAAAAGGTTTCCAAGGTCAGAAGGAAAGATTTAAATTTTTGAAGAGCTCATCAGCATTTCAAGGGTAGTGATAAGCCACAGGAATTTACTTTGCTGTTTTCAGCTCAAGCACCGCCACCCCCAGCCTCCCCAGGTCTCCTCTCCCCTGACTCTGTGTCAGGCTGGGTGGCCACAGCTCTGGGGCCTGAAACTTCCAGTCTCACTCTCCTCTGTTCCTGTTTGTTTATCTGATCTTCTTCATGCTTCCTTTGTTTTCTCGCAATGTCCATTTGTCCATCTTTCTGATGCCTTTTTGGCCCCTGCCCAGTGGTGCTGACCTGAATATAGAACTTTGACTGCTGGCTCACAATTCTTTTTTTTAACAGCTAATGAGTTCTCCAGAGTAGGTTATCGTGGAATATGAGCCGAGGGAAGAGGTGGAAAGAGAAAGCAGAGGAAGAAATTTAGCACGAAGGTCCTCAGGGATGCTGGAGAACACCCTTCTCAGAGGGTACCTTGAGGAGGAACAGGTGAAACTGTAGGAGGAATCTCTGGGCGCCAGTGACTTGTCTCGGCTTCCCTTGAGAGTCACTCATTCATAGTCACTACAGTCTGTCACCTTCTGTAGAGGAGGGCAGGCTGGAGCAGAAGAGCTCAGCTTTGCATCAGGCAGATGGGGCCCGGAATAACATGGTTCTGCTGCTCTGAGTCTCGGGATGCAGATCTCCTCGTCTGCAAGAAATGAGCAGTGCTACTGCCATATGTGGGGTGGTGGAAAGGCTCACATGTGTTCTAAAAACACCTACCTAGAGAGTTCCCTGGTGATCCAGTGGCTAAGACTCTGAGCTCCCAATGCAGGGGGCCCGGGTTTAATCCCTGGTCAGGGAAATAGACCTCATATACAGCAACTGAGCGTTCACTTGCTGCAACTAAAGATCCCAAATGTGGCAACTAAGACCCAGTGCAGCCAAACAAATAAACATTTAAAAACCAAACAAATAACACCTACTAGTCTTTCCTCCCTCCCTTTTTAGTCTTTTCCATGCCAATTATTCAGAATATTGCTATAGGAGACTTCCCTGGTGGTTGAGTGGTTAAGACTTTGCCTTCTGGTGCCACGTGGTGGGGGAGGGGTGGGGGTGGTGTGTTGGTTGGATCCCTGGTTGGGAAGCTAAGATCCCACATGCCTCAAGGCCAAAAAACCAGGACATAAAACAGAAACAACATTGCAACAAATTCAATAAAGACTTTAGAAAAGGTTGACATTAAAAAAAAAAAAAAAAAAACTTAGAAAAATAAACAAAAAACTCTTGGAAAAAGAAAAAACTTGCTGTTAAGGCAATTTGGAACCCCTAACACATTTTCTCATAAAAGCCAGTGGTCCTGAGTTTTGTGAAGGCCCTGACTCCAGCCTACCTTACCATTCCCCTCTCTTCCTACCTCCATCCACGAACTTGACTTTTAAGCCATGATGGAATCCTCAGCTGTCTTCCCCTCAGCTTCACTACCCACAAACTTTTACTCCTTCATCCTGGAATCTCAGACCTCTGCTTAGAAGAATTCAGCAAGTCAATATCCAGGTGACATCCAAATCCAGCTGATGATCTGTTCAGAACTGATTTTTCTTTTGCCTGAATTGCCATTCCACTTCACCTAAGCTGGTCATGGGAGCTTTACAATAAAAGTCACAACATACTTCCTTTCATGGCTGTTATAACGGTAGCACAGTGTTCAATAACCACTTATTGTTAAATAAATGAACAATAATAGCTACATTTGTTGAATGTATGCTATATGTTAGGTAGTGTACTATGCCTTTTATATGCATTTCCTCATGTAATTATTACAGCAAGGTTAAAAAAATGTATTATGGTCCCCACACTCGGCTTCCCAGGTGGCTGATCAGTCAAGAACCCCCCTGACAAAGCAGAGACGTTAAAAGATGCACGTTCTACCCCTGCGTCGGGAAGATGCTCTGGAAAAGACATGGCAACCCACTCCAGTTTTCTTGCCTGGAGAATCCCATGGACAGAGGAACCTGGCGGGGTGCAGTCTATAGGGTCGCACAGAGTCAGACACGACTGAAGCAATTTAGCACACACACATGGTCCCCACACTCTGGGGAGCTAAGGTTCAGATGGACCAAGTAACCCTCTCAAAGTCAAGTATCCAGAAAGTAGAGCAAAGATTCCAACCTAGAAATCTGTGAACCCCAAGTCCTGTTTTCCTTCTACTTTCCAAGAGATAGAGCCTAAGTTAAAAATACATAAAACTAAAATCAACTACTGGGACCATTTACAACCTCATGTTTGGATGTGACTTTCAGCAATGCCCCAGGCCAACAAATAACTTCTAGGCAGCTCTTTTCTGACCTGGGGAGGCAGGCCCACCCAAGACAGCAAAGAAGCTGAAGTCCAAACGTGAAGTCTATTAAATGCTGCAGAGAAAGTTTACTGCCACTAGAGGGCTCCCTCCTCCTTAGGCAAAAAGTGCAGCCTGGACCGTGCAAGTGGACCGTCCAAGTGGACCCCGCTGCCCTGAGCCGGCTCCACTCCACCTCCCTCAAGTTCAACCCATTTTACCCAAATCCCTGGGACAGCAGCAGAAGTTGGCCAGCCTAGAGGAATCCCTTGGTACTTCCACAAGCTGGAGCAGTGGCGGAAGGAGGAGCCATTTGCTCCATGTTTTCACAAGCACATTCCATCCTCCTCGTCTGGGTTAGAAATGCTTTGAGGTCGTCAGCTGAAGTTCCAATACTTTGGCCACCTGATACGAAGAGCCGACTCATTGGAAAATACCCTGATGCTGGGAAAGATTAAGGGCAAGAGGAGAAGGGGGGTGACAGAGGATAAGATGGTTGGATGGTATCACCTACACAATGAACGTGAGATTTTGGAAACCCCAGGAGATAGTGATAGTCCAGGAAGCCTGATGTGCTGCAGTCCATGGAGTCGCAAATGGTTGGACATGACTTGGAGACTGAACAACTAACAATGCTTAGTGGGGGCCGGGGGTGGGGGATGGAAGTTGGTCTCCCTGCATAAATAAGCTCAGGATGTGAGAGGGAGTGGAAAAGAAAACTTTCCTCCCAGGAGAAGTGGAGGCTCTGTGGTGGTAATCCAGAAGTGAGGTCCAACTGCCAGCCTGGTGGGCTGCAAGCTCTGAGCCTACAGCAAAGGAGTACAGAGCAAGTGACCCAAGGAGACCTCACTTCAATGGGCTCTCTGGAGGCCAGGCACCCTCAGATTTTGCTGAGAGGGGGTTGGGGTGTGGTGGTCGGTGGGAAGGCCTTCTGGTGTAATGAAGTACAGTTTTGTTTGAAAATATCCTGCCGGGAGAAACCTCTCTTGGGGCCATGGTTGTGCAGCTACAGTCAGGGAACTCCCTCATCTTCACCACTTCCCAGGGGCCCTGCTGGGGAGGTGCTTCTGCAGCAGCCCCTTGGGGTTCCCCGGGGTTGGAATGAGGACTCAATGCTGCATTTTAACACTTATCAATAGTAACGCATTAAGTGAAAACAGGCAAATTACTGAACTGTATCTAAGCTATTATTACAACTACAGGAAAGAATAGATAACTGGTAAAGAGTTGAGAGGCTATTTGGAAGGAGGTAAAGGCCTGGTGATCCTCCCCTTTTTAGACTTGTGATTTTGTTAGATTATGTGTGTATGCAAAAGTTGAAGAAAAAGGGTGAAGCGAAGGTAAATTGAGTTACAAAACATTTCCAAAGGCTTCACCATGCCCTGATAGGAGGTTTCAGAAACTCGACGGGCAGCTTGGACCTGAGAGCCCTGAATGGAGAAGCGGTAGCCGATAGCATGAACTCCAGGTTCGAGGCCCCAGAAGGGACAGATGAGAACTGAGGTGGCCCCGCGTGGCAGATCACGTTGTACATGGGAACATCTTCTTATAACTACATCCTGCCCTCTCTATCCTACAATTCCGCCGGGCGCCCAGGGTAGGATTGGATCTTGGCGGTAATCAGGCGGCCTTAGCCCGGCCTGCAGAGAAGGGCAGGCCCGGCAGCAGCCAGCAGCCGGGGAGAGGCGACGAGGACATTGTTCCAGCCTCTCGGGTGGGGTCCTGCGGGGGGAGGGGACGCAGTAGCCGTCCCAGGGGACCTGTGCATCAGCGCGTCCAAGAGCGCGGGCTTTGTGAAGTGTATTGAGTCACCATGGAAATCCGAAGGAACACGGACAAGGGCGCCCGGGGGTCGGCTGGTTCTCGAGCCGCGCCCTTCGTCCCCTCTCGGACCCTGGCCCCTCGGCAGGGCCTGTCGGGAGTTGTAGTCCCCAGGCGGTGGCCGCGCGCGCCGCCGAGGATGCAGGGCGCCGCCGGTCCCCGCCTCCCCCTAACCTGCTAGCGCGAGGTGGGGAGCGCTGGGGAGGAGCTGTCGCTCCAGTGATTGGCGGAGGCCTCCTCCAGCCCCCACCCAAGTCCCCTCCCCCGCTCGCGGCTTCGGACTTCGGAGCCCCCGCGCGCCAAGGCGGCGATCGAGCGAGCGCGCGTGCAGCCGCGCCGCCCTGAGCACCCGCAGCGCCGGCGCCGCGGCGAGACAGGAGGAGAACCCACCCACCGACAGAACCCCGCAGCCGCGGCATCCCGGAGGAGTGGGTGATGGCAGGGCGGGCGGTGGGCTTATTCTCCCCGGCCTGGGACGTCCGTCTCACACAGTCTGTTTCTCTGGGAGGAGCACAATAGGGCCGGGGTCGGAGTGCGCCTAGGGAACCGGCTGGTGGGAACGCGGCGGGAGGTGTGGTTTGGAATTCGGGGCAGCCTTTTCGGGCTAAACTGGGACCCGAATCGGTTCTTCTTTGTAAGCCCACAGAGCTCCAGGAGCGCCGAGCGGTACCTTATTCATAGTAGGCGTTTAATAGATGCTCGTGGGATTGCAAAGAACTGGGGTGAGGAGGCTGGCTTGGTGGAAGGGGTTCGCTCCTAGGACATAGTAGACAGCCAGCCTCGTCGAGGTGCAGTGAATGGCTGGAGGGCTGGGCGGGGGCTTCTCTGGCCGTGGGCCCGTCCTGCCCGGTACCTTAAATCGGCGCCGTCCTCTACCCGCACGGATCACCGCCCGCCCCCACTCCCCGCTACGCCCCCAGCATACACACACACCCTCTGTCCCTCTCGCCTCCGGGTTGGAGTTTGCCCAGCCTGGACCGGACCCAGCGGCCCGTCCACGTCCGGCTAACGGGTGGACTATTCGCCGGCCGCCTCTGGAGGCACCTGTCTGAACCACAAAGGCCGCTTTTCGCTGCCCAGCCCAGAGCGGGCGCCAAGCTGATCCCTTCGCCCGAGCCCAGCGCGGGAGCCCTCCCGGGGGCATCGATCTTGGCGGGCGACGCCCCAGGCCGGGGGAGGAGGCAGGAGTCAGAGTTGGAGAGGAGCTGAGATGGAGAGAGGCGGAGGCAAGGCCTCCGTTTGAGCAAAGATGCGAAAGGATGGAACATAGGGATGGGTGGGAGGAGGGGGAACTGGAGACAGGTTTGAGGAAAGAGAAGGGTCTGAGCCGGGAGGGTCGGAGCTCGGAGCAGGTGGCGCGAGGCGAGGCTGGGGCTGATGAAGAATGTGGAGGGGAGGAGGGATGTGGGAGGGTGGAGACTGCCTGGGTTAGAGAAGAGTAGACGCTGGGGAGGAGGAGACCCACGCGAAGAGAGGGAGGGCTCTCCCTGGGGAGGCAGGTCTCCGGGGAAGGGAGGGGCAGGCAGCTGGGGGGTGGGGGGAGGCGGGTCTCGGGCCAGAAGACCCTCAGCCCCGGCCAGGGACCCGGCGGTCCTGTGGCTGGCTGGGCGTGGCTCTTGGACCCGGCGACGGACTCGGGATGGCGGATCGGGGACCGAGCCGGATGTCCCTGCGAGGAGCTTTGTCTCCCGGCTTGACACCAGCTCTTAGGGACTCGTTTAGGGTTTTGTGATAATCCGCAGCGCCACAGGCACACCCTTTTCTTCGCAGAGCTGAAAGGCTTGGTCCAGCGGCAGGTGATGCCAGGGAGGCGAAATGGGGGCCGCCTCCCGCCCGGGAGACCCGGAGAACAATAGCCGGCACTGGTGTCCTCCGCACCAGGAGCTAGGGCACCCCTAGAATTCGAGTGTGCAGTTTTCTAGTGCAGAAAACACTCCCGGAGAAATCAAAGGGCACGTGCTCTTCTCTTGGGGTTTGTGTTAGGGCAACAAACCCCACTGGTAATTCTCTGATGTGAGTCGCGCATCTCCGCCCCCCAGACTGTGGGACCCGCAGACAGACGCCGCCCCTGGCTTTGGTACCTTCTGGCTGCGGCGCCGCCCCCTGCCCCTTGCTGCTGACCAACCACCGAGACGGTCGGGGTGGGGGAAGACCTGTGGAGGTCGCCTCGGTGCTGAGCGGGCTCCCTGAGTAGCCGGCTTTGTCTGACGAGGCGGACGCGTGTGCTGTGCGTTCTTAGAGGGAGCAATCAGGGCTGGTGCGGTTTGTGATAAAATGGAAGAGAAGCAGTCGTGGAGATTACCCGCTACGGGTGCAGCTCCTGGCCTTAAAGCCGGCAGCTAGGGGACCAGTGCTTCCCCTTTGCCGGTGACCACACCCAAGCCAGTGTATCCATCCTTTGCAGATTTCACTTGTAGTGTCTGCTGACCTAAGAGAGGGACGACTCTGTGATAGGAGGCGTCTCCTTGCCCATGGGAAAGCAGATGGACAGAAATGGAAACACAAAAAGGAGCTCAACAGAGCTTTCCTTGCATTCAGTCTTGCTTGCTGTCTAAGCATCTTTCACACCAGGCTAGCAGCGTCTTAACATGTGAGATGACAGCCAGAAACCAACATTCAGTTTTACAGATTTTCTTTGATGATTGTTTAGTTGATATTAAAGCTGACTCTTTAGCACAGACTTATACTTTTAAATGGTCATTCATTTTAAAAAGACAAAACAAACAAAAAACAAGACAGAAGCATTTTTATTCCAAAAGTGAAGGAAGAAGCTTGGCTCAATGACAAGCAGACCATCATAAGAAAAATCGCTGTGACATATTTGGCCTGGAGTTGACTGATGAGCCTTTGGGCTCTCATAACCTGGCTTTGAAACCTCAAGATTTTACTCAGATTGATGTATAAGGTGAGGGACTGTGATGTGACTGTCACCTATTGCCCAGCACATATGGTAGCTGCCAATGTGAATTCTTCCTACCTGGGCTATACCCAGCAGTAGCAACAGTAGGCTATGTCCTGATACTTTTATTAAATGACGATGCTTTGCAGAGGTGCCTCTCGGTATTTACAAAGGACTAGCTGGAATGTTGTTCATTGGATGTGTTTAACTAAAATAATAGACCTATCTATCTCCAGAGTAAGTGAAAACCAGGAATCTCTATATTGGATCCCCGGTGTCTCAAACAGTAAAGAATCTGTCTGCAATGTGGGAGACCGGGGTTCAATTTCTGGGTCGGGAACATCCCCTGGAGAAGAGAATGGCTACTCACTCCAGTATTCTTGCCAAGAGAATTCCATGGACAGAGGGGCCCAGAGTAGGTGAAAACCAAGAATCTCTATATTAGAACACCCAGAATCAGGTACTAAAGGTTTTTTTCTTATGAAAAAAACTCCCAATGAGACATATTTTGTTGGTTTATTCTTCTTGAAAGAACTTTATGGACTTAAGGGTGTAATCCTATTATTTTAGAGCACTGTGTGAACATCCAATCCAATTTTTTCCTCATAGGGAGTCAGTTCATAGATAAGGAATATTAGTATGACCAGCCCATTTCTGCAGGGAAGATAGAAAGCAGTATCCTCCTACCTGCCCTGTGAAAATGCCTGGGAGACAGACAGGAGAGGCAGGTGGCCGTAGAAAAGGACTTTATGTCCCTAGAATTCTAGAGTGCCCACATGGGCAGCATGTGAGATCTTAGTATCCTGACCAGGGGCCGAACCAGCACCTCCTGCAGCGGAAGCATGGAGTCTTAACCACTGGACCAGCAGAGAAGTCCACAGAGTGCCATTCTTAACTCCCATCTCCCTGACTTTGGAAACCTCAGCTAGGTATACAAAAGATGTTTGTGGGACATGAACACTTGGCCTTTTTCAACATAGCCTCTTCAGATTTAAGTCAGGGTAATAGTATTTGAAATACATTGCATGTTTCCACCACGGGAAGCAGTTACCCAGCAAGGCAAGTGTGTACAATGGGCCAAAATCAGGTTTGAGGACTTGGTTAGGCTTCATCTGCCTAACTGTCTTTCTGCCATAGATAGCTGAGAATTCTCCTCTTTGATAATAGCTCCTTTGACAAAAATTCAGCTTCAGGGAATGGAACTGTAAGCCAAAGGCCATCACAACTGTGGATAAATTTCTGGAGTAAATCAGAATTTAGTTTAATATTGAGAGCCAGGGAAGTTGGTACTATTAGAAAAGAGCATGTAAGATCCAGTCTATCTTTCTGGTGTCAAAACTAACCAAATTCTGATAGAATATAATCCTGTTCACACATTTTTGATTTCTGAGCTATAAGAAAATATTTCAGAAAAGTTTTCTAAAGACTTAGTTGACAGTCACCTAGAGAAGAACAATAATACAGGAAACCTTTGTCAATGTGAAAACCTGTAAGGAGAAGTTGGTATAAAATGAAATCAAATGAGAGTAAACAAGTAAGAAGGTAATTGATTTTCTTCTACTGCTAGTGAACAAATAAATAATTTCAAGATCACTTTGTCTTAAATTTTTATATGAAAATGAAAGGTGCAAATACTATGGTATGACTCTTTAAAGCAGACACATTATATACTTAAAAGAGTTGCATGAAACAATATTGTATATGGTTTGTTCTATTTCAGTCTTAGAAATTTCTTCCATCTAAAATAAATGGACTTAACCATAGCATCCCCTGACCCTCTCACACCCTCCCATCAATCACAGCCTAGTTCTATGCTGTTCCTTTGCCTCCTCCACATGGACTCCCTCCTTACAATCCAGACTCAGAAGCAATGTACACAGGAAGGAGAGCCTGGCTCTGAGCCAGAAAGCTGGAAGTTGAGTCCCAGCCCCGACCGACACTTGCTGTCTGTCCATCCTTCAACGACTAATTTTTCTCTTAAGGACTCAGTTTCTTCATTTGTTCAGTGAGGTTTATATGAGTTAACATATGTATAGCCTGAGAACAGAGTCTGGCCCCTAGTAAGTGCTCAATAAATGTCAGTTATCACCATCAGCACCATCATCATACTCTCACCCCAGAATGTGTGCCCCTAAAAACACTTTGATTCCCTGTTTACTCTTTCATCCCCAGAGGTCAGGGTAAGCTGCTATAGGGTTATCAATAGTGGGAATAGAAAGAAAGATTAGGACTCTGTTCTGAAGGTCCCACTCTGTAAATAGTAGGAATAGCTCTGTGTTGACTGTCAGCCTCCTTAAACACAGCTGTTTTGAGCAGCTGAGGACTTGCAGAGTTAAGAATGTTCCAGAACTGCTCTGACCCAGCTTTGCCAAAACTTCCCTGTGTATAGAGTTGGCTTGGCAACTGCTCCCGCTCCTACATCATCTAAAGAACATCAGGCATCCATAACTGGTTGAGACGGCTGTTCTGAGACTGTTCTGTTGTTGGTGTGGGAAAGAGTGATCATGTTTGGTTGATGGCAAATTGTTGGGAATAAAAATATCTCAAGTTTTCTGACTAAGAAATAAACTTAGCAGCACAGAATTACCTGTTTAACAAAAACTTTCAAAGTACTTGCTCTGTGCTAGGGGTTGTTCTAGTTCCTGTGAGTTGAGTACAGTACTGTTGCTATCCCCATTTTACAGATGAAGCAAATGAGAAGAGACAGAGAAAAGCTTTGCACCCAAGGACTCTGCTCAGAGTCTATATGAGTCAGGGTTCTCCAGAGAAACAGAACCAATAAGGATTGGCTTATGAGACTGTGGGGGCTGGCAAGTCTGATGTATGTAGGGCAGGCCAGTGGGCTGGAAGCTTTCAGGTGGGAGCTGATGTTGCAAGGACCCCATACTGGTTAGTCTTAAAGCAAAATTGCTTCCTCTTCTTGGGCAACCTTGATTTTTCTCTTAAGGTCCTTCAGCTACATTTGACTACATTGTATGAGGCTCACCTACATTATTGGGGAAAATCTTAAAGTCAACTGGCATAACCATACCTATAAAATACCTTCCCAGCAACACATATAGATGTATGTTTGACTGAATGACTACTGTAGCCTAGCCAAGGTGACACACACATAAAAAAACTATCACAGGGTCCATGCTTTTTTAAACACTACCCCAAGCTAAGAGCCTTATTTGCAATAAACTAAAGAATTAGCAATGGCCTATGTATCCCACTACAAAATGCTGCTCCTTACCGTGTTGAAAATGCAATTTGGATCTCTCTTTTTCATCCATGTAGCTTCTAGCACAAATTGTTGCTCACAGCAAGCATTTAATAGATAATATTTCATTTGACTCGTGAGTTTGAGATTTTACAAATGACTAGATTCTAGATTCTCTTGAATCAAGGCAAGAGTGGTACTTCCCTGGCAGTCCAGGGGATAAGACTCACTTCCCCAGCAGAAGGCACCAGCAGCAGGCACAGGTTCAATCCTCAGTTGGGGAACTACGATCCTGCATTCAGGACCGGCCAAAAAACAGAACCAAACAACAGGAGAAGATCTGCATTCTGAATTAGGTATTGTGTCACTCTTTACCTCCCAACAGCTGTCCATTGTCATTGGCTCAGCAAAGATTTTGGGGTCTGTCACTGTCTCCACTCCTCGTGAAAGTGTCTTGTACACAGTAGCAGTGCCAGGACCCAGTCACACTACTTCTGTGTCCGTTCAGTGTCCCCTGACAGGCATTCCCTTTGTTGATTTCAGATTCACCAGGGGCTCCCTCCAGTTTCTCAGGCCTTTGGGCTTTATTCTCCCTGCCTTTGTCTGGTCCTCTCCTTCCCTTTGTCATCCCCCAGAGCGTGACCCACTATTGATGGAGAAGTCGCCTCCTTTCTCATTTTTAGCACTTTAACCAGATTTATGTCTTTGTGGATCAATACATTCATTCTGTTATGAAATTCACATGTAGTCTCCAATTTTTTCCTTTACTGCTTTTTTGTTCCTTTACCGCTCTTTTTCAACAGATGTGAAACTTAACTTTAAGGAAGTTACTCAGAATGTTTTAAGTTTGGCATGTTGCCGAATATATGGGCCACACACATACATAAAATAGTAGTTTGAGGGGCTGAGCGTGTATTTTTAAAGTATTTTTTTTAACTTTTTAGTAAAGTGTAACAGATATATGTACTTGGAGTGCTGCAGTCCATGGGGTCACAAAGAGTCGGACACAACTGAGCAACTGGACTGAACCGAACAGATATAGACAAAAATATACAAGTCATAAGTGTATAGCTTACTGAATTTTCACAAACTGAACACAGCCATGAAACCACACCTGATCAAGAAACAGGCTACTAGCACATACCCCAAAGCCCCGCTTCAGTCGCCTCCCAGTCACTACTCTTCCTCCAGGGTCTCTAACCACTATCAGCATAGATCAGCTTTGCCTATTTTTGAACTTTTTACAGATGGAATCATATACTGGGTACTCTTTCAAAAAGTGGCTTCTTTTGCTCAGTGTTACATTTGCTGCATTTCATATGCTCATTTTCATTGCCATATAGCATTCCATTGTGTAAATGTACCACAATTTACTATCCATTATGTTGTTAGTGGGTATTCAGCTAGTTTTTGTTTGATGCTACTGTGAATAGTTTTATTGTGACTATTCTAGCACACATCTTTTGGTGAACAAACGTGTTTCTCTTGGTTATATATTTAGGAGTAGAATTCGGGTCAAGGATATGCATATGTTATGTTTTAGTAGACCATGCCAAATAGTAAGACTAATGGTGAAATTTTTAAAAAAAGTCAATCCCAAGGCATGCAATGCTGTGATTAAACTATTTTTAGAAGCCCTTGGCATAATTTTGTGGCTTGATCAGAGATTGGTTTTAAACTCTTACTCTTCAGTAAAAAATAGAACTCTGGCTGTGTCTGACTCCAAGGTAGCTGAAATGAACATTTTAAAACTAATGGCTGTGCTTGTGCTTGCTACAGCTACTTCCTTCTGTTTCTTAAGGAAAAGCTGAGAATCAGGTTATAGTTGCAGTGTGGGTCCAAAGATCATTTGGGAGATGACCAGTCAGATTTGAATAAGATTAACAAGCAATTTTTATTCTGTTAACTATTCTTATATTGGGTCAAATTGCAATTTTGAATTATGTGATTTTGGTGACTTAAAAAAATTCTTCAAAAAGTACCAACTTGGAATCAGAACGTTCAGATGTTTTGTTTTTTTTTAACTATAACTATTTTTTTGTATTTTTCTGTTTTTCTTTTAATTTTATTTACTTACTTATCTTATTTATTTGGCTGTGCTGAGTCTTCATTTCTCTAGTTGTGGCAAGCTAGAGGGGACTACTCTCTATTTGCTGTGCTCAGGCTTCTCATTGTGGTGGCTTCTCGTTGCAGAGCACAGGCTCTAGGTATGCAGGGAGAAAGTTCAGATTTCTTATTTGGGAATAAGAATTATAGCATATATCCTGTTTTTGTGGATTTTTAAAAAAGACTTAAGCTGCACAATTTGGGGGGGATGTTAATCTTATTTAATAGGTTTCTCAGGTGACTCAGGTGGTAAAGAATCTTTCTGCAGTGCAGGAGACCTGAATTCGATTCCTGGGTTGGGAAGATCCTCTGGACAAGGGAATGGCTATCCATTCCAGTGTTCCTGCCTAGAGAATTTCATGGACAGAGGAGCCTGGCAGGCTGTAGTCCATGGGGTTGCATAGAGTCGGATACAGCTAAGCAACTAACACTTTCACTTTTCACTAATCTTATTTATTTACTTTTTCTCTCTTTTTAATTCAAGTATAGTTCATTTACAATGCTGTCTTAGTTCAGGTATACAGTAAAGTGATTCAGATAGATCTCTATCTGAAAAAAAAAAATATATATTATATACATATATATTATTTTTTAGATTCTTTTCCTTTAAGGGTTATTACAAAATATTGAATATAGTTCCCAATGCGCATTATTTTTACAATAGGATTATAATGGAAAAAAACCTCTGCAACTACTGAAAAACAATACAGATGAGGCACAAAGACATGAACAGTAGGCTCCAGATTGTGGGTATATCTCTTCTCCATAGCCAGTCTTCACTGTTGGCCCAGGAGAGATGGCAATGATAAATGTGGCCAATGCAGATCAAGGGCAGCAGTTTAGGTACAATTAGAGGATGGTGGTAAGAAACCTTTGCCACCAAAGGAGTGTGACAAGGTGGTCATGAACTGCTAGCTTGCCCATTTTTTTCTTATGACACTCATTCACAGCCCAAGTTGTTCCTAAAAAAGAATTTTCTCTTGCCATGTAGCCTGCCATGTTTGATTGGTCCTCATACAAGCAAGTGAGATCAGATTTATCCACTGCTTTAAAATATAAATTTACTGCTTAATCTCTGAGTCCCTTAAGCACTTGGATATTTTCACATCTCTTTTAATATAGGACTTAGTTTCACACTTTAAAATGTATACTCCTCCAATATTTAATCAGTTATAAAACCACTTATAGATCATTTTGCTGATACAGCTAGTGAAATATTTGCTTGTTTCATCCAACTCTCATCCATATACTCAACATAATTTTTACAGAGTTGTAACCACAACATGGATCCACTATTGTGGATACTGTATTTTGTTCTTTCATTTGACATGAGAAAAAAACTTTTCTGTGTCTCTGCCTAATTTAGAAATGTAAACTTTTAATGACTGCCTGCTGTTTCATTGAAATGTGCTATATTTGAGTGTTTACTTATGAATATTTAGATTATGGTCGATTTTTAAATTTTTAGGTAGAGTTTACATCATTGTGAACATCACATACATGATTTTTTATTACCCAACTGATAATATGTTTTTGAGAATCAAGATTCCCTTTAAAAAAAAAAGGGAGTGGTGTGGGAGATGCAATTTTAGTCATAATACTGGATAGTTTTCACATGGGGAGAAATGCATGCTGCTGCTGCTGCTGCTAAGTCTCTTCAGTCGTGTCCGACTCTGTGCGACCCCAGAGACGGCAGCCCACCCGGCTCCCCCGTCCCTGGGATTCTCCAGGCAAGAACACTGGAGTGGGTTGCCATTTCCTTCTCCAGTGCATGAAAGTGAAAAGTGAAAGTGAAGTCGCTCAGTCGTGTCCGACTCTTAGCGACCCCATGGACTGCAGCCCACCAGGTTCCTCTGTCCATGGGATTTTCCAGGCAAGAGTACTGGAGAGGGTTGCCATTGCCTTCTCTGGGAGAAATTCATAAATGCATTTAATTCCTTGAAATGGATAATACATGTCACAGAATTCCCTGATCAGAGAATACCTTCTAATTAGTCTTAGCTGGCAAGTTGTTTATCAAAGAATTTGTGTAAAGGTAGGAATAATGTAAGAATTTGTGTCAATGTAGAGGTAATCAATCATTTTACAAACAATACCTGTATAATAATTTGGAAGACAAAGGACTCCAAGTAAAGCCAATTTTACTAATAAATTTTATAAAATTGTATTATCTTTTAAATAGCAGATAGCACCAAAAATTGGCCATTGTGGAAGAAATCAAATGGTCACCAAGTTGAGAAGAGATGAAACAGTTGTTATAGGCATCCAATATTTTGTTAAATTCTAAATATCTGCCAGTAGAGTGCAAATAGCCAGGACCCAGAAATGACTGTTGGAATAGCCTGGCAAGTGAGAGGGTTACTCAAAACCCAATAACTGGACTTAAATTGCACTGAGCTGTTATTGGAGGTGGGCTCAAACTTCCTCTCACGTATTTCCTGAGTGCCTGCAAGGAACAGTGCAATTTCCAGGAAGGAGCTTGCACATGGGAGAGAGATGGAGTTTGAATCCCGACTCTGCTTTCTAGACATGAGAGACCTTAGACAAAGTCACTTGATCTTCCCAAGCCTCGGTTACCTTGTGATTTAAAGATCATAGGTTTATGAGGAGGACTCAGGGGAAAATATACAGGGAGCCTGGGAGTCACATTGTAAGTACTCAGTAAGTGGAGCTAATGTATTCTCTGGATGCTCAAGTTAGGTGCTTTTAGATACATAAAGATATATAACAATCTTGTCAAAGTACATGCTTGTCAAGTGAATAGGCTGGACAACATGATGGCTGGTGCAGAGGGAGTAGAGAGCACCCGAGAAGTTCAGCCACAAAGGCTCAGTTCCCTCCTCTGTTCAGTGAGGAGTGGAGACTAGATTCTATCTGGCAGCTCAGATGGTCTGTGCCAGCCATACTGTGCTGCTGCCGAGACCATTGTGATTCCTTCCCAACTCAAACTAGCAGACTTGCAGCACCATCTATCAAAACGAGAATGGCTTACACCCTTTAATCCAGCAATACCGCTTCTGGGAATTTATCCTAAAGATGTGCAAGTGTATGTGCACAATGAAATATAGGAAAGGATATTGTTGCAGCATTATTAGTACTAACAAAAAAAAAAAAACTTAGACCCAACCTAAATTCTCAAAATTGGAGAGCTAATTAAATACACCATGATCCATCCTTACAAAGAAATTTTTTGTCCCTCCATACATGGGATCTTTGTTCCCTGACCAAGGATCAGATCCATGTCCCCTGTATCGGAGAGGCAGAGTCTGAACCACTGAACTACCAGGAAAGTCCCAAGGCAGATAATTTCTGATCTGATAAAGAACAACCTCTAGTATATATCACTGAATAGGAAGAAAGCAGGCAGACCAATATTAAATGCATGTTGCCATCTATGTAAAATGTATGTGTGTACAAATATGTGGAATTCCCTGTAGCTCAAACGGTAAAGAACCTGCCTACAATGCAGGAGACCAGGGTTCGATCCCTGGGCTGGGAAGTTCCTCTAGAGAAGGGAATGGCAATCCATTCCAGTATTCTTGCCTGGACAATTCCATAGACAGAGAAGCCTGGTGGGCTACAGTCCATGGGGTTGCAAAGAGTCAGACACACCTGAGCAACTAACATACATGTCAGATATATACATATGGGCTTCCCTGGTGGCTCAGCGGTAAAGAACGTGCCTGCCAATGCAGGAGTCATAGGTTCGATCCCTGGGTGGGGAAGATTCCCTGGAGAAAGGTGTGGCAACCCACTCCAGTATTCTTGCCTGGAAAATCCCATGGAACAGAAAGAACCTGGTGGGCTACAGTCCTTGGGGTTGTGAAAAAGTCAGGCACAACTTAGTGACTAAAAAACACCACCACTGCAGTGGACCAGGTGTCAGCATAGGATATTAGGGCTAAAAAGAACCATAGACAACACTTAATCATTTCACAGAGGAAAACCTCCAGGGCAATTTAAGTCCAGTGAGCTGTGTCAGTGCAGTTTCTGATACTCTTTGGCCTCTAATGACAGGCTAAGAGACCACTGCATCTGCCTACAGAATTAGTTCCCTTGTGTAGACGGTTCATTCCATTCTGCTTTGCATTCTGGTTACCTGTGGGCATGTTTTCTCTGTAAGGACCATAAAGGCAGACTCCTGAGTTCACACCTTGGTGTGTTCTCTTCCTGTGACTTGCTTTTAACCAAAAGAACACAGTCAACATGATGGGGATATCATTCCACGACTGTTACATGATTTAAGACCCCATCTTGCAAGCAGACTTGCTCTAGAGACATGACTTGATGAGTAAGTGGCTGTGCCAGGAAGGCCCACTTGGCAAAAAATTATGTAGCCTCTGGGAGCTGAGTGGCCTCTAGCTAGAAGCCTGTGACCGTAAGGAAATGAATTGTGTCAACCTGAGTGAGCTTGCAATTGCGTTCTTCCCCAGCAGGCCTCCAGATGAGAGCCCAGCCTGTCCAACACCTTGACTGTAGCCTGTGAGGCTCTAAGCCAAGAACTTAGGACTCCTGACCCACAGAAAGTGAGGTAATAAATAGGCATTGTTTTAAGCCACTACGTTAATGGTAATTTTTAAACAGCATGGAAAAGTAATTCACAGCTTTCCTGTATCCCTGTTTCTAGTCCATGTTTTCTTCATCCATTTTACCCCCCATGAACCCACTGCTCTTTTATCATTATCTTTCTGAGTCTTTGCTCCCCACTGCCCCACCGCCCCACGCCTCCCTCCCCCACCACATGTGGAATCTTAGTTCCTAGACCAAGGATTGAACCCACGTCCCCTGCATTGGAAGGCGGGTTCTTAACCACTGGGCCACCAGGGAAGTCCCTTTTCAGTTTTCATTGTTGACATTTTTTTCCTTTCTTAATTAAAAATTAGACTCTCCCCTCCCCCATTTCCTCTCTCTTCCTCTTCTCCAATTAAATACCACCTCCTCACCCTCATGTTTTCACTCATATTTCATTCCTTATACATTACTGTGTATAAACATATATGTGCCTGTGTGCTAAGTCATTTCAGTCATGTCCAATCTTTGTGACCCTATGGACTGTAGCCCACCAGGGTCCTCTGTCCGTGGGATTCTCCGGGAAAGAATACTGGAGCAGGTTGCCATTTCCTTCTCCAGGGGATCTTCCCAACCCAGGGATCAAACCCTGACTTAGGTCTTCTGCATTGGCAGGCAAGCTCTTTACCACTAGTGCCACCTGGGAAGTCCATATTAATATATATACCTAGGTATTTTTCACCTTTGTTCATTTTATAAGAGGATCCTTTTATGTTTATGTATATGTGTAGATATCATGGATACATAATTTTTATTGGTAAAATATATCATCTATACAGCTTGTCTTATTACATCTTGGAAGACCCTTTAAGGCGATTGGTATAGATCTAACTTTAAAAACTGCGTGATATTCTATGGCATGGATAATATGATATTGTGATATAATAAGAATATTTGGTTGTCATTCTTAGTTGGCACAGAGTTCATAAAACTCTTAATTTTCTGAGTGATTGGGGTGAGAGGAGTGTCTTGTTATTCGTAATAAGCCCCTTTCAGCCTTACCTGAGTTTATGCTAATAAGGTATCTCTGAGGCTGGGAGCTGGTTGTCAAGGGAACCAACTAGGTGATTGATAGCTGGAACTTTCAGTCCCACCCCTCAGCCCTCACCCCACTTCAAGAGAGAGGAAAAGGAGCTGGAGACTGAGTTAATCACCAATGCCCAGTGATTTATTCACTCATGCCTTTGTAATGGAACCTCCCTAAAAACCCAGAGGAGTTTAGAGAACTTCCATATCGCTGAATGCATGAGGTGCTGGGAGGGTGGTACACCAGAGAGGGTATGCAAGCTCCAAATCCCTTCCCCAGACCTGGCCCCGTGCGTGTCTTCCATTTGGCTGTTCCTAAGTTATATCCAACCAGTCCATTCTAAAGGAGATCAGCCCTGGGTGTTCTTTGGAAGGAATGATGGTAAAGCTGAAACTCCAGTACTTTGGCCACCTCATGCGAAGAGTCGACTCATCGGAAAAGACTCTGATGCTGGGAGGCATTGGGGGCAGCAGGAGAAGGGGGTGACAGAGGATGAGATGGCTGGATGGCATCACCTACTCGATGGACGTGAGTTTGAGTGAACTCCGGGAGATGGTGATGGACAGGGAGCCCTGGCGTGCTGCGATTCATGGGGTCGCAAAGAGTCGGACACGACTGAGCGACTGAACGGAACTGGACGGAACTGAAGTTATATTCAGTGCTCTGCTGTGCTGTGGTTAGTCCCTCAGTCGTGTCCGATTCTTTGTGACCTCATGAGCTTGCAGCCCTAAAGGCTCCTTTGTCCATGGGGATTCTCCAGGCAAGAATACTTAGTTGTAAGTTAAGTGTTTCTCTGAGGTTTGTGAGCTGTTCTAGTGAATTAACAAGCTTGAGGAGGGCATTGTGGGAACCCCAGATTTATATTTGGATGGTTGGAAGTACAGGTGACAACCCAGGACAGGGGACTGGCGCCTGCAGTTGGGGACAATCTGATGGGACTGAGCCCTTAGCCTGGGGAGCCTGCACTAACTTCCGGTGGTTAGTGTCAGACGTGTTGTAAGTAGAGACACAGTTTTCCTTGGGAGCGTACCACAGGTTTTTCCTCCATTCCGCACTGGTGGGTATTCAATTTGTTTCCAGTTTTCTAGTTTCACCCTACCAGCCACGCTGCAGTGGACTTTCTGTACATGTCTCCTTACCTTCTTGAGCTTTTATTTCTATGGATGGAACCCTAGAGTGAAGTTGCTAAGTCAGAGATCTTTTTAAAATTTTAATAGAGGCTTTCAGACTGTTTTCCAAAAGCATGTAATAATTTACATTTCTATCAACAATGTCTGTCTGAGCTCTCCCAGCCTGCACCCTCTGCCCCCAAGTCCTGCCAACATCAGGTATCACCCTGGATTTTTTGCCAGTTCTAATGAATGTGAAATGATGCCTTATTGTGGCTTTTATTTACATCTCCTTGATTACTGGTGAGGTTGAACATCTTATTTTATGTTGCTGGTCATTTAGATTTGCTCTTCTTTTTCACTTATCCATGTCCTGTGGCTATGTTTCTCTTGGTTGTATTTTGCTTATCAATTTGTAAGAGTTATAGCTGTCATATGCATTCCACATGTTTTCTCAGGCTATTTACTGCTTATTGACTTTATTTCTGTATCATTTCTATATCAAATTATATCATTTTCTATAATATCACGTTTAAAAATTTTTATAAAATCAGAAATGCGATTTTCATGGCTTCTTGGTTTCTAGATTGATGTAAAAGGTCTCCCCTGCCACTAGGTTGTACATGTATTTTCCTGGCCTTTCTTTTAATATTTTTAATTGCTTAATATTTTACATTTAAATTAAAACCAGATGGATTACAGATTTGGATATATGCTGTAAGGTAGGGAGCCTGCTTAATTTTCTTCCAGACAAATAGCCAATGATGCCAGCCCCGTCTATTATCAAGTAAATCATTTTCCCCCTGCTGAAATGAAATATCTCTTTTGTTGGATTTAATTGAAACCTGCTACCAAGCACCTTACTCTGTTCCACTTATCTGTCTCATCATATGCTGATACCATACAGCTTTAATTACAGTAATTTCATATAGTATCTTTTATTATTCCAGTGAAGTCCTTTATCTACCCCTTAGTATTTCTTTTCACAATTTTTTGACTCAATTCCATTATCCATTTCAAAATAAACCCTTTGGGAATTCTAATAGGAATGTTGTTATATTTATCTATCACTTTGTGGAGAATTGACATTTTATAATATTAGCTTTTCCTGTCTGAGAATGTATTTGTTTCATTTTGTTTAGATCCTATTTTATGTACTTTGAGAAGTTCTATAGGAATCTGTGCCTTAGTTTTTTTATTCTTGGTCTCTTTTTGTGTGAATTTATATTGAGATATAACTTGCATGTAATAAAATTCACACATTTTAAGTGTACAATTCACTGGTTATTAGTGTATTTAAAGAGTTACACCACCATCAGACAGTTTAATTTTAGAAAATTTCTATCACCCCTAAAAAATTCATGCCCATCTGTATTTACTCTCATTCCCACCCTCAACACTGGGCAGCCTCTAAACAAATAGATACAAACAAGTAAAATACTTTATATTTAGATTTGCCTTTTCTCAACTATTCTTAGTCTTTTTTTTTATGTTTAAGTGTTTTCCAGTGTTTTTCACTACTGTGAACACAATATTTTTTCTTATTTCTATTTCTAGCTGGCTGCCTACTAGCACAGGAAATAATATTTTACTTTTATTATATTTGCCTTATAATTGGTTATCTTACCAATTTTCTTAGACATTCTAGGTATACAATCATAGTATGCGTGTGAAGTCACATCAGTCGTGTCTGACTCTCTGTGACCCCATGGGCTATAACTCTCCAAGCTCCTCTGTCCATGAGATTCTCCAGGCAAGAATACTGGAGTGGGTTGCCATTTCCTTCTCCAGGGGATCTTCCCAACCCAGGGACTGAACCTGCATCTCTTAAATCCTGTGCATTGGCAGGCAGATTCTTTACCACTAGCGCCACCTGGGTACCACATAGATTGTATGATTCTAGTTATGTAATCATAGCACAGCTTACCTCTTTTCCCATGTTTATCTTGAGGATTTAATTATCTTATTCGCATTTTTTAGGAAATTGCAAACATCATTCAATAATTGTGGTCAGAGAAGACATGCCTGGTTTTTTCCTGATTGCAGTCTATGTGTCGGAGAAGGCAATGGCACCTCACTCCAGTACTCTTGCCTGGAAAATCCCATGGATGGAGGAGCCTGGAAGGCTGCAGTCCATGGGGTCGCTGAGGGTCAGATACGACTGAGCGACTTCACTTTCACTTTTCACTTTCACGCATTGGAGAAGGAAATGGCAACCCACTCCAGTGTTCTTGCCTGGAGAATCCCAGGGACAGGGGAGCCTGGTGGGCTGCCGTCTATGGGGTCGCACAGAGTCAGACACAACTGAAGCGACTTAGCAGCAGCAGCAGTATATGTGTGTGTTAGTCACTCAGTAATCCCCGACTCTTTTCAACTCTATGGGTTATAGACCACCAGGCTCCTCCATCCATGGGATTCTTCAGGCAGGAATAATGAAGTGGGTTTCCATCCCCTCCTCCAGGGGATCTTCCCAACCCAGGGATTGAACCCAGGTTTCCCACATTGCAGGCAGATTCTTTACCATTTAAGCCACGAGGGTAGTGTTCTTTAATTTTGCAACAATAAGCTGAGGGGAGGGAGGTGAGGAGCATGACCTTGGCTTAGGGATGGCTGGGGATGGAATGACCTAACTAGAGGAGCAATATTTAGACATCTTCCTTACCATTACCAGTTGGAGGATGTCCAATATATATTTGTATTCTCTTTTTAGTGTAGGTTAGAGCACCAGATGTAAATTTATAATTGGACTATATCACTTTAACCTCCAAAGAAATGTCATTGCTAAGTTAAAATTTAATAGTATTTCCCCAGCCTTTTATTGATGTTTGCTCTATATTAAAAATGGCCACTGGGAAAATATTTCTGCACCTTCTGCAAAACTGCAGTCAAATACATCTATGCTTATCTTCCTCAGAGTAATCCAATAAATTCCTTCTAGAATTATCTACATAGAGAACAGAACTGCTTTCTCTAAAACATTCTGACTGAAGCCTTCTTTTGACTGTTCCATTAGATAGAGGGGAGCAAGAAATTATTGGGGATTCAAAGTGCCTTTCCTGGTGGGTGAATCAGAGCTGCCCTTTTATTCAATAATAAGAAGAGTTTTCACCTTCCCTCCCAACCATTTCCCCAGTTACTTGAACTGCCAGGAAGCTTGGCATTAAATATAATTCCTACTAAATTACATCTCTTCTTTTTCTGAGTTCCCTTTAGCAGTCCTCTTTTTTAATGTGTTTTGTTGCTTTTAGGTTAACTTTGCTGAGGTGTAATTTATATGCAATGGACACAACCATTTTTAACGTTCGTTTAAGACATATTTATGTACCTGAATAATTACTACTAAATTGAAATATGGAATATTTCTATTACCACCCAAAGTTTCCTTATGCCATATATATATACATATATATACTTTTTTAGCCACACTGCCTGGCATGTGGGCTCATGTAGTTCCGCGCCAGGGATTAAACCCATGCCCTCTGCGTTGGAAGCAAGGAGTCTAATCACTGGTCCACCAGGCAAGTCCCCCCTTGTGCCTCTTTCTATTGAATCCCCTTCCCCTCTCCTCCCCAACCAGTGATGTGCTATCATTGCAGATCTGTGTTTCTCTACCATGGGAGTGGAGAAGGAAATGGCAACCCACTCCAGTATTCTAGCCTGGAGAATTCCATGGACAGAGGAGCCAAGCAGGGGGCAGTCCATGGGGTCACAAAGAGTCGGACATGACTGAGTGACTCACTCACATACTCACTCATTACCATGCGAGAGTTTGCCCCTTTAGGGGCCATATGGCAATGTCTGGAGACATTTTTAGTTGTCACAACTGTGCAGGTACCACTGGCATTAGTGGGTAGAGGCCAAGAGTACTGCTAAATATCCTATAGTGCATATGGTAGTCCCTACAACAAACAATTAACCAGCCCCAAATTTCAGTTATGCCAAGACTGAGAAACCCTACTAAATCTATGGATTGGGCACACAAATGATAGCCCACGGCTCAAATCCAGTCTCATGGGCTGTGTTCATACAGCCCATAAATTACAAGTGGTTTCTGTATGTACTCCAGTATGAGTACTGCTTTCACTAAGCATGGTGTTTTCAAGGTTCACCCGTGTTGTGTCATGAATCAATATTTCTTCTCTCTTTATTGCTAAATAATGTCCCAATGCATGGATTTGTAAACATAATGCTGCTATATGCATTCTTGTGTGTAATTTTTTGTGTGGACATATCTTTTCGTTTCTCTTGGGTATAAACTTAGAGTGGAGCTTCTGGGTTGTAGGGTGATTCTTTAACTTTTTGAAGAATCGCCAGATTGTTTTCTAAAGCAGTGCATCACTTTACATTTCTACTGCTGTGTATGAGGGTTCCAATTGCTCTCCACATCCTTGCCAACACTTCTGATTATCCGTCTTTTTTATTATAATCATTCTAGTGGGTGTGAAGTGGTATTGTACTGTTGTTTTGGTTTGCATAGCCTGATGGCTAAATGAACATCTGTTCATGCGTTTATTAGCCACTCATGTATCTTCTTTGGAGAGATATTGATTCACATCCTTTCCCCATTTTTAAACTGGGTTATGTCTTTTTATTACAGAGTTGTAGCAATTCTTTATATTCAGAATTTTCTTCCATTCTCTGGGAGTTAGTTTCTTTATTATTGTTAGTTTTATTTGGAACTAGTAGTGTATTCACAATTTGTTTGTCCACTCACCTCCTAGTAGACACTATGGTTGTTTCCAGTTTGGGGCTACAATGAAAAAAGTTACTACAAGGATAAGTCTTTGTGTGCACATATCTTTTTATCTCTTGGGCAATTACCTGCAAAGTGGGCTTGCTGAGTACTATGTTAACTTTATAAGAAATTGCCAAAATATTTTCCAAAAGAGCTGCACCATTTTAAATTTCCACCAGCGATGTACAAGAGTTCCAGTTGTTCCATATCCATTCTAGCCTTCATACTTATTGGTCTTTATAGTGGGCAATGATATTTCATCATGGGCTTCCCTGATAGCTCAGCTGGTAAAGAATCCTCCTGCAATGCAGGAGACCCCGGTTCAATTCCTGGGTCAGAAAGATCCACTGGAAAAGGGATAGGCTACCCACTCCAGTATTCTTGGGATTCCTTGGTGGCTCAGCTGGCAAAGAATCTGCCTGCAACGTGGGAGACCTGAGTTCAATCCCTGGGTTGGAAAGATCCCCTGGAGAAGGGAAAGGCTACCCACTCCAGTATTCTGACCTGGAGAATTTCATGAATTGTATAGTCCATGGGGTCGCAAAGAGTTGCAAATAATATAAAAACCTTAATATTATTGGCCTTTTTAATGGGCAATGATATTTCATTATGGTTTTAATTTGCATTTCCCTGATAATCAATGATGTTGACATCTTTTCATGTGTTTATTTGCCATCTGTACCTTCTTTGTGATGTGTCTTTTCAAATCTTTTGCTCATTAAAAAAAAATTATTTATTTATTTGGCCACATCGGGTCTTAGTTGCAGCACATGGGATCTTTGTGGTGGGACACAGACTCTAGTTGGGGCACGTGCACTCTGGAGCACAAGAACAGTAGTTACCTCCGGCTTAGTTGCCACCGCTGGCAGGAAACCCAGGCACATGGCAGAAAACAGCAGGTAGAGCACAGTGACCAGAGTGTAGGCATAGGTGGTGAGAGGAGGCAGTTGGTGGCAGGAGTGTACCAACAGGTGGAGGGGCTTCAGATGCAGATGAGCAGGCTCCAACTCCCAGACAAGGTGATAGGCAACAAGAAGGATGAATGTGCCAACCTACTGGGAATGAGATAGCGGGCCCTTGACCAAGCCAGACTTGGGTACAGGGCATTGAGTACCTAATGTGGAATCTGGGGTTCTGACCTCCAGCAGCAGAAGAGGTGAAGCACACAGTCAGGGCTTGTCCCGAGCCAGGTATCCTAACCGGGTGCCTTAGTATGTTCAGTTCCAGTCTTTAGTCCCCAGAGGTAGCCAGGGACCGGGAACCTAGGGAATCTGGCCAAGCCTTCTGGGAAGGAGACGGGGGAATCATCTGTTCCAATCCCTCCTCTTTTCTAGTAGGAGCAGGTGAACAAGAAAAAGAGGAAATGCTGGCATTCAGGGTGAATTAGATGGGCAGACAACCAGACTTCCATTACTCCCATTTATTTGCTTTCAGAGATATAGACTTATTCATTCCTTATGTTGGCAGTTACTCAGCAGGTGCTCTGCAGCCCAGCAAGGACTGAAGGAAAAGCTCATTACCTTTTTTTGTTTAAGTGAATGAAGGTATCTCTACTTTTTCAGACTCAGCCACCAGGAAAAGCTTTTGAACCCCAAACAATCCATCACTCTCTCTCTCCAACTGTTCATTCAAGAAAGGCAGCAGCCAGATGGGCTGGGTTAGAGAGGGTGTTCAGCTCCTATTTTGCAGCCATTTGAAAAGATGCTGTCTTGTCTGGGGCCCAGGTGAAAAGAGTGAAAGAAGGGGGCCATCCACTATTGCCTGTGGAGGTGGCCCCCATCTGCTCACCTCCCTGAAGATGCTGCCCCGAATGCTGGCTTGGTCCCAGATGGGGTGTCTTTCACTGAGATGGGGGACACTGGGAGAGGAGCCAGGTGCCAACAAGAGTGTGATGAGTTTTAGATGCGATGAATTTGAAGGGCCATTGAGACATCTGAGCAGAGCAAACCCATAAGCCACGAGATACTGTACTGATGAATGGTAGTTGAATAAATGTATAAGAGATGTTGACTTGCTCACAGATTGCCTGCCCTGGCACAGACTTCCTCCGGTGCTACTGCCCCCTTGACCAGGGCTTTCATCGATTCCACAGCTAATTTTTTATTTTAAAAAATTTATAATCAAATAGTACAGAGAGATTGAGTCCTGATACAATTCTCTTTCTCCAAGACTCCAGCAGTTAATAGTGTTTTATGCAAAAAACTTATTATGTGTGAGTTTATGTACATATATATGAATATTTATACATGAGATTTCATATATATATATATATATATATGAAATTTCATTTATATGTAAATACACAAGTAACCATGGTCCTGTTCTATAACCTACTTTTCTTCACTTAATGCTGGATCATAGACAACCTCCCCTGTCAGTGTTTAGAGATCTACACAATCCTTTACAATAGCTGCATAGCCTTCTGTTGTGTGAATATGCCATTATTTATTTAAACAGTCCTCATATTGACAGACCTTCAGCTTGTTCTTAAAATATTTGCTATTGTAAAAACAATGCAATGAAATACCCACATAATACATTTTTGTGTGATGGTCCAATTATTTTCATAGAAGAAGTTTTTGGATGTGGAATGCACATTTCAAGTTTTCATATATATGTTCAGATTTCCTTCTGGTAAAATTGTACCAGTTTGAACTGCTGTCTGAATGCATGCTTTTCTCATTTGTTCTGGGCATTGTTCTCTCTTATTTGTGCCATTATAGTAAGTGAAAATGTGATTTCATTGTTTTAATTCACATTTCTGTGATTATTAATAAAAATGAGCATCATCTGCTTTTTAGCTGTCTGGATTCCCCCCACTCCTGTGGGTTACCTATTCATATCCTTTGCCTATGTTTTTATACTGGAATACTTATCTTTCTCTTAAGATTTATAAGTGCTCTTATGTATTATAGGTATCCTTGGTTATATGTGGCAAACATGGCATAACCAGCTTTTATTTGTCTTTATCATGATATCTTTTGCTGCAACACAGTTTTTTTTTATTATTTTAGTCATATCCATATCAATCTTATGTTTTATAGTCTCTGGCTTTGAATTATGCTAAGAAAAGCTTAACCTATCAAAAAATTTATAAAAGTATCTTTCTATATTTCTATTTTATACTTTTATTTTTTATATAAAATGCAAATATAATGATGTCACTTCCTTGCTTGCCATATCAGCAAGCCTTCCTGCTGCCCTCAGCATCTAGTCCACCGTCTTGGCATAGCCCACCAGACGGTGGATGATCTGGGCTTTGCCTCTTCTTCATCCTCATACATCACATACATAAATCATCCCAAATGCACCTCTCTGCTGCTGTTTGGAATACGCATGCTTGTCTTCTCCCCCACCTTGCTAGTGAACTCCTAATTAACTATCAAGACTCCCCTCAAGGGCACGTCCTCTGAGACGCAGTCCTTTATCCCAGTCAGTGTTTCCCGGCACTGACACAGCTATCCTCTTAACTCATATTGAAATTATCCATTTATGAATTTCTTTTCACTACCGACTTGTGAGCTCTAGGATTGGGGGGTGGGGTTCAGCATCTGGCACTTTAATACAGTACTATTTAGCAGGTGCTAAGCCTGCCCCTGTGACGTGATTGGCATCTTAGCAAGCTCAGTGCACCAACAGTGTGAAGGCTGGGGGACCAATTAGAAGTATCCTGGTAACAATGATGTCCTATCCAGGTAGCTGACAAGGGCCTGGACTCAGGGGGTGGGTTTGGAGAAAAGAGGATAAAAAACAGACTTAATGGGTAGAATGGACACTGTTTGAGTAGAGTGTTTTGTTTGCCGTGTCTCCTAAAAGTTCAACACACAAGTGAGTAAAACTGTTAGCCCATTAGCATGGCCCACACCTTTTGATTCTAGTATTTTCGGTGTAGATTTACCCCTACTCCAATTCCTTTCCATGAAGCTGTGTCACCTAGGCTAATCATCCCCTCCAGTCTGTCTAGGGAGGTAGCCTATGACCTCCAAGGACAAGTGTGACATCGTTTTAATTAAATGCCCCGTGCTAAGAGCCTTCACGGCCCCTGACACATAGTACTATTGTTGCTGTTCAGTCACCAAGTCATGTCCGACCCTTTGCAACCCCATGGACTGCTGCATGCCAGGCTTCCCTGTCCTTCGCCATCTCCCAGAATTTGCCCAAGTTCATGTCCACTGAATCGGTGATTCCATCCAACCATCTCATCCTCTGTCACCCTCTTCTCCTTCTGCCTTCAGTCTTTGCCAGCATCAGCACTCAGTAAATATAAACTCACACTCTGGGCTCCTCCACCTCCTTACCTTGGGTGGTTGGGTCAGTGGCCATCTTCTGACTGATCTAAGAGATTCCTGGAGAGAGCGGCGTAAATCACTGTTTATTAGTGTGTTTCCACAAAGCACGGGCGTGCCCTGACAGCTGGGCTCCATCTGTCCACAGCTCTCTGCTCGCTCTGTCTGCCCAGGCTGCCATTCTTACTGTCGTCCCCACTCTGTTTGCCTTTTCCTCCAGAGACCCAGCATTTGGTCCTTTCCGAGCTCTGCTCCTTCCTTTTCTATTCTGTGAGCATCTTGTAATTAACCTACTGCATCCTCATGCCAAAGTCACCACCACTGTCGCTGTTCTCCTAGCCTCCATTTAGGCTGTGACAGGTAAGAAGCAGGAAGACCAGCCCCCACATCATGGTTCTATCCCCCAACTGTATTTGGCATCCTTCTCTGAAGGCTTCAGGGCCCCCCAGACCCCCCAGATCTCGTTCAGAAGCCAGAGCCTCTTGCTCTACACTCTGTGACTTCACACCCTGGCTCTCCAAGCTGCTTCCTCATTCCCACCTAACCTCTTGGCCCCAAGGCAGTTCCCCAAGTGCCATTCCCAGCCCATCCTTGCTTGCTTCTGCCTCTTGTCATTTTTTTCATCCCAAAGAATGCCTGCTTTGTTCTTCTGTCCCTAGGCTTGCACCAAACACCCTCACAACCATCACAGAACTCTCTTTTGAGACCCTTCCTTGCCATCACTAGCAGCTGGTTCCTGTGGCTAACACTTCGTACTTGTAAAATGCTTTCCCACCACTATCTCGTATGACCAGTCCTCCTGCTTTCCTTCAACTGACTTTTAATGAGCCCACTCTGCGTCCCAAGCCCTGGGAAGGATAAAATAAGGTATAGGCTTTGCTTTCAAGGCACTCCAGTCTAGTCCATTTGAATTCCAACCCAATTTCCTGCGCCATAAAATGGGGATGATAATGTTTAATGACCTCATAGGGTTGTTGTAAGATTTATATGAAATTGTGTGTGAGCCTGACACAAAAAGAGCTTAATAGCGCTGGCGTGTGGGTGGTGCTGATCGCCACTTTACAGCTGGGAAGAAGGGCTTGGAGCAGTGAAGGATGTGCCCACAGTCACACAGCCAGAGGGACAAACCCAAGTTTGGTACTTGTGGCACTGCTCTATCCATTCCCGACTCCATCTCTTCTTCATACCCTCCCAGCCTCGTTTGTGTCGCACTCAGTCTCAGTTGCTGGTCCCTTAAACAGGTCTCTGAAATGAGGACACAATCAAGGGGATCGCTGCCCCCGTCAAGGGGAAGTTGGTCATGTTCAGCCCTAGTTCTTTCTTTTAGTCCCCTAAGTATGCCCACTTGGCCCAACACTCCTAGTGCAAGGTGCTTCCCACAAGTGCCCAGCTGTTTCACCCATGTGAGCTAGTCTCCGGCAGTTGGTAAGCTTGCGGGGGCTCACCCACCCTACTGTGCCCATCTCTGCAAAGTTGGATTCCATTAGTCACTCATGTTCACAAACACTGATGAGATTTTCTTCTCAGGCTCCAGGAATTCTGGATCGGGTAGAAATATCCATTTGCCTCATGATGCTGATGAGTTGGGTCCATGAGAAGGCAGCTGGCAGAAGCAGGCATGGGAGAGGCGAGCTCATTGATTGAGCGGAAGCACTAATGGTGTGATTCAGTGGCTGGTAAAAGCATCACATTTGGGAGAGAGGGCTGGAAGCACATTTTAAGCTCAAGATGGAATATCTGACTCCTCATTAAAGGAGTCAGAGAAAAGAAGTGTATGTCCTTCTGAATCTACTTAAGAGTCAAAATAAAGGAGGAGACTGGTTTGTCCTAAAGCCTGGTCATTTTAGGCTTTAGGTGGCAGAAGGTGGCAGGTTGATGGCAAGACTTCCTAAAAAGAGGAACTTTTTCACCTTATGTCAATTTTTTTTCAAACAATATAGAAGGATGTTGTTTTAAATTATCATTTATTTTTCATTATAAAATTAATATGATATTATATAGAAAATTTGAAAAATTAGAAGGGGAAAATCACGGGTAATCCCATAACAAACCTTGTTGTTTATTTTCATCTGGTCTATTTTTTGTATGTATATTTTCACCCAGTTGTAATAATGCTTGATATATCATTTTTGTGTACTAGCATGCAGTTCAGTTTGGTTTTTTTTAATTTTTAAATATTTTGTGAGATACATCCAGAAGAGCACAGAAAATACATGGACAGTTTAAAGAATAATTTAAATCGTCTTAGTTCCCACCCTAGTAAAAGACTAGAGTATTTATAGCTCTCAAGAAAGCTTGTGGTTGTCTCCACATACAGCCCCTTCTCCAGTTCTTCCCCACCCAGGGATAGAACCAGCATCTCCTGCATGTCCTGCATTGGCAGGTGGATTCTTCATCGCTAGCACCACTTGGGAAGGATTCTACTACTATATGCCTATAAATCATTTTTGCCTGTTTTTGGATATTAAGTGACCTTACTCTATGTGTCTTGCTTCTTTCCTTCTTTTCTTCAATTATATTGTTTTCAAGACATTGTATGTGGCTGTGGTTAGTTCATACTCATTTTCAATTTAAAAGAGAAAAAAGCATTTTTATTTTCCTGCTCTATTTGTTTGCAAAATCCAGACTTTATTGGGTAGCCCAGGTCTGTGATGCTGTTACAGTTGGGAAAACTCATTCCTTTGCTCTGTTTGTCTTTCCCATCCACCATCTGAGAATCTTGGTCTCAGTGAGAAACGCACTGCCCCCTTCTTCTGGCCATGGACCTGGCCCTCTCTGCCATTTGGCTGGCGTTCTAGGCAGCAGCCACTCTGTGGGCCACTGGACACCCTTAAGCTGCAGCTGCTGTCCTTCCACGGGAGCTGATGGAATTATTTCTGGGGACTGGAGACAGCTGGAGAGAGCATGGACAGCACAGCAGGGCTGAGGAATCTGCTGGAGAGGGGCGACCAGAGCCGGAGGGTGGCAGTGGCAGTGGTGACTCTACTGGTCGTGAAGAACCAGGTGTTCTCTGGCTAAAGCCTCAATCAGGAGGCAGGAAGTCATGTCTCCAGTGTGTGCGCCCCTTCCTCTGCCCTTCTTCCAGGGCCCTGGAGCAGCTGGGCTCATGGAAGGGAGATTTTACATATACTTACTGGTGTTTGCTGGTGTTCATCCTCCCAGGATCTCACATGAGCTGCCTGACCTCAGTGAGTCAGTGGGTGCCTAAAAGGAGCTGGGTTGTTGCCCAAATGCAAAGACTGGTCATGCCAGGCCAGGATGCTCACAGCAGGCACACGGAGAAGCCCATCCTGGATCAGCAATACACACACTCACATGCGCACTCGGCTTTGCCTTCTAACAACTGCTCAATTCTCGTAGCTAATCTCATTGAACAAGTGGCCTGCAGCTCCATTTCTTACCACCCTCTCATGGCTAATCCTTTGGAATTTCACTTTTGCCCTCATGGTGCTTGATCAGTAAGCCCACCCCGCAGGGCCAGGCTGGGCTGATGAACCTATGGGATTAAAAGCACTTACTTGATCTTAGCTTGTTAAGGACTCACCCCTGGTGGATTCATATATGCCTTCCCAGAAGCCAGGCTCGCCCTTGGGCTCCACTCATGGCACCTTCCTGGTCTAAGCTGGTAATTCACACTTTCTCAGGAGCAAGCCCTTCCTCGGTCACCACATTCACATCCATCACTTGACAGACTGCTTACTGAAGAGGCTGCCCTGGTGCTGGGCTCTCACCTGTAGTCTTGCCCTGTCCTGTCCTACCTGTCCCACACTACCTTCTCTACAACATGGTGACCAAGGTGGTGGCAGTATTCCAGATGCAGATGCTTCATGGTCCCCAGTTACAAACATCCTGGGCCAGCTGGCACCTGCCACCCAGAACCTAGATCCTGCTCAGCCCTTGGGTTATAGAGCCCCTGGGGTGTTAGCAACTTCTGCCTGGCCAGTTAGATGCAGAAAGAGTGTGTTGCTATTGGATGCAGGATCCACTGTGTCTCGGCTGAAGGGAGGGGGGTAACATCGGCCATAACCACTCTAGCCTCTGCCCTCCCTGGCTACCCCTCAGCCTCACTAGCTCTTCTTCCTGTCCAGGCCTGGAGGACCCAGCCTCCAGGTCCCCACTAGTCTTTGATGAGCCCCAGATGAGAGATGGAGGACCTGCCCTTTTACCTTTCCCAGTTCTTCTCCCCATGGTTGGCTTCTACTTCCAGAATCCCGCAAAATATTTCTCACAAAGCTCCAAGGTGCACACCAGCCCTTCTGATACTGGCCTAGGTTGGAGAGGAATCCAGGAGAAGTCCCATATTTCTGGATGGGTGATGGGGACAGTGCAGTTGGTTTTGAACTGATTGATGCTGCCTTGGGACAACTCAGCGGAATGGTCCAGTGGGCCTTTGGATGATGTTAAAATGCCCCATGTGTGCATGCTCAGTCACTTCAGTCATGTCCAACTATTTGTGACCCCATGGGCTGGAGCCTGCCAGGCTCCTCTGTCCGTGAAATTTTCTAGGCAGGAATACTCAAGTGGGTTGCCATACCCTCCGGGAATCTTCCTGACCCAGGAATCGGACCCACTTCTCCTGAATCTCCTGCATTACAGGCAGATTCTTTACCCACTGAGCCACCTGGGAAGCCCTGAAATGCCTCACTCCTTTGTTATTAGCATAGTGGAGGTTCTCTGATTTCTGCTTCAAGCAGAGAACTAGGTGGTAAAGGAAGCAGTCAGAAGTAGGTGAAGCATGACTGTGGGATATGGGGAGAGGTAGTCATGGGGTGGGAACATCTGTGATCTTGTCCTTTTTTTGTTACTTGTCACTTAATTGTTATTAGTCATTAGTTCATACAAATCCACTAGAGTAGTTACCTCTGAGGAGGGGGATGTGAGCTGCGATGAAGGAGGTACCAGGATGAATGGTAATGACTATGCTGAGTTCACTGGTGTTTGTGTCATTATTATTTATATTAATACCTTACACGTAGGTTATAAAATTGTTTAAGATCTACTCAAGAATTTATAAAGCCAGTTAAGAATTAGTTATAAAATTACACTGCACTTTAATATTAGTCAAGAATTGTTTGGTGCTTTACTATGTAGAAAGCAATTTACTTTTTTTAAAAATCAAATTTATTAATGTAAACACTTAGCTGTTTCCCACTCACCTCAAACTTCCCTTTTTGGTTTTTATGCTGTGTTGAATCATTAATTTGTTCTCATTTTTCAACGCCAAGAGAATCCTCTTTCGGAATCATCCCAGGATGCACTGAGCACAAACACCCCTCCAGGGATGGCTCTCTCATTACTCTGTTTCTCTTCCCCATGTGCTGATCAGAAGAAGAAAAATAGCTGCATGGTTTTCTTTTCTTTCCCAAACCCCTAACTTATATTACCTTTTGATCCTATAACAAATGTTATCAGCTTGGAGCAAGGGACCAGCCATTGCTGTTCAGCATGTCCCCCGTGACCTGAGTGGCTTCACCGCCCTTCCAGCTTCCACCCCAGGTTGTTCTTAGGGTCAGCTTAAATGCCCAGGACCTTCATGTCACAGGGCAGTTGTGTAGCTCTTGTATATTACTGGCTATCACAGTGACCAATTGTCTCTAAAGATCACATGGTTTCCTGTGGCTTCTACCCAAAGGGGAAATGTGAGTCTTCAACCAATGCCTGTTAAGAGGGAATATACATCTTAAACCAATACCTGTTGGGTTAGTTTCAAGGTCTTCCTGTAAGAAGTGTCCCTTTGCGGTGTCTTTTGGCTCGGACGTTTGTGCTGAGAGCTGGAGCCGCTCAGCTTCCGCCGGCTGAGCGGCTGGCAGGAGGCAGCTGTGCTGGACAGACTGCTGCTCTCCTCGTCTCACACCTCCCTGCAGGCTCGGGGAACTGTGGAAGGTGTTGACAGAAGCAGGCAATTCCAAACGCAGCGTTGGGGTTGGCATTTCCTTGGCAGGACTTACACTGTGCACCTTCTAGGAGTGTAGGGTGTGTGCATTTCATGAATGAGAAGCAGAGCTGCTGTAACCTTGACTGTCCACTTGGCAAAGTGCCCCCGCACCCCTCACCCAACCATGCATTTCTTTGCTGGAGCTGCTCAATGACAGTAAAAATGGCAGGAAGGTGGGCAGTGCAGGAAATTTACTGTCATCCCGCAAGACGGTTGTGGGAGAGCAGATAGCAATAATTGTTACTATTTTAAACACGAAGAAGCTTTCTTAAGACTCGGCTCCTAGCTCATAGCGTTTTCCCTCCCCACCCGGAAGTCCCTCTTTCCCCAGCCAGCACATCACCTTAACTCTGACCCACTACTGGTTCAAGAACATAAGGGCCAGGAAACTGGGGAGATATGAGCTGTGTACACTTGGATAAATCTTTGCATATTGGAGATATCCACTGTCTTTCTGAGGAAGGCATCATTGCTTCCCTGAATATACTGTAAGATTCTTAAGATCTCTGATATTTGTAGCAAAACACCATCCCTTTAGTCCTGGACTGGTTCCCTGCGATTCAAGGTCCCTGTTGGTAAAGTCCAGCACTGGAGAGAAAGTCAGGGTCCACTTGATAAATCTGTGCAGCTCTAGAATTTCATACCCCTGAATTATTTTTTCTAATAGTATTTAACTATCTGGTGTTTTCCCCCATTTCTTCCTGGGAGGACAGAGATGCGATTTGAATGTTTTTGTTTGAATAGACAGAAGAGCTGGATGATCAGTTTTTGGTTAAACCCATGGGAGTGTAGGATATAACCAGAAATCTTTAAAGGAGGTGTATTTTAAGGCCCAGTTGTTACTTAATGATGATTTGACTATAATGTTTATTGCTATCTAATGTGGTATCTTAGTCAGCTTGAGCTGCTATAATAAGAATACCAGAGACTGGGTGCCTTGAGCAACGGAAACTCCTTCCTCATAGCTCTGAAGGCCGAGGAGTCCAAGATAGATCAATGTGCCAGCCAGTTCAGTTCCTGGTGAGAGAGTTTCTTGCCTGTGGACAGTCTTCTCTCTGTGTCTTCATATGGCAGAAAGAGAGATCTCTTGTGTGTCTTCTTATTAGGAAACTACAAGATCGTCATGACCTAAGTAGCTCCCAAAGACCCCAGCTCCAAATACCATTACGTTGGGATTAAGGCTTCAACATATGAATGTGGGAGAGGTGAGCCTAAACATTCAGTCCACAGCGTGTAATAAGCCAGTGGGCCAGACTGGTTCTATATATGCAGTTATGGGGCTTCCCAGGTTGGTGCTAGTGGTAAAGAACCCACCTGCCAATGCACAAGACATAAGAGGGTTCAATCCCTGGGTCAGGAAGATCCCCTGGAGGAGGGTATGGCAACTCACTCCAGTATTCTTACCTGGAGAATCCCATGGATAGAGGAGCCTGGCAGGCTACAGTCCATAGGGTCACAAAGAGTCAGGTTTTAGAATCAAATCAGTGACTCAAAGCATCATAAATGAGTAAAACCAATCCTGACCTTTTTGACCATGACCATTGATAAGGATGTTCTCTGAATATGCTGCCCCACTAGAGAAGAGGGAAAGACCATCATGGCCTGTAGTATTTGCACTGTTTAAAAGCATGAGTTTCAACAACTGTGTTCAAATCCTTTCTCTTTAGGGGGACTCTCCTAGGAGGTCCGAGGTATCTCCCCATTCACACACACCCTCACTTTGTTATGTACATACACACATGGTACACGCACAGACAGCAGGGACACTGTGGGAAAAGATGCCAGTATGTCTTTCTTTTAGCAAAGACTAGCAGGGAAAACTCTAGGAATGAGGTGCTAATGAGGTTACTGGAGGAGGTGAGAAGCATAATGAATGTCAACCATCACACAAGTCAACAACAAGGGGGGATCAGGAGGAATGAGACATCTTGGTGATGCAGACCATTTGGAAATGTGGAAATGTGTGGGAGGACACTGGTGTAACAAAAGACACTCCTCCCATCACCAACCTGCTGGTCTCACCCAGTCACAGCTCTGGCATCTGGTACCTGGTGAGAGACACCTAGTCTAAATCAAGTTAGATTTAATGTCTTTAGGCAAAAAATGTCCCCTTGACACTTTAGCACTTGGTAATGCAATTATTTGTGTCTCTCTCACTCACTAGACTGAGTTTCTTTCTTTTTTTTTTTTTTAAATACTATTTACTTATTTGGCTGTGCTGGGTTTTAGTTGTAGCATGTGGGATCTAGTTCCCTGACCAGGGACAGAACTCAAGAGCATGAAGTGTTTGCCACCGGACCACCAGGGAGGTCCCAAGACTGGGTTTCTTGAGAGCAAGGCCTGTGTCCTTTCAGAGTTATCTCCAGTGCTTGACACTGGGGAGGAATGAAGTTATAGAATATTTTCATGCACACAAATATTCATTTTAAAAAGATATTCTCCCCAAACACCTTGGGCAGGGAACTTTAAGCAACTGTGCTATATTATTATCCAAACACACCAGTCTAGGACTGGAGTGTTCCAAGGCTTGGTAACCCCCAAAACACTGAAGATTTTCAGGTAGCTGTGATGACTACACCCCCCAATCTGAAGCTGTAAGTCTGCCAGAGGGTTGGAGGGAGCTGACAGTTCTGTGCCAATCAGACCCATCAGTCGGGCCACTATTTACACTGAAGCCATTATTTACAGGCTTGGTTTCTGGTGAGGACTCTTTCTGGCTGCCTTCTAGCTGTGTCCTCACATGACCTTTCTTCTGGGCATAAGCACAGTTTATGGGGGTGAAAGTGGGTAGGGGAGAGAGGGGGAGCTCTCTGATGTTTCATCTTACGAGGACACTAATCCTATTTGATCAGGGCTCCACCCTTATGGCTTCATTTATCCTTAAAAACTTCCTTAAAGGCCTCATCTTCTAATATAGCCACTCTGGAAGTTAGAACTTCAGCACATGAATTTTGGGAGGACACAAGCATTCAGTTCATAACTGCTCTAAAAATGATTGACTGGCTTTCAAACCCTACTCTGTTATAAACTAGCTGTGTGACTTTGAAGAAGTTCCTTTAACTTTTCTAAGCATCAGTTTCTTTATGGTAAAACTGGGGGCAATAAGAGTATCTATCTCAGGGCATTGTAAGAATCAAATAAGATAATGTAAATGGTGGGCATTGGGAAGGGTCCAGTATATAGATGTTTGCTAATTGTTTAGATCATTATTAGAATCCTCTAAATTCTGAGAATGAGTTTCCTCTAAGGTAGTCCTAGGAGTCCAGTCCAGTCCGGAGTTCCAGGACTAAAGCAGGCTTCTGTGAATGGGATCCCCCAACCAGAGAGGCTGCAGGACTCCCCAGATTTGCAGGTACCCAGCCTCTTCAGAGCCTGGTTAGCCTTCAGGGATTTCCAACAAAGAAGTGGAAAATGATAAGGTGAGTCATGGTGGCAGCCCAAGTGTTCTAGAGAAGGATTCAGGTACAGCTGTTAGGAGCAGGTCTTTTTGTCATCTCCTCACATAGAGGATGGCAGAGGGAGGGACTGAGCCCACTGGACATTAGTGAAGCATCAAGTTGGATTCTTTCTGGCTTCTTTGTAGCTTAAAAAACCTTCTTAACACAACTTTTTATATTTTAAAAGGTAATACAAGTTTAATGTATAAAATTTGAAAAATATAAAAAACTGTCAAGAACATAAAAATCATCTGAAACTCTTCTACCCAGAGTAACTCTGATAACCTTCCCTGTAAGTCCCAGACCCTGGAGTTGTATGAGCTCTGATGGGTTACCTGTTATTTCAAAACGTCTGTTTCCTTCTCTTAAAATAGGGCTAATACCTCCCGCCTTGTTCTTACTTCTTGGGGCTGCTGTGTGAATTAAATTCCAGGCACAGGGTGTTAGCTTACTAAGAGCCTTGTTACTACTGTTACTATTGAAGAAGACGCCCTTGGCTTATGATGATTCCAGCATCACAGCTCAGACAAGAAACCCCGGTAAATCATTATCACATCACTCTTCCAGGGTCTCCACCCTCCAGGTGTGTGCCATGAGTATGTGCTGTGGATTAATAAGCAAATCAATATTCTCATTTACCATGCTGACATAATGACTGGGCAGCAATTTCCCAGCATAAATTTCTTAAATTTCATAACTTACTTAAAGTTCTTTTTAAAGGTGAGGATTATATATTTGCACAGAGGATTGTATGTGTCTTATCACCATTATTTCTCGCTGAGAACTTGCATCTCTCCTTTTGTGGTCACTTCTGGCCTTGGAAGAAAGAGATTGCATCTCTGAAGGCTTTCTGGGCTTCCTTCGGCCAGAAAGGTTTTGTCCATCACCTAAGAACCAAATTCATTTCCTGATTATTGTGTATTAAATTAAAATTCCAGTTTTTAAATTTTAGGACAAAAGTTCTCCTGACGTATGTCAGCTTTATTCCAGCTTCAGACAACAGGCTTGTTGTGACAGTCCCAGTCTCCCCTCTGGCCCCTCTGGCCTCCCCGATTCCTCCCCACTCTCTCTACCCAGTTCCTTCCACACTAGGGGAGGGATCCCTTCTCCCCAAAGGTCAGAAGGATGCCTGGCAGGGGCCAGATGTTCATGGGAGACAATGTAAGGAAAGGAGGCTTACTCCCAGCCACCTGTCTTATTTCCCAGCATCTCCCAGCAGCAGACCCCAGTGGACCAGCCTCTCCTAACAGCAGAAGGACCTGACAGTCTAAGCTGAATTCAGACTGTAAACTTTCTTGGTGTGGAGATTCCATGCACTCCAGCCTGGTCAATTTGACAAAAAAAACAAAACAAACAAAAAACAACTGCCTAGCCAAGTGAGTTCAGGAGAGCAGGCTAAACTCTCCAACTAGCTGACTTATTCCCTTGCAAGAGTTATTCCTTCAGCAGATTGTAAGACCTTTCATCCTGGGACACAGGCTTCCTATACCTTGGCTGCTGGCAGGCAAAATAAAATGATGAGGATGAGAGATAGTGTGTCGCTTTCTTTGCTCTGTTCACAGTGATGTGCTGCATTGGAAGAGGGATCAAAGTTGAGCATTATCCTATATACAGAGTTGCCAAATGTCCCAGACAACAAACGTGGAATTGGCCTACTGTTTTAAACCATTTGATTGTTGGGTGCACAAGTATCAATAGAGGCGGCCATTCATTCTTTTTTTTTTTTTTTCCGCAGTTTGAATTTCCTGTACTGGATGCTGGGGGTGAGGATTGGGCAGATACAGTGCTCACTGCTATGCCTTTGACTTTGAGGACTTAGTGCAGAGGTGGAGACAGATTCCAGTGCCATGAAGTCAGTGAAGGTACTGAGGGAGTCAGGGAAAGCTTCTTAGAAGAGGGGACAATTGATTGGATCCTTAAGAATAAGTTTACTGAGTAAAAATGTCGGCTTTCTTTGAGCCCACAATGACGTTGCAGTGTCACTGTGGGAGGGAGGTATATCTTCCTCTGCTTGGTCAGATTTATATTTTCTAAATCTAAATGAAAATAGTTTCTATTCGGATACCGAATAGTCAAGAGAGTTGCCGAAATCAACCTGCATTAAACATGTGTATCAATTAGGGGAGAATCGACATCTTTTCTATGTTAAGTCTTCCAATCCATGAACATAGAATGTCTCTCCACTTATTTAGATCTTTGATTTCTTTCACCAGCATTTTGTACTTTTCAGCATACAAATCCTATATGCATTCTTAGATTTGTGCCTAAGTATTTCAATTTTCTTGAGCATCTATGTGTTCATTGCTAGTATATAGAAAAACAATAGCTTTTTCTATGTTGATCTTATACCTTGTGACCTTGCTGAATTCACTTATTTGTTCTAGTAGATTTTTTTGTAGATTCTTTTGGGATTTTCTGCATAGCCCCTATCACGTCACCTGCAAATAAGAACAACTTTTTAATTTTTCAATTGCTGTGTCTTTCATCTCATTTTCTTTTGTCATATTGCTAGCTAGGACTTTCTCTATTGAATAATAGTGGTAAGAGTAGACATCCTTGGCTTATTCCCAGTTTAGCAGGGAAAATGTTCAGTCTTTCGTCATTAATTCTGGTTTTAGCTACAGGTTTTTGTTGATGCTCTTTATCAACTTGAGGAAGTTAATGTCTATTCCTACTTTCCTGAGAGTCTTCATCATAAATGGGTGTTGTATTTTGTCAAATGCTTTTTCTGTATCAACTGATATGATTGTGTGATTTTTCTTCTTTAGCCTGTTAATATGGTGGATTACACTGATTGATTTTCAAAAATTGAGCAAGATTTGTATCCCTGGAGGTAATCCCATTTACATGGGTGGGATTTTTGAATTCTTTTACATATTGCTAAATTCTGTTTGCTGAGGTTTGTTAGAAATTTTTGTATCTACATTCATGAGGAGTATCACTTTAGAGGTTTTTTTTTTTTTTTTTTTTTTTTTTTTTGGTACTGTCTTTGTCTATCTTTGGTATCAGGGTAATACTGACTTCATAAAATGACTTGGGAAGGTTTCCTTCTCTATTTTCTGGAAGGGATTGGTGTTAATTCTTTAAGTGTATGGTAGAGGTCTGTGGCTTTTGAAAAACGGATTCTGGGGGCACAGCCTGAACCAAATAAAGCTGAGTCTTCAGTGGTGGAGCTTGAGCATGGATGCTTTCAAAAGCTCCTCGGATGAGTTTATCAATATGCAGTCATCTAGGGAGCTTCAGTGTGGTAGTGGGCTTCTTAACACAAACACAGGAGGGTGAACTGCAGCAGAATCCATCTGAAGAATGGCATGAATCAAACAGCTGTGAGACTTGGAGAATTTGGCCCTCTGAGACACGCCCCGGGAGCCTCCAATATCTCCAGGACCATATATGGTTTAGTGGGGACATTCCTCATGTAAGACCTCTGGGTTTGACTTGGCTAGTTAGTAGCCATAAATTCCTTAATAGCAATTTCAGTTTTCTCATCTGTGAAATGCCACTTCTTGGACTGTTGTAGCAATAAAATGAGAACCCAGGTCTCCCACATTGCAGGTGGATTCTTTACAGTCTGAGCCTCCAGGGAAGCCCAAAATGAGACAAGAGATATGAAAATTCTTTACAATCCCCACAACATCTTAAGAAGCTGAAAACCGATGTTTCTCTGGGTTCTAGCTTCACCTTAATTGCTGCAGTGTCATGATTCCCAAGTAGTCCTGCTGTGAGGTTAGCGGGAGGCCTGTGACCCCAGCTGGCTGTAGGACCAGTGTTCTCAGGCTATGGAGAAACTGCTTCCCCATCCCTGCTCCCTCAACTCTGCCCATTTATTTTGGGCTCTCACAGGAAGGGGTGGGACCTTGGTGACCATGAAAAGGAACTTTGACTTTGACCAATGCCCCCCTCTCACCTTTCACAGGAACATGCTTGCCAATTCAGCCAGCGTGCGGATTCTCATCAAGGGAGGCAAGGTTGTGAACGATGACTGCACCCACGAGGCTGATGTCTACATCGAGAATGGCATCATCCAGCAAGTGGGCCGTGAACTCATGATCCCTGGAGGGGCCAAAGTGATTGATGCCACGGGGAAGCTGGTGATCCCTGGAGGCATCGACACCAGCACCCACTTCCACCAGACCTTCATGAATGCCACGTGCGTGGACGACTTCTACCATGGGACCAAGGTAATAATGCTTCTGGGTGCTGAAGGTGCTTTCTCAGTGGCTTCCTCTGTTTCTGGGCCTGCTCTAGGCTGGACCCTGATGAACAGGGTGCTCCCACTGTATTGCTCAAAGAAGAAATTTGGCCTTGAAAAGGGCCACTGTGCAACTAAAACAGGAAATTTGGGGCTAAATGTCATAGATTTCCATGATTATGGGAAAAGGAGGCATTTAGGCCCATTTTGCCAATCACATCACTTAAGTGAGGTACCGAGGCCAGGAACTGATTTTATTTTTATGTTCTTATATCATGTAGTGCCGATCTAGAGGAAGAGGAGGATTAGCTGGTGCTTGTTATTGTGCATGTATGGTGAGGGAGGCGGAGGGGGTTGGTCTAATGTACTCCTTTATGTATGATAAGCTAAATTAATTTCCCCCAAGTTGTGAAAAATAGATATGCTTCTTCTAGATGATTTTAATGGTAGAAATTATGAAACAGACATAGTTAGCTATCTTCGATTATCTTTCCTAGCTTGTTATTTTTTAAAAACAGCTTGAAAACCACTGGTGGTGGGCCCTCTTTCCAGAGTGAATTATCATGGACAATATTTAAGAATTACTGAGCTGGGCTTGAGCTGCTTCCATGCAAAATACAAAAATTCAGACCTGTGAAACAAACGAATCAGGACGAAATTACATTTTCTCAAAAGCATCACAAATAGGTTTTTTTCACCATTTGTCTGTGCTCCAAAATCCTGTCATTGCTGTCATCTCTGCATTGTAATTATCTGTCACATGCAGGCTTCTTTCTGAAGCTCAGACTATGGGCTCCTTAAGGGCAAGGCCTGACCGTATTCTTCTGTGTTTCTAGAGCCTGACCCTGACCTAGAATTAGAGTAGCTGACCAGTAAATGTTTGTTGAATGAATAAGTGATTGATATTTATCCATGTGGGTCTCTACATCCAACTATGCATCAGATTCATCTATGAAGATTTTTTTCAAATGCAGAATTGAATCAGAATCTCAAGGGCCAGAAGTCCCTCGCCTCAGCAGCAGCCCTTGGTACAATCTGATCTATAAAGGACTTAGCCTCTAATGTTCCCTGGATAAAAGGAGTCCACTGGCCACTGGCTCAGTGGCTAAAGTCTTATGTCCTACTTTGGCCCACTGCTGCAAATCCCCAGTGGCCCTGTACCCTAAAATCTCGCCTCTGTTCTCTCTGGGGTCCTCAGGGAGCCCCTCTCCCATGCTCGGTGCTCTCTCTGGGATCCATATTCCTGGGGGCTTCAGTGCTCCTCCTGCTGGTGCTCCCCAAACCCACCCTGAAGAGCCAGGTTGGGGCAGGCCTTGGAGTGGCCTTGGAGTTGCAACATTACAGGCTAGCCCACCTCAAGCAAGTGGCCCTGAAGATCTCCCTGAGGATATGCCTCGTTCCCAGTCCGGGAGCAGCAGATCAGACCCCTGAAGGCTGAGCTGTGAGGAGTCACAGTGGCCATAGCCCAGCCTGTGCTGAGGCGAGGATGATATCCCAGGCCACAGCTGCCCACTGGAGCCAAGCCCAGGGAAGAGAAGTGTTTTGTGAACCCTCCCTAGTTTCTTCTCTGAGAATAACTCTGGGGCCATGCAGGTGATGCCTCAGTCATGAAATGGGGATCCCCATCCTCATACAAACTAGCAGGGTCCTCACAAGGGGACCCAGGTGGCAGACAGGGCTTTTCTGAAGTGAGTGAGCACTTTCAGCTCACCATGTCGATGCACTTGAGCCCTGCCAGGCCAGGCCTGCTTTGTTTGTGGTTAATTTTTAAATTTTTTTTAAGTTTTTTTTTCCTGCACTGAGTCTTTGTTGCTGTGTGCAGGCTTTCTCTGTTTCAGCGAGTGGGGGCTGCTCTCTAGTGTGGTGCCCAGGCTTCTCACTGCGGTGGCTTCTCTTGCTGTGGAGCATGGGCTCCAGGTGCACAGCCTTCAGCAGTTACGGCACGTGGGCTCAGTAGTTGTGGTGCATGGGCTTAGCTGCCCTGCAGCGTGTGGAATCCTCCCGGACCAGGGATCGAACTCATATCCCCTGCATTGGCAGGCAGGTTCTTAACCACTGGACCACCAGAAAGCCCTCTGGTTATTTTTATTGAAGTATAGCAGACATATAGAGAAGTGCACAGATTCTAAATACAAAAAATTGTCACAACTGAACACACCCTGGTAACCAGCACCCAAATCAAGAAACCAAACATTGCCGGCACCCAGAATCCCCCTTGTGTCCCCTCCCCAGTCACTACTCCTCACCAAGGAGAACCACTATCCTGACTTCTAATACCATAGTCTTTTTGTCTTGTAAATAAGGGCTTAATTGAGATACACAAGCCGTACAATTCACCTATTTAAAGTGCAGATGTCAGTGGTTTTCTGTATATTCACCATAGGTTGCTTTTGACTGTGCTTTATGTAAATGAACTCAGGCCGTCTGTCCCCTCGTGTTGGCTTCCTTTGCTCAGTATTATTTTTGTGAAATTCACCCATGTTGTGGCACATCATACTTACTCCACTTTCGTTGCTTACTAGTGTTCCACTGTACAAAAGCCCATGTAGTACCCAGCCATTCCACCATCAACAAGGTCATTAGTTTGGGGCTATTACAAATGCTGCAGCTGTGAATGTTGTGTACATATCATTTAGCAAATGTGTGTACATTTCTGCTGGGCATGTTCCTGGGGGTTGAGAGTGCCCGGTCATAGAAGACACACATGTTTAGCTTTAGAACGTGCTGCCAAATCACTTTCCGATCTGGTTGTAACAACTGATACTCCCAGCAGGATTCTAAGAGAGGCCCCAGTACTTATCATCAGTACAACTGATTACCACACCAATCCATGCTACGGTCTATATTGCAGTGTGTACCAAAAATTGTGTGCAGGGTGCCGCCTTGCTCCAAAACTGCAGCTTGCTGGTTACTGTCCCCCCACCCCCTCCTTGAGAAATCTTTATTCCAGAGTCAGATGCCATGCTGTCACTGTGCTGCCTACTAGCCTCTGGGAGGGGAGGCTGGCCTTCTTTGTCTTCTTTTCCTCATTGTCATCTGCCAAGGCCTCATTAGCCAGGAGTGACGAGTTTTCCTCTGAAAGCCTGCAGCTCTTTATGGCCGGTGAAGACCTTTGCACGTGCATCTTTGCACAAGGCAGTGGGTAACTTTTGATCTTTTCCAAGCTTCTCATCCATGGAAGCAGCTGCCTCTGGAAAAACATATAAAAGCCCCTGTGTGATTTAAGGTCCTGCTTCTCCCAGTTCCTGCAGGTTCAGGCACCCCCAGTGCATGCCAGGTGCTAGATATAGGAAATGTAAGGCCCGTAGACCCCCAGCCAGTCTGACTGCTTGTGTCACCTAAACTGGGCCTTTGTTATAACCACCCCCTAAGCAAGGTCGGAATTTTTGCATGTTTCTCCTTGTGCCCCAGCTCGTATAAAGTGTCTGTTCCATAAACACAGCCCCTGACCCAATCCTCCCCAAACCCCTCCAGGAGACCCTGCCCAGAGTCCTTCCTTAGACATCCCAGCCTCCTAAGACTGGCTTCCTGCCCTGGTCCTCACTCCACTCTTGGATTGCTCTTTCCTTTTGGTACACCTGCAGCTGGATTTTTTGGCTTCCTCTTACCTCTAATTCCTGACAGTCTCCTAGGGCAAGAAATGCTCTCAGAGGCAGTGCTGATCTCCGGGATGTGTGGGTTTAATTATTCATACAGCCTGTGGCACTCAAGCCAAGCCTGTGCACCCAGGTAGATCATCGCTGACCTACGTCGTACCTTCTAAGAGAGGTAGCAGTTGATTTGCTGTAAGCAGCTGGGTTTATAATAGAATAATAACCCCAAGGAAAAGCTCTCTTGTGTGATTAGCCTATGGAGAAAGAGAGATCAAGTTGCACCTTTTTGTTCTTGTCCGACAGATCTGCAGGGCCTTGAACTCTGCACCCCCTGAGCTATTGCATGCTTGTCAATTTGGTGGCAGCAGCCAGGGCTGGGAAAACAAAACAGTTGAAAGGCTGGCTTTTCTGCGAGCATCTGGGACTCCATTGTACTAGGTCTAAAGGGATTTCTCTAGCACTTCTTTAACAAATGCTTTGCCCGCCTCTGCTTCTGTTAGAGGCTGTGGCAGGCTCTGCCTGGCTCCCCGGCCTCTGCCCTCCCTTGCTCACAGCCGGTCACTTGATCCTCTTGATCCTCCTGTCCGCCTCCTCCACACCCTCCCAACCTGCAGGCCCTGCCCTCTCAGAGGCCCAGGACCCCCTGCTTGTTAAAAATGTCCCCATTGAAGAAGGAGGTTATCTCCTTGGGGAACCCGGGACAGGAGGGGAGGGAGGAGAGCCAGTGACACCAATTGTATTAACAAAGGTGTAGGATTTCACTTGGGTCATGGGGGTCTTTTATTATTATTCTGCTTAGCCTACTTATACATTATATTTACTCTTTTGTGTGAATCTAATATTACATAAGAAGAGTGTTAATGCAGGCCGTTGGGCTCCACCCCACCAATGGCTCTCCATGGTCCAGTGGGAGTATCAGAACAGGCCCAGCCCCTTCACTGAGACGGTGATAAAGGGGACAGCCGTGGACAATGGGAAAAAGCTTCCTGGATGCCTTTTCTGCCTCCCACTCCTCCAAAGATATATTAAGAACCACTGTCCAGGCCAATGGTTTTCAACCTTTGGAAGCAAATTACAGTAAAACTACTCAGGGAATTTTTTAAAAATATATGTCCAGGCCCCTCCCCTCTGCTGCCCCCCACCCTCCACCCCAGACTAATGAAATCAATGTCTTTGGGTCTGCCTCTCCTCCATCAGTATGTTTTTTGAAGCATTCTTGATGATTCTAACACTAGCGTGTGGATTATTAAGGAACTTTCTCAGCTGTTTTGAATGGCATGTTGTCCTGGCTATTAACCCTGTTGCCCATCTAACCCTCACCTTATGTGTCAGGCTGATATCTGAATCACCATGGAAAGCTTGGGCCTGCCTCGCCTCACCCTTTCCAGTATTATTTATTTGTTTCTCTCCTTCTAGTTACATTATAGGGTCCCATGATTAGGCTCCCAAACCCTAGCCTGGGGCCTAGAACCCCTGTACTTGCTAAGTGTTGCTTGTGCTGTGTTCTGCCCTCCTGTCTGTACCCCAGGAGGCAGCACCGGTGAGCTGGGAGCTGGCCGTGGTCAAGTATTGTCACTGTAAGTCCAGCTGGGCCTGTCCCTTTTCTTTGAGGACCCAGAATCTCCCTCTTGTCTGTGCCAGAGCCATCTGGTCACAGAGACTGCCTCCCACGAACTCAAAATCTGCAGCAGCAGGATATCTATTCTTGTAGTCAAACCACAAGGGGAGCCAAGTCCTAACTGGATGAGTGCTTGGCCAGCATGGACTCAGCCTAGCGGATGTTCAGTGGCACAGGCTAGAACGGCCTCTCTCGTCCCGCCCCCAGTGGAGGGTCCTGACCATCTCCCCTTCTCCCACTGCAGAGGACTAAACCTGTCAGAGTCCTGAGATACGACACACTAGGACATAAATAAATTCCCTTTGGTGTCCAGGCTGCCAACATTCTTACCAAGCAGCCCATTTATCCATTGGGCAGATTGTTTTTACTATTATGCCATTGAAGCTTGCTCCTTTGGAATTAAACCTTTAAATGCTGCTCACTTCCTTTCTTCTTGACTCTAGTATTCTGTCCATTTCTGTTTAATTCTAGCTAAAATGTCTTTCCAGTCTTTTAGCTTTGCAGTAATACTTCCTGCTTATTGAGATCCAGACTCATACGGTCTTGCTTATTAATTGATGTTCCCAAGTTCACTTCATTCCTCTAAAAAGCTGGAGAGACCTTAGAAATCTATCTTAGAAATCTTAGAAGTCTCCCACCCTGCTATTGTAGGGAGAGAGAGTGAAGGAGTTGCCCCAAGTCCCAGATGTAGTTGGACCAGAATGTAAGTTTCTTAGTGTGAGGCCCTTTTACCCTATCAATCAGGGGCTCCCCAAACCCCAGATCTAGTCAGTCACCCCTTTCAGACAGCCTAGGACCTCTCTGTGGGCTGCATGCAAATAGTTAACTCGACAGTGTATGGCTCCAAACTTGCCTGGACCAGATAAATGCATCACAGAACTGATGCATCAGGCAGACGGTGGAGTAAGATTTCTGCCTCTCTGAGATGGCTTTATTAACACGCCACTGTCCCTAGAGGAGTAACACTGATGCCAATGCCTTAGAGCTGACTGTTTTTACCATCTGCAAACAGTCGTTGTGAGGATTAAACAAGATGATGCGTGAAAAACACCTCACCCAGTCTCTGGCACAGAGGACATGCACGATCAATGTCAGTCCATAGGCTGTGACTACCTGCTTCTGCCCTAGGCCTGGCCTTGGCTCTCTCTGGTCTCTTGGGTTAGTTGATCCAGCCACTTGGGCTTTGCAGTGAGACTGTTCTACTGTCCGTGTAGTGTCCATGCTGCCTGTGTCCCCGGTTTAACCAACAGTGTCATGTCCTGCTCAAGAGCTTGCAGTGGCTCCCTGCTATCTAGTCTGAAATCCTGGATCTTCACCCTGGGTGGCTTCCCCATCTGACCTTCCTCTCCATTCAGTCCTCACTCCCAACATGTGCCTATTCACCAGGAAAGGGGTTTTCTCAGCCCCCTCCCGTATGGACATCCCGTGCTCCCTGCTGCCACCCCTTCTCACCCATCCACAGAAGACCTTCACCGCCTACCAAGCTCATGTCACGTCTTTCCTCCAGCTAATTCAGCTCCAGGAATCCACTTTTTTCTTCCCAGCTGAAATATTGGGTTATTCTGGGGCTTTCTAATTGCTTCCCGTGTAATGTTTGTCTCTTAACTGATTTGAAAACTTTGAGGGGCAAAGACCACAATTTATATCTAACTTGTGACTCAACACAGACCCATTTAGCTTTAAACATAGAGTAGATGCTCAAGAAATAGGTGAGTGGCAGTCGTGAGCACAGACTCAGATAGACACACAGGAGTCTGAGTTTGAATTTCAGCTCCATATTTACTGGCTGTGTGATTTGGACAAGTTAATCTCTCTGTGTCTCTGTTTCCTGGAAAGTGGAGATTATGATAATACTTTATGGGTGTTACTACTGGTAAAAAATTTAAAATAGTACTTCATAGTTCCCTGGTGGTCCAGTGTTTAGGACTCAGCGCTTTCACTGCAATGGCCTGTATTCAGTCCATGGTCGGGGAACTGAGATCCCACAAGCTGCCTGGCCAAAAATAAAAAATGAACAGAATAAAAAATATATTTAAAAGATAGTACTTGGTGCTTACTAAGCACTGTATGCTGCTGCTAAGTCACTTCAGTCATGTCCGACTCTGTGCGACCTCATAGATAGCAGCCCACCAGGCTCCCCCGTCCCTGGGGTTCTCCAAGCAAGAACACTGGAGTGGGTTGCCATTTCCTTCTCCAGTGCATGAAAGTGAAAAGTGAAAGTGAAGTTGCTCAGTCATGTCCAACCCTCAGCAACCCCATGGACTGCAGCCCACCAGGCTCCTCCATCCATGGGATTTTCCAGGCAAGAGTACTGGAGTGGGGCGTATGACTGTTTGTTAAATAGATTCTGCCGATTGAGGACCAACCCCTGGAAAATCCATTTGTACAGTCTCCTCAGGAGCTGTTAGACATCAACTAGGAACCTAAGAAAAACTGGTTTCTATCTCTATAGTCAGGGTTGACTCTGTTGCACATTTCAAATGCAGCCTACATAGTACTGGTGATGACTTTCAGATCATTTTCTCTCTCCTTTCTTTCTCTTAGAAACAGAGACAGCTAGTCATAAACTCAGCAGGCAGCAGACGCTATTTAAAGATGTCCTGCTTCCAATCAGGTATCTCCTGTTAGGAAAATTAGCTGACAACGTTCATTCTAACATCTACATTAACCGGCAGGCCAACACGTAGGCCAGGTGACCCTTCTTAGAACAAATGTGGGAGAGGAGATCTATCGTTTCTTACACATTTTTACATCTAGTTGGGGAAGAAATCTCCTATGGTGACCAAGCAGCTCCTCAATTCCTAGAATAAGAGTGTTTGCAAAGAATTGATCTATACAGAGAGATTGTTGCTTTTTAAAACTTTTGGTTCAAGAAGAGATAAATGTATCCTTTGTAATTAAACCCACGCATCTTGGAAACCTTTCATACCTCATACAGGTTCTGCTTTTATACTCTCATCCTCTGGGGTTTAAAAAAAGATCAAGAAAAATACATCGTGTATTTTATGTATATTTTGGTGATGCTATAGTACATGAATGCTGTCTTTTTCTTCTTCCTTTTTTCTTAAAGCTTGCATATTTTTTAATATTTTAAGAAATATTTGAAAATGGTCTTATAGAATGGTTCAAAAATCTCAGTGGGAAATACCTCTTCTCCCAACCCTCACTGAGGTTGCCTCCAATCTGAAGTTGCCATATGTCTATGTTGAAGGTCAGGTGCATGTCTTAGAAAAGTCCATTGGCAGGTAGAAATGTGTGTAGACACCACATTTTTCCCCCTGGTTGTTTCTGCCTCATTTTCCCCTAGGCCTATCCCTGCCACCAATACATTTTTCTCTCCTTCAGATCCTTTTTTTATTTCTTGTTAATTAAAAATTAGGAGCTATAAGATCCCTAATTAGTGACTATATGAGGATAAAGCTGTAGGCCAACTATAGTTAAGAACTTTCTCACTTACCAAAGTTAATCTCTTACACTATACACACATTCACACATTTAGACACTCTCACATACTCTCACACGGTATCACACTCAAACACTCACTCTCATATACACACATATGAACTCACTTGTACACACTTTTAGAGTTGGAAGTGCCATTGCAGATTAGTGAATTCATCCTCTAATCTATAAATAACTTTCTGCTTTAGATTTAAACTCTCTACAGTGGTCTCAATATTTAAAAATAAAATTAAACTTGATACACATTGGTGAACTTTGTTCTTGGGAAGAGTACGTATAGAATGAGGAAGATCATGTTTGGGTAACCCAGGAAGCCACTTTAAAGAAAAAAAAAAGGAGACACAGATTCGATTCCCTATCCAAGAAGATCCCATGTGCCGCAGGGCAACTAAGCATACTGGCCACAACTATTGAGCCTGTGCTCTAGGGCCTGGAAGCCATAACTGCCAAGCCCACGTGCTGCAACTACTGAAACCCGTGTGCCCTAGAGCCCGTGCTCCGCAACAAGAGAAGCCACCACAATGAGAAGCCCTCGCACCGCAACTAGAGAAAAGCCCACCCAGCAACGAATACCCAGCACAGCCATAAATAAATAAATAAAAATTTTAAAAAGAGAACTAATGGAGAATATACCTTGATTCCTTTCCCACTTAAAAAAATATCAGATAGACAAATTCTTTTTAAAAATTAAAAAAAAAATTTTTTTTAAGTATTTAACACTTTTTTCTCCAACAACTTGATTAAGGTATAGCTGACATATGGTAAGTCTCATTTGTGTTTTTGGCCATGCTTTGAGGCATGTGGGATCTTATTTCCCCAACCAGGGACAGAACCCATTCCCCCTGTATTGGAAGCTCAAAGTCTTAACCACTGGACCACCAGGGAAGTCCCCACACATTTTTTAAATGTATACTTTGATATGTTGTGACATATGTATATACTGTAAAGCCATCACTGCTGCTAAGTCACTACAGTCGTGTCCGACTCTGTGCGACCCCATAGACGGAAGCCCACCAGGCTCCCCTGTCCCTGGGATTCTCCAGGCAAGAACACTAGAGTGGGTTGTCATTTCTTTCTCCAATGCAGGAAAGAGAAAAGTGAAAGTGAAGTCGCTCAGTCGTGTCCGACTCTTAGCGACCCCATGGACTGCAGCCTATTAGGCTCTTCCGTCCATGGGATTTTCCAGGCAAGAGTACTGGAGTGGGGTGCCATTGCCTTCTCTGAAAGCCATCACTATTAATATAATAAACATATCCATCACCCCCCAAAAGTTTCTTTGTGTCTCATAATCCTTTCCTGCTCCAAGTAACTATTGATCTGTTTTTTGTCACTATAGATTAATTTGCGTTTTTAATATTTATATATAAATGGAATACTACAGTATGTATTTCTTTTTTGCTCTGGCTTCTTTGACTCAGCATTATTAAGTTTTTGGCTATTACAGGTAAAGCTACTGTGAATATCTGTATCCATATGTTTGTGTCTACATGTGCTTACTATTCCTTGTGTAATTACCTTGAAGTGGGATGCCTAGAATATATGGTCAGTATACATTTAGCTTTTTAAGAATTGCCAAACTGGTTTCCCAAGGGCTTGTGACATTTTCTGCTCCTTCCACATTTTGTCATCGCTTAGTTATGATCAGTCTTTCTCGTTTTAGCCATTCTAACAGATGTATCAGTCATAGTTCACTGTAGTTTTAAACTGCATTTCCCTACTGTTGGATGTCTCTACACATGCTTGTTTACCCTCTGTCTGTCTTTGGTGAAGCATTTGCATCTTTTCCCTATGTTTTGAGTCATTGGGTCTTTTTTTAATGAAATGTAAAGAATAGGTAAATTTTTTTTTTCTTTCTGAGCTTAGTTGCTCAGTCATGTCCTACTCTTTGTGACCCCATGGACACTAGCCCACCAGGCTCTTCTGTCCATGAGGGATTCTCCAGGGAAGAATACTTGAGTTGCCATTTCCTCCTCCAGGAGATCTTCCCAATTCAGGGGCTGAACCCAGGTCTCCCACATTGCAGGTGGATTCTTTACTGTCTAAGCTACCAGGGAAGCCCAAATATTTTTTTCTTTCTAGTTTTATTGAAATATACTTGGTTTATATAAGCACTGTATGAGTTTAAGATGTATAGAATAATGATTTTATTTATATATGGCATTAAATGATTACCCCCAATAAGTTTAGTAAATGTCCATCATCCCATATGTTAATAAATACAAAATAAAAGAAAAAGAAGAAGTTTTTTTCCTTGTGATGAGAATTCTCAGGATTTACTCTCTTAACAGCTTTCACTTATAATATTCAGCAGTGTTAATTATATTTATCATGTTGTATATTACATCGATGGGCTCCCCAGGTGATGCAGTGATAAAGAATCCACCTGCCAATGCAGGAGATGCAAGAGATGTGAGTTGGATCCCTGGGTCAGGAAGATCCCCTGGAGGAGGAAATGGCAACCCACTCCAGTATTCTTGCCTGGGAAATCTCATGGACAGAGAAGCACGGAGGACTACAGTTCATGGGGTTGCAAAGAGTCAGACACCACTGAGCGACTGAGCACAAATATTTGCACAACATTACAACCTTAGTACTTATTACCTTATAACTAAAAAAAATGGAATGCTTCACAAGTCTGTGTGTCGTCCTTGTGTGGGGACCACAGTGAACACTATGTGTCTTCTTTTTTTGTTTGTCTTTAATTAGAGGATAGTTGTTTTACAGATCGTTTCTGCCATACATTAACATGAATCAGCCATAGGTATACATATGACCCCTCCCTCTTGAACCACCACCACCCCACCTCCCACCTCATATTTGTATTCTTTTTATTGGTTTGTCAGTGTTGTTTAAACATTCTAGCTACAAGTCGTTTGTTGGGTATATTTTTTGCAAATATCTTCTCTCAGGCGCTCCTCTTGATTTTCTTAACACTGCCATTGGAAGAGCAAAAGTTTTTCATTTTGAAGTCAGTTTATAGATTCTTTCTTTCATAGTTTGATTTTTGTGTTGTAATTGAGAAATTTTTTGCAAAATCCAAGGTCATTAAGATTTTCTTCTATGTTTTCTTTTGGAAGTTATATAACACTAGCTTTTACATTTAGGTCTGTGATTCATTTTAAGTTAGTTTTTAAATATGATATTCAGTTCATCACATATGGCTATCCCATTTTTCCAGCATCATTTGTTGAAAAGATCATCCCATGTCAAAAATCAGTTGACCATATATGTGTGGGATTATTTTAGCACTCTTTTTTCTATTCTTCCGATCGATTAATCTAGCTTTATACCAATATGACATATTATAGTTTTATAAGTCTTGAAAGCCAGTAGTACGTTTTCCAACTTGCCATTTATTATTATTATTGCTTCATTACTTTATTGCCCTTTATAATTCTTATTATTACTAATATTTAAAGTCGGACATGACTGAGCGACTGAACTGAACAATTTTATTTATATATTTATTTATTTGGCTGTGTCCGGTCTTCATTGTAGCACACAGGTTCCTCAAACTTCCTGTGGCATGTGGAATCTTTTTAGTTGCAGCAGTTGAACTGTTAGTTGGGGCCTGTAGGATCTATTTCCCCAACCAGCAACCAAACCCTCAGGTCTTCTGCATCGAGAATGCAGAGTCTTAGCCATTGGACCACCAGGGAAATCCCTGTCCTTCTTTTTCAAAGTTGTTTTGGCTATTCTATCTCCTTGGAAGCAAACTTTTTTAGTGCCGGCTGTAAGGTAAAAATTTAAGAGAACTGTAAACTGAGTGCATTAACCAAGCACTTGATAAACATTTTCAGCCCTTAGCATGGTCCCTTTCTGTTAGCTAAAAGTAAAGAATTTTCTCTAAATTTTTCTAGTTATTTGGAGAGAAAAAAATCTGTGATGTGTGTGTGTGTGTGTGTGTGCTGAAAGAAACTTAATTGGGTGCTGGGGGTTCAGATGAGGTTCATAAGGATTTTGTCTTCTGTGGTACTTGGCTACATATTGATCTTGATATATTATCTTCACAAGATCCAGATTTTTTTGTACAATAAATTGTGATGATGTCATAGGGAAGAGTTTGCTCTGCTCCTTCTTGCTCCCTCTTTGTGCATTTAGAGTCAGCAGAGAAGAGACACAGACTAGATTAGGGGAAAACTTCCATGAGCTGAAATTCCATCCCTTTAGCTGTTGCCACTCTCAAGCTTTCCGTCTGTCAGGTTTCCGTTCTGTTTGGTACCCTTATTATCACCAGGCCTAGGCTGTACTCTTTCCTGGTGTGCTGCCCTGACTCTCACTTTGCCAGTCTTAAGAAGCTGCATTTTATTTTATTTTTTATTATTTTTTGGCTGCACTGTGCAGCCCGTGGGCTCTTTGTTTCCCAATCAAGGTTAGAACCCACACCCCCTGCATGGGAAGCATGGAGTCTTAACCACTGGACCACCAGGGAAGTCTCCTGCCAGGCTTAACTAGAGCACATATTGGGGCAAGCAGTCAAGCTCTGAATCTCTAAGTCCCAGACTTAGAGGCCTGTCAAAGAGTCTATTTTTCCTGCTGTGTGGAAAATACAATGTTCAGAATGGAGCCTGTGGAGCCTCTGGTGGGTTCGGGGCTCCCAGACCCCCAGCTGGCACCTGGCAGTGCCTGGCTGTCTGTGGGACCTGCAGCTAGCTTCCAGCCCTGGCCCCTCCAGTAGGGCTGGTCTGAGCTGTCAGTTCAGCACTTCTGTATTCCTTACACCCTTTTCATCATCTTTTAAAGTCTCCCACAGGCAGGCCTTCTTTTCCTTCCTTTCCAGGTAGGGAAGCTGAGTCTCAGGGAGTGAAATACCATGCCAAGTTTTTAACAGGCATGGGCCTTGGTACCTCCCCAGCCTTGACTCCGGCCCACATTCCCCAACATCAGTGACCAGGGTGGCCACTGGGCAGCCTCCCTCAGCAGTTTGACACTGTTATCACTGAAATTTGGGACCAAAATGAAGACTCGCCAACATTGGAGTAGATGAGGGAAGAAGAGCAAGTGGGGTTACATGTGGTTTATTTCTGTACTGATGATAAACCCCTCCTCTCTGGCATCTGTGGGCAACCTGGGCTTTTAATAAAGATGGTCATGCTCTGCTTGCCTGTAAACTTTCCACCTTTGAGTTTGGAAGGGGCTTTGCTAAGGAGGAGGATGACAAAAGGCGTCTCTGGGCTCTATTTTAGAACTGTTTTCTGAGGCCCCTTGCCTTCTCAGAAGCTGGCAGCCACTTTCTCTCTGCCACATAACTCCCTCTGAGAATCCTCTCCCGTCTCCATGGTAACTGCATGTCGGGAGACAGCCTGCTCTGTTCTGTGGCTTTGTATTAAACACAATGAATTTAAATCGGGTGCTCGGCAGTGAAGATAATCATTCTGGATTAGAGGGACGCCTGGAGCTCCTCGTTTCATAATTTTAGATGTTGGCACAATTCTCAGCTTTCGTCCTTGTAATTCAAGCCCAAGCCCCACCTACCCCTCTGTTTCTAAACTGCAGTTAGATCCAATTTCACTTGGGCTTTCCTCCATCCTTTGACAGAGGAATTTTGGAGCCCGGGAGCCCCGCAGTTATGCCAGGGCTATCCTGAGCCCTGGAAGGGGCGGTATCGTGTGAAAGAGACATGGGACTCCAGAGACAGATGGACACTCATTCCGTCTGGCTGCGTGATTTCCTCTGAGCCCCATTTTTCTTATCTATAAAATGAGAAGAGTAAGCTCTACCCTACAGAATCATATATTTTTTTAAATTTTTATTGTGATAAGATATATATATATATATGTATATATGGGGCTTCCCTGGTGGCACTAGTGATGAAGAATCTGCTTGCAGTGCAGGAGATGCAGAAGACTTTGTTGGATCCCTGGGTCAGAATATTCCTGCCTGGAGAATTCCATGGACAGAGGAGCCTGGCAGGTCACAGTTCATGAGGCCACAAAGAGTCGGTCTCGGCTAAGCGCACACACAAGATACATATAACATGAGATTTCTCATTTTAACCATTTTAAGTGTACATTTCAGTGACATTAAGTACATTCACAATGTTGTCACCACAATAATCCATCTCTAGAACTTTTCCATTGTTCCCAACTGAAACTCTGTCCTCAGTAAATACTAATTTCCATTCTCCCCACTCCTCCCAGCCCCTGGAAAACACCATTTTACTTTCTATCTCTATGAAGTTGATTACTCCAACTTTATAAAAGTGAGATCATACAGTTTTTGTCCATTTGTGAATGGCTTATTTCAGAGAGCATAATGTCCTCAAGATTGAACCATGTTGTAGCATGTGTCATGATTTCCTTCTTTTTTGAGGCTGGATAACATTCACTTCCACTTTATGTACATACCACATTTTGTTTATCCATTCATCTGTCGATCGACACGTGGTCGCTTCCGCATTTTGGCTATTATGAAAAATACTGCTACGAACATGGGTATACAGATATCTGAGTCCTTGCTTTCAATTATAGAGTCATTTTGAGGACCAAATAAGAGAATAAATATTAAGAACATTGCACAGAGCAGGCTGTCAGTAAATGTTCATTTCACTCCTGAAAGTGAGTTCAGCCCAGGTGCTACCTGCCACAAGGGTCCAATGGCTTCTGTGGGAGGGGGGTCACCTTGTGCTACTGGGCTGCTTCTGTGTGCCTGGGACATGTGAATCTGTTGAGCCTGGGGAATTAACACAATTCATTTCAGGGTTTAAAGGGCCTGTCTTACCTATGGAAATGTGTGTCGTTTCATGATGAAAACCATGCATGTTTTTACATTTCTCCCACCATTTGGTATTATTTCCGATTACAAAGTGAGAGAAAATGTTATGGCTGATGTATATAATTCCCTATTTCTGGTCTATTTTAAGTATAGCCTCTGGGAGACCCTGAATCTGCGGTGGGATTGCTCCAGGCTATGAGGCTCTGCCCTTAGTTGCTATTGGTTGGTACCAGATCTATTCGCCATGTTACCCAAGAGTATGAGATTTGGAGTAAAAATACCTAGATCCCAGTCTTGTTTCATCTCTCAAAAACTGAGATGGTGGAAACATCTGTCCAACCCAGTGTTTGTGAAGATTAGGTGAGGGCAGCCTTTACTGTGCAAGTGACTCTCCTCGTGCACCTCTTGGGGGCGACATTGCAATCTTGGTCTGCATCCCTCCGTGAGAGTTTCTCTGGGTCTAGTTTCTTCCGAAAGTTTCCATGGTGGGGATTACTCTCTTGCTGCCTGGGGTCCCTCCAGGTATGAGAATCCCAGAGCCGAGGAAGCATCTTTCTCTACCGGGTCCTCTGAAATTAGCCTTTCCAGACTCAGCCGGAGCTTCTGCCGCCAGCCCTGGAGAGGGCCAGCACCTCTTTGTCTTACGAAAGGAATTTGCAACAGAAGGGAAAGGGGAGCAATGCACAGCCTCCTGACCGGTGCCTGACCCAGCTGCTCCCCGCAGCGCAGCGATCAGGTCTGTTCTTTATTGATGGGGCTGAAGGGAGGAGGGGATGTGGGATTTCACACTGAATCTTGGAACTTTCTCTCAGCAGGCCTGTTCTTGCTTGCAGCTTGTTGTGTTTTGTGCGCCCAGGGCCTATCTGTGCAGCAGGAGCCAGGCCGGCTTAAATCGGGTATGCCCACTGTCCTTGAGACCTGCAAATTACCCTGCTCTGCTCGCCCTGGGAGGGGGGCCTGAGTTTCCTGCGAGGGTGTCTTAACTTCTAGGGCAGCTCACCTCCGCTTGAAGCCAGTGAACCAGGAAGATGCTTGCTTTGGTGACAGGGTTTTCTTGGCTTCCATAACCCCATGCCAGCCTGCCCTTCCTCCTCCCTCTTGGCTCTCCTCCCCATCGTCTTGTCTTTGTCTAACTCCTCTCCTCTGTGGTCGCCTCTCGGGATCCTATCCTAGATTGCCTTCTCCTCTTCCCCACCTTCTCTCCCCAGGTGATCTGTTACTGATGACTCCCATGTCTGCAGCTACATCTTAGGCACCTCTGCGCACCTGCCTGAAACTCAGCACATCCACCACAACCCCACTTCTCTACTGGGAACCCTCCTTCCGGGAATGGCACCCCCATCGTCCCAAGCCAGAGAGCACTTGCTCAAGACCACAGGACTTCTCAGACCCAGGTCTGCCAGGCTCCAGAGTTCAGGCCTCTCCCACCAGAACCTCCCACCTCCACACACTATCAGCGAATAGAAACATATCTTGAACAAATGCAAAAATTCAAATGTCACTCTCGGCCCCAACCTGACTCTGCTCTGGGACCCCTCCCTGGTTTTGGCTGTGCTAGACCTCACCTGGACCCCTTTGTCGGCCGTCCCTGGCCCCTGGGTGCCCACTCCCTTGGCAATCCCAGCCTGATTTCTCTGTCCCTGCTCCTGACTTCAAAGAACTGGCCCCTGAACATGGCATGTTCAGTTCAGCCCTCTCTTGTTGATTCTGTAGTGCATCTTCCATATGCTTTCTTTACCTCCATCTTGGCTCAGACCAACACTTCTCATTTTCCCAGAACTTTCCCTCTGTTTTGCTAAGTCTGGGACCGGGCCTGGGCACCCTCAGCTCCCCTCCATGTCACCTCGGGTCACCTCCTCCTCTATCTACCTCCCTCTAGAACGGATGGGGAGAGACATGCTTCCCAGTCTAATAGAAGTGCAACCCTCAGTTTCTTCACTTGAACAATGGGGATAATACATGTATTTCACAGGACTGTTGTGAAAAACAAGCACAGAGCGTGTGCTCAGTGGATATTGGTTATTAGCGATTTTCACCTCTGCTCCAGTGTCTCAGTCAGCTCTACCTTAAGATGTCTAAAAACTCTCCTCTGTCCTAAATTTGGTGGCTCCTCTCCTGATACTGTTTTTTCAGCATACAGTCATTAAACCTCCCCTGTTATTTACATCACATCCTCTTCTGTCATTAAACCTAGTTGCTGCTTCTTCCTAGAAATGGGTTTCACATATGACCTTCATCCCAATCCCCAAGTTGAAATTCATCATCAAAGCACTGCAGTTGAGTTTGCACTGTATAGTCAGAGTCACGTTATGGAGTCTTTTTCACGTTCTCTCTCTGCCTAGAAGCCTGTCGTGCCGACAGACATGTCCAAGGATGGGGTTGACCAGAGTCCTGTCTGTAAATGTGCTCCTAAACCCCCACGCTCCCGAAGCCCCTCATCACCACCACCTCCACAACACACTTTGCTGACCTATGGAATCCAAGGTCACCAAGGCCCACCCACTTTGGTCATAATCAGTGCTGCCTCAACCAAACCAGCCAGGTCTTTTCTCTGTCCTCCAGCGGTGTCCCCGGGTCTGTCCACATCATTTCCTGCCCCAGAGGGTCACGTCCTGCCCGCTTCCTGCCTTAAGCCTTCCCATCCTGCTGTGTCCTTCCCCTCCCCTTGTCTTTTGTTGAACTTGATGATGCTGTCACCATTGAGGAAAGTTATCTTGTGCTGCTTTGTACTCTTGTTATTTTGAAGTCATTTCTATTAGAAATGAACCTTTTTGTCCGGTTTGCTAACTGTACTTGTATTTCTCACATAAGCATCTTAAGGTATATTTCTCACTTCTTCTGGAGCATCTGATACACTTAACATGGTGTGCACATTTGTGTTACCCAGAAATTATGCTTAGTGTTCACTCATATTTACTCATATTTACTGGGCTCCTACTATGTGTGGGTACCGTCCTTGGTGCTTTACACACATTATCTCATTTAATTCTCATAGTAACCCCACAAGCGGTATATTATTACTCCATTTTACCAATGAGGAAAATGAAGCTCAAAGAGATTAAATAACTTGCCCAAGATTTTATAACTATAAGTGATGGAGCTAAGATATAAACCTAGATCTGTCTGGTTCTTGTCACTCTACCATTTTGCCTCTTAATATAGCAATAATGTGCTTTTAAATGGCAGGCAGATTAAGTGTGGGAAAATGTTCTTTTCCCAAAGTATATTGCAGGTTGAATGTTGCCTGTCTCCTCTGCTGAAAATTCAAAGAATGAAGGGTGAGTTTTAGATATGGTAATGCTGTGAGAGCACAGCAAGGTCAGGAGGTGGGACCGTGCCTTGGATGAGACAATAGAGGCTGGGACCCGGAAGGTAGGAGTAAACAGTAAAAGGAAGCTTAGAAGTGCAATTCATTATAAATGTGCAATTTAGAGAAAACCAGTCAGCTGCAGAATGAACTCAACTGGTCAATAAAAGGCCTGGGAGCTGTGTGCAGCCGGAGGAACAATCATGCGTTCCTTGGTATCTGGGAGAAAAGGTGTTTCTGGGGAGGGTTTATGTTGTCTTGTTTGTTTTTCAGAGAAAAGGAGCATTTGATAAAAAGTGTTGGGGAGACTCTAAGACAGAAGGGGACTTCCCTAGTGGTCCAGTGGTTAAGACTCTGCACTTCCACTGTAAAGCACGTGGGTTCGATCTCTGGTTGGGGAATAGGGTGCAACCAAAAAAGATAAAAATAAATTAAAAAAAAAATAAGAGGGTGGAGGCAGTGTCAGCATTCCAGTGGCCTGGCAGGGAGTTATGGCAGAAAGAGTCATGGTCCTGAGCCCTCAACGTGAGCTGGATGAATTGACAGTAAAGCCAACATAAACTTGTTAAAAGCATGATCTCCCTAGATCACGTCAGTGTAACTGATAAAAACGTGGGACTCCTCATTCAAAAATTAAGAATTTCAAGACGACAGCAGGGATTAAACCAGGACAGAGCCCTTCTAAATGCAGGGCACTGTGGGGCTGCACAAGCCATATACCCATGGAGCTGGCTTTGGCTGGTGGGTGTATGTTTCAGGATGAGAAAGGTGTTTACTGAGTGCCAGGCATGGTTCTAAGCACCATCATACATCATCTCATTTGACAAAACGCTCAGGTCCTTCTTTTGAGCGTCTCTCAAATCCCAAGGAGCGCTGCTGCTTAAGAGCTGGCTTTCCAGAGGGCCTGTAAGCAGTCAACAGATATCTGAAGATGAAGGAAGTTATTCAGCACAAGGGAGAAACCACTGAGCTGGTTATTTCTTTTCTCTGTACTTGAAGCAAATATGAGTAAAAGATGGAAGATAATTTCAATGTGAAAAGAAAAGGAAACAGTTCAGCAATTCCAAGAGAAGCAGATCCATTTGAACAAGTGATGACTTTCTCAGTCATGTTAAGAAATGTTAAAATGTTTGCACTGGACTTAGTTTACAAAGCATATACAAACACTTGTTATTTGGGAAACTTCCCCGGTGGTCCAGTGGTTGAGAATCCGCCTAGCAATGCAGGGGATACAGGTTTGATCCCTGGTCAGGAAGCTAAGATCCCACATGTCTTAGGGCAAGTAAGACCATGCAGCCAAAAAAAAATTGTTATTTGATTCTCAGTGCAGGATTGTTCCCTCTGTGAAATTTGAGTTGCCCTTAATCTGTACATCTAGGTAGTAGCAGATCTAGCTCTTCTGATTCCAATAACCTCCCCCAAACACCCCCCCTTTTCTGAGCATCAGTGTGAAAAAATGACCCAGGAAGTCCTTCCCTCATTCCTAATGAAAAACCCCACAGATAAGCTCAGGCCCAAGTGCCTTCTCAACATCATGGTACCAAGTTTGTGTCTTGACCTGTTGGTTCTTGGCCTGGGAGTTAGAGAATCAAACTTTTTCCTTTGAGGTGCAGAGTGGAGGGGTAGAGAAAAAAAAGAAAAACATTGTTACTGGGAACTCAGCAATATGTGACTACACCTGCAGCAACATAGGAAATGCTACAGAGTGACCCTCCAGGTTTGTCCTGACAAAATCAGGAAAGGCCAAGGCACTATTCTTTCCAACTCTGTGATATCAGCAAATAAATTACATATGAAATTTCTTTTCAACTTGCTGAGCAGGTCCACAGTCAGTACAAAGACCCCCGAGTGCCCACAGTGGTCTGCCCACAGTGGTCTGTAACTTCTGAAGCGTAAAAATGACATTTATAACAACAGGTTTAGGTTGAGTTCAGTATGAGTTCCTGCCAAGTGTATGCCTGGGAACTGTATCATAAAATGGATCACTATTACGTAGACTGGTTTTCCTTAGGGGGCAAGTGGAAGTGACATGACTGGGCATCAAATCAATCCAGATTTACCCAGCAGTATGTCATCAATATCAAAAATAAAATAATGGCAACCCTTTGAAGTAAAATTCTGTTTCATGTCCTGCCAAATGGATGTAATGATGCTGTGTCTGCTGGTTAAACAAATGGTCCTAAAGTCCATATTAACTCAGTAGTGAGAGATGTCAGGTCTACATTCACAATAGAAAGGAATGCCACATGCACAGTGGGGAATGCTTGGTTGGAAAGTAGTTTATGTCAAAAAAAAAAAAAAAACCCAAGGGCTTGGGTTGATAAGTGGGCCATTCTGGTCAGCCACCAGGTTCCAGGAGGCCCTGCTGAGTTAGCTGTTCCATGGTTGAGTCTGGCATGATTGGAGATGCTCATGTGTTGGGAAGGAGCAGTTCTACTTCCTGGCAGCATATACCCTGAATGCAGGGACTGCCCTGGTGTGGGTGAGGATGCGCCAGGACTATGCATAGCAATGTCCCTGAACTCAGAAATGAATACATGCCCGGAGGAGTGTTCATACAGTGAATTAATTAAAGTAAATGAAATATCTGTACTTAAATCAATCTTAAAGATGTCAAATTTAAAAAGCAAGTTGCAAAAGAACATGGAAGTTATAAAACCATTTGTGTACCTTTTTTTAATTTGCAAAGCAAATACAGTGAAAGTGCAAAACGGATGGGAGAAGTTTATATCAACCTCAGGGTTGAGGGATGGAAATTTTAAGATGAAGAGCTCTTATTATATTGAAAATATTTTCCTTCATTTTTTAATTAAAAAATATGTAAGGTAAATACGGTAAAAAGTTAACGTCTGTTAAATCTGAGTAATGGGTTCATGGGTATGTGTTGTATTATGTTCTGTACTTTTACTGTATGGTTGAAATGTTTCATACCTTTAAAAGAAAGTATTTTAAGCACATAAACATGGCTGACTAAATTTCAAATGGCTTTAGTTTCCCTCAGATTTATTTTTATGTATATTATGAAAGTAATATAGTCTAAGAGAGAAATTTCAGAAAATTAGAAAAAAAATAAATTACTCAGAATCTCATCATCCAAAAACAGTCATTGTTAATGTGTTGGTATATTTCCTTCCATTTTGTCTCTTTGTGTGGGTGTGTGTATTCAAACACACTTCTAAAGCCTCTTGGGTACACACATTGAATGCTGCCTTTTCACTCGTTATAGCATCACCCCTGTTCCCTGTTGAGACTTAGCCTCCATGAACATCATTTCTACCGATTTCTAAAGATCTTTCACAGCTTCCTTTTCTTGCATAAACACAGTTCTGAACATTCAGCAGTCACACAGTCACATTGCCTTTTGATGATGGTAAACATCATCCTTCTGAAAGCCTCCGGAACAGGATTGGGTCACGCTCTGCTGTTGATTTCTATAAGGCTGTTTTGTGTGGGATGACAGTAGAAAGGTCTGTCACATCTGTGATACCACATTCCCGTGAAAACTGAGCTTGTCGGCATTCATTCCGTGGGTGGGAGCTGTGCATATTTTAGAAGCCAGCTCTGTGTGTATCTTGCCTGGGAGGAAACCAGCGCTTTTGCATCCAGCATCTGCTCTGGGCTCCAAACCTGCAGCTGGAGGAATGTTTACTCCTGTTAAGCTCGCTTTGAGGCCTGGGGTAACAGCAGTAATGACTATTCCAGTTATTTATGTGTCCTTTGCAGCTGATAGTTGCTCTCACATCCATTGCCACCTGACCTTCTCTGAACCCCCAGAGGTAAGGCACAGAGCAGAGTAGACACACAGGATTACAACCAGTAAATGTGATAGTCAGGACCACTGTTGGATGCTTCTGACTCCTTCCAGAACACTTGTCAGTTACTATCCTTGGACCCAGGCAAGAGGAGTCTCTGCCATGAGTTCTGGACTCCAGGTGACCTCCAGGCCCAGAGCCCACTGTACCAAAATCCTGGACTATACTCTGGGGCCCTGGAATCCACTGACAAAGGGTCTTAGCACTGCCAGGGCCTGTATTAGCCTGTATCTGTCTGCTTGGAGGCCAGACCCCCACTGTGTGCACACCAAGCCCCAGGGCAGCATCTTGCAGGGGTGAGCAGAGCTTAGATCTGCAGCTGCAGGACGGATCTAGGGTTGGGGGGTGTGGGCTGGAGGCAGACGCAGAGGCTGGTGGCCAACATCTCCTGCAGTGTATCTCAGAACTGCAAGGACTCTGAGAATTGCGAACTCAGGCCTAGCCTTCTCAGTCATTATGAAGTTGTATCTGTTACAGTAGGTGCCTAGAATATATTCTATATAACAGTTTGTTAGCTTGATCTGAGCCAACCTGGAGATTCAACAGGTAGATCTTTTCCACTCTCAGAAACCCACAGATATTAAGAACTGTCTTGGCTCTCTTATTCCACTGTGCTGTTTCCAGGTTCCCTTCTTCTTGACGCAAGGCCACAGATGGACGAGGGAGTGCAAAGGAAAACAATCTAGAACCCCAGAAGAAGTAAAACAATTTAGTGTGTAAAATCCCAATACACCAGACACCCCCATGTCCACACATAAAAGCAAGAAATGCATTTCAGGACAAAATAGACTACAGCCACCTGCTACAAGGGTGAATCAGCCTGGCACCATCCAGCCAAATCCGAAATAGAAGCCAGCTAGTAAAGCTACAATCTGGTGCTCTTCCCCTTCCTTCATCTCTCTGCCTCCCACATCACGGGTCCTACGTGTGAACCGAAGAACTAGCACCCTCTGTTGGTTACTTCAAGTTATGAAAGAAGTCAGGCCAGGACAACAGGGCGACAAGTCTCACCCACCCAGCCAGGGTCTGCATGGAAAATCAGTGTTGCAAGAGTTTTCATTTTAATTGTTTGTTGGCCACTGAACTAATTTTTTTCAGTTCCTTATTACCCAGCAATATTTCTGATTTGTGATGAAGGATTTAACTGAATAGAGAAGCATGAAATCCTCAAGACAGTTTCATTGTGCTGATTTCCTCCCATACAGAAAACAGAGATAAACAACTAAATTCTGAATAATTACTCACACATATTAGGACAAAACTTTACAAAGTGATACTTCTCTTGACTTTCACAGCCATCCAACGAGGTAAAGACGCTGCATCAAAATATTTTTTAAATGATAGGGATAATGTTAGTCGCTCAGTCGTGTCCAACTCTTTGCAGCCCCATGGACTGTAGCCCGCCAGGCTCCTCTGTCCGTGGGATTCTCAAGGCAAGAATACTGGAGTGGATTACATTCCCTTCTCCAGGGGATCTTCCCGACCCAGGGATCAAACCCTGGGTAATTTTTCACTGATAAATCAGACAGGGACCTAAAATGCTATTGCAAACAAGTCAAATGGAAATAATGTTCTTGGAAAAACTAAAAACAAAGATAACAATTTGAAAATGTCTATAAAAACTTTGACCAGAATTGCTTAATGAAATGTGAGAGAATAAAACAAAACAATATATTCAAATTAATATTTTATTCATTATGGTTTACATATATATCTGTAACTAAAATAATATTATAACTTCATTATGGTTTACATATATATCTGTAACTATATACAGATATACATGTAATATTTTATATATATAAAATATTACAAATAATATTTTAAAATTACCTCATCTATATATTCAGGGCTTCGTTTGTGGCTCACCTGGTAAAGAATCCACCCACAATGCCGGAGACCTGGGTTCAATCCCTGGGTTGGGAAGATCCCCTGGAGAAGGGAAAGGCTACCCACTCCAGTATTCTGCCCTGGAGAATTCCATGGACAGTATAGTCCATGGGGTCGCAAAGAGTCGGAGGCGAATGAGCAACTTTCACTTCACTTCACTCATATATTCAAGTTGGTCGGAAATCATTTGGGGGGAATTGTCTCATTGGGAAATAGAGGCTGAGGAAACACACTAAGTGGTTTTTCCAAAGCACCGAGCCACAACCCAAAATGAGGAAGAAGCAGCTTTGTGTGTTGGATCCACAGTAATGACGAAGGTTATACACTGGCTCCTGTGTGTGACCCAGGAACTCCAGCCCCTCGCAGTTTCCCGAACACTGCTGCACTTGGACCCCCTGCCTCCTATGTGGGAGAGTCAGTGGTTGTCCTGAATATCCACCTGAGGACCCAGTGTCTCCCCATGCAGCGACCCACATGTGGGTAGAAATGTAACCGGATGGCTTTTCCCGTCTCCCTCAGGCAGCACTCGTTGGAGGCACCACCATGATCATCGGCCATGTCCTGCCTGACAAGGAGACCTCCCTTGTGGAAGCCTACGAGAAGTGCCGGGGTCTGGCCGACCCCAAGGTTTGCTGTGACTATGCCCTCCACGTGGGGATCACCTGGTGGGCTCCCAAGGTAACAGTGCTGGGTGGAACCCTGAAAGGAGAACCAGTGCTCTTGTTGGCGGAGGGGCCATTTAGTGGGTGACGCTGTGGGTGACCAGCTGACACTGTGGCCAGCTGTGGGTGACGCTCTCCTACAGTGAGGAATGTCCCTCCCACCAGCATCCTAACTCCCCCAAATGCTAAAACAAAAAACACTTAAGATTCTATGTGGCAGGTGCTGTCTTGCTTAATTTAAAGAGCCAGTTTTCCAGCACATACACAGGGAGCACCAGCTCCTTGCTCTGACCACCAGGCTATCAGCGTGTCCTGACGCTTTACATTAGGTACCACTGGCACAGAAGGGGTCGCTGCTGAGTAGTGGGGTCAGCCCCCAGGGTCGAATCATTTTGTGCTGGAAGTTAACAGCACTGAGGTCTCAGAACAGAGGGTCCTGTCCTGGCTCAGTGCCGCCTGGTAAGAATGGATCTTACCATCTTACCCAGAAAGAATGGGTGCTTCTTTCCTGCTGGGCCCCAGCTCCTGTTCTAAACGCCCTGAGGCCATCTCCCACTGGGCCCTGTCTCAGTTCAGCCTCTGTGCCCCTGGCTATCCTGGCCTCCCGTTGCCCAGGCTCCAGGGCCAGAGTCTAAGCCCTGCTCCCTGGCTTCCCACTATCTTGTTCTTCCTGAAAACAAATTCACAGGCATTTAGACTTTGCTTCACTTCTGGAGTTGTTACTGCTTATTGCCCCCGGGAAGCAGCCCGAATATTCATTCTTTCATCAAGTGTTCATTAATCACCATGTGCCAGTACTTGAGTGGGTGCCCTGGGATCTTAAAAATAAACAAGCATTGAGAGATTTTACAAAGTTCTCCAGCTGGGGACCCTGACCTAAAGAGCCTGACTCCCTTCTGAGCTGGTAACTAAAAGCCTGACTGCACTTCTGCCCTCGAGTACAAGCCTTGATTGTGAGATTCACCCAGTCTCACTCATTACTTCCAAAAGGGTGCTCACGAAAGGCCGCAGAGCCACCCAGCTCCCACATGAAGACTCCCCTCCTGGTACCGGGCAGAAGATGCCATCTATTCCTAATGCCAGCCATCCCTTATTTTAGATGGAGGTTTTGTCCAATTCGGACACCCTCCTGGGTGGGTAACCCCCTCCTACCCTGAGCCTCTCTCCCTTCCCTCCCCCATCAAGGGACTGGAATCGAGGATCCACTCAGATCCTCAACATTGAGGCCAAGCCAGTCATCCCTAACTCCCCAGAGATTGTGGCGACTTTCATGTATCTAGAATTTTAAATTCTTTTCTATGGTAATCAAAATTTTTTTCTAATTATAGATTTTAAAAATAGAAAAGAAAGGAAGCCCATAATCCAGTCACCCCCAATACAATGACCATTGCTATTCTAGCTCATTTCTTTCTGGTCTTTTCCATACCTGCTTTTTACATAGTAACTCTTTTGCTTTAAGGATGAGCATTTTCGATTTGGCTGCATGGTCTTCATGACCATCAATGCCATGGCCACTCAGTGTTCTGTCAAGTAGATGAATCACAATTTATTTACCTACTGTCAGACCAGTGTTTCTTCCATTTTTTTCCCTAGTATAAATAGTATTGGGATCAATCTCTGTATTCACATAGCTTTATTTCATGTTTGGTTTTGTCCCTAAATTAGATTTTTCCCTAGGTCTCTGGATTTTTAGTATTAGTATGCCTTCTCTGTAACACCCCTTCCATTATGGGGATGGAGGGAACTGACCAAGCTATGAAAGTCATTAGTGCATTTACCAACAAGGCTGATTTGGAGACAGAAATATAGACAGGCTTATGTGATTCGAGAAACATGCCCAGATAGTGTTTCTATATTTGTAGCATGCTGGACCATTTTCAAAGCACTTCCGTGTCCATTTGCTCATCTGACCTCACAGCAGCCTGGGGAGTGGGAGGAGAGTGACATACTATGAGGTTACGGGTGGTCACGCGGCAACTCCATCCACTGAGCTACCTCTCTCCTCCATGCTGGGCCAGCCTCGGCCGGCCAGCCTCTGGATAATCTGTACCAGGTCTGTACCAGGTAACACTGCCTTTACGTTTTGCCCTGCAGGTGAAAGTGGAAATGGAGACCCTGGTGAGGGAGAAGGGAGTCAACTCGTTTCAGATGTTCATGACCTACAAGGACTTGTATATGCTTCGGGACAGCGAGCTGTACCAAGTGTTTCACGCTTGCAAGGATATTGGAGCTATCGCCCGAGTCCATGCTGAAAATGGGGAGCTCGTGGCTGAGGCAAGGCAGTAGAGAATATTGGGCAAGAGGGGGCGGGCACCAATTCTCAGAGGGATTCTTGACCACCTGTGACCCATCCTACAGGGTTCAGATAAGACAAATTCTAAAAGAAATTCTAAAAGAAAGTGTGAGATGTTAACACCCCAGATGATGGATCTTTGCCCCTAAATCCAAACTTTTCTAGTGTCTGTAAAAAAACAAATCTTCCTTTGTAGTTCAAAAGGGTTTCTAAGTCTTGAATGATGATATCTTCATTCTAATATGATATTTAAATTCCATTACCACAAGGAATGCAGAGCATCTCTAAGAAATGAGATGTGACATTAAAATAAGAATAAATAAGAGTCAGCCTTCCACTTTCCTGGACCTCCTCAGAGGTGCAGAGGTATTAGAGAGATCTTCTCACTGGGACCAAGACAGACAAGCCCCTTTTTACTCCTGGATCTTAATAAAGACACTTGGGGTAAAGGCTAATCTAGGCATTTCTAGAAGCTGGAGATTTAACTAGATTTCCAGTGAGGAAATTCTGATTTTTCAGATCAATAAAGAGTGCATGTCTTTAGTGTCCCAGGCCTGTTGGCTGGTGACTGAACTGTATTTCTAAGAGGAAAAAAATATTTTCAACCATTATGAAGTGAGTCTCAGGGGAGCCCTGTATTAATCCTGCCCTTTTTAGACGATGAGGATTACAGAAGTGAGAAAAGCAGCAAGCCTATTGGCATGGGCTGGGCTGAGCATACTTTATAGTCCCTTGGGTTATGTTTTTTGTATCTCTCTCATTCTCTCGATTTTCTTTCTTTTGCTATTATTCAGGGAGCAAAGGAAGCACTAGACTTGGGTATCACAGGCCCAGAAGGCATTGAGATCAGCCGTCCAGAGGAGGTGAGAAAGACGTCTGCATTCTTTGTCAACGTCCTTCCTATAGATTCACAGAATCTTTAGGATGCATGAGACATCTGTGAATACAGGTTGTCTGGTATTGCTTTCTCCATGGGTGAAATTCCCATCTGGAAGCTTCCCAAGGAGCAGCCTCCTCCATACTACAGCTGGGACTTCACTGGTGGCTCAGATGGTAAATAATCTGCCTGCAATGTGGGAGACCTGGGTTCCATCCCTGGGTCGGGAAGATCCCCTGGAGAAGGGAATGGCAACTCAGTCCAATATTCTTGCCTGGAGAATTCCATGGACAGAGGAGCCTACCAGGCTACAGTCCATTGGGTCGCCAAGAGTCAGACAGGAGTGTGCAGCTAATACTACTACCCTACTACACTGCTACTATGCTTCAGCTGACCAGGCCTTGAACTTCTGTGGGGAAGACCACTTTGGAGAAACAGACCCACCTGGGTTGGGTCTGATTTCAAGGATCTGAGGGAGGCCATGTGAGCATGTGAGGGGTTGCAGTGGCCAAAATTAAATTGGGAGAGAAAAGACAGACTGACAGAGGCTTCAGATGCTAGAAGAAACTCCAGGCTGTAAGCCAGTGAATCCGCATTTGGGGGCTGAGATCCCTTTGAGTGTCTGAGGAAAACTCTGGACTGTTCCCACTAGAAACAAGAGGCACATGTGTGTGCTCTCTCCCTCTTTTCCTGTTCATCGCAAAGAATGGTAACTAACGCCTGCCCCTCCTCTGCCCTCTGATTTTACCCTCTCGTGGTTTTGCAGGATGTTGACACAAATGCCCTCCAGTGCCCATTTTCTGAAGAATTTGACTCTGGAGGATCACATTAGATAAATAATGCATTCTTGCCCTATGGCCCTGTTCAGATATCCCCCACCACTGGTGAGGAGAAAGCTATTTTCTGTTTCTTCAAAGCCTTAAATGCAGAGTGGTGCTTGGATGCCCATGAAGAATTGATGGGGAAGCCTTGAGGGATGAAGAGCTGGAGACAGGATGTAATGGTTCTACCATCTGACAGAAACTAAGTCAGCTTATACTGGGTCAGCCCTGTATAAGCCTTACTCCTGCCCTGGGTCTGTCCCTGTCTGTCAGAGCCCTTGAATGTAGCTCCAGTCTGGGCACCTCAGAGCTGGTAGAGAAAGACACACCAACTTCAATAAAGACAATGCACTGAGAGTGCCCGTGAGAACAGGGGTGGGTGGGTGATGGGCACAGGACTGCACTTTGTGGAGTTCTACCAGGAGAGGAGCAAGGCACTGACTGTAGTGGTAGTAAAAGCAAGAATTACCACCACCATCATCTACTGATTAAAGGGGAACATCTGGGGAGATTTTGCTCCCCAGGGACATTTGGTGATGTCCAGAGTTATTTTGTTGTTCAGTCACTCAGTCATGTCCGACTCTTTGCGACCCCATGGACTGCAGCACACCATGCTTCCCTGTCCTACACCATCTCCCAGAGCTTGTTCAAACTCCTGTCCATCGAGTCGGTGATGCCATCCAACCATCTCAACCTCTGTTGTTCCCTTCTCCTCCTGCCTTCACTCTTTCCCAGTATCATGGTCTCTTCCAGTGAGTCGGCTCTTTGCATCAGATGGCCAAAGTACTGGAGCTTCAGATATTTTGGGTTGTCCCAACTCAGGGGGAGGATGTTAATGGCATCTAGTAGGTAGAGGTGGCGGCTGCTGCTGAAGAGCCCACAATGTCCATTCAGCCTCCACCACAAAGAATTACCTCACACAAAATGTCAATAGTGTCAAGGTTCAGAAATCCTGATCTAGGCTAATTTCCAGCTTGAAATCAGTGTTGCTCCTTTGCTACAGTTCTGAGATGGCTGTGGAGAGAAGGCACCAGAAACCAGGGGAGGTGTTTTTGTTTGCTCTTGTTTTATTGCCTTTGAATTAAGCCCTGAGTAGCATCCAGGGAAGACACACCTGGAACACTAAGTCCTGGGATGCTCTTGAGGTGAACAGAGGTGTCTGGAACTTGGTGCCCCTGCTCAGGGTTTCCTCCCAGGCCAGTGTCTGTGGGTGCACTTGGCCCCTCCGGCTCTGAGTCAGACATTCCAGCACTTTCTACAGGGTGGGGTATCAGGCAGAGGTAAGCTTGCTTGGGGAGATGATGAAGTTTGTTTTCTTCCTGTCCTCTGTTCCTAACAGCTGGAAGCAGAAGCCACTCACCGAGTTATCACCATTGCAAACAGAGTAAGTAGACCCCAGATCACTCTCAGCCCATTTTCAACTCTGGGGTCAGAAACCAGCCTGGATGGTGGAGTCCCAATCTGCTCTGGGTGCTAGCACCAGGTCTGGCTCACAGGACCCCAAATGAACATCATTTGCTAAATGAACATTGTTATTCCCACAGCCATGATAGGAGTGCTCCTTGCCACTGGCTGTCTGTTCCACCCCACTGAGCTTACTGACATCTGGTTCATTGCTCAAGTGGAAACAACTCCCAAGGAAGGCGAGGCAAGGTGGGGACCACAGAGCCTCACGGCAACTGGAATCTGTTTCTTCTAGAGGAATAAAAATTTTTACTTAGAGAATCACAATTCAGACCTCTAGCTCTGGGCCATTCGTGATTTTTTTCTTGGTACAGTTCAGGGTAAGGGGGCACTGATGCAGTGTCATGGTGAGAGCAAGCAAGAGACGTGACAAGCTTGATCAAAGACAAGCTTCTGGTCACATGCCAGTCAATCAACCATTCCAAGAGACTGTTTCATTATCTAAAATTGGAGTGAGGGTATCACCCACTCCTTACAGGATGGTTGTGAGCATCAAACAAATCATGGAAGGAAAAGCACTTTATACACAATAGAACACTGTATCAAGGTCATTTCCCCTCCTGAACTGTCACTAGAGGGTTCCCTTTGCTCAGATAATCCAAACTACCTTCTCTAAAACACTAGTTTTCTAAGTGCAGTCTCTGGACTAGCTGCTTCCACATTGTTTGTTAGAAATAGGAACTCAGAAACACAAATGCTCAGGCTTGTCCAGACCCACTGAATCAGAAACTGGGGGTGACGCCCAGCAATCTGTGTTTTAACAAGCCCACTAATGATTTTAATAGGCACTAACACTTGAGAACTTCTCCTCTGGAAAGACCTGGGCTACCTTGAAGGCCATGAGCAGAGGGTGAAGGGTGTGGTGTTAGGGACACCAGGGGAACACAGAGGTCAGAGGTCCAGTTGGTCTCAGAACTAGTCAGGAAACTTGTACCAAGCACATCAAATGTCAGGCCAGTTCCTAAATTCTCTATCCTCCTAATTTGATAAGAAGGCACTAGAATAACATTTGGGAAGTTTTCCATTAGCCCTTTATAAGTCTAGAAGCTGGACAAGGACATCATTTTATTGTTATAACAATAATTATGCTAGCAATTACTTCCTGATGGAAACTTACCCCAGAGTAAGGAAAGATCTGAACAACAAAAGGGCAATTCCTCCTTTTTTTAGCTCAAACATATTCCCAAAGAAGTGAAACCATGGACCATGGTTGCACAGTTCAGTAGAGGAAAAGTTAATCAGAGTTATAATCCAGTGTCCATTTGCAAGACTGGTCCTGTCTGATGTAGACTGAACCCTGAACCTCTTGTGTAACATTTCTTCTCTGGGGTAGAGTACATTCTATCTGCTGATAGAGCAGCCTTCACATGGCAGGCATCATAATTTTAGATATGGGACATAATACACAACTGTACCTAGGTCTTCACATTCATGAACAGGAAAAAATCCCTCATTTTAAGTTGTAAATAGTCTTGGTGTTGGCTGGTAGAAAATGTGAGGTTCAGCACTTGACATCTTACCCAGATATTCCCACTGTGGGCTCTGGTGCCAGGCACCACCTGTCCCCTCCTTGTTTTGTGGGGTTCCCCTAGCCTGCAGCTGCCAGGCCTGCATTCTGTGCAGAAGACTGTCAGCCTAAGGAGGGTGCAGAGCGATGCAGGGGGAAGTGCTGGCGCCAGGACTAATCCTGTCTGGTCATCTTGATGCTTGTTATGGGGTTGATGCTCTCTCCTTCCCACCATGTTTCCTGTGTTTAGACTCACTGTCCCATCTATCTGGTCAACGTGTCCAGCATCTCAGCCGGTGATGTTATTGCAGCTGCTAAGATGCAAGGTGAGTTAGTAGGGTGGGCTGGGCAGTTAGCCCTTGTGCGAGGGGTGCCCAGCAGCTTCATGCACTTTCCCTTCTGGCTCCTGAGGCCAGGCCCTGAGACTGCCCTGCCCTTCTCTTTCCTGCTGTCTTCCTGCCCAGGCCTGGGGTTGGCCCCTTAGAATAAGGGTTTTCCTCTGCACATTTGTATGCATAACAGCTTTACAGAAGTGTCTGTCACCTCTCCTCAGATTGATAAAAATTTTTCAAGTTTTTTAATCAACTCATGAATTGGTTTTGTTTTGTTTTTTTTTTTTGGTCTCTTGGGTTTTGCTAGTGGTTGCCTTGGTAACCAACATAAAATCCTGGATGAGTTACAGCGGACATTTCAGGGGGAAATGCCTATGTAGTCCTTGGAGAAATGACAGTGTCGGAGCTGGACATCCCCTTCAGGAACCCAGTGTACCAGCCCTAGGACACCTGTGTGTCTGAGCACCTGGCCACGCCTGAAGGCTTTGTCCATGCTTGTACTCCCAGCCTGGCTTGGGGTGCCAGTGGGGGCCTGATAACAAGCATAAAAGATCACAGTCACGAACCTGGGGATATAAATTAGGGCCTTCCAGCCCTCCCGCCACACTGCCTTCCGCATCTCGCCTCCTACCTCTCCTCTAGCTAGACCTCCTCCAGGGTCTCACCTGTGCTGTGGACCCAGCCTTCCGCCTCTGTCTCCTGGGACGCGGGAGCACTCTGGCCTTGACCGCAGCTGGGGTCTCCAATGCCCAGCCGAGCTCAGGCTAGTCCCTTCCTTTCTGACTTCAGCTCCTTCCCCTGCCCAGTGAGAGGCTCCGACCAATGCTCCCCCAGGTTCACTGGCCTCCTGGTGATGGTCAGACTCCCCTCTTCTTGCAGGGAAGGTTGTGCTGGCTGAGACCACCACTGCACACGCCACGCTCACGGGCTTACACTACTACCACCAGGACTGGTCCCACGCAGCCGCCTACGTCACGGTGCCTCCCCTGAGACTGGACACCAACACATCAACCTACCTCATGAGCCTGCTGGCCAAGTAAGGCACCTCAGCTGGACCACGATGCAGCCTTGTGTCACAATTCGGGCCATGCTGGGCATTTGTAGACCTTTAAGGTGATATCGTAGAGGCCCCCAGTCTGACCTAAGTTCGATTTCCTTGTGTCCAAAGGAAGAGTTTTGCTTGTGTTGCCTTCTCCAAAGCTCCTGCTGTGCCATGGTGCTCCTATGACTACCTGATTGGGAGTGAGAGCTTCTGAGGAGATAAGTAAAGAGCGTATATAAAACTGGGCTGCTAAGTTGCTTTAGTTGTGTCCGACTCTGTGCGACCCCATGGACGGCGGCCCACCAGGCTCCCCTGTCCCTGGGATTCTCCAGGCAAGAACACTGGAGTGGGTTGCCATTTCCTTCTCCAATGCATGAAAGTGAAAAGTGAAAGGGAAGTCGCTCAGTCGTGTCCGACTCCCAGCGACCCCCTGGACTGCAGCCTATCAGGCTCCTCCATCCATGGGATTTTCCAGGCAAGAGTACTGGAGAGGGGTGCCATTGCCTTCTCCGATATAAAACTGTGAACAGTAGCTATTCAGAATTTCAAAGGACCTTGCTCTCATACACTGAAGACCACTGGGGAGCTGTAGGATGTAGACTCTGACTTATCTGAGAATATTTGTGGATCTTTTTCTTTTTTACCTTCACCTACCCCTCTCATTGTTTCCCACGTGATTTACTCTCATTGTGTGTCCCTCCCTCTGTGTTGCTCCCTCCTTTCTTTCCTCTTTTCCTTTTTCTTCCACACCTTCTCCCTCTTTCTTCTTAACCTCTTCCTCCAGACCTTCTTTTCTCCAGTTCCTGTTTTTCCAAAACGCTTTTCCCATTCAATCTGAATCTAGATAATATGCTTCAATGGATAGTCTGATTCTGGTGGGACACAAACACGGAAAGATTTTGTTTGGTTCCAGTGAGTGACGTGAAGTTGCTCGGTCGTGTCCAACTCTTTGCGACACCATGGACTGTGGCCTATCAGGCTCTGAGGAGCCTCTCAGTCCATGGAATTTTCCAGGCAAGAGTACTGGAGTGGGTTGTCATTTCCTTCTCCAGTACTGGCTTGCAAATTCTTGCCTCTAGTAACCCTTCAGTTCAGTTCAGTTCAGTTCAGTCGCTCAGTCGTGTCCGACTCTTTGCGACCCCATGAACTGCAGCACTCCAGGCCTCCCTGTCCATCACCAACTCCCGGAGTTCACTCAAACTCAAGTCCATCAGGTCAGTGATGCCATCCAGCCATCTTATCCTCTGTCGTCCCCTTCTCCTCCTGCCCCCAATCCCTCCCAGCATCAGGGTTTAGGTAATGGTAAAACCCATTGCTTTTTCTTCCCTTTTGGTTATTAAAGTCCAGTTCAGTTTAAAAGTCAGTCTCCTCTCCTCCCAACTCTCAGCTTGGGGAATTTGGTGGGCATTAGGATTAAAGGGGTGGGGACACTGGTCCACACCCAAGCACGGCCTGTACCCCTGTACTAACTGATGCTGCTTCTTCTCTGGAAGAAAGTTGACTGGCTTCTGGGGCCCTCCTTGTGCAGGGTATGTGCCCAGATAAGGGCTCTCTTGAGCCACTCTCATGCCATCCTCTGACACAGGAGATGGAGTCCAGCTTGACTTCTCCTTTTAAACAAAAATTATTTCTTTGGCTCTGCTGGGTCTTAGTTGCAGCACTCGGGATCTTTGATCTTCCTTGCAGCATGTGGTATCTTTACTGGGACCTGGGATCCTGACCAGGGATCGAACCCAGGCCCCCTGCTGTGGAAATGCAATGTTTTAGTCACTGGACCATCAGGGGAGTCCCCATCTTTACCTCCTCTAACCTGCCCCTTCCCAGCTTCCCTGTGAACAAGAACCTGGGCCTGCAGCTTAAGCCCCATCACCTTTTGCAGAGTCTGGGCCCAGAGGAAGCTCAAGCAGCTTTGCCGCTCCTTCTGATGGGATTACAGGCTGCCCCACCCCCATGACCTGACTCTCCTCATTCAGAGGCTCAGGCGGGCCCACCCACCCATCTTCCAAGCAGGTGCCTGCTCCTGTCACCTCTGATCTCCATAGGTGAACTTCTTCAAATGTCTCCTCTTGACTCTGAGGTAGACTAGTTGGGGGAGAGGGAAAGTACCATTCAACTCATGAAAACAGGAAGAAGGGCAAGACCACAGGACCCTCCATTTTACCAAACACCTCAGTCGCCCTCCCTGTTTTCTGCTTTTATAGACGTGGGGATGGTGATACACTTCTGCTAGGATGATGGTGGGGAGTGTTGAGGGAAGTGACCAGCCCCAGTTGGAGGTGGCTGTCATTAGATAATGGGGCATTTATCTCATCCATGTCCTTAGTTTTCAGTCTTGGTTGGTTGACTAACAGCTGGAAAATTTCCACTCAACATCTTGCTCTCTTAACAACCTAAAGAGCACTGTGCTGCTGCTAAGTCACTTCAGTCGTGTCCGACTCTGTGCGACCCCATAGATGGCAGCCCACCAGGCTCCACGGTCTCTGGGATTCTCCAGGCAAGAACACTGGAGTGGGTTGCCATTTCCTTCTCCAATGCATGAAAGTGAAAAGGGAAAGTGAAGTCGCTCAGTCATGTCTGACTCTTCGCAACCCCATGGGCTGCAGCCCACCAGGCTCCTCTGTCCATGTGATTTTCCAGGCAACAGTACTGGAGTGGGGTGCCATTGCCTTCTCTGAAAGAGCACTATGGGGTTTTCCAAATGTGACTGGAGTGCAGGTGGTAGGGTCCTGGGGCCACAGTGGCCCCTGGAGGGGTAGGATATGTTGTGGCACAGTGGCAGTAATTATAATCTGTCCCATAAATTGCTAAGATTCTGAGCAGTGGCAGCTCTGAGAGTTTTAACCAATTTGAGAGAGTAAAGGGAGAAATGGTAGATCAGCTCTTACTTTTAAAAATGCTTGTTTGGGGGAAAAACCAGCTTCCTTTTCACTATTATCAACACAACAAAAACAAACCAGTATCAAGAACCCATGATAATAGTTTTGGCTCCTTTCCAAGGTCAAAGAACTCTTTCGAAATACCTCACAAGCAAATTTACGGAAAGAACAAAAAGGTAATGAATTCCCCAACCCACCCAAATTACAGTGCCCAAACCCACACGACTTTAAACAAGCAGAAGAAGAAAAGTATTATTAATTGAATAATTTCAAGTTTTTATTTCTAGCTTATTTTTTCAAATTTATTTAAATTATTCAACTAAATTCTATTCATTTAAACAGAATTATAATTTCATGTGAATACTTATGAGAATAGTTTGAATCTCTTTTTTAATCAGTGCATATTGTAAACTTGTATAATTTTATAGAATTTGGAGCATATTTTTAACATTTTTAGGAATTCATGATTACTGTAATTTTGCTTTTATGACATTTTAGTGATAATTGGTGTTATGCAAAGTACTTGATAGAAAACCCACGCACTAATTAATGTATTTCTATAAGAAAATATGAGCTGCTTTATAATGATCTATTTTAGGATATGATCTCTTCGGGTATATCAGGGTAAAAAGTACAATCTGTAGATGTCAGGATTTGTCCTTTATTTAAAATCTGACTTCTTAAAGAGACCAGAAACTCTTTCATTTGAACTTACATATTTTTAAAGCGGGTTTCCCTGGTGGCTCAGATGGTAAAGAATCTACCTGCAATGTGGGAGACCTGGGTTCGATCCCTGGGTTGGAAGATCCCCTGGAGGAGGGCATGGCAACCCACTCCAGTATTCTTGCCTGGAGAATCCCCATGGGCAGAGGAGCCTGGCGGGCTTCAGTCCATCCGGTCACAAAGAGTCGGATACAACTCAAAGAGTCAGAGCAACTAAGCACAGGACAGCACATCTTTAAAGTACTTAACAAAAGTTAGTGATGTTTTAAAGAGTAGGGATGGGTGTGTCATATCTCCCAGATTCCTGGCAGCACTGGGGGTCCCCAAAAGCCCTTCTGGAATGTGCCCCCCTCATTCACTCCTGCCTAGCGAACACTTACTCGTGTGTGGGCCTTTTAAGAAAGGCGAGGGCTCAGTTAGACTTGTCAGTTAAAGCATGGGGTCCATGGATCCTCAGCCCCTGACTCTAATGAGCATTTTCTGATCTGAACCCCACCCAGGGGTCTGGAGAACGCCTGAGAAAGAGTGAAAACTGAAGATTCTGTTCATCGCTGGCAGGTTCTCTGGGTCTGGGGGAGGTGGGGGGTCTCTGGGAACACAACCCTCTGCTCAGTGGAGGACCCCCTCCTGCAGTCTCTCGGGGGGCCACAGCAGCATCTTTGGCACCAGAAGCTGCCAGCCCTGCCACGGAGGAGCTAAGTCATGTCCCTGTGGATTTTGCCAAGAATAGTAGTCATTTGGGGAAAGCCCTGCCAGGCCCCTAGTGGAGGCAGCCCCATGTGCAGCCTGACCCTGAACGTCTGAGAGCCTTAAGAATATGCCTCCTCACCAAGCCAAATAATGCCTTCTGCGCAAAGATTCCCCTCTGAGGATCGCATCTCAGTTGGCCCACATGCACACACAAGGCTTGGTAACTCCTCCAAGTTAAACTAGACTCCAGGGCCCCTGCTGTGCTGTCCCCTCTCCCACCAGGCCCCTCCCTGCCCTCTTAGGGTGTTTCCTCCTCAGGCTGTCCTGGCCTGGGCAATGGAGGCATCCCTCCCCGCACCTCTGAGGCCTACAGAGATCTCTGAACGTGGGCCAGCCATGGGCCAGCCATCTGCCTGTCTCCTCAGGCAGAGGGTCTGCCACCATGTGAACTCTCACCGACATAAGTCTCCACCCCAAGTTCTGAGCTGGCCCAGGAGCCCCTCAAGAGCCCGGCATGCCTCACCCACCACAGCCTCAGCAACCATCTGAGGACCATGGTCACGGATGGCAGTGGCGATGACCCACTGCCATGTCATTGCTGGCTCATCAAACCAGGCTTCTCTTCTATCTTGTCCATCCTCTTCCCACAAAGCTTAACATAGAACTTGAGTATTTTACCAAGCACGTGCTTGTTGCCAGCAGGGCCAGGTGGGGGTTGAGCAGGGACATGAGAGGGAGTTTGTATATGTTTTGGGGAAGTAAAACTACCTCCACCCTCTCACTTTAAACTCTTTTAAGTTCAATTTTTCTCTGTTCGTTCTCTTAACTCTTAAAGTCAACATCCCAAAGACTACTCTCGATGTCTTCTATGACCCTGGCATTCTGTGCCATGGTTAGCACATATCCCCATTCTGCAGATGTGTAAACTGAGGTTCTCACAGATTAACTCATTAGAGGTCATACAGCTCTGAAGTATCAGAGTGGAGACTGAAACCAGCTTTGCCAGGTTCCCAAGCAAAGGCTTTTTCCCTGTCCTCACCCTCTGGGACCCTGGCCTCCCCTCCCCTTACTAGTCATGTCCTTCTCTTTACCCAGTGATACTTTGAACATTGTGGCGTCAGATCACCGGCCTTTCACCACGAAGCAGAAAGCTATGGGCAAGGAGGACTTCACTAAGATCCCCCACGGTGTGACCGGGGTTCAGGACCGCATGAGCGTCATCTGGGAGAGAGGCGTGGTACGTTCCCAGGACCCCACCCGGCGCTGGGCCGCAGAAGAATTTTCACACTTTAGGAGGGCTGGGTCAACTACTGCTCTTGTTTCACTCAAAAACAAAACAGAAAAGGTCTTTTTTATTTTCCTGATCAGAAAAGTAAGAAGTCCTAGCATGACAATTTGGAAAATACAGAAAAGTACTAGAAAAAAACATAATTCCATACTGAGAAATTATTAATATTTTGGTATATTTCTTCCTAAGCTCTATGCATGCAGCATACATTATTTTAATTACTGGGTTTATCTTTTTTTTTCATATAACAGTGTATTTTGAGTGCCTTCCTATATCAGTAAAAGTTCTTTAAAAACATCTTTGTTAATAACTAAACAAGATTTCCTCCCATGGAAGCACCATATTCAGTTACGGCTTCCCTGGTGTTTGGAACTTTCAACTGCTTCAAATTTTTGCATTTAGCAATAACACTGCACAGAATTTCTTTGTTCATGAGTGTATGTCAGCATTTCTAATTGTTTCCTGAGGACAGATTCCTAGAAATGGATTTCTGGGCCAGGGGATGTGAACTTTCTTTAAGGATCTTGGTATCTTTCGTCCAATAGTAAAGACAGAGACTGGAATTCATTTGAATACCACCTGTTCTGCCCCTGAAAAATAAGTAATTTGGTCTTGACCTATCACAGATTAGATGCAGTTTTAGGGGATGAGCCTGAAGAAATTTGAAATACACAAGGCTAAGCCACCAGCTCAGGGAAGACCCTGAGGCAGCTCAGGAATCCCTTTTTAAATTTATTTATTTGGCTTTGCTGAGTCTTAGTTGCAGCACGTGGGATCTTTCATTGTGGCTCACAGATTTCTCTTTAGTTGGGGTGGACAGTCTCATTTGCTCAGCAGCATGTGGGATCTTAGTTCTCCAACCAAGGATTAAACTCATGTCCCGTGCATTGGAAGGCGATTCTTAACACCTAGACCACCTACAAGTTCTAGGAATCCCTTTTGAAGAATGTCCATGATGCACTCATGGGTGGGGCTATAAGATGCCTTTCCAGCACAGAATATATGTCCTTTCATGGATTTAGGAAAGCTCCCAATTTATCCATAGTGAGCACATGAGTAGACCTGGTTTTACAAACAGGAGGTAGATTTGCCCCAAGAAAGCCACCATTTGGAAGAAGGGCCCACCCACCACTGTTACAAAAAGGAGAGAGGAGGAAATGAGCACATGGGAACCGAGCCATGCAGATTGTCTCATCCGAGATGATGCCCATGGCATTGTCCAGCACCAGTATTCGGACCAACTAAAAGCTCACAACAGTGACGGGGTGTGAGGCACACACACAGGACCTTGGTTGACCTGAGCCTTTGGCCATGTTTCAGGTTGGAGGAAAGATGGATGAGAACCGTTTTGTGGCCGTTACCAGTTCCAACGCAGCCAAGATTCTCAACCTGTATCCCCGAAAGGGCCGCATCATCCCTGGAGCTGATGCCGATGTGGTGGTGTGGGACCCCGAAGCCACCAAGTAAAGCCTGCTACTTGTCTCCAGGGCTGGGGGATGGGGTTTTTAAGGACCTTGTGTTACAGAACTCCAAAGCATCATCTTTGCCCTACTTCTAGCATAGAGCAGGATGTCCCTGAGATGTGTTCAGTTCAACAAATGCTTGAGGGTTTGCCATGGTCCAAGCACTAGGGATGCAACAGTGAACAAGAAGGTCTGAAGACTTGCCGCAGGGCAAGCTCCATGTGCACAGCTTTACAGTTTTTCACAGCTGCATCACATCAATGATCTCATGTGCTTATCTCAGCCCTGAGAAGCACTCAAGGCTGGAGTTCTTACTTCCATTTTACTATTGAAAAAACTTGGAAAAGGAAATGGCAACCCACTCTAGTATTCTCGCCATGAGAATTCCATGAACAGAGGAGCCTGGTGGGCGACAGTCCATGGGATCACAAAGAGTCAGACACAATTGAGTATCACTCACTGAAGAAACTAAGAGCAGAGAGTAGAGGGACTCCCCAATCACATAGCTAATAAGAGGCTGAACCAGACAGATGTCCTGACACTCAGTTCCAGACTCTTCCACCAAGCCTCTGCTTCCCTCGTTGAGAGCGTGCATTCTCTCGAGCACAGCACTTGACACCCACAGTATTTATGAATACAACTTGAGTGAATAAATGAAATGCATCAGGAATTATCAAGCTGCAGGATACAAGGCATCATGTTTACTCAGAGGTTTGACCAGGGGAGATGGGAATTGTTTTCTAATACTAAACTTTATTCAGTCACTCAACAATATCTGTTAAGTGCTACCATTTGCCAAGCACTTTTCTAGACACACAAGCTAACAGTGAACAAGACAAAAATGTGCTGGGATTTTGAAGGTAAAAAGTTGAACTGCAGAAAAAGTTCTCCCTGTGCACCACCGCCCAGCCCCTTGCCCAAATCCCTGTCCTGCTTCTCCATTAGGGCACTTGAGAAGTCAGATTCTGCATCCAGCCTGGGGCTGGTCCCTGTTGCTCTTGTGGGTGTGGCTGTTAGTGATTGCTATTGGCAGAAAGACCCTTAGAGTGTAGGCCAGTATGTTAGTCAGCTAGGGTGCTCCCATAACAAAATAGGAGGAGGCTTGAACAATAGAAATTCATTTTCTCACAGTCCTGGAGGCTAGAAGTCCAAGATCAAGGTGTCAGCAGGGCTGATTTCATTCTGAGACCCTTGGTTTATAGAGGTCATCTCTTCCCTGTGTCTCTACATGGCACTGCCTCTGTGTGTGCACTTCTGGCATCTCGATTTCCTCTTATAAAGACACCCATTTGATTGGATTAGGGCCCACCTGTATGACCTCATTTTACTTTAATTAGTTCTTTAAAGGCCTTATCTCTGAATATAGTCACGTTCTGAGGTACTGGGGACTGGGACTTCAACAGATAACTTTGTGGTGACATAATTCATTCTAGCCTTTGGGAGTCCTTCCTTTCCACTGAGCGTCATCGCCTCTTCCCCTGAGCACCTTCCCTTCCTTTGAGCTGTGACAGCTTTACCTCCTCTCATAGCGTTCTCTCCTGCCACTGCGTTCCCACCAGGACCATCTCCGCCAGCACCCAGGTGCAGGGAGGAGACTTCAACCTGTACGAGAACATGCGTTGCCATGGCGTCCCACTGGTCACCATCAGCCGAGGCCGGGTCGTGTACGAGAACGGCGTCTTCATGTGTGCTGAAGGCACCGGCAAGTTCTGTCCCCTGCGATCCTTCCCAGACACTGTCTACAAGAAACTGGTCCAGAGAGAAAAGGTATGGTGAGGGAGAGGGGAGAATACATGTGGGAAGGGGTTGAAGACCCCTGCTGGGGACTTCTTATATGACTATTGTAAATCTCAAAGATGTTCTCACTGTTTTTTCCACCAGAATCCTATTGCCTGAATAGTCACTTTGGGAACAATCAAAATAGTAGAAAAGGAGCACCTGTAACAGAGTAAAATTTACTTGGGAGGGGTCCCCAAGTCCCTTGGAGCCAGGGACACTATGAGGTGCTCACAGCTATCCTGACACCCAGGTTTCTTGTGGTCCCTCAGGGCAGGGGGCTTCTGGCTTAGTCAGGGTTATCATATTTGCACTGGAGATCCTCTTTCCCAAAACTCCCCACAGTTGCCCTGTGTCTGCTGTGGAGTGGGTGGGCTTTGCTGAGTCTCCAACACTGAAGGGATCAGGGCAGGTCTGAAATAGCTCACTGCCATGTGGGGGTAGCCTGAGGTCTTCTTTTGAGAATTTCACCCAGTCCTTGGATTCCATTAGCACTCTAGGTGTTCAGTGAAGCTTGAGGCTCCTTCCTCATCTCCAGGGATACCGAACGCTTGGGAGAGTTTCACCCAAAAGAACTGGCTCTTCCCTCACTGCTCTGGGATTGACTGTCCAGACTTATCTTTGAGGACTGCCCTGGCCTTCCTGTGTGCCATCTCAGCTGCTGCGCTCATGCGGCGTGGCAGAAAGTGAAGAACTAAAGAGCCTCTTGATGAAAGTGGAAGAGGAGAGTTAAAAAGTTGGCTTAAAGCTCAATATTCAGAAAACTAAGATTATGGCATCTGGTCCCATCACTTCATGGCAAATAGATGGGGAAACAGTGGCTGACTTTATTTTTCTGGGCTTCAAAATCACTGCAGATGGTGATTGCAGCCATAAAATTAAAAGACGCTTACTCCTTGGAAGGAAAGTTATGACCAACCTAGACAGCATATTAAAGAGCAGAGACAATACTTTGTCAACAAAGGTCCATCTACTCAAGGCTATGGTTTTTCCAGTGGTCATGTATGGATGTGAGAGTTGGACTATAAAGAAAGCTGAGCACAGAAGAATGGATGCTTTTGAACTGTGGTGCTGGAGAAGACTCTTGAGAGTCCCTTGAACTGCAAGGAGATCCAACCAGTCCATCCTAAAGGAGATCAGTCCTGGGTGTTCATTGGAAGGACTGATGTTGAAGCTGAAACTCCAATCCTTTGGCCACCTGATGCAAAGAGCTGACTCAACTGGAAAAGACCCTGATGCTGGGAAAGATTGAAGGCAGGAGGAGAAGGGGACGACAGAGGATGAGATGGTTGGATGGCATCACCGACTGGATGGACATGGGTTTGGGTGGACTCCAGGAGCTGGTGATGGACAGGGAGGCCTAGCGTGCTGCAGTTCATGGGCTCACAAAGAGTCAGACATGACTGAGACTGAACTGACTGACTGACTGATTGACCTTCCTGACAACTCCAGGTGCTGGGAACCAGTAGCAGCCCCGGCCTCGTGGTGGAGGACCCAAATCACCAGAAAATAACAAGTCTGACAAACTGACAGGTGGAAGCATCATGCGGTTTCCCCTCTGGCAGAAAGTACTATCATCATGATTCAAAATGCTGCTGCCTAGCTATTTCCAGATTCTGTCCAGAAATGGTGGGTGTTCTTAGAAACACCATGACCAATGGCCTAGGAGCCCTAGCCCCAATCCAGGTCTTCTGTTGGGGAGCAGACTTGGACTACGCAAACAAAGCATGACTGTAGTTATCCCAGTATTCAATCTGAAAGCAGACTCAGGATCTCTCAGGTAGGTGAAGGGTCCCATCTCCACTATGCTTCCCAGATGGGGACAATGGCAGGAGGCCTCAGCCCCACCTCTGGAAGACATGCCAGAAAGAGATGGAAAAGCGATCCATTCACACACAAGATTATCTGACAAAGGATGGAAATGATTTAAAATAAGAAAATGGAAAAAAAAAATATCAGTGATGATGTAGAGAAATCGGGACGCTCATTCACTGTAAAATCGATGTAAAATGGTACAGCCACTTTGGAAAACAGTTTGGCAATTCCCAAATAGAGTTGCCAAAATGACTCAGCAATTCCTTTCTTGGTATGGACATACTCAAGAGAAATGAAAACACATGTCTGCAAAAAATCTTATCCATGAATGTTGATAGCAGGATTTTTTCCTTATAGCCAAAAAGTGAGAACAACTCAAATGCCTATCAACTATTGAATAAACAAAATGTAGTGTTAATATAGCCATACAATGGAATGTTATTTAGCCATGAAACGGAATGGAATGCTAATATATGCTATATACAACATGCACGAACCTTAAAAACATTATGCTAAGTGAAAGAATCCAGTCACAAAAGACCACATATTATATGATTCCATTTGTTGGAAATGTCCAAAAGAAGCCAATCCGCAGACAGAAAATAGACTAGTGGTTGCTCAGGGTTGGTCAGAGAGAATGGGAGTGATTGCTAATGAGTATGGGGATTTTTGAGGGGTGATGAAGATATTTTGAATTTACACAGTGGTGATGGTGGCACAACCTTGTGAATTACACTAAACACAACTATACTGTATACTTTTAAATGGTGAGTTTTATGGTATGTGAATTATATCTCAATTCAAAAAAAAATATGTCAATAATTCTGTGACTTTCCCAAAAAAGAACATTTTAGTCAGGAAATAGGGTCAAAAGAGGGTAAAGAAAGTGAAGCCCTTCTAAAAGCCAACCTCACAAAAATGTCAGACAGATACCAGTTTGTGCTGCTCTGAGGGCCAGCCACAGTGAAAGAGCCCAGCTTCTAGGGCTGACATAAATTTAACTCAGAATCCCTTTATCCAAAGCACTTATTGTAATGACAAAGTAAGGTCCTCAAGAAAAAGCCATCTCTATTTCCTATTCTCCAGTATAGCCCTTACATACAGAACGCAGGGCTTCCCCAATGGCTCAGCAGTAAAGAATCCACCAAAATGCAAGAGATGCAAGAGACACGAGTTCGATCTCTGGGTGGAGAAGATCCCCTGGAGGAGGAAATGACAACCCACTTCGGTATTCTTGCCTGGGAAACCTCATGGACAGAGGAGGCTGGCAGGCTACAGTCTATGGGGTCGCCAAGAGTCGGACACAAGTGAGTGACTGAGCACACAATAGAATATAGGTATGCAGAAAACCTAATTTCTCCCAAATTATAAATAAGCAGTCCATACAGAGCAGGGTCCTCGGGGAGAAACCAGCCCTGGGGTTGGGACTAGTATCTAAAGCCAGGAAGCCAGGGGCTTCCCAGACCTGCCAAAGTCACTCACCCAGGGCTTACCAGGTCCATACTCCCACCTACACCACCCAGACCCCAAAGTGCAGCCTGGTAAAGGCTAAAACACTCTAGACCAGCTTTGACATTCTGAGGGCTGAGCTCAACTACACATCTGTTGGAGAATACAAAGGAATATGTAAGCTGAGGAGCATTCCAGAAATCACCCATATCTATTGTTTCTCTCAAGGTTTTCAATAAGCATTGAGCAGCAAGGAGATTGAGGTTCTGTCTCTGATGAGTGCCTGGGGTGTAGATTATATATGCTGCTCCTTCAGACCTTATGCACACACCCCAACACACTTCCTCTCACAATACCACCCTTTAAAATGATAAAGCCCCATAAATGACCTCTGCAATAATAACAACTGCTGGTAATTTTGTGTCACTCACCATGTGCCAGAGCTTTACGTGTTCTATTTCATTTGATCTCATAACAACTCTGTAGTCTTACAAGTGAGAAAACAGGCACAGAGAGTTTATGTAACTTGCATAAGGTCACACAGCTTCCAAGTAACAGAACTGGGAGTGAAACATAGGCAGTCTGGTTGCAGAATATAGGTTCTTAATTCCACTGCCTTTGTGAGTAAAAAATTAACTACTATTGCTAATGAGGGATTCTAATCTTCAAATCAGCTGTATTTAGCCTCTATTCCCACAAAGTTGTCAGATCGATCCCAGTAAAAGCTCCAGTATTTTGTCCACCTGATGTGAAGAACCGACTCATTGGAAAAGACCCTGATGCTGGGAAAGACTGAAGGCAAAAGGAGAAGAGGGAGACAGAGGATGAGATGGTTAGACAGCACCACCAACTCAATGGAAATGAATGTGAGCAAACTCCAGGAGAGAGCAGGGGACAGGAAAGCCTGGTGTGCTGCAGTCTATGGAGTCGCAAAGAGTCAGACATGACTTAGTGATTGAACAACAACAGCTTGAGAGCCTGGCCAGTGAAGGGATCACTGCTCCACGTGAGGGATGCTCTCTAAAGCGGAATATTTCCGAAGCCTACCTGCTGCCTTGGAAAGCATTCTACCAGTGTCAAGGGGGAGCCAGTGGATATCTCCTTTATGCACATACCTGCACATGCTCACACATATGCCCTGTTTAGGAAGTACAAGAGGATTCTTTACCCTTGGGCTCAAGATGTAGGAAGGCTTTGTCACGTGCAATAATTTGGGTTCTGAACAGAGTGGCAGTGTTAAGACCCTTCATCAGCCATCAGGGAAGCTCTGGTGGTGGTGGTGGTGTCTTGGCCCTGATGGTTGAGGGTGTTCGTGCTCTGATGGTATCATCTTTTCCCTTTTTCTCCTTCTCTGCCATCACTAGACCTTAAAGGTGAGGGGAGTGGACCGCACGCCCTACCTGGGGGATGTAGCTGTCATTGTGCATCCTGGGAAAAAAGAGATGGGAACGCCACTGGCAGACACTCCAACCCGGCCTGTCACCCGACATGGGGGCATGAGGGACCTTCATGAATCCAGTTTCAGCCTTTCTGGTAAGAGCAAGGGCCACTTGGCCTGGCACTTGTGTCTCCACCTCAGTGGGGTGTAGGGAGACGGGCGGAGGGGTCAGGAGTCCCACCCAGGCAGTGGGGCTTACTCCACCTCCTCCCTCCGTCTCCCATCCTCTGCCCGGTGATGAGTCCTGGGTTCCCTGTTGCTGCTGCTGCTGCTGCTAAGTCGCTTCAGTCGTGTCCAACTCTGTGCGACCCCATAGACGGAAGCCCACCAGGCTCCCCCGTCCCTGGGATTCTCCAGGCAAGATACTGGAGTGGGTTGCCATTTCCTTCTCCAATGCATGAAAGTGAAAAGTGAAAGGGAAGTCGCTCAGTCGTGTCCGACTTTTAGCAACCCCATGGACTGCAGCCCACCAGGCTCCGCTGTCCATGAGATTTTCCAGGCAAGAGCACTGGAGTGGGGTGCCATTGCCTTTTCCGGGGTCCCCTGTTAGAGACACACAAATACTGGGGATGGGAAAGGAGGGCTCTCCCAGTCCACAGGCCCTGCCACTCCACCCGGCCACGGCTCTTCTGGGGCTTGCCCCACGGTTACTAAGTTCAAATGTTTTCATCCCTTGAAACATCTTGAGGGCCTGGCACGTAGGGTGCCCCTAGAGATGATCAGACCTCAGAAGGGTTAACTCTGTGCCACATTGGTCTGCACCCGCATTTCCCACCCCGTCCTCACCAGCCTCTCTGAAAGACATGGTGTTTCCCTTTCGTCCCTCATCTTTAGCCTGTTTGCTCCTCTGCCACCTTCTTTTCTTGCCAGGAGTTGTACTGTATAGAATATACAAAACAGAAATATATGGGTGTGTCTATGCTTAGAGACTTTACTGCTGATAGCTGCATGCCTGCCAGGTGCTCAGTGGTAGTTAAAGGTGGGGAATTGCGGGCATAAACCGCAAGTTTCCCTGGAGAACAGGCAGAGGCCCATAAGGTGCCCTGGACCTGCAAGCAGCTTTGCTGGAAAGTGTGAGCCCCACGTGAAAGCGGTCAGGGCTGGGTCTTGCTGAACTGCCTCCAGGACTAGCCCGGGTGCAGACTGAGCCTCTGCTCTGCAGGCTCTGTGCTGGGGCCAGAGGGTGAGAGGACCTAGATCCACATGTCTCCACACAGAGCATGGATTCTCCTGGGGACAGGGAGACACCGCCGCAAACCAGCCTAATCTGAGAGGCAAAGAGCTATACCCAGGGCTGCCAAGGGGCACGGCTGGCTGCTGGGCTTCCTTTGTGCCCAACCGTGCGCTGAGAGCAGCTCAAGTGGCTCCTGTCTGAGTTGCTGACTGGCCTTTGTGGGGAGAGGTCCTCTCCACACCCCTCCCCCATCATCTCAGAGCCAATCTCACTACAGAGATAACTTCTCCCCCGCCCTGAGGGCCACTGTTAAAACTCCCACCAGTGAGGGGACCGAGTGCAGTCAGAAAGAGGTCCGCCGTGTGGAGTGTCCGTGGGCGCCCCCGCCTGGCCAATCCAGGAGGTGTCGCGCCCCACGGCTGCCTAGACCTGGCCCCTCCCGCCGGGGTCAGCCCCAGGAGAAGCGTCCAGGCCTGAGAGGTGCCAGTCTCCTCGGGCCCCTGGCTTCTGCTCCCACCCAAGTCTGGGTAGAGCCAAGACTGGACAGAACCGCTCTCAGGTGCAGCAGACACCAGGCAGCCTCTCACCTTCCCTCGCCTCAAACCCTGTCTGCTGTGAGACAGGCGGAAGAATGCTCCATGGCACTCCCTGGGGCACCAGGACTTCTTTTCAAAGCCTCGAGATTTCAAGACGTGGGGGCCTTTGAAGGTGCTGTTCTGTTTTTCCAAGACAATGGCGCCCCCTCCTCCCTCTCTTGCTCACTGAGTCATATGTACAAAGGCACACTTGCTAACAGGCGGCTCCATGGTCTGTGTGCTTGACGAGAGAGGGTACTTACCCTCCAGGGCTGGGAGTGGTGAAGGCAGGTGTAGCAAGGCAGTTAATTAACCGTGGAGGCTCTGAATCAGGAAGACCGAGGTTCAAGTCCAGGCTTTACATACTCATAGACTATGGGACAGTGGGCAAGTTAACTTCCCTGAGCTTCGGTCTTCCCACCTGTAAAATGGGATGGTGTTGTGTTGAGGATTAAATTACATCTAAGCACGGGAGGACCTGGTTTTATTACCTAGGGGAACTCACCCTCTGCTTCCTTCCTTCCAGGTTCTCAGATCGATGACCATGTTCCAAAGCGAGCCTCGGCTCGGATCCTCGCTCCCCCCGGAGGCAGGTCAAGCGGCATTTGGTAAAGACACTGCCCAGCCCCCCAAGTGAAGATGCTCCGACGCCACCAGCCCCACGCCCTCCAGCCGCAGTTGCAGGGGTGGGGCGGGAGAGGCCGCGCTGGGCAGCTCACCACCTGAGGGGCCCCGGGACCCAGGGGCCCTCCCCATGTCTGACACGTGATTCACTGTGCTTCGAGCCAACCCTAACAGGCACTTTGAGATGTGTTCCTCCTGCTGCAGTCCTTTCCTGCCTCGGCCCCAGCGGGCTTCCCTGGGGCCCAGGAAGCCCATACTATGCACAGAGCCCACTTGCATAGAGCCTGGCCCTGCCCCTCCCTCGCACCCGCCCCCTGCTGGCCTTGGGCAACCCCCGCCCTTAGTGCCCTGCCCCTGGCTAACCCGCCAGTTGTCCAGAGCACTTTAGCAGATGTGTTTTAAAAGAAAAGGACCCCCTCCCCGATCCCCTTCGGCCCCTCGGTCTTTTTCCCCAAGTCAGACAGGTGTCCGTATCCCAGCCGTGCCCCAGGACCTCCTGTTTCTCCCGATTCAACTCCTGCCCCTGTTTGGGAGTGGCTGGGACACGCTGCGCCCTTTGCTGGCTGCCTCATCCCCGAATCCCGGCAGTCCCAGGCCCAGAAGGGCTGGCCGGGTGGGCGTGAGGCTGGTGCCAGGCGCGTGTATATGATTTCGTTTTGCACGTTTGGTTTGCGCAGTGGTTTGGTTTGACTTGTTTGTGCATCCTGTGAAAACTGACGGTGCTTTGTGTCACTAGCATAGCATAGAAACAGGAATAGATGTGGACCTTAAGAGATGCTGCATCGACACCAACCAGACAGCCTAGGGCACTGAGAACAGGGGCCAGAGGGGCATACTGGACTCTCGGGGCCCTTCCTCTCCCTATCTGGAGTCTTCCGGTGCCCCCTCCCCTCCTGGTTTCCTGCATCCTGAGAGGGTGCCCGGAATGCTGGCCCTAGAGACCTTCAGGAAGCAAGGTGGCCTTTCCCATGTGTGGTCCTGGTCACTCCCAGCACTAGCCACCCACCCCCCAACACACACACACCCAATTGCCTGTAGGTATCCCCCTGCTGGACAGAGGCCCAGTTGCTCCTCCTGTGTGATTGGCAAGAGGCCTCATGCCTGCTGGGGAAGAGGTGGGAGGGGCATGATAGGGGGAGCAGGCTGGCTGTATGCCAGGTAGGAGGCCAGGCCAGTAGGACCTGGCTATAGCCAACAGTGCTACACAGGGTCTGCGGTCTCCTGTGGTCAGCACCTCGCCCTCACCTGCTTGTGGTCTCCATCTCCTCTCAGCTGGGCCTCCCCTGCCTCCAAAACTCTAGGAGGTTTCCATGGAAACACTAGAGACTGCCCTTGCTAAGCCTTGTTCCCCCCTGGGGAGTGACATCACATCGCACCTGGGCTGACACGCGGCTCCTGGACTCTTGGGCCAGTGGTCATACCCTGCACATTTCTGCAGTGCTTTTCATGTTTTCAAAGCCCTTTCACATATGAGCTCTCAATTGCTCCTCACAACCACAAAGCATGAATTATTCTCCCCATTTCTCAGATGTGGCCCAGAAAGCTCAGGCCCTCTGACTCCAGAAAGGTCCAGACTGCCCTTTTTTAGAACTTGGTTGTCTACCCCAGCTGTGGATGGAAGGAGTGGAGTGACATCTCTTGCAGATCCCCCGCTGAGAGTTTAACTAGCTAGATGACTTACTCCCCAGTAGGCATTCTGCTTTGTTTTGCACAGGTAGATAGATTTTTCTTGTAAACAAACTAATGCATATTCACTATTTGAGCCAGAACTAGTTACATGCTGGAGGCTTGCCATGTGGTTTGAGCTGCCTCCTCATCCTCACCCCTCCCTTCACGCTCCCCTTCCTCACTTAGGGGCTGAGAGGACCCAGACGGTAACCCAGGAAGCAGAGGCAGCAAAGGCACTCATGGAGAGTGGTAGCTATGGGGACAGTCAGTAGGGATCTAAGCCTGAGAAACCGTGACACTGATCCCTTGGTACAATGCACATCATCTTTATCCCTTTCAGCCCTTGCTGGGTCATGGGCCTTGGGCAGATGCCAAAGAGCCAAGCAGTGGTGGTAGCCAGCGGGCAGAGCATCCCTGCTTGGGCCAGGAAAGCTTTACCTTCTCTGAGTGCCTCCGCCCGAGAGATGCGTGGTCCGTGGCTCTGGGAGACCACCTCTTGGTGTGGTCCGTCGAAGGCCTTCCACTTCATTCACCCCCGACCCTTACATAGACCCACCCTTGCCCAAGAGCATCTAGATGAGAATCAGAAGGAGGTTCAAGGAACCGAATGAAAGGTCAGCCCTGTCACCCATTCCCTGCCCCTGTGCTGAGCTCCAGCCAGCCCCATCACCAGCCCCACCGGCTCCTGGTTGGAATGAAAAGGGTCTCTGGTTGCACTGAATGCAGCTCTCAAACTTGGTCTTGTACTTGCTGAATAAATACTGTTGTTCTTGCCTTAGCTGCTCTCTAGGTTTGTGGGGTTAAGTTACCAGAAAATTGTGCTACCGTGTGTGCGTGTGTATGTGTGCGTGTGTGTAGTGCTAGGAGTCCACAGTAGGTCTCGGTCAAGCCAATGCCGAGATGAGGGCTTTTCCAATACTGACCCAGAAACCACAGAAACCACTCGGAAACCCAAACCCCTTCCAGCTACCCAGGCGGCGAGCACAGCCTGGGGTCGGGATGGAGCCTCGAACACCCCAGCACCCAAGTGACTTCCTCACTCCTCTGTAAACGTCATGGTGCTAAGATTGTGTCAACCCCAGGACGGCACATGGTCTTGTGCTTTGGCCACCCGATTGAGGCAAACACAAAACAGCCCGACTCATTGTGTTCTGGTGCAGGTTTGTATTAAACTATAGCTACTTCTCGCTTGGTCTCAGTTGTGTTTCTTCAAAGAAGAGGGAGTTTGGTGGGGGGACCTTTTCTTCCATAGTGGCTGGGGTGAGGCTTTAGCCACTAAAAAACGGCCAAAAAACTCAGCTTTGGTTCTTCACTTGTGTTGTGTGGAAGATGGCAGTTCACTGGGAGGCCTGAACAGAGTTTGAAGATTAAAAAAATGCTGAATGCTTCCCTGGTGGTCCAGTGGTTAAGACTGTGCATGTCCGCTGCAAGAGTCACAGGTTTGATCCCTGGTCAGGGAAGTTCCACATGCCTTGCTGTCTGGTCAAAAAAAAAAGTGTTGGGAGACAGGAGCCTCAGTGACCCAACAGCTAATAGTCAGTCCTTTCTCCTGGTGGGAACAAAACCAAGTTTTTTGGTGCCAAATTTCTAAGACAAGGTTGGGGTGAGTTATCTGAAACAGGAATAGTTAGAGGAAGACATTAGATACAAAAGGAGGGCGGGAGATGGGGTTGGACTAGGCTTTTCCCACCCACCATTGGTCGCTTATTTTCTTGGCTACCATTTTGGAACACCATAGCCTACTCTCCACGTTGGAACCCTTGGCTGTTGGAACCATGGACTCACAAAATCACATTTCAAAGGACTATTCAAGGCCAATGTATCTTTGAGGACTTCTCAGGCTGCTCTCCGGCTCCACTGAGAGCCCACTGTGCCTTCAAACCCTTCCATCTGCATCAAGGCTAACTCGGGCAGAGATTGGGGGGTTACTGATCAAACACTTTCACACTAAAGAGTGAGTGAAATTATTGCTACCAATACCATGGGGTCATGGGTGCGTGCTAAGTCACTTCTTCAGTCATGCCTGACTCATTGCGACCCTATGGGCTGTAGCCCGCCAGGCTCCTCTGACCATGGGAGTCTCCAGGCAAGAATACTGGAGTGGGTTGCCATGCCCTTCTCCAGGGGACCTTCCCAACCCAGGGATCAAACCCATGTCTCAAATCTCCTGCATTGGCAGGTGGGTTCTTTACCACTAGCGCCACCTGGGAAGCCCACTATGGGGTTGCTTGTACTTATTTCTTAAGCCTCCAAAATAAAGCCTTAATGAGGGAATTTTAGGTAGAATGGGGAAACAGTTGTCTGCAGGGGAACTTTCACAGCTTTCCTGCAAATAAGGTAGCCCATGACCTAAAGAAACACCCAGAGCACTACAGTTAATAATGAAGTGATCTGTGCGTAAAAGTTCTACTGGGGCTTCTAAGCAAGATGGAAATACCATTGTCTGATTTGTGAAGGAAGCTGAGTTGCTGGGATGGTTCTAAGCCAAAACGTCTGTTTCCTCATACCATGGGAGCACACCAGAACGTGATTAAATGCCAAAAATCCCTTGTGTAAGTGAATGAAAAATGGCATGGCCGCTCATTTGGCAGACCATGTGCATGGTATCAGGTAGTTCATAGAGGAAAAAAATAAAACAAGACACCAGGAAGACACTGGTCTCCTTTGTATGCAGTTGTGGAAAAACAAAAGACCACAGATTCAGACTTTAAAATAAGGCTTGATCCTTTATAAGAATCTGCACTTGAAACCTGAACCAGCCAGCAGTCAAGCAACAGTCACCCTCAAATTCTTAACTCCAAGTACAGATTGACTTTTAGATACAGGTACACCTAACACTAAGAACTGCCTTGCAGTTAGTGAAGGAGGAAGTCTCATGACACCCGAGGCAAAGAAGAAACCTCACAATACACCAGGAGTGTAACCTCATTGTCCTAAGTTAATGAAAGGTTATTTGATAGCTGCTAATAACACGTTTGGAAGGGTTCTTAGTGTTTTTCCAGTAAAACATTAAAGGATCTAACATGTGTTGATACTTGATACATCTTACAAAGATGGAAGCTGAGTTCTTCACTTGCTTGCCTTCATATATTTACAAACCACACATTTATACCTAGAGGGATCTTGTCCAGGGTTTGCCCAAACAATTCTGTTTTAAGTCTGTTGCCCCCAGAATAATTCTTAACAGTGCCCTCTTTCACTTTCAAATATGTCTTGGTTTGGACAATAAATTGTATGGTCACCTTACATATACCTATACATTAGGCTATTAAAATGCTTGTCATGAGTCAAATGTTTTTCCATCACTGAAAGATGGGGGATAGGGCAAGGAAAATGGGTCCTTTTTCATGAGTGAGGACCAGGGTTTCCTATGACAAGCCCTGAGGCTCCACACAGCCTTGGAGACCTCATGAGACCTCAGTGGCTGTGGCTATAGCAGAGGGTGAAGCCTTGGGGGCACCTTCCTAAGCTTTTCAGTTTAGCTTATAGACTTTATTATTCTATTAAAGGCTGTAAGCCTACCAAATTTTATCATTTACTTTTAAGGGGGCTTTGATTCAATTCATAAACTTAAATACTTTACAATATTTCAAACTACATTTAAAATTCTACTTCCTTTCTAAGTACCTTTCCCAAGTATTAAATGATTATTACCAATTTAATATACTGATAAATATAGTGAGCTTAGAGGTTTATTAGATATTTCTCTGCCAAGCATAAACAGTAAGATTTCAACATAACTCCTAAGTCTTAAGTTACACATTTCAAGTTAGTTCTGGGGCGCTCACTCTAATAAGCCAAAATTTCTCTTACAAGTACATAAACTACCAAATATATGCAGATCCGCTCTTTTATTTTAATTGAAGTACAGTTGATTTACAATGCTGTTTAAGTTTCAGGTGCACAGCACAGTGATGTGTGAGCATCCAGATCTCATCAAGACATTTCTAATGAATGGAACGAATGCTTCAGGAGCTAGCAGGAGAAAGGCACTAGCTGCACACAAAGAATTGGACATCAAATGTCCGTCACCTGGTTTGTCAACAAAATGCTAGAAGATGGACGATCATGGAGTATGTTTTCTAACTTTTGAGGGAAAATAATTTCCAACCTAGAATTCTGCACACAGTCAATCTGTCAACCAAGTATCTGTGAAAAGTCATTTTCAGTTCAGTTGTTCAGTCATGTCTGACTCTTTGCAACCCCATGGACTGTAGCACGCCAGGCCTCCCTGCCCATCACCAACTCCCAGAGTTTACTCAAACTCATGTCCATTGAGTTGGTGATACCATCCAACCATCTCATCCTCTGTCATCCCTTTCTCCTCCTGCCTTCAATCTTTCCCAGCATCAGGGTCTGTTCAAATGAGTCAGCTCTTCATATCAGGTGGCCAAAATATTGGAGTTTCAGCTTCAACATCAGTCCTTCCAATGAATAACCAGGACTGATCTCCTTTAGGATGGGCTGGTTGAATCTCCTTGCAGTCCAAGGGACTCTCAGGAATCTTCAACACCACAGTTCAAAAGCATCAATTCTTTGGTGCTCAGCTTTCTTTATAGTCCAACCCTCACATCCATACATGATTACTGGAAAAACCATAGCCTTGACTAGACAGACCTTTGTTGGCAAAGTAATGTCTCTGCTTTTTAATATTCTGTCTAGGTTGGTCATAACCTTCCTTCCAAGGAGTAAGCGTCTTTTTATTTCATGGCTGCAGTCACCATCTGCAGTGATTTTGGAGCCCCAAAAAATAAAGTCTGCCACTGTTTCCACTGTTTCTCCATCTATTTGTCATGAAGTGATGGGACCAGATGCCGTGATCTTAGTTTTCTGAATGTTGAGCTTTAGGCCAACTTTTTCACTCTCCTCTTTCACTTTCATCAAGAGGCTCTTTAGTTCTTCAGCTTCTGCCATAAGGATGGTGTCATCTGCATATCTGAAATTATTGATATTTCTCCCAGCAATCTTGATTTCAAATTGTGCTTCATCCAGCCCAGCATTTCTCATGATGTACTCTGCATGTAAGTTAAATAAGGACAGTGACGATATACAGCCTTGACATATTCCTTTTCCTATTTGGAACCAGTCTGTTGTTCCAGTTCTAACTGTTGCTTCCTGACCTGCATACAAATTTCTCAAGAGGCAGGTCAGGTGGTCTGGTATTCCCGTCTCTTTCAGAATTTTCCACAGTTTATTGTGATCCACACAGTCAAAGGCTTTGGCATAGTCGATAAAGCAGAAATAGATGTTTTTCTGGAAGTCTCTTGCTTTTTCGATGATCCAGCGGATGTTGGCAATTTGATCTCTGGTTCCTCTGCCTTTTCTAAAACCAGCTTGAACATCTGGAAGTTCACAGTTCACGTATTGCTGAAGTCTGGCTTGGAGAATTTTGAGCATTACTTTGCTAGTGTGTGAGATGAGTGCAATTGTGCAGTAGTTTGAGCATTCTTTGGCATTGCCTTTCTTAGGCATTTTCAGACATGCAAGATTGAAAAATTTGACTTTCTTTGTACCCCTTTTTCGGGAATCTATTTGAGGGTGCGTCCCAACATACTAAACTGCAGTTAAAAAAAAAAACAAAACAGAAAGACATGGGATAAAGGGAGTAGGAGATTCAGCATAAGTAAGAGGATCAGGAATGGTGTACAGGGAAACCTCTGGAAGACAGCTGGGCAGCAGCCTGGAGGACAGTTGGACCTGAGGACGCAGTCCTGAATAAATCCTGACCAGGAAGCTAGAAAAGCCATTGGGGAGACTTCCCTGGTGGTCCAGTGGCTCAGGCTACATGCTCCCAGGGCAGGAAGCCCAGGGTTTTATGACTGGCCAGGGAACTATATCTCACATGCCACAACCAAGATCCAGTGCAGCCCAACAAAATAAATATTTTTTTAAAAAGAAAAGCCAGTTAGTCCTTTATTTGCTCTTTTGTAATAATATGCTATAAATACTTAGCTGAAAGAGGTTCTTAAAACAACCAGAAATATTGCCTTACTCTTGATAAAAAGAGAACTGAAGAAGGAAAGATGATTTGCAAAAATGAATGAATTATGGATTCTCTGAGTTTAGGGATTCTTTACACACATCTAATTTAACCTCTGCAGAAATTTCTGCCACATCCATGACAGATCGTCTAGCCCAGAAACCAGGACATTTAGTCCAGGGACAGAGACCTACCTTCCCCAGGCATCCTCTCCTAGTCCCCCAGAGCTCTGTTTGTTCAGTATGACTTCCTTAATCGAAACTGAATTCTGTCTCTTGGCAACTCACGCCTTTTACCCCAGCTCTTGCCTCTGGAGGCACAAAGAATGAATAGCCGCCTCATTCATGTACCAGCTCTTTCTCTGTGTGCACTTCAACATGGGCTCCACCCTGCTCACCCACTCATGTTTCCTCTAAGCCAATAGTTCTCCAACTTCAGCTTTGCATCAAAGTCACCTAAATGGGGACTTCCTGGAGGTTCAGAGGCTAAGACTCCATGTTTCCAAAGCAGGAGGCCCAGGTTTGATTCTTGGTGGGGAAATTAGATCCCTCATGCTGCACCTAAGAGTTCGCATGCTGAAACAAAGGTCTAAGATCCCATGTGCCACAATTAAGACCCACCACAGACAGATAAATACTTTTTTAAAACTAATAAAATTTTTAAAAAAGAAAGAATCACCTGGAGGACTTCTTTAAATGCAGGCCACTGGACTCCACCCCCACAGCTTCTGACTCAGTAGGTCTGCTGTGGGGACAAAGAATTTGTCTTATAAGACAAAGACTCCCTTGAGACTGCAAGGAACAACTTGGGAGGCAGAGGGCCCTGGAGAAGTACAGCCCTAAGAAGTGATCTCCTTTGGAGAGTGAGTGCCTTCAGTTCCTGGGGGGCCAGAGCAGCAGCCATCCACTGAAAATGCCAGGAAGGTATTTCTTACCCTGCCCCTTACCCTGCCCCTTCCTGCTGTACTAGCCTCCTCTTCTGCGCTGTCTCTGCCTTGTTTGGCCTTTCTCTGCTTCCCAAGGTTCTGGATCCAAGAGATGGCCCCTGGCCACAGTACTACCCATAAAGGCCTCCAGGTGGCGCTCTAAGCTTATCAGTGCCTGCTTCTTTGGTTTACGGTGCCAAGGTTGACCTAACCTAATATGCAGAGAGTCTGTACATCATGCAAAATGCTGGGCTAAATGAATCACAAACTGGAATCAAGATTGCCAGGAAAAATATCAACAACCTCAGATATGCAGATGATACCACTCTAATGGCAGAAAGTGAAGAGGAGCTAAAGAGACTCTTGATGAGGGGGAAAGAGGAGAGTGAAAAAGCTGGCTTAAAACTCAACATTCAAAAAGCTAAGATCATGGCGTTTCGTCCCATCACTTCACGGCAAATAGAAGGGGGGAAAGTACAAGCAGTGACAGATTTTATTTTCTTGGGCTCCAAAATCTGCAGATGGTGACAGCTATGAAATTAAAAGATGTTTGCTCCTTGGAAGGAAAGCTATGACAAAACTAGACAGCATATTAAAAAGTAGAGATATCACTTTGCTGACAAAGGTCTGTGTAGTCAAAGCTGTGGTTTTTCCAGTAGTCAAGTATGGGTGTAAGAGTTGGATTATAAAGAAGGCTGAGCACCGAAGAATTGATACTTTTGAATTGTGGTGCTGGAGAAGACTCTTGAGAGTCCCTTGGACTGCAGGGAGAAAAAAAACAGTCATTCCTAAAGGAAATGAACCCTGAATATTCATTGAAAGGACTGATGCTGAAGCTGAAGCTCCAATACTTAAGCCACCTAATGCAAAGAACCAACTTATTGGAAAAGACCCTGATGCTGGGAAAGACAGAAGGAGAAAGGAGAAAGGAGCAGAAGAGGATGAGATGGTTAGATAGCATTACCAATTCAATGGACATGAATTTGAGCTCTGGGAGATTATGAAAGGCAGGGGAATCTGGATTGCTGCAGTCTATGGGGTCTCAAAGGGTCGAACAAGACTTAGCAATTTAACGAGAGACCTAAGAAAGGCCAATATGTCCACATCACTGTGGCCTCAACCTCAGCCCCCAGAGCAGCCCAGGACTAGGTCAACCTTGAGTGTGAGTGAGGGACCACAGCAGCCCTTCTGCTATCATGAGAACCCCTGGGGAAGTTGTCCTTTTCAAAACCAATCTCAAGGTTTAGGTTAAAGTTGCAAGTTTTAACAAACAAAAATACAGGATGCTCAGTTAAATCTGAATTTAAGATAGCGAATCATTTTTAGAAATTTTGCATATAGATATGTCTCATATAGTGTCTGTGGCATACTTATACTGAAAAATTATTTGTTGTTTGTCTGAAATTCCAGTTTAACTAGGCATCTTATATTCATCTGGCCAGTCTAGGTTAACTTTCATGAGTTTTAGATTTTTTATGTAATGCAGGCTTATGGGGTATCTGCCAGGCATGTGTTAGATACAAAAATGAATCAAGTGCAGCTTCTGCATTTAGAGATTAATTTGAGGAAAATATATATTGATAAATAATTATAGTACAGTAGGCTTAGGAACCATGGGATAATAGACATTTGGGTTTTAGTGCTGGCTTTAGTTCAAGCTCTGCTTCTGATGTTCACTAGCTGTGTGATCTTAGGCAAGTTAGTTAACTTCTCTGGGTCTCTATTGTTTATTGTAAAAATGGAAATGATACCAACCTCAGGGGATGACCAGGGCAGTTATAGGAAATGGTACACATCTCATGCCAGGCTATAGTAGCAGCTAAATAAATGTTAATTTCCCCTTTTTAAAAAAGAAATGCTGTGTGTGAGAGAGAGACAAATAAAAGTACCAGCAAAGAGCTTTACTTGTTTTGGGAAGGTCTTTACAAAGACATTACTTTTCCAACAAAGGTCCATCTAGTCAAGGCTATGGTTTTTCCAGTAGTCATATGTGGATGTGAGAGTTGGACTATAAAGAAATCTGAGAGCAGAAGAATGGATGCTTTTGAACTGTGGTGTTGGAGAAGACTCTTGAGGGTCCCTTGGACTGCAAGGAGATCCAACTAGTCCATCCTAAAGGAGATCAGTCCTGGTTATTCATTGGAAGGACTGATGTTGAAGCTGAAACTCAAATCATTTGGCCACCTGATGGGAAGAGCTGACTCATTTGAAAAGACCTTGATGCTGGGAAAGATTGAGGGCAGGAGGAGAAGGGGATGACAGAGGATGAGATGGTTGGATGGCATCACCAACTCAATGGACATGAGTTTGGGTAAACTCCAGGAGTTGGTGATGGACAGGGAGGCCTGGCGTGCTGCAATTCATGGGGTTGCAAAGAGTCAGACACGACTGAGCGACTGAACTGAACTGAACTTAACTTACAAAGAATATAACACTTCTTTTTTTTTTTTTTTTGGCTGCGCTGAGTCTTCGTTGCTGCGTGCAGGCTTTCTCTAGCTGCGGTGAACAGGGGCTACTCTCTAGTTACGGTGTATGGACTTCTTATTGCGGTGGCTTCTTTTGTTGCAGAGCAAGGTCTCTAGGGTGTGCGGGCTTCAGTAGATGTGGCACACGGGCTTAGCTGCTCAGAGGCATGTGGAATCCTGCCAGACCAGGGATCAAACTGGTGTCCCCTGTATTGGCAGGCAGATTTTCAACCACTGGACTACCAGGGAAGTCCACACTTCACTTTTTATATAAAAATAATAACAGATATGTTTATTGAATGCCCACAACATGGCAAGCACTGTACCAAGCATCTGATAAACAAGATCCCATCTAATCCTTATGTTAAGTGTCAGAGGTTTTTACTATTATTATCTCTACAGATGAAAAAACTGAGTTAAATAGCTTGCCATAGAGTTAGTGAGTGTTAGATTTAGTATTTCATCAACTCAAGTTCTTGTAGCTTCCAAAGCATGCCCTAATCTCTGTCTAATGCTTCCTTTCCACAACTGGGCCTTTGACATTTGAGGAGGGGATCTCTACAAGGAGAAGCCCGATTTGTGTCCATCGAGCTGCAGAAACAGGGGATGCAGATACAAATGCTGGGGCAGACAAAAGAGTGAGTCCTGGGAGACACATGCAGTTCTATGTTCATTGCAGCACTGTTTATAATAGCCAGGACATGGAAGCAACCTACTAATAAATGTCCATCAACAGAGGAATGGATAAAGAAGATGTAACACATATGTGTGTGTATATATACATATGTATGTATACATATATATACATATGTACATATGTATATACACACATATGTGTTACAATATACACACACATATGTGTTACATCTTCTTTATCCATTCCTCTGTTGCTATATATATATATATATATATACACACATATATGTATATGTGTGTGTGTATATATATATATATATATATATACACACACACACATATTGAATAGGAAATGGCAACCCACCCCACTATTCTTGCCTGGACAATTCCACGGACAGAGAACACTGGCGGGTTATAGTCCAAGGGATTGCAAAGAGTCAGACACAACTGAGTGCACACACACACACACACACACAGTATATCACTCAGCCACAGAAAAGAATGAAGTAATGCCATTTGCAGCAACATGGATGGACCTAGAGATTATCGTACTGAGTGAAGTAAGTCGGACGGAGAAAGAGAAATATCATATGATATTGGTTATACGTGGAGTCTAAAATATGACACAAATGAGCTTATCTACAACACAGAAATAGAGTTACAGACATAGACAACGAACTTATTGTAACCAGGGGGGAAGTGAGGGAGGGATAAATTGGGAGGTTGGGATTGACATATACACACTACTACATACAAAACGGATAACTAGTAAGGATCTACTGTACAGCATAGGGTCCTCTACTCACTATTCTGTAATGGTCTATATGGGAAAAGAATGGTCTATATGGGAAAAGAGTGGATATATGTATATGTATAACTGATTCACTTTACTGTACACTTGAAAGTAACACAATGTCGTGAATCAACTACACTCCAATAAAAAAAATTAAGAAAAAAAAACTGTTGGGGCCTGGAGGCCACCTCAAACTCATCCAAGTTAATCCAAGCCTTTATCACCCACCTGATCATCATGGTGGCACAAAAGCAGGGTGACATCTTGCAATCTAAGCCACTGCTCTAAAGGTGGTGTTTATTCTGGATACGGTGGGTTATTAATGTTCACAAGAGGTTTGTCTTAAGACCTTTGCAAATTCTAAATTTGTATATTTGACCTTAATGTAACAGGATATAATTGAGGGGGAGAATCAAATGACCTCTTGAACAGAATAAGAGTTTGGTTACTATTGATAGTTACCATTTATTGGGTATTTACTGTGTTTTGAGTACTGCTGGGCATTTTTCATATGTTATCTCATTTAACCATCATAACTACAAATGAGAAAAACCATGGCCCAAGGTCACATCAAAAAGGAATTATTGGACCCAAGGTTTGTGCAGCTCCAACAGGGAGAAGGGCTAGATTTGCTCTCTAGATAAGGTCACAAGGTCACCTGCTTCAAGTCTTGAGATTAAAATGCATTCCTTAACAAAATTACACATTGCTTCCATGAGCACCTTGTACATTTTAAAGCCATATCAAGGGTTTCCTATATCTGGCCATCAGTCCTATTTGAATGCCCTATTCCTCTTTTGTGTGCTAGGTCGCTTCAGTCGTGTCTGACTCTTTGCGACCCCATGGACTGTAGCCCACCAGACTCCTCTGTCCCTGGGATTCTCCAGGCAAGAATGCTGGAGTGGGTTGCCATTTCCTTTTCAGGGGGTCTTCCTGACCCAGAGATCACAACTGCATCTCTTAACATCTCCTGCATTGGCAGGTGGGTTCTTTACCACTAGAGCAGCCTGGGGAGTGAAAGTGAAAGTGGCTTAGTCGTGTCATACTCTTTGTGACCCCCATGGACTGCATAGTATACCTGGGAAGTATCAGAAGAATAATGAGCACTGTTGGTAACCATGACCAGCATCACCACTCCTCTCTGCCCCTACTTCACAACCAGGGCAGGCCTGCAAGTGCCAATCTAAAATCTAGCTCCCCCACCAGCCAGAGTCGACCCACTCTCTCAGACTCCCTCTACCACCTGGCTTCCCCAGTCACCCTGGTCAAAGCACAAAAGGTCAAGATGTTTTTCACTTGCTTGGCTGTTTTCAGTCCCATGTGAAGTGTTGAGAATACGAAAGTAAATAAGATACGGTCTCTGAGAGTGAGGACCTCCAGCAAGGAGATTTGTGAACGAGCCTGATAACATAAGGTGATGAGGGGCCATGACAAAGAAAGTACCTAGCAGCAAAAAGAACGTATCAGTTGTCTGGACGAGGTCCCTGACAGTGTCACAGAGGAGATGACACTACAGCTGGTCTTGGAGAATGAGTGGGACTTCACAGAATGAAGGGCAAGGGAGATTCCAAGTAGGATGGCCCCCACAACACTGGCTTGGCTGTGAAACCGAACTGCTTTCTTAAACAACTACAAGTCCTTGATCTTTGGGGCTGACATGTATGGTGGGAAGTAGTGAGGTTGAGGGCACCAGAGGCGTGGACATTGAAGTGGAAATGGTTAGTAGGGGCCAGATTATAATAGAGCTTATACCATGTGAAAAAGTCTGAACTTTTATCCTTCAAGCCAGTGTTTCTCAAACTTTCCACTACCATACCACCCCATAAGGCAGATTGGAGAGTTCAGGCTTAGAGGTGTCTTGAGTTCAAACTCTCTTTAAATGTCTTATCTTTAAAAGTATGTGATTCTTGCATTCTACTTCATTGTATGTCTGTTTTAAAATATTTTAAAATGTTGTCCCAAATCTGTAAATAAAATTTAAGCTTGAGGAAGACATAACTATTCTATAGCTCCTCATTCTGTTTCTTTACAAGACTCCCCCATGCCCAGGAGTTGTTCAGCCAGTTTGAGAAGGGCAGCCATAGGGATTTAAGCAGAGGAGTTATATTGATAAGATTTCTCTTCTAGAAAGAGACTTCCAGCAGTGGTGTTGAGGATGGATCGAAGTGGGAGACACTAGAGGCATAAAGACCAGGTGGAGGCTCTGCAGTAACCCAAGCAAGAGATGGTAAAGGTGATGGAGATTAATAAGGGGAACAGAAATGAGTCATTTTTAAATGAAATCAGGGCTGCCCTTGTGGTTCAGAAGTTAAGACTTCATACTTCCATTGTAGGGGCACAGGTTCGATACCTGGTCAGAAACTAAGATCCCACATGCAGTGCAGTGTATATATATACACATATATGTACCTGTGAAAGTGCTGCACTCAATATGTCAGCAAACTTGGAAAACTCAGCAGTGGCCACAGGACTGGAAAAGGTCAGTTTTCATTCCGATTCCAAAGAAAGGCAATGCCAAAAAATGTTCAAAGTACCACACAATTGCACTCATCTTACACACTAGTAAAGTAATGCTCAAAATTCTCCAAGCCAGGCTTCAACAGTACATGAACCGTGAACTTCATATGTTCAAGCTGGTTTTAGAAAAGGCAGAGGAACCAGAGATCAAATTGCCAACATCTGCTGGATCATCAAAAAAGCAAGAGAGTTCCAGAAAAACCTCTATTTCTGCTTTATTGACTATGCCAAAGTCTTTGACGGTGTGGATCACAATAAACTGTGGAAAATTCTGAAAGAGATGGGAATACCAGACCACCTGACCTGCCTCTTGAGAAACCTATATGCAGGTCAGGAAGCAACAGTTAGAACTGGACATGGAACAACAGACTGGTTCCAAATAGGAAAAGGAGTATGTCAAGGCTGTATATTGTCACCCTGCTTATTTACCTTATATGCAGAGTACATCATGAGAAATGTTGGGCTGGATGAAGCACATGCTGGAATCAAGATTGCTGGGAGAAATATCAATAACTTCAGATATGCAGATGACACCACCCTTATGGCAGAAAGTGAAGAAGAACTAAAGAGCCTCTCGATGAAAGTGAAAGAGGAGAGTGAAAAAGTTGGCTTAAAGCTCAACATTCAGAAAACTAAGATCATGGCATCCAGTCCCATCACTTCATGGCAAACAGATGGGCAAACAGTGGAAACAGTGGCTGACTTTACTTTTCTGGGCTCCAAAATCACTGCAGATGGTGATTGCAGCCATGAAATTAAAAGACACTTACTCCTTGAAAGAAAAGTTATGACTAACCTAGACAGCATATTAAAAAGCAGAGACATTACTTTGCCAACAAAGGTCCGTCTAGTCAAGGCTATGGTTTTTCCAGTAATCATGTATGGATGTGAGAGTTGGACTCTAAAGAAAGCTGAGCGCAGAAGAATGGATGCTTTTGAACCGTGGTGTTGGAGAAGACTCTTGAGGGTCCCTTGGACTGCAAGGAGATCCAACCAGTCCATCCTAAAGGAGATCAGTCCTGGTTATTCATTGGAAGGACTGATGTTGAAGCTGAAACTCAAATCCTTTGGCCACCTGATGGGAAGAGCTGACTCATTTGAACAGACCCTGATGCTGGGATAGATTGAGGGCAGGAGGAGAAGGGGATGACAGAGGATGAGATGGTTGGGTGGTATCACCAACTCAATGGACATGAGTTTGGGTAAACTCCGGGAGTTGGTGATGGACAGGGAGGCCTGGCGTGCTGTGATTCATGGGGTTGCAAGAGTCGGACACGACTGAGTGACTGAACTGAACTGAACTGATATATACATATATATAATAGAATTAATAGTATTGGAAAATGGTCCTGGTGTAGGGAGTCAGGGAGAAGATGTGGGTTAAGACCACCCTCAGGTTTTTCTTGGATAGTGATGTCATTAACAATAATAGGGAATATATGAAAGTTGGGTTTTTGAGGGAGGGAGGGTAAATAAGAGTAACTTAAGCCCACTGAGTTTGAGATGCCTGTGGGACACAGGGTTGGAGGTGTCTAGGGCTGCTGTCTGTGAGGTCACACAGAGTCGGACACGACTGAAGCGACTTAGCAGCAGCAGCAGCAGCAGAAGGCAATTACATATACAGTTCTCACAGCTGGAAGGGCTGATGGGGATGGAGATACAAATTCAGAAGTCATGGGAATAGCTGAAGCCACTCAGGAAGTATGTATAGAGGAAGGAGAAAAGGAAATGAGATGGGAATTACAAGGATGGTTAAGGGCAGATTTAGGGAGCAAGGAAGAATGGAAAAAGAAAAGAAATGTCAAAAAGTCAAGAGGACCCATGACGCCCTGGTGAATGGCCAATTCCAGGGCTGAGGGAGGGAGAGTACAAGATGAGCCTGGAACATCTTGTGCCCGAAAGCAAGGGAATGTTCAAAGAATGCTGGGGACAAATCCAAAGCATACAGGAGCCAACTTGCAGTTTCTTCCATTAGACAAATCTGTGATAAATTCAACATCAAAACACATAAGAAGGAAGGATTGTAATCCACAGGGGGAAACAAGTCCCTGTCAACGCTGATATAAATAAATAAATGGGAGTGGATCTGAGCCCTAAACCAGAAACTGGCAATGTGTGTCCACTGGATTTCAGAATAGCTAGGAACGAGTAACGCTGTGTGTGCAGTCTGTTTTTCTGCTTTTTGAAATGATAATGTCCATAGCAATTATCCTATGTCTGTGCCACTAGTGTATGCTGGGGACATTAAGGCAAATGATGTTTCTCTTTACTTCACAGGTTTTCAAATCAAGGGGACTGGTACTCAAGGAGTGATACCAAGAACTGGACCTGAAGAGCCATACTCACACTGAACCCTGAGTTAGATGATGAGATCCTAGACTTCAAGTTGGTGCTGTCATGGAATGAGACGAGGCAAGCGATGAGTGTATTTTGCATTGAGCGGGGTGTTAATTCTTGTCATCAGATGGTAGGGTGTGGCAGATTGCATTTTCCAAAGATGATTCAACAATATCTCTCATCCACATGCTCTTATCATGTGACTTGAACATGGCTTCCATTGAGAGGCAGGGTTTATGTTCCCTTTCTTTATTATTAGATAGATATGGTAGAAGTGATGTCTGAGGCTAGGTTATAAAAAGGGATGCAGCTTTTCTCTCACTATAATATTCACCCACGAAACCTACAGCTACCAAATATGTAATGAGAAAGCTAGCTCCGAGACAGTATGAGGAGGGTTGTCTAGCCAGTCCCCCAAGTTCCAGCCGCCATCTGGACTGTAACCACATGAGAAACCCTGAGCCAGAACCACCCAACTGAGCCCTTCCTGAATTCCCACCCCACACAGAGATAACGAAATGGTTGTTGTTTTAAACTGCTAAATTAAAGTGATCTGTTTTTCAGCAATGGATAACTGGCACATGGTAAAAATGTGGAGAATCTGGGTGAAGGGTATGCAGAAATTGTAGAATGGTCCTTTATCCCATGTGTGATGAATGGGTGGGGTTACTAGAATCACAGTCTCTTCTCAGGATTACTCAGGACCATCTGTACCACCCAAGTCCACACCTACAACCATAGAGATGAGCTGGAACTTCAGAATGGAGAAACAAACTGAGTCTGAAAATTTCCACTTTGTCTTTGTGGTACCCAGACACCCCATAGATACAGCTAGGAATGGCTTCAAGTCTGCAATTCTGTGGCTAGGAAAAAGTTTTCTCTTTCTAGAACATTTTCCTGTCCTAATGCCCTGATTTGTCCTGGGAATTACCCTCTACAAGAAACCCTCTCCTTTCTGAGAATTGCCTTGGATGGGCGGAGACAGTCTTGACTCACCATAGGTTGTGTCTCTCTCTTTTACTACTCACTTTGTTTGTAGTCAGCTGCCTTCTCCTTCTCCCCTGAGAAAATGGGCTTAGTCAGAATGCTTTGACACCCATAGTCCTGGGGTAGAATCTCTGTGAATTATACAGGGAGACTCAGAAAAGAATGCTTGCCTATGAATTCTTACTTCTGAGTCATTCGAAGAGAATGCAGCATGTCAACAAGCCCAGCAGAATCCAGTGATGTTCACCAAGAGTGCTCAATTTCAGCAGGGTTAGGAATGGCAGAATAGTAAGGCATGAAGAGCTTGCACTGATTATAGAGGGTAATGAGAGTACATTGAGAAGGTTAGTACCATGTGAGAAAAGTTATTCAGTGGAAATATTAGGGAGAGTGTAGAAGGGAGACTACCTACAGGTGAGAAGGCAGGAAATAGAGAATGCCAGAGTTTCAATTAATAGATGACTAGAGTTTTGGTGCAAAGATGGAGAGCGAAGGGAGTGAGATAGCAGTGTAACAGTAGCAGTAGAACTTAAAGATTAAATATGTGTAGGACTTCCCTGGTGGTCCAGTGGTTAAGATTCTGCCCTTTCACTGGAGGGGGCATGGGTTTGAGTCCTAGTTAGGTAAGTTCTGCATGCCACACGGTGTGGCCAAAAAAAAGACTAAATATGTGTAAAGATAAGGAAAATGTTGATGGAGACTCTGAGGCAGTTAGGTCAGAGAAAGTAAGAAAATATATTTTTTTTAAGTTTTATAATCTTTTGATTCCTTTCACCCATTTATTTGGGGTCAAAGAAAATCTTTGAAGAAACTTTGAAGAAAACCTTTGTCTTCACTTGATCCAATTCCATAAACACTTACTGTTTGTTTCACATTCAGCGCTAGATGCTGAGGGAGCAGGTGAATAAGACAGAACTCCTGCCCACAAGGGGCACATAGTCTGATTGAAGAGACACACGCAAATGAAGGTCAACACTATAAGATGTGTGTCATGAAAGGAGGCATGTACAAAATAGGCACAGAGGTGACCTTAAGATATCCATGGGAGTCAGGGCTGAGGGAGGGAGACCCAGAAATAATCTGCACAAACAGAACCAAGCTTAGGAAATCACAAACTGGTGAGCATAGGGAGCCTGGGGCAGAGCACTGGAGGACAAGGACAGGAAGAAGGATCTAGAAGAACTGGAGAGATCCACAAAAACTGAACTAGAACAGGGAATTCAGGAACACCAATGAATATATCAAAGAGGGAGCTAGTTATGAGGGGGTAGAATCTAAGCCAGCTAGTAGGCAAGCAGGAGTTGTTTTTACAAATGCATTGGTAGAGAGACAATAAGCTTGGTTTTAAAAAAAAAAGTGTGTGTATAGACGATTTTGTTAGCTCCATTTGGGGGTAAAAGTGTTGATTTTCTTCTGGTAAGAGACGGAAAGGAATGTTTAACACAAGTAAAGGAAAACTGAATTTTAATATTAGAGTAACACACTGCTATTGAAAAGCATAAACCAAGAGAGGAAAGAAAACCCAGCCTTAGCACTCTCGTGTTGCTGAAAAATAAATATTCTCTTTCTCCTTTGCAGTAGCCGTGAGACAGATCTGTCTTCGGGCTACTATGGAATCAGGTTTAAGCGCTTGTTCCTTCTGTCCTCAGTTAAGGCGGAAGAATTGTTACCCTGTTGCTAAGGGAAAAGGAAGGGGCTGTTCCCAGTTGCCATGGTGACAAGGTGAGCGCGTTCCCTCGATACCGCCGTAAATTTATGAGACGGTGGCCTCTCCTTGTTACTGTGGCAACTTAGAAGGACTGTTCTCGTCGCCCCCCACCCCCCACCCCATCTCCCGTCGCCGTTGCTAAGACAAGGTGAAGGTACGGGCGCTCCTTCCCTCGCCAACCAGTTACCTTGGAGACGGCGGGTGCCCTGGCCCCGCCCCGCTCGGACTGACAGCGGCGGCCGCATCGCGCCTGCGCAGTGCTCTCTTCCCCCGCAGTCTCTGTGCGTTGAAGCCGGAGACCGCGGCGGCCTCTACTAGGACCCTCCGCCCCGGAGCCGCCGGCCGGAGCCGCAGCCTCAGCCGCAGCGCTCCCCCCCCCCACCGCCTGCCCCCCTCCCCCGCCGCCTCTGCCGGAGCCACCTCGCGCACTGTGAGTCCGGGCCGAGGCGACCGACGCCGTGGGGCTGAGTCAGCGGGAGGCCCGGGCCCGGGCTGGGGGAGGGGAACCGAGCTGCCCCCTTGGCCTCCCCAACCGCGCCCCCGCGTCCCCCAACCGCATCTCCCCCACGCCCGCGCCTCCCTTCCTCCATCCCCCTCTCCCGGGCTCCCCGCGGCCTCGGCGGTCAGGCCTGCCTTTTCTCCCTCCAGATCCACCTGGGGGGTTCTTCCCCGCGACATGCGGCGCTACCGCACCTCCGCTCTGGACAGATTTCCCCCCCACCAAAAAAAACTGCCTCCCGTTCGCCCTTCTCCCTTCTCCTTACTCTTCTTGGGCCTGACATCTCCGGCCTCCCCGGTTTTCCCCAGTGATATGCCAGAAAAAGAGTGACAAGGGAGAGAGCGAGGGCAGACTTGGGGGAGGGGGGGACGTTGTGCCTGCCCAAACCTTGGGGCCTCAGGCTTCCTACCCACACGCTCCTGCCCCGGCTGGCGTGGGGAGGCAGGTCTGGACAGTTCTCACTGGCTGCTGAGAGCGTGTGGGGCTTTACGGCCCCATCACCGTGATCAGCTACTGTTCAGTGAACAGCCGCCGGTGCGCGGTGGCTTTCTAGTGGGCTGAGCTCTGGCTTTGGCGGGCGCGGTGGAGAGGGACTGGAGGGAGGGGGGAGAAAGGTTGCGTTTGGGAGCTGAAGTTCCTGCGCTTCCAGTGTGGCGTTGTGAATAAGCATCTTGCAGTACTCTTTAAAATGCGTTCCCCCACTTCACCGGCCCCCACGCCCCCGCAGTACAACCTGGTGTAATAATGGGAGGTTTGGAAACAGGCCTGATATCCATAGCAAGTGCTTAACTGTTTGTATGTTGAAGGGTTGTGGCAGGACTTGATCTTTGATACCTGTAACTTCCAAGGGGTAACCAACTGGGTGAGCGTGAGTTTTCAGGTAACATGCAGAGTCGACAAGGAGGAACAGAACTGAGGTTTCTCGCTGGTATAGGTCTGAGGCTTGCACCCGCTGCTTGCTGCAGCTGTGAGTCTCTCTGGGGGCTGTCACCTGATAGGGGTTCTAGCATATGTGAACAATTCCCCAGGGTTATGTTTGCTGCCCATCCACCTGCCCATCGTGCATTCCCTGATCTTGGAACAGAGGAGGAGCCCAAATTGTTTTCTTTTTCCCGGAGAAATAAGGCTGAAGTCAGAGTTGGTGCCCATAGCCAAAAGCTCTTAATCAACGTGCCTCAACTCGAAGGCTCCTAACTACTTACTGTGTGTACCTCATTGCCAACTTCCTTTGATTCTTTTTTTTTTTTTGGCTTTAGATTTTAGTGTACTATCAGAAACTATGTGTAAATATCAGCCAGTTAAATTGTAGAAGCAGCTCAGGTTTTATTGACTTCAGGCTCAAAAAGAGTAGATGGTTCGGTTTTAAAAAATCATGCCGAGGGACACACAGATTTGGAGTTTCTGGCTTGCAAACAGTGAGGAATAACAATTTAGCTCCTTGACTTTGCTCTATCATGGCCTATTGGCAGCCTCCTCAGAGCCACTCCCCACCCCCATGCCCATCAGATTAGTTTACAGTAGCAAGGACGGCTGTCGCCCTAGTTTTAAACATAGAGATGAAGTTCAGGAAGACTACTGCCCCCATGTAGCAGTGCAGTTTCTTCTGTTTCAAATGCCAGTCTGGGGTTTGGCGGGATGCACCTGCCTGTGGGCTGATGGGAACCATGGGGCCTGAGCGTTACATTCCTTCTGTGTGGTCCTCTCTCTGTCGCATAGCTCACCGAAATACCCAGGCAGGGCCGGAGCAGACAGCTGTGCTGGAGAGCTGCTCCTCCTGGGTTGAGTGTATTTTGGGAATCAGTGATATTTACTGGGGTGGAGGGTGGTGAACTAAGAAGCAAGAAAATGTGTCAAGGCTAGATAGATCAGGAGGGTGTGAGTAAAATGTTCCCTTTGCAGTTTGCCATGGGATAGGACATTTTCAGAGCATCCCAGTGGTTTTTATATGGGTTAATTTGCCTTTGAAATCCATACCAGCATTTTATGAGATAATGATGGAATGCCTTTTAAACTGCTGCTGTTGGGAAACTAATACCTGTGTCTTATACATTGCCTATTCAGTTGTCACTGAGTGTAATTGTTAGGATCAAGGAGAGGGACATGATTTGAACCAAATTAGACCTACGTCTATGTGATCCGTGTTGTAGTTTTACAGCACTACATTTCCTTGATTCTAAGACACACCAGCAGTTTATCAGCAGCTTTTAGGTAAATTCATTTAACACTACCAGATCAAAATATATATGTTGAATTTAAGGCACATCCTAATTTCAGGAACATTAAAATATCTGGGAAGTGGCAAGACTTGAAGGAGGGATTTGCACGTCTTAGAACTGAGAATGGTATTTATAATATTCCTGGGTACGTGATCATCCTGAGAACACATGCATTGTGAGGAAGGATTTCCTTAAGTCCTTTCTGTAAGCCCACCTACTTTTTGGAGTTATGTGTGTAAGATGATTGACTGGAGTTAGGCATGACAGTTAGCTGTTGAACAGAAGAAAGTTACTGTGTAGGAATCTAATGCAAGGCCTTCATATAGTACCCTCCAGAAGCTGAGCCAACTAGCTGGCAGCAAACATCTTATGAGCTATACCTGAAATAGCCAAGTAACATCTCTCAGGAGCTGAACAGAAAGCGTAATTTTTCTGAGCCAGAATCATCTGATTTGTTTACCGACACATTTGTAAAGATCCTAAGAAACATGTCCTTCTCCCATAGGACATTAGAAGTAGAGAGGACTTCAGATGATTCAGTATTCTCATTTCCAGATTTTGACATGGGACACCAAGAGTTAGTGACTTGCCTGAGGTCACCCAACTAATGTAGAAAGTATGTGAAAACACTTTGTCAACTGTATACAGCGTGCAAATTAACAGTAGTAGTTATTAGTGGCTGAGTCAGGATTAACACCCAGATTGCCAGTCTAGGGCTATTCTTCAATGCCGTGTTACCTCATCCCTCATTTTTAATTTTCCAGAGGGTTTTAATAAAAGTAATTTAGTAGTCTGTAATTAGCCCTGTTGACAAGGGCTTGTTTTATTGTCTGAGACGTCACAGAGCCAGGTGAAATTGAGTGTCACACTGTTTAATTAAATATTTATTCTTGCCACCTTGAAAATAATCATTTTCCCTCACGCATTTACACTTCAAGAAAGTTTTTCCTTCCTTAAATTTGAATCATTTAACATAAAGCAAATGCAAAGGTGGGTATCTGAAGTCATCTCAGCTTCTTATCCATGAGGCTAGTGCTGTCTTCCAGGAAACAAGGTGGAGAGGGCTGAAAGGGGGCAGAGAGGAGGCACAAACTGGATTATCTTCTAGCTCCCAGAATGTAACCTTCTGCGGTTCCCGGAAGCCATAGAAATTTCTAGTCCCTGGCTTCCCTAGTGGCTCAGTGGTAAAAAACCCACCTCCCAATACAGGAGATTCTGGTTCAGTCCCTGGGTCTGGAATATCCTCCAGAGAAGGAAATGGCAACCCACTCCAGTATTCTTGCCTGGAAAATCCCATGGACAGAGGAGCCTGGCAGGCTACAGTCCATGAGGTCAGAAAGAGTTAGACATGACTTAGTGATTAAACAACACCATTCTTGAGAAAGGGAGATGGTCTGGCCTCTGGAAGCAGACAAACCTGAGTTCAAGTCCCAGTCCCACCACTTCCTGGCCATGTGGCCTTGGGTGACTTACGGAACCTGAGTGCCAGTGTTCTCATCTGCAAGCCTGAAATGATAACCATCTGTTTTACAGGGTGGTTGTGAGGATTAAATGAAAGGAAGTATGTAGAGTACCTGCTTAGTAAAGGATAGCAACCATCTGTTTATATTACTAAAGTATAAAATAAAAAATAATGGTTTCAAAATTTTATCAGGACCCAAATCCATCTTGGACCCTCAATTGAGCAACCCCCCATCTCCCAGCAGCCCTTTTGGTTTGTTTGACATGCACAGAGGGCTTTATCCTGTGAAGACCTGGCACTTGCAGTGTTATTTCAACTGCCAAAATAGGAGTATATGAACTGCCCCTTTGTCTCCATGTATCCAGCTGACCTGGTTATCTGAAAGGCTGGCAGGGTGGGAGCAGTTGAGGAGGAGAGCACAGACTTGGTGTGTTTGTCTGTGTTGTGGGGGCGGTTACTCCTCCCTTGGGGAGGCCAGTCTGGGGAGGGATCTTAATTTGAAATGGAAAAGCTGCTGAGCTGTCCCTCGTGAGTAAAGCTCGCAGTGGCCTTCATTCAGTTCCTCTGCTCTTAGAGGCGTTGCTTTCATCAGTGACTGTGCTCTGATCAGCTCTGCATCTGGGAGACATGGAGAGCCAGGGAGAGGAACAATCCATCTTCAGAGGGAGACCTCCTTGCTAGTGAGGAGAGTAAAGAGAGATCATTTGGGGTGGCACCAGTTCCAGGTAGAGTCAACCACATAATTAGGGAGCCAGGACAAGCCATTCAGGTGGAGCACAAATGAACTTAAATTCCTAAAAAATCTCATTTGGAAAGAAAATACTCCTAAATAGGCATGTAAAGACTGAAAATTAAAACACAATAGTTTTTACCTCCAGAAAGTGGAATTTGAGAGTGGAGGAGTGAAAAGGAGACTCAAGGGAGAACTTCTCCTTTTTTCATATAGAATTCTATATGTGAATTCTATGTATATGTGATTTCTCCTTTTTTCATGTATAATTCTACATGTGAATTGTTACAAGAAGCAGGTACGCTTTTGTATTGAGGTTGGGAGGAGAAGGGGGTGACAGAGGATGAGATGGTTGGGTGGCATCACCAACTCAATGGACATGAGTTTGAGCAAACTGGGAGATAGTGAAGGACAGGGAAGGAAGCCTGGCATACTGCAGTCCATGGGGTTGCAAAGAGTCGGACGCGACTTAGTGATTGAACAAGGAACAACAAAATGCTTTTGTGATTTAATGAAGACCAATAGGGTTGGTAGTGGTTGTTTTCCAGTAATCACATTTTGGTGCGCAAGAACCAGATGCCTTTACTTGGAGCCAGCACTGCTTGGGGCAGATAGGGTTAGACTACTTCCTTCCAGCAGGCTGAGCTGTTTGTACCAAACCAGGGTCAGGAAGATCTACTGGAGAAAGGATAGGCTACCCACACCAGTGTTCTTGGGCTTACCTGGAGGCTCAGCTGCTAAAAAATCTGCCTGCAATGCAGGAAACCTGGGTTCGATCCTTGAGTTGGGAAGATCCCCTGGAGAAGGGAAAGGCTACCCACTCCAGTTTTAGGGCCTGGGGAATTCCATGGACTGTATAGGCCATGGGGTCGCATAAAGTCAGGCATGACTGAGTGACTTTCACTTTCAGGCTTGTAAGAGAACTCAGGACCTTCCAAAGTGGCTGCTTCCTGGCAGCCCAGTGTTCATCACTAACCTCCTACCTCACTGCCTTTTCCTAGTCTTTTCATTCCCTTCTTGAGAATGATCCCTTCCTTCTCTTGAATGGTTGACATAATCATTGCTATCTAATATGCTAATTTAACTTTCAACTATTGATGAAAATGGCATCTAACTAGATGACCTTTATGATAAATCCAGGCCCCTTATATCCGGAGAAAAACATGATCTGAAAGGATGCTTCTGCTGCTACTGCTGCTAAGTCACTTCAGTCGTGTCCGACTCTGCGACCCCATAGACGGCAGCCCACTAGGCTCCCCCGTCCCTGGGATTCTCCAGGCAAGAACACTAGAGTGGATTGCCATTTCCTTCTCCAATGCATGAAAGTGAAAAGGGAAAGTGAAGTCGCTCAGTTGTGTCCGACTCCCAGTGACCCCATGGACTGCAGCCCACCAGGCTCCTCCGTCCATGAGATTTTCCAGGCAAGAGTACTGGAGTAGGGTGCCATTGCCTTCTCCAGATCTGAAAGGATACATGTACCCCAATGTTCACTGCAGCACTGTTTACAATAGCCAAGACATGGAAGCAACCTAAATGTCCATCGACAGAGGAATGGATAAAGATGTGGTACATTTCTGCAATAGAGTATTACTCAGCTATTAAAAAGAATGAAATAATACCACTTGCCACAACATGGATAGACCTAGAGACTGTCATACTGAATGAAGTAAATCAGATAGAGAAGGAGAAATATTGTATGACATCTTTTATATGCAGAATCTAAAAAATGATACAAATGAACTTAACTTACAAAACAGAAAGAGACTCACAGACTTAATATCTTTAACTTATGGTTGCCTGTACACACTGCTATATTTAAGATGGACAACCAACAAGGACCTACTGCATGACACATGGAATTCTGCTCAATGTTATCTGGCAGCCTGGATGGGAGGGGAATTTGGAGGAGGATGGATACATGTATATATACGGCTGAGTCCCCTTGCTGTTCACCTGAAGCTATCACAACCTCGTTAATTGGCTATACTTCAATACAAAATAAAGGTGTTTTTTTTTTTTAATTTTTAAAAAGAAAGATCCATGCCCCTTACTTAGCATCAAGAGGGCTTGAAGTATAAAGGTGTGCAGCTGAAATGCTGACACCCTCTATTACGGTAGCTGCATTTCAGATCAGATCTGGCCAACAGAGTACAACTTTCCAGAGCAATTTTTTAACCACTTCCCCTAGGAATCACTGATAACTGACAGAATTATTAAATATTGTTGAGCTTTAATTTTCTCATAAGTTTCAGTCCTGTTTTCTAGCCAGATGTCCTGTTTATTATAGGAAGATGACACACCTATCACTGGACACGTGCTTTGACTTACTTAACCCAGAGCTAGCATGGGTTGTGCTGAGTAATCCACATTCCATCACCCAACCTTCCCTTTGGCCAAGAGTACAAATTCGTGTGACAGTTGGCCAAGGATGGTTTTTCCTCTGTGTAGAGCTGACTGGCCAATACCGGCTTCAGTCTAATATCTTGTTCTTACTAGCATCATGCCCTGCCAACTTTGTTAAATGGAGTAACATAACACTGGTGTCTTGAGCTTTGGACATGTCATTTGCCTGAAGTAAATAAAGATTTGGTCTATCTAAATGTTTTGACTCAATGTAAAATGATTTTTTTCCTGAAACTATTTCCTGTGTATAGGAGATACATACCAGTTGTGGGATATGTTTAAAATAACTGAGCAAGAGCATGTCTTCAAATCTGCCCTGTCATTTTGACAGTATGTATCAAAAGCCTTAAAAGGAACATACATTTAGATCAGAAATTGCTGTTCTAGGAATATTGAGTAAATCAGAGTTGCATATAAAAGTACCTATACAATGATTTTTATTAATGCAACATTATTTATTATAATCATTATTAACATAATCAAATAGTTAAAACAACCAAAAAGATCCACAATTAGGCATTTGGTTAGTTCACCCAGATAGAATACTGCACAGGCATTAAAAATCTCCTGGAATATTTATTGATATCAGAAACTTTTGATATAATCAATTAAAAAAGGATGCAAAATTGTGTGTCCAGAATGATACCAATTTTACTTTAAACGATATGAAAAGATACTAGAAGGGCGTATGCCAGAACCATCAGTGATTATCTTTAAGTAACAGGAATACTTTGTTTTCTGAGTGCTTTTCAGTGTTTTCCAAACTTTTCTGCATTAAGCAACTATAACTTTTATTACAAAATTTTTAAACCAATGATGTATAGATTCCATGTAGTAGAGCAATCTCTTAAGAAAACCCCAAGGTATTTAATTTTTTACAATTTTGTTTCACTGTGGTTTTGATTAAAGATAAACACTTCTCAAAGGTGTTCCTTTGGATGCTGCTTCATTTCTTCTTTGAGAGAGAGCATGCCAGTGAGTATGACAGTGTGGGTGTGTGACTAAAAACACAGCCTAGAAACTCCCAAGTCCAACCACCCAAATGAAATAGTTCCTCTTGACTCAAATGAGATGTAAAAAAAAAAAATTTTTTTTTAAGAGAATGTCTTACAAAATAGTCTTCTTTACCTCTTAACTTTTCCTTTTTAAGCTTATCAGGTTTCAGTAAAACCCTGTATGGCACAGGGCTCCATTTTAGGGGGGCTTTTTCTCCCCCAGTCTTTGCAGATTCTCTGGTGTTGCGGTTCCCCCATGGCTCAGGCGCCTGATTTGAGGCTTTCTCTCTTGCAAGAGTTGGACATGACAGCGATTACACCACCACCACCACCACTCTTGTTTTGGTGGTTGTCTACCTATCTGAACTACCTGTTTTGAAAGACTGTGCCCAGGCCTCTGGCAGCCTCCTCTCTCCCTTTGCCCTTGGCCATATTCTGTTCTGCCATGGCCCTTTTTCTTCCAGGCGTGGAAATTTTGGGTGCCCGCCAGTGGCCACCTGATGACAGAAGCCCTCAAGGGAATGAGCTGGGCAAGTCCCTGGAGCTGGTGGCTGTGAAGGGACAGGCTGGCCCGGCAGCTGTCCTCTCGCTCATTTTCCCATCCCCGAACACGCTGTGCATCATCTCGATGGCCCGTCCAATGGGCCGATCGCTGTCCTCCACCCGCGGTGGTGTCTGCCCACCTCTGAGCACTGGGGAGCCCGGATGTAGACTTGAGGAACTGTGTGGCCTGTCACACAGCTCAGCCTGTGCTGTGATATAAAATGTTTTCTTAAGCAGGATCTGCTGCTTCTTCCAAGTGGTTCTGACTCCCAAAACACCGCCCCAGATGGGGTGGAGGCCTCTCCTGCCCTCAGGAATTGTTAATGAGCAAGTCTTTGGGTATGGCTCGCTGGAGACGCTCCACCACCTGGAGAGAGTGATTGAGGAAGAAGCATTCATCTTCTCTTGAGGGTGTTATTGTCCTGGTCACCTTCTAATTTCAATGTTGTTTCCTAACTGGTAAGAAATAAAATCTTAGCTCCTTTGAGTCAGCAGGATCCTAGCTGAACTAATGTGTGTTGTGCCATGTGAAAGAGGCAGGCTTTGAACCACTGGATAAAATTAAATATCCCTTCCTGTATGAGGAGTATCTCCAGTTAGGGTAATACGTACTGTGTAGCTAGACCTTTCTGTAGCACCACACTCTTGGCAGATGGCCATCAGGCCCCTCTCCCGTCCCTGCAGATTATTGCCACTTATCAGGGACTCAGGTTTAGTCTCTGATCTGTTCTGATTTTAGATGGTAGAGTTCACAGCTGAAAGCTCCCAGTTTGGGCATCCTATTAACACCTTTAAGTGACAGGACCACTGCTAAGTGAAGAGACGTGTTGTGCTGGCCTTAAAATAGCAAGGTGCAGTGTTTTGAGACTTGATAAGACTTGTATTCCCCGGGAGGTATAGTTTCCAGGTTTATAGGTTATTCATATAAATTTGCATGTTGTCATCTCAAGGGCTTATTCGAAGTGTCCTCTCAACAAGTATACTTTCTGTTTTGCATTCTGAGTCATTGTGGGGTGTAAAAGAAATGAGATTCAGCCCCTATCCATGAGAGACTGCAGTCTGGTTTGGAAGATAAGGTGGATGTGTGGAATGACCAGTGTGCATGACAACGCTGGACGTCGGTAATACATCTGTGCTGCTTCGTTGTGTAAGACACGGTCTTTGCCCTTAAGGAACTCAGCTAACATTCTGGCGAGAGAATTGGACACAAATTTATATAGATCACCGTAACACCAGGGGATGGAAACTCCAGCAGTGATGGGAAGGGGTGCTTTGGGAACCCCGGGTGCAAGAGTGACTCTGAACCTGTAAGACCCCTGGAAGGCTTCAGAGAGGGAGGCGCATCACCGCTGCTGGGCAGGGTTGACAGAGGGTCCCACCCACCAGACGACAGATGAGTAAGACAGTTCAGGCAAAAGAAATGAAAAAAACAGAGTATTGTGTTATGTCACTAGCGCTGTAGAGTCTAAACTCAAAAAGGACTCCGAGAGGAAAACAATCATTGTGAACCAGAGAAATCAGAAAAGACTTCACAGAGGAAGCAGAACCTGAGCTCATGTTTAAGAGGAGCAGGACACCAGAGAGGGCCTTCCACGAGGTAAGGGGCCATGTCCTGGAAGGACTGGCTGGCTGAGGAGCATCAGTTCAGTTCAGTTCAGTTCAGTCGCTCAGTCGTGTCCAATTCTTAGCAACCCCATGAATCGCAGCACGCCAGGTCTCCCTGTCCATCACCAACTCCCAGAGTTCACTAAAACTCACGTCCATCGAGTCAGTGATGCTATCCAGCCATCTCATCCTCTCTCGTCCCCTTTTCCTCCTGCCCCCAATGCCTCCCAGCATCAGAGTCTTTTCCAATGAGTCAACTCTTCGCATGAGGTGGCCAAAGTACTGGAGTTTCAGCTTTAGCATCATTCCTTCCAAAGAACACCCAGGGCTGATCTCCTTCAGAATGGACTGGTTGGATCTCCTTGCAGTCCAAGGGACTCTCAAGAGTCTTCTCCAGCACCACAGTTCAAGAACATCAATTCTTTGGTGCTAAGCTTTCTTCACAGTCCAACTCTCGCATCCATACATGACCACTGGAAAAACCATAGCCTTGACTAGACGGACCTTTGTTGGCAAAGTAATGCTTTTCAGTATGCTATCTAGGTTGGTTGTAACTTTCCTTCCAAGGAGTAAACCATCTTTTAATTTCATGGCTGCAATCACCATCTGCAGTGATTTTGGAGCCCAAGAAAATAAAGTCTGACACTGTTTCCACTATTTGCCCATCTATTCCCCATGAAGTGATGGGACCAGATGCCATGATCTTCGTTTTCTGAATGTTGAGCTTTAGGCCAACTTTTTCACTCTCCTCTTTCACTTTCATCAAGAGGCTTTTTAGTTCCTCTTCACTTTCTGCTATAAGGGTGGTGTCATCTGCATATCTGAGGTTATTGATATTTCTCCCGGCAATCTTGATTCCAGCTTGTGCTTCTTCCAGCCCAACATTTCTCAGGATGTACTCTGCATATAAGTTAAATAAGCAGGGTGACAATATGCAGCCTCGACATACTCCTTTTCCTATTTGGAACCAGTCTGTTGTTCCATGTCCAGTTCTAACTGGTGCTTCCTGACCTGCATATAGGTTTCTCAAGAGGCAGGTCAGGTGGTCTGGTATTCCCATCTCTTTCAGAACTTTCCACAGTTCATTGTGATCCACACACTCAAAGGCTTTGGCATGGTCAATAAAGCAGAAATAGATGTTTTTCTGGAACTCTCTTGTTTCTTCGATGATCCAGCAGATGTTGGCAATTTGATCTCTGGTTCCTCTGCCTTTTCTAAAACAGGTCACCCTTATCAGATTGAGTCTGAGAATTTGGACAACATTGGTAACAGTCAGAAATTAGGAAGTTGGAGAGACGGTTTGAAGATAAGTTTTGGCTTAGGCACAGAGAGCTAAAGGTGACAATTGGTGACATCCAAGTGGAGTGATCCCAAAGGCCCAGAAGCTGAGGGTGAGGTTGGATGGAGCCGTGGGTGTGAGAGTCAACAACACAGAAACACTGGCTTCCCTGAAAGAGTTGGGGGGGTCTCTCCAGGGGTCTTGGGGACAGAGCACAAAGACCAGAGCTCCTGGTAGTAAGCTTTGAGAATTGCCCATAATGAGGGAAAAAGTGAAGCACTGTGGGAAGTAGGAGGCTTCAGCAGCAAGAGCAGAGCACTGCAAGGCTGCTGCTTCAACTAGACTCAAGGTTTTATCCAGATGAAGATCATGGCAAGAGTGTTGTTCCAGTAAAACCCTGGAGTTGGAAGCCAAGTTGGGTAGGGTGAAGTGGGACCTGGGTGTAGAGAAAGTAGAGGCGATGGGTGGTCACCATAGAGCAGCAGAGAAGGGGAGGAAAGCAGTGACCAGAAGCAGCAGGATCAAACTTTGTTTTGTTGTAACTGTATTCTTGATCAGCAAACAGATATAAAATTTTAGTTAGCAGGTATTTTTTGTTTATATAATTTTTCTGTATTAAAGTATGCTTCATATATAGATTTCTCTGTATCAACATAAGCCATATATTTATCACTTCAAATATGCCATTCCTTCTGTGGTATTCCATTACACTGATACCAAAATGTGCTTAACCATCAATCTATTACTGAGCAGTTGGGGTGTTTCCATCATTTTGCAAATGTAAATATCTCTGCTCTGAGCATCACTTTACAGATTTACTCTTTTTCTTTTGTGGGCTATTTCTTCAGGGGTATATCCTATAAAGTAGAATTACTGAGGCAAAATGCACAAACAATGTTGTTGTTTTTTTAACAGATATAGTTGACATAGCAACGTTATATTGGCTTTGATGACTTAATATTGATGACTCAATATTTGTATATACCTCAAAATGATCACAATAAATCTAGTTAGCATCCATCACCACACATAGTTACAGACTTTTTCTTGTGCTCTTTTAAGATGTGCTCTCTTGGCAACTTTCAAATATACAGTACAGTATGATTAACTATAGTCACCATGCTGTCCATTATCTTCCCCAGCACTTACTTATTTTATAACTGGAAGTTTGTACCCTTTGACCACCTTCACCCAGTTCCCCCACCCCCACTCCCAATCTGGCAACCACCAATCTGTTCTCTGTATCTATGAGTTCAGTGCTTTTCGATCTCACATGTAAGCGAGATAGCACAGTATGTCTTTCTGTGTGCAGCTTATTTCTCCTAGTGTTAAGCCCTCAAGGTCGATCCGTGTTGTAAATGACAAGATTCCTTTTCCTTTTTATGGGTGAATGATATCCCCATTGTGTACGTATACATTTTCATTGCCCGTTCATCTACTGATGGGTACTTAGGTTGCTTCCGTGTTGTTGTTTCAGTAGGCTTATTATACATTGTTCTCCATGGTGATCCCACTAACTTACAATCCGAGTAAGAATTTGGTATCAACTCAGAATGATTTCTGATAATAAGAAGACCTCAGCGTGTTTGATAGTGGGAAGGAAAAGGGGTTATCTGAGGGAAAAAGTCTGATTTCTACTGCAAAATGATTACCTAGCCAAGGCCCCAAACTCAAGATATTTATTGAAAATGGCTTCAGATGCAATAAAAACATTTTAACGTAAAAAAACAAAACCCAAGAGAGAAGGGAGGAAACAGGAGTAATCTTGAGGACACCAGGGTAGGGGTAACTTTGTAGGAGAGGGAAGGGCTGCCTTCCTCTGAGACTGGTAGGAGGAGAGAGTGGGGCTCTTTCTATCCCTGACTTGCAGAGTGAAGTCCAGGGGAAATGGCTGGAGTTTCCGCTAATAAAAGACCTTTTCCTTAGTGAGATAGAGCCAAGGCCAGTTGCTGAGGTGGGGTGAGGTCCTGGAGGTCTGAATTAACCACTGTGAGAAATGAGCCTGGGCGTTTGAGAGATGAATGAAAGTCTTGTTGTGCAAGGGCGGGGGCTGAGTTGGACCCATGAATTCCTAATGGGCTAAGTCTCTGAAGTCTTGTACTCTAGAGAAGCAACAGTAACTAGGGGGGCACCAGGAAGGGGGCGACTTGGCATTCTCAGGGCAAGGTTTCTGGGGAGGCAGAGTTTGAGATGGCAGTGGAGGAGCTGGCCCTGAGGTCAGAGGTGGAGGGAAGCACTGCAAATCGAAGACAGGCGCTGGTTGTCAAAGGAATGAGGGGGAGAGTCATTACAGGCTCCAGTGAGAACAGAAAGGGGGTGTGGAAAGTGAGGGATGAGCAGGAAGGAGGTTACTAACAGAAGGAGATTTTAATTTTAAACTTTGGCAAAGGCTGTTTTTACTTTTATGTAAGTTTTTAAGTTTTAGTCTTTTAGGTTTTACATTTAGATCTATGATCAATTTTGAGTTAATCTTTGTATACGATGCAATGTATGATCAGTTGCTGTTGCTGTGTTTTGCATAAAAGTATTCAAGTTTCTGGACATGAGTTTGAGTGAACTCCGGGAGTTAGTGATGGACAGGGAGGCCTGGCGTGCTGTGATTCATGGGGTCGCAAAGAGTCGGACACGACTGAGCAACTGAACTGAACTGATTCAAGTTTTCCAGCACCATTTGTAGTTCCTCACCATCCCATATGGGATCCTAGTTCTCCAGCTAGGGATCAAATCCATGCCCCCTGCATTGAAAGGCAGAGTCTTAACCACTGGACTGCTGGGGAAGTCCCTGTTTTTACTTTTACTTATTCACCTTTGTAGAATGTTTGGTTTCTCTCTCTCTTTTTTTTGTAGAATGTTTTTGTTTTTTTTTCCTTAACATGGGCATGTATTACCAACAACATTTTTTTAACTAATTGAAATCTCTGGAGTGGAGCTGTGCCTCCAAGGTGTGGCAGGATTATGCTGAGGTTGATGAAGGAGAAGTGAAGATGGAAGAGCATCACAGAGTTTGACTAGATAAGGTGCTAGCACCATGAGGTGTCTCTGCTTGTCAGCTGTTGCTCTCATGGTCACAGCTTGTCACTACGGAGTAGAGCGGCACCCAACCACCAGTCCGTACCCACCCACACAGTTTTAGCATTTAAAACCTGAGCAGGCCAACCTTCCCTAGGTTTGGCAGCCATATTCTTGATGTCCTGTTGCGTGGGCCTGGCTGTTTTCCCACTCTGCCCAAGTGTCCTACTCTGCCATTCCTCTCTGACCTCTGTCCATGAAGACGCTTCCTCCAGGCAGAAGGCAGCGTGCCAAGAACGCAGTTTTGTGAGCAGGCTGTGGGTTCCACCTCAGCCTCACTCATCCCCTCCCAGGGTGCTTTGTGCAGTGTGCAAACTGTACACCTGTATAACGCGGCCCTGTTTCTCTCTTGCCTGTTTTGAAACCTGGCCTAAGGCCCTTGCCTCATCTGACCCCTCTTCCTTCTCATGTCCTCCTCAGCCATCCACTTTGACCCTGACTCTGACTGACACCGTTGGTTGTGGCCTGTCTGTCACTTGCCAGACACACATTACCTTCATGCTTCACCAGAAGCCCCTTACACAGCTAATCATGCACAGCGATCACAAGGGCCAAGCAGGGGCCTGAGCAAGGTGGAAACACATGGAAAGTGAGTGCCAGCATCAGCACAGGGATGCGAAAAGCCCAGGCCAGGACCTTGTATCCTTTCCAGGGCCTTCAGCTGAGTCTAAACCTTGCCTGAACATTCTGAAATATCAATAAGTGATGTTTCCTTAAAGCCAGGACTAAGCAAGAGTATGGTTCCCAGCCCGTCCCTTCCAGGAAGGAACACGCAGTGCAGGCCCCAAGCCAGGTGGGGCAGGCACCGAGGCGCATTGTTTTGTGTGGAGAATTAAACAGGCTTTTTGTAAACCTGACCCCCCGCTGTTGGTCTTCTCTCTTTCCTCCTAGCCAGCCTGGGTCTGAGTAATTCGCTCTTGGCTCGTCATTAGTAAAATGAAAAGGAAGACTTGTTATGACTGAGAGGTGGCTGTACTCTTGAGAACCGTGAGCTCGGAATCAGGAGACCAGGACTTAGAGTTATGTGACCTTGAACAAGGCACATCTCTTCCTTGACCCCCACTTTCCTTTTCTGTTAAGTGAGGAGTCTTTGCATATGCTGTTCCCTCTGTCCAGAACATTCTTTCCTGGCCTTTTTAGGCTGAGTCTCCGTAACCTCACCATGCCTTGGCCTAAATGGCAATCCCTCAAGGAAATGTTCTGTGACCTCCAGCCCATCTCCACTCCAGTTTGGGAGCCCCATGACAGGGTTTTTCAAGTGGTGGATTTCAACCACTGACTGGTTGTGAAATCAATTTATTGGGTTGTAACCAGCATTTTCCAAATGAAAAGACCAGAAAATATCAGAGGGTATCACTCGTAGTAAGAATTGTTGGATGGAACTTATATTTTATTATCTGTGTCTGTGTGTGTGTTTGTATATATCAATATATTAGATTGAATGTAAAATGTATTTTTTATAAGAGGTGGAAACTCTGCTTTGAAAACACCCTAATCATGTATGTTTTTTTCTGCAGCACTTATTGTGATCATAATTACATAGTTATTTGTGTGATTTCATTACTGCTGGGCTATTTCACTAGATAACAAGCTCCATGAGTCCAGGATCAAGACTGACTGATTCATCCTTGTAAGAACTGGAAATTGTTGAGACCCAACAAATAGTTGCTGAGTGAGTGGATTTCTGAGGAGTACTTTGTTGCTGTCAGTCCTCAGTTCTATGAGGCATTTCTTAGAAGTGGAGGATCGTGACTGCAGTAATAAACCAATTACCTTCATCACTGCTGGACAAGAATGACAGAGTGGTTCTTGGGTCTCTCAGTCTCCATGTTGAGAAGGAGGGACACCGGAAACCAGGAAGGCCAAGCTAGCTCCCCTGAGAGAGAAAAGGGAAGAGGAGAACAGATACCAGCTCCTTTGGCAGCAAAGCCTCACTCAGGCAGAGATCTCCTTCCAGTGACACAGAGAGGATCTTCAGAGACTGAAACAACTGCATAATCTGTGCTCACATAAAGACAATGGCCACTTGCCTAGTATAATAAACTCTCCCGGGGGCCCATTTCCCACTCTCCTGGGTACAGGAGACAAGCCCCGACCTGGGAGTGCCTAGTGCCCTCAGGGTAGACTCCAGAACTCCTTTTCTCCCTGCAGCACCCCCACCCCACCCACGGGCACTTCGGAGAACTGATCTTCTTGAGGCATCTTTTTGCACCTGGCCATTCTCACAACAGGTAGAATGAGTACCCTGCACCTTCCCAGATGTGACAAGCCTCTGGTTGTAGCCCAGAGGACTTCCCATGGCTTGGAAGCCTCCGTTAGCAAGACCTAGCCAGGCACTGCTTCGGCCCAGAGCTGTTCCAGGATGTGCCAAAGGTCATAACTCAAGAGGACTTTGCTTCTGAGGCCCGCTTGAGGGCGTTGGAAACCCAGTGATAACACAGGCCCTGTCTGGAGTGTTTAAGAAAGTCCGATTTGCTGCTTTATCTTCAGAGTTCATCATCTAAACTCAGATGGTTCTGGCAGCATCTAGCTGTGAGGAAATTATGTTACTTCCTGCCTGGAGCAGATGACCTCTTTGGGAGCATGAGGGAATAATAACTAGTTATTTTAGAGTTCTCAGAACTCTTAGCTAAAGCATCTTAATTTTGTTTTGACCACACCGTACAGCATGTGGGATCTTAGTTCCCCAACCAGGGTTTAAACCCATGCCTCCTGCAGTGGGAAGCATGGAATCTTAACCACTGGACAGCCAGGGAAGTCCCAAAGCATCTTCATGTATACACTGCCTTCAGCTTGGTTTTCTGGAATTGTCAGCCCCTTCTAACAGCCTCTCCAAAGAGACTGCCTATTGGCTTCTTCAGGAAGATTTCTCAGGTACTTGAACAGCACTTGGTAGTTGAGGGCAGGTGGTGAGTTAAGAGAAATCATCAAGAAGCCTTTGACTGCAGGTTGTCCCTGGGCAGCAGCCACCTCTCACCTCTGGTCCTTTCCCCCTATTGGGGATTTAGGGCTTGGAAAAGTATTCTTCAAACAGCTACCAAATCCTGGCATTTCTCTGATAAACACTCTTGAGACTTTTTATATCACTTATCTCACTCTCACTCTAATGATCTGTATATCCTAATTTTTATCCATGCATTAGCTTTTCCATGAATTAAAAAAAAAAATTCTAAAAACTCTAGCCCATATTTTCAGCAAAATTTCTAAGAATAATGTACATTTAATGCCTTTAGTGTATAGTAGTCATCAAAAAAATCCTTTCTTGTATAATAAATGTAAATCAAAATAGCCTTTAAAATATTTTAAAATTAAAACATTACGAAATGCATAAGTAGAAAGTGGAAGTCTTCCATAACCTTGTCCCCAGAGAAGAAACTGGTGGCACAATTTAGTTGAATATTCCAACTTTTTTTTTTCCTACGCACATACTAATGTATTACATCTTTCTAAAAACTTGGGATTCTACTATTTTTAATTTATTTTTAAAAATGGAAAAATATTGAAAAAATTAAATGTGGTCATTAAAAGTGCTGTAATTCTACCACTCAAACAGTAGTGGCATCAAGGAGTGGCCAAGGTGGGCTTTAAGTACTGCCCCCTTGCAGAGCTGCCCCAGGTGGACCTGTCATCCAAATACAACCATATGCTGGTTCTGCAAAGACAGTTTCAAGACCCTCTTCTGTCTCCCTCTTCCCACCAGATTACCAGCCCTTAAGCCATTCCACTCACGAAACCTGTTGCCACCATGGCTGTTTACTATGTGAATGTGTTGCCACCTTTCTTCCAGTTTTCAGCTACATTAAAATCGTGTCCACTTACAAGGTTTCCGGTAGTCATGTTCAAGAACCAGTGCAAGACATGCGTGGGAAGCACTTTCCATTGTCCCAGCTAACATTGTACTTAGTTTTGTCCCCAGTAGCGCTGTTTCCAAGACACTGAAATAATATGTCAGGGAACTTTGTTTTGAATCCATCTTTGGAAGATGCTTTCACTGTGCTAGTGGAGGAGATGAAACACAGGGCCAATGACTTGTTTAAGATCAGAATAAAACTCTGCCTGAGCTGGACCTACAGATGTCTAAATGTGTCAGGGTTACTGGTTCAATTGCCTAAATGCACTTGAAACACTTGGAAAGGAGTAGAAGGGACATTCCCAGATTTTGCATTCTTCCTTCCCCAGCCTGCTTGTCAGCTGCTTAGTACCGTTTAGATAGATGTGCTTCCGCCCCAAGAGGGGTTAAGATATGTGCTGTTGGAACTCTTTTCTTTCCTGTGGGAAAGGATGATGGCTCTTCCTCAGTCAGTCGGAATTCCACGTGGACCCTCCTCCAGCTGCGATGTTTCACAGTATTCTAGTTCTGAGTTCTCTTCTGTACATCTCGTTTCTCCATGTTCTGACGGTGTGGATCTGAGCGGGTGAGGCCTGCCTTATAGAAGTAAGGTGCCAGAAGAAGGCTCTAAAGAGGCCCAGTCCACCACCATAGGCCAGAGCAATCTCCACAGAGTGGGAGAACCAGAGGGACTCTTCAGCTTAGAGAGTCCAAGTGGGAGGAAATACAGTCGGTCTGCATATTTATTTTCTATCGCTGCTGTAACAATTACCGTAAAGGTAGTTACTTAGAACAATGTAAATCTGTTATCTTACAGTTCTAGGGATCTGAAATAGATATAGTGGGCAGAATGCTGACTCCCCAAAAGTCCTAATCCTCAGAACTTATGAATATTACCTTATATGACCAAAGGTGTGATTAAGAATCTTGGGGCACTTGCCTGGTGGTCCAGTGGTTAAGAATCCACCTTGCAATGTCAGGGACGCCGGTTAGATCCCTGGTCTGAGAGTGTCCCATATGCTGCAGGGCAGCTGAGCCCATGCACCACAACTAACGAGCCTGTGCTCTGAAGCCGGGAGCTACAACTACTGAAGCCCCCCCGCCCCAGACCTCATGCTCTGCAACAAGAGAAGCCACCACAATGAGAAGCCCAAGTACTGCAACTAGAGAGCAGCCCCAACTCGTGCAACTAGAGAAGAGCCCACGTGCAGCAGCAAAGATATAGCACAGCCAAAAATTAATTTTTTAAAAAAGAATCTTGGGAAGGGGTGCTTACCCTTGATTATCTGGGTGGGCCCTGGTGGAGTGATGTGGTCACAAGCCAAGGAATGCCTGGAGCCACCAGAAACTAGAACAAGCAAAGACAGGTTCCCCCTAGGGCCTTCAGAGGGAGTGCAGCCCTGCTGACATCTTGATTTTGGACTGCTGGCCTCTAGAACAGTAAGAAAATAAATTTCTGTTCTTTTAAGCTCTCCCGTGTGTGACAGTTGTGACAGCAGCCACAGGAAGCTAAAGTCATGGGTTAAAATCGAGGTGTTGGCAAGGCTCTGTTCCTTCTTGGAGGCTCCAGGAGAAAGATCCTGTCTTTGCCTTTCCGGCTTCTTGGGGCTGCCTGCATTCCATGGCTTGTAGCCCTGCATCACTCTGACCTTGGCTGCCAGCATCGCATCTTCTCTCTGACCCCTCCCTTCCCCCTTATAAAGACCCTTGTGATAATGTTAGGGCCACCTGGATAATGCAGGCTGATCTTTCCATCACAGAATCCTTAACTTAATGATACCTGCAAAGCCCCTTTTGCCATTTAAGATAACATATTCACAAATTCCAGGGATTAGGACAGGGACGTTTGGCCGGTGTGGGGGGTGGGGCATCTGCAAATCCTAAGGGGTGTGGATAGGAATGGTGGAACTGTTTACCACATCCCTGAGTGTTCAATTTAGATGCTATTCCCTGAAGTGAGAAATGCAGTATCAAAGGAAACACTTCTTTTGCAGAGGTAAACATGGAATGTGTTACCCTCACATTTACAGAAGTGACTCTTCCAGGCATATGATGGTAATAAATAGATAAATAAATAGTTTTTTTTAAGCTGGAGTATGAAGGTGAGCTAGACAAGGTGCTGCTAAGTCACTTCAGTCGTATCCGACTGTGCGACCCCATAGATGGCAGCCCACCAGGCTCCTCTGTCCCTGGGATTCTCCAGGCAAGGATACTGGAGTGGTTTGCCATTTCCTTCTCCGTAGGCAAGGTGAAGTTCTCCCTTTAAGCTTTTGAGGTGATGATAATGTATGTGTGGTGGGGAGGAGGGTCTCCTACAACATTTGCCTTTGATGCTTATCCAGCCAGCTAGCTGAATGGGTCTGTAAGGGCATTTCATGCAGCCATCAGTCATAGAACTGTTGCTATGGAGACAGCCTCTTGGAGATGAGCCAAAGGATGCGTCACCAGAAGTATACATGGTACTGGGTCTAGAGGTAATGGGGCAAGTGCATTGTGCCGGCTTGGGGAGTTCAGCGTACAGGGCGTGTGGGAGATGCTCCCAGAAAAGAAGGAAGTGGTCTGAGGGGTGTTGGTCAGAAGGGAGAGTGAGAAGCTGCAGATCTACCATTTGAAGCATATTTCCATCTAGACGTGTCGGAACTCCAGAGTGACCCAGTTGCTCCTGAAGGCAGATGGAATTAATTGAGTCAGCTTGAATCCACATCAAGACCATCGAAAGCCGAGTTCCCATTCTGCTCCTACCTGTCTCTCTGACTCTGAGAAATACTTACTTCTTCCTCAGAAGTAAATAAAACTTCCTACTTGGAGAGGATGACAAATCATTAATTATTAATGTTTACTTTCATATCTACAAATGAAAGGCTGACTTCAAAGAAGTACACTTAGGGTGAGGGAAGATAATTAATTCTCAACATTAACATTTTCTACTAAAAAAACACTCAAGGCCATTTTGAAAAAGGTTTTCAGGGTTGAATATAAAGTTGGAGAATCTTAAAAGGAGATTTGACAACCAGTAAAGAGATCAGAGAAGAGTCTGTTAGGACAGCAATGTTTGTATTCCTAACCACTCATTTCTAGGACAAAGCATTAAACAGAGGTGCCCTACATGCTGGTGAAACTCGATGAGAAGTTATAGTGAGTGCCTCGGAACCTCGCCAAATAATTAAACGGGCTTAATTCTGCTTCAGCTCCTCTCTTCACAACACAAAGGTCTGAGACTCCAGTTAATGAAAATTTCACTTTAAAAAGAAGCAGCTTGTTGGATCCATGCTGTAGTTTAGCACGTGAAGCTCAAGATAAGGGACAAAAAGGAATCCATCACTTAGGGCCACCTCTCTGTAGACCACTCTACTCTCACCTCCGAAGCAGGCAGACCTGCTGGGGGCCAGGCTGTGACCGCCAGTGCCGTTGTTCCTGGTATGTCTCTTGGTCTATTGGACTGAGCAGCACATAAAGAAACACTGCCCACTAAGCTCTGGAGGCTCTGGGCAGCCTCCACTTGGGTGCTGTGAGGAGAGAAATGGCTTGTCTCTGCCGTGAGCTGGGTGCTATGCAGGATGCTTTCCACCTCCCTGCCTCGATTAATGAAAAAAGTGATCCAAAATCCATAATTCAGGGGAAAGGACAATAATATCGTGAGCAGAATGAAAGGCAGGTTTGAATTCTGTTCTCAGCTTCAGTGTTGACTCACCGTGGTAGAAAAGTGAGGTTCCTAGTGCCTCTCTTTATCCTTCTATAAAATTAGGTTATTACCTGTTCCCATTGCCCAACCATGAGGTCAACACTGGGAATACTTTGAACTCTCAGATGAAAGATGATATAAAAGTACAAAGCGAAAAGTTGGTGAAGTAGAAGATGTGAGAAGACTGAGATTGAAATGGCCAAGTGAGAGCAAAGTGTAAGGATGCCAGGATTTTCCCACTAGGCAACCATGGAGCCTTTCTGGGCCATTATCTGCCTCGCTTATCTTATGAAGGATGGTGTGAATACACACTGTTGTAGAAGGGAAGGCAGACTAGCATCCTGGCAAGAGCAAAGACTAAGGGGTCATGAACCTATTGAGTCTCAATGTAGGAGACAACATAGCTTCAATTTTAAGAAATTCTCAAGATGATTATGATGCCAACCAAAGTTCAGAGAATACCATGTCCTCACCAGGCTGCTGCTGCTGCTGCTGCTGCTGCTAAGTCGCTTCAGTTGTGTCCGACTCTGTGCGACCCCATAGACGGCAGCCCACCAGGCTCCTCTGTCCCTGGGATTCTCCAGGCAAGAACACTGGAGTGGGTTGCCATTTCCTTCTCCAGTGCATGAAAGTGAAGTCGTGCCCAACTCTTAGCGACCCCATGGCCTGCAGCCTACCAGGCTCCTCGGTCCATGGGATTTTCCAGGCAAGAGTACTGGAGTAGGTGCCATTGCCTTCTCCGCACCAGACTGCTGAGGGTTCTCAAAGATGCTGCATATCCCACACCTCTCAGGCATGCTCAGGCTGTCCCCACCCACTTCCTGCATCACAAGAGTCGTCTCTTGGCTTTTCTTACCATGAAATGAACTCCAGCTCACCTTTCAAGGCCAGATCACTATTTGCCCAAAACTTTTCCTAACCTTTTGAGAGAAATGAATGATTCTTAGGTACAAAAGACTGTGTAACCATGAGAGCATAGAAAAGTAACCATGATATGTTTCAAGGGAAAAGGAGTCCCAGGATATTTATATTTTCTTTAAACAATGGAACAAATATGTGTATACCTAACTTCAGTATCTATATTAAAAGATCTGAAGAATACACATACCTGATACCAGCAACTTTACCTTTTTATTTTACACCCATGTATATTATTTTAATTTCAATAGCACTTTTTTTACTTTTTCAAATTCATTAATGATTAAAGTGATTGCCAAGAGAGTAATTGCTCAAAGGATCAGCAGGGAAGAATGGGTTGATGTTATAACCCTTGTGCATGTCATCATTCTGTGGGGTCTCTCTCCACAGCTCAGATGTGAGCTCCTTGGTGCAGGGGCCTCATCCTATTCATCTGCCTGTCGGCAGTGCCCCGCACTGGCCCTGACACATGGTGGGTGCACAGGTTGTACTTACTGAATTTAAAAGATCAAAAACAGAGTCTGGGAAAGCTTAGTTGATCAGCCCCAGGACCACACAAGTGAGACTTGATGTCCTGTCTTTCACCACCACCACCACCCCACACATCCTTCCTTTGTGCCAGCTTCCTATAAGAAATTGGATGTGTGTAGTTGTTTAATCTCATGATTTGTGGAAATCAGAAGCTGTTATTAGTTTTATAATTAAGGGAGAAGAATAAATGAGACATGTCCATATTTATATCTAAAAGCTACAGCAATACATTTTGTCCAGAAAGTGATTTTAAAGTCCTGTTTTTTCGCACAACTCGGTTTTTTTAAATTTTACCTGTTGATGTCATTGAAAATTTAAGAGTCTTCTTTCAGAATAAAATGATGAATCAAATGAAATTATGGTTCATGTATTAACTAACTAAGTGACCATCAAAATTAGTTTGGATGGGAAAGGGAATAAGAATTGATTTCTTCATGTTCCCCATCTAGTTCCAAAACAAGATTTGAAGTGTCTTTGGTGCTGTGGAGACTAGGTAATGTTCATGGAAGATTTGGAGTCTTCAAATAGTTCCCTTGGGAGTCGGTTTTAGCAGACTAAGTTATGTTAATCAAATTGGAAGCTACAAAATTTGGTAGAAAAAATTGATGCAACACTTAGTTTTTACCTTAAAACTGTTTTTATTACTTTAGCTTCTAGAGCATTTTACTGTTTAGACAGGCTATGTAGGTAAACCATTGGAGTAATTCTATTAATAGTAAAGAAGTTCTTGGTGCTTGGTTTGATTAATTGTCAAACATTTAGGAAAAGCAGAAAAGGAACCCCAAAACACTGTTGTACACCATGTAGTCTTACTTTCTGACTGAATAGTAGTTTTCCTCTTTTCCCCTCAGTTTCAGTGGAAGGATAAGGACTGATTTTCATTTACCTTGAGTATATCTATCATAAGTAAAGGATTTTCAATGACTCATGTTTATGAATCAGAAGTTTAAATGTTTGCAGGATTACTGCACTTTAATAATCGACTAAAAATGCCAGCTGTACTCTCCACTGAGAAAATGAACTAAGTCCTCTGTCTTTACACTTGTGCTCTTTTGAAAGCTTTTGATGTAAATAACACCAGTTGAGAAGTGAGAAACCTTTTATCTTAAAAAATGCAGTTTGAATGATGGAAGGTTTCCTTTGTATTTTAAAACATTTTTACAGTTGATTGTTCAAATATTGACTTTCTGTAAAAACATTATGTTAAATTTAGAGCCTTTGTAGTGCAATATCAATAAATTTTGCCTGCTTGGGCAGTTTTAATTACTACCTTAAAAAAAAAATAAAGTCCTGTTTTATGGAAAGCAGGACACTCATCCTCACTGAGTAATGTTCTCAGATTTTTTTAAAATACTAACCTATTCTAGAAGTTATGGATGGATTGTTTGAGGGGAAGAGAAAACAGGTCACTCAAAAGACAGTGGCACTTATTTTGAGCCAGGCTTTAGAATTAAAAATACAAATGTGAGCCACTGCCCTTGCCCCCAAATTCATGTTGTAGTTTTAACACACTCTGCTATAATCACTTGGTGCATATGGGTATGATTCCCTGCCCAGGGACATGGCAGGTTGAGTATCAGCTGCTGAGCCCTCTGCTCCCTTCTCCGCCTTACCAACACTGATGCTTGCTAGGTTTAGGAAATGAGGCAGTAGGAACTAGTTCCTACTAGTGTAGGCCCAACTTGGTCTTGGCCACAGGTTGGGTCTGAAAGTTCATACTTAGCAGGAAAGCCAGAACTATAATGGACACCTTAAGAACCATGTTCTCCCAAGTAGAGGGTGAGCTTCTCCCACAAGACAGAGACTTATTGAGAATGCTGACTTTAACTGACTTCCAAGATAACCCAGAATTTGGCTTGAGCCCCAGTCTTTACAGGTAGGAGCTGTCCAACATTTCAGCAGACTTTTGCATCTGCTCACTTCGTTTTTTGTTTTTGCTGTACCACACAACTTGTGGAATCATAGTTCCCTGGCTAGGGATTGAACCCAGGCCCTCAGCAGTGAAAGCTCAGCATCCTAACCACTGGACCACCAGGAAATTCCCTGCATCTGCCCACTTTGAAAGAAATGTAGTGACAATCTGTTTTGACTGTTTTGTTTTATGCCCTGTTCTAAGGTAACTGACACAGTTTGGGATCTAGCTTCTCAGGTCCTTATATCTGATACTTTAAAGATCAGCTCTCCCTTGCTATATGACAAAGGCAGCCCAGCCCAGTGCTCTGTGATGACCTAGAGAGATGGGGTGGGGGGAAGGGTGGGAGGAAGGCTCAAGAGGGAAGATATGGCTGATTTGCATTGTTGTATGGGAGAAACCCAACACAACATTGTAAAGCAATTGTCCTCCGATTATTAAAACAAATAAAGATCAGCTCTCCTTAAGGTCACTGAGTCCCAAGAAAAGTGATTTATATTTACTTGCTCAGACACATTTGTACCAGAAAGTAAATTTAATATAGCAAGGGATACACTTCTTCCCTATATCATGATACCTTGAAAATCAGAAAAATAATCAGAGCTTGCTTTGTGAATGTGAAATCAGAGCAAGTACAGTTGCACAATGTTAAGAAAAGATGTATCATCCACACTGTGGTCAAGCTTGATTAACTCTCCCCTCTCTGCCAGAAGAGACACTGTCCTAGTGACCAGAATGCCAATGCCAACTAAACAGAGTTCTACTCCTTGGATAATGTTGAAATTGCAGTAACAGCCTGGAGAATCCCAGGGACGGGGGAGCCTGGTGGGCTGCCATCTGTGGGGTCACACAGAGTTGGACACGACTGAAGCAACTTAGCAGCAGCAGCAGCAGTTTTATTTTCCAGTCATCTTTTTTTCAGATTCCGCAATAACCAGCCCTCAGTTTATAATTACCTTTTCAACCAGATTCTACATGATGACATGTGGCAGTTTTTCTAAGTTTGTAACTTCTTTTGCATTGTTAAAAGTGCTGCCTTGTGACCTCTAAGGAAATGTCTTATTTACATATTTCCAAACCACACTGTTCCTCATGCTAGGTAATCCTATCTGTAACGTGCAGATACGTGTTACCAGGGATCAATAGATAGTTTCTGTAAGGGCCAGAGAGTACATATTTTACACTTTGTAGGGTGTACAGTTGAGTGAGCGTGGTTGTCTTCCAATAAAGCTTTGTTTGAAAAAAAAAAAAAAAAGGAGCTCTAGCTCTTAAGTGCTGACCCCTGTTTATTAGTCATAATCACAGAGGGGGCTCTTTCTTGTCCTTTCTTGACTTTACTTCAGTCCTCTTTTATCATAAGTATTAATATGATGCTTAAGTCTTCAAAAGAGATTTTTACTCTCCCCTTATAGGACCAGAAATCCTTAGAAAAATGACTTCTTCCCAGATGGAGGCATGAGAAGTGCAAGTTGAGCCTTGAGCATTTTTTACCACCAGGAACTAAGGGGCTTCTCCAGGAATGATGGGGGTGTGTCATAGAAGACAGAGAAGCCAGCTGAAGGGCGCTCCCAGTGGCCAATACTCTGGGGCTCCCAGTGGCTAATACTGGCACAGTTTGAGCATCAGAATAAATGATAGTAATGTATCATAGCCCACTGAATAAAACAATCTATGAGTTTGTACTGATCTAAAGAGATAAATGAAAAATAAATGGAGGAGGAATGATGGGGTTAATGATGGTGTTAGGAGGAAAACGTGGTTCTCACGCAGGTTGAGGGGCAAATAAGAATCACTTGGGGAGCTTTTCCACATACAAACCTCTTTCTAGAGAGGGCTGTGTGTGTGTTGGAAAAGTTCTTTCTGTGAGACACTGCTGAGCCTTCCCTGTTTGGAGACCACTGATGTTTGGGCTGTATAGGACAATGGAAAGACAGCAGATGGAAGGGTTGTGTCTTCAGTGTGCTTGGCTCACTCATGCCTGCCCATCATGTCTAGTCCTTCAGTTATCCTTATCAGAGTGTTTGGTCTTCTTGGCAACTGGTGGGTTCAAAAGTGGAGCTCTTGCCTCTGGGTCCTTGGGCAACCATAAGAAATAGAGACTGAAGTTTCCCTAACTAGCAGAGACCACTTCCTATAATGTTTCCATTTTAAGCTCTTCACCTGAGGAACAGAAAATATTAATACCTGGAAGAGGGGCTTCCCTGGTGGTTCAGTGGGAAAGAATCCACCTGTCAATGCAGGAGACTCAGGTTCAATCCCTGGTCTGGGAAAACAGCACATGCTGCACGGCAGTGAACCCCTGTAGCACAGCTATTGAGCCTGCACTATGGAGCCCAGCAGCCACAACTGCTGAAGCCTGACCCCCTAGAGTCCCTGCTCCTCAACAGGAGAAGCCACAGCAATGAGAAGCCCCGGCACTGCAAGTAGAGAGCAGCCCCTGCTCCCCACAGCTAGAGAAAAGCCCATGCAGCAACAAAGACCCAGCATGGCCAAAATGAATAATTATTTTTTTGTAAATACCTGGAAAAAAAGTAGTGAAGAATTAGTTCTTACTTTCCAGTGAATTTTCAGGAAAAAAGTTCAAACCCTTTGGCAGATAAAGTTGTAAAGTGAGCATTTAAAACATTTTTATTCTTTTTTGAACAAGTATAGATATATGGGGCCCAAGCTGTATATTACATGATATGTGATCCCTGACTTCAAGGCACATATCTATTGGGAAAGATATTGTGGATAAGCTAAATGACAATATAAAGGATAGATTGATACCTTAGATGCTGTGTGGCAGGCCACATATATACTTAATCACCAAGTAAACTATGTAAACCCATAAAATTCCTTCAGTATAGAGGGATAAAGGGCTTGCCAAAGGCTGCAGAGGTCAGAGAAGGCAGAGTAATACAGTCAGCATCTATTGGAAAGGATCTTAAGAGGTCACCTGAAAGTAAAACTCACCTAGTCCACCCTTCAGTCTGGTTCTTGGCCCCACTAGGACATCCCCAGAGGGTATTATCCAGCTTCAGAACTTGCCATGATGGGACTTTACCCCTTCCTGGAAAAGCTATACTGCCTTTAGCTCTGCTGGAATTTTTTTTTTTTTTTCAGTTGGTCAAAATCTATCTTTTTGTACCTCCAACACTTTGGTCAGAATTACATCCCTTGTGCCCACAGAGAAGTCTAATTCTTAATCTTCCCCTGGTAGCTCTTCAGGTCATTACAGAAGGTTCTCGGGTCAGTCTGAGTTTTACTTCCATCTAAACCAAACCCCTAGTTTCTCCATCAGATCTTCACGTAACCTGGATTTGAGTATATTCACTGCCTCCACTATGATGGTCACTCTCCTTCAAACCTACCCCTGCTCGTGAATGTTATTCTAAAAGTTTGCTTCCTGAAACTGAATTCGGTTTTCCAGATGTGGTCTGATAAGCCCAAAGGGGAAAAATATTATCACTTTTTTCATCCTAGAAGAAGGACTTTATAATCAGGTATCTGGCTTCAAACCAGTTCTGTTCTTACCAGCTCTGTTACCTTGGGCAAGTTACTTAAGCTCTCTGAGCCTCGGTGTAGTTCTGCTAACATCTAAGAACATACCGTGTGGTGGATGCCACACAAGACAATAGGGATATGGAGACTTAATCCCAACCCTCAAAAAGGTCATGGTGAAGTGAAAGGAAAAGATAAATACTGTCTGTGTTAGAAGTGCACCAACATGTATTAGAGAAACTCCTAGAAGGCCAACCTAACTCAGCCCAGCAGAAGAGGGTGAGAATCAGGGAACTGACACTTGAGTGAATCTGGAGGTTAGGCTGACACTTTCCAAGTGAAGATCAGTGGCAAGGAAGGGAAGGCATTTCCAACAGAAGTGTGAACGAATAGCACTGAAGTCTGACTCGGCCTGGTACAGTGCCTTAGAGCTGGAACATGGTGTGGGAAGGGGGTGTGGTGGTGGGAGGCTGGAGAGACAGACGGGTGTCCATCATGGGGAATGTTCTAGAGGGCAATGGAAGACATCGAATCGGGTTACTTCAATAGTAGTCTGCAAAGTAGTGGATATGAAGCCCAGAAAATGGAGCTGATGGTACCCTCAGCCCAGGGTACTCTCCATGTTGTGAGGAGTAAGTGAGGTGAATAATATACACAGTAGGGTCAGGGCCATGATGGACTCAGTCAGTGGGGTCCTCTTCCCAGCTTCTGCCACCATTGCCTTTTGTCAGTCCCAGCACGGTGGCACCTCACACGGAGCTGCCATCAGTTCAAACCCCTTACATGTGTGCACACTCTGCTTGCAGATCCTTATGTCCCCTGCCACAACATTTCTTTCCATTTGGTTTTTTAAGATCCAAATGCAGAACCTCACGTGTATTTTGAATGGTTTAGCCTCTTGGCCATTATCCCATCACAGCAATCTGGGATCCTGACTCTGTCACCCGTGGTCAAGGAAGTGGCAGAACGTGAATGAGCCTCACCTTAAAAGGAAGAAGGCATCTGGGTACAATCAGGGCTAGCAGGGCTTCAGTATAAGGGAGATTGGTGGGAAGAGAGCACCAGTCTGAGGCTGAGAGTCTAAGGGATGGAGAATCCAAAGGAAAGAATAGGAGGAAGGAGTGAAGTGGAATTGTGAGCACCAGCCCAAGAAGTCTGATTTTTATGCTATAGAATACGCATAGGTGTGAAGGGCCCCTGGAGGTTTAGCAGGGGGTGGGAGGATTAAAGGGCTTCCCAGGTGGCGCTAGTGGTCAAGAACCTGCCTGCTAGTGCAGGATACATAAGAGATGTGGGTTCAATCTCTGGGTGGGCAAGGTCCCCTGGAGGAGGGCATGGCAACCCACTCCAGGATTCTTACCTGGAGACTCCCATAGACAGAGGAGCCTGCTGGGCTACAGTCCGTAGGGTCAGAAAGAGTCGGACATGACTGAAAAGACAGCACACATGGCTCAGGGGGTGATTAAAGCGATGTTTTTAGAAAGTTTGTCCTGCAATGAGGGGTGAAAAAGTTTAAAGGAGACTAAAGGCAGGAATACCATCAAGTCACAAAGTCCCAGTTTGGACAACGATGATGTCAGAGGGATTGGAAAGGATGAGATGGATGAGAAAAAAATAAATGGTTTGACAATTTGGCCAGGATGGGAGACGTTGGACTGGATTCAAATACATGTTTTTTTAATGTGGCATTTCATGGATCCTTGCAATTTTTTTTTTTTTTGTCATTTTAGTATATAACAGATATAAACTATAAATTATAATATTTTACCATGAAATGTTTGTTTCCACTTTATCATTATGTTCCCATTTCAGTTTTAAATACATTTATCAATATTGCAGTTTGGAAGAAAAAAATTAGTTTTTCCAACCTGCTAATCTTGTCAATTCTCAGTTCTTAAAAATACTCTGTGAGACTTTAATTTTTTAGATGCAGGTAACACATTTCTACTTACTTAGATGGAAGACTGATTTTACACTGACATTACTGAGTGAGTGTTTGTGCTTTATCCAGATAACAAAACAATCTTAAAAATGTACTTCAGTGATATCAGGCAAACATTTTCCAGGAGTGTACTGTGAGTCAGGTGTTAGAAGGTTCTGGGGGTCGAAATACATGGTTCCTGCTCAAGGAGCTCACTGCTGAGCAAGGGCAAGAAGCCTGTAAGCAAATAAGTACAGGACAGGGTCATGTGAAATAAGACAGAAGTCCAGGTTCAAGGCCATGCAGGCTCCTCGTGTCCTTGTTATACCATGGCAGGGGGAGGGATGGGAAAAGGAACAAGGGAAGAAGAGAAAGGAAAGAGTGAAAGCAGGCAGGGAGAAGAGGCAGAAAGGACAGAGATAAAAACAACTTACACTTTGTTACACTTTATAGTGTACAAAGTACTTTTAGATAAGTTGTCTCATTTGATTCTGCCAAGAAGCTTAGGGGAGAGCAAGAAATGAGATGGAGTTAGGGGATGGGAAGCAAGCCCCTCAGTGAAGAGGAGAGAAAGATGCGTTGAAAGTGCTCAGAGCCCATGTGGCCTCATGGGGTGTCCCTGAGGATGGTGCCCTGCTGGTGGAGGTGGGCCTCAGCAAGCCTCGTTAGAACCCAATGGGGACCTTTCAAAACCGAAGAAACCAGCAAGAAAGGGTAAGAAACACCACTCCAGGGAGCCTGAACCACCCAGACAGTAATGGAAGCTGTAAAATGGTTATTTTGGCAGCTATTGTCAAAAACTTCTTGCTGCCTGACCACAGGTTTCTTCCATTACTTCTCTACCCTGTTTTTTTTTTTTTTTTTTAATATATATGTATATTTATCAGGCTTTTTCCTTGCCACAGGAATTATCCATGTTTGTTGTAAAAAATTTAGAAAATCCAGATAAACCCAAAGAAAGAACTCAAAATCCCCTATAACCCCACAATCAGACAAAATCACAATTATTATTTTAGAATACACCCCCTTGTTATTCTTCTATGCCTGTGGGTATACTTCTGCTCTGTAACACTTTCCCCTGATTTAATATATTGTAAACATCTCTCCATGTCTTTCAGTTGGGATTATGTTTGGGTACAGGTAATGGCAAACCCTAAAATAAACCAACAGTGGCTTAAACAAATAATAGGAATATGTTCCTCATATGACAAGAGTCTGAAAGTAGGAGATCCAGGCTGGGAGAACAATTCAAGGATGTCATCAAGGACAGCCCAGCTCAGCAGCCTGTTGGCTGTTACCTCATGTCTCAAGGTGGCTCTTAGTTGTAGGAGAGGCTGGAAAACAAGTGTTTCATTTTTCTGGCCTCTCTAGTGGCGAAAGGCGAGGGGAAAGGGTGTTGGAAGTGGGTGCTAAGTCAGCCAGCCAGCGAGCAATGCCAAAGAGTCACTACATATTCTTTTACAGCATCATTGTCCTAAGCAGCTGCATAGTGTAGATGTACCATGATTTGTTTAACAATTCATTGTTATTGATCATTTCACTTGTTTCCAGTTTTTCTTTATTATAAAAGTTTTATGTACTGTGCTTAATCACTCTGTCATGTCCGACTCTTTTTGCAACCCCATGGACCATGCCCCACCAGGCTCCTCTGTCCATGGGGATTCTCTAGGCAAGAATACTGGAGTGGGTTGCCATGCCCTCCTCCAGGGGATCTTCCCAACCCAGGGATTGAATCCAGGTCTCCTGCATTGCAGGCGGATTCTTTACTGACTAAGCCACCAGAGAAGACCATAAAAGCTTTATGTATACCCATAATTACTGCTTTAGTGTAAAATTCCTTAATTCTGTAAGTAGAATTAAGGTGGAAAAGTATACAAAAAAATGTGAAGGCTTTTAATACCATTTTTTGGCCAAATTGCCCTTCAAAGAGATTGTACTGAATTCTACTCTCACCAACCATGTTTAATGGAGTACAGTCCCCTGCACTCACAACAGCAGGTTTTTGTTTGTCACTGAGCTGTTATCCTAGGACCATCACGTGGATTTAACTTTGCACTAGCCCTGACCAGACTGAAGCGCCCACAGCCTCTGGGAGCCCAGAGCAGGGACGCTGAGAACCTCAGCCAGCCCCTGCCTGGACGTGCGGGTCTGCAGGGCTTCCTGTGCTTCCAGGTGGATGCAGGCCCGTGTCCTGACGAATCCTGCAGAGGACTTGTGATGTTCGGCACATGCCTCATTCATCTACCCTTATTTTGAAAGTCCTTTCTGCCACTGCAGAGTCGTCATTTGCCCCATCTTAGTTCTAAGTCAAGGCCATCCTGGCTTGCATGGGACTGAGGTGCTTCTGGGGTCTGGCCCCACACCCCCACATCGTGAGGTACCTCAGGTGAGGTGGCCTTCCAGACCTATTTCATCATCTGTAACAGAGAGAAGGCTGAGAAGACAGAATTGGTAGATTCTGCCTGTTGGTGGTGGAGGGGGGATTTTAATCATATGAAGTTGCTTTCAGGACATGCTGCAGTTTCCTGGGGAGGCAGCCAGAAAAGTGACTTATCCCTGCACATCCCTTCGAGATAGTTATTAACTAGTCAGCAGTTAACCACTGCGTACAGCCCTCCTCCTCAAATGAGAAGTCATCTAGGGCTGAAAGAAGGATTCCTCTGGCCAGGTCATGTCTGTGCAGACAGTAGGTGCTTCAGTACTCATACATGGAAGCAGAGATTCATGTGTGAACAAATAAATGACTGATGAACCCAAGTGAGTCTGTGCTCAGTGGGACCAGGCCCCACCACCACACTACCACCATCTAGACTAAGAGAAAGAAAACTCCAGAATCATGATTCCAGGAAGGAAATGATAAGGATTCTATTTAGATGGTCCCATCACAACCTTACCTTGACCTCCAGAGAGGTGGCATGCAGAGTGTGAGAAGCACTGTCCTAAGGACACTGAGTTCTCTGAGTCCCTCTGAGGGCAAGCTACCTTCAGTTATTACCACCATGAGGAAAAAGAAAGGAAGAGTATGTTTATGTACATGTGAGGTCTAAAAAAGACCTTTGGTGTTACAAGAATAGAAAGCAACCCTGCCTCCCCTTGAGTGGCCAAAGTTTTGGTTCTTAAATCAAGATCCAGTTTTTCTCCTCGAATTATCCAGCAGTCTCTTTTTCCTAGAGCAGAAACCAGTAGACCAAAATGACCTCGTTGAGAATAAGACATGTAAAAGTAGAGCAGCAAAATTCGAAGAAATACTACAGTGAACTGAAGTCTGTGGCAGAGAACATAATAGGATTTCACTGGGGATAAGCCTGCCTACTGAGACACGTGTGTTTTCAGTGAGTTACAAACACTGTACAGCATGAAGGACCGTCAGATTTAAAGGACACCCTGAAACCAAGTGGACAGAAGCCCCCACTAGCTTAGCCACTAGGGCTAATTCCCTTAAGAGAGCTGAGTAGGCAGGCAGGCCTTGCCACAGTCAAGAGAGTCTGCGGTAGACTTGATGTCTGATGAGTCCCATGAAAGTGACTCATAACACCAACAGTTTGTCCAGATCTCACAAACACAGACAGAAATGTTTATGATAATTAGGTGAGCCCAGAGTGGGAGGCTGCTGAAGGGCTAATTTAACTCACAAAAGGCCTCTTCATATTGAGATTCCCAAGGGAGGGACTTGCATACCAAGGACGTGGTTAAATTGTAAGTGTCATAATTTCAGAAAAGTTGGAACATTCTAAATGGCCTATAATCAGAAGTAAAGAATTTACCTTCCTGGGATAAATCATGCCTGCATAATGAACTTTACTTTGACAAAATTGTAACTTCTCTTAAAAAACCTAATGCACTTTGAGACTTCCCTGGCAGGTTAAGACTCTGTGCTTCCACTGCAGGGGGCACGGGTTCAATCCCTGGTCAGAGAACTAAGATCCCGCATATCGCATGGGGCCACACACAGACACACAAAACACGTTTCGCCCTTTCTGAAAGAAAACAGTAGCTAACTAAAATCAGTCTTAGAGCTTTGCTCATCATTAGGATACAATAAAAGGTCAACCACATAAAGAATCACAGGGAAATTTAAGATCCTTGAGGTTATGTTTGGGGACTTGTGAAAAGTAGGAATCGCCTCAGTAAATCCTTTAGGTATAACAGTCCAGGTACATTGTTGATTTTCCCCCAAAGAGGCAAACAAATATTGACTGTTTTGACCTAAAGGAACACTAAAGAAAGCAGAACATGAATCTGTGACTGTAAAATATGCAACCTCAGGAGGCAGTAGAGATAAAAGAAAGAGTATTTGGTTCTGGTCAGGAAATTACTATCCTATTTATGACCCCAGGGTCATGAGTAAATCTGTATCCCCACACACTGGGTATTATGAAGACTTTCTTGTTCGAGATACGATGAGTCCTTTCTCTGTTATGCTTTTGACTATTTTAGTCTTTCCTTGGCTTCTGATTTAAGAAGATTTTGTGCAAGTTGGGTAGAAATTTAGACAGGTCTTTCTGAACCTTAATGGATTCAGCTCCAATGATCCTGCAATCAGTTTTCTTTGAAGCTTTGTCCCCTGTTGTTTTAAAGCTCCTCTCAATTTTGCTCAAAGGCTGCCTGAACTGCCACTGTGATCCCCAAGTATCCTTGCTGAAATCATACATCTAGAAAGATGAGTTCACAGGCTTGGGTTATGGTATAAATGCATGTAAGAAGTAGGAGCCTGGCCTTGAGGGACACAAACTTAGGTTTAAACTGAGACAAACCCATAATTTTTGGAATGGTCCAAAGAGTTGCTTGTATACTTGTGTCTTCTCAGCTCCTCCCCAACCTATTGCCTAGGTCTCCCACCTACAAAACCCAGTCAGATTTGTTGTTCCAGAGGACAGAAAAGTTTGGAACAATCTCTGCCAAAGCAGAAACCTGTTTGCAGGTCAGAAAGCAACTGTTAGAACTAGACATGGAACAACAGACTGGTTCCAAATAGGAAAAGGAGTACGTCAAGGCTGTATATTGTCATCCTGCTTATTTAACTTATACGCAGAGTACTTCATGAGAAACGCTGGGCTGGAAGAAGCACAAGCTGGAATCAAGATTGCTGGAAGAAATATCAATAACAAAAGCAAGTTCAAATATCATGAACAAAGCAAGATATGCAGATGACACCACCCTTATGGCAGAAAGTGAAGAACTAAAGAGCCTCTTGATGAAAGTGAAAGAGAAGAGTGAAAAAATTGGCTTAAAGCTCAACATTCAGAAAACTAAGATCATGGCATCCAGTCCCATCACTTCATGGCAAATAGATGGTGAAACAGTAGAAACTGTGGCTGACTTCATTTTTCTGGGCTTCAAAATCACTGCAGATGGTGATTGCAGCCATGAAATTAAAAGACACTTACTCCTTGGAAGGAAAGTTATGACTAACCTAGACAGCATATTAAAAAGCAGAGACGTTACTTTGCCAACAAAGGTCTGTCTAGTCAAGGCTATGGTTTTTCCAGTGGTCATGTATGGATGTGAAAGTTGGACTATAAAGAAAGCTGAGTGCTGAAGAATGGATGCTTTTGAACTGTGGTGCTGGAGAAGGCTCTTGAGAGTCCCTTGGACTACAAGGAGATCCAACCAGTCCATCCTAAAGGAGATCCGTCCTGGGTGTTCATTGGAAGGACTGATGTTGAAGCTGAAACTCCAGTGCTTTGGCCACCTGATGCAAAGAGTTGACTCATCTGAAAAGACCCTGATGCTGGGAAAGATTGAGGGCAGGAGGAGAAGGGGACGACAGAGGATGAGATGGTTGGATGGCATCACCAACTCAATAGACATGGGTTTGGGTATAGACTCCGGCAGTTGGTAATGGATAGGGAGGCCTGGCGTGCTGTGGTTCATGGAGTCGCAAAGAGTCAGACACTACTGAGCGACTGAACTGAACTGAACTGCCAAAGCTAGACTGTCATGAACAAAGCAAGAGAAGGCTGAGGAAGGTTCTCATAGGGTTTTTTATAATCATCCAAAACTGGGAACAACCCAGATGTCCTTCAGTGGGTGAATGGATAAACCGTGGTATGTCCACACTTGCACCATTATTATGGAATGTACTTGGACCATACTTTGCGATCCCATGGACTATACAGCCCATGGAATTCTCCAGACCAGAACACTGGTGCTACCAGAAGTACTCCAGAAGCACTCCCTTCTCTGGGGGTTCTTCCCAACCCAGGGATCAATGTACTTGGACCATACTTTGTGATCCCATGGACTATACAGTCCATGGAATTCTCCAGGCCAGAACACTGGTGCTACCAGAAGTACTCCAGAAGCACTCCCTTCTCTGGGGGTTCTTCCCAACCCAGGGATCAATGTACTTGGACCATACTTTGTGATCCCATGGACTATACAGTCCATGGAATTCTCCAGGCCAGAACACTGGTGCTACCAGAAGTACTCCAGAAGCACTCCCTTCTCCGGGACTTCTTCCCAACCCAGGGATCAAACCTAGGTCTCCCACATTACAGACAGATTCTTTACCAGCTGAGCCACCAGGGAAGCCCAAGAATACTGGAGTGGGTAGCTCGTTGCTTCTCCAGTGGATCTTCCCGACCCAGGAATCGAACCAAGGTCTCTTGCATTGCAGGTGGATTCTTTACCAGTTGAGATACCAGGGGATACCCCATTTCTATAACATTCTTAAAATTACAGAATTATAGTGATAGAAAACACATCTCTGGTTGCCAGGGATCAGAGTAGGAGGAGGGCATGGCTATGAGGGGGTAGCATGAGGGAGTTTCTTTGAGGTTATAGAACAGTCTGTGTCCTCGGGACATGAATCTATACATGTGATAACATATCTTAGACTGTACCACAGCAGCAGCAAAATAAGAGGGTGTGTAAAAACTTATGAAATCCAAATAAGGTCTGTAACTCAGCAAATAATGTACCAACGTCAATTTCCTGGCCTTAACAATTGTTATGTAAGATGTTATTGGGGAAGCTGGACGAGGATACGTGGGAATTATTTGTCCTATTTTGCAGCTGTGAGTCTAAAATCATTTCAAAATAATGAGTTGACAAAAATTTGGAGGGACACTTGATTTCTACAAGGAGCACTTGGAAATCTCTTCAGTTTTTGCCAGAAAAGATAATATAAGCTAACGCCCCAAGAATTATACATTTAATGCAGTTTCTAAGCACTATAATTTCATTTGCTGTATTTTTGATTTGGAAATGATGCTCAACTATTTTGACTATAGTAGTGTTAGGGATATTTTTGCATTGTTGCAAATATCTTGTATTTGTGGGGGGGAAAAAATCCCTTGATGAGCTTCTCCCAGGATGGAATAACTCCCAGTTCTCTTATGGAGCTCTTGCTTGTAGCTTCTACCACTAACCACATCCTCTTCTGCCTCCAGCATGCGTTTTGGGGTAAACTATTCAAAATCTCCTCCCTCCTCCCAGTCTATTCCTCTATTGTCTTGACTCTTGTTTGCTTGATAAGCTTCTTCAAGACCCCATTCAAACTATTCTTTTTCTAGAAGCCCTGACCCAGACAGCAGAGTTACTCCAGCAGCATGCCTTTCCTGCATCTGGGGTTGTAGTGTAATGTGTCACCCTTTGCTTATTTCGTCTACTTGTCTAGCTCCCAGACTAGTCTATGAAATCCTCAAGGACACAGAGTAGGTCCACTTCCTTCCTATAGGCCTCATGCCAGGCTCAGTGCCTGGAACACACACTCCACAAACAGTGATCAGTGAGTAAGTGAATTGGAGGCTCTGAAATAATTTACTTTAATAATTTTCAAAACTAAAGCCCAAAAGGGGGTTTGGTTAACCACACTTAAACAGAACAGTATATTCATACTTAAAACATTCTCCAAACATTCAACTTAGTTAAGACATTATTATGTTGAATTTCTTGTTCATTCCTTCATTTCTTTCGTGATGCTGCTGCTGCTGCTGCTAAGTCACTTCAGTCGTATCCAACTCTGTGCGACTCCATAAACAGCAGCCCACCAAGCTCCCCCGTCCCTGGGATTCTCCAGGCAAGAACACTGAAGTGGGTTGCCATTTCCTTCTCCAAGGCATGAAAGTGAAAAGTGAAAGTAAAGTTGCTCAATTGTGTCCGACTCGTTATAACCCCATGGACTGCAGCCCACCAGGCTCCGCCGTCCATGGGGTTTTTCAGGCAAGAGTACTGGAGTGAGGTGCCATTGCCTTCTCCATTCTTTCATGATACCATGTTGTAAAACTTTAGAAAGACCATGAGATTGCACTCATGATCCCCCTTAGACAGATACAACCTAGAATTTAAGGATAGGATATGAATTTTCCAGATTTTACTGAAAGAAGCAAGGTATTCACCTCGCAAGCTGTCACTCTCTATCAAGTCCACCTGCCGCGCCACAGCAGACCCACTGGCCTTGGTGACAAACCCCTGATCTCTCTCCTCCGCATCCTCTCAGGCAAATAATCTGGGGCTCCATAATTGTCTTCAGGTCGAGATTCAGTCCTCACACTCCAGCACGACGACTCAGAGTTTCATCATTTCTCCTTGCACAATCTAATGAGCACTTCTCCATCCAAGGTCTGGTAACTTCGTTAAACAGGGCAGGTAACCTCCTCATCAAAACTGTCGCTCCCTTGGCACCAGGGACACCGCCTGCCTCTCCCATTTCCTCTCTTGATTGCATCCTGTAACATTCCTCTAAGATTTGATCATTGGTCTCATGCTCATTTTTCAAAGGAAAGTAATCACAAACATGTTTCCCGTGTCCCAAATTTTCCATTTTCTCTTCACTTCTCTCTAACATCCTACCATCTTTAAAGTCTTAAATTTGGTGCCACTTTCCCCCAGAAGCCGTTTAACTACTAAGGCCCCTCTCAGCCTCCACACTCTCCTGGAGCACTTAAAAGCCAAATGCACTCGCACAAGTTAGTGCTTCATATATTCTGGTTTGTGGAATCTTGTGCTGTTTCATTAGTTACTCTTGTTTCTTCAACCAAACAAAGGCTCCTTGAAGAGAAGACCCAAGATTTAAAATCATCCTATGTCCTCATGGTGCCTCGTGGAGGGATTAGCACATTACAGAAATGGTCAATAAACCCTTGCTGAGTGAGCAATGCTGCAGTAGCTTGGAAAGAGAAATATAAAGTAGAAAACCGTTGACATTTCCTTTCCTTTCTCCTAATGCTCAGGAGCCGAAATCGGGGCAAGTCATCCTGCACTGTGCTGTGCTGTGCTTAGTCACTCAGTCGTGTCCGACTCTTTGCGACCCCGTGGACTGTAGCCCTCCAGGCTCCTTTGTCCATAGGATTCTCCAGGCAAGAATACTGGAATGGGTTGCCATGCCCTCCTCCAGGGGATCTTCCCAACCCAGGGATCGAACCCAGGTCTCCCACATTTTAGGCGGATTCTTTACCGACCAGAGCAGCCCCATCCTGCACTAGCACTGTGCAGAACCAAGTCAGTCTTCCCGCCTCAGGGCCATGGTGTGGGAGGAGCACAGGATTTGGGTGCAGATGGCCTGGGTCCATGGTCTGGCCTTGCCAGTGGTTGATCTTAATTCTTAGTATGTCGCTTGAACCCAGAGTCTTCATCTCCTCCTATTTAAAATTGAGATAATAACTAAGGTTTTTTGGAGACAAATGCTATATAATTCAGAAGAGTGGCATTCGTGGTGGGAACATCAAGCACCATGGTAGCTCAGGAGAGAAGCTATTTAAAGGCAGACAGGCCTGAATGTGCCCCTCACTGCACATCCTTGCTGAGGGGGAATGGCTGTTGCCTGCAGTGGGGCAGGTAAAGTCTTGGGGATGAATGACAGTCTCCACGAGAGGAAGAGACTCAGATGTTGAACGTTGCCAGGTTTGTTCTGGACATCGTCAGGTAGACCTGCTGGTGGAAAGGTCAGAGTGTAATAAGCAGGTCAGTGAAGTAAGCAAAAAGCCAAAAGGCGAGGAGATGCACATTGTTAGAGCTTGGAGCTGAGGCTGCTGGCTAATGAACTCACAAGTATAGGTGGTGTGCTACGTGAGGGGCAAGTTTTTCTCTACCACCACAAGGGTGGCTGGCCCAATGAGTGGAGTTTGATAATAATACTTGCTACAAAAGTATTTTTTTAAAATAAAAGGCCAGGAAATAAAACTGGTGGTTTGGCTGTGGTGGGGGAAGAGGAGCGGGGCTCTGAGAGCAGAGAAAGGCCCGGGCCCAGGCTGGAGGGAGAGTAGACTGAATGATTCATAGAGTCCAGTTTCAGAGGAGGGGAGAGCATGCCGCTTGGCCAGATGACAACTGTCAGCCATACGGGCTGACTGAAGAAACAGCCTGTGAAAAGATTAAGTGACATGATTTGAATGTGCCCCCAAAGAAGCATGAAAGATCAGGAAGGAGATAGCAAGCCTACTAGGGCTGCAGACGCAAATGTTCTCTACCCTACGCGTCCCAGCTGCTGCTGCAGCCCCCTCCCTCTCGATGTTCAGGCCACAGGTGGGCTAGCATATGCCTCCCCTGAGGTGTGCACAGAGCTGGACTGAGAGCCAGTCCCAACTGGGGCGTCCTCCCAACAGGTACCAAGTTCTGTTCTCAGAACCATCCCAGAGCCCTGCTCTGGGGAGTCTGGCGGCTATATGGGCTTCTTCCCCTGTGGCTCAGATGGTAAAGAATCTGCCTGCAATGCGAGAGACCCAGGTTTGATCCCTGGGTCGGGAAGATCCCCTGGAGAAGGGAATGGCAACCCACTCCAGTATTCTTGCCTGGAGAATTCCATGGACAGAGGAGCCTGGCGGGCCATAGTCCATGGGGTCACAAAGAGTCGGACACGACTGAGGGACTCTCACTTCACCTCATTTCTCTTTTCCTTGTATCAGAGGAAGAGGTCTTTTTCAATCTCTTGCTGAGCATACAGGGGCTTCAGGGTGCATTTGGTTGTATGTGGCCAGCAGGTACAGCCTGTTTTCTCCTATCCTGCTCCTTGTGGTCAACAGAAAGGAAATATGGCCAGAAAACCACCCTTTCTGAACCCACCTGCCACCGGAAACCCCACACTGCAGTTCAGCCGCTCCCATTCATTCATTCATCCAGCAGTGTTTATTGAGCAGCTGTTGTGCCCAGGGCCCCAGGCTAGTACTAGTGAAGGAAAGAAACGGGCACCAGAGCGCCAGCATAGCTGCCGAAGAACCACAACCTGAAGCCACACCTGCCCCCGCTCTCCCCCTGCTCAGGCACCCGATCGGAGCGTTGTGGGGAGTTTGCCAGGGTCCTGGGAAGAAGACCATAAGTCAGACACATTGATCATCCTCTGCCTGTCATTAAGGTTGCTCAACCCCCAAAGTGGGGAGATGATGAACCTCTGGTTCCCAAAGACAGGGTATCTCATTAAGCCCACAGCAACGCCATACTCAAGAGAATCATCCTGACCCTTCAGACGTGAAAACTGAGGCTTGGATACTTCAAACTATCGTGTTGGCCAAAGAATTCATTTGGGTTTTCCACAACATGTTACAGAAAACCAGTATGAACTTTTTTGGCCAACTCGATACTTGCTCAAAGTCTCACGGGCAGTGAGTGGCAGAGCCCATAGCCGAGCCACATCTCCCATTCAACCTGGCTTCCCCACACCCCACAGCTCCAGGAGTCTGCTGCTGGTAATCTTGCTCTGATGGTGGATCCTATCATGAAAGTTTGTTGGCTTAAAAAGTTAAGTGTTTGTGGAACTTAAAGATCTTCAGTAGAGAGCCACTGGAAAGAAAGGTTTGCCTTTCTACCTGCCCACCGACACGGGCCCTACTAATAATGATTAATTTTAGCAAGTGAGGAGTTCTGTGTACTCCCCTCCTGGATTCCCATTAACCCTTTAAGTAATGACCAGATAGAGCAATCTGGCTAGGACTCCCCAAAGGACACCTTCCCTGGGACAGCAGCTGCAAGGGCAGAGCCCCATTATGTGGACCTGCCTGTTTAGAATTCAGATCACAGTCAGCAGGGCGTGTTCAGAACTCCAGTGGCTGGGACCTCAGCAGGGTTCAGGATCTTGGGGAAGAGCTACATGACCTAAAAGTGCAATGAGAACAGAATCCTGGAGAAGCTCCAGTTCCTACCTGAGCCTGCATGGTCCAGATCCCTGTCCTGGATCTGCTGGAGTGGGCATGTTCCCCAGCAACCCTGGAACTACTACTCCTGCCCATCTCTCCTTTTTAAATTCAGCTTCAGGAGGCTGAGCCTCCCCATGAGTCAGGTCCTGGGTCAACCATGAGAAGAAGGTGATTGGCTGGGTCTGCCAGGGCTTTGTGACCCGCTGGCAGGGCTCCTCCAGTCCCTCAGAACCCTGCCTCCCTGCCTGCACTTATTGCCTCCATGCAATCCCAGGATAACTTGGGTGTGTAACCCAGGGGGCACGGGGTAACAATTTTGCAGACTTTCCAAACAGGTGACTTCAGCCCCCTGGGCCCAGGCAGGAAGGGGGCCAATGACAATGGGCATTGCCCCATGTCAGGAGTGGGAAACATTTTGGCAAGCTCCTCAGAGTTCTCTCTCGTCTGATCCCACAGCATCTGTTCCAGTTTTCCTGACCGGTAGGATGGCATCTACAAAGCAGAATGTATGGGAAATCTGGAGTTGGGGAGGGATCGTGGTTAGAAGCCCCAGCTTCAGGTAGCCCAGACGGTTATTCCCAGGCAGAAAGAGCAGAGAAAGGCACAATTCTGTGGTCTGTCTCCCTCCTAGACTGGCATTCCAGGATCTTGGAGGCCTGAACCTGGATGTGTGCTGGGTGCCTGCTTCTCAGGAATGTGACCTTGGATCTCAGTGTCTGCCCTAATAATGCCGATAATACTGACCAAGTGCTTACCAGGTGCCAGGCTGTGTCCAGCACTTTATACACATGACTCAATTAGTTCTTGAAACAGCTCTGTGAAGTGGGGACTCTCATTGTCCCCATTTTATTGATGAGGAAACTGAGGCCCAAAGTCAAGCAACTAGGAAATGTTAGAGCCAGGATTTAAGCTCAAGTTGTGTGACTGGAGATCTGGTATTCTTAACCATTTTGGAGCCTTCTGGAGGCAGGTCCAACACCCACTACAGGGCTGAAAGACCCAGTGTGTCCCTCACAGCTGTGGGGAGCAGAAGGAACTGCAAGGGAACTGGGAACTGCAAGGAGTTCTAGGGACCAAAGAATTAGAGAAGACTGAGTAGATAACCCCTGGGTTATCTTCAAGACATATTTGTGCAAGGTAGAGCTCCACTGAATACTTAAAAAGTTAGAGTTAGGCCAGTGATAAGGTTATTAAACATTAGAATGTGAGCTTTCAGAGTTATTCAGTCTCATTTATGATTTAGGAATATAAATGCTCTCAGTACAGCCCTAGGGATCTGGGAAGGAACTAGATGGTCTCTGGAAACTCTTTCCAGCCACGGGATGTTCAGATTTGGTCTTGATGACCATGTTGGAAGCCTCTGGCTGCAGAATGGCTGACAGCTCCGCCTCCCCTGATGAGTGATAACTGTCTTTCCCATTACCAGTGACTGCATCGTGAACCTGACGGTCCTCGCATAGGAAATGATTTTGCATATCACCAGACTAAACCTCCTCAACTTTTCTTTCCCTTGACCCCCGTCCTGGTAGCAGGAGTCAAGACCCTGCAGAGCAGATTGTTCCCAAGGCCGTGTCCTCAGTCTGATTCTTGGATGGGGTTTCAGGCTGGACGGTAACATGCTACAACCCGGGCAGCTGTTTCTCCTGACAGTCACCATGTGGCAGAGGCCAGGGTGGAAACACAGGGATGGGGGTGGAGCAAGACCCGGCTACTGTAGCCCTTGGAACACAGCCTGCCTCCTCTAGGTGTTGCCTACCGTTCTCTCAGGGGAGGTGACCCAGCCCTTGGTTACAGGTGCATTCACTTTAAGAGTTGTCTCAGATTTTGTCTCCGCTGCAGTGGTGGGTAACTGGTTCACTTAGGGCAAGATACCTGGGCGGATGCTTTATATACCTTCACCCCAAGAAGCTGGTCTGGCTTGAGTCTAGGCCTGAGTCAACCCCCAGTACAAAAAGTCATTGGAAGTTGGATCCACTGATGCATTTAACTTATGACTCTGGGGAATTGGGGGGTTGGTTTAGTTGAGTCCAGAATCTTAGAGTTGACCCAATGCCCTAGCCAATTACAGTTTGTTCAGTTCTTAGAGGGCACTTGGATCAAGAACAAGGATTCCACTCAAGCCGCTGCCCTGATACCACCAGGTTTGACCCAACCAGGCTTCCTCTTTGAGGGATAGGGTCAAAGTCAGGAGCTCTTCCTTGTCTGAATTGAGCTAGGGAGAGGGGAATTTAGGGATGGGAGAAACTTCTAAAGGAGTCTTTGCCCAGGACCTGGTGCCACCTGCTGGTCACAATTTAGCTGTATTTATAGGGCCAAATCTAGGAGAGGAGCATTAAAAGAAGGGCATCCTGCCCCTCCACCCCATCCTGACAAGGAATAAAAGAACTAGGAGATGGGTTTCTTCATGACCCCCAGCAAGTGTGACTGGAGATCCTTGCAAAGAGCCCTGAGTGCCTTGGATGAGTTGTCCTGAGCCAAAATGAAGCCCAGCTGGGCCAGAGGGTAGCATCACCTGAAAGAACCAGAGGCAGTCCTGAGTGGAGACAAGGCTCTGTTCCACGTATCAGCTGCCCACCCATACCGACCCCACCCTGCCACCCTGCTTCATGTGACCTACCCCCCAGTATATAGCCCGTGCTATTGCAGTGCGGGCCACACCATGCATCAGATGAGGACTGTGGTTCTAATACCGGGTTGTGTATCAGGAGTATGTTTTAAATTATATAGACATAAAAGCTGTGTGTGTGTGTGTATCATCAAATATATTGCACAGTCAATTCTCCATATTTGTTGGTTCCATACCCACGGATTCAACAACCACAATTTGAAAAAAATTTCAGGAAGTTCCAAAAAGTAAAACTTGAATTTGCCATGAAACAGTGACTACTTACCTCATACTACTTGTATGAGGTATTATATGTAATCTAGAGATGATTTAAAGTATACAGTAGGATGTACAGAGGTTATTTGCAAATACCATGTCATTTTGCATAAGGGACTTGAGCACCCATAGATTTTGGTATCCACAGTGGTCCTGGAGCAGATCTCCCATGGATACTGAGAGCCAACTATATCATATATAAATATATTCATATATACCATATATACATACTATATATGAATATGTACTACATTATGTATTGTTGTTGTTCAGTCGCTGAGTCATGTCTGACTCTTTGAGACCCCATGGACTGTAGCCTGCCAGACTCCTCTGTCCATAAGATTCTCCAGGCAAGAAAACTGGAGTAGGTCAGTTCAGTTCAGTTCAATCAGCCATGTCTGACTCTGCAGCCCCATGGACTGTAGCACACCAGGCTTTCCTGTCCATCACCAACTCCCGGAACTTGCTCAAACTCATGTCTATTGAGTTGGTAATGCCATCCAACCATCTTATCCTCTGTCATCCCCTTCTCCTCCTGCCTTTAATCTTTCTCAGCATCAGGGTGTTTCCCAGTGAGTCAGTTCTTCACATCAGGTGGCCAAAGTATTGGAGTCTCACCTTCAGCATCAGTCCTTCCAGTGAATATTCAGGACTGAGTTCCTTCAGGATTGACTGGTTTGATCTTGCAGTCGAAGGGACTCTCAAGAGTCTTCTCCAACACCACCACTGAAAAGCATCAATTCTTTGGCACTCAGCTTTCTTTATAGTCCAACTCTCACATCCATACATGACTACTGGAAAAACCATAGCTTTGACTAGATGGACCTTTGTCAGCAAAGTAATGTCTCTGCCTTTTATATGCTATCTAGGTTGGTCATAGCTTTTCTTCCAAGGAGCAAGCGTCTTTTAATTTCATGGCTGCAGTCACCATCTGCAGTGATTTTGGAGCCCAAGAAAATAAAGTTTGTCACTGTTTCCATTGTTTCCCCGTCTATTTGCCATGAAGTGATGGGACCAGATACCGTGATCTTTGTTTTTTGAATGTTGAGTTTTAAGCCAGCCTTTTCTCTCTTCTCTTTCACTTTCATCAGGAGGCTCTTTAGTTCTTCTTCGCTTTCTGCCATAAGGGTGGTATCATCTGCATATCTGAGGTTATTGATATTTCTCCCAGCAATCTTGATTCCAGCTTGTGCTTCATCCAGCCTGGCATTTCGCATGATGTACTCTGCATGTAAGTTAAATAAGCAGGGTGATTTATTTAACTTATATATTAACTGGAGTAGGTAACCATTCCTTTCTCCAGGGGATCTTCCCAACCCAAGGATAGAACCTGGGTCTCCTGCATTGCAGGGAGATTCTTTACCATTTTAGGCACCTATGTATAAATATAATTAATGTATATTTATATAGTGTACTATATATATTATATAATAATACACATGACATGGCTATATATAATATAGAGATGTTGAGAAACCACAGGAAGGCTGCCCGCGGGTTGGAAGATCTTTGAAGCTCAAATGATTTCAGTCAGAAACTGGAGGACCGGTTTAGAGGGGGACCAGTGCCTGTGCTTTCTTTCAATAATCAGCACTTGAAAACCATACACAGTAAACAGGAAAAAAAATTCTTTAAGTGGCTCAGGAGCTCCCAGGACCAACCTAAGACCACCCTATGCCTCCCGGAACCACCCCTGACCAGTTCAGACTCTTGCCTCAGGAGCCCAGGTCCAAAAGAGCCCCCAGGGCCTCATGGAGAAATGAGTCCCCAAGCCTGTGAGAAGCCTTGTCCCCTCTGCATTCAGGTCCCGCAGGCCTCTGCACACCTCCTCCCCCCGAAGGCCTGGTAGGGCCTGACCTTTCATATTAGGGTCATTCAAATCCACTCTCCAGCTCTGCACACTCTCTCCTTCCTGTCTTCCTGGAGCACCTACTGTTTCCACCACACTTTGGGGCATTTGGTTGTATTGTTCTGGTGTATGTTGGTCTCCCAGTAAGACTGTAAACTCTTTGAGGATGGGGCAAATCTGTCAGTTTCTCAGAGTTCCTAATTAAATACTCATCAAAATACAATACACTTGCCTTGACACTCCCCACCTGCCTCCCCAGTCAAGTCTGGGACCCTCCCCACATGCCTCCCTAATCAAGTCTGGTGTCCACACACTCCTGCCTTGTCTGCTGAGGTTACTTTAGGTGCTGCTGCTGCTGCTGTTAAGTTGCTTCAGTCGTGTCCGACTCTGTGTGACCCCATAGATGGCAGGCCACCAGGCTCCCCCATCCCTGGGATTCTCCACGCAAGAACAGTGGAGTGTGTTGCCATTTCCTTCTCTGTACTTTAGGTGAGCTCCCTGGAAACCAAGAGGCACTCTCCCAACTCCAATCTCTGTGATTATTGTTCATTGAGAATTGATCTAGAACCCCAAAGTGAATGAAACAGCCTGGTCACTGAGGAGTTTACAGTCAGGTGGAAGGGACAGACACACAAGTGGTTTCAAGAGAGTGGAATCAATGCCATGATTGAGTATGCTCAGGGTGACAGACACAGAGCAGGGCCATGCCTCCCTGCGCAGCAGCTCAGAGAACATTTTCTAGAGGAGCTAGAGCCCCAGCTAAGTCCTGAAGGTTGAGTTGGGGAGGGAGGGTCCAGGCCAGAAGCTGATATAAGAGGATTCAGAAAGAAGAGAGAAGGTGTCACTCAATCATTCAACAAATTTGCTCAATACCTTCCCTGTGACAGGCCTAGAAACACCACCCCTGGCTTTGAGGTGCTTCCTGATGCGAGAGGCAGGCATTTCAACAAGTCCAGTGGTTAGTGCAATGGTCAGATTACAGGGTAGTGGTTCAGAACCACTGTGTAAGAGGATACTCAAGTGCAGTCAAAATTACCCTTGGAAATCCCCGCAATTGTTAGCTCCTGAGTCCTTGGAAGCTCCCAAGACAATAATTTTTGTTTCCCTTGGCTTTCCAGCCCTATCTTGGCCTTCCTTCCTTTAGGCAATGAAGGACAAAGTCTATTTTTAAAAGGAGGAAAGACTAGGAGTATACAGGAGGGTGTCCTGATTTTTTTTTTCAAAAAATGTATTGAAATTAAATGTGCATCTAGTGAGGTTCCATTGTCTGTACTTGGGTGGGGCTGTGGGGGAGCAGAGCCTAGCAGACGCCAGCTGAGCCTCCTCTCTAAAACAGCTTCTCTAATTTGACTGTGCCTGTAGACCCTCTTGGTCAAGTGCAGATTCTGACTCAGTAGGTCGGGGGCAAAGCTCAAAAATAGGAATTTCTAACTTGAAATCTCTAACAAGCTGATGCCCACAGAGCACCAATGGTGCACCAGGGACCACAGTTTGAGAGCCTTTCACTTTCATGCACTGGAGAAAGAAGTGGCAACACACTCCAGTGTTCTTGCTTGGAGAACCCCACGGACGGGGGACCCTCGTGGGCTGCCATCTGTGTCGTCGCACAGAGTCGGACACGACTGAAGCGACTTAGCAGCAGCAGCAGAGCAGAGAATGAATGAACTGTGGGGGTGGGACTGCATTCCAGGCAGAAGGTGAGTAGAGAGCTGCCCATGACTCCCACCAGGGGATCAAAGAAGACCACAGGGCTAGAGAGGGAGGGCCCATTGATGAGCTTGACAAGTGGTGGGAAGCAGGTCACGTTACAAGAACAGATGCCCTCTGGATGGGGGAGTGGGGTGGGTGTATTCTTCCTTCAGGGAGACACTTTGCATATTAAACCTAAAAAATACTCTTCACTCCAGAAATATGTACTCTCCCAATTCTGGGAATATGCAGTCCTGTTTCTCCATTTCTGATAAAAGATCTAGTTACAAGAAAGTTTTCCCTTGTAACAGTGCAAGTCAGTAATAAACAGCAACCGACACTTGACCTCTGCGGGGGGGATGAGGGGAGAGTAAGAACACGCTCACACCCACTGGCCCGAGAGGGCCGCCTCTGCTCAGCTCCAGCTGTAGGTTGCTGCGTGGGAACACGGACTCGGGGTTGCCAAAAGAAGCCAGAAATCCCAATTTGCCTGTGTGGAACATCCCAACTTTAAAATCTTGAGTTCAGTTCTGTTCCAGAAAAATCTTGAGTACTAACTCAAAAATGTTTCCAACACTGTGAGTGCTAAACCATTCAAGTCTGCAGGGCAAGTCCGGCCACTGGGTGTCTCGTTTGTGACCGCTCATTTGTGTCTCTAGCTCATTTGTGAGCTAGGGGTTGGAGAGACCAGGGCTGCTTTCGAAGAGTCTGAGTGCAGCAGTGTCAGTGATGGAGTAGAGCAAGGGAGAGCCTGGAGGCTGATGGGCCCCCAGGAGGCTCTTGCTCATCTTGGCCAGAGAGAATGGATATGCAGAAACCCCAGGGCAGCAGGAGGCCGAGAAGAGCAGGCACATTGGAGGGCAGTGCTGCCTTGCTGAATGTTGGACTTTGAGGATGAGGGGGAGGAGCTATCTGGACTGACCCCACAGGTTTCAAGCATGGGTGATGGGGTGATGGGTGGTGCATTCACTGGGATAACAAATGCAGAAACAGAGCATGTACTAAGGGAAGTTTCTGTATAAGCGAAATTCAGGTGTCTGTGGATCCATCAGCAAGCCACAGGGATATAGAGTTTGAAGTCAGAGCAGATGTGAAGATGAGTCAGCTTTCTAGAACCCAAATGTGGTCAAGTACTATCTGCTTAAAATCCTCTAATGGCTTCTCTTGTTTAAACAGACTCTTCCTCATGGTAAACAAAGCCCTGCGCAACCAGCCCCTTCCAGCCTCTTTGTACCACACCCCAACATGAACACGGTTTCCCCTGCCTGCTGAACAACTCAGAGTCCCAGCAATAAGCCATAACTTTGTTCTTGCTAGTCCTGGGGCCTGCACAGCTCTTCCACCCTGTCCCCCCATACATTCAGAAAATTCCTACCCCTTTCAGACTGCTCTGAAGTCTTCGCTGACCCTGTCAAGCAGAAAAGGTCACTCCTTTCCTTGTGCCACCCCTGAACTCTGCTTGTCCTGCTCTTCCTGCCCCATCACTCCCTGCTCTGGACATCTGCCTGTCTGTAAATTCTTTGGAGGCAGAGACCACTTCTGACTTCACCATTTCTTAGCACGGGTCCATCGTATAGTATGTGTGTGTGTGTGTGTGTGTGTGCGTGCGTGCATGCGTGCGCTCAGTCATGTCCAACTCTTTGCAACTCCATGGACTGCAGCACACCAGGCTTCCCTGTCCTTCAGTATCTCCCAGAGTTTGCTCAAACTCATGTCCATTGAGTCAGTGATGCTATCTAACCATCTCATCCTCTGCCACCCCCTTCTCCTGTTGCCCTCAATCTTTCCCAGCATCAGGGGCTTTCCTGGTGAGTTGGCTCTTTGCATCAGGTGCCCAAAATATTGGAACTTACGGGGTTGCAAAGAGTTGGACACAGCTGAGCAACTGAGTAACAGCAAAGTGGTAAAGAATCTGCCTGCCAATGCAGGAGACACGAGAGACGCAAGTTCAATTCCTGGGTCCGAAAGATCTCGTAGAGTAGGGAGTGGCACCCCACTCCAGTATTCTTGCCTGGAAAATTCCATGGACAGTCAGACACAGCGGAGCACACACACGCACCCTGTATAGTATGTGTGTGTGCTCCGTCGTGTCTGACTCTGTGGCCCCATGGACTATAGCCTGCCAGGCTCCTCTGTTTGTAGGATTCTCCACACAAGAATACTAGAATGGGTTGCCATTCCCTTCTCCAGGAGATCTTATAGTAGGTAATCACCAGATGTTCAAGGGTGAGTAAGTACCCCTTCCCCAGGAGATAAGCTGCTAGTCTGGAGGAAGATGCTTCTCGTTTTTCCAGGGACCCCCAGCCCCTTCTCTCCTTTGGGCCCAAGAACAGCACAAGGCCCCCAGGAGCTGACCTTGTCTTTCCTTTCTTTGCAGCTGGGGCATGGCCGTCAATGTGTACTCCACATCTGTGACCAGTGAGAATCTGAGTCGCCATGATATGCTTGCATGGGTCAACGACTCCCTGCACCTCAACTATACCAAGATAGAACAGCTCTGCTCAGGTTGGAGGCTGGGAATGGGGAAGGGGGAGTGCGGAGGGGAGGGCAGCGAAGGCAGGAGGCAGAACAGCCTCAGCGGACATTGAGGATTAAGGAGATTAAGGAGAACTGCAGAGCCCTCAACCAGCCACAGTTCTGGAGTTGAAGGAAGGAAATGGGGGTCTCAGTGGGGTGGAAAAAGTCCAAAGCGCAGAAGTACAGTGCAGGGCTGCAGGAGAGGCAAACAGTGAACCAGAGATCACCGGCACCAGGTCCAGCCCAGCCACTCAGGAGGTCCCAGTCTCAGCTCTTCCTGTAGTGCAACCCTGGGCAAGTCAGCACCCCTCTTTCTAGGTCTCAGTTTTCCGGTCCATAAATGGAGATGACAGCAGCTGTATAAGTAGGGTTGCTGTTAGGACCAAATGCCATACATGCAGTGTTTGATATGGTGTGTGCATGCTAAGTCGATTCAGTCGTGTACTACTCTTTGCTGTGGACTGTAGCCCACCAGGCTCCTCTGTCCATGGGGTTTTCCAGGCAAGAATACTGGAGTGGGTTGCCATGCCCTCTTCCAGAGGATCTTTCCAACCCAGGGATCAAACCTACATCTCCTGCGGCTCCTGCACTGCAGGCGTATTCCTTTAACCCCTGAACCACCAGGGGAAGCCGGTGTTTGATATGGTGCTGGTACCTCATTGTATCATTATATAGTAATTGCTCCTATTCTTGGGAATTCTGGTTGTGCCTATCCTTCAAGTATTGGAGAAGGAAATGGCAACCCACTCCAGTCTTCTTGCCTGGAGAATTCCATGAACAGAGGAGCCTGGTGGGCTTCAGTCCATGGGGTCACAGAGAGTTTGACATGACTGAGTGACTTTCACTTCACTATTCCACAAGTGTGACTGGCCCTGGCCCCAAAGAAAGAGGAGAGGAGATGGGGACGTTCAGGGGAGTAGCCCCAGGGGGCCCAGGAAGGTGAAAGCAAGCTGCCCATGTTGCTCCGCAGGGGCAGCCTACTGCCAGTTCATGGATATGCTCTTCCCTGGCTGTGTGCACTTGAGGAAGGTGAAGTTCCAGGCCAAGCTAGAGCACGAATACATCCACAACTTCAAGGTGCTGCAAGCAGCTTTCAAGAAGATGGGTGTTGACAAAGTAGGTGCCTGCGCTCTGAGGGGCCCCCGAGGAGCTCTGTGACCCCAGGGAAGATGGCCCGCAGCAGGGGCTGCTGGGGTCCTTCCAGCTCTGATGCCACTCTCCACCCACTGCCTCTCCAGGGGGAGTGCTCCCCCGGCTCAAGGCTCAGTGGAAAACCCCACAACATTTGACACCCCATCCTGACCGCATTCCCATTCCTTCCTCCTCTCTGGACCCTACACTTGAGACTCTCGGTGTACTGCTCCTGTTAAGTTCCTCCTCTGTAGGGCCCATGAAGTCTCTTGGCTCACTGCTGCCTCGATGGCCCAGGACCCCGGTTCCAGCAACCCCCACCCCACGTGCAGGGAGCAGCACCAAGGGACGTCTCCCCACGCACTTCCTCCTGTGCCTGGAGGAAAGGGCTGTCTCTGGACCCCGGGCGGGGGACTCTGGAAGGTGGGGCCACTGCAGCCCCAGGGCTTCCTGACAGCAGCAGCCCTCCCTCAAAGGACGGCAGCTGTGCAGCAGCCGGAGGTTAAAGTTCTCTGCTTCTGTGGTCTATTTCAGATCATTCCTGTAGAGAAATTAGTGAAAGGAAAATTCCAAGATAATTTTGAGTTTATTCAGTGGTTTAAGAAATTCTTTGACGCAAACTATGATGGAAAGGATTACAACCCTCTGCTGGCGCGGCAGGGCCAGGACGTAGCACCACCTCCTAACCCAGGTGATCAGATCTTCAACAAATCCAAGAAACTCATTGGCACAGCAGGTAACGTGCCCGAGCTGGGGAAAGGGTGTGGGGGGCCAGGCCGGCGGGGCTCTGCAGCCAGCAGCGCCCCCTGGGCCACTGGCCCGCCCGGCCCCCGGCCAGCCTAAAGGAGACTGTTATCACGGAGTTCAGATGATGCCGCCTGCTGCCCACTTAGACCAGGGGGAGTCGCAGTGGGAGGAGAGCCCCCGGTGCCAGCTCAGGTGGCCGCTGGTGGTGGGAGGCCCAAGCCACTTCTTCCTGCCGCCCAAGCTAACTTGCTGACCTTGAGGTGACGGGGCAGCCCTTGGCACGGTTCCTGTGTCCAGGTCATCCCAGCCAAGGGCCTGGGACTGGCACAAAGGACTCCTTCTGCCCTCTGCCCACCTGATTCCCTGGGGATGGGAGTTTGTCCAGATGGACCAAATCTTCCTGCGTTTCCAGAATCTCACAGCCCCAAGTCCTCAAGAGACAATCTCTGGAAACGAGGCTTTGTCTGGGTTCTAGAAGAGAAGGGGGAAAAGCAACAGGGCCTCAGGGAGACAGGAGGATTGGCCAGGAGGATTGGCCACCCGCATCTGAACCCGTCATAGCAGAGCGGCTCCTCTGTGTGCGCTGCTGCCCCCTGGGCCTGCCCCCACTCTCCTGCTTGCTTTGCATTAGAGGCTCTGTCCTGGGAGCTGCCTTTAGCTGGAAAATAAGTGGCCAAAGCATGACGGTGTGCGGGGGAGGAGCTGGGGTGCCCGAGTCAGGCCCAGCAGAGGGCACCAAGCCCATCCTGAGGCCCGGGCAACCCAAAGGGCCAAGGGAAGGTTTCTGTGGTCTCCTGCAGTCTTGAGACTCTGAAGTCACCCCCAGGGAGGGTGGCTATGGGCTGGGGCTTCTGTTAGGAAAGACCCAGCAAGAGCCAGACTTGAGGCCCTGTGCCCGCTGCTTTTCCTCAGGCCCCAGCTGTCAGTACAGGAGGGCCCTCACCCCTCCAGCCCCACTCCCCAAATTCGCTGTCCCAGTTCCCCTCCCTCCCCACACCTTACACTTTCTTCAGCTCCTTGTCATCCCTGCTGTCCCAGGCTTGCCAGAGGGCTGCCCAGCTGCTGTGGTGTCGTATGGCCGTGGCTTGAGGTCTAGATGTAGAGTGGGAGAGGAGGGGAGGGCGAGAGTGCCTGCCTTTCGCATGGGCCTGCCCCGCCATCACACCAGGCTGTCTCGTGCCACATCTGTGGGCTGTGGGTTCATGCAGCCCCATCTGACTTTCCTCCTCTGGACAGTTCCACAGAGGACGTCACCCACAGGCCCCAAAAATATGCAGACCTCCGGCCGGCTGAGCAACGTGGCTCCTCCCTGTATCCTCCGGAAGAATCCTCCGTCAGCCCGAAATGGTGGCCACGAGACCGATGCCCAGATTCTTGAGCTCAACCAGCAGGTGAGTGGCGTGCGCACGGGCAGCTGAGAAAGCCAGGCCCCTGGGGCATCAGGCCGGGAAGGGAGGCTGGCGCCGGGGTCTCTGCTTGAACACCACTTTCTCGCCCACTCGAGCAGCTACTGGATTTGAAGCTAACGGTGGATGGGCTGGAGAAGGAGCGCGACTTCTACTTCAGCAAACTTCGAGACATTGAGCTCATCTGCCAGGAACACGAAAGTGAGAACAGCCCTGTCATCTCGGGCATCATTGGCATCCTCTATGCCACCGAGGTGAGTCCTGCCGGGCACCTGATGGGCCTCCCCCATTCCTATCAGACCCTGAGACCAGAAGGAGCCTTGGGGAGCATGGGCCAGTGAGGGCAGCCGGCTGAAGGCACCAGCCCAAGGTCCCACAGAGCATGTGCAGTGGGCAGGGGGCCGGAACCCAGGCCGGCTCCAAGCCACCTGCAGGAGTCTGCAGCTTCGGCCTGCCTGCCTGGCTCAGCATCTCTCTCCCTTCCACCCTCCAGGAAGGATTTGCACCCCCTGAGGACGATGAGATTGAGGAACACCAACAGGAAGACCAGGACGAGTACTGAGGGCGGCCCCAGCCCTGGATGACTGCACGGCTTCCGTGCCTCCCCACCCCGCTCCCACCCCCACATTATAATCCTTTCCTGACAGCCAGTCGGCCGGTGCTTTGTGTCAGTGCCGCGGCATTGGGGAGCCTGGCGAGCAGGGCTTGGGGGGACGGGGCAGGTGAGCAGGCGGAGGCCCCTCTTCCTGTGGCACAGGCCCAGTGCGCGGGACCCCTGCCCACCCCACCCCTATTTATTTCCGTTGTCTCTATGCTGTGTCGGCCAACACTCCCCCAGGGTGCTGTGGCCACCCGCCCCAGCCAACCACCCGCTCCCCTGACAGCCAGCAGCTGTATATTTGACAAAGTCATTGGTATATTTTTACTTACTGGATTTTCCTTGCACTTTACCTGTTCTTTTCCCAGGGCTGGCAGCACGGGCTCCGGGGCAGCGTGCCTGGCTTGGCTTCCCTTCCCCCGTTGCCAGGGCCGTGACTGGACTCACCGATTCTTATTTATTTTGTCTTTTGACTTCCCAGTAGTTGAGGGAAAGACTGATGTCAGGAGAGGGATAGGGGACTGAGGAGGGGGGTTACCTAAGGCCCTGGTGGTCAGGGAGAGGGAGGGGAGCATGTGAGGGATGAAAACGACCTCCTGGCACCAGGCTCGCCCACCCTTGGCCCCCTGCGCCCAGCACCACAGCCCGGCACTGCGCTGCGGCTCCCAGCCACTCCCCTGCAGCTTGGTTCATACCACACAGACTCTGCCCGGACCTCTTGTACGTCTGCCTTTTCTCTGCCCGCCTCCCCAACCCCAGCCCTTCGGGCCACCCAGCCTGCATATGTGTTCACTTTTATTTAAATAAACTTGTGTGGTAAAAGTCCATACTATGTCTCCCTCAGCTGAGCCACAGCCTGGGTCTCAGCGCTTTTCTCTGAGTGACCCCCTCCCTGGAGGTGACAGCCATGGGGTACAACACCACTGCCATCTCCCCAGGCCCAGAAAGCTTCACCGGCTTGACCCAGCCCCCATCTCCCAACGCTGGTACCAGGGCTTTAAGGGGAGGCACGGAGGCCTGAACTCCCATTCCCTGAAGAGGAACAGAATTCAGGACCACGGCTGTGATAATGGGCAACCCAGCCAAGCAGCTGTCGGGTGGCGGGGGGGCCTGGCTGAGAGGTGCCTCGTTTCTGTCCCCTTTGGGCCAGTATGACCGCATACTGTCCGCCACCCTCCCAATGTCAGTAATCCATATGGGGACAAGGGCTCACGTGACAGAGCTGAGTGGGTGACAAAGAGCAAGGGCTCTAAGCACTGAAGCCCAGGAGGAAAGCAATGTCCAAGGGGTTCCTCCCACAGAACAGGCTCTCATGGGAGCCGGGAGCTGGAAACTCGGTCCCATCGTATTTGCACAGCCCTGCATTCCTGGTGCGTGCAGGCCAAGGGCCATGATAACCAGTGTCCTGAAGGTCCAACAGGGACCAAGGGCACTTAGCTGAATGTGGGTACCAGGCCCATTTAAACAGAGCCTTAGTTGCCCGTTAGAACAGCCCCTTATTTACTGGGGAAAGGACTGAGACCTGCATGTGACATGATTTGCTCAAGGTGGTTAAAACCTGGACTAGAATTGAGACCTCCTGAGTCATTGTTCTGTGCTCATCCCCAAAGACCACACAGGTGTGACCTCCAGAACTTTTCCTCTAGCTTCTGACCAGCCGTGGTAGATGTTTCCTCACCGTCCTGAGTGTGCCCAAGACACTGCTGGGATGTTGTTTCTTCCGCGGCCCTGCTCCAAGACCCTCCTTCCAGACCACCAGCATTTCTCCAGTTGACTCATTAGAAACCTGAAATAAGCAAACCGTGTCTGTTCATCCCTCATTCACTTCACCTTCTCCATTTGACTCATACTCCCACATACAGACTTTTGAATTTATTCTCATTCTCCTGATTTTCTCCTCCAAGTTCCTAGCCTGCTTTTATTTTTATGATTAAAATTATGATTTTATCTTAGTGATTTTTAAATCTTACCATTTTTAATTCTTCTGCCTAATTTTGAAGGCTATTCCAGGTATATACAGTAAAAGGAGAAGGTAGTTTCTCTGTGATGCCCAGCATTCATCTTCAGGCTGGAACCTCACCCTGATGGTTAAGTGGGTGTGGTGGGCAGAATAACGCCTCCCTCCAAAGATGTCCACATTATAATCCTCAGAACCTGTGGATATGTTAGGTTATTAATACATGACAAAGGGGAATTAAGGTGCAGATGGAATTAAATCGCTAATCTGCTGACTAAAATGAGGGTATCCTGGATTATCCAGAAGGGCCCAGTGTAATTGCCAAGAGTCCATAAAATTGGGATGGGCGGGGCAAGAGGTCAGAGTGATGCAATATGAGGAGGACTTGACCCATTGCTGCTGGCTTTAAAGATGGGGGATATGAGCAAAGAAATTTGGTCAGCCTCCAGAGGCTGGGAGAGGTAAGGAAACAGGTTCTCTCCTAGAGTCTCCACAAGGGACCACTGCCCTGTGGATACCATATTTTACCCCAGTGAGACCCTGACAGACTTTTGCCTTCCAGAGCTATAAGACAAGAAGTTTGTGTTGTATTAAGCCAGTAAGTTTGTGGCAATTTCTTATAGAAGCAATAGGAAACCAATATAGTAGGTCAGCCTGCTTCAATGAGCTCACTGTTCTTGTCCCCACACCAGACAGCCACCCATCCTCTTTGACCCAGTCTTTTTTAACTTTTAAAAATGTTGTATTGGGGTATAGCCAATTAACAATGTTGTGATAGTTTCAGGTGAACAGCGAAGAAACTCAGCCATACATATACATGTATCCATTCTCCCCCAAACTTCCTCCCATTCAGCCTGCCACATAACATTGAGCAGAGTTCCATGTGCTATACAGTAGGTTCTTGTTGGTTATCCATTTTAAATATAGCAGTACATGTCCATCCCAAACTTGACCCAGTCTTTTGATTCTTCCCTCTTACCCCATGGGTACCTGCCCAAGCCCACCCTTCATGGCTAGTGTCTAAGGTTGCTCTTTGAAGACCTAGAGCTCCACGATGTAAAGCCACTGCCTCCTCCCCAAACTCTGGAACATTTAAGACGGTGAATTACAATTTTTCTGCTTCGTCTGTCTCCCATACAGGTTTCTCAAGTTCCTCTCAATCAAGTGACATGTGTCCTCTAGCTCCCACCTACCACTGTGCTAAGTGCTTATTAGGTACAGAAAGGGCTTAGGAAATGCTACTGGATAAGTAAGTGAATGACTTCTGTCCCGTAGGTGCCAAGGTACAACTGATGACCTGCTGGACTATTCTAAGACAGGAAATAAAGCCCCTCCCCACCCTTCTCTATATTTCCACCATGGAACACCCCCTTGTTTGCTTCTATGGAAAGCCTTTCTGTTTCTCTTCCAAAATCAGTATCGCTTTTGTGACCATACATGTAACACAGAAAAGGTAGAACAAAGAGAAGACAGTGTCTGAAGAGAGCTAAACCAACTATGTGAAAAAAATGAATTGATTAATGATTATCTCAAATACGGTCCTGGGCAAAAGCACTTCATTTCAGACCCTTTGACCTGAGGCAAAGTCAGCGATGGTCAGGTCTGCAGGGGCTGGAGGGCAGGCAGAAGGAAGCAGCAAGAGGTTGGTTATCTCCTACTTTCTGCCTCCAGCCCACCCCATCCTTTACCTGTCCCCACTTACCTTTCCAAAGTAGGTATGCCATTTTCCTACTGGCTTCCCACAATCTGCAGGACGAAGTAAAAATTTGACAGGCAAGGACCTTGGCATATGGGCTGAGGTCCCTTTCCAACCACATAACCTCCAATATCCATGAAGCACTGTCACATTGAACTACTTCCAGTCTCCCAGACTTGCCCCGCTGTGTCCCACCTTTGTAGGCCTTTGCTTACATCAAGTCCACACACCTGGCCTGTTCTCCCCACTTGCCCTAATCCCCAACCATCGACTATTTGCCCATTCCTCAGGACACACTTCCAGTGTCATCGCCTTTAGGAAGCCTTCTCTAATCTCCTTCCTAAAGGAATTCATCACTCCCTAAACTATTCATCCTGTGGGAAGTTGGACTCTTAGATCAGATCAGTCACTCAGTCGTGTCCGACTCTTTGCGATCCCATGAATTGCAGCACGCCAGGCCTCCCTGTCCATCACCAACTCCCAGACTTCACTCAGACTCACGTCCATCGAGCCAGTGATGCCATCCGGCCATTTCATCCTCTGTCGTCCCCTTCTCCTCTTGCCCCTAATCCCTCCCAGCAGCAGAGTCTTTTCCAATGAGTCAACTCTTAGCATGAGGTGGCCAAAGTACTGGAGTTTCAGCTTTACCATCATTCCTTCCAAAGAAATCCCAGGGCTGATCTCCTTCAGAACAGACTGGTTGGATCTCCTTGCAGTCCAAGGGACCCTCAAGAGTCTTCTCCAACACCACAGTTCAAAAGCATCAATTCTTTGGCACTCAGCCTTCTTCACAGTCCAACGCTCACATCCATACATGACCACAGGAAAAACCATAGCCTTGACTAGATGAACCTTTGTTGGCAAAGTAATGTCTCTGCTTTTGAATATGCTATCTAGGTTGGTCATAACTTTCCTTCCAAGGAGTAAGTGTCTTTCAATTTCATGGCTGCAGTCACCATCTGTAGTGATTTTGGAGCCCAGAAAAATAAAGTCTGACACTGTTTCCACTGTTTCCCCATCTATTTCCCATGAAGTGATGGGACCGGATGCCATGATCTTTGTTTTCTGAATGTTAAGCTTTAAGCCAACTTTTTCACTCTCCACTTTCACCTTCATCAAGAGGCTTTTTAGTTCCTTTTCACTTTCTGCCATAAGGGTGGTGTCATCTGCATATCTGAGGTGATTGAGATTTCTCCCAGAAATCTTGATTCCAGCTTGTATTTCTTCCAGTCCAGCGTTTCTCATGATGTACTCTGCATATAAGTTAAATAAACAGGGTGACAATATACAGCCTTGACGAACTCCTATTCCTATTTGGAACCAGTCTGTTGTTCCATGTCCAGTTCTAACTGTTGCTTCCTGACCTGCATACAAATTTCTCAAGAGGTAGATCAGGTGGTCTGGTATTCCCACCTCTTTCAGAATTTTCCACAGTTTATTGTGATCCACACAGTCAAAGGCTTTGGCATAGTCAATAGAGCAGAAATAGATGCTTTTCTGGAACTCTCTAGCTTTTTCGATGATCCAGCGGATGTTGGCAATTTGATCTCTGGTTCCTCTGCCTTTTCTAAAACCAGCTTGAACATCTGGAAGTTCACGGTTCACATATTGCTGAAGCCTGGCTTGGAGAATTTTGAGCATTACTTTACTAGCATGTGAGATGAGTGCAATTGTGCGGTAGTTTGAACATTCTTTGGCATTGCCTTTCTTTGGGATTGGAATGAAAACTGACCTTTTCCAGTCCTGTGGCCACTGCTGAGTTTTCCAAATTTGCTGGCATATTAAGTGCAGCACTTTCACAGCATCATCTTTCAGGATTTGGAATAGCTCAACTGGAATTCCATCACCTCCACTAGCTTTGTTCATAGTGATGCTTTCTAAGGCCCACTTGACTTCACATTCCAGGATGTCTGGCTCTAGGTCAGTGATCACACCATCGTGATTATCTGGGTCGTGAAGATCTTTTTTGTACAGTTCTTCTGTGTATTCTTGCCACCTCTTCTTAATATCTTCTGCTTCTGTTAGGTCCATACCATTTCTGTCCTTTATCAGCCCATCTTTGTATGAAATGTTCCTTTGGTATCTCTGATTTTCTTGAAGAGATCTCTAGTCTTTCCCATTCTGTTGTTTTCCTCTATTTCTTTGCATTGATAGCTAAGGAAGGCTTTCTTATCTCTTCTTGCTATTCTTTGGAACTCTGCGTTCAGATGTTTATATCTTTCCTTTTCTCCTTTGCTTTTCGCTTCTCTTCTTTTCACAGCTATTTGTAAGGCCTCCTCAAACAGCCATTTTGCTTTTTTGCATTTCTTTTCCATGGGGATGGTCTTGATCCCTGTCTCTTGTACAATGTCACAAACCTCATTCCATAGTTCCTCAGGCACTCTATCTATCAGATCTAGGCCCTTAAATCTATTTCTCACTTCCACTGTATAATCATAAGGGATTTCATTTAGGTCATACCTGAATGGTCTAGTGGTTTTCCCTACTTTCTTCAATTTAAGTCTGAATTTGGCAATAAGTTCATGGTCTGAGCCCCAGTCAGCTCCTGGTCTTGTTTTTGCTGACCGTATAGAGCTTCTCCATCTTTGGCTGCAAAGAATATAATCAATCTGATTTCGGTGTTGACCATCTGATAATGTCCATGTATAGAGTCTTCTCTTGTGTTGTTTGAAGAGGGTGTTTGTTATGACCACTGCATTTTCTTGGCAAAACTCTATTAGTCTTCGCCCTGCTTCATTCCCTATTCCAAGGCCAAATTTGCCTGTTACTCCAGGTGTTTCTTGACTTCCTACTTTTGCATTCCAGTCCCCTATAATGAAAAGGACATCTTTTTGGGGTGTTAGTTCCAAAAGGTCTTGTAGGTCTTCATAGAACCGTTCAACTTCAGCTTCTTCAGCGTTACTAGTTGGGGCATAGACTTGGATTACTGTGATATTGAATGGTTTGCCTTGGAAACGAACAGAGATCATTCTGTCGTTTTTGAGATTGCATCCAAGTACTGCATTTAGGACTCTTTTGTTGACCATGATGGCCACTCCATTTCTTCTGAGGGATTCCTGCCCTCAGTAGTAGATATAATGGTCATCTGAGTTAAATTCACCCATTCCAGTCCATTTCAGTTGGACTCTAGTTCTTACTATAAACGCTTGCCTGGCCTGTTCCTTAGTATGGCAGGTATGAATCTCATAGTCAAATGAGGGAGTGTGCATTAAATAGTAAGCTTCCCATGTGGCACTAGTGGTAAAAAGAACCATCATGTCAATGCTGGAGACCTAAAAGATGCAGGTTTGATCCCTAGGTTGGGAAGATCCCCTGGAGGAGGGCAATTCACTCCAGTATTCTTGCCTGGAAAATCCCATGGACAGAGGAGCCTGGCAGGTTACAGTCCATAGGGTCGCATGAAGTCGGATAGGACTGAAAAAAACTTGGCATGGCAGGGCATATGAAATAGCACATTTCCTTAATCATGATAAATCACTTCTAGTTCACCTTCACTCATACTCCCCTGCCAGCATGCTTCCAGTTTTGAGGTCTCACATGATACAACAAGCATGGCCCAAGGGACCTCCAGAGATAGGGGATGTCTGACCAGGTAACCTGCTTAAGTAGTTCCTCAGGTCTTCGTTCTTGATTGCTTCCCTGCCACACCTGGGACTTGGGACTGACAGCTGTGGAGGGAGTCAGAGCCTTTTCTTTCCCACTGCCTGCAAGGGGAAACCCAGTGCTGGCTGTCCCAGGGCCAAAAACTTTTCTCTGCCTCCCTTCGAGGGACACTCCACTCTCTACTTCCTGCCCCACCCGACCCCAAACACTGCCTCAAGGCGAGGAATCTTCAAGCTCCGTCTCTCTTCCCTGTTCCTTCACAATAGCTTTTTTTTTTTTTTAATAGCTCGTTAAACTCAAGGTTTAATCATTAGCAACAGAAAAACTAGCACTTTCCTGTAAGGAAGGGAGCATTTCATCTACAAACTCCCCCAGGAGCTGAGGAGAACTTTCATTTCATCCTTTGTGCACAACTAGAACGGAAAGAAAACCAGAAACAGTTAAATTTTCACCAAGTCACCCAATACTTCCACGTTCAGTTCAGTTAAGTCGCTCAGTCGTGTCCGACTCTGCGACCCCATGAACCGCAGCACACCAGGCCACCCTGTCCATCACCAACTCCCGGAGTTCACCCAAACTCATGTCCATTGAGTCGGTGATGCCGTCCAACCATCTCATCCTCTGTCGTCCCCTTCTCCTCCTGCCTTCAATCTTTCCCAGTATCAGGGTCTTTTCAAATGAGTTAGCTCTTCGCATCAGGTGGCCAAAGTATTGGAGTTTCAGCTTCAACATCAGTCCTTCCAAGGACTGATCAGACCCAGGACTGATCTCCTTTAGGATGGACTGGTTGGCTCAATAAAAGTTGTCCGAAAGCAGTAGCCTCTCATCTCAACATCTTTTGCTTGGCTGCTGTTGTTGTTGTTTTTTTGCTGAGAAAGGCTCCTGACGCCGCGCCGACCCCTAGAGCGGAAGAACCCGGCAAACACCAACGACTACAAGTCCCAAGCTGCCTAGCGGGTGGCGTCACGCGCCGCGAAGCCCTGCGAGGAGACGTGGCAGAGCGCGGCGCGTCCGCACCGGACCGGAAAGCTTGGGGAGGCGGCCGTGGCGGGAGGGTCGGAGCCATGGCGGCGAAGACTGCGGGTGGGGGGCGCTGGGAGGTGGTGAAGAAGGGGCGGCGGCCTGGGGCCGGCGGCAGTGGTAAAGGCGGCGGAGGGGACCGCCGGGCGCTCGGGGAGGCGAACGGAGTGTGGAAGTACGACCTGACCCGTGAGTACCCACCCGGCCCGCCGCCCCCTGTAGCCCTCGCCCCGCCCCGGGTCTGCACCCCACCTCCCCACCCCGGGTGGTAGCGAGCAGCTACCGGGGCCCAGAGGGTCCAAACACCCCTGGGCTCCTGGAGTCGCGAGCCTCCTGCGGATTGGTACCTCCCAGTTCAGCCGGCGCTCCCCTGGCGTTTCTCGACCCTCAAAAGAGGTAGACAGAGCGAGGGAGGTCGCCGTCCTTGCCACTCACATGAGTAAACTGAGGCCCAACGAAGTTAGACGACTTCCCCAGGATCACTTATTAGAGGGGACCGGGATTCTCGTCTTCGGACGCTCAGCAGACAGCACACGCTCCCTGCCAGCTGTTCCCGGGCCCGATAGCCTGGCCTTGCCGGACAAGTGTCCGGGAGCTGCGGAGAGGCAGTCTGGTTCATCATAGACTGGGCCCCCGCCTTAAGTAACCTGCAGGTAGGGGGTTGGCGTGGGGACTTGGACGCTCATGAGGCCCGGCAGTGGGAGAAAATGATCCACCACACACATCTCCACACCCATCAAGTATTATTCCAAGCGGTGCCTGTTTCCTCAAAGCCTCCTGGAGGAGCAGAGAAAGCTTGCCACTTGTTGATTATAGAGTTGTCACATCAGAACCAAGAGGAACTGGGGTAGAACCAAGAATGGAAAACCGTGATTTCCCAAACTGGTAGCCACTCAATAAAGAAGCCAGCCCTCTGTGTTGGACACCACCCACCTGCCCAATTTTCCCATACTCTGATTTCCTAATAAAGAAATGCCTTATCTCTGAAAGAGCCCATGAACTCAAGAGCTGTGGTAACTGAAAGAAACCACCAGGAGGGGTCCTTAAGCAGGATGCAAGAAGGGGCTTTGAGGCAGGCTTCTCCCTGGAGATTAATTAAGTGCCAGTGTGTGGGGAGGGACCACTGTTTCTGTGAGGCCCTCCTGATTCAGGGCTGCCCCCCTTTCTCTGCCTGTCATTACCCCAGCTCCAATCCAGACGACAAGCACCCTGTATGAGCGGGGCTTTGAGAAAATCATGAAGCGGCAGAATAAGGAGCAGGTTCCACCTCCTGCTGTGGAGCCTAAGAAACCGGGGAACAAGAAGCAGGCTAAGAAGGTGGCGACCCTCACCAACCAGAACCAGAAGCAGGGACGCTTTCGCAGCCTGGAGGAGGCACTGAAAGCTGTGAGTGTGGCGAGACTTTAGGCAGGGGAAGAATGAGGACCCGAGGAGTAGAGAGGATGAAAGAAGTGGGACAGGGACGGGCTCCTGAGGGACCTGTGGGATGAGGGACACTGCTGACTAAGAGGAGGCCTTCAGGAAAGGATGGAAATCCAATGGGATGCAGTGTCTGCACTTAGGCTAGAAAGGGAATGAGTTTATAGAGAACCATAGATTAGTGAGGGGAAAACCTTGAAAATCCAGAGATACACAGAGGGTTTAGAAAAACTGCTTGTGGTTCCTCCCACCAAGGAAGAAATGATCTTTCACTTTCCATCTTGTCTTCTGTTTCTCCCCTTGAACATGTGAGGGACCCAAGAGTATTAGTTCTTGAGATCAGCAGTTACAATTGTCTTGTTCTCTAGTTCCTGAAGATCTGGATGCAACAAAAGTATGGCATTCCATATACTTGCATTGAAAAGCAGAAACCCTTTGTTTTTCCTGCCACCTCAACCATTTCCCCACCTCTACCCCATTACTCTACACCCGAAACTCACCATGAGGGGACTGTGTTCCTGGCAGCTGGACCTGGCAGATCTGCAGAAGGAACTGGACAAGAGCCAGAGTGTGTTCTCTGGAAACCCATCCGTGTGGTTGAAGGACCTGGCCAGCTATCTCAACTACAAGCTCCAAGTACCTCCGAGTGAACCCACACTTAGCCAGCATCCTCACGGTTAGTTCTCCAGACGAGTTGAAGAAAATTCTGAAAGGGCTGTATGTAAGCGCATTACTTAGTAACTGAGCCCCATGCCCCCACTGCCCTGACTTACCTGGTGATTTGAGCTGTCCTCAGATTAGCATGGCTTCAAAGTTCCTGGGCCTCGTTGAAATAGGGAGGATGCCAGCCACAGTGCAGTGACCTCTGCCTTCACTTACAGTTCTCAAGGAGCAAAGCAGAGGCCTCAGAGCTAGCAGAGGCTTCTGGTGCTAGCTCTCATATGAGGCCTATCGACCCCAGATTATCCCTACAGCCTGGTGAGCCGGGAGCTGCGTGGCATCATCCGAGGGCTATTGGCAAAGGCTGCGGGATCCCTGGAGCTCTTTTTCGACCATTGTCTATTCACCATGCTACAAGAACTGGATAAGACTCCAGGTGAGAGGGTCCCGTGAGAATTAGGCCAGTCCTATCTTGGGAACCTAATCCCCTTTTTTCTGCTTCTAGAGTAACTGAAGAGGTTCTCTTTTAGCAGAGAAATATGCTAATTCCAGCACTCTTGGAAAAGAAGGAGGATGCTAGGACTCCCTGGGCCTGGGTTCTGGGCTCTCAGCTGTTGAAAAAGAGATTACAGGTTTGGGGTGCTGATTAGTATATGTGGGTCTGAGAATGTGTATCTCCAGGGGAGTCACTGCACGGTTACCGCATCTGTATCCAGGCCATTCTGCAAGACAAGCCCAAGATTGTCACCACAAACCTAGGCAAGGTGAGCTCAGGGTTGTGATGGGGCCATTGGGAGGCCAGGACTGGGGAGACTGGGCAGAATCAACTCTGTTGAACCCAGTTAAGGGATGCAGGAGGTCCCGTAAGACAAGTAGTTAGCTAACAGCGTTAGCACTATGCACATATATGAGGTAGGTACTGCTATTATTCCCATTTTGTAGATGAGAAGATTGAGCCGCAACAGGGGTCAGTTACTTTGTAAAGTTGGTCAACTAGTAAGTGATAAACGTGAGTGAAGACCATAGCCTGGTGCCAGAGCCTGTGCTCTGAGTCACTCCACCACATTACCACACTGCCCCATTGTCCTCTCCCAGTTGAATTCTGTCTTCTTCCTTGGCTTTGAGGGTGCTCCTGGTGCTTTGCCCTTTCCCAACCTGCCTCCCTCACTGGTCTCCCCAGTTCCTGGAACTGCTGAGGTCCCACCAGAGCCGACCAGCCAAGTGTCTGACTGTCATGTGGGCCCTGGGTCAAGCAGGTTTTACCAACCTCACCGAGGGACTGAGAGGTAAAAGAAAGGTTTTGGAGCTGGAAGTTCCTCTTTAATGTCCCCAGTGGATCCAGGCTTGAGGCTTCCTCCCTGATCTTTGTCTCCACAGTGTGGCTGGGGATTATGCTACCTGTGTTGGGCATCAAGTCTCTGTCTCCCTTCGCCATTGCATACCTGGATCGGCTGCTCCTGTGAGTAATTGGGGGTGAAGGGGAAGAGCAGGCCCAGGGTGTTTTCAGGTAGCTATTTCAGCAAAATGGATGCTGTGATCCTGGTTTCCATAGATGTGAAGAAGCATCAGGACCAGCTCCTCCCAAGTCAGAATGTGGTGGTGGTGAAGGAAACGGAGGGAGCCAGGAAGTTGGGGGGATGGAGTGGAGTTTATGCCCTTTTTCTTAGATGTTCTTAGCTGGGACCGTGGCCAGGGCAGGTGTTCCCCAACAAGCCTGTTTCTTTCCTCCCCCACAGGATGCACCCCAACCTCACCAAGGGCTTTGGCATGATTGGCCCCAAGGACCTCTTCCCACTTCTGGACTTTGCCTATATGCCCAACAACTCCTTGACTCCCAGGTAGGGCTGTCCCAGGGCACAACCTTCTGTGAAGGACCCCAGCAGAGGATTAGGACACTATATCTGTCCCTTCACCTCCGGCCACCCTCAATTTGAGATTATCAACCTGCATGTACATGGGATCATTGAACCCTTGGAATTACATGGGCCCTCCATGGTGATTGGCCTGTGGGCATTTTCTGGGGAGGGGACCCATGACTGAGCAGATTTTCCAAGAAGTCTCTGAGTCTAGAAAGATGCAGAACCATTAAAAGGCCCTTCATGACCACCACCTTGGGCAGGGTATGGACTTTGCTGCAGACGCAAGGGGCACAAGCACACAAAGCCAATCAGAGTCTATGCTCAGCTCTCCTCTCAACCCCCTCCACAGCCTGCAGGAGCAGCTATGTCAGCTGTACCCACGACTGAAGGTGCTGGCATTTGGGGCAAAGCCGGAATCCACGCTGCATACCTACTTCCCCTCCTTCCTGTCCAGAGCCACCCCTGGCTGCCCTCCGGAGATGAAGAAAGAGGTGAGGAGCTGGTGGGAGGTGCCTTTCTCCTTCTTGGGGTGGGGTAAGGTCCCTATCTGCTGACAGGCCCTGCCACTGGGAGCCTGTTTTCTCCCCTCTTCGCCCCGCCCTCCCCAGCTTGGTCCCAACAGCCAACTGCTGGCTCCTTTATGCTTCACTCTCAGAAGAATGGAGCTGAAAAGGCAGCCTGTTCAGATCTGACCAGTCTCTCATGGTCCCTTGCAGACAAGCTAATTTTTATCTCAGGAACCCCTTCTTCCCCTTTATAGCCTCTTGGAGATTTTGAGGGTATGGGTACAATTTCTCTGCCCTTCAGGGTGGAGTGCTGCCTGGGGGGCCCCACTTGGCACTAACTAAGAGGGGGAGTTAGCTCTTAGCACTCCCCACCATTGCCCGGGGCCCAGCAGTCTCTCCCTTCTATCTCCTGTGCAGCTCCTGAGAAGCCTGACTGAGTGCCTGATGGTGGACCCCCTCAGCACCAGCGTCTGGCGGCAGCTCTACCCCAAGCACCTGTCACAGTCCAGGCAGGTGGGGGGGTGGGGGTCACCTGCCTCTGATCCACACAGAGAAACCTTAATTTACTCTTCATGGTGTGTCCTGTCCGAAAGCAGAAGGGGGATGTTTGTCACTGTTGTTCAGGCTCATACCTGTGGGGGCTTTGCAGGGAGGCTTCCAGGAAGCTGCTCCTCTGTGGGGGTGGGGGACAGGGCATGGAGGGTCTTTCAGCCTGAAGGAGCTGGGGCCCATGGAGGATGGGAGGGGCCAGGTGGGCCTCCTGATGGGAAAGGATTGTGCTTTCCCCACAGCCTGCTGCTGGAACACCTGCTCAGGTCCTGGGAGCGTATTCCCAAGAAGGTGAGCTGGGAAGACATGGCAGGCTGAGCCTCGTCTGGGTTCTGAGTTCGTACCCCCGCCACTGGCCCCGCTTTCTGGGAAGGTGCTCCATTAGCACTTCTGGTGTGGAATACGAAGCAGAATGGAAGCTCAGGGTTCCCTTGTGGGCTAAATCTTAACATTCTCAGCCTAGACTTCTCTTACTCTACAGACACAGAAGTCATTGCAAGAAACCATTCAGTCCTTCAAGCTTACCAACCAGGATCTGCTGAGGAAGGGCGGCGGCAGCAATCAGGATGTCGTCACCTGCGACTCGGCCTGCAAGGTGCCAGCGCCCAGCCCACTGCCCTCGCCTCCCACCACCACCCATAGACTCTTCTCCTCGCAGTCTCTGCACACCCTGGGTTGGACCTGTATGACATTCCTGACCCACCTGCCGCTGGAACTCCCACCACCTCTGGAGTAGTGAGAGGGCTGGATCCGCTCTGTGGAAGGCTGAGCTTGAGGCCTGCCTTAGGAGGCCAGGGCCAGCCCCACTCCCTTCTGACCACTGCTCCCTGCCCCTTCTCCTTCTAGAGTCTGTTGCAGCAGGCTCGGGGCTTCCAGCTGCCCTGGACACGGCTACTTCTGTTGGTGCTGGTCTTTGCCATAGGTTTCCTGTGCCATGACTTCCGGTCACACAGCTCTTTCCAGGGTAAGCAGGGATTGGCTGGCAAAGGAGATAGCCAGGGGCTTTTTGTGGGGACACAGAGCTGGATGTACCACTCCCCGCCCCTGCACACACTCCAGAACAGACATTTTTCTGACAGATGTGTCTGTGCTTTGCATTGTAGAAATGCTTCATATTCATGGTCTTATTTGAGTAGTGTTATCTTGTTTTTAATTTTTGAGGAAATTGAGGCTCAGAAAGATTTACCAATTAGCATAACATCACAGCTAGGAAGTAGAAAGGCTGACCCTCAGACTCGAGGTTTCCTGATGCCCAAGTCCACAGCTCCACCTGGCTGCACCCTTCTTGCTCTCCTGGCCTGCAACCCTCCCTCCACACGTGCTCCAGAGCAGAATGGAGCCAGCTCTGCAACCCCGTGAGCATGTCCAGTTCTGCCCCATCCCTCACTGAGTCTGCTCTGGGGCCTGTAGTGCCTGCCTCCCCAGTCCCAGTCCCTGCCCCGCTCACCTCCTCACTCACCCGAGGCCCCCTCTCCGCAGCCTCCCTTTCTGGCCAGCTGCTTCAGTCATCTGGTGTCTTGCCTGCTGGCCAACAAGCATGCACCAAGATCTACTCCTATAGCTTGCAGGGCTACAGGTGAGACCTCCGGGAGTGGGATGGGGGGTACCTAGAGGGGAGAGGGAGGCGTGGGAGAGAGAGGGCTTGCCTGTTCAGGGTGGTGACGGCATTGACAGTCAATGGGAAGCCGCTGTGGTTTTCCCCTCCCAAGGCCTCCCTTGCCCCAGCTGTTCTTAGGCCAGCCTGCTTGGGAGACTCCAGACACCTTCTTCCTCCCTCTGTGTCTCCCCTACAGCTGGCTGGAGAAGACATTGCCAGCTTGGGGCTCCCACCTGCTGACTGTGGTGAGGCCTGGCTTGCAGCTGGCCTGGGCCCACACCAATGCCACCGTCGGCTTCCTTTCTGCCCACTGTGCCTCACACCTTGCCTGGTTCGGTGACAGCCTCGCCAACCTCTTCCAGAGGGTAAGCCAGAGACAGAGAGGTCAGAGAAGGCTCTGACCTCTTGCCGGATGGCTGTGTTCTTGGGAAGGTGCAGCCCCACGTGGACTGCCTTCCCTGTCGTTCTAACCCATCCATTCTCCATGGTCCAGCTACAGACCCAGCTCCCTGACACCCTGAACCAGCTGCTCCGTTCTCTGAGGGAGCTGCTCCTGTTTCTTTATCACAGCATCCTGCTGCCTACGTGGCACATGCTGCTTGAGGCCCTGGCCCAGATCCAGGAGCACTGCCATGAGGCATGCAGGTGAGACCCTACCCCAGGGCTCCAGCAGGAGGCCTGTGACCCCAGGCCCTTTCTCCAGAGACACAGCTCCCCTTTTGTTTTTCTCGCTCTGCCCTGCCTCCTGCGCATCCCTTGGGCACTTTGGGATCGGGGTTGTGAGTATTAGCTACAGCTCTTTGACTTAACACAGCTGCACATCACAATTTCCCAACCCCCGAAATGTCTGCTTTCCTCCCAGAGGCGAGGTGACTTGGGACTGCATGAAGACACAGCTCAGTGAAGCCGCTCACTGGACCTGGCTCAGACTACAGGACACCACAGTGGCTTTCTTGGACTGGGCACTTGCCATGATATCCCAGCAGTAGGCCCTGCCTCCCTGGCTGCTGGGCTCTGTCTGGAGCAGACCCCTGGAGACTGTTGGGGCAGAGAGTGGCAATTCTGCAGGGGAGTCTTTGTTACTTGGTGCCTAAGTTCTGTCTCCTCAGCAAGTGGTAGGCTGCCTCTGCCTCAGTTCTTCCGGTTTGGTGGCAGCGAGCCCAGAGGTATCTCAGCCTCCAACCCACGACTCCACTGACCACTGCTCTGCCCGACTGACTGTACATGGCTCCCAGCCTTTATCCTTGGGCCTGGTAGCCTCTCTTGTCTCTGCTCTCCACTTCCTTCTCTCTCATTCTTGAAGCCTCAAACAGCTCATCTTGAAAAGGTGGACTCCAGGAAGTGGCTTCTGCATTCTTCTGACAAACGATTCCTGCTCCCAGACCTTAACCACGGCAGAAAAAAAAAAGGGACTTCTAGAAGAATCTAGAAGAATGTAGCACCACAGTGGGTGGTAGCAGCTTTGTCTCTGCCGACAGTCTGGGTGTGGCTGTCCGTGGACATGTAGGCCTGGGTGGAGAGGCCTCTCACCTCAAAATGTTCAACTTAGGTCCTTCAAGGCTTCTACTGCTCCTGTCATCATGGTCCTACATCCTTGCTCTCTGTCCCCCTTCAGTGCTGGGGGCGGTCTCAGCCTCCGAGTTCAGCCCTTCTCCGCTGCCCACCCCTGCCATCTGTCTGGAGAGCAGAGCCCAGGTCATCATGTGCCTCAGGCCCAGGAAATCATCCAGCAACCTGTTGAGACAGGACACAGCATGGGCTTGTGGATATGCCTACTTGATGGAATAAAGGACACAGATTTGATTTCTAGTTTTCCTCTGTGCCTCTTCATACAGAAATTCCTACAGTTGTGGACAGGACGACAAAATGTGAGCTCCTGCACATTCTTTAGCCCTCTGCCCTCCCAAAGGTTGTAGCCTCTGGCCATAGTTGAGCTTCTGGCAAGGAAAGCCTGCTTCCATCATTCTAAAGTTTGGCCTGTCGAGGGTTCTAGACGCCCTACTTGCTCACTTATCATCTCACTTGTCCTTGTGATTCGTGTCCCAAGATTGCCTTGGGAGCTTGAGGATTATATGCCTGGAAAAGTCGGGGAGAGTGTCCTAGAGGAATTCTTGGCCAGCAATCAGAGGATGCCTCCTTCCTTGCCAGGACCTTCATTTATTAATTGATTCATTTTATAGGCAGTGAGTGAAAGATTCAGAACTCCAAGAGACACATGAGTCAAGGGTTTATCACCCATGTCCCTTTTAATTTGACTTGAGACTATAACAAGTCAGCTAACGGCACAAGTTTTTCAGTTCTCACCTGAAGTTTCTTTCCTTGAGTGTTTAAAGAATGTAAGCAGTACTAGAGGTGCACTGCCCACTTTAGCGTCCATGGGCTGAGTTCTGTTTCCATCACGAGCACCTGAGATGACTAGCAGGGGTGATGGCCAGCTGCCGCTTTTCCTTTCACAGGCGGCCCTGACGTGCTGCCTCCATTTTTCAGCCACGGGATTATCAAGTAGCAAGCGTAGCAAAATCTTGACACGAAGTCTTGAGGACTGGAACATCTTCCTTTCCTTGTTAGGATGTAACTTACCACGCTGGGCAGAAGCCTGCTTTTGTAGTGGCAGTCAGCTCTGACGATTTTTTCCCAGAAGAAGAAACCCCACCCCACAAAGGACCAAAGTGTAGGCCTGCTGGCAGAACTGTCCACAGGTTCCCAGACATGTTCCATTGCTTCAGTTCTTTACCTAAAGTCAGTTACAGATGGGTTCAATTCTTAAGAGGAGTGAATCCTAGTAACTGGCCTGAATTCAAGACAAATTAAAGAAAATGAGCCAGTGTGAGCTTGGGTTATTGGCACCAGTGCAGGACCATGCCCTACAATGACATCAAGTCCAACCAAGGCTGCTGGACCGGACTTTGAATCCAGCAACTCAGAGAATCCCACTTGCAAGTGCTTCCTTGGTGTCTAATGTGTACACTACTACCTTATTGGATTCATCTAATTTCTAACATGTAATCCTGGGATGCAACATTTTTCTTTAACTCAGGTTAACTGGGGTCTCCACAGCCTCTCACAGGGACACTACTGACACCTCAATCGGCATTATTTGATAGATACCTGATACTGGAGTGGTCAGAACGTTTTCTCTATCCACTGCACCTGCTATCCATTAAAGCTAGATCAGACAATGTAGATATTTCACTTTAGCACAACTCTACAGGAATCCAAGCCAAGCCAGTTAGCTGAACCAGTATAGACTGGTGGAGTACACTGATGATGACAGGCAGGCAGTCACACTGACACCTGGTGTTACTGGAAGTCGACTGACATCTTGAAGATCACTTCTAGACATTTTAACTTTACTTTTCACACACAGCTGGAGTTCTACAGATAACACATCATGTAACTGAAGGGCAGTTTGAGTATTGTTATCTCTTACAAGCTTTAGTTACTAGTTTGACCAGCCTACCAACCAGACCATTCCGTCCAACAACAGCAGAATACATATTATTCTTGGATATTATCTCAACACTTCTTTCCGTTTTTCTAAGTCTCAATGCATATTTTTGGTTTCCTTTGGCTACTTGTACCCTGTCTACAGCTTCAGCTTTAGAACAGGGTGGGTGGAAGGGGAGCCTGACTTACTATGGACAGATAATGTTGCTGGACTCATGCCTGTGGCGTTGCCAGCCTGTTCCCAAATGCCACCACTCTCAGAATGGAGCATTTCCCACAGAGACAGGCATACCTGCTCTGCCCTATTCCAGAGTCACCCAGTTGTCAATTATACAGAAATTTCAATGGTTGAATGACCTCTGAGCATTTAATATGTCTTATCTCTCCTGAAGGAATTTGGATTTAAGTGAACACTTAAAGGGATGAATTGGTTTTCTAATCACCTTCCTGGTTCTGCTCCCCAAAGGACTTGAGGGTGCAAAGGACCTTGCTTTTCTCTATGTGGTGTTCCATTCTTAACCAGTGGTTTCATTGCCCAGACCTGAGGTATAAGAATTTTCACCATTCAGTGTATGAGCAAATACCTATTGAATATTTTACCTATTAGAATTAGGAGTTGAAATGTTGACTATGCCTCAGTATATACTTTAACTATTTAAGTACACAAGTTATTTTTAATGGATTTTTTTATAGCAGTTTTAAGTTCATGTCAAAATTCAGCAAAAAGCACCATGTCATTACGCCTGCACTTGAGGTTCCCCCACTGTCAAATTCAGTGAGCCTGTACCGACATGCCACTATCACCCAGCACTGTCATCTGAAGTCTGTGGTTTACCTTAATCATACTTTGCATGATTTACATCTTTTTAAATTTATTGAGACATTACCTAATACATGGGGTATCCTAGATAATATTCCATGTACTCTTGAGAAGCATATGTATTCTGCTGTTGTTGGATGGAATGGTCTGGTTGGTAGGCTGGTCAAGGCCTCTGTTGCCTTGTTGGGCTTATCATAAACACATTATTGAAGAATTACAAATCAGTAAGAAAATCACTAAGCAACAATAAAAATATAGATGAAAGATACTTTATAAAAGAAATGCAGATGAACAATAGACTTGGGAGGAAAAGTCCATTTCACTGCCAAAGAGATGCAAATTTAAAATAAGATACCACTTATTTTTGCCTATCATGTTGACAAAAAAATTTTTTAAGTGATTTACTCAGTGAATGCTATGATAGAAACTGGTATAATGTTTCTAGGAAGTAATTTAGTAACATTTGTCAAAAGCCTAGAAAGTTTCATATTACTTTACCAAGTAGTTCCACTCCTATGAATATATTCTAGAAGATACAGAAGTAAACAGAAATGTGAACAAAGATTTACATATAACAACATTTATTGTAGCAGTATTTTTTTTATTGTAGCAGTATTAATCATGAAAATTTTGGATGTAAATTGTCCAACAATAAGATGAATATTTCAGTAAATTTTGGTACAAAGCAGATGAGAAATGGCTAGTCAAATGATGATTTAAAAAACTTTAATGACAGAAAATTGCTTATTACTAATTGAGCTCAACTTATTGAAACGTGGCCTACAATAAAAAATACAGAAAATAAATGTTGACAAGGATGTGGAGAAATGGCACCCTCTTACATTGGTGGTGGGAATGTAAAATTGTTCAACAGTTGTGGAAAACAGTTTGGCAGTTCCTCAAAGAGTTAAACATACAAATACCATAAAACTCAGCAATTCCATTCCTGAGTGTACCCAAGACAAATGAAAACATACATCCACACAGAAACTTGTAGATGAATGTTTGTAGCACTATTACTCATGAAAGCCAAAAGGTGGGAAAAGACAGAAGAATGGACACCGAATGGAGTATTATTCAGCCATAAAAGGGACAAAGTACCGGTACATGCTACAGTGTCCACGAGTCTCAAAACATAAGTGAAAGAAATCAAGCATGAAAGGTCACATATTTTATTGTTTTATAGGAAATCTCCAGAATAAGGTAAATCCGTGGAGACAGCCAATTAGTCGTTGCCAGGGGCTGGGTGAAATGCGATGGGAGTGCTTACTTTCAGGGTTAACAGCTGTTCTTCCAGAGTGAGAAAAAGTTTTTCAACCAGAGAGAGGTGATCATTTGCACAACACTATGAATGTACTAAATAACACTGAATTGTTCATATTTTTTTTTTCCTTTTCAGATAATTTTTATTTTTTTTAATTTTATTTTATTTTTAAACTTCACATAATTACATAATTGTATTAGTTTTGCCAAATATCAAAATGAATCCACCACAGGTATACATGTGTTCCCCATCCTGAACCCTCCTCCCTCCTCTCTCCCCATACCATCCCTCTGAGTCGTCCCAGCGCACTAGCCCCAAGCATCCAGTATCGTGCATCGAACCTGGACTGGCATCTTGTTTCATACATGATATTTTACATGTTTCAATGCCATTCTCCCAAATCTTCCCACCCTCTCCCTCTCCCATAGAGTCCATAAGACTGTGAATTGTTCATATTTTAAAATAGTTAATTGTATGTTATGTGAATTTCCCTCAAAAACAAAACAAAAGCCCCAAGCAACGTAATTAAACACTTTCTGCTTTCTGACCCCACCTTCTCACAAGAGAGAGAGCGTGGTAAACACCTCTCCAAGAAAACCACCCCAAGCTGATGCTCTCCAACACAATGGGAGGTAGCCTTTGCAGCTGCAGAATGAAGTTAAATCAAAGGGAAGATGTTAACCTGCTTTGTGGATGCCCACAGGCGTGAACCCTGGTGTGCATTCGGTAACAACACAAACCTCAGATTTAAAGTTTAGCCTGTTCGTTTCCAAGGCAAACCATGCAATGTCAACGGTAATCCAAGTCTATGTCTCGACCAGTAATGCTGAAGAAGCTGAAGTTGAACAGTTCTATGAAGACCTACAAGACCTTCTAGGACTAACACCCAAAAAAGATGTCCTTTTCATCATAGAGGACTGGAATACAAAAGTAGGAAGTCAAGAAACACCTGGAGTAACAGGCATATTTGGCCTTGGAGTACAGAATGAAGCAGGGCAAAGGCCAATGAGTTCTTCCAAGAGAACACACTAGTCATAGCAAACACCCTCTTCCAACAACACAAGAGAAGACTACACATGGACATCACCAGATGGTCAACACCAAAATCAGATTGATTTTATTCTTTGCAGCCACAGATGGAGAGGCTCTATACAGTCAGCAAAAACAAGACCAGGAGCTGACTGTGGCTCAGATCATGAACTCCTTATTGCCAAATTCAGACTGAAATTGAAGAAAGTGGAGAAAACCACTAGACCATTCAGGTATGACCTAAATCAAATCCCTTATACTATACAGTGGAAGTGAGAAATATAAGGGACTAGATCCGATAGAGAATCTGATGAACTGTGGATGGAGGTTTGTAACATTGTACAGGAGACAGGAATCAAGACCATCCCCAAGAAAAAGAAATGCAAAAAAGCAAAATGGCTGTTTGAGGAGGCCTTACAAATAGCTCTGGAAAGAAGGGAAGCAAAAGGCAAAGGGGAAAAGGAAAGATATACCCATTTGAAAGCAGAGTTCCAAATAATAGCAAGGAGAAATAAGAAAGCCTTCCTCAGCGATCAATGCAAAGAAATAGAGGAAAACAACAGAATGGGAAAGACTACAGATCTCTTCAAGAAAATTAGAGATATCAAGGGAACATTTTATGCAAAGATGGGCTCAATAAAGGACAGAAATGGTATGGACCTAACAGAAGCAGAAGATATTAAGAAGAGGTGGCAAGAATACACAGAAGAACTGTACAAAAAAGATCTTCATGACCCAGATAATCACAATGGTGTGATTACTCACCTAGAGCCAGACATCCTGGAATGTGAAGTCAAGTGGGCTTTAGAAAGCATCACTATGAACAAAGCTAGTGGAGGTGATGGAATTCCAGTTGAGCTATTTCAAATCCTGAAAGATGATGCTGTGAAAGTGCTGCACTTAATATGCCAGCAAATTTGGAAAACTCAGCAGTGGCCACAGGACTGGAAAAGGTCAGTTTTCATTCCAATCCCAAAGAAAGGCAATGCCAAAGAATGTTCAAACTACCGCACAATTGCACTCATCTCACATGCTGGTAAAGTAATGCTCAAAATTCTCCAAGCCAGGCTTCAGCAATATGTGAACCGTGAACTTCCTGATGTTCAAGCTGGTTTTAGAAAAGGCAGAGGAACCAGAGATCAAACTGCCAACATTTGCTGGATCATGGAAAAAGCAAGAGAATTCCAGAAAAACATCTATTTCTGCTTTATTGACTATGCCAAAGCCTTTGACTGTGTGGATCACAACAAACTGGAAAATTCTGAAAGAGATGGGAATACCAGACCACCTGATCTGCCTCTTGAGAAACCTGTATGCAGGTCAGAAAGCAACAGTTAGAACTGGACATGGAACAACAGACTGGTTCCAAATAGGAAAAGGAGTACGTCAAGGCTGTATATTGTCACCCTGCTTATTTAACTTCTATGCAGAGTACATCATGAGAAATGCTGGGCTGGATAAAGCACAAGCTGGAATCAAGATTGCCGGGAGAAATATCAATAACCTCAGATATGCAGATGACACCACCCTTATGGCAGAAAGTGAAGAGGAACTAAAAAGCCTCTTGATGAAAGTGAAAGAGGAGAGTGAAAAAGTTGGCCTAAAGCTCAACATTCAGAAAACTAAGATCATGGCATCCAGTCGCATCATTTCATGGCAAATAGATGGGCAAACAGTGGAAACAGTGGCTGACTTTATTTTTCTGGGCTCCAAAATCACTGCAGATGATGATTGCAGCCATGAAATTAAAAGATGCTTACTCCTTTGAAGGAAATTTATGACCAACCTAGACAGCGTATTAAAAAGCAGAGACATTACTTTGCCAACAAAGGTCCGATTAGTCAAGGCTATGGTTTTTCCAGTGGTCATGTATGGATGTGAGAATTGGACTATAAAGAAAGCTGAGCGCCAAAGAATTGGTGCTTTTGAACTGTGGTGTTGGAGAAGACTCTTGAGAGTTCCTTGGACTGCAAGGATATCCAACCAGTCCATCCTAAAGGAGATCAGTCCTGGGTGTTCATTGAAAGGACTGATATTGAAGCTGAAACCCCAATCCTTTGGCCATCTGATGCGAAGAGCTGACTAATTAGAAAAGACACTGATACTGGGAAAGTTTGAGGGCAGGAGGAGAAGGGGACGACAGAGGATGAGATGGTTGGATGGCATCACCGACTCAATGGACGTGGGTTTGGGTGGACTCCGGGAGTTGATGATGGACAGGGAAGCCTGGCGTGCTGCGGTTCATGGGGTCGCAAAGAGTCGGTCACTACTGAGCGACTCAACTGAACTGAGCTGAGGGACCCCACAAAATGTCGGAGTCGCCAGAGGCTTGAAACCCTCGTCTGACCTACATTCGCCTGGGGCGACTGTGAACTGGGGTAGCTCAGGCGGTGGTCGCAGAGCAGGCAGTGGAGATCGGGTCTCCCCGCACACCCACCCCGGCATACAGAAAGCCGAGCCCCACACACGAAATGGGTTCTAGGTGCGTTTCTTTGTTTTAAAACCCCGGGAGCTTCTGGTGGGCAAAGGATTGTGGGCTGGCAAGCCAGGCCCCTGGAAGGAGACGCAGGTGTGAGGAGGGCAGGGGCGGGGGTCTAGGGGAGGCAAGCGGCCCGACTGCCCCCCGGGCTCCGGGCCGCGTCCAGCGTCGCTAAGCCCTCGGCGTCTCGCGCCGTCCGCCCCTGGGCCGCCCCGCTCGCCTCCAGCAGCTCCGTGGTTTGTATCTTTCTTGCTCATAGACTGGATCCCGACAAACATGGGTTAATTGACTGAATGAATGTCCTTCCTATCAGGAGGAAAGTAGGACTATATTGGCGCCCGCGGAGACAGCGGAGGGAAACGAGGAGCGGAAATAGCGAACGTAAGCCTTCGGCTTTGCAAACCCCGCAGGCGCCTGGCGAGAGTAGAGCAAGTGGGCATGCTGGCCAGGCTGGAGAAATCAGAAGTCAGGGTCGTGGGCCGGGTCTCTAAGCGTCCGCAGTCCTGTAGAAGCCACCGCGGGTGGAGTGTCGGGGGCTATCGTTTTGTAAAAAGCACGGAAACGGAAGGGACCTGTGTGGTCCGTGTTGCCTTGGTCCAGGTTGGAAAGCAGGTCTTTTGGCAGCGTCCTTTGCTCGCATTTCTGCTTCCGGGTTCCTCTGTTCTGTGCAGCCTGGAGGAGCTTCTTTAGAAGGTGGGCGCTAGGCCTCCTCAAAGCTTTTGAGACCCTGGAGTGTGGCCTTGGTAAGTATTAGAGGGACAGCAGCAGGCGCCACTAGCAGCGGGGCCTTCGATAGCTCAGTTGGTAGAGCGGAGGACTGTAGTGAGTGAGCTGTGGCAATCCTTAGGTCGCTGGTTCGATTCCGGCTCGAAGGACTTCGTACGATCTTTTTAACCTTCTCTTCCTCGCAAGAGAAAAGCTTACCTAGAAACCCACTGAGTTTGCGCACTGCTGGTGTTCCTTGAAAGATGTGTGCGGTAAACACTCGAGGTACGGTTATGCTATCTTGTGGGTTACATGCAAAGGAGTGCTAATCTGTGCTTTTAAATAAGGTTTATTATTGCTTATGTATAATTATTATATGCCTGCTTTTAAAAAATCCGGTCCGCGGTCCCACTGCACTCAGTGCTAAGCCAAATGAATTTCCCCAACCACGGCGGGTCCACTGGTCAGCGGACACCGCAGAACAACCTGTAAGGCAAAAGGAAAGCAGCCAAAAGCAGCTGGGGGATTAGCTCAAATGGTAGAGCGCTCGCTTAGCATGCGAGAGGTAGCGGGATCGATGCCCGCATCCTCCACTCGGTTTTTGCCCCATGCGTTGGAAGACTTCCCCAACCGCGAGTGGCTGAACCTTGTGGGTGTTTTGTAATACACAAAGGAGTACGGTAGGCAATGATCAGCTTCACACGGGGTCCTTCTATTTTGCAGGTGAGTCTTTTTCAGGTTCCTTTTTGATCACTGCCTTTTTCTCCTCCCGGTAGCAAGGCCGTTAACCGTCTTCCGAGAAGACACGGGTGGAATCCTCCAGCCGCGCCTGCAGGTCGAGCCCGCAAACAGCACCGGCTCAGGTACCCGCTAAACGTGCGAGGGAACCCCGGTGTACTGACCAATGGCAGCGTGCCTTACTGGGCGGGTAGCCAGCTGTGCCCGCGGCCAATAGGCGTGAGACTTCTTGTTTCCTGGCAGAGCGGGGTCCCGGCACCGCGGCGCTCGGGTTTTGTTTGGGTCCTGGGTGGAGGGCCCGGGTGCCGGGGCCCAGGTGGCGCCTTGCTAGCGGGAGAGGGAGCGGGATCACCGGCCCGGAGAGAGGTGAGGGGCTCTGCGTGGAGTGCGGGCCCCGGCCCCGCCCCCTTCTCAGCGCTCAGCGGCCCGCAGCCCCTCTGGAAGCCCACCCGGCTGGGCCACCCCGCCCCTCGCCCAGGCTGGTCCCGCCCCGCCCCCACTCCTGTGGCCTCACTTCTGACCCCTACGCCCTTCCTTGTTAGCCTCCCTCGAGTGTGAGTCCGCCCCTACCCATCCCAAGCCAACAAGCTGGGGCAAGCTCGGTCCTGGTGTGAGGGTCCTTCGGAGTCGTGGGTCGAGAAGCCATCCCCCGTCCCCAAGTAGGTCTCTATGGGCCACTTGTCTAGAGATACTCAGAATACCCATTACTGACCCACAACTACTAGGGTATCTTTTTCAGGGGCCTCGGTGCTTAGAGGGGCGGTGTGGAATAGACTCGTACCCTTAGGGGGATTAAGCTGCAGTCTCCATGTGAGCAGGTAGCTTCTGCCCAGTTAACTTTGGCTTGGCAAAGGCCACATGTCTAGTTTTCTTTCATAATTAATAGGCATGGGGTAATAAAAAAAAGAACCAGCCCTTCCAGGGCTCAGGAAGCAGCAGAAAAATGCCGGGTCAGTACTTGTGAAAGCAGAGGAGTGGAGAGAGAGAGCTGTCTATCTCAAGTTAGAACCTTGGTTCTCTCCTGCTCTTCTCCAGAGCAGGGAGCCAGTCTAGGAACTGGAGGTCCAGAATGACCCATCTTTCAAGCTGGCGTTATGTTGTAGTTGGTGTATCATGGCTAGATTTGGGCAGTTGGACCTATTTTCTCTCATCTTTGGGCTGCAAAGAAGCTTAGAGTCTATAGTGTTTCTCGACATACTTAAGTCATTGAGTATTTCATTTTGGAATAGCCACACTGTGGTAAAATAGGGTCCTTTGAAGTCAGTTATAACCCTTAGTGTGGGGACAGAATATTGCTTATTTTTGGCCTTTGCTGGAGGTCCACATGTACCTTTTTTAAAGGGAAAGAGAGCCTCTTCTTATGGTACTCCCTTAGAGGAGCTCTCATTTACCCAGCGATACCCAAAGAACACGTTTTCATTTTTCTTCCCTCTCCTCCCTACCCCACGTTTTTCCCAGCTCTCAGGGCCTGAGTGGTGCAGGAGGATGCTTTCCCAGCCCCACCATGGAGCTGCGCTGTGGGGGATTGCTGTTCAGTTCTCGCTTTGATTCAGGGAACCTAGCCCATGTGGAGAAGGTAGAATCTGTGTCTAATGATGGGGAAGGAGTAGCGGGTGGGGCATCAGCCTCCACCAGCAGCATTGCCTCTTCCCCTGACTATGAATTCAATGTGTGGACCCGACCAGACTGTGCTGAAACGGAATTTGAGAATGGGAACAGGTAAGAAGAAAGTAATGGAGGGTGGAAGAAGGAAGAGAGGGGGTCCTGCGTCTTCTGTTAGCCTTTTGAGAGTTCATGCCAGCACACCACCCCTCCTCTCCCACCCCATCCCCCTCCTCATTCTCTACCCAGTAGCCCTTTCCCAGTTTGGCTTGCTCCAGTCCCCCCCTCCACCCCCCACCCCCCCCACATAGCCCCTCCAACCCTCCTGTGTAGAATGATGTGTCTCTCCTACTCTGGCCCTCAGGTCATGGTTCTACTTCAGCGTCCGAGGAGGAACTCCAGGGAAACTCATCAAGATCAATATCATGAACATGAACAAGCAAAGCAAGCTGTATTCCCAGGGCATGGCTCCCTTTGTGCGTACACTGCCCACTCGGCCACGCTGGGAACGAATTCGAGACCGGCCCACCTTTGAGGTAAATTTTCCATGAGGAGGAAGGACAGACTTGGGTCCCTCTGGTGCCAGCTGGAGTCCATGATAAGCCCCTGCCTCGGGAAGCCCAGAAGGAGCTGGTTGTCATGGGGTGTCGCAGAGGGAGGGGTGTTAGTAAAAGTGATGGGGGTGTGAGGTCAGCTTCTGATGGTCGACCCAGTAGGTTCTTAGTTCTGACACCAATGGCGTGTTGCCCCTCCCTCTTCCTCCTCTGCTCCTCAGATGACAGAGACGCAGTTTGTGTTATCCTTCATTCATCGTTTTGTGGAAGGCCGTGGGGCTACCACCTTCTTCGCCTTCTGCTACCCATTCTCCTACAGTGACTGCCAGGATTTGCTAAGCCAGCTAGACCAGCGCTTTCTGGAGAACAGCCCTACCCACAGCAGGTGCCAACCCCATTCTTTTCCTGTCACGTAGTCCTGGACCGCAGAGCACCTCTGCTACTCCTGGAGTTTGCCCTCAGAGCCCTGACCCCAAACCTCATCTGTTCTTTCCTCTGTACAGCATGTGGGACTTCAGGTACCCCTGACAGATGTTTCTGTGTGACCTTGACATCCCACCATCCACTCATCACCTGCCTACTTCAAGTCTCTTAATATCCCAGGTCCCATCAGTCACCCAGAATTTAGCCAGCACTGCCACTGCGCAGCACACATTTGTTTTTTCCTGCCCCAAGAGAGGCCACCTCTTTGTGTCTATGCAAAGTAGTCTACCTTAGGGCACCATAAACTGGGGAATAAAACTTTAACTTCATCCTGTCGTATTCCCTGCATTCTGACAATGTAGCTGCTGCTAAGTTTCTTCAGTCGTATCTGACTGTGCAACCCCATAGACGGCAGCCCACCAGGCTGCCCTGTCCCTGGGATCCTCCAGGCAAGAATACTGGAGTGGGTTGCCATTTTCTTCTCCACTGACAATGTAGACCCAACCCAAATCCTCAGGCTCATTTAACACTGTGAGGGACTAGAAGGCCCCAAAGGTTAGGGTGAAGGACCAGATCCTACAAATCCTGGGCTGGTGACCATGCCCACTGGTTGGTAGGACTTCGGGGACTTCTGGCTTAATAACTTTCACACCTACAGCCCCCTGGATACCATCTATTACCACCGGGAGACCCTCTGCTATTCTCTGGATGGACTTCGTGTAGATCTACTGACGATCAGTTCCTGCCATGGGCTTCGAGAAGATCGAGAGCCCCGTCTAGAGCAGCTATTTCCTGATGCCAGCACCCCCCGACCATTCCGTTTCACAGGCAAGAGAGTGAGTAGAAATAGCATAAAGGTAGTACCCTGGCCTTGGCCCAGCCCCAGGCACCACTGGTAGGTTGAGGCCATATTATCCCTCGGCCCCGTGGACACGACCTCAGCCTACGTTCTGAGGCAGGTGTGACAGCTCCTATTCCAGTTTGCATACTCAACCAGCTGGAAATCCAATGGCTGTTTCCACCTCGTCCCACCACCATCCCCACGTGGTTACCCTGGAATATAGAGCAAATGACCTAATAACTGCTCTCCTCTTCACCTCAGATATTCTTCTTAAGCAGTAGGGTACATCCCGGGGAGACTCCATCTAGCTTTGTCTTCAACGGTTTTCTGGACTTCATTCTTCGACCTGATGATCCCCGGGCCCAAACCCTACGTCGCCTGTTTGTCTTTAAGCTGATTCCCATGTTGAACCCTGATGGGGTTGTCCGGGGTCACTACCGGTAAGAGGCGTGCCCAGCCACGTGGATTGTTCCCAGTCCCGTTATAACCTGCATCTCAGTGGCAGCTGTTAGCCTCATATGTAGTGTCTGTGTTCCCAGTCCTCTTGCACCCTAACACAGGCAAGTCCCTGTGATCATCCAGTGAGCCGAGAACAAATATGATCCCATCCAGTGGCACTTTCTAGGGAAATAAAGCCAGCATATCCATAGGTGCATCTGGTAGAGGGAGCTGTCTTTTAGATTTCTGTAGGAAGGATAACAGCTGACCAGGGAGAGGGCCAGCGTCAGTTGTCTTTCCTGTTGCAGCTTCAGCCTCTCGTTTCATAAGTCAGTTTCCTTTCCATCTGCCACGTGTCTCCTTCGCTGGCCCAGCCCTCAAGCCCCTGCTTTGGTCCTTGTCTCCCTACAGCACAGACTCGCGTGGAGTGAATCTGAATCGCCAGTACCTGAAGCCTGATGCAGTCCTGCACCCAGCCATCTATGGGGCTAAAGCTGTGCTTCTCTACCACCACGTGCATTCCCGGCTGAACTCCCAGAGTCCCTCTGAGCACCAGCACAGTTCCCATCTCCCTCCTGATGCTCCCCTCTCTGACCCTGAGAAAGCCGACAGTCTCCAAAACAGAGCTCACCTTGGGCGCTCATCCAGCGGGGATAAACCTGAGGCGTGGACACAGACTGAGGTAGCCGAGCAGAAGCCCAACAGCGTGTGGATTACGCCACAGGAGTCAGCTGAGGTGGAGCAGCTGGCCCCCGATGCCATCCCCCCCAGAGAGAGCGGTGTTGCTTACTACGTGGACCTGCACGGACATGCTTCCAAAAGGGGCTGCTTCATGTATGGAAACAGCTTTAGTGACGAGAACACCCAGGTGGGAATCTGCAGAATGTCATGTGAGTGTGGGGAGTTTTGCAAGTCAGGAGATGAAGTTCAGGCCATGAGCGGAGGGAGTAGGGCCTTCTGGCAGGAAGCCCTGGGGCTGGCAAGAGGCAGCTTATTCTGAACGAGCTGCAGGGGCCAAGAAGGGGCAGCACCTCATTGTGTTACATCATGACCTCTGAAAGGTCAAGCTACTAGCATCATAGTTTTTCTAGAGTTTGGAACACCAGGGGAGAAGGAGAATTTTATATTTTCGGAGAGAAGGGCTTAAAAAGAGGTAGACTCATACCTTCCCAACACCTAGAAGTATTGTCAAACATTCAGTGAGGATGTAAGCAATGCTGACTACTGCTGATGGTTCTGAAGGTGTCTGTGTGCTGTGTGAAGGCACATGACCCCACACTAGGCATCTCTTCCTTGCCCCATCCTTTCTTTCTCTCTGTCTCTCCTTCTGAGTTGCCTTTTTCCTCACCCAAACAGGTGGAAAATATGCTGTATCCAAAGCTCATCTCCTTGAACTCAGCCCACTTTGACTTCCAGGGCTGCAATTTCTCAGAGAAGAATATGTATGCCCGAGACCGCAGAGATGGCCAGTCTAAAGAGGGAAGCGGCCGGGTTGCAATCTACAAAGCCTCAGGGATAATCCACAGGTTGGATGGAAACTGAGATACAGTGGATGAAATAGCTGCCCAAAGAAAACAATAACCCAGTGTAGGGTGTGTGAGGGGCAGGGGATGGATGAAGTCTTCCCAAAGGACAGATTCACAGTTTGTGTGGTTGTCTTTAGTCTGGGACACTACCTTTTGGGGGACCTTTCTTCTGTGAAGTGCCAGAGTCAGTTGCTAGTGCTGGGGATCAGCCCTTTCTACTTGTGCACACTCTACCCCAGCTGATTATCTCGTAGACCACCTAGTCTGTCCCCCATGGTTCTGTCCAGATTCTGTCTGATAAAGGTCTCCATGTCTTAGCTACACACTTGAATGCAACTACAACACTGGACGCTCAGTAAACAGCATCCCTGCCGCCTGCCATGACAACGGGCGTGCCAGCCCCCCTCCCCCGCCGGCCTTCCCTTCCAGATACACTGTGGAACTGTTTGAGCAGGTACGAATGCAGGGGATGAATGGGGAAAGGGAAACCTCAAAGTCTGGAAAGGCCTTCACCTCTGCCACCTGACTCTCAGGTCCTCTGAGGCAAGGCTCACCACTGTCGCCGTCTCAACTCTCAACCATGGTCGTGGTTTTCCTCAGTTAATAGGCACCAGGCCTCTGACTGTAAAGGTATCAAGGGGATGAATGGGCACTACTCTGATCCTCAGCCCTGCCATAGAGACTCTCCTATGATTTTGTGCTGAGTCACATTCTTTGCCTGTGAGCTTATCTTCCCCCTTCTATTGGATTAGTTCCCTTATGAGTTCAAAGCACCCCCTCTACAGAGGTCCTGATGATCCCGGTGTCCTGGGGCACATGACAGGAACAGAAAGAACTGTGGGTTACAGAAGAAATCCCATTGCCTTCTCCTGCTGGTAGAACTCCTGCCTGGGGCTATCCTGAAAGCCCACCTGCCCCTGCTCATAATGACGAGGGCCCCAGATGGGCAGCAATTTAGGGGGCAGCCCTAAATCCACTTTGCAGTAAATAGCCTGAGCACCACAGTTGACATAGTCATTGAGCAAATGTGAGGCCGGCCTCTCCTTCCCTTCCAGTGGGCTGTGCATCTCAAGCCAACACAGCACCCATGTATGGAAACAGCTTCCTGGGTTGGAAGACCAAGACACTGAGCCAAATTGGACTCCCCACAGGTGGGACGAGCTATGGCCATTGCAGCTCTGGACATGGCGGAGTGCAACCCGTGGCCCCGAATCGTGCTGTCAGAGCATAGCAGCCTAACAAACCTCCGGGCCTGGATGCTGAAACACGTGCGCAGCAGCCGAGGCCTGAGCACCACTGTGAACATGAGCATCAGCAAGAAGAGAGGCTCTCGAACTCCACCCAGAAGTAACAAGTAAGACAAGCAGCGGGGAGCGAGAGGCTGGGGCACTGGAACAGGGCTCTAGAGCAAAGAGCTCCAAGGAATTTGTGTGATTCCCAACCAAAAGAACCATGTGGTGAATGTTTCCAGGGTGAATGCAGATTAGGAAGGTTACTGCATTTTTCGGAGAATGGGATCCTCTTCCCATTTATATAGCACTACATACTTCCAAGATGTTGGAAAAGCAGCTTAGGGGATTCCCTGCTCCAGAGCCCTGCACAAAATCAAGTAGAACTAGGGTGGGGGTCCCCAGGGGTGGGTCTCACCTTCCTGTAGTTGTGAATGTCTGAGGGGCCCAGGGCAGCACCAGGGTGACAATGGGGACCTCACTGGGAGTTAAAGCTGCCCAGGGCCAGCCCACATGGCTCTTAGTATATTCTCAGCAGGAGTGTGCACGTGTGAACAAGGGCCCCCAGGCAGCCTGAGATGCCCCACATTAGGTTCCTTATCTGTGGACACAGATTCCTCCCTGCCACCTCGGAATGAGTCCCTGAGACTTTTCACCACAGAGGTGACGCTGTACTGGGCATCAGACCAGGGAGGACGATGCAAGACAACCTCCTGACCCAGGATTAACTGGTGTCTGCTTCTTGCAGCGGACTGCCTGTTTCCTGCTCTGAAAACACCTTGAGCCGTGCGCGAAGTTTTAGTACTGGCACAAGTGCTGGTGGTAGCAGCAGCAGCCAACAAAATTCTCCACAGATGAAGAACTCCCCCAGCTTTCCTTTTCATGGCAGCCGGCCTGCGGGGCTGCCAGGCCTGGGATCTAGCACCCAAAAGGTCAGCCACCGGGTGCTGGGCCCCGTCAGAGGTAAGCTAGTCTGGGAGCCCCTGCAACAGGTGTTCGGTTGTTTGGGGCATTGCTGGGGGAAGTGAGAGCTTGAAGATGCACACTCGGCCTGGGACCAAGGGGTGAATCAATAAAATTAGTTTGTAGCAGAATCTGCAGCCTCTTCTGCGACCTTGGTGTTCCCTGCGGCACAAGCTCCAGACAGTACTGTGTGGCAGAGACGGGAGCCCGGGGTCTTGGGTTTCAGCAACTGCTGGGAGGCAGGAAGTGCCCAAGGAAGAATCACTGGCTAGAGCAGGGTCACGCTGAGACATGGAGCCTCCACGTCAAGGACAGTGTTGGTCTGTCTTGGGAGCAGGAAGGATAAGGTTTCCTCACAGTCAGTCACAGCACCATGCAGAGATGGTGAATCCTACCCAGGGTCTCTATGGCTGAACTTGTTCCTGGCTTCAGAGCCTTTCCAGAAAGTGTTGGAAGGATGCCAGCTTTTCCAAAGAAAATGGAACTACAGACAGCTTCTGTACTAGGCTCACAATCCAGTCCCTTCCAGCGGTGGCCACAGTCCCTCAACTGTGCCTCTAGGTTTGGCCAATAAGACCCTGCTTGACCAGAAACAGGTGGGCCTTTAAGGAAAAAGAAGAGGAAGGGACTTCAGAGCTGTTCCTTGGGAGTGACCTGGACTGGAGTAGGGCGACTGTTACACTGCTATTCCTGGAAAAAGCAGTAGATCAGAAATCAACATTGTATGTGGCTTCTGGGCTACAGCAGTCTGGCCAGAGTATAGAGGTTTATACACTAGAAACTGAGCTTTGCTCGTCTTCAAGCTGCACTTGTCCTTGTCAGCACTTCACAGCTGCTCAGCTTGCAACAAAACTTTTGGTGCAGAGCAGAAACATGCCCTGGCGTCAGTGGCTGTGGAGATGACCACTGATTAGAGCAGCCACAGGAGAGAGAGCAGTGGTCCTCACCAGCTTTGACCAATAAGATGTTGTCCCTGGCAGACCCCATAGTTACCTCTGCTTAGGTTCCAAGCCCCACTCAGAGTCTGTCTTCATTGAGAAAGGACACTTTTGTACACTGAGTATTAAAGCAGTAATAATGCCTTATGTTTAAATAGCGTTAAACAGTGAACAAAATAGTACCGTGTATTTATTTCATTTAATCCTTACAAGGACCCTGAAGATAGGTGGTATTTCCATTTTTCTAATGAGGAAGCTGAGGGTGCTGAAGGTTAACTGGTCCAAGGTTGCACAGCTATTAAGTGGCAGTTATTCAAACTTATGTCTTTTTGCATTCTGGCATACTTGAGTTTCCTATCTTAAATTTGGATACTTTTTCTTCTTTTAATTTCTTTTGTTCTTAACTCATAGAAGGAATATGAACCCTAAATCTTCTTCCCTGACTACAAAAGGCAAACAGTAAAGAGCCTTTTCTAGATCATCACTGGAGGATTCTAGGCAGTTTTTAGTCAATATTTTATTAACATCTTCCCTACTCCACCCACCCCACCCCCATCCCAATGTAGAGTGCTGTATTAAGCTCCTTGAGTGAGAAACATACTCTGCTTCTTTGTTACTTCCCCCAAATAACTAATAGAAAATAGGCACAGTCACTACAAAGTAACTGCTCTGGTGGACTGACTCGAAACTTCATAAGGGACACAGGGCTGTAAACACAGCAGAAAAGCGCACTGTAAGCAAGGAACGCGGGGAGCCACTGTTATGGATAAACACAAGAGTAATCACCCAAAGGATGATCAGTTGAGAAGTGGTTTTGAGGAATGGGTGTGGTTTATGGTTTAATAAGAACATCCAGAGATGAGAGTGATAGCCAGGACCAGTGCTATGTGTAGAGAGGACGACAAGCAGGCACACTAGCTGATTCGAAGAGCAAACCCTTCCCTATGGAATCAGGAAGAAAGGTGGGAGGAAGAAGCTGAAATGTCTTGAGAACAAAAGATTATGTGTTAACAAAGACCTATGGCAGTGACTGTGTCTCTCATGATGGGAACAAAAGATCTGCTTAAGCGAGCTGTCTGTGAACTCTCTATAGAAATCAGGCAGGGATGGGAGAAGGGGTCCTTGCAGTGGTTTATACCTGAGACGACGAGTGCCTGTACCAGGGTCTGTGAAGGTATTTAATAGAAACAAGTGGAGGGATTCACTGGTGGTGGAAGAGAAAGACTTAAGAGCTTCATGGTTACAAGCTAAAGGAGTATGTCATGACATTAAGACATTGTCTGAAGAGTGCTGTTTATCTATTTTAGACATGCTTGGATGTCACGAGCTAGCTATATGGAGATGTCCTACAGGCAGAAAAAGGCTTCCCTAGTGGCTCAGCTGGTAAAGAATCTGCCCACAATGCAGGAGACCTGGGTTTGGAAGATCCCTGGAGAAGGGAATGGCTACCCACTCCAGTATTCTGGCCTGCAGAATTCCATGGACTATATATAGTCCATGGGGTCACAGAGTCGGACACAATTGAGTGTCTTTCACAGGCAGAAAAAGGGCCAAAATGCAGAGAGGTGACATCAGGGTTGTATCTAAGAGTCCTCCACATTCAGGTGCAGGTGAAACCAAGTGAGAAGCTATATTCCCCCAGGTAAATTAGCAGCAGCAGCAGCAAATGAGCTTAGAAGCAGAAAGAGAGCTGGTTTGAGAATCAGGACACCCTGTGGACTTGCATAAATATTTGTAGGAACAAGAAACTATCTCTGAATTCAGGAGGTCAGGAAGATTCCTCATAACGCCAGACAGGAATACTGTAAGGAGCTGAAAGAGCAGACCCAGAGATCTTGACTCCTGTGTTCTCCTGAGCATTTGCTGGTGCTCCAGTTTTTGCCACTTCCATCTCAAAGTCCCTGATAAGACTCCAGGATGGGAGACTGGTCTTGGCTTGGGATAGGGACCTCTGATGCATACTGTGGTACTGGACATGGCATCTTCAACTCACCTTGGGAAAACTTCTTCATTTTGTCCTGTGCTGTAGCTTTGTGACATCTCCTGGTTCCACACACCTGGCTCTGGGCCCTCACCACATCTAGGCATCTTTTGTCTTCCAGGATAAGAAAATCATGATCCTCATCTCTCTGAGATCTAACTAAAAAGCATCTGTGAATACACCTTCCAAATCCCCAAACTGGGATTGCTGAAGGTTTCTGTTTTTTTTTTTTTTTTTTACTTACGAACTTATTTTTAAGAAAATTCCCACTAATGCATAAAAAATATCCCATGTAACTGTAGGTTACTTAGTGGCAGTCCTTTATTGGCTAGAACAGAACATGAGGTTGGGCTATCTAGAAGACTTCAGACAAGATTTAGGTATCCCAGCCAGCAGCTTAAGGCAGGGCCTCAGGGAGCTAACTACTCTGGCTGGGCCTGTCCTCAGAGGCTGGGGGATGACATTTTAGAAGCCCAAAAGTAGCCAACTTGGGGTGAATAGAAATGTTGCGGGGACAGAAGGCTGAAAGAGCCTGAGTAGGCCTTGCCTCCCAGCACCCCCCTGGCAACAGTGCCAGAATCACTGGGGAATAGCTAATGTCATTGCTAAAGTGGGTAGTTTAGTGGTGTGAAAGCAGACGCAGGCAGTTCAGAGGACCTGCTGGGTAGAGGGCGGAGAATAAACGAGCTCCCCCTCCTGTTGGCTATGCTTCATGAAAACAAGGCTGGGGGGGCTGGGGGTGGAGAGAGACACCAGTGAGGTGCCTAGGACACATGACTGAAGAAGGCACTTGCTCTCAGGATCAGGCAAAGACCTGGACCTCCCTAAACTGCACCCGAGGCACTCCCCTTCCGGCCTACACAGCAGGCTACTGGTGAAAGACCAGGCAGGGGCTTACGAGTAAAGCAGGGAGCCTTCAGCCATCAGCCTACCACGGCCACTCTAATCCATCCCAGCTCTGGCACTTAAAGCTGAGATTACCAGAACTCTTTCCTGGCCTCCGAGATGCCTTGTCTCAGCTGGCTGGCAGCTTCTGGTGGAGCACCTCAAGGCCAATGAAGAGTAGAGGTTCCTTTGAGAACTGAGTCAAAGGACACAGGAAGCCTCCAGGCCTCCAGCTCCATCACCACTTTTACCTTTTCCCATGAAAACAAAAGTTTCATGTTAAATAGCCATATGCCCTCAGACTAAAACTTACCTGATGGCAGGAAATGTTTCCTAACACATCTGTTTATTCCCTTATCACCTAGCAACACGCTTGGCACTTATTAAATGATTTCCAAATATTTGTTGAACAAATAAAAGGCAAGAAGCTGGGAGGTGAATGGAGGCTTCCCTGCCTATCCACCCCTCAAAGGGCATTATTCAGGTCTGTGATCGTCCTAGGGATCCAGTGAGACCTGAGTGCTACTTGGAGGGACAGTTGTAAAGATGTCTGGGGAAAGTGGGGATGATGCCGGACCTAGGCAAAGGGTACACAACTGCTCCAGAATTGTGAGCCCTCAGAATATCCATTCTGACTCACACGGTGGTGAGATGCAGTCTAGCTCTGCGTCTCGGGCCTCTGCCCAGGACTGACCTGCTGCTCCCAGATGGAACCTTGGGGCTGATGACCATGCTGCACCCTCTTGAAACTAGTCACAGATGCACAGCTGGTCCCATCACCACTTGCACTCAGCCTTAAGCTGCCGTTTCTATAGTTTAGAACCAAGAAGAGTTGGAGGTCCTCCCTGTAATTCTTGTCACAATGAGACTGGATAAGCATGGATGACACCAGGGCCCAGAAGTCAAAACACGAGAAGCTGGGCTGTGTGCTTACACTGCCAAATTTACAAGCAGGCCCTGCCACATCTTAAGACAGGCTTTTAAGTGCTACCTTTAAATGCCTCCCATTTTTCAGATCAGGCCTCTCTCCTAAACCAAACTTGTCTCCTATCCTGAAACTCTCTTCAGCAGCAGGATTCCAGGGATGTATCCTTAATATCTTTCCCTTGATCCCTACATTTCACTTGGCATTTTTTATATTGTTTGCTCATTTTGCTTTGTATCTTCTTGAGTGTCACTTGGTTCCTTACTGGAACCTACAAACATCCCAGAGGCCTTCACTCTCTCGCTTGCACTCTTTTATCCTTTCTTGGGGTAGGGTGAAACTTCATCCCCTAACACGGTTCCAGCATCCTTCTGTGTCAGATCATCTATCTCCTGCTGTTTCTCCCTCTGTCATGAAGTTCGTTATCTGAAGTGACCCGAGTGCACTGTCACTTGACGTCCATGTTTTAACTGAAGCCATTACCAAGGTCTAGGCTCTGCAGCATCTCTGAGTCTTTGGTGGTGGATAATGTTTCAAGTTATTTAACTGTGGCCATGAGTTCCTGACTTCGGTTGTTTTGTTGGCATTGCTGTGCCAACTCTTTCTAGCTCCCTAAGGTCTGGTGGTTTTGACTCCTGTCTGTGGTCTTATACTCTAATTGGAACCCAGCATCTCGGCAACCTCCTCAAAGCTAGAGTAGCTTCCTGCTGAGATCTCTCCCTTTCTTCTTGTCCTTTTTCATACAAGTATCAGTTTTTTAAATTTTGGTTTGGGAATGTTCCAGAAGTACCCTTGTCACTGCTAGTGTAGACAAGATAAAATTCCTGTTACCTACTTACTTTTTACATGAGACTTTTTACATGTAACACATGTTGCTTTGTTAGAAGTCAGCTGGCATCCTGTAATCAGCATCAAATTCAGCTCCATAGAAGTTAATGGCTCATTTGGTTTGAGAACATTTGGTACCTGCTGTTACCCTATGATGAGGAGGGACCTGCCATGCCTGAGCACCTCCCTGCCCCTTCTCATCACCATCTACCCAACTGGGATCCCACCTTTCAGAATCTGTAGCAGTAAGGCTCTAGCCACAAAGAAGGGACCAAGAGAGCTGCCCCATAAGAGTATAACCACATGCCCTTAGACAGGGATTGTTGAGTCAGCTCATGGTCTGCAGTGGGTGTCTGTTATCCAGGCAAACAAAATGTTTAAAGTCTTTGTTTTTCCAGGCAGTACTTTACAGGCCCTGAGATATAGTGTTGGAAACATAGTGTTGGAAAAGACCAGGTCCCTACCCTCAAGAAACTCAAAGTTTCAATTAGAATATTAGCTAACATTTATTGAGCGCTTACTATGTGCCAGGCACTGTTATAAGTACTTTACATATACTAACATTTAGTTAAGGAGACAGAAACCATAAACAGTTACTTGCCAAGGGAAAGAAAGAAAAGTGAAAGTGAAGTCACTCAGTCGTGTCTGACTTTTTGCGACCCCATGGACTGTAGCCTACTAGCTCCTCCATCTATGGGATTTTCCAGGCAATACTGGAGTGGGTTGCTGTTTCCTTCACCCGAGGGAACAAAGAATAATTAAAGAAAAGAGAACAGTTAATTTTACTCTTAATGGTCAGGGAGGCTTTCATAGAGGTGACATTTGAGATGAGACATGTAAGATGTCCAGAGTTCACTGGAAGAAGAAACAGGCATTGCAGAGGAACAGCACAGCCAGTAGCCACAGAGGCTATAGCAGAGGATCAAGTCAGCATCCTACTGAGGGTGTGTAAACTGGACCTATAGTAGGTGGGGCTTTGAATGCCGTGTTCAAGCATTTGAACTTTATCCTGTAAAAGACCTTCAATATCTCCCCCTTGTCTGAGCCAAAATGATTTTTGATCAGGTCTGTATTTTAGAATAATAATTTCTGGCACCTGTGTGAAGGATGGATTATAAAAGAGAATAGATTCAAGCTAGGGAGGCCAGTGGAGAATATTTTTTTAGAAGCCTGGATGAGAGATAAAGATTGTATCTGGACACTGGTAATGGCAAAGGTGAATACAGAGGGAATTCAAGAGAAGGCAGTGGATGAACTGTCCAGTTTTGGGTTAAATACAAATCTAAATGTGAAGGAGTCGAAAGATCAAACAAAAGTTTCTAGCAGATTTTTCACCAAGATAGGGAGAAGGAAAGGAAGCAAGGGATCATGAGACACTGGGTCATGAGACACTGCCAGGTAGAAACAACCAGTAGACAGAACTGCAGCTCAGGAAAAAAGGGCGAGAGGGAGACTTAGGAGTTTTGACCACATAGAGCAGAAGAGGATAAAATGGTGACGGATACTGGCATTTAGGGACAGGACAAGTAGTTGAAGAGGTGCATTTAGAGGGAGGAGAAAAAGCCAAGCTCAGTAACTTAAGAATGAACTGGTGTGAGTAGGCTAGTTAGCTACAGAGGTAAAGCAGGACGAGGGCTGGATGAACAAGGAGAGCTGGAGTAAGTGATGAGGTCTTTCTACCCATCTTAGATTTACTTCAGAAGAGGGATGCTGGTGTGATAACAAGCTGGAAAACAGGCATCTGCTGACAAGGGAAAGCCAGTGGGGCAGTAGAATGACAATACCTCATTTGCCCTTTTATCTGCTTGTGTCCCTTCCACTCAGAGCCCCGAAGCCAGGATAGGAGACGGCGGCAGCAGCCAGTGACCCATCGCCCTACTTCAAGCAGCCTGGCCCCATCCCCAACTCCTGCTAGTTCTAACCTAGCCTCTTCACACATGGGCTCCTGCCTACTGCCCAACTCACTCAGCATATCAGGTCTGTACTCACTGCCACTGAAATCTGGGTTGGTCGACCTCCTTCCTTCTCTACCTCCCAGGGTGTAGGCCAGAGTCCTGACTAGGCTTGAAGAAACCCCTCCAGCTCTGCTGCCATATGACCTGCACCTCCTTCTTGACTTCATGTTATGCAGGCCACTCCAGACCAGGGCCGTCAGTTATTCTCCTGGATTATCCTAAATCCCTAAACTAACATCCATGTCCTTGTACAGGAAGCTGGAATTCTATGAATGTCTTTGTATAATAAAATAAGTTACCACGTACTGAGCGTTTACTATGTGGCAGGTACTGCTCTAAGCACATCATCTCATTTAATCTTATTTTTACAGTTGAACCTGAGGACTTTTCCTACCTGCTATTTATTCATACTCCCCGACTCCAGGAGCTGGGCAACATTAGACGAAATTGAAGAATGAAAACAGCATAGACCTTTTCACCCATCATCACCACACATATTATGGGATCGTGTCATTCACATAGAGAGCCTAGACCATCTGCTTTCCTTTTAAGTTCTAGATCCAGCCATGTAACGGACTGGATGGGAATGATTTCTAAGACTCCAGTCTGACATCTTCTGCCTCCCTCAGAGCCTGCTACTCCCAACCTGTTAACTCTCTTCGGTGGGTAGCCCTGAATCCACCGGTCTTGGTGCTGCTTGATCCTTAAATGCTTACACACACAACTGGGGTAACACTAACAAATTCAAAGCAGTTCAGCTTAAGTGGGTTCTGAGTCAAGCCCCAAGTTGCCATTCCACCCCTTGGACCAGACGAGAGCATGCAGTGCTTCTGAACGAGGGGCAGTTTTGCACAACAGTGGACATTTGCCAATGTCTGGAGAATTTTTTGGTTGTTACAGTGATGAGGAGGGAGGAGAAGAAATGCCATCTGCTGGGTCGAAGCCAGAGATGGCTGCTAAACATCCTGAAACACACAAGGCAGCCCCCCACAACAAAGAATAATCCAGTCCAACATGTCAACAGTGCCAGTATTGAGAAACCCGGATGGAAAGGAAGTTACCTCTTCTCCATGGCCCCGTCCTGATCCCAGCTTCCTTTGTTCCCTAGGGAGCAGCTGCTCATTCCTGTCTTCAGGAGACAAGACAGAGGCCGTCATGGTGATTGGGAAAGGTCTGCTGGGGGCTGGACCTCGGATCCCCTGTATTAGGACCCGACTGCAGGTAACATTCTGGGGTCTTCCCCAGCCCCCGGCTAACAACACTTGGCAGAGCCCAGCAAGGCGCTGTTCACCTGGGGAATGGGAGGGAAGATGCCCAGCCCTGCTTTACATCCTTGCCCCACAACCACAGCAGAGAGCTGCTCTGATGCCTGAATGCCTGTCTGTCGAGTGCCCCCTGTCCCCTTCAGCCAGGTCTCTTGCTTGCTTCCAATCCCAGCATCCCTGCCAGACATACCCTCACCTCAGCCTGCTAGCTTTGGCTTTGCCTGCCCCTGCCCTTAGCTTCTCCTCTCTTTCTGCCCAGACCTGCCCGAGGAGACTTCCCGCCAGGAGGGGTCCCGGATTCCCCAGGTAACACATCTGGTTGCTGCTCCTAGGACCAGCTGTGCCACCCACTCCGATTCAGTCCAGATCCCCATACTAGGCTGACTGAAGTTGGGTATAGGCAGAAGCTGCCTGGATGGGTGAAGCTTAAGCTGCTCTGGCAGGGGCTGAGGCAGTGAAGGCTCTGAAGTAGACCTACTAATACTCCAACATCTTTCCACATCGTGCTTTTCTACTCTTCCAGATCTTGGCTGTGGTATAGCCATGAAGGTTAAATGCTGGGTCCTTTCGCCTCCCCTAGTTAAGTAAAGCTTGGACTGTATAATCATAGACTGAACCCGAGTTTTTTAGCTATTATCCTGCCTGACCCTCTCAGCTAGGCATAGTGCCCAAGAACTCAAGGTCCTAGTACCCATGCTGACCCATATACTACACTCGTGCATGTGGAAACTAGAAGGAAACCTAGAAGCAAGAACGTCCATGGAAGAATCCAGCCTCTTAGCCTCCCCCTGTCCACACAGGCTAGGCCCAGGTTGGCCCAGGGCTCACCGCCGACTCGCAGAGGGATGAGAGGCTCTCCGGGCCCCACATCCCCTATCCCCCAGACCAAGAAGAGCAGTGAGCCGGAGCTGGGACCCCGCTGCACACCACGGTGAGCACCAGTGTCCAGCCCCTCATTCCACCTCTTATTCCCATTTCTGCCATTCAGGACCATTTTCTTCCTCCCCTTCTCCCTTTGACCCCTTAAGGACTAAATGTACCTCCAGTAAGAATCCAGTCGCTGACTTTTTTCCCATCATGCTCTCATTCTTCACTCCAGCAGACAAGAGAACAACTTCCAGTCAGGGCCTCAGGCACCCCTATCAGACCACTGTGCAGTGCCCAACCTACCTAGCCTCCCCCATCTTGTCTGTCTCATGTCCCGGCCCCTGGCTAAAAGACCAGAAGAAGGGCTGAGTTTGCAACCCTGATTCCTCTCTTTTCTCTGTTGCAGGCTGCCTCAGGCCGGCCCCCCACGGCCCCGCTCCGCCCCCGCCTTTTCTCCTATTTCCTGTAGTCTGTCTGACTCCCAGTCTCGGATTTGTTATAGTGGGGGGCCCTTGGGCCAAACCGAGGTTTGTTTTGTCCCTAAATCTCCTCCATTCACTGTTTCTCCCCGGGTCTGATGCCTTCAAGCCCAGGATATGACCCCACAATGGGGAACACAGTGACAAATGTGCTAGTCCCCCTTTTCAGCTGCTGATTCCACGTGACAACTCTATGTAACTTCTAGAACACCCCCCACACTGTTCTGAGACATTGCAAAGCATCACCTTGAGACAGGACAAAGCAGGGACCTGCCACCCCTTCCCTCCCTCCACAGCACAAGATTTTGGGACCACAAAAACATATATATTTTTTTATATTGGGGGGAGGGAGTAGAAAAGAAAGTAGCCCCTATACTGGGCCCTATTCAGTGGCAGCTTCTTGTTCCATAGGGTTAAGGAAGACTTTGAGGAAATAAAAGTTGTTTGGAAAAATCCAGGTGTAGTTGCTTTGTATGCTGTGATGGGTAGAAGGGATGAAGTGAAGTGTGAAGGCCCCTCACACCCTCCATCTTGCCTCAGACTATGTCCTGGAACCCTAGAAAAGAGGGGGAAAGACCTGAGGTAAGGAAAATGCTGCAGCTTTCCTCTGGCGCTATCTTTCAGAATCAACTCCCATCCAGCCTGTTCCCCCTTACAGTCCTCACCCACTGTTACAGGTTGGTTTACAAGCCCTTCATACAACCTACCCCCATCCCACTCTTATCTATGACTTAGGTCTATAGTAGCCACCCCCTACATAAGCACCCTGTGCCCCTGAAATAGAATTCTCTATTTCTGCAACCCCTCACAAAAAAAGTATGCCTAAAGACCTCACAACCTTGGAAAAGGACTATTTTAAGTGAAGAGCCCAAATCCTCATACTTGGATGGCATCATTACCTTTATTACTTAGGGTGTCAGTACCTCCTTGCACCCATACTATCAACTTGGAAATCGGGAACCACATAAAGATGGGGACTGAGTGAGTTGACGGTACCCACCCCGTTCTAGCAGGGAGCAGTTTAAGGGGGCTGGGCACTCGCTACTTTGTGCGGATAAAGGGGCCCAGTTCTGGACTGTATCACGCTTGGCCCAACACGTTCTGATTTGAAGTCTCGAACCCTGCAGGTCCTGGCGCGGCCTTCCCGCTCACTCTCCAGGGTCTAGGCGCTACAGCCCCGGACCGTTACCTGGGGCAGAAAAAGCGCCACTCTCATTCCTGCTTCTTGGGATTGTTGACGGCCACGTAGTGATAGAGAACGACAAGTAGGAAGAGCGACACGCCCAGCATGTTGGCGAAGATGGCGAGCTGCACGTCCGTGATCATGCTGAGGAGAAGAGGAGGGCCTGAGACGCGGGCCAGCGGACTCCTCGCCCAAACCAGGACCCGTCCTTGCCCCCGCTGGTCCAGTCACAGCCTATGGGTCGGGGATCGCGCCTGCGTTCCTCTTACCTGATCAGCTGGGCTCGGCTCCGACGCGGTCTGTGGACGAGCTTGAGGTAGTAAACCTGGACCGGAAGTTTGCAGCGCCAATTCGGCTCCAAACCAGGCATTTCCGGTTGTGAGGCTCGGTCGGTAAGGCCTCTCTAGCCTCAGCGTCTCGCCTGCTCCCGTGGCGCTCTCGCGAGGGGCGGGGTCTTGGGTCTGGCCGAAGAGGGAGGGGCTGTCGTGTGGGTCGCTGGGCGGACGCGCACTCCAGACTCAGTGCGGCGCAGCTGACTGCAGCTGGCGCTTCCCGGAACGCGGTTAGCGGCCTTAGGGCAACCTCGCTGGAGCTAAGGAGTGGGCTAGAGTGAGGGTACGGCGGCCGGGCCGGGCGAGGAGCTTGGCTTGAGTCTAGTCGGTGCCCCCCTCCTCTCCTGTCCCGGGCCCCCGCGCTGCTGCTCATCCTTCGCTTCCCGGCCCGGCCAGGTGCTTCCTTTGCGCCCTGCCCTCAGGGTCCCCTCCCTGGCCCGGGCGGCGGGGAGAGGGATGAGAGGCGGTGTAGAATGGGGACTGGAGTGGGGCGGCCGGGTCCCTCTCCTTGGCGCGCCAGCCTTTCTGCCCCACATACGCCAAAAAGAACGATCCTGCCTGTGATCTGACCGATGCCTCCCTTAGTCGGACTCCCTCCCTCCATCCCACCCCAAGAGGTGGGCGTCGGAAATGGGGCGGACCCTCCTGGAATCAAAACCCAAACCGTGGGACTTCGGCCAAGTGGGAAATCACCCCCCGGATGTCAGGGAGTGGGGAAAGGAGGAAGGGCTGGGAGCGGCAAAAGGGGTCGTGTGGGTGGTAAGCAGAGTGGGCCTCCGAGGAGAAAAAAGATGACAGTGGGTAGATGTCCGAGGGTCTCTCCTGAGGGAGAGGCAGCCCGGGGCTTTACAACCCTCTGCCCAGCCCAAACCTACTCCCCCTCACTTCTTGCTTTCCCTCAGCTTCACCATAAAAGGGAACGGCACTAAGCCAGGCTGGGGCCGGGGGCTGGGCTGTTGCTCTGGAGCTGTCAGGGGTAATGGAAGCCAGTTGCTTTGCGGTAGAGGGGGGCCAGGGCTCAGGGGACGCCTCTGGTTCTCTGAGCCAAAGAAAACTACAGGAGCCGCTATGGGGCTGGAACAGCTGGGTGAGGGGGCTGACTCGCTCCCTGAGTGCACGATGAGCTAAGGGTGCACTCACTAGCCGGGAGTGGGCTTCCCTGACTTGGGACCATCAGCAGTTTATCCTCCACACTCCAGCCCAGTGACTCCTAAACTCCCTCTCTGCCTTTAGCGGTCTGTAGTTCCCCGGCCTCCCCTACCTCATCACCCAGCCCCCACCCAGTATTTCCCAGAAGTTTCCTATTTAGAATCCCAAGCCCGTGTTCCCTGCACATAACAAAGTGAAACCTCAGCCGTGTACTCACTCCCTCACATGTCCCTCAGTGAGCAGTCTGTTCCCAGCTCTGCTCTGGGAGAAGGAGGGTCTGGGTCTTAAGGGATTACACATGTTATGCTTTGCATCTCCTAGAAATTTAAAGCAGATCCAAGTGCAGCCAAACATTTAGATCTAGTGTTGAAACAGAACTAGATCCTAGAAAGTACACTTTCTAGAATATAAAGAACATGAGGGAAGACCTTGGAAGTGCTTCAGCTTCTCAAGGCTGTCCTAAAAACCAGCTGACCCGGGTGCAAAGTAAACTAGACTCTCAGAGCTGAAGGGGGCCTTCAAGGTCATTTTATGAGGCAGGAAACTGGAGCCCAGAAGGTAATTGATTTGACCATATTTCTACAAATGGCTAAAGACAGTGTCCCCTGATTCCTGCTCCTGTTCCGTACTGCCTGTCAGATAGAGGACTCAATAGATTGGCCTAGGGTCAGGGACAAGCGGAATAGGATTTGTTTTTTAGAATCATCCAGAAATGTCCTTCACCTCCCAGAACTTCCTGTGCCTGGTTCAGCGAGTCTTAATCAGCCTTGAATGGGTCACTTGGCCTAGTGCCTGGAGGAACTTTTTAACCAAGTTAAAACTGGTCTCCAGGGACTTCCCTGGTGGTCCAGTGGTTAAGAATCTGCCTGCCAGTGCAGGGGACACGGGTTCAATCCCTGGTCTGGTAACATTTCACATGCTGCAGGGCAACTAAGCCTGTGTGCTGCAGTTACAGAGCCCATGTGCTGCAACTACTGAAGCCCGCACACCTAGAACCCGGGCTCCGCCACCTTCAGAAGCCACCACAACGAGAAACCCTCACACCACAACAAAGAGTAGCCCCTGCTCACTGCAACTAGAGAAAGCCCAAGTGCAGTAACAAAGATCCAGTGCAGCCAAAAATACATAAATAAAATCAGAATGGTCTCTAGGACTAAGCTGTGCATGCGTGCTAAGTCACTTTAGTTGTGTCCAACTCTTTGAGATGCTGTGGACAGTAGCCCACCAGGCTCCTCTGTCCATGGGATTCTCCAGGCCAGAGTACTGGAGTGGGTTGCCATGCCTTCCTCCAGGAGATCTTCCTGACCCAGGGATCAAACCCACATCTCTTATGTCTCCTACATTGACAGGCGGGTTCTCTACTGCTAGCACCACCTGGGAAGCCCAGGACTAAGCTGCTGCTGCTGCTGCTAAGTCGCTTCAGTCGTGTCCGACTCTGTGCAGCCCCATAGACAGCAGCCCACCAGGCTCCCCCGTCCCTGGGATTCTCCAGGCAAGAACACTGGAGTGGGTTGCCATTTCCTTCTCTAATACATGAAAGTGAAAAGTGAAAGTGAAGTCCCTCAGTCATGTCCGACTCTTAGCGACCCCATGGACTGCAGCCGACCAGGCTCCTCCGTCCATGGGATTTTCCATGCAAGAGGACTAAGCTAGGAACTAACAAATCAAAAAAATCTTGGGTGAAAAAGCATGAGGGAAGTGAGTCAGGTAAAGCCTTATCCTGGGGGGCATTAGGGGAGAGAGAGGATAGGGGGGACAAAGAGTGGGGAAATGTGGAGCTTAGTCTCTGTGATTAAGGTGACATTTTCAAGAAGTCATGGTCAGGATTAGGCTCAGGAGTGAAAAAGCAACAAGACCTGGAAAAGGGGACTGGGTTCTGAGTCCAGGGAGGTTGGCTCCTAAATATGACACCTATGGGAAGGATTGGAAGGAAAAGGTATATGTGTGTATTTGTGCCAGAGTGGACCTTTGCCTAAGAGTCCCCACAAGCTGGAATTCCCCTCTGAATTTGTATGACCCAAGACCCAGTTCATATTATTCCCCCTTTTTTCCTCCCACTATTCAGCCTTCGGACAGAGGGTGGTAGCCATAAAACGTTCCTTACTGCCCATGCCCCTGTTTGTCCTGGCCCCGATGTAGAAGCTCACCGCTGTCAGTGATGGTTGACTGAATGAGTTAGTCCCCTGCTGTAGCCAAGATTTCCTATTGGCACTAGACCTTTGGCAATTTCCTATCTTGGAGTGGTTATAAAATAGACCTTGTCCTACTGCCCCAGGGACGCTTAGCCTTTTTTGGTCTCAAGAATTCTCTTGCCAGTCTCTGGAAATTTATGGCTGCCTATCAATACCACCACTGCCGCCACTGCCTTCCCTGAAAACTTAGTCTCCAGTGCAGCCTGCTTGTCCAACACCTCAGGCCTCCCCAGTGAACCCAGGAATTGTCTCCCCCCCAACACCCGGCAGTGAACCCAGAGCCACTGATTTCTTTGAGATCTCATAAACATTCATGTCAGTCCCTAGATTTTGGCTCCTAATTACAGGACTAAACAAAATGCAACCTACGGCCATTATATCTCAAAGCCCACATTTTTAACTTGACACACTTAAGATACAACAGATTTTTTAACTTGAGGGGACAGGCAAAGGAATGGGTGACAACTGGGTGGTGACAAGATGGCTGGGATGACTTCAGGTTGCCAGAGGCTGCTGGAGGGGAAGCAAGTTGGCTTCCTACCCGGGCCAGAGGCCGGGCCTAGAACTTATGTGGAGACCAGGGACAGAGCCGCAGCCTTCCAGTGAAAGTGACTTTGAAATCAGGACCTTCCAAGATCATTTCCTTCAAGTCTCCCTAGGTTTGGGCCCCTCACCTCTAAGGAACATCCACAGATTTCCATTTCTAATGGTTCCAGTGTTTGCTTTCACCATCACGTCTTTATGGCAACATTTCTGCCAGTCATCAGGATCATATTCTGGGCCAAAGGACCCCAGGGGTGCATCATGAAGAGTCACATTGACACGGTGGCACCCATTCTCATGTATGTGCTAAGTCTCTTCAGTCCTGTCCAACTCTTTGCAACCTTTCGGACTGTAGTACACCAGGCTCCTCTGTCCATGAGATTCTCCAGGCAAGAATATTGGAGGGTTGCCATGCCCTCCTCTAGGGGATCTTCCCCACCCAGGGATTGAACCATGTCTCATGTCTCTTGCATTGGCAGATAGGTTCTCTACCACCAGCACCACCTGGGAAGCCCTACCCATCCTCATAGTTTCCAACTATTGCCCTACAAATGATTCTCAGAATGAAGACCCACTTTGCTAACCATCTCCTTTGGATGTTTATTTCCATCAAGATGTGTTGTTGTTGTTCAGTTGCCCAGTCATGTCCAACTCTTTGCGACCCCATGGACTGCAGCATGCCAGGCCTCCCTGTCCCTCACCCCCAGAGTTTGCTCAAGTTCATGTTCATTGCATTGGTGATGCTGTCCAGCCATCTCATCCTCTGAAGCCTTCTTGTCCTCCTGCCCTCGATCTTTCCCAGCATCAGGGACTTTTCCAATGGGTTGTCTGTTCACATCAGATGACCAAAATACTGGAGCTTCAGCTTCAGCATCAGTCCTTCCATTGACTATTCAGGGTTGATCTCCCTTAAGGTCGACTGGTTTGATCTCCTTGCTCTCCAAGATACTTTCAGGAGTCTTCAGCACCACAGTTGCTGCTGCTGCTAAGTCACTTCAGTTGTGTCCAACTCTGTGCGACCCCATAGACGTCAACCCACCAGGCTCCCCCGTACCTGGGATTCTCCAGGCAAGAACAATGGAGTGGGTTGCCATTTCCTTCTCCAGCGCATGAAAGTGAAAAGTGAAAGTGAAGTCACTCAGTGTCCCCATGGACCTCAGCCTACCAGGCTCCTCTGTCCATGGATTTTCCAGGCAACAGTACTGGAGTGGGGTGCCAGCACCACAGTTCAAAGGCATCAGTTCTTTGGTGTTCTGCCTTCATTACAGTCCAGCTCTCACAACCATACGTGACCACTGGGAAGATCACAGCCTGGTCACTCTCCTCTTAAACTTGGAATGCCCAAACTAAGATCATCTTTCTTCCCTTCAAACCAGCTCCTCTTCTCAACTTTCCCATCCTGGCTCAAACCCTGGAATCTTCTTCCTTCATCTGGTCCCTCATTCCCCAGGCACTCACCAAGCAGCCACAACCTGCTCTCCCAGGTTGGCATCACTTTGCAATATAGAATTTGGAAGGGACCTGAGATGACAGACGGATAGCAGACCCACAGTGGAGTCAGGGGATTTGTTCAAAGTGATAACACTATTTGGAGGAGAAGCCGGAACCAGCATTCTTGTGCTCTAACACTCAGTCCATTGCTCTTGCCGAGAATATCTTCTGTGTGTGTGTTCACCCCCATACTAAAAACTTGTAACCCAAGCTCTTAACCAGTCTTCTGAGGCTCTCTCTGATTTTTTTCACAATTGACTTTCTGACACAGAGAAGAGCTAACACTTATGTAGCATTTACCACGTGTCAGGCACTATTCCAAATGCTTTACATGGATTAACTGAATCCTCACAAAACTAGGAAGGAGGAGAGTACTATTATTCCCATGTTACAGATGAGGAAACTGAGACAGACCGCTTTTGCCAACCTGAAATCTCTCCCCTCCCCTTTTCTCTGTGGTTCACTTTTCCCTCCAACATGGATCAGGTTCTCTTTCTTCAAACAGCTCTTCTCTGACTCCCCGAAGCAGTCAGCTGTCTTTCTCCTCCTCTTAACCGGAGCGCAGTACCCATCTGTCTGGCCCCCTGGCCTTCTGTCCGTCCAGCCTGTGTTCATTCTCTCTTGTGTCCTGTCCACCAACAGGACCAGCTCCTTACTGAGTCCTTCGTGGGCCTTTGCTCCCTGGGCACCTCGTCAGCGCCCACACCCCGCACTCTCCTGATTTCAGTTTAGTACTTCTGCCTCTGTCTCCCAAGTGGCCCACCGTGCAGGGAGACCTGGACAGAACACAGTGCAGAGGGCCAGATGGTGAGGGGGGCCAGCTGACAGATTCGGACATCTCACAAGGAGCCTACCGCACAGGCTGGTGGTTGAGTCAACTTCCTTGCCTGCCTCAGAGGCTATCAGACTTGGCTCCAGAGTAGGGAGTGACTTCCTTTAGGCTAAACAGATAGGGCCCAACTCATCTCCCTGCCTCCCCTCCCCCACTCATGGCTTTCACCAGGACAAGCCTGACACCCATGATCTCTTGGCCTTTGGAGAATGAAGTCTTTCTCCTCTTGCCCATGTCCTCTCCATGTTTGACAGAAGCTGCTCTCCATTGCCGGACTCCTTTCTTCCTCTGGCTTCTCTGAATTTCCTGCCGGCCTCAGTGGAGTCCTTCTCCTTTTGCTCCCTGGTCCAGTAGCTTTTGCTTCTCTCCTCCTCTTTCCTCCCAAGCCTGGGTACTATTTAGATTCTAATCTGAGCCATGCTCTTGATTTGCGGTGTTACCTTGGACAAGTTACTTTCCCACTCTGGGCCTCAATTGTCACATCTATAAAAGGAGGCAGCTGTACTAGATGGAGAGTGGCGGTTCTGCTGAGCCCCTGCAAGTTCATGCTCCCTTTTACGGCTCTCCTCTCCACCTCTCCTAGGGCTCCTCTCCTAGGGGGGGCCCTGCCCTGGCCCCAGGAGAGCTGTGGTTCCAGCTCCCGTTCCCTGTCTAAGCGACCAGCCCTGGGCCTCCTCCCCAGCTCTGGCCCCGGCTCTGCTCCATGTGGCCTGTCTGAGAGGCTGGCCCCAAGCCCGGCGGCAACTCCACATTTCTCTGTTTTTCCTTTTTTTTTTTCTCTCTCTTTCCCGGAGTTAACAAGAAGCAGATGTGGCGCACGATGGTTGGAGAGGTGGGGGGAGGAAGAGGGAGGCTGGACCGCCAGCCAGACAGGGGGGGAAGGGAGGGGAGTGAGGGAGAGAGAGGCAGGAGGCCAGGGCCCGCCCCACAGCCACTCTTGCGCCTCTGAGCAGCCACAGGGGCAAAGCCCTGTCACCCCCAGGATCTGGTCACTGGGGAAAACCGACAGCAGAGACCAGAGGAGGGCCAGATGGAGCGAGGGGGTGGAGGCCCAGGAGGCAGCATCTGAGAGAGCCAGGGACCAGGCGCAGGAGGCCAGGGTGTGTGTAGGGGGGGCACAGAGAACAAACTCCCCTCAGAAGTGGAGAAGAGGAGAGCGGAAGGAATCGAAGGAGGGACAGACAGGAGCCTGAGGAGGAAAGAGGAGGGGGAGAGGGGTCAGGCCAGGCAGCCAAGGAGGAGGCGTGTGGCTGGGGGCTGCCGGCAGGAAGCTGGGGACAGGACCTGCTGTCCCTCAGAGCAGCGGCATCCCCCCCACCCCTCGCTCCAGGCAGAGGCGCCAGTGGTCAGGCCAGGATGTGCCTCTGAGGGCCGCCGCGGAGCGCCCCCACCATGGCCCCCGGAACCCTCTGGAGCTGCTACCTCTGCTGCCTGCTAGCCACCGCCGTGGGGGCAGCAAGCTACCCTCCTCGCGGCTACAGCCTCTACACTGGGAGTGGCGGGGCCCTCAGCTCTGGGGGCACCCAGGCCCAGAGTGCCCCCCGACCTGCCAGCCGCCACAGGTAGGAGTCTGGGTCTCAGCCCAAGGCTGGAGGTAGGTGGGAGGGTGGGTGTCCTGGCCCCTGCCCTGGGTACATTCTTCTGGACTGTCCACACTAAGGCAAAGGAAGGGGGAAGAGGAAACCAAGCCACCAGGTGGCTCTTCGAATGCCCGCCTTCCTTCAGGGCCCCGTGGAGCCCAGGTACCCCCCCACCCCATCTAACCTCAGGGGGAATCACTTCCACGTTAGGTGCCCAGGGAAACTATCCTGAGAGCCACGGGCTAGGCCTTCCTGTCACTGCCAGCCCACACCAGCCTGGGAGTCTCGGCAGACCTCTCATCCCACGCTAGGGCCCCCTCAGCCCCATGCAGTAACCCACGCTTCCCACACCACTTCTCTGCTCCTTTCCTTTCTCCAGCGGACATGGACTGGAGGCTGGTGGGGGGAGGAGGGGGGCCAAGAGTGTAGAACTGAAAGCCCCAGGGTGGGCAGGGCTCATCAATGGCTTATTCTCTCCTTAACCCTGAGCTGGACCCCTGCCTGCTCTGACCACTCCCCTGAGGGGTGAGGAGAAGCCAGGGGATCACCAGGGAACCTGGCCAGCGAGCTCACGCAGGCCACGCCAAGCTGGGGGTTGAGACAGAAAGGGACATGAATGAATGCGTGAATTCAGACGCTCCCCAGGCGCCCCAGCCATGAAGATCAACATCCCCGTAGTTGTGGTTTTGACTTCTGGGCCTCCTGTTCCCATCTTGAAAAGTCTTTATTGCCTCCTACTACACGGGAAGGCGTGGGGGGTGGGGTGGGGTGAGGAGCTGTCCCTGCCAAAGCCCTAGCTCCCCCTGGTCCCCAGAGGCCTTTCATCTTGTGACCCTCCCTCAGCCCCTCTGGTAGCCCCTAGACCTCCCCACGGAATGTGTGTCTCTGGCTCTGAGACCCAGGTGGGGTTGTCCCTGCAGGAACTGGTGTGCCTATGTGGTGACCCGGACAGTGAGCTGTGTCCTTGAGGATGGAGTGGAGACCTTCATCAAGCCTGACTACCAGCCCTGTGGCTGGGGCCAGCCCCAGTGTTCCCGCAGCATCATGTGAGGATGGGTCCTTGGTGGGGCCTGGGCTAGGGCCACCAACCTGGGGGATTTGTACAAAGCAGGTAGCCAGGGGCAGGACCAGGGGCTCCGCTGAGAGCCATTTGAGATGCTGAGGCAACTCTTTGGCTGGTGGGATACTGAGGGCAAACTCATTTGGACCACCCTGCCAGCCTTGGGAATGCATCTTCTGGGCCTGGCCACATTCAAGGAGAGGAGTTCAAAGCTCCAGCACAGGACAAGGGGAGGAAGAATAGGGATTTGGCCTTTGGCCAACCGGCTGACAACTGTCAACTGAGCAAGGCCACATGCTGGCCAGTAAGGGGGACCTAGCCTGAGGGACAGACCTAGCCCACGAACAGCGGCCCATCTCTGAGGACAGGGGCCAGCATCACTGACTGCAGGAGGAGTAAGGGGCCTCCCTCTGCCTCTCCCAGGTACCGCAGCTTCCTCCGCCCTCGCTACCGCGTGGCCTACAAAACGGTGACAGATATGGAATGGAGGTGCTGCCAGGGGTACGGGGGCGATGACTGTGCAGAGGGCCCTGCCCCGGCGCTGGGCCCTGCACCCACCACCCCGCGGCCCCGGCCCCAGCCCGCCCGCCCCAACCTCTCCGGCTCCAGTGCAGGCAGCCACCTGAGTGGGCTGGGAGGGGAAGGTGAGTATGGGAGTCGCTGGGGAGAAGAATGGGGACAATGCTGGGGAAAAGCACGGGGCCAGGCTGCTACAGGGAGACCCCTGCTCCAGGTTAGGGCTGGGGGCTGGGGGTGGAGGAGTGCGCAGAACAGAATATAGTTAATGAAATCCCTGAGGTTCCTTTCCATACTTGAGAGCAAGAGACAGAGAGAATGTCTGTGTGTGGGTTGTGTGTATGTGTGTGTGTGTGAGAAAGAGAGATTGAGTGAGACCCAGAGAAAAGGAAGGCAGAGAAAGAGAATGTGCTCGCACACGCCCACGTGTGGCCAAGATACTTCCTAGTTGGGAACAGCTGCGGGAGGAAGGGGGAATTCCTCGGACAAGCTTGGTCCAAGGGGATAGACACTTGGGACTACAAGTCCTAGCATGCACTGCAGCTGACTACAGGTCCCAGGCGCCCCAATGGCCTCTAGAGACTGTAGGTCCCAGAATGCAGCAGTCCCCGTTGCCCAGCACTGCAGATGTGTTGTGTTGCCTGCCAGGGAGATAGCTGTGCTGTAATTATGGAAACAGGAACTGCTGGCTGACTCTTCCAACACCCAGCCAGATCCCCTGCAGCTTGCTTCAGAGTTGTGTTTGTCCCTGTGGTGGTGTGAAGAGGGGCCTCCCACATTCACATTTCACTCACCCTGCTGAAGTGATGCATTGTCAGTTCCTTTTTTTCAGCTGCAGAAACAGTTTACATAAAGTTAGAAGGCATTCCGGATGATAGAACCATATTAAATTTGTAATCCATGGCCCAGTTAATTAACCTCTCTGGTCCTCTATCTCCCAGTCTACCAAAAGGGAAGAGCTAATGGGTTTCCCTGGTGGCTCAGATGGTAAAGAATCTGCCTGCAACAAGGGAGACCTGGGTTTGATTCCTGGTTTGGGAAGGAAGGAATGAGGAGGAGGAAATGGCAACCCACTCCAGTATTCTTGCCTGGAGAATCCCATGCACAGAGTAGCCTGGCGAGCTACAGTCCATGGGGTCACAAAGAGTTAGACATGACTGAGCGACTAAAACACACAGTCGTATTTGTGCAATGCAGTTGTTGTAAAGGGGAAGGAGCCATGGTGAATATTTGACTTAGAGGCATTCAGTGAATGGAGTTTCTTTGCATCTTTTCTTTTTTGGGGTTTTGTTTTGCTTTCTCTTTCCTTCCATCTTTTCTTGCCCAGGTCACCCAGCTAAGGAATGGCCAAATCAGCTGGGACTCTGCTCTTTCGCTGGAGCTGGGGAGAGAAGGTCCCTAGGAGGTAGGCACTGAACTCTGTGGTCCAGCCCCTCAGCCTTATCCCTCCCCTTCTCTGCCAGGTCCTGGGGAGTCCGAGAAAGTCCAGCAGCTGGAAGAGCAGGTGCAGAGCCTGACAAAGGAGCTTCAGGGCCTTCGGGGTGTCCTGCAGGGACTGAGCGGGCGCCTGACCGAAGACGTCCAGAGGGCTGTGGAGACGGCCTTTAACGGGAGGCAACAGCCGGCAGATGCAGCGGCCCGCCCGGGTGTGCATGAAACCCTCAATGAGATCCAGCAGCAGCTGCAACTCCTGGACAACCGTGTCTCCACCCATGACCAGGAGCTGGGCCATCTGAACAACCATCACAGCGGTGGCGGCAGCAGCAGGGCTCCGGATCCCACCCCGGCCCCTCCTGGCCGCAGTGAGGAGCTGCTGCGGGAGCTGGAGCAGCGGCTGCAGGAGTCGTGCTCCGTGTGCCTGGCGGGGCTGGATGGCTTTCGACGACAGCAGCAGCAAGACAGGGAGCGGCTGCGAGCGCTGGAGAAGCTGCTGGCCTCTGTGGAGGAGCGGCAGCGTCACCTCACGGGGCAAGCCCTGGGCCGCTGGGCCCCTCAGGAATGCTGCCCTCCAGAGCTGGGCCGGCGACTGGCCGAGCTGGAGCGGAGGCTGGATGTTGTGGCTGGCTCGGTGACAGTGCTGAGTGGGCGGCGAGGCACCCACCTGGGAGGAGCATCTGGGCAGGGTGGCCACCCACCAGGCTACACCAGCTTAGCATCCCGCCTGTCCCGCCTGGAGGACCGATTCAACTCTACCTTGGGCCCCTCGGAGGAACAGGAGGAGGGCTGGCCGGGGCGTCCTGGGGGGCTGGGCCACTGGCTGCCTGCTGCCCGAGGAAAACTAGAGAAGCTGGAGGGGCGGCTGACCAATGTGAGCGGGGAGCTAGGGGGGCGGCTGAATCAGCTGGAAGAGCAGGTGGCAGGGGCAGTGCAGGCATGTGGGCAGCTCTGCTCTGGGGCCCCTGGGGAGCAGGACTCCCAGGTCAGGGAGATCCTCAGTGCCTTGGAGCGCAGGGTGCTGGACAGTGAGGGGCAGCTGAGGCTGGTGGGTTCAGACCTGCACAAGCTGGGAGCAGCTGGGGAGGCCCAGCAGGCCGCGCTGGAGCAACTGCAAGGGGCGGTGGGCCTGCTCCATGGTCGCGTCGATGCATTGGGCGAAACAGCTGCAGAGTTCGCACTGCAGCTGAATCTCACAGCTGCACGGCTGGGCCAACTGGAGGGGCTGCTGCAGGCCCGTGGGGAGGAGGGTTGCGGTGCCTGCGGAGGTGTACAAGAGGAACTCGGCCGCCTGCGGGATGGTGTGGAGCGCTGCTCCTGCCCGCTGTTACCCCCCCGGGGCCCTGGGGCCGGCCCTGGGGTTGGGGGACCGAGCCGTGGGCCGCTGGATGGCTTCAGTGTGTTCGGGGGCAGCTCAGGCTCAGCCCTCCAAGCCCTGCAAGGAGAGCTCTCTGAGGTCATTCTCACCTTCAGCTCCCTCAATGACTCGCTGCATGAGCTGCAGACCACCGTGGAGGGCCAGGGTGCTGATCTGGCTGACCTGGGAGCCACCAAGGACCGCATCATCTCTGAGATCAATAGACTGCAACAGGAGGCCACAGAGCACGCCACAGAAAGTGAGGAGCGCTTCCGAGGCCTGGAGGAGGGACAGGCACAGGCCGGCCAGTGCCCCAGCCTAGAGGGCCGATTGGGCCGCCTGGAGGGAGTCTGTGAGCGGCTGGACACGGTGGCCGGGGGACTGCAGGGCCTGCGTGAAGGCCTTTCCAGACATGTGGCTGGGCTCTGGGCTGGACTACGGGAAACCAACAGCACCAGCCAGACACAGGCAGCCTTGCTGGAGAAGCTGCTGGAGGGGCAGGCCGGCTTGGGCAAGCGGCTGGGTGCCCTTAATAGCTCCCTGCTGCTGCTGGAGGACCAGCTTCACCAGTTCAGCCTGAAGGACCTCACCGGTGAGTGGGCAAGAGGAGGCACTGAGGGGAGCGGGGGGAGGACCTTTTTCAAGTCTTCTCTTTCTCCTCCCCTGACCCTAACAACAGCCTAGCCTTAACCTCGTTTACTTGCTCTTTGCCCTGCTCTGCATGAATTGCATACCCACCGCTGTCCCAGGGCTAGGCTTGTCCACAAGAGATGACCCAAGGTCCCAGCTCCCCACCCTCCTTGATGGCTCAGACAGGCCTGTGGGTGGAGGTGGGGTGCTGCTCTGCCGCCTACGTACCCAGTGTGGGCAGCAAGGGGGCCCATCACCCTGTCCCTGGATCCACCACCTTCCTTGTCTTTTGGAAACTCGTTTTTATGGCTCCCCTTCAACCCAGTTTTGTCACTGTAGGGCCTGCAGGTGAAGCTGGGCCACCAGGGCCTCCTGGGATGCAGGGACCCCCTGGCCCTGCTGGGCCTCCAGGACCTCCAGGCAAGGATGGACAAAAGGGGCCCATGGGGCCACCAGGTGAGCGGGCTGAGATCCTTGGTGCAGCCAGGGCTGCCACCCCCCTTGGCAGCCCTGGGCTTGACATTCTACTCTGAACTTGACAGAGAAGAGGGAAAAGGGTGAGGAACTGGGGCTCCTACGTGGCTCACATTAACTAGGAAAGTAACTAGGAGATAGGATAGTCAGCGTGCTGGCCAGTTGACTGTGGGTGGCCTCCCTGCTGTGTTGAAGGCTGTGGCTGAGCCTACAAGGTTGAAGAGAATAGATCCCATCTGTCTCCCCATTTCTGCTTTGGGGGACTGCATAGCACCTGGCACAGTGGGAAAGCAGGTGTTTGCTGAGTGACTCAGCAAGAGCTGCCCCAGTTCTCACTGCTCCCTTTTCTCTCCCCACAGGTCCCCAAGGTGAACAGGGTAAGTTCCCCTCATTCAGCGCTGGAGGGAGGGGACCCGAACCAGGATTTGGAGGATGGAGGGCCTCAGGCAGCCCTGGGTGGGGTGGAGACCGAGGAGTAGAAGGGGGCTGCACTGAGCATCCACTCTGACACCTTCCCCCCACCCCAGGACCCGAGGGGGCACCAGCAGCCTCTGTGCCCCGGGTAGCCTTTTCAGCTGCCCTGAGCTTGCCACGGTCTGAACCAGGCACGGTGCCCTTTGACAGAGTCCTGCTCAACGATGGGGGCTACTATGATCCAGAGACTGGTGAGCCTAGAAGCGGGGAGCTGGGCACTGGGGGGATCGGGGAGGCTGTGTGGTGACATGTCCACATTCTTGCCCTTTCAGACAAGCTGGATTCTTTCATTCTCTGGTTTGGGGAGACCCTGTTCTCTCCTTCATTTATCCCTTCACACCATAACTTGGATTGAGGGGTGGGTGGGGAGGGGAAGAGCCTATCCTTCCACAGCTCTTTCTGGGGACCTGCTATTGCCCAGGCACTCCTCAAGTGCTGGGGATGCGGAAATGAACAAAAACACCGACTTCCCTGCCGTCTGTGGAGCTCAGGTCCTGGTAGAAGAGAGGCAGAAAAGACCCAGAGGGTCCCTCCGTAGTACAGTTCTGGAAGGGCTCCCGGACGCCTTCCCAGCCCCTGCCACCTGTCCCCCTCCTCACTGTCACTCTTGTCCCCAGGCGTGTTCACGGCGCCACTGGCCGGGCGCTACTTGCTGAGCGCGGTGCTCACGGGGCACCGGCACGAGAAGGTGGAGGCCGTGCTGTCCCGCTCCAACCTGGGCGTGGCTCGCATAGACTCCGGTGGCTACGAGCCGGAGGGCCTGGAGAATAAGCCGGTGGCCGAGAGCCAGCCCAGCCCAGGCGCCCTAGGTGTGTTCAGCCTCATCCTGCCGCTGCAGGTCGGGGACACGGTCTGCATCGACCTGGTCATGGGGCAGCTGGCGCACTCGGAGGAACCGCTCACCATTTTCAGCGGAGCCCTGCTCTACGGAGACCTGGAGCTCGAACAGGCGTAGACGGCGGGGTGGGGAAGCTGGGGGGATCGGGTCCCACCCGCTCGAAGTGTCTACGCGACCAAACAGCCAGCCAGGGGGCGGGCTCCCCGGGGTCGCGCCTGGGACGCGGTGCCGACCCCCGGGGAGCCGCAGCAGAGGCGCCCCGAGCCGAGCGGCGTCCTCCCCATGGTTGGAGTGCACCGGGTCGGGGACTCTGGGGTCCCCTCGTCCAGACCGTTGGCCTGATCGCCGTCCCTGCAGGACCCAGACTGCGGAGGGGCCCATCCTGGCACCCTCTGCTCCCCCAACTGGCCTCCAGGCCGAGTCCCTCGGCTCCAGGGCTCTGTCGAGGGGGATCCGGCCCCCACCGCCATACTAAACTATTCAGGAATAAAGACACTTGGTTTTTCTAAAAAAAAAAAAAAACTAAACAAGCCGTCTGCTCTACTATGTGTTCATGGGTCGACAGGAGTACACAGGGGACGGAGTGAGGGAGCCCCCGACCAGATTCGCGCCCTCAGCTCAGGCCGGAGTAGCTCTGCCCGCACCTGCTCTAGACGCGCGAGCGCGAAGCAACTCCTCCGCTTAGAGCCCCAGCCAGGCCCTCCGCCTGCTCACGCCCTTTCCACCCGAGTCCGCCAGAGGGCGCCGGGACCCGCGACCTCGGCGCCGCTGGGCGGGGTCTCCCGTCACGTGACCGCCGCGGCCCACCTTGCGTGCCCCGGCTGCTCCGCGGCAGAGGCGAGGCCTCGGCCTGGGATTGGCCCGACCTCGGGGGCGGGGCGGGGCAGCCGGGACAGCGCGAGCCGCGGCTGGGGATGCTTGCGGGTCAGGCCGCAGCTGCGAGGCCCGACTCAACCCCGCGGGCTTGGAGTCCGGAGAGAGATTGGCTGGTGCGGGAGCGGGCGGCTCACGGGATGCTTTTCTGCTGTACTTTCTCTTGGCGTTCAGGAGGTTGCCTAGCTACGCTTTAGAGAGCTTTGCATCAGCTCCGAGTCCATCTGACAAGTGAGGAAACTGAGGGCAAGAAGTGGAAGACGTAGCCATCTCCTGGGCCACGCAGACTGCCAAGGAGAGGCCGGGTACCGAGACCTTGGGGTCTGCGCTCCCAGGTCCTCTGGAGTGGGTGGTCGTGGGGAGCAAGGGCCCGGCTCCGTCCCCTGCACCCCACGGCACCCCTCGCCGCCGCCGGAGGCTCCCTGGAGGAGGAGTTCCGAACGCGGAGGAGGAGCCAGACTCTGGGAGCCGGGACACCATTCACCCGGATAGGAGGCAGAACCAGGGAGGAACCCCGTCAGCCAGGCAGAAAGCTCCGGGAGCAGCTTCATGGAAGAGAAACAGATTCTGTGCGTGGGGCTAGTGGTGCTGGACATCATCAATGTGATGGACACATACCCAGAGGAGGACACGGACAGCAGGTAGGGGCGCCCGGGCCCCTTGGTGACCCCAGGGGCCGCTGCAGCCCCGCGTTGTGCCATGCGGCCAAGACTGCAGGGATGCAAAGCCGGGGCCCCGCAGCGAGGTTGTGAAAGTCGCCTTGGGAGCCCGTGTCTCATGCCCTCTGCCCGGGACCTGGGGAAAGAATTGAGGCCTTTAGTATTAAGTTCCATGCTTTGGATAGCATTGTGTTTTCCACTTCCCATTTCCAACCCTGGGACCTGTCAGACATCATTATCCCCATTTTACCAAGTAGACTAAGCAAGTAGAGACCCTGAGAGACACAGTGACTTAACTGAAGGGCACACAGCTAGGAAGGTGCAAAAGCAGTGCCTTCCTTTTTAACAAGACCTGTGCACGTGCCTATCACCAGCATTTACTTCTAATTTATTTACCACTTATAGATCTCATCTGTTTCTTTTAAAGTGTTTTTGAGGTAGCTTACAATAAGAAGTACGTGCAGTTAGACTGTTCAAAAACATTGAAAACCATGGTCTTTGAGCTTCATCGTATCTCAGGGCTTGCTGGCGCTGCAGGCAAATTTGGAGATGCTATGAGTTATGGTCCAGCTGGTTCATAAGCCATACAGACTTTTTCCTTGTGCTGAATTCCAAAAGGAGCTTACCAGAAGTCCTTTTTACAGTACTCAGTGAACAACATAATGGAAAACATCCTTCATGGTTGTCTGGTGGAAGTTGAAGAGTCATTTTTTGGTTCCTGTATTTACTCTTGATAAGAACTGCACCATTACACGTCATCCCAAGACACTCCAGTGCAGTGGAATCTGTGACTTTCTCTTGGGGTAGTCTAGTGCTTAGAATACAGAGAAGAATTGCTTCTTGGCTCTCAGTTGTCAGAGCCAAGAACTGGATAAAAGGCGAGTTCAAGACTGAGCTTGGGAAGATGCTGCAGTGCCAGTAACCATGAGGCTCACTGAGGGAGAGCGCCGGGAGTTCTTCAGGCCTTGGATCCATACAGCACTATCACAGGCATTATTACATGCTTTCCTCACAGCAGCCCATGGGAAACATGTAAGGATCAGTCCTGTTCTGTCTTTATAGATGAGGAAGCTAAGGATTTGGAGAAATGAGACAGTTTTTGTAAGGGGCCACATAGCTAATGAGTGGCAGGACAGTAGTAAAACCCACGTGTCCTAATTCTAGGTCTCCAGCCCTCTACCCTCTCAGGTGCTCCCTGTTCCTTTGTTGCTGCCCATCTCATGGAGGTGACCCTTTGCTTTGGGCTGTTTGTTTGCCAGACGTTAGAGCCTCCAGCAAAGGGTGAAGGCACAGTGGGGGCTGGGCACAAGGGTGTGCTGCTATATGTACCTCACCCACCTGCCAAGGTCAAGTCGGCCCCAGGACTTGGTTCACAGTGAGGGATAGGCTTACTCTCAGGAGAACAGTGAATTCTAGGGCTACAGGTTCTCCATGAACTGTGGGGGACCTCAGGGGAACCTAGAGTGCCTGCTTCACTAGAGCTGAGTCCCAGTCCCTTCGAGCTTGCTTGTCAGGAGGCTGGGACCAGAACCTACTAGTCCCCCTGATGGGGGCCGGTTCCGAAGATGGGCACTAAGCAAGGTGCCTCTCTGAAGAGACCCTTCCCATGTCCTCCACGCCCCCTGCCCTTCAGGGGGTGCCTCCCCATCCCCCAGACCCATGGTTCTGCTCCTTTGTGGAGCAGTCTGCTTGTCTTCAGGGCCTCTCTCCCATGCGCCCATCCCACCCAGCCCAGCTCCTGGACTCTGTTGTGCCTCCCAGATGGGCAGACCTGAGTGGGAACCCAGGCCTTCCTAGCGTCTCAGCCCCTCCTGTCCCAGGCTCTCTCCCTGGGCAGTGGAGAACTCTCAGGAGGTGCTACCTGGAACTCGGCCAGGGCCCTGAGGAATGGCCTGGCCTCTCAGAGTCCAAGCATAAAGGCCCTTCCAGAAAGCATCTTCACGCTCAGCAGAGCGTTTCTGCACAGAAAGTTGGGCGTCCGTGTGACTTTGAAGGGTTTCCACAGAGTAAAGCTATAGCCCCTTTCTCTGAAACCTCCTCAGGCTGGGACCCAGTCAAAAATACAAAGCATTTGGAGTGGTTTGGGATCAGGAGACCTGCATTCTGGTATCAGCATTGTCCTTAACTGTTGGTGTGATTCTGAGCAAGTTCAGTCCCTCCAGGCTTCTCCTCTCTTCGCAGCATGAAAATTTCTCTAAAGCTCATAGCTTGAGAAATGTTGGATCCTTTACAGATTAGTATCCTTTTCTCATGGGATCATGGCCCCCTTTTCCAAAAGCTAAAGGGAACTTCAGTGTTAAGTTTTGTGTACAAATATACCTTAGTCTAAAAATTCTCCTTCATTTATTTCTCTTAATCAGTGGTTCTTTGGTGCTTGTCCCCCTTATGGTAAGCTACCGAGTTATTATTGTTATCCTTTTTGAAACTGGAAGAATAGAAACAACAGCCTGCACTGTTTACCTCACAGTATTATTGGAACACAAATGAAAAACTGTTCCAGTGATTTGACTGTATATGTGTGTTATCATTTTTGTTGATGATGACAGCCCATCAGGTGTATCCTGACTTCGTTTCCTTTTGCTAGATTTTCAGTAAAGATGGAGAAAAACAAAGGAAAATAAAAGGCAACTATGTGCTGGCATGGATGTGTTAACTAACCTTATTGTAGTAATCATTTCACAGTATATACATACATCAAATCATCCCTCTCTTCACCTTAAACGTACAGAATGTTATATATTAATAACATCACAATAAAGCTGAAAAAAAGAAAAACAAAGATGGAGAAACACTTGTCTTCACTCAACAGTCTGTTTAACTTTTGACAAGTAAAAGTTACCATGCAACGCCCCCACCCCACCTTCTTAAATGATCACAGTGTCCAGGTTTGCTTCTTGTCTTAATCATTTTAGTCTAAATTGTTACTGAAATGGCCTCTCCTAAGATAGGAGCAGCAGTAGATTTGCCACCTTTGGGAAGAGGCAGCTCTCAAGGAGGAGGCTTGATGGGAGGAGGGGGAAGGTGGGGAACTGGGTCACTGTTACAGAGGAGGAGGTAACCTAGAGTCAGTGGAACCCTCAAACTGTGGTGACACCGAGGGAGTGCTTTCCTGATGTCATAAGAATATTGGGAGACAGATATTAATCACTGTGAGCTTGAATTTAGCCTGGGCTGGGGAACAGATCTCGTCCTCACCTGAGCCTCTTCCCTTCGCTGAGCCTAAGGCTGGCCCGGATGCTTTCTGAGGGGGACCTCCTGGCTTTTTCATTCTGGGGGCCCTACCCAGGGCTCAGTCTGCTGGAGCTGCAGGGACCCTCCTTGTGTTTTGCAGGTGCTTGTCCCAGAGATGGCAACGCGGAGGCAATGCATCCAACTCCTGCACTGTCCTCTCCCTGCTTGGAGCCCCCTGCGCCTTCATGGGCTCGCTGGCCCGGGGCCACGTTGCTGAGTGAGTGGTGGGAGCAGGGAAGGGCGGCCCTCAGGGTGGGGGCAGAAGGAAGCCTTGGCTAGTTTTGGACAGCCTTGGACAGTCTCTGAGAAATGGTTTGTGACCTCCAGAAATGGGTGGTGGTGCGGGGGGCGGTGGGGAGTGGAGGACCAGCATCCCAGACTTTCCCTGGTGTGGCTTATCTGCTGCTCAGTCATTAATGTTGCTCTTGTCAAGGTTTCATTTTCACAGCCTGTTTCCTTGGCCACTCCCTGGAGCCTGCTTCAGCTTCCCACCTTCTCCTTCCTTGCTTCCAACAGACTCTCTGCGGTGGATGTGACTTTGCCCTTCTCACGTCCCTTGTCCTGCCTGTGCTTGTGGCAGAAGGCGGTTAGGGATGTGCTGTACCCACCCTCCCTCCAGGATGTCCTGCATCCGTGGTCCCAGGGTCCAGGCCCACGGTTTCTTTCTTAACTGAGGGGGCAGGGCCAGTGTTTGTGTCCCTGATGTTCACTGAAGCAGCGAGAGCTCCCTGCCCAAGGACACCCTGATGCCACGTGCTAAAAATGGGCCCAGACCCATGCTTCCATTGGCCAGAAGGCTGCCACCCATAGTGGCCCATGCACTTGCTCTGTGTTGGCTGCTGCAGGGACCCAAGAGCTCTTTGACCCCTGGCACTGCCAACTCAGCAAGCGCTTATCAGGAGGTGAGGCCCACACTTTGCCCACTGTGGGCACAGGGGCAGGCTGCCAGGTTGTTGGCCTGGAAAGCACAGCCCTTTGAACGCTGTTAGAGCCCAGCCCCAAGTTGCAGCCAGGTTCCCTTCCCTAGGAACCGGCATGGAGCAAATAATGGGGCTAGAGCCTGCCCTCTGGGGTGGGACAGAGGGACCCAGAGCCAACAGCTGCTCACTTGCCAACCCTCTTCAGCAGCTGCCTTTCCTCCCAGCTAGAGCGAGACCAGCCCTACTTTGAGTAGCAGTCATGCTGATAAGTGTGCCATTCCAAATTCTCCCCACATGCTCAGCAAACACTGTGTGAGCACCTCCCGTGTCCCTGGCACTGTGGGGACTAAAAGGTATGTGGCAAACCAAATCCTATATTCCATCCATGCAGTAGAAAAGTGTCAGTCACTCAGTCACGTTCAATTCTGCAATCCCACAGATGGTAGTCCCCCAGGCTCCTCTGTCCATGGGATTCTCCAGGCAAGAATACTGGAGTGAGTTGCCATGCCCTTCTCCAGGGGATCTTCCCCACCCAGGGATCAAACCTGGGTCTCCTGCATGGCAGGCAGATTCTTTACCATCTAAGCCACCTGGGAAAGCTACTGTTTAAAGGATCCTTAAGGTGTAAGACAAAGAATGATGCCCTGATGTGGTACCTTTATACCAATCTGTATTTTCCAGCTTGGGTGTTGCTGAAAGTGGGGTCCAGTCATAGTGAGAAAGGCCAGGATGGTGGCTGCACCACTGGGTGTAGTTGCCAGCTCCTGGTGACAGGACTCTGCATTTCCAAAGAGCTGGGAGGGGCGGGGTGGTCTCCTTGTTTTGCTGGTGCAGTCTTCCTGAGGGACTGCCCCCACACCTCGTTCTGATCAGAGGGGATTCTGAGCAGGAGTTCTGGACCCATACTGAGGGACCTCAGGCACTGGGTGGGCTCACCATCGTGGAAGGTGAGGGCAGTGAGTGGGCCCCCCGGCCCCCACCAAGGCAGCACCACCTCCTGGCTGGGCATCATGAAGGCAGGTGTGGAATGAGAGGAATCACATGAGGACAGGAAGGACTTCCAAGAGAGGAGTACCGGGGGATGGGCAGGCAGAGGGAACCGGGGGACAAAGTTCAGTTCAGTTGCTCAGTTGTGTCTGACTCTTTGTGACCCACGGACTGAAGCATGCCAGGCCTCCCTCTCCATCACCAACCCCCGGAGCCTACTCAAGCTCATGTCCATTGTGTTGGTGATGCCATCCAACCATCTCATCCTCTGTCGTCCCCTTCTCCTCCCACCTTCAATCTTTCCCAGCATCAGGGTCTTTTCAAATGAGTTGGTTCTTCACATTATGTGGCCAAAGTATTGGAGTTTTAGCTTCAGCATCAGTCCTTCCAGTGAATATTCATGACTGATTTCCTTTAGGATGGACTGGTTGGATCTCCTTGAAGTCCAAGGGACTCGAAAGAGTCTTCTCCCACACCACAGTTCAGAAGCATCCATTCTTTGGCACTCAGCTTTCTTTATAGTCCAACTCTCACATCCATACGTGACTACTGGAAAAATCATAGCTTTGACTAGACAGTCCTTTGTTGATAAAGTAATGTCTCTGCTTTTTAATATGCTGTCTAGGTTGGTCATAGGAGAAGGCAATGGCACCCCACTCCAGTACTCTTGCCTGGAAAATCCCATGGATGGAGGAGCCTGGTGGGCTACAGTCCATGGGGTCGCTAAGAGTCGGACACGGCTGAGCGACTTCACTTTCACTTTTCACTTTCATGCATTGGAGAAGGAAATGGCAACCCACTCCAGTGTTCTTGCCTGGAGAATCCCAGGGATGGGGGAGCCTGGTGGGCTGCCGTCTATGGAGTCGCACAGAGTTGGACACAACTGAAGCGACTTAGCAGCAGTAGCAGCAGCAGGTTGGTCATAGTTTTTCTTCCAAGGAGCAAGTGTCTCTTCATTTCATGGCTGCAGTCACCATCTGCAGTGATTTTGGTGCCCCCCAAAATAAAGTCTCTCACTGTTTCCATTGTTTCTTGTCTATTTGCCATAAAGTGATGGGACTGGACGCTGTGATCTTTGTTTTCTGAATGTTGAGTTTTAAGCCAACTTTTTCACTCTCCTCCTCTTTCACTTTCATCAAGAGTTCTTCACTTTCTGCCGTAAGTGTGGTGTCATCTGTGTATCTGAGGTTACTGATATTCCTTCTGGCAATCTTGATTCCAGCTTGTGTTTCTTCTAGTCCAGCGTTTCTCATGATGTACTCTGCATAGAAGTTAAATAAGCAGGGTGACAATATACAGCCTTGACATACTCCTTTTCTTGTTTGGAACCAGTCTGTTGTTCCATGTCCAGTTCTAACTGTTGCTTCCTGACCTGCATACAGATTTCTCAAGAGGCAGGTCAGGTGGTCTGGTATTCCCATCTCTTTCAGAATTTTCCACAGTTTATTTTGATCCACACAGTCAAAGGCTTTGGCATAGTCAATAAAGCAGAAATAGATGTTTTTCTGGAACTCTCTTGCTTTTTCCATGATCCAGCGGATGTTGGCAATTTGACCTCTGGTTCCTCTGCCTTTTCTAAATTCAGCTTAAACATCTGGAATTTCACGGTTCACATACTGTTGAAGCCTGGCTTGGAGAATTTTGAGCATTACTTTGCTACCGTGTGAGATGAGTGCAATTGTGTGGTAGTTTGAGCATTCTTTGGCATTGCCTTTCTTTGGGATTGGAATGAAAACTGACCTTTTCCAGTCCTGTGGCCACTGCTGAGTTTTCCAGATTTCCTGGCATATTGAGTGCAGCACTTTCACAGCATCATCTTTTAGGATTTGAAATAGCTTAATTGGAATTCTGGGGGACAAAGTATCACCTTGTAATTATTAATACTGCCTTGTCTTGCACGGTGCAGACCACAGTGCCCTCACCTGCTTGGTTCAAACAGGGTACATATCCTCAGTCCCAAAATCCACCCCATCTAGCGAAATCTTTCCTGCTTGAATCAGACTGAAGGCCAGGGTCAGTCAGGATCTAAAAGAATGTCCGTGAGGGTTTTCCTCCCTGAGCTCTGGCCATGCTCTCCCACCTCTCCTACCCCCCTAAGCCTGTGACGAACCCCAGTCCCTTCCTAGCCTCTCCACTTGCACCCCAGGGCCCCTGGTGGCCCCACCACCTACCCTCTAATCCCCAACCCCCCGCCGAACTGCGCCTCCCCGGGTTACTCCGCCCTGGCAGTTTTGTCCTGGACGACCTTCGCCGCTATTCTGTGGACCTCCGCTACATGGTCTTTCAGACCACGGGCTCCGTCCCCATCTCCACAGTCATCATCAGCGAGGCCAGCGGTAGCCGCACCATCCTACATGCCTACAGGTTTGTACACCTGTCTGCACCCTGCCAGCTGCTGCCGCCACCATCACTCAGCCCCCAGAGCAGGACCCTCCTCTCCAAGGCCTGTGTGCTCCCTAGTGGAAGCGCCGCTCCCCACTGGAAGGTCTGGAAGGCCCGGGCCACTTGGAGTCTCTAATCTGTGTCTCCTTGCCCTTCCCTTGGCTCGGGCTTCCCCCCACCAAGCTTCCTGGTGGCTGACTTCAGGCAGCGGGGCGTGGACGTGTCTCAGGTGGCCTGGCAGAGCAGAGGGGAGACCCCGTGCTCTTGTTGCATCATCAACAACTCCAATGGCTCCCGTACCATTGTACTCTACGACACGTAAGGCCCCCTGGCCTGGCCCGCCATAGCCCACCAATCAGCCTCCTCACCTGCCACGCAGGCATCCCAGTTGCCTGCCCTTCGTGGCCTCCCTCTTTGTACCAAAAATTGTCCCTATGCCATACTGTTCAGTGATTTTTGAATTGTTTTCAATTAGGGGACAAGTGAGGTGGGAAGGGGTGAGCTTTGCTCTGCCTGGTGACTTAGCTTTGGTCAACACCAAGGAGAGGCAGGCAGACCTATACAAAACGTAATTTATGATGTGATTCCTCCATAATTAGCCAATCAGAAGCCTGGGTGTGGGGGTGGGTAAGTCGTTCTGAGGGCAGGGGGATGGGAGATGTGATTCAAACCATCTTGATCCCTGAAGGGGGCACACTGGAGTTTCCAGGGTTGCCAGCCTGCAGCATGGCACCAGGAGCTGGGGTTTGGGTATTCAAAAAAGATGAGCCACTCCCAAGGGTCCAGCATAATAAGGCTAGACCAAATGCCACATACCATCCACAGCCATTGCTGAAAGAGGGAAGAGGGACATTGGGTCAGCAGATAAGGGCCATCTGATGATTTGCTTACCTGGTGGCGCGGGGCGGGGGTGGGGGGAGGTCATTTTAGGGTCACAGGCTGCCAGGGAGAGACTTATCTCTCCCAGATTCCCTCCTGAAGAATCTCAGAGGTTTAGTTTCCTGAGAACCTAGTGTGTGTGTGTGCCAGGTACTCTGTTAGGGCTGAGATGGCCCAAGCCCAACTGCCCTGGGGTTCCGGCTGACCCTATTGCCCAGCATAACCACTGGGCCTGGGGGAGGGGCAGTCATTCTAGGACAAGATTTGTAACCAGTGGCCCTGGGCTCTTTGTGTCCCAACGAATGAGTGGGTAGGCATACATCCTAGAGGCAATCTTCATATTGGGCAATGCTTAGTCATCTGCCCATTGAGCAACACTCTGTAGCAACTTTGATCAGGGACACAATATGGCTGTTCACAGGAAGGGATGGAGAGAAGCTCCAAGGAGAACTGTCTATTGCCTACTGGCCTCGGTCCAGGCATAACCACACACGTTATCTCTAGCTGCAGCAGGCCTGTTAGGCTAGGGGTCAGCCCCGTTTACCAATGGGGAAGCACCTCAGAAGGGACACAGTTAGGCAGCTAGTTAAATCAGGGAGGATTCAGTGCAGAACAGGGAGGGGAGGCCACTGGCTGTGTGTAGGTCTCTGGCTAAGGAAGATCAAGGCAGACCCTTCCCAGGTTTCCACACCTAAGTCAGCCAAAAATCAATTTATCCTCAATCACCAACCTTGATCTCAGGATCATAACATGGAGCTGCCAAACTCAGGACAGTAGTGCTGACACTGCTGGGGCAGCCAGAAGTGAGTAGAACCAGACCCGAGCTCTGGGAAGAATGGCGGTGCCCTTTGTAGTTTCCCGGGACACTGCATGCTGGGAGCTGTGTGGGCTGCTGGCAAGAGGAATTCTGGGAATTGTAGTCCCTGGTGCTCTTAGAGCATTTTGGGAGATGTGGTCTCCAAACCATGTGGGATTGGCCGCTTACTTAACACATGCAGTGGATGAATTTGCCTTTAGATAATATCACAGCCTCAAACACAGGAAGGGGCACCCTAGGAAACTGCCTCCAATTCCCTGTCTGGATGGAGCTCAGTGGAGTAAGGAGTGGTCTCAAGTTTAGCCTGGAACAGGGTAGGGCTGAGCCTCGGAAGCATGTGCTGTAGATCCAGCTTCCTGCCATGCTGCAGGCAGTGCCAGGCATAGGGGCCCTAGCAACAAGTTAGAGATCCTGGCTCTGGCTGACTTCACCTTGTGCCTTCTCTGTTCTGTGACTCAGGAACCTGCCAGATGTGTCCGCTAAAGACTTTGAGAAGGTTGAGCTGACCCGGTTCAAGTGGATCCACATTGAGGCAAGCCCTGCCCTACCTGGGTTTTGAGGGCCTCGACCTTCCAGCCCCTCCGCATGTTCTGCCTCCTTAGTTTTCGAACCATGGAGTTCCTTAGAGATAAATGAGCCCAGCACCGCCCAACCCATCCCCTCTCTGTCCTCATTTATGTTTTCAGGTGGGCAACTGAGGCCCAGAAAGATTCAGTGATGTACTCAAGATCACACAGCAGGATATAGGCACCAGAAGCAGGAGGCTGGCTCTAGGCAAAGTCCGGTGCTTTCTGTGTTACAGGCTGCCCCACCTCCTCTCCCACAGCAGGAGCCAGGCTGTGGGAGACCTGATCTGTTAACTCTGGGGAAGGCAGGAATGAGAGGCCCCAACCCAGCTCCCAAATAAAGGAAACTAGAGTCTTCATTCCAAGAGAACTTTTAGAATCTAGATGGAAGGAGATCTTGAGAAGTCCTGAGTTCTAGTCCTAGCTTTGTCATTTAATTTATTGTAGTCCTTAGGAAAGTCTCTCTCTTTTTTTGGTCACACTGTGTAGCATATGGGACCTTAGTTCCCTGACTAGGGATTGAACCCATGCCCCTTGCATTGGGGGTGCTAAGTCTTAACCACTAGACTGCCAGGGAAGTCCCAGGAAAGTCTCTTTTATTCTTTAGTCTTCTCATCTGTGAAATGGGAGGGCTGGTTGATAAGGTCTCCAAGGTCCATAACAGCATTGGAATTCTGAGACTTAGGATGAGTTCCCGCTCAGCAGCCCTGGCTCCTCTCCCCCCACCACCCATAGTTCCAGCGGGAAGGGACGAATGAGCCCGGCTGGTCCTGAGCTTCCTGCCCTGCCCTGCTCTGCTCCAGGGCCGGAACGCATCAGAGCAGGTGAAGATGCTACAGCGGATAGAACAGCACAATGCCAGGCAGCCTCCAGAAAGCAAGATCCAGGTGTCTGTGGAGGTGGAGAAGCCACGTGAGGAGCTGTACCAGCTGTTTGGTTATGGAGATGTGGTAAGTGTCCCCTGCAGCACCCACCCCCCACCCCACACACTCCCCCCAGCTCCCAGCCACATCCAGCTTAATTTGGTTCTTAAATGGAGTCTGAGTATTCCCTTGTCCTGCCTTTCACACATGGTGATGTTGGCAGGTGGGGGCAAAGCAAAGAGACAGAGGTCTGTGCTTTGGGCTCTTGCACAGACCTCCAGAGTAGCCAAGAAGTAGAATTTCTCCACCCCAGGGGGCTCATGGGTATGTCCAGAGGGATTGGACAAGGCCAGGACAGCCAGCCACAGGGCCAGCCTCTCCTCAATGGGCCTCCTGTCGTTTCCTCTTGTCAAATGACAGGATGGCACCATTCTCCAAGGTGCCCTCCAACTATGGGGTGGGAGCCACTAGGGGGTGAGGGAGGGTGGGAAGGGGACTTGCCCATATAAGCTTGGGACATAAATGGAATCTGGGTGATAATCCTAGCACCATTGTGAAGCAGGTTGGGCTCTTGGCTGCACATTAAAAAAATGTGGATGCCTGAACCCCACCTTCATTTTTTTTTTTTCAATTTGGTTGATAGAGGTGGAGCCTGAAGTATTTTTTAATAAAACTCCTTGGTGATTCTAATGCGTAGCTGGTGTTAAGAAAGCTCTAGAACCCCCCAGCCCTTTGTTTTAAAGATGAAGAAATCAGACTTAGAGGGCATAGTTGTATGAGGAAAGCCAAACAAAACCAAAACCTTCCTGAGAGCCGTGATTTAACCCGCTTATGGTAGACTGCACCCCAAGATGGCGCTCAAGACCCACCCTGGGTTTTCAATTGTGAGGAGATTCGTTGATCTTAGAACAAATAGGCTGGGACTTTTGTGTCACAGCTTACATGGCTGCTTTCCAGCATGTCTTGAGCGAGTGAGAAAACCTTTCGTGAGGTACGGCGGGGTACTACCTGAGGGCTTAGGCGGCCATGTTGGAGGAACAGCGTTATAATATCAATGCCAGGCGGCTGGTGGTATGGGACAGCTGGGGCTAGAGCTCAGATAACCATCAGCCTCTCTTCCACTGCCCACAGGTGTTTGTCAGCAAAGATGTGGCCAAGCACTTCGGGTTCCGGTCAGCAAAGGAGGCCCTGAGGGGCCTGTATAGCCGCGTGAGGAAGGGGTGAGCGAGCTCGCAGAAGCCAGGCTGTGCCCCGGTGCGGGTGTGAGCAGTGAGGGAGCCTGGCATCCAGGGTCTGCCCTGGGAGGGGGACAAGGCTGGGGCCAGGGCTGGGCTAACAGCTCGCTGAGAGGAGGGTGTCGCAGGGCCACGCTGGTCTGTGCCTGGGCGGAGGAGGGCGCCGACGCGCTGGGGCCTGATGGACGGCTGCTCCACTCCGATGCTTTCCCACCGCCCCGCGTGGTGGACACTCTGGGGGCCGGAGACACCTTCAACGCGGCGGTCATCTTCAGCCTGTCCCAGGGTGAGTACCCCAGCAGGAGGCACAGGGCTGGGGCCTGCCTCTGCCCCGAAGACCCGGCTGACCTGGCCACTTGTCCCTCTCTCCAGGGAAGAGCATGCAGGAGGCACTGAGGTTCGGCTGCCAGGTGGCCGGCAAGAAGTGCGGTCTGCAGGGTTTTGATGGCATTGTATGAGTGCCCTGTGGCAGCGGGCACCAGCTCACACCCCGCCCCAGGCTGGCATCACTGGCTCCTGTTGCCTTCTCCTCTGCGGCCAGCCTGGCATCCGGCTACCCTTCTCCCTGGGCTGATCCGGGTTGCGGGAGGGCTCCACCTGTGACCTGGCATCTCACTTGGCAGAGTCGCAGAGCAAATAAATCTTCCCAGAGCCAGCTTCTTCCTGGCAGTCTGTGGGTTTTCAATGACTGAGCTGCTCTGGCTGGGGATTCCAGAGGTTTTGATCCAACAATCCTTTGCCCTCTTTTTCTCTATTTCCCCAAATTCACCTCTTGTCCAAGCCCAGAGGAGGGCCTGCGGAGACCAGAGCAGCAGGAAGCGACCCAGGCTTGCCATGAGCTGTGCCCTTGCTGGAGGCCCAGGTCTTCCTGGTGCAGAGCAGCCACCAGTGTGGGTGTCAGTGCCCAGGAGGCAGGGATAGAGGGCCTGACTTGGAGCCTTCCTAGTGGGAGGGGAGACTTAACCCCTTCCACTCCAGGGAGCCTTCCCAATAACCACAAGCTATGAGACAAGCTCCTCTGGGTGCTGGTGCTGTCACAAGACTCCAGTGGCCACAAGCATGTCCACGTGGCTGAGGCAACCTGACAGGCCAGCAGGCAGGGAGCCTACTCTGTGGTCTGGTGGAGCCTCTGCAATCCAAAAATATCTCCCCAGTAACTTCCCCCAAGCCCCACCCTGGAAGTTGCCTTGGAGTCAAGAAGGTGCCTCGGCCACAAATGTGACCCAGGATACAGTGGTGCCTTCCCTGGGAGAGACCCAGACTGAAGGCATGTGGGAATCAGCAAATGTCCATGTGGGAGTTGGGGCAGCAGGGTGAGGCCATAGAATGTGATCAAAGGTATGGGTTTTAGGGTCAGACAGATCTGAATTCAAATCGGCCACTAATTAGCTATGTCACCTTAGGTACGGGTTTCCCTGATAGCTCAGTTGGTAAAGAATCTGCCTGCAATGCAGGAGACCCTGGTTCGATTCCTGGGTTGGGAAGATCCCCTGGAAAAGGAATAGGCTACCCACTCCAGTATTCTTGGGCTTCCCTTGTGGCTCAGCTGGTAAAGAATCCGCCCGCAATGCAGGAGACCTGGGTTCAGTCCCTGGGTTGGGAAGATCCCCTGGAGAAGGGAAAGGCTACCCACTCCAGTATTCTGGCCTGGAGAATTCCATGAACTGTATGGGGTTGCAAAGAGCAGGACACGACTGAGTGACTTTCACTTTCACCTTGGGTATGTTACTGAATTCCATCTTCCCCAATTTCTTTATCATCAAATAGAGATCATTGCACCTGGTCATACAATTATGGTGAGGGTGAAATCACAATCTATAAAATGCCCAGCATGATGCCTGGTGTGCACTAGGCACTCTAAGTGGCAGTTATTATTAATATTTTCAGGTGTGGGGAGCGATACAGGGTGATGGAGCAGACCTGCCCTGAATACAGGAGGGTGCATCAGCGGTTGGGCCCTGGGGAGAGGCTGAGCTCCCTTCCCCGGTTGTCTGCAGCTGGCTGTGGCCTAGTGCTGAACTCTTCTGTGTCTCATCTAGGAACACTGGGTAAACTGAATTCCTGCCCTCCCAAGAGGCCTGTCCGGTCCCTGACCCCTGCAGTCTGAGGCCAGGGCACGCTGGGCCAGAGGATCAATGGCCCAGGGGGATGGGTTCATTCAGTTCTTTATTGGTCATCTGGGCCCTAAAGCTGCCCTTCAACTTAGGGTCTCCCTGAACTGCACAGACTGAACTGCACTGCACAGAAAGACCTACCACCTACTGGGGCCAAGGAGGGGGCACAGAGGTGGTCGTCATCCTAATATACACACCCTACCCTTAGAGCTTATGTTCCAACACTGAGACTTCTAGTGGTGCAAACCTGTACCCTCAAGGTTTACATCTCACTATTCTCCAGCTGAATAGCATGAACCTCAAGCTCATTTGGGGAGTTCTTAGACCCCAGTGTTTCTCCTAGAAGTTCTTCTGCTCTCTCTCCAGCGTCCCCAGTCTCTACCTGTCCCCCAACCTCCCCTCCAGGGCCTGGGGCTTCTCTTACAGCATCAGCCTGTCCCCCAGCCTCCTGTACAGGCTCCAAGAACTCCCTTCTGGCCTCTGCCTGTCCTCCAGCTGCTTCTCCAGGATTCAGAGCGTCATGTTCTTCTTGTCTCGATGGGCTTTTAGCCAACAGAGGCTGCATCTCAACATCTTGTGGCTCCGGAGGCTCTCTGGGCTCTGTGTGCCTCGGAGCCTCTCCAGGGAAATTGACAAGCTCTGCAGGGGTCATAAGCCCATCCCCATTCAGGTCCTGAGTCTCCAGCACCTTGTCCACTACCAGGATCACCTGTGGAAGAGTCTGTAGTGACGGGATGCTCCCAGGAACCCTGACCCTCCCCATACACCCTACATCCCTGCCATGCGGGCTCTAAGCCCTCCTTTTACAGGGGATTCACTAAAAAAAAAAGTCATGATGACAAAAACAAAAGCAGACTTCCCTGGTGGTCTTCCCTGGTGGTCAGTGGTTAAGAATCCCCCTGCCAATGAAGGGGACATGGGTTCAAGCCCTGGTCCAGGAAGATTCCACGTGCCTGGGGGTAACTAAGCCCACACACCACAACTACTGAAGCCTGTGCACCCTAGGCAGTGCTCTGCGACAAGAGAAGCCACCACAATGAGAAACCCAAAGACCACAACTGGAGAGTAGCTCCTACTTGCCACAACTAGAGAAAGCTCGCCTGCAGCAATGAAGACCCAGTGAAGCCAAAAAAAAAAAAAAAAAAACCAAATCCCCAAGGAGCTGGGTCTTCTTCATGGAGAAGAAGAAGGGCTTACCGGGTTGGTGGTGGGAGAGTCAGAAGCTCCAGGGGCCAGAGCGGCTGTCAACATGGACAGCAGCTCCAGGCCATCCAGCTGTCCACTCTGGTCGTAGTCGTGGAGAGCAAAGAGGTAGAGGAGAACTAAGGAAGAGAAACTGGATCAGAAGAGGCATCAGGGGACAGCTGGATCAGGCAGGAGTCACGGGATCGCCTGATGTCAGTCCCAGCTCTGGTTGCCCTGAGCCTCCCGTCCACTGGTCCCATCGGCCCAGCCCCTTACCCTGCTCTCGGCTCATGTGCTCTGGCTCCTCTTCCATCCTCTCTAGTCCCTTTAGGTAGCTCTGTAGAAGTCTGGCAAAAAAATGGAAAATCAGCCCACTAGACACCAGTCTGCAGCCCCAGGCCTGGCTTCACCCCAGCCTACTCACCGAAGTTGCTCCTGGCCTGGCTCGAAGGGGTTGGGCAGAGGCAGATGCTGTGCTTCAGGGTCTAACCTGGAGAGGGAGGGAAGGACTGGCCTTGCAAAAAGCCTCCCCGAGGGCCCAGCCTCATAGCCTTCTACTCCCAAGCTCCTGATAGAGATCACCTCCCAGGCCCAAAAGGAGCTGCTTCTCCAGGTCCCCAAAAGCCTTGGGGGGAGCCTCAGGAGCACGACCTTACTCCCCAGATTCTGCCTTTGCAGATTCCTAGCTTAGATGTTAAGTGAAAATCCCAATAAAATATCTGGTTAGGTGGTGGCTGGAGGAGGCCACACCCAGTAGACACAAGGTGGAGCCCCAGGAAACCAACACAGTGGGTGGCAGGACGATGTGGATTGTGGCAACTCTTCTCCTGTGATGTTGATTGCTAAGGGACAGGTCTCTAGCTGAGCCCTGGTACTGCCCAGTTTTATATAGACCCAATGTGCTCTATAACATAAAATGGACCCTTTTCACCCACCACGTTGAGGTGTAGACATTGGTTTTAGAGTTTCAATCTGCTCAAGGGTTTTTATAACGCTCAAGATTTTCTCATAGTTCTGGACAGGGATCCCTGTTTGCTCAAGTCACTCCAGACGTGTGATGTCAGAGAACTGTCAGGAGCTGTTACAGCAACTTTTGTCACTGCTGCCAGCCCTCGCTGCTACTCGTGTATCCATCCCCTGACCACAGCCCGCATACCCCCTGCATAGTATGAATACACAAAACCTCGAAGAAGATACTCAAATAAAACACAAATGATATGCTAAGGATCTCTATTTCTTTGGAGCTTCTACTGTTAGAAGCTCCTGATAAAAGCAGCCCCTTCCGAAGCGCATAACCTCACACCTCATTGGAAATGAGCTCCCACTTCCAAGTGAGTCTAGAAAACAGGTGTCGATGCCCACTTTGGAGAGGACACTCCGACAAGCACAATGCAGTGGTTGAGGTGGTGGGGATGACACAGAAATCAAGGAGTGTATGCCCACTCTCCCAGCTCCCAGAGGGGCCCACACCACACCCTCCTGAGTCTCCCCCTGCTCTCAGCCCATGGCCCTGCCCTCTGAATGCCATTACCTCATGGTGCCATCTTTGGGAGCAGCCTGACTCAGGGGCAGGAGCAGCAGCAGTAACGTTCTCATCTTCACAGGTAACATCATTCCTGTAACTGGAAGTAGGAACAGGAGTAGGGAAGCAGAGGGAAGGGGTCTGCCACAGAGTGGGGATCGATGGATTAGACAGCAACGCCTCCCTCTGCCTCTGCCTGCCATCCAGGGAACAGGACTCCTGCACAGGGAGGAGCCACACAGGACATCAGCGATCCCCAATACATCTTATTTCAGATCCAGCATGTAAAGGGCATACTGCAGACCTGTGCTGGGTGAAGCTGAGCTGCAGACAGGAGCCTCTCCCTGCACCCAACTCCTGTTCCCCCCAGAGAAGTGCATGCCCAAGTCACTCCAGACATGTGATGTCAGAGAGCTGTCAGGAGCTGTTACAGCAACTTTTGTCACAGCTACTAGCCCTCACTGCCGCTCCTATAATCATCCCCCACTCCATCCTGCATACCCCTGCAGAGTATTAATGCACAAAACCTCGAGGAAGATACCCAAATAAAACAGAAACGATATGCTAATAATCTCTATTTCACAGGTAACATTAATGTGTGGCAGGGGGAGTGCTCAGAGAAGTGAAGTTTAAGCATATCTGATTTAGTTCAGTCCAATTATTTTACAGGTGGAAACTAGTTCAGAGAGGTTAAGAAAAAGGCCGAACTAGACATGCCAAGAGTGGGACTTCCCTGGTCGTCCCGTGGCTAAGACTCTACGCTCCCAATGCAGGGGGCCTAGGTTCAATCCCTGGTGGGGAACTAGATCCCACCAGGCCACAACTAAGAGTTTGCATCCTGAAACTAAAAGATCCCACATGCCGCAATGAAGACCTGGTGTAGCCAGTTAAATAAATATCTTTTAAAAAGAAGTGCAGAGAGTCACAAAAAGCCTTAAATAGGAAGGGAAACAAATTGTTGGTTTGCATTAATTAAAAACTCACTGAAGAACAAATCAAAAGAAACTCAGACTCTTTGAAATAGGTCAACGCTCAGGTAGGGTTTGAAAACACAACAAATCAGGGTCAATATAACAGTGGTCCCAAGAACTGCTATTTACTAAACGCAATTGGGGAAACCAGATCTCAGTATAAAGGAAAAAAACAAAAATGTTCTTTTAGGCCTACATTGCGTAGGTCCATTGGCAGCACAATCAATTGATTAAATAAAAACAGTCAAATAGAGGATCAACCAAAGCACAGAGCAAGAAGCTTTCTCATTAGTTCCAGGATCGTGTACATATCATGTGAGTTTCTGAGGAAGCAGAAGCCCTCCAGAGCTGAGGCCTGAAACCTCAAACTCCTTTCTAGGAAGATAAATCAACAGGTCCTTAATCATCTACAGCAGACAATTAGGAACCCTCTGAAATAGTGCCCTATGTTCTGACTGGCATTGAATTTTCCTGGAGAAAGGAGCATAGCTTTCAGCCAATTCTCAAGGAGTTCCATGACCCTGACAAGGTTCAGAACCACTGTAAAGGAAGATATCATCTTCCTAAGAGATCTTCCTAAAGCTGGTGAGCATCTGGCCAACAGGTAGATGCTTGTGTAGCTATTACACAAATAGAGCTGTCTTGAGCATGGAAGACCACAAGTAAGTGAAGCTACAGAAAGTCATAGACACTGTCCCCATTTTTCTATGCATAAGTTGGCCCGAAAAGATACAGTAAATCTACATGGTTTGTTGGTGTGGTCAAGTAGATGCACAGCTGCCTTAAGGCTGTTCATGGGGACTCCCCTCGTGATCCAGTAAAGAATCCATCTTCCAATGCAGAGGACATGGTTTTAATCCCTGGTCCAGGAACTAAGATCCCACATGCTGCGGGGCAACTAAGCTCACACGCCTCAACTACTGAGACCAAGCACAACAGAAGTTCCTTTGTGCTGCAGCCAAGACCCAATGTAACCAAAAATAAGTAAATATATAGATTTAAAAAAAAATAAGAATGTTCATGAACTTTGGCTGGCAACGTAGATCCTTGGGCTTTAGTTGTTGTAGCCAGGAGAGAAGATAGGTCTTGGACCCATCCAAGGGAGACAGAACTGAGCTCTCTATACTGCTTGGGGACCTTTAGCGGTCCCGCCACAGGGAACACACCTCAATGAAAGGATGGACTAGAAAAATATCCAGGCTTCCATGTCTGGGAGTATGAGAATAAACATTCCAATGAAAGTAACTACAAAGTTAGATAAAAGTAGAAAGTATATTTTTAAATGCATTTAGTTGGCAAGAAAGTAAGAAATACCCAGAGCATAAAGGCACAGTGGAAACAGTAATCCCTGGGGGAAAACTGTGCTTGAAGTCAACTTTTGCCTAGGGTATCTGCCAAACCAAGCCAACTGAACATGAATTATCAGCTGAATGCTTCATGCAATAGCAAAGACCAGAGATAAAGAATGCTTGGGCCCATTCAATGTGAAGAGACTAACAGGAGATTCCTTACATATCTTTGGGATTCAAATAGCTATCCTCTCAAAATGTAACTTATACAAAGAAAAGATTGATTCTCTTTTAAATGCAATGAGTGAGTTAAATAAATTAGACACAGATGATGTAAGAATTAGTGAACTGGAGAATAGGTCTAAATAAATGGTCCAGAGTACAGTTAATTGAGTCAAAGACATATAAAATATAAAACAAAGTAGCATGGAGGAGATAATAGAGAAAATTGGATTAAAAACAGAATTTGAAGAAATAGTAGCTGAGATTATTCTACTATGTTGCAAAACACTAACTCCCATCCAGGAAGCCCAACAAGCCCAGGCAGATTAAATAAACAGAAATACACATCTAGAATTGCTGTTCTGAAAAAACAGAAAACCAAGAAAAAGAGAAGATCTCAAAAGTACTCAAACTGAAAAGACAAATCACCTAAAAGGAAGAATAATTAGATGGACAGCTGATTTCACAACAGCAACAGTGATGCCAGAACACAGTAGTATAATATTTTAATGTGTCAAAAAAGGTGGGGGAAATTGCCATTTTAGATTTTTATTCTCAGCAAAATTATCTTTTAAGAATGAGATTAAACAAAATATGTTTGACAAATTTTAGATAACAGAATTTACCACCAACAGTTCTCTATTAAAGAAAATTCTAAGAGGTATAACTCAGGAAGAAGGAAAATGATCCCAGAAGGAACATTTGGAATGCATGGGAAAAGGGTGAAAGAAGAAATCAGAATGGGACTTCTCTGGTGGTACAGTGGATAGGAATTTGACTACCAATGCAGGGGACACAGGTTCAATCCCTGGCCTGGGAAGATTCCACACTGAGCAGAGCAACTAAGCCTGTGAACCATAACTATTGAGCCAGCGTGCAGCAACTACTGCAGCTCATGCACCTGGAGCCTGTGTTCCACAGAGAAACCATCACATCAGGAAGCCAGTGCACTCCCATGAAGAGTAGCCCTAGCTTGCGCAACTAGAGAAAGCCTGCTCGCAAAAATAGACCCAGCGCAACCACACACACACACACACAAATCAGAATGTGGGGAAATCTAACAAAGATTGTTAAACAATTATAATTATATTACTATATGGGGCAAAAAAAGATGGTGGGAGCTACATTATTGGACAACATTAAGATATAAGGTGAGGACAGTTTTTTGGGAAGACAGTGGACATAATGATCAACTGTTAACTATGCATGTAAAATTTTTCTAATAACCGCTAAAAGATAGAAATGAAATGTTTGACCTCAAACAAGCAGAAAAAAAAGGAATGGAAATTTTTTAAAATCATTCCAAAGGAAGGCAGGAAAACAGAAAAAAGAGAAGCTAAAAATGAATTAAATGATTAAAAAGGAAGACAAGTAGAAAGCATAAAATAAGATAGTAAAATAGATCCAAGTGTATCAGTAATCATAATAAACATAAATTGTATAAATTCATCAGTTAAGAAATAGAGATTATCAAAATTACATAAAACAACATACAAATCACATGCAATTTTCAAGAGATTAAGAGATTAACACAGAAAAGTTGAAAGCAAAATGGTGGGAAAAGGATACATAAAGCAATACTAGAGAAAAGAAAACCAACATAGCTTTATCAATATTAGAATAAATGGACCTTAAGGTGAAAAGCATTATTATAGATAAAAGCATGTCATTATAAAATGCATGAAAATTTAATCCCCTAGGAAGGTATAATAATTCTGAACCTGTAGATACCTAATAACATAGCCTAAAAACATCTAAAATGATAAATGGCATAACACTACACACCTATTGTTATTTAGCTGCTAACTCATGCCCAACTCTTTGTGACCCCATGGACTGTAGCCTGCCAGGTTCCTCTGTCCATGGGATTTCCCAAGCAAGTATACTGGAGTGGGTTGCCATTTCCTCCTCCAGGGAATTTGTTCAAACCCATAGAATGTACAACACCAAGGATGAACCCTGTGGTTGACTGTGGACTTTGGATGATTATGCTGTGTCAGTTTAGGTTCTCAATTCATCATGTACCATTCTGGTGGGCGTAGTGATAATGGACAAGGCTGTGCGTATATAGGGAATTATATGGGAAACTTCTCAGTTTTGCTGCAAACTTAGAACTGCTCTAAAACAAAGTCTTTAGAAAAAAAGCTGGCATAAACTCAATCAGAAAAATCTAATCTGCTATTATGGGGGAGAATTTAACATATATCAAACAGTATCTGAAAGATTAAATAGACTACAAATTAGTAAAAACGTAGACAGATGATTGGATAAAACATTTACTAAACTTGAGCTAATGGACAAATAGAAAACCCAACTCCAGTCACTTAGCAAATGCATATTCTCAACACATGTGGATTATTTATAAAAACTGAAAAGCAGAAGGCCAAAGAATGTGACTCAACAAGTATTAAAGAATCAGTCTCATACTGTTATGAGATTAAAAGCAATTACATTAGGAATCAGTAACAAAAATGATGTAAAAAATCTCATTTAGGGAATTCTCTGGCAGTACAGTGGTTAGAACTCTGGGCTTTCACTGATGAGGGTCTGGGTCTCTGGTTGGGGAACTAAGATTCCACAAGCTGCATAGTACAGCCAAAAAAAAAAAAAAATTATAAGTTATATAAAAACTGTAAAAGGCACATTTAAATATACATCAGAGAAAAATATCATAATGGAAATTTTTCAGTACTTAAAATTGAATAATACTGGAAACATTTACATCAAAGCAAGATACATAGCTAAAACAGAGGGGAAATGAATTGACTTAAAAACTTAAAAGAAAGGCTAAAAGCTAATGAGTTAAGTTTCCAACTCAAGAAGCTAGTAAAAGAGAATAAACCTAAAGAAATTAAAAGAAATGAAATAACAAAAGATAGAATAAATTTAAAATACAATAGAAAGGAGTATGCATCTATCTGTGTGTGCTAAGTCACTCCAGTCATGTTTGACTTTGCAACTCCACGGACTGGACTATACGTAGCCCACCAGGCTCTTCTGTTCATGGGATTTTTCAGGCAAGAGTACTGGAGTGGATTGCCATTTCCTTCTACAGAGGATCGTCCAAAGCTAAACAGCTGTGTTTCTTCAAAAGGAGTAATAAGTTAGAAAACGTCCAACAATTTTCATTAAGAACAAAGAGAAAAGGCACAAATAAACAACATTAGGAATTAAAAGCAGACATAACTGTAGAAATAGAAGACAGTTGTAAACTTAGCAGATATAGCCATTTTCCTAGAAAAACTTAACATCAAAACTGACATCAAAAGAAATAGCAAATTTTGCTTTTTTTTTCAAATTCTAAAAGTCCTACAACCCTTGAAGAAATTGAATTATGAGTATTAACCTATATTGTTTTAGGAGCTATAAACTATAAACTAAAGCTATAAACCTGAACTATTTCTAGAGTGTTGGGGGCCAGAGTGAGGCACTCGGCCCGTGGCAAAGGTCATGAGGAAGGAGGCTCGACATACGCAAAGGTGGGATCAAGCCTCAGGAGTCCCCCTGGAAATTCTCGAGCATCCACCCCCAAAACCAGAGCCTGCCCACTTTACTACTTTGTACTCTCACCTACACCTCTGACTTTACGAGGGGCTGTCCCCCACCACCTCTTTCGGAGAAGGAGTTAACTTAGAGCTCCAGTTAATAAAAACTCCTGGGCGTGACAAGAGTGTTTTAACCTACAAACTCCTCTGAAGGTTCTCTAGCCTGCCTGACAGGCTTGTCCGGCCACATGTGATCGCTCACAGCCTCCCAACTGTGAGAGGCACGAGAGGCTTTAAACCTTCTAAAAACAGGTTCCTTAGAAAAGTTAGAAAACCATTAGTATAAGTATAGTGGGCTGATTAGAAACTGTATTGGTGAAGGGTTTTTCATTTGTTGAGCCAATGTTTGTTGCTAAGTCTCCACATCCCCTGCCCTTACACACATTAATGAATATATAGAAGAAATAAGTATTAACCTTTGATATAAGTCACGTTAGACCTTAGGCTAAGTAAACTCTTTCCTTAACTAAAACCTACTATACCCTCACCCTATAGGAATGTAACTTTATTTGGGTGGCGTCTGTTTTAAGAATAATTACCCCTGGAGAAATAAGTGTCCTGGTTGACTGACTGCTGTCACAAGGAGAGGGTCATAAATTGTCAGCAGGCCCCCTGGCCAGAAGATGATGTAACACCCCTAAGACCTCTGTATACATTTGTATGAAGCACCTGACTTTGATAAAAGTCAGGACTGCTAACCCCGCGTGACTTTTGCATAACATCTCAGTGTATAAAAGTAGACCATGGAAAATAAAGAATTGGGATCAGTTTCTCAAAATACTGGTCTCCCCATGTCGCTGTCTCTCTTACACTCTGGCTGAGTCTCCATCTGGAGTGCGGAACCCACCAAGCTTACTAATTTTGTCTGGGCTTCTAAGATCTGACCGGGGAGGCCTCAGTGTCTCCTCTCCTTCGGGAGAACGGAAGGACGCCTGCGACCTACGTAAGTGGTGCAAGCTTCTTGTCTTGAAGTTTTATTGGTCTCCCGCGTAAACCAAGCTACTCAGCCTCTTTTCTCCACTGATTTTTCCTACTGAGCTATCCTCATCCTATTACTCTTTACATCTTTAATTAACATCTAATTGAAGCTATTGTATCCTGATCCTCGATGACGCCGTCCCCGCTTCAAACTCCCTGGATCAGCCGGGGCTGGACCCCGGCAGTAGAGCAACCTGCCAATTAATTACCATAAAACTCTGATCTAACAGTGTCATCCTGAGGATTACATAAGGAAGAACACAAATAGAAAAGAAATTATAAAGATATTTATAGCTGTGCTATTAATAGCAGTCAAAGCACTGTAAACAACCTGAATGTGTAACATTTAGACAGGCTAAGCAAATCATACTATGTGACAGAGCCATTAAAAATGATAAATATTTCTAAATTTGTTTTAAAGGAAAAAAATGGACAGATTTGAGTATATTAAAAGTATGAACTTCTGTATTATGAAAGAGATCATGAATCAAGTTCAGAAGACAAGTGATGAAGGACTGGAGGGAACAGCATTCAAAGCTATTAGGGTTTTCAGGATGTGCTGTTCACCACCACTCCCAGCAGGGGCTTTGAGATAGAAATCTCCATGGAAACCCCATGGAGACTGAGTGAAAATCCAATAACTGCAGCATTATGTGAGGGTGAGGATCAGAGAAAAGGCCCTGCCCACAGTGGGTTTCTGGTTAGGAAGCAATGGCTTAGCAAGGGTCTAGGTGAGTGGACAGGAGGGCTGCCTCACCCAATTCTTGGTACCCAGTGTGCTACGGGTTTGAAGATAGGAGGCTGAGGGCTCCAGGCTCTAGGGTAGAAATAGGGGCACAAAATGGTTGAATAGGCCAGCTGGCCAGAAGGGGCCAAAAGGAGAACGACAGTAGGCATAGACTTTGGTCTGGATGAGGCAGAGGACGCCATGGGAAGCAGCAGCCCAAGTCAAGACCTTTGGTGACAAGGACAAAGGAGGTGAGCCTTCGTAGGGAAGGCAAGTGTCAATATAAGTCTATAGAATAAGGGCTAGTTCTCTTCAATTCTTATATTTAATGAGCACACTACTATATGGTATGCACTAACTTGTAAGTAAGATGATAATATTAGGTAAAATTACTCATTCTTTTTTCTCCATAACACTACATATTTATATAAATAGGAAAAGATACAAATGTTAAAACGACAATTTAAGAGAAAAACAGAAACACAGAATTGCTAAGGAATAGGGGATGTAGCCCAAAGTTTAACGGTATGGGCCCTAACCTCAGGCTGGCCTAAGTTCAAATGCAGACTCTGAAACTCACCAACTGTGTGACTTCTGTGTTTTGGAACCTTGATCTGTAACATGAGGATGATGAGAGCATCTCTCAGGGTGTGGTGAAGGTTCGATAAGACAAGATGTGTAAAACGCGGCACCTGGTGATATTATACAATAAGGCAATTTTCCTCCCAGAAGTTTTTCTGGACTGCTCTGCAGGGGCTTCACACATACCTACCATTCTGGTCTCCCCACCTGGATATCTTTAAATTGTTTTCTCCTCCCCATCTGTTTACTGTCGAGACCTGGGCCAACAGGAGGCACAGGAATAATTTAAATCCCCCAGAGCTGCCAAAACCTATTATCCAGGCTTAATGCATTATCACCACTAGGAGTTGCCTTTTGGAAACTACAAAGAATGACTGGTGGGAGCCGTTCAGGCATAAAGGAGAAGCACCCATCAGATCCAGTCACTCATTAGGTCAACGGTGCTGGTTTGAAAAACCTGTCTACCCTCAGTGAGGGAAGGGGAGGGTGGGATGAGTTGGAAGAGTAGCCTTGGCGTATATACACTACCATAGCTAGCTAGTGGGAGGCTGCTGTACAGCACAGGGAGCTCGCAGCTCGATGCTCCGTGATGACCTAGAGAGATGGGATGAGGGGGTAGAAGGGAGGTTCAAGAGGGAGGGGATACATGTATATGTATGGCACTGTGGCAAAGAACCTGCCGAACCTGCCTGACAGTGTAGGAGATGCAGTTTCGATCCCTGGGTCGAGAAGACCCCCTAGAGAAGGAAATGGCAACCCACTCCAGTATTCTTGCCTGGAAAATCCCATGGATAGTAGAGCCTGGAGGGCTATAGTCCATGGGGTCGCAAAACTGTCAGTCACAACTTAGCAACTAAACAACAAATAGCTGATTTACTTCATTGTACTGCAGAAACTAACACAACATTGTAAAGCCATTATACCCCAATAAAAATCAAATAAAATACAGAAAAAAAGGAAAGGGAAAAAAAAGAAAAACATATCTACCAAGTCTTTCTTTCTTTTTTTTTTTTTTTTTTTACCAAGTCTTTCTTGTGAGAAATAGCTGAAGTCAAATTTGCCTTTCTTTGTATGTGATCCGGACTTAGGAAGTCACTTATAATGAACAGCGGAAATGATGCCACGTGACCTCCAAGTCTGAGTCATAAAAGGCAACAGGGTTTGTGCCTGGTTCTGGCTCTCTCTCTCTCCCTCTCTTGACATGCAGTTACACCTTGAACCACTGTGGAAGAAGTCTGCTGTGCTGAAAAGACCACGCGGAGGAAGCACATAAGGAGAGGGATGCTTGAGAGGTCCTGGTTGTGACTCCTGCAGCTCCCAGCTGCTCACTTCCCACCCAAGGGCCAGGCAGGTGAGAGAGCAAAACTGCAGATGATTCCAAGCCCCAGCCTTCCAGCTATCCCAGCCAACACTGCCGGAGCAGAACTGAGCTTGTCTTCACAGTCCTGCACAGAATGTACACTCACAGGTATAGTCAATGCTATTGTTTTCGGCCACTAAGCTTTGAGGCGATTTGTCAGTTGTCATAATGATAGATTGGCTTCTTGGAAGTCACACAGGACTCTGCTCTCAGAAGGGCCCTGGGCTTAGACTAAGGTTCCGCTGTCTCTGTCTTGAAATTCTCAATATTTTCTTATATTGGGCCCTGAAAAGGATGACCTGGTCCTGAACCCTGCCCACATGAATTACTCTTATTTTCCTCCTCTTGGTCCTATGTATTTGTCACATGCAGGCAACTATTCAGCATGTGCAGTGGACAGGGCTATGGAACCAGCCAGACCTAAGTTCAGATCCCAGCTGCACCACAGACTGTCCCTGTGACCTTGAGTAGGTTAATTATCCCTCAGTAAACTTATCTGCAGGATGGAGATAATAATAATACTTACTTCACAGAGTTCCAGTGAATACTAAGTGGATAACGAATTACTCCTTGCACAAGGAGTCTTATTCTTGTCCCTGTCTCTGATAGCTTCTTGTTTTAAAGAACCCTCCATAGCCACATCCGCTTCCCTGGTGGCTCAGTCAGTAAAGCATCTGCCTGCAATGTAGGAGACCCAGGTTCCGTCCCTGGGTCGGGAAGATCCCCTGGAGAAGGAAATGGCAACCCACTCCAATATTCTTGCTTGAATATTCCATGGACAAAGGAGCCTGGTGGGCTACAGTCCATGGGGTGGCAAGAGTCAGATTCGAATTAGTGACCAAACCACCACCACACCCACATCAGAGTAATCTTTTGCTGGAACTCCACTGCTCCAAAACTTTCAGTGGGTCCCTATTTCTATTATAGTTCAGTCTTCACCTGAACATTCAAGGCCTTCTCTGATCAGATATCATGTTACCATTTTTAGACTCATCTTCCAAATTTCCATCATCCTAACATTTTGCTTCAAACAGATGGGTTCAGGAGTATGTGGAAATACTTTTCACTTTCACCTTGCAGTTCTTTTGCCCAAGCTGTTTCATCCCTTACCTGAAATATCTTGGGCCTTCCTAACAACCTTAACACTCTGGTTGCAGTCCACTGCAGAAGCAAATAACTGCATATGGGCTTTCAGTGTCATCTCAGTAATATTCTCCTAAGTCATGCTTCCAAATGGGACATTTTTAGTCCAGATAACTCACCTCTATGATTTAAAGGAAGCCAGACTAAGACATGCTTCCCTGGTGACTCAGTCGGTAAAGAATACACTTGTAATGCAGGTTCGATCCCTGCATTGGGAAGATTCCCTGTTGAAGGTATGGCAACCCACTCCAGTATCTTGCCTGGGAAATCTCAAAAACAGAGGAGCCTGATGGGCTACAGTCCATGGCGTCACAAAGAGTCGGACACAACTGAGTGACTAAACCACCAGCACCACCAGGCTAAGGCAGCTCAAGTAACATTTAATGAGGTTGGTGTAATGTGATTTCTTCACCCTTTCACATTTCTAACTATTTATTGAAGAGTTGTTTGCCATGTCCTTCTCCAGGGGATCTTCCTGACTCTGGGATCAAACCTGGGTCTCCTGCATTGTGGGCAGATTCTTTACCATTTGAGCTACCCGGGAAGCCCTTGTAAGCAACAGAAATAAAGCAGTTATTGAAAACTGCCTGTCAAATAAATATGTTCCTAATAATTTTCTATAACTACAATGTGGTTAAACACAATTTACCCTAATGACCACAGAAAAGCCACCACAATTATTAGAGTTGTTATATAATCCAATAAAGTTATTTACATCACACACACACACACACACACACATTCACAATGACCCTCCAGTATTTGATTTCTTCAAGCCTTTGCATCAGTGCATAGGAGGAGAGCCTGGCCTTGGAGTTGGAATTCCAATCAAATCCAGTCTGTCATAGTACTAACAGTGTGATCTCGGCAGGTGTTGTGGGGCCTCCACTCTAAAAAATGAGGATAGGGACTTCTCTTGCAGTCCAGTGGTTAAGACCTTGTGCTCCCAGTGCAGGGGCCTTGGTTTCCGGGGACTCAGATTTGATCCCTTGTTGGAAAACTAATATCCCTCATGCCCCATGTGCATGCTAAGTCGCTTCAGTCGTGTCCGACTCTGCCTGACTCTATGGACTGTAGCCGCCAGGCTCCTCTGTCCATGGGATTTCCCAGGCAAGAATACTGGAGTGGGTTGCCATGCCCTCCTCCAGGGGATCTTCCCCACCCAGGGATGGAACTGGTGTCTCTTACCTCTCCTGCATTGGCAGGCAGGTTCTTTACCACTGACCACCTGGGAAGCCCCTCATGCCCCATACTGCTACTGCTACTGCTAAGTCACTTCAGTCGTGTCCGACTCTGTGCGACCCCATAGACAGCAGCCCACCAGGCTCCCCTGTCCCTGGGATTCTCCAGGCAAGAATACTGGAGTGGGTTGCCATTTCCTTCTCCAATGCATGAAGGTGAAAAGTAAAAGTGAAGTTGCTCAGTCCTGTCCGACTCTGAGCAACCCCATGGACTTCAGCCTACCAGGCTCCTCCATCCATGGGATTTTCCAGGCAAGAGTACTGGAGTGGGGTGCCATCGCCTTTTCCGTCATGCCCCATAGTGAGGCCTAAAAAATACAACCCCCCTCCCCCCCCAAAAATGAGGATAACGTTATCTATCTGGAAGGGGCTCAGGGAGGATGCACTGGAAAATGTAGGTAGAGTGATTGGCAATGAGTATTGCTCCCTGAATATTTCAGAGACTCTAGGATGTGGGAGAGCCTTTTCATTGCTTGACTTTCCATCTAGTGCAAAACTACTTGCACAGCACCCCTGTCAATGGCCATCAGCCTCCACTGGACTTCCCAGGACAGGAGCCTGGCACCTCACAGGGCATCCATTCCATTTCCAGCTAATACTGTTGGAAGTTATTTGGAACTCAATCTTCTCCCTTAACTCTTCCCTCCAGAGCCGCCTGTGACTCTAGCACAACCCCACCCCCTCGCAAGAGAAGAGGCAATGGCTATACAGACCAAGAAGTCCCACACCTTAGAGCTGGGCTCCCCTGCCATTTCCATCAGGGTGATAACCCTCGGTTCTTCCTTCTCCTCCTCTGTCAAATGAGGATGAAACTCCTGCCAGCCTCCCCTCCCCCCGGGATTGTCAGAGCAACGAATAAGACCAGAAGGGAAAAGCCTTTGGGGGGATGATGAACTTCACCCTCCCCACCCCCACCCCGACCCATCGTCGCCAAGGAGCTCAGGTCTCAGGTCTCCCTTTCCAGGCCTTCCCTCTACCTGCTCTCAGGGGTAACCTCGGAGAGGGGCCCAGAGGCTGGAGCCGGCGCTCCTGCTGCGTCCGAGCCGCAAGGGATGCGGAGGGACTGCGCCTTCAGCATCCGGCCCGGAGCCAGGAGGCCACCCCCGCCCGCGGTCCAGCCCCGCGGCGCGCAGCATCGCCCGGCTGCCCGCGGCGGGATCCCAGGCCACCCACCGGGCGGGGCTGGCACCCACCTGCGGCGGCGCCGGTCCGTCTGGGTCGTCGCTGGAGGCTGTGCGCCGCCGCCGCCGCCGCGCCTCGGCTCCCGCCGCCCGGCCCTCCCCCGGACCGCTCCACGTGGCCGCTCCACGTCGCCGTCCGGGTTGCGGCCGCCGCCCTGGCCCGGGCAGAGTCCCGAGCGCCAGCGCTGCGGGCAGGATCCCTGCCCCGCCCCGCAGACCCCGGCCCACACCCGGCGAGAGTGTGTGGTGTGTGTATATATATGTATGTGGGTGTGCGCGCGTGACAGATACAGACAACTATAGAGGCAGAGAGACAGATGATGAAGTTGATGTATATAAGAAGCATATTAACTGGGGGGCCCACTCCCTGCTGGGACCCAGATGTGTGTGACAAGACAGAAGGTAACTTACTGTTAGCCTGTGGGATTGTGACTGTGTATGTAGCTGTGTGGATGAGGGGCTGGTGACACCGTAGGGAGGGGTGTTGTGTGTGGCCGTGTATCCAGTATCACAGTACTTGAGAGAGTTTGGTCGGTGCATGACTGGCTGACTGGGTGTGTGACAGTACAGGATGTTAGTAGTGTGTCTGTTAGGGTATCTGTGTGAACTCTTCCTGTTTGTGATGCTCAGGTGACACTTGCAGCTGTCGGCTTCCAGTGAAGGTATCATTGTGTGACTGTGACTGCACATCCCTGAGAGGTCGCTCCATCTGAGCCACGGTGGGGGGAGGGGACCTGGGAAAGCATCATCTTAAGGGCGATGGTTTGCCGGTACAGTGATGCAGTGTGTGGTTGTAGCTTTGCGGTTAAATGGAGTATCCCCAGTTTTCTCACAGTGGCCAGTTCCTCCAATGAGGCTTCAGACTACTTTCTCACTCACTGGGTCAGGACCTTTTTAGTGAATGACTTATCTCCCTGGAATCTTCAACTTCTCCCTCTCCGGATCAGCTCCTTCTCATCAGAGTCCATTGCAACAACAAACTCACTCTCATCAAAGTCACCTGGTCCTCCTTCCTGTGGTGGACACTGCTGGACACTACCTCCTTTGGTCATGGTATCGTTGGTTTTGCCAACACTATTCCTCTCTCTCCGGTCATTTCTTTTTAGTTTCTTCTGTGTCATGGAGTTCCTCTGGGCTCTTTCCTCATTCCCCATCTGCTCATGTGTTCTTCCATTCACATAGCTTCCATCACTATCTCTCCTGGGTTGAATTCTGTACCTCAAAAATTCGTATGTTAGAGTCCTAACCCCTAGTACCTCAGAAGGTGACTGTATTGGGAAATAGGGTGGTTGAAGATATAATTAGTGAATATGGGGTCATACTGGAGTAGGTTGGGTCCCTAATCCAATATTTTTTTTCCAATAAAAAGTGGAAATTTGGACACACATACACAGGCATGTGCGCATACACACACACACACATACTCTCTCTTTCCTCCCTCCCTCCCTCTCTCTCTCTCACACACACAAACACACACAGGAAGAACAGCATGTGAGATTTGGGCAGAAGTTAGAGTGAAGCTTCTACATGCCAAGGAATGCTGGAGATTTCCAGGGAACCCCCAGAAGCAAGAAGAGAGGTGTGGAATAGAGTCTTCCTCATTGGTCTCAGAAGGAACCAATCCTTCTGGCACTTTGATCTTGGATTTCCAGTTTCCAGAACTGTGAGACAATAAGTTTGTTTTTCAAGATACCAGTTTGCAGCACTTTGTTATGGCAATCCTACAAGTTAATGTATCATCTGAATGCTGATAACTACCATATCTCAAATGCAATCTCTTAGCCCCAGAACACTTCTGGAGCTGAACAGCCTACTGACTTGTGTCAGATTTTAAGTTTTAAAGGTGACTGAATGACAGCACAGAGAGGTCAGTGCCAATGAAAGAGAAGTTTAATGTTACAGTTCCTTTAAGAAGAAGAGGCACAGCTTACCAAACAGGACCACAGAGGGAAGCACCAATGTAGGTCAGAGGCAGAAAGGAGCAAGGGGAAGGCACAAGCCACAGCCTTTATTATGCTAGAAAAGCGAGACAGGGCAGGGTGAACAGTTTAGGGTTGACCAGCTTGAAAAACTTCAGAGGGCTTTGGGGGCACAGAGGCCGTCCCTAGTTGACGAGTTGGTTGGTTTAGGAAAGGGAGAATATTGGTTTGGTGTGTGAGAGTTGGATAAAGGAAGTGGTTCAGAGTATGGCCTCTAGGTTTTTTTTTTTTTTTTTTAATCTTTTGGTTGCACCGTGTAGCATGTGGGATCTTAGTTCCCCAACCAGGGATCAACCTCTCACCCCCTGCAATGCAAACTTGGGAGTCTTAACCACTGGGCCACCAGGGAAATCCCAGAGGATAGCCTTTGGATTGCAGGAGGGAGGTGAACAACTCTGGCTGTTAGTTTGGCCTTGTGATTAATTGATGCCAAATAGACAAATTCAGAATCTAAGAAAACACAATTAGAACACCTATCAGCACCCCAGCCTCTATGTGTCTGAGTCAGAATACACCATCTTCCTCTTCAAAACTTCCCCTCCCCCCATTTCCCTATCCCAGGGTCAAGTCCCATATGCATCCCTGAATCTACATAGTCAGAAAACTGGGGGTCATTCATGATTCCTCCTTCTTCCCCCACCTCCAACCTACTACCAAGTCCTATCAATTCTGCCTCCTATCTTAATAATCTTCAGGCTTCTCCTGAGCTTCCCCCAGGCCAGGCAGCCACGCTCCATGCCAAAGTTCTGTTAACAGCCTCTAACTGACCTTCTGTTCTCATCCCCCTCCAGTCCATTCTCCAAGTAACCTGAATGTTTCTTCTAAAACATAACTCTGATCATGTCACCCCTGCATGCTAAGTCGCTTCAGCTTATAACCCTAGACTGTAGCCTGCCAGGTTCCTCTGTCCATGGGATTCTCCAGGTTAGAATACTGGAGGGGGTTACCATTTCCTTCTCTGGGGGATCTTCCCCACCCAGGGATTAAACCTGCATCTCTTATGTCTCCTGCATTGGCAGGCAGGTTCTTTACCACTAGCAGCACATGGGAAGCCCAATCAAGTCACCCACTAAAACTCTTGGATGGCTTTCCTCCACCCATGGGATAAGCTCTAGCATCCTTTATGCAGCTGCCCACACCAGATTCCTGACCATCTCATATGCTCCAGCAACACCCAGTTTATTTTGGTTCCTTTCAGAAGCCTCACATCCAGGCTTTGGTTTGTGCTGTTCTCTCTTTTGGAACAACTACTCTGTCCCCTCTTCCACCTTGCCTTGGAAACTCCTTAAAAAAAAAAAAATTCACCTTAAATGTGTTGTCATTTAACATCTGGGTATGCTTTCTCAGATTCATGGAGTCTGGGCACCTTCCCTAGGGCTCCCACAGCAGCTAGTACTTCCCTTATCTAGCACCATACCCTATTGCAGGGGTTCAACCCTGACTACACATTAGAGTCTTCCAGAAAACCTGTGAGTTATATTACTACCTAGGCTCCTCTCCAGACCAACCATATCAGGAGGTGGGGCCTGGGCACTTCCAGTGTTAGAAACTCACACACAATTCCAATCTTCAGTCAGGATTGAGAGCTATTGCTCTAGTAGATTACTGACTTGTTTCCATCTCCCAGTGAAGACAGGAACAGCATCCCAAGCTGGTAGAGTGATGGGTAAATATCTACTTTACGTGTGGACAGCATAGAGTGACACTATGCGTGGCTTTAACCCATGTGAATGTGACAGTGTGGAACGCCACTCATTCAGTAGCGGAACCCTAAGTGACACCGTGTGTGTCACAGTGTGAATGTGTCCTAGGACACTGTGTATGGTTGAACACTGGGACGGGAAGGATGTTACCACACGAGTGGCTGTGCCCTTTGTGTGTGACTGATGAATGGCTGGGGGACTCTAGCCAGGCTGTCAGCCTCGCCGCGCCGCCAGGGCAGGGTTTGAGGAAAAAGGAACTGGAGCTGCCCTTCACTAAGATGGCGACTGCAGGTCGCTAGTCCTCACAAGAGGCTGCACGGCCGGTGACCGTGAAGCGGAAGGAAGAGGCGCAGAGGCGCGAGACCAGGGCCGCAAGTAGTAAAGCCACTCGCAGGTCAGTCGGGTCAGCTCCACGCAGAGTGGCCGGCGCAGCCCGACCACCTACTCGGCGCCCTAGCACCGCCCCTCGCCACGCCCGCCGCCGGTGGGCGGGGCCCACATCCCCGAACCGCCAGGCGGTGGAGGCCGAACTTGCACAGGCCGTCCAATGGCGTGTAACGGGCGGGGCCCAGCGCGCACCTGCGCGTCTATTAATCGAAGTTCAAGCTCCGGATCCAGTCAAGAACTTGGGAATCGAAACTCGGCAACACAAGATGCTGAGCTCCTCTCAAAGCCCCCAGGACGACACCTGGACAGAGTCCTTCTCTCTGCTTTTGGGACTTGGCGCTGCCCTCTACTTGGGCTACTACTGGACATGGGTACCCCAGGTGGGTGCGGGTCCAGAGCTCTCGCTGGCGGGTTTAGGTTACTGGAGTTCAGGGGCCACTTCCAATCGGGGCTCGAGCCCTTTGTGGGAGCTGGCTTGGTTGGCTGTCCAGGTCCAGGTGAAATTTTGACGCCACAACCCCACCACTACTCCTGCCCTGCGCTCCAACCAGGCTCAGCTTTGCTATTAACACGGAAAAGAAAGTTGATTCTTTGTCTGCCTAGATTCTCTGCATTCTCCGCGTACTCCCTATACTCGCTGGGCCTCTCAGGTATCGGAAGGATGCTGTTGCTTATTATGCGGACCAACGCTTGCGGAAAGGCGGGGTGGAAGATATCCTGAGGTGACAGGGAGATACACACACTGTGGTTTTCTTTTTAGGCAGTCTACTGACTTCCTCGTTAGTTGCACTGAATGAAGAAACCAGTCTGTGGGGTGGTAACTCCTAACATCACCCCATCAGTAGGACCTTGCTTCTCTTAAGGACTGGCAGAGGTTCCTGCCTATCTCAGGAATACCCTAACTGTCCTTACTCATTGAGCCCTGTTTTAAGTTCTAGGCTCTCCATGTATAGTGCAGTGGAAAAGTCTGAAGAGGATGATTTTAATGAACTTGGAGAGTTTATTCTCACTGAAATTTGCATATCCCCCCAATCAAAATCTTTTAATTTTCATTAAACTCACAGTAGCTGAGTCTCGGAGAAGGCAATGGCAACCCACTCCAGTACTCTTGCCTGGAAAATCCCATGGACGGAGGAGCCTGGTGGGCTGCAGTCCATGGGGTCGAGAAGAGTCGGGCACGACTGAGCGACTTTACTTTCACTTTTCACTTTCATGCATTGGAGAAGGAAATGGCAAGAACTCCAGTGTTCTTGCCTGGAGAATCCTAGGGACGGGTGAGCCTGGTGGGCTGCCGTCTATGGGATCGCACAGAGTCGGACATGAATGAAGCGACTTAGCAGCAGCAGCAGCTGAGTCTAACAAGAACTCAGCTTGACTGAAGTTTGATTGAAGCCCTTTAAAAAGATCTATAGGGAAATTTAATGTTACCTAAATTTTCCTATATTTGCAGAGCTTTATACATCCTATGTATTGTTTATAAAATATTTCTGCCTTAATAAAAGCAATTTTAAAAATCAAAACTTTACAATACCCTATAAACCTTACATGTCTGATTTGAAAAGTCAGTTAGAACACAGTTGTCCTTAACTAAACACTTTCCTTTGTTTGCAAACAGCCACAGAGAAATCAGAGACCTCTGCCACTATATACTACAAGCCCTTCTGTGAGTTCCAAATCCTGGTTAAAATCCAGGGCAAATGTCATTCTGGAGGCTCTGAGGACATGCTGTTCAGATTGTCCAGCTTGGCAATGGATTGGTATTGATTCACCAACAGTGATTAATGGCATCTTATTCATTAATTCTCAGGGATAAGTCAGGAAACACTTTAATAGAGTTAAAAGGAAATTCACATACATCAAACCTGTGATTTTATTAGCACTTGTTCTACACCTCTGAGGTGATTGACCAAATATTTAATAGATTGATGACTCAAAATCTTGGCAACTAGGAGATAATATAGTATAATGATTAAGAGCACAAGCTCTTGAGTCAGACAGACTTGGGTTTCAATTCCCAGCTCTACCACTAACTGGCTTTGGCACATTTTGTGCCCTGTGACACATATTCATACACGTTTCCACAGGGGGATCATAGGTAAGGTTTATAGGGTATTGTGAGGTGTGGATTTTCAAAGATATCTCAAACAGCTGTTGTGAAGGTTACAGGATATAATCATGTACAGTGCTTAGCACAGTATCTGGCACATAAGGAGCACTCAACAAATCTTACTAGTATTAGAGATAATACATATTTTTTACATTTTTAAATTGAAGTATAGTTGATTTACTTTGTTGTCTTAGTTTCTGCTATACAGAAAAGTGATTCAGTTATATTATATATATTATTTTTTAAAATATTCTTTTCCATTATGGTTTATCATAGGATATTGAATATAGTTCTCTGTGCTATCCAGTAGGATCTTGTTGTGTATCCATTCTATATATAAATGCTTACATTTGCTAACCCAACCTCCACTCCAACCCTCCCTCAGGCCCCTCCCCCTTGGTGACCACAAATCTGTTCTTTATGTCCATGAGTCTGTTTCTCTTTTGAAGATAGGTTTGTGTCATATTTTAGATTTCACATATAAGTGATATCACATGGTATTTGTCTTTCTCTTTCTGACATACTTCAGTCAGTATGATAATCTGTAGTTGCATCCTTGTTGCTGCAAATGGCATTATTTCCTGGGTTTTTATGGCTTAGTAGTATTCCATTGTATATAGGTATCGTATCTTTTTTATCCATCTGTCAATGGACATTTAGTTTGTTTCTATATCTTGGCTATTATAAATAGTGCTATTGTGAACATATGAACATAGAATATATCTTTTTGAATTAGAATTTTTTGTGGCTGTATGCCCAGGAGTGGAATTGCTGGATCATGAGATTTAGTTTTCTGTGGAACCTCCATACTGTTTTCCATAGTGGCTGTACCAACTTACATTCCCACCAACAGTGTAGGAGGGTTCTCTTTTTACCACATCCTTGTCAGCATTTATTATTTATAGAGCATTTAATGATGGCCATTTTGATTGGTAGTAGTTCACTATACCTCACTGTAGTTTTGATCTGCATTTCTCTATTAGACAGGCTGAGCATCTTTTCATGTGCCTATTAGCCGTTTGCATTTCTTCTTTGGAGACATGTCTATTTAGGTCTTCTGTCCATTTTTTGATTGGGTTGTCTATTTTTGTTGTTGCTGAGTTGTATGAACTGTTTGTATATTTTGGAAATTAAGCCCTTGTTGGTTGCGTTCTTTACCAAATATTTTTTCTCATTCTATAGGTTGGTTTTTCATTTTGTTTATGGTTTCCTTTGCTGTGCAAAAGGGTGTAAGCTTGATCAAATCCTATTTGCTTATTTTTGTTTTTATTTCTATTGCCTTGGGTAACTGACCTGAGAAAATATTGGTATGATTTATGTCAGAGAATGTTTTGCTTAATATCATTATTAATTCCACTTTGCCTTTTGCTTGCTGTGTGACTCTGGGCAAACAACTTAACCTTTGTCATAGTTTCATTTATAGTAAGGTTGGGTTTAGCCTAGTGCTAGCAAATAGCATATAGTGAATCACAGATGTTATTATTCCAGGGCTTAAGAACCAAGGTATGAGTCACAACAGTCATACTACCAACCTGGCCTCTCAAGTTCATCACTTACTTGGCCCCTTTTGACTACAGGAAGAGACAGGAGTCTGGTCCTCAGGTCCCCTCAGGCCTGCAACAGAAATGCCATTTCTGTTTTTTGATTCTGAGACCTTTTGTCTTTGTACAGCATACTCCCCATTTACAAGCCTTCTATGTGACTAGGCCCTCTCATTTACTTGATGTATATCCAGAAGAACCAAGCAGAGGGGTTGAAAGTTAGGGCTAAGCGCCCACTGACCTCATCTGCCCCCTCATCCTATCCCTGTTACCTTCCCCCTGGCTGGCAGGAAGAGAAAATCTGTTTACACTGGGACTATTCCTCCATTAAAGTACAGTCAACAGCAGGGGCTGTTAAGAAAACGAGGTGTTGTGGTAAAAAGAAGCCCTTCAGTTGCAAGCATGCACAGTAAGGGATGGGAACATATGACAATGGAGTGCTAAAATCAGGAGCCAGTGTGGCCAGAGATGGTTTTGAGATGACAGTGTGGGTAATTCAACTGCAAGGCAGAAGTCACAGGTTGAATGGTACTGCATTTCTTCAGCCTCTGCTCAGGACCCCAACCTTTCCTGCAGGAGATCAGCTGGGTAACTTATATTACTTGCTATCTCCAAAATGGGTTTGGGGCATGGATAGGCTGAGTGTGGAAGCTGGTTCAGGGTCAGTTCTGGAGAGGTGGCACTCTAGGTCTGGAATTTCCAGAGCTCTAGTGGGACTCCAGATTGAGGTATGCTAGATTTCTCACCCCCAGATGAGGCAGTGCCCTCCAGGCTGGCCTCTGGGAAGAGGTCTCTCTGGTGTTGGGCACCTCACTGGCTTGGTGCAAATATCAGGGGAGTGAGGCCAATGGTTTTGTGTGGTTACAGAGGCCACAGCTGGTGACTGGGTCTCGATTTCTGGCCTTCCTGGAGCAACACTGTCCAGTCACTCTGGAGACTTTCTATCCTACACTCTGGTGTTTTGAGGGGCGGCTACAAACCATCTTCAGAGTCTTACTGCAGTCCCGGCCGGTAGTCCCTTACTCGAGGTAAGAGAAACAGATGGAGTGAATAGGAAGCTGCAAATATAAGGAAATCTTTATAGGGAATAAAATTATTTGGCTGTGTCAGGTCTTAATTGTGGCACTCGGGATCTTTTGTTGCGGCACACTAATTCTCCAGTTGTGCCAGGCAAGCTCAGGTTGTGGCCTGCAGGCTCCAGAGTACATGGGCTTCAGTAGTTGTGGCACGGAGGCTAAGTTGCTTCATGATATGTGGGATCTTAGTTCTCCAACCAGGGATCGAATCCACGTCCTCTGCACTGGAAGGTGGATTCTTAACCACTGGACCACCAACTTAGTCCCTCATCTACCTCTTTTAAAATGGAGGTAACCTTCACTCCATCTACCTCAGTGTGCTGAGGGTAACCAGGGTGGCTATATGGAAGAGCTTATGTACAACCATGAGGTAATTTAATATTCAATCTTTTATGTCCCCATTATACCTTGTTATGATCTTCAGGTTTTGTGCAATACGTGCCCTCAAATGATGAGAAATTGTGGGAGTTGATTGGGGAGGGAGAGGAAGGTAAAAAAATCTTTTGAAGTACATGGACTTCCTAATCCTAATAGTATCTTTGTGTGCCTTTTTCTCCAAAACCACAGTGAAGTTCTCGAAACTCCAGATGGAGGCCAGATCCTCCTAGACTGGGCCAGCCAATCTAACAGTCAGTACCCCGACCCTAGCACCCAGCCCACTGTATTACTGCTTCCTGGCATCACAGGCAGTAGTCAGGAGACATATATCTTGCACCTAGTTGATCAAGCTTTGAAGGATGGCTACAGGTAAGGATGGGAGCAGCCCAGAGAACTGGGTGATGTCTAATAACTTGTAATTGTGTGTGTGGTGGGGTGGGATGGGGGCGGTGTCAATTCAGACCCTGCTAGCTCTGGGGAGGTGCCATATGAAGGGCACTTTATGACTGAGGTCTTTCTGAAAGGTACCAGGAGGGGAGAAGAGCCTGTAGGGAGGGTCTGGCTAACATGTACCTGTGTGTGCCACAGGGCTGTTGTATTTAATAACCGGGGCTGCCGAGGGGAAGAACTACTGGTGAGTACCCTCCTTCCTCTAGTGGTCCTTCACTCCGCCTCTTCGGATATCCTGGGTCCTGCACCTCTACCTACCTGTCTTCCATTTCTTGAGTCCTTTCATTTTTCTGCCTTCTGTCCAAGGCCCCCCTCTCTACCCAATGATCCAGTTTGCCTCAGACCCATAGGGCCTTCTGTGCCAGCAACACTGAAGATCTGGTGACAGTCATCAACCACATAAAGAGTCGCTACCCCCAAGCCCCACTGCTGGCTGTGGGCATCTCTCTCGGAGGGTAAAGATTGCCTCACTTAACCCAAAGGCCCAGTCTTCCTTCCCCCCTTCCCTCCTCCACATCCTCTCCCCATCTCCAGTCCTGACTCCCCAGTGCCGACCCTTCTCTCACGGCCTGGTCCAACCCTGCAGGATATTAGTGCTGAATCACCTGGCTCGGACGGGACGGGCAGCAGGCCTGGTGGCAGCACTGACTCTGTCTGCGTGCTGGGACTCCTTTGAGACCACCCGCTCCCTGGAGACCCCCCTGAACTCCCTGCTCTTCAATCACCGCCTCACTGCTGGGCTCTGTCAAGTCGTGAACCGGTAGGGTCCTGATGAGCAGCAAAGGGCAGAGAACAGGGAAGGATGGCACATGCCAGGCCCTCCCAGTGCTCGGGTCTGCTCCGTGTGTGTACTTTTCTCCATTGAGATAAGACCGAGGGTGGCTCTGGGTCGGGTCCGGGTGCAGAGCCAAACCTCTGTTCTTTTGTAGAAACAGAAAGGTGATGGATAACGTGGTGAATGTCGACTTTGTCCTACAGGTGTGGTCTTCCAGCTCTCCCCTTTGCCCCATATTGTTCTTCCCACATCTTATTCCCTTGTCCTCATCCTAGCCTATCCCGCCTTCTACCACCTGCAGGCCCGCACCATCCGCGAATTTGATGAGCGCTACACAGCTGTGGTCTTTGGCTATCAAGACTGTACTGCCTACTACCAAGCAGCCAGTCCAAGAACCAAGGTCAATGCCATCCAGATCCCTGTGCTCTGTCTCAACGCAGCTGATGACCCTTTCTCCCCCGTTGACGGTGAGCACCGGGGATCCAGATGCTTTAGGCCCCAGGGGAAATGGGCCGTGTGTGAGGTGCAAGTGGAGAGCACCTGGACCCTTGGCAGAGGCCAGGGCTCCTAACCTCCTTTCCGACTCCTCTCGCCCCAGCTCTTCCCCTACAGGCTGCCCAACACTCTCTCCACGTTGCACTGCTAGTCACGGCCCGGGGCGGCCACATCGGCTTCCTGGAAGGACTGCTTCCCTGGCAGCATTGCTACATGAGCCGCCTCCTGCATCAGTACGCCGAAGCCATCTTCCAGCACCCGGCAGAGTTGCCGGGCCCCAGGTCACCCACCCCTTCAGAGGCAGGCAAGAGCTGACAAGAGTCTTAGTTCAGTCTTCCCTTGTTTATTAAATATCAACTTTTCATGCCAAATGGGCTGAAGTTCCTTTTCCCTTTCCTCAAGGCTAGGGCAGACTCTCCAGGAACTTACTGCATATGGCCTGGTGGGCTTGGAGCTACCCAGTGGAACCCAAAGATTACTGCCTGCATCTTCATTCTGCTCCTTCCTTCCCTAATAGCAAGTCCCAGGCCACTGCAGGCCCCCAGCAAATCCCAGGGCCTCATGTGAAGAGCAACTGGCCATAAGGCTGTGGGGTACGAGGAGAAAATGATTGTTTCTGCAGGAAGGACAGCACAGCAGTGCCTCCAAGTTCTTGGGCATCTTCACATATTTCTGGAGAAAAAGTTCAAGCTCAACTCTGGAGCCCCTGGTAGACAGTGGGAAGGAGGCAAGTGGTACGGCCTGGCCCTCAGACACCACTGTCCTGGGCGGATCCACAGATGATGAACACAAGGTTCCCAGGACTCAGGGTTGCACAGGGCCAGAGCCAGGCTTTAACTGGGAAGGGCAGGCACTGCCCATCAGTCTCATCGTGGCAACCTCAGCTGTGGACCCAGGTGGAGTGAGCAGTGGGCTCCAGGCCCCTGTTCTGGTCTAGAAGGTGGCAGTGTCCAAGCCCCTGGTTCCCTGGGAGCAGGGAGGCTAAAGAAAACCTGGAAAGGCACTCTGGAGCAGCAGGATAGTCATAACAATAAGCCCAACACACAGCAGCAGCAGCAGCCACACAGGAGCACTTCCTGCAGGAGGGAGAAGGGAAGAATTCAGAAGGCAAAGGAGTGGCATTGCAGCCCAGAGAACAGAACCATTCAAGGAGGGGACAGGTGACTATAGACAAGCATCCTATTCTCCGGGGGGGCAAGTTTCTGCTCCAGTTAAAGGGGGAGTGGTACTCCTACCCCACCTCAAGGACTCACGTCGTGAGGGCAGCAGGTGCAGCTGGCAACGACTATCCACAGCCACAGAGAACAGAGCAGTTTCGTGGGACCCAAGGAGCTCTGGACCACGACCTTTCTCAGGCAGAAAGGCCACATCTGTCACCACAATGCCATGGGCCTCCTTCACATAGTACAGACGCTGGGGACAAGAGGAAAGCTAGTGAGGGAAAGACCAGTTGGGAAGATTCCTTCTGGAAAACACACGCTCTGCCCCCAGACTTTCCCTCTACAGGCTGGGCCCGACACCTTCGTGCACACTCAGTGAAGGAGGCCTAGAATCTCTACCCCAGAGAGCCCTCAGGGCTGTGCCCAGGTCCATCCATTACCTGGAGCGAGAAAGCTATGTAGATGGCAACAGAGCCAGTGACCGTGCCCAGGCCCAGAAAAGTGCCCGATTCACTGCAACAAAAAAACGCTCACTGTCCTGGAATCCTGTGCAGCAGCAACAGCCCCCAGGGATGTGGGCAGCATGTCTCCTTAAGCTGCCCCGGGCACCCTCACACCCAGCCAAGCCACCGCTGTCTCATACCTGACACTAAGGCAGGAGATGACTTCATGGCCACAGGGCCTGGTCCGAAGGGGCAGGAACGTGGAGCCATCCCAGGCTGTGAGGTAGCAGGGCGGGGGCTGGCGCAGACGCTTGTGGGGAATCTGCACCGTGAAGAGTCGCAGACCGGCAGGCTGGTCTGGAACCTGCCCAAACCTTGGGGCCGGGCGAGAGGCTGTTCAGCTCCCGGGGCCTGCCCAGCCCTCCTGTACCCTGGTCAGGTCTGGGGTAACACCCAACAAGGCTCCGATCCCCTCCCCACCAGCTTCCCCCCGGCCTTTTCCCACTCCCCCACCACATCTAGGCTGTGCCTCTTTCAGCCACCCTCTGGGGTCTTCACACCTGCAGGCCTGGTAGCGATAAGGCGTGTTAGAAAACGTGGGTCCATTCTCTTGCCAGTGCAGCTGTGTCACCAGCTGATCCTTCTGCCACACGGAAGCCTTAAGGTCCCAGCCCACAGTTACCAACTAGTCAGGGATCAAGATTCCAAGGATGGACAGTTAGGGGGATCCACTTACTGGACAAGCAGCATAATCACCTACTTTCTCCACCCTGTTACCTCCTCACCTTGCCATCAGGCCCCAGAGCTAGGTCTTCAATCTCCCCTTCGTGGGCTTTGAACTCCAGAACCTTCTCTAAGGTGGGTACCTGCAGCCAAACCACCACCACAGTCAGCCTAGGCACCCAGCAAGAGTGCAAATGATACCCACTCCTCTTCTCTACTAATGGCCACTCGGTGCAGGCTTTACTCACAAGCTTCCCAGGACCCAGGTTCAGTTTCTCACAATTCTGGCCTTGCCGTTACTGACACTCATCCTCTACCTCCCCAAACCACACCTTCCAGACACGAACGCAGCCATCTGTCCCTCCAGTGGCAAGCAAGGTATTATCATGGTTGAAGCACACAACTTTCTGCAGTGGATCACGGCTGAAGTCTGTCTGCACTTCGTGCAAATTCTCTACGCTGAATTCCACCCCCTCCTGGTGGGTTTCAGCGCCAGACTTCTTCTCTGCTGGGGCTGCCCCTTTCCTTTGCCGAGGCCCCTGCTCCTTGGAACCTGCAACACAAACAGCCTGCCAGGTTCCAGGCTTCTAGAGTAAGTCCTACTGGCCCTTTCCAGTGGTGAACATCAGCTTCTCTCTTGCTACCGTAATCCCACCTCCAGCCCCACTTCTTCAGAGACCAAGATGAGCAAGAATTCACTAATTTAACCCTTTGCCCAAAGCTAGCGGGGAGGCTCTCACCTGCCTTCTCTGCCTTGTTTTTGCCCTTCTGCTGATGGATCTGGAAGCGCAGGAGCTGACAGTGGGCATCCTGCCCTGCAGCAAGGATGTTACCAGCCAGCGCCAAGTTCATGGTGGCCCGTGTCTCTGTGTCATGAGAGTGTAGTAAAGAGGCGCTGAGGCGCCCATTAATCTGCTCCAGCTGCAGAAAGTGCTGTGGGAGAGGGAACCAGGACAAGCAAGGTTCAGAGAGCACCTCAAGGGCAAACTTACATCCTGTAGTCAGAAGCCCCAACCCCTCTGCTACCTGCATTTTCTAGTTTAAAGACTTTTTCCAAACTTTTTTCTTTTTTGAGCCTCACTCATGTGTACTGGTCTTCGCTGGTGGCTCAGACGGTAAAGAATCTACTGCAGTGTAGGAGACCCAGGTTCGACCCCTGGGTTGGGAAGATCCCCTGGAGAAGGGAATGGCTACCCACTCCAGTATTCTTGCCTGAAGAATTCCATGGAAAGAGAAGCCTGTCGGTCTACAGTCCATGGGGTAGCAGAATCGGACACGACTGAGCGACTATTATTTTCACTTTTTTTTTCACTTTCTTGCGTACAGCAAACAAGGCTGGGATTATCATGTCTAGTCTGCAAAACAACATGGTAACTCTCAAACGAGTGAAGAATCCTCCTACCTTATATTCCACTCTCGCCGCTACCAGTGGGCAGACAGACAAGTCTAATGCAGCCTCCACAAGAAAGCCAGGTTACAACCCCTGGAGTTGATTCCTGAGATCGAATTGAAGCGTTCCTGCCTAGGCAGCGCTGTGTGCAGTTTTCACTTTACTTTAGGAGCCTCTCAATTCACCAGTGAGTGGTTCAAGACAAATTCGCGCCGGGACGCCCGGCACGCCGCGGTTCCCACCCGGGAGGGGCAGGGTCCGAAGCGGGGATGCGGCCCGCTCCCCGACCTCCGGGAATCGCCCTCAGCCCGCTGTGCGACCCGGCCCCAGCGGGCCTATATACTCACCACGCCATTCTTTATGCCGGTCTTGGCGGCACCTCCTCCGCCCGCAGCGATGAGCAGCCCCGCGCTGGGGTCGACCCGAAGCGCATACAACGGGAACGGGGCCCGGTACAGCTCTGGCGTCCGGCGCCGACCCATCCCGCTCGCCGCGCGCTTCACTGTCGGCGCCAAGGTCCCCGGGACATGCCGCGCCCGGCCTTCGACTGCTGTCCCGGCCGCTGTGGACCTTGGTCCGGTCCCTGCCGAGAGGACTCCAGACCCTCTCACACCCGCCGAGCTGCCGAAACTCTAATCACACTGTAAGTATCCCTAACACTGCTCGGGGCCGTATAACCCGGTCTCGCAGACGCGCAGCGCGCAGGCGCACCCAGACCGCTCTCCTCGCGCAGGCGCAGAGCCACCGATACGCGTCAGCACTAGCCGGCATCTGGCTGGCGGAACCCGGCCGTGTGAATTCCGTTCTCCGCTTTCAGATGATGGCACACTACGCCATCTTTCTGCGGGGCGGTGGAGGCGGGCGGCTGCTTCACGGAAACGTCTGGCTCGGGGCGGGGGCAGGCTAAAAGATTAAGGGAGGTTAATAAGCCTTTAATAAATCCTCGGATCAGGGCTGTCCACACTTCAAGAGTGACATGCAGACTCGTCAAGCAGTAGCCCTTAGGTTTACCGCCCCGCCCTGAGACAAAGTGATTTAATCCAAGGTCACACTTCTGGCTTTCTTGCCTCTTAAACGGAGGCAGCGTGGACTTGAAAAGAAACTTGGCTTCAAATCCCGATGCCACCGCTTCGTAGTATGAGGAAGCTACTATTTACAATGAACACCAGTCCTACAAAGTTTGCAGAGGTGGGAGCTGGCTATTCTCTACGCCCCACACCCTCTCCAGGCACCTCAGGGTTCATGGGTAGATAGGCAACTTGACCCCCAGGCAGTTGAAGGTCTCTGCCTAGCCCCCATCCTCCTGAGAGGGCCCTTGGGTTTTTGATCTCCATCCAATGTGGGGATTCCCTCTTTCTCTGCAGTGAACCCTAGGCCTGCCCTTCCCTTCAAGGAAACACCTTCTGCTGCTCCCCTGGCGACATCAGCATGAGTCTTTGTTAATCTGAAGTGTAACCAGAGGAAGGGGCCCAGTGGCTTCATCTCTGGGGATGCCATTAACTGTCCCATCAAATTGAGTTAAATGTTTGAAGGGCCTGGCAGAGCCTTCTGCACCTCTCAGTTGCTCAGGTCTTGTGGGTCCCTTGACCTCTTCAGATATACTGCATGCACTATCCTTGACCATTCTGTTAACTTTGACTCTCCTGCACCCCTTGTTGGGTTCTGGTCACCCTGCAGGTACAGCCACCCACAGTATCTGCTCAGCAAGATGCAAACACAAGTTTTGCAGGGTCAGGCTTTTTTTTTTTTTTTAATTGGTTACACAGAAGGCTGAGTGGGGCCTCAGATGCCCTTGGTCCTCTTCAGCCAGGAGAAAGCAGACTCCACAAGGGGCTCCCAGGGTTCAGGACTGGAGAACACACCTGACCTCCAGCCAGCCAGCCCTTCAGAGTGTCTCGGGGGCTCCCTGAGGTCTGGAGCCGAGCAGGGCTGGTGGGATTCAGAAGAGGTGCTCCAGGGGGCCTCCGTGGCTCTGGAACTAGAGTGGTGACTTTTGGGGAATGGGCCCTAGAGAGGCAGGTCTCTTTGGGGCAGAGGAAGGCCTGGGCTTCAAGTGGACCGTAGCCTGCTTTGGTGCCTGAGTTAGAGACTCTGAATGGCGTGTGGAGTTTAGTGACTGGCGGTCTACAGACCTGAAGCTCCCGTTCTGGGACAGGGTGCCTGCCCCTAGATCTGCCTTGGCTGGAGCTGCTGGGGCTTGAGCTACCTGGGCTTGACACCCACTGGCCTGAGCAGCCTTGGCCTGAGGCCCTGCTTCCTCCGGCCTTCTTTTTGGCAGCAGATGTAGAGCCTTGGCCTGGCCCTGAGGCAGGCGGAGGCCAAAGCCAATGCCCATGCGGAGTGGTCCAGATTCCTTGCCCTGGGCACAGGGCAGCAGCTGGGGGAAAGCAAGCAGCCTGGGTCCAGTCCTGTACCTGGGGATGGGGCAAGAGGGGGTGCGGAGCCGGAGACACACCAGGCATACAGGGTATTCCACGACCGGGGCCTTGTCGGTTTGGCCTAGCCACAGGCGCTGCAAAAGCAGTAGCTGCAAGTCGTGGGCGATACGACGGTGCCCCAGATGGAGCACCAGGGCTTGGGCCAGGGCTCCTGGGTCCTTGAACTCTGCAGGGTCCTTCCCGCTTGCCACGCATACCCCCTCCGCCCCAGGGGACCTGGTGTTCCTGTACTGATGCGAGTGCCATGCCTGGCTGTTAGAGTGGACCCCACGAGAAGGTGGGCTGGGGCTCGGGGACGTGAGAGTGGAGGTAGGTAGATCTTCGAGGTGGAAAGGTGACTGGCAAGGTGAGTGGGGGAAAGAGGAATTCTGTGGCTGAGAGGGCGAGGAGTGAGTGAGGGTAGCAGAGGGGTATAGCCGGCGGGAAGGTGAGGAAGAACAGGGAGGGGAGAGAGAGAGGCAATTCTGATGAAAGAAAGTGGGGGAATTTGAGAGAGAAGAAGAGTAGGGATGTAGGACAAAGTCCGAATTTGAATCAGAAGAGTAGAGATGGGACCCCGCAGAGTGGGACCGTGGGGGAGGAGAGCAAGATGGCTGGGTGGAGCGGAGTGATTGTTGGCGAGGCTGAGGTTGTAGGTTATAGAAAAGGGAGTCTTCAGTTTGTGAGGGGCCCTGAGGGGGCCGCCCAGGGGACGCTGTGTTCCGTAGCAGCACCTGGGCCTTGTTTGGAGGCAACATTGCCTTGAATCCGGAAGGGACTGGGGCCTCAAGACCAGAGACGAGAGACCTCGCAGACGCAAGACCAGTATCTCTGAAGCCTGAAGTGGCTGAGAAATCAAAACCTTCTGTGCACAGAATGTGGCTCCAGCCTGGTAGTTGGTGTGGCTCTTGGTGGCATACGAAGGAGCCACCCAGCCCTGGAGCAGCAGGTTCTCTGAGTGTTCAGGCAGGAGCTTGGCTCTAAATGTGGTCTCTCACTTCTTTGCAGCCGGCCATTGATGAGGGGTGGAGGGCACGGAGGATCTGAACTGCCTCTTGGGAGCTGAGGGGCAGCAACAGTTATCTGGGTGGGCCAGGGAGGAAGACACAGCCCATAGGATCTGTAGAGAAAGAAACAGAGCCCATGACACGGGGAGACTGGGTCCATTTCTGGCTCTGGTTTATGTACTGTGTATGGGCTGGTTCACCACGATCCTAAATCCATACCACCCCTGGGGTCAGAAGAGCTGGCAAAAAGCTCCAGAGAAGGTGAGAATGGAGAAGGAGAGGAGAGGCAAGGGAGGGTAGGGTGGAGAGGATGGAGTTAGAGGAGGGGAATTGGGAGATGGAGACTGAGATGGAACTAGGAATTGAGGGTGTTCTGGTCCTGGGAACTCTTACCAATAAAGGTTCCTCTGGGCTGTTTCTCAAGGCACTTCAGCAATGAGGGGACCTTGGAGAGAGGGAAATAGAGTCAACAAATGGTGGATATGCCCCTCTCTGCCCCCAGCGTCTGTCAACCTAAACTCACTCTGACTCAGATTTTGGTCTGAGTCTTGCCCTCAGTCCTTGTTCAGCCAGGAGGAGGTCTTCTATTACGGGTTTTCTTTCTCTTAAATCCAAATCACAGATTCTGCAAGCATCCTGGTTTTGTGGCACTCTGGTGGCCCTAATCCCTGTCTTCCCTAATGCTGATGTCCTCTGACTCAGCCTGGCCCCAACCCAGGTGGCTTTTCACACTCAGTAGCAGCAGTAGCAGTGGGGCCAGCTGGTGAAAGCCTCTGGGAGACAGAGACTGTGTCTAAGGGGCGGCGTTGCCGCCCCCCTTGGGAGCTGGGAGCCCCATTTCCTGGAGCAGTTCTCCCTGGCACCTAGTGCCTATGTCACAAAGGCCGGGTGCTGACATCATAGGCTCTCCTCATCAAGGCTCTGGGACCTTCTCTCAGAGATCATTCGAAGCCTGGCTCTTGGCGAAACTGAAGCAAGCACAATTCTTTGGGGCATTCAGTCTCTCCTTCTGGGCCTAGTCCCCACCTCTGCTCTCTGTGCTTGTACTTCACAGCTCCCAACACCTCCTCCAGCCAGGGTTCTCCCCAACTGTACAGCCTGTCTGGGCTGGGTGCTCCCTTCAACTTCTTGTTTTCCTTTGCTTTCTGACTGTGGTTCATGGTCCACACCTTTCCCCCCTTGGATATGCTTATATGTTGTTTTTTTTTTTTTTTAAATAAAATAAAATCAGTTGTATTTTATAATTTTTAGCTTTATCGCAGTATAATTCATAAATAAAATTATAATACATTTTAAGTGTATATAGTGATATTTGATATACCAGGAAAGGAATTTTCCCAACTGTTAATGAATACATCCTTTACTTCATATATTTCATCTATATTTGGTGGGGAGATGAGAACAGTTAAGTTCTACTCTCTTTGGATATGCTTATATGGGTTTTTGTTTGTTTGTTCACTTTTTTTGTTGTTAAATTTTTAGGCCCTGCCACATGGCATGTGGGATCTCAGTTCCCCAACCAGAGATCAAACCCATGTCCTCTGCATTGGAAGCATGAAGTCTTAACCACTGGACTGCCAGGGACATCCTGCTTATATGCTTTTATATCTATTTTCTTAATGGCTTTACTGAGATATAATTCACATACCATACAATTCACTCATTTAAAGTGTGTGATTTACTGTTTTTTTGTTATACTCACAGGGTTGTGCAACTATCACCACAATATAATTTTAGACCATTTTTATATTCCCCCAAAGAAATTTCAGACCCACAGTCACTCATTCCCCCTTCCCCCCAGTTCCTTAAATCTACTTTCTGTTTCTTTGGATTTGCATATTTTAGACATTTTATATGAGTGGAATCACACAATATGTGGCCTTTTGTGTCTGACTGCTTTCACTTGGCATTATGTTTTCAAGGTTCCTACATGTAGCGTGTATCATTACTTTATTCCTTTTCATCGCTAAATAATATTTTATTATATGGAAATACCACATTTTGTTTTCCCATTCAGTTTTGTTGGTTTTACTTTTTTTTGTCAATTACGAGCAAGGCTGCTGTGGAAATTCTTGTACAAGTTTGTAAGGACATATGTTTTCATTGATCTTGAGTAGATACCAGTGATAGAGTTGCGGAATCACATGATAAGTCTATTATTAACATTTTGAGAAGCTGCCAAACTGTCTTCCAAATTAGTTGTACCATTTTCGAATCCCACCAGCAAGGTACAATGCTTCCAAGTTTTCCTATCCTCACCAACACATGCTGTTGTCTGTCTTTTTTGTTTTAGCAATCCTAGTGGGTACGAAGTCGGAGAAGACAACGGCAACCCACTCCAATACTCTTTCCTGGAAAATCCCATGGGCAGAGGAGCCTGAGTAGGCTGCAGTCCATGGGGTCGCTAAGAGCCGGACACGACTGAGCGACTTTCCTTTCACTTTTCACTTTCATGCATTGGAGAAGGAAATGGCAACCCACTCCAGTGTTCTTGCCTGGAGAATCCCAGGGATGGGGGAGCCTGGTGGGCTGCCGTCTCTGGGGTCTCACAGAGTTGGACACGACTGAAGCGACTTAGCAGCAGCAGCAGCAGAAGTGGGTGTAAAGTAGTATAATATTAGGACTTTGATTTACGTTTCACCACAGGACTGGAAAAGGTCAGTTTTCATTCCAATCCCAAAGAAAGGCAATGCCAAAGAATGCTCAAACTACCGCACAATTGCACTCATCTCACACGCTAGTAAAGTAATGCTGAAAATTCTCCAAACTAGGCTTCAGCAATACATGAACCGTGAACTTCCAGATGTTCAAGCTGGTTTTAGAAAAGGCAGAGGAACCAGAGATCAAATTGCCAACATCCACTGGATCATGGAAAAAGCAAGAGAGTTCCAGAAAAACATCTATTTCTGCTTATTGACTATGTCAAAGCCTTTGACTGTGTAGATCACAAGAAACTGTGGAAAATTCTGAAAGAGATGGGAATACCAGACCACCTGACCTGCCTCTTGAGAAACCTATATGCAGGTCAGGAGGCAACAGTTAGAACTGGACATGGAACAACAGACTGGTTCCAAATAGGAAAAGGAGTACGTCAAGGCTGTATATTGTCACCCTGCTTATTTAACTTCTATGCAGAGTACATCATGAGAAACGCTGGGCTGGAAGAAGCACAAGCTGGAATCAAGATTGTCGGGAGAAATATCAATAACCTCAGATATGCAGATGACACCACCCTTATGGCAGAAAGTGAAGAGGAACTAAAAGCCTCTGGATGAAAGTGAAAGAGGAGAGTGAAAAAGTTGGCTTAAAGCTCAACATTCAGAAAATGAAGATCATGGCATCTGGTCCCATCACTTCATGGGAAATAGATGGGGAAACAGTGTCAGACTTTATTTTTGGGGGGCTCCAAAATCACTGCAGATGGTGATTGCAGCCATGAAATTAAAAGACGCTTACTCCTTGGAAGGAAAGTTATGACCAACCTAGATAGCATATTGCAAAGCAGAGACATTACTTTGCCAACAAAGGTCCGTCTAGTCAAGGCTATGGTTTTTCCAGTGGTCATGTATAGACGTGAGAGTTGGACTGTGAAGAAGGCTGAGGGCTGAAGAATTGATGCTTTTGAACTGTGGTGTTGGAGAAGACTCTTGAGAGTCCCTTGGACTGCAAGGAGATCCAACCAGTCCATTCTGAAGGAGATCAGCCCTGGGATTTCTTTGGAAGGAATGATGGTAAAGCTGCAACTCCAGTACTTTGGCCACCTCATGCAAAGAGTTGACTCACTGGAAAAGACTCTGATGCTGGGAGGGATTGGGGGCAGGAGGAAAAGGGGACGACAGAGGATGAGATGGCTGGATGGCATCACTGACTCGATGGATGTGAGTCTGAGTGAACTCCGGGAGTTGGTGATGGACAAGGAGGCCTGGCGTGCTGCAATTCATGGGGTGGCAAAGAGTCGGACACGACTGAGTGACTGAACTGAACTGAATGACTAATGATGATGAGCATTTTTTATGTGCTTATTGGTTATTTGTTTATCTTCTTAGGAGAAATATCTATTCAAATCTTTGGCCCTTATTTTAATTAAGTTTTTTTGTGTTCGTATTGTTGAATTTTTAGTGTTCTTAAGGGAATGGATACCCATTCTAGTATTCTTTCCTGGAGAATTCCATGGTCAGAGGAGCCTGGTGGGCTACAGTCCAAGGGGTCACAAAGAGTCAGACGTGACTGAGCAACTAACACTTTATATATTTTGGATAAAGAAGTCTCTTATCTGGGTATACAAGTCTCTTATCAGATACATGATTTGCAAATATTTTCTTCTATTCTCTGGATAATCTTTTTAATTTCTTGATGGTCTCCTTTGATTCATGAAATCTTTTAAATTAGAGTCCAATTTATTTATTTTTTTCTTTCCTTGCTTCCTTTAGGTATCTTACCTAAGACATTGCCTAACCCAGGGTCATAAAAATTTATTGTTTTCTTCCAAGACGTTTATAGATTTACCTGTTAAATTTAGATCTATGATCCACTTTGAGTTAATTTTTGTATGTGTTTCAAGGTAGGGGCCCAACTTCATTCTTATGCCAAAGAATTGTCCCAACACTGTTGAAAAGTCTATTCTTTCTCCAGTGAATTGTCTTAGTATCCTTGTCAAAAATCTGTTGACCATTGTTCCAGTTTCCTATTGTTCCTGTAACAAGTTACCTCATACTTAGCTTCTTCAAACAACAGAAATATATTACCTCATAGTCTTACAGATTAGAAGTCCAACGTGAGTCTAACTGGGCTAAAGTCAAGATGTTGGCAGGGCTGTATTCCTTTCTGGAGGCTCTCAGGGGAGCCCATTTTCTTGTTTCTTCTTCCAGCTTCTAGAGGTTGCCCAAATTCCCTCTCCTCTTCAAAGCCAGCACTGTCGTATCTCCATGACCATTCTTTATATATATATATATATAATTTATGTATTTATTTTTGGCTGTGCTGGGTCTTTGTGGCTGCAAGGGCTTTTCTCCAGTTGCAGTGAGCAGGGGCTACTTTCTAGTTGTATGGGCTTCTCATTGCAGTGGCTTCTTTTGGGGAGCACAGGCTCTAGGGAGTGGGGGTTTCAGTAGCTGCGGCATGTGGGCTCAGTAGTTGTGGCTTCCTGGGCTCTGGAGCACAAGCCCAATAGTTGTGGCGCGGAGGCTTAGTTGCTCCATGGCATGTGGGATCTTCCTGGACCAGGGATGGAACCTGTGTCTCCTGCGTTGGTTGGCAGATTCTTTGCTACTGAGCCACCAGGGAAGCCCTCCATGACCCTTCTTCTGACTCTGAACTCCTCCGCCTCTCTTTTCAGTTTATAAATACCTGTGTGATTCCATTGGGCCCAGCTGGATAATCCAGGATAATCTATTTTAAAATCAGCAGATTAGCAATCTTCATTTCCCCTTCCCAGGTAGCCTAACATTTGCACTGGTTACAGGGATTAAAAAACGGACCTTTGGGGAAGGCATTACCCTGCCTGCCCAAATCTTGACTAGTTGCCTTGCTAGAATCTGCAGAACGACATTGAATAGAATTGATGAGAGCAGATATCCTTTTCTTCTCCCTGATCTTATGGAGAGCCCTCTTTTTTATTCTTGGTCAGTCTAGATAAAGTTTTGCTGATTTTGTTGTTCTTTTTAAAGAACCAGTTTTTTTTTTCATTTTCTCCATTATTTTTCTGTCTATTTCATTTGCTTTTGTTCTGATCCTTATTATGTCTTTTCTTCTACTTGCTTTGAGCTTAGTTTGTTCTTCCCTTTCTGGTTTCCTAAAATGTGATTAGATCATTAGTTTGAGATTTTTCTTCTTTTTAAAATGTAGACATTTACAGCTATAAATTCTCCCTTTTCCCCACTGCTTTAGCTGCATCCCATAAGTTTTAGTGTGTTGTTTTTTCTTTTTCATTAATCTCAAAATAATTTATACTTTTGCTTGCAATTTCTTCTTTGACTTACTGATTATTTAGAAGTATGTTATTTAATTTCTACATATTTGTGAATTTGCTAGATTTATTCTATTATTGATTTATATTCCATTGTGGTTGGAGAACATACTTTGTAGGATTTTATTTATTTATTTATTTTAAATGAAACAAAGATGAATATTTTTAATGATAAAAGGTATAATTCACAAAGAAGATAGACATCATAAACCATTAGACACCTAACAATAAAGAAACAAAGATACATAAAGCAAAAAATCAGAAGAAATATAAGGAAAAAACATGTAATCATGCATAGATATATTAATATTTCTCTGAGAATATTTTATAAAGTGGAGAAAAAATAAGAATAGCATCTTGAATGATGTCATTAATAATTTAAATAGATTCATATTTAATTAATATATATTCATCTTATATCCTACACAAATCTATTTAAAATTTTGTATCTCATGCATTGTTATTAGATGTCCATAGGACATTTAGAAAAGCTGGCCAAAAGATAAACATTACAAAATTTCAAAAAGTAGAATTCTTTTTTGTGTATGTGATTCAGTTATACATATACACATATATTATTTTTGAAATTATTTTCCATTATAGATTATTACAAGTTCCCTGTGCTATACAGTAAACCTTTGTTGCTTTTTGCATATCTATTTTTGGATTTTTTTTTTTAGTTTTAAATCCACTATTATCACTCAAGTTCCATGTTATTATTATCTAGTAGTAATTAAATTAATGTGATCATCTGTAACCTAACAAAACCTCTGAATGAAGTTTTTCTCTTCTTTTTTTTTCTCCTGTGCAATTCCAAGCAAATGTGTAGTGTGCAGTATTGATTTCTAGTCTCTTTAAACTCCTTCAAGTCTGTGCTATTAAACTGAGACAACTGTATCAAGATAGAGCCTATCATAGCATTCCCTGAAGCACAGAATGAAGAGGCGATTGAGCAAACAGGACACGGGAAGGCACCAGTTGAACCAAGACAACTCCGTGTGATAAAATGTGAGAAAAAACAAGATACTCCCATGAATGTATTACTTAAGTGACAACTCCACAAGTAATTCCTTCTGGAACTGGGTAGACAGTTTCCACAAAAAGCTCAAAAAATGTAGGTATACTGATATTCAGGAACACTCCCAGGAGAATACAGGTGTCCATAGCACCGAAGAATTGATGCTTTTGAACTGTGGTGTTGGAGAAGACTCTTGAGAGTCCCTTGGACTGCAAGGAGATCCAACCAGTCCATTTTGAAGGAGATCAGTCCTGGGTGTTCTTTGGAAGGACTGATGCTAAAGCTGAAACTCCAGCACTTTGGCTACCTCATGCAAAGAGTTGACTCATTGGAAAAGACTCTGATGCTGGGAGGGATTGGGGGCAGGAGGAGAAGGGGACTACAGAGGATGAGATGGCTGGATGGCATCACTGACTCAATGGACGTGAGTCTGAGTGAACTCCGGGAGTTGATGATGGCCAGGGAGGCCTGGCGTGCTGCGATTCATGGGGTTGCAAAGAGTCGGACACGACTGAGCGACTGATCTGATCTGATCTGATTGTCACTGCTAGTGTCGGAGGGTCTCCTGAGGAGGTGGGGTCGGCAGTGGCTTTCTGTGGGGACCGGGGCACTGGCAGCAGCCTACTTTGTCGGATTTTTATCTTTTTAAATCTACAGAGGCTAGTTTTATGCCCTAACATATGTTCTGTTCTGGAGAATGTTCCATGAACACTTTGGAATACTGTTTATCTGTTGTTGTTGAGTGTTCTTTGATGCCTGTTAAGTTTTTTTTTTTATTGCCTGTTAGGTTTATTTAGTTTATTGTGTTGCTCGAGTCTTCTATATCCTTATTGATTTTTCTGCCTAATTGTTGAATGCTGCTGTTTACTCACTGAGTTGTGTCTGACACTTTTGTGACCCCATGGACTATAGCCTGCCAGGGTCCTCTGTCCATGGGATTTCCCAGGTAAGAATACTGGAATGGGTTGCCATTTCCTTCTCCAGGAGATCTTCCTGACTCAGGTATCGAACTTGCATCTCCTGCTTGGCAGGTGGATTCTTTACCACTGAGCCACCTGGGAAGCTCAATTGTTGAATACTATAAATTTAAGATAGATTGATAGACCAGGCATGAGCTTTTCCATGAATTTGCCCATGAAAGGAGGGACTGCAGGCTTCAGTGAGGTTCTAAGGACTCTCGCTCTCAGAAGCAATCCTTCTTTAGAGAGTTGCCTTCTAGAAGTGGCATATATATTGTGTCATCAAGGAGGGCAGTTATATCTGAACTCTCACTTTCCAGGATAAGAAATGAGCTCTTGACCCTGCCAACTGAAACACACAGCCTGAGGTAAGTGCCAGAATGCCAATTTATAAATTTACCCTAAAAAAATAGCTCACATGGGCAGGAAATAATTCACATATTCTCCCTTTATAGTCTATTTGGGAAGTCAAAAAGTAATCAGAATCCACATAATTAATTTACCATGAGAAATCATAGTTGCAGGGATTGACATACTGCTTTCAACATCACCGATTCTCTCAAATCATGCAGACAGAACTGCCTGGTGGTCAGGAAGAGGCTTGATGCATGGTCTCAGAACCAGGAAAGTTGGGCAAACTAATTAATTGATTGCCTGATAACACCAAGCTAAGAGGTTAGTTTCATTTATCTCAACAGAAATACTTAAAGTCTGCTGAGCAAAGCATTATCTTTTCTGGCCAGTGCTGGCATGAGTATTATCAGATTTGTCTCTATGATTCTTCTTTTCTTGCTCTTCCAAAGCTGATCGATATATTCTCTCAAACTAGCGGCTGTGGAGACTTGGCAAGTGGGAACTATAATTTGCACTCCTGTGTTCTGACCCTCTGTGAGTTGCTCTTGTAATTCAGCAACGTGATTTGCCTTATCCTCGAGTGCTTGTTTGTATCTAAATATAGTCTTTCAGTTCAGTTCAGTTCAGTCTCTCAGTTGTGTCCGACTCTTTGCGACCCCATGAATCGCAGCACGCCAAGCCTCCCTGTCCATCACCAACTCAGACTCACGTCCATCGAGTCAGTGATGCCATCCAGCCATTTCATCCTCTGTCGTCCCCTTCTCCTCCTGCCCCCAATCCCTCCCAGCAGCAGAGTCTTTTCCAATGAGTCAACTCTTTGCATGAGGTGGCCAAAGTGCTGGAGTTTCAGCTTTACCATCATTCCTTCCAAAGAACTCCCAGGGCTGATCTCCTTCAGAATGGACTGGTTGGATCTCCTTGCAGTCCAAGGGACTCTCAAGGGTCTTCTCCAACACCACAGTTCAAAAACATCAATTCTTTGGTGCTCAGCTTTCTTCACAGTCCAACTCTCACATCCATACATGACCACTGGAAAAACCATAGCCTTGACTAGACGGACCTTTGTTGGCAAAGTAATGTCTCTGCTTTGCAATATGCTATCTAGGTTGGTCATAACTTTCCTTCCGAAGAGTAAGCTTCTAGAGTTCGAAAAAAATATATAGTCTTTAGTTACTTACATAAAATTTCCCACATTACTCTTTTTGTGTATGCTCATTTTAGTTATTTACATTAAAAAATTTTTTTACAATGTCATGTTGGTTTTTTGCCACACAACAATGCAAATCAGCCATAATTATACATTCATCCCTTCCATCCTAGCCTCCCTCCCCTCCCCTCATCCCATCCCCCCAGGTCATCACAGAGCACCAGACTGGGTTCCCTGTGCTACATAGCACATTGCTCTTATTTCCTACTTTGTAAATGAGTTTTCTAGCCTAGGAATTATAATTATCCCCTTATACATTGATTTCAACAAGACTTTGACAGTACTGTGGTGGAAATACCTGAACCAGCCAGCTGAACCAAAGGCTTGTTTGCCTTTTAGCTCTTCTTGTTCTTTGAAGTAAACAATGCACAGATAAATTCCATTATTAAAAAATCCAAACAATGCATACATATACAGAGTAAAATTTATAAGTTGGCCTTGATACCCTATTTTTACTCTCTCCAGGAATGTCCAGTGTTTGTCCTCTATTTTTTGATATATCTAATATTTGAGTTTACCAATTATAATTCAGTGTCTCTGCTTATGTATCTCTAATCTATCATTTTCTAAAAGAGATGTGTTAAGTTTGGTTCAGTTCAGTTCAGTTGCTCAGTTGTGTCCAACTCTTTGTGACCCCATGGACTGCAGCACACCAGGCCTCCCTGTCCATCACCAACTCCTGGAGCTTGCTCAAACTCATGTCCATTGAGTCGGTGATGCCATCCAACCATCTCAACCTCTGTCATCCCCTTCTCCTCCTGCCCTCAATCTTCCCCAGCATCAGGATCTTTTCCAGTGAGTCTGTTCTTCACATCAGGTGGCCAAAGTATTGGAGCTTCAGCTTCAGCAGCAGTCCTTCAAGTGAATATTCAGGACTGATTTCCTTTAGGATTGACTGGTTGGATCTCCTTGCAGTCCAAGGGACTCTCAAGAGTCTTCTTCAACACCACAGTTCAAAAGCATCAGTTCTTCAGTGCTCAGCCTTCTTTATGGTCCAATTCTCACATCCATACATGACTACTGGAAAAAACCATAGCTTTGACTAGATGGACCTTTGTTGGCAAAGTAATGTCTCTGCTTTTTAATATGCTGTCTAGGTTGGTCATAGCTTTTCTTTCAAGGAGCAGTGTCTTTTAATTTCATGGCTGCAGTCACCATCTGCAGTGATTTTGGAGCCCAAGAAAAGAAAGTCTATCATGGTTTCCTTGTTTCCCTATCTATTTGCCGTGAAGTGGTGGGACCAGATGCCATGATCTTCTTTTTTTGAATGTTGAACTGTAAACCAGCTTTTTCACTCTCCTCTTTCACTTTTATCAAGAAACTCTAGTTTCTCTTCGCTTTCTGCCATAAGGGTGGTGTTATCTGCATATCTGAGGTTATTGATATTTCTCCCGGCAATCTTCATTCTAGCTTGTGCTTCATCCAGCCCAGATTTCTCATGAGATGTATTAAAATCAACCATAACTGTTGATTTATATATTTCTCCTTGCATTTCTGTCAGTTGTTGCTTTATGTCTTTTTGAGGCTGTGTTATTAGGTGCGAAGCTTTTACAATAATTAAGTCTTGTTCTTTTGCTCCTCTTATCATTTAGCAAATCACAGTGAACTTTAAAGACAAACCAACCCAGCTTTCTTCTCCTGAAGTTGGAAGATGACCACTAAGGCAAAATGGAAGACATGAGACAGAAGAAAATAAAAATAAGGCTAAAAATTAGTGAAATGGAGACTTTAAAAGAATAGGGATTCACATTCATTAAGATGGCAATTATAAAACAAAACAAGACAGAAAATAAGTGTTGCAGAGGATGTGGAGAAATCAGAACTCTTGTGCACTGCTGGTGGTAATGTAAAATGATGCAGCTACTATAAAAAACAGTATGGTTGTTCCACAAAATATTAAAAATAAAATTATCATATGATCCAGCAAGTTCACTTCTGGGTAAATACCCCCAAAATCAAAAGCAGGATCTCAAAAAGATACTTGTACACTAATGTTCTTAGTAGCATTGTTCACAATAGCCCAAAGGTGTAAATAACCCAATGTCCATTGACACATAAATGGATAAACAAAATGTGATAAATGCATACAATGGAATATTGTTTCACAAAAGGACAAATATTGCATGATTCTACTCATATGAGGGACTCAGAGTAGCCAGATTCTCAGACACAGAAAGTTCAGAGGTGTTAGGAGTAGGGAAAATGGAGAATTATTGTTTAATAAGTATGGAATTTCAGTTTTGCAATATGCAAAATGCTCTGGGGATGGATGGCAGTGATGTTTGCACAAGAAAGGGAATATACTTATTGCCACTGAACTGTATACTTAAAAATAGTTAAGGTGGTACATTTTATAATAATTTTTAAAGATACAGAATATTAAAAAACAAAACAAAGGCTGATCTTTGAGCAGGTTGATAATCTAGGCATATTTCCAGCAACACTGATCAAGAACACAAAAAGAGTTGTGTGTGGGAATTCCCTGGAGTCCAGTGGTTAGGAATCCACACTTCCACTGCAGGGGCGTGGGTTCAATACCTGGTTGGGGGATCTAAGATCCCTAATGTTGAGTGGCACCAAGAGAAAAAAGAGTTGGGTGCAAATAAAATACAAAACAAAAATAAATGGGAATATATCTGGAGACATAAGATTGAAAAAGAATAAAAGTGCATTTTTCCTTTGGAGTGGAAGTAATCACACTTCCAGGTCATTTCTATAGCACTTGAGGCACTGAGAGAAATATAAGTGACTGTTCCAGAAAGAGAGGGAGAAGGCTACTCTTCTTGTCCTTTCACACTGGTCCCCTGGCCATGCAGATAGATTCTGAGCTTACTGAGTACTTCTTTCTCAAAGGGACCTCAAATATGAATAGTATTCAAGAGGTCATTGTTCCAGGTGTAGATGACAACTCCTGGGAGGTGGAGCTCAAGTTCTTGGTTGAAAATGATCCTACTCCATCTATATCCACTTCCTCTCCACATCTCTGTAGACAGAGCCAGTCCCAATGTGGACTGTGAAGGGGCTTCATCCTCAGCCTGAAATAGTGGAGGCTGGTGGTGCTGTGCTGAAACAAAGCCCAGGAAGAGGAGAATCTGTCATCAGTACTAGAGGCCAAGATAGGAACCATTAGGCCCGACTTCCATTAGTTAGACCAGTTCCTGGGACCCTACCTGTTTCCTACTCAAGAAACAGATGTCCCGGACCAACTCAAAAGAGAATACTGACTTCCTTGGTGGTTCAGTGATGAAGAATCCACCTGCCAATACATGAGACACAAGTTCAATCCCTGGTCCAGGAAGATTCCACGTGCCACGGAGCCAGTAAGCCCTGCACCACAACTATTGAGCCTGTGCTCTGGAGCCTATGCTCCACCATAAGAGAAGCCAGCACAATGAGATGCTCATGCACAGCAGCTAGGGAGTAGCTCCCACTCATGGCAACAAGAGAAAAGCCAATGCAGCAATGAAGATCAAGCAAGGCAAGAATAAATAAGTAAATTAAATTACAAAATACTTTAAAAAAGAGAGAGAACGCATGGCAGAAGCTGTGCCTTTACCCATCGTCTGTGTTCTCCATGAAGCCCATTTGGACCAATGTGCCAGAACCTGCCCTGCCATATCCATGGCCTGGCTGTTAGGGACGAAGCCCAAGACTGGGACAAAGCTGTACTTGACAGGACTGTCCACACAGGTGCATGCAGGGAGTCCCGTACCAGCAGAGATAGCCAGGCATGGCATGAACCTGAGCTGTGCCCTGTAGATGAGTCTGCAGCCTGATAGGAAACTTGTGCAAGACACTGGAGCAATAGAAACGTCCCCTGGACTTTTGACCTGGGAAACACCACCCCTGTACATCAGGCTTACCCTGTCTAGGTTCACCTCCTGGGGCTTTGTGGACACTGTTTTTCATTGTGTAAGTTTTCCTTTTCTTTCTAACATCTCTGCTGAGGATGCAAATCTGAGAAGTGAAAGTCTTGAGGTGAGTTGAAAGTCTTGAGTCCTGAAGTGAAAGTCTGAGAAGTCCCAGGTTAAGCTGGCCATGACTTAGCAGTCCTGAGGACTGAGCATATGGGTAGAAGAGCTCCTTGAGAGTGTAGGAATGCACTTGGGCACAAGGAGATCTCTTTCCATGTGGCTGCAGGTGTAGTTTTAATTTTTTTTCTTCCTTCCTATCTGTGTCCTGACTCAGAAAAGCTGGAGCCAGAGCTCCTTCCTTCCCTGATAGGTAAGTTCCTCCAGAAGGAGAGAGATCATACCATTTACCATCTGCCAAGGGCTTTCATGAGTTCCCTTAGAAGTCTGGCTTTGGCATTGACCTGATTACATTTCAGATGGGCTCTGGATGGAAGCTTTTGGGAGAGGCCTGCCTTAGCCACACCCAAATGCCTTCTGAGAAAGACAATATTGAACTGAAAGTCTGAAAATACTTCCTACTCATTCTATGGGCCACTCCTCATCTCAAGGATGGTTAGATTTGGAATGCCCAATTTATCTGTTTATGGCGGTGGAGTTCTCTGTAGGGAGCTTTTCAAAACTGAGGGCTGAGGGTCTTGGGATGAGCGTCCCACTGATTCTTAGTTCATCACTTGAAGGTTGGCATCTGATAACTTTGGAGAAACTACACGTATAACACAAGACGGTTCTGTTATGTCTGAAAAGTATGCAGTTACTGCTTTTTCCATCCAAATGCCATTCTTCTGTCCTGAGGGCACAGTGAACAGGTATTTCAAGATTGGTATGACCTTTGACCGCAAAGAGGATTGCCACAATAGTTTCTGATGATCCTTAGTTTCAATAGCAGAGAGGTTCTTATATAAGGCAGGGTTCTTATGCCCCTGAGAACGTGTATATTTCTCAGGTAAAGCACAGAAATGTTTCATATCAGTCTCATCTTGCAAGCCCTGAACAGGATGGTCACCCTGTTGGAGTTGTTGAAACTTTAGGCTTTAGGTTTTTCCCATTTTCTGAGCCAGATGTTGCTCTTAGACAGTCAAACTGCCTAGTTGGGATCTTATTGTACATAGTGATCTACAGCTAGGTTTTGACACTTCACTGTGTATTGTGGAGAGATTTTTCAGGTCACTATACACATGGCACCCCACTCCAGTACTCTTGCCTGGAAAATCCCATGGACCGAGGAGCCTGGTGGGCTGCAGTCCATGGGGTTGATAAGAGTCGGACGTGACTGAGCGGCTTCACTTTCACTTTTCACTTTCATGCGTTGGAGAAGGAAATGGCGACCCACTCCAGCGTTCTTGCCTGGAGAATCCCAGGGATGGGGGAGCCTGGTGGGCTGCCGTCTATGGGGTTGCACAGAGTCGGACACGACTGAAGCAACTTGGCAGCAGCAGCAGCATACACATGTTTGCTTCTTATTACTGCATATCATTCCACAGTATGAATATACCTAAATCAATGTGATCACCTCTTTACTGATGCACATTCAAGTCAGTACTACTTTGCCTCTGTTTTCCTTTCTCTGGTTGGCTGAATGTCTGTCCTTTGTTTCTCTGTCCTCTCTATACTTTCCCTCTACTTATTCTGTCTCTGTTGGCATTTAAGACTGGGGGATAAGGGACTTGCAGTGATTCTGCTGCAGGGAGGGGTGGTAACTCAAGTTCAGGGGTGACCCTGGCAGGCTGGCTGTTCCTTTAGCTTGTCCCCTCCTAACCAGCTGTATGAAGGATTTGAGGCAGCTCAGCAAACAACCTGGTCCTTGCCTTCAAAGACCTCAAGTCTTACAGGGAAACAGACATGTGAGTGATCCACCCAAGGCAGAGCGGCAGAGGGTGAGGGGCAGCATTCCAAGTCCCACTTGACTTCCTGGGCTTTCATCACCTCCATCACTTGCTCAGTGTTTGACATTGCACAAGTTATTTCACTTCTGAATACCTCAGTGTTCCCTTCTTAAAGTGATGATGTAAGAGTCTTTTTTTCTTAAAAGGTTGATCTTGATCTAAGAAATAAGATAATACGTGTGAAGGACTTACCACAGTGCTTGGCCTGCACTGATCTAGAACAGTGAACCCTTAGGAAGCTAACAGGGTGTGGCTGTGCATAGAATGGGGTACCAATCAAACAGGGAGACGTGGGCTTTGGGTTCAGTGGGGTTGAAATCCTTTGGGCAACACCCAAAGGATGGGTAGCTTTTCCCCTGGCAGAGCTGGAGGGGGGTATTCCAGGGGACAAAGAGGTAAGAGTTACAGTACTGAGTTGGAAAGAGGAGGCAAGCTTGGGGTAGGGGGCAGAGGACCTGTGGCCAGAAGGTCATGCTCACAGGCAAAGGCGAGGGAAAGTCCTTTCAGGGATGTACACAGCCAGGCTTCTGGCACTGGGAAGGGAGTTCAGGGCCCTTGCATGGACTTGAGCCCCAAAGCTGAAGCTGCAGGTCTATCCCAGGACCACCGGCGGCGTCAGGCAGGGCTCGGGAAGGGTGCTCCTTTCCCACTGTCCTCCTGTCTTGTTCGGCAGGGGCCTCCTCCCAGGGCTTGGCCACTCCCCGCGCCCAGCACCCCCACCCCTCAGCCGGTTGGGAGGCAGTCAGGAGGCTTTTTGCGGGGGCTGTGCCGGGTGGGCGGTTTTCCCAGAGCGAGGAACCGAGCAGGACTGAGTTGGCGCCAGCTCCCTCAGATATAGACGTTGCTGGCTGGATGACCAGCCTGCCCTGCTAGCGAGAGCCCAAGGGCTCCCTTGGGCACTGTATCCCGGAGCTGGAGGCTGCACCACCACACCTCAGAGGTGTGGCATGTCACAGAGGGAGGCCAGAGGGGCACGGGCCATGCCAGGACTGGGGCAGAGCCCGGCCAAGGCCACACCGAGGTTGTTAGCAGGCACTGAGAGGAAGAGGAGCCGCCTGAGCAGGAGAGGGCAGGACCTGTGGGAAGAGTCCAGCTGGAGCAACCAAAGATGGAGCCGAACAGCCCCGAACCCTCGAGGAGCCAGGGCCAGGAGCCTGGCTCGGGGTCGGGTAAGAAAGTCGGGGCCTAAAGAGGGAGCTGGGGGAGGCAGGCATGGGAGGTGCTGCAATGTCATCTCTGATGGCAGAGTCTCATTCATGGTTAATATCCTGCCCAAGAGAGGGGCCACTGGTCAACTTCTGCTCCAGGGCTCCATGCTTGGGTAGTTGGGACAAGTCAGAACAGCCTTCACCACAGTGCGGCTCAGAGAGCTGGCCCAGCTGACTTCTCTTGAGGAAACTGAGACCCAGAAGAGTGAGGTGCTTCCCAAGGTCCCAGAGCAGCCATCAGCAGCAGGGCCAGCGGGCTTTGCTGTCCTTTCCTCTTAACCACAGCCGTGTCCTCATCTCAGGACCTGGCTGGGCCGAGGGTCAGCCCTACAGAGCAGGGCAGGGCTGTGTGCTTGCTGTGGACCCAGGGCATCCTGATAAGCAGGATTCAGAGTTAGGTGTCAATGGAGCAAGAGCCAAGGGAGGCCCAGTGGAGAATGGGAGAGGCCAGGACTCACAGTTCTGAGCCCAGGTAAGGTCTTCTCTCCATTTCCTCCACTGTAAAGTGGGGCTGGGTCGAGAACAGACAAAGAGGGGACGAGGCCCTTGAGTCTCTGCCTATTGGCTTGCTACTACTCTGGCAGGAGACCTTGCCCCAGGATACACTTAGCACCCGGGGCGATGGGGGTCCGGTCAGACCCACTCACGGGGGTCCTCTGTGCAGAGCGAGGCCAGTCCTGAGAACGCTGCGCGGGAGCGGAGCCGGGTGAGGACGCTGCGCCAGGCCTTCCTGGCCCTGCAGGCCACCCTGCCGGCCGTGCCACCTGACACCAAGTTGTCCAAGTTGGACGTGCTGGTGCTGGCCACCAGCTACATAGCCCACCTCACCCGCACGCTTGGACAAGAGATGCCCGGCCCCTCCTGGCCGCCTTTCCTGCGTGGACTCCGCTATTTGCACCCTCTCAAGGTAGGTCGCAGGCCCAGGGCCTTGGGGAAGGGGGTTTGGGATGGGGAACCCTGGACTCAGCCCCCATCCCTTGGGCAGAGCTGACATTGGGACCAGCTGCTTCCTGCTCTCTCAGAGGGAAAGAAGCTGAGGCAGGCTCTTGGGACTGGGCTGACCCTGTGTTTCTCATGGGATGCAGTGGGGATGATGATTAGAAATGACTTCATGAGAATGTGGTTCCTCCAAGGGGAGGGAAATTCTTAAGAGGCCCCAAGACTCTGGGGCACTTAGTGGTCGAGGAGCGAAGTGGGCAGTTTCCAGGGCTGGGGTCTGGGGAAGAAAACCACACTTTAGGGAGATTCCTAGATTCCAGGGCCTTCATGCCACCATACAGGGCCTTGGTGGCCTCTGGACTTCTGTCTCAGGAGGGGTTGGCCTAAGAAAACATCACTTTGGAAGCCACCCAGCCGGGTAGGGGACCAGCAGGGGCTGAGAAATCAGGGACGAGGGCATACTGCATCCAGAACTTACCAGGCTGCCACCTACCTTTCCCGAACTTCTATTTTATTATACGTAAAAAGGAAGATAATGTGAGTCTGACTTCGCTTCCAGGGAATGAAATGAGATCATGAAGGAAAAGTATGATTAATAATAATCATCATTGCAATAACAGTTAACATTGTGTTAACATTATGTTAAGTTATTCCAGGAGCTGGACTAAGGGCTTTAGAGCATTTTCATCTTTTAATCCACACAGGAACCATATGAAGGTTTGTTTGTTTGTTTTTAATTGAGAATTACTTTACAGACAAGGAAAACAAAGCTTAGGGAGGTTAAGTATCTGAATGCTGTTTAAACCCTAGAGTGTCTGACTTTAGACCCTGGGCTCATAGCCACTAGGCAGGCTGCCGGGGTGGAGGTGGGGTGGGGGGTGCAGAGTAAGTTGCCAGTTGCAGAGTGTAACTGTGATAAAGGGTCATCTTTGCTCTCTGAGGATAGCAACTTTATTTTTATGGAGGATACTTGTCACCATCTCTCTCCCTTAAACATCATTAGTTCTGAAATGTCTTGAGACTTAAGATATTTTTTTTTTGATGTAAATACAGCTAAAATGCAAGAATTTGAAACAAAAAGGGGTCACTCTGAAATGCCAGTGGTGGCACCTGGTGCAGAGTCCCTGGGTGGCACTGTCATTCCTTAGCTGAGGGGAGGCCATTGCATGAAGTCAGTGATGGATACATATGTTGAAAAATGAATACACGAGAGCCCGGCTAGGGCTCGAACCCTGGCAGCTTGGTGGGGTGGGGTAGCTACCCAGGATCAGGGGCCCTCAACCACTGGGTTAGAGGGCTGTCAAGAGGAGGGCAGATCTTAGGGCAGAGTCAACCTGGCATTTTCTGGGACTGCCCACGTGCCTGCTGCAAGGACTGACAGGCCTGAGAGGCCTGCTGCTTTTAGAGAGAGTAGGCAGCACTGATGTGTGCGGCCACAGGCACTTGGGCGGGCGCGGGGCGAGAGAAGGAGCCAGGACTGTTCAGTGTCAGGAGGAGCCTCTCCCTGCCCCACTCGGCCGCCCTCCCAACAACCCAGCCCTTGGCAGCTGCCCACCTCCCTCCCCACCACGGTGGGGGTGGTTTCCTCTTGTGGCCATTGCTCTCCTCAGACAGCTCCTCCTGTGCCTCTCAGCCAGGCTCAGGTGGTCAGGAGAAGGCATGAGGCCAGGAGTGGTGGTGAGCCCAGGACCACTGTCACAGTGCAGTCGTGGTGGTGGGAGGGGGTGGTCCCAGGGAGGGAGGCTAGGGAAGGCCTAGTTTTGGGTGCCAAGGGCTACAAGGGGCTTTGCTAGTGAGCTTGACTCTCGTGCCCTCCCTGTGTCTTGCAGAAGTGGCCAATGCGATCTCGTCTCTACGCTGGAGGCCTGGGGTGCTCTGGCCTTGACTCTACCACAGCCTCCAACTCGGGCCAAAGAACAAAGGAGGCAGAGGCTGGGCCCCATGTCTCTGGAGAGCCAGATGCCCTTCTTTCCACCAGGCCACTGTCACCAGCACCCAGTGACAAGTGATCGTCACAGTCACCCCCTTCTCTTGGACTGCGACTCAAGCCTTGGGACCTGGATTCTCTGCCAGGCCTCACCTGTCTTCATTCTGTCTCTCACCCATCGGATCTGATTCAGGCTCAGCTCTGGGTCCCAGCAGAGCAGTGGGCACCTCTGTGATGAGAGTACTCAGGAGGACCAGGAGCAGATAGAGCCTCAGCTTGCCACCCACGGGTGACACCCCAGGGGCTCCCTTGTGGCAGTTACAAGGAAAGGGTTTGATTGAGTTGGAAGTTGAATTCGTGCATTGTCCCTTGCTTTTCTCTCCTGAGGTTCCTCCCACAAAGCCTGGGAGATCGCAAGACAATGGCACAGAGGTAGCACCTGAGGCTGAGGTAGCGCCGAGGCTGGCAGAGGCTGCAGGGGCTGATGGGAAGACCAGGGGCCAGACTGCCTTTTGGCAGCTGTGAGTGTAAACAGAGCTGGGCCAGGGTCATATAGACAGAGGGGACACTGAAGAAGGGAACGTGCTTTGCTATTTGCACTGCAAGATGCTCACCTGACGTCAGAGGCAGGGAGGAATTTAGGAGTCTTGTATCTGCATCACGGTCTCTCCAGCTGCCCCTCATCACTACTTTTTCTCCCTCTCTGGGCCCTGCAGCCTTCCACTCTTTTCTTGATATGAGTTATATTTACAGGTTAAGCCAGAAAGCTTACATTGCTCACATTCCAGGATGCAGAGAAATCTGTACGTGGTCCTAGCTGCCTGGTTTGAAATTTCATCCCAACACCTTAAAGCCTTATGTATGAAGACTCAATTACATCCTTGAAGGACCTTAGAAGGAGAATGTGTATCTTTTCCAGGGGATAATAATGACAATCTGCCATTGTATTAGACACCTAACCTCCAAGATAGGCCCAGGTTCACTAGGTTCCTTCCATGATTTTGGCTGAAGGCCTCACTGGCTCACGAGTTATTTCCACAGTCTGTCTTCGAATGAGCTCTCTCTGGCCAGCTCCTCCCCACAGGCACTGCCCTCCCAGGCTCTCTCCCTGTCCTGCCATGGGGTGCCAGAAATCAGATAGTGCTCTGATGGAATTTATCTCTGGCCCTGTAGAAGTTGTTTGAGGAAAGATCACAGAGTCTATACATACAGAAAGGAACTTTCCAGATTAGGTGTGGCTTCAGATCAGACACCTAAAGCCCAGACAGAGAAGGAACCACCTTTTTGTTAAACTTCAGTGCCTTGGAGTGGAAAGGCAGGGACCAGGCCAACTAGAGTCCCAAAAGGGATGGATAGCCTTAGACAGAAGCCGCTGTTGCCACCATGAGAGCAAATGAGATTCCGACTGGCTGGGAGCATCCAGGAGCCTGAGCCCTGGTGTGCGGAGTGGCTATTCCTCCACAGGGCTGGCTAGAACAGCGGGAGAAAGGGGGCTGAGGGAGTGACTCAGCAGACTGGGGCGGAAGCAGGAAAGGAGACACAGAACGTCCCAGCCGAGGCAGCGTGAGACGTGGGAGAGCAGCTGGACCGGGGCTGGGAGCCATGGGGAGAAGGCCTCGGCCAAGGCCAGACTCGTAAATCTCCCGAGTCTCCGCTGAGGGGCCCGGAGAGCTTGTGCAGAGCCGCTTCGGGCAGCTGGACGGGGCCAGGCAGGGCAGAGACCAGGTGTGGGTGGGCACGAGCACAGCGTTCTTCACAAGACCATAAAAGTCCAGCTTGAATGTTCTGTTTTTAAAGCCAAATAGCAGTATCTTCCTTGTTGAGTTTGAGCATGATCGGAAGAGGAACAGATGAATTTCTTCATGAGCTGGTAGCACACCATCTCTCTGGGAATGAAGCTGGGAAAGCTGGCTTTGAGGGTGTGTTGGGTCCCTGTCCCCCACCATCTGCCATAGCATAGGGCTTCTTCTGCTAACTCAGGGTTTGGAGCTCGCTGCATCCACCCAGTTCACATCCAGCCTTTGCCTTGTAATGTCACATCTTTTGTGGGCAGAAGGATCACATTACCCTGGTAGAAAAGACAAGGAGGGCCAGAGAGGGATGCAGCTGGTGGGAGCTGGGGAGGGCAAGTGCCATCATGACGAGTTGCTAAGTCTGTCTCGGGATCCTTCCAGGCAAAGCTGCTTTCCTTAGTGCTCTAGACAGGCCCTGTGGGCTCCAAAAGCCTTCTCCAGTCAGACAGCACCCAGCACAGCCCAGACCAGGAGGCAAAAGGGTACAAGAGGGCAGGCATTGCCAAGGAAAGGACCAGGGGATGAATGGGAATAACCAGAAGAGATGTCAGCTTGGAAACTTTGACCCATAAATGAACCAGAACCAAGAGTAGGCCCTTTTTCCTCTGTAGCAGAGAAAGAAAAATACCCTCTCACTAGGAGACCCTAGGGGAAAGGGTATGTGGGAAAGAAGCTCCAAAAGGAAACAGGAGCCCAGACGACAAAATGACACTCAGGTGTCCTGGATCAGGAGTGAGAAGGATGCTGGTCCACTGGGGGGTCTTTTACCTCCTGCCCCATCCCCAGGTGCCCACTCACCGTAGGGGTGGGGCATTGATGGCCAGGACGGCTTCCCTGGGGCCTGATGTGTGATATGCCTGTGCTTTCTGAGGGGCAACAAAGTTAGAGGGCAGTGGCTTAGATGAGCTTTGGGAAAAGCAGAGCTGGCCAAGGGATACCTAAATATTAAGGTGGAGACTGCGGATTTCACTGAACTGAGAACTAAGTGATTAGAAACAGAATCTAGTCTTGTCTGAGAAATTCCCTTTCTCTTCCTCTGGACGGAGCCGGGCAAGGATGAGTCAGATGGCCCTGATAGATAAGATGCATGTCCTCTCCCTTGTGTGGCCCAAGCCCTAAACCCAGGGCCCCTGCAACTTTGGTATTCGAGAGCAGAGGTTGGCAATCTATGGCTTGCAAACCAAATGCAGCCCCAGATTTTGTGCTAAGTCACTTCAGTCATGTCTGACTCTTTGTGACCCCATGGACTGTAGCCCGTCAGACTCCTCTGTCCATGGGATTATCCAGGCAAGAATACTGGAGTGGGTTGCCATGCCCTCCTTCAGGGGATCTTCCCAACCCAGGGATTGAACTTGAGTCTCCTGTGTCTCCTGCATTGGCAGGCACCATCTGGGAAGCCCAGATTTTGTAAATAAGTTATTGGAAAACAGATACACCTATTTATTTACATACGATCTATGGCTACTTTCCTGATACAATGGCAGGGTTGAATAGCTGCCACAGACAGAAAAGCCCAAAATATTTAGAGTTCCTGTGAAGGAACTCTAGCCCTCTATAGAAAAAATTTGGTCCTGATCACAGATATGCGAAGTGTTGGTCTAGGAACACTGGGGGTCCCTGAGACCCATTCCATGCTCTAAGTGGCCAAAATTATTTTCATAATACAAGATGGGATTTGCCTTTTTTCACTCCTAGTCTCTCATGAGTATATGGAATTTTCCAGAAGCCAAACAACATGGGATATTGCAACAGCAGATGGAGTGTAGAAGCAGATAGGAGAATCCAGCTCTCAATTACAATAGACATTAAAGATATTTGCAAAAATGTAAAACAATGCCCCTCTTCTCATTAAATATTTTCCAATACAGAACATAATTCTTTTTCATAAAAATGGTATGTATAGTCACATATAGTGGGTTAATTGATGTTATTTTTAAATAAATATTTAAGTCTATTTTAATTTCTAATATGATAAATATCAATAGAAATTACCCACAGCAAAAGCTTCTCAGAGTCCTACGTTTTAAAGAATGTAATGGGATCCTAAGACCAAAAATTCTTAGAATCTCTACTCTAGAATAGATTGGCAATGGTCAAGAAAAGCTCTCACTTCATCCTCCTGACCCTGTATGTGACAACTCTACCTTCTGCCTGGGGCAGACACAGTGATTCAGTCCTGGCCTTCAAGACAAGGGGCTTGAGGTAATGGGGGGCAGGGTGTGCCTGGCAGAATGTGGACAGAGGGTCCCGAGTCAAGATCACAGTGAGGTCTCCTGGAGGATGAAGGTGGGGCTGATCCCCGGCTGGGTCGGGCCTTCCTCAGGCACAGCCATGGCCTCCTTTTCTCTGCTGCCCCTCAGCATCCCTCTGCTCATCTTCTCTGGAAAGATGGAGGAAAAGCCAGCAGCCACCGGGGAGATCATGGGGACAGAGCAGAAACTAGGACCATTGAATTAGCTGAGAAGCTATGACGGGGAAAAGCTATGAAGCTATGAGAAGCTGGGTGTTTTTTAGCCTGTAAGAAAATAACAAATTATCAGATTAGGAACACTCCTCCACATTAAGGAGGCTGGAAGGAGAAAAATAAGTTGAGTAAATCAGGTTGGCCTAAATACCAGCAGGTCTATCAAGGTTTCAGTGGGTCAAAACCTCTGGGTTGGGTCCAAGTTGGATGAAAATAGGTTCTGTGTCACACATCCCAGAAACCACCGCTGACTGCATGGTGGCAAGCAGAGTCTTGGAGAAAATACAGGTACACTCTCTCTACAAATGCAAACTTTGAATAGGGCTTAGAGAGGGAGCCATGTGAATATAAAACTGTCAAGGTGTGCTGTGCTCTGAGAATGAGGGTAGTAGCATGAAGCAGAAACTGAAGTAAAGCTCAGCTCTAATCCCCAAAGTGTGGGTTCGTGCCAAGCCTGCAGAGAAGGGCTATGTCTCATCACAAAAGGCCATTGGCCCTGACGCTGGGAAGGCAGCCAGATGTGGCAAGTGCTGATCAGCAAAGCTCCTCTTCCTTCACCCACCAGGGCTGGTTTAATGTGCTTCAAACATGTGGTGATACTTCACCAACGGGCCAAGGAGGTTCTTTCTTGACCAGTCTTACCAGGTATCTGTTGGCAACAACACGCTGCCAACATCATTTCCCTGGACAGGACAGACCAAGGCAGACCTGTTTTGCTCTCAGAAAGTTGTCATAAAATATGTCAGTAACCCAGACAGGCAGGCCTCTCGTATGTTCCTACAAAAATGAATATTTCCTGGCGCCTTTGAAAGGTGGAGCTCCACATGAGATTTTAAAAAGTGTTACTAAAAAATTGTGAAATCCTAGGTTGTATTTTGATGACTAACAGGGCCCAAAGTTAACAGCTTTTTATGGGGCTCCTGTTACATGTGAGCCATGGGGTGGGCGTTGGGCGAGAAGACTGGATAGCCCTTTTTGAAAGGCAGCGGCACTTTTAGAAGAGAACCTTATATTGCAAATCCTCTTAAGAAACCAACTGTTAAAAACACTACCAGTGAAGTGATGGGATATGTTATTAACACCAAGCTTATTTAAGACCTAGAATGAAAAGCAGCCAGTCTCCTGCATATTAAAAGAAGCCAAAAAAAAAGAAGAAGAAGAAGCCAGAGCCATCCACAGCCTCCCAGGAACAGTAAAAATCCTAAGTTGGTCCTCCTAAAGCTCTTTTAGGAAGGAGAAAAATGTCTTTTCTGGCTTAAGGAGACACAAAGATTGGCTGGGCTTTCTGCCCACCACACCTTTACTAGAGAATTTTTTTTCTTTAAAGCATTTCAAGGATGATCTTTGTATAAAGCCAGAACTTGAATTGTTCACAAGCCACCCGCTGGCTTCTTTACCAGAACTTCTCCACTTAAATTTACATCTCAAGACAGGAAGCTCATCTATTTTAAACAACTCCAAGCTCTTTGTAAATTGAAAAATTGTGAAAGAAGATGGCTCTGATCTTGACAGGAGGGTATTATTTGGGTTGATCAGTTCTTCCATAGCTTTTAGTGTTTTTCCCAACTTAATAGGTCCTGGATGATCATCTCATTACCTGGTGCAATAACTGCTATTCTTAGGGAGCTTTCATTCGATTTGTTCTCAGTTATGGCAACCATGCATTTACAGAAGGAATTTCTCCTGAGATACCCTAAGTGAATATGAAGAAACACATCAGGAGAGAGAAAACTTGGGCTTGTAAAAAATCCTTAACTGACTGCTGAAAAGAAATTATATGCTTTATGGGACTCCTGCATGAGTGCCATATTTTCTAAGAAACATTATTGGGCTTCTATTGCTGACATTATGGTAGACTAATGTGCAGGAAATCCCTTCTGGTACAGAACACGCAGAATGATGGATAAAAATTTTTTAATGTTTAAAAATGCATTGCTGGGCTGGCAGAAAAGTGAGGGAAAGGAATAACAAAGTATAAAACCAAAATTGGTAGGCCAGCACTGAAGCCAGGGTAGCCCTGATGGTATATGCAGGCTCCTGGTTTTAAGAGGCCAAATCTAGGGACGAGAGACAAAAGCCCAGGGGCCATACAAAGTGTGAAGTTGGATCAAGGACTCTGTGATCAACCTGGGATCCCCAAATGCCAACATTCTTTGTGAGTAAAAGAGAGATAAGAATACATGCCCAAATAGGACTGGACTTGGGGTAGAAGTGGGGGAGAGAGTCTCCCACAGATTTCCAAACCCTTAAAATTTGGGGGGAGAAACCAAAAACCCCTATTTTAAGTGATTTCAATTTAGAAGTATTTCTAAGCACAAGAAAGTACAATTCTTTTCTGGAAGAACATACTTTAAATCAGGCTCTGAAGGAGTTCCATGGGTAAAAACGTGAGCTCATAGCAAACAATTATAAAAAATCAGAAGGAAACACGGAGCCATAAGCAGTGAGAGCAGAAGCCCTGAACTTGTAAGTGGTAGGACCACACTTGCAGTGGCCACAGCTACTGTGATATTCAGGTGCAGAATGCACGTTAGACATGTTTACGTTATGTATAAAGAAATAAAGAGGATTTTGAAAAGACAAAGCAGGAACATGAGGCTGGCAAACATGACCAGGCAGAACTGGAGGAAAATATAGAATTTCTATAAATTAAAAATATAATATTTTAATTAGAAATCCAGTAGATGATTCAAAACTGCTGAAAACGGAACTAATAGGAACAGATCTGAAGAAATAACTAGAATTCAGTATATATGGACAAAGAGACAGAAAACAGAGAAAAGAAGAATATCAGAGAGCATTTTCATCACCTTAGAATAAGAATGTCCTTTAAAAAGACACAGACAGCACTAACTCTAAAGGAAAAATTGATGCATTATGCTACATGAAATTATTAACATCTGTTTGTCTTAAGATGCCTCTGAGAGTGAAAAAGGCAAGTTCACAGACTGGGAGAGAATATTTGCAATATATAGGATTAGAAGAATTGTATCAAGAACTTTTACTGAAAAATCCTATAGTACAATAAGAAAAAGACTGACCACCCAATTGTAAATGGTCTAGAGATGATCAGAAACCTTTCTAAAGAGGATACCCAAGTGACTGAAGATGTGTAACCTCAATAGTAATTCAGTTCAGTTCAGCTCAGTTCAGTCGCTCAGGTATGTCTGACTCTTTGCGACCCCATGAATTGCAGCACGCCAGGCCTCCCTGTCCATCACCAACTCCCAGAGTTCACTCAGACTCACGTCCATCGAGTCAGTGATGCCATCCAGCCATCTCATCTTCTGTCGTCCCCTTCTCCTCCTGCCCCCAATTCCTCCCAGCATCAGAGTCTCTTCCAATGAATCAACACTTCGCATGAGGTGGCCAAAGTACTGGAGTTTCAGCTTTAGCATCATTACTTCCAAAGAACACCCAGGGCTGATCTCCTTTAGAATGGACTGGTTGGATCTCCTTGCAGTCCAAGGGACTCTCAAGAGTCTTCTCCAACACCACAGTTCAAAAGCATTAATTCTTCGGCGCTCAGCCTTCTTCACAATCCAACTCTCACATCCATACATGACCACAGGAAAAACCACAGCCTTGACTAGATGGACCTTTGTTGGCAAAGTAATGTCTCTGCTTTTGAATATGCTTTTGAAAAGTTGGTCATAACTTTCCTTCCAAGGAGTAAGCGTCTTTTAATTTCGTGGCTGCAATCACCATCTGCAGTGATTTTGGAGCCCCAAAAAATAAAGTCTGACACTGTTTCCCCATCTATTTCCCATGAAGTGATGGGACCAGGAACAACAGACTGGTTCTAAACAGGAAAAGGAGTACGTCAAGGCTGTATATTGTCACCCTGCTTATTTAACTTATATGCAGAGTACATCCCCACCCTTATGGCAGAAAGTGAAGGGGAACTAAAAAGCCTCTTGATGAAAGTGAAAGAGGAGAGTGAAAAAGCTGGCTTAAAGCTCAACATTCAGAAAATGAAGATCGTGGCATCTGGTCCCATCACTTCATGGGAAATAGATGGGGAAACAGTGGAAACAGTGTCAGACTTTATTTTGGGGGGCTCCAAAATCACTGCAGATGGTGACTGCAGCCAGCCATGAAATTAAAAGATGCTTACTCCTTGGAAGAAAAGTTATGACCAACCTAGATAGCATATTGAAAAGCAGAGACATTACTTTGCCAACAAACATCCATCTAGTCAAGGCTATGGTTTTTCCGGTGGTCATGTATGATGCGAGAGTTGGACTGTAAAGAAAGCTGAGCGCTGAAGAATGGATGCTTTTGAACTGTGGTGTTGGAGAAGACTCTTGAGAGTCCCTTGGACTGCAAGGAGATCCAACCAGTCCATTCTGAAGGAGATCAGCCCTGGGTGTTCTTTGGAAGGAATGATGCTAAAGCTGCAACTCCAGTACTTTGGCCACCTCATGCGAAGAGTTGACTCATTGGAAAAGACTCTGATCTGGGAAGGATTGGGGGCAGGAGGAGAAGGGGACAACAGAAGATGAGATGGCTGGATGGCATCACCGACTCAATGGACGTGAGTTTGAGTGAACTCCGGGAGATGGTGATGGACAGGGAGGCCTGGCGTGCTGTGATTCATGGGGTCGCAAAGAGTCGGACACGACTGAGCAACTCGACTGAATTGAACTGATGGGACCAGATGCCATGATCTTAGTTTTCTAAATGTTGAGCTTTAAGCCAACTTTTTAACTCTCCTCTTTCACTTTCATCAAGAGGCTTTTTAGTTCCTCTTCACTTTCTGCCATAAGGGTGGTGTCATCTGCATATCTGAGGTTATTGATGTATCTCCTGGCAATCTTGATTCCAGCTTGTGCTTCTTCCAGCCCAGCGTTTCTCATGATGTATTCTGCATATAAGTCTTTGTTGTACCATGTGAGATCTAGTTCCCTCACCAGGGATTGAACCCTGGCCCCCTGCTTTGGGATCAAGGAGTCTTAGCCACTAGACTACCAGGGAAGTCCTCCCAATAGTAATTAGAAACATGCAAACTGAAATCATAATGAGATACCACTACCTATTTGCCAGAATGGTTAGTACCTGTGTCCAGCAAGTATACATCTAGGTATATACCCCCAAAATATGAGCGCACAAAGGACATCAAAGCTGTATAAGAATGCTCATAGCCAGGGTTTCCCTGGTGGTCCAGTGGCTAAGACGTCATGCTCTCAATGCAGGGGGCCCAGGTCCAGTCCCTGGTTGGGGAATGCAACTAAGAGTTTGCATGCTGTGATTAAAGATCCTGCATGCTACAACTAAGACCTGGCACAGCAAAATAAATGAATAAGGAAATTAAAAAAATAATAATAATGCTCATAGCAGCATTGTTTGTGATAGTCCCACAATAGAAACTTGTATTCCTTTCTTACAGCTGCTGAGGCTGCACTCCTGCAAACCAGCTGTCACCTTGTTAGGTTCTACCAGTAGGGAGTGCTAGAGGAAACCTTTGAGGCAGGAAGAGAAAAAAGGGATTTGCTTCTTACAGTTTGCTTCCTCCCCTGAGTGTCATGGCGGCAACTGAAGTTTGGGTTTGCAGCCACCACCCCCCACCCCACCCCCCACCCCCCTCTTACTCTAACTGGACTCCTTCCTCTCCTTCCTGAGTTCCTCCACCTCCTCTAGGCTTCTGGATTCCTGGAACTCCCACCTCTTGCCTTTGTTAACCACCACCCATCTGAGAGCTTCCTCCTGTTGCCACATCTATGTTTCCCAAACTCTTTCTTTGGCCTTTGCAGTCCTTATAACAAGTTCCCTCTGTTAAAAAGAACTGGTATGGGGATTTCCCTGGTGGGCCAGTGGCTAAGGCTCCATGCTCCCAAAGCAGGGGGCCAGGGGTTCGATCTCTGGTCAGGGAAGTAGATCCCACATGCTGCAACTAAGACCTAGCACGGTCAAAGAAATAAATAAAAACAAATATTATTTTTAAAGTGGTATGGTTTTTATGTTTCTGACTAGACCCTGAATGATACTACAGCCAAGTTTCAATTCTTTTTGTCAAGTTTCAGTTCCGACTCTCCTCCTGACCAGGAATGCATTGAATTCCTCTTTTAAATAGGGAAGCTGAGGGCCTTGACAAGTTTCACAGATCCTCAGAGCCTCGCTTGTTGGTTGTCGATGGCGTCTTGACATGGTCACAGAAATCACTCAGCCAAAGAGCAGAGCGTCTTGGATGTCCACCAGTATGACTGCCTGCCAGGAGGACAGGGAAGGTCACACCAACGCTGTGAACATTCTCTAGCTGCGTGTTTTTATTTGCTGTGAGCGTGCATGAGAAAATGGTCTTTCCCAAAGTCTTCACCACCCTCCTCCGATGTTGCTGAGGAAACTGAGTTTGAGAGCGTCAGACTCCAGACCCTCCCTGCTGTTACTATGGCCACCATTGTGTACTCGCATGTTTAATAACGTCATTGTAAAGGCTGATTCTTTAACCAGATTGTAAACACGTGTGCAGAGCTTGCCCAGCAAACAAACAAGAAAGTTGTGTAATTTGTGACCAAAATAATGTGAGTTGAGACCTTGACAGGCCAAGATCTTTCAGCGTTTTTCCCCTAACAGGCTTATACCAAACATGAATTATCATGAAGTCACTCCACCCTCTGTTCCCCCCAAAATAACCTCATAGTATATAATTTTCCTAACCCACTTAAGTACACATCTCCATAGTTCCCACCATTTAAATCTGTGTCTAAGTAAAACAAGTTGCTTATTCAAAAAATCTATTTTTATTTACACTTTCATCCAGAATATTCCCATAAGATTTTCCTATTGCATATAATCTAAATGCCAATCCTTTGGTTCTGCCCAGAGGTGTTATCCAACATCTTGGAATCTCAGCTCCTAACCTCCTCAAGTGCAATTTCCTGGGACTTCCCTAGTGGTCCAGTGGTAAAGAGTCTGCCTTCTAATGCAGGGACACAGATTCCATCCCTAGTTTGGGAAGATTCCACATACTGGAGAGCAACTAAGCTTATGTGCCACAACTGCCTCGCCTGAGTTCTAGAGATTGTGATTGGCATCAGGAGAAGCCACCACGTGGAGAAGTCCACACACCATAACAAAGAGTAGCCCCATTTCGCCATGACTAGAGAAAGCCCTCACACAGCGAGGAAGATCCAGCACAGTCAAAAATAAATAAAATTAAAGTCCCTAAAAAAAAAACCACCTCTGCACTTCCATTGCAGGGGGCACAGTTTCCATCCCTGGTAGGGGAACTTCAACAGTACGTGAACCGTGAACCTCCAGATGTTCAAGCTGGTTTTAGAAAAGGCAGAGGAACCAGAGATCAAATTGCCGACATCCATTGGATCATCGAAAAAGCAAGAGAGTTCCAGAAATATATGTACTTTTGCTTAATTGACTATGCCAAAGCCTTTGACTGTGCAGATCACAACAAACTGTGGAAAATTCTTCAAGAGATGGGAATACCAGACCACCTGACCTGCCTCCTAAGAAATCTGTATGCAGGTCAGGAAGCAACAGTTAGAACTGGACATGGAACAACAGACTGGTTCCAAATAGGAAAAGGAGTATGTGTCAAGGCTGTATATTGTCACCTTACTTATTTAACTTATATGCATAGTACATCATGAGAAATGCTGGGCTGGATGAAGCACATGCTGGAATCAAGATTGCTGGGAGAAATATCAATAACCTCAGATATGCAGATGACACCACCCTTATGGCAGAAAGTGAAGAGGAACTCAAAAGCCTCTTGATGAAGGTGAAAGTGGAGAGTGAAAAAGTTGGCTTAAAACTCAACATTCAGGAAACTAAGATCATGGCATCTGGTCCCATCGCTTCATGGCAAATAGATGGGGAAACAGTGACAGACTTTATTTTTTGGGCTCCAAAATCACTGCAGATGAATGGTGACTGCAGCCATGAAATTAAAAGATGCTTGCTCCTTGGAAGAAAAGTTATGACCAACCTAGACAGCATATTAAAAAGCAAAGACATTACTTTGCCAACAAAGGTCTGTTTAGTCAAAGCTATGGTTTTTCCAGTAGTCATGTGTGGATGTGAGAGTTGGACTATAAAGAAAGCTGAGTGCCGAAGAATTGATGCTTTTGACCTGTGGTATTGGAGAAGACTCCTGAGAGTCCCTTGGACAACAAGGAGATTCAACCAGTCCATCCTAAAGGAAATCTGTCCTAAATATTCATTGGAAGGACTGATGCTGAAGCTGAAACTCCAATACTTTGGCCGCCTGGTTCGAAGAACTGACTCATTTGAAAAGACCCTGATGCTGGTAAAGATTGAGGGTGGGAGGAAAAGGGAATGACGAGATGGTTGGATGGCATCACCGACTCAATGGACATGAGTTTGAGTAAACCCTGGGAGTTGGTGATGGACAGGGAGGCCTGGAGTGTTGCAGTCCATGGGGTCGCAAAGAGTCAGATGTGACTGAGCAACTGAACTGAACTGATCTCTTCAGTCTTATTGAGACCTCTGATTTTTTTTTTACCACCTTCTGTTTTACTAACCATCTTCCCTTTACTACCCTTACTTCCTCTTCATTCATCTCCTATTCTGTGTTCATTACTATAATTGTTCCTTTGCTGCTCCCCTTCTCCCTCGCTCCCTCCCCCTCCACTGGTTTTGCCTGACACCATCCTGACCCCGTACTAACTTCCCACTCCAGGCCTTGCTTGAATAAGGGGCTGGAGATGAAACTACAACCGTGCTCCCTGGCCTCCCTTGAAATTCTCACCATAAATTTCAAATGGGCACTCAGCCCTGCAGCAACCTTCCCACATATGTTTCCTTTCCCACATCCTAACACATTGATTTCCCACTTTTTCTTTTTTTTTATAGAGGCCTCTCAGCTTGCCTTCACGACATACTCATGAGAAAACAAGAGCAGTCAAGCAGGAACTCCTCCATCATCATACCCTCGACCACACCTCCCACTTTCCCAGCTGAGCCCACGCTCACGATGGATGAAGCATGTCCTCTATATAGGCCTGAATCCCACCCCTTCTTGCCCTTCTGAAGGGCCTCACTCTTAAAAGTATTCCCTCTGTTTCCTCTGCATCCTTGGCTTTTTTTTTTTTTCTCACCACTGGATCATTTCTTCCATTTTTATCAGCCTACAAATGTTCTCTAGTATAGCATCTCCCACTAAAACATCCTTCCTTGAACCTGTATCCCCATCTGCTACCACATTTCTCTGCCCCACCTCAGAACAACACTTTTTCCAAGTTCTCTCCGTTGTCCTTCCTCACTCACTTGCTCCATCGAAGTGTTCATCTCTACTTCTAAAATTGCTCCCCTTTTGCCAAATGCGATGTTCATTTCTATGGCCTTGTCTTGGATTTTGTTTTGTTTTTAGTATCATTTGACCCTTTAGAAAACCCTGTCTTCTTGAAGGGTTCTCTAGATTCCTTAACCAGCTGTTCCTTCTCAGTCTTCTTCCTGGCTCCTCCTCCTGCATTCTAATTATAAATATAAAAGTAGCATGGATGTAGGGGAGAATGGATACATGTGTATGTATGACTGAGTTCCTTTACTGGCCACCTGCAACTATGACAAAGCTGTTCATCGGCTGTGCTGCTGCTAAGTCGCTCCAGTCGTGTCTGACTCTGTGCGACCCCATGGACGGCAGCCCACCAGGCTCCCCCGTCCCTGGGATTCTCCAGGCAAGAACACTGGAGTGGGTTGCCATTTCCTTCTCCAATGCATGAAAGTGAAAAGTGAAAGTGAAGTCGCTCAGTCGTGTCTTAGCAACCCCATGGACTGCAGCCTACCAGGCTCCTCTGCCCATGGGATTTTCCAGGCAAGAGTACTGGAGTGGGGTGCCATTGCCTTCTCCGTCATCGGCTATACTCCAACACAAAATAACAAGGTTTTTAAAAAGTAGTATGGGTAAAATTAGCAAGGCAAAAGTCATTATAAGTAAAGTCAGAAGGCAATTGACAAACTGAACAAGAGTATTTAACAGTTCAGGTCATGGGCATAGTGAAAATATCAGTAATATTCATAGACCTCCTAGAAAGTATTAAGAAAAGGCCAACAACCCAGTAGAAAAATGGAAAAAATATAAACAGATCTCTGAAAAGGGAATCAAGCACCCTTTAATATACAAAGAGACAGACACATTCATTACTAATAAAAAGAAATAAAGATTAAAGCTACAGTGAAATACCATTTTCAACCATCATACTAATAAAAATCCCAAAGGTTGATAATATGCTCTATGGAAAAACATATATCATATATTGTAACATTAATGTGAAAATATCTGAGACAGAAATAAATGAAGAAAAAGTACAAAATAGTATGTATTTTATGCTCCCAGAACATATATGGTTTCTGTTTGTATTTACATAAGGAAACACACACAGACACCAAAGGAAAGCAGATACTTATTGAAGGGGGAACTGGGATGGATGGGCATAAGGTGGGAGTGAGTCCTTTTTTTGGGGGGTGGGGGTGCTGCACTGTGAAGCATGCAGGTTGTAGTTCCTTGACTAGGGATCACACATTCCTAACTACTGGACCACAAGGAAATTCCCAATAGTAAGTCTTTTAAGGCTATGCATTTTTAAGTTATTTCGCTTTTGAATCATCTGAATGTATTATTTATTAAAAAAAAAAAAAGAAATAAAAACAGTGGTCCAAACTGTGTCTTAGTGCAATTTTTCTATGCATTGCGTTAGTCGCTTCAGTTCAGTTCAGTTCAGTCGCTCAGTCTTGCCTGACTCTTTTCGACCCCATGAATTGCAGCACACCAGGCCTCCCTGGCCATCGCCAACTCCTGGAGTTCACTCAGACTCATGTCCATCGAGTCAGTGATGCCATCCAGCCAGCTCATCCTCTGTCGTCCCCTTCTCCTCCTGCCCCCACTCCCTCCCAGCATAAGAGTCTTTTCCAATGAGTCAGCTCTTTGCATGAGGTGGCCAAAGTTCTGGAGTTTCAGCCTTAGCATCATTCCTTCCAAAGAAATCCCAGGGCTGATCTCCTTCAGAATGGACTGGTTGGATCTCCTTGCAGTCCAAGGGACTCTCAAGAGTCTTCTTCAACACCACAGTTCAAAAGCATCCATTCTTCGGCGCTCAGCCTTCTTCACAGTCCAACTCTCACATCCATACATGACCACTGGAAAAACCATAGCCTTGACTAGACAGACCTTTGTTGACAAAGTAATGTCTCTGCTTTTGAATATGATATCTAGGTTGGTCATAACTTTCCTTCCAAGGAGTAAGCATCTTTTAATTTCATGGCTGCAATCACCATCTGCAGTGATTTTGGAGCCCCCAAAAATAAAGTCTGACACTGTTTCCACTGTTTCCCCATCTATTTCCCATGAAGTGATGGGACCGGATGCCATGATCTTTGTTTTCTGAATGTTGAGCTTTAAGCCAACTTTTTCACTCTCCACTTTCACTTTCATCAAGAGGCTTTTTAGTTCCTCTTCACTTTCTGCCATAAGGGTGGTGTCATCTGCGTATCTGAGGTTATTGATATTTCTCCTAGCAATCTTGATTCCAGCTTGTGCTTCCTCCAGCCCAGTGTTTCTCATGATGTACTCTGCATAGAAGTTAAATAAGGAGGGTGACAATATACAGCCTTGATGTACTCCTTTTCCTATTTGGAACCAGTCTGTTGTTCCATGTCCAGTTCTAACTGTTGCTTCCTGACCTGCATACAATTTCTCAAGAGGCAGATCAGGTGGTCTGGTATTCCCATCTCTTTCAGAATTTTCCACAGTTTGTTTTGATCCACACATCAAAGGCTTTGGCGTAGTCAATAAAGCAGAAATAGATGTTTTTCTGGAACTCTCTTGCTTTTTCCATGATCCAGCGGATGTTGGCAATTTGATCTCTGGTTCCTCTGCCTTTTCTGAAACCAGCTTGAACGTCAGGAAGTTCATGGTTCACATATTGCTGAAGCCTGGCTTGGAGAATTTTGAGCATTACTTTACTAGCATGTGAGATGAGTGCAATTGTGTGGTAGTTTGAGCATTCTTTGGCATTGCCTTAGTCGCTTGCTGCTGCTGCTGCTAAGTCGATTCAGTCGTGTCCGACTCTGTGCGACCCCATAGACAGCAGCCCACCAGTCTCCCCCATCCCTGGGATTCTCCAGGCAAGAACACTGGAGTGGGTTGCCATTGCCTTCTCCAATGCAGGAAAGTGAAAAGTGAAAGTGAAGTCACTGAGTCTTGTCCGACTCTTAGCAACCCCATGGACTGTAGCCCACCAGGCTCCTCCATCCATGGGATTTTCCAGGCAAGAGTACTGGAGTGGGGTGCCATTGCCTTCTCTGGCCTTAGTCGCTTAGTGGTGTCCAACTCTTTGGGATCCCAGGGACTGTATCTGGCCAGGCTCCTCTGTCTATGGAATTCTCCAGGCAAGAATACTGAAGTGGGTAGCCATTCCCTTTTCCAAGGGATCTTCACAACCCAGGGATCGAAGCTAGGTTTCCTGCATTGCAGGCAGATTCTTTACTGTCTGAGCCACCAGGGAAGCCCATTTATTTTTTAAAAAGAGAAACAAAGAACAGTGGTCCAGAGTGATTCTATGCATTAGCTTAAGGAACACAAACACGTGTCTTTCATCTTCACAGGGAGTTAGGACATTATTATAAGCAAGCTGTGTGGATCTGAGTTGTACTTCAGTCCATAACCCTTCCAAGATGGTCATAATGGCTTGAAATGACATTTGCTATGACAAGCAAGAGCATCACCAGGCTTATGATAATCTATTTGAATACATTGGATCTATGACTTGCCTAGGTACAGACTCAAATTTTTACCCAGGCACCAGTTAAACTTTTATCTGCTTCAATTACTACCTTCACCAGAAGCACCAGCATTCCTTGGATGATTTAGTTGCTAGAAAGAAAGTGTCCAAACCAAATACCCCAATAATAACTAATATCATTAGTCATTAGGGAAATGCAAGTCGACTCACTTCACATGTACTTAGGATGACCATAATTAAAAAAACAAAAGCAACACAGAAGATGACTAATGTTGGCAAGAAAGTGGGGAAATTGAAACCCTCATATGCTACTGGTGGGAATGTAAAATGGTATAGCCACTGTGAAAAAAAAATTGGGGATTCCTCAAAAAGTTAAACAGAATTACAAAATAACCCAACAGTTCCACTCTTGGTATGTACCCAAAAGAATTGGAAACAAGTGTTATTTATTTGGCTGCACCAGGTCTTAGTTGAGGCAGGCAGGATCTTTTTTTTTTTTTTTCCCCCAGTTGTAGCACATGGAATCTAATTCCCTGATCAAGGGTGAAACTCAGGCCCCCTGGACCCCCTGCTTTGGAAGCACAGTCTTAGCTACTGGGTCAACAGATAGGTCCCTGAAACAAGTGTTTAAATAAAAACTTATCCAGGGGACTTCCCTGGTGGTCCAGTAGTTAAGAATTTGCCTTGCAATGCAAGAGACATGCGTTCAATCCCCGGTCCAGGAAGATTCCACATGCTGCAGAGCAACAAAGCCCATGCACCACAGCTACTGAACCTGCCCTCTAGAGCCCCTGCTCTCCATTAAGAGAAGCTACCGCAGGTAGAAGCCCCTGCACTGGGATGAAGAGTGGCCCTGGCTCGCCCCACCTAGAGAAACCCCACACACAGCAACAAAGACCCAGCACAACCATCCATAAATAAACTTATTTTTTAAAAGAAGCTTATACAGGAACATTCATAGCAGCCCTATTCATATCAGCCCTAAAGGGAAACAACCCACATATCCACTAAATGATGAGTGGATAAACATAATGTGGTATATCTACACAGTGGAATGTTCTTTGGCAATAAGAAGGAATGAGGCACAGGTATGTGCTACAACACACATGAAGCTTGAAAACATTAAGTGAAAGAAGACAAACACAAAAACCACATATTGTATGATATCATTTTTGCACTGACGACATTAATCACTGAGAAATCTTAGAGAAAATAGAGACCACTTCATCATCCAGAAGCTATGTTGACTATAATGTTGACTGGATGAGCTGTGCAGACCTACGTTCAAGAAAGAGATTCTGTTGTGAAATTTTTACCTGTTTTCCTATTCAGTAGCCTCTTGTTCTTTTCGTGTAATCATAAAAAATGTCTTTCACTGTTACTTGTTACAACTTTCTTGTAGACATTAGGCCTCCCAAAATTTTGTACTATATCACTTGTAAAGTGCAACTTTTCAAGTTGCACTTTTCATAAGACAATATAAATTGTCTGATAAAATAACAGGGGAAATTCCCTGGCAGTCCAATGATTAGGGCTCCTCACTTTTACAAGCTTCACAGTGTGCCCCCCTCCCCTAAAACAAAACAAAACACCACTTGGTCTTGGATCTATACCTCAGCCACATAAGTTTCTGGATTTTGTTGTTTGCCAGAAAGGTGTGTAGTTTTATTTGCTCTTGCCAAAAAATGATTAATATAATCACTAAAAAGCATATTTGTTGTCTTAAAATGGTATGTTGAGTTTTTCCTATTGTAGTGTAATGAAATGCATGGGAAGAACCTTTTCCTCTTAGCTGCATGAAATCATGTCTTCATGCATTGTCTGCAAATTGCTGCAGCCATCTTGAAACCCCAAGTGGAAGCATCACCAATATGCTGAGGCTGGCAAAGCAGAAAGATGGACTGGTTGGTCTTTGGGGATCTGTAATGACCTCATTCAGGCTCTGAGCTGATCTTAGACCACCTAGCCCCTAGAAATCTTGGTATATGAGAAAATGACTGTCCTTAGGGCTGATCTGTACTTTTATTTTCTTGTGATGTATTGAATATTTGTTTGAAGGGGACTCATGAACAAACTCTCAACAGGGGAACACTTTCATATTTGTTTCTGTTTCCCCCTAGTCACAGAATTATGAAAGGAAAGGTGGTAAGAATGTGATCAAGATATAAGAATTCTTATTTGAATGTTGGATGTGATACCAAAGGTAAATTTTGTCAGCTTAAAAGACTCTGTGCTTAAGTACTGCTCAGTTTGGGAAGCTGAATCAAGCAGATAGTCATGCAATAGAGCAACATCAGCTATGATAACAGGCCAATTATTATTTATGATAAAGACAGAATACCACTTTTTTAAAGTTTTCAACTGCACCCTTATGGGTTGCCATTTCCTTCTCCAATGCATGAAAGTGAAAAGTGAAAGTGAAGTCGCTCAGTAGTGTCTGACTCTTAGTGACCCCATGGATTGCAGCCTAACAGGCTCCTCCATCCATGGGATTTTCCAAGCAAGAGTACTGGAGTGGGGTGCCATTGCCTTCTCCGATGGGCTACTGAGTTCTATATGGCCAATTGCAAAAATATTTTGTGTGTCTGTATCCTGTCATGGGGCTTCCCTGGTGGCTCAGTGGTAAAGATCCCACCTGCCAATGCAGGAGATGTGGGTTTGATCCCTGGTTTGGAAGATCACCTGGAGAAGGAAATAGCAACCCACTTCAGTATTCTTGGAGAAGTAAATGGCAACCCATTCTGGTACTCTTGCCTTGAAAATCCCATGGACAGAGAAGCCTGGTAGGCTACACTTCATGGGGTCGCAGAGAGTCCGACATGACTGAGCGACTTCACTTTCACTTTCAGTATTTTTGCCTGGGAAATCTCATGGACAGTAGAGCTTGGAGGGCTATAGTCCATGGGGTTGCAAAGAGCCAGACACAACTTAGCAACTACACAAGAACAATCCTTTCATAACCTCTTATTTTAGAGAAAAACTGATTGGCAGGGTTTTTTTTTTACATCAATAGGGTGATTAAAGAGTCTCTAAAGTGCCAGAAAAAAAGAATATGGTGCAATGGCTATTGGGCAGCCCCTGTACAGGATGTTACAACACATTTCACAAACATTCTGTTGGTGGGAATCGTCCTGGCAACACAGAAGGACAGTGAGTTTGTTTCATGAGAAATGTGTGAACACAGTGGTTGTGTATGACCCGAGAGGCAGAGCACTGGGTGGAGATTAAAATGAAATGCTGTCACTAGACATTTATAGCAACAGAATTTGGCATCCTTCTCACTGTTCACAATGAGCTATGACGGGCAAGAGAAGTCACACGATCCATCAATTTGTAACGTGGAAATCCCTCAGAAGAGAGAGCTGGAGAAGTAGCTCTGATTTTTTCTATGACCTGACGCAAGACTCAGGCTCACCCTCAAGCTGTTCATAAGCAAGACACACCCAGAGAAGCAGGCAAAGCATTAAGAATGGAACTATAACCTATATATATATATATAGATACACATCCAAGTCCCAGACTAACCCCAGAGTAGGACATGAACAGACAGATCCACACAGTATAGCAAAGTCTTTGAAAGTTGAACTGATGTGGAATTGCTTTCTGTAGGAGATGAGCCAGAACTTGTGGTCTGAATCTCATTGGATCGGTTGCTTGTTAAAACAACAACAGAATAATCAGCATTATTCAGAGGATTTACTAGGACCCAGAACCTCACTTCTAGGTGTTTACCCAAGTGAAATGAAAGCCTCTGTTGACAAAAAAAACTGAAAAACCTCTACACCAATGTTTACACAAGAATCTGGGACCAACTGTGGCACATTTATCAAACAGATGGCAAGTTAGCAATTAAAAGGAAAGAAGTATTGATACTACAACAACACAGATGACTTTGAAATGTATTGTGCTGAATGAAAGAAGCGAGGTTCAAAACAGTACCTAATTCCTTTTAAGTAAAACCCTGGAGGAATTCCCTGGTGGTCCAGTGGCTAAGACTCTGCACTCCCAACGCAGGGGGGTAGGTTTGATCCCTGGTCAGGGAACTAGATCCCACATGACACAACTAAAAAAGAGTTACATGCCACAGCTAAAAAAAAAAATCCTGCATGCCATAATGAAGATGGAAGATCTTCTGTGTCCCAACTAAGACTAGTGCAACTGAATAAATATTTTTTAAAAAACTGAAAAAGGCAAAAATAGAGAGATGAGGAACCACTCTATTGGTTGCACTTTGATTCCTGACCGTTTCCTGTGTTCTGCTGAGCCCGCTGATTTCTCGTTATTGCTGCCCTCCACTACCCGCCCCCCGTGCCTGCAGCCCTCCTTCCACCAACTCCCTTCCCTTTAAGTCTCTCCATCTTGCTACCTCAGTTATCAATCATCCATTGGCTTTCATTTTGCAATATTATGTTGACACCTCTTAACTCCTGTCGTCATTTCTCCTTTCTCTTTAACCTTACGGGTTTATGGTCTTTTTTTTTTTTTTTTTTTTTTGTTACTGTTATTACAGTGGGGATTTAGGAAGAAACAGATAAAACATATTCAATCTTTCATGTTTACCCAACCTCTCCTTTAATCAAGTCTACAACATACATGTAGTTTAGGAAAAGGATATTACTTTTTTCATGAAAAAAAAATATATATATACACATAAGTTTATTTCTGGCGAACCTCAGAAAATTTAGGTGTTTACCAGACATGCTCCCAGTATGTATCTCCAGGCACCCGTTTTGGGTTTTTGTCTCCCAGGAGAGACACTTTAAAAGCACTGTCACATGCTTTCCAGTCTGACAGCCAGAATTTCTGAGCTGCCCAGGTTGTGGGCCAGAGTTCACAGGAGTCTGACAAACCAGTGATCTCACAAAAGGCTGTGGAAGCCCGGCAGCTGCTAATAGTGTTAAGCTGGTGACTTGCAGAGGAGTTGTGGGTCTGTGTATGTCTTTGAGCAGCCTCCCAATAGTCACACTTGTAATCAGGACCTAGAAATGCCTTTTCATTACAGACATCATAATCACCCCCTGGCATAAAAGCATAAAAATAGTGTTGAATTGGCACTGACACCCATAAGAAATATTCCTGTTCTCTCACATCATTTCTATGGCACCTTAATCTTCAGTCCCAAGTGGTCTTTGAAAAGGCAGTGATACTCATCTTCCACACACTAAACTCCAGGGTTCCAGGAAGAAACGGGGCTTCTGTGTCCTCTTCTTTAGATATCACAGCAACACTGAAGAGCACTGGGTGGTTGGTGACTTTGAAAACTTTGGCTCTAGTGTATTGAAAGTCGCTCAGATGTGTCTGACTCTTTGCGACCCCATGGACTATATAGTCCATGGAATTCTCTAGGCCAGAATACTGGAGTGGGCAGCCTTTCCCTTCTCCAGGGGATCTTCCCAATCCAGGAATCAAACCCAGGTCTCCCACATTGCAGGTGGATTCTTTATCAGCTGAGCCACCAGGAAAGCCCCAAAATACTTTGGCTCATACAAGTGTAAATTATAGATGGTAACTTGTCCTGCACACATATTATCTTTAACAAATCTGTCAGTTTGTCTGACCATACCATCTGACCCTGAAATTTGGGGGTTTATTCTGTAATATTATAAAGCTATAATTTTAGAGCTCCCCTGCCCCACCCAATTCCCCCACCCCACCCCCACACACAAAAACCCTGGGCTGCATAAATCAGGATTTTCTTCTGGCTGGGGGGAGGATGTATTTTATTGATGGCATGTGACAAAGTAGAGCTCTCTGGGATCCCCCCACCCCCTTCTTCAGGGAGTCTAGGGTGGAAACTATCAGTTCAGGGAGATTCACATTATGTTGGGGGACAGGATCAGGCCAAGGGCTCCCCAGCAGCTGAGACCCTCTCTCTCCCTCTTGTTCTATCACTGGGGATGCTGGCTCAGGTCCACCGCCCTGTTGCTGTAGGCAAATTCACTGTCCTAACGGGAAATGAGCTTGACCACGTGGTCATTGAGGGCAATGCCAACCCCAGCATTGATAGTGGCTGTTGGGAATTCCCTAGCGGTTCAGTGGTTAGAACTCCACATTTCCACTACAGGAGGCACTGGTTCCATCTCTTGTCTGGGACCTTAGATCTCACGGACCAAATGGAGCTGCAAAAAAATAAATAAATAAAGCAAAACAAACACCAACCAACCTCATGGGTGTAACTGTTAAAGTCACAGGAGACAACCTGGTCTCCAGCACAGCCAATGGGTCACCATGACATACTGCTCCCTTTGTACGTGCAGATCTGGATTGTAAACTGCTAATATCCCTTGTATCAAAAACTTATGTAATTGGGCTTACACCTCCAGTGGGAGGGACAGTCCTCCAGAATTTCCTGAAAGACCATCTCCCAGGTTATAATCCTCACATTGGTTTGCATAAAATTTTCCATTTCTTTCTTAGATCAACTGTAGATTAATTTTGAGGGTGACATTAGCATGGCCTAGGGGCAGGATTATCAGCGATACCCACCAAAGAACCCCTGGCATGCGTGCATGCAAAGTTGTTTCAGTCGTGTCCAACTCTTTGAGAGCCTATGAACTGTAGCCAGCCCATCTACTCTGTCCATGGGATTCTCCAGGCAAGAATACTGGAGTGGGTTGCCATGCCCTCCTCCAGGGGATCTTCCCGACCCAGGGATCAAACCTGTGTCTCTTATGTCTCCTGCTTTGGCAGGCAGGTTCTTTACCACCAGCGCCACATGGAAAATGGGGACCCCTGGAGTCCACCCTAAACTGGCGCTCAGTTCCAGGGCCCATTGAGCCCCACTACCTCTCAGTACTCCTCAGGTGTTCCAGTGAGTTCTCCTGATATCTGGATCTCACCGTTTTAAGTGATGATCCTAAAAAAATGTTATTCAAGCTGTTTTCACTTATGACTTGGAGTCTTAATGGGCATCAGTACATGTCCTTAGAGGATTTGAGCAGTAGGCTTAGGGAAAACAGAGGTGGATGGATTTTTGTTAAATGTGACTTTAAAAAAAGTCAATATCTGGTCTGAACAAATCATTTGCTAGTGAAACGAGAGACAAATTTTCAGCTCTGAAGAGCAAGGGACATTTGCTTCTTCTAGCCACAAGGTGTCCTCGGTGACTGAGAATTTAGCAGAAGTAGGCACTGGCACCCCACTCCAGTCCTCTTGCCTGGAAAATCCCATGGATGGAGGAGCCTGGTGGGCTGCAGTCCATGGGGTCGCTAAGAGTCGGACAGGGCTGAGCCACTTCACTTTCACTTTTCACTTTCATGCGTTGGAGAAGGAAATGGCAACCCACTCCAGTGTTCTTGCCTGGAGAATCCCAGGGATGGGGGAGCCTGGTGGGCTGCCGTCTCTGGGGTCGCACAGAGTTGGACACGACTGAAGTGACTTAGCAGCAGCAGCAGCTGAGGATCAGCCCTCGGGACTGCAGTGGCCCTTCAGGGGAGTCCCACTGAAACCATTAAGGAGATACCAGTACATCAGTCCTTTGATATCCTTGTGGTGGCCACCCAGTCCTTTGAGGAATTAAAGCCAGTTCTTGTTTTACAAGTCTAATCTTTACAGGATCAGAGGTGTGGCTCCAGAAACAATTCCAAGTCTGCCAATCTTTGTACCACACCCCAAACCTCCCTTATTTATCTAGGAGGAAAGTAAAAACTTCTGGCCTTTAGGGAACAAAAGTTCCTCCAAGGAGGAATTCCCTTGTCTCCTCTTTTTGCTTGTATTTCTGAGTATTTATATAAGCACTTAATTTCCTTTAAGTCAATTACATAGATCTCTTTGTGTACGCGCTTTGCAACCCATTGACTGTAGCCCGCCAGGCTCTGCTGTCCATGGAATTTTCCAGGCAAGAATACTGGAGCAGGTTGCCATTTTCTACTCCAGGGGATCTTCCTGACCCAGGGATCAAACCCAAGTCTCCTGCATTGGCAGGTGGATTCTGTACCACTGAGCCACCTGGGAAGCCCCCTTATCTAGGCCATCTGTTTAAAAATGCAGATTTCAGAACTATAATTTATTGAAAGAAAAAACAAAAAGGGGATAGGTAATTTGGAACTTGACTTGTCAAGGGCTAATACAAATCTTAAACATCTTCTCCATAAATACTAGCACAAAGGATTTAGTCATTGAAACAGATGACCTTGATTTTTTCCATCAGGCAGAAACCCAGTTTGAATTGCATCTCTTTTGTAACATCTGGGTTTTGTATTGTTATACCTGAATCACAGCTGAAATTTTGAAATGGGAACTGTGGGGTCTCTGTTTTGTGTTTGTATGCATCTATATATGTGTGTGTGGTAGATGTGTGACATTGTCAAAACTGGTTTGTAAAAAAGCTCTACATAATTGACTTAAGGAAATTAAGTGCTTATATAAATACTCAGAAACATAAAAGAAACTAACTCAAATCAATTCCAGGATCACATGATTTAGGATTAATTTTTAATTAATGAAAACACGCTTAAGTTTGCTGGTTTAATTAACTAAATTAGATGTAAATGTGATAAAGAATTTTTTAGGTGAACTCTTTAGGAATAATTATGCTTTATAGTGTGCCTACTCAAAACCAGTTTCCACTGAGCTGGGTAAGAAATTAAAAAATTAAAGAAAACCTGATGGCTTTATAACACTTAACAGAAGATAAGATCAAGAATTAGTCACATAGGACTGAGTGAACTATTGAATATGGTTGTAATCTGGGGTGGTGTAAGGGTTGTTGAAATATTGCTGGTTTTTAATCTGTGATTTCCAGATATAAAGAACCCTCCCCCTCAAGCTAATTATGACTTACAGCAATTTGGTAAACTACACCTTTGTAAGTAGAATTGAGACCTTTTTTTCTTTTCTTTCTACCTGCTCCCTCCAGGAACTGGAGACACAGGTTTGCAGAAACCTTGTCAGTTGGATGGGCTTCCCTTGTAGCTCAGCTGGTAAAGAATCCGCCTGCAACGTGGGAGACCTGCGTTCCATCCCTGTATTCTGGCTTGGAGAATTCCATGGACTGTATAGTCCAAGGGGTTTCAAAGAGTCAGACACGACTGAGCGACTTTCACACTACCAGATGAACAAGGAAAGCCACCTCCTGCCCCTTGCAAGAATTTCAAGATATTTTGGGACCTTGAGAAGAGAGGAATCCATCCAAATCCATAGATATCTCAGGCAGAATCTGATGGCAGCCCTTTGGTATGGCTTTCCCAACCTTGAGACATCTTCTGAAAGTTCAATTTGAGATTCCTTATAAAAAGGTCCCAGCATAGCCAATTTTTAAAAGCCTAAAGAATCAATTACACTTATGTAAATAATCAGGCCAACTTTACTGAATCAATTACACTTATGTAAATAATCAGTCCAACTTTACTGAAGTCAGAATTCTTTTTCAGACAAATTAGTCTTAATTTGGGTATATTTGACAGAAGTGAGGGTAGCTTTAAAGAGAAAGACATATGTTTCAATAAAAATTGAAAGTTCTAGTGTTGTCTTTGAGGTTTTTAAAATTTACTGCCTGAGGCTCAGTTCCCCAATGACTCCGTATTGCTCTTCAGATCAGATCAGATCAGATCAGTCGCTCAGTCGTGTCCGACTCTTCGACCCCATGAATCGTAGCACGCCAGGCCTCCCTGGCCATCACAACCCCCAGAGTTCACACAGACTCATGTCCATCGAGTCAGTGATGCCATCCAGCCAGCTCATCCTCAGTCATCCCCTTCTTCTCTCACCCCCAATCCCTCCCAGCAGCAGTCTTTTCCAATGAGTCAACTCTTCACATGAGGTGGCCAAAGTACTGGAGCTTCAGCTTTACCATCATTCCTTCCAAAGAAATCCCAGGGCTGATCTCCTTCAGAATGGACTGGTTGGATCTCCTTGTAGTCCAAGGGACTCTCAAGAGTCTTCTCCAACACCACAGTTCAAAAGCATCCATTCTTTGGCACTCAGCCTTCTTCACAGTCCAACTCTCACATCCATACATGACCACAGGAAAAACCATAGCCTTGACTAGACGGACCTTTGTTGGCAAAGTAACGTCTCTGCTTTTGAATATGCTATCTAGGTTGGTCATAACTTTCCTTCCAAGGAGTAAGCATCTTTTAATTTCATGGCTGCAGTCACCATCTGTAGTGATTTTGGAGCCCAGAAAAATAAAGTCTGACACTGTTTCCACTGTTTCCCCATCTATTTCCCATGAAGTGATAGGACCAGATGCCATGATCTTCGTTTTCTGAATGTTGAGCTTTAAGCCAACTTTTTGACTCTCCACTTTCACTTTCATCAAGAGGCTTTTGAGTTCCTCTTCACTTTCTGCCATAAGGGTGGTGTCATCTGCATATCTGAGGTTATTGATATTTCTCCCGACAATCTTGATTCCAGCTTGTGCTTCTTCCAGTCCAGCGTTTCTCATGATGTACTCTGCATAGAAGTTAAATAAGCAGGGTGACAATATACAGCCTTGATGTACTCCTTTTCCTATTTGGAACCAGTCTGTTGTTCCATGTCCAGTTCTAACTGTTGCTTCCTGACCTGCATACAGATTTCTCAAGAGGCAGATCAGGTGGTCTGGTATTCCCATCTCTTTCAGAATTTTCCACAGTTTGTTTTGATCCACATGGTCAAAGGCTTTAGCATAGGCAATAAAGCAGAAATAGATGTTTTTCTGGAACTCCCTTGCTTTTTCCATGATCCAGTGGATGTTGGCAATTTGATCTCTGGTTCCTCTGCCTTTTCTAAAACCACCTTGAACATCAGGAAGTGCACGGTTCACATATTGCTGAAGCCTGGCTTGGAGAATTTTGAGCATTACTTTACTAGCATGTGAGATGAGTGCAATTGTGCGGTAGTTTGAGCATTCTTTGGCATTGCCTTTCTTTGGAATTGGAATGAAAGCTGACCTTTTCCAGTCCTGTGGCCACTGCTGAGTTTTCCAAATTTGCTGGCATATTGAGTGCAGCACTTTCACAGCATCATCTTTCAGGATTTGGAATAGCTCAACTGGAATTCTATCACCTCCACTAGCTTTGTTCATAGTGATGCTTTCTAAGGCCCACTTGACTTCACATTCCAGGATGTCTGGCTCTAGATCAGTGATCACACCATCATGATTATCTGGGTCGTGAAGATCTTTTTTGTACAGTTCTTCTGTGTATTCTTGCCACCTCTTCTTAATATCTTCTGCTTCTGTTAGGTCCATACCATTTCTGTCCTTTATCGAGCCCATCTTTGCATGAAATGTTCCTTTGGTATCTCTGATTTTCTTGAAGAGATCTCTAGTCTTTCCCATTCTGTTGTTTTCTTCTATTTCTTTGCATTGATCACTGAAGAAGGCTTTCTTATCTCTCCTTGTTATTCTTTGGAACTCTGCATTCAGATGTTTATATCTTTCCTTTTCTCCTTTGCTGTTCACTTCTCTTCTTTTCACAGCTATTTGTAAGGCCTCTCCAGACAGCCATTTTGCTTTGTTGCATTTCCTTTCCATGGGGATGGTCTTGATCACTGTCTCCTGTACAATGTCATGAACCTCATTCCATAGTTCATCAGGCACTCTATCTATCAGATCTAGGCCCTTAAATCTATTTCTCTCTTCCACTGTATAACCATAAGGGATTTGATTTAGGTCATACCTGAATGGTCTAGTGGTTTTCCCTACTTTCTTCAATTTAAGTCTGAATTTGGCAATAAGGAGTTCATGATCTGAGCCACAGTCAGCTCCTGGTCTTGTTTTTGCTGATTGTATAGAGTTTCTCCATCTTTGGCTGCAAAGAATATAATCAATCTGATTTCGGTGTTGACCATCTGGTGATGTCCATGTATGGAGTCTTCTCTTGTGTTGTTGGAAGAAGGTGTTTGTTATGACCAGTGCATTTTCTTGGCAAAACTGTAGCAGTCTTTGCCCTGCTTCATTCCGTATTCCCAGGCCAAATTTGCCTGTTACTCCAGGTGTTTCTTGATTTCCTACTTTTGCATTCCAGTCCCCTATAATGAAAAGGACATCTTTTTTGGGTGTTAGTTCCAAAAGGTCTTGTAGGTCTTCATAGAACCGTTCAACTTCAGCTTCTTCAGCGTTACTGGTTGGGGCATAGACTTGGATTACTGTGATATTGAATGGTTTGCCTTGGAAACGAACAGAGATCATTCTGTCATTTTTGAGATTGCATCCAAGTACTGCATTTCAGACTCTTTTGTTGACCATGATGGCTACTCCATTTCTTCTGAGGGATTCCTGCCCGCAGTAGTAGATATAATGGTCATCTGAGTTAAATTCACCCATTCCAGTCCATTTCAGTTCGCTGATTCCTAGAATGTCGACATTCATTCATGCCATCTCTTGTTTGACCACTTCCAATTTGCCTTGATTCATGGACCTGACATTCCAGGTTCCTATGCAATATTGCTCTTTACAGCATTGGACCTTGCTTCTATCACCAGTCACACCCACAGCTGGATATTCTTTTTGCTTTGGCTCCATCCCTTCATTCTTTCTGGAGTTATTTCTCCACTGATCTCCAGTAGCATTTTGGGCACCTACTGACCTGCTCTTACATTATTGTAAAGTTTAATTGGATTATTAAAAGGACATTCTAACTTTGTCTCTGAAGTTTATCACAGTAATCTATCTCTGGATGAACAGCAAATATCCCATGACCTACAACTAGGAGATTATGCATAAGAACACATCAGATAAAGGACTCTTTACAGTCAGGTTGGAAGGGGCCATATCAGTTCTGCTCTCCTAGTTCAGTTCAGTACAGTTCAGTCACTCAGTCGTGTCTGACTTTTTGCAACCCCATGGACTGCAGCACGCCAGGTCTCCCTGTCCATCACCAACTCTCAGAGTTTACTCAAACTCATGTCCATTGAGTCGGTGATGCCATCCAACCATCTCATCCTCTGTCATCCCCTTCTCCTCCCACCTTCAATCTTTCCCAGCATCAGGGTCTTTTCAAATGAGTTAGCTCTTTGCATCAGGTGGCCAAAGTATTGGAGCTTCAGCTTCAACATCAGTCCTTCCAATGAACACCCAGGACTGATCTCCTTTACGATGGACTGGTTGTATCTCCTTGAAGTCCAAGGGATTCTCAAGAGTCTTCTTCAACATCACAGTTTAAAAGCATCAATTCTTCAGTGCTCAGCTTTCTTTATAGTCCAACTCTCACATCCATACATGACTACTGGATAAACCATAGCCTTGACTAGACAGACCTTTGTTGGCAAAGTAATGTCTCTGCATTTTAATATGCTGTCTAGGTTGGTCATTACTTTCCTTCCAAGGAGTAAGCGTCTTTTAATTTCATGGCTGCAGTCACCATCTGCAGTGATTTTGAAGCCCCCCAAAATAAGGTCTGACATTGTTTCCACTGTTTCCCCATCTATTTGCCATGAAATGATGGGACCGGATGCCATGATCTTCGTTTTCTGAATGTTGAGCTTTAAGCCAACTTTTTCACTCTCCTCTTTCTAAGTGAGCTGCAACTCCTGTTTCTTATACCAGACTACAGCTAAGATTGATCTCACGGAGGCAGCAGTGAATGGTGGTATGAAGCGAGATTTTAATTCCCTGCCCAGGAACTGAACTTGGGTAGCCTGGATGAAAACCAGGAATCCTAGCCCACCAGACCAGCAAGGGCTAGAGGTTAGAAGCTATTTTCCCCCAGATATTTCGGTTTAGTTCAGTCACTCAGTCAAGTCTGACTCTTTGTGACCCCATGGACTGCAGCACACTGGGCTTCCCTGTCCACCACCAACTCCTGGAGCTTACTCAAACTCATATCCATCATGTCGGTGATGCCATCCAGCCATCTCATCCTCTGTCATCCCCTTTTCTTCCTGCCTTCAACCTTTCCCAGCATCAGGGTCTTTTCTAATGAGTCAGCTCTTTGTATTAGGTGGCCAAAGTACTGAAGCTTCAGCTTCATCATCAGTCCTTTCCTTCCAATGACTATTCATAAGTTATTTCCCCCCAGTGAAAAATGCATTTCTCATGGAGGCAAAAACTGTAAATGCAGGCACAAAGTTTATTATTAGAGACAATAGCACAACAACAAGTGGGAGAGCACACAGAGAAACTGTTTAGCTAAGATAGAAGCAAGGGCATACTCAGAGAGAAAGGGTGTGGGCTTCCCCTCTAGTGAGGAGGAGCGCAGAAAAGAGGCAGTTAAATCCTTTACGTAGGGCAGTTCTTCTGGGTCTGTTTCTTCCCTTTGGACAATATCTGGTTTCTTTTTCCACACCTGACCTACCCTAGGGCCCTCTCCAACATGCATGTGCTACTTTCTTCCAAGAAGGATTCCAGCCCAGAGGACTGTGGGATCACATATTAGTGTCACAAATTATGGGGTGGCACCTCCTCCTTTTCAACCCCCAAGGAGACTTTCCGCTCATGTGAAACACCTCCCTTGTCCAAAGGATGGGAAATATATGACCTCCTGATCCTTTACTTAGATGAGGTTTAGCCCCTGTCTGGTCTTGCCACGACTGTTGTCTTAAGGTGTTCACAGGAGACAAAGCCTGGCTATTTACCTTTTTTTCATTGTTACTTCCATTTTGGAGAACAAACAAGAGGCTGGTTGTAAATATCTAACCTGGGACTCACCTATCCCGTGTTTCAGGAAATGAAAACAGGAGGCTAGCTGTAAGTGTTTGCCCTAAGCCCATCTTTTTCTTGCCCCTCAAAACAGGAGGCCAGTTATAAATGCCTAGCCTGAGACCCATCTATCTCCTACCTCAAGACCACCACTACAGACCAGGACAAGAAGGAGACATCTGAAGTAGACAGCTGATCTAAGGTGCTGAACCAGGCCTAATTACTTTGACAATTACCCACACTTTTCTTAATGAACCATGTATGTTTCTTCCTTGGACTCAATTATATGCTAGTTTCAAAAATCAATCCAGGGACTTCCCTGGCAGTCCAGTGGTTAAGACTCTGCTTTCCAATGCAGGGGACACAAGTTCAACCCCTGGTTGGGGAACTAAGATCCCATATGCCCCGGGGCAACAAAGCCCGTGTGCTGCAACTACTGAACCTCCACACCACTACTAGAGAAGCCTGCCTGCTGCAGCAAAGACCCAGCACAGCCAAAAAAAAAAAAATCAATCCAATTGCCAAGGTTGCTTTCTCCTCCTCGAGGCTCTAATTGTATGCCCTTAGACATTTTATTTTAGAAGAAAGAAATTCTAGTGCTGTGCAAACTACCACCAGTATCATTAAGTGGATAAACCTCTTACCTGGCCAATTAAGGACACCTGTTCTGAACCTGACCATAAATACCTGCTTTTGACTAGATGCTAAATATTGGCCCACAGTGGATTTATGGTCTATGAATCTCCTGCATTGCATGTGGATTCTTTACTGCTGAGCCACCAGGGAAGTCCCATATTAGATATGTAGCTGTATAAATATAGATATGTTGGTTCTTCTCAGGTTGTTTCCTAAACAACACACAATTGCTTTCCCTTGGGTTCAAGGCCACCTACGGGTAGCCTTGGAATCAGCCTCTGCCAATCTGCCTTTCATGTAAGCATTCTGGTTCTATCAGTTTTCCAACGGTATGATCATTTGGCTGTGATATTTGTTCCTTCAGTTGGAATAAAAGATGTCATTACATAGAGAGTTTAACAAAATTTACTCAGCAAGCCTTGAAAGATACAAATAAAGCTGGTTGCTTGCTCAGTGTAGAAGTCTCCATGATGACAAGGGTTCCCTTGTGGTTCATCTGGTAAAGAATCCGCCTGTAATGCTGGAGACCTGGGTTTGATCCCTGGGTTGGGAAGATCCCCTGGAGAAGGGAAAGGCTACCCACTCCAGTATTCTGGCCTGGAGAATTCCAAGGACTGTATAGTCCATGGGGTTGCAAAGAGTTGGACGCGACTGAGCGACTTTCACGTCACATGATGACAAAAGTGGTCTGACAGAATCACGCGGCTCTTAATACTTCAACTGCTTCCCAAGGGGGACCTTGAGCTATAATACATACTGAACGTTGGGGTTTTCTGTGTCTTCTGTTGTAACTCATCTAACAACACATATGAGGAACTCAGATTTCTGCTCCGAATGATCCTTTTCCCAGTTTAAGGGAAATACTAGGAAAATGGTCTGGTTTAGGAGGATCCTGGCTTTAACCCTTAGTGATGACATTGTCACTCCTATTGACAATTTTGATTATAATTTGTGTAATTAAAACTTAAAAAGTGATAGTTTCCTGCCTTTTGTGTCATCTACTCCTATTAAGATAATATCTAAACAATTTGAAGCTATCAATCACATCTGTAGTTCTCTATGGGCTTCCCAAGCAGCACTAGTGGTAAAGAACCTGTCTGCCAATGGCAAGAGACATAAGAAACGTGGGTTGGATCCCTGGGTAGGGAAAATCTCCTGGAGGAGGGCATGGAAACCACTCTAGTATTCTTGCCTGGAGAATCCCACGGACAGAGGAGCCTGGGGGGCTACAGTTCATGGGGTAGCAGTGCCAGACACGACGACTGAAGCCACTTAGCAAGCACACAGCACGTGCTGCTGCTAAGTCGCTTCAGTCGTGTCTGACTCTGTGCGACCCCACAGACGGCAGAGCACCAGGCCCCCGCCCCAGTCAAAGCTGGCATGAATCCTATTGGACAATTTGGAACTGACTGTTAGTCCTTGCCAGATATCTTACTAGTACAACCCCCTAAAAGGAAAGAAAGAACTGGACGATTTAAGACCCAACGTCAAGGGATATGATGAACCCAGAATAGGTAAGCAACCACCATTTGAACCCAATGGATCAAATATTTGATCAGCTAATGCTTTCTATCAAAAGGTTAATAATTAAAAAGGGGGAGGAAATATTGTTTCCCAGGTTAGAATCCTTAGTTGGCTCAAAATTTTCCATTTCTTTCTTAGATCGACTACTGATTCATTTTTAGTCAACACTACTTTTGGGCACTAGCCTTTTCTTCTTGCTAATAGAACTCTGATTTTGTTCAGCTTGGGCTGGCAACAGGCTCAGGAAAGATGGGGTTATCACCCAGTCCGGTTGCCAGATTTAGCAAATAAAAAGATAGGACATTCAGTTAAAAGTTAATTTCAGACAAACAACCAATAAGCAATCCAATCCCCATGTTTTGAAGATGAACTGTGATTGGTTAAACCAAACAGGGCAGTCCCTTTCCCCACCCAGTGATTGGTCTGGATGGGCATAATAAGAGACTTTGACCAATGGCGTTGAGGAGAAGTCTGGGGACTTCTGGGAAAGATTTTCCTCCCTGATTATAAACAGAGAGAGAGAGGAAATGTGGGAAGTCCTTCATGTTTCCTGCCTTCAGTAATCTCCTGAGAAGAAGATGTGTTGCGGACAGCAGTAGTTATTTTGTCCCTGTGGAGGAACAGTCGTGAGAAAGCCGGGAAGACTGAGCCAGAGCTCTGATGTTGTTGAACTTCTGAATCAGGCAGCTCTGGAATTTTTTTCTTCAGACTTCTTGTTTTGTAAAATAATGAATGTCCTCATTATTCGAGCCTCATTTAGTTGGGCGTCTCTGTTTATGCTGCTGCCAGCATCCTGGATGATTCAGCTGAAATTGTTTCGAATCTCACTCAGCAGGTCTTAAATGGTGGTTCTTAGATAGATCCAGAACTCAGCTAAAGAACTGTATTCCACCCGGGTGAAGTTATTTTATTGTAAGATCTACTGGCCTAGTAGAATCGCCTGGGTCTTTCTCAAATTCTCACACCTTCAAAAATCACAGAAAAGCTCCCAACAGACTTTATAGACAGTGGATGGGACACAGCCATTGTCACCTCCTGGATGGAGTATTCTTATTAACAGTTCTCCATATGCTTGATGTCACTGACAGCTTCACAGAGCTGTACGGGCTGCAGGGGGAAGTGCCAGCCAGTCAGGTCAATTTTATGAGACAGACAGACATTGTGTGACGGACATTTCACACCTACAATTGTAGGTGTGAAACGGACAACCTTTAGCTCAAAAGAAGTTGGGATGGGTGATCCTGAGATGTGCTATCGCTTTTGATCACAATGTGGATATTATGCCTTGTTTGTTGGTTTTAGTTCTAAACACTCTAAAATGAAGAAAAATTCTCAAATGTTTAGAAGCCACATTTTTATGTATGGCAAATAGTTTGTATTAAAAACAATGCACATGTCATCTATAGACTTCAGACCAATAAGTCTCCCATACTAGTCTTTTTTCATTATCTGGAAGCAACCATTATTATATCTCTCTTTTGTATACACGGATCATTATACAAATATGTACTTTTTAAATACAAATGGTAGAATATAATACCTATTAATTATATCTTGGAGAGCCTCCTGCGTCAGTACTTTTGAAACTACATTATTCTGTTCAAAACATGCAGAGGATAAACAAACAAAAAGAGCTGCAGAGGAATCTAATGCATGGATGTGCCATAACACATTAGTGACTCTCCTGTTGATAGATGTCACAATGGACATTTGTCATGTTTTCTAGTTGGCCGGCTCCTTTGGAATGTTTCTCATGTTGGAGGAGAAACTCACTCTCCTGTCTCCTTGGAAGCTCTAATGACCAGCTGCACCCAGGGCAGATTCCAAATTAGAAGTGAAGCCAGAAGCAAATGTGCTTTGGGTGGGACATCCATGTTGTGTCCAGGGTGCAGCCTTATAGCCTTATAGCTTTGGCAGCAATAGGAGTTAACAGAGCAAATTCCTGATGCAGAAGAGGCATTGGTGGCACTGGTATGAATGATGTTGCAATTGTAGCCTAGTTCCGAGTGGCAACATAAATCACAACACCTTGTTCTTGGTCATAGCACGATGTTCTGGACCTTTTCCTCATCAGACCATTTCTAAATGTGGTTTGTGGCTTTATTTCTTGAGATTTAACATCAAGTCTATTCTCTAGCCCTCCCAGCAATTATTTTTATAATAAATGACTTTCTGTTCATCAGCCAGAATCCCTTCTACTTGTGACCAAGAACCCAGTTTGGGACATTTCGTTTTCCTTCTAATCTGTTATTTTTTAGGGAAAGAAAACTTTAATGACAATCTTTCATATACATCTTTGTGCCTGTGTGGGGATAAATCTGTGGCATAACATTCTAAAAATGGCATTAGTCTGAGAGAAAATATCTGCAAAAGACACATATGATAAAGGACTGCTAACCAAAATATACAAAGAACTGTTAAAACACAACAATAAGAAAATGACCTGGTTGAAAAATAAGCCAAAAACCTTCATACACCTCACCAAAGAAGATGGCCAATAAGCATATGAAAAGATGCTCCACATAATATATCATCAAGGAAATGAGAATTAAAACATTACACACCTATTAGAACGGCCAGAATCCAAAACACTGATAACATCAAATGCTGATGAGAATACAGAGTAACAGGAACTCATTCATTGCTAGTGGGAACGCAAAATGGTACAGCTAGAAGACAGGTTAGCAGTTTCTTACAAAACTAAACATACTCTTACCATACAATCTAGCAATTACATGCCTTAGTATGTAACCAACTGGGCTGAAAACTTCAGTAAAGTTCAGTTCAGTTCAGTTCAGTCGCTCAGTTGTGTCCGACTCTTTGCGACCCCATGAATCGAAGCACGCCAGGCCTCCCTGTCCATCACCAATTCCTGGAGCTCACCCAGACTCACGTCCATCGAGTCAGTGATGCCATCCAGCCATCTCATCCTCTGTCGTCCCCTTCTCCTCCCTCCCCCAAAAAACCTGTACATGGATATTTATAGAAGCTTTATTCATAATTGCCGAAACTTGGAAGCAACCAACGTGTCCTTCAGTAAGCGGACGGAGAAATAAACTCTGGTACATTCAACCAATGGAATATTATTGAGCGATAAAAAGAAATGAAGTGTCAAGCCATGAAAAGATATGAAGGAACCTTCAAAGCATATTGCTAAGTGAAAGAGACCAATCTGAAAAGGCAACATACTGCCTGATTCCAACTATATGACATTGTTGAAAAGATAAAATTACAGAGACAGTAAAAAGATCAGTGATTGCCAGTGGCTTGGGGGAGGAAGGGATGAATAGGGGAAGCACAGGGGATCTTTAGGGAGGTGAAACTATTCTATACAATACAGTAATGGTAGACACAAGTCATCATACATTTGTCAAAGCCCATAGAATGTACAACACACAGAGTGAATCCCAATGTTAGCTATGGACTTTAGTTAATCATCAATTACAACATATGTACCACACTAATAAAAGAAGTAAATAGTAGGGGATACAGTGTGCTCAGGGAGAGGGGTATGTGGGAAATCTCTGTGTTTTCAAAAAACATTTTTTTGTAAACCTGAAAATAGTCTAAGTAAAATATTAAAACCCCCTACAATGAAAAACAGTTTATACACACTAGGATAAAAAAGATGGACAATACTATTGACAGAGGAATGGATAAAGAAGATGTGGTTCATATATGTAATGGAATACAACCGAGTCGTAGAGAAGGATGAAATGCCATTGTGGCAACGTAGAGGGACCTAGAGATTGTCATACAGAGTAAAATAAGTCAGACAAAGGGAAATATCACTTATATGCAGAATCTAAAAAGAAATGATACAAATGAATTTATTTACAAAATACAGACTCACAGACTTATTAGAGAATGAATTTATGGTTGCTACTGTGATGGGAGGGGGAGGGTCAAGGATGAGAGAAAGGATACTTAGGGAGTTTAAGATCAACATATACACTGCTATATTTAAAATGAATAACCAACAAAGACCTACTGTACAACACAGGGAACTCTGTTCAATGTTAATGGCAGCCTGGTTGAGAGGGGAGTTTGAGGGAGAATGGACACATGTGTATGCATGGCTGAAGTCGCTCTGCTGTGCACCTGAAACCGTCACAACATTGTTAATCAGCTATACTTCAATATAAAATGATAAACTTATTAAAAAAAAAGAGGGAGAATAGTAAGAAATAGGAACTCTCATACATTTCTGGTAGGAATGTAAAATTTGCAGCCACTTTGGGAAACAGTCTGGTAATCATTTAAAAGGTCACACACAGAATGATCATATTACTCAGCAATTCCACTCCTAGGTGTACAATCAAGAGAAATGGAAATATTTATCCACATAAAAGTTTGCACATGGATACTAATTGCAACATTATTCATAGCAGCCAAAAAGAGGAAACAATGCCAATGTTTACCAACTGATGAATGGATAAACAAAATGTGGTATAATCACACAATGAAATATTCACGTTCATGCTCAGTAGCTTTGTAGTGTTTGACTCTTTGCAACCCTGTGGACGATAGCTTGCCAGGGTCTTCCGTTTATAGGACTTCCCCGGCAAGAATACTGGAGTGGGTTGCCATTACCTCCTCCAGAATGAAATATTATTCAACAGTAAAAGTAATGAAGTACTGATAGATGCTATAATATGGATGAATCTTTAAAACATGGTAAGTGAAAGAAGGCAGTTACAGAGGGCCACTTATTTGTTGATTCCATTGATGTGAAATATTTCAGATCAGATCAGATCAGTCACTCAGTCGTGTCCGACTCTTTTCGACCCCATGAATCACAGCACAACAGGCCTCCCTGGCCATCACCAACTCTCGGAGTTCACTGAGACTCACGTCCATCGAGTCAGTGATGCCATCCAGCCAGCTCATCCTCTGTTGTCCCCTTCTCCTCCTGCCCCCAATCCCTCCCAGCATCAGAGTCTTGTCCAATGAGTCAACTCTTCGCATGAGGTGACCAAAGTACTGGAGTTTCAGCTTTAGCACCATTCCTTCCAAAGAAATCCAAGGGCTGATCTCCTTCAGAACGGACTGGTTGGATCTCCTTGCAGTCCAAGGGACTCTCAAGAGTCTTCTTCAACACCACAGTTCAAAAGCATCCATTCTTTGGCGCTCAGCCTTCTTCACAGTCCAACTCTCACATCCATACATGACCACAGGAAAAACCATAGCCTTGACTAGACAAACCTTTGTTGGCAAAGTAATGTCTCTGCTTTTGAATATGACTTCTAGGTTGGTCATAACTTTCCTTCCGAGGAGTAAGCGTCTTTTAATTTCATGGCTGCAGTCACCATCTGTAGTGATTTTGGAGCCCAGAAAAATAAAGTCTGACACTGTTTCCACTGTTTCCCCATCTATTTCCCATGAAGTGGTCGGACCGGATGCCATGATCTTTGTTTTCTGAATGTTGAGCTTTAAGCCAACTTTTTGACTCTCCACTTTCACTTTCATCAAGAGGCTTTTGAGTTCCTCTTCACTTTCTGCCATAAGGGTGGTGTCATCTGCATCTCTGAGGTTATTGATATTTCTCCTGGCAATCTTGATTCCAACTTGTGTTTCTCCCAGTCCAGCATTTCTCATGATGTACTCTGCATAGAAGTTAAATAAACAGGGTGACAATATACAGCCTTGACGTACTCCTTTTCCTATTTGGAAGCAGTCTGTTGTTCCATGTCCAGTTCTAACTCTTGCTTCCTGACCTGCATACAAATTTCTCAAGAGGCAGATCAGGTGGTCTGGTATTCCCATCTCTTTCAGAATTTTCCACAGTTTATTGTGATCCATAGTCAAAGGCTTTGGCATAGTCAATAAAGCAGAAATAGATGTTTTTCTGGAACTCTCTTGCTTTTTCCATGATCCAGCAGATGTTGGCAATTTGATCTCTGGTTCCTCTGCCTTTTCTAAAACCAGCTTGAACATCAGGCTGATAATTGGTAACTAAATAACCCCACCAGCAGGAGCTAGGTAGGTTACTAGCTCTGAAATTTTAATGCATTTCCGCCACTGGTCAGTATGTTTTGCAGAGTAAATAGAGGGTATTTCTCAGTCATTGAGGTAGTTAAGTAAACTAGTTAGGATTACCAGCGCACTTCTGTTTGGAAATATTATAAGTTAAATAGGCTCTTTGCATCTAACCCGGCCTGCCACTTTGAAGTTATAGCATTTACCCAAAGACAGTGCTGAGCCCACTGTAAGCACCATCAACACTTTGGATATCAAGAACCTCTTGTGGACAACTTAGATAGAGTGATGGCTCCTTGGAACTGCCTGTCAGAATCAAACAACAGAAATTCACAAAGGAGACTGCATGGAAAGCCACTCGAATCTGGTACTTACATCACCCTGGAAAAGACTTTTCATGCTATTGTCATCCAGAATAATCAAATTAATCTATAAATTCATTGCAACCCCAGTCAAATCCTAACAGGACTTTTAAATTGGAATTTAAGAATTCTGATTCTCTTCTGAAAGATAAAGTATTAACAACAGTCAAAAAAGTCTGAAAAAGATTATTGCATGGGAATTCGCAATATAAATATAAAAATTATATTTTATATTTATATTTATATAAATATTTGCAACATAAATATAAAAATACATAAAGCTGGGGCTTCCCTGGTGGCCCAGTGGTAAAGAATCTGCCTGCCAATGCAAGAGACACAGTTTGATCTCTGGTCTGGGACGATCCCACATGCCATAGAGCAACTAAGCCCACGTGTCACAAGTACTGGAGCCCACACACCCTAGAGAAGCCACCACAGTGAGAAGCCTGCACACCACAACTAGAGAAAAGCCCGTGCAGCAACAAAGTCCCAGCACAGCCAAAAATAAATTAAAAAATAAAATTATTTTTTAAAATATATAAAGCTAGATTAATATTTTAGAAATAGGTTTAGCAATATAAAATGAAAGGAATAAAAATAGATCAATGGAATAGAATAAAATGCAGAAACAGATCCATAGGGAGCTAACAATACAGGCAATGTTTAAAATCTATGAAGGAAGGGTGGCTTTTTTTCAATAAATCATGTGACATAATTGGCTATCCACTGAAGGAAAGATAATTTTAGATTGAACCTCCTGGCCCATCACATCAAACACAGATGGTCCAAGTAGTTAAACATCTGTGGTGGAGGTGGGGGCGAGTTAAAATATTTTAAAGGATTTTAAACTATATTTTTAATAATATTGGGGTGGAGAAAGACTTCCTAAGCACAATACAAAACTCAGAAGCCATAAAAAGCTTCAAGATTTGTCCTCATAAAATATAAAACTTCTGTTAAAAGAAATGCTATAATAAAAGTTGGAAGAAATGAGAAAAATGTAGGAGAAAAAGATTATTGCATTGAATAAATATCCAAGAAATATACAGAATTCTGACAACAATAATTTAAACCAACAGAGGATATGACCAGAAATTTCATAGAAAATTACAAATCAAAGAAGAAAAAGAAAGAGGAGTAAGAAAAAAAGGAGAACAAGGGGGAGTAAGAGAAGAGAAAAGAAAGAGAAAGAAGAAAAGAAGCTCAAACTCAACAGCAACCAACAAAAGCAAATTAAATGAGATGTATTTGCCCATCAGATTGTCCAAGATTTAAAAGCTTGCTTAAAGCCAATTTTTGCCTTGTAATGCTCAAGTTGCAGTAAGCTTCTAAATGGTTTATAATTGCCAGTAAGATTTATATTTAATGCAGGTGTTATTTAGAAGTATTTAAAAACTTCCAAATGTACAGGTTTTTAAAAAAATATTTTAGTATTGGTAATGCATGAATTGTTCAAAAGCAAAATGTGTAAAAGGTGCCAAAAGATGAAAGAAAAGGCTCCCCTTCCGGCCCAGTCTCCTTATCAATCCAGCCCCTCTTACAGCCTTCATCATTGTTAGTTGCCTCCATACATTTCCAGCATGTGTCTATTAATAGAAGCATTAATTAATTAAGACAAGTATTAATGTATTCTTTTCCTTCTCATTTATCCTACAAAAGGTGGCATATTATGTATTATGTATTATTCTGCATCTTGTTTTTTTAAGAATATATTGAAAATGAGAGCTGTCTATGACTATCATACATCAGAGTTTTTAATTATTGAGAAATGTACCTAGAGCATATAAGGTATATTTGCAATGTTTAGAGTGAATCTTTAAGATATTCCCACACAGTGAGGAACTAGAATACAGCTGGTATCTGCAAAGCCACTCCCTGATCACATCATCCACCCGTTTCCCTCTAGGTAACCACTCTCCTGGCTTTGGGGGTTAATAATTTCCTTGCTTTTCTTTACGATTTTGGCACCCCACTCCAGTACTCTCGCCTGGAAAATCCCATGGATGGAGGAGCCTGGTGGGCTACAGTCCACGGGGTCACTAAGAGTCGGACACAACTGAGCGACTTCATTTTCACTTTTCACTTTCATGCTTTGGAGAAGGAAATGGCAACCCACTCCAGTATTCTTGCCTGGAGAATCCCAGGGACGGGGGAGCCTGGTGGGCTGCCATCTATGGGGTCGAAGAGAGTCGGACACGACTGAAGCGACTTAGCAGCAGTAGCAGCAGTGGTTAATTTTTTGTCATTGTTGTAAAGCATTCCTGTATGAATGTAACATAGTGTTTATGAACTTTTAGCCTTCAGTTTGAGGTTATTGTGTTGCTGTGAAAGTTCTCTTTTGTCTCCTGGTTTACAGCAACAATTATCAAAGTGTGGTCCATGAACCCCTAGGGATCACAGGAACCTTATCAAGGAGTCACTGAAGTTAAAGCTATTTTCTTCTATGATAATACCAAGATGTAATGTGCCCTTTCATCTTATTTATAGCTTCCTTTGCTATGCAAAAGCTTTTAAGTTTAATTAGTTCCCATTTGTTTATTTTTGCTTTTATTTCTATTACTCTAGGAGGTGGGTCAAAGAAGATCTTGCTGTGATTTATGTCAAAGAGTGTTCTGCCTAGGTTTTCTTCTAAGAGTTTTATATTGTCTGGCCTTATATTTAGGTCTTTAATCCATTTTGAGTTTATTTTTGTATGTGGTGTTAGGAAGTGTTCTAGTTTCATTGTTTTAAATGTAGCTGTCGAGATTTCAAAGCACCGCTTATTGAAGATGCAGTCTTTTCTCCATTGTATATTCTCGCCTCCTTTGTCAGAGAAAAACTTAAAAGCTTTTGCTCAGCAAAGGAAACTATAAACAAGATGAAAAACAACCTTCAGAATGGGAGAAAATAATTTCAAATGAAGCAACTGACAAAGGATTAATCTCCAAAATATACAAGCAGTTCATGAAGCTCAATATCAGAAAAACAAACAACCCAATCAAAAAATGCTTGGAAGATCTAAATAGATATTCCTCCAAAGAAGACATACAGATGGTCAACAAACATATGAAAAGATGCTCAACATTGCTCATTATTACAGAAATGCAAATTAAAATTACAATGAGGTATCACCTCATACCAGTCAGAATGGTCATCATCAAAAAATCTACAAACAAAAAATGCTGGAGAAGATGTGGAGAAAAGGGAACCCTCTTGTACTGTTGGTGGGAATGTAAATTTATACAGCCACTATGGCAGTTCCTTAAAAAACTAGAAATAAAACTACCATATGACCCAGCAATCCACTACTGGGCATGTACCTGAGAAAACCATAATTCAAAAAGTCATATGTACCCCGATGTTCATAGCAGCACAATTAACAATAGCCAGAACATGGAAGCACCCTAGATGTCTATCGACAGATGAAAGGATAAAGAAATTGGGGTACATATATACAATGAAATATTACTCATCCATAAAAAGGAATGCATTTGGGTCAGTTGTAGTGAAGTGGATGAACCTAGAGTTTGTTATACAAAATGAAGTAAGTCAGAGAGAGAAAAACAAATACATTAACGTGTATATATGGAGCCTAGAAAAATGATACTGAGAGTCTATTTGCAGGGCAGGAATAGAGAGGCAGACATAGAGAACAGACTTGTGGGCACAGTGGAGGAAGGAGAAAGTGATCTGAATTGGGAGAGTAGCACTGACATTTATATGCTACCATGTGTAAAAGGGATAGCTAGCAGGAAGAAGGAGAAGGCAATGGCACCCCACTCCAGTACTCTTGCCTGGAAAATCCCATGGGCAGAGGAGCCTGGTGGGCTGCAGTTGATGGGGTTGCGAAGAGTCGGACATGACTGAGCGACTTCACTTTCACTTTTCACTTTCCTGCATTGGAGAAGGCAATGGCAACCCACTCCAGTGTTCTTGCCTGGAGAATCCTAGAGACGGGGAAGCCTGGTGGGCTGCCATCTATGGGGTCGCACAGAATCAGACACGACTGAAGCAACTTAGTAGCAGAAGCAGCAGCAGCAGCAGCAGCAGCAGCAGGAAGCAGCTTATAGCAGAGGGAGCTCAGCCTGATGCTCCATGGTGACCTAGAAAGGTAGGATGGGAGGGGTAGGAGGGAAGCTCAAGATAGAGGAGATATACTTATACCTATAGCTGATTCACATTGTTATATAGCAGAAACCAACACAACATTGTAAAGCAATTATCCTGCAATTAAAATTTTTGTTAAGATTTTTTTAAAAATTGAAAAAAAAGAAAAGAGATAATGTGCCCTTTCCACTCTGTGGACATTCACATTTATGATACAAAAGCACTAATAAGTAAAACTGTAGCCGCCTTCATTTGTGTCCAACTCTTTGCAACCGCATGGACTGCAGCACGCCAGGCCTCCCTGTCCAACCTGGGAGTTGGTACTCCCAGAGTTTTTTCAAGCTCATGTCTATTGAGTCAGTGATGCCATCCAACCATCTCATCCTCTGTCGTCCCCTTCTCCTCCCACCTTCAATCTTTCCCAGCACTGTGTCTTTTCAAGAGCCAGTTCTTCACATCAGGTGGCTAAAGTACTGGAGTTTCAGCTTCAGCATCAGTCTTTCCAATGAATATTCAGGACTGATTTCCTTTAGGATGGACTGGTTGGATCTTCTTGGAGTCCAAGGGACTCTCAAGAGTCTTATCCAACACCACAGTTCAAAAGCATCAACTCTTCAGAGCTCAGCTTTCTTTATAGCCCAACTCTCACATTCACACATGACTATTGGAAAGACCGTAGCTTTGACTAGACAGACCATTGTTGGCAAAGTAATGACTCTGCTTTTTAATATGCTATCTAGGTTGGTCATAACATTTCTTCCAAGGAACAAGCGTCTTTTAATTTCATGGCTGCAGTCACCATCTGCAGTGATTTTGGAGCCCCCAAAATAAAGTCTGTCACTGTTTCCATTGTTTCCCCATCTATTTGCCATGAAGTGATGGAATTGGATGCCATGATCTTAGTTTTCTGAATGTTGAGCTTTAAGCCAACTTTTTCACTCTCCTCTTCCACTTTCATCAAGAGGCTTTTTAGTTCCTCTTCACTTTCTGCCATAAGGGTGGTGTCATCTGCATCTCTGAGGTTATTGATACTTCTCCCAGCAACCTTGATTCCAGCTTGTGTTTCTTCCAGCCCAGCGTTTCTCATGATGTACTCTGCATAGAAGTTAAATAAGCAGGGTGACAATATACAGCCTTGACGTACTCCTTTTCCTATTTGGAACCAGTCTGTTGTTCCATGTCCAGTTCTAACTGTTGCTTCCTGACCTGCATACAGATTTCTCAAGAGGTGGATCAGGTGGTCTGGTATTCCCATCTCTTTCAGAATTTTCCACAGTTTATTGTGATCCATAGTCAAAGGCTTTGGCATAGTCAATAAAGCAGAAATAGATGTTTTTCTGGAACTCTCTTGCTTTTTCCATGATCCAGCAGATGTTGGCAATTTGATCTCTGGTTCCTCTGCCTTTTCTAAAACCAGCTTGAACATCAGGAAGTTCATGGTTCACATATTGCTGAAGCCTGGCTTGGAGAATTTTGAGCATTACTTTACTAGCGTGTGAGATGAGTCTGTGGTAAGTGATATTTTTCTGGTTATTTGTCCATTTTATTTAAAGTTTCACATTTGTTGGCCTAAAGTTGTTCATGATAGCTTCTATTATTTTATTAATAATGCTACAATGTCTGTAATATGTAGTACCTTTTTATATTTCTGAAATTATTTGTACCTTCTCAACTGTCTTGATCATATTTGCCAGAGTTAGTGAGTTTTATCATTCTTTTCAAAGTCCCAAATTTTGACTTGTTGAGCAGTGTGAAACTGAACTGCAAATCCACAAGAGTTGATATATGATTTTATAGAGATTTTTTTCACCACTCTGCTTGGCTCTAAAGCAGTTTTTCTTGCATTCCTGGGCCTTGGGGGTATCACTGTTTTGCACCCCAGCTTTAGAGAGGGAATGTATCCTTATAGCCCCCACATGCTGGATATCCCCTGAGCTAGATGTCTGTCAAAGCTGAAGATGTCAAAACTAATGCTCAAATTCACGCAAATCTGCAAATACCACTGGGGACAAAAGCAATCTCAGGGTTCTGCCCAGCTCTCCAGATTCCTGCCCTCACTTGACTCCAGCCCAATAAAGTCTTACCGTTACTATTAATAGCTGTATGATGATTTTAAGAATTTTTAAAAAACATTTTATTCAGTATTATCATCACTTTCAAAGGAACATTGGTCCAGATATTTAACCAGACTTATCATCATAAATTTGCATAAATTCAGTAATGCTCTTATTTTTAAACAATGTGAAATATCATTTTGGGTCAGTTTGAATGCTTTCTGCATTGATTCTATTGACATGCTATCGATGTTTTATTAAATTCTATTGATGTCTGATATTACTGCTACTGCTTCTGCTTTTATCATTTGCACGGCCAATTTTTTCCCACATCTTTACTTTCAATTATTTCATGCTGTTTCCTTTTAAGTATATATTTTATAATAGCAAATAGCTGGTTTTCTTTTATTATTGCCAAATCTAGAAGTCTGTGACTTTTACGTTTTACTTTTATATATTCATAAATATTGAGTGACATGCTTGAACTTATTTTTACCATAATATTCAGCATTTTTATTTAGAAAATCCACCCTCCCCCCCACCCCCCCCCCCCCCACACACACACACACTCTTACTCCACTTGATTATTCAGGGTTTTTTTTTCTTCATCATTGCTCCATTTGATTTTTTTCTTTAATGGTATGGGAGTGATATATCATATTTCTATTATTCTATTCAGTTCAGTTGCTCAGTCATGTCCAACTCTTTGTGACCCCATGAGCTGCAGCACGCCAGGCCTCCCTGTCCATCACCAACTCCCAGAGTCCACCCAAACCCATGTCCATTGAGTCGGTGATGCCATCCAATCATCTCATCCTCTGTTGTCCCCTTCTCCTCCTGCCCTCAATCTTTCCCAGCATCAGGGTCTTTTCAAATGAGTCAGCTCTTTGCATCAGGTGGCCAAAATATTGGAGTTTCAGCTTCAACATCAGTCCTACCAATGAACACCCAGGACTGATCTCCTATAGGATGAACTGGTTGGATCTCTTTGCAGCTATCTTTAAATGTTTACCTCATACTGTAATTTTTCAATTATCCAATGTGAGTCTACATCCAGTTCTCTAAAAAAGAGAAAAGAAAATCTTAGCTCTTGGAGTTTAGTTCCAGATTATATTGTTTGTTTGAAAAGTAATCCCTGCTTATTCAGACATAACAATAAATGTTATTGGTTAATTAGGTCATTGTTCTAACAGTTGACACCTGTCAACTTTATGTTTCCTTGTATATCCAAAAGTATCTTTATTTCATGTTCACATTTGGATTATATTTTGATTAAGTGTAAAATTCTAGGTTGGTAAAGTTGTTTTTCAGATGATAAAACAAGTTTATTGCTTGGGAGCTAGAATCTCTGCCAAATGACTTAGTGATACATTGGTAGTTGGATGGATTTTTCTCTGGCAAAAATGGTCACATGGACTGAAGACCCCACTCTGACTTTGCTGCTTCTGCTGTGGGTATGTAGGGTCATGTAAACATGTAAAACACTGTAGTGCTAGGTTTCATTCCCAGCTTTCAGACACAGAATCTGTTTCTTTCCCGCTTCTCACCACCACTGGCTTCACTACCAGCCCTGCCATGGAGTCATCTGCTTTCTGCTGTCAGATGCAG